>NC_135331.1:182494185-184994185 GCF_023851605.1 Tamandua tetradactyla | reverse complement strand
ATTACCTTGATGCTTACTAAAAATGCATTTACATCCTGCAGGGTAGAAGTAATAAGGCCAACCTAACATTCCTCAAATCACAGCCATCACTTTAACAGTTTCACCATAAGTCTAAGCAATGCAATTAATTCTCCGTTATTTATGCAAGTTTTCTACCGTGAATCCATGGGAACTCAGACATTAACAGGCAATATTTATGAGCTGGCTACACAAATAGCCTTGTCACTCAGGGACTGCCTCCTTAATGCAAAAACATCAGCATATCCATCTCATTTCCATTACCCTCAGACATGGCCCATGCAGCACCTAAGGACAGAAGCTGGGAAATCTGTACTAACTATGGCTGGTCTATGACAGTCTGGTCACAGGGACAGGTGACAAATATGGTATGCCAACAAGTAAGGAGACACCCAAACACAAAGAATCAGTGACAGACAACATTGTTTTTCACACCGCAATTCTGGGTAAATATGCCATATAAACTGCACATAAAACTGCATACAAAAATACAATTTTAAGTATTTGCTATTTTAATTGGTTTCCAGAATCAGTAGGAAATGTGATGCAACCTTGGCAGTATTTTTCATATGTGCCCCCCCACTTTCTAAATGTCAGACTTAAAACATTCAAGAACATTTTTCACTGTTGGCCTCAGTCACAAGTATTGTGGTAGAAGGGCAACAATATTTGTTTACAATATTTTAATTTATAAAAATTGGAGTGGACGGTACAATGGTGGCTCAGTGGCAGAATTCTTGTCTGCCATGCCGGACACCCAGGTTCGATTTCCGGTGCCTGCCCATGCAAAAAAAAAAAAAAAAAAAATTAGAGGTGAGACCCAATTAAGAAAACTCATCAATGAATTAAGTTGAAAACCTGTGGCAATGAAGTGATTAATAAGAATTTCAGACACTGCAAATCTTGTCTCAAGATACTATTTTTCTTATATGCTGCATGGCGGGATCTCAAGACATTAAATTTGCTTGTGTAAAGGGTTAAGTTATAATTCTTCCTTGTATTTTATTTTATTACCTCCCAAACTCACCTCTACTCAACTGATTCTGTTATCAGGCTATAAAGACTCTCAGGACGAAGCAGAAAGGCAAATGCTGCCCCAAAGACAGCAAAGAGAATGTTTCCACGTCAACGATAAGTCTAGGCCAGAATAGAAACAGAAACAGTCATTGAGGTCCTGCTTCAGCCAAGCAAAGGCACAGAAGACCTAAGTTCCTTCAGCTCCTCCTCAGCCCTCCGTGTCCTTCCAGGAAAGCCTTGAAGATCTCATTGCATTAATAACCTTATGACCCTACCCCAGAAAACTTAAGCAGAGTCACACACCCTCTGCAGACCATGGAGCTTTAACTGGGTGTGTGGAACTTTATCTATTTCTGATTAAGATCACGGGACCCCTCACAAGTACTAAGAACTCCAACGCTCACTTTCCTCACCAGTGAAATGCTGATGTTGATAACTGCCGTGTCAGGTTGCTTTGAAGATAAAATGTGATAATGTATGCAAAGCGTTTGGCACAGTGCTCCGCACATAAAAGATACTTAATCAAGTATAGCAATTATTGTTAGCGAATATTAAAAACTGTTAATATTTTAATATCTATAATGTTTGATCAATGGCAAATCTCCATTTCCAGCAAAGAGTTAAGCACTGCTGGGGTATAATATTTTCTCTACAGAAAAAATAAAGTCAGACAACTTGGCATGTAGCATATGTTCTAAAATTGTATAAACTACCAAAGGCAATGGAAAAGCAGATGAGAGCATTTTAAAAATTAAAATGCCTTTTGATTGCTCTGCGTTATGTCCTGTGTTGCAGAGAGACACTGTCAGAATCAGTATCTTTATAAATGATGAATTTTGTACAGCATAAACAGGAATGGCAAGTATATTTCAAATTTTGTTTTGAAAGCATTGATTCCCATACATCTTTGAAATTAAATTTCCCTCATGGTTCACCTTTAAATGCCTTACCTTGCTCTAAGAGGAAAATAAGAAACAAAAATTGCTCCTTTAAAATTCAACCCAAAGTTAAACTGCAGATAAGCAGTAGAAATCACACGAAAGAATTATTTTGAATCTGGGTTCTCTCTAATGAATAGTTTTCTTTTTTCCGACATCACTCCAAGTACTTGAGCATCACTTATATTTCTTCTTTTTCCCCATTTGCAAAAATACAATGAAAACGCTGGTGTTGCTAATATAGTGCTTTGTTTCTGTGTTTATCTGATAATGCAATAATCATGATTTCATTATTGAATGATAAATGGCTGTGGGATGAATGAATGGAGCATCAGGACTAAATCTCTGCTTTCCCTTTTATTCATTCTAAATTTCCTATAGGTGTTCTCTTCTTTGTAACCACTTCACTTAAGATGTATTGAACAATTCTAAAAGTCAGAATTTTCTTACCCTGTACTTTGCCTGCAGGCTGAAGATACTGTTGAATTTTCTATTGTACATTTATGAATTTGTATTAAAAATGTATTGCATTTTAGTGAACTGTGGCATATCTCCATCACACTGAGCAAGCTCAAGGTGAGGAAAGATTGCTAAATGCCCACTGTCACAATAGAAGTCATCTTCCCCCAAGGAAAAACTAAACAGTTATAAGAAACTGATCGAAAGAAAATGTTTGTGATTCATATTAAATGCATAATTGTGTTTATTATATTGTGCGTGCATTGCATAAAGATAAGTGAGCTATGAATTAATTGCAATGCTTATTTAGGTTATCTCGATGATGCTCAATAAATAAGAATATCAATCTACCCAATGTCTGGAGATATAATTCTAAGTCCCATCAGATGGTGCACAATTTTTTATTTAATTAATGCACCATTATAGCCCATAATAGCACCACATCTGTCCTTCACACCCAAAGTCACTTTAGGGATCTCCCATGACAATATGCATGTATAATAAAGTCCTGGAAGGGATGAGAAGAGTTGGATGTGAACTCTTGGAAAGAGAACTTTCTACCAAAACACAATGAGAGCGTCCCACGCGAGGGAGAATTAGAGCATCTAAGCAGAGAACGTTTGTTCTCTACAATGCGGACAGGCGCCCGGCCCCATGATTACCCATTGCTTCCATTTAAAATGCATAAACAAACAAAAAACTAAGTCGTTATGGACATACTATTGTAAATATACTTCAGTATTTTGTATAAGCTGTTGTAGAAGTTAGGGATGGAAAACAAGTGAGATAAATTTGCTTTCAAGGAGCTTCGCATCCCTGACGTCATTCAATGAGAATATGGCTTCCGTTCCCGTATCCCTTGGATCCTTTCATGAGCATCCTCACACCACCTCAAGTGCACTCTCGCCCCCAAAACCACCAAGTGCAGCTGCTTCTTGGAGCGCTGCTCAAAGGCTGCCAGTCTATAAGGGCCCACAAAGTGAGGAAAGTGCCGGGCAATCTATCCTCCCTTTCCATCCTCGGCCTTTATACAAGTTCTAAGGGAGGTGGAATACTTCATTCACCCGGCCTCCCAACTCTCAGGTGTGTCTTGCATGGCCTCCAGAGATTTCCTGATGGACTGAGCCAAGTTACCTGTGGGAGTTTGCTTGCCATCTGTATTAGCTTGCTAGGCTGCAACGACAAATGCTACACAATGGAGTAGCTTCCACAATGGGAATTACTTGGCTTAAGGTTTCAGAGGCTGGACTGCGTGCTTCCTCTCAGGTCCTTTGCATTCTGGTGCTGCCTTGCTACAACCCTGAGGGTTGCTTGGCTTGCTTCTCCGTCTTCCACCATGTGGCTAAGCCCTCTCCTTCCCTTCTGGGTTCCCACCGACGACTATCCTCTTACTGCTCCTTCTGTGGCTTCCTCTTTACAAAGCCTCCTGAAATCCACATTAAGAATACCCTCCTTCAGTTGGCCACATCTTAACCAAAAAATAACACCTTGAAAAGATCCTATTTACAATGGGTTCACACCCGCAGGGGTGTGACTTCTGATTAAGAACATGTTTAAATTGGGGCACATGGTTTAATCTACCACACTGTCTCACCCCTGCTTTTCTTCTTTCCATTTCCCTTCTTTCCATTCTCAATCTGCTACAGATTTTATTCCAGGAACAACACTTTTTAATATATCACTTTCACATGACGCCTGTCTCAGGGTCTGTTTCTGGAAATAGGTAGCAATTATTAACATTATTTTGATTACAAGTTAGGGTGACTGAAATTTACAAATACACAAATATGAATGAGACAGTTTCCCAAGGATGTGGGAGTACAAAATAGAAACTAATAGTATTAGGGTGAGTAAAGGATTCACAGAGCAAACACAGTGAAATAAAGGGACATCAGGTTCCCTAAATCCCAAAAGTTCTGGAGTGTAAATAAATAGGTCTGTACTTTATTTGATAAAACACGGGAGACTGAAAGTTTTAGGTAGGGGAATGCCCAGTCGTATGACTGAAAAAACTTAGTTTGAATAATTCAGTAGAAACATTAGTAAATTCTAGAGCATTTCTCTTCTTTATGGATGTAATATAAGTGAGACCTCTTCAAAATTGGCAGACACACTGTGAGCTGTGGGCCTTTATAGTCAAAGTTGGATGCTGGTTTGAAGAATAAATAAGAAATACTGCTAACAGCTTATAATTCTGTCTATTTTGAAATGTGAGTGCACTCAGAAAGTGAATACACATGCCTGAGCTCAGTCAAATTGTACCCAGTCCTTAAAAGAATATGCAGTGTGCAAATGTTCACACATACAAAGGCTGGCATTTGTCTGCAGATCCCTCATCTCCTCAACCTTAGTAACCCACTGTTAGGTGTGGTTACTTACTAATCTGAGTTCTATGCTCCAGGGCAGGTTTCTGAAGCCTCTCTCAACCTTGAGCCACAAGGTAATAGTAAACTGGTTCCAGGTATTGCTGCACATAATTTCACAACCACAGCGTCCTACTCTTTGAAGCAGTGCTTCTAACTTCATCTAACAATGCCCATCAGTATGATGGCTTTCTAAGAAAGATGTACTATTCACCTCATGGCTACAGATGGGTTTCGTGGCTCTAGAAGCTGGAATGCTGCTGCTTGATGACTTACAAGAGACCTCATGTTTGGAAGAACTGGCATTTATCTCTATAGAGATCAGCAATTTTCACCTTGATTAGACACTAAAACCACCTGGAGAGTTTTAAAAAATGCTGACTCCCAGGGCTCCTCCCATCTCAGTCATCTAAGCAATGGTAACTCTTCTAGTCCCACTGGTGATTCTAAAATGCAGCCAGTTTAGAGAATCAACAATTTAGACTGATAAATTTAAATGTGAGGTACATCAATTTTAGTATTGAAATTGAGATCCTTGAGTAACAGTTAAAAACAATGATCCATTTGTCTATTTCTTTTCAGTTTATTGTTTTCATAAATGTCAGCCCTATGAGGCAAAACTGATATTCATTTTAGCCATTTTAAAGAAGAGGAAACAACCACTAAAGGAGTTTATGGGCTATACTCAAGGTCATCCCTTTACAAGCAATAGACTCAGGATGCAGGTCTTCTAATTCCAGGCACAGAGTTCCATCCGTCAGCAAGCGTGTCACTTGATGTGACGCGTCACAACATAACATCCTTCAGCTCAGTTGACTGAGTAGTACAGTTATTTGTATATATTAATTCTTTTTTTCTTCCATTTGTCTAAAAGGTTCTAATATGAGCTAAGGAGAAGTGGTCTTCACTGCTGTCAAATCGGATTCCTTTCCATCATCTTTCAACAAATTGGCATTGCATACACTGATAATTCCCCCAAGTCAGTTTGTGATGGGATGCCTTCAAAGACTATAGAAAATGCTTCCTTTGTATGTGTTCAGTAGGTGGCTACACTTGTTTACCATGGAGGATACACATTGGCCCAGGTTGATTTAGAAAGAGAGGCAAGTATATTTGACAGTGAACAGCAGTTTAACCAAAGCATAGAACACTGAGGTAAAGAATCCACGCCAAGTTAATATGTCTTCCATGTTCTTAACTGTCCTACAGAGTGCTAGACTTAATGCCACCATAAGGCTTATTTATCCTTATATCCCCACCCCTAGGACAGAGCAGACAAACCCGGGGGGGTTGGCAGTGAAAGAATTAGGAAACAAAAGACAGGCATGTGAGGGACTGCCTCGAGGAAGATTTCCAGCAGTATTCCCATCAGCAGCCTCACCAGGAAGCCTGACCTTGAACAAGAGTGCAGTAATAGTAAATACATGAGCCAAATACTGCTTGCTGTTTTTTAATCTGAAGAATTTACAGCTCTTACATCCTGTATCATCCTAACCTTCCTGAATGCAGTGTTACTATAAAAATCACCTTGTTATTTCTCCTAACATCCCACCCAGTTAATCACAATTGAGATGTCTACAAGTAGACAAGTTCAAGAAAAGCCCATGAGGTAGAGATTTTAAATAAAAACAATCCACAGCCAAGTACCTCTTCTTCCCTTACTTGTACTTATGTTATGCTAGGAATAGAAGCAAGGATTTGGGCTGACTTTTTTAAGCAATGAGGCAAAAGCTGCACTAATCTCGTAGGGGCAGGGAGAGGAGAGAAGAGGAGATACCCTTAGCCTAAGAGAAATTAAGTAAGCAAAACCACCCATTTGTATCCATTTGCTAACCTCTTCCACCACAGAGAGGTATATACACACATAAAAACGACAGGGCTGAGTGGCTAATTACAACTCCACATATACACATTATGTCTACAAGTTTAGCACGTTAATAAGGCAAAAAGATAGTTCCTCCTTTGCTGGGAAAATAAGATGAACCTAAAACTCTCAAGTAAAAATGTAAGCTTCCAAAAGCATAGTTATAAAACTAGGGTGTGCATAATTCAAAGGAGAGAGAAAACAAGCCGGAGATACCTGGTAAAACTTTCATAGAAGAAAAATGGAGAGTTTTTGAAAAGACTGTGGAAAAAAAGAACTAAACTGGTTTATATGCCATTTGAATATCAGAAACCCAATTCAAAAGTTTGTCAAACTGGCCTACTCAGAACACTTTTCATCACTGATATTCCATTCTTCTCTATAACTATCAGAAGCACAAGGTATATAAGAAAAATAAAGAGAATACAAAATAGGCAATTCACTTAAGAGAAATCATGTAGTATTTGGTATAAATACAAAAGGAAAATAAATCACATAAAGCAAAAATTGTTAAGTCTCTACTTCACGTTCACTTGTATTATTCTTTTTGATGAGTGCATGTCTACTTATAAAATGTTTGAAAATTATTATCTTTTATTTCTGTCAAAAGACTTTTACATTACTTGAATTCTATACCTTTTTAAAGTGATCACAGATAATGGGATTCTTTATACTATTTAATTGTGCTCTGTCATAGAAGACATCTTATTTGATAATATTTGTATACAGACCTAATTCAGACAGGTATCAGCGAAGGAAAAATTGATTCTGTTCCAAGTGTATAAACCGATAATCAGAAAAGTCCAATTTGTCTCAAAGCCTATTTTAGAGAGAAAGGTTAAAAATGAACCCCTCAAAAACCCAGAAGATTTCTGTTCAATTGGTATTTAAAGCTGTTTTCCAATTACCACCTTAAGGCAGATTTCTTCTCTGGAAATGTTTAATTCTGTTGTTCAATATTCCCTCTGTCACTCAAAATAAGCAATCGAGTCCAGCTTTGCTTGTTGAGATTTAGCCACAGGCCTGCATACAATAGCAAATATCTCTTCAAATTATTCTAAATCGGAAACAATTCTTGAAGAAGAGCATAGCTCTAACAATGACTGTCTAAACATGGCAGCCATGTGTGGATGGAGAAAGAACACAAAATTGTTCCTCAGGAAATACCCCAACTGTTAGGGGTTGCACAGCTAGGCTGGGGTCACTTGATCTCTCAGTAAACTTCTAGATCCGATATTTTGTCATGCTAGTGTGTTATGAATAAACATGTAGCTTTACTGTCAAATCTATATCGGCTTCCCCCTCCAGGCCAGGCCTTTCACGAAAGCAGGTAAAGCACATACATGATCGCGTAGTTTGAATAGGCACCTGTCTTCCCCTGTAGATCTGTCCTGGTGTTTCTCTAAGCCTATATGGGCTGACCGAATCATTTCACCTGGACAGAACACACCTATATTTTAGCAACCTAGAACATCTGAGGGGAGACAAGAATAGAGATTTGGTCAAAACCAGAGGCTAACGATGTTGGCAACAAACGTGAAGAGTGGAGAGAGCTATTGTCACAAAAATGAGGATTAAAAATCAGGCAGAAGTTTGTGAAAACAAATTAAACCTAATCACCCCTCATGATCCATGCTTTAGCTATACTTGACTCCTCAATATGCCCTGTACCTTTATTCAGATAAGTATTTATCTGAATACAGAAATAAAAGAAAGAGCTCTATCTTGAGGAACCATTAAACCAAGGCATGAGGATTATGAATTTGAGTAAATCAGGACCTAGTTACTAGGGCTGGGATATTGGACTGCACAAACAAGAGAAAGGAGGCTCCTTCCTGAAGCCAGAGCATAAAAACTCCTGACACACAGACTTAAAGATTCACTAAACTAGAGGCCCTAAGATGTCCCTTTTTTCTGGACAAGAATGATCCCGTGGCATGTGGCAGAGCTAACACTCCAGAGAACGGGTTAAATTTAGACGATAACCATAGAAGAATATTAAATCAGCCACCACTGCAAAGGACTTCCAGAGACAACAGTGAGGAAGTCCCCAGAAAGTCCAAGAGAATATATTTCCCCTATCATTTATATAAAAAACTCAACTTTGTGTAATGTCTCAAAATAAATTGAATAAAATTGTAATTAAAGCACTATTTCACCACCTTGGAGCTGGGTGGCTACAGATGCTGGTAGACCATAACCCACAAATTTTCCTCATTATCCTAAGTATATGTAGTAGCCAATAAAATAGAGCTTTCAGTGCTACTTCCTGAACCTCCTGCATTTGACATTCTGCAAAAATCATGCCACAGTCATTTCCAAAATGCATGACTGACAAGGTTACACAATAACTGATCCAAGGAGACTCAAGCCAAGGTCTTAATGATGATGGAGGATCCCAAGGCTACTGCCACAGTTAGCTTTGCTGCTTTTCCTTTAGCTGATGAAAATGGTATGTTCTGGAAAGCCTCAGCTGCCTGGATGCTGAGTGGTATTTAGGGCTGTCACAGCAGCTGCTAAGGTGAAGTGGCGCCTCTGGCTTGTGGATGCATAGCTGTCTTCAGGAGATGGGAAGCACCTATTCAGGCATCGCATCTGGGGAACCTGCTCAGACCATGTGCAGCCATACTGCTGATGACGGATGGCTGTCATAACGGGAAGTTACTGGGGTGTGAATTACCATTATAACTGAATTCTTCCCTGCCGTGATAAGGGTAGAGGTCTGCTTGGTTTTCAAAGAAGTTATATCATATAGCATTAATCAGGCCCACTTCATCAGCCTTATTTGTCTACATTTAATTATTTGGGAAAACATATACCATAGTCTGATATCTCACTATCCCAACATTCACCATGGTTAGAGTTTGGTGGTAAGACAGTTCATTTTGGAGACCATCACGGAGATTTTAATTAAGAACATCTAAAGTACCTTGTTATAAGATGACCTTACCTACAAATTGGCCCCAAAGAGAGTGCTACGTTAAAGTTTCCAAAGATCTGGCCAAAAAAATAAAAAAAGCTTAAGCTGCCACTTCTTCTATTTGTATATATAGATATATATATTGCTCTATTCACGTCCCTCAGATGAGGCCATTTTATTAAAGTGCAAATGGAAACTTGTCCTAAGGTCTAAGAATGTGTGACTCTGAGGATTTTCAAGGGATTTGCCATTGCACTTAAAATATGCGAAAGAAGGAAGTCCTGTGGGTTTGCAAATGCAGCCAATTGTGAAGTTAGAAGAACAGCAATAAGTTCAATTGTCTCAAAGAAATAATTCATTTTGCTTTTGCATAATGAAGTAACATCCTATCTAGAATATACTTTTAATACTTTCCTAACAGCACTACTAGTAATATTAAAGAATAGCACATAAATCATTAAAATACCAAATAAAATTAATGAAGGTGCCCTTTCCAAAGCATACAAATCACGAGAATGAGAAAGTGAAGTTTTACTGCATGCCTTTATTTTTCCTTTTGGTCCCAAAAGACAGAGTACATTTTAGATATTCAATAAAAACCTGTGGAATGCCTTTACATTTTTCTAATCTCTTGTCAAAGTTTAATAACATGTATTTCTCGACAATACAAAGTAGTCCAAACTGATTTGAGATGTTTCATACACATGACTACTTTGTTCTTTACTTTAAGAATGACAATATTTATGTAAGCAATTAGTTGAAACTATGAAACTATATCCAGGTTAAAAGTCTAACTTTGCCTTCATTTTAACACCCCTTGCAGTTTATGTGAGTTTTTTGCTTACAGCTTTGCAAACTTAAAAATCCATCTGATTGAAAGGGAAAACTACCCATTTCATTTTTTCCTATGTGTCACATAATTTTTTGGCACAAGAGATATAATTTATATGTAAATTTTATGAATAAAACTTTCATAATTTAAAAAATATTTTTAGAACATCTCTAATCATATACAAAGAATACGGCATTTGCCTAAGCAGTCCGGATAATAGTAGTAATTAAACATACAAACATACATACTTAGACATGTACACATTCACACAAAGCATATGCCAGTTATAGTCCCCATCCTAGGCATTGAATTCTATAGGTTATAAAGGAATTACGGAAGAAACAATCATTAGAGATTTTTTTTTATCCAGCATATTATGTCAAATGTAGCATTTAACTGAAAGCATGGAAAACAAAATAAAAAAATTGTCACAAATCAATTTATTTTAATCATGACCAGTTGTAAGGAAAGTTTTTGAATGGTCCATTGATTAAGAAATTATGCTGTGTATTTTATCTTAACATTGGAAATATTTTTTAGTAAATTTCCTTAGGTCATTTAAAAGCCTTCTAATTTTCAAGAATGACATTTTGAGTACAGGAACATCAGTCATGAACATTCCTGCATTTTCCCTGACCATATATAACACCCTCTGAATCAAAAAGGAGACGAGAAATACTTTCAGTCATTAAGTTATTAAAATGACAAATACTGCCTAACAATGTGTAGTATACTTGCAAACCTCAATTTTGCTACAGTGCTGAAAAAAAAGATTAACAGCAAAAGTGAAAATAAATCCTTAAAGTTAGAAAAAGATCGGGCTACTAAGGGGCACTACAAACTTCCTAAGAAATAAGCAAAACAGTAACAAAGCAAACAGATACGTGCACATTTCTATTGTCTAGGTGTAGTCCGACAGAAAGAATGGGATCGGGGCGCATGTTCCTTCTAGACACACCAAAGCATCTAGGATGTCTGCCATCAACACTTTGGCAGACAGGGAAAATTCCTAAAATCAAGTCTACTTTAAAGGAACTTTCACACATAAGTAGTCCATAAAGCATTTTAATGACTCCATTACATTTTTATTAAATCACTAATAAAAATATAATAATAAATTTTATAACTTGGAAAAATTACTTTAAAAAGTCCTCTTTACACTTTTTCTTCTTTTTTCAAGTATCTGGATTTGGAAATATCCTTTTGCCTCCTGCATTCTGAAGACATGAGAATGTGCGCTGTGCTGCCAGAACCTCGAGCTCCCCAAGCAGGACCCGGAGCCCGGCTGTGCCCGCAAAGAATGCTGCAGCCTGCACTCCTGAACCGCGCAGCTTCCTCGCCTTGGAGCAGGACAGGACTTGGAGCAGGACAGGACTGATCACGGTGCGGATGGGTCTGAAAGCCCCATGTGACTGGCAAATCTGCAGGTTAAATTGTAAGAGAAGGTCTTCGTCCAGGTCCAAGAGAGCAGACTGCTAGCAGCAGGCTTATATGAGCAAAAGAACAAATAATGAATTTTCTAATCTAACCTTGGGCACTAAATTGTGTTTTTCTGGTGCACAGTGTGAAATCTCACAGTCTTTTTGAAACATACTTGATTGCAAGGGTAGCATGTAGTGCAATTACTCATCTAAAAAAGAATCCCGTAGTCCCACTCCTCATGAGTAAAAAGGGTAATAAAAACACGCCTTTAACATTAAGATCCCACCATGCCCTGTTTGCTTACTGTCTCTGCTGACAGACTATTTTGCTTGAGGCACATTTATTTGACTCTGCATGAAAAGTGAAATAAATATATTAGTTAGTTCTTATCAATGGCATGCTACAATAGGCTTTTTTTCCCAAATATAAAATCAGAAACCTTCCTAAGGGTAGAAATTTGACATAACTCAAATAAACAATTTCTTCCATTCAGTAAAAAAAAGCAGGATGAATAAGATTGTAACTTTTATATCGAAGACTGGCTTATTGCTCTCTCGGTCAACAATGAAAGGACAAGGACACTGTTAAATTATACAAATCATCTCTCAGGATTTATGGGGGAATAAAAGCAAAAAATATGGAGTCATAAAGAATAGAGTTTATAAAATAGCAATCAAAACCATTTCAGTTAAAGACTACTACAGGACTTGGCTTAAATTTATTAAACATCATGTTTACCTTAATCCGGCCTTCTTTATCTCAGAGATAAAGGGGAAAAATTAAAAATCACTGCTGGAATTCATGTAACAAAGTTTTAGCATTTGATTTTCTAAGACTGTATTAGGTACTTTTTCATTCTTCTCTGCAAAATTCTGTTTTGCACAGACTCTTCCTCCTCTTATGAATGAAGCTATTGCTTCAAAGGCTTGATCCTATTGACCAGGAGGATTGTGTAACTTTTCCTATTTTGCAAAGCACAGTCAAGTTCCATCTATGAAACTTTGTTCGGTAAGTGGCACTAATTCCATGGACAAGGACATCCTGTAAAGGGTATGATGAAAGGCAGTTTTCCCAACTCCCTTTCTGCAGAGGAACAGAAATGAGTATCTCGGGTTTCTTCTAAGCAAGAAATAGTCCAATGTTCAAGTGAATGATAAAAAGGGGGAAAATATTCAGAAAGAACAATGTGAAAGCCCAGACTTATCTCAGTCACGAAATCAATCAGTAAACGTGCCATGACTATTCTATCTCGATTGAGAATGTAGTCATAAGCAAAGCCTGAAGGAAATGAAGGAGATATATGAGTGCAAGAACACTGCAGGAAAAGGGAATGCCAAATGCAAAGACCCTGAGACAGAAGCATGCACAGGGACTTCAGGAATATCAGAGGGTCACTTGGCTAGAGCAGTGAGAGGGAAGATGGCTCACAACGAAGGTTCCTGGGCACCCTCCACCCTGCGTCCCCTAACGCGAACTTCTCACATTACCATGGCAAAAATTAAGCCATTCTCATCAGGACAATAAGATTTGCTATACTCCAGATTCTATTCTGACTTCACCAGGTTTTCCAATAATGTCCTTCTTCTGTACCAGAACTGGATTCGAGAATCCACACTGTACTTAGTCATCATTTCTCTTCAGTTTCATTTCAGGCTGAGAGACTTTCTCATCTTACCTTGTATTCTTCTGACCATGGCAATCTTGAAGACTACTGGTCAGCTATTTTGCAGAATGCACCTCAAGGAGCATTTGTTTCATGATTAGACTAGACTTACAGGTTTTAGGGAAGAGGTAAAGTGTCCTTCCCATCACATCTCATCAGGGGGTGCATGACAGCAAAATACCATCACCTGTGGTATTAACAGTGCTCAGTCTGTGAAGGTGGCGTTTGCAAAGTCTCTCTATTGTAGGTTTACTATTTTTCCCTTTCTGTACACTATTCTTCTGAAGCAAGTCATTGTGTCCAGCCCTCACTCAACTGCAGGGAAGTAAGCTCCACCTCCTGGAGAAGGGAGTATCTACCTGTATTTAACATTTTTCTGTAAGGAAAAGTTGTGCCTTCTCCCCATTTATTTATTTACTCAAGAATTCATATTAGCCTGCACTCATGGATATCGAATTTTTTCTTTGGGTTGTGGTATTTTATTTTAATTCTCACATTATTATTATAAAATAGAAAAGCTACATTGTTATCAATATTTTATAGGTAAGTAGACGATTCAGTGCTTACAGATACATACCATGTACAACAGATTCAGGAGAGGAGAAACCACCATGTGAGACCCAAGCATGAACCCCAGGGAGAGCCAGACAGGAATTAATTAGCTTGGGGGAAAATGTGCATGGGCGCATGTGCACGCACACACACACACACACACACACACACACGCACACACAAAAAACACGCATAATGAATGAATGCTTAAATTGTTTCATATTCTGTAAAGATACAGAATTTCTATAGACTTCCATAGAAATGCAAAACCACAAAATATAGAGTAAGTTTATTTATGCAACATGATGTCTTTCTATGCCACAATTAAAGAGCAACCACTACTTTTTCCTTGCCTTATGTAGTAGAAAAATATCTATTAAAGAAAAAGAACAAAAAAAGAGGTTATGTTCCTCTTTGGCTATGAGTGGAAGGCTGGGGAGCAAATCCAAGGAACTCAGAATGAACTTCCTTTGATGGATGGGTAGATAGGTAGGTGGATTATAGAGAGATTAACTGCATAATGCCCTATTTATTAAACATACTCAGCAGACAAGTAAGAGCAGGATGCTTTGAAAGCTATGTACCAAAAAAGGTTTAGGCTGAGAATCTAAACAATAAGTTTGATCAGTTTAATTAACAAACATGGGAGGGTAGAATGCCAAATGTCTCTATTTTTGTTTGCTTCATGTTTCAATAATGTCAACTGGTTGAATGAAAATGAATACAGGGAAAAATCAATGAAATGAATTAATCAAGTTATAATGGAATATTATGACTTCATTTTTCCAGTTCAAGTGAAGTTATAAGTAACATAGTTTCATTATACATCTTCCCTGTTTCTTGTGATACGAATTATCTTTATATAAATGAACTCCTGGTTGTCTTGGCATTTTACCATACTCCATGCAACATCTTCAGTAGAGGAACTGGGTTTGGGCTCAGTTTACACTGAGAGGTTTCTTAACCTTCCAGAGCCACTGCCCAGCAACAGGTCCCTGAGAACCACAGGAGCACACCATACTGTGCTGAGTTCAGAGCACAGCTAATCAGGTGCAAAAGGAAGAACTCTGATTATATTTCGACACAGCACAGAATTCCTTTAAAAGAAAAAATCTCCTCACTTTCAAAACAAAGAATACAGTTTACAAATACTGTAATACATTGTGAATTTCTAGCCAACATCTGCCGACCAAAAAAAAAATTTTTTTTTAATTGACAAATGAAAAATACTATCCGTGCTTTCTTGTACAATATTGATTCTTGTGATGATCAAATGATAAAAACACACAGTTAATTCTGGAGACAGGGTAAAGGAAATGATCCCCTTCTGCATGCCTTTATATGCTTCATGTATAAAAGGGAAAATGCAAAAGACTACAGATACTAAAGTTGTTATAACTATAGAAAATTGATAGTTTCTGAACCTCAATTGATTTAAAAAAAACTATTTTTTACTGGGTCCTAGAGAGAACAAGGAAATGTATTCTAAATGGTGAGTTATTAGAAATATGCTTTATGAAGACATTACCGTAACTAAACACTGGATAAGGGAGGACCTGAAAGGAAATTCTAACACCACCAACTGTAACAGGTAAAGTACAGTGTGGCTTTCTTTCAAAATAAAGGAGTTCAAGCTAACTATCTAGCTGCTTGCATAACTTTCCTGGAAATTAAAAATAAATATGTCATAGCTAAGTAGCCTGTTGAGAATCATAGCCACAAAAGAGTTAAATATTGCACAAAATGCACAAAGGACACTATTTTCAGCAATTTTAATAAGCTACATACATATATATGTCTATATAATTTGATATTTCGGAGATGTACCTGCAAGTGTATTAGTTCAGTGTAGATAAATACAATACTTCATAAGGTCTTGATGAGGCACTAATGATATCAGTGTCAGCAGAATGTCCCACCATAACACAACATTTGTTATTAGGAAACTCAGTAAGAAGAGGGGAAAATAAAAACAGCTTCAACCATGTAAAGGTCTAATGTAAACCTTTAAGCAGAACAAATTCATTTCTGGACTATGACCTTTGCAAACTTCAACTGTTACATGAAGACACCTTAAATGTGCAACTTACAAAAACTTGTAGTTACAAATATGTCATAGTATGGTCTGAGATGTTAAAATAATATTTCTATGCACCAGCGGCGATAACAGCCATTCAGTCGCCCCTTGATAACACCAACGGGTATGCAAAATCATTAAGTCATTTTTCATTCACTGATTTATCCATCCAAAAATTTACCAAGCACCCATTTGCCAGGTACTGTGATATAGTACCTGCCCACAGATAACATAAAATCCAATGGGAGACACAGGTATTAATCCAACAATAACAGGAGATTTGAAAATCTAATTGACAAAAGTGCTACAAAGAATTGCTTAAAAATTTTAAATGGTGTAAATGATCTGATTAGGAGGACAGGGAAAGCATTTTTGAGGAAGTGACACTTACTTACTCTATGATGATATCAAGGATATGAAAGTGTCAACCAGGTGAGAAAAAGAGGAAAGAGTATACTAGAGAGGGCCTGTGGTAGGGGGCACCCACACCAGGGGGCAATGTGGCTTGAACAGACAGTAAATAGTAAAGAGAAGGGAGAAGCATAGAGGCCAAGGAAGTCAGGTCCTTGTAAATTATCTCCAGGAGTTCTGCCTTTATGCTAAGAGCAACAGGGTGGCTTTGAAGTGCTAACAGCAGGAAGAAAATATGATTAGATCTGAATTTCTAAATGTTCACTCCGGCTGCTGTGTACGGACAGACAAGAGAGGAACCAGCCAGAGACATGGGGAAGAGAAGTGAGGCTACTGAGTGGTCCAGCAAGAGGTGGTGGTCTTGGGGCAGCAGAGGAGAAAACGAATCGAGTCAATACAATTCAGAAGGCAAAATCAACAAGTCCTGATAATGACAGCACATGGAGGGAGCCAAGAGTCAGGGATGATTCCTGGGCTCTTGGTTCCTGATTTGTTCCCTAATCTTTAAAGCATTTTGTTTTACCCAATTTTGGGCTATTAATTAAAGCAGAAGAGTTTTATAAAGGGGCCAAAAGAGATGCCAGAAACACTATGTCTGTGCCTTAAGGAAAAATGTGGAACTATCTGAAATAAGGAACATTATTTCAGAGTTCATTTCTTTGCTTGGTTGGTGGGTTACTTTGGTTACTTTGGGAAATGGGTCACATCTTGGTCATGTTGAATGTGTCAGAGATGACTAACGTCCACCAAAGAGTCATACTTGACAGTCAATGGTATAGAGTTGTTAAAATTACCTACATTTCTATTTGTAGCAGCAAATTGGCTAAGGTGTAGAATAACAGAAAAGTCTTCTGATTTCTTCTTAGACTTTCCAGTGAATGTTAAATTGAGATCAAAAGATCTCACTCCTGGGGCTGTGTGATTAGTTTTGCTAATGGAGTATGAACAATAATGCTATGTGTCATTTCTGAGCCACAAAGCTGAAGGAAGAGGGTGTGTTTTCTCTACCTTACAGTAAAGCTACGAGAAAGAGGGAGTTCTTCTCTAAATCACCATGTAGAAGGCTACTTCTGACTAGAAATTCTGAACTGAGCCATTAGGTGAGCAATAAATTAAGTTTTATTGTGTTACACCATTGGATGTTGAACTATGTTTGTTACAACAGCTAAGAATATTCTAACTAACACATGGAGTTTGGCATGCCTTTGAGACATCCATGGGAAGCTATTAGGTAGACAATTAGATAAATGAATCTAGAGCTCAAGGGAGAACTCTGGACTGAAGATTTTAATTTGAGAGTCATTTGGGTAATGGTGATAATTAAAACTCCTGGCATGGATGAGATTGCTTAAGGAGAAAATTATGATTAAGAAGGGGGGACCTTTAGACAGTTCCATAGCAGAGAAGATTTCACCTATGAAGATACAGAAGTACAAAGAGCTTCTCTTCTTATAGATATAGAAGTATAACAGTTAAACATTTACAAATATCCAGAAATATCATCTCTTCAATGATCTTCAAGAAGACTTCAGATATTCCTGTTTCTACTCAAAAAAAAATGTTTATTGAGCATGTACCATACGCTAGGCAAAAGTCTGAGGTACGTGGATGCAATGTTTATCAAGTTCTAAGAAAGACTAGTGATGGCTTGAAGCTGTATGTACCCCAGAAAAATCATGTTCTTAAAGCTAATCCGTTCCTGTGGGGATGTGAACCCACTGCAAGTAGGGTCCTTTGGTGAGGAGGATCTTAAGGTGAGATATGATGAGTTCATTCAGGGTGGATATTAATCATCTTGCTGGAGTCCTTTATAAGAGGATAAAAGACAGAGAGAAGATACAGAAAAAAGTCCCAGAGGAGCTAAGAGACAAAGAAGTTTAGAGAGAAAAGTCAGAGCAGCTGAGAGAGAAGCAGCCAGAAGGTGAAAGCACTGGAACCCAGGAGAGAAGAACCAGAGCCGGCTGGCCATGTGCTTGCCTGTGGCAGAGGAGTCCCAGCTGACCAGTAGCTGGTCTTCGGGGAGAAAGCATCGCCTGCTGAGGCCTTGATTTGAACATTTTCACAGCTCAAAACTGTAAACTCGTTAAGTTGATAAACCCCCTTGTAAAAGCCAACACTTTCTGGTGTATTTTATTTCGTCAGCTTTAGCAAACTAAAAGAGGCTCCTATGATAGCTTATAACAGGGGTAACCTACCTGTCCTGAAGGTCAGAGAGGGCTTCTCAGAGGCCCCAAAAGCTGAACACTGATAGTGCAGTTAAGAGCTAGGCTGACAGGGCCAGGGACAGACCTTCCCTGGCCAGGGGACGCAAGGAAAGTTCTGCTGTAGGAAGAAGTGTGGGATATTTCAGAAGGTGAAAGAGTGCCAATGTAAAAAGGGGGAGAGCAGGCAGAGTGAAAAGTCAAGTAGTGATCAGATCATTCAGAAGGCTTTAGGCTCTGTATTAAGTATTCTGGACTTTATCCTAAGCAACGGGACACAATTTGATGGAAAAGCCAGGACCGTGTTTCCTGCTGGTGATAGTAACCAGGCATTCAGAAGCAGCTTAACAATTTAATCATGTTTTATAACACTATTTCCAAGGGGATATCCTTCCAGAGTGACAAATATTTTCCTAAAAGCTATTGCTAATTCAAATTCTTTATTATTTAAGTATTACAACACTGTATACATTATCCATATACTCTTTAGTCAGTTATACAGTTTTATTGTAGCACCTACAGGACTCCGCCAACATAATTTCATAGCCCTCCTCATGTATCTTAAGTTTGAAACAGTGATTCAAAAGACAAGCATTTCATTCAATACATATTTTACTAGGCCAGGAAATACAGAGGAAAATAAGACCTGACCTCTGCTCTTAATAAACTCACAGTTCAGAGGCAGAGAGAGGATAATGATAGGCCGATATTATAAAATCTAAGACTTCGTAAGTGCAGAGGGAGTACGAAGGTATTAGGGAAGGCCTCACAGTGGAGATATTAGAGCAGGACCTAAAAGGCCAAAGAAAAAAAAAGTTTAACAGGTGGTGAACAAGCAAGTGAAAAATCAAAGAAAGGGGAAAGCAAAGACACATGAGAAATGAAATTTCACTGCAAATATATAGAACAAAACAATGCATTGGTGGCTGCTTCCAGAAATGTCTTCTGCACCATGCAAAGAATCTTACATACCAACAACCCTTCTTAAATTGGTGTTGGGAACTGAATAATGCACTCCAAAGAAGAGCTATCCACGTTTTAATTCCATGGATTTGAACCCATTTGTAAAGAGGGTATTTGAAGATATTATTATTAGCTAAATTATGGATTCATTTTGAATAGGATCTTCGAAGATCCCATTTAGATAAGGCCAAATTGAATCCGGGTGGACCTTAATCCATATGACTGAGACCTTTTAAGGAGTGGAAATCCAGACAGAGATACAGAAGACGGAAAGGAGCAATGGAAGCTAGAACTAAGAAGTCAGACAATGAAACAGAGCACCACGTGACGGAGGTAGAGTTACCGCCAAGGAACCCAAGAACTGCAACAAGCAAGCAAGAGAATACACAGACTCGGGGAGAAAATATGGTCTCAAGATGGCTTAATTTTGGACTTCCAGCCTCCAAAACTGTGGGGCAATCGATATCTGTTGTTTAAGCCAATTGGTACATGGCATTTGGCATAGTAGCCTTGGCAAAGACAGTAGGTAACCCTCATACCCCACACAAAGCAAGCCTCACCCCTACCTTGCTCTAGTTTTTCTTCCTAAAAGGACATATATCAAACTTGTAACATAATATGTAGTTTACATATTTATTATATTTATTGTTTATTTCTTATCTTCCTCTATTAGAATAGAAGCTACATCCAGCAGTAATCTTTGTTTTGTTTGAAGTAACTGAAACACCTAGAGCAGTGGCATGCATAGGGTGGATATGCAATAAATAGGTTTAAGTAAAATAACTCACTCTATTTTCAAATTTTTTACGACTGTATCCTATCATTTACAGATACTTGCATACATACTCCAAATTTGGAAATCGGTTTATTTATACCTATCCATATTCACTGCCCAAATTTATGTATACATGATAAAAGTCACCTAAAACAGAAATTTATTTTCAACAGAGAGGAAAATAATTAGAAATAGACTTTCTAATGATTTCTTCCCTCAGCCTCTCTCCATTGGGATACCTGCATCTCAAAACATGGGTGTTTCATCATTTCCCCCACCTTGGTGAGAAGTCACATTATTTCGCCTCAGTCCACTGGTCAGAATCATTCACACAGCCTCCTCCCACCTGAAAGAGAGCCTCAGTAAAGGACCTCACTGCTTCTCAGCTGTGATGTGAACCCACTGCTTACACAGTATTCATCTAGGCCTGTGGAATCCGTCCCCCTCTCATGGGACTTGGGGACAAAGGGATCCGAGTCATATGATGAAGTTCATCTTGCTTGCTGTGCTGTGAATAATGAATCCTTTGTCTCTGACCCAGGAGTCTCATGTCTTCTAATAGCATCCACGAAACAGTAACAGGCTAACTCACTAGGTTATAAAGAGGATAATAACAAATCTACTGCTCCAGGATACTGATATCATCATCTTCCTTTCGAAAGTGGCAAAGAAATGGTTTCATAATGTCATCCTTCCTAGTGAGTTCCTCATTCTGACTGTACTGACCCTGGTTTTTAGTGGCAGCTTCAGGAAAATAGACATAAATATGTGTCTGAATAGGAACACATTTCTGAAGTTCAACTTAAAATTAACTAGTATTAAGCAATGTTATTATATAAGGGTTAACATTTTTAATTTTCATTTATACTCAGGAGAATAGTGGTAGCTCTCAAAATGGGAGAAAAGGGCTATTCAGGAACAATAAACAGAGAGAAAAAAACAATCTGGCCTTTTTCCTGAGAATTTGGTGTGAGAGTAAGAGCGGGAGATGACAAAGTAGAAGAACTAGGACATAAAAACATCAATTAAGAGTTGCTTTAAAGGACGGGAAATTATTTAAAGGATTCTCTGAAGTGTTATTCAAGCAGATTTATACAAGTGTTAAAATACACGCTTAATTAAAAAGGATTAGGGTAGCCTGAAAAGCAAGCTGCATTTTTTTTAAAGTAGTAGAGACTAATATATGGGCAAAAATATGTTCCAAATAGCTGGCACCGAGTTCTAAGGCAAAGATCAAATGGTAGAAGATTCAGAAAACAAAACATGTATTTTCCCCTGTACTTCAATCTCTTGAATGCAATTATTTTTAAAGCCTAAAGGTTTTACCACTATTCCTCTAAATTCAGAAGTTAGTGAGAATATTTACGGTCTTTAGCTACACCTGCTTTTCAGATTAACTTCAGTTTTACAGGTACAAGAGAAAGCTTCCAAAGGCTATTTGGGTTTATATGAGCCACATTTCTTACAACAATTTCTCACAAGAGAGAGCAAACAAATCTGCTGCCCTAAACAGAGAACAAAGAAAAGTGGGGTTGCCACGTTTGGTGGGTAAAAACATTATAAATCATAACAGTATATTACAATTTTCTCCTCATACTCTGTGCTTATATGACCTATCACATTTTTAGCCCAATATTAATCTCTACAGAAGAGTAAACAAAGAATTTCCTTTATGTAAAAAAAGAAGAGGTATATCAGATTTCACACTGTCTAGCAAAGCACATGCTTCTTATATCAGTAATTTAAAACTTAGATGAGGTAAAAGTCAGAACCATTGTGCAATCACTTGCCTTTTGTCCATTAAAAGAGCATATTAATCTAATGGGTTCAGCAGAGCTATTTATTCATGGTCACGTACACTTTTTGTACATTTTAAGAGAAAACATCCTTTAGGACATCTCCATTATGAAAGAGAGCACACTATTTGTGGGCTATATCATTTTCTACTGTGATAGTAATACTTATATTTGAACACAGTTAATTTGAAATAAAGGGGGAAATGATTTAATCTCCAATAAAGTGGTTAGAGCTTTACATTTTCTTAAAACTGTATCCCCCAAATGCAAAGACCCATTTGTAAATCATACTTTAAACTGTTTCCCCAAAACGTTAGGAGAGAAAATCAAGACCCAGAACTGATCATTCAATTTTATTCGTCATTTAAACATGCAGACTATTTTTAATCCTTCTAAATCTGCTTTTCTGGCCTAGAAGAGAGAGACTGGGCCAACAAGCTTGGAGTGAAGAGGGAAGGACCCTAGAGTTCATTTCTC
Organism: Tamandua tetradactyla; assembly: GCF_023851605.1. NCBI lineage: Eukaryota > Metazoa > Chordata > Mammalia > Pilosa > Myrmecophagidae > Tamandua > Tamandua tetradactyla. Next base: position 184,971,437 of record NC_135331.1, on the reverse strand, counting down.
CCACCAGGAGCCTCAGGCCTCAAGTGTCAAGTTGCCTCATTTCTTACACTGGAATCTGCAACGTGCTACAGAGCGTGTTTTTAGTGTTTCAGTCTTTGACAAAATTAATCCTCCAAAACTGTAATCTATCGCAGTAAGCTATGTTTGGTTTGTTAATGAGAAAATACAGGGAAAAAGAGGTCATCTTGATGAAGTCCCCTCACTTCTCTGCACCCTCATAACCTCTACTGTAAAAGCAGAGAGCTGGCCTGCATGATATTCCAGGACAATCAGGATCAGACGTACATTAATCAGCAACTGTAACACTGAATCACCTTCCAAACAGTATTATTTTTTCAGAGGAGAGAGGGTTTACTCACTAGTCACTGAACTAAATACCTGCCCCATGCACGTCAGAGAGCGGATTTGATTGATTTGAAAGGGTCTGGACACAGGGCTGCCTCCATGCACATCAATTCCCGTTCATTTCCAGGCTTCGTCCACAGGCATCTTTACAGGGGGCAGACTACTGAATTCAGTCCATGCGAACTTCGTGAGGGATAGCTGCCCTGTCTCAGGTTGTCCCATACCTCGGACAGTGCCAAGCGCGTCCCGGAGGCTCCGTGTGTGTTCTGTGCATATGGTGGCTGAGGGGTCCTGGGAACGCAGAGCCCTGACTGCCAGAGCCCAGAGAATTCCATGGGATTTATCCAGCTGTCTTCCACATTACCAGTCTGTGCCCCACACACCCCTTTCACTGTCTTGCTGGAAAGAAAACAGAAATTCCTAACAGCAAAACAGACATCTGCTATTTCTAGAAATAAGGAGAAACGAGAATTGTAGGGTACACAGCAGCAGGTTCGGAGGTTGAGTCTGGGGGGGCCTCTTCTACTTAGAGGCATAACGAAACTTCAGAAAGTTTCCCCAAAGTTTAAGGGCAGAGCATGTACGATTAATTAGGCTCCTGTGGGTTATGTATCAATATTTTAAAATATAAGAAAATCCTTAAAAAGGTTAGCAATCTATCCTATTTTTTTGTACTTAAACTTCATATCCAATAACAATTTGCTATATCTTTTTAATGTATAAAATGTGGATAAGGCTGTTCTCCTGTGATATTTTGAAAGCCCAATTCTACTGTCTAAAATTTTAAAGTCTCTGCTTTTTTTCTCTCTCTTTTCTCTTCCAGTATCCCTACCATTTAAATTCAGATCTAACCTTTGCCTTTTAAAAATAAGAAATATCTTAGAAAATATTTTAAAATATTTCTGGGTTTTACTATATTACTATTAACAGCATCTCATAAGAAAGTGCTCAAAGACACTCAATTTTGTTAAAAAGAATATATAAGCTAAGAATTTCACATATTTCACCTTCTTCTAAATTAGATTTGCTAAAGGGGTTTCTGATGTGCAAAGTAATGATACATAAGCGATCTAATCTACTGGGTAACTTGATACTTCCAACTGACACTGACTTCAGTAAAAACAAAAGCAATGCAGTGGTTGAATTTTACTGTTTGTCCTTCCCTTCTACACCCAGCCAGTTCATATGTGACCAAGAAATGTTCTGGATGGAACCTAAATTAAGCAAATGAACAAAAGTGCAAAGTTATTGTAGAGCTGGTCTCAGGCAAAGTAGCAGAGTTCCTGTAATGAAGACATCATCAGGAGGGTAAATCCACTCTAGATCCATTTGTCCAATTTGTCTGATCTCTTACCAAGATTATTAATCCTCTTAAACACTAAACATAAACTGGTTCTACTCAAAAGGACATTATGGGGAGTCTTCAACTGGTTATATTTTTATTCTTCAAGTCTCTCCTGGGCATTCCAAAGGTAAAAGCAGACACATCTCTCCTTTTCCTGTATTTTTGGTTGTGGTGATGCTGAAAGAGGGGTTCTGCTGGGGCCAGGGGTAGGGCATCTTCTGTCAGCTGTTTTCTCATTCTTTTCAGTGAATCAATGTTTTTCAGTAGATTCTGAATGTGCTCCTAAAGCACTAAAAGCATCTATTTTTAAATGTGGAAATTAATGTAATACAAAATAGGATCTATCAGCAAACCACAGTAATTTTTAATCACTTTTAATCTAAATCTTCCAGAAAAGTGCTTTGACTGATTTGTGTTACCATTTTAATGATACTTACTCCATCTCTTGAAATGAGATGGGCTGCTGTTTGAAAACACACATCATCCCCAATGCTGCATAAGGGTTTTTATCATTGTTTTTAAAGCAAAGGAAATCTTTAGATATACACAGTGGGAGATTTTAATAGATTACAAGATAAGGTGTTTTGACATATCCAGAGTGACTGAATTTTACAGCCAGAGGAGTGAGTTTAAGTGATTCTCAAAACAAAACTCAACTTGCATGCACCCCTTGTAACCCGTCATGAATAAATGAATACTTTAACAATCCCTTTTATAGTGACCGAGAAAAAAAATTCTGTCCATTTTCAACAATAAGAGAATGGTAAGCAATAGTTAGCAGATGTGCAGCTGGGTGACACAGCCTTCTTTCAGAATTAGGATATGACAATGGTACATACTTTTGCATTTAAATAGGTGCCAATATGCTGATATACTCTGAAACCAGATTTTTAAATAAATTGTATCAATTAATTAGTGTCAAAAATCTATTCTAATTTAGAAACACTTTTGAAAGCAACTCCTGTCTTCCAGGTAACAGAAGATTATCTCTTGAAAAATAATTCAGCCTTAATGACTGGAAATCTTCCAGAAAAGCATTTTGAATCCAGCTTTATCTTCTAGCAGAAAGGCAGAAAGACTGCCTCATGTCTTGGCTCCAAAAGAGGAGACCTAGTTTTGAATCAAACCCTTCACTTTGCTGAAAGGTTATGGGACAGTGCCTTTTAAATTGTAAACTACTTTAAGTCCCTATATTGCCATTTTTAAAATAATACCCTCAGAGGCAAGCAAGGTAAACAGAAGCTGATTTTACCCACCCTCCAAAATAAAGTCCCAAAACCGCTATGTGTCATTTTTCTTCCTTTCTTTTATTCGCCAGACATACACATTGGCTCTTTAATTATTATTAGGTTATATAATTTTATTGTCATCACTGTACTGACCCAAAGATCTTGTTTTCACCTTGTCCCTTCTAATAATCTGCTGTGGTTTACAAATACAGATAACCAAATTCATTTAAATTAGCTTCAGCCTAAGAACAGGCAGACATGCAGAGAAAGCCTGTGGGTTCTCGCATGTTTGTAGGGTGCAAGGGCTTTCTCTTTGGGGCTGAACCCATTCTGAAAGCCCTAATGATCGCTTTAATGTAATCTGAGAAAAAAAAAATCAACCAGTTCCAGCAATAAGAGAATGGTACGCAATAGCTGGTAGCTAGGTAGGGTATTACTAAATACATTTAGATTATCAAAAAGTTCAAAGCACCTCCTAAATTTAAAAATAAGGTTGTCCAGAAACGTGCAGATAAATTCGATTAGTAGTAGAGGTGTGACTGGTCAGAGTCATGGAATTACAGCAAATCCAGAACCAAACCCCAAGTGACCTACCAGGGTTTTCTAACTTCTGAAAGAAATAGTCTATTTATTTGGCATTCTTTTCCTAACTACTAATATCTTCAAAAGTCTCTCACATTGATTTCCCTCATTCTAGTGAAGTCGCTTTTTCAAAATCTCCCTGAATTTTTAAACCAAATCCTTTCCCAGCCCTTCCCCTTGACTCTGCGCCTTCACCCCTCCTTGCTCCTTTCCCTCCTCTGCTGTGGTCCCTGAGGCGGCAGAGCTCGGTCCTTCTCAGACCCTGCAGGTACTTCCACTTCATCTCCAATAACTGCTTTTCTTCTCCAAATTCCACAAGGGGCATTTCTGAAAGCCCCGTCCTAGCTCTCTTCTCCCTTCCCTTCCTCTGATAAGACGCAGGCCTGAGGGTTAGACTGACCTCCAAGTAAACGCTGGGTTGCCGGGGCACGTTGCATCACCTTCACTTCTGTCACCTGGACCGACCGCAGAAGACTCAGAAGGAGCCCCCATTGCCCCGTAACTGTTTTCCTCCCCAACCTGATTACTGTCAAGAACAAAGACATTTCCCTCCCCCTCCCTTGCTGACACCTCTGACCTAGCCCCCTCTGACATGGAATCTGAACAACCACTTCTCTATAAGATCCTCTGAGGTCAGATTTTACCCTCTGCTTTCACTCTTACCAGCACCACAGTCCATTCTTCAGGCATGAAGCAGAGACAGAGCTTTATCAAAAGAGGCACTGTTACGTCAGATGCTGTACAAATGATACACAGGTTATTGATTTTATTACCATTTTTGTTGAGGTTATAACTAGGCTCTCATTATCTTAAAACTAGATATTTTCTACCAACGTTTACAAGTGGCTTCCCTGATTCCAGCCTTCCTCTACTTAAATCTGTCCTATACTTTCTACTTAATTTTCCCTAAATATTGCTATGAACATATTACTTATTGTAAAAAATCCGACTCCTTTGCTAGAATTCAAAACTTTTCATAACAACATAAGTAAAATTTATTGAGTGCTTAACACGTGACGGTGACCCACCTAAGCACTTTACCTGCATTAACTATTTTAATTCTTCTAACAGCACTATGAGATTAAATACTATTATCCCCATTTTACAGATTAAGAAACTGAGGCACAGAGAGGTTAAGCAATTTGTGCTATGTGACCTGAATTCTGGGAGTCAGGATTTGAGAATCTGATTCCAATGGCCAACTTCCTAAAAACTACATTATAGTTTAAATCAGAATCGTACCCAATATTCACTACACTCATACTAACTTTTCAGTCTAAACATGAGGGTCATATCCCAGATAGTCCAAGCCTCATGCCTGCTTTTGTAGCTTTGATGCCCAAGTAATCTAAATTTTACCCATTTTGCAATATTCAACTAGACCTACCATATCTATGAACCTTCCCTAAATTAGTCTAGTCATTCTAGTAAAGTTGACCACATGTAGAACTCCATATCATATCTATTTTTCTTATCTCTCACAATACCCAGCACCATACTAGTCTCACTGTATGGATATAATAAATATTTATTGACCAACTAAATTACCAATTCCTGAATTTATAACCTCAGTGGTAAAACTGAAAGAACAGTGAAGAGAAAACAAGGTCTTCAGAAATGTCCAAAATTAGGAAGTAAGAAGAGAATAGGAAACAAGAGAAACACAGAGTGAGATGTCAGAGGCCTGGGAGTCATTTTATTCTGCGCTATCCACTGTAAAGTACTATGGCATTTGTGTAAATCATTTGTCTGAATATGGTAAATTATCTTATAGCACATCAATACTTTATAAGGAATATATATATATATTTTATTCCATACAAAGTCTGTAAAGAGTTGCCTTATTTTAAGCCAGGGGTTATTTAACTTCAATGGTACATCCTCATCCCAGAAAGAAAGATAAGCCATATAAAGTTTGGCTAAAAGAAAAAAAAATCAAATTCAATTAACGATGCATAATAACTAAATTTCCCTGATTTCCAAATAGTTCATCCTTTTACTCTAATTAGTTCAAAGAAAAAGATCACACATCTTATCAGATTCCAGTATCAATTTATCCACACCCATATTCCAGGGTCTGGGTCACTTTATAAGAAATTGCTATTTCTGAGTGTGACGGCACCTTCCATCCACCACAGCCTCACCCCCTGCCCCCTAGACCTCCACTCCTGACGTACACAGGAAGTTCAGACTACAGGCCCATTCGCAGGTATAAAGCAAAATAACCAGCTTTTGTTACTGAACACGTTCCTTACGCTTACAAAGACTGCTAAAAGAAAGAATTAGGTTCCTGAGGTAATGTTACAGGTAATGTTACCGAGATAATGTTGTAGGGCCTATATCTGCAGCTGCACAGTTTTGTGATTTCCAACCCTCTGAGTATAATGCAAAGTCAAGTGCCAGATGAAAAATGTTAGAGCCAGCCAGCTCAAATCGAGGCACAATGGTTCCCCTTGCGCTAACCATTTCAGCAGTAGCATCATACATCAACATTAAGACTTTTAGCATCTGACCTGAAACCAGCTGCTCTCATCCTCCAAAGTTAAAATAAGATGCCCAATCTAAGTTAAGTGAGGGACAATATAAAGGAACCATGTTTCATTAAAGCATTAGAACAATTTCTCAATGATAAGAAAAATTATATATATATATTATATATATATATCCAGTAGATGCATAAATTCTCCACTTCTACCATATCTCTCTTTCAGGTCAGCATTCTTTATTTCCTTCTGAAATGTCAATTTATACAATGATCTAGTGATGCATGACTGGCGGGCACATACTGTCACTCATTAAAAACACAGTAGCAATGACCAAAAAGGCCAAACTCCAAGCGATGGTCATTGGCATAAAGCATCAGCTGCTTCCTATAACTGTGAAACATCATCCTTTTCTCTATAATTCATGCCATATTCATTCTAATTGCTTCTTGAGTAAGGCCTAAAACTGCAATTTTATTTAATATGAGTTATATAGAAGTACGTCATGGAAGAATGGGTATAAGTAATATTTTAATTTTAGAGTATTGTTATGTAGCATCTTCCTATAGGCTTTACCCAAAATAAAAATTGTTCAGGCGAACTGCTAAGCAGCAAAGGATTGGCAACAATATCATAATTAATTTCAAAACAAGTATCAAATGAAAAATACAATTCTGTTACAAGATGTATAAATAAACTTCTGGTCAACCTGCAATACACGTCCATGATCTATAAAATGGCCTGTGAGATTTTGGTCTGGCACAGTCACCTGGACACTAGTGTGATATAATCACCTGTGAATCATGTGGATGGTCAGTATTGAAAGGCTGGAGGGAACACACTTGTCCCATCATGCTGTGCTCTGCTGCTGCCACATAAAGGTTAAATGCATCCACAGACATGTGTCTGGAGAACTCAACAACTTATGATACAGGCAATTCCTTTTAAAATTTCCAATAAAAACTAAACGTTCTCTTTTGTCCTTCCTGAAGAGATAAATTTTCTTTGTTTTTTTTGGTTCTTTTTTCCTTTATTCTTTGTACCAATACTTCATTTTCTAGAATGCCTGTAGAAAAACACTAAGAGTCCATTTTTGGCTATTTAAGCTGGAAAAGGAGAAACTATGATTAATGACTCAATTGATAAATGTTCACGTACCAAGGTATATTTTGCATCAGTCACACCCTTTTTGTCTTTTTAATACCTTCTGCTTTCCACAGTGGGTGACAAATAGCAGGTGTTTAAGATGTTTGGAAAGAGTTTTTGTTCTGGATAGAGCACTGTTCTCGGCATGGTCTGAACATAAAGACAAATACGACAACTGAAGCCCAGGCTCTTAGGGACTTAAGTGCTATACCTCAGTCCTAGGACATTACCTTTATAAAATACAGAATATTTCAGTCTCCTTTTTTATCCCTAAGAAAAGACATTTAAAGTGTGAGGTAATAAGGTAATCATCGAAAATCTTATCAGACTGTTCCTTCTCTTTCTGCTATTTTGACAAAGTACTATTAGAGCTGAAAAAAAAGAAGGTGTGATGTTCGAAGCAATGAGAGAACTGATTAGTTTAAATCTGTATTGTTAGCTATGCCTTCCAGCTCTCCACTGTGCACTCATATTCTAGTCCAAGAGTTAATTTGGGGACTGGCACAGATTTCTACTTTTAAAAGCTAGCTCACTTGTGTTCCTTGAATGTCTCTTTACTGGAAGTGCATCCTAAATAATTACCCCGCTGATTGGGGCATCTCTGAAGGCATGTCCAAACCTCACTTTCCATTGCATTGTTTTAATTGAGTATTGTTTTCCCTCAATTCCACTTTTCTTTAAATTAGCAGGTAAGACTGGGACTCTTCCAGACTCGGTTCAGACTGTATTTTCTAATTAGCTGATTAAAAAACTTTAATTAATAAGATGACCCCAGCATGAAAATCAGGTCAAATAGTTTAACACTTATAACTTACAACTCTTAGCAAGCACCAAATTTTGCAAGTCAGCCAACTTTGTTAGTTCTCAACGATCCTTCAACTAGGCTAGACAGAATGTACGTGCAGTAATGCGTATCCTGGCTATACTCCAGTGGGTGTAATTGCAATCTGGTCTACCTACACTTTGTGCTGGTTTCAACTGAATACAGTGGTCTTCTCTATCGCTGTCTCTATTTCATTCTACCACCGATGCTTTATGAGAGGCATGCAGATGGAAGGCTCCAGCTTTCACCCTGATCACTATAGATCACCAGTTAACAAGAGCTGCTGAAACCCTACCACATCTAGAATGTGTATTAGGAACTGCGAAATGTAATCTAAGAAAACCCACCTTCCTCCTGAATCCTTGACTATATCAACACCTATGAACAGCTTTATTTTTACTCTCCACTTGTTCCCACCCTACTCCCCTACACATGCTGACACACACACTGTCCACTCACCTAGGCTTTCAGAGGCCCCAAGTACATCCTTAGGCACACTGTACTTAACTTCAAGTAAGAAAAACTTCAGCTGCTTCTGGTTCTAAGTTTATTCATTTTTACTGCTACACTATCCTGGTCTATGTTAGGAAAAAATAAATGCAGGAGATGACCTATTAATTGATCTATATACAAATATAAAGCTAGAAAACTATCTTCTAGCTTGAGTCTCACAGAGAAAGGCAATTGTAAAAGGCAAAATTTAATCATAAAACCATCCAGCTAAAAGGACTTTCAAGAAGTCAAGCACTCTCCTCTCGCCCCTCTAAGTATGCACATCAGACCCCACCAAAAGACTGACATATCAAAAAAAATCAAGTTGGATCTAGAGAAATTACATAGCAGATAGGATATTTTAAAAGATGAATCTCTGCTGTTTTACAAAACTTGTTTGGCAGTAAATGGGCCTTCTAGTGAATGATGACATCAAATATTAAAATGCTTGTTGAATATCCTTGAGTTTAGGGGATCATCCAAAGAATATTAATAGCTTAAGTATTTTTAAATCAAAGTTCCTAAAGGTCAGTAATTATGATGTTTTGCATCTTTCCATAAAGGCAAGGAAAATTTCCCCAATTCTTGAGAGTCTTGGAAAATGTTTATTTTTTAACTTAGGATCATATATTCTTAATTCACCCAATTTTTTATTCAATTAAAAAATCACAATTTGATCTAAAGCATCTCACATCCAGAAAAAAAAGTGTCTCCTTCATTAAACAACTGCATGTCTAGTTATAATTATAAGCATCTCTTATCCCAAAATCTTTCTTAATTAGACCTTTTCATGAAGAAATATATACTGCATATTTTAGCAGAAAATTGCATTAGGAAGGAGACAAAGTGTCAAATGTTTACTCACAGTCTTTATTGGCACCAAAAGAAAGGTGACATTCACTGAGTCTTAGATAAAATCCACCTAGCTCAAACTAAACTGAACAAAACAGCCAAGAATGCTAAAGGCTTGGTCGAGCACATAATTGACCATAAAAGTAGCTTTCAAATAAATCTAGATTCAACATTGCTCCTCCAGTCAATAATGTCACCAATGCTTACTCAGCACCCCCTCCTCTAATGTAGGTCTTTGCCTGCCTCCCGTTTTTCTTTCAGCCTGTTTTCACCCATGCCTTGATGGCTGTGAAATAACTCTCTCATCCTCCTTATTTTTACTGGTTTGTCTACACAGCAAAATCATCTAGAGAGTTTCCAAACCATCTAGATGGTTAGGGCCCTTCCCCAAAATCCTGCTTGTATAGGTCAAGGGGATGGGGAAGGGTGTTGCTGGTGCTGACTTTTCAAAACTCTCCATGATGTTTCTTACCCAGGGCCATGGTGGGCAGTTCTCGACGACTTTCCCTACAAGATTCCCTCCTATTGTGCCCTGGACCACTCGAAAGCTATTTGCGAGAAAAAACCCTGTTATTTCTAAGGGCTCTAAACCCTTGCTTTGGCTCAGTGGTTCTCAACAAGGGAATTCCTCCCCCCGCCCCCCGGGGACATTTGGCAATGTCGAGAGACAATTTGGGTCGTCACACCTGGAGGTGTGCTACTGGCATCTACTACATAGACAAGAGATGCTTCTAACCACTTTACAATGCACTGAAAAGCTCCCCACAATAAAGAAGTGTGCAAACCAGAATATCAGCAGTGTTGAGGTTGAAAACACATTCTTTCGCTGAAATTTATCTTTCCTCTTCTATAATCACTCCATTCATGTACTCATTAAACAAATGCTTCTATTTGTCTCAATTCACCCCACCACCAGCAGCCTCCAGACTGCCCCTAATTACAATTCTTTTCCAGCCCCAATCACCTGCTTAAATCAAATGCTCCCCAAAACTTCTAACCATTATCTATAATCTCCCAAACTCTCTTACTGCCCCTTATTTCCAATCAATTGTAATAAAGCCAATATGACCAATGATGGCCAATTGGGCCACACAGCCTTTCATGCTTATCAATAACAAAAACATTGAGTTCCACTCCACCCTATTCTGTGGATATTCAAAGACTCTCCCATCACCCCAGAGCTGCTCCCCCCAAGATCCAAACTTCTGGGTTCCTGGGTTCTCAAAACCATCTTCTCTTCCATCTCTTCTATTGTCTCACTTCTGCTGTTACTTATTCTCAACGTTTACATTGGCATTCTAGCAATCCCCCTATCCAGCCCATTCTGACGTCCTTCGTTTCTCAACAGTCTTACCCAGTGTCAGAGAACTTATCCTCACAGATACCTCGGAGCTCTCACAAACCCTTAGTTTTGTTCAACCTATGAACAAAGAAGCTTCCCTTTTCTGCTCTTCCTTTTCAGGCTCAGAATGTTGGGTAACGATGAAGAAGTAATAGACTCCCCTACAAATGCATGCCACCTAATTTCACTTAGCCCGTTGATGCAATTCAGTAATCCTTGAATTTATCGTTGCTTTTTCCTCACACTTTCCAGAGCACTTACCCCAAACTTCTGGCCATCACTCTCAGATTATGTGTTTCTTATTCTACTGCAGAGAATCAGTTGCTTCACCTTGATCATGGCATATATGGAGACATATGTTCTATCCCATATGGTTCAAATTCCTTCACGAGGTGCTTGAGTCTATCCATGAACTGCACCCCTGCCCCTTCCCACTGTTACCCTAACTTCCAGCCAACCTGCTCCTCACTGGCCCCCACACAGGCTCCCTCAGTCCCAAGCACTGTTCCTATTTCCTCCTCCAGAAATGTTCTTTTCTCCAATCTCTAGCTATAAAAATCTTACCTATCATATCCTAGATTATCATATATTCTGTGATCAGCCTATGATGAATTCACTGCTTCTTCCACTACAGAGCCTTAGTACTTTGTCCTTATTTCTCTTGCTTCTTATCATTCTGCCTTCTATTGTAGCATGTATATAACAACACATACGATTTAATCTCCTTGATAGAGCTCCAGTGTTATGTTCCAGATTATTCCTACTATTCAACTCCCACTCCTGGCTTCCCACCCCATGCATTACACATAAATATGCACGTATTTATGTTTATATATATATATATGTGTGTGCGCACATGCTTAAAATATATAATAAATAGGGTACATCATATTCGTATTTATAAAAGCAAACAAATACATATGTAATCTTCTAACAGGTCCCCCAAGTCGAAAAGTAAATGAATTAAATTTGTTGATAATTAGTGACTCCTGACACATGGTAGTCTAAAAAGGGTTTTAGATCCAGGGTTTTCACCTAAGTTTTGAAGAAGAGGTTCAGAAGTTTGTGAATCCTTCAAGTTGTTTGGGCATTTCCCTAGTAAGAAAGTTCACAGCTTTCAGCAGATTCTATCCCATGACGCACAAAAACATTAAATGTTACTTCTGTAAATGTATATAGGGAAAATGAAATATAAAGATAGAATTCACTTTATTATTCATATTCTGAAATAATATAGGCTTTGGAATATCGAACAGCCATTATGTCAAATGAACTAAGCAAAAAGCTCGATAATATGAAATGAAACTTATATGAATTCACATCATTTTAAAATGGACTGTATGACCCAGTTTACATAAACATTTATTTCTAATCGACACTGATCTAATCTATAGTAAGTTTAAAGATGATTTTATAGCATATAAAGAATAAGGACTGGGTGGGTGCACATGGGTGGTTCAAAGGTAGAATGCTCGCTTTTCATGCAGGAGACCCAGGTTTGATTCCCGGACTGTGTACCCAAAACAAAACAAACAAACAAAAAAAAGATTGTAGTGTGATTTACTAAATTATTATTTTTTAAATAATAAGGGTCAGGTAGCAATATAAACTAATCTTTCAATTCTTATAACCACTAGCTATATCAATTTACAATAGAAACACTGACGGTTCTTTCGGTGAGATCACATCCTAATTGCCAAAAGGGTAGAAATTGGATACACTTAATTCATTCAGCACATGTCAGTATGCGGTTCACATGTCGGCATTTCATAACGCCTACTTGATCAGGTGGATTTACTACATACCTAATTTCTTCCCACTATTCATTCACTAATTCACTCATTTAAAATGATTATATTTGTAACAACTGAGCATCTCAGATTTGGAATCAACCCCAGATGAATGGATTACTGAATCTTGTCCAACTCCCAACACCTCAGAGACGTGTTAGAGCTCAGCACATAACTGCAAGTGAACCAGTCTCTGTCTCATTCGTGCTACATCACAAAGACTTTCAGAAGAGGTGAATTTTGTAAAAGAAGACACTCTAATGTTACAGAATTAAATTTCAATCAAAAAGTTCACATACTTCTTGTGAATTCAGAGCAACTGCCTTCTGTCCATGATTTTCCTAATGTTTCTAATCTATGTATTAAAATTTACAATGTAACATTTTTATTCATATTAAGAAACATTAACTTTTAAAATGTCAAGGAAAAGAATGGATCTACCAGCAGCAAACATGGCAACAAAACTAGTGGACACAGGAAGTCTGCATCACTTAGCTATATAAATCTCAAAAAAGTATTTGTTGTTTTTTTTTTTCAAGTTACAGGAAAAAGTAAGATTTAGGCCATCATGGTTCTAAATGGACCTACCCTTGAGCCTTAAAGTAGGTGCAGTACCAGAGCAATCATCACCACCTCATTCTTGTGAAAAGAAAGTGAAATCCTAGTTCTCCCTTAAGGATTCAAAGAGGCATATAATTAAATGTCACCAAATACTGTTGCTACAAGTTTTACGTCTAAGAAATGCAGCTGAACTTATGGCATTTGCCCAAGTCGTAGGGCAGCTCTTTTGAATAAAAATAAATCTATTCTGATAGAGTCAATAAAATGGTAACCTGGGAAAGCATCATTCTCTAACTCTAATTGCCCATGGAACTTCCCAGGAATGATTTATAAAAAAATCAGAAATATGCTTTTAAGATTATTCACCTATGGATGCACAGCTCACTATACGGAACTTCACTAGAATATTCTTTTCAAAAATATATTATTGTTTTAAGTAGAGAAATTTTACTCACTTTTGAACTGTTAGATATCTGTGGATCCCCCTCTGTAGAAGCCTTTAATACTCAACTAAAGGAAGAGCACAACTTAGTTTTATAACTGCTAACTGAATGGCCTCAATTTACCTACCACCCTTTGACTGAATAAAATGGAACCATATCTAATGAAAGATGGTCAAAACTGAAACTCCATTAATTCCTCTTGATGAGGATAAGAACCACAAAATCCTATAGATAGCTCCAAGTTTTAGTCTCACTACCATCGAATTGGTGGGAAAGCTGTATTAAAAATGAAGGAAAGGGCAGTGGAATGGTGGCTCAATGGCAGAATTCTCGCCTGCCATGCTGGAGACCAGTGTTCAATTCCCGGATCAAACCCACACCAGCTCCTACAGCCTTCAAATTATATAGCTCGCTCACGGCTCATCATAACTAAATACATCCACAGACTGCAGTCTCATCCCTACCCTTCACTGAAGCCAACAGATAGCACCTGGCTACACCAGCTCATCCAGGTAAGAATGAGTCAGACTCATCGTGCTCAAGGGATGAATATAGCCCCTGGAGCAAGGTGCCCCCCACTGCTGCAGATGCCATAACAGAAGAGGGGCCCAATGCCAAGACAGTGGCAGAGTCCTTCTCCAAGGGCCAAACCAAAGAAGCAGCATACCACCAGACTGTAATTTCCCCTTCTCATTGGAGCCTGCAGAAATTGCCTCACTTTTTCTTCCCCAGTGGCACCACAGAATGTCCTTTCTAAAAACACTGCTCTGGGAGAACCACCTCACATGTCTCCTATAGCGAGAAGCCCAGGCAAATTAGGATCATATACATTTCCTGCTACGGAGCATGTCATACATAACACTGACCCCTCCATCATTTGAGAGACAGATGTCAATGATATGAAATACGTCTTATTCTGCTGTATAACTAGCATCACACAGATAGACAGAAAGTCTTCTGTGAACTGGAGAAGGGTGTACCCATTTGAGTCCTCAATGCCGAACTAAGACCCATTTGTTTCCAAAGAATGAAACACTGTTCTTTTTTTGTTGTTTCATTGTGTTAATAATTCAGAGTGTATACATCTATAAGAAAACAGAAGTCAGTATGAGCATTCTTCGCCAAAGCCCTGCATAGACAAATGTTTAGGGCAGGATACTGGGAGAATTTGAGGTTCGGCACAGGATACAGCTATTGCCCTCATCCTCTACTTTTAAATGAAAGGGCTCTACAGATGCCCTCTCCCAGGTATTCTCCTGAAGTCCCAAACATCCTTCAGATGCTATTGCAATATGTCACCCTCTTTGCAACACTGGCAACTGCCATGAATTCAATGTTAAGGGTTGTGATTTTATAAACATGTAAAAATAATAATAATAGCCAAGCATTTGAAAATCAGTTCCCTCCATTTATCTTATTAATATGATAACACCATATGTTCATTTTACATATTTTTAGGTTAAGCGTTTCCATACTGGATTTTTAACCCTTAAATATTGTTTAGATAATGATTTAGTATAACTAACTATTAGATTACATCATTAGTCTAGAATAAAAATTCACTGAAAAGTGTTCCTGAAAATAGCAATTCTGCGGACTATTAATAAGGGATATCATAAAAAGAGCTTCCTTGGTTCGCTGAAAGCATTTTATAAATATCTGCTGAGTCAAATGAGTTAAGTGGGAGGTTCTTTTTGTCCCTTATTTATATATAAATTGAAACCACTGGGTGGAAGAAGGAGGGTACAAAGCACACAGTCTCCACTCAACTCATTGAACTTTGCAACCCATGTTTAGGACTAGCTGAAAATCTAAGTTGTATTCTTAACAGAAATACTTAACAGCCAGATTTTTTCAGACACATAGCTTATAATTTAATCTATTTCAAACCATTTACTCCTAGTGTCGGAGCCTAAATAGATTACGGGTGAAGAAACTAGTTACTGCAGTAGGGCCACTGACCAGATGATATGTGAGCACCCCATAACTACAGCTCACGAGATAAGCAGGTCAGAAAGATTCACTCCTAATATGGAGAAAGATTTCCTGGGTAGCGGAAGCAACAACAATAAAGACTCATATTTGTGACGCTAAATATATGCTACTTTTATATAAACAATGAGCACATCTCCTAAGCATCTTGTCGGGTAAATGAATCAGGAATTCTTTGCACAAATTTAGCTGAGGAGCCAGACAAGTAAAGGAGGCAGGTGAAGGAACCAGTTCTGCTCCACCCCAACCAGTGCACAACGTGTTGACTTCCACATCCTTTGACACTTCTGTTCTATTGGAAAGACACCAATGCTGTGAATATAAAAGACCTTCCATTTCCTTTCTTCAAACTTCTAAATATAACTAAGGCTACAAGTCAGAGGTAGGTATGCTTGGTCCCTAAGAAAAGTTTTCTTTATGGCAGCAATAGGTCGAAGTGAAGAGCGAGCCATTGGGTTGAAGAATTTCACAAGCAGGTGTGTGCACTAACACAACCCCACTAAACAATGACCTATGTTCCAGGCAATCAGTTCTCTAAACCTGGTCCCTGACCAGCAGCCTCAGCACCACCTGGGAAATTGTTAGAAATGCAAATTCCCTGGCTCCCTTGCAGACCTATTGAATCAGACTCTGGAGATGGCACAGAGTCATTCGTATTTATCAAGCCCTATAGGTGATTTTGGTGCACATTAAAGCATGAGAACTCTTCTAGAAAAATAAGCACATTTTAAATAACATATTTATTTTAATCAACCACAAATTCAGCTAATATTTTCCTCCAGCAGTGGCCTGGATGGTTTTAGTATTTCGAGTGTAGTTAAAATGAAACAAAAGTAGAAAACAGGCAAATATCATTACTCTGCATTAGCCATTCATCGGTGATTGCTTGCAAAAAGAACAGGAATTTGAGGGGGAAATGAATGCATTTCTTCCACCCATAGAATCTATTTTAAGCACACATTTCAAAGTGTCCAAGTCCCTACTGAATGGGTATTGGTTGGCCAGGAACACACAAAGGGTGTAATTTCTCCTCCCACTCTTAAATAAGGGCAGAAGCACAGCCTTTTTACCAAGGATTATTTCTCTAGAACCACAAGTGTGTTTGGTGGTGTCTTGGCACACCATGAGTCTAGTGGGAACAGCCATGGACATAGGGTCTGCACAGGACAACTTCCTCTTTCATTCTCCAGTCGACATACCAGGAGTTCGTAGGTATGGGAAGCCCCTCAGGTCCATATGGCCAGGCAAGTTTGGGACAGGAGCCTGACATCAACCCCATCTCTCCAAGCCTCGGTGGCCTTATGCTGACTTCTACTCATTTAGCGGCAGATGCTATGTTTGTTAGTAAAACAAACATAAGATACTGGCACAGTTTTACGTTAAGTAGAAAGGACACAGTGTAGTAAGGTGGCACAAGCTTCGAGTCTGACGCTTTGGGTTTGAATAAAAGCCCCACCACTTACCTAGAGCGTGAACTATGAAAGTTGCTAAAGCTTTCAGAGAGTCTGTTTGCTCGTCCATAGCAAGACAATATCAATATCTATTATGCGCCTTCTCCAAAATTATTGGAGAAGAATCACTGAAATAGTACATTTTTGGTATTTAGCACACAGCTTCAAAAAACAACAATTTTCATTATTATTGAAGCATTTTTCAAAACTAGAATTTTAAAAGCATAACATAAGATGCGCAAAAAGAGAAAAAGAACATAATTTGCTTTCAGAGTATGCACAAAACTCAGTTTTCTTGTAACTTTACAAAAAGACGTTTTTACAGGGATCAAAGGTAGGACGGAAATCAAACTCATTCAAAAGGTAAAAATTATTAGCATTAGAAGTCACCCTACTCCTCTTCCAGGCTGAAAATAAAGCAAGTTAGCTTTCACAAGATTAAATGTTAGATGATTCCTACACTTGAACTCAGGGCCTGTTTTAGAAGTTAAGCAAAGGAAAAGGAAAGTACTGCTTTCAAGAAGTTGAAGCAAGTAATTCCTTTAAATAGTGAGAACTTCCATAGCTGAACATACTTGAAATACTAAAAGAAGAGAAAAATAGGTTATAAATTTAATTTCCACCCTAATCTGGAGAAAGAAAACAATGTAATTTTATCTTGTTTCTTCTTTAAAACATCCTTCAATTTTGGGGGGTTGATAGGAACAAATGCGTCACAGGCTTTCATTCCCAAACTATAGAATGTATCTAGGTATAGAACGTCCATCATTGTATGGGGGAAGAAAGCAATATCAGATATGAAAATATTAATGGTGTATGCATTTTATTATATTAGAAGAAACCAATCAACTTTATATGACGGAAAATGTCAAAAATTGGTAGGGTACCTTACATAGGTGAAAAATTAAAAATGTTTCTTCTAGTTCTGTGTGCACATTTGATTGCTGATATATAGGTGTTTTAAGGCATGAAAATAAGATAAATTACATTATTAGCAATAATTTCAAAACTGATTTTGGAAAATTACACTGAGCTGCTTGAAATTCTACCAAATAACATAACTATATCTTTTGAAATACTGGGCATTTGTAGTATTTAATTGATGCCATAAGTTTAATATTTTTATTTCCAAAGTAAGCATCCAAGTGTTTAAATGTGCTTCTGACTCATATTTTATTCTTTTTAAGCAAACACACATACACACAAAAGAAACAGACTTCATCCTCCTGTTTTAAGGAGCCCTGGCTTTCACTCTGAAATTCTTGACAGGACAAGTGGAGAAATCTGATCCCAAAACGAATGGCATCAGAGGGAAAAGGAGGTGGCAATGCCCATTCCCATTTCTGAGTCACTGCCCACATATGGGCCCCAAGCCAGAGATGACTCTGGCATTCAGCAGTGGGGATATGTCAGCCAAGTTTTTATTTGAGAAAGCAGGGGAACAGTTCTATTTGGATTTGCTCTTTGAAATCTTTGAAATGAAAGAAGCTGCCACTTGGTTTGTGAATCAATGAAGAGAGCTAGACATTGGAAGAAGATGCTACATCTTCTTTGGAAAATAGAGTAAGTAGTGCTGAAGTACAGTGGAAGAGTAAACTAGAAAACAAAAGCCTGCACGCTGACAATGCTGGGTTGCAAAAGTAGAAGACACTGAAAGAGACAAGAGTTATTTTACAATTTAGCAACCTTTTGGCATATCTGTACATCACAACTTTTTTATGTATCGTGTAGAAATTTTCTATCTTTTTCATGAACCATATAGGTTAATAACCTCAAGATTTTACTATCAATGGCATTGCAACCTAAATATAAATTTCTGAGCAGAAGGTTTTATGACAAAGCTCTAAACAAAATCATAAGATTCTACCTGCACTTTTCAAGTCATTTCATGTCAATACTTTATTTTCTAAAAAACAATCAAGTAGCACATCATTAAGCACACTGAACAAAATCTCGACTGACATCACTGAAATACTTCGTAATTACAGAAAAATCGTTCTTTTTTTTTTTTTTAGTCCATCCTGGTCTTCTTTCCTAATAAAATGTACCACAGAAAAAGCTTAGTAACTGTGCAGTAGAAAGCAATTGATGATTCTTAATTAAGTTTCAAATGTGTTTCCCCACACAGCTGCACACACATGTGTACTAACCTAATTGTTAGCTGCACCTGCTCCACGTTAGCAATATTTCATAGAGCACATGGCAAGAAAGGCAATTTCCAGTGTTAATTTGTTGACTGTAAATCTATACTCTCAATAGTTGATGGCATATACGCTTCAGAAATGACTACCACGGAGAAGACTGATTGACAAAGATGTGGGCGATTTTGAATTGTCTGATTTGAAAACAAAACTGTCTTCTCAACCTAAAATAAGTTATATTCTTCCATATTACAACAGAATGATTTTTCACTGAGAATATCTAAATAATTTTTTTGAACATTTATATAAAGTACTCTTTGGTACAACTAAACAATGGGGGGGAAACAGCCAAGAGTCCTCACAAGCTGCTGAAAGTTGTAAATAAGAAGTTAAATTGTTTTTGCCCTGTACCACTAATTCTGGCTACTCTCTGAAATATGTAGTTTCTGAGCAGAAAGGACAACAATGATTTTTAAAAAGACAGTTACCTTCTTGAGATTATGAGCTTAAACCTGGGATTCTGCACATGAACCAAATCTGTTTTCAGAGATCACACATCATACCCCTCTTCTTAGGAAACACCCTAAAATCCTAAGTTAGCCTAACCATATAGCTCACAATTTTAATATATGATAGATAGGCACATACACATTTTTTTCATAAAACTGAAGTTTTCTATTGGATCTCTACAGTATGGATTTCTAATTTCTTGTTTTATACACTGATTTGCTGATTTTTATAGAATATGTATTTCATCAACACTTGTAAATTAAATGCACATTTAACGTAATTAAAAGCAGAGATGCAGATTGCTGGCAAGTCAATTTCTCTGGAACATTCGTCTCCATCCTTCGGTTGTTAAAAGATCAAAGCACCGTGTCTGCTCTGATAATAACCTGACCAGTGACTTCCCCAAAACACAATGCAAAAGCTATCTCGCCATCTCCTAAGATTAGCTGCAAGTTAATATAGCTGTAAATATTATTATAAGTTTAATTAAAACACAAATATGGTACTTACAGAGTTTGACTTTAATGTTTCCAGAAATCTAAAAAACAAGTCACCAGATAATTTTTTATTCTAATTATTTAAAAATGTCTATGATTTTTCTGTACAGCTGGCGGGGGGGGGGAGCCCAAATGTTACAAGAACACATTAAAGACTTCAGAAGTGAACAAACTGGGTGAACTTTTGTGTCAATCATGAACAAGACAGACAGACTTATTGTGAAAAACTGGCTTATCTGTATAACAGTCCTTACTCACAGTAGCTCAGAGATACAAAAAGTTTTTACATATCCACCAAGAGCACAAGAAGATATATACACCCACCTCTTTGTTTTTTAGTGTGCTGTTTTTTTGCAAAAGAATTACTTTTAACATTGCACAGTATATTTCTAAAAAGCAAACACTACCAGGAATCCCCAAGGTTCTTTAAGGTGTGATCACCTCACCGGATCAAACCAATTGAATTTTCTTCATCCTTTGTTTTTTGTTCTGCATCTGCATTAACATGGCTGCTAATTATATTAGCCTGGGAGCACATACCGTCTGAATGGGAAAAATCACAGGATTCTTAAGGAGTATAAAATACTCCTAAGATTAAAATGCATACTTGCTTAGGTTGAGTACTCCTACGTCAAAGCTATACCTATTTTGTTGGAGAACTGAGCTGCGATTCAGAATTCCTGCTTCATGAGTGATGTGGCACCTCTTCAAAACACCATTGCATGCATACATGCATAAACACACACACACACAAAGAAATCTTTGCCTTTCATGCTGCTTTCTATATTTAATCTTTCCATTCACATAGTAACATTTTTTCTAAAATTGCTTGTTATTGAGGAGTTTTTTGTATTCATCACACAAAATGTCATAGGCATAGACATCTGCCATAATAAGACCCTACTAGGTTAAGTCAGGAAAAGTTAAACCACATTTTTAAAATTCTGCCTGAATGCTCTTACCCACCCACTCATGGACAGTTCTATGCTTTCACACAGTGAATTAGCAAACACATTCTTTTCTGAATCATATATGAAAACAAGACTGTTTTGAAATGTTTATGCAATATTGCATACTTGGCCTAATGAGTCGTTTAACAAAATAAACTCTTCTCATTGCTCTGGTTAACTCTATCATTAAAAGTAAAATTCCTCTACTGCAAAACGTACATGAATCTGAGGTGCACAAAAATAAGCAGGTTACTCATCATTGAGAAAACATTACATTCTAAAAATGATATTTATACTCTCAACTTCTTTTTTCTTGCCACCAAGTTCATAAGTAATTCACGGACCAAAATAGACATCATCAGATAACTTTCCTGGGGAAGAAAAGCATCCGGAAACACGATACAACAAAAAGCACTGCTTCAGCTAAATATTAAACCAAAAAAAAAAAACAAAACAAAACAAAAAACAAATGCTCGTGACCTTCCTGACAACTGATAAACAATGAAGAACACTTAAGGAATTCTGCTGTCAGTTCCCATAGCAAATCCTTGCTCTTTTGCACACTTTACTGATTGGGCTTTCAGAAATCTTCATCTGTCTTGTATTCCTTTTAGCTTTTATGAAACAATTGTTCAAAATGTGGGTGGTTATTCAGAATAATTTATACTACCCAAGGAAAGCTATTTGATAAGCAGAGTTAGCAAGTGCCTCCTACCTCAAATAAACCCCTTAGGGTAGTATATTTTTCACCTCTAAACACTCTCCTCAGCCCCATCTTCCACCGCCCTTAGGGAACTGAAATTCAGAGGCATGACGTTTTCCATTATTGGCTCCTTGCCTCTTTGCAACCGTAAAACATTCCTCAAAAAGTACATACAATTCTCCCACCTATGGGATCAGAACAACAGTATCTATTTCAGGGGCTATTACATACACAATATCAGACAGAATAATTTTCTTTGGAATTGTCTGCCCTAATTGCAATTTAAAGGTTACCGGTTCAGTCTATAGTGATGGTGCTGCTGAGTTCACCCAAGTCTCTCTATTCAATCTACATACTTTTAAAACTCGATGTGGATTCTAGATCAGGCTGCTATAAGAACACCGCCTGTCCTACATAGTTGGAGCATTATACTTATAAAACAATATATTCCTGGGAAAATAACACGGGTCAATGAAGATTCAAAGATACTGCAAAAATGAGTATGGAAAGAAAAGTGAAAATATATATATATATATATATATATATATATATATATATATTTATCATCTCTCTCTGTTTTAACACCTGTATAGTACATTGTATGTGACAATCACGTTGTTACGTTAATGAGAATGCAAACCCTAAAGGAACAAGAGCTACATCTTGCTATATGCTTAAAGAAATTAAAGACAAGTTTAACCCGCACTTGCCAAACTGTTCCCAGAGGGACAGCAATAGGTGGGGACGGAAAGGCTCACCTCTCCTGTACCCCACGGTGCGCCTTTCTGAAATCATTAAAATACAGGCACTATATCTGTCACCTTTTCTCTTCTTCCCTTCATTCCAATCCATAGCAGACCCTTTACTGCGCTCCCCTGCCCACGGTCGCCGAGCTCCATTAGAGAATACGAGGACCCAAGTGTCACTTACCAGTTGCATGCCACAGATAAAGATAAGCGTGCACCTGCCACTGCAATAACCCATGGTTTCCGAGACCCCTGCCACAGCCAGACTGTCCCACGTCGGCCACCGTCGAGCCCCCACTTTATCCAATCAGATCGCGGGGAAGGACGGGCAGACCTGCCGCGGGTTCGGGGGCTACGGGCTGCCGGCGTCCTGGGAGGGGACAGGCATTAGGACCCGCTGGCGCGGCGGCGGCGGCAGCTCCAGCCGCGCCCGCCGCACATACCTTCACTCGCTCGGTGCACACGCCGCGCCGCGGCCAGCGCCGCCCGCCGAGCCGCGCCCGGGGCCCGCAGGAGCGACCGCGGCAGCCTCGCAGCGCCGCCGCGCCCTCGGGCATCTGGCCCCGAAGTGGCGCCCCCCGCGCGGCCGCCGCCCGACGCGCGCTCGCTCGGCGCGTTGGGCTCCGGGGGCGGCAGAAGCGCGCGCGGGCCGCGGCCGCCTCCTCGCGCTGCCCGCCGCTCCTGTGCGCCCGGCGGGCGGGGGCGCCCGGGCTCCGCGGTCCCGGGCGGCGGCGGCGGGGGGGGCGGGGGGGGCGGGGGGAGCGAGGCCGGCTTCGTGCGGCGTCCTCGGCCGCGGCGCCGCCCCTCCCCTCGCCCCGCGCTGCCGATCCGCCTCCTCCTCAGACGGAGCCTTCACCCCGCTCCCGCCGCCCCCGCCCAGGCGTCAACCCCGGCGAGCCGGGCCGCGGCCGAGGGGGCTGCGGGCGGCCGGGGCCGGGCGGGAGGGCGCGCCCCGGGCCGGGCAGCCCGGGCTGCATGTCCGTGGCGGGCTCGGCTCTGCGGGTCCTGCGCCCGCCGCGAGCCTCGTGCAGCCCGCGCGGGCGAGTGGCGCGTGTGTGTGCGCGCGCGTGTGTGTGCGTGTGTTGGGGAGAAGGGACGCCGCAGAGAACTAGAGGAGGGGGCGGGTGAGCAAAGAGGGGTGCCGCGGAGGCCTCCACCCGGCCGGACGCCCCAGTCGCGGAGAGGCCGGAAGAGCCCGGCGCGTCGGCAGCCCCGCGCCCGGCACCAGCGGGGACCAGCCTGAGCCCGGCCCCGGGCGTGTGCGGGGAACGGAGAGTCCGCGCGCGGGCAGACCCTGCGGGCGAAGGCCTGCTGTTGGAGTTGGAAGAATAGGGACCCGGAGGGAGGAGGGTCGCAGTGAGTTGCTCTTGCTGCTTCAAACTGTTGTTTGTTTTCACAAACAGAAATGAAAGGCTCAGAGAATGATTTTCGCGCCCGCGTTCTGCAGCCTCCGGGGCCGTCCGGGCGGAGCGGACTCTGGGCGCTGGGTGCCCGGGCCCGCCAGAGGCGCGGCGGCCGCAGTCACCTGCGGAGAGCGCGCTCCGGAGCCCGCTGCTGCCACCTGCGGGAGGAAAGCCGAAGGGCGCCGCAAGCCGGCCTGGGTGGCGGTCCCGGGGGCCTGAGTATTCAGGAGCCAGGGTTCAAGTCTCTTTCATGCCCTAGGCAGCTAGTGAAAGCGCTCCTGACTCACTTTTCCAGAAAGTGAAAATGCGCCGTCTCGATCCCTGGGGGAACTGAGTCACTTTATTGAAGAGGGTGTGTATCAACTCCCAGGGCAATGGCCGTGGCTAAAGAAAGACGATTTAGGGACTAAGTAGCAAGCATCTGCCCACACCCCACGTAAGAGATTAAAGACTGAAGAAACCACTTGGAGCAAAGAGCTTTCCGTAGCAAATGGGATTTGGTCCTACTGGGAAAATGGCTTTTGTATAGGATAGCATCACGCTGGAACCTTAAATAAGATAAAAATGATTGCCTCCTTCAAATAAATATGACGTGTTCGCATGACTAAAGAAACTGAGTGAGGCATAGGGATTTTCAGAAATGATTTGTCAATCCTAGAAACCAGTAAAGTGGATTAATTTGTTAAAGCCACTGAAAGCAGATATTTCATTACTCTGAGAATGGCTGTTTTCAACTGTCAAATTTGTAAACTGACTTTCCTTCTGAAAAGTGCTTTTCAAGATATGTGCTCTTACCTGTTACCGGGCCTGGCAGGTAGTGGGTGTTCCACGGCCCTTCGTGAAAATGAAGCCAGACACAGTGAAGAACATGAAAAACAAGTCAGGATATCTTTTAGTTGTTATCATTTGGTCTTTACACACGTTAGGTGCTGGAGATGCAAATGTTTTGCATTGGCCAACAAAAAGAAAACTTAGTTATTGCTGAGTACTGAACAGGCTGCTACCATATTGTTGCAATCATTGTATCATTCATAATAGCAATAATACATTTGTGTGCATCCATCCATAATCCTGCTATGGTTTGCTGTAACCATCAGAGTGGTCTTTAGGCTGTATAGGTAAAAGGGAAGTGTGATACTGTCTGTAGCTGGCTCAGTTCATTATCCCTGGATACTCGCCCTTCAGTACCTTAATTATGCAAACATTTGGGACTGTTGGGTTTCTCTAGCCACAGAAAGTGCTTGGCTGGACAGTGACGTTAACAGTCTCCCGAGCATTCAATAATGGATGGGAGTTGATAGACGGTATATATTCATCAACCTAGAGGCAGGAAATACTGAGTCATGCTCTAGCCTACACTGTCCAGGCCCCCACAAGGATTGAGCCCTACTTCCCCATACCGGTAACCCCTCATTTATGCACCTCAGATTAGATGGTATCCCTTTCCTGCATCATTTACCCACTTTTCTACCTGTGCTTACTGGGATCACTTCCAGAATAAGAGAAGCAAGTTCTGCTGCTTGAGAATCCCAAATTAAGGCAATCCGTAGTCTGGCATCATTTACCCAGTATTCAACTCAGGAGAGTAAACCAGAAACATTTTGAACTTTTGCCATTTAGTCTGTGCAGCCACTGCCTTACCACTACATCTGTATCTGATTCATTCCAGGAAAACTGCCAACTTGTCCAATGCCCTTTATTTTTTTTAATATAGAAACAAGTTCACAGAAACCAAGCAGGCATGTTCTCAGTGGCAGAATTAAAGTCTGAAGGCACATTTGTGTGACACCAAAATCCCCTCTCCAAACCACTGTACTGTATATTCTCCCTTAGTGATATTTTACTATACTTTTTGGTTGTTCTTTTGGAATTCCATACAAGAATGATAACTTTAAAAATATGCAAGGGATGGGTGCATGGGTGGTTCAGTGATAGAAATGCTCACCTTTCATGCAGGAGACCCGGGTTCCATTCCCAGATCATGCACCCAAGAAAAAAAAAAGAAGAAATTATGTACAAAAAATATATACACTAGGGGAAAGGGTTAAGTGATGCCTCAGCTACTTACTGAAACTGTTTCTCGGGTTTCACTAATTAGCTCTTCTAAGGATTTTTTTTTTCCATTTGGAAGAATGATCACTCATATTTTGCTATTTCTAAATACATATCACACCTTTAGAAATACAGTACAGGCAATGCCTGGTTTATGAACAGGTGTCCTAGTTAGGATGCAGTTCCATTCCTTAAAGTAGCCATACACTTCCTGTTCCATTTGCTATTGCCTTACAGTGCCAGGAACAGAGAGAATCTACTGACTCTCCCATAGAATATGAGTGAGAGAAGCATCTCAAATTGTAATGTCAACTGCATTTACATTTAGCAATAAGATCATATGCTATTCAGCTCTATAAGGTGTTAAAGGCTTTTGTCAAGTGGTCTAGTGACACACTATTGTTAATTACCTTGTTTCTATGGGAACAATGTGTTAACATATTCCACACCTCTATCTGGCTTATGTTGGCACCCTGCTTTAAAATATTTTTCCAGGTAGTTTCGGACCTATTATCTCATTTATCTCTCAGAACAATTTATTAAATGCAGTAGAAACCCAGCCACTAAGTGAGTTGCAGTCTGATCAACAATCAGACACTTCAACTAGAGTAAAAGCTCAAGCCTGGCTTTATAACACCACTGAGCAATTCAACTCTGTTATACATGATCTCTATTCATTACAAAAGTTACAAAAACAGGCAACTTTACAGTCACAAAACCAACTAATTTAATTCCTCGTATATTTTATATAGACTTTGTATTTTTGAGGCAATAGGTATTAGGAAAATAATATGAATCTTTAAAATGATTAAATAAAAAAATGCTCAATCTTTACACGGAGATAATTGCACTGTCATTTCTGTACAGAACAGTTTTTTTTACAAAATGGTGTTATGTTATACATGATTTAACCTGCTACTTTTCACTTATCAGTAGATCAAGCACATATGTCCAAGTCAATAACTGTTCAGTGTTTGGACTCTGCAGCAGAACCGCCTGGGTTGATAACTCAAGCCCCTGCCACTTACCTATGTCATTTGGGGCAAATTACATAACTCTCTGTGCCTTGATTTCCTCATCTATAAAACAGGGAAAGTAATAATGCATGTATACGATAAGATTGTTGGGAGGTTTAATTTAACAAATGAATACAAGCAAAGCTTTTAGAACAGTGCCTAGCATATAGTCAACACTTTAAGATTTTGAATTCTATGTATAACATATCTTAAATAACTATATAATCTAACGTATGAAAATTTCCCATTTATTTAATTCTTATCCCTTTCTTAGATAGGCATATGGTTTATGTTGTACACACAATAGTGGCTCCCCAAAGATGTCCACACCCTAATGCCCAGGCCCTGTGAATGTGTTACCTTGCATGGCAAAAGGGACTTTGCAGATGTGATTAAAAGTACTGACCTTGAGAATGGGAGCATGCTTCTGGATTATCCAGGTGAGCCCAATTTAATCACAAGTCAGAGAATCTTTCTGGCTAAAACAGAGAGAAACATGATGTTGGAAGAAGAGTCAAAGAGATGTAATATGAGAAGGACACAAACCACCACTGCTGGCTTTGCAGATGTGGTTTGGAAGCGGGCCATGAGCCAATGAATGCAGGCAGCATCTAGAAGCTGGTCAAGGCGAGGAGACCAACTCCCCCCTAGAGTCTTCAGAAGAAACACAATCATGCCGCTATCTTGACTGTAGCCCGGTGAGACCAATGTTGTATTATTTCAAGCTACTAAATTTGTGACAAAGTGTTACAGCAGTGATAGAAAACAATATAATAGACTTCCAATGTTTCATTATAAATTTTACAACAAATAGCTCTGTTCTGTGTGTGATACAAGTATTTGCTTATGAGAAATTTCTAGAAGAGAACTTATGAATCAGGGAGTGAGAAAAATTAGGAGACTTTTGATAATCATAACCAGTTTCCCTCTGAAGAGGTCCTATCCATTTATAACTGTAGGGAATGTGCTTGCCGGTTTCCCTGTGCTTTTACAGTAATCAGTATTGTTATCATTTGTTAAAAATGTTTCCATTTTAATTTGCATTTATTTTAAATAATAATGAGATACTAAATATCTATTGTAGGTGCTAAAATGGACTGTGGCCTGGAAATATTGACTCTCCCCTTCCTGTATATTTCCCTCCTGAAAGTTCAATTCCATGTCTTAATAATATTATCCAATGGCAGTTTCTGTAGAATAGAACTATAGCAACAAAAATCCACTTATCTACTTAACCAAACTACTGACCTTCAGAGAAAACCTTGAAGAGATAACGATGAGCCAAGATGATTGTAGCCAAGAGCTCAGTGATCACCAGTCCCTGACCAGTTCATGTTTTGCATTCAATATCATTTGGGTAATTTACAATTTATGTAACTCTTACTTGTTAATAATAATTCAAGTGCCAAGGAGATACTGAGATGTCAGTGTATGGTGGTGCCTTCCTTAGCTCCCCAGGCTGCTATGACAAATACCGCACAACGGCTTGGCGTCAACAACAGAAGCTTCTTGGATCACAGTTTTAAAGCCTTTTTGGGGGGAGCATGGGCAGCACCAGGAATCGAACCTGGGTCTCCAGCATGGAAGGCGAGAACTCTGCCACTGAGCCTCTGTGGCCTGCCCTTGGCTCACAGTTTTAAAGGCCAGAAGTCCCAAAGCCAAATGTCAGTAAGGTTATGCTTTCCTCCGGAGTCGGTAGAATTCTGGTGATGACTTGCTGCAATCTTGGGGGTTCCTTGACTCACATTCCTGTTTCCATCCCATTGCAGTGTGCCTGGTTTCCTACTGTGGCTTTCTCTGATTTTGCCAGAATTTCCTCTCTTCATAAGGCTGCTAGTCATATGGATTAAAGCCCACTCTGATTCATTTGGGCCAGACACCTGGAAGAGGATCTCAGGAGATCCTGTTCACAGATGGGTTCACACCTTAGCTAATATTATCATCTTCAAACATCTTTGAAGATGTCACACGTGAACCCATGTGTAAATAGGCTCACACTCACAGGAACACAGATTCAGATTTGAACATGTCTTTTGGGGGGGCTGTGATTCGATTCCCAACAGGTGGTGATCATTTTTGTACATTAAGTTCAATACTTTTAACATTTCATCATCACATTTAATATGGGATATTCTAAGGCATATTAATTCAATTATTTATAAATGTTAAACTTTAGCTATATTGTAACATTATTTTAGGTAGATTATCAAATATAAAGACTTGCAATTTTAGAAATGAAAACATTTGTCAGAATTTAGGAAAGCCACATTTTATTTTCCTCTAATTTGTCCTTATTTTTTAACAAGAAAAGTTGAGAAATAAGTGTAAGGATAAGCCTAGTGTTCCAATGACTGCAGCTGCATAAAAAGTCACCCCAAACACT
Source organism: Tamandua tetradactyla (assembly GCF_023851605.1). Taxonomy (NCBI): domain Eukaryota; kingdom Metazoa; phylum Chordata; class Mammalia; order Pilosa; family Myrmecophagidae; genus Tamandua; species Tamandua tetradactyla. The sequence goes on along the minus strand of NC_135331.1, from coordinate 184,942,160 downwards.
GTGGCATAAAACAATGACAATTCTGTTAGGCTCATGCTGTGGATCAAGGACCTAGAGTGAGCATACCGAGGAAAGTTTGTCTTTATCCCACAGCATCTGGGGACTCAGCTAGGAAAACTAAAAGCTATAGGTGGCTTGATGGCAAGGGATAAGAATCATCTAAAGATTTACTCATTGACGTGATTGGCGTTGGAACTGGAAGGCTTTGATGGCCAGGGCTGTCGAGCAGGGCACCTACCGGTGGCCACTCCTGGGAGCTTGGCTTCCTCACGATCTCAGGATCATCAGACGTGTCAAATGGCAGCTGGGGGCTCCGAACACAAGGCTCCAGCAGTCAAGGTAGGAGCTGCACCGTCTTATCCGGCCCAGCCTTGGGAGTCCACAGCTTCACTTTCCACCACATTCCATTAGTGACAAGGGAGTCACCGCCCAGTTAAAGGGAAGAAAAACTAGACCCCCACCTACTAATGGGAGGAATGTCAAAGAATTTGGAGGTCATGTTTAAAACCACCTTTTAGCTACTGAATGACATTTGAAGGGAACTTACTGTTCTATGAATATTAAAGTAAGTAAAAATTAAAATGAGATGTTAATGCTAAAATTGAATATAAAGTAATGTGTTGCCATGAATTAATCAGGATATACAAATTCTGATTATAAGAAAGTGACTACAGGTTTTGTATAAAATGGACAATGGGCAAGTAGAAAGAAGATACTGTATCCATTCTAATAATTACACATATTCAAGAGCAACTTAAGAGTTGGGATATGTTCCTACAATTATGAGAAGAGAAATAGAGTATTTAAACCATTCAATAGAATGAGACTAATCAAGTGACTAGTTTTTAGTGAGGCCAAAGTAATATGTACTTTATGTTTTCCTTTCTATGTAATTAAGATTTATTACACAGCTTGAAAGGATCTTTCCAGATAATGTAGTTACTGTACAATTTCTTTATTTGCTGTACCTATTCCAAGTTTATCCTTCTACAACTCTAATAAATACCAGTTTAATAGAATATTAGAAAGTGACTAAGAGAAATGTTAGGAAGGTAGAGGTGGTGGTCTCACTTATAATAGGATCAATTCAAAATCCTTACCCAGTGGAGTGTTTAAAGCTTCTGGAGGTCCCCAAACACAATTTTGTCTTTTTGATAGTTAACATGTTAAGTAACATAAATGTGATATTTTAATCAAGTGTTTGTCTCCCTTTGGGGGAGAGAAGGGGTGCATTCATTACAGGGATAATGAATTTAAATAGTCCTTTATTAAATCTGGAGATGAGTGTGGGAGGGGGCATTTAGAGCTTGTCTTCTGTGGTTGTGACTGCCTCATGTCTGCTCGAGCACTGTTGCTTTCCTTACACACTTCCAGAGGGCTGTATCTCAGGCATTTTGTGGTGACTATATGTGCTCCTTTGATACCTCCTGATAATGGTCTTAAGGGGTGACCATGACCAGCGATCCCCCTTTCCAGAAGTATTTTGTCTTCATGTATGCCTTGTTGGCAAAATCACGTAAATGCTGACTTCGAATGACAGTAAAATTATCTTGGTCCTTGTACTGTGCAGCCCAATGACCAGCTCTCTGGATGTCGCATTATCTTTGTCAGTCTCCTCCCACCACCGTGAGCTTGACTGAGATTCCTCCAAGGAGCTCCAGGGGAGGTGAGGATACTGTCGCACAGCTTGGTGGCCCAGAGGACTCACGGGACTCTGCCAGGTCTTCACTCTGCCCAGCCACATCAACTCTCCTTTACTCTGCTACCCCCATGGCAGGTGGGGGCATGGAGGGAAGGGTGGAACAAACGTGCTCCTCAGTCTGTACCCGCCATTCAAGGATTTCATCGCCAACCAGGGCAGAAAGGGAAGAGACCATGAAGTGGTTTCCCCTTTGTTTGCTCCCCCTACGTCTGCCACCTTTACACGTTCCACAATCCTTCCAGTGGCCACAAGTGGTCAGTTTCTGTCTCCTCTCTTCTCCCCGTCTGGTCAGGACCCTCCTTTGAAAGACACCCTCTTTCTTATGGGTATGGTGCAGTGAGAGCAGCCAGGAGAAAGGGATCAGTTTGAGGAGATATTTTTTAAATGTTATACCTGTTCTATCTACAAGTTGAGTGAAACACAGATGCTACCTTTAGGGCTAACATTTGAAAGGTGGGGCCAGATGTCTACAAGGTGCCATAGCCAAAAATAAATTGTTGAGAGCCATAGAGCAGTAGAAGTGAGGGCTGAGGGGAAAGTTACTGCCACCTGGGTAGGGAGTATTTGAGCTGATTCAAGCCAGATCCAGAATCAACGAGTAGGTAATTTAGCCGCAACACAGAATGACTGTGGAAGAAAGGCATTTGGTTGGAATGGCATGTCTGTAAGTCAGTCTGAAAAGTTTGGACTCTATTGGGTAGACACTAAGAGCGTCTTACAGTCTTGGGACATGAGAGGGCTAAGTCCCAGTAAGTCCCTCCAGAAGTTGTACCGGTAATGGTCAGAAATAAGGGACTGGACATACAGAAGGCCACAAAAAACTAGGGGCAGAAGTCATTCCTCCATGTCATATACTAAGGCCAAAACATCTGGAAGTGCTGGTATTTTTCATCTGAAGTATAACTAAATCCACTTTTCCCCATTTTTTCCCCAACCTGTTGCCAATGTAAATGCCTATGATGGATTTGATGTTCTACAGATCCTTTGGCAAACTTTTAAATATTTGAATTCTAAGAATAAAAGATACTTTTTTCCCTTCAGTTGTGATAGTAACATATGTATCACCATACTCAGATCCAAATATATCATGAGCTTTGTTTCTAAATAAAACATGGTGCATACATCTTGGTTCTCAGTAATTTCCTTATGCCTTAAGCTTAAATATATTATGGCATGGGCATACTCTTATATACATAATTAGTTTGGGTTTTAACCTGGTCCCACTAAAATGCAACTATTTGGACAAATAGATAGGAATTAAATGTGTCTATTTAATGGTAATAAATAATTAGGTCTCAATACCAGACTAAAGAGTGTCATTTTAAAATAATGCACTAGAGAATGTGTTTATAACTTAAGGGAAGAAGACAATGAAAGGAAATATTTGTATAATTGGTTTAAGACATTAAAAAGTTACGGCAAGTTTTTGGTTTTTAGAGTTGTGGGTATTTATTCTAGTGGGATTATAGAAATAAACTATTGTAGAAATTTCATGGTTCCTATGAAGATCAAGTACCAAGTGTTTTTTTTTTTAATTCCTCTTTCCTACAGGGTTTCAAGATTTTGTTGCCCAAGTGGCATTTATACTGTCACGTAATTTTGTGAAATGCCTTATGTTAATTACAGTTTTCACATTTTGCATGGTGACAAAATTGTCATATTGTCGTATGCATGAAATCTTTTTAACTAGAGTAATTTTTGTAAAGAGGTCTTAAAGAAGATATTTCTTCTGGAAACTTTTATTTTAGCCTATTAAAAACTGATTCTGGTAAGAGTTTTCTGTTTTTCCTTTGCTAGAGGGGAAGGACCATAAGCTGTAAACTGCAGATGCAAGAAAAAAAATACTGTTTTGGATAAAAGTTTAGTGAAGTAGACTGGCTGGAAAATTAGTTCATGGTTGTGATTAGCAAATGTATAGTTCTCAACAGATTACAAAGTATTTTCAAGGTTTCCTGCACTTTTGTCTGTGCTGTTCAAAAACATTGTATAACAACATGTGCCTCTTTCTCTAGGAATGAAATCGAGGCAGTGTGTCATAGCCCTTTCTCTGCAAACGCCTCATTTCCTTCCTGAATGCTAAATTCTACTTATTTCTTCATGATTTATCAATTTAATAGCATGTGTACTGATAATTTCTGTTATAGATTCTAAAAATCTTTGAAAACTGAAGTAACACAAAATTCCGGAGACATTTTGGAATGATTTCCTTTTAAGCTTGAAAAAATACTACTATTAACATAAGTTCACACTAAGCTCAGAACACTTCTACCTGTTCAACATACTCGGTTATGTGTAGAAGAAGGAAAATTGGAGCGAAACCATCTTTCATTAATCACTTTTAGTGCCTGTGATCATACTGGGTAAATAATGCAGAGCTCCCAAATTAGTCATTATAAGTAATCATTTTTCCATAAATATGGACATTTTCCCCATTTCCACTTCCATATAAGTGCGAACATTATAAAAATTAAAATGCTGATTTAAACTCCATTTCAAATGCTAGTCTTATTGTGGTAATTGCGAGGGATCGTATCTCAGAAAGTTATTCTTAAAGATCACTAATTGCTCTTAAAGTTATAATCAATTTCATCTTGGTCTGGAATATTAAATGCTACGGTTTGTCTCCGTTACTCCCATGGTTAATGACGTTTATTTTTTAAAGGTAAAAGGGGAAAAGGTATCGCATGAGTATTAATCCAATAAAAATATATATATATTTTAAATTACTCTGTTAGTCATAAGCTAGGGGAGAGCTACATTACACCCTCTGATGTTTCTATCTCTCTTGGTTTTCTTGGCTACTAGGACAAATACCACATACTGGGTGGTTTAACAGGAGGAATTTATTATTCCATAATTTCGGATGCTCGAATTCCAAAATCAGGTCATCAGCAAACTCTGCTTTCTCCCCAAAGTCTGTAGCATTCTGGTTGGAGCTTGCTGCAATCCTTTGGGTTCCTTGGCTTGTATCTCTGCCTCCTTCACCTGGAGATCTCTCTATTATCTGCTGACTTTGGCTTCTCCCTGTGGCTTGTATTTTTTAAACAGAACTGTGATTTCTTAAATTGCATACGTTTGAAGATTTGTCTTATAAAATTTCAAGAAGACTAAATCAATACAATATACAAAATATTAATTGCACATTAAAATACAGTGTAATACAGTGAAGTTACAGCATTGTTATAAATTAGGTTCTAAACAACTCATGAAACATAATAAACTATTTTTCTGCATATGCACCTTCCATAATGATTCTTAATTGCAGTAATGTTTGAGAACTAAGCACAGCTAAAGAAGAAACAAAAGGCAAGTCTATATGCAAATGTTTAAGCATTTAAGGCTTTTTTAAAAACAAATGTCCAATCTCAGTTGAATGGATGAATAGTTGAGATCTGCTGAATTGTGATGTTCCTGGTCCCTGCCAGGTTCGCTATATTTTCTTTTTATTAAACATTTGACACCATAAAATATGTTAATTGATTAAATGACATTTATTGTTGTGAGAATGAAGCAGAAGTACTACAACAGCATTTTAACTGGATTTTGGTCTACTATACTAAGGTTAAATGTGCATGTATTAGAAAACTTTCACTAAGTTATTATGTGTTAACAAATGACTTGAAACTCTCAGTGGTTTATACAGTAAATGATTGTTTCTTGCTTGGTTGTCTCAGCGGTATGTCAGCTGCAGCTTTGCTCTACATGCGTTCTTCTATCTGGGACTCAGGCTGAAGTATCAGCCCCTGCCTGGAGAGTCTGTATTATTATTCCAATAATATTTCAATCTACATAAAGCTCACTCCTGTTAAATATTCTTCGTGTGCTGGCAGAACCACACAATGGCTATTCAAGCTTCTGCTAGGATGTGGCAACTTCATTTCCAAAGCAAGCCACATGGCCAAACTAATGTCAGTAGGGCATGGAAGTATAACCTCTTACAGTTAGGGCAATATATAATTGAGAATAATAATAGAATTTACCACAGTGCACATGATACATCTCACAGCAACCACAGCATGTGAATTTTGAGTATGAACGAAAATAGAAATCAGCACTCTGATCTAGAAAACACAGGGAAAGAAAATCTCTCTATTGAAATAGCATTATTTCCTTTACCTACCTATATATGAAAAACACACACAAAAACACAGGTTAATCATCAACAATCTCTGAAGAATTTTAAGTTTTGCTGTCTCAGAGTGTCTTAATTAGATATCAAGTGGGTTAGCAGTCATTTCTTAAACAAATGAAAAACAAAGCAAATGCCATAAAGGACATCTGCTATCCGTGAGCTAGGTTCCATGTTCTGTCTCTAATTTGTGACAATTTTTTAAAGGTGAAAAATATCCCTCTTTGTAAGGGAGGATATTTATCACCAAACTGGAAAAGAATTAGTTGTTTCTCAAATCGAAAAGATTTATTATATAGTATTGTTCACTCGACATCTTGGAATGTTCTAGGTGAAATGCACAACACAAAACAGCAGTCAATAATGATGTTCTTATAATTTTTAACTTTGAGAAGTGTCAATCAATCTTCCAAGTGTTTATGTGAAACTGTCAAGAGCCCTGATAGATGACCCCAACATATGTTGCATGGGTGAAATTTAATACTTAGAATTTATAATTAGAAACAGGCTTGAATTGAACCTTATGGAAGAGTAGCAAGTGATAAGGAGGTCAACATTTCATAATATATTGTAACAGGAGGTAGAAAAATTTGCAGTAACTGAACTATGCCTTAAAATTAGCCAGCTAGAATGAACCTGTGAGGCGAAAAACTTTAAAAACTTCTCTAATGTGAAGTTATTGTATTCTTCTCATTAGTCATATCTGAACCTATAAAAGTGGCAGTCAAGCAGGCATAATCCTAGTTTAATAAACACTTGCCAAATATAGCTCCTCAAAATTAATTAGCCTACTAATCATAAAAGAGAAATGAATAGGTAGGTACAGTCTCTAACATTGAAACTACCATCAAAGAAGCACTAGCCCCATTTTATCCTATTTAACAAGGCTATTAGTTTTTATCTCACATGATATTAATACTAAAATCCTAGATACTCTTATTGATAAATAATTTTCCTTTTATTCTTTAATCTAGTCTTCATTAAAATACCATCTTTCCTATATCTCCAATGAATAAAGTTAGTAAATTTGTTTTTAAAATCTAAGAAATCAGATGTCAAATACTCAATTGGAATATTATAATAAGAATTTAAGCGCTGTAGCAAGGTTACCACAATATTTATCCTTTTCTCTTCAATGTTGGAAGGGGGGTATACAGAATGAAGGGCACTGTTTCACAGTGGACCTTAGGGGGTAGCTGAGAAAAACCCGGTTGGGAAAGAATATTAGAAAATGTGTCCAGGAATGTGTAAAAGTGACATAGTGTGGGATGAAATTCCACAGCCATTCCCTATGACTTTCAGTATTTTAAGTGAAAAAAAAAATAGCATATTTTATGTGATTTACCAAAGACTTTGCAAAAACATTGAAATAGAGAAGAACATCAGGGCCTTTGCTTCCACATGTGCAATTCCATGGTTAATATTGCTTTTCCTAGTCTTAATATGTGTGTGAACTAATGTAGCTCGACCACAGATAACTCCTACATGAGCAGATGCATGTATGATGCGTGTGCATACCCACAAACTAATTCATTCAAGAAATATTCATTAAGCCTCCACTATGGGTGATAAATGCCTTAGGCGCTGAGAGGCAATGCCAGTTTGATACCCACGTGGAGGTGTTAACTAAGCCGTTTGGATATACAAATCTGGAGCTGAAAAGAAAGAACTGGGCAGATACCAATCAGACTGTCATAGCATATGGATAGTATTATAAAAATGGAAATGAAGATCACCTGGAGAGATAGTAAATGGGGACAAGAAGAGGACTATAGTGCCTTGAAGCACTGTGTACCCCAGGGAAACATGTTCTTTAAGTTAATCCATTGCAAGTAGGACCTTTTGATGAGGCTACTTCAGTTAATGTGTGATCCGCCTCAATCGGGATGGGTCTTAATCTTACTGCTGGGTACCTGTATAAGAGAATGAAACTCAGACATGATAGAGAAAGCCACAGAAGCAAGAAGCTGAGCTATGAAACTCGGAAGAGAAGGGAGAGACCAGCAGACACCGCCACATGCCTTGCCATGGGCAGAGAGGCCAAGAATCACTGGCATCTGGTCTTTGGGAAGAAAGCATCACCTTGCTGATGACTTTGGTTTGGACATTTTCCCAGTCTCAAAACGATGAGCAAATAAACTCCGATTGTTTAACCGGACCCTTTTCATGGGATTGTGTCTGAATAGCCTAGCAAACTAAACAAGGACTTCAGTAACAATATTTAGGGATTAGGTATCAGAGATGGAGAAGTAGCCAGAGAAGTAGGAAAATTAGAAGAGTGGTATTACAGACAGCAGAACATGAGAGAATGTCAATCAGCAAGAGTGGTTGGTTCTGTCCAGTGTTCCTCACAGAGCCAATAAAAGGAGGACCAAGCAGTGTCCATTGAATTTTGGCTCACAGAGAGTGAAGTGATCTTGACAAAATCTGTTTTGGTGGCAGTGGGAGAACTAGACAGGAAACCATAAGCACCCACACAATTATGATGTCTCATGGTATATGTACACACAATGTCCCATTGTTTGGAAAGCCCAGTATTTCTGTGTCCATTGTTTAATTCAGTAACTTTGAAGTATCTTAACTCAAAATGAACCTCTGACTTGTAGGTAAAATAACTTATGTCAGCAGCTATTGTTTCTCCACAGTCAATGCTTTGGCCCCATGGTTTTAAAATGAGCTATCCAAATAATAAATAATATGCTTCTTATATTGCTAAAGATGTCCCACAATAATTGGCTGGATGTAAAGCTGAAATTTAGCATGTTCTTTAATAACCAGCAGTGAAGACCTAATGATTCAGGGTCTCATATGCAAATAATTTCAGAATTACCATAAGGACAAAGTTAATTTTTGTATACATTATTAAAACTTTTATTTTTTTAAGCTAACTATTTTAAAATTTTTAAGTTCTGGATTTATTAAAAAACAATTGCTAATTTATGAATAAAATAAATATTTAAAATTTGAAGATATATACCTAAATTAAATGAATTCCTAAAGAATGCTTTGCAGAATGACCTACCCAACACACACACAATTTACTTGTCATTAATTCCAAGGCTGCTCAACCAGAAGAATCAAGATTAATACTGCAGTTATAATTCATGTATGAACAACAGTGACCTCATGTGGCTAATGTTTTTTACCTGAAACTATCAGTCTAAGAACGACAACGAAAAGTAGTCTTTACTATACATCAAGACTTACGTCAAAATGAATGATTGGAGATGCCCACGCCACACAAAATAATTTATTTTTAAGACCGTTGATCACAAAGCAAAACAATCACTTCCAAGGACAAGAGTGGATTCCTTCTATATATGCTTATAATAGTTAATCTGTTCAATGACTAACATTATGGAATATGACATCTTGAGAGCCAGGAATCAACTTTTACTTCTTTTTTTGGCCAAAGCGTTCAATACTTGTCTTTGTACGTTGAAGGAAGGTTTTTCCAAATGCTTCTTGAATTGCAACTTATCTTCTTTGCCTGAGGTATTCCAATGTTAAAAATAAATAACTAAATAGAATTTAAGACTAGATACCGTTGGAGTGTATTTACCCACCCATTTCAAACTTTGAGGGAATGGCCATATTTCTTTTCAGTATGAGTGGTTCTCTTGACCTGATTTAACTACGATAATGTTCAAGACTTCCACACAAATATTTATTCAAAATTATTTTATTTCATTCATTTCATAACATTGAAAATTAAATAACTTGCAGTTCTCTTTCCTTTGTAAACAAAGATATCAATTTCAAAGCAACACTATAGTTAGAGCATCACTACACCAGTCAGTATTAGCTAAAGGAAACCCAATTAGGCAAATATGTGCCCTTGGCATTCTGAAGAATCATGATATTCAGTAGATCAAGAACTGCTGATCTACTACTGCTCCGAATACAATTTATGCACTGTAATTAAGAAAATGACTCTGGAGTCAGTAAACATATAGGTAATCTTGGCTCCATTATAAATATGACCTTGGGCCAGTCACTTATATCCTCTTAGACTGAAAGTATTCATCCATTAAATGGAGGAAGGGCAATAGCATCTACCTCATGGGTTGATCTTGAAGATTAAATTGGAAAATGTATATAAACCATTTCATAGGACTGTGGCCCATGGTAGGGGCTCACTACTCTGAGCTAGCATTTTAATTAATGTAGTTATTATTTTTACTTCTCATAAATATTTCTGCTTTCTCAATTAAAATTGTGATAAAATGTATACTTCATCATTTACCCCTTCTTGTCTACCATTTTTTAATCTAACATCCTATGAGTTTTCTATACTTTATTTCCTTTATCTTCTCCCTAATCCAATCAGGCCTCAGTTAAGTAGCGCAGGTAATTCTTGCTAATATATAATACTTACCTAGTTGTTCCTTGGGATATTAAAGTGTCTTTTGAAAATATCAGATATCAGCAGCCATGGAATTCCTTAGTGTAAATTCTGGCTATCTATAAAACTTCTTATCATAATTAGATACCATGTTTGATATCATTTTACTACCTAATAGTGATATGAAGCAAAGAAATATATATCTATGAAGGATAATATTTGAATTCTAGCTATTGTCTTGATGCTTACAAATACAAATACAATTAAAATAAAAATACATCAAATGCTCTAAAACATTTATATCATAAAATAATAAAACTATACCTATATAAAATTTTGCACATTTCATTTCCATGCCCAAATAAAGTTTTTGTTTAGTCCACTACTTTAAGTCTCCAGAATCATTTTAATTCATTTATTCAATAAATATGTATTAAGAACCTACTCTATGATAGGTACTGCTCTTGACACAATGATTCAGATGAACAAGATCAGTCCTTTTGTGGATTTTACATTCAAAGGAGAAACAGACAAAAAGAAACAATAAATTAGGAAGGAAGGCAGGGAGGAAAGAAGGAAACATCAGGTAGCAATAGATATTATGAAAAGAGAAGAAAACAGAATGAGGGATATAGAAAGTGATGGGGTATTATTTTATATGGTGGTCCGGAAAGGCATCTCATTTTAAGGAACATTTCAGAAGTGTTAAGGAAGAACATTTCAGGGAGAGGGAATAGCATGAGCAAAGGCCCTGAAGTGGGAATAGACTTGGAGTGTGCAAGAATCTCTAAATTTACGTCTGAGTGAGTGAGGAGAGTGGTTGAAGATGAATTCAGAGACATGGTGGGCCTCCAAGTCACGAAAGACCCTTTAAACCATAGTGGAAGACTTCAAATTTTTTTCTAACTCAAAAACGGAAGGCCGTTGAAGAAATTGATCTGAAAAGGGACATGATCTGGCTCCCATTCTAAAAGGCTCATCCTGAATTCAGCCTGCAGAATGGATTGTAAAGGTATAAAGGAAGCGGAGGGATCAACTGGGAAGTCTTAACAATCCCAGAAAGAGATGGTGAGGCTTGAGCATGATCTTGGTGGCCAATGTTGGGGAATATTCATACACCAAATATGATCTGAAATAGGAATTGAAAGACATTTCTAATGGAATGGATGTGGAATGTGGGGAAATATGGATTCAAGGATAATCCAAAGATCATTAAGTTGAGAAACCAGAAGAATTGAGATGCCTTTTGTGGAGACAGCATAGAATAAGAGATGAGCAGAATTTCTTTTGGGAGGGGAAAGAGGAATAAAGAGTTTAGTTTTGAACATATTCAATTTGAAATATGTTTTAAATATCCAATTGGAGAAGTTGAATAGTAGTGTATATTTATGGTTCAGGCTCATGGGAGAAATCCAAAAATGAATTTAACAATTAGGAAGTTATTAGAATATTGTTATTTTCAGTCAATGCAGTTGGAGGAAAGCATCTGAGGAATGAATATAGATAGGAAAGAATTGTTGAGGACTCTTTGCTGTTTAAAGCTTGGGTGGATGAGAAGGAATAGGCATAAGAAACTGATAAAGAATGAAAAATGAAGTAGGAGAAGATCTAAAAAAGAGTGTCCTGGAGGCAAGGTGGGGAAAGAATTTCAAAAAGAAGGGAGGCCATTAAGTGTGGTAGATTGTGCTAATAGGTTGAGTGAAATGATGACTAAGACCTTTTTTTAATAGATTTTGCAATATGGATTTGGCAATACGGCATCTAGATGACCATGACAGAGAAAATGCCAGGTACAAGAACTGAGAGAAGTGAGTTCCAGGAATGTAGAGGAGGACATGGTATCAGGAGCTAAAATCTATGAAGAATCAAGGGACTGCCATAACAGAGAAGATTTCAGGAGTCAAGTGATCTGGGGCCTTCTGAGACATGCCTTCTAAAGTAAATAACAAATTGTGGCATCTTGGAGTTTTCAGCATTAAGAAAGAAGTACAGCACCTGATAAACCTTTGCATTTTGGAGACAAGATATTCCCCATTTGGGAATTCTCCTCCAGTGCATTTTTCAAATGGTATGAAAAACTACCGTCTTTGAATGGGGGTCAAAGCAGGAGAGTTCTCTGTAGCAGGTCCAGGTAAGTATATGAGTAGCCCTGCCATTTGAGCCACATCACACAGCAGACCTTATGGTTTTAGAGGTATCTGTAGTGGGAAAAGATGGCATTGATTATGAAAGGCCAGTAAGGAATCACAATATAAACACTCATCATTCTGAAACAAGGCCATGGTACTTACAGAAAATAATTATGTATCATTCAAAAAAAGAGTGCTGGCTTACTACTCTATCCTAATAGAGTCAGAGCACCCATCATGGGATATCAAGCAACCGTGCTACCCATTGTGATCTTGATATTGTCAGACCCATCAATTCACAAGTTTAGGCTGGCCTCAAACAATCCATTGTAAAATAGAAATGGTACATCTAGGAAATTATGAGCAGGGCTGATGGCACAGGAAAGCTGCACAAGCAGGTGGCCTAGCCTCCCATGTCACCCACCGTTGGCACACAGGCTTCTCTTCCTAGGTTAACATCTAAAGCCACATAGGAAATATCTTAAGATCAAATAACTGAGAAAGAAAACGACTCTTTGTTTAAGGATGGATGGATTGGTTCAATATATGTGTGCAAGCTGAAAATGGCCAGCAGTTACTGTACAGGTCTTCTCAGAGGAGAACCAGTGTTCCACAGAAGAAAGAGTGAAGGAACAACTTCCCAATAGGCAGAGTTTTGGAGGGTAAACTTAGTCTTACCCTTTGTGAGGAAAATGACCTGAGGTAAGAATACATAGATCAATGGCCATTTGAAGTGCCTTGAGTGGTTGATCAAGAATTGGGTGGAGAAAGATTAGAAGATGAGATAAGGAGATCTAGGGAAGGGACATATGGATGGATTTATAAGAGTGAGCTAGAAGTGTTTTGTACCCTAGAACATGCATCGATTAACCAATGCAACAAAATAATTTGGCCAGTTGACATTAACCAGCCTCTGTCACTAAACTCCCCTTATGCTGATCAATGGATACCTGAAAAGCATGATGATGGCATCAGAAACAGTGGCTATGAATTGGCTTTATGGCATGGGATCCCTCTCACCAAGTTTGATCTAACTATGGCAGCTGCCAAATATCTAATTTGCCAGTAAGAGAAATCAGTGTTCAATCCCCAATCTGAGACAATCCATTGAGGAGATCAATTAGACATATAGGGTTAAGCTGATTATATTGAACCCTTTCACCCTAGCAGTAATAGTCTTGACTGAAATGAACACATGTTCTGGGTGTGGGTTTACTTGTTTGTCTGTAGGGCTTCAGCCAGCACCACTATTCCAGTGATTAGAGAGTGTTTGTTCCTTTTAAATGAAATTCTGTATACCATCACATCAGACTAAAGAATGCCCTTTAGCGCAAGGGAGGTGAGGCTGTGGACACATGACCATGAGATCTTATCATATACTGCACTTCACAGAAGCTGTCAGCCTGAAAGAGTGATGAAAAAGCCTCTGAAGGCACACCTGGGATGCCAGCTTGGGGGTTATATCCTGCATGGATGGTGCATCATCCCCCAGGATAAAGTATGCACCATATTTACCCAGTCAGTAAAATACTTGGGTCTCAGTTTGGGAGCTAAGGGATGATAATATGAGGGGCCCTGCTTACTATCACTTGGAGAATGTTTACTTCTCTTATCTGCAAGTCTAAGCACTGCAGGTCTGAATGTTCTGGTTCCGCCAAGGAATATAGAAAATGCCCATTAGGCTCTGAGAGTGGCTGCAGCTTGTTCATTTTGAGCTACAATGTAGAGACTAACAGGAAGCAGGGAATTGAGTCACCATTCTCCCAGATGTAATTTATCCTGATACTCAGGAGGAGGTTGGGTTCCTCTTATGGAAGGGTGATGGGGAAGAAAATGCTTAGCACTCAAGTGATCTAGTCATTATAGAAAATGGACAAGAGCAGCAGCCCTGGCTGATAAGGGCATGGTGGTCAGGAGCAAAGACACCTTGGGAAGGGGATCTGTATTACTCTACCAGTAAGCCACCTAGACCAACAGGGGTACTAGGCAGAGAAGATCTGGAATGGAAATATTAAAGGAGAGAGAAAATGAGTATCTGCTGTGGCCTCAAGACCAGCCGCAGCAGTGACAGCTGTGTTGGATCCTACCGTGAGGGATTGAATTGTATCCCCCCCAAAAAGATATGTTCAAGTCCTAATCCTTGGTCCTGTGAACGTATTCCTATTTGGACACAGGGTCTTTAAAGATGTTATTAGCTATGTTGAGGTCAAACTGGATCAGAGTGGGCCATAATCCCATTTGACTGGTGTTCTTATAAGGAGACAAATGTGCACCAGACAGACAGAGGGAGGTGGCTGGGTGAGGGAGGCAGAGATGGAGTTATGTTGCCCCAGCCAACGAACACCAGGAGAGAAGCACTGAAGAGACCCTCCTGTCTAAGAGGAAGCATGGCCCTGTTGACACCTTGACTTTACACTTCTAGTCTCAAGAACTGTGAGTCAATACATTCCTGTCACTCTGAGCCACCCAACTTGTGGTACTTTCTAGGAAACTAAGATATCTTCCTCTTGTAAATCTCCCCAGGAAGAGAGGCCAACCAAATCCTGAATATTCCTATCTTGGGTGAGGTTATACAAGTCGATCTAGGCAGCACAAGCCTACTAAGGTGGGCTGCTCAGAAACTCCTTCAGGACTAAGTGCCATCACCCCAGTTGCCTGGGTCATTGCCTGCTGACAGCTCACAGCTGAGTTCCTCCCCGAAATTGGCCTCAGAGGAAGAGTTGCTTTATTCAAGGCTATGGTGCCTTCTGCAGGCCAGATCTCATTTAATGACGGGATCATGCTCAGGTTCAAAAGCCAGGACCTATCATAGTAGGACCAAAGGAATAACTCCAAAGGAATTGTGACCGGGCAAAGGCTGTGGATTCTTTTGTCCAACATGCTCAATAACCAGTTCCTGAGACACTGGGTTCCAAAGAGAGGAAGAGTTTAGTACTAGGCGTGTAGTGGAGAGCAGATGGCCTAGAGTCCCAAAAGCTATCTCCCAAACTGCAGTCATTCTGATAGTTTTATTAGGGGGGAAAAAACATTGGGAGCAGTGTTTAAGATAATGAGTACAGTGGCCCCGGATGATGTAATTAGAGGTGATCTCATTATTGAGCATGTGCAGATTGATTACATGCCTAGTCCCAGAATGTAGGAAAATAGCAGCCTTAATATGATGATGGGTGTGATTTTTAGTGTTATAATGAGGTCTAGGTGACTTGTAGGATAAAGTCTAAGTGCTGAGCATGTCAGGCAGCCCCATTTTAGTTAGATCCAGTCATTTTATCAAGATAACTTTGACATGGGTGGGTTAGTTCTGGGCTGACCCAAGACCCTTCATTAACAAACATTAAGGGCTGTCGTTAGTGATTAGAAGACTCTAAAGTTGAAAAACTGGGTAAATGGAATCAAACAAAGGTGCATCCTAAGGTTTTTACAATCACAGGGCTGAAAATAAAATGTACAATTATTATCGGAGATCAAGGCAGCTGGACTACAATCTAGATATTTCAGGTATGTCCCTCTGTCTACTTCAAAATACCAGAAAGCAAAAAATAATATCTGTAAAACGATTCAACAATCAAAATCATCCCTTAAATCCCGATTTCTCGGTTACAGAATGTTCTAAATCCAAAGCTCCTTGTAAGATTGGCTGAGGCTTCTGTTACAAGTTCCTCTCAGTTCAGATTCTACCTCTGCCCGATCTAGTTTATTTCACTCTTTTGCTGGCGTATTTGTCAAGTGCCCTTCTCCATATACCTTCTGCACATGTCTCAGTATCACAGTCTGCTTCCGGGGGACTCACGGTGAGTCAGTCATCTTTTGGAGTCTCTTTACAATTGCTTGAGTTTTCAACATAAAATAAATTCATGAGATTTTTGAAGACGTGGATTCAAATATTTAAATGTATAAGAGACATAACTGGCTAAATGACTTCCTAAAGCAATGCAAATGACTCTCATAGCAAAGCAGAGATTTTTCTATTTTGCTTTTGGTTTTGCTTTCTGTTCTGATGCCACAGGAAGCTCTAATTCCTACCGCCAATTTCCTTCTTCACAAGCAGAGTTCCTTATGAGTTTTCTTTCTTTCTGTCTTTTTTTGGTGTTGTTTTGGACTTTATCCTTTAATGGCAGCTATATAAAAAGGTATTGGCACAGTAGAAGTAAGGGAAAAAAAAACCAAAACAACCTTTGCTTATTTCTAAATACCCTATAGGAAGTTGTAAAAAGATTCATGCATAACAAAGGAATGTAAATTTAGGTAATGATTTGGAGCTTCTCCCATTGCAGCCTCAGCCTTGAAAACAACAGATTTCCTCAGAAATTCAATGTAGCTGAACATAAGATTCTTGTTACACTGTGGCTAATTGGCATTGCACAAGCATATGTAATGAGTTTTTCAATAAAGAAATAAATACCTTTTTGCGTAGAGGGTAGAAAAAGGACAATACGGGAGAGAATCTTTTAGTAAATGAGTCAAGATAGGGTTTAAGATTTTCCATTTATATTTGCATTTATAGCACTGAGCCGTGAAATTTCCAAATGAAAAAGTGGCAGCACTCTGTGACAGAGGCAAACTAGAGTAATTATGGAGCAAAAAAATACAAACCCCCCTCAGGTCCCCATGCTTAATTAGTATAAAAACATTAGTCTTGCAAATTTACATAGTTTCAGTTCTTCTTTTGTTTTTTGACCCAAGGATATAGGGAAAATAATAACTAACATGATGTAGATCTGGGATGAGTTCAAAACCTCTGCTGCTTCAGCCTACGTGATTCACTCAGCTTGCTATTTTTAAGCCATTTCTTGAAATTGCTAGTTTTTAGAAAAGATTTAAAACGGCCTAAAAATACCAAAGCAAGAGAAATAAGAGGGTAAGTATGAGAGTAAATACATCTAAATAGAGAACAAAATAAGAGCAGGGAAGCTAGGTCCAGGCCAGGAATTAGATTAGCACACAAGGATATACTCCTACCAAATGGTGCCCTTAGGAGAGGACTCGTAATTTGGTCTAAACTTTATAGCAGCCAGCAGAAAGAGGAAACGATGAAACTGACTCCATTCACAACCTCTGTAAGGGAGGAGAACGCATTGGATTAAAATAAGCACAATAATTCTTATAACCGAGACCTGAAAGATGTTTCTCCTGAGTCCTCCCATAGAAGACACTATATTGGTGTTAAAAAACAAAACAAAACAAAACTTTAATAACATTGGGGGTTGGGGTTGTAGGAAGCTTTTATTCTTTTGGCAGATCCTCTCTGTCATAGACCTTGCTGCACTGTTCATAAAAAAAAATACATGCTTCTCTGTAAAGCATTAAAAAAAAAAGATTACGTGGATGAGATTCCAAATGTCTTCAAATGTATTGATGTCAGTTCCTTGACCTTTCTTTGTGTTATTTCTTGGTTGTCTCCTGGATCAATGCCATGTCGTGTTTGTGAGCATCTGTGGTACAAACTTGTGTAGGATCGGATTTCTTCAGAGCCACATCCTGGGCTCCACATGCTCCACTGGCTCTGTCTCCTTTCACCCCTGGGGTGCTGGACTTGTGATGCTGAGCAAGCCAGCAGGCCGCTGTCACCACACTTTCGATAAAATCATCTGCCATCTGCAGCAGCATGTCTCCACATCTTCACCCAACTGCTCATTAGGATCCATTTCTCTAAGTCCTGCAATTTCTTGTTGGTCCATACCTGATTGTTTCTAGGGCTGAGATGACCCTTTGTCCCAGGGGTGCCTGGTAGCTTTACTATTGCAGAGCTACAGGGCATGGAGCTTTGTGGAGGAGTGCTGTCTAGATGTGGTTCTGTGGACGAGAAATTGGAACGGTTGATTAGGGCTGAGGGCCACACTGGCTTATAATGTGCCACACTTTGGATTTCAGCTCATAGAGCTTATCAAGATCCTGTTTCCTTATGGAGCTGTGAGGATCAAGACCAATCAAGGGCAGCAGCATCTATCTCCCCATGATATATGGACACTGCCCCAGTGAAGTGTTTGTCTCAACAGCCAGTCTGATTTTGGGGGGGGCGGAGTGGTTAAACAATGTGAATTTATTCGCGCACTGCGTGAGGCTGAGAAAAAGTCCAAATGAAGACGTAATCAAGGCGATGTTTTCTTCCCGAAGACTTGCATTCTGGGGCTGGCTGCTGGTGAGTCTTGGTCTTTAGTTCGTCCTACGGCAAAACACATGGTGGCATCTACTGGCCTGTCTCTTCTTCTCAGGATTCTGCTGATGTTCACCTCCTCTCTCTGACAAGGTCTGAATTTCATTTAACTTATGAACGACTCCGGTAATGAGGTTGAGGCACATCCTGATTAGGCTGGGCCACACCTTATCTGAAGAAACCTCATAGAACGGTCCTACTTAAAATGGGCTCACAACCACAGGAATGGATTAGATTTAAGAACTTTTTTTTCTGGGGCACATACAGCTTTTTTTTTTTAATTAAGAAATCTTTACACACAAATAGTCCATACATGGTGTACAATCAACGGCTCACAATATCATCACATACATGTGTATTCATTACCATGGTCATTTTTTAGAACATTTGCATCACTCCAGAAAAAGAACTGAAAAGAAAAAAGAAAAAACTCCTACTTGTCGTACTGCTTACCGTTCCCTTTCATTGACCTCTAGTATTTCCATCTATCCAATTTATATTATCATTTGCTCCCCTTATTTTTTTAGCCATACTTTTTTTTTTTTTTTACTCATCTGTCCATACCCTGGATAAAAGGAGCATCAAACACAAGGTTTCACAATCAATCAGTCACACTGTAAAACTTACATCTTTATACAACGGTCTTCAAGAATCAAAGCTACTGGAACACAGCTCTGCAATTTCAGGTACTCCTGCCCACCCAGGCTAATACACCATAATCTAAAAAGGGATATCTGAATAATACATAAGAATAATCTCCAGGACAACCTTTTGACTGATGGAAATTTCTCAGCCACTGAAACTTTATTTTGTCTCTCTCCCCCTTTCAGTCAAGAAGACTTTCTTAATCCCTTGATGCTGGTTCCCGGCTCATCCCATCCAATGTGGGATTTCTGTCCCACATTGCCAGGGAGATACACACACCTGAGAATCATGTCCCTTGTAGGGGGGAGGGCAGTGGGTTCACCCACCGAGTTGGTTTAGAGAGAAAGAGGTCACATCTGAGTAACAGAAGAGGTTCTCAGGAGATGACTCTTAGGCCTAATTTTAAGGAAGTTTAACCTATTTTTTGCAGGAATATGTTTCATTGGGGCAAACCCCATGATCGAGGGCTTGATCTATTGATTTGGTTGTCCCCACTGCTTGCGAGCATATCAGAAATTCTCCACATGTGAAAGTTGAATATTTCTTCCTTTCTCATCACTCCCCCAAGAGGACTTTGCCAATCCTTCTTTATTCACTGCCCAAATCACTCTGGGATTTATTGGGGCATCACACTAACCTGGACAAACCAACAAAATCTCCATGCCCTATTCAAGATTCCATTACTTACGGTGTTCAGCTAAACTGACCATACAAGTTAAATTAGGAAATGCACTACCCAAAATATAAATTTTGCACTCAATAAACATCTCTTCCTTCAGTTTCACAGAGAAGTTTAAGTTTTAAAATATGGATGCTATCATCCTTTACCCTATATTCTGATATACCTTAGTCCTGTCCAGATCAACTTCATTCATATCTCTACTCAAAGTCTGATCACTTTTTCAACAGTTCCTGTAAGGGGAATGCTGACTTTCAAAGCTTCAGACTCGAACTCTGAGTCTCAGGTGTCACATAAATACCCAAAGTTTCTGGGAAAGACAAGGTTATATACAAACAGCTTAGTATCTCAGAATTTACAATTAACAGTTAACACCTCTTGAATTTTGTGACTGCTGTAAGAGCTTACAGTGTAGGACCCTTCACAATAGGCCCCAACATGGAAACCCATGTTCTTGACTTCAGTTCAGTGAGATTTATGTTATAGTTAGGCCATATGATTGAGGCATGATAATATTTTTCTTTTTGTTCCTGACATTTCATTCAATATACACTCCTTGAAGTTCATTCACCTAAATGCATGCCCACAGCTTCATTCCCTCTTGTGGCCACTCAGTAGTCCATTGTATGTATACACCACAGTTCTACTTCCATTCCTCAGTCACTGTGTGTGTAAGCCATTCATTACGGATCTGGAACACAGTGTGCAAATGTCCATTCATGTCTCAACACCCAGTTCCTTCAGGTATATACTGAACAATAGGGTTGCAGGATCATATGGCAACCCCATGCCTAGCCTCCTGTGGAACCCCCACACTGCCTTCCAAAGGGCTGCACCTCTCAGTCTCCCTACCGACAGTGAATAGGTACATCTCTTTCTCCACATTTTCTCTAGCGCTTGTTTCTCTCTGACCATTTTTAAATAGTTTTATTCACACATCATATAATCCAGCCTAAGTGTATAGAAATACCTTCTCTACCATACTGTATCTGAAAGCATTTCCTTTTCTTCTAGAAAGAATCCATACCCTTTTCCAATGCCCCCACCTGTTGACACTTAATTTCGGCATAATGCCTTTGTTACATTCAGTGGAAGCATATTACAATGTTTCTGTTGACTATAGACCCAAGCTTGTATTGATTGTACTTTTTCCTATATACCATTTATTTTCAACACCCTGCAATATTGACATTCATTTAAATCTCCCTCATGAAAGAACTTTTTAAAATTTGTACATTTAATCACCATCATTGTCCACTCTAGGCATTCCTAAATTTTACCATCTCAATCTTTATCCTCTATCTTTTCTTCTGGTTTCATACCTGGGCCCAGTCTTTCTCCCTCTATCATACTCACATTCAACTTCATTCAGTGCACTTATATTATTGTGCTACAATCAGGTAGTAATGTGCTACCCATTTCTGAATTTTTACAATAAGTCTTGTTGCACAATCTGTATTCATTCAGCACCAGTTGCCCAATCTTTACCCTATTTCTATCTCCTGATAATCTGGGTTCTTAACTTCAATTCTCCAAGCTCATTCATTAATGTTAGTGTATATCAGTGAGCCATACAGTATGTGTCCTTTTGTTTATGGCTAATTTCATTCAGCATAATGTCCTCAAGGTTCATCCACATTCTTAAATACTTCATGACTTTATTCTGTCTTATAGCTGCATAATATTCCATCATACATGTATACCACAGTTATTTAGCCACTCGTCCATTGACAGACATTTAGTCTGTTTTCATCTCTTGGCAATATTAAATAATACTGCTATAAAAATTGGTGTGCAAATGCCCATTTGTTTCCTTGTCGTCCTGTCCTCTGAGTGGACAGATACCTAGCAATGAGATACCTAGCAATGAGACTGCTAGATCATATGGAAATTCTATACTTACCTTCCTGAGGAACCACCAAAATGCAATGAGATACCTAACAATGAGACTGCTAGATCATATGGAAATTCTATACTTACCTTCCTGAGGAACCACCAAAATGCAATGAGATACCTAGCAATGAGACTGCTAGATCATATGGAAATTCTATACTTACCTTCCTGAGGAACCACCAAAATGCAATGAGATACCTAACAATGAGACTGCTAGATCATATGGAAATTCTCTACTTACCTTCCTGAGGAACCACCAAAATGCTTTCCAGAGTGGTTGTATCATTTTACATTCCAACAAATAGTGGATAAGTGTGCCTCTTTCTCCACATCTCTCCAGCACTTGTCATTTTCTGTTTTATTGATAATGGTCATTCTAATGTGTGTCAGATGATATCTCATTGTGGTTTTGATTTGCATTTCCCTAGTAGCCAGTGAAGTGGAGCATCTTTTCCTGTGCCTTTTAGCCATTTGAATTTCCTCTTCTGAGAAGTGTCTGTTCATTCCTCTTGCCTATTTTAAAATTGGGTTCTTTGTCTTTTTGTTGTTGAGTTGAAGACTCTCTTTATATATTCTGGGTACTAAGCCCTTATTTGATATGTGGTTTCTAAATATTGTCCTCCATTGTGTAGGCTGACTTTTTATTTTCTTGGAAAAGTTCTTTGATACACAAAAGTGTTTAATTTTGAGGACTTCTCATTTATCTATTTCTTTGTACACTGCTTATGCTTTGGGTGTAAGGTCTAGGAACCTGCCTCTTATTACAAGATTTATAAGATATTCCCCTATGTTTTCTTCTAAATGTTTTATGGTCTTAGCTCCAATGTTTAGGTCCAAATGGTCTTTGATCCATTTTGAGTTACTTTTTGTATAGGGTGTGAGATATGGATCCTCCTTCATTCTTTTAAAAGTTTATGGATAAGGTCATGGTGGCTTAGCAGGCAGAGTTATCACCTGCCATGCCAGAGACTTGGGTTTGATTCCCAGTCCCTGCCCATGCCAAACAAACAAACAAACAAACAAACAAACAAAACTTGTGGATATTTAGTCCTCCAAACACTATTTATTTAAGAGGCTGCTCTGTCCCAGGTGGGTTGGCTTGACTGCTTTATCAAAGGTCAATTGTTAATTGATGAAAGGGTCTGTAGTTGAACACTCTATTTGATCTCATTGGTCAGTATATCTATCTTTATGCCAGTACCATGCTGTTTTGACCACTGTAGCATCATAATATGCTTTAAAATTAGTAGTGTGAGACCTACCACTTCATTTTCCTTTTTCAAGATATTTTTAGCTATTTGGGGCACCCTTCCTTTCCAAATAAATTTAGTTTTTTTTTTTAATTTCTGTAAAGTAAGTTTTTTGGATTTTAATTGGTATTGCATTGACTCTATAAATAAATTTGGGTAAAATTGACATTTTAGCTATATGTGGCCTTCCAACCCATGAGAACAATATGCCCTTCCACTTATTAAGGTCTATCATGATTTATTTTAGCAATTGCATGTAGTTTTCTGTGTCTGTCTTTAGTATCCATAGTTAAATTCATTCCTGAATATTTCATTCTTTTAGTTATTACTGTAAATGATTTTTTTTTCTTGATTTCCTCCTCAGATTGCTCATTGCTAGTATAGAAACATTGGTGATTTTGGGGTATTGATCTTATACCCTACCACTTTGCTGTACCTATTTATTACCTCTAATAGTTTTGCTGGAGATTTTTTGGGATTTTTGACATATAGTATTATGTCATCTGCAAAAAGTGAGAGTTTTACTTCTTCCTTTCTAATTTGGATGCCTTTTATTTCTTTTTCTTGTCTAATTGCTCTGACTAAAACTTCCAGCACAATATTGAATAGCCATGGTGACAGTGGGCATCCATGTCTTATTCCTGATCTTGGGGGGAAAGCTTTCAGTCTTTCCCCATTGAGGATGATATTAGCTGTGGGTTTTTCATATATTCCCTTTACCATGTTGAGAAAGTTCCCTTCTATTCCTATCCTTTGAAGTCTTTTCATCAAGAAAGGATGTTGAATTTTGTCAAATGCCTTTTCTTCATTAATTGAGATGATCATGTGGCTTTTCTACATTGATTTGCTGATATGATATATTACATTGATTGATTTTCTTATGTTGACTTATCCTTGATATCTGGAATAAATTGTACTTGGTGATTATGTATAATTATTTTAATGTGCTGCTGGATTCGATTTGCAATTATTTTGTTGAGGATTTTTGCATCTATATTCATTAGAGAAGTTAGTCTGTAATTTTCTTTTCTTGTACTATCCTTGTCTGGCTTTGGTATCAAGATGATATTATCTTCATAGAATGAGTTAGGTAGCTTTCCCTCCTCTTCAATTTTTTGAGGCATTGAACAGGATTGGTACTAATTCTTTCTTGAATGCTTGGTAGAATTCACATATGAAGCCATCTGGTCCTGAACTTTACTTTCCTGGGAACTTCTTGATGACTGATTCAATCTCTTTACTTGTGATTGGTTTGTTGAAGTCATCGATTTCTTCTCAAGTCAATGTTGGTTGTTCATGCCTTTCCAGGCAGTTGTCCATTTCATCTACATTGTCTAGTTTATTCATATATAGTTGCTCATAGTATCCTCTCATTACCTACTTTATTTCTGTATAATCAGTGGTTATGTCTCCTCTTCCATTTCTGATTTTATTTATTTGCAATTTCTCTCTCTCTCTCTTTTTTCAGCCTAGCTAGGGGTCCAGCATTTTCTTTATTTTCTCTAAGAACCAACTTCTGGTTTTGTTGATTTTCTCGATTGTTTTCATGTTCTCAATTTTGTTTATTTCTGTTCTAATCTTTGCTATTTTGTGTGGAGAGCCGCCTCCCGGGTCTGGCCTAGTGGACACGCTGCGGCCTGCTCTAGAGTTCCCCCCGCCCATCGAGTGAGTCAAGATGGCGCCCGCATCCTGTTTCCGCGTATGACGTACGCGCCCACCAACCCTATCTTCCAATCACCTCTGTATACGTGGCACTAACCTATTGGGTTTGGGCACAGTATATAAGAGGTTACCCGGACAGGGTGGGTGGGGACGACCCACAGGGAGCCGTACCTGACGGCCGCATAGAGGTTGTTCCCCCGCGGGGTATCTTGTCCCGCGTGGAACCTGTAACAGAGAATGCAAGCTTAACTCCAGTAAAGGTCTGTGCTCACAACCGTTGCGTGCCTCGAACCCGTGTTTATCACTCGAGTCGGTTTGCCTGCGCCTGTCTCTTTCTCCCCTCCTGTTCCCTTCGCCGGCCGGGGATCAGAAGCCGAACGAGACGGCTGCGGACAAGTGGTGGCCCGTACGGGGAACTCTTCTTCTGCTGCCTTTCCCCGAGCTGGTGAGGACGTGTTCCTCGGGTTCACGGCGGAACCTCCGCGCCTGATCAACGTGAGAGGGTAAGTGCTTCCTATTACGTGAGAGTTAAGGGCTGTGGGCGTTCAGGTAGCCCCAGTGAATCGGGAGAGCTCCCCGATTGGTTAAGGTCCAGTGCCGACTGCAAGCATGGGGCAGTCAGGAAGTTCACCCTTGTTACCTCCCTTAAAGACCCTTTTGAAGCAGCGGGGTATCTCGGTTAAGGAGAGTTCCCTCCTGCGGTTCCTTGACGATATTGCTGCTTTTGCCCCCTGGTTCGTCCACTCCGGGAGCCTCAGCCTGCCTTCTTGGCTGAAACTTGGTAATGATATAGAACGGGCGCGCCGGACGGGCCTTTGTATAGACCCGATCCTGGTCCCTATATGGGAGACCGTTCGTGCTTGTCTTGAGGCAGAGGCTGCTACGGGCCTCAGTCCGTCTCCTGCCCTGCTGCAGGCACGGCACGCGCTCCAAGAAACTCAGTCAGTTTCGTCTGCGGACGGCTCCCGTAAAGGCAAGCCGCCAGAGTCAAGCACTAGTTCAGACACCTCTGACTCAGAGTCAGATGGTGATGAGACCGAGGGTGCAGACGCGCCTCCGCTGATCGATTGGGGGAGGCCCCCTGTCTCACCCACGCAGCCTTCCGCCCCGCCAGCGCCTGCTGCAGGGGCGCGGCGGCTTCCGGTGAATGGTTTTGGTGATCTCGCCAAAAACCCTCACCACGGGCTCCCTCTGGTGGCCGAATCAGGTAATTACAGTGGCCCTCCATTGCGAGATCCGGAGCCCCCTGCAGGCTGGTCATGGGAAGGGCAGTTACAGCCGTACCCCCTGCCTGCGTACGCAGGCCCTCAGGGTCCCACGTCATCAAACAATAGAGGGAGGCATTTCTGGAATTGGATTCCTTTTTCAACTTTTAGACCTTTTGGCATGCTGGGTGGTTACCAACCACTTGAGCCACAACCAGCCTCAGAAATGTACCCGGTTATTATCAACCCCCAAGGTAACAATCAACATGAGCCATATGATTACAAAGTTTTAAAGGAGCTGAGGATGGCCGTTTTCCAATATGGCCCCAGTGCCCCTTTTACCCTGAATATTGTTTACTGGATGTATAGACTTCACCTGAGCCACTAGCGAGCGCCCCCACCGTATACACGGACGGCTCCAGCTCCGGTTCAGGAGCATATTATATGGAAGGGGATACTCCCAAAACAGTATTATTCCAATCGAAAAGACCTCAGTGGGTAGAATTACAAGTCATTATTACAGTCCTGAGAGAATTTGCCGGCCCCCTGAATATTGTTTCTGATTCCTTGTACGTCGTAAATTCTGTAAAAGTTTTAGAGACAGTAGGCATTATAAAGTACTCCTCCTCAGTAAGACCATTTTTTCTCAAACTTCAAGAGACAATACTTGCTAGACAACACCCCTTTTACATAACTCATATTAGGGCCCATACAGGCCTGCCTGGCCCCATGACACAGGGAAATCACATAGTAGATGTAGCCTCTCGAGAGCCACACATCTTCCCTGTGCAGACGCCGTATCAGCAAGCCCAAAAGTTCCATGCCAAATTTCACATCAATGCAGGTACCCTAGCTAGGCGGTTTAATATACCACGTGCGACAGCTAGAGATATAGTCCGAGCGTGCGGAAATTGTGCAGAACAAAGAGCAGTCCCTTCAGTTGGGGTTAACCCTAAGGGCCTCATCCCGGGAGACATTTGGCAAATGGATGTCACCCATCACTCAGAGTATGGTAAAGTTAAATACCTGCATGTGTCAGTGGATACATGTTCTCAAGTTTTATTTGCCTCTGCCGAATCAGGAGAAAGAGTCCACCAAGTAATTGCACACTGCCTTGCCGCTTGGGCAGCTTGGGGTAAGCCGAAAATATTAAAAACAGACAACGGACCCGCTTACACCAGCAAAGCCTTCCAAAGATTTTGTGATAATATGGAAGTGCAATTAAAACATGGTATCCCCTACAACCCTCAAGGGCAAGGAATCATTGAAAGAGCACACAGGTTTCTTAAAGACATGCTCAAAAAACAGAAAGGGGGAATAGGCCACGGCCTGTCCCCGAAGGCTCAACTGTCCATAGCCTTGTTTACGTATAATTTTTTGAATGAAAATGCACAAGGAATGACACCTGCCCTACAGCACACCACTCCGAGTCCTCCGCATAGAGGTCTAGTTCGTTGGAAGGATGTCCTGTCGGGGCAATGGAAAGGCCCTGACCCGGTGCTCAGCTGGGCCAGAGGCTCTGTTTGTGTTTTTCCCCAGGAACCAGGACGTCAACCTGTGTGGGTTCCGGAAAGACTGGTGAGAACCGTGACATCGCCCGAGGAGGCCACGGAGCTGTTGCCCAAAAAACCAACAAGCCTTCAACCTGAACCATCAGATCAGGCCTCCAACTCTGCTGATGACGGCGGCGACTGACGAGATGGCAACGAAAACGCCAGTCACCCTCCGACTGTTTAGAAGGGGGGACCAGTTTTAATACCCCCCACTCTCCCAACAGGTGGAATCAGACCTTAAAGTGCTTGGGAAGATCAAGTTAACCCCCGTTGCCTTCGACCTTTCCGAACTGGGCGAGACTGTACAAAGTCTGTGGAACCGAGTCACCTCTTGGTTCTCTTGGCCCAATTTGACTACTTGGATTCTCGTAGCGGTGGGACTATTAGTGGGATTAGTCACTGTTAAATGTTTGTTAGAACGCTTGTTCCAGACACAGCAGCAATTACGTGTCACTACCATGTTGGCTATGTCACTCGCCCCTGATGCTCCTGGCAACGACCGTCCCGCTACCCAGTCCTTCCCCTCACCGTATGACCCATCCCGGCCACTCAGGGCGGGACGCTCGAAAGCAAGGTCAGCGGCAAGGCCCATGGCTGTGTCCCGGGTATAAAAGGCGGCACCAGATGTCATAATTTTGGTCTTAGGATGATCTCTAAGGCAGAGTCACGGTCCTGGCCAGACTAGACTCCGGCCATTGCACAGAGACATCTAGTGACACCCTCGACTCTGGTTGCCGCTCTCCTGAGCCCCGCTTAGCCCAGTTGCGAGGCGAAGCACTGCAGGGAGAGTCACGTGGTTTCCAGTTCACGGGCTCTCCGGTCTCTATATGAGGAGGCATTCTGGTTGGTGCCTAGCAAGCCTAGTCCAGACTCCCCAAAGCACCAAAACAAGTAGTGGGCTAATCAAGCTCACGGGAGCTCACTCATCAATGGAGACACTGGGTCTAAGAAAGGGTCTACGGACCAAAAATAATAAAAAAGGGGGAGATGTGGAGAGCCGCCTCCCGGGTCTGGCCTAGTGGACACGCTGCGGCCTGCTCTAGAGTTCCCCCCGCCCATCGAGTGAGTCAAGATGGCGCCCGCATCCTGTTTCCGCGTATGACGTACGCGCCCACCAACCCTATCTTCCAATCACCTCTGTATACGTGGCACTAACCTATTGGGTTTGGGCACAGTATATAAGAGGTTACCCGGACAGGGTGGGTGGGGACGACCCACAGGGAGCCGTACCTGACGGCCGCATAGAGGTTGTTCCCCCGCGGGGTATCTTGTCCCGCGTGGAACCTGTAACAGAGAATGCAAGCTTAACTCCAGTAAAGGTCTGTGCTCACAACCGTTGCGTGCCTCGAACCCGTGTTTATCACTCGAGTCGGTTTGCCTGCGCCTGTCTCTTTCTCCCCTCCTGTTCCCTTCGCCGGCCGGGGATCAGAAGCCGAACGAGACGGCTGCGGACAATTTTGTTCCTTTTTTTTGCTTCAGGGTTCATTTGTTGTTCTTTCTCTAGCTTTTCCAAGTGAACAGTTAATTCTTTGATTTTTGCTTCTTCTTTTTTTTAAAATATGGACATTTAAGGCAATAATTTCTCTCTTAGCACTGCTTTTGCTGAATCCCATAGTTTTTTATATGATCTGTTTTCATTTTCATTTGCCTTGAGATATTTACTGATTTCTCTTGTAATTTCTTCCTTGACCTACTGGTTGTTTAAGTGTGTGCTGTTTACCCTTCATATGTTTGTGAATTTTCTGGCCCTCTGCCTGTTACTGATTTCCAACGTCATTACATTATGGTCTGTGCTGGTTTGAAAGGATGTATGTCCCTTAGAAAAGCCATGTTTTAATCTAAATTCCATTTCATAAAGGCAGAATAATCCCTATTCAATACTATATGCTTGAAACTGTAATCAGATCATCTCCCTGGAGATGTGATTTAATCAAGAGTGGTAGTTAAACTGGATTAGGTGACCACATGTTTCCACCCATTTTGGTGGGTCTTGATTGGTTTACCAGAGACCTATAAAAGAGGAAACAATTTGGAGAATGAGAGATTCAGAGAGAGCAGAGAATGCTGCAGCACCACAAAGCAGAGAGTCCCTTAGCCAGCACTTTGGAAATGAAGAAGGAAAATGCCTCCTAGGGAACTTCATGAAAAATGAAGCCAGGAGAAGAAGCTAGAAGATGATGTTGTGTTTGCCATGTGCCCTTCCAGATGAGAGAGGAAACCTGACTGTGTTCACCATGTGCCTTTCCAGATGAGAGAGAAACTCTGACTGTTTACCATGTGCCTTTCCATTTGAGAGAGAAACCCTGAATTTCATCAGCCTTCTTAAACCAAGGTATCTTTCCCTGGATGCCTTTGATTGGATATTTCTATAGACTTGTTTTAATTGGGACTTTTTTTGGCCTTACAACTGTAAACTAGCAATTTATTAAATTCCCCCTTTTAAAAGCCATTCTGTTTCTAGTATATTGAATTCTGGCAGCTATCAAACTAGAACATGATCCAATAAAGTGTTTTGTATTATTTTAATCTTTTTAAATTTATTGAGACTTGCTTTGTGACCCAGCATATGGTCTATCCTTGAGAATGATCCATGAGCACTCGGGGAAAATGTGTATCTTACTGTTCTAGGATGTAGTGTTCTGTCAATATGTGCTAAGTCTAGTTCGTTTATTGTATTATTCAAATTTTCTGTTTCTTTATTGATCCTCTAGCTATATGTTCTATCCATTGATGAGAGAGGAACTGAAGTTTCCAACTATTACGGTAGAAGTCTATTTTTTTTCTTCAGTGCTGTAGTGATTGTCTTGTGTACTTTGGTTTATTCTGGCTTGGTGCATAAATATTTATGATCGTTATGTCTTCTTGTTGAATTGTTTCTTTTATTAGTATGTAGTGTCCTTCTTTGTCTCTTTTAATTGTTTTACATTTGAAGTCTAATTTGTTGGATATTAGTATAGCTACTCCTTCTCGTTTTTTATTGTTGTTTCCATGAAATATCTTTTCCTAATCTTTGATTTTCAACCTATTTTTTCCTTGGACCTAAAATAAGTCTCCTGTAGATGCACATAGATGGGTCTTGTTTTTTAATCCATTCTTCCAGTCTATGTCTTTTGATTGAGGAGTTTAATCCACTAACAGTTAGTGTTATTACTATAAAGGCAGTACTTTTTTCTACCATTTTGTCTTTTGGATTTTATATGTCGTATCTAATCCTTTTACCTTTAGTGGCAGTCATCATTTCTACACTTTTCTACAGATCTCTCTCTCCTGCCTTTTCCTGTCTGACTGTAGTACACTTTTTAGTGTTTCTTGTTGAGCTACTCTCTTGTTCACAAATCTCTCAGTGATTGTCTCAAAATATTTTAATCTCTCCATCATTTTTGAAGGACAATTTTGCTGGATATAGAATTTTTGGTTGTCAATTTTCGTTTTTATGGAATCTTAAATATTATCATTCCAATGCCTTCTCACCTCCATGATTTCTCCTGAGAAATCCACACATAGTGTAATTGGGCTTCCTTTGCATGTGATAGGTTGCTTTTCTCTTGCTGCTTTTAAATCACTCTCTTTCTCTTTGACAACTGACAATCTGATTAGTAATTGTCTCCTGGTATGTCTATTTGAATCTATTTTTCTTGGGGTATGCTGTACTTCTTGAATCTGTAATTTTATGTCTTTTATAAGAGATGGGAAATTTTCAGTGATTATTTACTCCATTAGTCTTTCTCCTCTTTGTCCCTTCTTTTCTCCTTCTGGGACATGCATGATGCATATATTCATGTGTTTCATGTTGTCACTCAATTCCCTGAGACCCTGCTCATATTTTTTCATTCTCTTCCCTATATTTTCTTTTCTGTATTGGATTTCAGATGTCCAGTCCAGTCCTCTAGTTCACTAATCCTTTCTTCTGCCTTTTCAAATCTATTGTTGTAGTTTTCATTGTTTTTTTCTTTCATTTCTCATATGTGCTTTCATTTCCATAAGTTCTGTGATTTTTTCAAACTTTTAATTTCTTTTTTTTTTTTGTTCACCCAATGTCTTCTTTATACTCTCCCTCAACTCATTGATTTGATTTTTGATGAGATTTTCCATGTCTGTTTGAACATTCTGAACTAGTTTTCAACTCCTGTATCTCATTTGAAGTTTTGGTTTGTTTCTTTGACTACATCATAGCTTCGATTTTCCTAGTATGACTCATTATTTTTTGCTGGCATCTAGGCATTTGATTTCCCTAATTAGTTTATTCTGGAGGTTGTTTTCACTCTTTTTACATAGGATTTCCTTGCTGGATGGCTTTGTTCTTTACCTGTTCTTTGACATTCAGTTCAACTTATTCTAGACGTCTAGCATAGATTCTATTTAACTGATCAGAATTTTTCAGTTCCTGTTTTTCAATTTCTTGCCCTGCCTATATGGAGTCTTTTTTTTTTTTTGAGGAAGATCAGATATTATAGACCCCAGTCAGATTTTCCTAGACTGGGAGGAAAAAGTCACCTGCATCAGTTTTCCCTGAGGGGGAGACCCAGCAGGTTGTCAGACTTTCCAATGAAGCCTCTGGACCCGGTGCTTTTCCTATCCTGCCCAGCATGTGGTTCTTGTCTGCCTGTGGCTTCCTATCAGCATAAAGTGGTGTGGTGCCTCTAGCTTCAGCAGACTCTCCCTGCTGGGGGCTTGGTTGAGACATAGGTGAGTTTGTAGGTTGGCATTAATTGCTTCAGTTTTCCAATCCCTGGGACCTGAATTCCTTGAAGGAGGGATTCTACTTGAATTGGGCCCCACCTTGTTTTGGGGAAGGTATAACTTTTAAGAAATTAACTCCCTTCACCTGACTAGTTACTTTGTCTCTCAGACAAGCTTCATCCTGCCTCTGCTTGTGGCAGAGCTGGAGACTGAGAATACTTCCAGTTCTATCTAATGAGCTGTTAAGGAGAAGGAAATAAAGCCAAAAAAAAATAGAAAGCCTTTTCTGTGTGGGACCACCCCACTTGTGTTTTTCAATCAGAATTTAAGTTGGTACGTGGCTCTGTGTATCTCTAGGCTCTTTGTGCCTACTTTTCTTGGGGTCCAACCCTTCTCCAGTATTTTATGCTGTCAAAAAGCCTCTGGTTTTTGGTGTTGTTTTTTTTTTGTCAGCCATACCCCACTCTCTGTAGGGACAAAAACTCCTAGTACTTTTAGTGCTTATCCTAGGTTTATCTGTGTTGGGGCCTGTTTACAATGGCCAGAATTTGTTGACTCTTTTGGAGCTTGGTTGAGCTGAACACTTGCTGCTTGTAAAGTCTGTTTCTTTTCCCCTCAGGGAAACTGCCAGCTGTACCTGTGGTGAGGGGCATCAGCCTCCACCTTTTGGGGGACTTACAATTCTGTGTGGGGTCTCAGCCAGTCCACCTGGTCCAGACTGGGGTACGCTGTGTGTCTAGTCATTGATATGGCCCCAGCAGTTTTTCTGTACTGTTCCTGGCTATTTACTAGCTGCTCTGGAGGATTAACTAAATTCCACACTTCACTAAGCCACCATCTTCCCCAGTCTGACCTTTAATAATTTTTTATATGAACACTGTTAAAGAAGCAAAAATTTGCTAAGGTTGTTTTCATAATGTCCTTGAATTTACGTCAATGACACAATAGTGAAGAACAAGTTGGTAAATAAAACTTCAAAGTTTACCCCCCAAATATACCATGTGCTAATACTAAAATCTACCAAGTTTCATACAAAATGAAGTTTGATGAATCTTGTAGTTCATTTGCTCCTGAAACAATAGTCTACAATGATGCCAAAAGCCGTGTCTATTGACCTGAATAGGCAATAAAAGGAACAAATTTTAGTTATTTCCAACTCATGTATCAGCATGAAGAAGCTCCCATTAGTACAGCAGTTCTCAAACTTTTTTATCTCAAGACCACTTTGCACTCTTAAATATTATTGAGGACACCAAAGAACTTTTCTTTATATAGCTTATAGCTACGATATAACAAAATGCAAAAATTTTTTTGAAGTACTCATTAATCCATTTAAAGAAACATTAATAAACCTATTATATGTTAGCATAATTTTTTAATGAAAAATAACTATTTTCAAACCAAAAACTTAGTGAGAAGAGAGGTATTGTTTTACATGTCTGCAAATTTCTTTAATGTCTAACAATACAAGATAGTGGATCAATCGTCAGATCTGCTTCTCCATCACTCCAATGAAATACATTTTTTTTTTGAGGTTCATGAAGAAGATCCAGGCTCACTGGAGAGTTGTGTGGTTGGAAATGGAAGGACCATGCAAATCCCTAAAAGGCTCATGGGGAGGCTCTGGAGATTCTCCAATCACACCTTGAGAAACACTGTTTTAACATAATACTCTTAGCCTCTGTATCCCCACTCATTCCCTCCAGGAAGGAGCCATGAATTTCCTGAATCTGGAGAGGTACCTGGGCAGCAGCTCTTCTTTCCAAAAAGTTATAGGGCAGTAGTCCCAGGCGTGGCCTTTGACTGCCCAGAGCAATCTCTGTCTGAGTGGATAAGTCTGCCTAACTCTATGATACCCACAAATCCAGTTTGCTTGGAGATGAAGACATTTTTTTTCTGGTGAGCATTTATCAGAAGAAGAAAAAGTTAAAATATGAATCTCCATCTGCCTGACTGCTGTGTCTATCTCTCAACTGGCTCTGAACAGAAGAGAAGACAAGAGTGTTATTTAGTGACTCCTTAAATGCCGGTGAGTGTAAAGCCATATGCTGGGCTGCCCAGAGCCATATTGCCCTGAAAATATGATGTCAGTTATAGCAAGGGAGTACATTTATAAGACTTTTACTGAGATGTTAATTTAAGAAATTCTAATTTTGAGAGATTTGCATAATTATGTATATCAGTTATCTGGAACATAAATAAATAAAAATGAAAAGCAACTGCAAAGAAGACATGTGTCTGTGCAGATAACTATAAATTAATCAGAATAGTTAGTGAAAGACACTTGCATCTTAAATGTGCAATGTTCCCTACACAGTTTATATATCTAGGTAGAGTATAAGCTCAGAATAAGAACTATTAAGGAAAAACTCTGCAGACCAAATATGACTTGTAATATGTTTGTTGAATGCCAAGCATTATTTTAGTGAAATACTTAACTTAGATAAGCAAAATGGAAATAAGTTATTGAAAGTACTGTTAAAAGACCACAGCAATGATGCTTGGTATATTGAGACTGCTTGGCATGCAAAATCAAGTGCTAAGAAAAGTATATATGTACAATTGCTGCATTTTTGTGCACCAGAGAAACTAAAGTATTTAGACCTGTCATAAGATACACTTCTATCAGGATGACTCAAAATTAATAATAAAGTGACACTGAATTACCGCCTCCCTTCCAAACTTAGTCTAACTGCTAATTAAATTACATTAAAAACCACCCCTCTTTCTCACTGAAGTGTATGTTTATTCTAGAAATTCTTTAAGTTGTGGAAGTAAAGTTTCTTACCAAAGGAATGTGGGAGCAAAACATGTTCAGTGAGACCAGAAGATTCTTTAGAAAGGGGGGTTGTGTCTTGTAAGTCAATAGGGAGTTTTTCAAGTTAAAGTTGGCATTTTGAACAATTAAAATGGTTTCTGCTTGAATGAATGCATGAATGCTCCTTTAATATGTACATTCCTGTTAACTATGTCATCACTATTTACAGCTCTTTCCTAAGTCTCTGTACTTAACACACTCTCTAAGTTGTTAAGACGAGTCCCAATCCCATTATTTCCACTATTAGTTACCATTGTCACACCAGACATCCTTGCTTTTAGATTAGGACCTGCATTAAACTGGAGTGAGTATAACAATTCAGATGAAAAATTTAAGGAAATGCCAAAAAACAGTGTAATAAGAGAGAAATATTTTAATGCAATATTTTTTAGAAAAAGAAAGCTAATATAAAAAATTCATGATCAATGAAACACCAGCATTTTAAGTAAAGATAGGTTGTTACTGTTTGCTATACAGCCCTTTGTTATTGTGCAACTGAACAGTCTTTTCGAGCCAGCCAGGGCTTCCCAGGTCCCACATAGGACAGATGTGTGAGGGCTGATAATGGGGTGTAAATAGATTGGGCAATACAGAGCTTTACATATAGGCATGCTTTTGTTATTGTAAAACTATTACCTTTTTGTACTCAGTTCAAAATATGGGGCTATTCGATAAATGCAGATTGGGGTGCACATTCTGCCTTTGCCTCAAGCTCCGGTAGACATCACCACTACATGTACTCTTTTCTTATCTTACATATATACTTTGAGAGCTAAATTTCTATGCATCAGCCAATTACCAGGCGTCTCTCATTAGCTATCCTTTTCTCACTCATTCACTTCTCTCTTTCCCACACCTACTGTTCACAGTCCAATTTCAACTCATTTTCACCTTTTCCTCCACTCAGACTTATCAATCCACTCATCACATTTCTATCAGTTACTCCATGGGGAAAATACTTACTAGTGCCCTTAATGGCATTCATGTTACTAACCCTAGTCTTCATTTTACTTCATCACTCAGCACAGCTCAATGTTGTGAGCTTCCACTCTCTTTCCAGAAACTTTCCAGCAGCTACCATGACCCGCGTCCTCTTGGTTTACCTTGTGCCTATCTGGCCATGCTTTCCGTCTGGGGCAGGGTTTTCCTCTTCTACTTATCATCAAATGTTGATGTCATATATCTGGTGATCTCCCCATTCTATGCTCACTGATTGGCAATCTTATCCACATTCACGAGTTCATGCGCATCTATCTATCTATCTATCTATCTATCTATCTATCTATCTATCTATCTATCTATCTATCATCTATCTATCTATCTATATCTATCCACACATGCATGAAACCTGTACATAGAGCTCTGACTCAACTGATTCTTCTATACATTGACTTGAATCTCTCAAAGTCATTTCACACTCAATTTGTCTAAGACCAAACTCAATTTTCCCTCCCATAGTTGGTCTTCTTTCATCCAATAACTCAAATTAGTCATTCTTGACATCGCCCCTACGCCCCTCCTTTAGCCCCTCTCCATATCAACCAGAATCGGCTCTTCTGAATCTATCCAGTTTGACACTCCCATTGCCACCTCCTTAACCAAATCAACAAGTTGCTTTTGAACTATTGAGATAATCTCAACTAGTCTTCCCGGTCCTCACTTAACCTCCTCTTATCCATTGTCCACCCTGAAGCCAGAATTCTTTTTAAAAGTCATTTGCTCTATTTATTTTGAAAGATTACTCTGGTTACCATGTGGAAGATGAACTAGAATAAGAGCTTGGAGTTACCGAGAAGATGGTTTAAGAGGATTCTGTGGCAATTCAAGCTAATGTGATAAAAGGCTAGACTAGGCCAATAAAGTCAGATTCAAGCTATTTTTAGGAAATAAAAGTGATAGTACATGATGACTGACTGCAGGGCAATGAGGCAACACTTTGAAATGAATATCTTATACACGATCACATAATTTGAAAATTGTAGAGTCACGATTTGAGCTCAGGTGTGCCTAATTCCATAGAAGACTGTTTTAAGCTGTTCTTAGCTTAAAATATTTTGTTGTGTAAATATTTGAAAATTTCTCCCTTTTAAAATCTCTTCTTCAATTCTACATGTTCCTTCTGTTTTGATTTATCTGTCAATTTTTCTCAAAGTCAAAATACTTCTTCCTTCTACAAACTTTTGAATCTCCTCCATTTCTCTATCCCAGTTGCCAATATTTTCATTCAGTTGTTCATTGTATTCCATGTGCATATGGTTTCTCTCCCTCAAATTATTTTTCACATTGATGTCCAAACATATTTGTTATTATCTCCCACTCTTTTAGATCCTTTAATGGTTACACAGCTACTAGCATTTTAAAATTCCCTAACAAGGAATGTAAAAATCTATAATGTAACCTTTGTTCCTCTTACTCTTCCCCATAGGAAATGTTCAATCCCTCAGTACTTTCTTTATTAGATTTATATTTTTGAATATATATTTTGCCCTCTTTGCCTAAAATACCCTCCCTACCTGATCATCATATGGTGAACTTCCCCTCACTGTTCAAATCTCAGTTCCCATCCTACCTCCTTCTTCAGGAAGCCTTACTGGCCAGCCCCTCTCTGGACTAGGTTCTCCTTCCAAATGCTTATCTAGCACCACAGAATACATTTTTATAAAGTATTGCCATTTTCCATTTGTCTGTCTTCTGCATTAATTAGAGCACCTTGAGGTCAGAAACTAATATGTATTTAAAGAGGAAATGGAGCCTAATGATGAAGATTCTGGATTCTGATTACCTGCATTTAAATTGTCACTATGAAGAACAGCTCCCGGGGCCATGGCAGGGAATGGACACACAGCGTACCCCAGTCTGGTCTGGCTAGACTGACTGCGAGACTCTGCTGCGGTGAGATCCCCGAGCGGTGCGCGACTCTGCGAGCAGTGGCAGCTGGTGGCCGGAGCACCAACCTCACTCCTTCCCGGACCAGCTAAGTGTCTCAGAGAGGCAAGTTTCCCAAGCCGCGGCGGCCGGCGCCCCTCTTTTGCGGTGGCTTCCTGGACCGGCTACGAGTCTCGGATCAGAGGGCTACCCAAGCCGCGGGAACCAACGCCCCTCCCCCGCGGGCGCTTCCTGGTCCGGTGGCGAATTCCCCAGGCCGCTGCGGCCGGCGACCGACACCCCTCCAGGGAGAGGAGGGAATTTCCGACAGTGGCAGGGACTGGGTCCAACCAAACACCACACCAGTAGGGGAATTAATAAAGGAGCCACAGGGCCCCTCAAGCCGTGGCGGCTGACGCCCCCACCACGCGCGGCCCCCTGGACCAACTGAGAGAATCGGATTGGAAATCCCCAGGACGTGGAGAATGGTGATGGGGGGATCCCTTCCAAACAAGTGAGACAAATGTGTGCCACGAGCGCCACCTACTGGGCAGGATAAGAAAAACAGAACCCAGAGTTTTCACAGAAAAATCTTACAAACTTCTTGGGTCCGACACCCAGGGAAATCTGACTAAATGCCCAGACACCAGCAGAAGATAACGATCCATGCTCAGAAGATTGAGAACATGGCCCAGTCAAAGGAACAAACCAATAGTTCAAATGAGATACAGGAGCTGAGACAACTAATGCTGAATATACGAACAGAAATGGAAAACCTCTTCAAAAATGAAATCGATAATTTGAGGGAGGACATGAAGAAGACATGGGATGAACAAAAAGAAGAAATAGAAAAACTGAAAAAACAAATCACAGAACTTACGGAAGTGAAGGATAAAGTAGAAAAGATGGAAAAAACAATGGATACCTACAATGATAGATTTAAAGAGACAGAAGATAGAATTAGTGATTTGGAGGATGAAACATCTGAATTCCAAAAAGAAACAGAAACTTTCGGGAAAAGAATGGAAAAATTTGAACAGGGTATCAGGGAACTCAAGGACAATATGAACTGCACAAATATACATGCTGTGGGTGTCCCAGAAGGAGAAGAGAAGGGAAAAGGAGGAGAAAAACTAAAGGAAGAAATTATCACTGAAAATTTCCCAACTCTTATGAAAGACCTAAAATTACAGATCCAAGAAGTGCAGCGTACCCCAAAGAGATTAGACCCAAATAGGCGTTCTCCAAGACACTTACTAGTTAGAATGTCAGAGGTCAAAGAGAAAGAGGATCTTGAAAGCAGCAAGAGAAAAACAATCTTTCACATACAAGGGAAACCCAATCAGACTATGTGTAGATTTCTCAGCAGAAACCATGGAAGCTAGAATACAGTGGGATGATATATTTAAATTACTAAAAGAGAAAAACTGCCAACCAAGACTCCTATATCCAGCAAAATTGTCCTTCAAAAATGAGGGAGAAATTAAAACATTCTCAGACAAAAAGTCACTGAGAGAATTTGTGACCAAGAGACCAGCTCTGCAAGAAATACTAAAGGGAGCACTAGAGTCAGATACAAAAAGACAGAAGAGAGAGGTATGGAGAAGAGTGTAGAAAGAAGGAAAGTCAGATATGATATATATAATACAAAAGGCAACATGTTAGAGGAAAATATTATCCAAACAGTAATAACACTAAATGTTAATGGATTGAATTCCCCAATCAAAAGACATAGATTGGCAGAATGGATTAAAAAACAGGATCCTTCTATATGCTGTCTACAGGAAACACATCTTAGACCCAAAGATAAACATAGGTTGAAAGTGAAAGGTTGGGAAAAGATATTTCATGCAAATAACAACCAGAAAAGAGCAGGAGTGGCTATACTAATATCCAACAAATTAGACTTCAAATGTAAAACCGTTAGAAGAGACAAAGAAGGACACTATATACTAATAAAAGGAACAACTAAACAAGAAGACATAACAATCATAAATATTAATGCACCGAACCAGAATGCCCCAAAATACGTGAGGAATATACTGCAAACACTGAAAAGGGAAATAGACTCATATACCATAATAGTTGGAGACTTCAATTCACCACTCTCATCAATGGACAGAACATCTAGACAGAGGATCAATAAAGAAATAGAGAATCTGAATATTACTATAAATGAGCTAGACTTAACAGACATTTATAGGACATTACATCCCACAACAGCAGGATACACCTTTTTCTCAAGTGCTCATGGATCATTCTCAAAGATAGACCATATGCTGGGTCACAAAGCAAGTCTTAACAAATTTAAAAAGATTGAAATCATACACAACACTTTCTCGGATCATAAAGGAATGAAGTTGGAAATCAATAATAGGCAGAGTGCCAGAAAATTCACAAATACGTGGAGGCTCAACAACACACTCTTAAACAACAAGTGGGTCAAAGAAGAAATTGCAAGAGAAATTAGCAAATACCTTGAGGCGAATGAAAATGAAAACACAACATATCAAAACTTATGGGACGCAGCAAAGGCAGTGCTAAGAGGGAAATTTATTGCCCTAAATGCCTATATCAGAAAAGAAGAAAAGGCAAAAATTCAGGAATTAACTGTCCACTTGGAAGAACTGGAGAAAGAACAACAAACTAATGCCAAAGCAAGCAAAAGGAAAGAAATAACAAAGATTAGAGCAGAAATAAATGAAATTGAAAACATGAAAACAATAGAGAAAATCAATAACACCAGAAGTTGGTTCTATGAGAAAATCAATAAGATTGATGGGCCCTTAGCAAGATTGACAAAAAGAAGAAGAGAGAGGATGCAAATAAATAAGATCAGAAATGGAAGAGGAGACATAACTACTGACCTCACAGAAATAAAGGAGGTAATAACAGGATACTATGAACAACTTTACGCTAATAAATACAATAATTTAGATGAAATGAATGGGTTCCTGGAAAGACATGAACAACCAACTTTGACTCAAGAAGACATAGATGACCTCAACAAACCAATCACAAGTAAAGAAATTGAATTAGTCATTCAAAACCTTCCTAAAAAGAAAAGTCCAGGACCAGACGGCTTCACATGTGAATTCTATCAAACATTCCAGAAAGAATTAGTACCAACTCTCC
This sequence comes from Tamandua tetradactyla, assembly GCF_023851605.1. Taxonomy (NCBI): domain Eukaryota; kingdom Metazoa; phylum Chordata; class Mammalia; order Pilosa; family Myrmecophagidae; genus Tamandua; species Tamandua tetradactyla. The sequence goes on along the minus strand of NC_135331.1, from coordinate 184,901,316 downwards.
TCAAACTCTTCAAAAAAATCGAAGTGTAGGGAAAACTACCTAATTCATTCTATGAAGCCAACATCACCCTCATACCAAAACCAGGCAAAGATATTACAAAAAAAGAAAACTACAGGCCAATCTCTCTAATGAATATAGATGCAAAAATCCTCAATAATCTTCTAGCAAATCGTATCCAACAACACATTAAAAGAATTATACATCATGACCAAGTAGGATTCATCCCAGGTATGCAAGGATGGTTCAACATAAGAAAATCAATTAATGTAATACACCATATCAACAAATCAAAGCAGAAAAATCACATGATCATCTCAATTGATGCAGAGAAGGCATTCGACAAGATTCAACATCCTTTCCTGTTGAAAACACTTCAAAAGATAGGAATACAAGGGAACTTCCTTAAAATGATAGAGGGAATATATGAAAAACCCACAGTTAATATCATCCTCAATGGGGAAAAATTGAAAACTTTCCCCCTAAGATCAGGAATAAGACAAGGATGTCCACTATCACCACTATTATTCAACATTGTGTTGGAGGTTCTAGCCAGAGCAATTAGGCAAGAAAAAGAAATACAAGGCATCAAAATTGGAAAGGAAGAAGTAAAACTATCACTGTTTGCAGACAATATGATACTATACGTCGAAAACCCGGAAAAATCCACAACAAAACTACTAGAGCTAATAAATGAGTACAGCAAAATAGCAGGTTACAAGATCAACATTCAAAAATCTGTAGCATTTCTATACACTAGCAATGAACAAGCAGAGGGGGAATTCAAGAAATGAATCCCATTTACAATTGCAACTAAAAGAATAAAATACCTAGGAATAAATTTAACTAAAGAGACAAAAAACCTATATAAAGAAAACTACAAAAAACTGCTAAAAGAAATCACAGAAGACCTAAATAGATGGAAGGGCATACCGTGTTCATGGATTGGAAGACTAAATATAGTTAAGATGTCAATCCTACCTAAATTGATTTACAGATTCAATGCAATACCAATCAAAATCCCAACAACTTATTTTTCAGAAATAGAAAAACCAATAAGCAAATCTATCTGGAAGGGCAGGGTGCCCCGAATTGCTAAAAACATCTTGAGGAAAAAAAACGAAGCTCGAGGTCTTGCACTGCCTGACTTTAAGGCATATTATGAAGCCACATTGGTCAAAACAGCATGGTATTGGCATAAAGATAGATATATCGACCAATGGAATTGAATAGAGTGCTCAGATATAGACCCTCTCATCTATGGACATTTGATCTTTGATAAGGCAGTCAAGCCAACTCACCTGGGACAGAACAGTCTCTTCAATAAATGGTGCCTAGAGAACTGGATATCCATATGCAAAAGAATGAAAGAAGACCCATATCTCACACCCTATACAAAAGTTAACTCAAAATGGATCAAAGATCTAAACATTAGGTCTAAGACCATAAAACAGTTAGAGGAATATGTAGGGAGATATCTTATGAATCTTACAATTGGAGGCGGTTTTATGGACCTTAAACCTAAAGCAAGAGCACTGAAGAAGGAAATAAATAAATGGGAACTCCTCAAAATTAAACACTTTTGTGCATCAAAGAACTTCATCAAGAAAGTAGAAAGACAGCCTACACAATGGGAGACAATATTTGGAAATGACATATCAGATAAAGGTCTAGTATCCAGAATTTATAAAGAGATTGTTCAACTCAACAACAAAAAGACAGCCAACCCAATTACAAAATGGGAAAAAGACTTGAACAGACACCTATCAGAAGAGGAAATACAAATGGCCAAAAGGCACATGAAGAGATGCTCAATGTCCCTGGCCATTAGAGAAATGCAAATCAAAGCCACAATGAGATATCATCTCACATCCACCAGAATGGCCATTATCAACAAAACAGAAAATGACAAGTGCTGGAGAGGATGCGGTGTAAGAGGCACACTTATCCACTGCTGGTGGGAATGTCAAATGGTGCAACCACTGTGGAAGGTAGTTTGGCGGTTCCTCAAAAAGCTGAATATAGAATTGCCAAATGACCCAGCAATACCATTGCTGGGAATCTACTCAAAGGAATTAAGGGCAAAAACTCAAACGGACATTTGCACACCAATGTTTATAGCAGCGTTATTTACAATTGCAAAGAGATGGAAACAGCCAAAATGTCCATCAACAGACGAGTGGCTAAACAAACTGTGGTATATACATACAATGGAATATTATGCAGCTTTAAGACAGGATAAACTTATGAAGCATGTAATAACATGGATGGACCTAGAGAACATTATGCTGAGTGAGTCTAGCCAAAAACTAAAAGACAAATACTGTATGGTCCCAATGATGTGAATCGACATTCAAGAATAAACTTGGAATATGTCATTGGTAACAGAATCCAGCAGGAGTTAGAAACAGGGTAAGAAAATGGGTAATTGGAGCTGAAGGGATACAGACTGTGCAACAGGACTAGATACAAAAACTCAAAAATGGACAGCACAATAATACCTAATTGTAAAGTAATCATGTTAAAACACTGAATGAAGCTGCATCCGTGCTATAGGTTTTTGTTTTGTTTTGTCTTGTTTTGTTTTTTACTATTATTACTTTTATTTTTTCTCTATAATAACATTCTGTATCTTTTTTAAAAAAAATTGTCACTATGCCAGTTTTAGCTCTGCATTAGTTTCATTGCCTAAAAAAAGCAAGTAATAATAGTATATATCTCAGAAGAATTTTGTGTAGATAGCTAAGTGAAGTAAAGTTAGCATAGTGCTTCCTCTGCGTGTTCAATACAGATTTTTAAAATAACTGCCTTTATACATTTTTTATACCTTCATCATGATTTTTGGCGTGTTGTATTCATTCTCTTGTTTCTACTATCAAAGTCTTCTGTTTTTTGAATAACTTCATTTTTCTAGGATGCCACAGGATTTTTTGGTGCTTGTTTTATTTTAGATAGATTTCCCTGTCTCATTATCTTGCTTGTTCTCATTTCTGTGTAAGTGGTTTGGTCCTCTTAAGAACCACTTGAAACTCACTCAACCTTCAAGAAGGCATTACAGTTACAAGATGTAACGTAAAGGTTAATTTCAGCAGGTTTGAAATTGGAGCTGGTTGGCTAAAATCAGACAATTCAATCTTGTACTGACGCCTGGTCAAGAGGAAAGTACTGATTAACAGTGTTGCTTCCTAACCATGGATTTGAGGCAAGTTGGAAGGTGTTTTGTGCTGCGTTGTCAGCACTGTTTATTGATAACATCTAAATCGAAGTTTCCCAACTAGTTTAGGTGAGATGCATCAACTCCCATCTCTACCCCCACCCCAGGGGCTCTGCCTTTGAGGAATGTCACTTTAGCAATAATATACCTGTGTGATTATCAGGATATAAGACCTTTGTCTAGACTTCTCCTGGTTCTTAGATGTTCTGTGCACATATTGATAGCATCTGATTCAAGAGAGAAAGCCTGTCTTAGTAGAGCCCTTACATGTAGAGGAAAGATAACTAGAGCTTGCACCCATACTCCAGAGCCTTGCTGCAAGGTCGCCTTGGGCTGGGACACATATCCTCACATAAATGCTGTTGCTCTATTGTATCTTGTTCCTGAAATAAGGCATAGATTAATAAGCATTTTTATTTGGGGTCCTGTGAGTCTTCTTTAGAAACTAAACTCTGTGACTGCCACCATTAACATGCTAGAAGATGACAGTCAATGTTTTAGTAGTCAATTGATTTGTCATTTCATATTGGCTTTTGCTCATGAGCCTGTAGCTACTTTCCCTCCTGTAGGCCTATGATTCTTATTGTACAATGTAGTTCACACAGCTTCTCTGGCCAAATAAAGCTTAGAGGAATGAGTGATCTCTTTTTTCCGTGGCAATGACAACTATAACCTATGCTTTTAAAAATAGTGAACATTAATCATATATTATGTATCAATTATTACTGTTAGCGGGTAAATCTAACTTAAATATCAAAACAATTCATTAAGGAAGGATCTAGTATGTTCCAAAGATACAGATGAGGAAATAAAGACACAGAGATGAGACACAAAGTACTTTTCCCAAGATCCCACAACTAACAGTGGCTGAGTCAGAACTGAATCCACCCAGTTCGGGTCCAGAGCTCACAGATCTGATCATTCTTCCACATTGCCTAATAAACCCTAAACTCTGGTCCAAGCCACCATTGTCTTGAAGAGAAATCAGAGAGAAAATATTCTAATCATTTTCCCATATCTACTATAGATCCATATAGATCCTACATAGCAGGCAGAAATGATCCAAGTGTATAAATTTTACAATATCCTAATTGAAATTCTTCCAAGGTCTTCCATTGCTATGAGGATGAAATCCAAATTACTTACTTTGGCCTATAAACCTCTATGTGATCTGACCCTTGACTACTTCTCTCATCTCAGATAGAATCACTCTGCTGCTTGGCCATTGCACTCCCGCCACACTAGCTTCTTTGCCTGTCCTTAAATTCCTCAAGTTTAAACCTAACTCTGTCCTTAGCTCTTCTGAGGCTATTCCAGAAATCTACTGAAGTAGCTAAACACACCCCTCAAATTACCATCAATACCATCATCCTGTTTTTTTTCCCATTTCATAGTTAAACTTTATCTAAAATCATATTATATATGTGTTAAATGTTTATTTTCTGTCCCTCTTTAGAAATATAAACTCTCTCTCTCTCTCTCTTTCTCTCTATATGTATATATCTTGATGATATGTATTTTTCTTTTCTTATTCTTTTGACATCAGTGTTTTTCCTATTACATTGGTTGATTCAAGAATGTTACTTAGAAGAGTCGGACTCATAGTTTAGGAATATGGCTTCTGGTCTTAGTTTGACTCCTATTTTTTCATAGCACTTACTAATACTTGATTAATATTTTTATTAATTTTACTCTGTTGTTCATTAGCTGTCTGTTGTTTATTAGTTGTTGTTTGCTGACCAAGTAACAATCTCTCTGAGCTTCAGTTTCTTCTCTCTCTCTATATATATATAGAGAGAGAGAGAGAGAGGGAGAGAGAGAAAATCAACAAAGCCAAAGGTTGTAAAATATTAATAAAACTAATAAACCTCTGGCAAGACTGGCTAAAGAAAAAAAGGGAGCAAACATAAATTAGCATTATAAAGGAAAGAAAAAGAGGGCAGCATTAACTTTATAGATCCCATACACATCAAAAGAAGATAAGAAATTTTGAACAAATTACACCAAGAAATTTGATAATTTGGATAAAATGAAGTAAATATTACATATGTTAACATCTTCAAAACAAAATAAATAAGAAAGGATGATTGAAAATTTCTCAAATTTGGTGAAAGAAGCAAACCTACCAATTCAAGAGGTGTAATGAATTCCAAACAGGATAAAGACCAAGAGATCCATGCCAAGACACACACCACGATTAAACTTCTGAAAACTGAAGACAAAGACAAGATCTTGAAAGCTTCCAGAGAGAAGCAGTGATAGTGTATTTTTCGTCTGAAGTCATGGAGGCCAAAAGAAAATGATCTTTTATGTCTCTAGTTTCCAGAATAGTGTCATCGTAGGTGCTTTAGAAGTAAGCACTTTCCTTCCTTTAATAATTTGCTGAAGCAGTACATCATCAATTAACTTTTTTGACTGTCTTCACAATTCTGTCTTAAACCCTCCATCCCTACTTCCACCTCATGTATGTATAAATATATATTTCCCTCCAAGACCTATTAGGTGCTCTCTCTTGAGTGATCAGTGAATTCTTTATACCTAACTTCATGAAACTTATTATACTTTATTGTTATTACTCTTTTACATACTTGTATACCACTCACTTCCAGTTACTGAAACAGTTTTGTTACTACTAAATAAATTAGTGTTTGCTTGATAAATAAATAAATAAATTATAGCCATGATATGACACCTTATTTTTCTAAAAACCCCAATATTTTCCATGGCCATCAAGATCATACTAAATGTTTTATACTTGTGCTCATCTTGACGATATGTATTTTTCTTTTCTTATTCTTTTGACATCAATGTTTTTCCTATTATATTGGTTGATTCAAGAATGTTACTTAGAAGAGTCGGACTCATAGTTTAGGAATATGGCTTCTGGTCTTAGTTTGACTCCTATTTTTTCATAGCACTTACTAATACTTGATTAATATTTTTATTAATTTTACTCTGTTGTTTATTAGCTGTCTGTTGTTTATTGGTTGTTGTTTGCTGACCAAGTAACAATCTCTCTGAGCCTCAGTTTCTTCACCAAAAAAACAATATTTATCTCATAAGATTGCTATAAGGACTAAATATGATTATATATAGCATGTAGTATACTCTCCATTATGTCCACTGTAGTTGTCATTATTTGTGTCTAACTTACATGATTTATTATTTCAGTGTTTTAGTTTCCTAAGCTGCTCAGGAAAATGCCATGCAAAGCTTCAGCTTAAATAACAGGAATTTATTTGCTCATGGTTTGGGGCAGGGAAAAAGTCCAAATCAAGGTGTCATCAGTTCTTTCTTCATGAAGACTGCAGTGCGTGGGGCTGGCTGTGGGCAATCTTTGTCTGTCACATGGCAAGGCACGTAGTGGTGTCTCCGGATCAATCTCTTCTCTTCCAGTTCCATGAATGTTCAGCTTCTGGCTGCATCTTCTGAATTTTTCTCTCTGTCTGAATTTTGTTCTGCTTATAAAGGACCCTGGTAATAGGATTAAGACCCATTTAACTGAAGTTACCTCATTTTAAGGATTGAGTTTGCAAGGCCAGAAATGGATTCAAGTTTAAGAACATGTTTTCCTGGGGAACACACAGCTTCAAACCACCACAATCAGTGTAAAATGCAATTCTACATTGAGCTTAGTTCTTATATTTTCTCTCTTGTCAATGGCATAAAAATAAAGGGATAAGACTGGGATTAATACCAAGCTTGTTTTAAACAATCAATAAGAATTAAAAAAGCATTTTAACATTTTCTGAATCCATTTTTTTTACACAAAATATTTAATTACAAAAGTATTTTTTCCAGAAAATTTTGCTGTTTTATGTATTACACTTATTTTACTGGCTTTTTCATCTTTTAAAGCACATTTTTACCTTTCCAGCTTATAAATTTCTTATCACCTCATAAAATTTTCTACTTCAAAACGGTGCTTCTTCTTCCCTGAATGTTACTCTGTCATTTCTGCACTAGCCTTCAAAAGGCAAAAGAAACCCAAGATTGATTTTACCACTTAGAGGAAATTATTACTATTAATGGGATCCAATGGTTAAATAAGAATAAGATTCTATCCTCGACATAACACAAGGGATCATTTTCATAAATGCCTGTGGTTTTTTGGAGCTCTGAACCTCAGAAAAATATGTTCTTAATTGGAATCCATTCCTATGGGTGTGAACTGATTGTAAATAGGGTATTTTGATGAAGTTACTTCGGTTACGGCAGGCCCAGCTGACTCAGGATTCATTTTAATTCTATTATTGAAAGTTTTATAGGGAAGCCCACAGAGAGAGAGAAAGACACAGTGGAACAGTTAGAAGATGAAATTCAAGGAAACAGGGAAAGAAGGGGGACGTGAGGCCACACAGCCATGTGCTTTGCATGTGACAGGAAAGTCAAGCACCAGGGATAGCCAGCAGCCAGCCCAGACCACTGCAGCCTTCTATGAGAAAGCACCACTTTGATGAATGCCTTGATTTCGGACTTGTCCTATCCTCAAACCATGAACCCATTGATTCCCATTGTTTGAGCCAACTGCATGGTTATTGTTTCGGTAGCCAGGAAGCTAAAACTCAGCTCCTTCCCATCCTCATAATCAGTCTTGAGAAACATTTCTGATTTGCTTAAACAAAACAAAACAACAAAGGCACACAACTGTCTTGGCAGTCAACGTCATTTCTGGGATCAGGGAAGTTCCCATCGCCTGTGCTCTAAGCTCACTCCACAGCTGAGAAAGCTTTTGGTGAGCAGTAAAGATCCTTCAGGATCATCATTTGGAGTTTGTGGAATTTATGAGACTTACATGATGCCTCACTTGAAGCACTAAGGACTTCAGAAAAAGCCACAGATGATATCAACACATATTTAACATCTTTAACATCTAACCTAGGTAATCTGACTAATTTATTTAAAAATGAGTGTCCATTTCCCCTTTCTGCTTCAATTATTTTTGTCCATAATGAAATATTCGACATAATTTTACTTATTTTTCTTTGCTGCTTCTCTCTATGAGCAGTATAGGAGCCACAAGGACAGGAATTTTGCATGCTTTGTTCTTAGCAGTAAACTCAGTGCTTAAAACAGTGCCTAGAACATAATAGGAACTTATTAGATTTTTTTCTATTGAATGAGTGAGTGAATGGATAGATGAATTGGGCATCATACTGCTTTTAAATATTGTGACATAACATAGATTTTTGTCTTTAATAACTAGAAAATATATTTATATACTACTTCATAAGAAAACATTGGTCATCTTTCCTCCTCCTGTCAATCGGCCATTGTGGTAGTTAGATTCAGTTGTCAACTTGGCCAGGTGAAGGCACCTAGTTCTGTTGCTGTGGACATGAGCCAATGGCATGTGAACCCCATCTGTTGCTGATTACATCTGCAGTCGGCTAGGAGGCGTGCCTGCTGCAATGAATGATGTTTTATTTAATTGGCTGGTACTTAAATGATAGTGGTCAATGCAGCACAGCCCAAGCAGCTCAGCATACCTCATCTCAGCACTCGCAGCTCAGCCCAGGCCTTTGGAGGTACAGAAAGGAATCACCCTGGGGAAAGTTGTTGGAACTCAGAGGCCTGGAGAGAAGGCCAGCAGAGACCATCCTGTGCCTTCCCATGTAAGAAAGAACCTCAGATGAAAGTTAGCTGCCTTTCCTTTGAAGAACTAATGAAATAAATCCCCTTTTATTAAAAGCCAATTGGTCTCTGGTGTATTGCATTCCAGCAGCTAGCAACTAGAACAGCCATCTAAAACACTTTGCCAAAATAGAAACTCAGATATTTGTATTTGTCAGGGTTCTCTAGGGAAACAGAACCAACAGGAGATGTCTGTAAATATAAGATTTTTATAAGAATTATCTCATGCGGCTATGAGGATGGGGAAGTCTGAATTCCATAAAGCAGTCTGCAAGTGGGCAACTCTGATAAGGGTTTTTGATGAGTTTCCCAAGTAGAAATGGAAATTCTCTCTTCTGACTGCTGAAACGATCACTTCTCTTTTTAAGGTATTCAGCTAATTTGAAGAGACATTTCTCTGTGTTGAAGGCAAGCTCCTCAGTTGATTGTAGATGTGAGCAGCCATAAATATAGTCAATTAACTGATGATTTAAGTCCACAAAATATCTTTACAGTAACAATCAGGCCAGTGTTTGCTTGACCAAACAACTGGGCATCCTCACCTGGCCAAGGTGACACATGAACATCACAATATTCAAAAAACAATTAAAAGATATATATATACAGACCAAACCTCTTAAAGAACTATTGGCAAAGCACTAATAAGAAAAACATAAAGATACATACATGTTTTAAATTTTGCAATGATATCAGTTTGATCTCCTAACCAAGATATACAATAGCTAGGACAATTTTACGATTTTTCCATATCTTCTTTTCATTTACTACAAATCTTTCAGGAAATGAAGGCTTGTAAAAGTAGCCCTGAAAACTAACCCAAAATAGATACATTTCAATCATGGAACCAAAATATGTTTGTAGTCATCTATGTCATAGTTAAGGAGAATATGTGTTGAAAATCGTTCAAAGAAAAATGATCGAATGCTGACCTCATAAGGTTTTATAAGAAAAAATGCAAAATTCTTCCAGTTTGTGGGGCATTATATCAATATTTAGTATAATTCTGTGTGACACAAATACAGATCTTCATATTTTCCTTTCTGAAAAGGCTCTATATTGTTTAAATATCATGTTGAATTAGACTGTAGAACTCTGCAAATTGGCTAAGTGGTTCTACAATAATGCTACTGAATCTGAGCTGCCAAGCAAATGCCAACTCAGCATGATTTCTGAATACTTGGTAAATGAAGCTTCAAAATTCTAGAGTATAAAGTGAAAGCACTTTCTTAACAACAATTATCTCAGAATTGCACGTCTGTTACAATAACAACGTTAGGCAAAATACATTGTTAGACATTCAAATGACAAAAAGCAATATTTTATTAATTAATTGTTGTAAAGGTCATTGTTGAATGTTTGAGTGCATGTAACACTTATGCTACATGCTATGGTATATGGAAAATAAGAATATTTTAGAAAAGGATAACATAGATCCCTTTTCTTAATGGTGTTTTTAAAATAAGTGAAAACTGAGTGGCATTGATAATTAGCCCATTAGGGCATGAAAGCAGAGCTGAATTGCTTTATCCATGTTCTCTGACAAGTGCTTTTAGGAAGTTCTAAGATTCCTCCTGTGTAGGTAGTGATCTGATTTAATTCTTTCACAGTGAGAATTCTCTGTCATGAGAATTTCATAGTGGTGTCTGTCATGAGTAGTTTCATTTTTAAGACCAAGGAACATAACCAAATCATGATAATGAATTGTTAGTTGTAAATACTCTGGAATTAGCAGCGTTGTAGTACAGGGTATATGTGAACTGTATGCCTTAATAGGTTCAAACCATCACTCATTTCCATCAATAAACAGCAAGCTCTGGAGGGGGTAAATCATGGTGGAGAAGAATCAAAATGCTTTCTGTTATCACAACTTAATATATGGAAGTTCAAGCAGGGGAAAATGTAACTTTCTAAATCATGGTAGAAATTAAAATAATGAGACAGAAATCCACACATAAATGCTGATATCCCATGTTGCTATTCTTTTGTAAATATGTAACTCATTCATCTAGAGAGAAACCAAAAGACAAAGATAAACCATCAGCATCTTCTCCTAAAGGTAATCTCCTGCTACCATTTCAACACATGACTTTCCAATGCGAATATCTCCTCTGGGTCCTCTCTCTGCGTGATGTAGGGGGAGTGTGAATAGTTGAGTGTGATGTGCTTAAATGCTGCTAGCTGTGGTTTGAATCTGCAGGTGACGCCCAATTAAGCATTTTCTTGGTCCAAACAGGTGCAGGACAGTATTTTATGCTCAACATTCCATGCCCAGTAGAGCTTCATGTCAATAAATTAATTTGATAAGCAACTATACATTTCAGGCAATGTTCTAGAAAATATAAGCACAGATATGATGGGGATACTATGTTTAACATTTTCAAATCCTAGCTAATGGCAGACACGAAAAGAATAAATCTGAAATAGGCCGAGAAATATTTAATTGACATATTCAGAGTAGAGGAAATGATTACTTTGTTTAGAGAAGTCAGGAACATTTATCAGAGAAAGTGATTTCTAAGAAAAGTCTTGTAGGACAAATAGAACTATTTAGCATATTCTGGTTTTGTAGTAATTTAAACACTGCTTGTTTTGTGTGTTTTGTGAAAATTTTCTTTTTTCTAACTAAATGGTGTATGCTTGTAAAGGCTTACTTTTTCTTGCAACCCTCTCAGCTACTGACATGTATTTGGTACTTATCAATTTGGCACATGGGATTTCTGTTCCTGTGAAAAGTAGGAGGTCTGTGATACGTACTCACTTGTGATTTTGATGAGACACAAATCTGCCTCATGAGCTTTGTGAGACATGTGTGTGTGAATGCGTCACGTAACTAATGCGTGAACCTAGCAACCTCCCAGCATGCACAGCCCAACAGGTATTTAGGGTTCTTTTTTATTTTCTACACTGACAATAAGTCTTCTGATGGAAAAAAAAAATTGCACCGTCATCTAGACATACAAGAATATAAGGAAGTATTACAATAATGCAGGTTTCCATTAGTAGTGAAATTAGCCTTAATAGCTTTATAATTTCAGTCTTGTACATTTTTAATCAACCTAGCATTTTAAATCATTCCAAAACATGCAAAGTTGTGTTTTTCTGTGTTGTGTAGAGAATATTCTGTATTGAAATATCATAGGCAAAGTTGAGGAATCACAAGTACATTCTCACATATATATCGTACTTCTCAAGCCGTAAGGATTCACTATTTTCTTGCTAAGTGAGCAAGATAAAAGCAGAGACATTTTACTATCATTTTCCTTTCTAGAGACTTTGTATAATTCAAATAATAAATATCCAGTAATCTGTAAAGATTGTATAGGTAAGAACAACTAAATTGTAAAAAAATACTGGATAGCTAACTGGTTGTTAATAATGACAAATTGTTCATTTGAGGGCTTTAACCTTTATGTATCAGTGAGGACTACTTCATAAAATGTTTCATAGACTTTGATTGGCACTTGGTAAAAGGCCAGCCTGTTGCTTCACTAGTGGTAATACAATCACAGGCCTCTCAAGGATACAGTATTTATTATGTAACCACTGAAAGCATTTCCCATTCGCAATTACTTCACTGTGAAGATTAAGGATTTTGAACCTCAGTGCTTAATTTGAGTTATCAAAATTCACTACTATTTTGCATGGTAGTATAATTAAATCTCGCAAAACTGCTTATTATCAGTAAAAAGACATTCATTATATTTTTATTCTAATACATTAATTTTCTTCTTAAGGATGGCCAAAATGATTATCTCACTTGGCTATTTGCAAATACAATCAAAAGCAGGCAATAAATAGAAATCCTTAAATGAATGCTAGATAAACTGTCTCTGACAAGGTTTGTAAAGGGTATACTTTAATAGGTTTTCTTCTTTTAATTTTAAGGAATAAATTGCAGACTCAGAACATTTTAGGTACATATTCTCCTTATTGTTGGTTTAAATCTAAAATTTAAAACAATATGAGTATCTCTTTGAATAGATATTCTAAGTAGTTCAATAACCACTGTCAGCCAGAGAGACAAAGCCAACAGTTTCCCTCCTTTATGCACTACCGCATTCGCATTTCCTGTTGCAGTCACTTTGCAGCTTTCTGTATTCTTGGCTCAACAGTGTTGGAATGAGCTGTAGGCTGAAGTTTTTTCTTTCTTTCTTTCTTTTTTATTTCTGCACCAATTTCAATTGCTTCTATTTCACATATACCACGCACACACACAAACACACACAGCCATAGACACATACACACTCTGTGCTGGGCTTGTGAAACAGTTCATGGGTAAAGTAAATTCTGTTGGAGTTTACTGAAGACCAAGTTTATGTATTCTAATATGCTTCGTTCCTCCTTCTTCTGTTAATCACATGGAAAAGTCAATTTCTCAGTCCTCTGAAGCTATGCAATTCTACACTTCCCTCCACTTCTCCTTTAGTTTTAAAAGGACTGTTGCAATCAGGCTGGAAATTAACTCGTGAAAGCTGACTCCATAGGTTTCTGAACAGTGAAAAGACAAAGGATTAAAACACCTGCTCCCTGCAGTTTTCTGATTCTTAGTAAAAGCAATAAGGATACACTATACCTAATATAGGATGCCCTTTACTTAATATATGAAAAGGGCAGAAAGGATATAAGTAAGAAATGGGGAGAGTCCACTCCGAAAGCTGTAACTGTAATAAGCAGTTTGAACTAAGCTTGTTTTGTTTTCCAACTGGCCAAGTAGACAAGGACTTTATAAAGAGATAAGATGATGCATCATGGAGGAAAGCATCCTAGATGTAGAATCAGATGACAAAGCCCAGTTCCACATCTGCTATTTCCTAGCTGTGTAACATTGGCAGGTGCTCAGCTTTCTGAAGGCTCCATTTTGGATTCTATGAATCAGAAGTAAAAATACTTCATAGCATCATTATAGGATTATACTGTGGTTAAGAATGTGCATGTTTGACCTAGATCTGAATTTGAATTCTGGCTCTGCTGTACCCTTAGAAGTTAGACAAGTTACTTCATTAGTCTGTGCCTTCATTTCATCATTGCAAAATGAAAATAACAAAAGTAACCACCTTTAAAGTGTTATTGTGAGGATTAAATGAGTTAGCACATGTTGAATAGTGCCAGTGACATAGTAAGTTCTCGGTGAGCATTAGTATTTTATTAATATTATTTTTATTTAGAGGGTTGTTGTAAGAATTGAGAAAATCATATACAGTATCCTATAATCATAAACCATTATGCAATTTTGAAGTAGAAATACATAATAAAGGAATTTGACACAGCTATTCAATATCTATGATTGAGTCTTTGATTGTATTTATTTACATGACTTCAATATCACATAGTAACTCCATAGCAACTGGTTACAATCTACACTTAATTTTTGCTTACTTCCAAAGAGTTAAAATAGCTTTGCAAAGCACCAACTTTCTGATTTAGGCACAATTTTTTGAAACTTATTATTAATTCGCAAAAGTTGGCATGAGACCATAAACGTCTTCAGAAATAATTACAAAGCAGGAGCATTCAGTTGCCTCAAAAATAAAATCGGCTTTCTTTCTAAAGGGGAGGATTTTAAAATAAATGCTTTCCTTTTATCTTTAAATTGATTTGAGGACATTATAAATTCTGTTTTTTAAGACTCAATCAGACATAATCTCAATGAATTATACCCAGAAGTCCCAATATCTAGGGATAAGCTTTTAAAAATTGCCGTGTTGGTCATCACAAAAAAAAAAGAACCTCAACAGAATTAGATATGCCCCTGCACAATATTATAGGTTTAAATATACAACTCAGATTCCAGAGCTATTATTATGGTCTCAAAGTCTGAGACTGAAACTGAAAGATGCATTTCAGCTGCAAATATGTAGCAATTATCATGAAATGAATTTCATTCCACATTTTTGTTAATCACCATGGTAACCTGCATTCAATGGATTCCTTCTGGGAAACATTCCAGATTTGATCAGACATTTTTAGTTTAGAAGTTTAGAATATTTTTACTTACTTGGTTGCTGTATGTTGTTGTTTTTAGCAATATATAATCTCATTACAAAAAGAATGTTCTAGAGTATTGAATCAATTTGATAAACCCAACCAAAGAGCATGTACTAATGTTCTCAACATAAGAAGAAATAACTGAATTGTAATACTCCTTAATAATATTTCATATTTATGTTAGTGAAATTTTGAGCTTAGAGTTTTACACAATTTCTTTAATATTATAAGTTCAACATTTGTTTTGACTATTAATAAAATATGAACTTCTTTCATACCCTTGTAATTTTAGATATTAAATTTACTGGATACAACTTGGAGGTCTATTGCTAAATCATATTGACAAGAATTTCTTATTTTGCAATAGAAAAAAATGTCCATTTTGCCAATCAAGCATTTTGAGAAATCCGTTATCTTAAGTTACATATTAGAAGAATGATGAGTTTAGGCACTGGAGAAGTATCACCATTCTCAGGCCGACATATATGATTTAAGAGATAACCTATTTGCCAGATATAAAGGACAAAGACACCAGCGAGCTCCTAAATGAGACTGCCAACAGGTCTGGGCATGCTTGTGGGGTCCCTGGGGAGGGTATCATGATGAACACTGTAATGGGTTTAATTATACTCCTCAACAAAAGGCTTGTTCTTAATCTTAACCCACATATTGGGTGTGAACATCTGTGTAAACAGGGCGTTTTGAAGATCTAATTTTTTTAAGGTATGGCCTAAGTGAATCATGATGACCTTAATCCGTATTCCTGGAGTTCATATAAAGAGAAGAAACTGGAATATGGTGATTGGAGAAAACCACCAGGACGAGCCAGAAGCCAGAAGCCAGTGGGTAATGGAAGAGCAGACCCAAAAGGGAGAAGGGCAGAGATGCAAGCCAAGGAACCCTGAGGAAAGTGGCAGCCAGGGCCAGAATGCACTGACTTAGAGAGAAAGAGATGTCTTGCCAATGCCTTAATTTTGTTCTTTTAGCCTCTGAAATTGTGAGCAATAAATGCTTATTTTTAAAGCCAAGTCATTGTATGGTATTTGCCGTAGCCCATGGAAAACCAAGACAGTTTGCTTTGGGAAAGGAAGAAGCCCAGAGAGAGTAATGCCACATCAAGGCAGATGGGAAGTTACCCAAAACAGATACCTACAAGCCCCACCAAGCAAGGAGTTTGTCTCCCAAGTAGTATATCCCTGGGAAAAACATTTATCAGGAGACAAAATTGAAGTAGGCAGGATTGATCCTAACACAATTTCTGTTAATGTTTTTAATAATTCTCCTGCCCAGGTCCTGAAGTCTTTTGCCAGAATCCTAGAATTTGGAGATTTAATAAATAAGATGATAATCAAAAGATTTTTATTTCTTGACTTTTGTAAGCAACTGGGAGTGTTGGACCTGTATCTACATTTATGGAAATGGAAGGTCCATTTCTTACCATCACTGATGGGTAGAGAAAAACGAAAAGTGCCTATCTTTCTGAACAAAGTATTTAGAGACATCGACAAGTAGCCTGGAGCACAGAGTGAGGGAAAACAATCCAGTAGTTACTTTAGAGATTCTTATGAGGAAAAGAAATAGAGGAAGAAGGAAAATGGAGAGTCATTTTACACTCCATTAATTTGAGCTCTTATGGGTCAACCAGATGGAAATGTGTAAGCTATGAAGTG
The DNA here is from genome assembly GCF_023851605.1 of Tamandua tetradactyla. Classification (NCBI taxonomy): domain Eukaryota; kingdom Metazoa; phylum Chordata; class Mammalia; order Pilosa; family Myrmecophagidae; genus Tamandua; species Tamandua tetradactyla. The sequence continues at coordinate 184,884,816 of NC_135331.1, read as the reverse complement.
GACATTTTATTTAGAGTCTGAAGGTGAAGAGAGAAGTCTGGACTGGAAATTCATTCATACTTCATGTTTTCCAAAATGTAGGCGGGAGTACTGAACATATGCCTAGGCATCAGCTTGAGTGTTGCTGCTCTAATGGCCAGTCAGAAAACTGACTGTGACAAGTCTATGATGAGATGGGATAAAGGGCTGTGACTCAAGGGAAACTTGCTATGGGAAAAAAAAATGTCAGCAGCACTAAACATGTGCTTAGTGATGCGGCAGCCATCTATTCTAGTACAAGTGTCCTCTCTCACTGCAGACTTGTCTTAGCTTATGACAGGCACTGGAGGAGGAAATGATCATCTAACAAATGAGGACTGGGAAATGGCCCTTGAATTGCAACAAAAATTAATTAAGATATTCTGGTTTTAGTTCCAACATGTGAAGAGCTTAGATGTTATCATCCCCGTCCTGGACATCTTAAAATTAATGTTTCTTCGACATGGCAAAGAACTGAGCGCTCCTGAATCCAGGAAACGGGCTAATCCAGAGTCACAGCTGAGAGTTGCATACCCGGAGCAGGACCTACTGAAGGCACAAACGAATAGGTGTACCTAAACAGCAATGCTGACAAATTTCTTGAGAGTAAGTGTGGACTAGTGTGAGTGTAAGAAACTTCTAGAGGCCCTGGTTTTAGGGAGGGGCCTCATGCAGACACCCCATCAGGTTTCTACAGTGAAGATCAGAGAGGATCAGAGTGGGGGAAGAGGAACCCTTGTGAAATATACTCAGGGTGTGCTCCATACTGGGGTTCAACTCCCCAAGGAGGAAGACTCTGCTGGACCTCGTCTCCTGCCATGGATGGAGGGCACTCCTCCAGCTCCAGTACTCTTATTTTCCTTCTCCCAATGGGAAGCGTGCGGTACAAAAACACTTGTGATAGATAAAGGCCAGAGACACAAGCTCAGCAAAAGATGAGAGTTTTATTGGAAAACCATAGAACTTTCTCTCTCCCCACTCCTTGCAGCACATCAGTGGTGATTCAGGTAACAGTGGATTACAAGGGAAAGAGCGGGGGGACACACTTGCATTAGGAGGATTGCTCAGGGGGGCCCCCAGTCAGATGAGAAATAAAACAAGCACATCAGAGGAAATTGAAGCCCCTGGCACCTATAACTACAAACATTAAACAAAGACAACTTTTAGCAAGATTAACCTGGAGCCTCAGATGAGGGGCCTGTTTACCTCAGCATCTCTTTGCCTTTGTACAACATGTCTGGTTTTAACATAAAATTACAAAGCAAAACTAAAGGCAAGAAAAAACAGTCTTAAAAGTTGAAACAAGCATGAGAACTGGCCTCAGATAGGACAGAGATGTTGGAATTATCAGGCAAGGAATTTAAAATAACTATGATTAATATTTAGGGGTGCTAATAGAAAAAGAGGACAACATGTGAGAACAGATGGGTAACGTGAGATGAAAGATAGATGTTCTAAGAAAGAATCAAAAGGAAAGGCAGGAAATCCAAAATATTATAGCAGAAATGAAGAATGCCTTACATCAGTAGATCTGATGTAGCTGAGAAATGAATCACTGATCTTGAAAGGAAGTAGATAGAAATTTTCCAAACTGACCATGTATGCAAGAGTGGAGTAAAATATTTAAAGCACTGATAGAAAAAATAACCTACTAACCTAGAATTTTATACCCAGCAAAATTATGCTCAAAAAAATTAACGAATAAATAAAGAATTTCTCAGACAAACAAAAATAAGAACTTCATCACTAATAGATATGTCTTGCCAAAAATGTTAAAGATGTTCTTCAGGCAGAAGAAAGAACGCTCTAGGTCAGAAAACTTGTTTCACATAAAGAAAGGAAGGGGAGAGGAGAAGGAATAAATGGAGATATACGAAAATCTTTATTTTCTTCTTCCTAATTGATCAAAAAGATAACAGTTTGTCTAAAGTACTGTTGGGTGATTCTAACATAAGTGAAATAGAGGAAGCAATGTCATAAAGAATGGAGGGGGGGAATTGGGAAAACTCTGTTCTATGTTAATTGTATTACTTGTGAAGAGGCATAGTGTTATCTGAAAATGGATTTAGATTAAAGATGGTATTGCAAATTCTGAGTAACCACTGCAATTTTTAAAAATTGATATGGTACCATAAAATGGAATCAAATAAAATGTTCAATTAAAATCACAGAAGACCTCTGGCCACAAACAGAGAAAAGTTATAAACATGGTTGATATTAACCCAAATATATTAAAATTCACTTTAAATGTGAGTGATTTAAATACATGAATTGAAAAACAGAAGTTCTCACAGTAGATGGACAAAAAAACTAAGACCTAATTCTATGTTGCCTGTAAAAATCCCATTATAAATAGAAAAACTCAAATATGTTAAAAATAAAGAATGGAGAAAGGCATACCATGCTAACAATATCTAAGAAAAGATAGACTAGCTGTATTAATTTCAGGTGAAACAGACATAAGAGCAAGAAAACATATCAAGGACAAAGAGGAGCACTCCAAAATAATACCTTTGTCAAACTCCAATATGACCAAACAACTCCAAACATGTAGGCTCCTACAAAGTGCATTGAACTATGGGAAGCAAAAACTGATAGAACCAAAAGGAGAAATAGAGGAATCCACTATCATGGTCGGAGGCTTCAACCCCACCCCACCCCCCCGTCATTAACTAATACACCAAACAGGCAGAAAATCATTCTGGAGATAGTTTACTCAAGCAGGGCCATCAATCAACTGGATGTAATTGATATTTATAGCAAACTTAGTTGGGCAAGAGCAGAATTCACATTCTTCTCTAGCTTGTATGGAACATTCACAAAGACAGACCCCATTCTGAGCCATAAAACATATGCAAGAAAAATAGAAATCATATGAAGTATGTTCTCACATCACAGTGGAATTAATTTATAATTCAATAATGGAAATAGAACTGGATAATCCCCAAATATTTGGAAATAAAATCACATGTTCCTAAATAACATATGGATCACAGAAAAAAGTCCTAGAGAGAAATTAAGAAAGCAATTTGAATTAAATAAAAATTTGTGGGATGCAACAAGGCCAGAATTTATAGGCAAATATATAGCAATAAATATATATATTAATAAAGAATAAAGATTGAATTTATTCAATAACCTAAGTTTTCATCTTAGGAAGCTAAAGGAAAAAAAAAGAAATACAAACCTAATTCCAGCAGAAGAAAATAAATTTTAAAAATTAAAGCAGAAACCAATGAAATTGAAAATAGGAAATCAAAAGAGAAAATTTAATGAAACCACAAGCAGTTCTTTGAAAAGACCAATAAATTGAGAAATTTCTGGCCAGGCCAATCAAGGTCATTGCTACTGATCTTACAGACATTAAATGGTTAATAAAATAATACTACAAAAACTCTATGCTCACAAATTTAACTTAAATTAATGAACCAATCCCTTGAAAGCTACAAATGACCAAACTCATACAAGGATAAATGGATAAACTGGATATCCTTATATCTAATATAGAAGTTGAATCATTAATTAATAACTTCCCCAAAAAGAAGTCACCAAGTCTAGATGGTTTAGCTGGATGTAGTATACCAAATAGTTAAGGAAAAAATTAAACTAATTATCCACAATCTCTTCTGAATTGAAGAATAAGAAACACTTCTATGAGGCCTGTTTTACCCTAATGTCAAAACCAGGTAGTGAGATTACAATTAAGGAAAACTACAGGCAAATAGCTCTCATGAACATAGATGCAATAATCCCCAACAAAACGGTAACATACCAAATTCAACATATAAAAAGAAATACATGTTATGACCAAGCGGGATTTATTCTAGATATGCAAGGGTGGGTCAACATTTGAAAATCAATATATAATCCACCAAACTAACAAGCTAAAGAAGAAAAATCACATAATCACATACATTGACAAAGAAAAAGCATCTGAGATATTCTAATACATTCATAATAAAAATAAGAATAAATGGAACTTTCTGAATTTTAAAAGAACATCTACAAAAAAACACTTATCTCCAGCATTTCTCTTAGGATGAAAAATTGGCCTTTTTTTCCTAATATCAGAAAAAGGCAAGGATGTTCTCTTTCATGACTCCTATTCAATATATAACTTTCGGTTATATATTGTATATATTATATATTATATAGCTAGTGCAATAAGAAAAGAAGGGAAATAAAATTTGTAGCCTGGAAAAAAAAATTTACAGCCTGGATGGGATAAATGCAACTGTTTCTATTCTCAGATGACATAACTTTCGATGTAGAAAATTACAATGAATCGACAAAAAAAAAAATAACTCCTGAAACTAATGAGCAAGTATAACCATTTCCAAGGATACAAGGTGTATATATAAAATTCAGTTGCTTACTTATATGCCAGTGATGAAAAATTGAAAGTTAAAAAAATGCCATTTACAGGGCAGGCCATAGTGTCTCAGCAGCCAGAGTTCTCAGCTGCATTCTGGAGACCCAGGTTTGATACCTGGTACCTACCCACACACACACACAAAAAATGCCATTTACAGTATATTAATCTCCCAAATCTTGTTGTATATATCTTACGAGATAGACAAAGGCTCTATATGCAAAAATTATAAAACCCTGATCTAAAATATCTAAATAAATGGTGAGCGATAGTCATGTTCTTGGGTTGGAAGGCTCAATATTTTAAGATGTCAATTCTTCCCAACTTGAATTATAGATTTAACACAATCTCAATAAAAACACCAGTAAGCTATATTACATATAAGAAAAAATGATTCTAAAGTTTATATGGAATAGCCAAAACTTAAAATAGCCTACATAATACTAAAAATGAGGATTCACGTTGCCTGACTTCAAGACTACTATATACTGCAGTAATCAAAAAGCATGGAAACGATGAAAAAATGAGCACGTAGATCAATGAAAGAGAGGGGGTGAGCCCAGAAAGAGACCCACATAAATATAGCCAACTGATCTTTGATGAAGGAACAATGGCGATTCAATCGAGAAAGAAGGGTCTTTCCCACAAACAGCGCTGAAAGAATTGGAGGTCCATAAGCAACAAAACAAAAAGAAAACCTAGACACAAACTTGACACTGTGCGTAAAAGTTAATATAAAATGGATTATAGGCTTTAATAAAAAATCCAAATCTACAAAATATTTGAAAGAAAGAAGAGAAAATCTACATTACCTTGGGTTTGGGTTTTAAATACAACATCAATAACATGTTCCATGAAGAGTAATTAATAAGCTGGACTGAATTAAAATGTAAAACTTCTGCCTTGTGAGAGACACTGTTAAAAGAATGAAAAGATAGACCACAGAGAGAGGGAGAAAAAAAACACTTGAAAAATACATATCTGATAAAGGACTTGTATCCAAAATATACAGAGAATATGTCAAATTCATCAGTAAGAAATCAAACAACCCCATTATGAAGTGGGCAAAAGATATGAACAGCATCTCACTAAAGAAGATAAATGTATAGTAAATAGCATATGAAACTTATTTTTCATCAGGGAATTGCAAATTGAAATAAAAATGGGTATCAGTATTTAACAATTAGAATGGCTAATTTTTTTTTAAAAAACCCGACAATACTAACTCTTGATGAGAATGCAGAATAAGAGGAATTCTCATTCATTGCTGGTGGGAATGCAAAATGGAACAGCCACTTTGAAAGACAATTTGACAATTTCTTACAAAAATGAATATAGACTTACCCTATGATCCAACTATCATACTCCTATGTATTTTCCCCAGTGATTTAAAAATCTACATCCGCATAAAAACCTGCACAAGAATATTCATAGCAGTTTTGTTCATAATGACAAAAAATTGAGAGCAACAAGTTATTCTTCAAAAGGTGAATGGATAAACAGTTTTATATTCATACAATAGAATGTTATTCAGCAATTTAAAAAAATGATCTAACAAGCCACCAAACGATATGAAGGATACTTAAATGCATATTACAAAGTGAAAATGTCTGTCTGTAAAGCTATATACCGTATGATTCGAACTATATGACATTCAGGAAAAGGCATAACTATGGTGATGTTACACAGGTCAGTGGTTTCAGGGGCTGGGATGGGTTGGAAGTGAGTAGGTGAAGCATAGATGGTTCTTTAGGGCAGTGAACCAATTCTTTTTTGCTTTCACTTGTAGGAATTTTATTGAACAGCAAATCCATATGTAGAAATTTCATTGTACAAATACACACCCACACAATATGATTGAACAAGGCTAACTCTGTCAACATTACAATGAAACATATTTCATTCTAGATCCACAAGTGCCTTTTGGATGTTGTGACTATATTATACACACATAAAAATCTTTAAAGGAGCAAAACCACATTCTGTATAGCTGCACACTTAATGTCAAAATATTAACTGACACTTCTCTAATGGAACTCTCCTCTATCACGTAATTTATTTGGAACCATTACATATAGGAACATTTTAATTGGGGATGGGAAAACCTTTTCTTAAAGCCAATTCATGAACAGCAGCAGCCGCAGTCACTTTTTGGCAAAGCCAAAGTCCAGCATCTAGAAATCCCCATTTGTACTCTAGAAAGCAGGCGGCATTGAGGATACTTAGGACACAGCACAGCAACTGTTGGGATGCAAGTCAATTTAGTTATGGCCTCTCGGTCATTGTTGTTTTTCTAAAACATTGCCCATTTGAAAAAAAAAGAGACGGTGGTGTGTTTAAAGTAGATCCCGGCTCCTGCATTAGAGCAAAGAAGCTCCTTTTCATTAGCTTCTCATTCCTCTTCACACATTCAGGGTACAACATATTATCATTGACATCTGTGGAAGGGAAAGTGCAGGCTGGTAACAGAAAGAGAGAGCGCATCCTTTTGGGAGTGTCGGGGACCCAGGTGTGCCCTGCATGGAACCGCAGGCGGTTCATGTCTGCAGGGAGAGCTCTGCCGTGGTCCACACACCATCTGACTTCAGAGACTGGCAGCAAAAAGCTCTCAGCAGAAGTAGGTATGGGACATGAATTCAGTCTTAGGCGAAGCTGCTCTTGCAGAATTCTTGTCCATGATGCCAATATTGCCTCCTTCAATTCTTTTAGTCATTTCTTCTCTCTTCCTCCTCTTACAACTTTTCTGACCTTTCGCTGTCTTGGTCATTGTCTTGTATTGCTTTGGACATGCTCGCAACTTGACCTTTTGTGGTGTGTCCGTGTTCTAGTCTGCTAGCTGCCGGAATGCAACACACCAGAGGCAGATTGGCTTTTAATAAAAGGGGAATTATTTTATTAGTTCTTCAAAGGAAAGGCAGCTAACTTTCAACTGAGGTTCTTTCTTACGTGGGAAGGCACAGGATGGTCTCTGTTGGCCTTCTCTCCAGGCCTCTGGGTTCCAACAATGTTCCCTGGGGTGATTTCTTTCTTCATCTCCAAGGGCCTGGGCAGAACTGCGAGTGCTGAGATGAGGTATTCTGAGCTGCTTGGGCTGTGCTACATTGAGCTCTCTCATTTAAGCACCAGCCAATTAAGTCAAACATCATTCACTGCAGCAGGCACGCCTCCTACCGACTGCAGATGTAATCAGCAACAGATGAGGTTCACATGCCATTGGCTCATGTCCACAGCAATGAGACTAGGTGCCTTCACCTGGCCAAGTTGACAACTGACTCTAACTACCACAATCAGCTATAGAGTGTTTTTACTCAGGGTAAGCATGTTACTGGAACCTCTATTTTCAGGTTGTTGATACTCAAATTAAAATGTGGGCACCACTTCCACAAAGTATCCCAGTGTACCATATTAATTGGAGGCAAAAGGGTTGGCAAGGGGAGAACTAGCACTTTAGCTTTTGAGCAATCTTTGAATTGCTCATTCATCTGAGGAAGATGAACTTAATCTTTTTTCCTAGACTTCTCTGGTTTAACATCTGCAGTAGAAATACTTGGTTCCATTTGTGTTTCCTCTTTTATTGCGACTAAAGTGATTATCACATGTTCTTCCTCTAATTCCTCCTTGAAGACATTCTTTTCGCTGTTATCATAATTTAATATGGCATTTCCAGGAACACACAGGTAAAAGCAGTGTCAAGGATATCCACAGTCTACCCCTTTCAATCTCAATTCTGTATGTTACTGTAATGGTAAAAACATGACATTGTGCATATGTCAAAACCCATAGAATTTTACAGCCCAAGGAGTAAAATGTACTGCACGTAAATTAAAACAAAAACTCATTTAAGAGGTTGGAAAATCTCAGAATGAAAATCAGAATGTGACCAAAATAATCTAACTGTATTACATATGTGTAAAACAGCCTACTGGAGGGCAGGAGGGGAGAGAGATGGTGCCTAACCTAAGTAACTTTGGAATGAGTGGAGGCTTTACAACTAAAGGCAAAAGACCAACGAAAGTTTTTATGAACTGTACATAAGAGCTACACCTTTGTGGATGCAGATGCCTCCCATAGAGGTAGGGCATGACAATTCCAAAACCACTATTCGTGTATACTGGAACTGAACAAAGGAGTAAATGGGTGGCAGAAGCTGAGAGCCAGCTTCTCACGGTTGAAGCAGGGGATTACAGAGAAGCAATGGCGGGAGGCTAGAATGATGCATGTAGTAACAGATTCGAGTTGGAGACATCAGTAGGAAATTTATGTTCAACTTAATATGGATACAGATGCTTGCATGTATAAATATGTGCATATGCATGGGTTAGTATACACGCATATATCTCTTTGCTCTGACAGCTGGGAGGGCACGGTACCAACAACACCAGTTAATGAGCAAGCCTTGGGTACAGATGTTGGCCACCCCCCCTTCCCTGCTCCTCATCAGCTCCCGGCCTGTGCTCCTGGGGTGGACCCCTGGTCCCGGTTCTGAAGGGAGCAGAGCAGTCCTCGTGCACATCCTGGGAGAATGGCTGTCTGTTCCAATCTATTTGGTGGTGGCCTGAGGCACTCGCTGTCCCAGAACTTTCCCTGCATCTTGAAGGTGGCGTTCTCCTACAGAACGCCGTGGAAGAACAGAATTGCGCTGCTTAGGGCAAGAAATTGCTGACAACTATAGGACACAAAGGGCTGTGCTGGGGTCTGTGAAGAAACTGCTTCCTAAGGAAGAGGGGGACATTGTTATCTGTATAACTGGAGGGATTCCTCAGGCCACACCCACATGCCCAAGAAAAGATGCCTGCATAGAAAGGTCCAGAGAGGCCCCCTGTCCAGGAACTATTCTCTACATTCTTTGTATGGATAAGCTCTGATGGAGAGCATGCAAACATGTCAGTCTGCAAAGACTACAAAAAAGTATTTGTATTTTCTTGTTTCCCCTCCTTCCCTCCTCCTCCACCTCCTCCTCTATCTTCTTGGGTTTTTTGGTTAGCTCCTGGCATTCGAGGAATCAGGAAAGCTATGCCATAACACTAAATCATGTAAGCATAAAGAGCAGATGTTTTAGAGTCTAAATTCTAGTGATAACATGTTAAAATATCAAAATGTCCAGGTTTCAACAAACGATTGTAAAAAACATAAATTAAAAGGAAGTAACTTGTTTTTAGCCTTTTTAAAAATATCATCTTTTCCACCTTCTGAGAAGTGTTTTTTTCTGATAAATATTGTTTCTATGATGAAATAGTTACATCCCTACCCTGTCGTTAAATGAACTTTGCCACTCATTCGAGAAATTAAAAACTCCGAAAACATACAAACACTGTGACTCTCTTTCATTTCAAATGCATATCTGTGTCTTTTTTTTTATTTGCATGGGCAGGCACACCAGGAATCACACCTGGGTCTCGGGCTTGATTTTCACAATGTATATTTGAATCTCTTTACACACATATATTTTGCTTGTTTACTATTAGTTCCCCTCTTTAAAAATGTGTTCTCTAATCACTTTTTAAAATGAACTTTATTTACTTTAGGAGATCAAAACAATTTCTAAGATGAGTGTGCGTGTGGCTGGGTTACACCTGTGTATGAAAATGAAAAATAACCGGTAGAACTGCTATGCTAGTTCTGAAGTGAAATAGCTGTCCAACTTTTGGCTGGTAGATGCTTTCTTCATTTCTTCCTTCACAAAGTTTCCTCAACTTTTTAAAGTCTATGGTCATATTTGACAACATCTGTAGTTGTAGCTCATTTACTTTTCATCGCTAAATAATATTCTGCTGATATCTAACTTCATATAAACTAATAACATGTGGACATTTGCATTATTTCCAGTTTTGGATATTACAGACTGTGCTGCTGTGAACATTCTCGTGCATGAATCCTGGTGTATAGGAGCAAGTGTTTGCATGGCATATTCCTGGATGTGGCATTTCTGATTATAAGGTGGATGAATATTCAGCCTTACAATGTAATGCTAGCTTGTTTCCCAAAGTGGTTGTATCCATTCACCCTCTTGCCAGGAATTCCTTATTGATTTTCTATAATACACATCTTCTGTCATAACTGATACTGTTCAAGAGCCTATCTATTCCTTGAGCAGGTATCTCATTAGAATATTAATTTATATTTATCTGCTCACTAATGAAACTGAACCTCTCTCCATATGCTTCTGGCCTTACATGTTTGTTAATTGTGAAATGCTTTTTTATATCTATTGTTCATCTATCTATTAAAATATGTGCCTTTTCCTTATTTATCTGTGGAAGTTTCATATACACCATGGATGCTGATCTTCGGTTGCACTGTGCGTATTTCAAATGTTTCTGTCTGTTTCTGGCTTAACTCTTCAGTTTTAATGATGTATTTTGACTTAGATAGTAAAAGGTGAAAAGCTCTCTATTTTAATGTGATTAAATATGTCAGTCTGTTTTCCTATGGTTATCGCTTTCTTCATAAAATCAAGGTCAGGGTGGTATTCTCCCATATTTTCTTCTAAAAATTTTAAAGTTTTTATAGTCACATATAAATCCTGAATCCATCTAGGATTGTTTTTTGTTTATTTGTATGGGTGTCTTTGCATCATGTAAGTTAGGGATCTGATTTCTCTTCCTTCTTTTCTTTTTCTTCCTTCCTCACTCCTTCCCACCTCCTCTCTTCACTGTTTCAGTCAAAATTTATTAAATGTTTCCATTTGCAATGCAGGTACACAACTGGGGGCTTCAGAAGATACAAAGATAAGACACACATGAATGTAGTGGAAGTCTATAATGCATTTTAAAGCAGTCTTATTTGGATTTGGAATATTTTTGTTACTTCAGTAACTCCCCATTATATCAAATCATTAATGAAAAACTATACTTCTTCTTATATTCTCTTATGTTATTATGACACAATTTAATCTATTAGTCTGGTTTGTAGATTTCTCGGAGTAACATGACCTTATTTTTTTTCCTAGTCTAGACCTTATTAGATGAAAAGTTAGATATAGACATTTGTTAAACTATCAAGAACCTAATTAATGATCAAGAAAATGCCACTTGAAGTAGGGAGAGATGAGAGGCGCGTGGGAATGGGTTTTGGCCGAACCATCCACACATAGGCCCCCTGCCAGGGTTTTTAAACCATACACACATTTGTATCTGCAACAAGCCTGTCTGGGTTAAGAGGCAGGAGAAAAAGCTGGGGTCTGACAACACAACCAAAGGCACAGACCCAAACATGAGCCCGTGATCTGGCTTCATAAACCAGGTTTCCATATGTCTAAACAGTTTTGGCTTTGCCTTTTCTCTTTATAGTATAGTAGATTAAGCACACAGAATATAGGGTTAGAATTCTGTTGTGCTTTCACCTTTGCAACTTACTCAGATATTTAACTCTTGGGAAATTTACTCTAAAATCTTGGGCAAATTCCTTGGCTCTCATGTTCCTCATAAACTTAACTGTTTACAACTTATGTTACAACTTAAGTTGTAAGTACTAAAAATAAGAGAAACTACCTACCAAGTGCCTAGAAAATTATAGGAAGTTAATGTTAATATTAATATTAATAGTGAGTAAATATTCTTTTAATATACTACCCCCCTTCTCTGCCATTTGGCATCGAAGTGTGAATGTGTTAAAACTGGTAAGTACATTTAATATAATATTTTATCCTACTAGAAAAAATATCTTAGTAATGTGTGCTTGCAGTGGAAGGTAACATAGACTCTGATAAGGTTATATGAAAGATGACAGATACATTTTCTGTCATTTTTAAATTACTCTGCCTGGGTTGGTATTTCTTATTGATTTAATAGCTAGTTTATTATCTCTTCTGCCATGCCTATTTATTGACATCTTAATTTTGGATCTCATAACTTTGAGTACAGGATATTTTTTATTTATGATTTTAAAGATTCTAGCTCTTTGGTGAAATTTTCAGTTTTCTTATCTGTTTTCCTAAAAATTTCAATGTCAATTTAAAATTCATATATAATAACTGCAATAACTGCACTGGCTGTGGGATATTTTTATTGTGTGATTTTGCTTTCCTCTTCGTTTTTGTTATTGAGTTCTATCTCCTGGCATGTCAGGTAACTTTGAGTAAGTGTTGGGAATTGCAAATGGAAAGCTTGTGCTGGCTATAAATGATAGTACTTTCTCCAGGGAGGATGTACGATTTTTCTAGCAGGCAGGTAGAGTGAGGGCAGCCCTCCATGGTCCAATCAGGGGCTGAGATGACGATAAGGGGAGCCCTATTCTTTGTCAGGGTACATATATTTCTTATTAGTCTGATTTCAGAGATCTCAAATGAAAATCAGGAAAGTTTACTAGGAAGGCCATTAACTCTATTTTATCTCCTCAGCATCATGAGATTCCTAGAAGTTCTGTTTAACATTTAATACCTTTACTATTATTTCTTTTTCTGCTTGGCTTCTTGGCTTCCAGACCTTCATAGCTCTGGGAGAAAACTACTAGAAGACATTGGCTGACCTCTCTGCAGTTCTCTTTTTCTTTATGATTTTAGACCTTCAAGACCTAAGAGTCTGAGTGTCCTGAAATCCCCCAAATCCCCACATTCTGCTTAAGAAAGAGAAAATTGTGCTGAAAAGTGGCAGAGAAAGTTCAGCTCAGCTCAAGAGCTCCGGAATCTTGGCCCTTGAATCTTGGCTGCTTGGGTATGTTGGCTGCCTTTGAGATGGTGGTTTTTCGATTATTTGTCTGTTTTAAATCTGATCTGGTTTTCAAAATTGCACTTCTGGGTGGCCTGGCCTAGCGCATTTACCTATTCTACAAAGAAGCATAAGTTCTTTACAATTATAGATCTTTGTTTTTCCTCTTCTTCTTTTTCGCCCCTGTGTCCATACTTTGCAAATCCTACCTCTATTTTCTTTCAGTCTCAGTGTTGTGTGTGCATGTTTGTGTGTGTGTGTATGTGTACATGTGTGTGAGAAACTGGGGGAGGGTGTGGGGAGAGGGGGAAGGAGAGAGAAAGGTGTTAATGTAGTTTAAATTACATGTCTTTCAATACCAGTGAGCATTGTTTTAATTTGGACTTCTCCTATTATTGGTTAATGGACAATCTTTTCAAATGATTAAAATGCAAGCATTTGCATTTTTTTTCCTGTGAACTGTTTGGTCATATTACTTGACCTTTTTCCTATTGGGTCTTTGGCTTTGTTTGTAAGAGCCAGCAATTTTACTTGTTGCAATATACCTTAAGAAACACAGCACACGTGCACAGGAATTGTTTATTTCATGACTGTAATAGGGAGAAACTTTAAGCAACTTGTGCTGGTTAATCATGGAATATCCAAGTAAACTGTAATATTTATAATATTTAAGATAATGAGATACACAAAAACTAGCAATTTTCAATGCTCATTATAGATGAGTCTCCATTGTAAGCTTTTTATATAAAAACTTTTAAAGTTCTAACATATAGCATCCCTGTGAAATTAGTGTTATTCACATTTTGTAGCTGCAGAAACTGAGATAAAAAATGTTAAAAGAACAAAAATAAAAACAAAAAAAAAATCTCAACCAGAATCATAGATAATAATCACGCAGGCCAAGATTTTTACCCAGAAATCCTTGTTTCAGAGAATTTGCTCAAAACTACCATGCTACAGATTTCTCCTGAAAATAATGTACAGTGAAAAAATGCAAGTTGACACATGACATGTGCAGGGTGATACCATTTATAAAACTGTCCTTTTGATATGTCCACATAGAATATTCCTGTATGTATTTTTCCAGTGAGAAACATATATGTACACAGGAAAAGTACTAAAAAGAATCCAATGACTTAAGTAGAGAGAATGAATATTATGCCATTTAAGGGGTTCTTCCAGAATTTTGAAGAATTCATGTGAAGGATATTTCATCAACATAAACTGCTTAAAAGTCTAGGACTGGAATTAGAGCAAAATTGTCCTAAACCAATGGCTGTAAATTTTGAGATGATGGTTGAAGATAAGTTGGAGTATTTCAGAATCACCAGTAAACTATAATGAAACTGAGATTGAGAAAATGCTCTGAAATATTTAAAATTATCTTGGTAAGTTCTAGATTGCTGAAGAAGGTAAACATTTTGAATTTCTGAAAGAAAAAGATGTGTTTCTGACAGTAGAAGCGTGTTTTCCAGTCTCTCAAGACTAGATGAAGTTTCGATAAGCTAGGCAGAGCAAGGGAGCTGCTAAATGTTTCGCATGTATGGTCTATCTAGCAACAAAATCATCATGAGGAATCTTGCTTTTAAATCTAAGACTCGGAAACACTATGCATAGATGTGGGAGGTAGGGGACACCTTTGTGAACATCAGTGCGGACCAATGGCCCGAAAACAGATAAGGATCTCTCAGCAGAAAGCTGAGAGGACATGACTGCTCAGAAAGCAGCGCATGCCAGCTGTTACTTGGCATTAAACACCCTGTGCCTTCTAACGCTCGCCTATCTATGCTGATTTAAGCATTATCTTGGAACAAGGGGATTAAGGGGGAAAAAATGACACCAAATTGACTATGAATAATGTTTTCTTCCCAGTGGAGAGAAATATTGAATTGACTGAGATTAAGTTTCTGACAGTTAAGGGAGGTTGGGAGCTAGGGGAAAAAGTTTAAAAATATCAAATATAAGGCACCTTTTAAATAGAACAGTGTGTATGCAATGATCACAGCCCTGCATTTGTGTTAACAATAGTTTCTACCACTTGGTAGGCTAGTAGCTCAACATACAAAAATTATAAAATAAAAGAAAATGACATTTCTTGCAAGTACAAATATGTGGCCTGGGGTTTTTATTTCTATGCTGATAACAGGGTCATCACTGGGGCAGGTTTAGAGATTGAGGGGAAGAAGCAACATTCATATAAAACTGATGATATACAGTGTGTATTGTAGAGGCCATATAATGAGTTATTGTGTCTTATTCTTTGAGAACCTGAAGATAAGTACAATTAATTAACAACATTTAATCAATAAATACTTATTAGGCTCTGACTCTGTGTCAAGCATCATTCCAGGCAGGAGGGTAGATAGAGCAGTGAAGAAAAGAAGTCCCAGTACTTGAGGTGCTTACACTCTAGTAGGTGTACAGATGACAAATAGACACATTTGAGAAAATGTATGAATAAAAGCTAAGGGTTGAAGGATAGGAGGTGAATGGGAGTGTGCTATTTTATACAACTGGGTTTGATATTTCTGATGAGACATTTGAGCAGAGCCCTAAAAGAAATTAGTAAATGCAATAGCCAGCCTCCTAGATGATCTTTGCCTCTTGATATTCGCATGTTTTTAGTGGATATTAGTGGTCTAATGACATACCTTGACCAGACATGGTCTATGTCATCAATAGAGTATGAAAGAGTATGTGGGGGTCATTTGAGACTAAGTCATAAATGACCTTGTGCTTTCCTGAGTCCTCTTGGATCCCTCACTCTGGGGGAAGGCCGCCACCATGTCCAGAGTTCATTCAAGTCCATTCTTCCTGTGGAGAGACTCGTGTTTAGAGGCACTGAGACGTCCCTCAGGACCAGCTATGCGCACAACCTTACAGGTGGATTCTCCAGTCACCAGGAAGCCACAGATAACCGCAGCCCCACCCAACAGATTGAATTGCAACTACTTAAGAGACCTGAGCTAGAGCTGTCTAATACAGCAATAGATCTAAGATAGAGAGCTATCTGGGGAAAGTGCACTAGCAAGACAGAGCATTCTACAAAACCCCCCTGAGGCAAGAGCTTGAATGACTGTTCTAGAAACTGTAAGACCAGTAGTCAGTTGGTGGAGAATGGGGGATGAAGTCAGAGAGATGACACATATACGTCTAATCGGTTAGGTAAGGATTTTGGTATTTCCCTGAATAAGATGGGAAGCCCTGGAAGATTTTGAGCAAAATAGATACATGATCTCAATTATGATATTTGAGTGTACCACTTTGGCCGCTGTGTGGGCAATAGAGTATAGGATAAACTATCAAGGGACAAAAGTAGCAGAAGCAGGAGCATTTGGGAGGTATTATGGGTAGTCTAAACGGGCAGTGAAGGCCTGTTGCCTGACTTACCAGTCCGTAATTCTTGCTCTGCTGTGGTTTAACGCTACAATTTGCGCTAGGATCATGTAGTAATTGACCTAAACCCATTATTTTCTTAAATTACTTTGAATTTGTTTGGGTTTGCAATCAAACAATCAAGCAATATTACCAGTGTAATGAAATTTTCATTTCTGTGATAGACTATTATATGAGTGAAAATTATTTTTTGAGATTAAGTGATAATCTCTAGAAAGAAGCATAACAGATGCAGAGGTCACAGAATAGTAGCTAACATTTAAGTTGGATCAGAATGAACAGTAGATTACAGATTTTGCTTTTGCTTTTAAATTTGGGAAACAATTATTTAAACATGGAATTTTCATTTTGGGAGCATTATATATGCTGATAGAAATTCTACTAGTTAACGATCACATTGTTGACTTTGATGAGTCTGACTTCATTTTTATCAGTTTTGAAAGTATATAATTTTCATGTTTGATTGTTAAACCATAAAAACAATAATTCCACAAGTCAAACATTGTATAGAGTGCTATTATTTCTAAATAACTAATTAAGAGTTAATCCAAGAGAAGCTGAAGACTAAAATCTATTATTTTTTAATATTAACAAATATAAAATTTGAGGAGGAAATATATATTTTCTTTGTATGAAAATCTTGATTTCTTGGTCAGTATATGTACTTAATTCAGTCATTATTTTTTCTATAAATTCTCTATGTTCTTTATGTGAATAAAGATCTTTGACTTTTTTAGGAATGTTGTTAACAAAAGGGGTATTTAAAGTATACACTTGAATCTTATTGGCATTTATTTTAGGTCCTTCTGCATTTACTGATGCTAAAAGATTTTAGTAGACAATTTAGCAATCATAAATCTTCAAAGATCAGAGAAAGTCTGAAGAATTCTTCAGTGGGACTGGACCCTTATATCATATAGGTGAATCATATTTGAATATAATATCATACTAGAATTATGAAACTGCATGAAGTTTGGGGCATTTAGGATTATTACATTCATGCCAGAGGAGACTGTGTGCTGAATACAAAAAAAAAAAAAAAAAGCCACAACAGTAGTAGAGACTGGAAAACATACCTCAAATTGAAATTTTAAAACAAATTTTTTTTTTTACGTTTGTTGTTATATATTTTGGTGAGGACCATGAGAAAAATAGGTAAAAAACAAAATCAGGCAGGGCTTAATGTTGGCATTAGAAATCACTCAAGGTATTTAGAGAAGACAGTACTGAGTACAGTATTTAAGCTTTTGCAAATTTCTTGGGGTAGTCGGAGGTTTCCAGGCTTGGACTCTTGAAATGACTCTGGCGACAACACAAGACCGACCTATCGGGGGAGCTGCCGTCCCCGAAGCCCCACTGAGGTTCTGTCAGTCTACGGTGGAAGTCTGGCCACCGTTGCAACAGCCTCTGGACGCACAGGAATTAGAGAAAGGACCCTGAAAGCTGCGGACCAGGGGTTTGAGGGCCAGGTCAAGTATTGCTGCTGCTCCTCTTTCTGAAAAACGCACACTGGAGCTTACTGCAGGGAACCCATGACCAAAATGCTGACAGCTAAAAACCATAGAACGTTTCCCTCTGCTTCATGCCCACTTACCAGCTGTTGTGGGAGGGCACTTAATTAGTAGAACCGTACTTACTTGAAAATCTGAGAAATGGAACTTTTAGCTTTCTATCCTCTTCAAATAGAAGGGGGTGACATAAAGGCTGAGAAAGTCAATCTAAATATCTACCACTGAGGATTAAAAATGAACAAACTGTAAAGAATGCCAAGATAAATCTCAAAGTTATTTTAAATCAGAGCTGAGCAAAGCGCTGCAGATTTGAGTTCTGATATATAGCAGCTGGAATATAGTAGGACAATACATATTTCTGGACCAATTGATTAGTGTATAGGTTACGTGATTGAGGAGTAAAATGTCATGAATAAAATAATAGTTCATTTTTATTTTCAATTTTAATCTGGGGCAGTTTTAGAAAATTCTTATGTTAGAATACATCTTCAGGCCCCTAGGTAAGGGTTATTTGATTACAAAGTTTTAAGGGACTCGTGTGTCAAAGACATAATTTTCAAATGGAAATATATCAACTTGATTGTCAAAACGGCATCACAGATAGGAAGCAGAATTTTTTTTATTAACATTCACGTATCACATATTGTCCTCAAGATATTAAGGACATGAAGAATGTTTGAAAAATAAAACTGAGAAAATGTAAAAATAAAACTCTCCGATAATTTTACTGTCATTTTGGTACATTTACTTATGTTGGATAGATGATGGCTGGTTAGCTGATGGCTGGGGGTAAGCGGCCGTACTGAGTCAGACACGCAGACAAGCAGACACGCAGACACGCAGACACACAGCACACAGCACACAGCACACAGCACACAGCACACAGCACACGACTCAGGAGACAACCCTCAGGGGTGAGTGGAAGGCCTCCACTTCATTGAGGAAGTGCACAGACTTATATAGGCTAGGAGCATGCAGGGATACGTGTCGGATGGGGATTGGTGGCTGTTGTTGCTAGGGTGGAGGGCAGATTTCTGGGATTGGCCACGGTTGTTGCTAGGGCGGAGGGCAGATTTACATGTTGGGCTGGGATTGGTCACCGTTGTTGCTAGAGTGGAGGGCAGATTTAAGGTTAGTGCTTTTGGCGCCAACCACCGCCAGTTCCGGGAAGAAAGCCAGTCCCGGGTTAGGCAATTTTCTGTTGCCTTGCATCAGCCACGGCAGCCATGTTGGCAATATTTTATGCTTTCTCCATCATACTTACAGTTGCTTTTCTTTACCATAAGTACATGTTTTAAATTTGAAACATCCTGTACTTACAGTTTTATACCATGCATTTTTATATTGCAAAATATTTATGCATTTTCATAGTTAAAATTATACTCAGTCAACAATTTAATAGCTGCACAATAATTCTGTTATAAGCATAAAAATAATTCAGTTTGCCATTACTGTTTTGCCACTTATTTGGGCTTGTTGCAATTTTTCAGTATTATAAAAAAAAGTTCCCTCATGAACAGATATTTGATCTAAATCTCTGAATGCAATTAGTACATTTTCCATAAATCCCTCCAAAGATTTCTTCCTTGTAATGCTTTTAAAGATTATGATTTTTTAAAAATATTTTTAAGCTCTATGTGTATCGATCAAATTACTATTCTTTATATATCATTTAAAGTTATCTAATAAATTAGTTTATCAGAGAGGAAAGAATGGAATATAAAAATACATGCTGTTCCAAGTTCTGAATTGAAAGAAGACAAGGATTTTACACTTGGGAAACTGAATGTAAAAGTTATTTGTTTGAAAAGTTGTTAAAGATTTATTTTATGTAAATGAGGTTACATTTTTCACTGAGAAGTAGAATTGATATGGGCCTTTGGCAGATAGTTGAAAGCATGAAACAACATTTTTACATCAGAAAATGACATCAAACTTTCAGATGATAAATTTATTCTCATTTTACCTTTGTGCTAACATATGGAAATCATTGTCTTTTGTAATGATATGTGTTTCATATATATCTTAGCAATATGCAAATAAAAGCTATCAATTATGTGTTACTATATCAGCATTTCTATCCTCTCAGTTATTTCAAGATTAAATAAGATTTTATGTTGTTTACTTAATTAGTAACCACATAATCATAACTCTTGCATAATAATATATGATTGAGGATTTATAAACAGCTTTAAAACCATTACCTTCTTAATCTTTCTAATTTGCTCAGTGGGCTTTATATGTTAACTCTAAGCATCTCTGATTTATAGGTGAAGAAAAGGAAATAGGCAGGTGTGATTATTTATTTATAATAGCTATTGACTGATCTGGGAATAAAGCCAGGACCCTGGAGTCTTGTTCATTCTCTAGGCTTGTATCTTGATTATAGAGCCTAGTGAGTCATTATTTTAATTGAGTTACAATAACACAGCAGATTTTCTGATACCTGACATTCTATGAAGTGCAACCATACACTACATACATATACCTATAACTGATGGAGCTAACAATGGCATCTCTAGCAGGGGTTTGATTGAGGGATTTCTGAATGTAAACTAAATGTTTTAAAGGGAGTATAAATGTTATGTATATTTTATACCTTTAGAATATTGAAATATTAATAATCTTATAACTCCTCATATAAAACCCTCAAAAATACCGTTTTGTTGTACAGAATACTATAATCCATAAACATCATATATTCAAGTTGAATAAAAGCTAGTTGACTGCACTTCCTTAAACATACAACTAATTAATTTTGACATGGGGTAAGAACCAAGTTATGGAGAAGTCTTAGATGGGGCAAATCAGAAAATGCCAGTTCTAAGAGTACTAATGAGGCTGTGATATGGGGCAAATAATGGGGTGGTAGCAGCAGATAAATAATTCATGGATCTGAAAGGCAGATATGTGACTTGCAGTTTGGAGTAAATTAAACAAAACTGATTCAAAACACAGATTGTAATCTGCTTTTGGAGGAACAGAGAAATCTGGAGATAAGTATTAAAGATGGAGAACCAGATTATATATAGCAAATGATACACATATCAGCAGGACAACATATTTTGACACAGTTGAAAGTAGAGATTAGCTGCTCTCTGTTGTCATCTAACCTGTAATTGATGTTTGGCAGATAGGCTTTTGTAGGCATGTCCTGGCAGCAGTTCTGGAGGCATTGTGGCTAATTGTGGAAGAGAGGCTATGGCTGGGCTGCGAGGGTAGTTCAGTGGTACAATTCTTCCCTGCCATGCGGGAGACTCCCGTCCGATTCCAGGCCTGTGCACTTCCCAAACAAACTAGAAAAAATGCGAACAAAGAAAAAACAAACAAATTCAACAAATGGTGCTGCAATAACGGGGTACTCAGATGGAAGAAGTATGAAATGTGACCCTGCCATACAGCATACAAAAAAAAAAAAAAAAAAAAAGACAGGCTATGGCCATGTCAGCAGCTTCTAGAACAAATGCTATTATGCAAATAATTTTAAATTCCTAAAGTTAATTGCAAAAAATAAATGAGTCCGCCAAAGAGCGGACTCAGAAAACAACAAGAACAACAACAAAACTGGCTAGAGATATTTTCTGTTGGTTCATGAGAGTACGTTGGTTGAAGATAGATGGGAAAGTACTGGGGAGCCTAACCTTATGGAGGAAATACATGCGTAAGAGCAGAATCTGAATGGGATTTAATCCAGTGATGTACAGGAATTGTGATTAAACTACAGCTACCACTACTTCAGCTGATCCCAAGGTCAAAATTGAAACTCAGTTTCGCTCTTTCTCCATATTCCTCTCCCCTTTGGTTAAGTACCTACTCTGGTCTGTGCTTTGTCTGGCAGTGCCCTCATCCCTAAGCATTTCATCCTTGGTTACTATGTCCTTATCCAGCCCCAGTCGCTACACTTCTACAATTACAGTCATAACTGTGCATGGGCACCAGGAGCTAAACATATATAGTCCATGGCTAAACATACTACTCCCTGACCCTATTGTGCAGCTGCAGCCCTACCTCCTGACCAAGATCAGGATTCATTACTCCTGCCCAATGGCAACTCATTTCTTTGTTTGTTGCTCTGAAGGCAGGAGGAACACAGAGTGACCAGGCAACAGCCATAGCTTTTGATCTAGAGGGAATCTGACTTTATCCTGGTAGAAATGTACACCCTCTGGGAAACAGCAATGCTAGACTGACAAAGACTAAACCTCTGGGGACAGAAGACAAAAATTCCCCAAGTAGGTCTCTGGGAGTGAGGGGTGGTGAACAAGGCCTCTTCTATATCCACTCTGTGGTTATGAACCCATGCGCTCTGCCTACTGGGGATCAATTCATATACTGACCATTGGTGTAAAGTATATACTTAGTTAGGAAGAATGGCACCCTATGCTAGTAGGGTGTCATCTGTAAGCTGGTACCTCAGCTGTAACTAAAGAGGTTTCATTGCTCTCCTAATCCAGCAGCTTTTGGTAATGCTTTACTGTGTAGGACCAATTGATCCCATGGTTGTGTTTCTCCTTTGCTGAACAGTGGATCCCTTGGTGTGAAAAGATGCTATGTAGGATATTATATCAGTAGATCAAATACTTTGTGAAACCTTGATAGCAGTGCTTGCTGAGTCACTATGAAAAGTGAACTCATATCCAGAAATTGTGTCAATTTTGATCAGAATGAAAACTTGTTCTCCCAGGGTGGAAGGAGCTCAATGCTATCAATTTTCCACCAAGTATCTGCTTGGTCTCTTTGTTGGATAGTTCCCTACTAGGGATTGAGCATTAGTCTCTGCTGCTGACAGGTTGGACAAACAGCAGCAGCTGTGGATAGTGTGAGGGAACCTATACTTTTGAGTTTATGCTGCTCATGCATAGTCACAATAGCTATGCAGGGGCTGGATGTTACACTAACCAAGTCATCCTCTTGTTTATTTCCCTTGTAAAGTAGGCTGCTCTCTAGTGTATGTAAATGGGCTATAAAGTTCTCCTCCCTTTGCAGCCACTCCTATAAGTTCACCCATATACTTTTTAGCTAGCATTCTTTAGCCTAATCTTGCAAATTTTCTCATTTCAGGCTGTTGATCAACTTAAATAAAAAAATAAATTACTTGAAAGACACAAACCACTCATTCAAGAAGAAAGAGATAATCCATAGTCCTACATCTATTAAGTGAATCAATTTGTAGTATTGTGTTCAAGAAGTATGCATGGTGTGGTCTGACGATGGCTCAGTGGCAGAGTTCTCGCCTGGAGACCCGGGTTCAATTCCCGGTGACTATCCAGGCAAAAAATAAATAAATAAATAAATAAATAAAATAAAAAAGAAGTATGTATAGCATATAGATAGATAGATAGATAGATGATAGATAGATAGATAGATAGATAGATAGATAGATAGATAGATAGATAGGTAGAGAGAATGATATAATAAATTTGGCAAAATGTTAGAAGTTGGTAAATCAGGGTATCCTTATATTGCAGTTCACTGTGTTCATTCCGTATTATTTTTGCAATTGTCCTAGAAGTTTAAAATTAATTCAAAATAAAAAGTTAAAAAAAGAGAAACCCTTCTTTTCCACAAAGGAAACTCCAGGATCACATGGCTTCTCCTGTGAATTCTGACAAATGTTTAAGGAAAAAATACCAATTTTATACAAACTCTTCTGGAAAATTGAAGAGGAAGGAATAATTTCCAACTCAAATACTATGAAGCTATTATTTCCCTGACACTAAAACTATACAAAGACATTACAAGAAAATAAAACTTCAGATGAATACCCTGCAGGGACATAGATGCAAAAACTCTAAACAATAGTCAAGCAGCTTGAATATGACAATGTATAAAAAGAATGATACATTATGAGAAAGAGGGAATTTACTAGGAATGCATGATTGATTAACATGAAAAAGCAATCAATGTTAGGCGAACATGATAACCACTACACTACAGAAACTGGCAGTGAATAAAGATTGTGAGGCATGCAACTAGGTGAATGAAAGTTGAGGACAGTTTGTTGAATGAAATGTCAGACAAAAAGACAAATATTATCATGCTCCCCTCAAATGGACTAACTATAATACACAAACACAGAGAACTGAAGTTGAGAGCATTGGTTATCTATCAGATTATCAGTAAAAGGACCTAGATTGTAAACTCTTACAGCAGTCACATCTATTCTGGAGTTGTACTTGTTATTTCTAAATTCTGAGATGCTGAGCTATTTGTGTTTAACCTGGTCATTCCCTGAGACTTTGGGTATTTATGTGACACCTGAGATTCTGAAGCTTTTAAAGTCAGCATTACCCTATACAATAACTGTTTAAAAAGTTGAAAAATTGATCAGACTTTGACTAGAGATAGGAAGGAAGCTGATCTGGAGAGGACTAAGATAGAGTGGAATACAGGGTAAAAGATGATATGGTCCATATTTTAAAACTTCAGCTTCTGTGTGAGACCAAAGGGGAGATGTTTATTTTGTGCAAAATTTGTATTTTGGGTAGCCCAGATCTAATTTAACTTGTATGGTCAGTTTATTTGAACACCATCAGTACATGGAATCTTGAATTGGTTGTGAGATCTTGTTTGGTTTGTACTGGTTAGTGTGATGCCCTGATATGTTCCAGAGTAATTTGAGCAGAGAATATAAAAGTATTTAAAAGTCCCCTGAGAGAAAGGAGGAAATATTAAACTTCCCCATCTGGGGAATTCCTGATATGCTTGTAAGCAGTGGGGACAACCAATTCAATAGGCTGAGCCCTTGATCTTGGGATTCATCCCTATGAAGCTTATTCCTGAAAAGGAGAAGCTAAGCCTACATATAATTATGTCTAAAAGTCATCCCCAGAAAACCATTTTCATTGCTCAGGTGTGGCCTCTCTGTCTAAGCCAACTTGGCAGGTGAACTCACTACCCTCCCCCCTACATGGGACATGACTCCCAGGAGTGTAAATCTCCCTGGCAACATGGGACACGACTCCCAGGATGAGCCGGGACCCAGTATTATGGGATTGAGAAAGCCTTCTTTACCAAAATAGGGAAGAGAGAAATGGCTGAGCGATTGTCTCAAACAGATTCGAGAGGTTATGTGTTATATAGATATCCCTTTTTAGGTTATGGTGTATTGGAGTGGCTAGAGGGAAATACCAGAAGTATTGAACTGTGTTCCAGTAGCCTTGATTCTTGAAGATGATTGGATAGCTGTTTAGCTTTTACAATGTGACTGTGTGATTGCAAAAACCTTGTGTCTGATATTCCTTTTATCTAGAATATGGAAAGATGAGTAAAAAATAAGGAAAATTGAATAAATAAATAATCAGGGGGTGGGAATAAGGGGTAAAAAACTTGGGTAGATAGAAATACTAGTGGTCAATCAGAGGGAGGGGTAAGGGGTATGGGATGCATGAGCTTTTTTCTATCTTTTTCTGGAGTGATACAAACATTCTAAAAGGGACCACTGTGATGAATACACACCTATGTGATGATATTATGAGCCATTGATTGTATACTGTGGATGGACTGTATTTGTGTGAAGATTTCTCAATAAAAATATTTGAAAAAACAAACCAAAGAGCCATTAAAATTAATCAATGTAAATCAATCATTTAGAAACTAAAAACAAAACAACAGGTACAATGTGTTCAAGAAAATCCAACATCCATTCCCAATTAAAACTCTCACAAAGTAGAGAGTTTATCAAGTAGAAGGGAACTTCTTCCACTTATTAAAGTACATTTAAAAAAACCTAAAGCTGGTATCCTATTTAATGGTAAAAGACTGAATTTTTCCACCCATGATCAGTGAAATGCTAAGGATGTCTACTTCTATTCAATAAGGTCATAGAAGTTATATCAAATGCAATGCACCAGGGAGAATGAAATAAATGGTATCCAGATTGGACAAAAATCTAATAAAAGTCTTTATTTCAGATGGCTATGTAGAAAATCTGATGGAATCTACAAAAAAGATGCTAGAAGTAACGAATGAGTTCAGCATGGTTGCATGATACAAGAACAATATATAAAAGTCAATTTTATTTCTATAAACTAACAATGAAAAGTTGAAAATTTAAATTTGTGACAATATTAATAATGGCATCAAATATTTGAAATTTTAGGTATAGCTGATAAAAATTTGAAATATCTGTTCACTGAAAACTATAGAACATTGTTGAGAGAATTAAAGATAATCAAAAAATAATGGAGAGAATATATCATATTTATAGATTGAAAGACTCAATATTTTTAAGATTTCAATTCTGTCAAGTTTGATCTACAGAGTCAACATAATCCATGTCAAAATACCACAGGCTTTTTCCTTTAGGGTCGAGGGAAGAAATTGGCAAACTAATTCTAAAATTCACGTGGAAATGCAAAGGACCTCAAATATTCAAAACAACTTTAATAAGAAGAAAAATTTGAATGACTTATACTAGCTGACTTCAAGACCTGTTATAAAGCTACAGTTATGAAGACAGGATAATGTTTGTTTAAAGACAGATGTATATAGGTCAATGGAACAGGATAGAAAGTCCAAAAATGGACCCACACATGCATGGTCAATTAATAGTCGACAAAAGTTGCAAAGGCAAGGCCTTAGAGAAAGGGAAGCCATATTAGCTAACAAGCAGTGCTGAGTCAATTAGAATCTTATACAGGAAACTGAAGAGTGACCCAACCTTGCATAATACACAAAAATTATCTCAAAAATAGGTGTTAAACCTAACTGTAAAACTTAATAGCATAAAAGAACACATAATAGAAAACCTTTGTAGCCTTAGTCAGGCAAATGTTTCCCAGATACAACATCAAAAGCCTGATCCATAAAAGAAAATATTTATAAACTGGGCTTTATCACAGATAAGAACTTCTGCCCTTTGAAAAACCTTGTAAAGAGAGCGAAAAGAAAAAGACAACTGTGATAAAATGTATGCAAATCACATATCTGATAAGACTTATATCCAGAATATATAAAAATCTCTCAAAACTCAATAATATGAAAGCCTATTGTCTAACTTCCATTTTCCAGTTAACTGCAGTCTTACTAAACTTTCAGGTTAATAAGTTAGAGATCTAGGCAGCTTAACTTTTTTAGGTATCTTCCAGGCATTAGAGTGTTTACAAGGAGGTCTGGTAAAGTCAGTATTGACAGGGCATGGTTTTTAAAACTTTTTTTTTTAATTATCATCCCTCTATAGAGCCTTTCTTTTTATTTTTTTTTCTTTTTTTCTGAGGTGTTTAAAATAATATTTTTTTCAAAATTTTAAGTTAATTGTGCAACATAGAGAACTGAAAATGCAGGATGCAAAGAACACAAAATCATCCAGAACGACTAGCAATTTAGAACCCGATATCCTTCTAGGACCTGTATGTGTCTACAGACAACTCAGCATACATTTCTATGTGGTTGAGATCACACAGAATGAATTGTACTTTTTCATGAATATTTGCCAATTCAAAGTCCCCAAAACCATGAGTATTTTGATAACCAAGAATACATGACAACAACTCAATCAGGGGGGGAAACATATTCCTGTCTTTCTTAGGGACAAAAATTTTATAAAAGGCAAAAAAGGTAGCAGGCCTCCATAGACGTTGACAGAGTTCAAATACTGCATTCCCTTAATGGGATATAAAGCAAGAGTACAATAAGTATAATGCTTTTAAGATAATTAGTATTAGATCTATATTGAAATATTAGCAAGAAGGTATGTTTCCATGGAATTATATAACAATGCTTTCTTATGGTACAGCCAGGAAATGCACACATACAATGCTTACATCAAAATGGAAATATGAGCACTCCTGCATACATTCCTTGCTGCACCTTCTCCTGCTCTTCTGCAGCCAACTAAATGAACAAGTCCTGGTGCATCGTCCTGATGCATACCAGTAGTTCAGAGTAACAATTCCATGTCAAAGATGCAGAAACCTTAAATTTAGATGATTTTTCCTAATTGCATCCATATGAATTTTGTTTGCCACTGATGAACTATATATGTGTTTTCATATTTACTGTATATATGCTTTACATATATATATATATATATATATATATATACACATATATATTTGCACTTTATACATAAAACCAGTAAGATTTTTTGCCCCCCCCCCCAAGAAAAAATGTTCAGCCTGCCCCTGTTGAGAATGCATGGCCTGGGGAATCTCAGAGGATAAAAAAGAATGAATTTTAGATTTGGTAAAATGAATTTTAGATTTGCTAAGAACTTTTTCTTTCCTAGGCTACTCTCTGACTTGCATCAGTTTCTCCTTGCCTTATATTTCTCGGGAATCATTTTTAAACATTCTTCAAGAAATTTTGCAATGTTTTATACAAATGTATAAATCTATGACTATCCAAATGGATTACCAGAATGCAAACCATCAAATGGGGATTTGGAATCAGCAGCATAAAATCTGTTAATTATGGCCATATCTCCATTTGATACTCCCTTACTAGTTTTTCATGCTATATATAACTTCCTTATATGTGTTGATTAAAGCATGCAATTTTTCTAAGCTGGCATTCATTTGTTTTCCAGCAAGGCACTTTTCCCAGATATCCTATCAGTTGGAGAATTCAAATCAGTCTTCCAGGATATTTTCTCATCCTCAGGATTATCATCTGTATGCATTTGATTTTTATTTAATTCTGCTAGTGAAAACCACGTGGCTGTGGTAGAGAGATTACAATAATGTCTGACATAACTGTGCAAATGTCCTGGAAAAAGACTTCCATGTTTCCTAGGGACAGTGTGGACTCTTCATTTGTCCAGTCCTGACCTTAGTGACTCACTCCTGACAAATACATTTTGGTGGCTATAATATGATATGGCTTCAGAAGCGAGTGCATAAGAAGCTTTCAAGTTTCCACCTGAGATTCCTGAAATGCTTACTCTGGGGAAAGTCTGCTTCATGTGCAAAATCTTACTACTTTAAGACCATCAGGAGAAGACTCAAGTTAGCCTCATGGAGAGACTGCCAACTAGCTCCAGTCTGCTCCATCCATCCCAGATGAGCTGCCAGGTGTGGGAAGAAAGAACTTATCTTGAACATCTAGCCCATTTGAGGCTTCAAACAACACCAGCCTCAGCCAGCATCTAACTGCAACCATCTAAGAGACCCCAGACTTGAACTTCTTCACTGATACCTGTCAGCTCACAGAACAATGAGATAATAATACATTATTTTTTAAGTCACTGAATTCTGGGGTGGTTTGTTGTACAGTAATACAAATCTGAGACCCTGAAATTGAATGTGAGTCCCCTCTTAGCCTTGATGATGGGTGTGGCGTTGATTAGCTTGGTGAAACTTCTGGTCCGCTCACAAATCACTTCATTATCCTGTCTAATTTACTGCCATCCTTGGCCAGCTTCCTGTAATATATTTTCCTCTAACGTAAATTTTGGGTTAGCAATTCTTTTTCATCACAATAATGAGCCTCCAGGAAAGACACTGTCTTAGCTTTGGTTGCTAAAACTAATACCATACAATGGGCTAGTGAAATATAAAAGAGGGAAGCTGAATTTGTAGAGTGTGCTCTCCTCAGCTGATGTTGACCATTGTACCATCTTGGTATCTGATCATAAGGCAGTATTTACTGACCGCTCAATTTGTCTAATCCATTAATTATTAATGTATGAAGAAATATATTCTTTATACAATTTCTAAGAAAAATAATAAAAATGTGTGTCTGGAACAAAATCAGATCTTAGGGCCGAATGAGACGTGACTGTGACTGTTAAGCATGAGGAATGAACTGTTACCGTGACAACTGGGTACAGGGGTCTGCAGTCTTGCCCAGGAACACACTGACTGTTCCATGACCATTTATACTAAACACACAAATATGTGCAATCCGGCTGGGGGGACTCACTACCCTCCCAGAGGAAAATATACTTTCATAAAGTTGCTCATGCTCAACAGAGTTTCTCCTGGGACCTAGCCAGTCTCATGAGTAACGCTTGAGCCAAGTTACGGAAGCTAATTGGAATTGGGCCACCGTTGTGTAAAAAAGCAATACATAAACTACTCGCAAACAGCTAGATTTTGAAATCTCATCCAAGAGGAGGATGCTCTGCTCAGGACTTTCCCAGTCGGACCCCAAAAATGCTGTCTCCGGGATTCCCCAGCCTTCTTCTTCAGGGGTTGGTGAATTCCCGATCGGTGATAAAATTTATTTCTCTGTCTTTCTTCTATTAATTAATAAATACTTCTTTGCTTGAATTAGAGAGAGGTGTATTACTCACTAATCCGACCCTCCTCAAATTGAGACTTCAACCAAGTTCCTTAACGAAACAGTTGGTTTAATCAGTGGGAATTTATTGGCTCATGACGATGATGCTAGAAGTCCAAACCTCGTGCGCCAGGAAGGCAATGCCTTCTCCCACAGACTGTGGTGTGCTGAGCCAGCTACCTGCTCTCCTTGGTCCCTGGCTTATCTGTCACATGCAAAGCACACATGGTGCTGTCTTCTCTTTCTGCCTCCCAGGCCGGTTGACTTCTGGCTTCTTCTCTTGGCTTTGGCTCTCTATGTCTGAATTCCATTCTGCTTATAGAGGACACGGTGATCCATATTAAAGTCAAACCTGTCTCAGTTGGATCATACCTTAACTGACATAAATCTTCAAGGGATCCTATTTATAGAGGGTTCACACCCACCAGACTGTGGGCCAAGATCCAGGACATGTCCAGATGGGGTTACACAGTTCAATCCACCACAGATTTTTTTGGTAAACTCAGTTTTTGGAGATCTCTTTCTAGTATTTCCATATCCCATCTGGCTAAGTACAGTGAGTGCTGATAAAGCCACCATATATATTGCTAATATTAGACATATGTGACATGGGTACAATTTGGGTATATCATAGGCACCCAAAATATTCATGAAAATGCATGTTGGTTTTTGAGGGCTGCTGCAACAAAGTACCACAACCTAGGTGGCTTAAACAACAGAAATTTATTGTCTCATTTCTAGGGGCGAGAAGTCTGAAGTGAAGGTATCAGCAGGACTGTGCTCCACCTGGAACATAAAGGAGAATCTTCTATTGTCTCTTCCAGCTTCTGGTATTTGTTGACAGTCCACTTCCCCTGTGTCCGTTTGTCCTTGTTTGATTCTCTCTCTTTTAAAGATACCAGTCATTTGGGATAGGGCCCAATATAATCCTATGTGGCCTCATCTTGACTAATCACGTCTTCAAGGATCTCATCATGCTTTTATTTCCTCCTCTCTTTTCTTACCAAAAACATCTGTATTCATGAGTTTGAAGGAAACTCCTGCCACTGCTACCAATCTGTTCCATAAAATACTGAATTTTCAAATCAGACTTATGTGAATCTAAAACCTTATCTGATTCTAAACATTTCTAACATTTAGCAAATTATATAACTAAGCCACATGGAAAGAACGAGTTACAGCATTGCTGTTTGCTCTTCTCTTCTGCCGGGCTCTTCTCTGCTCCACCTCAGCCCCTTAGGCAGCACATCAGATCCACATCTGTGAAAATCTGCCCAAAGTCCTATACTATTAATGGCCCTCCAGATGATGCTAACCTACATCAGAATGCAACTCAACTCATGCTAGCTAATTTTATTTCATGGGCATTGGACACTTTCCTGTTAAGAAGCACATACAAATGTCCTGGTTGAGGCAACTCTATCTCTCATTTATCAAGCATTGAAACTGGCTATCTGCATCTAATATCTTTTTTTTTCTTTTGTTAGTTTCTTCATATTACTGGTTCCTGACACTTTGGGCCTTGTTTCTGTCAGAATTCAGGGCAGGGTATAGAAATCACTCGATGTTTTCATATAGAAAGGTGCTCAATACCAGGATTAGGCGCTTACTAAAATTGAGCTGGAGGAGAAGTTAGGGATCAGGAAATGCTGCTACCATCCAGTGGTCAGGGAAATGGTATTGCAACAGTTTCCAACACTACCAGTTTCACAGCTGCCATAGACATATGGTTATTTATTTCATTGTTGTGGGCAGACAGCCAGGTCTTGTAGAGGAAATGTCTCCTGAATCCTGCTCATCTGTCTGCCTCACTAAAATAATGAGGACTGTTCCGCACTACTTCCATTTTCCATACTCAAATGAGTACCTCTCAATGGTAGACGGTAAACCTCATTCAGAACACTAGTTGCAAGAGCATCTGGGAAATACAGCCACACAGCTCCTGTGATACAAGACCTGAAGGCATAAAACAGGAAGAGGTGGAACATTATACTGATGACCCAATGACAACACCTGGTACAAACTTGTTACACTCTCCGAGTTCCAGAAGCTCATCATAGAATGCCAGCATTCTGAGTTGACCCCTGACATGATGCCTACTCTTAACCTTTCTCTGTTCTGTCTTTTGAGTAGCTCATGCAATTTTAAGAAGTTGTAGTCAGCTATTTATAATTAAAAAAAATGGTAATAGATTAATATTTTCACTACAGTGAAATATTTGCATTATTACTGAGGCCTCCTATGATCATTAACTTAACTTTAAAAAATGACTCTATTGGTCATTTCAGATCCTATGGCCAACCAAAATGATAATGCGCTCTTTAGAAAGATTTTGGAGTCTCTCAATTTGGGCCACCTAGAAAACCTGTCTTCTTTGCTTCTGTCTCTGGAGCTGGCTCTAATCCATCAGAGGAATGGAATTTATTTTAGCAATATTTATGGAAGACTAGACTGGTATTGTATGGAGGTATGATTGTAAAAATGTCTATTTCAAAAGTAGTAAAAGAAAAGTCTAAAAATACTTTCAAGTCAATCTCCAAAACCTTTTGTCTTGTTCTTCGATGTTTTAGTCAGTAGGAACAATCTCAAAATTGCATCCCTTCAGAACCCAAAACTGATAATTGAGGAAATTGTTTAAAATTCCATTTTTGGAGCTTGCTATTTATATGCCAAGATTATAACATGGAATAAAGATTCTTTGAAAATGGTCCAACAATGTATATTTCATGATAATTACATTCTCGATTTTAGTATTGTTTTTCCCTGCCCATTCTTTTATCTCTCTTCCTCATGTTCTTTTATTTCTTCTTTTTTCCTTTGACTCTATTAGTCTCTTTTTTTCACTGCAAAGATTTAAGATATTGGCTATTTTTTTCTTCAATGTGTATTTTCTTGTTTAAAGGAAATTTTTTATTGTCCAAATAGTATAACTTTTTTTCAGTAAATTAAACACTGGTACAATTTTTACTGGTACAATTAAACACTGATATTTTTAATAAGTGCAGAGCTTTTATTATAACGGAACAAAATACCATGATAGAAACATTATCCAAAGAAAAATATTCATGATGAAGTGAGAGGAGAAAAGAAGATATCGAGAAAAAAAAAAGAGAGAGAGAGAAAATAAAATACATTTCTACCTCTGGGTAATGAAAATTTGATATTTCTGATGGTACTGATTTTTAACTGAGCAATATTATTCATTTTTTAAAAAACAATTTCTGCATCTAATAAATATTAGACAGAGGAGATAGAGTAAAAAGTTTTGATCAGACACCAAAACCAAATTTAAAAGTCCAAGATTTGCATAGACAGTATCAGGGAGAAGGGTACCTGCAGGCTTACTAGATATCCAAAATATGAGTAATATCTAAATGTAAATGTTAAGCATAAAATGATAAAAGTACATGGACCTATTAAGAACTACTTGAAACTGCTACTTACTAAATTATAAATATTATGTTAAGACCACGAAGATAATGAATTTTTTGGAATTTCCCTAGCAAATAAACTCTTGCCGTAATTTCAATAACAATGTGTTAAAATGTTCAAGTAGATTTTGATATTTTGTTAAAAGGTAAGGGGTGTTATTTATTTAAGGAGTGATGTTTTTTTAATAGACTGAGGATGAAAGAGAAACAAGAGAGTACAGGATTCAATTCCAAATGTCTTATAGGCAACCCCAGCTTGCTCATGTCCGTGCCTGGTGTTGGGCATGACACAAATTAGCTCCCATTACTGTGTTAAATGAATAACTGATTGTGGTTGATTGAATTATTTACCCCAGCAAAACACATATTCTTATCTTACTCTGCATTCCTATGGGTATGAACCCATTTGTAAACAGGATCTCTTGAAGATGTATTATAAGTTAAGATGTAGATGTATTTGTGAATAGGCTATTCTAAGAACCTATTTAGTGTGGCCCAACTAAATTAGGGTGAGCCATAATCCCTATTACTGGGGTGCTTTATAAACTGAAAGAATTCAGATGCAGTTGGAGAAAGTCTCAGGAGGAAACCAAGGACTTTGCAGTATAGCCGGAGGAATGATGCAAACCAAGGAACCCCAGTGACTGCAGCAAGCCAGTACCACAATGCCACAGATTTGGGGGAGGAATCATGGCCTTGCCAACACTTGATTTTGCACTTTTAGCCTCTGACATCAAGAAACTAAATTCCCATTATCTAAGCCAACCCACTGGGTGGCATTTGTCAGACCTGGGAAACTAAGACCTC
Organism: Tamandua tetradactyla; assembly: GCF_023851605.1. Lineage (NCBI taxonomy): Eukaryota > Metazoa > Chordata > Mammalia > Pilosa > Myrmecophagidae > Tamandua > Tamandua tetradactyla. The sequence goes on along the minus strand of NC_135331.1, from coordinate 184,850,414 downwards.
AATGCTTCCATGGCATTGTGAAGTTAAATAAGATGTTTGTTGTATATATTGCATCTTTTCATCAGGAAAGATTTGGACAAAGTTTAAATATTTATTCAGCTGCACTCTGTGCCAAGCACTGCGTTAATGTCTTTTACACACATTATCTCACTGACTTATTCCAGCAATATGAATGTGCTTTGGGAGGAGGGAACAGAGAGCCTTCATTCCCAAGTGGTTTTATGGTGTTAAGAAGATTCAAATTAAAAAGAAGTTGTCAGAACCACATCACAGAAGGCATACGTTGTATGCCACCAGAAATGTCTGTGTCATCTAGCAAGAAACAACAGATACCGATTGAAGAAATGCTGTGCCTTTAGGAAGCAACCCCACGGCAAGTACACACTGTGGATTCCCTTGAACCACAAGTGTGGCTGTAACCAGGGCACTTTCCATCCCTTGTTCTCAGGAACCAGCAGGCAGAAGAGAAGTCACCATACCAGCAGGGATAATTGACAATGAGCATCAGGAGGGGGCAGGGAGGCTCTTACACAATAAAGAATGTGTGTGGGTGCAGGTGATCCACCCGGACACCTCTTGGTGCTCTCCTAGCCCACTGTAACTGAAAATGAACACATGCAGCAACCTAGAAGGGTATAATGGTTGATGAGAAACATGGTGGCTCCAAGATCCACTGTGCAGGCTGTGCTATTGTTCTTCCCATAAAACCCCATCGGGATTCAAACTTTCTCTCAGGAAGAGAAGCCCAAGGCTCCATGAGGCTCCCCCTGCCCATCCCTGCATGGAGTGGGTGGTACTGCAGCAGGTGGGAGAATGTGGCTCTCAGTTCTCAGGAAGAAGAGTTCCCTGAGAGGCCTGGGGGCTGTGCTCTGACATCTGGGGTATACTTGCGTGGAAGCCGCTATTTCCTCTGGCTGTTCCCAGTCAACGAGCGAGTGTGGCAGTAATTCTACAGCCAGGCCAGCTCCTGGGAGAAGCAGGGCTCCTCTGATAGGAGCTTTGTCACTCCAACAGTCTTGCAAAGTTTTCCTTTGAGCTGCACTCTAAGAAGCTTCCGTCCAACCTTGCTTCCTTCTTTCCCTCTCTCTTTCACTGAGGGTCAACATTTTCTTTGGGAGTTGAAGGCTCTCCCAGCCTCCCTTGGATCCCTCCCCATTTTCTCTCATAGCTTGTTCCTCAGAGGACAAGAACTCACATGAATACTTACTAGGTGAAAACAGTCCATTTCCATGGGGCAGCTTTTTATATACTTTGAATAATGAGCTGACACCACAACAATCTTATCATATGGGGTTGATAAGCCTCATATCTCACAGAAATTAATCAAATTTTCTGACCTGTTGAAGAGGACTTCCCAGTTTTTGCTTGCTCCTACAGATATTTATCTTAATTTTTGTTCGTTTCTCTGTTCATTTCGATGTGATTTGGGGAGGAAGAAATAGGTAACAGCATTTAGGCTGGAAAATGAGCTAATAGCATATTGAAATTTAACACCCCTGCTTTACATCTTTAACATTAGCTCTAGCAATAAGTTAAACTTTCCTCAATTCTAATTGTCTCTTTCATCTTATCTTGCCCCCAAAATGGCTACATACTTTTCTTATGTTTTCTTTTATTTCTACTACCAAATATATGCCTATAAATCTCAGCAGTATTCTTCCCTTAATTTGAATTCTCTGCTCCTCCCAAATGCTTTCATGCAGTTAACCACATTTACTGAAAATCATCTCTGTACCAGGTAAGGAATGGCCATGAGGAACTGAATAGCACAGATTTATCCTCGGGAAATTGTACTAAAACCTGTAAACTTCTAGAGCTTTTCACTGGCTAGGAGATACCCGTGGAGAATAATTCTGCCCATTTTTCAGCATGACTGTTATTCCCTCAGTGTGAGTTATTCATGTGGCTATTTGGAGGCCATACAACCATTTAAAAAGTGGAGAAAGATAAAGGTTTTGTATATTATAGGATGAAAAGTGAAGAACAATGTATGTAACTGCTATGCAGAGGTTGCTATAGTAAGCATATTTTCCCAATCAGAAAAAAATTTTTTTTTTTTGGTAATCATGGAAAACTGCTTATTGTGAGCACTTATTACCCAATTGAAATGATTTCTCTTAAGCATGGAGTGTGATTTTGAGTTTTATTCAATTGAATGCTTATCATGAAGCATGATTGCCTATCTTAAGGCATTATATACAATTGGAAAATGTATGGTAATTAGGTAAATTCTGTGCAGAAATGTTTATGAGATGCTAGGTTTAGAAGACCTTGCATTCAAATTTGACAAAGACATGCTCACAGGGACAAGGTCTAAGGCTAAAATAATAATAGCAATAGCCTTTGTCCAGGAACAGTCCTGTAGATTACACCTACCTTTGCCTTCTGGATGACTTTTAGCAGATTCACACCCAAATTTATGTTGGAATTTTACTCTCCTGTTCCTCTTATAGGTCTTATTTTGCCAAACTGGTAACAAATTTCACTCTATCTGGTATATTTCATTGAACTATACAAGCTCAACTTAGCTACCAAACAACCTGACTTTGTCTTTTCCCCCCCAAGATTTCATTTGAAAATTTTCAAACATACAGGGAAATTTTATATTTTATAATTATTTTACTATGCTGGATCTACTACTCACTCTGTTCCTCTATCCATCGAACAGTGTCTTTTATCTTTATTTTTTAAAATATTTTAATTGATAAATCTTCATTCACATCCAGTCTATACACGCTGAACAACAAAGGCTCACAGCATTGCATAGTTGTGTATACATCGTCATGATCATTCTTAGAACATTTGCATCAATTCAGAAAAATAAAAAAAAAGAAAAAAGGAAAAACTCATAAATCCCATACCCCGTATCCCTGGCCTTTATTGAACACTAGTATTTCAATCTACCCAATTCATTTCACCCTTTATTAATTAATTTATTTTTTATCTATATATATATATTTTTAACTCATCTTTCCATACCCTGGATAAAAGGAGCAACAGACATAGGATTTTCATAATCACACAGTCACTTTGTAAAAGCTATATAGTTATACAATCATCTTCAAGAATCAAAGCTACAGGAACATAGCTCAACACTTTCAGTTACTTCTCTCTGGCTTTCCAATCCCTTAAACTAAAAAGAGATATCTATATAACGCATAAGAATAACCACCAAGATAACCTCTTCACTCTGAAATCTCAGCTACTGAAACTATTTTGTCTCATTTCTCTCTTCTCCCTTTTGGTAAAGAAGGCTTTCTCAATCCCATGATGCTGGTCCCAGCTCATCCCAGGATTTCTGTCCCATGTTGCCAGGGAGATTTACACCCCTGGGAGTCATGTCCCACATAGAGGGGAGGGCAGTGAGTTTCTCCTGCCACGTTGGCTTAGAAAGAGAGGCCACATTTGAGCAATAAAGAGGTTCTCTGGGGGTGACTCTTAGGCATAATTATAAGTAGGCTTAGCCTATCCATCGCAGGACTGTTTCATAGGGGCAAACCCCAAGATCAAGGGCTCAGCCTCTTGATTTGATTGTCCCCAGTGCTTGTGAGCATATCAGAAATTCCCCAAATGGGGAAGATGGATATTTTCTCCTTTCTCCCCAGTCCTCCAAGGGGACTTTGAAAATACTTCTTTGTTCACTGCCTGGATTACTCTGGGATATATCGGGGCATCACACTAACCCAGACAAACCAACAAGATCTTATGCCCTTTTCAAGATTCCATATAGTCATAGTGTTCAACTAAACTGACCATACAAGTTAAATTAGGTTATGTGCTACACAAAATACATGTTTTGAACCAAGTAAACACCTCTCCCTTTGGTCTAATAGAAAAGTTAAAGTTTTAAAATATGGATGCTATCATCCTTTATCCTGTATTCTGATCTGCCTTAGACCTATCCAGATCAGCTTCATTCATATTTCCAGTCAAGGTCTGATCCCTTTTTCAACTATTTAAACAGTTCCTGTATGGGGTGCTGCTGACTTTCACTGTTTCCAAGCTCTAACTCTGAGTCTCAATGGCTACATAAATACCCAAAGTTTCTGGGACTGACCAAGTTACATACAAACAGCTCATTATCTCACAATTTAGAATTAACAGTTACAACTCCTAAATATATTATGACAACTGTAAGACCTTACAATCTAGGAGCCTTTACAATAGGCCCCAACCTAATAATTCCATGCTCTTGACTTCAGCTCACTGAATTTTTATATCGTAGCTAGTCCATATGAGCGAGGCATGATAATATTTGACTTTTTGTTTCTGACATTTCTTCCAATACACAGTCCTTAAAGTTCATTCACCTAGTTGCATGTCTTACAACGTATGGATATACCACAGTTCCCCCTTCCATTCCTCAGTTGTTGTACCCTTAGACCACCTCCATCCATTGTGAATCACTGAATACTGCCAGCATAAACATCAGTGTGCAAATGTCTCTTCTTGTCCTCACACTCAGTTGCTCCAGGTATATACTGAGCAATGGGGTTGCAGGGTTCTATGGCAACCCCACCCCTAGCCTCCTGTGGAACCACCACCTGCCCTCCAAGGGTCTCCACCTCCCAGTTTCCCTACTGAAATGTGAAGAGATACATCTCTCTCTACATTTTCTCTAGCACTTGCTTCTCTGTTCTTTTTTTTTTTTTTTTGCATAGGCAGGCACTGGCTATCTCTGTTCATTTTTAAAGTTTTAACTGCACATAATACAATCCAACCTAAATAAGTAGACATGCCTTTACCACCATAATCTATATAAGATAGTACCTTTTCTAAAAAACATCCATACCCCACCCCATACCCTACTCATGTTTATATTTAGTTTTGGCATAATGCCTTTGTTACATTCAGTTGAGGAGTATTACAGTGTTACTGATGACTATTGACCCCAGTTTGCATTGATTGTACTTTTTCCTATATGCCATATTTTCAGCACCCTGCAATGTTGACATTCATTTGTTTTCCCTCTTGCAAAAATGTTTTTTATTTGTAAATTTAATCACCATCATTGTCCACTTGAGGCATTCCTAAATTATACCGTCTCAGTCTTTAACCTCTATCTTTCCTTTTGGTTTCATGTGTCCCCAGTCCTTCTCCCTCAATCATACTCACATTCAGCTTCAGTCAGGGTACTTACATGATTGTGCTACAATCAGGTAATATTGTGTTATCCATTTCTGAATTTTTACAACCAGCCCTTTAGTACAATCTGTATACCTTCAGCACCGGTTGCCCGATCTCTACCCTCTTTCTATCTCCTGATAACCTGTGTTCTTAACTTCAATTCTCAAAGTTCACTCGTTAATGTTAGTTCATGTTAGTTAGAACATATAGTATTTGTCTTTGTGTTTCTGGCTAATTTCACTTAGCATAAAGTCCTCAAGATTCATCCACATTGTTAAGTGCTTCATGACTTTATTTTATTACAGCTATTATATTATTTATAACTTTACATTATTACAGCTGTGTAATATTCCATCACATGTATATGCCACAGATTGTTTAGCCACTCATTCATTGATGGACATTTGGGCTATTTCCATCTCTTGGCAATCATAAATAATGCTACTATAAACAGCATTGTGCAACTGTCCATTTGTGTCCTTGTCCTCATGTCCATTTTACATTCCCACCAAAAGTGGATAAGTGCGCCTCTTTCCCCACATCCTCTCCAGCACTTGTTGTTTTCTGTTTTTTGTTTGTTTGTTTGTTCTTTGATAAAGCACATTCTAGAGGGTGTCAGATGGCATCTCATTGTGGTTTTTATTTGCATTTCTCTAATAGCCAGAGAAGTTGAGAATCTTTTCATGTGCCTTTTAGCCATTTGTGTTTCCTCTTCTGAGAAGTTTCTGTTTATGTCTTTTGCCCATTTTTAAATTGGGTTCTTTGTTTTTTGTTGTTGTTGAGTTGGAGAATCTCTTTATATATTCTGGGGACTAAACCCTTATCTGATATGTGGTTTCCAAACATTGTCACACAATGTGTAGGCTGCCTTTTTACTTTCTTGACAAAGTTCTTTGATACACTAAAGTGTTCAATGTTTAGGAATTCCCATTTATATGTTTCTTTTTTCAATGCTCATGCTTTGGGTGTAAAGTCTAGCAAACCACCCTCTATTACAAGTTTATATTTCCTTATATTTTCTTCTAAAAGTTTTATGGTCCCAGCTCTACTGTTTAGGCCTTTGATCCATTTTGAGTTAATTTTTGTGTAGGGTATAAGATATGGATCCTCTTTCATTCTTTTGCATATGGATATCCAGTTCTCCAAGTACCATTTATTAAAGAGGCTGCTCTGTTCCAGGTGGATTGGCTTGAATACCTTGTCAAAGATCAATTGTCCATAGATGAGAGTATCTATTCCTGAACACTCTTTTTGTTTCCATCAGTCAGTATATCTATCTTTATGCCAGTATCATGCTGTTTTGACCACTGTAGCTTTGAAATATGATTTAAAGTTAGGTAGCATGAGACCTCATCTTTTATTTTTCTTTCTCAAGATATTTTTAGCTATGCAGGGCACCCTTTCCTTCCAAATACATTTGGTTATTGTTTTTTCTATTTTTCTAAAGTAAGTTGTTACATTGTAAGTTACAATGTAAGTATTACATTGACTCTATAAATCAATTGCATAGAATTTACATTGTAACTATATTTAGTCTTCCAATCCATGAGCACAGTATGCCCCTCCATTTATTTAGGTCTTCCATGATTTCTTTTAGCAATTCCTTGTACTTTTTTGTATATAGGTTTGTTGTATCCTTAGTTAAATTTTTCATAAATATTTGATTCTTTTGATTGCTATTGTAAATGTAATTTTTTATTGATTTCCTCCTCAGATTGCTAATTACTAGTGTATACAAACAATGCTGATTTGGGGATGTTGATCTTGTACACTGTTACTTTGCTGTACTCATTAATTAGCTCTAGTAGCTTGCTGAATATTTTTCAGGATTTTCAACGTATAGTTTTATGTCATCTGCAAACAAAGTGAGAGTTTTACTTCTTCCTTTCTAATTTGAATGCCTTTTATTTCTTTTTCTTGTCTAATTGCTTTGGCTAGAACTTCCAGCACAATATTGAATAGCAATGGTGACAGTGGGCACCCCTGTCTTGTTCCTGATCTTAGAGGAAAAGTTTTCATATTTTTCCTATTGAGGATGATATTAACTGTGGGTTTTTCATGTGTTCCCTTTAAAATGTTGTGGAAGGTCCCTTTTATTCCTATCCCTTGAAGTGTTTTCATCAAGAAAGGATGTTGAATTTTGTCAAATGCCTTTTCTGCATCAATAGATATGATCATGTGGTTTTTCTGCTTTGATTTGTTGATATGGTGTATCTGTTAATTGATTTTCTTATGTTGAACCACCCTTGTATAGGTAGAATAAATCCCACTTGGTCATGGTGTATAATTCTTTTGATAGGCTGCTGGATTTGATTTGTAAGTATTTTTTTGAGGATTTTTGCATCTATATTCATTAGAGATATTGGTCTGAAATTTTCTTTTCTTGTAGTATCCTTGTCTGGCTTTGGTGTTAGGGTGATATTGGCTTCATAGAATGAGTTAGGCACCTTTCCTACCTCTTCAAATTTTTGAAAAGCTTAAGCAGGATTTGTATTAATTCTCTCTTGAATGCTTGGTAGATTTCACATGTGAAGCCATCTGGTACTGAGCTTTTGTTTTTGGGAAGCTTCTTGATGACTGATTCCATCCATTTACTTATGGTTGGTTTGTTGAAGTCGTCTGTTTCTTCTCAAGTCATGTTGGTTGTTCATGTCTTTCTAGGAAGCTGTCCACTTCATCTAGTTGCCTAGTTTATTAGCATATAGTGTTCATAGTATGCTCTCATTGCCTCCTTTATTTCTGCAGTGTCAGTAGTTATGTCTCCTCTTCCATTTCTGATTTTATTTACTTGCATCCTCTCTTTCTTTTTTTTGTCAATTTAGCCAAGAGTCCATTGATTTCATTAATTTTCTCAAATAACCAACTTCTGGTTTTGTTGATTTTCTTTGTTCTTTCGTGTTTTAAATTTCATTTATTTCTGTTCTAATCTTCATTATTTCTTTCCATTGTTTGCTTTGGGGTTGGCTATTTTGATGTCCTTTTTCTAGTTCTTCCAGGTGAATAGTTTAATTCCTTGACTTTTGCTCTTTCTCCTTTTTAATATAGGCATTTAAGGCAATAAATTTCCCTCTTCACACTGCCTTTGCTGCCTCCCATGAATTTTGATATGTTGTGTTTTCATTTTCATTTGCCTCAAGATTTACTGATTTCTCTTGTAATTTCTTCCTTGACTCACTGGTTGTTTACGAATATGTTGTTTAGCCTCCATATATTTATGAATTTTCTGACCCTCTACCTGTTATTGATTTCCAATTTCATTGCATTATGATCTGAGAAAGTGCAATGTATGATTTCAGTCTTTTTAAATTTATTGAGTATTGCTTTGTGACCCAGCATATGATGTATCCTTGAGAATAATCCATGAGCACTTGAGAAAAATGTGTATCCTGCTGTTATGGGATGTAATGTTCTGTAAATGTCTGTTAAGTCTAGTTTATTTATCATATTATTCAAAGTATCTGCTTCTTTATTGATCTTCTGTCTAGATGTTCTATCAGTTTATGAGAGCAAGGAATTGAAGTCTCCAATTATTATCATAGAGGTGACCATATCTCCATTCAGTGTTGTCAGTTTTTGCTTCATATACTTTGTAACCCTCTGGCTTGGTGCATAAATATTTATGATTGTTATGTCTTCTTGTCGAATTGTTCCTTTTATTAGTACATAGTGTCCTTCTTTGTCTCTTTTAATTGTTTTACATTTGAAGTCTAATTTGTTGGCTATTAGCATAGCTACTCCTGTTTTTTTCTGACTGTTGTTTGCATGAAATATCTTTTCTTAACCTTTCACTCTCAGTGTATTTTTGCCTTTGGCTCTAAAATGAGTCTCCTGTAAACAGCATATAGATGGGTCCTGGTTTTAATGCATTCTGTCAGTCTATGTCTTTTGATTGAGGAGTTTAATCCATTAACATTTGTGTGTGTATTATTATTATTTTTTTTTGCATGGGCAGGCACTGGGAATCAAACCTGGGTCTCTGGCATGGCAGGAGAGAATAATCCATTAATATTTAATGTTAGTACTGTAAAGGCAGTACTTTCTTTTACCATTTTGTTTTTTGGATTTTATATGTCATATTTAATATTTTTGTCTTTTTACCTTTATTGATAGTCTTCATTTCCACACTCTTCTCCCAACCTCTCTCTCTTGCCTTTTCTTATCTCCCTGTAGTGCTCCCTTTAGTATTTCCTACAGAGCCAGTCTCTTAGTCACAGATTCTCTTACTGATCATTTGTCTGAAAATATTTTAACCTTCCCCCTCATTTATGAAGGACAGTTTTGCTGGGTATAGGATTCTGGGTATAGAATCTTAAATATATCATACCACTGTCTTCTCATCTCCATGGTGTCTGCTGAGAAATCAACATATAGTCTTATTGACCTTCCCTTGTATGTGATGGATTACTTTTCTCTTGCTGCTTTCAGAATTCTCTCTCTTTCTTTGATATTTGACAATCTGATTAGTAAGAGTCTTGGAGTAGGTCTATTTTCTGTTCTGTTTGGGGCATGCTGCACTTCTTTCATCTGTAACTTTATATCTTTCTTAAGAGATGGGAAATTTTCAGTAATTATTTATTCCATTCGTCTTTCTCCTCCTTTTTTCTTTTCTTCTCCTTCTGGGACACTCACAGCAAGTATATTTGTGTACTTCATGTTACCATTCATTTCTCTGAGACCGTGCTCATATTTTTTCCATTCTTTTCCCTATATTTTGTGTATTGTATTTCAGATGTCCAGTCCTCTAGTTTATTAATCCTTTCTTCTGCCTCTTCAAATCTATTGTTGAAGGTTTTCATTGTTTTTTTCATCTCTTCTATTACATCTTTCATTTCCATAAATTCTGTGATTTTTTTTTTCCAAACTTTCAAGTTCTTTTTGTTCTCCCAATGTCTTCTTTATATTCTCCCTCAACTCACTGATTTGTTTTTTGATGTGATTTTACATGCCTGTTTGAATATCCTGAATTAGTTGTTTCAAAACCTGTATCTCATTTGAAGTGTTGGTTTATTCCTTTGACTGGTGTACTGGTTTGGGAGGATGTATGTACCCTAGAAAAGCCATGTCCATTGATTAGTCTAAATCCCATTTCATAAAGGCAGAATAATCCCCATGCAATACTGTGTGTTTGATACTGTAATCAGATCATCTCCCTGGAGATGTGATTTAATCAAGAGTGGTTGTTTAGCTGGATTAGGTGATGACATGTCTCCACCCATTTGGATGGATCTTGATAAGTTTCTGGAGTCCTATAAAAGAGGAAACATTTTGGAGAATGAAAGAGATTCAGGGAGAGCAAAGCAGAATGACATAGCCATGAGAAACAGAATCCACCAGCCAGTGACCTTTGGAGATGAAGAAGAAAAATGCCTCCTGGGGAGCTTCATGAAACAGGAAGCCAGGAGAAGAAGCTAGCAGATGACACCATGTTTGCCATGTGCCCTCCCAGATGTGAGAGGAACCCTGACTGTGTTCATCATGTGCCCGTCCACTTGAGAGACAAACCCTGAAGTTCATTGGCCTTCTTGAATCAAGGTATCTTTCCCTAGATGCCTTTGATTGGATATTTCTATTGACTTGTTTTAATTGGGGCATTTTCTTGGCCTTAGAGCTATAAAATAGCAACTTATTAAATTCCCCCTTTTAAAGGCATTCAATTTCTGGTACATTGCATTCTGGCAGCTAGCAAACTAGAACAACTGGGTCATATTTTCAATTGTCCTAGTATGACGTATTTTCTTTAGCATCGAGGCATTTGATTTCCTTAATTATTTTATTCTGGAGGTGGTTTTCACTCTTTTACCTAGGGTTTTCTTGCTGGATGACTTTGTTCTCTATCTGTTCTTTGACATTCAGTTCAACTTATTCTAAACTTCTAGCATAGGTTCTGTTTAACTTATCAGAACTTTTCAGTTCTTGTTTTTCTGTTTATTGCCCTGCCTATATGAAGCATTCTTTTTGAGGAGGGGCTCCTTAGATATTATAGATCCCTGCCAGATTTTTCCAGGCCAGACAGGCTCACCTCTCAGGAAGAAAGAGTAGCCAGCAGCAGTTTTCCCTATGTATGAGACCCAGCAAGTCATCAGACTTTCCTACGAAGTCTCTAGGAAAAGCCTCTTCTTTTCCTGTCCTACCCAGTGTGTGGCACTTGTCTGCCTATTGCTTCCCCCTAGCTTAAAATGATGTGGTGCCTTTAATTTCAGCAGACCCTCCCTGCCAGGGGTGTGGTTGAGACAGAGGTAAGGTAATAGGATGGGTTTAATTGCTTCTGTTTTCCAGTCCCTGGGGTCTGAGTTCCTTGAAGGGGGATTCTACTTGAGCTGGGCCCCACCCCCCTTTTCTTGGGGAAGGTACAGTCTTTAGGGAATTAACTCCTTTCACTTGACTAGTTACTTTGTCTGTTAGACAAGCTTAATTCTGCCCTTGCCTGGTGCAGTCCCGGAAACTGAGAAGGCTTCTGTTTCTATCCAATGAGCTGCTTTAGGTATAAAAGAAGCAAAACAGACTTTTCAGAGCTAGACCCCCACTCCTCAGTTTTGTCAATCAAGAGTTTGAGCTGCTACCTGGCTTCATGTTTCTCTAGGCTCGATGTGCCCCCTTTGTGGGGGTCCAGCCCTTCTCCAGTATTTTGTTCTGTCCAACTCAACCCACCCCCCTTTTTTCCATCAGCCTGCCCCCTCTCTCTGCCAGGGCAAAGATTCCTAGTTGCTTTAGTGCTTATTCCAGGTATATCTGTGCTGGAGGCCTGTTTTCAGCAGTCAAAGTTTGTTAATTAATTCTGCAATTGGAGCTTGGTTGTGTGAAACTCTTGCTACTAGTGAAGTCTGTTTCTTTTCCCCTTGGAGAACCAGCCTGACTTCCTCATGGGGTAGGCTGACAGTCTCCATGACTTGGTGAACCTAAAGTTCTGTGTGGGATTTTCCCCATTCTGCCTGGTCCAGACTGGGGTATGTTGTGTGTCCAGTCACTGATGTTTCCCCCACAGTTGTTCTGTATATTCCTGGTTATTTACTAGCTTCTCTGAGGACGAACTAAATTCTATCCCTCCTTATGCCACCATCTTGCCCCACCGATGTTTTATTTTTTGATGCATTTCAAGGTAAGGCACCTCCATGACACTTCAGCATGCATATTGAACTAGAATTCGATGTTTTTTCTCTGATCTTTTTTGTGTGTGTGAGGTTAAATTTATATACAAGAAAATGCTCAATGCTGACTCTTCCATTCCAAGAAAATTTTGACAAATCATGGTCCTGTGTAATACAAAACCCTATTGGGTTACTTCTTTCTTTGTTAAATTTCTAGTAGATAATAGATCATAGCTCAAAGACACATTGATATGTTACTGAACCTAGCTAGGACAAGAGAAACCTTAATCAAAGAAGACCTTGGTTTAGAATTATGACATCTTAATTGCTATGATTTACTATAAATTATGTCATATTTCAATTTGCTTTTGAATCATATCAATCTACCTCAGTTACCCTAGTCTGTGAGCTCAATACTGGCAGGAAAAAAATCTCACTCTTCTTTAATTCCCAATGAGATAAATATTTAATGAATAAATGAAATTTGCATATTAATATAAGCAAGAAATATGTCCAAACTGATAGAAATATCATTTGCTTTCCAAATAGACTTCATTCTTGGGGTCAGATAACAAAGGGATGTATATCTTAATATATATGTATTATGATACATTTATACTCTTTAGTTGCATTATACCTTTTTAAATATTTATTTTTGCCTATTTTAACTTCTATTAGAAATCAAGGAATCAAAAACTCATTCAGATGAGGGTCTCTGTAAGAAACTGACCTAAAGTGGCCTGCCAGCCTAATGATTACAGTAGGAGAGTCTGCTTTTAAGAGAGATTTCTTTACGCTCTTCCACCGAAGGAGACCAGGGCTGCTGCAGGGCAAAAATTCAATTCCAAGGATATCAATTCCAATAAATTGGACTCAGTTTATTAGAGCAAAAAGGATAGAATGATGGTAAAAGGAAACAGAATCTTGACATGTCTGGGAATTCCCCTGAGAGCTTCTTTCCCAGCAAAGATTTTTCTTGCATGTCCTAAGGTATCCCTGGGATTGGTGGGGCGAACCAACCCCTGAGAGTCTTTTCTGGATTTTATTGATCACTAAGAGCACATGAACTAACGCATACTATTTCATGTTTGCAGAATAACTTATGTCACAATTCAGTTACCGGGAGCACACTATTTCTTCACTACTTTACATTTTCACTATTGCACTGTTTTGAAGTGCATGGTGGCACTGCATCACAACCTTGGATGACCCATCGATACCATGCCAGTAAATCTGGCTGGACTTCCTGCTAGTGTTCAGAAACTTACAAGGTCATGCCAAGAGAATGAAGCAAAGGTGAAGGCAGAACTGGACATGATACAAATTCATAAGAATCAACTATAGCCTTTCCAAAAAAATTAGGGGCAAAACAGTCTTTCAAAAGTCTAAGTTAATACAGTCCCACTTAGATCAAGTTAATAAAGATAATAAGGCTTGGAGCCTGAGTTGGATAGCAGACCCATGGAAAAGACTCCCAAGAAGTTTTCTATAGCCTGACTTTGATATGCTGGGTTCATATCGGGGTTCTATTTAGGTGTTTATATCTGTCTGTCACAGGGCTTCCCTTTCACTGCTGACATCTAACACCTAAATGATCTCTAATCACTTATTTTCCTGGACCCATGGCTTTCTGCAGATTCTGACTCCTAAGAACAGCATGTTCTATTGTACTGATTGGATTTAAATGCTTTGATATGGCAGATAACATCTTTGTATGATGCTCCTTTAGTCTTGGTATTTTAGCTTTCAGCAGCCAAGAGCATTTTTTTATTATCAGGTACCCAGAATTAAAGTGAACCAAAACAGATTCCTTTATCCATTCATTCAATCACCAAATACTTTTGCATCTATCATATGCTATGACTGGAACTCGGATATGGGACAGAACATTAAGTACAACTTGACTTCAATTCAAAGTCATGATGTGATGGATGAAAATATATAGAAAAAATAATTACAGCACTGTGAGATTAGTGCAAAAAGGGAGACATGTATTAGTTGCAAAGGCACAAGGTAGAGAGACATCAAACTCATTTTCTCATGTAGGAGTGGAAAAGACCTCACAGAGAAGTCCGAAACTATCTTTAAGCATGGGAATTTTGTCACACAGTTTTGTGCAGAGTACAAAAGGGCATTCCAGCCAGATGAAGCAGCATGTTCAAAGGCATGTCGTATAAAATGATATACCATAATTAGAGAAACTTGACTTAGTTCATCATGGCTGTTTCAATGCTACTATGTGGCATAGGTAGGAGATGAGTTTGGAAAATAACAACAACAAAAATTTACTTGGTAGCTTGTCTTATTTACATGGTATCTGTTAACCCATCATAATAGCTCTGTGAAGTAGACGTACTATCTTTACTGTCTCCCCCATTTTATAGATATAGAAATGATGGCGGAGAAAGGTTAAGTAAGTTGTGAAACCAGGATTCAAATCCAGGCAATCTGAATTTTTTGGCCTGATTTTATGTTAAATTTCAGGGGTTTCTGAGATAAAATTGGCAAATAGTAAAACACAGTTTTTAGGTAACAGCCTAGGAATCTTGACGCATGCATACTGCCAGGCATACAGTCAAGATAAGACACATTTCCATCACCCTTACGATTCTTTCACACCCTGTTTTGGTAACTCTCTTCTCCCTGCCCCAAGCCTCTGATAATTTTTTTCCCCCTCTGTAGTTTTGTCTTTTCAAAATGTTGAATGAATGGAATCATACAGAATGAGCCTTTTGAACCTCGCTTCTTCCACTATGCAAAATGCATTTGATATTCATCCATAGTATCAGAATGTCCTCCTTTTTATTGCTAAGTAGTCTTCTATTATATAAGCATTCCTTAATCAGTTTATATTCATCAGTTGGTTGACATTTTTTCTTGTACCTTTTTGATGATTATGAATAAAGTTATGATAAAGTCCCTGTCTGATAGTTTCGACATACGGATCATCTCAATTTGGTTCTTTGATTGTTATTTCTCTTGGGTATTTTTTCTCTTGCTTTTTTGTACATCTCATAATTTCTTTATGCCATGCTGGACATCATTTGCAGAACAGTAGAGACCGAGGCAAATAGTATTTATACCTTGAGATGGGTGCTCCTCTCTTCGGGTCATTAGTGTGGGGTGTTTAGTGAATCTAACTAGTTGAGCAAGATGTGCATTTTGCTTTGGGTGTGATTGCTAAGTCTGTGCGCCACATGCTTCAATCTCCTCTAGCACTGGCCTTGCCTTGGGAATATTACAGAGTTTTGCTTTTTTATTTTTCTCTCAGTGTTTCTCTTCCACATTCTGTTTTCAATCATCCCTAAAGGGCTGCCCTCATTCTCCTGACTCACTCTCCCTCAACTGGTAACAGGCTTCTGTAGCTTCCTCGTTAGTGTTGTAGCCCTATGGTGGGGATGGAGGGAGTCTCTGTTTTTCAGATCCACCCGCAATATCAGACAAGTCATTTGTGCCTGAGTTTTTAGCATTTATATTTCTTTTCTTCAAGGCAACCAAACACCACCTTTAATCGGTGGCAGTGGTTATGTTATGTATTCTGCCTCTTTCCAAGCTGTATTAGGATAGGATAATGGATCTAGGAGTCTTTCTGCCCCTCCCCCTTCTGAGGGGTAGAGGTGTGAATTTGCTTCTATTTCCTTCTATCATTCCTGAAGCAAGAGGAGTCTTCACTGGTCCCCTAGATTAAGGCAATTGCTCCATATGCTGGTAAGATCAGGGCAGGCAGGGCGGAGATGGCTTTTCACTCAGTCTCCTGCCCCATGCCTGCACCTTCTAGGGGTGGTTATCTCTGGGCCCTACTTTACCCTCAATCTTTCTCAATGAGATAAGGACCAAGGAAACCCCGAAGGAGTGGTATACAGCTAAGATAGCAAAACAAGCTTCTTCCACGCGCAGCCACACTCCTCACCCCGTATTGCCACATCACAAGCAGAGACACTGGATCAAAATAAAATCTGATGTGGTAATGGTCCATTACTCCAGAAGATGATGCTCATTATTTTTATGCACTTCTTTTTCCTTATATTTTTAGCTTGATGAAAAATCCTCAGGTATAGAAGTAGAACTTCCGATCAGATTAATAGAGCTTGTTTAATGAACTATCACATTTTATGTTTTATCACGTTTTCAAACTGTTGTAAGTACTTCCTCTCCAGAATAGCAGACTGTGTGGTATTAGGGAGGGGAATGGGAGGGTGAGTTAGAAAAAAGATTTTAACTTGTGAGGAAAAGGATATGTGTAGGGGGAGGGGAGCACTGTTTCGCTGGATTAAAAAGTGTGATCAATTTAGAATGAAAAATTCTATTCTAGGAGAGACATCTCAAGTTTACCTGTTCAGGGAGTTGAGTTTTCAATGCCTAAGGAGTGGATATTTTTCCAACGTGTTTCTTCTTATTAGCGAATTTAAAATTAGTCTTCTCTTCTCATATACATTGAAATAGTTTGATTTATCAGAATTTATAGCTCCCTCTAACTGCAAGCATTCTAATGTTTCTTTTTTTTTCAGTTTTATTTTGCATATTTTCAACATTATTTGCCCCTTTCCACCAGTTTATATTTAATAATATCATCCCATTTAGATACCTCTCTACTGTTGAAGCACAGATAGCACTAATATTTGTGAAATGTCCTTTCCATACACCCAGACAGAAGTGTTTAGTTCCCCATTCCTCGGCAATGTAAACCTTTCTCATTGTCTTCTCCTTTTTACTTATTTCTGATTATATTTCATGTAAACCCTCTGTGACCTTTCTAGAGGCTTCCCAGGCTTCATACAGTTGCTAATGATTTTTTTCTTACCTTAATCATGCTCTTGACCTTGGTTGAGTTTGTCCTATCTGCTCCGAGCTTTAAGATGTATTATATCAAAGTATTCATCCATCTGCCTGTCACTTTTTCCCTCAAACTTCATGTTTCTATTCATGGAAACACCTCTTGTTTTCACTCTGACTTTTGCTCTTTCTCTGGTCTGAGTTTGGAAAGAGTAATGGACTCCAACGTGTCTGCTATCTCTGTGTGGGGAGCACTGAAGGCACTTACCACTTCCCCTGTTTCCAAGGCTCTGACTTTACCCTCAATTTCACTTCAACTCCCCTCATTATTTAGCAAGTATTGAAGAAGGACTGTTCATTTTAGCTGATTTCTTTCTGTCTCTTTCTCCTAACATTATTTCTTTCTCTTGTATAGTTTCCCTCCATCCCTAAAAAATACATAGTCTCTCTTTTCATTTTTTCTTTCCTTTAACGTCCTTTTCTCCCTTCATTGTTTTTAAGTCTCAGAGGGATAGATTTCCTAGTCATTACCCTTGGATAAGCTTCCACTGAATCTAATTCAGGGGCTCTCAACAATCCCTGCACATTAGAATTACCTGGGGAACCTAAAGTACCAATTCCTGGTGCCACCACCACATAAGTAAAACTGAATCTCTGGGGATGGATTGAAAGCTTCCCAGGTGATTTCAATGTGCAGCTATGTGTGCGAACCACTGATCTACTTATAGTTGGCCAACTGTTTCACTTTCTTGTTTCAAGTACTATCTTGGCAGTGGTTTTGATTTTGCTGGCATTAAAACCAAATGACATTTATACGAAATGAGATATGACTTATTAATTATGTCATATTTCAGTCAGTTCGATGAGAGGAGGGAAAGCTGTGGAGAGAATAAGACAAAGAAGCTAAGTGGCAAGAGGAGTCGGCAGGGTGGGCTGAGAGCTGCCGAGAAGAAGAGAGGATGACAGTTCTTCAGAGTATAGTGTCACTTAGGGACACTCATTCACATGTGCAGAGCCAGCCCACTCCCAACTAACTGGATCAAGCACTCTGTGTATATGTGGGGGGTGGGGGTGGGTGTCACTACTTTAATCAGTTTTCCAGGTGATCCTACTTCTCCTGAATTGAACTAGTCAATGAAAGAATTGGCAAATCCAATAAACAATTGTCATTCTTTTCTTTGTGAACATGTAGAACTCTCAGTTTACACCACTACTAAACAGGAAACATAAGAAAATTTCATTGAAGTGTGGTCTCACATGCATCATAAATTCTGCCTTGTAGGCATGTAGGGGACCAGTGAATGGTTGCAGTTGACATACAGCATGGTGCTGTATGTCACGGGATTCCCCAAATTCAGAAGGTCACAGGATTGTTTGGCTCACTTGGTAAGACTGAGATTTCTGAACCCCATCGACGGAAGATTTTGATTCAGTAGATATAAGGTGGGTTCCAGGTATGTGTTTCCTTTCATGAGTTCCATAGGTGATGGCTGTCATCAGATAGTCTGGGAAAACACTGAACTAAGGCAATTTCAGAGAAATAGAGAAGATCTGTTGGAACCATAAGTTGCTTTGAACCTGTATCCCAATGCAAGAAATTCTTCTATAGGGGGCAATTCACTCAGTAGTTATATATAAAGTATGGACAACTGGAATTAAATTGGGTTTTTAATGATTTTGTTTAGAAGAGATGATGGTGTTAAAAGATGCAAACAAGGCAAAAGTCATATTTCATTTTCTTTCACCTTTCATTTGGCCAGGTGTCAGCGTGTGTAGTGGAATGATGTTCTCTGTGCACGTGGGTGGGGAACGTTTGCCACTTCAGTGGGGAACAGTGAGTGTGGAAAAGTCGGAAGAGCTGCCTCCCTCCCATTCCTACAGGGCCACAGTTCAGCCAGGTTCTTTTCTGTTTCTCTCCCGGTCGCCTACAATGCCTAAGAAGCCATTCCTAGATAAGGAGTCATTTTCCTTAAAATGTGAATCTGGGGTCTTTAGTCTGGGGTTAAACATAGCTCCCAGTAGATAGCATTCCATACAGGAGGAAGGAGAAGGAATCCTGCTTGACCTACCAGTTTTGTTGTGAGTTTCTTAATTGCCCAGACAACCTGTGCCTGGCAACCAATTCTCTTTTCATTTATGCTTAACTGTGAACATCCTTGGATCTGCTGTTACTTTCTATATGTTCAGTGGTTTCCTTCTGAGCATATTTTAAGCTGTGGGTTCCTCTACTCTTGTCAGTCCAATCCCACCTATTTTCTATCTTCTAAGAATTTCTCCCAATTTCTTGGCTGTTGATTAACCCTTTAGTTATTTTAAGATGCTTTCTGTAAGGTGAGGGGGATTGGATGAGAAGGAATGCAGAAAAAAATGACACAAAGACTTGATCAAAGATTGTCAGTAAGAAAAAAAAACTGATTAATTTAAGCTGAAGTGAAATCCATTGAGAGGATACTGGGAAGTTTGCAAAATTGCCAGAAATCCTGCAGAACCAACTTTAGAAAACTCCAGACCATCTGTGCAAGCTGAGAAAACAGAAATCTGGTGTCTTTAGCTTTGATAGCAGAGGGAAGTAGTCAAGCCATTTTCAAACTCTTAGTTTATCCATCACACTCTGGCTTCACTTTTCTGTCTAGTGACAGAGCCCATTTCTCTAGCCATGCACTCATTACCACCTTAAAAACCCCATGCATATTTAACCTAGCATTGTGTCAACTTGCCAACCTTCAACATTGAATCATTCCACCATCTGTTTTTCAGATTTTATTCCCAGATTGCCGGACTTTGCTGGATCAACTCTCAAATTATGCTGACTGAAAATTCATGCTAACTTAATTCTGAGTCATGAATTTGTTCAAGTTTTCTCCTTGACCTTCATTTCTTCTTTCTCTTTGCCTTTTATCCCGGATCAGCTGTAGCAAAATGAACAAGCAGGAAACTTGGAATAAGAAAACCTGATTTTAATTCTAGATTCTGTTACCTGTTAGTTGTGTGATTAAGGGAAGGATTCTTCATTTCATTTTACCCCAGTTTTTGTTTGTTTTTCACGTAGGGATGCTTCTGACAACTAAAAGAGGTGTGTGAGATTGCTCCACAAATTTCATTCCGTCTGTGTCATGTCCATATTTGGGAGCTTTGTTCTGCTTTCTTTGCAAAGTGCTGCAAAATATTCATTCCAAATATTTCATTCCTGATTTTTCTTCTAGGGAGGTTCATTCCCAAATTTCCAGCTCTTTCTGAACATACGATTTGAAATCTCCATTGATATCTCAAAGTAAAAATGTATAAAACCAGCCTTCTCTTTTTCTGCTAAAACTACTCTTCTGGGCAATTCTTATTAATTAAGAGAGAGCCTTCAATTTTATGGGTCATTGTTAGTTTCATTGTCATGACGCTCACATCATCACATTAAAAAAAAAATCTTTCCTTCTGCCATAATTTGACCAAGGGCATAATGTTTTGTGCCATCAGTTTGGGGGCTATGAGCCAGAAGCTAGAGTACTTGTTTCATATACTGGCTCACCACCCAAGATATGATAAAAATCCCTAGGTTAACAAGAAAACATCTGAGCAATGAGGGTTCTCTAATCACTTTATTTCCTTTTAATTCCATTAAATGCCATAATCAAATTCACAAGCCCACTGAAGATTTTCGAATACATCATAGATCATTTCACTTGTGTTTTCTTCTTATAGTTTACTTGACTGTCCATTCTATATTAATTCCTTCTGAGACTGTGTCTCACATTCTGGGATAGTTATCATCAGAATCCCCTTTGCAGTTGGGTGCTGACATTGTCAGTGAGAACTTGCAGATGACAGCTGCCCTCCCCTCCCCTCCTACTTGGTATTCTCGCTTCGGTGTGTTAAACACTATTAGATGTCTGATCATTCCTTCCTAAAAACTTTTCATTAGAGTCAGAAAGAATAAAGCTTATAAACAGAAGTAAGATTTGCTCTTCTTGTGTTCACAACTGAGAGGTAAAAAATCTGCTGTGATGTAGCGTTTGGTGTTTTCTCTTATGAAAGTGCAGATGGGAGATGCAGCTGCTTTCCTCCAACTCAATTTCCTCCATTGGTCTCCTGTTATTCCTCTTCCCAGAGAAACTTCTTGTTTTCTAACAGCGTATTTTCCCGCACAATATGAATTATTTTTCATCAGTCAATTTCTGAGTTTTAGGTTAACACTTATATGGCAAACAATGTTCTTGCTTTCACCTGGAAATATTATATAACTGTATAAATTCATTTCAAAGCAGTGGGTTTGTGATTTTTTGGCTATATGGTGCGAAGTGGTTTTGTGGCAATGAGAGAAGTAAAATTAGTAATTTATACACTTAGTTGCCTTAATTTTAAGGGTTCAAACCAAAAAATTCTAAATAAGATATTAAATACCAAATATACTATAATGGTTTGGAAAGACTGCTTTAAAATGCCAAGTAATTACAAATGTCTTTTATGAAACAGACCAACATCCATTTTTCTTCACGTGGGTTTTCTTTGAGGAGCAAGTGAGCGATATATTCACTAGTTATGCATTGCATATAATGTAAGGTTAAGTAAAAAATTGTAATAATCTGATCATTGCCATACGTATATACTGTCTAAACTACTTGGTGATTTTAAGTGAAAGTTTATATATATGAATGAACACACGCAGAGGAAGAGAGAGATTTCAATTCTCTGCTTAGCTTTTTCTGGGTAAACGTGGTTGACATGGTCTTTTGTGATAAGGAGGCAATAAAATAACTCTGGAAAAGAAACCTGTGTAGTTATCATTGAAACATTCTCCTTTTTTATCTCCTGATATAGCTTAAATTGGAGGCGTGGTTCAGTGGGGGTATTTCCTGGCTCTGACATAAGCTTTTAACAAAGAAAAGAGATCACTAAGTAGGCTGGGGAAATGGGATCACTGAAGTCCCATCTGGCTTATGTTACAGACTGTTGGGGAAGTTTTAAGAGGACACATACTATTATTTCATTTCTCATTATAAGTGATAAGGCGTGTATTTTCAAAAGTAATCATTTGATTAAGAAATGTATGTGTAATGTCAAAAGTGATGGAAAAATGCCAGAAGGAGCCTGGGTTTTAGTGATGCCATGGACCCTACAATACAATGAGCTGCTGCCGTGCCAGGTGTGGGCCCTGGGGAGGGGGCGGGCAGGCTACGCTTAGGCGGCCTTTCTAGGTGTCCTTTGAGGAGTCGGCAGTTACAAACAGCTAGCCCTCTTGCTAAACCGCTTAACTCACTGAAGGCGACAGAAAGTGAACGTGGACATAATAAATGAGATGACTTCAGGCACTGAAAGCTGGTATGAAGGACATAAATAATCGGACAATGATGCTTTTCCCAGGATGGTCAGGAAAGGCCCCCCTGATGAGATGCAGGTCAACTCATACCTGAACTATGATGAGGGCTCAGTTCTGTGAGATCTGGGGAGAGAGTTCCAGGTTGGACAAACAGCAAACACCAAGGGCCTGCTCCAGGAACCAGCATGTTATGTTCCAAAGAGAGGAGGAAAGGCTGGTGTTGCTGCCGAGAAGTGGGAGAGGGAGAGGGGGAGAGGATGTGGAGTCAAAGACAGAAAGGAGGCAGCCATCAGACCAGAGAGGTCCTGAGGTCCTGATACAGAGTGTGGATTTTTATTCTAAGAATAACTGGCAGCTACTGGAGCATTTAAAAAAGAGGAACAAAATGATATTATTGTATTTTAAAAGAACATTCAGACTGCCGTGTGGAGGATGCACTCTATTAGCAAAAGTAAGCAGTAAGAGCAGGCAGGTGGTGGTACAGACTTCCAGGGAGAGAGGATTGTTTGAACCAGAAATATATTAACAGAGATAATGAGCAAATGCATGTCTGCTGTGGATCTGGAAGAATCGCTGTCAGAACATACTCCAGAGGAGAAAATAGAATGTAAGAGTGAGAATAAAATCACAACTATTCACCCCACTCTTCCCTCACTTTTTTTCCCCAGAATATTTCGTTGTAAATATAGAGAGGTAGCTGTTCCTTCAGTCACCCCACTTATGCGTTTCTCTCTAACTGGTTTCCATGGTGCTTTTGGTTAACTCTCTTTTTTTGGACACTACAATGTGTGGAATTTCATAACTGAAAACAACACAAAAGGAAAATGTACTTTTTCATACTATGACAGTAAAAAGAAACCATTTGTTTCCATCGACATGTTTTCTCTTTGACCGTCTCTTCTTCTTCTCTTCCCCAGTGAATGAATAATGAAGCTTGAGGACAGACAGTTGTGTACTTAGCATCCTCTCTCTGCACCAACCTTACCAGTATCAGGGATGAAAGCAGGTTATTAGATTCTGTTTTCAAGTTAAAGTTAATTGTTGGCTTGAGGTTAAGAGAACTATAAGAGAAATAATGACAACTATTTTTTGAGTGCCTGCTTTGTGCCTGGCACTCTTCTTCATGATCTATTTTACCCTAGAAATAATCCTACGATGCATTTAAAGATGAAAAAAGAGAGGCCCAGAAGAAGTATAAAAACTTGTCCAAGGTCACAAACGGACACGGTATTCAGCTAGAAGCAGCCAACTCTAGAGTCTGAGCACTTTATTCTTATTGTGGTAGGTTTTTAGAAATAATGGAAGAATGGCTGCTATTTCTAGCACCTTCTTTAATGATAAAGATATAGAGAAGAGAAAAGAGAAAATACTCCAAATGCTCACTGACCTCTGATGATAAATAATAAAGGCAACCCCCAAATGCTGGCCTTCCTAATACCTGCCCCCCAAATTTGTTCTAATTCTTGAACGTGAAAAATGCCCAACAAATATTCTAAAAACCTACATCTGAATTCTCACTTTAGAAGCTGACTATTGTATATTTTGTGTATGTTATCACCTTTAGGTCTCACAAAAATTTCCCAATATAAGCATTATTTTCTGAGTATAATGAATCACATTCAAAAACTATGAACATATTCAGTATTTCACAGATAATGAACATCAGAATTAAAATTACCACCTTAGCAAACATCCAAGTCTCTCTTCTGCTTTTCAAAGCAGCGCCATATATTTTCAGTGAATTACAGTAGCCAACATCACTTTCACTCAGTTTTGAATATCATACTTCAATGACACTGTACTTAACCGATGTAAATAATATTTCAGTAATGTTTTGAAGCCCATAGAATTCTGGCACTAAAACATCTATGAGAACAGGGTTATTGTTTTGTTTTGTTTTCCTATCTATATTACTTTTGTAATGAGAAACCTTAATGTTTATTTCAAAACAAAGCCACTGCAGCGTAAAATGAAATAAAGGTATGAAATCATTGTTCTGAAGAGGGGAAACAGCAAAAGCAATACGTGTTCTACCTATTTTCACAATTTGTTAATCAAGAGTTCTATTTTTACCTTTTCACCCACTGTAATGTGTGTGTTCTCTTTCCAGGTGATGCTGTTTTTCTGTATTTCAACCCATCATTTTGTTGTATGGAACTTTCTTTGATTGGGTAGTTTCATTTTGGGTATTTTTGTGTATATGTGTTTTCACTGCAAAGACAGAACCCTGCAGTAGCAGTAAACTGATAAACCTATGAACAGTAAACTGATTGACCTACTGAACCTAAATCCTACTGAAGAGGAAATCTTCCAAAGACTTAGACAATAGCTATAATCCCAAAGAATGAGCATGCTCTAGCTGAAGAGGCAGAAAGAATTTTCTGTGGTGAAATGTGCAAATGGAACAGGTGTAGACAGGCATGTCTATTTCATACAAAGAATTGCAAGTCATGCTGCATACCTAGTCCGATCGCTTGGTTCTTGATTTCAGTTGTCCATTTGGATAAATTCATCTTGTCCAAACATCTACCTATATTAATATTTTATATAGATACACAAGTAGTACTTAAGAATAGACAAAGTAGCACTATAAGTTGACAATGCTATGTAGTTAATGTATAATTTGTTTTAATTAGTTAATTCTGTATGTGATCCCTCTATTCCAAGTTTGGAATGTTCAAGCTTGTTCCAGTTTGATCCTAATGCACGGATACCTAAACCTTTTTTTCCACTGCCCTGCTACATGTTCAGAGATCCTTAGAGTGCTTGTAGGCATTTGGGGATGTTTTTGGCAGATTATGTCTGCCAAGCATCAAGCTCAGCAATTTCACACCCTTGACCCAGAGAACCATTTGGGAGGTGATCTCCGCACACTACAGCTAGGTGAGAGTTGAGGATCAATTAGCCTGTTGGTCCGCTTATGGGATGGGCAGCCTGGCCAGACCGGCTGCCCCGAGCTTTAGGGCTTGAGTGAGTTACCTGAGTGTTCAAGACCCTGAGCACTCGAGTGTTGACTCCCACAAGGGTTCTTCTCCTGAGGGCTGAGTTCTGGCACTCTCCAGGCCAGCCTAAATAAGGATGACCTTGAGAGATGGGGTCAAACTGTCAAAATCTCAGAACACTTCTGTACTTCACTCAAATTTCTTCCAGGTTCTGCTTATTCTCTCCTTGGTCTTCCCACAACGGGTTCGTTCCATCCTTCTCTGCAGATAGCGGGTTTTAGAACTTCCTCTATGAGCTACCTTAAACCACACAGTTCTCTTCTACTCTGATCCAGCTTACTACCCCCCGTCCAGGCTCTCTGAAAGCCTATTTTTATCTCTTGGAGAACAGAGGGGGGAGAAATGCTCTGCCAGATTTCCTGCTTCATGTATCTGAACTACAAACTTTAGCAGTATAATTTTTAATGTCTAGTTCACTATCACAAGGAGATGATGAGTTTGGTGAGTATGTGTGTGTGTCTGTGTGTGCATCCATGAAATCATTGCCACCCACACTCAATAAAGGAGCATTTTCTTTATCTCCAAAACTTTCCTCCCAGTCCTGAGAAAACCTCTGGTCTAATTTCTGTCACTATAGATTACATTTTCTAAAATCTTATATGAATGTAAAGATACAGTACGAACTCAGTTTTTTATGATTTCTTTCACTCAACATTATGATTTTAGAGATTCATCTGCACTGTTGCATGCATAACAATTAGGTCTTTTCATTTGTGAATAGTATTCTATTAAATGGATATAACACATTTGTTTGTCCATTTACCAATTGATGAACAATTGGACTGTTTCCAGTTTTGGATATTTCAAATAAAACTTTTCTGAAAATTGATGTATGTCTTTGTATAGGCATAGATTTAAATGGTAGGTTTATTGTTAACTTTCAAAAAACTTCTAAGGTGTCTTCCAAAGTGCTATTTTGCATTCTCACCAGCAGTGTATGACAGTTCCACTTATTGTGTATTCTTATCAGTTCTTGTCTTTCTAATGGAAAATAGTGGCATTTGATTGTTTTTAATTAGAACTTTTGTAGTGACTAATAATCTTGGGGATGCTTTTATATGCTCATTGGTCACTGTGGTAAATTCTGTGTTCAATTTTTTTCCCCATTTTTTTTTGTTATGTTTTTTATTGAGTTGTGAGATTTTTAAGTACAATCATTCTGTAATATAAATGTTAATATTTTCTCCTGGTGCACATTATTGTTTTCTTAGTGGTGTCTTCTGAAGAGCAAAATATTTTGATTTTGACAGATTCCATATTTTTTTTCTTTCATAGTTCATTATTTTTGTTGTTGTTGTTTTAAGAAAGCTTTGCCTATGCCAAGGTCACAATTATTTTACCTTATGCTTTCTCCTAGATTTTTTTACATCTAAATATGGTGTGAAGTAAAGACTGATGTTCATTTTCTTTTCTATCCAGATATCAACTGATGCAGCACCATTTGCTGAAAGATGGTCCTTTTCGCTGCTGAATCACCTTGACATTCCTATCATAAATTAGTTGACTGTACATAGGTGCATCTGTTTCTGAATTTTCTGTTCTATATACCTGTCTGCCAATAGCAAATTGTCTAGATTTATCTATAGCTTTACATTAAGTTTTGAAATCTGGAAAGGTGAGTCCTCCAAGCTTGTTCTTTGAATACGTTTTTAGTATTGGTCATCACATTATTTGGGCCTGTGTTCCATGCTCTCCGTGTTGGCAATGGAATATCTCAAAATAT
Organism: Tamandua tetradactyla; assembly: GCF_023851605.1. NCBI lineage: Eukaryota > Metazoa > Chordata > Mammalia > Pilosa > Myrmecophagidae > Tamandua > Tamandua tetradactyla. Next base: position 184,823,396 of record NC_135331.1, on the reverse strand, counting down.
TTTCAAACGTATTTAGAATAGAACTTTTATCTCCTCTAGGATATGATTAGCACTCATGGAAGGTGGATTTTTGTCACTTCCATCAGCTATGCTTATGCTGAACTTATTGAACTTTGGTAGTAAGAAGTTCTTAAAATCCTTAGATTTCAAAATAGAAAACATGCCTAAACCACCTCTCTTGGTTAAGAGTGGCGCATGCAATTGATATACAGACGCTTGTTAAGAGTTAGAACTCCTGGAAGGTCACCTTGGAGTCTGTTCTATCAGAATTCCTTGTTCAGAGACTTTGGAGAAAACCAAGATCAGAGAAAAATTCACAATTAGAGTTAGTCTGGGAGCCAAGATCAGGAGCTAATGTGCTGTGCCTTCAAAAGAGACAGAAGTGGGTCTGAGAACCAAGAAGCAAGATGAGAAATGTACAGCAGAGACCCAACATGCAGCAAACTATACCAAGAAGATAGCTGGAGTGTTGATCAAGTAACTGCCTTTTATTTATTTTTGTCATAGTTACATGGAAGAAACAATGCATTTAATGTAGGAAAATAGATACTGTAACTCCGAACTATGGGGTGTCCACACTATTTGCGAAGCACTGCTCTAAACACTTTATATGAATTGACTAATATAATCCACAAAAGAACCCAATGAGGTGTATTTATTAAATCTTTTAATATTTACATAAGTATGTATATAAAAATTTATGCATACATCATCTATCAATATCTGTTTACAGTAATTATATAGATCTAATCAGATCTGTATCTATCCTATCCATCCATCCATCCATCATTTATCTATCTATCTATCTATCTATCTATCTATCTATCTATCTATCTATCTATCTATCTATCTATCATGTATATGTATATATCCTATTGGTTCTGTTTCACTGGAGAGTCCTGACTAACACATTTACTTTGCCTGGTTAACTCTTCCACAACAGAGAGGATCAGCTTCATGCTGCATTTTTCTTAAGACTTTATGGTGGCTCTACTGTGTGTCACCATTCTCATAATTTTGCATTGGATACCTGTTTTCAAAAATATCTTCTCACCCCAGAAGCAAGTTTAGTTTGTATACAGATTCAAAACACATGAATTGCACAGCTTTGAACACTTTTTCAAAGGGTTTCAAGATAACCCTAGCTATTTCAAGGTGAGCTTGAGGCTCTTTCTTGCAAGTATCACACTTTGTGAAACCCACCATTCTTTGTGCATCTAACCCTTTCTTTTCTCTAGGGCCTGCATAAGTTTTACAAGCACCTATTTGCATTTAGTCCTTTTGACATAATAGAAGCTTATGAGTGCAAAATTCTACATTGAGTTAGACTTGGGTAAGGTGTCTTTCATTGTCCTTAAGCCTTCTGCATTCTCACACTTTCTCCATATCACTGCTGGAATGTACACATCTTAAAGTTTTCCTACTTTTACTATTTAAAATCTATTTTTACGGCAATTTTCTAAACAAGCTTACTTAGGACTTTAGTGATTTCCTTCATGGGAAAAGGAGTGTCCCGGACCTCACTATCATCCTGGTTCTGGTACATTAAGCATGGGTATAAATAGCAACTTGATTCAGGGGAAAAATAAAACCTTGAAAAACTAAACTCTATGTCTGAAGCATTCTGACAAATCATGGAGTTCATTATATATTCTAAAATTATGCAAATGACCTTTTTAGTTGTGAATTAATCAATGTTAATCACTTGAAAAATAGCTTTTAGGTTCTTTTTTCCTTAGAGATGTGTCAGAGTAGTTGAAATTCTCTTAGTAAGCTTCCTTTTTTTTTTTTTTACTGTCAGATGAAGACTACTTGAGTTATTCTGGTGTTGAATAACAGTCACAGCAGGTGATTAAATTAGAGGCAGGTGTAAACCCCATAAGAATTCCTGGCTCTGTTTTCTGATCATGGGGGTTATGGATCAGCAGTAAAATTTGAACCCTTCTGTGCCTTTCCCTTGTGGAAGCGAAAAAGATACTAAGCGAACTGCTGCTATTTAGAAAGAGGAGTCAATAAAGGAATAAAATGAATATTGGATGAGGAAGATATTGTTCATCTGCTTATTTGAATTTGAAGGCAATACGTTCTCAGCTGTGGGTATTTCAAGTGCACGGTAAGAAAAATGCAAATAGAGCAAATGAAATAGCAATCTCTTTCCTTATCAGCAAACAGTACACCTAGGAACTCTTGATTAATTTTCAAAAGACCTTAATCTAGTGATGTTAAGTAAAGTTTCTGAAGGCCCTCTGGTGAATGAGACTCATCCCAGTTCGTCACTGACCTTCATAATTTTGTAAAAACAACAGAACGGCAGAAATACCGCTAAAACACTGGGAAATGCTCCAAGTCCGCGATGAAAGAGATTTGACTCCCGAGCTGCTGATGGATCTCAAGTTGTTATTATTTATTTATTTTCAGATGTGGTTAGAGAGATATTCTACAGCTGCATTTTGCACCAAGGACAGATATTTTTCCTACAAAAATAGATATCAAAGTACCTTAGATATTCGTGTATCACCAGCTATTTTTTCACCCGAAAATTCTTAACATTTATTGCCCTTTGCATCTGATGACTTTTGACATGTCTATGATTTTTCCTCTTCACTTCCAAATGCTACATTAACTATAGTCTTTGTTAAAAATGTTCTTAAATGGAAAGCTGTGTGTGTGTGTGTTTAAAAAAGGTAAAATTACTCTTCTATTGGTCTTAAATTCAGCTGCTTTATATGGTTTGAACAGCAGATTAATTGCTAATTTGAATTTAACATGGTTTAATGTTCTCTGAAATTAAACTTCTATACAGGATGTACATAGCATATAATTCTTTTGGATTGAGCTGACTCATGCTGATGGATCTGCAAGTTAAGTTTCATACCCAGAACCTAAAGAACTTAAAATCTAATAGAATCGTCTTTATCCAGGGTGGTTAAAGATAAAAAACAAAAACAAAACCAAAAACTAACAGAATTATCAGAGCATTCAGATCACAGTTAAATCCTTGAGAAACTAGCATTCAAATTTTTCAAAATAAAAACTAACGAAAAGACAAATTTTGGAAACAAGTGGCTCAATATACATTTTCTACTACTTAAAATAATAGCTTAAATATTGCTTACAAAACTGTCAAGTATTTTGTTGCTTGGTAATCTAGAGAATTACATATCAGTAAATACCTGGTGTGATCAAAATGAATTGTGAAATGACAAATTTAAAAACATCTGGGTATGCTTCTATTTGAAAAAAAGACTTGTACATTATACACATCATATATAGATACTCAATAAATCCTTTCAGATTGAAACTTGATGACATGAAGCTTATTCAGTAACTTAGAACTTAAAAAGTCCTCATTCTAGGGGCACGCAGAAGAAACAGTCAATAAAAAGGTAAATGAGAACTACATTTTACCAAAGCCAGTTCGACTAATGTTTTAACCATAAAGATTTATTAATCATGCCATATTTGTTTCAGATGATTAAAAATACTCATCTTCAAATGAGAAGGTAGGACATGGGATATTTGTAGTCTTACTTTGCTGCTCATCTACTGTAGTCATTTTGCTTTTACTTATTGTTAGATTCACTTTTTTTTTGACAGCTTATTATAAAAATAAATAGAATAGAAGAAACTAAGATGCTATGATTTATAAAAGTAATATACATTGTAACTGCCCTGAACATGTTTAAATATTTGGCAATAAAATAGAAACAGAAGAAAACTATAAACAGAATAACTTGTACTGTAGATATTTGCTAAGAGTTCCCTGTGCCCTCACAGACTGAGGTTTGTCAGTTTCATAGCTGGCTCCATCTCCAGCCCCTCTGTCCCCATTTCCATGTCTACACAGGACACCTAGTTCCATTCTGTACCATCCAACGTGCAAAACTCAGTCTTCTCTCTCTTCCACCAGGAATCTAACTGCACTGAGGAGAGTCACCCTGGGACATACACACTAGCTACACCCTCAGTTATATCTAACTGTATATAACTGAGCTGTATCTAAGGTGACCAATTTGTCTCAGGTTTCCCAGGACTGTCATAGTTTTAGAACTGAAAATTCATGTCCTGGGGGGCCAAATAGAATTGTTAGTCACGCTAAAATCTCTTACACTCAGTGGTTATGTGAAATCGAATACTTCCGTCTGGCAAACCTCCCAGATACACACTCTGCTTTCTCCAGACAACCAAGAATTCTGGGGAATTCTAAGGGAAAAATAAAAGCACCATTTCCCCTAGCAAATTTTGTTACACAAATTTGCATCTGAGGCCTTAGGAAAAAACATGATATTTACTTGATTCTTCTCTGTCTCATGACTCAACATTTCTGCTCAATTGATGAGCAAGTATCAAATGGACAAGTATTTTCTCTGAGTCCCCTTCTGGAGGCAATTGCTTTCCAGCAGCTTATTTTTGCAGAGTAATCATGCCTAGTCTATGGAGTAATACTTTCATATAATAAGCTTCCTCTACTTCAGGCTGCAAACAATGTCCCTCTGTCAATAAAACTCACTGAGGGTTCCAGGGAACTGGAGAATGTGCATTTGTTGGTATAGCAAACTCAGGTTGGGTTTAAAAGTGAGCTCAATGGCTGGGTGCATAACTACTTTGAGGCTTCCACATATTTCTGTCACCATTGGACTCTGAGCCCCCACCCTGTGTCTGAGTTACACACCGAGAAGGAGCGACTGGGTGAACGTCTCCCATTCTCTCTGCCTTCTGCCAAGAAGGTATGCTGTTGTCCCTCCAGTTTCTTCTGAGTCAGGGTAGCTCTGCCATATTTCCTGACCCAACTACTTGTAAACCTGGTGGCAGTTGGAGCATCTTACAAAGGGTGCTGATTCCTTCCTGTAATTGACTCCAACTTTGATTTATCTCTCTATTATAGCAGATAACACCCACCAGGCCCCACCCACAAGATCCAAGCTGGTCCCTGCCACTGATGTCCCACAGGCAGCCTGACAGCCAGAGGGATTTTCTAAATGTCCGGACTCTCTATCCCAGCTCCAAGAAATTCTAGTGAGGAAACTTTGTTATGTCAATTTACAAGATAAATATCCATTTAACATGTCTTCTTAGAAAGGTCAGAGAGTTTTCAAATATTTTGGATAGACCATATATATTGTTGCTATCCAATGATAAAGAAACAATGAACTAGAGACCCACAATGTGGTGGGATTTAAAAATGTAATAGGTCTTCTGATTTATGTCAAAATATATTGCATATCAAAGGACTAGTTTCTGGGTTAAGTTAGCTTTATCATAATGAAAAATACTATTGAATGTGTCATTGAAAATTAAGGAATGAAATAATTTGACATATGAAAGAAAAATTTAAAACAGTAGTTTTTCTTCCTGCTGTCACAACTCATTTAGATACCGATTGTCTGCAATCACAAATCTCTGATTAAAAATGTCAGCAAATGGCTGTCTGTGGCAGGGAAAATGTCTCTAAGGTGAGTATTACGATTAATTTCCAGAGCTGTATCAAGATAAAGACCTCCCTTTTTTTTCTTTCATTAAGTTTAAACCTGCACTCAGACATTGGAGAATATGGTAGAAATATAAACCCAAATCCACAGCATCTCCAACAGCATTCTCAGCCTGATGCTATTCTTAAAACTTGTCCCCTTGCCTAAGTATTTAATCACATATGCTCCATAAATCTTTCCAACACACTCTTAAAGTTGCACTGTAGCTGGAAGAAGGGAAATAAATAGGAAAGGAAGGGAAAGAAATAGGAGAGGAATACCTGATTTTTCAAATTGTCTTGCCTTTAGCAGTGTGTCATGGTCTTATTGTTTCAGACACAGGCTATTAAATGTTAAAAATGTCATTTTTTTTTTCTTTTTGGAATACTTTTTGTAGAAGAAAACTTTACTGAAGTGTTGCAGAATGGCTCTGAGAAAGCTTAACCAGCTTTTTCAAACTTATTTTGGGCAACAGAGATTTCTAAAGCATGGACCTCTGAGAGGTGCATGGATTTTTGTAATAAAAATAATAGCTCTATAAGTTAAATAAGGACATAAAGAGTATTAGAGACATATGTACAAATGTAAGTATTCTTTTTAGACTATTTAAAAATAATAAAATAAGGATAGTAGCATGAGATTGTAGAAACATAGACTAAGCTAGTTTTAGAAGTTTTATTCTCTAATATAAAGTAGTTCAATTCTTAGATGAAAATAGTTTGCTATTTTTTCAAGTACATAAATGCATTTTTGGAGATACTAAAATTAAATTTTTACTCTGAAATGAATAATTCAAAAATATAAGCACCCAAAATGCTAGGTTTTCCAATTAGTCATTTAATGTAGAAGATTAGAATTTCCAGAGTTGGCTGTTGAGGGTATTAATTTCCCATTGGAGGCAACATTCCCTTTCTGAAACAACATGTTGTACATACCTTTGAAATAAATAATAATATTCCCTAGTACCAACATTCCCTTCTCCATGCCTACTCTGACACTAGAAGGCAGTAAATTTTATTAGCTACCCATAATTCAAGATAAAACAGATTCAAGAGTGAATCTCTCTCTCCCTCACTCTGCATAGCACACTAGTCTTTACTACCTCTACTACCCAGAAAAGACACTTAGAGAACTCTTGCTGGATTCCTTTTTCCTTGACATAAATGGTAAATTTGAGGCTTGCATCCATTGAGAGGCCCTTTGGGATTCTGTTGCAGTGAGTTGAATGGTGGGCCCCAGAGATCAGGTCCTAATCCCTTGAAGAAGTGAATGTTACCTGCAGAGTGTGTTAAAGTTTCCATAGAAGTGATTAAGGATCTTGAGATAAGGAGAGTAAACCAGGTCCTGGAATATCTTCTGGGTTCTACATGCCATCAACATAAGACAGAGGTCAAGAAAGATTTGATACACACACAGAGGAGAAGATCATGTGACAACAGATGATGCAGTCACAAGCCAAGGGATGTCAGCAACCAGCAGATGGAAGGAAACTGGAAAGATCGAGTTCTCCCCAGAGCCTTCAGAGGGGGCATAGCCCTGCCACCCCTAAAGTTCAGCTGAATGAAACTGATTTTGTATTTCTGTTCTTGAAATTACTGCAAATCTGGTGGTTGGTTTAAGCCATCTGGTTTGGGGTAATTTATTACTTTAGCCTCAGGAAATGAATATGCCTGTCATCTATCAAATATGGAGTAATACATGTGTAATTATTTGATGTATTCACAACTCAAATGTCTGAAGACAAACTATTGTTATTCAAAGTTTTCTTCTTGAAATCTGCTTTTCCAGTGGGATAAAGAGATGAGCAAGGAAATAGAACATGACATCGTTAAAATGGACCAAAATGTGATTCCTAAGAAAGTTTAGCAAGATAGAAAGAAAATGTAGAAGAAAAATTAGCAATATAGGAAGAGCCACCTCAAAACAAAAAAGAAAAACAACAGCAAAACCTTCAAATTTGGCTATTACTTGGATCTGTTATAAAATTATATCAATATAAATATCCTGGCCAATTTAAGTTAATATTTAACTTATTCATTTATTCATCATAAATTCTTACCATGTACAAAACACTTGTTTTATCTTTTTATAGAAGGTTTAAATATATGTACATATATATTCAAGATTGTAATTTTAGATACCTGATGCTTTATAAATCCATAAAAAATAGTATACTTTATCTTTTCCAATATATATTCTCAAAAACAATCTATGAGATATATTTTTGAACACCTTTCTTTGGAGAGTTTCTAATAAAAGTTTGTCAGAAAAAAGATAAGACACATTTAAAAGGCTGTTTACAAAGACATTTTCATTTTCTGTAAAATTATTACACTCAAAATAAATTAAAATACAAGTTGGAGGGGGGCACAAGAGTAGTTCATTAGTAGAATTTTCACCTGCCGTGTAGGAGAACTGGGTTTGATTCTGGCCCGTGCACATGTCCCCCCCCCCCCCTCAAAAAATAAAACAAACAACAAATGGTGCTTTAATAATGGGGTAGTACCATGGAGAAAGAATGAAATGTGACTCCACCATACAGAATACAAAAAAAAAAACTGGAGAGCTAGGTTGATTATAATTACTGAAATATTAGAAAAATATATATATTTCAGAATGGAATTGAGTAAAAACACTGGGATAAAATGCCATTCAGCTTTTATAACATGTAAGCTCAAATAGTTAAGGTCTAAATAAATATCTTGCTTGTTGTTGTTGCTCAGACTGTGTTTTAATATATTAAATAAGTATTATATATAGACTGATATGGTAAGAAAAGAAATACAATAATTTAATAGCATACCAGGATATTTGCTAAAACTATAATTGCAGAAATTCTCAAATATTTTATAAATTCTTAAATGAAGTTCAATTGATTAGTTTGATACAAAATAATTACATGTGATTTAAATATTATCCTAGGAATTTACAGATGGTAAATTTCATTCTAAATGAAAAAAAAGTTAAGAAGTCAACAACAGTTAAAGAATATAAGTAGATAATTCAGAAATACAAGAAATAGTTAAGAATGAAAAGAATGAGCACTTTAATTACATTCAAGAAAATACAAACTGAAAAAACTTAGAATGTTGTTTTAGCCTAGAAAATGAGCTGAGATTTTGTTTTTTAATTGTAAAAACCCAGTGATGGTAAAGGTGTCCTGAAATATGTGCTCTCATACCCTGCTGATCAGAATATCATTTAAAACAACCCATTTGGAGAACTATTTGGCAATAGTTCTTAGAGGAACACAAAATTTATACTTTCGGATACAGTAATACTACTTCTGGGATTTCTCCCAGAAAATGATCAGGCATGTAGATACTTTATGCTCAAAGATATTCATCATACTATTATTTTAAATATTAGAACTTTGGAATAATTTTAAGTTTTCTAAACTGTATTCTATATTATTCTTTTTTTGGAGGGTGGGAGGCACAGTTTTATGAATTAAAATTTTGCACTTGGCAGAAAGTAAAGGAAGAGCTGAGACAAAAATATAAAAATGACCGAAAGTGGAATCAAACATAGCAATAGCGAGGAGTCCATGCATGTTCTGAATGGCTTATCTGAGCACATAAGCTGCTAAATTCAGGTGGGAGCTGCTGCTGTGGGTTGAACTGTATCCCCCGAATAGTCCTGCTCACAGTACCTCAGAATGTGATCTTATTTGGCAGATGAATTAGGCAAGTTAAAACGAGATCATCTGGAACAGGGTGGGTTGTTAATCCGGTATTACTGGTGTCCTTATGAGAAGGAGAGAGGAGGAAAGGATGGCCGTGGGGCAGCTGTGGCAGGGATTGAGTCATCCCACAGCTAAAGGAGCACCGCTTGCCAGCCACCGCCAGAGGCCAGGAGAGAGACACGGGAACAGACTTTCCCTCCAGATTTAAGAAGGAGCACGGCTCTGCCGACAACTTGAGGGTGGACTTCTAGACAACATTTTAACTTCTAGCTGTTACTCTAAGCCATCCAGTTAGTGGTACTTTGTTGCGGCAGTCCTAGCAAACTAAGAGTTGAACAATGGCTCCAAAATATGTCCACATCCAGAGAGCTAGAACCTGGGAATGTTCCCTTACATGGCAGAAGAGATTGTAAATATGACTACATTAGGAATGTTGAGAGGGGAAGATTATCCTGAATTATCCAGGTGGAAGGAGCATGATCACAGTGGTCCCACAAGAGAGAGGCAGGGAGGAAGGCGATGTGATGACAAATCAGAGCCTAGAGTGGTGGGCTTTGAAGGTGGAGGAAGGGACCATAATCAAAGAAGATTGGTGGCCATTGGAGCTGGAAAGGCCAAGCAGATGGATTCTTCCCTCAGACCCCTGTGAGACTGATTTCAGCCTTCTGACCCCCAGAGCTGTAAGATAATCAGTTTGCGTTGTTCCAAGTCACCAAGTTTGTGGTAAATTTCTACAATGGAAAAAGGAAAATACAGCTTATGAAAGTTCATCTTCAATGGACAGATTTCCACTCTTCTAGTCAATGCTCCCCTCCGAGGAATACCATGGGACAATTGAGTATCTGTAGAATCAAAATTTTGGCAAGGATTCATTGCAGGATGTAGTCAGTGAAATATCTTAGAAGGTCAGAAAAAAAGGCGGGCGGGGTGAGAGCTCGTGTGACATGAGTGTGTGTGGAGCCTCTGAGAGCGTGTGCAAGCTCAGCCGTGTAGCACCAGGTGCTGCTGTAGGCTCTCTGGTAGAGACAAATAAATTATTGCTTAATGCATATCAATATTTTCATGACCTCAAAGGGACCACAGCAGGCTAGAAAGCATCTTGGTAACAAACAGTTCTTAAACCGGATTTTAAAAGAACACTTGAAGAATATGATTATAAAGTGACTATATCAGAAAATCATTACTTTATTAAATCAACAATGAAATGAAAAGATCAAAGGACAAAATTGTATGTACAAATGATCTCAACTAGATTATAAATATGCATAGATAAAAGATTAAACAGAAAATTTAGCAGTAATTCTCTCTAAGGGAGGGGATTATCACTGAACCACTTTGATACTTACTTTTATTTTCATTTATTTTCCAAATTATAAAAAATAAATATGTATTTTATAGTAAAAAAATATGAACCAATAAGTCATTTAATAATTTAGCTATATTTGTGCAGCAAATTTCCACAAATACATGTGCCTTATAATTATTCTTTATATTGAGGAAGATGAAACTTTAGAAGGAGAAATAGAATTAGTTTTATATTTCATCGAACAACTTCTGTGAGATGAATTTTATAGCCACAAACAATGGATACTTTAATAGTTCAAGTCAAAAGAAAATTGGGGCCTCATTCATCTGAAAATAAAGTATAGGAGCAAAATTTTCTAATCTAAAATGTTTTAAATTCCTATGTGTTAGATGCCATTCTAAGCATTTCACATAGTAACACGTTTCAATGGAACAACCCCAAGACTATGATAATTTTAGTAAAACTCACAGTTTCCAGTACTCCTCTCTCTCTTGTGAAAGAATTTGGGATTGAGACTCATTATACACAAGATTTTAATAAGGAGCGATTATGCTTACAGAAGCAGATACCATCAATCTGTTGAGTGAGAAAGAGTCCAAAGGTGGCTGTGCCAAGAGACGCACTGAACAGAAGCTCTGAGAAGCAAATGGGGTGTTGGTTCTGGTTCCCCAAGTCTGGCTTTGCTTCCTGCTCTAGACTCTCAGAGAGTTACTTGGAATCCTTCAGATAAGTACCATTCTTTTGAGCTTGTGGGGTTCCGCTGCTTGCATCTAAATACTCCCTGATTGAAACAAACACATTTTGCAGAAGAAATTGTTATTTTAAAAAACTTTAGAAATGGGGTGCATGAGTGGTTCGGTGCTAAAATGTTCGTCTTTCATGCGGACGACCCAGGTTTGTTTTCTGGACCATGTACCGCCCCCCCCAAAATAAAGCAACAACAACTTTAGAAATGATTTAAAATAATTCCCATTTGGGAGCAATTTAAGAAATTCTACAGCCTGCTTTAAACTATTTTAACAAAAAAATTAAATAATATGCCTAAAAACACCCTGGGGATTTGTCTGTTTGCTGGTTCTCATTAAGGAAAGTCACAGGTATATATTTCATTTTTTGCACATTTTAACATTTACAAAGCAGAACAAATTGTGTCTCAACTATATTTTTGGGGGGAGGCATAGATTTTTAAGTGCAGACATTGAAACTATTTTTTTATTGTAATGAATGGTTTTATACCCTAGGGAAGTTCCATTTGGTGTAAAAAGGGACATATTTTCAGTCTAAGTTTACCTAAAAGATATTTTAATACATTTATTACATTCCATGTAAACTTTATCATACAAATATAATAGTTAGGATTATTAAATATTGATAGAATAAAATAGACACTTGTTTCATAATGCTTCTTATAGTTTCATGTCAGCAACACATGTTCATTATAGAAAATTAGGGAAATGTAAGAAATTTATAGGGTTGAAATACGAATCATCCAAATCCTCTCACAAAGAGACCAACATTTCTTATCATTTGATGTATTTTCCATTAGTTTTTGTTTCAGTGAGGTGTGTATTCTACTTAATAAACATTGGAAGTGTATAAATAGTTTTAATCATGTTTTTATTCACTTAATAGTTTATGTATGTTTGTTCATATTACTAAATTTTTTTTTCTGACCACATAAATTTATAGATCTCTAAGTTTCAACTCTAGAAAGCCTCTATTCTTGGATATTTATCTGGTCTCCAATATCAATGCTGTACATGAAAGACCATCAAAATATAATACTTTGATCATAAAAGCTTCCACTGTAGAATTAATTAATTAATTTTAGGTAAGCCTTGTTTTACTAATATCAGGGATGTGCTTATAAGGATTCTTTGCTTTATGTCATTAAATCCTAGGAATACTTTGTATCTACTTTAAATCACTGTTATATTTAACATTTTCTTGCAAATCACAACATATTGAACATTTGCAGAATTTGGCATGGCATTCCACTCATTTTTACATTTCAAAATATGTTTATTCCCTTACCAACAAGTGTCAGATGCCATCATATGCTACAGTTTCAAGTAGACAGTAAGATCCTACTGAACAGACATCCTAAAGTTTGCAAAGTAAAAGGATAAAAAAATCTATTAAGCATGTGCTAAAATTAAAGTAAATCTTTTATCAATATCAAATTACCCAAAAAATAGGTTAAAACATTTGTCAGATCACAACACATCTTATCCAGCCAGTTTGCATTTTGTATGTGAAACATAGGGAATATGTATGCTAATAAAATAAACTGTTATACACTGAAAGTTAAATTCATATTAGATTCCCAGTACCTAAATATGCCTCTCCAACCCTGTTGCCTCTTAGAAAAGATGATATAATGAAGTAAATTTTATTGTGGATTAAAAATAGAATGTTTTAAATTGATTCTTAGGTAGGTTAGCTTTGACAGACTTATTATCAACTATTAAAAGGAAAATTGGATGAGGAAAACTGGAAAGGATCTGCGATAGTGCCTAATATTCTTTTACTGTTTGATTTTTGTTTATTTGTTTTTGTATGCTGTGTGGCGGGGTCACTTTATTTTTCCATGTGATTATCCTGTTATTGCAGCATCATTTGCCGAATTTTTGTTTGTTTGTTTGTTTTTTGTTTGGGGGGAAATGCACGGACCGGGAATCAAACCCAAGTCTCCCGCATGGCAGGCAAGAATTCTACCAGTGAACTGCCCTTGCAGCCCCCAATGTTCCTTTTTTTTTTTTTTTTCACATGGACAGGAAAAATTGCACCCCAGTCTCTGGTATGGCAGGCAAAAATTCTGCCACTGAGCCACCTTCACACTGCCCCCTACATTCTTTTATATTTCAAATTATTTAATTTGTATTTGATGATAGCAGACTATCTGTAGGACATTCAATAGTGGGAAAAGATAAATTAACCAATATAACCGAGTTCCCTACAACTAGGGAAGTATTTGAAGGCGTTATATGCTAGAAGTGCTACAGTGTTGTTAAACGGTACATTCTACCTATAGCTCAAGTGGAAATGTTCTACCAAACATCGATTTTGTATGTTCTATCTGTATTACACATCATGCTAAACTGTTGACCAGAGATTGTTCAGATTAGAGAGAAAGAGCATTCTAGATGAGAAATGAGGCACGTGTCTAGGAAAACATGAGAAACCTGGAATGAACCAAACTTTTCCATGCTTTTTTTTTTTTCTTTTCTTTTCTTTTGCATGGGCAGGCAAGAACTCTGCCTGCTGAGCCACTGTGGCCCGCCCTCCATGCATTTTAATTCATAATGATCCAGCATTTAAAATAAACTGTAGTTAAAGACTGAAGATTGCCACTGGTCTCAGAGTAAAAGGACAGCCCATTGCAAAACAAAACAGGGCCCAATGTTTGGGACACACTGAAAATGACCACCAAAAGTGAGGCAAGGAAAGGGGGCAAGACAAAATGGACCAAGCAGAGCTTCCTCATCTTAACTCTGATCAAGGGCTATCACCTGGTTATCAATGAAGAGGAACAGAAGTTTATACCAGAACTTCATTAAAGATATTTAGACAGATTTATGGATACCTAATTTTATAAAATATAAACAGAATTATATATAATTTCCTTTGCTTAATAAAAAATTATTAAAATGTCGAAAGTGAGATTTGATTTTAATCATTCTCAAGAAAATACTTTATCTTCATAAAAAACCCAAGTTAAGGAATTATTCCATGTTTTGTTACTTCTGTATGTTGGACGGCTTGGGAAGAACCTAATCAGAAATTCAAGATTCTGAAGGCCCGCATAAGCAAAGTCTGATAAGCGGAAGATGCTGGAGAGAGGTGTGCTGTGGAAGTTTACTAAGTTAAATGTTTTGAGTTCCATAAGAATGGTGGACCTTTCTTGTTATTGGCCATGCAGTAGCCATTTCCTTCTTTCAATAGCAGTATCCCCACTTCATTATGGGAACTTTTCATTACTCCACGTGCCATCTGGGAGCTGTTCTATTCCAGCATGATGGAACTGGTGCCTCTGTAGTGGCACTTCAACACTTGAGTGACAATTCATTTCTGTTATATTGCATTCTGGAAGGATTTAACAAACTAATACACCATCCAAAGTATGCAAATGGTGGCTCCCAGTATCATCAGTGTGGTACATCTGTTACTATTGATGAAAGAATATTAAGATATTACTGTTAATGATAGTCCACAGTTTGCATTTTCCCATATACCTCTCTATTGTTAATGCCTAGTACTTAATGACATACATTTGTTCTAGTTCAAGCAAGAACCTTTTTATGTTTGGACTGTTAATCACAGATACTGTCCACCACAAAACTCACTGTGCTCTACAGTCCCTTGTTTTAACCTCTAGCTTTCCTTCTAGTGACAAACATGGCTCTATACTTTCTCTTTCAACCACATTCATACACAATTCAGCACTGATAATTATACTCACTGTATGCTGCTATCATCCCCTCTATCCATTTCTAAACATTTAAATTCAACCTTGTTAAAAATTCTGCACCTATTAAGCAATGACTTCCTATTCTCTAGCCTCATTCTATCCCCTGGTAACGTATATTCTAGCGTTTATGTCTATGAGTTTGCATAGTTTAATTAGTTCATATTAATGAGTTCTTACAATATTTATCCTTTTGTTTATAATTGATTTTACTCAACATAATGTCCTCAAGGTTCATCCATGTTGTTGTATGCATCAAGACTCCATTCCCTTTTACTGCTGAATATTATGCCATCATATGTATATACCACATTTTGTTTATTCATTCATTGGTTGTTGGACACTTGAGTTGTTTCCATCTTTTAGCAATTGTGAATAATGACACTATGAAAATTGGTTTCCCAAATGTCTGTTCACATCCCTACTTTCTGTTCTTCTGTGTATACACTGAGTAGCAGGATTGCCAGATCCTAAGGCAACTCGGTACTTAGCTTTCTGAGGAACTGACGAAACATCTTCCACAGTGGTTGTACCATTTTACTTTCCTACCAGCACTGAATAAAAGCTACTATTTCTCCACATCCTCTCCAACAGTCGTAGTCTCCTGTTTGTTTGATAATGGCCATTCTCGTAGATGTGAAATGATATCTCATTGTGGTTTTGATTTGCATTTCCTTAATAGCTGAACATCTTCTTATGTGCTTTTTAGCAATTTATTTTTCCTCTTTGGAAAAATGTCATTCATGTCTTTTTCCCATTTTTTAGTTAGATTGTCTTTTTATTGTCGAGTTGTAGGATTTCTTCATATATTCAGGATATCAAAGTTTTATCAGACATGTGGTTTCCAAATATTTTCTCCCACTGTGTCAGCTACCTTTTCACCTTTTTGACAAAGTTATTCAAAGAACAAATGTATCCAATTTTGAGGAGGACACATATATCTATTTCATTCTTTCATTACTTATTCTTTGGGTGTAAGGCCTAACAGACTACCATTTATCTTTAAATAGTGAAGTTGTTTCCTTACATTTTCTTATATGGCTTGTATTTATGTCTTTAAACCATTTTGAGTTAGTTTTTATATAGGGTATGAAATAGGGGTCTTTCTTCAGAATATGGATATCCAGTTCTTTTCAGCACAGTTTGTTGAACAGATTGTTCAGTCCCAGTTGGGTGGACTATCAAAAATCAATGGACCATAGATCTGAAAGTCTATTTCTGAACTCTCAATACGATTTTTTTGATCAATATGGCTATCTTTATGCCAACACCATGCTGTTTTGACCACTGTAGCTTTATAAAATGCTTTAAAGTCCCACTTCATTTTTCTTTTTCAATACGTATGTGGTTTTTTGAAGCCCCTACCCTTCCAAATAAATTTGATAATTACCTTTTCCATTTCTGAAAAGTAAGCTGTTGGAATTTTGATTGGTTTTGTGTTAAAACTGTAGATCAATTTGGGTAGAATTGACATTTTAGCAACATTTAGCCTTCCGATGCCTGAACACAGAATATCCTTCCATTTATTCAAGTCTTCTTTGATTTCTTTTAGCAATTTCTTTGTAGCTTTCTGTGTAAAGGGCCTTTACATCCTTAGTTATGTTTATTCCTAGATATTTGCTTCTTTTAGTTGCTTTTATAAATGAAATTTTTTCTTGATTTCCTCCTCAGACAGCTCATTACAAGTATATAGAAACACTACTGATTTTTGCATATTATGATCTTGTATTCCACCATTTTGCCAAGCTTGTTTATTAGCTGTAGTAACTTTGTTGCAGTTTTTCTGAACTTTCTAAATATAGGCCAGGTTGTCTGCAAATAATGA
This sequence comes from Tamandua tetradactyla, assembly GCF_023851605.1. Classification (NCBI taxonomy): domain Eukaryota; kingdom Metazoa; phylum Chordata; class Mammalia; order Pilosa; family Myrmecophagidae; genus Tamandua; species Tamandua tetradactyla. Next base: position 184,806,644 of record NC_135331.1, on the reverse strand, counting down.
AACTTTTACTTCTTACTTTCTGATTTGTATTCCTTTTATTTTTTTCCCTACCTAATATTTCTAGCTAGAACTTCTAGCACAATGCTGAATAGCAGTGTGATAGTGGGCTTCCTTATCTTGTTCCCAATCTTAGAGGAAAGTTTTCAGGCTCTAACCATTGAGTACGATGTTAGCTGTGGTTTTCCATATATTCCCTTTATCATGTTGAGAAAGTTTTCTTTGATTCCCACCTTTAAAAGTGGTTTTATCAAGAAAGAATGCTGGATTTTGTCAACTGCCATTTCTGCACCAATTGATATGATTGTTGCTTTTTCCTGAAAGGAAAATTGAAAGATTTGTTAAAATGGTGCATTATATTAATTGATTTTCTTGTGCTGAACCACCCTTGCATACCTGGAATATTACCCACTTGGTCATGGTGTATAATTCTTTTAATATGTTTTGGATTTGAATTTGTTGTGGTCTTTGCATCTATATTCATTGATGGTCTGTAGTTTTCTTTTCTTGTAGTATCTCTTTCAGCCTTTGTATTAGGGTGGTGTTGCCTTCATAGAATGAGTCAGGCAGTGTTCCCTCTTCAGTTTTTTTTTTTTTTTTTTTTTGGTGGTGGGGAAGAGTTTAAGCCTGATTGTTATTCATTCTTCTTGGAAAGCTTGGTAGAATTCCCCCATGAAGCCATACGGTCCTGGGCTTTTATTTTGGGGGAAGTTTTTAATGACTGACTCGTGATTGGTTTATTGAGTTCTTCTCATTTTCCTTGAGGCAGTGTTTTTATCATGTGTTTCCAGGAACTTGTCAATTTCATTTAAGTTAACTAGTTTGTGGGTGCACAGTTGTTCCTAGTATGCTCTTATGAATTTTTGTGAAAATTTCTTCAGTGTCCATGGTAATGATCCCCATCTTATTTCTGATTTTATTTGTATCTTCTCTTTTTGCCTTTGTCAGCTTTGGAAAATGTTTGTCAATTGTCTGGAACTTCTCAAACAGCCAAATTTTGGTTTATTAATTCTCTTTATTGTTTTCTGGTAAGCCATTTCATTTATTTCCACTTTAGTCTTTGTTATTTCTTTCCTTCTGCTTGCTTTGAGATTAGTTTGGTGTTCTTTCTCTAGTTCTTCCTGCTGTGCAGTTAGGTCTTTGATTTCAACTCTTTCTTCCTTTATAATTTAAACATTTAAGGCTATGAATTTCCCTCTCTTTTCTTCTCCTTCTAGGACAACTGTTATGCATATATTTGTGTGCTTCATGTTGTCAATCATTTCCTTGAGACCCTGCTCAAATTTTTCCATTTTTCTCCCATTTGTTCTTTTGTCTATTTGATTATGAGTGCTTTGCCTTCTAGCTTGCTGATTCTTTCTTCGCCTCTTCAAATCTTTCATTGTGTGTCTTTAGTGTATTTAAAATTTTATCTATAGTGTCTTTCATTTCCATAAGTTCTGTTATTTTTCCATAAATTTCTATGTATTTTTCTTTATGCTCACTCAGTGTCTTCTTAAATATCTTTTATCTCTTTAGCCATCTCATTGAATTTGTTTAAGAGATTTGTTTGAACATCTCTGATTAGTTGTTCCAAATTATCATTTGACTTTTTAATTTGTACTTTGACCAGGCCATCTCTTCCTGTGTTTTAATATGCCTTATGAATTTTTGCTGAAATGCGGTCATCTGGTTAACTTAATGGGTTTGTTCTGAAGGTTGGTTTCTCTCTCTTATCTAGTACTTTTTTTGTTGATTGGGTTTGTATTCAGGCTCTTCTTTGACAATTGCACCATCAGTATTTCCAAGCCAAACCAGGGCCTAGTGCACATGCAGAGGGCATAAACCAATTCCAATGGGCTCTGGGAGATGGTCTGGAAACACTCCAAGAAGTCCTTTTTCTGCACTTTCCTGCCTGCCTAGAAGATGGAGCTCTTTGGTTTACTATTCTGCTCAGCCCTATGAAGGCAGGCTTTTATGATTGCTTGCCAAATCTACCTTAAAGGGGTTGAAACAGACAGTGTCTGACTGGAAATGGCTGAAACTGCAGGGATCCCTTGTTTCCACTTTGCTGGGCAATAATCTGGCTCAATGTTGAGCTGTGTCTCCCTCTGTACGTGGGACAGAGGACTTCCACAGTCATCCCTGTCCCCAGATATCTTGCAGGCAAGGATTGGGCTGCCTACTGCTGCTTCCCCAAGGATGTGGCATGAGTGCCAGGTGCTGAGGTGGAGTTACTCACGGTCTCTGAAGACATTTTCTCAGTTTCTTCATCTTGCATTTCCGTTGGCATTGTACTGACCTCCCCTGATCCTCAGACCCCAAAGGAGTTCATTTGGGCAGTTTTTCTTGTCTACTTGCCGCTTTTGGGAGAGAAGTAGATTATATTTTTTCCCTCCCTTATCCTCCATTTTGGAGGTTCCTTCTTGGGGTTTTTGAATTCAGCAATCCTCAGTAGCTTTGTTCTGCCCCGGGTCTTGAAGGATTTGGGTCCCTGCATCTAGACATGTGTGAGGACATAATTTACTGCTGTGAGTGGTTTTATAGCCTGTGTCCCTGCTGGGTGGTGTGAGGGTCCAGACTGCTGCCTCTGAGCACTTACCAAGGTTCATGGGATTGAGGGAGGGGGAGGGAAGACGACTGGCTGGTCTGGGATGGAAATTTCCTGCCTGATATATTTTTATTTATTTGATTCAGCATTTGTGGAGTCCTTCTACAGTTTTTACCTCTTCAGAGCTCTAAGCAAGTGAGATTTGTCCTTTTCCCCACTGAATCTCTGGGCAGGTTCCTTCCATGAGCTGTCTTATGTTGCCAAGTTGATGTGAACCTCACAGAATTTGGAGTTGTTACATTTTACCTGCCTATTGACATTTTTGTTCAAGAACACTGAAAGAGCCATTATGCAATCAGGTGTCCCAAGACGGTTACTTTTTAAAAAGTTACTAGGTCAGAAGAGGATATCTTTCTCAAATTAGAATTATTTGTTAACATCAGTGGGCAAATTCAAATAATTTTATGTGAACTCATATTTTCAAGTATCCCCCTTTCTCTTATAAAAGTAATTTATACATGTGCTAGCTCCATTTCTGGTACCTTTAATATTTTGGAAAAAAATAGTTTCTGACCTCTTCACATTCAGAAGCTGTTACATCAACTTCTCTACCAAAGGGTCCCTAAAAGAATACTTACAGAGCATCATTATTTGAAGTTGTGATAAAAACTGGAAGATACGCTGGTGAAAGCAGCAGAAGCTTTACTTGCACTGACTTTCTGTTAACTGCTCCACATCAAATTAAAACTAGGCTTTTTTATGTTAGCCTGGTAACATTCCAATGCACTCTTTCACTTACCCCCAGTAGCAGGTTTATCAATTTCATCATAATCTTCAGTATCTGGATTCCTGTACTCTTCTTTATTCAATCACAAATATCTGTTGGTTGTCTATTTAACAGTAGATCAGATTATAGGCACTGGGAATTCAATGGTGAACAAGGCAGACAAGGCCATTCCTTGAAGGATGTTACATTTTATTGGGGGAAGCAAATACTAAACTGCATTATAATTTTGTAATTATACAAAATACATAGAGATATAATTCATAGAGATGAGTGATATAAAAATTAAGAGAAAAGGTACAGAAAATAAGAAGGGAATTGAGTAAAAACACCGGGATAAAATGCCATTCAGCTTTTATAAAATGTAAGCTCAAATAGTCAAGGTCTAAATAAATGACTTGTCTGTTGTTGTTGCTCAGACTGTGTTTTAATATATTAAATAAGAATTATATAAAGACTGATATGGTGAGAAAAGAAATACAAAAAATTAATAGCATGCCAGAATATTTGCTACATCTATAATTGCAGAAATTCTCAAATATTTTATAAATTCTTAAATAAAGTTCAATTGATTAGTTTGATACAAAAATAATTACAAGTGATTTAAATATTGTCCTAGGAATTTACAAATGGTAAATTTCATTCTAAATGAAAAAAAAAGTTAAGAAATCAACAACAGTTAAAGGATATAAGTAGATAATTCAGCAATATACCATAAACAAAATGGCTTTTAAAAAGCGGAATTTATTAAGTTGCTAATTTACAGTTCTGAGGCCACGAAAATGTCCCAGTTAAAACAAGTTTATAGAAATGTCTAATCTAAGACATCCATGGAAAAATACCTTGGTTCAAGAAGGCTGATGAAGTTCAGGGTTTCTCTCTCATCTGGAAAGTCACTTCACAAACATGGCGTCATCTGCTAGCTTTCTCTCCTGGCTTCCTGTATCATGAAGCTCCCCTGGAGACTTTTCCTTCCTTATTTCCAAAGACCGCTAGCTGGTGGACTCTCTGCTTCTTGTGGCTATGTCATTCTCTGCTCTCTCAGAATCTCCCACATTCTCCAAAATATTTCCTCTTTTATAGGATTCTATAAACTAATCAAAAACCCACCTGAACCGGTGGAGATGTCTCCACCTAATCCATTTTAACAACCACTCTTGATTGAGTCACATCTCCAGGGAGATGATCTGATTATAGCTTCAAGCATACAGTATTGAATAGGGATTATTCTGCCTTTATGAAATGGAATTTAGATTAAAACATGGCTTTTCTAAGGGACATACAACCTTTCAAACCAGAAAGAGGTGGTAAAATAAGAAATTGGAGCTAAAGATATAAATTTTGGAGTTATGAGAAAATAGGTGGTGTTTAAAGATTTGGAACTGGGTTTTATCACTTAGGGAATAAGAAAGGGAATAGGTTCAATGATTCAACTCTGGATATTTCCAAATTTATCACTCAGAAAGGAAGGATTGAGCAGGAAAATGAGACTGGAAAGTGACTGGTAGGATAGAAGGAAATCCAAAGATGAATTGAAAAGTAAGCTAAAATGAGAGTGTGTCAAATCCTACTGAGGGTTCAAGGAAGATGAAAGCTGAAACTTATTCTTTGGTACTTGTTAAGATGGAAATCATGAGTACCCTTCAAAGGAAAAATATCTTTGAAGTCGTGGGGCTGAAATTTAATTGGAATAGATTAAAGAGAGAATGAGAGGTGTGCTGGTTTGAAACTTATGTACCCAAGAAATACATGTTTTTAAAGTTAATCCACTCATATGGGTGTGAACCCATTGAAAGTTAAAATCGTTTGATAAGGACGGGCCATGGTGGCTCAGCAGGCAAGAATGCTTGCCTGCCATGCCAGAGGACCTGGGTTCGATTCCCAGTGCCTGCCCATGTAAAAAAAAAAAAAAAAACCATTTGATATTCAGTTAAGGTCTGGCCCACCTCAATGAGAATAGGTCTTAATCCTATTAATGGAATTCTTTAAAAGACAATGAAATTCAGACAAAGCCATGGAAGTAAGAAGCTGAAATCAATGAAACCCAAAAGAGAAGAGAGAGACCAGCAGATGCCACCATGTGCCTTGCCACATGACCAAAGAGCCAAGGATGCTGGAGCTGTCCTTCAGGAGGAAAGCCTCGCCTTAATGATACCTCTATTTGGCCATTCCCCAGTCTTAAAACTATGAGTGAATAAGTTCCCATTGTTTAACCAAACCCAATTCATGGTATTTGTTTTCAGCATCTTAGGAAATTAAAATAAGAAGTAAGACAAATAAGAATATTCAATCCTTTGGAAATTTGTCAGTCTGCTAGCCCCTTTATTTTTTATTTTCTGACCATTTTAGATCATACAATCACAGTTTCCAAGCAGTTTTCATTCCCTTACTACCTTGCTTTTTTATTTGAAAACCCAACAAATCCCAAAATCTTGACCAACTTAAATACCATCTTTCTGATGTCTAGGTTTGGGCATCTGAGCACTTAAAAAAAAAAATCACAGACCTACATAGAATGGTGCCTTGAAAAATTCATGCTATCAATGCCATCTGTTATTTTCCTTGTCTTCTCCAGTACTTTGTATGTCCTATTCCATACTTCTATAATTTGTTTGGTCCATACATGTCCTCTCCTTTTATAATCCTCTAATGAGGATATAATCCCTTCTTATAATTTATTTATCTTCATTATATTTCCATTCCCGCCACCTCCTCAATAATCTTGCTCCATCAATTATGTCTTCTTTTTTCTTTATCTTTGAGACCACCTTCCTTCCTAGTTCTTTTCCATCATCATTCATATATTCTGAGTTATTTTCTATCAAAAGCACAATATTCCCCCTTCTCCTTTTCTGCCCCAAACTTTCCCTCTCCTCTCACCATTATCTTTATAGGGTTGTCTCCACTCAATATGGTAATTTGTTGCCTCCCATTCCCTATTCAGATCGCTGAAGTATGGAATGCACTTTCACCTTTATCAATCCATTAAAACTTTCTACTTATTATGACCCAAACTACACTGAATCTATGGACACTTTGGAAATCTAGTTTAATTTGATTTTCCCCCCAACTCTGTCACAGTTGAATATTTTTTCTTTTGTTGACTTTTTGTGATGCCACACTTAGTTTTCTTCCTATCTTTCTGAGTATTCTGTCTCCATACTTCATGGCTAGATCGTTTCCCTCTGTTCATATTGGATATTGGCGTTTCACATGGTTCCATCCAAAACTTTCCTTTCTTTTTCCTTCCTGTATTATCACTGCATGATTTCATTTAATTCCATGACTTAATCATGTATAAGCAAATCACTCAAAAATATCCTTCCAGACTTTGTGTATTCAACAGCCTTTTGGACATTGTCACTTGGATATTCCTTTGGCAATTAAGTTCAACATGAACATCGTATCTTCCACTGAAACCTACCTCTCTTCCAAATTCTCTATTCCAATGACAGAAGTCATCAAAATGCCTAATAAAGAAAATTGGATAAAACTCACTCCCTTTTTAATTTTCACACATAATCAACAAAGTCCTATTGGCTCTATACTGTCTTCAAATATCTTGATACACCACTTTCATCCATCCTGTGTGAATTAATCCAAGTTAAAGAAAACTATCATATCCCTCCTGGATTTCTAAACAGCTTTCATATTCAGTCCCCTGCTTTCAGGCCCAACCCTCCCATTTTTCTATTGTGCAAATATGATAGAGTCATTCTCTGTTTTCAAGAGAGATTTTTTCCAAGGTCATTATTTTTAGAGTAAATTTCAAACCTCTCTGGGTTTTGCACCTACTACTTAACTCTTCCCCATTTACCTCCCATTCTTCCATAATCTACCTATATTTTTCTTGTCCTTGATGTTTCATCTAAGGTGTCACTTCCCCCCCAGTATTTCTCACTTTCAAATTCTGAGTTATTTCCTTTATAGGACATATATTGAGTTGCAAAACTCTTATATGACTAGACTTTTAAATACCTATATACAAATTGAGTCATTTTGATCCTAATGCTCAACTCCTGTTTTTGCTTCCACCATGGGTGGTCATTGAAACTCTACTGCCCACCGTCCCATAAATATTTCTGAAATTCTTTCAAATGGGCCATGCATCAGTCTGCAAATACATTTTGAGGTCCTATTGCAAGTCTGAAAAATGCTCTAGGCTTTGGGAACACAGAAATGAGAAACTGAATACCCACTTGGTGATGGCATGCTCAATAAATGCATGAATAAGTTCAGGAATATATAAATGCTAAAAGTAAGACAAATTTTAAAACATGGACAAGTCACAGGAGACTAGGAGGGGAAAGGTCATAACTCTTGTTTAGCAAATTGTAAGTTGAGACCTAAATGGTGAGGAGAAGGCAGCCATGCAGTGACCTGGAGTAGGATGATTCCAAGCTAAAGGAACATGGTAATGTTTTGGCAAGGGAAGAAGCCTGGCCTAATTGAAGGCAGAAATAAGGCTGTCAGGATGGCAGCATTAGTTGGAGAGATGAAAAGTAGGAAGCCAGAAAGGTATTCAGGGCTACTTCATGCAGGGAACTTCTCTGTATGTAAGGTCTTTAGATTTTATTTGGATTTCAGTGGGAAATCATTGAGGGGTTTGAGCAAGATACTAATCTAGTTTGACTTTCCCTGTATAAATTTCACTAGTTTTTCCTGAGTGAGAACATTTACATGTTCTCCCAGTACAACCTTTCACATGTAATCAACACATGTGTGAAGTTTTAGGTCTTTAAGAGTTGTCCAAAAAAAAAAGAAAAAAAAAAAGCCAAACCTACCTAATTCATGCTATATCTGACTGCCTCTCAAAAAATGATTCTGATGCATCATTATCCTAACATCTTCCCTTCCAGGGATCAAAAGGAGGCAACAGCTCTGAGAATCTCATGTCCCTCACCATGATAGTTTAATATTCCTTCTGTGGGTCATAATCTCTTAGAAGCTAGGATTAGATTGGCACTTGTTCACCATTCTAATCCTAGGCCTAGAACAGTGTCTGAGTAAAGCTCAATGACTGGTTGTTTGTTGCAGGGGAGAATCTAAAGAATTAGAATGAAGATTTTTCAATGTTCTTTTTACACAATGGGCCGTTTTTCATGTGGTCTGTTGGTGTGGCTCAGGGGCCACCAATCATTTCTCTGCAGCTCACCACAGCCTCCCAAGATTCGGGCAAGTTTCCAGGTCATCTGGAAGATTCCGGCTTTCAATCCTTGAACCACAACTAGGTAGCTATTTCTCCATTTGCTTAGATCCCAATGGAGGAAGAAAAACTAATTAAAGTGAACTTGCAGAATCGGATTGAAAAAGTCTGTATTTTTTCATTTGCATACAAAAATGTGAATGACAGGATCTAGAGTTCCAGGATAGGAAAGTGATTGGCAGTAATGAGGAACAATTTGGAAAAAAGAAACATATTGCTAGAGTCACAGAACCTTTAATGCCCCAAACATTTCTCCTCTTTAAGAATTGACTCTTTTTGCATTTTTTTTTGTCAGAGGCGTTGAAGGTGCTATTCTTAGCTCAGTTTCTTTTGCATTCATGCTCATGAAAAAAACAAAACTGCAAAACACAAAAGCTCTACATTTATATGTAGAGATGAAAGGCTAAAATCCCAAACACAGAACTGTATTGGCAGCTCTGACAGATCTATCCCTGACTGTAACAGTCAAAGATGGTTGCATGGAAACACTAACAGTCAAAAATAACTCCTTTTGTTATGAAAAATAAGGAGCAGGAGATGAATTAAAGACTTTAGGATCCAACTGAATATCAAATAGAGTATTCCAAAGTTTTTGGACCTGACATTTTGTCTATTAATTTACATTCTTAAATTTTCAAAATGAGCCTCAGAAAAATGTGTTTCACAGATTCCCAATTTAAGCTTAGAATAGAGAACTGACATTCTTACATGGCACTTTAAAACATTTAAGTCTAATTTTTCCTACTGTGATTGACGTCTTGAGTCTTCCGTGAACTCTCAGAACGATGACCACTTTCCTTGATACGGTGCTTAGAAGTCCATTTCCGCTCCATTTCCAACATTGCCATATACAGAACAATCCTAAAAGAGAGCTCCCTCTTTTATAGTGATATGCTATGCCATAACTTTAAAAAAAAACAACCAAAAAAAACCACAAAAAAAACAGAAAGTAGGGTGGCTAAATACTGAAAGACAATCTTCAAGATACAGGAAATAGACTCAGAGTCACATTTCTGTAATAACTGAAAATAATGATCAAACTGCTTATTTAGTAAAGCATTTTAAATATGTCCGTTTAATGGAATCTTTCATGTTTTAGTGAGATGTGTTGGCAGCCTATAGCAGCCTATAGCAAACAAGTTTGACTTGTTTGAAGAAACGGACACTGTCATAATTTAAGAAGGAATGAAATTCAGCAGAACTCATTTCCCATATCTATAAATAACTGTTTATTGAAATTTACCCTCTTACAAATTCTATTTCCCTTCTACCTACAAAGCTGTGCTGAAAAGTACCCATCTCTCATTAATATTCATTGAAATTATTTAGTTCCCTAATATTTTTTTTTTCTGTTTCTTTTTCTATCTTCCAAGCACACTGTTGCACGTTGGAGCCTGTCACTAATTTTTGAGCTACCTTTGAAATTTAGCTTCTTTGTTTACTTTTACCAAACTGACTTATTTGCCTGTTTTGTCTTGTCTAAATTATGGTTACTTTAACTAAAAGAAGACAATAATCTAAGCGATGATGTTTGGTTAATGAGCTTGTTATTTCAGAAGGTAAATAAAGCTCCAGGCCACATATTCCTTACACAATCCCTTATCATTCAGAAAATGCATCAGTGTAGCAATGCACTGTGATCTAATTTCCAAATATGTAAATATGAGTCTATTTATTATTAAGCTGTATTTATCTAATATCATCTCTACTGGACCTAAGCCTTATGGTAGTCCTGGAATAAGGTGAGGCATGACAGTGAGCATTTGGCTGGCAGAACTCCAGGACATTTTCTTTACTACTTGGCAAAAGAATCAGAGTCATCCAAGGAAGGAGATGCTTTGTGAAGACTTTATAAGGTCCCAAATTACACTGAAAACCCAAATACCCTTATTCCAATTTTATCCCCCCCCAACACAATAATCATTTACAAATACCTGATGTGGAAGGCACGTGCTCAGTGGAAGGAATCAGACCCCTTGCCGTCACAACCTGAAGGCACTCGTCACTATTGCAAGTCGATAGATGGCATCATCCCTTAGGGCATGGGCTCTGGAGTCCACTGCCTGAGGTTGAAGCCAGGCTTTGCCATGGACCAGCAGGCTGGTTTTGGGAAAATAACTACCTTTACTCTGTGCCACGTGTTCTTTATCTGCAAATGGGGGGTATTTATAGTGTCCATGTCATAGGGTTCTTATGAGAATTAAATCCATTACTACACATAAGAGCATTCAGTACAGTGCCTGGCCCACACCAATCCTGTCTTCACATTCGTTATTTGTTATATGTTGTTAATCCTTTCGATCCTTTGCTTATCATAGATGTTATTTCTTTTACATCAACATCTTAGAATATATCACATTAAAATATTTGTCTTTATTATTGAGTTTTTTGTTTCTCTTAAATTTTGAGTCCGATGTGAGCCCCTAACTTATCCCATACGAGTCCCAGATCTGTCCATAGCTTATTATCACTAGCCTTCTTGATGCTTCTGGTCAAATTTGGAAAATTCTTTTTTTAACCATTTCAATTGTAAAATGCATTGTAATACAGAAAAATAGATGAAACATAGGTATAAGTCTTGGTGACTTGGTACAAGTCAAAGGCTCATGTATCCATGACCCAGATCAAGAAATAGAAGATCCCAGCATTTTATGTTCCCTTCTGACAATGATCCTTTCCTCCCACAAAAGGTTGGTGTCTCTCCTGACATTTATGGTAATTGCTTCCTTAATTTATTTGATATTTGTGCATCTAATCATGTATTCTCAAATACTAAAATATATGCTTACTTGTTTAAACCATTTATATATATAAACTTATGCTTATACATTGTTTTCTTTTATGTCTGGCTTCTTTAACTCAACATTAGACTTGTGAAATTGTCCATTTTGTTGCACCTGGCAGTAGTTTGTTCAATTTCCTTATTGAACAGTAGTAACCTGTTGTAAAAATAAACCACAGTTTCTCTCTTCTGTTATTCATGAGCATTAGGGTTGCTTTCAATTTTTGATTATAGCTAATAATGCGGTTAGGAACAACCTTGCGTCAGTTTCTTGGGGCAAATGTACACATGCTTGTATTGTGGCTTCGGGGTAGAATTAGCACTAACAATAATTTTTCAAAGTGGTTTTTACCAGATGTGCTTACTAAACTCACTTGTTAATTTTTATAGTTTTTCTGGGGATTAATTTATTTTTATGTGTGCAATAATATCAATTGTGATTAAAAATAGTTGTATTTCTCCTTTAAATCTTTAAATACTTTATTATTATTATTATTTATTTGCATGGGCAAGCACCGGGAATCAAACCCAGGTGTCCGGCATGGCAGGCAAGAACTCTGCCACTAAGCCACCGTGGCCCGCCTGATATTTTATTATTTAACTCCTTATTGTAAAGACCATCGCTTCCCATAGTACAATGTTCAACATTGAAAGTGTCACAGGAGAACTTTCAACAATTCATTTTCAAGTACACTGTTTGCTCTAGGTTTTACGTAAAGCTTATTGATCAGATTGAGGAAGTTCTTTAATATTTATAAGCACAGACACATGCATCAAAGAATGTTGTATTATATCAAAAGATTTTCCTACATCTGTTGAGATGGCCATACAATTTTTCTCCTTTATTTTGTCAATATGGTGGATTGCATTAATGTTTTCCTAATATCAAATCCAACTTGTATTTCTGGCGTAAATCCAATTTGGACATGATATAACATGCTTTTATGTATTGCTGGAATGGTTTGCTAATTTTTGCTTAGGAGTTTGGCATCAATATTTATGAAGTGATTGGCTGGTTTATAATTTTTCTTTCTGTTAATGTTCATGTCTGGTTTGATATAGAGGTTATGATGTTATCGTAACATAGGTTTTTGAGTGATAATTGTCCATTCTTTGGCAGATTTTGTATAAAATAGTCATTAATTCATCCTTAAATCTTGTAGACTTCATCAATGAAGCCATCTAGGCCTGGAGTTTTCTCCTGAGAAAAATCTGAATTACAGATTTCGTTTATTTCCCAAACTATTCTTATCTTTTCTATTTCTTCCTGGATTGGTGTCGATAATTTGCATTTTTCTAAATATTTTTCAATTTCAAGCAAATGTTTAAATTTATTGGCATTAATTTATTTATATCTTGTGTTTTAATGTCTGCAGGATCTCCAGTTATGCCATCTTTTCTCACTCTCTTGCCCTTACTCTCTTTCTCTGCCCTTCTCTACCTCGCTCTATAGCTCTCTTTTTAAAAAATCTGATTTGCCTCACTGATGGTTTATTTATTTTATTAGTCTTTTTAAAAAGAACAAACTTTTGACTCGGCTGGCTTTTCTCTATATTTCTTTTTTTAATTTCCTGCTTCTTATTTTTTGTATGTCATTACCTATTTTTCCTAGCTTATTTGAATATTTAGTCCATTCTTCTTATGTATGCATTTATAGCTACACATTTACTTTTGAGCATAATTCATGTTCACTATCATCAACCTAAAATATTTTAAATTTCCACAAATTCTTCTCTGACCCATCAACTATTTATACATCTATTACTAAGCTAAAAGAATTTTCTAGTGATCTTTTTGTTACTGATTGCAAGCATACTTGACTGTGATTGGAGAGTAACGTCTATATTATTTTAGTTTTCTTAAGGTTTTAAGGCTTGCTTTATAGTTCAACATATAACCCATTTTTAAAATTCAGTGTTTCATTTTGAAAATAATATTTATTCTTCAGTTTGTGTGCATTATACATGTCCAATTATGGTGGTGGTTTTGTTCAAATATTCAATATTTTTATGTCTTATTGATTTTATTTTGTCCTCCTATTCAGCCAGTGCATGAGAGGTGTATGGATTTATCTATTTGCCACAAAACAAATCTGTATTTTTACTTTATATCATTTAAAACTATGTTATTAGGTGCAACCCAGTTCTTTGAATCTCTATTTTTTCATTATAAAGTGAACTTCTTTATTTCTAACAAAGCTTTGTCAGATATTAATAAAGTCATACTTTATTTGGTTGCTATTACATTTATCTTTTTCATCTATCTTTTTTCATCTTTCTGTATCATATTTCAGATGAGTGTTTCATAAACAGTATATATTTGGGGTTAATAGTTTTAATCCAGTCTGAACATTTTTTGTCATTTAGAAGAGCATTTAGTTACTTTCTATTTAAGGTAATTGCAAATATATTTTTAATTTTACCATCTCATTTAGTCTTTTCTATTTGTCCTTCCTACATTGGGTTTTTTTCTCCTTTTCTTGCCTCAAGGTTTTCAATTTTTCCTCTATTACTATAGAAAAATAAGGACTCAACATCCTTTAGTGATCTCTAAATGAAAACAGCACTTACCAAAGACTCATACTAATTGTTACTATCATTCTACTATTCTTTCAGCATTTTAAAGACATGATCTAATTATCTTCTGCATTCCATTGTTTTGTTTAAATGTCGGCCATCAGTCTCAATTATGCTTCTTTTAAAGTAACCTTCGTATTTCTCTTACACTCTTTAGATTTTTTTTCTTATATCTTTGGTTTTCAGCAGTTTTATTGATATACATGGGAATAGTTACTTTGTATTCATTGTGCTTACACATCTTGTATGTATGTCTTGATAATATTTTTCAGCTTTGGAAAATTGTCAGTCATTATTTCTTTGAATATCACTTCACTTAATCTTCAACAGTTCTCTTTTGAGAACTTCAATTGTCTGCCTCATAGACCTCCTCTGAGCCATCTTTGTTTTGTGCCTTATCATCTATATTTTCCACCCTTTTCTCTGATCTTCAGTCTGGATATATTCCTTATTATTATTATTTTTTTGCATGGGCAGGCACCAGGAATCAAACCCAGGTCTCCTGTACGACAGGTATAAATTCTGCCTGCTGAGCCACTGTGGCCTGCCCTGGATAAATTCTTTTAACTCATCCTTGGCTGTTGTCTATTCTGCTGTTAAACCTATCTACCGAGTTCTTAGTTTCAGATTTTGTATTTTTCAGTTCTAGGATTTCCTTTCTTTTTCAGTGATATAGCTTTTATTTCCCCTCACACTCAAAATTCTCACATTTGCCTTTTATCTCCTTGACTATGGTAAACACACTTATCTTAAGGCTGTTGTCAGATATTTCAATACCAGAATCTTTGTTAATCTTTTCCATTGAGGGATGCTTCTGCTTCTGCTGGTTCATGTTGTCCTGTGTCCATGGTAGGGATAATCTATGGCCTAGGAAGCTATCTTCCTCCAGAGAGGCTTTACATTATTATTTTTGCTACTATGGCCAAGCATTCTGGAGAAGTAGCTGTTTGGAATAACCTTAATCCAATTCTGAGTTTAGTATTAATGAAATGCAGTTCCTGTCTATTTCCTGTTCATCATTTATTACTAGATTAAAGCCTTTCAGTGAGGGGGTTGGAGCAGGTCCATTCTGTTTTAGGCTGCAGCCCAGCCTTTTAATTTTCAGCTACAGCTTCTTAAATGAACAAGCAACCACAGGCAAGTGCAGTTCATAATATGGACCTTTATCCTCACTGATCGCAACCTGATAATCTTCACTATTTTGCTAACCCTATACTATAGGATATTAAAGATTTTTTTTAGATTTTCTTGTTTTCAATAGAGAATTGGTCCAAATTACCTCATCAGGCATTACCAGAAGTAGAATTATATTTCATATGTAAACCAATCATACGAGATAAGGAAAATCCCTACAAAGTTAAGAGCTGTTTGATACTGAATTCAGTTTCTTGAGGATGTTTGTTTAATAGAGATACTCTTATTCAAATTAGAAAGTCTTTTCACAAACAATGAATCATTCAAAACTATCCAAGTCAATATTGGGAAAAGGTAATTAATTTGAAGATTTAAATTCAAATTCATTTCTAGCTCTATTTCAATACTTATATGGTTATTATGATAATTCTTATCAAGTCCTATCACTGTATTAGATAAAAGAGATCAAATGTAACTATGTGAGCAAGATTAGACAAAGCTCTTGCTCCAATGAAATTTAGACAAATGTTGGAAAAACGACTAGGATTAGGTGAGACAAGTTGTGAAAAGTGCTTTGCAGAGTTCACATCACATAATGCTGCTCAGAGACACTTACTGTTAACACAGAGAGCAATGTTCAACCAGCCAGTAGTTCTGAGTTATGAGCTGGGTGTTTGTCCCCCACTGGATGGATTTATGAGGGGGGAGGATGTTGTACAAACAGTTTGGGAAGCATAAGGCTATTTATGTAGCCATTATTTTTTGATAGTAGAACTTTTATTAATTTTCCCTCTTGGATCAAAACATGGGAGAGTATTTTGATAAAGGAATATAAAGTTACACTTTTCTTTTTTGCTTCGTGTTCCAATATGACTCTGCATAGTACTGAAATGGGTTTTCAGATTATCAGAAATTATGACAGAAACAGTAAAGAGGAACACATTAATTTAGGTAGTAGAATTTCCTCCTCAGTGAGTGAAGGGGCTTACTGAAACATAAAAAGATGATAATGATAAAAAGGGATAAAGACAATGCTTATGGTTTTGGAAAAGGGAGGAAAACCCTTTGTAAAAAAAGATAATGAGAAATAAAAAAGGATAGTGCAAATATTTACACACCATAAGATACAAGAGAAAGTATTTACCATGGGTTTCAATTTGCTAAAGCTGCTGAAATCCAGTATAAAAGAAATGGACTGGTTTTTAACAATGGGGATTTATTAGCTTATAGGTTACAATTATAAAGCCATGAAAATGTCCAAATTCAGGCATTAACAGGAGGTTACCTTCTCTGAAGAAAGGTTGCTGGCTTCTGGGTCACCTCTGTCACCTGGAAAGGCTGGTGTCTGCTGGTCCTTCTCTCCTGGGTTTCATTGCTTTCAGTTTCTGACTTCAGTGGCTCTCTCTTCAGCTACTCCATGGGTTTTTTGTCTGTGCTCGCTTGGCTTTTTCTGACTTTCATCCTTTCCTAAAAGGTTCTAGTAAAAGGATTAAGACCCACATTGAATGAGGAGGGTCACATCATCTGCACTGAAATATCCTAACCCGAAGTTCCCATCTACAACAGGTCTGCACCCACAAGAATGAACTAGAAGAACATGAACTTTTCTGGGGTACACAACAGCTTCAGTGTTTGACAGGCTGCATGGAAAAGGTGCCTTCAAGAGATGGCCAATCCTCAGGGAAAATATGTGCCCCTAAGAACACACCAAAATACCATCCCAGATTTTGAACAGAGTGGAAAGCACAAAGTTGAAGGGAACACTCGGGTCAAAGGTCGAGGATATAAAGGGCATTGCCAAGGAGAAGTGATGATTTCAAAATGGTACCGTGGCTCTCACTTATCACATGTATTCTTCTAGGAAAATGTAAACAACAAATTAGTCCTTGTTCCCTTCCCTCCTACGTGTGATATTCTGGACCAGGAACAGTTGCATGTTCTTTTTTCTTTTTCCTCATTTTAAAAAAGATTATTTTCTCTCTACCATTTTATGTCAATTGTGTGAGATTGGTTAGATTTATCATTTAATTCTAAGTGCTGGATCATTAAACACACACACACACACACACACACACACACACATATATATATATATATATATATATCAAGACCTGATCAAGTTTATTGCCCAGAGATAAATCAACTCATTTTCTGTTGAAGTTCTCTGCGGAAGGGCTGGGTGTGGTTTGACTTGTGAGATTGTGTTGTTAGAAAGGGATATTGTATACATATTTCTTGGAAGAAGTGTGTGTGTGTATGTGTGTGTTTGCGTGTGTATTTATATTCATAATCAAGTGGTGACTTCTGCTTCGGTCTGCTCAGTATGCCTTTTACTATTTTCTGGCACTGACACCTTCCTTCTTGGGCAACTGCTCCTCCCCCACCCGGAAGGTTCTGGTGGGGCTGCCAACTACTGCCCTTACCCCTCAGAGCACAGGCATAGGCACATGACTCAGGAGAGCCAATCAAAATGCCCTGTCCTCCTGACCACAGAGCTTGATTGGAGGATGTGCATGTGATTTAAATCAGATTAGTAAGCGTCTATCCTTACACAAGTTATACACAGACATTGGGAGAATATGGCTGTCTCTTTCTTCTAGGATTATAATCTAGATTGACCTGAATCTTGGGTATCTAGGTCTGTCCTCTTATACTGTCCCACCACATGGAAAAAGTCTTTATAAAATTTGGAGAGAATGAAGGCAAATATAAGTAGAAACAGAGTTGAGAGATGGAGAAAGTGTGGGCGATGTTATTTGTCTTCCCGGATTCAAGCCCATTCGCTTCTTTTTAGGATTCAGAATAGTCCGAAGGGGACATGATAAATGTGGTCCTTGCTCAAATCCAGAAAGGCTGGTGTGGTGGTGGGAAGCTGTATGTACCCTGGACAGACATGTTCTTAGTCCTAAGCCATTCCCGTGGGTGTGAACACATTCTAAGTAGCATGTATTGATGACATTACTTCAGGGGATCTGTGGGCCACCTCTGAGTCAGGACAGGTCTTAATCCTATTACTGGAGTCCTTTGTTAGAATGAAATTCAGAAAGAGAGAGAGAGAAAGCCACAGGAAGCAAGAAGGTAAAATTCAGTGGAACCCAGAAGAGAAGGGAGAGCCCAAGAGAGGCGCCATGTGGCGGAGGAGCCAAAAACCAAAGACGGCCAGCAAGCAGTCCGGACCTCCGGTTTTGGAGAAGAAAGTATCACCTCAATGAAACCTTGATTTGGGCTTTCTTTTAGCCTCAAAACTGCGAGCAAATAAAATTGCTATTATTTAATCCAGTCCATTTCATGATATTTGCTTGAATAAAGCCAAAAATTAAACATCTGGATAAGAAAGATTAAAAGAAAAAAAGAACAGCGAGGATTAATGTAAAGAGCACTAAACCGGGAGTCAGGACAACTGGATTCTAGTTCAGGACCTTCAATAATGATTTCTTTATATATTGTGGGCAAGTCACTTAGTGTTCCTGAGTCTCAATTTTCTCGTCTGTAAAATGACTGCTTGTGCCAAGTATTTCTGGGATCCTTAAAACTATATGTATCTCCACGTCCCAGACACCTCAAAACTAAGCACACTTTGAAATGTGTTCCACCTATGAATAGGTACTTAATATTTTTGAGTGTGTGATAACAGCATTTTATTTACTTTTTCTTTTCCTTTCCCTTGCTTTTAAACTTTCTTTTTTTAAAAAAAAAGTATGATGCTGCTAGATTAATCCAGTGGAATGTAAATGCAATCAGTGACTAAATCAAACATGCCTGTAGTCCGCAACATTTCCAAAGCAAAAACAAAATTATATACCCTTCTAATTTGAACCAGCTGAAGTAACTGCTGATTTTTATAGTTCCAATGAAATTGTGAGAATTGATTGTCTCTGCAGATTATAATGCTCAACACTTAACTCTACAGAGACACAACCACCCCTAAACCCAGTTTAAAGGGGCTGTAAGTTTGACATTGGCATGCCGCTCTTTCTTCTTTCAGTGGGGTCTCAACCCTCTCCCTCCTAATTCCTACCCCCTACCCTTTTCCCCAGCTAATGGAAATTAGCATCATCATAAGGGTCAAATGGGAGAAACTCTACTGTCTTCAAGATATGCCCTGTGGAAGAGAATTTTGAGACTGTATCCAGGCTCAGTAGGAGAGGATGCTTTGATTAATAAGCAGTGTCTGCAAAGGACTCAAACTTGAAAAATGTGGCCTCTGTATGTGCAATGCACTCTCTAACATAATTTTGTATTCCAAATGTTACTTGCCTTTTAACAGAAAACTTTCTAATTTAATTTCTAAATTATAGGACTGAGCCTACGATTTATATATAACAGGCTTCTCTACTGGAGGAGGCATCATGGGACAAGGGTGCTGTCTCCATTATTCTTCATATCCAAACATCTCTTCTATTTAGTGACCACGCGAACACAGCATGGATTCATATATGGGAAAGCATTGTGCCTTTCACAATTCTAATTTGTTCCCAGCATGAAATACCACTTATATTGGTTTGAAATTCTATTCTAACCTTAGAGCTCACGATTTCTGTGTGGGATGTAAAGTTGACAAAACAAGTACTTTTCTTCCTAATGCAAATCCTGCATGCTTTGGCTTTCAGGTAGTCAGGCTGACACTGTCGGGACATGTAAGAGAGAAAATAACTCCTGCTAAATAAAAGGGAAAGGAGGGAGGAAAGAGGAGTGAGTCTGTTTTGTTAAATGGGATTTTTAGAGACACAAAGCAAATGGTTCTGTTTTGTTTGGAAGGAGATTAAGAATTAAAATAATATACTTTAAATGAGTGACTACAAGTTAGGAGGTCAAGGAAAGCTGACAATCTGCCAGTTGTGACAGCTCTGAATAATATTCAGATTAATTATAATATTGAAAATGGAAAATCCTGACTTCGAATGAATAATGAACAACACAACCAGACAAGGCTCTGAGGTGAAATGTGATTTTCATGAGGATGGGAACATTTAACACTTATACAGCAATTCATATTCTCAAAGTCATATATCAGTGACAACTGTAAAATACAACTTTAATTTGAACTGATGAAATACTCTGCAGAGGTATATTCTGCTGGCATTATACCCCCTTCCCCAAATAAAAGGAGAGAAAAGAGATTTGAATAAACAAAAGCTAGAAAACCTCTTCTAAAAGTGGAAGTCAATGTCTTGATATACACCCATTGGAAATAATTTAATTCTTGGTAAGTACACCTTTGTTCCTCATTCACATGAATATTCATTGGATGTTGCAGCTCTTCATGGGTTTAGATGTTAAGTTACATTCTGAATGTAAAAATATTTGGTTTATAAATATACGCTGTAATCTTTAGGCTCTACTTTAAATAAAAGCCCTTTAGATCATGCATTTTCTCCAAAACTCTCATCTCTAGACTGCTCTTCCCATTTCCATGGTTTAGGTTGAAACTTAGCTAAAATTTTTCTTCACATCTATGCTTTCCCAAAGGTTTTAATCCAAACATCGACACAGCTCCTATGCTCAGTTTACCAACACGCTTGCAGAGAATCCCCAAATGGTCCTGAGGTGGAGACTTTGCTACTCTGATAGTGTTTTAGTGAGACTTCAACGCCAGCCCCAATTCTACACCCTTGTAGTTGAGTGTGACCAGGAATCATCATCGTGATGGAATAGAAGTGGAGGTTATCCGTGTCTCTTCCAGCTTTCTGCTGCTGGAGTAAGTATCACCAGAGCAATCCTGGAAGCCACCCAAGGAGGGCAGGGCTACCATGAGCCTTGATTTCTAATGACCCCACTGGGAATAGCAGCCTGCTGACTTGGAATACTACTGTGGACTGTCAACACAATAGAGAAATAGGCTTTTATTTTGTTTGAAGAGGTATATTTGGAGACCTTTTTGCTTCAGCCTCTTACATTATTCTAACCAATGCAAGTTCAGATTTGTTACTACAAACATGTGGTCTTTTAAATCCAGCTGGCCTCTCAGTAGCACTATGCAATCCTCAGAGGCTGGCTCTCCCCTTACCACTGCAAATTTTATGAAATCTTTAAAATACTCCTCAAACTGTCATTTCCACTTCTAACCCTTGGTTACTTAGCATGCAACATTTGCCTCATGGAAAAAATAATTCCATCAAGTAAGAATTCATTTTATTTTTCCCCCTCTAATATATTCCATTTGTGCCCCTTCTTATTTCCTTTCTTTTAACTTTAACTTTACTAAGAATTTTATTATATTTGAAAGTGTCTAAAAGAGTCTAATTTTAACCTTCCTTCTGCTACAAGCTCTTTCTCTAGTCTTTTTTTCCATTTCCTATATTCTTGACCTCTCCTGCTTCAGTACTGCATTCCTTCCCTCAAAGGATAAAAACACTCAAGGCTCTTCAATCTTTAAAAGAAAATCCTTTTCTTTCCATGAATCCCCTCTAATTCTCACTAATTTCTACCCCTTCCCTTTTCAAACAAGTTCTCAAAAGCATATTTATGCTTATTCCTCATTTCATGAGCTTCCATCTGCCCCACATTCTGTAATCTGGCTTTTGTTCCAAGGCCCCCTTAAAATTGTCTTGAGAAAGATGCGTGACCATTTTATTTTTGTATACAGTCTTTTTGAAAGGTAAACTGATCATTTCATCTTGCTTAAAATGCTTCAGTGTCATCCCAAATCAACATTAAGCCCAAATTCCTTAGTAAGTCTAACAAAACATTTTAGTATCAGGCTCTTTTTTATTCCTTTGTTTATTTTTCCATAGCTTCCTTATAAGTATTCAGTGACCAAATCTTTCCAAACTATTTAAAGAATATGGTGTTTTAAGCCTCCATTACTCTTCCTGAGTGTTCCCTCTACTTGGAAAGTATGTCTTCAATCAACCATTCATTTAAATAACTTCTTATACTTCAAGATCCAGCTCCAATATGCCGGCCTTCTTAAAGCTTTCTTTGTTCCATAAAGCAGGGTTGATTACTCCTTTTCTGCCACTCTATTCTTTGTTCTTCTCTAGAACTTATCATACCTATAGTGTTTGGTCTACATTTTTGACTCTCTTACCATACTATAATCAACAGGAAGTCCAAACCTTTGTTTTACTTATTTTTGTATCATTAGAACTAGCCCAGGGCTTAGGGAAGAGCTTAGTATATATATATATATTGACTGAATAATGGAATTAATAAGTAATTTCTTTATTTATAAATAAGTTCACAAAGTTGATGACGCTATGTAGTATTTGGTAATGATAAACCAGATACAATAGATTGCATTGTTGATAAAACGAATCATGGTAAGAGTAAAGAACAAAATTCTTATTATGTCACTGAGAATTCTTTTTCTATAGTAGCAAAGAGCAATATCCATTACAATGCTTAAGAGAAAAAGAAATTTGTTAATCTAAGAACTGATCAGTAGATAATTAACCTTTTATAAGAAAGGTATTTATAAGAACATCCAAAGGCATAAATCATAAAAGTGGGACACTTTTAATAGCAACCAGGACTATAATAAGTTGAAGGTTGGGTGCGATAGACTGCAGAACAGAATGGAGTAATCTGAATAATGGGCCCTGTAGGGGCTACCAAGTACAGGATAGTGCAGATCATCATATAGAGGGTAAAGCAACGGACAGATGCCAGATCTTCAGACAATGAAATTTATAAGAAAGAAAGGGGCATCCGTTGCTTTGTTAACTGAAGACTAGATTAGTGCAGGCAAATTTATGGGAGAATATTTGACAATGTCAAATGTCTGTGAGGAGAGAAGCCTGATATTGGAGACTCAGCTATTTATGAGTCAGAGTTAAGAGGGGAAAGTTTTTAATTGTGCTGGAATGCCTTGTGTCATTTGAAACGATCTGGATTATACAGTTTCTAAATAATCAGTTGGTAAGCCAAATCTATGGACTGACTTTCAACCTTTGATTAAAGAAGTGAGCACAGGCCACTTCGAGAAAGTAATGAGGGCAGAATGAGATTTTCCATGACACAAATAGAACACAAAACATGTTAAAATGAAGTGAACAGCAGCCCTGAGATGAAATAAGATTAATGAATCTGTACTTCAGTTGAGAATTTTCTTGTGATTTCTGAAGACTATTCTTATCAGGTGGAAGCTTCAGAGGAATTTCTGGGTCATATGATGGGATTTCAAGGTCAAATGAAAGCAAATACATCAAGTGGCCCTCAAGTTCATTTTAAATGGTCCTAGTTTCTTCTATATATCTTCATTCTAAGGTTACCAAAAGCCAATTTTTCATATATATTTATAGCTTTTGCCAAGTTTTACTTCACTTACAAAGTTAAAGTTAAGCATTTCTCTTTTATATATTTCCCCTTGTAAGTTACTTTAAGTCAGGCATCAGATAGTAGCTTACATGTTGTTTGCGTTTTAATTTTTTAATTGTGACACTGGGTTCCCTTTTTCCACCCATTCATTCTGGCTGATTATTTATTTATTTTTCCTATTTAAAATGAACCTGAAAACTAGAACTCATATGGCCAATGATTTCAATTAATTAATTATTTAATATTTTATTTTAAGATCCAATTGAAGAATACTTTTTATTCCAACTGGATATCCCACAAATTGACTTCTACTCTGATTATACTTACTACATTATGCAAAGTCTCTTATTATTTTTCCATTCACTACAAAGAAGATCTTAAGGAGTATCCTAAAATTTCACTTTCTCTCAAATATTTCCAGTCCTTCAGAAAATAGGTGACCGGAGGTAAGTAAGTATTTGTTCTCAATATTTCTCTTCTCACCACAGAAAAAACAAAATGACACTGAACAAGATACTGCAGCGTGGTCTTAAAGCTCCTTTTCATTTCATTTTATTGTTAATATTTTGTGGTGGAAACCAAAAATCCTAAGAACTGTTCTAATTGTCTCCTGGATTCTTTTACATTCGATGTGGGTGGAAATATATTTTTCTTAGCCAAATGCAGTAGATGTCTTGCTGATTGTTTCTTTTTGGTAATAGCTGACAAAGCAACCAGGTTTAAAAAAAATTCTCTAAGGTAGAATATTTTTGTCTACTAACTTGAGTATTTAGAACATAGAGTGAAAATCATAAAGTATGATGATCAGCATCATCAAATTGAAGTGGCATCTTAGCCTAAATGCAGCAGTTAATAGGAGGCCAAACTTTCAGGTTTTACCAGTGATTTATATAGAAAAAGTTTGTTATTACTGTCCCAATTTCTTAAATGTTCCTGTATGTAAAATCATGACCAGTCTAACTGCTGACCCTACAGAAAAGGAAAGCATGAAAATATATGAGATGTTATTACTGAGAAGAGAGAACGCCCATGTTTGGGTTATGTTAGAACCCATTGAACTGGTAATGTTCCTTTTAAATGACTTTCTCAAAAATAAAGGACAAATGATGGTTTATTATTCTCTGTTCTTTGAGTTCCTTAGAAGAATGTAGATTGCTTGGTTTTGGAAATCTTCATAAAGTTCCATTTGTAATTCAAAATATGTACCTTATGAATTGAGTTTCAGATAACTTGAAAAAGTGCTAATAACTCTTCAAAATGGGAAATACCCTAATTTTGCAATGTCTAATAAAATTCATAAACTCATATCACAGATTGTTTTATTTTTGAACTTTTTTATTGGCTGGAATACTTTTTCTCTTCTTCCCTCTGATATGTATAGCATGAGTTTAGTGATTTGGAACTTAAGAGTAACATCAATCATTGGGAATTTAATATTCTTACTCAGTGTTATTTTCAGTTTATATTAAACACGATTTTGAAATTGAGTTTTTTCCCTCTAAGTTAGCTAATTTTATTTAGGCCCTGACCCATGCATATTCTTCATGAATTACACAAGGCATTATTATTTCTTCAGTTTACCACAGTGAAAGACTGAAAGTGAGTCACAGAGTAAGGTATGAAATGCTGCCTTCCTAAAATTGGAAGCAATATGTTGATATTAAATACAGATGCCTTTGGGGACAAAATATGAACTCTGTTCTGAGGCTACCTCCTCCCGATTAGAAAGTGGCCACCAACCCAGTGCCCATAAGGTTCCTGCGAGGATTTTGTATCCTTCATCTAATTGGCAGACTTATTTTTAGTGTTTCTCTTTACCTGCAATTACTAGTGTCTGCAGGAAGGCACCACCTCTTGGAAAAAGTATGGGATTGGTAGTTAAAAGCGTCTGGGCTCAGGCGTAGGTGTAGAACCTGGTATAAAATCCGGAACATTCCCTGGAATCATTCTCTCCTATGAGTTAACAGTCCTTGCTGTTAATCTATTTGTTCAGCTGACATGTAAACACTTGCGATTGTGCTTACTGTGCCTATGAACCTGAGTCAGCAAATAAAAACAGAACCATCGGCATGTGGGAGGTCATTGCCAATGGAAATGCTTGTCACAACCCTCTTCTGAGACTTGGGTTTTAAAACAAACAAAAATTACAACAACAGCAACCCCATGTGTGCCTTTCCTATGATCTATGAAGTACCATACTCATTCAAAAGGTTCTGCTGACAAAAGGCAGTAAGGTAAAGCTGAACCAAACATTCAACTAACAGAAGTTATTAGGCTGAACAGAATGATGAAACAAGAGATGAGAGTAGTCCACCCCTGATTATTCAAGAATTGGCTAGAGTTTGTGATCATCCATGCCCTTTGATTCTCCTTTGCCTTCCCCCCACTGGCTACTGAATATTCCTCTGCTCATTAACCCCTGTGTGAGAGTGGGAAGGTGAAATGCTAATCAGCCAATTTGGCTAATTGTTAGCTGCTAGGATCCCCCCCCCCCTTTTTTTTAAGGTGAGGTAGGGAAAAGTTGAAATCTCTTACTACAGCGTTGCTTGTGGATTTTGAACCTTTACATCACCTGCCCTTTCATTGACTGCATAGATAAATTCAGATATTTTGTTCTCAGTAAGGTACTGAAGAATTAAAAAGCCAGTAATTCATTGGTTCTCAAGTGTCATAACATAACTTCATGTCACATATTTCTCATCAGCCAGTGTTTGGAAAAATCTTAATCTCCTGCAAAATGACTATTTTAGAAAGAAGCTCCTGGATTTAAGGGTTGCATTTTAATTGTAGCCTATAAAAATAACTGCACTTGCTAAGTGGCTTTGTACCAATAGAGAATCAAATAGGAGAAAATTACTTAAGACTACCCCCCCCCCCCCACCTTGCTTCTGGGAGACATTACAGGACCCTCCCCAAACCAAATAAGGGAAGGAGGAATGCACTGAGGCATAGAGCACTAAGAATAAATCTGAACTATCAAGGGATAAGATTACTTTCAACTCCTTATTTCATGTTTTCTGACATAGACCCCAAGATCTGTAATTATCTTTGGAAAGCTGTGGGGGCTTAGACAGTGCTGTTCAGTCCCGTTGCCTTGATTTATTAATTTATTTATTTTTGCCTATCTCTCTCTGGGGCTGGAGAGCTGGTGCATGTGTGGGGTTGTGTGTGTGTGTTCCCCTAGAGTGCCAAAAGGGAAAAAAAAAAAGTGCTGAAGAGTCCTAGGGAGAGGAGGCTATTTTTGTAGGAAGCTGATACTTCAGCCTAAGCCACAAGTGCTGCTTGGAAAGGGCTCAGGTTGTTTCCAGGGGGAGAACTCAGTGGAGAAGAGACAAAGTTCCACAGGACAACGAAGAAGCAGCACAAACAGCCAGGAAAAGGAAGAGCACCCACGTTTCAACACAGAACCCCCTACCAGAGTTCTGGAATCCAAAGGATTCTGCAAAGTGCCACGTAACTGGGACCTGCCACCTGATTTTACTTCCAAAGACCACCATGACCGAGATCACCGCTGAAGGTATTGCTACCATTTGCTGAGAGTGTCGAGTAGGGGAGGAAAATGTGTGAATTGACAGCCTCCTTGACCGTCAATGTAACAATGTAGCAATGTTGTTTCTAGGCAATTGCCATGTTTGTGAGATTACAGAGAGCGGTGGACTGGGGAGCTGAGAGGCTAAGCTGACCGAGAGCGATGTGTTGTGGGAGTGAGAAGAGTTTTCTCTGTGAAATTTTGCATGTGAAAACTGTTCTTTGCTGTGCCAAAGGTCCCGCAGTTATCAGCTGTCACCAGCACCGCTATAAATAGCTACAGTCAGGCAGCACTCTGCCTGATATCTTACCTAGCAAAAAGGGCAAGACTTGTAAGGATGGAGGCCATGATCATTTTAAAACACTGCATTTGACTTTAGACTTAAAAGTGATTTTTGAGCATTTTTGTTTTATGATATTTTTAAATGGAGATCTTAAGTTTGTCTTTTTTTTCCCTTTTCCCACAGAACACAACCATATTAACAGACACATATATATAATATTTAGGTATAATTTAAGATATAAATGCTCCCACACAAATTGTCTGTATTCTATTACTGGTGGAAACCTGGAGCCTAAAGTGGAATTCCACAGAATCATTGTGAATAATGTCTTTTTAAAATAAGGCAATTAAATGTTATTCTCTGATTCTTTTCACAAACTCACTTCTCTTTTCCCTTAATGGTGGATTCTATCTTTTATATTAAAAGAAATATTTTCTGCTTCATAGCTTACTTTGAAAAGATACATGCCATTACGTATAATTTTTATTATTTGTCCATGGGTGCACGGTAGCAATAATTTTTCAGGGATATATATCTCCCTTGAAGAAAAGGACCCTTCGATAAAAAGGAAAACATTTTGAAAATAGAATCTGGTTTCCATTAGGGTAAAAATTGGGGAGGTGGATTTAAAATTTGTTTCTGACAGCTGTAAGAAAATCAGACAGGTGGTGTTGCCGACAGATTCCAAATTCAGTGCTGTGCCAGTGGTTTTTGTTTGTTTTTTTGTTCTTTCCCTTAATGTGGAAGTTGTGGATTTACAGAACAATCAATGCATAAAATACAGGACCGGTTTTAGGCGCTTTGGTGATACATTAGTGTGGACACACTGATGGTAGTGTTGGAGATTTTTCAGTCAATATTTATCAGGAGAATTTCCTTACTTGTACCTTTCAGTGAGAAATTTAGTTTAGCAACCCAAATTACCTTAAAAAATTACTTAACAATATCCACGTGTCAGGTATTTTGCTCCGGGTTTTAAATGTATTTACTTATGCAAGCTTCACAGAAGCCAGTAAATTAGGCATTAGTGTCTCCACTTTGCAGAAAACAAAACCGTGACAGATGATGGGTGACTCGCTCAAGACCACAACATTGCCAAGATTTAAAGCCATGTCCCTTAAATCTAGCTTGTAGTTTTGTTTTTCTTCTTTGCTGTAAGTGGATACCAGGTTTGTTCTTTACCAGTTTTAGTTCAGAATTCTCTAACTAAATATAAACTGCATTTTTCCTACTCCATAGCTATTCTGTGTCATGTTACCTTCAGTTTGACTTAAAGGGGGCTATCTATAAAAACTTCTTGCTTCCCGCTGCACAAGTTATGAGGATACTGATGAGTATTTTCCCCACCTCTGTGCAGACATGGCCTGCCAGCTGGTTCAGAAGATCAGTTGGCCAAAACATTTTTGTCTTGCAGGTGAATTATGCTGTCTATACCTTGCGTTGGACTCAGAAAACTTTTTGCAAGAGAATGCCTGTTTATGATATAGAATGTTCCTTTCTGTCCTGTCCTATTGCAGTCTTAGAGGGCTCCTTGGAGCTTCCCGTGAAAAATAACTGAATTAATAGACGCTGCCTACTCATGGATGATGGTCATTCCTTTCCTACTCCGTGGTCTTAGCAGCTTATGGGTTCTAGGTTACCTGAACATCAATTACCTGCTTTCTCCGTCTTTGGTATGATTTTAGTGATGGTGTTTCTCAAATGACAATTAGACTGCTGACTCAAACAATCTTACATTTTAAGGTTAGTATCATAGTCATTCTCTGTAGTTATCCCAAAATTTCTCATGCACTGCTCAACTCTGCACTGCCAGCTGTGTCTTCATAATTCTTCTCACACTTTTCCCCTTCAGCGACTTGAGCCCTCTTTCAGTCTTTTTTTTTTTTTTTTTTTTACATGGGCAGGCACTGGGAATCGAACCTGGGTCTTCTGGCATGGCAGGCAAGCGCTCTTGCTGCTGAGCCACCGTGGCCCTCCCTCTTTCAGTCTTTTGTAAGAGCTTTAGTTTAGTTCTGAGCCTTAGTTCAGGCTCATTCCTCAGGATGAAATATTCTTTGGGCTCTGAGATCTGGGTGCGAATTCTAACTACACCACATGGAACTGTGTGACCCTAGGCAAATTACATAACCCATCTCAGCCTGCTGTGATTCTTTGTCACCCATTGTGGACATATAACTGAAATGTAAGTTCCTTGACAGTTGTCTCTTTGTGTCTATTGGTTGTCCTTTCCGTCCATTGATCACAAGTCATGCAACCAGATTGAATATTTAAGGCTCTAGTCCAATGTCTTCACCTCAATTTCTGTAAGAGTATATCATATGGATTATACGTTCTCCCATGGTCACTGATAATAGGGCAGGTCTAAGGATCCATTTCTTTTCTCTTGTGGCTTATCCCAGTGCTTTTGCATCTTATAGAACATGACATGGCCATGAGCATGGCTGTGCCCCTCACACAGATTTCCTCTCAATGTTCCAAGCAGGCTTATGACATCTGAAGGAAGAAGGGAAAGACTGCTAAATAGGAAATTTATCTAGCTCCTGCTCCAGGAACTAGAATTAGGGCACAGTTGAACCTCAAAGGATTTTAGAGAAATGGGCCCTTTGATTCTGGCCATGATAAATTAATAAAGATAATACTTACAATGACAATAGCAACAGCTCACAATTATTGAAAAGACGTTAAATTTTAAGCACTGGAATAAACTTGTCATATGCTCATTTAGTCCTCAGGACAGCCATATGAGGTAAATACTCGTATTATTCCTATTTTTAGAATTGGAGCCTGAGGCTTAGGACGGTTAAATAATTTGCCTAAATTCACACAGCTCTCTGCGGTGCAGCTAGGGTTCACGGGCAGATCTCTGAGCCCAAAGTGGGATTGAATATGGCTGTGTGAGAGTGATAATTAGCCTGGTGTCACTTCAGAGGCTGACAAGGACCTACCCTGCGCCCTGGATCAGGGTTGGCCCTTACCGCATTATGTTGGACAAACTAGAGCAGACCCCTGATTGGATTAGACTCAAACAACACTCAGGTTTAGGGCTATAAATAGCCCTCTACCTTCCTTCCAGAGGCCCGGTATTTTCCTGGCAAGCACCAACGTTGGCAACCCTTTCTGAAATCACATGAACTTACAACCACCAATTTCAGCATCTATTTGACAGTTTATATTATTATGCAACACTACCTTCTGAGTGATTTTGATAATGCAACAAAATTTAGTTAATTCTTAATAGCTTTGTGGGAAATGGTGGAGACTTTTAGACAATTGGTAATACGTGCATTGTCTTCAAGTTGTTTGTTACTTAAGATGCAATTAAATTCTTTCACAAGAATATTTATAAAATTGTGGTGTTTTCTGGATCCAAGGACCTCGAAAATATATGAAAACATTGATTTTTGTTAGGAATTCAATTTGGTGGCGATCCTATATATAATTCATTCAGCACTTACTAGTTAAAGGAAATGCTTATCTGAAAGTTTGAAGATTTTTTGGTGGCTTGGAGCTATGTGCCCTAGTTAAACATGTTCTTCAACTGAGTCCGTTCCTGTAGGTATGAAACCCATTGTAAGATGGACCTTCACAGAAAGTTACATCAGTCAGGTCATGGCCCCACTGACTGAGGATGGATCTTGATCTATCACTGAAGACCTTGTAGGGAGGATCACAGAGAGAGCAGGAGCGAGCCAGAGAGAGCAGCCAGAAGCTGAACATCAGCAGGACTTGTAAGGGAAGGGAGAATCCAGAAGAAGCTACCATGTGCATTGCCATATGACCACTGTTGTATGCCCAAAAAAGCCAAGGACCAAGGGTCACCAGGAGCCAGTCCCAGAATCCACGGTCTTCTGGGAGAAAACATCGCCTTGATGACCCTTTGATTTGGGCTTCTTCTAGTCTCAAAACTGTGAGCCAACACATCCCCATTGTTTTAGCCAACTTCACTGCCTGTCATTCTCATTAAATTTTTTGGGGGTTCCAGAGAGGGGATATTGTACTAATGGAACTCTTTCCTTGCTGGAAGTAAGTCCATGAGTCACTGCTTCTGTAGCAATCAAACCTCTGAGAGGTTTAGAGCAAAAATTGAAATTTATTTCACATATTTTTCTGACAGATACTGCAGGAGAGGGTGGCCCATTATTGCTGCCAAGAGAAGCGATTAAGAATTCACAGCAGGGTTCCTTGAAACTGTCTTCCTTTCCCAGCTGCTAAAACAAATACTTTATCATGGGTTGGCTTAAACAACGTGAATTTATTGGCACATGGTTTTGAGACTAGAAGAAGTCCAAAATCAGCACGTCAGCAAGGTGATTCGTCCCACTGAAGCCTGGGGCATCCTGGGTCCGACTGCTTGTGCCCTCTGAGTCCTTGGCTTTTCTGTCACGTGACAATGCACATGGAAATGTCCACTCCTTGGTCTTCTACATATTCTGTTGACTTCCAACTTCTTTTCCTCTCTCGGGCTTTCTCTGTCTCTGCCTGAATTTCCTTCTGCATATAAAGGATCCGGTAACCTGGATTAAAGCCCAACTCTACTCGGTTGGGTAATAACACTTTGACTAAAAATAACATCTTCAAAAGGTCCTTCTTACTATGGGCTCACACCAGGGATAGATTAAGATTAAGAACATGTTTCTTTCTGGGTACATGATTCAATCTACCACAGCAACTGTGCCAAGTAGTTACATCACCTCGGGCGACAGATGGTGAAATTAAGACAATGAAAAAATCCAATTTGCGTATCAGAGTTTATTGAACAAAACCAACAGTGGCTCCTCTGCCCTGACTTGAAATTCACTTCCAGGTTAAGTTCTGATAAAGGAAAGCAATAGATGACATACGGAATATCATTTTCGCTTCCAGGAATATATTTTAAAATTATATTCAGAGGAGGAGGCCCACAATGGTGAAAAGATTTATACCCAGGTCATTTAGGCACATGGTTGAATTTTTCCACTATGCAGCACTAGAGGGCAATGCAAAGACCCAGGGATAGAAGTCTGGAAGCAACTAAAAGGCAAACTGTTGGCCAGACCTAACCGACCATTAAGATGCTAGCTACAACTAACAATTCTGAATGCCAAAAAAGAAAGAAAAAACAAAGACAGAAAGAGTGAAAAAGTCAATGAAAAATAAAAAAAGGAAAAGAAAACAGCCTTGAATTTTCAAGAAATAAAAGGCAGAGGAATATATTAAAAACTTCCCCACAGGGACTCAGTCATCTAGTCTTTGAGAGCCTCTATTATACAGACAATTCAGTTCATTTAAATGTTACCAGAACCAAAATAGATGCCAAAGGAAATTACAGATTTAAAGAAACTCTGGAAAAAGGGTAGCCCATCACAATGTGTAGAGTAATTGGGTCATGATTCAAACAAACCTTTAAAAAATGCCAACGAAATAAATGGAAATTTTACACACTCTTGATATTAGATGACATTAATTAATTATTGTTAGATTTTAGTAGCCTAACTATATTGCGCTTATGTTTTAAAACTACTTATTTGTGGACACATGTTCAAATGCTTATGGATGATATGGCTTGATGTTTGAAACTTCCCTCTACATAATATTCCAAAAAAGGAGAGTAGATGGGGTGTCTTAGGGGCAAGGTTGCCCAGGAACTGATTATTTGGGGGGCTGATGATGGGTATATGGGATTCATTAAGCTATTTTACTTTTATGAATATTTAAACTTCTCCATAATAAAGAGTTAAGAAAAAAGAAAAAAACACAGAGCTGATGTTTTTAGTATGGTGAATTAAATTTTAATAAGGATGTACTTTTCCAGTGAATCCACTGGCTACCAACTTTATTATAGGTACAAATTATTTTCTAAAGGAACAGTCTCTTATCATTGAAAAAGATCCCGAATATGCTTGTATTAGGCAAAGGGGTCCAGAAATGTACTTTAAGTTTATAACAGCAGCCTAGGAAATAATTGCTTTAAAATATGTCCGTTTAAATATGGAATCCACAGGTTAGTTCCATGGCATTTCTCAAAATTATTAGTTATGTTAGAGACATTATATAGCAACAGAAACTTTTTGACATGGTTTATATGAAAGCCTGAGAAGGATTTAAAAACCTAAGAAGTCAATATGATGCAAGGAAAAAGAATTCTAAACAAGAATGTCATGCATATTCACTGGATGTTATGTGCCAAGATCTGTCTCTTAAATCTTACAGAAAACTCTGAAAAGCCAAAATGTAGGATCCCATAAAGCCTACTGATGTGGCTCTGAAACTTCTCGATCTTTTTTCCTATTCAAGTGGAATTTAGAAAAAAAGAGAACAAATGCAGATCGTGGAAAACAGTGGGATATAATCCACTGAAAATCAGAGCAAAAAAGGAGAGCATAGCTGAGATAATGCAGCATTAAAATAGTTAAAGGTAGTGTAATAGAGTAGAAATCACAGAGTTTTAAGCAAAAATCTGGGTTCAGCAGCTAGTTCACTGCTTAACCACAGGCAGCCCAGGGAAGGCAATGGGCTTTGTGGGTGAAGCTGTGAAGTGCTGGGTGGATCCTTGGTTAATTTTGAATAAAAGGGCTGGGGAATTTTGCCCAACTTTCTGCAAGACGGTTCTAGTTGGTAAATTAAGTTTGTGTTCTTTAACTTAAAAAACCAACTAAGGTGCAAAATCTGTAGTGAAAGCAAACAGAAAATATACATTTGTAATGCCAGTCCTAGCTGGATTTCGCTGAGATATTTTTTAAAATTGTGTTTGCTGTTATTTGTAATAATGACTTTTATTTTTCCCTCACCACAAAAGTACATGGTACTATGGAAAATGTTCTGATTATCAGCTTAAATGGTTCTTAATATTTTTTTCTATTTATTTTTGGTCATCAGTGTGACAGTAATTTAAAAAACATGCTACTTTTACAATGCAAAAATGAATTGAGGCTATTCAGCTATTATACTAAAGGCTTAGGAATCCTTTGAGACTTAAAGCTTCCGATGCTGTTTGCATTAATTTTTAATCAGTTAACAATATTTAATATGAAGGAAACATAAAACAGTGTGACTAAGCAATTTTGAAATCATCCACATTGACCTTTAGGTTGAATATATCAATTTGAAAAGAGAACACATAGGTGGTTTAAGATTTTCTTGTTGAGCTTTTGGTTTTACAGTTATGCTTGGCTGGAAATTAAAATTAGCATTAAAACATATTAATTTTCTTACTGCAAATAAAAGTAAATCTTTCGGGGAGCATGGTAAATGTTATAATTTGCTAATGCTGCCAGAATGCAGTATGCCATAAATGGAATGGCTTTTATACAGAGGACTTACTAAGTTGTAGGTTTACAGTTTTAAGGCCATAAAAATGTCCAAACCAAGGTATCCAGAGAAAGAGACCTTGACTCCAACGAAAAGGCCGATATCATCACCTGTGAAGGCATGTGGCTCATGTCTGCTAGCCCTTGTTCCTGGTTCCATCGTTTACAGCTCCTGATTTCAGTGGCCTCCTCTCTAAGCATCTGTGGGACCTCACTTAGTTCTCCTGGGCAAAACTCTGGCTTGCTTACTTGTCATGGGAAGGCACATAGCGATGTCTGCTGGGCTCTCTGTCTCCAAATGTCCGTGCTTATGCTCTGCTCTCTCCGTCAGCCCTGACGCAACTCCAAAATGTTTCCCATTTTAATGGACTCCAGCCAAAAAATCAAGACCTACCTTGACTGAACAGTCACATCTCCATCTAATCAAAGGTAACACCCACAATTAGGTGTGCCACATCTCCAAGAACAACCTAATCAAAAGATTCCACTCTACAACATTGAATCGGGATTATAGAGCATGGCTTTTCTGGGGTACATAATAGTTTCAAACCAGAACAGTTAATCTACCAAAAAGTTCCTATTATCTAAAGTAACAGGCTTAAAAAAATAAAATTAGGTAAAAACGTTTATTTGACAACTACACATTAACATCATACAGTCAATCTGAGTTTATGAAGTTCAGGCTCCATTCAACTTAAAGCTTTATAGAAATCCATCTGGTTAAGTTTTGGTTCTTCCCAACTCCAATTTGCTGTGTGTAATTTGAGTGACATGCACAATTTCTGATAGGAAGTGCTTATTTGAGCCTTACTTAAACATGTATCACCCCAAGTAAGGGTTATGCAGAGATATATGAACTTCCTGGACCAAAAAGATATTTTACATCTTCAAAGGAAGTGAAAAAAAAATCCTTGGCAAATGTGTAATGAACAAAGCCCAGCTTTTCTGTATTACCTTATGCTCTCTAAACATCAGACAACTCCACATCTCCTCAAGCTGTCAAATGCCCAAGGAATTTAAAATTTTGAGAGATCCTTTGGTATGTAAATGAGCTGTCTCCTCATAAACCAGAGACTCCATCTCACTTCATCAGGTACTGTCAATATTACATACACACACACACATAAACAGTTTGGATATTTTCTAATAAGGTATCTAGGGCTGAGGTGAGGGTATTTGGTCATTATTAGAACAAGTTAAAGATATAATCTTTTAACATAAGGCCAAAGATGATTTACACTGAGGAAACCTCTTTTTCAGGGAAAAGCTGGTTTTATTCAGAGTGTAAGGCTAGAATTCATTATGATAAACTGTTTTTATCCTTTCTATTCATTTGCTGCGTCATTTCTCCTCTCCCAGAAACAGAAATGTTGGGGGGAAAATGAAAGGAAAAGCTTTTAGTATTTCACTAGTTTTAAAAAATGTTCAAGAGCATTGGTGAGCCTATGGGTGTGGGAGAATAAGTTTTCATTTCTTTGGACTTCAAAAGACAATTTTAGTAAGATTTCCCTGGAACATTTTTCATTATTTTTAAACATAAATTTATCATATGATTAGGAGAGTTTTTGTGTGATGCAGACATTTGGTATAATTCTTTGGCATGCTATTATTTTTGTCTGTGGTTATTCTTGTTTAACTTATGGCTGATTTCCTGGGGGATAAAGGAGTATACTATAAAATCTTTGTTACGGTAATATGGTAAAATCCCAAGCTTGTGAATTTAAATGGGCAAATGGGTTACATAAGGCTATCTATGGATACAGAAATCTATCAGAAGTATTAGGTGTTGTATTTAGAGAAAAGCAAGCATAATACCTTTATCTGAAATATAATTTAAAATTTTAAACTCTATGGTTTCAATTATCAACTTTGGAATTGACTTAGAAAACAGCATGTCATAACTGAAGTTCAGTTGTATTCAATATTTTAGCACCTACTATGTACCAGGTAGAATGCCAGACAATGAGGATACAAAGATGGATAACACGAGGTCCCTGCATCTAGTATAATAGATTGAAAAACATGTAGAGAAGAGCTAAAACTAATGGTGAGAATGGACACTGGACAGATTTAACAAATCTGATTAGGAAGTATGATAGATGGTGTTAAATAAAGTCACACTTGTCTTCACAAAATCATATAACTAATGAAAACATGCTGAAACTTGATGAAAATAACTTTAGGATTCATTCAGAGGGTCTGGTCTCGAATCTGATCATTTATAGTGGCCAGGCTATTGTTGGGAAAGTGAAGTGTTTGGAGAAGGGGCAAGAAGATCAAGAGTAGTTTAAAGGGAGGGGAGTTGGGTGAAATTGACAATCAGTCAATTGAAGTCCTAGGATGTCCAATGTGTAGAGGTGCATGGTTAAGAAATTGGGTAAAAATGCTGATTTAAATACTTTTATTTTTGGTAAGTCACTCTCTCGCCATAGTATTGAAAAAGCTTAATGTTCCACATTGTTGATTCATTTTGGACCAGTTTTTTACTACAATCCTGAGGATTTTTTTTCCCTCTCCATGAGATGAGTCTTCTTCCACTATTTGTATCTATGTTACTGATTTTGATCCCAAATATGCTATTTTGAGCTTACTTTGCATATACAGTGCATCAGTTACAATCCATGATACCATTTTTTTGTTAAAATAATGAAATAATAGCTGTTAGGTAAGTAATCGCTAAATAAATTTCTTCGAGTTAACAATGAAAAGTAGGCTAAGTGAAAACATACACCGAGGTCAGTGTTGTAAGCACTACGACCAGGGACCCATCTGAAGGTTGTAGGTTTCTGTAAAGTTACCCTAGTGCATGGAAGACTTGTGGAGTCTTATATATTGTCCTAGGTGTTCTTTAGGATTGGCTGAAATGATCCTGGTTGGGAGTTGGCAGGTTATGATAGGTAGCAAGGTCTAAGTGAAACTTGTATAAGAGCAACCTCCAGAGTAGCCTTCTATTTGAACTCTCTGCAAGTGATACTTAATTAGTTACACTTCTTTTTCCCCTTTTGGTCAGGATGGAATTGTTGATCCCATGGTGCCAGCACCAGATTCATCCCTGGGAGTCATCTCCCACGTCACCAGGGAGACTTTCACCTCTGGATGTCATGGCCCATGTAGAGGGGCAGGGAATGATTTCACTTGCAGTGTTGGGCTTAGAGAGAATGGGTTCACGTCTGAGCAACAACAGAGGTCCTCCAGAAGTAACTCTTAGGCATACCTATCAGGAGGTAAGCTTCTCTGCTACCTACATAAACTTTATAAGGGTAAACCTCAGAATAGAGGGTAATACCTATTTATTTGGGTGTCCCTAGAGTTTGACACAGAATCCCTCATGGTAATTTTAATAGTTCCATATTCTTGAGGTGAATGTCTTTTTTAATATCCTCCAATTAGTTAGCTATTAAGGGTTAGTATACTATGTATTGGCATCCAGTTTAGTGATGAGAAAGTTATTTGGGATAGAATGACACCCTTATTTAAATATATATATTTGCCTGCCCTAATTTTTAAAAAAAATATTATTATTGAAATATCTTCACACACACACCGTTTATCCAAAGTACACAATCAATGGCTAACAATATTATCACATAGTTGTGTATTCATCACCATGATCCTTTCCAGAACATTTGCATCACTCCAGAAAAAGAAATAAAAAGAAAAAGCTCATACATCCCATACCCTCTCACCTTCACTGGCAACCAGCATTTCAATCTACCCAGTATTATTTTTACCCCTATCCCCCCTATTTTCAGTCTATGTCTTGTCCCTATTTTTTTACTCATCTGTCCATACGCTGGGCAGAGTGAGCATCAGACACAAGGTTTCCACAGTCACACAGTCACATTGTAAAAGCTGTACAGTTGCACAATTAATGCTAACGGGACACAGTTCAACAGCTTCAGATTCTTCCCTCTAGCACTCCAGCCACACCATAAACTAAAAAGGAGTGTCTGTATGATGCATGAGAACAACCTCCAGGATAACCTCTCGACTCTGAAATCTCTCAGCCACTGAAACTTTGTCTCATTTCTCTCTTCCATATTTTCATCAAGAAGGTTTTCTCAACCCCATGATGCTGGGTCCTGGCAAATCCCTGGAGTCCTGTCCCACGTTGCCAGGGAGATTGACACCCCTGGGAGTCATGTCCTATGTAAGGGGGGGAAGGCAGTGAGTTCACCTGCTGAGTTGGCTTAGAGAGAGGCCACATCTGAGCAACAGAACAGGTTCTCTGGGGGTGACTCTTAGGGACAATCATAAGCAGACCTAGCTTCTCCCTCAGGAATACGTTTCATAGGGGTGAACCCCAAGGCTGAGGGCTCAGCCTGTTGAATTGGCTGTTCCCACCGCTTGCAGGCATATCAGGAATTCCCCAAATGGGGAAATTTAATGTTCCTTCCTTTCCCCCCAGTCCCTGAAGGGGACTCTGTAAACATCCTTTTATTCTCTGTCCAAATCACACTAGGATGCTTTGGGACGTCACACTAACCTGTACAAACCAATAAGATCTCATGTTCTATGCAAGATTTCATGTGATTATGGTGTTCGAGTAAACTGACCATAAAAGTTAAATTAGGAAATGCGCTACCCAAAATATAAAGTTTACACCAAATAAACATCTTTTCCTTTGGTCTCACACAGAAGTTGAAGTGTTAAAATATGGACGATATCATCCTTTACCTTGTATTCTGATTTACCTTAGTCCTATCCAGATCAGCTTCACTCATATCTCTAGTCAAAATCTGATCCCTTTTCAACTTTTTAAGCAGTTGCTGCATGGGGTAATGCTGGCTGTCATAGCTTCAGAGCTCTAACTGTGAGTCTCAGGTGTCATATAAATACCCAAAGTTTCAGGGAACAACAAGGTCATATACAAATAGCTCAGTTAGCTCAGAATTTTAAAATAACAGTACAATTCCAGAATAGATGTGACTGCCATAAGAGCTTTTAATCTAGGACCCTTTACAAAGGCCTCAACTTGATAACTCATGTTCTCAACTTTAATTCTCTGAGTTTGTATATTACTGTTAGTCCATATGAGTGAGGAAAGATAATATTTGACTTTTTGATTCTGGCATTTCATCCAACATACAGTTCTTAAGTTTCATTCATGCTGCTGCAGGCCTCACAGCTTCATTCCTTCTTGTGGCCTCTCAGAAGTCCATGTATGTATATACCATAGCTCCCCCTTCCATTTGTCAGTCATTGTACCCTTAGCCCACTTCCATCCATTGTGAATCATGAACACTGCCACATAAACACCAGTGTGCAAATGTCCATTCCTGTCCCCACTCTCAGTTCCTCTAGGTATATACCTAGCAACAACAGGGTTGCAGGATCATATGGCAACCCCACCCCTAGCCTCCTGCGGAACCACTACACTGCTCTCCATGGGGCTGCACTTCTCAGCTTTCCTACCAATACTAAATAGGTATATCTTCACATTTTCTCCAGCACTGGTATCTCTCTGTAAATTTTTAAACAGTTTTATTTGCACATCATATAATCCAACCTAAGTAAAAAATCAGTGGTTCCATGCTTTTGCCACAACAGTCTATATGAAGACATTTACTTTTCTTGCACAAAGAATCCTATACCCCATCCCCCATATCCCCTGCTTCTTGGCATTTAGCTTTGGAGTAATACATTTACTACGTTCAGTGGAACATATTATAGTGTTACTGTTGACTCTAGAACCTAGTTTGCATTGATAGTATTTTTTTCCTGTATACAATCCTGTTTTCAAACGTTGCAAGGTTGACGTTAATTTGTTCTCCCTCACGCAAAAAAATTCTTATATGTGAACATGTAATCACCACCGTTGTCCACTCTAGGCACTCCTAAGTTGTATCATATTGATATTTATCCTTTATCTTTACTTCTGTTGTCACACGTGCCCCCAGCCCTTCTCCTTCAACCATATTCCCACTCAGCGTCATTCAATGTATTTTTGTTATTGTAAAAGCCTCAGATAGTATTGTGCTATCCATTTCTGAATTTTTACAATCAGTCCTGTTGCACATTCTATACTCCTTCAGCACTAAATGCTCAATCTCTACCCTATTTCTATCTCTTGATCACCTATGTCCTCAACATTAACTCTCAAAGTCACTCATTCATATTAGTTCATATTAGTGAGAGCATACAGAATTTGACTTTTGTTTATGGCTAATTTCACTCAGTATAATGTCCTCAAGTTTCAACCACATTGTTCCATGCTTCATGACTTTATCCTGTCTTACAGCTATATAATATTCCATCGTATGTATATACCACAGCTTGTTTAGCTACGCATCCATTGATGAATGTTTGAGCTGTTTCCATCTCTTGGCAATTGTAAATAAAGCTACTATCAACATCGGTGTACAAATGTCTGTTTGTGTCCTTGCCTCAATTTCCTTTGAATATATGCCTATAATGAGATTGCTGGATCATATGAAAATTCTATACTCAGTATCCTGAGGAAATGCCAAGCTGCCTTCCAGAGTCGTTGTACCATTTTAGATTCCCATCCACAGTAGATAAGTGTGCCTCTTTCTCCACATCCTTTCTAGCACTTGTCATTTTCTGTTTGTCCAATAATGGCCATTCTAGTGGGTGTGATATGAAATCTGTGTGGTTTTGATTTGTATTTCCCTAATAGCCAGTGAGTTGAGCATCTTTTCATATGCCTTGTAGCCATTTGTATTTACTCTTCTTAAAAGTGTTTCTTCATATATTTTGCCCATTTTTAAATTGGGTTGTTTGTATTTTGTTATTGAGTTGTAGAATCTCTTTATATATTCTGGATATTAAAGCCTAATATGAAATGTGGTTTCTGAATATTTTTTTCCCATTGTATAGGCTGCCCTTTTACTTTCCTGATAAAGCACAAAAGTATTTAATTTTGAGGAGCTCCTGTTTATCAATCTCTTTTTTCACTGCTTTGGGTTTAAGGTCTAGGGTTTAAGGTCTAGGAAATCATGTACTATCACAAGATTTATAAGACATTTACATACGTTTTCTTCTAAAAGTTTTATGCTCTTAGCTTGATGTTTAGGCCTTTGATCCATTTTGAGTTAATTTTTATATAGGGTGTGAGATAGGAATCCTCTTTCATTCTTTTGCATATGAATATTCAGTACTCCAAACATCATTTATTGAAGAGTTTGCTCTATCTCAGTTGGGATGACTTGATCACCTTACAAAGATCAATTGTCTGTAGATGAGAGGATCTATTTCTGAACACTTAATTCCTTTTGTCAGTATATCTATCCTTATGACATCACCATGATGTTTGACCACTGTAGCTTTGTATACTGTTCTAAAGTCAGGTAGAGTGAGACTCCTACTTAATTTTTCTTTCTCAAGATATTTTTTAGCTATTTTGGGCACCCTGCCCTTCCAAATAAATATGTTTATTGATTTTTCTATTTTTGCAAAGTAATTTGTTTGGATTTTAATTGGTATTGCATTGAATCTGTAAATCAATTTCTGTATAATTGACATCTTAACTATATTTAGTCTTCCAATCCTTGAACATGGTATGCCCTTCCATTTATTTAAGTCTTCCATGCTTTCTTTTTTTTTTTTTTTTTTTTTTTTAAAGAGAGGGAGGAAGGGAAGGAAAGACAGAGAAGGAAGGAAGGATAGAAGGAAGGAAGGGAGGAAGAAAGGGAAACATCTTTAAACATTTTCTTGTTTTATTATATTTTGTTTGTTTGTTTGTTTTTTACATGGGCTG
The DNA here is from genome assembly GCF_023851605.1 of Tamandua tetradactyla. Taxonomy (NCBI): domain Eukaryota; kingdom Metazoa; phylum Chordata; class Mammalia; order Pilosa; family Myrmecophagidae; genus Tamandua; species Tamandua tetradactyla. The sequence continues at coordinate 184,764,558 of NC_135331.1, read as the reverse complement.
GGGCCGGGAATCGAACCGAGGTCCTCCGGCATAGCAGGCAAGCACTCTTGCCCGCTGAGCCACCGCGGCCCGCCACCATGCTTTCTTTTAGCAATTTTTGTAGAGTTCTGTGTATAGGTCTTTTGTATCCTTAGTTAAATTTATTCATAAATATTTGATTCTTTGGTAGCTAATGTAAATGGAATTTTTTTTCTTGATTTCCTCTTCAGATTGTTTATTACTAGTTGTATGGAAATACTCCTGATTTGGGGGTATTGATCTTGTACCCCACCACATTGCTGTACTGTTATTGGTTCTAGTAGCTTTGCTATAGATTTTTTTGAATTTTTGACATATAGCATCATGTCATCTGCATACAGTGAGAGTCTTACTTCTTATTTTCCAATTTGGGTGCCTTTTATTTCTTTTTCTTGTCTGTTCTGGCTAGAACTTCCAGCACAATGTTGAGTAACAATGGTGACAGTGGGCATCCTTGTCCTATTCCTGATCTTAGAGGGAAAGCGTTCAGTCTTTCCCCATTGAGGATGATATTAGCTGTATGTTTTACATATATTCCCTTTATCATGTTGAGGAAGTTCCTTTCTATTTCTATCTTTTGAAGTGTTTTCATCAAGAAAGGATGTTGAATTTCGTCAAATACCTTTTCTACATCAACTGAGATGATCACATGTTTTTCAGCTTTGACTTACTGATGTGGTATATTACATTCATTTATTTTCTTGTGTTGAACCACCCTTGCACACCTGCAATAAATCCACTTGGTCATGGTGTATAATTCTTTTAATGTGCTGCTGGATTCAATTTGCAAGTACTTTGTTGAGGATTTTTGCATTTCTATTCATTAGAAAGATTGGTCTGCAATTTTCTTTTCTGGTTTTGGTATTAGGGTAATGTTGGTTTTTCCTCCTCTTCAAATTTTTTGAAATTTCAGCAGGATGGGTGCTAGTTTTTCCTTGAATGCTTGGCAGAATTCACATGCGAAGCCATCTGGTCCTGGTTTTTCCTTTTTGGGGAGCTTCTTGATGACTGATTCAGTCTCTTAACTTATGATTGGGTTGTTGAGGTCATCTATTTCTTCTCAGTCGATGTTGGCTGTTCAAGTCTTTCTAGGAAGTTGCCCATTTCATCTAAATTGCCTGGTTTATTCATATATAGTTGCTTATAATATCCTGTCCTTACCTCCTTTATTTCTACGGAGTTTATGGTTATGCCCCCTCTTCCTTTTCTGATGTCATTTATTTGCATCCTCTTTCTTTTCTTCATCAGCCTAGTTAAGGGCCCATTGATTTTATTGATTTTCTCAAAGAACCAACTTCTGGTTTTGTTGATTTTCTGTACTCTTTTCATATTCTCAATTTCATTTATTTCTACTCTAATCCTTGTTATTTCTCTCCTTTTGTTTGCTTTGGGTTTAGTTTGCTTTTCCTTGTCTAGTTCTTCCAGGTGAACATTTAATTCCCTGATTTTTGCTTTTTCAACTTTTTAATACAGGCATTTAGGGCAGTAAATCTCCCTCTCAAGCACTACCTTTGCTGCATCCATAAGTTTTGATATGTTTTGTTCTCATTTTCATTTACCTCAAGATACTTACCAATTTTTCTGGTAATTTCTTCCTTGACCCACTGATTGTTTAAAAGTCTGTTGTTTAGCCTCCAAATATTCATGAATTTTCTGGCCCTCTGCCTGTTATTCATTTCCAAATGCATTGTATTATGAATCAGAAAGTGTGTTTTATGATTTCAATCTTTTAAAATTCAATGAGACTTGCTTTGTGACCCAGCATATGGTCTATCTTTGAGAATGCTTCATGAGCACTTGAGAAAAATGTGTATCCTGCTGTTGTGTGGTGTAATGTTCTATGAATGTCTGTTAAGTCTAGTTCATTTATCCTATTATTCAAAATCTCTTTTTCCTTATTGATCTTCTGACTAGATATTCTATTCAGTTATGAGAATGGGGAATTGAACTCTCCAACTATTATGGTAGATTTGTCTACTTCTTCCTTCAGTGTTGTCAATGTGTGACTCGTGTATTTTGGGGCACTCAGGCTTGGTGCATAAATATTTATGATTGTTTTGTCTTCTTGTTGCTTTATTCCTTTCATTAACACATGGTGTCCTTCTTTGTCTCTTTTAATTGCTTTACATTTAAAATCTAATATGTTGGATATTTGTATTACTACCCCTGCTGTTCTTTGGTTGTTGTTTGTGTAAAGTATCTTTTTTTCTGCCCTTCACTTTCAATCTGTTTTTTTCCTTGGGTCTAAAGTGAGTCCCCTATAGGCAGCATATAGATGGGTCCTGTTTTTTAACCCATTCTACCAGTCTATGTCTTTTGATTGGGGAGTTTAATCGATTAACATTTAGTGTTTTTACTGTAAATGCAGTGCTTTGTTCTGTCATTTTGTCTTTGGGATTTTATATGCCTTAACTATTTTTTTCTCTTTTTACCTTTACTGATAGTCTTCATTTCAACACTCCTCTCCAGACCTCTCTCTCCTGTCTTTTCTTATATGCCTGTAGTGCTCCCTTTAGTATTTCTTATAGAGCCCATCTCTTGTCAAAAATTCTCTCAGTGACTATTTGTCTGAAAATATTTTTATCTTCCCTTCATTTTTTGAAAGGCAGTTTTACTGGGTATAGAATTCTTGGTTGGCAGTTATTCTTTTTCAGAATCTGCAATATATTGATACCACTGCCTTCTCACCTCCATGGTTTCCGCTGAGAAATCCATACATAGTCTCATAGCTTCCCTTGTATGTGTATTACTTTTCTCTTACTGCTTTCAAAATTTTCTCCCTGTTTTTGACATTTGACAATTTGATTAGTAAGTTTCTTGGAGTGGGTCTATTTAGATCTATTCTGCTTGGGGTAGTCTGTACTTCTTGGATCTGCAATTTTATGTCTTTCATAAGAGATGGGATATTTTTGGTGATTATTCTGTCCATTAGTATTTCTGCTCCTTTCCCCTTACTTTTTTTCTTCTGGGACACCCATAACAGGTATGTTCATGGGCTTCATGTTGTCATTCAATTCCCTGATACCCTGCTCACATTTTTCACTGTTTCTCCATCTTTTCTTTTGTGTGTAGGTTTTCAGATATCCTGTCCTCTAGGTCACTGCTCCTTTCTTCTTCCTCTTCAAATTTAGTGTTGTACATCTCCACTGGTTTTTTTCATCTCTTCTATTGTAACTTTCATTGTCATAAATTTTGTTATTTGTTTTTTCAAACTTTTGTGTTCTTCTTTATGTTTTCCCAATGTCTTTTTTATATCCTTCATCTCTTTTCCTATATCTCACCTCAACTTGTTATTTGATTTTTGAGAGATTTACATGTCTCCTTCAGACATCCTGAATTAGCTGTTTCAACTCTTGAATCACATTTGAAATGTTGGTTTGTTCCTTTGACTGGGGCATATCTTTGATTTTCCTAGTACAACATTATTTTTTGATGGTGGCTAGGCAAATTAGTTAATTAGTTTATTCTGTAGGTCATTTTCACTCTTTTACCTTGCTTTTCTTGTTGGATGGCATTGTTCTCTGTACTTTGGCATTAAGTTCAACTTATTCTAGACCTCCAGCATAGGTTCTGTTTAACTGATCAGAATTTTCAGCTGTTGTTTTTTTGTTTCTTGTCCTGCCCATATGGAGTCTTTTTTTAAGAAGATAACATTTTCCTAGACTAGACAAGCCCAGTTCTCAGGAGAAGAGAATAGCCAGTATCAAGTTTTCTTGAGAATGAGACCCAGCAGGTTGTCAGATTTTCCTGTGAAGTCTCTGGACTTTGTGCTTTTCCTATCCTGCCCAGAGTAGGACCTCAGCTCCTCAGATTTGCTAGTCAAGAGCTGCAGTTGGTACATGATTCTATGTGTCCCCAGCCCCATGTGCCTCCTTTTCTTGGGGCCCATCCCTTTTCCAGTATTTTGTACTGTCCAACTCAAAAGCCTCTTTTGTACTGAGGAAAGAACTCCTGGTTTCTTTAGTTCTTGTTCTACATTTATCTTTGCTCAGGGCAAAAGATAAACCAGGGAAAGAACTCCTGGTTTCTTTAGTTCTTGTTCTACATTTATCTTTTCTCTGGATTAAAAATAAAATAAATAATGGGGGAACAAATGTTAAAATTAAAAAATATATATATTGGGTAGATGGAAATACTAATGGTCAGTGAGAGGCAGGGATAAGTAACGTTTAGATATGAGCTTTTTCTTTTATCTTTTTATTTCTTTTTCTAGAGTGATACAAGTATTCTAAAAAATGATCATGGTGATGAATATACGACCATGTGATGATATTGTGAGCCATGGATTGTACACCATGTATGGAATGTTTGTACATTAAGAATGGATGTGCTTGTACGTTGTTTTATCAATAAAAACCGAAAGAAAAAAAAAACTGTTTTCAACAGTCAGAATATGTTAATTAATTCCTCAGTTGGAGCTTGATTGACCTATTTTTTTTGCTACTAGTAAAGTCCCTTCCTTTGGGGGCACCAGCCTTCAGTGCCCATGGGGGAGGGGCACCAGTCACCATGGTTTGGGTGATTTACAGTTCTGTGTGGGATTTAAGCCATTCCACCCATTCCAGACTGGTGTGCAATGTATGTCTGATCACTGACATCCCCCCAACAGTTGTTCCATACAGTTCCTGGCTATTTGCTAGTTGCTCTGGAGGTGAACTGAATTCCACACCTCACAATGCTGCCATCTTTCCCTCCTGATTTGTTAATTGCAATTCTATAGTAGAAAGGAAAAAAAAAAGATGAGAACTGTAAGAATGTGTAGGTCAAAGAGATCCACAAGCAAAAGGGAATGACACACTTCCCCCTTGAGAAAAATCAGTGAAAGATAACGGCTTATTTACTGTGTCCTTGAGCTAATGAGTTGAGAAGTAACAGCATAATTTGAGGAGAGGCACAGGTTTAACTGGAAGCAGCTCAGTTAAACTGAAAGAGAGCGTTTTGCAAAATTGCCTTATAGTTCTTCAGAAGCCTAAAAAGAAACTTAAAAAAAAAAAAAGGTGGGTTACAGTTCTTTACTTGAGTCACCCTATATTGTCACATGCTTTAATCTGCGTGTTTACTTAGTGAATAACCAATGTTTCTTTAATTCTCTGCAACATGGCCACAATGATAAATGTGTTTTCTAGTCGTATAGAAACTCATATAAATGTAAGCTGTTAGGTAACACAGACCTAGAGACCAAAATACACAAGAACTCTATCTTCAAATTTAAAAAGAGATAGAAAGCTGTGGCAATTGTTTGAACAATACTATCCAACTTGTATTGCGACACTGCCATCTCATCAGTTTTGTGTTAAAATAAATATTGTCATCATAGTTTATAAAATGTTCTTTTTAGTTTTTTTAAAAAGTAAAATATAGACACTAAATGGTGCATGAATCATCCATATTTATATATCCTTTACCAAACTGTGATGGAGTTAGCATCCACATAGCCAACTTCAGATCAAGAAACATCCTGCTAGCCCCTTTGAAGCATATCGTCAATCTGCCCATGTAGACTTTAACTTTGATTTCCCTTCCCAGGCAAGTCTCCTCTTTCTACTATCTTTCCCCTCCAAGGAACAACCATTCTGACTTTCCTGATACCAATTTTCTTGCTTTGTTTTATGGTTTTATGACTTCTCCATCTATAAACAAAGAAGTTTAGTTTTTTCAAGTCTTGTTCCTTTTTAAAATGGAGTGTGTTGTTTCATGTCTCACTGCATTAATTCAATACTCTATAAGAGTAACCCACATTATTGCATATAGTTGTGGTTTACTTTTTTTCTTCTTGATGTACATATACCATTGCATGAATGTCACAGCTTATTTATTCTCTGGACATTTTGTTTTTACCTGGGGAACTATTATGAACAATACTTCTTTAATCTTTTTTTATTGTGAAATATATGCACAAAAAAGCAATAAATTTCAAAGTACATTTTAGAAAATCATTATAGAACAGATTTTAAACTTTGGTATTGGTTACATTCCATGATTTTTCATTTTTTTTCTTCTAGCTGCTCCAAGACAGTGGAGACCAACAGAATATCAGTATAATGATTCAGCAGTCATACTTATTTATTAAATCCAATATTCTCTGTTATACTCCACCTTCTCTTTAAGTGACATATATATACATATACATAAAAGTAATAAATTTCAAAATACATTGCAACAATTATTGTAGAACAGATTTCAGAGTTTGGTATTGGTTATAATTCCACAATTTTAGGTTTCATTTCTAGCTGCTGTAAGGTACTGGAGATTAAAAGAAATATCAATATAATGATCTAGGAGTCATACTCATTTGTTAAACCCTACTTGTCTGTATACTCCATGAACAAGTTTGAGCTTTCTCCCACTCCTTAGGGGTATTTGATTATGCCCATTCTAACTTTTTCATGTTGGAAGGGGCTGTCAACAATGTGAGGTATTGGGATGGAAATAGTTGTTGTTCTGGAAAGGTTGGCCCTGACCCCTCTGCATTTCAAGACTTATCTTGTCCAGGGACCGACCTGGAGGTTGTAGGTTTTGGAAAGTTACTTAGAACATGGAACCTTTGTAGAAGCTTATATAATGTCATAGGTATTCTTTAGGATTGGCAGGAATGGTTTTGGTTGGAGGTTGGCAAATTATGATAGATAGCAGTGTCTAACTGAAGTATGCATGAGTGACCTCTGGTGTAGCCTCTTGGCTGTATTTGAATGCTCTCTGCCACTGATATCTTATTTGATATATTTCTTTTCTCTCTTTTGTCAGGATGACGTTGTTGATCCCATGGTGCCAGGGCTAGGCTCATCCCTGGGAATCATCTCCCATGCTGCAAGGGAAACTTTCATCCCTGGATGTCATGTCCCATGTTGGGGGGAAGGCAATAGTTTCACTTGCAGGATTGGGCTAAGATAGAGAGAGGCCACATTTAAGCAACAAAAGAGGTCATCTGGAAGTGACTTATGCATACCTATAGGTACACTAAGTTTCTCTGCTACAGATATAAACTTCACAAGAGCAAGCCTCAAGATCAAGGGCTTGGTCTATTGATTTGGGTGTCCCTAATGTTTGGCACAGTATATTGGGTTTCCCAATGGTAAAGTTTAATAGTTCCATAATTTTTTCCCATCCTTCAAGGGATTTTTGCCGATACTTTTTGATTTTCAGCTTAATATACTCTGAGATGTATCCAGGCTTTACATTAAGCTATACAGGATTAAAGTCTCTCATTCTCATTCTGGGCTCCCTGTGTTTGGATTGTTTAAATCATTTCTCCAGACAGGTTGAGTTAGATTACATGCTACAGAAAATTTAGGTTCTTCCTTTGGTCTCAAACTGTAGGTGAAGTTCTAAAATGCAGGCAATGTCTTCCTTACTCCGGTTTTCTGAATTACCTTAATTCCTACTATATTGGCTTCCCTCTTATCTCTAAATACCAGGATATATGGATACAAAACAGCCCCTCAAAATCCAGAAATAACAATTTCCACTCCAGATTAAATGTGACTGCTATAAGAGTTTACAGTATAAGCCCCAGTATTCTTGTATTTGCTAAATGAAATCGCACAAAATTTGCTCCTTTGTTTCTGGTTTATTTTGCCTCACCAAATGTCCCACAGGTTCATTCACATTGTTGCATGCCCCCCAACTTCATTCCATTTTGTAGCAGCACCATGTTCAATCACATGTTTACACCATCATTCGACAATCACCTTCTCAATCAGTGCATTTTTTCAGCCACCTCCATTTACTGAGCCTCATGGATAATGTTCAAAGTCAACAGTCCATCAACAACCTCAATTTTAGATAATTTGACTATTCCCAAGAAAAAAGATAGCTTAATGAATGCACCATCACCAAGAAAATCCAAACCTTCCCCTAACTCTTGTCTTTTCCCATATTATGTACTGCCAGTGTAGGTGGTGTTGATGTTTTCCTGCTAAATATAGCTATAGCATGCAATAACATTTTCTCCCTATACTCAAAAATTAATACATTCTTTGTACAAGAGTCATACCATTGCAGAAGTTCATACAAGAACTTAGTTATATTTGTAGTGTCAATTGGTGGGAAACATGAATCTGTACAAGCCCCTTCAATCATGTTCACCTTCAATGTGGTAATATTACTTATAGACCCACTAGTGAACTGCCTTCACTTCTATCTAGTCCCTTACAATTAAGTTTAACCTCATTAGTACTGTATACCCATCTCAAGCTTCTGTGTATCTTAGGGCCCCTATATTCTGATTTTACCTTTACCATGGTCATAAAAGTGGAATCATGCAGTATATTTCCTCTTGTGTCTGGCTTATTTCATTAAGCATTGTGTACTCAAGCCTCATCCATCTTGTCATGTGGTTCAGGATGTCATTTTATCTTACTGCTGCATAGTATTCCATCATATGTATATACCACAGTTTGTTAATTCTTACTCGTCAGTTATTGGACACTGGGATTATTTCTATCTTTTGACAATTCTGAATAGAGCTGCTATGAACATCACTGTGCAAATGTTTGTTTGTGTCATTGCTTTCAGCTTTTCTGGATATATACCAAGGAGGGTATTGCTGGGTCATAGGGCAACTCGATTTTTAGTTTTCTGAGGAAATGCCAGACTGTCTTTCATAGCAACTGTACCATTGTACATTCCCACCAGCAGTGCATAAGTGTTCCAATTTCTCTACATCCTCCCCAACATTTGTAGTTTCCTGTTTCTTTAATAGCAGCCATTCTTATAGGTATAAGGTGGTATCTTATTGTAGTATTGATCTGCAATTCCCTTATAGCTAATGAGAAAGTGAGAAAGAGCATCTTTTCATATGCTTTCTAGCCATCTGTATTTGCTCTTCAGAAAAATGTCTATTCATATCTTTAACCCACTTTAAAATTGGGTTGCTTATTCTTTTGTTGTTGAGTAGTATGATTTCTTTATGTATACAGGATATCAAACTTTTATCCAATGTATGATTTCCAAATATTTAATCTTCTTATTAGTTTTAATATTTTAAGTTTATATCCTCAATGTATGTTTATTTCATCACACAATGTTCTGTGATAAAAAGATGCTTTCATCCTGAAGAAGACACCTTGCTCTTTCACATTGGGTAGTACAAATCTTATTTAAATTGAATTGTAAAACCTGGAGAAAGGGTGACCTCAGTGGCTGTTTCTTAGAAATGACCTAGCTTGTTTTTAAGAAGATATTTACCTAGTCCCACATATGAAATGGGTATTTGAAGGGCATGGAGGGAATGAGTAGAATACTATAAAATTCTAAGATCTGAAGAAATAATTCCCAATTATACTGAACCCTTTCTGAGATTTTACAGGCGGTGCAGCAACTCAAACATTGATGTGCTATACTTGACATAAAAAAAAAGAGAGAAGCTATTCAACATGCATTTATTGTCTCCTTGTCAAGCATTATACTTGAGTTGGGCCAAAGGCAGTGAAAAAAAAATGTCCCCATTCTCACAGAGCTTATATACTATTGGAATTTAGTGCAAATGGCAAAAAAAATGACATATCAAAGATGCCCTTTTCCTTGTAGAAATGATGCACATACATTTCATAGCATACTGTGAAATTAGGCAAATTAGATTGCTCCATATTAATAGACTCTATATCTTATATATTTTATATTGTTTTTATATATTTATAGCATAGAAGAAGGATACATCTTATTGCAAGGCCAAATGCAAAATAATGAGTTTAATATTCACATGAGTCAGGTAGATTTGTTAAGGAATCATTCTTCACACACATTTCTCCATCACTGCTCCTATCCCAACCCATCCTTTGTTAATTTCTGTTTTTACATATCTCGTATCCATTCACTAAATTCCATTCCCGCCATCACCCTGTAGTTTAAGCAATCATCATCTTTTGCTTGAACTTTTAGAGTGATCTACCTAATTAATCCCCCATTCCCTTCCCTCATCATTATTTTTCTAAATCATTGAGGGTTGTTTTTTTTTTAGTACCAATCCAGCATCATTTAAACTGTCAATGGCTTACTGTTGCTTTTATTATAAGGAGTGGAATACAATATAGTCAACAGCTCTGGTTTTTCGATGCCTGACTCTCTCCAATTTCTCTTCCTCTTGCCCTTTGTGCTCCTCTTTTGGATCTCATGGAGCCTTACACTCTTCCTTTTCTTCACTGCTATTCCTGCCAATTTCAGCTGTGTGTCGCTTTGCTTGGATCAGACCCCTCTTTTAAATGTTTTCATATCATGCTGTACCTCATCTTCAAACTGTTTTGAGTTTATGTGGTTATGTGGATGTTTTAATATCTATTTCCTCACTAAATGGAATGCTCCATAAGGCTGTTTTGTTCATCATCATTTCCCTGCCCAGCAGATCGCCTAGTAGGAGAAAAGACATATTTGTTGAATTAATGCTTTAAGAACAAACACAGATTGATCAATAAACTTAGGTTTACCATTTAATAAATGTGTATGATTGGTCATAGAAACACTGAAAAAGAGCAGAGGATATGAATGGATTGCTAAAAAATCTCTCACTATTGCATAAAGGAAAGATGAACATATTGGAAGTGTTGAATAATCTTTGCATATAAATGTGCATTTAGTCAAATGAATGCATGCTGACTTGCAGTGATTTATTCAACAAATGTTTAGTGAGTGCTTAAAATATCAGGTGCTCTGACAGGGCAGGGAAATTGAAGTTAAGACATAGTAACTTGCCTCAAGTTATTTAGAGTGCTTGGGGAGCTGGAGGAATGCAAATTAAAAATTAAAATGCAATGTGAATTACAGTGTAGTTAGGTGGAGTGAGACATTGTTTAGGATCAATTGTCCCTTCTGAAAAGGCTCTGCAAGGGCCACACCTGTGATATTTGCAAATAAGGATCTGTCCATAGGCAATAGAAGATAGAATTATGACTTTGGGTTCTCTGATTGATTAGACTCAGAAGACTAACTCAGATTAACCAAATACTTAAGTGACAGATATACGCACTTAAATGTCAATTTATGTATAAATGCAGGAGCTGCTATCCAGTTTCTTAGGAATGAATTTAATTGGTATTTTAGTAGCCAGAAAATAATGTATAGGGCATGGAGGGAAAGAAAAGACACTAGATTTTCTTTAGAGATAAATTTTACATCAGGAGTCCTCATCTTGGCTGAACAGTTGGAATCACCTGGGTCCGATCCCAGCTGTACCGATTTAATCAGACTGCTGTGTGACCTGGGCATTGGGACATTTTTAAAGTTCCTCATGTGATTCCAGTGTGCAGCCAAACTATAGAATTGTTGTCTTACTTGCCAGGCAGCATTATAGTTTACTAAATTGCCCAAAGCAGATACCATGACATTGGTTGACTTAAGTAATGGGAATTTATTAGTTATAGTTTGTGGCCGAGAAACTGTTCGAATCAAGACATCATCAAGGCAATGCTTTCTTCCCAAAGACTGGCTGCCAGCAATCCTTGGCTCCTGTGTCACATGGCAAGTCACAAGGTGGCATTTGCTTGTCTTTCCCTTCTTTTCCAGGTTTCATTGATCTCAGCTTCTTGCTTCTGTGGCTTCCTCTCTTTCTCTATACTCATTTCATTTATAAAAGACTCATGTAAGAGGATTAAGACCCATACTGAATGCAGTGGATCACACTTGAATTGAAGCAGCCTCCTCAAAAGGCCTTACTTGCAATGGGCTTACACCCACCAGGATGGAGTACTGTTAAGAATATGTCTTTCTGGGGTACATACAGCTGCAAACCATCACCTGAGGTTTGACAAAACCTAAAAATCATGCCTGTCTGATGCCAGAAAAAACCTCTTTGTTGATGTTTTAGTTTGCAAGCTGCTGGAATGCAAAATACCAGCAATGAAATGACTTTTAAAAATGGGAATTTATTAAATTGTAAGTTTGCAGTTCTAAGGCTGTGAAAATGTCCAAATTAAGGCAAGACTATGAAGATGCCTGATCTAAGGCATCTAAGAAAAGATACTTTGGTTCAAAAAGGCCGATGATGTTCAGGGTTTCTCTCTCAACTGGAAAGCACATGGCAAACATTGCGGCGTCTGCTAGCTTTCTCTCCATGCTTCTTGTTTCATGAAGCTCCCCCAGGGGCGTTTCCCATCTTCATCTCCAAAGGTCTCTGGGTGCTTGGGCACTAAAGTTTTTTCCAAAATGGTTCCCTCTTAAAGGGCAGTAAGCAACCCCACCTTGAATGGCTGGAGACACATCTCCATGCAAACAATCACAAAGCTCCCACACAGCAATATTAAATGAGGAGTAAAGGACATGGCTTATCTGGGATCCACAAGAGATTCAAGCCAGCCTAGGTGACTAGGATGTCTATTTTCACTAGGTTCTACGTCATCTTGCCAGCACAGTGAGTGTGTCAAATTCTCCCTTGCTAGTCTTCCTTTTTCTAGGATTCCTAGTACATCTCTGTTCAATTGACACAATCTGGATTTAGATTTTAGTGGCATTAATCAGACTATAGGTATTATTCATATTCAGGGAAAACTTAGATTTCCATTCTTATTCTTCCTATTTTTAAATGAGAAGGCCTCCTGTCTTTAAAGGTGGTCACTCCAGAAAGGTAATTTTGTCCATTTTGTGTACATTTGGTAGCTTAACTCTCAAAAATGATCCTATTTCCAAATGAGTGAGAGCAGGTTTCATTGAGCTGGAATGCATGAAAGTCATTCATTTGAAGTGAAGGATTAAGAGAGAGTTTATACAGACTTGACTGTATTTTGTTTCCTATAGTAATGAAAGTGAGAACAAATACTATTTGTAATAAATCGTGGAGGTCATGAATATGGTAGACAAAACTTTTATGTTTTGAATTTGGTTTAAAATATGAGGAGGCATATAAGGTTTTGAGGTGCAGCAACCTTTTTTGGGGGGGGGTGGAATTCTAAATAAATTGCAACCTCCCATAGCAGTGGTTCTCAAGGTATAGTCCCCAGACCAGCAATATTAGCATCATCTGGGAACATATTAGAAATTTAAATTATTAGAATAAATTCAAGACTCATTGAATCAGAAACTTGGGAGTGATGCCCATCAATTTTTGTTTCAATAATCCTTCCAGATGATCCTGACACATGTGAAAGCTGGAGAACCACGTTCCTAGGTAATTCCATACAATGACTTCTTAACCAATTCCCCACTACTTTCAATAATATCAGATAGAAAGATCAAGTCATGTGTGCAGTGTGGTAGCTTAAAATCTACACAATCTAACAGTGGATTTTTTCATGATAAAATTCACTATCATGTACACTCACAGATGATTCTTTCCATTGCCAATGGAAATCTGAAGAATGGGGATGGAAAAAAAAGAATTAAAGTTAGGTAAGCTATTTTCCTGTAAGAGAGTGAAGGTGTCTAGAGGCAGAGATCAGCGTGTGCATACTGAAACTCGTTAACTTCCTCTAATTTGCTGTTCATTTGGATCCCCAAGATTGTTTCTCTCATTTGCTCAGTCTTAAACGTCTGTATTCTTCATTTCTTGGATCCATAGTTCCTTTCATTCCCACTGCTCCTGCTATAACTTAAGCTCCCATCATTTCACGCTGGGAGCCCTGTATGTCGCAGATTGTATTTTTTCGAAAGTGCCTGCAGCAATACTCCCTATCTCATATGTGCTCCTTATAATACAACCTTGATTGCTTCCAATGAGAGGTGAGGCCTAGCTTCCCTCCCCATGAGCCCAGGCAGACCTCTGCGGCTACCTTAACAAATCAAGTACACTGGATGTGATGCTATGCGACTTTCAAGGCTAGATCATAAAAATGCCAGGCATATTCTTTTTGCTGTTTTGGGATACTTACAAAATGATGCTGTAAAAAAGTTCAAGGAGTCTTGGGAGCGGTCCACAGAGAGGGATCAGGATCCTTGGCTCATCGACTCAGCTAGGTTTCCAGCCGTCAGGCAGCACCGCTTTCTCGCCAGGTGAGAGAGCCATCTTGGAAACAGAATCTCTAGTCCCCACCTGGGCAACTCAGAGTGACACTGGGGAGCAGAGAAAAGTCACACCTGTTAAACCCTAGCCAAATTGCAGATTTGTGAACAAAATGAATTATTTTAATTGTTTTAAGTCACTAAGTTTTGGGGTGTTTTGTTATGCAGCAATAGGTAACTGATACACTATATAAACATCTTATGTCAACTCCTGATTTCCCAGTTTTCTACACTACTACACGGAATATTAGAAACTTAGTGTACTGTTGCACTTCTTTAGCCAAATTCAACATGAATGTTAGGCAACTGTACAATTTTTCTACCTCTCCATCTTTGTCATTCATCTATCCGTGCATTAATTCCTTTGTTAATTCAAAAATAATTAATTATTGCTAACTATTACAATGAAATGTTCCAGATACTGGGGTTATACTCATTGAAACAACAACAACAGCTATGAAGAAGAAAGGGAAATATACACCCTTGTCCCGGCCCGCGGGACGATCAACTGAAGCTCGAACTCCTGTGAGGGAAGAATGGCATGGGACAAAGAGACGCGAAGAACGGCAGCAAGACAAATATTCTGATCAAGCTGCAAAAGCTTATTGAGGAGGCTGGGTATATATACTCTAGAAGGAGAGGGGGTGGCTAGTAGGGATGGTGGTGATCTGGGATTGGTGGCTGCTGTTGCTAGGGCAGAGGGCAGATGTACGGTTAGTACTTTTGGCGGGAACTTTAGGCGCGAACTACAATTACTTCCGTGAAGAAGGCTGATTATAGTTTAGGCTGTTCTTTGTTTCAGCCCTGGCGGCCATGTTGCATGTTTCCGGCATCACTGAGGGTGGATTTTATACATGCTACCTTAATTGTCCCCAACACACCCTACTGTCTAAACACTTAGAAAGGAAGTGATTCTCAAGTGGGGATGTTACCAGTCACTTGGGGATTCTGCAAAGGTGAATGAACATTTTTTTGGTTAGCAGCCTCAGAGATGTCATGTTTGTGGGCTGGGGATCTTAATCAACTTTAAATGTGTAAGAGCTACATATAACAAAGTATGCTCCTTCCAAAATGTTCATAGAAAGTGTTTAATTAGAAAACATCGCCTGCATTACCCACCCAGATAAACACGCTCTGCTGGGTAGGCTTCAGCAGCGTGTTGCTAGAGGAGTTCTAGGGCTGTGTCTGTTACGGGCAGTGCGAGCACCAGCTGTGGCAAACAGAATAATGCTCCCCAAAGATACCCTTCTCCTAATCCCAGAACCTTTAAATATATTCTTTTACATGGCAGCAGGGACTTTGTAGATGTAAAGAATTTAAGGATCTGGAGATGGGACGATCATGCCGGACTAACTGGGTGGGCCCAATCAGGTTACACGGGTTCTAGAAAGTGGAGAAACTTTGCTGGCTCTGGTCAGAAGGGATATGACATGGGAACTCAGCCATTTCTAGCACTGAAGATGGAGGAACACAATAGGAACGAAAAAATGCTGGTGGCCTCCAGAAGCTGGAAAGGGCAAGGAAACAGATTCTCTCCTATAGGCTCCAGAGTGGATCACAGATCACCAACCCCTTGATTTTAGCCCAGTGACACCCATGTTTGACTTCTGAGATGCAGAACTACAATATAATACATTCGTATTGTTTAAGCCACGAAGTTTGTGGTAATGTGTTACAGTGGCAGTAGAAAACTAATACACCCCTGTCCACCAAAGTACTGTAAGTTGCTCTTTTACACTGAGACATATGCGCAGAGAATACATACAATTGATGTAGAAGTATTGCAAATTAACTTTCCATGAGTTATTTTTACATAAATAATTTTTTTGTATAAAATGTCTCCCTTTCATATAAGGAAATTATGACTGAAGAAGGAGTCCCTTGTTCAAGGTCACGGAATTCTTCATTAGGATAACTAATGATAGATGCTTGACTCACCAGTTTATTTTCTCTATAGAAACTCATGCTCAGCTTCTTTCCAAGAAATGGATTTTTCCACAACATTTTCCCCTAATAATCAGCAGAGTTAGAGTCACTTTTTGCTTTTTTTTTCACAAATGGATAATTGACAATCTTATGAAAGAGGGGTTGTGGTTTGCAGAGGACAAAGTCCTTTTTAATATCTCCAGAATGGACCTGCTTCCATTCAACTAAATGATCATGTCTGAAACATGAACGGTGACTTGTTCTGTAATCAGTGGTGTTTGTGTATCTATTTGGTCACCTGGCCAATACATATAGTCATTTTGTCCACATGGTTTCTATAAGATTATAAAGTGAGCCTCTTGAAAAAACCTCACCTAGTCCTAAAATTAGGACACCTCGCCCTTCCATGGAATGGGCATCCTTAACCTTTTCAGCTTGCACCCACCAGGAAGCTGTGCACATTTTCCACTGGATAAGAGCCTATTAATAGAAAGCTGACACTGCTGCAGGTAAAAAAAAAATCAAGTCAGAGATTAATTTCATGGAACCCACAGTCATGTCAGCTAAACATGATCCACTTGAGGTAAATGAAGGATGTGTGATCACTCTGCTTGCTATTCAAAGTAAAATAAATGGGTCTCCCTTTTACATTCAGAAGCTGAAACTATCTTTTTTTTAGCTACCACTTAAGTATCCTTGAATAATATTCCTGCAGATTTTAAACTTCTGATACAATCTTTATGCTTCCTAGATAAGATCAATGAGATAAAAAAGGGATTAGAGGGTGCGATACAGTAGAAAAATATAAAAAATGGTATTAATTAGGTACATTGAAATAAAGGTTGGAAAAGAAAAATGTGCAATTAAATAAACATAAATTTAGATTTGAGAGCCAATCTTGATTTTTACCTGAAAACATTAGATAACCATGAAAAGACAGAGAGCTTTTTTTCTGAATGTAAAAGAAAAAAATTCAGAGAAAGAAGAAAGAATAATCAACAGAGCAGAATTATAAGAAGTGAGAGACTAAAAATACATAATATGTAGTATTTATACGTGGATATGACAAATATAAAGTATACGTATTTGACTTGCGAAGCATAAAATAAAATGTGGAAATAAATGTTACGTTAATAAATATTGAATTCCTACAGTATATCAGACACTGTACAGGAAATACTAAGATAAAATATTTGTTAATCATATCACAAAAAGGTATCACATTGCTATAGAAAGCTATTCTTTAGTAAGTGCAATTGAAAATCATTAAAAACAATATTTTAAATTCAGCAGTAATTTAAAGCCAATAGCTAATAAAGATGTTTTTATTCCAGAATAAATTTGCAATCATCTTATTTTTCTAAATTCATGCATAATATATCTTTTAATTTGATAGTAAATGAGTTAGTTTCAGGCTATCAGGTAATTTAACAAATATTATCCCACAGTAATATGCTTGTTATATTCTTTGAATGGTGGAGAGTTTGAATCAGGAAGTGATATACGCAAGGCTACCAGGTCCCAAACTTTAATGTGCATGTGGACCCCTGTGGATCACGCTAAAAGGCAAATTCTGAGTCCGTAAGTCCAAGGTGTGGCTGAGAATATGCATTTTTACATCTCATAGGTACTGAGCACACTGGTGTTTGTGGCTCACAGTTTGCGTCCGAATTCCTAGAACATGTTAAATTCTGATCAGAGAATAACTCTTGTTTTTGATTTCTGCCTTCACTTTTTCCGCAAAAATGAATAAGCCAATGGATTGTTTGTGAGAAGAGAGCACTAGGAGGAGGAAGTTTTTTCCTTTCTTTTTTTGGCTCTTTAATGAGTGTGTATAAGCCATTTTAAGAAGAAAGAGTCACAATGCTGGGTTACTTGTGTACCATCCAGCTCCTACTCATTGTATGTATATAGTGTCAGATAAGTTACAAGGCTGCCAAACCTTAAGAAGAAATTTTTATTAACCTTTCATGATGTTTCTGTGATTGTTTATGAAGATGTACATTTTAAAAAGTAATCCAAGTTGTATGACATTTTATTTTGATGATTTTCAGCACTTATAAAAGACCAATTCTCATTAACTTATTGATGATTTGTTGAATATCATAGGGTGTTTGGTTTGACACTTTGAAAATGATTGGGTATTTATCTCTATAATGCATTATAAGCTGCCTTTATGATTAACTTACAAAAATAGCCAGTTTCCACCAAAATCAATCAATGAGGTTAACTTACCAGAATAAAATAGTGGATTAATTAATGATGATAATGACATTTAATTGATGAATACTGAAAAAGATTATGTTCTCGCCTTCTTTAGGAGTGATAAGTTTGAATTCCTTATAATAACTGGGAAGCATGAAACTTGTAAATATATATGTAAATATATTTATTCATTAAACAAGTTCAATTGCCACTAAGAAATGTGTTGTGGTATTAAACCTCATGGCTTTTGCTCACATAAGCTCTGGCATCAATTGATCATTCCCAATTCATGAGTTTGTTCTCTAGTATACAGCTTGGCATACAGCATGGGGCTTAGCTTTCTTCAGTGTTTGCAATTGTACAATATTGTGGTAAGTAAAGAATTACATAATTGCCTTCCATGCTTATTTTAGCCAATTGTTCACCAAATACATCACTTTTCCACATTATTCCCTGCATCAAACTTTATATTTGTGTTACTTTCAGTTATTGATTTTCTTTCTACAATGAGAAATAAATATCATGATAGCAAAATAGGTGGAATTGTAGGAAAGTTGGATTGGAATGGGTTTCACGGCCATTTCAAGCAATTTCATGTTAAAGTACAAGATATATTCCTGTTGTAAAATTATGTGCCTGGAAACTACTTCTAGTCTTTCTTCTGTCTCTACACAGAAATACACTGTAAGAAATGTCAAAGAAAATGAATATTTATCTTATGGTTAAATATTTCTATGCAAGGGTACTCAACATTTTCCCTAGAAAGCTATTTGTGCCTAACAATACTTATGTCAAGAAGCCCTAACCTAAATCTCTCCTATTAAGATTTAACACAATTTCCTCTCCTATTTTTGAACCTGAAAATAGCCAGTTACCATTCTCTTTATGGCACCCTTTGTCCTTTAGAAGACTGATCTTCCATTGTTCTCAGCTTTTTCTTAACAAGTTGAAAGAGCCAAAGAAAAACATTTCCTCATAAACTGTACATTATTTATCAGCCTTTAAGTCCTATTAACTTCTTACCCTTATGCTTCAAGTAACAGTGTATTTTTAGAACATGTAGCTGTCAAGTCTCAGTAAGGCAAAGCATTGACTGTACGAAAATAAAAAACAGTGCTAAACCAATCATAAGGAGCATTTTGGTTGATGCTGTGCTTGTGCATACTAACTAAATATTGCAAAGTTTGGAAAACAAACTATGTGAGGTCATGCAATCATGGTTTTAAACTCCTGCCCTTCCTTGTTCTCACAATGTGACTTTACCCATATTTTCTTTCTGCAATGCAGCTTCCTTATCTGCAACAAAAAGATTATAATCACTGTTTGTAGGATATGTATATGAAAGTTCCCAACAGTGCCTGGGACATAATAGGACGACATGTATATTAATTTATTTCTCTTCTCTTATGCTGATCAAATGACCTTATGGGAGCCATGATGAATTATGTATATGGGTGCAATAAGTTTAGTTTTGTTTACTCAGGTAGTAGCGACTATACTTTTATTCTAATATAAACAGTTCATTTGGGGCAACTGTTTCATTATTCTTTTTTCTCTTGCATCCTGTGAATATAGTGAAACTTTAGTTCCACTTAGTCCAGTTCTCTATCTTAGTCTAAAATTATTGGCATTTGAAGTTACAAGATTTAGAATTTATAATAAAACCTCATTATACACCGCGTTTTTGCTTTTCAATTATTTTTCACGTATTAATCTCAGTTTAGGATCTTACAGGAATTAAGAAATTCCTAGGTAATTTAATTATTTCTTCTGACTCTTAAGAATTTCCACGAAAGGCTAGGAAAAATAGGGTCTTCCCAGGCTCCATTCCCTGGGAGGGCCCTTGGGTTTGTATTCTATTGCTGTATGACAATATTATCACAACCTCAGCATTTTAAAATAGCAGATATTTATTGTCCTACAGTTGCCCTGGGTCAGGAGTCTGGGCATGGGATAACTGGGCCTTCCACTTTGGGACCTCTCAGAGCTGCAATGGAGGTGTTGACAAGGGCTGAGGCCTCATTGGCACTTCTGAGCTCACATGGTTTTTGGCAGAATTCAGTTCCTTAAGACTGTAGGGCCAGCCTCAGTTTCTTGGTGGGTATTGGTGGTCCTTAATTCCTACCACATGAGCCTCCCCACATCACCACCTGCTTTAGGAAGGCCAGCAAGAGAGTTCCTGGCAAGTTAGGTGCTCCATCCGTTTTCACCTCCCCCTGTGCAGGGCCCTTCCCTTTTGCTGAAGCCAGCTGCAGGCCCTGCCCACACAGGGCTGGGGACTAACAGGGGTGGAGAGCATGAGGCCCTTAGACTGTCCATCACAGCCCCCTAGGGTCCAGGATTTAAACTTTAAATGAAAAAAGACCAGGAACCTCTTCTTTTTTTTTTTAAATCAGGCTTAATCTAGAGATGTAGCTCACAGGAGGTTGATTTGAAACATGAAATGTGGCTTTATTTTTTGATAAAGGATTTATTTTTCCAGATATCTAAATGTTTTTATTTAGTTAAGGGTCCCTTCCTAGCATTTAGGAACAGGTTAAATCAAATTACAAGAAAGTGCTAGAAAGAGGGCAAAGGTGGTTTATAGTCCTGAGGGATGGATGATTCATTCAGGAAATGGAGTGCCTCGTGGCTCAGGATTTGGGCCACTAAAAGTCCAATTAGAAGCTTTGGAAGACTGGCTTCTGAGCCATTGGATAAAGACATGTTAATCAGGAAACATTCTTCCCTCCTTCATTTTTTCTGTCTGCTACACAGACTCTTGTATGCATCATTTCAATGCATTTCTATTTCAACACATTTTAAATATCTGATCTGCTTTCCTAGGTGTGTTTAGATTCCACGAGTTCCACTTAGTTGCTTATGTGAGCTTTTTGATGTTTTTTTCCCCCTTTGGTCATAGTCTCCCATGGGATATTCAGTGAAAGGCATTGGGGACTGGACTCATTGCACCTTTATTGGAAAGTACCTACACTTGTGTAAAAAGGGAAAGACTAGGGACTTAGTGCCCAGTAGATATCCTGATTCTAAATTAACTTCTACCCATTCTACTCATTTCTCAGATTTCAGCTCAGTGGTCCTTTCTCTGATTAAAGCCCCATTCTAGGCACTCGTACATGGATATCTGTCCTTCGTAACATGTATCACAGATGAATTTTGTATTTGCATGATTATTTAATAGATACCTGTATCACTTGCTACTCTTGACTAAATGAAGGCAGGAGACCATAAAAAAAAAAAAAAATACACATGACTGTGACTTAGCCGAGTTGCTCTTTAGTGTACTCATTTTCCATTCTTCTTTATCTAATATTTTAAATATCCTGGCATTTCTTGAGTACCTCATTAGAAAAGGCAATTATTAAATGTTAGTATATTTGGGGGTACGCTTAGAAACTATTGCATGGAAGACATCAATTTTCTTCCTCATTTACAAAGTCAGCTGGACAAATAAAAATTAAACCTGCTTGTGAATTCATGTATAGTTATCACATAAGACTTTATTCTCCAGTTTGCAACTTTGTGTTTGTCAAAGAAATTTTGTTCGGGATATCTATTACAGATTAAGTTCTAATTATTTGGAAAATTCTTTATCTTTCATCTATCCACTGACTAATCATGTGCTGATGTATCTTTTTAGGTAGACATAGTAGAAAGCAATATCAACAAAGATTAGTGAGGGAACATGACTTTCAATATAGTAAAATAAGAACTGTGAACTTTGTATAAGAACAATAATGATTTATGCACATAATATTGTGATACCAAATAAATGGGATATGCACACAGTAGGGCTGAGGGATCAAAGTGGGAAAATTCTTAGGAAAGGAATCCATTTAGAGGAGATATCTTAGTGGAGTCACGAAGAAACAAATCAAGTTAGGTGGTGAAGAAGAAAATGATTGCTTTCCCAATTTTGGCCCATTTGTGTTATACCAACTTTTATTTAATCCTTTAATATAATTAATGATGTAAGTGTTCTCCAACCACTTTCTTTGAGATGCAGATTTCTTTTTTAGATATTCAAGCTACCTACGTTTTGAGCTATAAAAAAAGTTAGAAAAAACAGAGAAGAAAAAGATACCCCAAATGCCATATCTTTCATTCAACTACATTATGACTGTACTAATTTTTCTCATATATTTTGTATAAACATACAATACTGTATTGATACAAAAATGACTTCATACCTTGCATAATATAAAAGTTTTTTAATTTGATTTTTTTCATAGTTTCTTGAGTATCTTTTTCAATCAGCAAATAGAAGTTTATATCCACATTTGAATGGCTGTATTGTATTTCATTATATTGTTTGTTCAGCCAATCTTTTGTGTTGGGTATTTATATTGCTTCTAGTTTTTCATTATTATAAACAATGTGGAAATGATCATATCCTTGCTAAGCCTAATTAATTTCTTTGTAATAATAAACATCACTGGTTCAAAGGCATAGGATTTTAAGCTTTCGATGCATATTAAAAAAATTTCCTCTAATTTTTAATAACCATATTCAATACATGAAAATGTTCATTTCTTCAGGCTTTTTCCAATATTTTATAATGTACATTTAAATGTTTACTGATCTGATATGAGAGAAAGTACTATATCACTGTTTTTAAATTTGCTTTTATTGCATGATGAAGTTGAGGTCAGTCATTTATTGATAAGTTGTAGTTCTTCTTTTGTGAATAACTTATTCGTTGCAGGATGAATTTTACCATATCAGATGGATTTATAACCGTATATTTGAAAGGCATTGACAGCTCCCTAGTTGCTTTCATTTCTCATTCATTAAAAGGATTTATGATAAACACTATATTAAAGTGTTTCAGGAAGGCTTAAGTGAAATTGGCAATAAGATAATTCACATTTAGTGAGAACTCACTGGGACCCAGATGATATTCTAAGCACAAGTATTCTTCATTAAATTATTGTAGCCACCCTAGGAGATCAATCATATTAATAACCCCATTTAAAGATGAGGACATTGAAGTACACAGCTATTGAATAAACTGCCCATGGTCAACTAGTTAGTAAGACACAGAGACAGGGTTTGAACTCGTGTGGTATGAATTCATATCTTCTGTAGGTTGAATTTATATTATAGAACTTCTGCACTCAAGCTTATTATTTCCACAGGTAATTGGCTTTACATTTATTTTACTGTATTGACTCTTCACAAGCTGAGAGAACTTGCACAAGTGGCTTCATTTCTTTGGCCCCCGATTTCCTCATCTGTGAAATGGGGTTAATAATTGTAACTACTTTCATGGTTTATTTTCAGGATTAAGTCAGAGAATAGAGATGTAAAGCACTGGAAGCTGTGCTTGTCACATATTAGGCTCATAAATATGTTGGGAAGCAATTGATTTCTCTGCTGCACACAGCCATTATTTATACTCGTGCCAGGGCTTCTAGGATGATACTATTTCTTTGTTTTACCACCATTCTAATATTGCTCTGTTGTCCAGTAGCTGCCATCTCCACACATTCATTGATCACAAGATTCATAAAGGGACCAAATCCCTGTGGTGTCCCTTGGACATGTCTGCTTCCATGTAGTGTCAATGATAACTTCTTGTCCGTAAATTTTTTTCAACTCGGGAGGGTGAGCTTTGCTCATGGTGTCTACTTGGTGGGCTCAGTGCTCCAGATTTACTTTCAGATATCCAAATTAGCAAAATTAAAAAAGTTGATCAGGATGGGCCATGGTGACTCAGTGGCAGAGTTCTTACCTGCATGCAGGAGACCTGGGTTTTATTCCCTGTGCCTGCCCATGCAAAAAAATAGAAAAGCAAAAAGAAAATACTTAATCAATTCACAATAGAAGCAGAATTTGATCAAGAAATAATTTATGAAAATGAATGAAAGGAATTGCGAATTAATACAAAAATTGAATAATACACTACTTGAATTGAGTTTGTTTCTTAAGAAGCCTCTTGTGACTGCTTCTGAAAGCTTTATAATGTTTTGGAGTTATTTTCTAGAAGTGAACCCTCTATACAGGTCCAGTGGATGCAGGGGCAACAGCGCAGGCTCACCCAGTGCTCTGTGGGCCACTGGCCAAGGCCCCAGGCTCATAGGGAGTTTTTTCTCCCGGCTGTGTTTCCCCCTGTGTGCCAGCTGTACCACTGAGGGTAGGCAGGGTAATGGTACATGATCCAAAGACGGGCATTATTTTAATAATCATGCACTTATTTCAGTACTAATTAGATACAACATAGCTAGTACATTGAACCCATAATTGATGAAAAAGCTATGCAGTTTCTGAGAAGTGAGTTATGTTGGTGATGGCAGCACAATATTGGGACCGTGATTGAAGCAATTGAATTTTACAGTTTAAAGTGGTTACGTGGGAAATTTTGAGTTGTGTATGTTGTTGCAATAAAAAGCTTCCCAAAATCTAATGAAAAGTGTTATATAAATAAAAGTATTTGATGTAATATCATAAAGAGGATAGTCCAATTAAGATTAAAATATGATTATTTAATAAGCAATATATATTAAGAAGAAAAGATGGACTATTCAGTAAATATATCCCTTGTATATACTCTTCAATATAAATATAAAAAAATAAAGCAACAGAAGTCTTGATTAAAAGTCTAGAAAACTCTATGTACTGCCTAAGGATGAGAAGGCTCCTAACAAGATGGAAAACCCAGAAGCAACCTATTTTTTCAAAGATGGGCCTATCTGTATCTATATAAACAGCATAACAAATAATATCATAAAGTAAGTAAGAAAAGAAAAACAAGACTGTTGAAGGAAAATATATTTGGTCAGGTGTATGAATTTATGTAAAGTGCATACACATATTTGGATAGGTTATAAAATTACACTAAATGATTTTTCAGATGCATAATAAAAGTAAGTAGTCCTTGATTATACCAGAAGTAATAAAGCTGATGCTTGAATTGTTGGAATCCTTCTTTAGTGTCCTTCACCCTCTATTACATTATTTCATTTTGATCTTTAAAATTTTATTAAACAGTGCTCCTTTTATCTTGTTTACACTGTTAAGTATATTCAGCAAATTGTTTCCCCATTCAATGGCCACAAGTTATAAAGGGATCTATTTTCTGAAAATAAGCTTTGGTTGGGCTTCATCTCCTACAGTGATCGTGACACCTGTCCTCTTTCCATGCCACCAAGAGCCAACATCGAGTTATATTCAATGACACTAAACAAATAGGAGGCTTAAAACATATTGTGGTATAAAAAGTGATTTCAACTATGGTCACGTTTTAGTAATTCTGGTCTCTTCAAGCGTCTTGCCCCCATTGCTGGACCCTCCTTTTCAAATAAACTTTAAAAAATGTACAATTGAGAGTCCTCTGCTGAAATTCAGCTGTGGCTTGCCATGTTTTTTGCAATGAAGTCTAGAATCCTCATTTCAGAAGTCACTGATGTATTTTCTGCCTACCTCCCTCTTTATCCTTCTCCCTTTCTAGATTGCTACAAGTGCCTTTGCCTCCTTTGCCTCCGAAGAGGCCTGCAGTTTCTTGAGAAGCTGGCCTTCTTATACCCTCTAAGCTCTTTCACATGCTGTCTCCTCACACTGGTCCCCATGGTGGTCTGTCTACTACTACATCACACACTTAGTAAACAATGCTTGAATCTTGTCTGTCTTCCACAACAGCCTCCAAGCTCTTAGAGGGCAGAAGCCATCTGGTCTGATTTTTATCTCCAATTCTTGGCGCCATGACTGTCATATGGTAAATGCTCAATATACATCTATTAAATGAATGAAAGGGGCAAAATCATTATGGCTGTGTAATGGTAAACTTTCTTTTAGCAGTATTTTGAGCGCTCATAATTTCCTTATAGGTAGATGCACTGTTACTCCTTTTGATAGTAACAAAAGCAACTCTAGTCTCATTTTCTTGCGTGAGATATAGGAAAATGTCAGTAGGGATGAGTTTCTTTTTGCAATTGATACATTTGATAAAAGTAAGTAGCTAGATGTATCTGAATTGATAACTTTAATTCATTCCCAATTGTATCTTCAGAGATAGACATCCTTTCAAGGTAGAGGCTTTTGGAAAGATCTAAATTTTTAAAAAGCTACAAAACAGATGTACAAGGGAGTTTCCAGTTACCATCTCAGCAAAGGGGTTAGCAACTGTTTTGTAGGCAGAATGATAGCAGTGAAAGAAATGCAAATAACCTTAAATATTTAGGAATTAGGGAGATCAGAATATAGATCCATCTCCTTTCATTTTCACTATATAGAACAATGCCTTTAACATGGTAAGTCCTCAGTAAACATTTGATGAGAATGCTTGAATGAATGGATAAATGCACAAATGTTGAACAGATATTTGAATGAATGAATAAGCCCATACTATAAAGTTAAAATACGGGCTAAAATAAATCAAATATAATATCAAAATAAGATGCCTTGACAAATCATCCAGACCTTAATACAAAAAGGAAATAGGTATACAGAAAGAAAGAAACTTTGGAAGGGAGAGAAATATTCTTGGGCATAGTTTATTATAGTAAAGTTTCAGTAAAAGATAAGATGTGGGTTGGGTTTGGTTAGAAAGACAAAATTAAGTGCTTACATTTTTCCTAACAGCTTGTTAGATAAGATTAAGCCAGGCCGTCCAATTTTAGTTCCAATCTTGTGTCTTTGATCTTAATTTAGATTATGTTTACAATTCATGAAAAACCAAATTTGGACAGAAGCACAAGCGTGCTCCTTCTCTATAATGCCTTTCTAATTTCTTTTTGTGATGATTATGCTAGAAAACTGCCATACAGAGAAAAAGTTTATTAAATAAGTATTATGGTTGAATGGGAGTTCAATAGCCCTGTGATCCATTTATTATGCATTAGCCTTTGGAATGGCAAAGATCTGAGTTCTAAATCTGTGAAATTTAAATAAGAATTGGTGCTGGATTAAATAATACATCCAACACTGAAAATCTAATCTAATATTGCTGTATAGCTTTATAAATCTAAATTGCATATTTATTTTGAATACGATCACTGTTTTTCAGCTAAAGGGACAGCACAAAGTTATCATTATGGAATCCAGTTCTCTTGCCTTTGTCTTTGCTTTGAAGAGACTTTGCCCAGGGCTGTGGCTGCTGATTTGTAGACCTATAGAAACAGTGAGAGCATTGTTTTGAAAGATGCCCTTCCCAAAGTCCACCACCATAGGTATGGGGAGGGGGAAGTTCAGAGTTAAGAACTGTCACTTTCATGGCTCTCAGGCTGTCTATGTGCTGTGGTGTCCAGAGTTCTAATCCACCATTCTTTTCTGTCTAGACTGAAACAGAGTACCTCCTGGCATCAGTTGAATTGGGGAAGGTAATAGGTTCAGTTAAACATGAACCGCTCCTTATTATTCAAACTCATCTTAAAAGCAGGTTCAAATATAACTTCTCCTCACTAGGATGTAATCAGGAGAGAGGGGATTGTATTCTTAGCACGTAGAATAGTGCCTGACATATAGTTGGCACTCAATAGGTATTTGCCAGGTGTTATTCTTTATGTCCTAGTTTTGGCTGATAGAATTGACTACGTCTAGCTATCTGGGGGCAAGTCTTGGCATCATTTCCCAGTATTTTTTATCACATTATCACTGAGCATCAACTTCCTTTTCTCTAAAGAGAGAATAAAATGAGCAGTCCAGCCTGTCTTAGAAAGATCAGTTAAGATAAGATATGTGAATTATCATTACGAACTATAAAGCACTACAGAAACATATGATATTATCAACCAAACTAACAAATACAAACATACAAACTGATTATTTGTTATTTGCAGACATGTGGTTCTCTGGTCCACACAGCTGAAGACCAGAATGCTGCAGGTTGTCCCCTGCAGAAAGATGCTGGGTGGAGAGGAAAGAAGGGAGAAGTGGGGTGAATCTAGCATGCTGTCTACTCAACAGGGCTTGAGAGCCGATATAGCATAAGTGACTGCCTAGAGAGAGTCACACATTTTACTAATTATCACCAATTAGGCATTCGAAGTAGCAGGGATCTTGGCCAAGACAACCATTCCTTGATTCTGTTATGCTTGATGTCCTATTGAAGAAATAAAGTAGCTACCAAGATGAAACCCCACTTTTCATGCTACAGTAAAGGCTGCAATAAGGCTGAGCAAGATGTTTTTACTAGGGTTTATCACTCTGGGATTCCTTAACCAGCTTCAAAATAAAGCATTATGTTGTTCATAAAGGGTTGATGAATTTGAATCTTAAAAAGTCAGAATTGCCGATGGCAAGCATTTTCTTACATACAACCTAAAAATTCTGTGTCTGTTGCACATCCAGAAGAGTATAAAATTTTGGTACACTTGTACTGAGATCTTTATTAAAAATCGATATGCAAATATTTAATATTTATTATCTCCAATTTGTTTACAGTATACTGTAAATACTCTTTTTGGCCAGCCTTGTGTATTAATGCAAATAATCTGTCAAGTATTATGGCCGCAGAAAGAGTGGGGAAAAGGTAAAGAACTTGGTGGATGCAGAGCATTTTCTCTTATTTAAAAATATGTTTTCACATTTGAAACTTTTCAGTTTTATGCAGTTTTCAACTGATAAGTAAATATAAATAATAAATTATTTTAGCCTTTTAAAATATTTTTAAAGAGCCATAAATGCAAAGTACTATTCAATAGATACAATTGTGCTAAACTAAGAATCCTACCCTCCAGAGTTTACATTTAGGAAGCAAAAACTGGAAAGTAGAATTAGCACTCTGCTTATGAATTCAACAGCAAGAATAAGAATGTGTGACTATGGACGGTGGTTTCTCTCTTTTCTCATTCCTCTGGTTCCAGCTCGTATAACTAGAGCTGCTACTATTTTTGAATACCAGATTTTGGATTTTCTTTCCATCTCTTTGCATCTCTGCCAGGAGAAGATTTAGGACCCACAAAAAGTGAGAACAGATGCCAACACTCCTACCTACCCCTTCTCCCCTCAAACTCTCTTCCCACCATGGGCTCATTTTTCCAGAGCCTTCAGGTTAACCTGCCCCTCTCTCAGTCCCCACTGCCAGGACTCCTCACCCCAGGCACTGCATTGTCCACTCACCCCTTCCCATTGTCCGAACATCAGTCGCTCCTCTTCACTCATCCAACCCAGGCACCAGTCCCAGAAAGCTTTGACTTGTTGGCTCCCTCCTCCTGAAGCTCTGATGGCAGTGGCTGAGGTTCAGTGGCTTTCCATATATAGAACCTCTGGGGAACGGGGGAAGGGACAGCACCCTATTTCCTCACGTTAGTAAGGCTTCAGACTCTGTTAGAATCAGTGATGGAGGGACTCATGCAAAATGTGCTTCTGGAATAACTGCCTGGGACTGATTACATGAAGGGCTGATTCTCTAATGGAACACATTGTTTTTGGAGCAGCCAGCGCCTAAAGGCAAGACAAAGCATTCAATGTTATGTTCAGCATGACAGTTCAACGCCATCGACTGAGTGCCAGTCCTTGGGCGTGGCACGACGTAAAACTGAAATGTGAGAAGCTTCAAGGAGCTTACTTTCTAGTGGGAGACACAAAACACAAACTGGCCATTACCATGCAATGTGGTACTAAGGTCAGTGTACAGAGAGGGTGTCTGAAAGCATTCAGGAGTAAGATTTACATCATTCTGGAAGTTTAGCCAAGGTGTCCTGAAAAAATTGAGGCTTGAGCTGACAAAGGTTTGCTTCCATTCTTTATGGAGATAATAGACAAACATATCTAAAGGTGTAAGGATGTCTACACTTTTATTTGTATAACAATTCAGCTACATAATATTAAAAAGGTTTTGATTGGCATACTGAGACCATAACCAACCCTCATAGCATACTTTAATTAAAGGGGGAAAAGAAAACATTTGTGCTCCAAATAACTACCTTACAAAAAAATCCTTTGGGACCTAACTGCCTATTTAAAATAAAGAATGGCACAAAATTGTGGAAAGGATTAACAAAATATGACTATACTGTGCTTTTGTAATTGGCAGTAAAGTCATTAAAAACATGAGTTTTATATGAATGAAAATGCATAATTTTATCCGCTGTGCAGCCTGAACATTGGTTGAAGAAATGCATTTCTGAATTGTTTTATATGCCTTGTCTTTATTATAATGATAGAGTTATGAATGAGTTGAGCTTCAGCTGTGTACTTTGCAATGTAAAGTCTTCGAAGAGATGAATTTTTAAGCCTCCAGGGCTTATATTCTCAGTTATATAACCCTAATTACCATATAAAGAAACGGGAATTTAATCTCAGTGCTTCAGAATTCCATGTACAGATCAAAAAATACAGGACAGCACTAGTTCAAAAAGGCATACTTAGATGGAAGTATATTTATCACTTATCAATTAATAATGAAATAGGGGAAATTGGCAATTGGAGGAAAAGGAATAAAAAGATGCTGTCTTTGACACTGAGCTAAATACTTTTATTCCCCATAATAACCCTATGAGGTAGTTTTAATTATCTTGGCTTTATAGATGAATGCTAAAGTTTATTTGCTAGTGAAGAGCAAAGCAAGGATTCAAACTCAGCACTGTCCCATCTAAGCCCTACTTTCATTGCTTACCTTATGCCAGACGAATATTTATAATTGTGAATTTAAATGATGGATTTCCCAATTTTCAAACTTTTATACAAATCTTTTGATATTTCAAGTTCCTATTAGGCTGGTTACTTTCCTAGAGTAGCTTAAAGATGTAAGCATTCTAGAGCAGGGATTGGCACACTTTTTTCTGCAAACGGCCCAGCAGTGAACCCATAAAGGTTTTATGGGCCATTTGGTTTATGTGGTGACTGCTCAGTTCTGCTAATGGGGCAGGATAGCATAGGCAATAGACACAAGATGATACACAAATGAATGAATATGGCTACATGCTGCTGAAACTTTATTTGGCTCACAGGCCATAAGTTGCTTTGGAGAGTATAGACTTGTCCACGTAACTTCAGAAGAACATGATCACTTTTATTAGAAGCATGTGCAGGTTGCAGCAGACATCTAGAGGAAGGAGTATTTAATTGTGATCTAAGGAGTCAAGACAAGATTCAAATGAGGAAATGATGGTTAAATTGAGTCCTGATGAAGGAATAGGGTGCAAGGTGGCAATTGGGTGAAGTAGCATCAGCCTGAGGATGCAGAAGACTGCTCACATCCACAGAGGAGTGAGAGAATGCAGCATGTCCCAGGAGCCAGGGACAAGTTTGCACCAGGATATAGTTGGAAGACAAGGGCTATGGGAGCCATGGTTCCCTTAGACTCAGTCTGTGCAATTTTTAAAATATAGACTTTGACATGGTTTTGCAATTGTTAGAGTCTGGTCTCACTAGATTCCAGAGTCTCAGAGGTCGAGGTGGAGCTTGTATGACCTGCTGGTTTTATGTCACCAGAATGCACGTCTATTGTACCTAGGACTTCTCTATAGGGCATGTTCCTTTCATGATACTGAGCATGAAGCTTTTCTTTGAAGAATATCACATGCTCTCACTGCCAATTGGCCCTCCTTATGGTAAGGAGGGAAAGGCAGCCCCTGATTCATAGGTACAGAAGGTGGGTTGCAGAAAGGTGAAGTGACACCCACGATGTCCCCAGTCAGCGCTGCTCCCAGCCCCATTTACTGCTCTATCACCAACTTGCTGCTACTCGCCCACCCATCGGGTATTCTTAGGGTCTGGTTTTATAAACTGTAAGACCTCTTTGGATGACGCCCCACTTTCAGAAGAACCAAACCCATCTTTAAAAGAAGAGAAAAAAAAAGAAGAAGAAGAAAATAATACTTGAATGTTTTTTAATTTCTTAGTTTTTCAAATCTCTTAATGAAAAGTAGTAGCTTCATAAGAATCCATTGCAGGGCGAATTGGCTTTGTTCCATTTGCAAATAGCTTGTTTTAGGTCATAGAATCTGAGGAGGCTGGGACTACAGAAAGTGCCGTATGAAAAACAGTAAAATCCTCTTTCACAGGAGTACCATTAGAATAACGAGCTCTAAGAAAAAAAAAGACTTTTATTCGTAAGATCTATGAAAATTACAAATGAACAGAGGAATAAATTAATAAATGATGTCATTGAAATGTTCTGCTTTACATAATTAAGAATTAGATTTTATAGATTGCTCTTATTCATATTTCATGAGAAACAATTTGCAGGACACCAGGAAATATTGCTGTTTTGCGTAGTTTGGTGCTACTGTGGAGACTGTGGATTCAAAAATTGTCATGATTTCATGGATGAGGAACTGTGGTTCTCAATCTTAATGTAACAGTGCTGTTTGCATATTGCAGAGGCACATTCTGAGCTAGAACCAAGTTCTCGTTTTATTTTTGTCTGTTTTTGCTTTTTATTTCTGTTACTGTTTTGCTGCAGAATGAGAGCTGGTCACTTCACAACTGAGAATTCCGCAGGGTTGACTGATAAATTTGGTAAGCTTGGCTTTTTGATACTAAAGATAGACTATCTATTATTAAAATCTAGTTATTCAGCATGTCCCATAATGACTTTACAATGATTTATTTACTCTTAAAAGACCCCCATTGGAAAGGTTCTTAGAATAGTTAATTTTGAATACATTTTCAAGGGTCAATTAACAAATATCAGAGCTAGAATTTCATTCTGGATGGTGACATTTGTGCTTCAGGCATTTCTTGATCTTTAGAGATAATTTTTCCTTTTCTGGATGTAAGTGAAGGAAGTGGGTATGCTATTTATTATTTAAGATAATAATATTTATTATTTAAAATATTTTAATTTGGCAATCATTAGCTTTGTAATGACATGATGCAGTTAAAATCTATAGAAAAACTTTCTCTGAAAGTATAGCATTATACATAGTAATTCCTTTGGCAAAAGAATAAACTATGTCATCTGTATTTACATTAGTTTATGTATTCACAGCCCGTGAAGAGTAAGATTATTTTAATATCAAAAATATGGGTAAAGGAATCCAAAACTTCAACTGATTGAAAAGAACAAATAATTGGAGAAGTAACTATGTTTCATATCTGATCCAACTGCTGTTACTGTGAATTCTGGCATCCTATCATTTCATTTTTAATCAGTTGATAATGCATGCCCAACTAATCTACTATGTTTATGTATATGTGGGGTGCGAATATATATTTTCAAAATACATTTATACATACTTATAGTTTAAAATCTAACACTTTCCCCAACAGATCAAAAATAATTAAGCAGTACTACTGGAAATCATCCCTTAAATAGTTTCAGTTTTTAGCTACTTTTGGAATTTGCAAAGGAATCACAGATTTCTTGTGCAATTTACTTTATTTAAAGTTTCATTGTATAGCAAATCATTAATGGGAATGCTATCCAACAAATTTGAGTTATTCTTGTAAAAGATAATTATATGGTAAGGTGAAAAGACCATATAGTATTTAATTTTTTCTCAAATGACCAATCAACTTTTACCTGCCTTAAGTTTCGGCAAACCTTACTCAGATCAGGTTTGCCTGATTTTATTAGCCAAGTGCTCTTTAGAGTTACTTGACTTTTGAAATGCTTGTGCAATTCCCAGAAGGTCATATATACATCAGGAAAATCTGACTTGAGACTTTTCAGTTTCCCTGGAGCAGGGATGCTATATAAACCTAAACCATTATAACTGTGATCAGCGTTGGGACTAGTGCAATGAGAACCATGATTTTCTTTCGCAAACTGCCATAGCAAAACTTATTTTTATGATTTGGTTCTTTTTATTGTCTGTGGAGTCTTTTAAAGAAAGCACATTTAATCAGGGTAAGGCATGGAAAAACATTAATGCTCACTTTGAAGAGCCTTCTCCAAAAGTGAACCAATGGGCTTAATATTTAAACTTGAATATGTAATATATTTCCTTTTGCTCACAAAATTAAAAAGGGAAGTGATTTATTTTGCAAGAAAAGTGTTTCCTAGACTGTTTCCAATTTTCCTTCTAAGATGAAACAGCCATTGGAAGGCAAACATTTTGCAGAGCATAATCCTAGAGTTATGTTACTTCAGAGAAGGTTGCTTAGTAGTTTCTAAAAGTACACACTATAAAGCATCCACAGTTTTATAAAGCTTATTTTACTAAATGTCTATGGCTTGGTGATACTAATGTAGTTGTGATACTTGAAGAAGCTTAGTTAAATAAAGCTTATAACAATGCACACTCCATAGAAGAAACTACTGTGAGATATCTAATTTTAATCTAAATACAATTCTGTCAGTTTTTTATCTAGTATAAACCCATTTAGACAAACTATTTGCAATAACATGATAGGAATTTCACTGTTTTATGTAATATGGACAGTTCCACCATCTAGAATCAATCATAGGACTGACTCTGAGGAAGGCAGCTCCTCTCTCTGGTCTGAAACCGAGTCCATTTGACCAAATACCATATAGGTTCTTGGAGAATGGGGGTATCTAATTATTCATTCATTCATTCGTTAGTTCATTTATTTATAGTAGACAATTTTTTTAAAGCAGTTTAGGGTTGCAGAAAAATTGCATAGTCCACTTTCATTCTTTTGCATGTGGATTTGCAGATTTCCCTGCACAATTGTCGAAAAGACTAGTCTTTTCCCACTGAGTATAGTTGTTGAAAATCAATTGGCCATATGAGCCCTTGCTTTTGGAGTCCATCCCTATGAAACTCATTCCCACAAAAGATACTTAAAAGTAGGCCTAAGAGTCACCCCTAGAGAACCTCTTTTGTTGCTCAGATGTGGCCTCTCTCTCTATGCCAATACGGCAGGTAGACACACTTCCCTCCCTCTTAAGTGGGACATGACTCCCAGGGGTGTAAATCTACCCGGCCTCATAGGACAGAAATCCCAGGATGAGCCAGGACCTGGCATCAAAGGATTGAGAAAGCCTTCTTGACCAAAACAGGGAAAAGAGAAATGAGACAAAATAAAGTTTCAGTGGCTGAGAGATTTCAAACAGAGTCAAGAGGTTATCCTGGAGGTTATTCTTATGCATTATATAAATATCCGTTTTTAGATTATGGTGTACTGGAGTGGCTGGAGGGGAGTACCTGAAACTGTAAAGCTGTGTTCCAGTAGCCTTGATTCTTGAAGACATAGCTTTTACAATGTGACTGTGTGATTGTGAAAACCTTGTGTCTGATTGATACTCCTTTTATCCAGGGTATGGACAGATGAGCAAAAAAAAAAAAGGCAAAAAATAAATAGGTAATAGGAGGGATATAGGGTAAAATAAATTGGGTAGATAGACACACCAGTGGTCAGTGAGAGGGAGGGGTAAGGGGTATGGTATGTATGAGTTTTTTCTTTTTTCTTGTTATTTCTTTTTCTGAAGTGATGCAAATGTTCTAAAAAAGATCATGGTTATGAGTACACAACTATGTGATGATATTGTGAGCCATTCATCATACACTATGTATGGAATATATGTATGGGAAGATATCTCAATAAAAACATTTTAAAAAATCAATATGCCATAGATGCGTGGGCTCACATAAAATGTAATGCCAGCTTTAGGTCTATTTAGACATACAGTTCAGAAGATGAAAGTGCTCGGGACTAAGCAATACCCAATACTTGGAAACTTTGATAATGAGTAGACTTTAGAAAGATGATTCTTTTGAGCTCCTGTTTTAGTCTCTTTTCTTAACATGGGAAGTAGAATGCTTGCTCCCACTCCAGATGTGTGCAGCTTTATCATCTTGTCTCTAAAACTCTGAGCTTCTTAAAAGAAAAATGTTTGAAGTATTATTTGTGTTTATCTAATTGCTTGCATTTTTGAAATATGGAAATAAATACCTTAATGTTCTTTTCAGAAAAGCATAAAGGAGCTTCAAGCTCATTTTGAAGTCCTTTGAAAGGCAGAGGAAGCTGGGGTTTTTTGTTGTTGTTGTTTTTCTGTGGATTAAATGATGAAAACCAGCAAATCTTATCTCTCTCCAACTTTTCGGCCTTCATTTTCTTCATGTGATATGTGGATTCAATGCAGAAAGATGGAAGCCTGGGCTAGACTCTTCTGATTTGTTCTAATCCTTTCAAAAAGTTTATGGAAGATTTGAGTTCCGGCTGAACAAAAATTATAATGATATCCTATTATAAAGGTGCCCAATTCTAAGTATATAGTTCCTTATAAATTTTGTAAACTTTCTGGTCATTACTGTTGTGCTGATGACCCACTGAGTGATGTTAGGATACACAGATGTCTTAACACATTTTGTCTATGCCCTCCCACTCTTTTCCGTATTACCAAGTTTAACGTACTATTTTTTTGTTTGTTCAGCTTAACTATCTTTTCAATGTGCATTTTCCAAACTTCTATGTAGATAAATTCCCAAGTCCTACCCCAAAGCTACTGAACTAGAATTCCTGGGGCTGTTGTCTGGGAATCTGTGATTAAAAATTATTCGGGGTGATTCTGATGTAACCAGCTGGCATTAGGTTACAGTCTGGCATTTGAGAAATATTTGTAATCCAAAGATTCACAACTATTTTTGCATATAATACTCACTATGCTATCTGATGAAAAGGATGGAGCATTTTTTCTCAGAGCATCTTGGTATGTAGATATCAAATTTGTCATATAATTTCAAGCGTGTCTTGAATGGCCTGAAGCTCAGTTGTTGATCCATGGGTTAGAGTTGTGTACCTCTGACTTGACCCAAACTCCTTGTTTTACAGGTGATCTCACAGTAAGTGTCTTTCTTATTCACAGGCAGACCCTGGACCAGAGCCAGCACCCTGATTTCTTGTCCCCTGCTTGGTCCACAGTCACACATTTCTTCTGAGAGTCAGAGTTCCTCTTTTTCCCTGTCCCTACACATACAGTTCTTATAAACACTTCTTTCTCTGGATACATAATGAAATAAATTCCATCATGTTGTTGTTTTTCTCATGTAGTAAAGAACACTTCTTTTAAGTTAAGATGTGACATACATAGAGTCATCCTGTTAAGCTGAATATTTCTGTTGGTTCAAGTTCATACAACCTGCACTTGCTTCCCTCAGTAGGTCTTGGACAGATGAATGATAAGGCAATGCATACTAGTGAAGTCCTAATTCTGTTATCAGATTATTTTTTAACGTAAGGATTACTTTAAATTTTTCCCATGATTCTTGTAAACATCAATATAAAGCTTAGAATGTGTTCAAGTAGGATATTCTTTCTGGAGTAAAAAGAAAGGGAGTGTTAAAAAAAAAGCAGAAAGTATAATTTGATCATTTTACTCCTATGTGACTCACTTAGATTCTAATGATGAAGTGAGTCTTTTAGAAGCCATGCTGTTCTGTTTCCATGCCAATGACCTAAACAGGATTTTATAAAAAATATAAAAAAGATTCTACAAAAAAGGGGGGAAAATACTGAATAGCTAGGTATTTTATGTTAATACTTCTCACTGGGATTGTTTGTGCTTTCCTGTTATATTCATAATATAAAAATCCAGAAATGCTTAACTCAGTCTCTTATGTACAAATTTTGGGGGTCACACTATACCTCAGATTAGTTTCGCGTCTACCTACTGCAGGACTCTGGAGTATCCTGTTGCTTTCCATTTTGTGACATTCTTGACGCTCATTGTTAGTTTTCCAGTTTCTGTCTCTTTCAATATATTGTTGCTTCTCTTAGAGGAAGGAATCAAGTCTGCCTTATTATTGGAGAATTGCCAGCCTCTAACATAGTACCTGCCACCTCATATAAGGTCAACAAAAGACTTCTTGAGTAAAGGAATCTTGTGGCTTTACTTGGAATTATGACACTCCAAATGTCCTTCAGATGATTTTGCTATGACATTCACATTCATTCATTCATCAACAGTGACTTACCATGTGCCTGACATTATTCACCAAGACAGATAAGACAAAGTCCCTGCGCTAAGTGCTTTTCTTTACTTTCTGTTACTATCTTTTGGTACTTGAAAAGCAAACATAACTATTTTTCTGTAGGATGATTTCATTATAAAGGGTTTGTAGAATGGCCCTATCATTTCCTTAGACTTAACTATTTCACAAATATTAGATACTTTCATTTTAAACATAGTCATACTGCATTGAAGAAAAACATTTTCTATAAAGGCTAACTCCTTCAATTTGCAGATGAAGAAAATGAGGTTCAGAGAAGTTAAGCAAACTTTGCAAGATTACACAGCTAATTGGGGACTTGATAGGAATGCATACTTGGTCTCTTGGTACTTAGTTCTGCCTCAGTTGAATGCATCATAATACTCGCCATATAAATATTAAATTTTGAACTGAGATGTCAGATTTTTAAAAATTGGCATACATAATAAGATTCCTCTTTTTCTTTTAATTTTAAAGCAACAAATATTTACTTGTTAGAGATAAAAGATTCTATGGATTTGTTTGCAGTCCAATTTTGGCAGTATCACTAATTCTAGAGTAACTGTAGAAAATATCAATTAATATTGCTGATAATTAAAGACGCAATAAAATGCCTTATAATTTTTATTAAATGGTCCCTGGGGAACTCAGTAAAATTAGACATGTCACTGATTATTGGCCATATACTCTAAAATATCCTTATTCATCTGCATGCACATATGAAAAAAATTATTCAATTATCACTGCTCTTCAAAAATGCATGAAAATTTTCTTGTAAATACAAAGCACAGGTCTAGTCATGCTAATATTTAAATACATCAAAAGTAAGCCATGTTGATTCATGAAAGAGTTGTCTAAGGACTCACCCAAAGAAATAAAACTTTAAAGAAATGTAGGTCTTACTTCTTGAATTCCCTTAACTTTTCCAAAACTTGCTAATGACAGTGTGAAGTTCTCAGCATTTTTATGAGAATAGTTCTAGGAAGAAGGTTATTGCTATTGTTGAATACATCTATAAGAAAATAGTGTGAATTGCTGTCTGCCTTTGGGGGGGTCTCACACTCTTAATGGAAGTAAATTGGAAGCTTTTTTTGAAACCACAATGATAAGATTATGGCTTCCTCTCTGGTCAAGACAGCAGGAATGATTAATTCTTTGGGAAGAATTGATTTTCTGAAAATGTCTTTAGGAAAGAGAAAAGATAGAAATTCACATTAGACCCAACAAATCATGGAAAGCTAATAATCATTTTGAAACATTCAATTTAGCATTTTTTTCCAAACTGAAATAGCACACCATTACTCAAGCCTTTCCTATTTCAGAGGGTTTGTGATTGATTCCGTGACAAAGAGCGGTTGAGGAGAAGGACTGGTGGGGTTAGGTAAAGTTAAAAATTCATGGCCTCTCCAGGAAGGGAATGTGTCAACCCAAACACAAAATATTAGAGAATGAATTTCTCGAAAGAAATGAATACATTGTTGCATTGGCGCGATATTTGCTGGGAACAGGACGCTAACTACTCTCTCTCTGAGAATGAGCCATTGATTGACTTTGGGTGATTTTCTGTAGATTTCCCAGACTTCTAACTCACAAGGGCAGACAAACCCTGGAATGGTTCATGTCCTTAAGTGAATTTTCCCGGACTCGTGGGGTAAGGATGTTTTATTTTCTGAAATGAACCTGACGGAATCTGATTCGCAAAGTAACTGTCACCAACGAGTCATCTCCTGTTGACCAATTTCCATCCTTAAACGATCCCACTCCATGTAATGCCACCCAGAAGTTTTATTTGGGGTACCTGGGCACATATGAGTGGTATGGCAGCCTGGCCATGGTTTCTGTCATTTTAACATGAGAGAGGTAGCTCTATTCAATAGCTATGCTTAGTAAGTTGAATGATATTTCAGTTGAAAAAAATAAAACAGAGAGATATATCATCTACACATTTGTTATTAGTTTTTCTTCAGTACTTTACTCCTTTCTACAGTTATTCTGCTTAAACTGGTTTTAGAGATCTCTCCCAGCTCTGGCTGTTTTGGAGATTAAAAGGCCTGAATAACATCTGAGATGTTAGTGCTAATTGCATCATTAGAAAGGAGTATCTTGACTTCATTATTGACATTATTTATAAATAATTAAATATAATTTAAATAATTATATAAAATAATTTATATATAATTATATAAAAATAGCTTTTCAGTCTAAGAGATTATATATCTTTTTTTAACCTCTAGTCTTCTCTGTTGTAATTTAATTATTCTGACCACCTAAACTTCCTAGTCTTTATGAGATGCACTTGAACAGATATGCTTTTATTTCTGTCTCTTATCTCAACTCTTCCTACTTATCATAAAACTATTTTGTTACTTTATTTATTTCTTGTCCGCAGCCGTCTCGTTCGGCTTCTGATCCCCGGCCGGCGAAGGGAACAGGAGGGGAGAAAGAGACAGGCGCAGGCAAACCAACTTAAGTGACAAACACGGGTTCGAGGCACGCAACGGTTGTGAGCACAGACCTTTACTGGAGTTAAGCTTGCATTCTCTGTTACAGGTTCCACGCGGGACAAGATACCCCGCGGGGGAACAACCTCTATGCGGCCGTCAGGTACGGCTCCCTGTGGGTCGTCTCCACCCACCCTGTCCGGGTAACCTCTTATATACTGTGCCCAAACCCAATAGGTTAGTGCCACGTATACAGAGGTGATTGGAAGATAGGGTTGGTGGGCGCGTGCGTCATACGCGGAAACAGGATGCGGGCGCCATCTTGGCTCACTCGATGGGCGGGGGGAACTCTAGAGCAGGCTGCAGCGCGACCACTAGGCCTGACCCGGGAGGCGGCTCTCCACATCTCCCCCTTTTTTATTTTGACCCAGTGTCTCCATTGATGAGTGAGCTCCCGTGGGCCTGAGCGGCCCACTACATGTTTTGGTGCTTTGGGGAGTCTGGACTAGGCTTGCTAGGCACCAACCAGAATGCCTCCTCATATAGAGACCGGAGGGCCCGTGAACCGGAAACCATGTGACCCTCCCTGCAGTGCTTCGCCTCGCAACTGGGTTATGTAGGGGGGCAGGAGAGCGGCAACCAGAGCCGAGAGCGTCATTAGGTGTCTCTGTGCAATGGCCGGAGTCTAGTCTGGCCAGGACCGTGACTCCGCCGTAGAGATCATCCTTTAGACAAAAATTATGACTTCTGGTGCCGCCTTTTACACCCGGGACACGGCCATGGGCTTTGCAGCAGATCCTGTTTTCGAGCGCCCCGCCCTGAGTGGCCGGGACGGGTCATACGGTGAGGGGAAGGACTGGGTAGCGGGACGGTCGTTGCCAGGAGCATCAGGGGCGAGTGACATAGCCAACATGGTAGTGACACGTAATTGCTGCTGTGTCTGGAACAAGCGTTCTAACAAACATTTAACAGTGACTAAGCCCACTAATAGTCCCACTGCCACGAGGATCCAAGTAGTCAAATTGGGCCAAGAGAACCATGAGGTGACTCGGTTCCACAGACTTTGTACAGTCTCGCCCAGTTTGGAAAGGTCGAAGTCAACGGGGGTCAACTTGATATCCCCAAGCACTCGAAGGTCTGAATCCACCTGTTGGGAGAGGTTAGTAAAGGTAGGGAGGTTTTAAAGCTGGTCCCCTTTCTATACGATAGAAGGGTGACTAGCGCTCCTGTTGTCATCTTGTCGTTCGTCGCCATCATCAGCAGAGTTGGAGACCGGATCTGGTGGCTCTGGTTGGAGGCTTATCAATTTTCTGGGCAACAGTTCCTTGGCGTCCTCGGGCGACGTCACGGTTCTCACCAGTCTTTCCGGAACCCACACAGGTTGACATCCTGGTTCCTGGGGAAAAACACAAACAGAGCCTCTGGCCCAGCTGAGCACTGGGTCAGGGCCTTGCCATTGTCCTGACAGGACATCCTTCCAACGGACTAGACCTCTATGTGGAGGACTCGGAGTAGTGTGCTGAAGAGCAGGTGTCATTCCTAGTGAATTTTCATTTAAAAAATTATATGTAAATAAGGCTACAGACAGTTGAGCCTTCGGGGACAGGCCGTGGCCTATTCCCCCTTTCTGTTTTTTGAGCAAGTCTTTAAGAGACCTGTGTGCTCTTTCAATGATTCCTTGTCCTTGAGGGTTGTAAGGGATACCATGTTTTAATTGCACTTCCATATTTTCACAAAATCTTTGGAAGGCTTTGCTGGTATAAGCGGGTCCGTTGTCTGTTTTTAATATTTTTGGCTTACCCCAAGCTGCCCAAGCGGCAAGGCAGTGTGCAATTACTTGGTGGACTCTTTCTCCTGATTCGGCAGAGGCAAATAAAACTTGAGAACAAGTATCCACTGACACATGCAGGTATTTAACTTTACCATACTCTGAGTGATGGGTGACATCCATTTGCCAAATGTCTCCCGGGATGAGACCTTTAGGGTTAACCCCAACTGAAGGGACTGCTCTTTGTTCTACACAATTTCCGCACGCTCGGACTATATCTCTAGCTGTCGCACGTGGTATATTAAACCGTCTAGCTAGGGTACCTGCATTGATGTGAAATTTGGCATGGAACTTTTGGGCTTGCTGATACGGCGTCTGCACAGGGAAGATGTGTGGCTCTCGAGAGGCTACATCTACTATGTGATTTCCCTGTGTCATGGGGCCAGGCAGGCCTGTATGGGCCCTAATATGAGTTATGTAAAAGGGGTGATGTCTAGCAAGTATTGTCTCTTGAAGTTTGAGAAAAAATGGTCTTACTGAGGAGGAGTACTTTATAATGCCTACTGTCTCTAAAACTTTTACAGAATTTACGACGTACAAGGAATCAGAAACAATATTCAGGGGGCCGGCAAATTCTCTCAGGACTGTAATAATGACTTGTAATTCTACCCACTGAGGTCTTTTCGATTGGAATAATACTGTTTTGGGAGTATCCCCTTCCATATAATATGCTCCTGAACCGGAGCTGGAGCCGTCCGTGTATACGGTGGGGGCGCTCGCTAGTGGCTCAGGTGAAGTCATTTTAGGAAAGATTACTGGGTGTAAAAGGTTTTCAACCATATTCAATGTAAAAGGGGCATTGGGGCCATACTGATGGACGGCCTGCCTCAACTCCTTTAAGACTTTGTAATCATATGACTCATACTGATTATTACCTTGGGGATTGATAATAACCGGGTACATCTCTGAGACTGGTTCCGGCCCAAGTGGCTTGTAACCACCCAGCATACCAAAAGGTCTAAAAGTTGAAAAAGGAATCCAATTCCAGA
The DNA here is from genome assembly GCF_023851605.1 of Tamandua tetradactyla. Lineage (NCBI taxonomy): Eukaryota > Metazoa > Chordata > Mammalia > Pilosa > Myrmecophagidae > Tamandua > Tamandua tetradactyla. The sequence goes on along the minus strand of NC_135331.1, from coordinate 184,721,444 downwards.
AATGCCTCCCTCTATTGTTTGATGGCGTGGGACCCTGAGGGCCTGCGTACGCAGGTGGGGGGCACAGCTGTAACTGCCCCTCCCTAGACCAGCCTGTAGGGGGTTCCGGGTCTCGCAAAGGAGGGCCACTGTAATTACCTAATTCGGCCACCAGAGGGAGCCCGTGGTGAGGGTTTTTGGCGAGATCACCAAAACCATTCACCGGAAGCCGCCGCGCCCCTGCAGCAGGCGCTGGCGGGGCGGAAGGCTGCGTGGGTGAGACAGGGGGCCTCCCCCAATCGATCAGCGGAGGCGCGTCTGCACCCTCGGTCTCATCACCATCTGACTCTGAGTCAGAGGTGTCTGAACTAGTGCTTGACTCTGGCGGCTTGCGAGGTGGCGGCTCACTCTTACAGGAGCCGTCTGCAGACGAAGCCGACCGAAGGGTCTTTAAGGGAGCTAACAAAGGTGAACTTCCGGACTGCCCCATGTTTGCAGTCGGCACTGTACTTTAATCACTCGGAGAGCTCTTCCGAGTCCCCGGGGCTACCTGAAAGCCCGCGGCCCTTAACTCTCACGTAATAAGAAGTACTCACCTTCTCGCGGTGATCAGGCGCGGAAGGTCCGTCGCGAGCTCAGGATGCGCGTCCTTCTCAGTTCAGGAAGAGACAGTACGGCTCTCCTTGCAAAAGAGGTGTCGAGAGAGGAGGTTCCCCGTACGGGCCACCACTTGTCCGCAGCCGTCTCGTTCGGCTTCTGATCCCCGGCCGGCGAAGGGAACAGGAGGGGAGAAAGAGACAGGCGCAGGCAAACCAACTTAAGTGACAAACACGGGTTCGAGGCACGCAACGGTTGTGAGCACAGACCTTTACTGGAGTTAAGCTTGCATTCTCTGTTACAGGTTCCACGCGGGACAAGATACCCCGCGGGGGAACAACCTCTATGTGGCTGTCAGGTACGGCTCCCTGTGGGTCGTCTCCACCCACCCTGTCCGGGTAACCTCTTATATACTGTGCCCAAACCCAATAGGTTAGTGCCACGTATACAGAGGTGATTGGAAGATAGGGTTGGTGGGCGCGTGCGTCATACGCGGAAACAGGATGCGGGCGCCATCTTGGCTCACTCGATGGGCGGGGGGAACTCTAGAGCAGGCTGCAGCGCGACCACTAGGCCTGACCCGGGAGGCGGCTCTCCACAATTTCTCTGATTAGAAGTCATTATGAACTTTACCCTTTTATAAGCAGAAATATTGAGATTATTTAACATGACACTTTTTTTTTAGCTGATTCTCATTAGCAACACTTCGCATATTTCTCACATTTACTAAGTGTTCATTGGGACCTTTTCATGTGAGAAGTACTTGTCTAAGGGCTATGAAAGGAGAGATGATTTTATTTCAACCTAGAGCCTTGTTCAAGAACAAACAACTAAAGAAAAGCCAGAATAATTTTATCCATGTCATTGTTTTATCTGAAAATGCTGTGGCATCCCAAATAAGAACAGTAGAGTTCATTTCAAGATATAAAGGAGTAGGTAGGGGTTGACATTTCAGGTGAACTTTGAAAGACAAGTTGGATTTCAACAGTTTTAATAAGGCTACATTTATATAGCAAGAGAGGATTTCCTAGTTTCATCAGAAATCCTTTCTTGCTTTAGATTGATAAAATATAATGCATTTTACCTCTCACGGGTTTGGAGCGCCATACATTTGCTCCAAATAATAAGCTCTAATTATGCATTTATCATAGTCTTCCACCTTTAAATTCAGTGTACCAGTGGTAGACAAGGCGATGTTCTGAATGTTGGATCATTGCTAAATTGAAAATGAAAATTCAAAAGGTGGGGGAGAAGTGGGCTAAAACCAGAAGAGAAATCCATTACTTTGTGGGAAGGCTGTTGAGAAGTAGGCTAGCACAGCCCAGTGAGGACCCAGGGTGCAGGGTGGGAGTGCCCCCCCAACCCCAGAGCGCTGGTGGGTTCAGATATGGGCTGACCAGAGATCTCCCAAACCCAGCCAGGCTCCTCCTCACTTAGAGCTGTGACAACACAGGCACCAGAGAACAAAGACCGAGGCCTGAGGTTTCCTGTAAAGCAAAATAACAATAACTTTATAAAAGATGCTGGGGAAGCAGGTTGTTCTGACTGATTATTCCTTATGACATAAACAGATGAAGGAAAAATAATTGTATACATTCCCAGAAGGGGCAAGAGTATCAGTCAAGGCATGTCTCCCAGTGATGAGAACGCGATCAAATCAAATCGAAGTAGTTTGTGGACACTCATGTGGCTGGCAAGTCCTGCCGTGCATCTGACTCCGAGCAAAGCTGGCTCCCCGAACTCACATAGAGATGGCAGGACTCGCTCTGCCTGTCTCGGTCTGGCAGCACACTCTCCTCGTGGTGGGCTGGAGGCCCCTGGCAGCTCTCAGCTCACAGATGACCAGCATGAGAATCCGGGCAGACAGTGTGGCCCAAAGTGGAGGACTCTGCTGCCCCAGCTCCTTACCCTCACGAGCAAGAGGAAGAGTTCTGAATGGTCAGGCTTGGCCTGAAGGTACATTCCTAGGACATGGGGATAGGGGTGGGCTCAATTTCTAGCCCCACCACTAGAAAAAGAAACGCAGCTACTAGAAGGGTGGAGGGAAAGAATGGGTGGGGAAACAAACAACAACACTAGTCTGGCAGGCAGATTACACAGCCAGTAGTCTCTCTGAAATGACTTTATTATGATCATACCCCAAAATCTGGGAGAAATTTATGGCTACACTGAAATTGGCTGTGGGTCAGTTTCTGGTTTGGGTTAAAAGCAATTTTCATTCTTGAAAGAGAGAGTGAATTGGGTATTTTTAAATGTCTAGAGTTTGATTCTTCTAAAAATCACTCTAGGTTTTTTATGAGTTATCAATACATTACATATTCATTAAAGTAGCTATGATTATTTTGATAAAGATTGTATTTGTGAACAGTCGTGGTTTATCTTATCTCTCAAAGTCCATTTTGATTCCATTTATATACCCTTCTAAAAACACATAATTCAATTTTCTCAGCTTTCTATAAATATGATACATAGATGATCTGCAAACACTAGGTTTGGTAAAACGTGCGGGTTAAAAGATGGATTTTTCACTTTTTAACTTTGTTTATCCCAAGAGCTTTACAATAGAGTTTCTTAAAATTTCTTATTTACAACAAGCTTTCTGGAACAGCTGAAAAGACGGCAGGGGGCATTCATACTTGCAATATTGTAATTTAGGAATAACATTTTTACTCTGCCATTTATAGTATAAACTCTTTCCCTCCTTTGCTTTATAATTATTGAAGGAGACTGACAACATAGAGTACACACATCGTGTACAGAAATGCAAATTTGACAATTTAATTAACTTCTTTTTAATAAGGATGCAGTGTTTTCTATATACTATTCCAGAATATGGTTTCTTCTTTACACATCGTGGAAGAGGTTGTATTGCCAGTATCCCGTAGGAAAAGTAAGTGGCAAATGCATTTGGCAGTTTTTTCATCTGATCATTAAGTCATGATGAGGTTAAGTGCCCTCTCTTAAGTGAAGTCTTAAGAGACTCTTAAGAGAAGGGAGACTTATGATTTATTCTTCTGTACGTAACCTGAGTGTGAGCCAGTCTTGGTCATCTCCAGATAAGCAGCCCCTCGTATTATTCCATGGAGTAGAGTAGCATGGTCATTTGGCTAAAATCTCTCTTCTTTTGAACCTGATTCTGACTGTTTGGTAATCGAAATAATTTGCATGACATAGTATATGCACTGTCGCATATACTAGCTTCTCTGCGCCAATTCTGAGTTGCCAACTTTCAAGGCACGTCACCATGTCAAATTGCTCAGTAATATTTACCTCTTATTTTTTCAGCCACATCAATAACTAACTCTTGTCATCTTCAAAGTGCTTCTCAAACATTAAATAATCTCAGATTACACACTCTGTTCTTTGCATTTATCTTGACCAGCTGTCAAAGAAGACAATTTTCCCCCTCAATTTTATTCCTCTTGGCTCTGTGTAGCTTCTGCAGTAAATTTGAATGGGAAGTGAAATGTGCAATTTGGTGTGTTTCCATAACAAAAGCGGCACAATTTTTTTAAGCAGGAAAACCTTCATATTATTTATTATTTTCTGATTTCCTATGCCTTTACATTGAAAATGGTTTCCTCACCCTTGGGTCTTGATAAAACCTTTGTGAAGACAGAAAATAGGAGAGCTTTTTTTAATCATTCAGTATTAACCTTGTCATTTTGTTCTATTTAAAATATTGTACCATAATTGTCTTGAAAGGACTTTATGAGAAATATTATTCGAACTTCATATTAACATTGGCTTTTAAGAATATGCATAAAAAGTCATACTTTAACGCTGAACTTGCATTATTTCCTGGTTTTACACAGTTCCTTATTTTTCTCACTAAAGAAAGACATATCGAATTTCATGTCCTTTTAAAAATGTTCTCTTTTTAAAATGTGGTCAGGATTCAATAATTTTTATCAAAACTCAATACATTTCCTCTCCCACTCTCAAGATACCAAGCAGATGTGTATGATATTGTCCACAGAAATATTGTGTAATACACAGCCCGCTGAAGAGAATTGGAAGTGCAAAAGCAGTTCTTCAGGTTTCTCTACTTGATGGTGGCAGGAAGCCTTCCAGAGGTTAAAAAACTGGATATTAACAACATATTAAGTTTCAGGTGGGCCTCTCCTAAACACTCATAATTCACTTAGCCTCCTGCAAATCATGATTCCAAAGGTTTGATTCCCTGGTAGCCCAGCTTGGGTCTAAAATTACATTTCAAAGCACTCTTATCATTCATCCATTTACAGAACTGCCATTAGAAGTGATGGGAATTTGGCACAGAAATCAATGAGCAGATATGGTATGAGCTCTTTCTAATTTTCCTTCTTTGAGCATCATCTCAAGAGCAGTCTGTGAAATCTGTTTTTTAAAGATGTTTTTCCATCTTGCTATCATTTCAACTAACTTGAGTTCGGGAACTTGGGATATGAATTCACAGCAGTTTTCATAGAAAGGAGATTCATTGTTACCATTGTCAGTTTCTACTCAAAGTAATTTTTAATTTTTCAATACATCATTAAATCACTAATATTCCTCCTTAGATTTTTAGTCTTTTAAAAATATGGGCCTAGGTTTACCATTGTTATCTAAAATATAGCTGTATTAGTTACAGGAATTATTATTAATACCTACTAACATGTACGCTTGAATGTACTTGATTTTCCTTTTTCTGGTTAGTCACAATGTTAAATAATTTCTCTTATTGTTTAAAAAGAAAGGATAACACTATTTTATAGGTAAAGAAACAAAAAGAGTAAGACTGTATGACCTAAAGTTTATAATTGTGCATGCAACATATTCATTTTTTACCTCAATACCTAAAAATAGCCTCTGAACTGGATTTATGGTCCAAGCGCCCTCTATACACAAATGTTCAAAGGTTTCAAATTTTATCTTTCCGTTTTAAAGAATTCAGTTACATTGATAACATTTACACCATAACAAAATATCTTTATGTGCTGTACATCCTCTGTTTTAATTTTTCTAATGGGTCTAAACAGACTCCATTTTTATGAATAAACGACAATATGTATTTCTCTTCCATGATTACCACAAATAGATGAGTTGATCAGAAAGGATAATGAAGGAGTCATAGACTGTCTGTGCGGTTTCCTGAAAATACCTTCACTTAAGAATGAATTTATTAAATGGAAACAAATGTTTTCATATATTGAAGAGCCTTTCACTCAGCCTCTGTTCCTGAGGTTGATCCCACCTCTCCAGCCTTTTCTTTGCATGGTTGGAGCATAAGGAGTAGCAGTAGGGCTGAGGGAGGTGGTATTAATGCTAATGGAGAGGACAATTAATAATAATGATGTCTTTTAGTACTGGTTGTGTAGCCATTCATTGACTGATTACCAGCAACCAGGAAATATGCACAGTTTGCCTGTGTTCTCTCTTCACCAGCAGAAACCTGTAAACTGTGCCTTACCAACCTTGCCTGTCAGATGTACACACTGAGACTCAGAGGGGCGGTGAACTTGCAGTCTTTTGGCTGGTATAGGTTGAGGCAGGGGTTAATCCCTGATCTCTCTTCACTATGAAGCCCATGACATTTGTAATTTTTTTCTGTTTCCCTGCAAAAGCTGGAGCTAACTCAAAGGAAGAGATTGTGGGAGGTGGGATAAGAGGTTGAAAGGTAAAGAGTGCTTTCATTCTGCGCTGACACCATCAAGTAGTACAAAGAATTGCCCTGAGTTTTAAAAGATTTTCAATGATTATTTATCACATTCTGAGGAAAGCCAGAGTTAATCTTTCCAGTTAGATGAAATAGACTTTGTGAAAAACGTTGAATAAGTTTGAAAATTTAGTTTCTTTCCAACATATATGTTGTAATTTAGAGGTAAATAGTAAAATGAAAAATTGTTAATCATACATATTAGAATATGATTATTACAATTTCTATTTCTTGATAAGTGACTTAAATTATTATAGGCAATGTGGGTCATATTTAAAATTTATCAAAATATGTAAATTGATTTTGGTGAAAATAGTTGGATACCTAGAGAGAGAGGTTTTTTTCTCTTTAATAGTCAATTATTCGATGAGTTTACTTAGCATCTGTGTAATGTGAGATTGAAAGGCTATGAAAGTCACTTTAATTTTCTAGTTGAACTTCAATTGTTTTTAAATATAGCACAAAGTATTCATTTCAGTATAGCACAAAGTATTCATTTCAGTTGCTCTCTCCGTTCGGTCTACCTTTAAATGTCTAGGAATCGTGGGTTGTCAAGATGATTAGATACGCCCGCTCTCTACTGGGAAGACTTTCTAGCCAGACAAAGGGAGCAATAATATAGAGAAAAAATAAAGGGTATACAAAAATTTAAGATTTGTATTCTGTGTATAAAAATTAAGAAGAAAAGGGTAAATAGTTGAAGGGGAAAATTACAACACAAAGTGCAGTTAAAGTTTATAGTTTTACAAACCACCCAAAGGATTTTATTTATAAATATAAGCAAAAAAAAAAAAAATCCAAGATAAGAAGTACAAAGGAAATACAAGCATATAAATATCATATCCAGTAATAAAAAAATTGCAAATTAAATGCAATTTTCCTCCTATGTGATTGCAAATATTTTAAATACTAGTAATACCCCATATTGGGCACAGATGATGAAACAGGGAGCACTGGCATATACAATTTTCAAAAGTATATATTAATTTTCAAATACATACACATATTCTCAAAAGGTATCAAACTGATTAAGTTATTTGATTCAACAATTCTATATTTAGGAATTTCTCCTAAATATAAGTATTAATGTGCACTAGGAAACTTTTGCCATGCCCCAAGGTAAAAAACTTTTGTACTAAAATATGTGCAACCAAGAAATGACGTCCCACACGGCCACCTATGTGATAGCCTAAGGAATATGTAACTGGGCCAGACAAGGTTTTTATTATATGTTGCTTTGTGTAAATCATAAAGGATAGTAAGATGATGAGTTGTCAAAAACAGGTAAAAATATATTTATATATTTAGATGTAGGCACAGAGATGTGGGGACAAATAGAACATGTCAACTGTAGTTGTTTCTGAGTAGTTAAGATTGCAAATGCTATTTCATTTTTTTATTTAGCTATTATTTTATAGTTTTCTTCTTCTAAAATGTTTTTTTCTCCTTGATATGTAGACTCCTGAAATCAGAATAACAAATATTACTCAATATAACAAGATTTGCCAACATATTTCCTTCGATCTTTTGCGCCCCTACAAAAAATGGAATGCCCTAAGGAAAGGTCCATCGCGGTTAGAGCAGGATGTCTGGATGTCTGGAAGGAGTTGCCTCCATTTGAACTAGCTCGTCACTGATTTTGATCCTTTTCTAAAGGAGACATCTGTGCTTACATTCAGAACTGACACAGGAACCTAAATAAAGGAAAAAGGTGTGAGAAGGCAACTTGACAAAAATGCCCATTGCTCTTAGATGACAGTGAATGAAAAGGAAGTGGGAAGGGAGATGTGAAAATGAGCTGCAGATGAGGAGGTCTGTGGCCTGGATGGTATTTTGTGGGACTTGTGGCATGAGAAGAGCTGACTTTGGGAGCATGTAGGTTTGCGGGTAGAGGGCAGATGCAGAGCCAGAGAGAATGTGACAGTGCTCAGTGCTCGGGACGAAAGCTCTGCAGTGGAAGCTGGTGCAAACGATCCACCTAATGTACACAGGCAGGTCCTCTCAGCCACCTGTATGTGATGTGCACCCCTAAGATGTAATTCCCCTTTCTGAATGCTTTGCTAGGAAATGCATCCACAACCACCACCGTGATCGACAGCAAGAACGGCTCTGTGCCCAGATCTCCGGGGAAGCTGCTCAAGAGGACAGTCACGGAAGACATCGTGACCACCTTCAGCTCCCCTGCGGCCTGGCTGCTCGTCATCGCGCTCATCATCACGTGGTCAGCCGTCGCCGTCGTCATGTTTGATTTAGTGGATTACAAAAACTTCTCAGGTAAGAGACGCGAACTTCGGCTCTTAACTTAAATGCAGTAGCGTTCCCCCCAGTTCTGCTTTCTCTTGATCCCGTCTTTCTATGAAGAATGAAGTACCCCGCCAGTGTGAGGGTCACTGAAGCTTCGTTCCCTTCTCCCCCGATCCTCCCATTCTCCATCCTTATCTGCCTTTTTCACTGATTTCAAATGAAACAGGGCTCCTTATTTGTAGAGCCTAATAAAGTTTGAATGCTGCGGTTTCATAAAGATAAAAAATTTATTTTTATTGTTAAATAAAAAGGAACTTCATCAACCATTAAATAATCAGTTGAAGGTTTTGTACTTGGCAATATAAAACAAAGCAAAACCGAACAAGAATCTTTTGTACTTGGCAATATAAGGCAAAACAAAACCGAACAAGAAAGGAAAATTGCGTGGAGTATTTTCACATCTCTCTATCATCTGCTCTGGGCTCTTTTCCATCCATACTTTTTTGTTTTTCTCACCAAATCATTCTCCTTTGAGTTCCTGAAAATACAGAATGTTAAGAAAAGGATTTTCCTAGAGTTACCTGTAATGGGAATCTGTGTCCTTAGTGTCCCCATGTTCCTAGAGATTTGGAGTGACATTGAGATGTCACGGGTGAGAAAAGACAGATTTTCATTATGACCTGTTCAGTCTCTGAGCACTATGCTTCTTTGACAGTGAATCTTTAACTTATTTTGTTGTTATATTTATCTCTTTCCACATCTGATTCCCTTTTTGACTGTGCATTCCTTGAGGCAAGGACTCAGTGAGACATTCGGTAAATATTAAGAGAACAGATGAGTGAATGTATGTTTGTCACTTTTTATTACAAGCAAAAGCATTTCATTAGCCTCTTAGTGTGCTCTTTCATAATTGCAAATCATCTCTTCTCCATTTTTTTTTTCTCATAGAGTGTAATCAGTAGAATCTAGAAATAATAAATACTATATGTTGATTTTTGACATTAGGGGTCTGCTATATTTAATTAACACATTGAACTCATTTAACAGTTATCAAACATCTGCACTGTGTGCTAGCAAATGGCTATGTTACAAATGCAAAAGGAAATGCAAGTACAAATACCATGAAGTCATAGAACTGTATTCTCTGCATCTACTGGGCATGAGATTGAGACAGCTATGTCAGTTGCCCCATTGGGTAGCTGGGCTGAAGCGTGCATCATCTGACAGCTTGAGATAAATCCCATGTCAACTGAAGTCAAGGACTATATATCCAGAGTCATAACTGTTTGCTATAACTAGGCAATACTTTTAATATATTCCATAATGTAGGCCCTTAAAAGACTATATGATTGAATGCCTAGAATATAAAATGATGACCTAGAGTTTTAAATGAGAAACAGTGGTTATATTACTTTAAGAGAGTACCTTACCCTTGGGCTTATATTGACTGCATACTTTGTTTATTTATTTTTGGGTTGTTGATTTAAAATTTGGTTTCAAATATGATCATAAAATACAGTTCTTTCATTTTTTGTAATAGGTATATTAAGAACTGCAAGCAAATCTAACACTTGTAAAGTTAATTTTATGAGGGCACTACAGAAATTACTGTTGAAGGAAATTGTTCTTAATTCTTTTGTAAAATGAGCAGCTCCTATAATTAGTTTAGGTTTTTGGATTAGATTATTTAGTGTAAGACACACTTATAATATGCAGTTCTTGGGCCAATGTAATTAAAGGTTACGGATAACACCTGTGTTCCTGGCATTTCCAATGACAAAGTATAACCTCTGTATCACCAGTATTTCATTTCTTTCTTCAATAAGTGCTTATTAGACACATCTATGCAAAGCCTTTTCTCCTGCATTTTTATATTCATTAATAACAGAATCATCCAGCCATTTCCCACAGTAGGAAATCTGCAAGTCATTTTTCAAATCTCTTCTACATCCAATCTGTCACTGTGTTCTCCACATGCTAACCGTTATACATCTCATAAATCCACCCCTTCCTCTCATTACCACAATTTTATCTTTTGAAGGGACTAATGCAAATCCTTGTCTCCCTTGTTTCGGTTTGCTAACGCTGTCAGAATGCAATATATAACAGAATTGGATTAGCTTTTACAAAGGGGGATTATTAAATTACAAGTTATAATTCTAAGGCCATGAAAATGACCAAATTAAGGTACGAAAAAGAGAATGTCTTCTCAGAAGAAAGGTGGCATCTAGGGTTTCTTTGTCAGCTGGAAAGGCACATGGCGATGCATGTTGGCCCTTTGCTTCCGGGTTTCAATGATTTCAGGTTCTGGTGCCTGTGACCTCCTCTCTGAGCTTCTTCTGTCCTCAAGCATCTAACTCTGCTTCCTCTGTGAGCTCTTTTAAAGACTCCAGTAAACTAATGAAGGCTCTGTTGAATAGGTAGCATCATGTTCCCAGAAACAATCTAATGAAAAGGTCATGCTCACAATTGGGTGTGTCACATCTCCATGAAAACAGTCTAATCAAGAAGTCCCAATTTAACAATAGATCTGCCCCTATGAGACTGGATTAGGATTAAGAGAACATGACTTTTCTGGGGTATATAACAGTTTCTAAGCAGCGTATCCCTCATAAGGTGTCTCCCTTTTTTTTTTGTTCAGACTGGTTGAACTATTGGCTGTATCTCAAACACTTTATTGGCCTTTTGTCCAAACAAACACTTTATTGGTTAAATTAGCGTTGCTAATGTGCCAATAACAATATTCCAAGAGGTGTCTCCCTTTAAGAGTTTAAGTTACTACTTAACCTGAAACTATTAAAGCATTCCTAAATTTAGACTCGTTGGCATGGAATTCAGGTCTTTTGACTCAGCAATTCATTTTTAGCTTGTAATTTAGCATATACACCCCATCTCCCAGCCATATTGTTTCTCCTTGTTGGTTTTAGTAAAACATTCGCTTTTCATTCCTTGATGCTTCTGTTCATATCATTTCCCACTCTCTATCCTTGGTATAGCAGAGAATGCAATATATACCTGGCATTAAATCCAGATCTTGCTACTTACTTTGGGAAAGTCACTTAGCCTCTCTTTGCTTCAGTTTCATCATCTATAAAATGGGGATAATAATGGTACCTCTGTAACAGGGTTGTTAAGAGGATTATACATATGACTATAAATGAAGAGCTTAGAAGAGAATCTAGTTTATCACAAGCACAGTGTAAATATTAATATTACTAGGATCAGAGGATCATTCCTCAATTTTCACTCTAGAAATTTCTATTCATCCTTCAAGACCTAACCTAAATGCCACCCCTTTGTGAAACATTCTTGGACTGCCTAGGAAGAATTTGTTGTACCTTCTTCTCATCCCCTAGTAATTTTTGCGTACTTGTATTAAAGTAGTTAGCACATGATATTATGATGATCTGTTTACTTGTCCATCACATTAGAAACCTAAATGTCCCCAAGGGAGGGGTACTGTCTTATGCCTCATCTCTGTACACAGGACCTTTTCTCCAGAAGCTTCTCTAATAGACACTGCTTGAAAAATGGAGAATGCTGACCTTTAATTTTGAAACAACTTCTCAAATAAGGAAGAAACATAAATATTTATCATAATGAAAATCTGTATTCCATCCATCTGATCAGTTTTTGGCCAACTTTTTAAATTAATGATATAAAATTAGTAATATTAGGATGCAAAAAATAAAATGGAAATATCTTTACAAGATGATACATTACTTGTCGCATTTTGTAAAAGTTATCTATATCTTTGCATAGCAAACTACCTCAAAAGTAAGTGACTTAAAACAACAACAAATTTTTTTAGTATTCTATTTCGGGACGCCAAGTAGAATAATGCTACAGGCCAACACACTGAAGACACAATCCTCTTACCTAGCCCTGTAAGCAATACCCTGGTCTTTAGGCGAGGAACCTGCTCGATCTAACCAATCATAATATCACTGGAAGTAAAATAATTACATCAAAACGGTCAAATATTCAAAGCCTCCTACTAAAACCCTGTCAAGTCACAATTCTTAATGTTCCCACACCACTAAAACTAGCACCTGTAATGTAACAAAGGCCCCGCTAACCTAACTGCTAACGCCCATTCACAGGAATAACCAAAAAGAAACCACTCACTCCAACTCCTCTTCCTCAGTGTGCTATGTCAGGGCCCAGTACATCAAACACCTCAGCCTTGTAAGTCCTTCTATTCCCCCCATGTGAAGAGAAACTTTTTACAGGCTGGGATCATTTCAACCTCCAAACTGCCTTCCTTCCTATTAACTCTTGCCATGTCCAGCTTGAAGGACCCTCTTTAATCCTTTCTGAGAGAGGCACAGGTTACTTCTTATTTTTCCATCTCAGTTTCTGTGGGTCAATAATTCAAAAGTTGCTGAGTGGCTTTGGTATAGTGTCTATCATGAGACTGCAGTTAAGATATTTTGGTCAAGGCTGCAGTCATCTGAAAGAATGGGCTGGTGGAATCATCTGTAAGATATCTCACTCACACGAGTGTCAAATGGATGCCAGTGTGTTCCCATAACATGGGGGCAGCCAGCGTCCCCCTAAGCGACTAATTCAAACGAGGGCAAGGCAGAAGCCACATGTCTTTTGCAGTTTGGTCTTGGAAATCACACCCTAACATTTCTGCAAAATCATTTCGGCTGCTCAAGTGAGACATAGTTAGTGTTGGAAGGCACCACAGACCTTTGAGTCTGCAAAGCAGAGAGCACTGGGGATCATTTTGGAGGCTACTGTGCATGTCGTGCTCAGAAAACCTTATTGCCATATTGTACAACTTTAGATAAATATTTTATATAAGGAAGTGAAATGCCATGCAGTACCCCAATTGAGAAAGAGATGTTATAATTTAAATAGGTGAAGAGAAGGTGATGCACTAAGATGATTATCATTTTGAGACTACATCAAGGAAGAGAAACAATCATCTATGGGTTTGAAATGAAAAAAAAACATAAAACTTGAAGTTTTAAAGGAAATATTTACAAATTCTCAAAATAAGAAATCAAGTACTTTAAAATTTGATTGATCAGTTTCTTGGATGTAAAGAATAGAAATCAAGGATTTGGTATAATTACAACTCAAAACCTATAACATATTAATCTTTGGTTGGGTGGGACATACTCACTTGTATTAAGATTTGAATTTCTTTTTCCATTTAGCAACTTCTATCCTGCCATTTTTATACTGATACTTCATGCATGCAAAATTATTTTCTTCAATAAGAGTTTCAAAATTTAAATATTGTTTCATTTCTAATATTAATTTGAACTGATATACTTCAAACTTTTACTAGGGATTAATATCATGATGAGTCTTTTGTATTAGATAATACCTTTAAAAACCGTAACTGCTAATGTCTAAAAAACAAGACTTAACCGTGGAAGAAAGCATTCTGGAAACATCTCTGAAGAAAGCTGTCTCTGGGCCCTAAATTACTCTTTGGCACTTTGGAAAATAGGTATACACTTTGAAGACATTAAAAATTGTTCTCAGGGAATTAAAATCAATTTCAGTATGCAAATCCTGTACTAGGTTGAGAAAAACGATTTTGGCGGAGGCAATCTTCATAATTCCTAATTTTCTGTGTTTGATCTGAAATAGCAATTGCCTGAGATTACCACACAATGGGTTGACTTAACACCAAGATTTATTGGCTCATGGATTCAGAGGTTAGAAGGCTTGTTTCCTCCCGGGTTGATAATTTTCTAGCTGGCCAGCAATCTTTAGGTCCCTTGGCTCTCCTGCCACTTGGAGGTGCCTTCTCCTTCGTTTCCTGGATTTTCTTGACTTCTTGCTTCAGGCTCCTTCCTTTGAATTTTTTTTTTTCTCTCTGTCTGCATTTCTTCTGTTTATAAAGGACCCTAGTATTCTGAGTTAAGGCCCTTCTTTATTCAGTTGGGCCACATTTCCAAGAGATCTGATTTACAATGGGTTCACACCCACAGGAATCCTGGTCAATACCAAGAGCATGTTTCAATTGAGGTTCATAACTCAATCCACCACAGCTGTACACAGTCTAATTGTGAAGCACATAAAACATTGGTTTTGATGTATTCTTCTGAAATGACTTAGGTTCATTCTACAGGTTTACAAGCTACAAGTTAACATGACTAAGATATTTAGTTGTCTGTGAATGCAGTAGCACCTTTCAGATCTGTGGAATTCATGTCTTTGATTCTTTTTATCACAATGACAATCTTCAGGACACCAAAAAAAAAAAAAAAAAGCTGAGACTGGAAAAGAGATTTCACCTACTCTTCATTTCCTATTAAATGTAATGTCAAAGCAAATATTCAAACAATACTGTGGTGTTTCAGTCAGGGTTTGATCAGAGAAGCAGAACCACCCTGAGTGAAAAGGAGCAAGAGATTTATTATACAGACAGTACTTTGTGTTCACGGGAGCTGAGTGAGCAGTCTCTGCAAGGCTGTTGGCAGTGTGTTGGGAACTGGGTTTGAAGTCAGCGGGGTGGAAGTTGGGAAGGGCAGATGAACTTAGACAGCGGGAGACTAAGGACAAATTGGAACTTGTGTTTGTCTCTCTCCGCCTCAAATTCCAGGGAAGTGGGTGTGCTGCAGGATCAGTTTGTGCCCTCCACTGCAGAACTGTGCACATACCTGGCCATGCTCAAAGGTGCTGGAGGAGGCAATCCAGCAGGGGCTGGATGAGATGCCACTGGCTGTTGCCACACATTACCAACACCACCTGCCCTGCACCAAGCTTCAGAGAACATACAATGGCTCTTCCTTCATTTTAGACTTCTGTAGCACATGCAAATTTCTCTCATGACCAACTGCTTCCCTGAAATGCATATTGAAGGGAATTCTGGGAAATGTAGCTTTACCGTAGCTCATTTGACACATACAAGGTCATCATACAGGATGAACATGTAATTTATCATCCGAAATAAAATACTTGTGAGAATGGAAGGGGGTGCTGTTAATATTTACTGTAGGGCAATAGGCACCGGCCGAGATATGTGGTCACCCTGAGCTCTTCCACCCTCCTGGTAGAATATAGGAATGATTGCAGAAACCACTGGAGGCCAATATTGCTTTCTCAGCAACTGGGGGTGGAGAGCCACAAGGCTGATGGAGATTTTGCCCAACCTGAAAGCCCTTCCAAAAACAGAGGGGTGCTCTTGACATTTATTTTTTTGTATGCTGTATGATGTTAGTCATATTTCATCATTTTCCCACGTGAGTATCCAGTTGTTGTAGTACCATTTGTTGAATTTTGGGGGGGGGGAGTGGGAAGTACACAGGCCGGGAATCGAATCCGTGTCTCCCTCGTTCTACCCCGGGACTACCCATGCACCCCTTGCCCTTGACATTTTAATATCTCTTTCTGAACCAGAATTTATGGGTTTGGGGTGAAATTCCTTACAAATGTCTTTTGCATACTTGAGATATCAAGATTAGATAACTCTCTCTGTAAACACCAAGTACAAACAGAAGTTCTATAGTAATGAATTATAAGCTAAGGAATTGGTGGATGTTAACGATTCTCTTCCAGGTCAGAATTTACAGGAATAAATTATAGGAACTCTGGCTCTCCTTCCTTAAGAGTAAGGGTCATGGGATGTTAGTACCCTCACCCACAAGAAGCAAAGTTCGTTCAATGGTTGTACCAAGATATCTCAGACCAACTGGAATGCATTTGAGCCTTCCACAAAACATACACATCTTGTTATGTTTATTGCTTATTCCAAAGCAATTTTGTAAAAATTAGATAGGGTAATATATGCAAAGCGTGTGTGACTGGTACATAGAAGGTACTCATTAAACGTAATGTGAATTTGAATCTTATTACCAGGAAGGAAGATTAGTAATCTGAGAAGAGAGACAGCAAGAACATGATGGTGGGAAGCATCAATTTCTTATGAAAGCCTTGCAGACACATCCTGATGTGCCTTTTAAATAGATTTTCTAATGAGATGTGCCATTTATCTACTGCTCTTGGAAATTAATATCCCTGATTTTTTTTCTGGCACTTGTCCCAGTTAAGCAGGTGTGTTGCTTGTCAGACCTTGAGTTTAGATGAGTAAAAACATTCAGGGAATGCCCGAAGTCAATCAGAATATAGACATTTAACATTTAATAGTTGTATGTGTGTGTGTGTGTGTGTGTGTGTGTAGAGAGAGATGGCATGTGTGTGTGTGAGTATGCATATGATGTAATAACATGAATATGTTATTACACTTTAGGAGATTTGAAAAATGAGACATGTAGCAAGACATTTTAAAATTAATCAGTGCTTATGTGTGCTTAATTTTCAGAAACGGTTGACATTTGTAGTACTTCTTACTCCCATTTGAGTCTTGTTTCAAATGCATTTTCTCTTCAATATCCCAGGCCTGTTTGGTTCTCCTGGTCACTACACCTAAAGGATACATTTGCTTTTTCCAACTCCAGGCTCTTTATGAAAAGCTCAAGGATGCAGAAAGTTTTATATAGAAAGTTTGTAGTTCAGTGATTCCCAGATCCTAATAAAAATGTATGGTTCTTTGTGAAATGAGGGAAAATAGGAAAAACATTACTCTATTTGAAGAAACGTTCTTAATTCTTAGGTTATTATTTCCCTACTTTTTTGTCCTTAAAATTCCCTTTTGAAAAATGATGGCAATGACATTTATTGATATTGTTTTTGTTTTTTAAATGTTTCTTTTTACAAAATAAAAATTTGGCAATTCTCTGTTAGACCATATAATTGTTGGGGCTGGAATTCAGGGCTGAGAAATTCAAGTCTGAAGTCAGTGTTATATAACACTCATTTGAACACTTAACAGATGAGATTTTCTATTGGAATTTATAATTTATCTGCATAGATAAGATCATAAATCACACTAGATGCTAATGCCTGATTTTTTGACAGGACCAGCCATTACACAGCTTTGAGCACTGTGCTTAAGCTCAATTCCTTAGAGAAAGTTTTCCTGAACCTCCAATATAAATTAAGTTTCTCTATCATATTTCTTCATTATATCACTTATAGTTTATTCACAGCACTTCTTACAAGTGTATATAACTGTGTAGTTATAATTACATAATTGGTGCATTTATTTAATATCTCTATTCTCCACTGATTTGTTAGGTTTAAGAAACAAGCAGCCTTGTCCATTTCATTTAGTTGAATTTTCCAGTGCCTAAAAGTGCTTAGTACAAAGCAGGTGCTCAATAAACATTTGAATGGTGTTAGAGGTGAAAGAATGAATAAATAAGTTAATGTATAAAGGAAAGTGTAGTAGTAGTTTATAAATTCTGAATGCTCAGTAATGAGCATAATATCGCTTTATAAAATATTAGTTTACCATTATAGTATTGACAGTATTAGGATTTACATTTAAATTATTTTTAAACTCTGTTTCCATGATTGGACTATAAGCCTCTCCAACTAAAGGACTTAGTCATTTCTATATCCGGTTGCCTTATCTACTGCCTGAAATGATTTAGTCTCATGTGTCAATTTAGCTAAATGGCAGCACCTAGTTATTCAATCAAATATTAATCTAAGTGTTTCCCTGAAGGTATTTTGTAGACTGGATTAACATCCTGACTTAAGTACAGGAAATCTCCCTTGATAATATGGACGTGCCTCATCCCATCAGTTGAAGACCTTGAGAGCAAAATCTGAGGTTTCCAAGAGGAGAAAAAAATTTTGCCTTAAGTCTACAGCATAAATCTTACCTGGGTTTCCATTTGCTGCCCTGCCACCTTGTAGATTTTGGTCTCAGGAGTATGATACCAACTCCTGACTGAATTTCTAGATTTTGGATTTCACCTTCAGGACTCTGAGAGCATGCATTTCTGATTTTGTAATCTACCAATCTCACGGTACTTCCTTGTAGTAGCTCTGGGAAACAAATACATTGACTAACAGATGTTATTCAATAAAATTTGAATGATCTAAGCAGAGTTACTTGCTGGTTTGTTTAGTACGTATAGCAAGCAAATAAACAAACACACAGAATAAACAAATGAGCAGAAACCCAAAACAATAATAATAATAAAAAGGAAAACAAGGACTTCAAGACCATAACCAAAGCAGCTGAGAACCGTCTCAGGGGCTAGTGATCTGTGTCAGAATCCTGCATCCACCCATCTGCTGTGCATCCCTGAGCAGATGACTTCTCTGTGTCTTCATTTCCTCTTCTGGGGGTAATAATAGTTCCTATTTCCTATGGCTGGTGGGCGTACTGAATGAGTTCCTACAAACAAACGCTCGGGATTTTGAGTGGTACATAGTAATTTTTAGATAAACATAATAAGCTAGTATTATGTTTGTATTTTAAAAAGCTGAATTGCAGGATCTGCAATTTTTGAAGTTCATATTAGTGTACATAAATTCTACCAATTACATAATAGAAACCCAAGGAATAAAAAATAAAGGAATGTTTTAACCACTTAGAAACTGTTTAATGATTTTTTAAAAATTTGCATATGCTATAAGAAGGGTATAATCCATGGCACTATGTGTTGCACTTTTTCTTTTGCATGGGCAGGCGCCGGGAACCGAACCAAGGTCCGGCATGGAGGCGAGAACTCTGCCTGCTGAGCCACCATGACTCGCCCTGTGTTGCACTTTTGTCACTGAGAAGTTAGGACTTAGGGGATGATTATGATTACTAAATCATTATATAGAAATTCCTTTTTACTCTCTGTTGAATTAATCAGAGGGAAATACCTGAAATCTCTGAACTGCAATCCAGCTGCCTTGATGTCTGATAATGTTTGTATAATGATCTAGCCTTCATCTTTTGGTTGTAGAAACCCTCACTTGTACTGGTTAACTGGTTTTTCCAACTAGAGAGTCTTATGATCACTAAAGACAGTCTTAATGTTTATTAATGAAAGGCCTTGAGACAGCCCAGAACTAACCCACCCTAATTCCAAAATTAACTTACTAGGCAAAGCTGGATCTAACCACAAAGGGCTCACCGGACATGCCCAGTAGCTTCAACTTTAATGTGTAAGTAACCTAAACCCCATTACAAAGCTGACAGCCACACCAGTCATCCCTCTACAGCCGCCGTTTTCTCACCTCGGTTCAGTGAAGAAGCGTTGGTCAGTCTGCGCATGCTCATATCGTCAACCTTGTCAGCTGCAGCCCTCCTGCACATTATCCTAAACCCTGCCCATCGTTTGGTACTGCAAAACCATCAGAACTACTGCAGTTCTGGGACACAGATTTTTAGGTCTATAGGCCATCCGATCTCTTGCTTTGTGCTTATGAATAAATTCTTTCTCGCTTTGAAACCCCAGTTTCTAAGGAATTGGTCATTTGAGCACCTTGGGTAGTGAACCCACTGCTTTTGACAGGCATCATCTTCATATGCTAAAAATAACTTTTAAATTATTTTCTACTTAGCACTGCGTGTTAGCATAACTAAAGAGAATCTATAAATTATCTATAAATTATAAAAAATTTTCCAAAACTCTATCATGTTTTGATAAAACAAATGTTTATTAAATAATTAGTCAAGACATCCTAATTATTATACCAGCCCCTGAATCTAATAACTTTCTTTTCCTCTGGTCTACTAATTTTATAAAATAGTCATCCAAGTAAGTCATCTGAATTTAATACTGTGATATTCTCATTATTCTTATGCTACCAGAAAATGAATTCCCTTGAATATTAGCTTTGAAACAATGAGACTAGAAATGTATAAATCTAAAAATTTCTCATTCTTTATTATATTTGCCACATTGGAATTCTGTTATATTTAAGATTAGATTTTATTAAGAAGAGGAAAGAGAATTAACTTTACATGTAATATCATAGCATCCACACCTTTTATACATATTTGTTTTTAAAGTATGATTCTCCACTTTTCATACAGATATTTGATATGGGTGAAAGAAGCCAGAAGTATTTTTTGTGATATTGTTTCAGAATATAAAATGACCTTTATTTGACATGGATCTATTCCAGTTACCTGGAAATATTCCAGGCTTATACATCTGCAACACAATTTTGCCAGGGAAAATTTGGTTGACTGGGGTCATACTGAGAAAGTGAGGCGAAGTATACATCTATTTGCATTCAGTAATGTTCCTTATTGCCTTAAAAAGTAGCAGTTGAGCAATAGCAAGGAACAACTTAGAAACACTGTCATGAAACTATTAAATATTGAATAATCATGTAATTTTAACTAAAACTGCTCACATTTAATTTCATTAGGTTCTATACAAGTGAACATTTCTAAGCTGTTGAAGTTAATAGTAAAGTTGAGTATAGGAAGATTTGAATTGAGACCATTTTAAACAGCAGAAGGAAAAACACCAATGCCTCAAATTTTGAATGACAAGGATTGGAGTTACAGTATGACTATTCAAATGTAGATTAGAAAAGTGACAGCCATTTCCTTCTGCCGTCAATACAACAATTAGCTCACCAAAAAGTTCTTTTAAATCAGGATTTTAGTTCTTCTTTACTTTAAAAGCAACTAAATACCTAACATCTGTGACTATTTTGTATTTTTTCAAAATGGTAAATCAAATGGTTTTTTATATTTTAGAAGATGATATATTTCAAAAGCTTTGCATTCCAACCTTTATTTTATCTTATTTATTTATTTTTGTTATCTCATTTCATTTTTTGCATGATTTTCCCTAAAGTAGGGAAAAGGGCTGCTCACTGAAATCTAATATACTATGTAGGGCAGGAGGGAGGGAGGGAGGGAGGGGGGGGGAGAGAGAGAGAGAGAGAGAGAGAGAGAGAGAGAGAGAGAGAGAGACAATAATGACAATGACTTGGGAAAACATTTAATCAGATAAGTAGAAATTATGGTAATATTTGGCTTTTTAAAGGAAACTGTTCTTAAGGCGATTGTTTGGGTGTGTATAAATGGAAGGAGAACCAAGAAGATATATTTAAAATAGTGCTTCCTGCATGTCCCTTTCTCCTGTATCTTCAAAATCCTCCATTGCCTCCTTGAAGGGAAGGTTTTCTAATTTGGAAAACAAACGCTTCTCTTAACTTTCTAGATCCCTCTCTAGCTACAGCCTTTAATTTTTTAATTTTTGTGAATTTCTGTCCCTGAGCCAAGTAGCTCTGTGAAGAGATGACTTGGCACTGTCTTCTATTACTCCAGTGATTTCTTAATAAACAAATTCAATACAGATGTAGCATCTTCATCTTGGTTAAACTTGGCAACATTGAAGCTGGTGATCAGTAGTTCTGTCCTAAAACCTTATCCTCTTCTGACTTTCATAGAGTCATTCTGACTCCCCCATTAGATAGACAATATCACCTTGTTCCACAGCTTTTAGTTGCTGTTATGTTATTTAGCATATTTAACTTTAATACGTGGCTCTCAGTATAATGCCAGCATCAATCCTTCTTTAATATGGCCAGATGTTAATATATGACTAAAAGCAGTGCCAGAGTTCTAAACAGTGGAAGCAGGTAAGATAAGTTTTAAGGATGTACTTCCTTCCCATCAATGTTGTAAGTAAAGCTATTTTTATTTGAAGGAAAAATGCAGTACATCAGCACTTTATTTCCTCAATTGGTCTATTTGCCAGGAAGAATGCTGACAACTGCCCTCCACACGCAATGGCTCTCAAGCCTACATCTTTAACCCCAATCTCTTGTCATTTTTTTTCTGACCACTTAAGACCTTCAGTTGGAGCTATCTTCAAACTCATCATTCCTCATTGAGCCAATTATATTTCCTTCCATGCCTGACTCTTATATTCCAGATGCCATTCATCTATCCGGTTTTTGATCGGCTCTCCTCTTTCACCCCTACCCATGCAGAGTCAGTGATCACAAAGAACCCATTCTATGTTTTAAACATCTTTAATTCTGTCCTGGCCTCTTGGTCTTCTCCAGACCTCTTGTCTTTGTTCTTACAAGACTGTTAAAGTAGCCATAGAATTTATGGCTACTTTGCCTCGAATCTTGACTGCCTCCTTTCTTATGCTGAGGCCAGATTCTGGAAAAGTACAGATCTTATCTTACTTTCCTCCTAGTTAAAGTTTTATAAGCCTTTTCCTTTATATATATATATATATTATTTGGAACAAATATATGAAATAACAGAAACTAAAAGCTTAAAATCTTAGTGAACTATAAGGCAGATGAGAACAAGATAGTGAGATAGTGAGAGACTGGATGGCAGCAAAACTTTACTTAATCTATATTCATATTACTTTTGATTTAGGAATTTGTAATTGCTCTTATAATTGAAAACATAAATGAAGAAAATAAAATCATCACTAAAAGCTGAAAACATTCTGAAACAAATGAACCTAAAGCTACACCAAGTTATTGGCATAACCGGAGAAAACAGTTATTTCCAATGAATTTAAAAACAAAATTTAATCCCATGTATCTAATATGGTATAGTTTAAGGACAAAAGGAAAGAAAAGACATTTATGACTTCATTTCCAACCCAGCTCTTGAAGGGCTTGGGACAACACAGCCCCAAGACCAATGAACCCTCTAGACATGGAGTCAGACATGCATTTTGCTAGGATTTAAAAGCAGAAAAATTTTCCCAGTAGCAGCCATTCAGGAGGTCAGTGATTCCCCAAGGTGGTGGGTACAAGGGACAGCTTATAAGGGGTTAGGACAAGTACACTCCATAGGGTATGAGAACAGAGGCTCAGCAGAGGCTCATGATACAGGAGTTTGGATATTTGTTGTCAACATATCAGGGGAGAGGGTTTTTAATGCTTTACAAGATAAGTGGTTCGCAATAATATCTGTACATTATTTTACTCCCTGAGGTTTGTTTGACCATTAACTTCTGTCCTGGTCATTATAGCAATATGTGCAGTAATTTACTCTCAATGTGGAGGGGGAGCCTGGGCCCCGGGTCACCACAGCTGTTTTAATTGTTAATGGATATATTTGTTATCATTTTATTTGAAAGTCTTATAGTAGAATTAAGCAAATAGCTAATTTAAATTAGCACCATTAGGATCAAGATTTTCAATATAATAGAAAAGAAATATAAATCTAAATACAAAAGTGAAGAAGTTGAAAGAGAAAATCCTATAACCTTAAATTTTATTTGGAAATACCAGTACAGAAACATGACTTTTAAAATTTTCTTATTTCCTTGCTCCATCTATTCAAAAGATTTTGAAGAAATGATAATGCAGGAACAATGAGTGCCCTGGCTGGTCAAAGTTTAGTCTTAAAACAGTTTTCCAATAAAAGAAACAAGGATTCCAGATTTGGCACAAGAAAATGCAAAATTTAACTTGGACAGTTGTTGTGCCACAAGAAGAAACTATGATATAGGAACTAATTTGAAGGAGCTCTCACTGAGCTAAGATGGGACAACTTTTGGGCATCAAAGGACATCATCAAGAAAGTGAAAAGACAACATACATAATGGGAGAAAATATTTGAAAACCAAATATCTGATAAAGGTTTAATATCCAGAATATATAAAAGAGGTTCTACAACTCAACAACAAAAAGACAAACAATCCAATTAAAAAATGGCCAAGGATTTAGATAGACATTTCTCTAAAGAAGATATTCAAATGGCTAAGTATATGAAAAGGTTTCAACATCATTAGCCACTAGAGAAATGCAAATTAAAACTATAGTGGTATACCTCTTTATACTCAATAGGAAGACTATTATTTAAAAAATGGAAAATAAAGTCTTGCAAGGATGTGGAGAAATAGGAACTCTCATAATTTGTTGGTGGGGATGTAAAATGGTGTAGTCCTGGTGAAAAACAGTTTGGTTTTTCCTCAGAAAATTGAGCACAGAATTTGACCTGACATCCCCACTCTTTGGGAAGTACCCAAAATAATCGAAAGCAGGTATTTAGACAGATGTGGGTATGATTTCTCTTAAATGAAATATTTAGAATAAAAAAATTCATGAAAACAGAAAACAGAGCAGCGGTTACCAGGGGTGGCAGGAAGGAACATGAGAAGTTGTTTGGTTTAGGATGATGATGCAAGGGCTGTTTGGAGAAGGTGGGGGCAGCTCTTGGCATCCAGTCCACATGGAGACATACGCCTTGCCAGTGAGCTATGGTGCAAAAGTGCAGAAGTGGCAAGAGCCATTCAGAGAAGTGAAGGGTGGCTCTTCTCCAAACTCTAAGGAAGTGCACGCCTTGCTATTTGTGGTTCACGCCCACGGAGCAGGGCTAACTAAGGTGGGCACTCAAAAGGGAAACTTCTGACCAGACAAAAATGGTGAGGCCCCAAATATAATTTTTTTACACCGTTACATGGTGAAAACGACACAGTATTATCGATGTACTTAAAGTCAAATTAGTGCCCACTTAAAGTGTTTTTATGTTATGTATATTTTGCCACAGTAAAAAATTAATGAAAAAACTAAACAAAAAAAAGCAAAAAAAAAAAAAAAGAATGAATGAATGAATTTATAAAAACTGATAAAAACTACGGGTTAAAATCCAGAAACTAAAAAAAATATATATGTGCACATGTTACTGAGCAGGTGGGCCAGTTGCCTGAAGCACATAAAAGTCAATACTATGTGACACTAAGATTTTGAGGGAAGGAAGAGTTTATTGCTAGGCCGAGACACAGAGACAGAAGATAAAATTCAAATCTATCTCTAAATCTTATATGAATTGGAAGGGGTTGGCTTAGGGAGGTGAAGTAAGGTGACGCAGTGTGAGATGAGGTGACACAGGACTAGAGGGAACATGAAGTGGAGCAGGCACAGTGGAAAATCACTCTTGCTCCTATATTGCATGATAAAAAATGGTGGCCTCAGCATGATGAAGGGTGGAAATTTTAGTATTACAGTTAAGTATAAATAATTATTGGTCAGGCTTTTGTGGCTTTCTACATGTATGGGTAGGGGCAGCCAGAGTTTTCTGACTTTATCATGTGTGACTTGGCTGATAAGGTAGAAATAAAACACCAGTAAGTAGGCAGAATGGGGAGTTGTTGAGGCTGGGGTGATTGCTGGGGGAAGTGCCAAGGCGTGGCTGGGATAATTAAGCAAGTGGCTTGGGAGGCAAAGCCAGTGGACTTTGTAAGTAGTTTCATTTGTAAAGGACTAAAATAATAAAGTAATTGATCACCTTTGGAGGCTGCTAGAGAACTAACTTAATACTCTGAAAATTGGTCATTAATTGGAAGAGGCAATGTTATTCTCCTTTTCAAACTGTTTTTTTTTTGATAACCAAGTAGTTAACGAGGAGAAGTTTTTTAGAGAAGAATTCTAGTTGATGAATGGAGAGATGTGATAAAATTAGCATATGAATATTTTGTATGTCTAACAAAATCATCGATCTAGGCAGGATCAATAGCAAATTATAAAATTGATCCTTAAAATGAAAGATGAGGTTGACACTCCTTAAATGCTCTGAATTAGTCAGGGTTTTCTAGGAAAACAGAACCAACAGGAAATAACTATAAATACGAGATTTATAAAAGTGTCTCATGCAACTGCAGACGTGCAAAAGTCCAAAATCCAACTGTGAAGCTGGCCGACTCCAGTGAAGGGTCTCGATGACCTCCACATGGCAGGCTCCCTGGCTGGAGAAGCAGTGAAAATTCTCTCTTCTCCCTTAAAAGTCTTCGACTAATTGAATCAAATCCAATGGATTGGATTATCTTGTTTGTGGGAGACACACACCCTTCGTTGATCGCAGATATAACCAGCCACAGCTGCAGTCACCTGACCGATGATGTAATAAACCAGCCTTCTGGTTTACCGAACAGCCACAAAATATCCTTGCAGCCTCAGGGCAGTGCTTGCCTGACCAGACAATTGGGCTTCATCATCTGTCCAGATTGACACCAGAACCTACCCATCACACTCACTATCAATCACATGTCTAGAGATTCTGACCGGAGAGCTTGTGACCCACAGTTGGGTGTGATGGGAACTATATATGAAGTTTTCTTGCTTGAAAAATTGAACTCGTTTTGAATCAAGCCACTAGAGATAATCGCCACTTTATAGGAAGGAGCAGAAGAGAGAGTGAAAGAACATTATATGGAGGTAACCAGACAAGTTTAGCATGTAGGAGACTCTATGGGGGAAATGACCCTACTTCTTAAAAATTCAGTGGTGTAACTCATTATTGCTGGACGACTGATATAGAACGAAAGAGATTTAAGAGACATGGTAATGAGAGGCAACATGGAGAATTTGTTTTGGTCCTGATTCACACAGACATATTTGAGATAATTGGGAACACCTAATTATGAATTGTGCATCAGGTAATATAAAGGAGTTTTTGTTATTTTTTTGTAAATGACATCATGGTTAAGTAAAACAACAACAACCAACCCTTATGCATAATCATGCCTACTAAAGTATTTACATACGGAATCAAGCAGTGAAGTATCTAGGGTTTGCTTCAAAATAACAAAAAAGGGAAAGGAAAAGAAAAATGTAGGGAAAGGAGTAAGATAAATATCAGCAAAATGTTGATAACTGCTGGAGCTAGATTTAGTGGATTCGTATTGTCAGCTGGTCTAAACTGGAACTATGTTTTCCAGAATTTCCTTCTTTGCATAGTTCTGGATTGGTGTGAGCCAGAGGACTCACTGTGTGTGATTTTAGAAAGCAGGAGGTAAGCAGGGCACTGTTCTTTCACTTAGAAGGTCATGGCAGGGCTCCAGGCAGTGCCGCACACATTGTCACGGTCTGTCGGCTTACCTTGTTGGCACGGGACAGCAACTGGGCTTGGAGAATTCAGATGCTACCAGGTCCTCCCATGGCTTCTCCAGCTCCTGGCGTGGGTATGCATGTAGCTCCAGAGGAAGGGCAAAGGCTTTTCCTGAAGGTCATTCCTCATGGATGTTGGAGACTTAGCGGTCCTGAGACTGATGCAGGGTCCAGGTTTTTTTCTTAGGAGTTTCAGCTCATTCTTACCTGCTCCACTTACTTGCATCCCCTATTTTATATCCATTCTTTTCTTCCCAAGGACCCCTTCTTCTGCCTTCAGGCCCCGCACCAGATGCTGAAATAAAAGCCTCAAATAGATGGTTTTACAATTGCAGAAGGTAAAATCCATATAGCATACCCTTTCTTATCTATCATTCCTAGTGATTCTGCTTCCTTGATCAAACCTAGACGGATACACTGGGTGTTCTAGTTTGCTAGCTGCAGGTATGCAATTACCAGAAACAGAATGGCTTTTAAAAAGGGAATTTAATAAGGTGCTAGTTTACAGTTCTAAGGCCGAGAAAATGTCCCCATTAAAAAAAGTCTATAGACATGTCCAATGTAAGGCATCCAGGGAAAGATACCTTGGTTCAAGAAGGCTGATGAAGTTCAGGGTTTCTCTCTCAAGTGAGAAGGCACATGGAGAACACAGTCAAGGCTCCTCTCAGCTGGAAGGGCACATGGCGAACATGGCATCATCTGCTAGCTTTCTCTCTTGGCCTCCTGTTTCATGAAGCTCCCTGCGAGGTATTTTCCTTCTTCATCTCCAAAGCATTGGCTGGTGAACTCTCTGCTTTGTGGTGCTGCAGCATTCTCTGCTCTCTCTGAATCTCTTGCTTTCTCCAAAATGTTTCCTCTTTTATAGAACTCCAGTAAACTAATCAAGACCCACCCGAATGGGTAGAGACATGTCTCCACCTAATTCAGTTTAACAGCCACTCTTGATTGGATCAGATGTCCAGGGAGATGATCTAATTACAGTTTCAAACATACAGTGCTGAATAGGGATTAGAAGAAATGCTGCCTTTACAAAATGGGATTAGGATTAAAACATGGCTTTTCTAGGGTTCATACATCCTTTCAACTGGCACACTGGGAGATGGGAATTCTCTGGACTATTGTCTTCATTTTTGTCTCTGTTTGAAAATTTCCTTAACAAATCATCCAGATAAAATAAATATTTCATCTTGACATACAAATTTTCAAGTTCTGGTCATGTTTAACTCTCCTCTACACTCATTTATTCTCTTTGCCAGTTTCATTTTTGGTACTTCTTTGTCCTTCAATTTAGGAAAACTATCTTTAAATTATCGGTTTCCCCAAATTGACCTCCATCAATTATTAGGAACATCTCATCACCCAGAACAATATGAGGAAAATAGGTAAACCATAATGAATTTGTCATTAAGTGAAATTATTATAAATAGAAGTTTATTTTAACATTATGCACTTCTTAATATTTAATGTTCAAATGCCCTATCTTGTATAAAATGATAGTTTATTTGTTCTTAATGCCCTTACATGACAAACTAAAAAGTTAACGTTTTTATTGAGACAACCAAAATTTATTTTATAATCTTGGAATTGCTGCTGTCACAAAAGATAGTCTCTTAAATGATGATTAATCTGCTGTGGCCTATTTGCTCCCCCCTTATCAATTTTAAAACATCCTCGAGCTCATTTTTCAAGACTCACTTTTATTATTTCCTTTTATGAAAACTTTTCCATGATTCCTCTAGGTAAATTTAACTTACTTTCTTCTCTATCATAATATTAAACCTCCCCATTATTGTAATCATCACTTGTGTTATAACTGCACATTTTTTGAGTTCTTTAAGAGAAGAAATAGTCTCTTGCTTTTTATTTCTCTCTTCCTCCATCATCTGAACTCCCAAGATAGAGTGTTTGTTAAATGAATGAATGAAAATTTTTGTATTATTTCTTGTTCGGATAGAACCGGAAAAACAATCTATCCTATTTAGAGTTTTGTAAAATGGATCTTTCTAGGGAGGTTAATATTAGAAATGCCATGAGAAATTTCTGAATTTACTTTTCATTTCACCATGTTCAAAGGAGCTTTCATTGAGGGTAAGGATAAAGAGATTTTAGGAATTTCAACCTCTGCCATGGTCTTTATGTTAAAACTTTAGTTGAATGGAAATCTCTTCATAACCCTTTGGTTTTGAAGTCAAATCATTTAAGTAATCCAAAGCAGGTGAGTATATAGAACCTGTTAATGCCCTACTTTAAAAATAAAATGTGTATTCCTTGGTATGGAAATATCATAGTATTTTCTCAGTTGCAAGATAAAGCATTTAAATATATCAACATGAGGTTTCAACATGTTTTTTCCCTTACAGAAATTTATGAAAGATGTTCTTTGGAAGCATCTCACAAGTAACTTTATAACTTAATTCCTGGTCTGAAATTAACTGGTCTAATATTTATACTTTTTATAAATCACAAAGTATAAATTAAATAAAGATAATTAGTTTAACCTATATATCCAATGTCAAACATATGTTATAACACAGCTTGAATTCCACAGTTTTGTCCATGTGAAGCTTTTTGAAGTAATAATAGGGACTATAATCAAAGTTACCCAATGAAAAGCTTATGTTAGAGTAGTGGAATTTAATTTTCTTTGCTTCCATTTCTCCTTTTTATTATTATTTTTACCATTCCTCCTTCCAAATCCCTATTGATTAGCCAGGTCCACTCCAATGAACCCTTTAATGTAAACAATTCGAAAGGGTTAATACATGTGGATTTAAGGAGAAGCTCACTGAAAATGAGCCTGTCTTAAAATATTCACTGGGTAGAAAAGCTATTTTTAGAAAAGCTATTTTAGGGTCACAAATCTCACTATTTTGATTACAACGAAAGTGGCTCATCAGATACTTAAATATCAAGTATTCCTCTACTGAAGTAATATTACAAATACATAGCCATTCCTCTGACAATTTTTAAGAGATAATAATGAGAAGATGTGTAATTCTAGTTAGCATGTATTTATGAACTTCCGTTGTCAGGATATAAATGTGTCTTATGGTTTAACATACAGAGGAATAAAGTTGCTGCAACAAACATTTCTTGAATGCTTGACTTTCTTGAATGTGTAATTTCTATTTCTCTAGTATTGGTTTTATTTTCATTTTGAAATGAAATAGAGAATAATGGAACAATAAATTTGTGGGAGAAATAGTCATTTGACTATCAGAGGTTGAATGTCCCTCCATATAATGGTAAATATTAAAGATGGCAGTTCTGACATCACTGAACTCAGTGGAGCATCCTCAATACGGATGGTCCAACCAAGGAGAAATTGTCTGGATGTTGCTTCAGACAGGACCTACAAAGACCTCACATACAGTGTCCTGAATAGACATTACTTTGATGGCGGCTCAGAATTTCACAGTGACCACAGTAGCACATGTTTTTGTTTGTTTTTTCTTGAATTCTGTTCTTGGTGTTTTCAATGCTAGAAACTATAGGCCCCCAAGATGCAGAGGTGTCAAGTTCACAGTGTGCGCTTTTCACGTCAAAAGTGTGCTGGTTAAAAGACCAACTAAATTAGATCCACACTTTGACTTCATGTCCTTAGGAAATTGGCCATCATGAATGATGCTGTTTAGGTTTCCAGTTGCTAAAACAAATATCGTATTGTGATTTGACTTAGGAGAATTTCTTGGCTCATGGTTTGCAGCTAGGAGAAGCCAAAACGGAGGCATTGGCTGCACAGTGCCTTGTCTCTGAAGCCCCAGGTCCCCTGAGCTGCCTGCTGTTGACCCTGGACACGTGGCATTTCCTTCATCTGGCCCTGCCGTCATGGTGTCCTCTGTCTCTTCCAAATTCTGTAGACTTCCAGTTTCTTCTCCTCCCTGCTGTGGCTTTCTCTCTTTCCGAATTTCTTTCTGCTTGTAAAGCATTTCAGAAATCTGGATTAAAACCAACCTAGGGGGTGTGAGGGCAGTACAGTGGGAGAATTCTCACCTGCCCTGCAGGAGACCCAGTTGGATTCCTGGTCCATGAACTTCCCAAAAAGTAAACAAATGAGCAAAACAAACAAACAAACAGAAATTTAACAAATGGTGCTGCAATAACCGGATATTCACATGGGAAAAATAATGGAATGCGACCCCGCCCTACAGCATACAAAACAAAACAAACAAAAAACCCAACCTGGGACTGGGTAAGATGGTGAACCAGAAGAGGCAGGCGGCTCCCTGCAACCCCAGAGACGCGATGGGAAAATGAGATGCTGGATCTGGAGGTGCGAGTGATCGTGGAGGGTCTTCTGCCCCGCCTAGGCAGCCTTGGGCGAAAAATGGGGTGAATGTGCTTGGTCACATTCTGCCTACCCCCCACCCTACCCCGCACAGCTGATTTGGGGTGATTTGCCCTCAGTTGACCCATGGCCAACCTGGAAGATAACAGATGTGCTTTTCTTGTGCACAGATTCCACTCCCTCAAGGTAAAGTGCCTACTGCCCGTCCTTGCGTTGTTGCTGTGGGTGCCTGTTTTTTTTGTTTGCTTTTTTTAGTAAAGACTGGGGGTCAGGAGGAACTGCAGCGTCGGAAAGATGGCGGAGGAAGAGCCAAGAAAAAAAATCCCTTTGGTTTCAGAAAATCTCCTGAAAAAGAGGAAGGCTTATCAGGCCCTCAAAGCCACCCAGGCAAAGCAGGCACTTTTGGAAAAGAAGCAGAGGAAAGGGAAACAGTTCAGGTTTAAGCGATTGGAATCGTTCTTAATTGATTCTCAGCGGCAGCAGCGTGACAAGATATGCCTCAAACGTCTAGAAGTGAAACCTCATGGCTTGGAAATGCCAGGTGAACATTCCTTGGCCTTTGTAATACGCATCCAAAGAATCAATGGGGTAAGTTTACTGGTGCGGAGGACCATCGAAAGACTTCGCTTGAGAAAGATTTTCAGTGGTGTATTTGTGAAAGTGACCCCCACAACCCTGAAAATGCTGCGTACAGTGGAACCTTATGTGACCTGGGGATTTCCAAATCTAAAGTCTGTCCGGGAACTTATCCTGAAACGTGGACAAGCCAAGGTCAAGAATAAGAAAATCCCATTGACAGACAGCACAGTAATTGAGGAGCACCTGGGGAGGTTTGGTGTCATTTGCTTGGAAGATCTCATTCATGAAATTGCCTTCCCGGGCAACTATTTCCAGAGGATCTCCCAGTTCTTGTACCCGTTCCACCTCTCAGTGGCCTGACATGCTACCAAGAACAAAGTGGGCTTTTTCAAGGAGATGGGCTCACCTGGTTATCGGGGCGAAAGCATTAATCAACTCATCCGACAGCTGAACTAGACCCAGAATCTCTGAAAGCACATTGCATTGGAGGCCTCTGTCTATCTCCTGAGTAGTGAAGTATCTTCACAGAAGATTGTTTTCTGCTCTGTTTTCACAAACTGAAGGTGAAGGATCAGGCAAAAGACAGTGGGTGATATGCATGGCAAGCACCTCTCATATCACAGCCTGGTTCTGAGAGCAAGTTCCTGCATATTTTTACACATGGCCACTACCTCTTCTGAAATGAACAAAGGACACATAGTTGCCATGGAGAAGGGAGTTATGCTGTCACATTGTCCTGGGGTTTAATGTAGGTGAATACTCAAGCATGTATACCAGGCTCCTGACACCCTGCAACAGTGGACCAAGGCCAGGGCATACATGAATCCAGAAGTTCATTCCTTGGAGCTTTTTTGGAAGAACTTAAAATATAGTAAGAAGAACACGAAAATAAATGCTTAGTTGTCTCTGCTGCAAAAAAAAAAAAAAAAAAAGACTGGGGGTCACCTCCCCGGAGAGGATGGGGACACGTGGAGTGTGCCTGTCTGGTCCCACATCCAATGGAGAAAGAGACCTGTGAGGGTCCTGGTGCTCCTCTCCTACCCAGGCTGGAGCCTGAAGACCACAGTGTGTGAAGGGAAATGCCCCATCCCGAGGTGAGGCGACACCCAGAGTGGGGAGGTGGCGTCTGGGGGCCGCTAGCTCCAGCAGCCCGGCAGCTGCACAGGAGACCTTTCCGTGGGCTTTGTCTTGTTCATCCCGCAGTCCCGGGGCTGGCCGATTTTAGCATGTCAGGTCAGCAGCCCTGGTGGGAGTCCCAATTCCAAATCTTAGACATGGGAAAGAAAGAAATCTGCAGAGTTACCTTATTAAGACATTAAAAATGCCGCATCCACAACAGAAGATTGTATACACGTCAAGGACCAGGCAGACGTGGCTCAGCCAAATGACCAAATTAAATTATCCAGGGGGACTCAGATTCCAAACAGCTAATTACGTTTGTTCACAGCAATAGAAAGGATATCAAGAAGTTCTAGAGGAGCATAAGGAAGAATTTGAAAGAAAAAAATGAAAAGATATCAGACATCATCGAGATGAAAGTGCTGTAGATCAAATTAAGAACATAGTAGAGATTCACAGCAGTAGATTTCAAGAGACAGAAGAAAGACTAAGCAAATTAGAAGGACAAATGAACCTGAATGTTCAGAAGAACAAATGGCAAGAAAGATGAAGGAAATGCAACTTGATTTCAGGGAAATGATGACAACGTGGAGCTTACGAATATAAGAATTATTGGTGCTCCAGATGGAGAAGAGAAAAGGAACAGGAAGACTAGTTGAAAACATAATGGGGGAAACTTCCCAACTCTTAAAAAAAACATAAATATGCAAACTAAACAAGCCCAACAAATCCCAAACAGAATATATCCAAATAGGCTTACTCCAACACATATACTTATCAGCGTGTCAAATCTTGAAAAGTAGCAAAAAAATTCCTGACAGCAGCAAGAGAAAAGAGATGTATAACATCCAAGAGAAACTATATAAGAATGAGTTCAGACTACTCAACCAGCATCATGGAGGTGAAAAGCGGTGGTATGCTATATTTCAGATTTGAACGAGAAAGACTTCCAGCTAAGAATTCTTTAACCTGCTATGTTGTCTTGCAAGAATTGAGGGAGAGATTAAAATCTTCACAAATAAACAACGGCTTTAAGAATTTGCCAACAAGAGACTGCCCCACAAGAAATAGTAAAGGGAGCTCTGTTGACTGAAAAAGGACTAGAGAGGGAGGTTTGGAGGAGGGTACAGAATTGAAGAGGATTAGCAAGGGTAACTTAAAGGATAAAAAGTGAGAGAGAGAAATGAATATTTAGATCTGGTAAACAAAAACTATAGGATAAGGTGCTAGATCCAAGAATTGTTTTTACAGTAGTATATTTGAATGTTAATGGACTAAACTCACTAATTAAAAGACACAGATTGACAGAATGGATTAAATAATATGATCTCTCTATATGTTGCTCACAAGAGACTTATCTTAGACCCAAGGATACAAACAAATTGAAAGTGAAAGATTGGAAATAGATGCTCTATGTACACTGTAACCACAGGAAAGCACAAGTAGCTATGGTAATATCAGACAAAATAGATTTTAAATGTTATAAGAGGTAAGATTTTCATGTTAATTGCAAAAAACATTTGTGTCTTTATATTTTCCTGAAACCAAAAACTTGAAAACCTTTAGTAACATATGTCATTACTGTAGCAAAGTTGATGTTTCTGATAATTTTGTACTTGAACATCTGAGAATGTATGAAGTTTTGATAGCTAATCAGATGGTATTTAATTTGGGGCTTAATATTTAGAATTCAAGAAACTCTTGATATCTGATCTGTATCTTTAGATTTTTTTCCTGGTTTTCCTCAATTTTAAATTGGTTTATAAAACTTACTGTACAAACACAGCTTTAAAATGATTACATTTTATTTAATATGCCTATGGATAAGCTAACCAAGATAACCATTTTTGGTGGTTAAGATTTTCATGTATTAATTTTAGAAACATTTGTATCTTTATATTCTCCTGAAATCCCAAACTTGAAAATGTTCAGTAACATAGTCGTTACTATAGCAAGATTGGAGAATATGTTACAAAATATTTGTAATAACTTTGTAGATGATATTTTGAGAATGCTTACATTTTTGAAAGCTGATCAAATGGTTTTTAATTAGGATTTAATATTTAGAATTTAAGAAACTCTGATATTTGTATGTATAGATGTAAGATCCTCGACCCAAGATCTGTTTTTACTGTAATAATTTTGAATGGTAATAGGCTAAACACATGAATGAAAAGGCACAGATTGACATAACAGATGAAATAATATGATCTATCTATATGCTACTCACAATAGACTCATTTAGATCCTAGGGTACAAATAGATTGAAAGTGAAAAATGGAAGTAGATGCTTTATGTAAGCTGTAACCAAAAGAAAGCACAAGAAGCTAGAGTAATTTCAGATAAAATAGATATAAAATGTTATGATATCATGAGATAAGATTTTCATATGTTACCTGTAAAAACATTGGTATCTTTACATTCTCTTGAAATAAACTTGAAAGTTTTCAATAACACAGGTCATTCCTATAGCAAAGCTGTTTCTAATAAATTTTTCCTTGATACTTTGAGAATGTATATAGTTTTGATAGTTAATCAAATGGCATTTAAGTTAATACTTTATATTCAGAAATCAGTTAATATATAATATTAGAATACAGATACAGATATCTGTGGATATTTTTTCCTTGTTTGCCTTAATTTTAAATTGGTTTATGAAACTTACTGTACAAACATAGGTTTTGCAATGATTATATTTTACTTGAAATATCAAAAAATCAAGTGTACTGTTCAGTTGCAAAAAAAAAAAAGAAAAAACCCAACCGATTCCATTGTGTCACACCTTAACTGAAGTGACATCTTTAAGAGACCTTATTTACAGTGGGTTCACAAGTCACAAGAATGGATCAAGAGCATGTTTTTTTCTGAAGTACAAAATTCAATCCCCAACTCACACTAAAATCTCTAACCCGAACTGTTTGGTGGGAGCATGTACTCTCTTGACTCCATTTCTGAATAGGATGCCCGCTAACTTGGTAGAACAAGCACTGCTTTCTGAAAGTGCAAACCCAGCACTCAGATTTTGCACCTTTTGGTACAGTTTTCCTGCCCGGATTTCTCTTATTCCCTAGAGGAAGAGTGAGAGGGTGAGAGAACACATTTGAATCTCTGTTTGACACGGGTGAAATTCTAGGGCATTCTGCTTAGTTTAACGACAATGATGAAGTAACTTCACAGTACCTTCAGTGAGAACTCCTGTGTAGCTCAGACCATATTAAATGATGTGTAATGACTGCTATATTCTTTCTCAACTTGATCAAAATTTCACCAACCAAGGCAAAATATTCTCATACTCATTTGCAAAAAGAAGGAGAAACTCTTCACTCAAAATGCTGTTTTCGTTCAGGTGTTGAAAATTTCATCTGTATATTTTGAAACAGCAGTCCTCACGTCTGAAAATGAGAACCACCTCGATAGTTGGTTCACAAATGACTCTGCTAAGTATATTACACTTAAGATAGCACATTGTACACTGTAACTGCTTAACAATTGTCTGAAACTTATCTCTTTTCTAGCCAACATCATATCAAGCACAACTGTGTGCGTGGTACATGGATAAACATGCACACAAGTTGGTTTTTTTTTCCTAATTTAGGTAGCATTTAAGAGGCTTTTCAAAATCCTTATGTCAGTTTAAATACAGATATTTAAATACGAATGCTTTCTTAAGAGTTAAGGAGTAAATAGTAACTGTTTCATGAGTCCTGACAGAAGCAGTGTTTGTATTTCATAGCTACTGCCAAGGTGGCCTGTCAGGGTTTGTGACTAAATGATCACAGGGTAATATTTACAGCAACCTCATTCATGGAAAACTGCATTTTGTTTGAGTTAAGTGAGTCTGAACATTGAATTGATAATTATCAACACTTACTAGATCCTTTGCATCATGTAGGGTGCTTGTCCTAGGTGCTTTACACCAAGGTGTTAAGATGCGATGGTCCTGAGGGACCCCAGTGAGCCCCATCTGGAGCAGGTCGGGATTCAGGACAGTAGGGTCAGAAGATGTTCAGGGCTCCTGTTGTCATCCCAAGGAGTGACCCAGCCAGATGCAGCTGAGCATGTCTAGAGACCCTAAATGCCAAGGTGGGACTGGAGAGGCTCCTTGTGCACCATTTGGAAATCTTGGGAGAATCTGAGATCATCTCCTGTTGAGCAGGGAGAAGCAAATTGGAAAGTGCCTGGGAGGTCATTCAGCAGAGAATCCTGCTTATTTCACCACATTAACATTTATTTATTACTGGACACTGAGCTATGTGATTTGAATGTATTATCTCATATAATACTCATAACAACTACATGGAATAGGTATTATTTTTCCTACTGACATTTTATAGTTCAACAAACTAAAACAAGGAGTATTTTGTTCTATCCAATATTTAATAATATTTCCTAAAAATGGGTATAGCATAAATTGGACTATGGGGAGGCTCAAATCAGGGCTAACTGGCATGAGATGGTTTTGGAAAAGTAGAGACATCGATGAATTTTACAGATATGGCATAACTGTCTAAAGAAGAATTGTTAACTAAGTGACTACAAGGTTACAGTTAAATTAGCCTATACCTCTGGAGTACTGTGTAGCTACATGCTCGTCGAGGCACATCCATCAACCTACTTAGTCTTCATACTAGCCCAGTGGCCTAGGTGCTATTATTATCTTCATGTAGCAGATAAGAAAATGGAGGCACAAAGAACTTAATCTGCCTACCATCACACATGCCCACACCTAGGGTGGGTAAGTGAAGCACTTTCCTTGGGTACAAAACTTAAGGAGGCTCCAAAAAGCTCAGTCAGTAATCAAGATAAGTAATATTTCAATGCAGTGTTTAAAAAAATCTAAAAATTAATGCAAAAATCTGTTATGAACAAAAATATCAAAGTTTTAGATAAAGATAGGGTATGTGTTACTGATTTTTCCTTTTGTCTCAGGCTCCATTGTGGCTTGGTAAATTTGGGGGTGGGGTCCTCAACTTGAATGCAGTGAGTCTTATGCCAGAGTCCAAGTTCAAAAATAGTACTTACTCATATTTCTCAGGATATGAAAGACAAAGAGTCACATATTACTCCAAGAAGATAAAACTGATGATTAAAGATCATGATGACGCCATGGAGTTGTGTCTTTAGGCGTAGAGCAGAGAAAAAGACTAATTTTTCTTGTACATTTCCATCTAGAAATTTAAGTATATCTACAGTTTGTCTTATAAAAAAAAAAGGACAATTAAAAATCCAATTTAACACAAAACTTTTCCTCGACTCTCTGGTAGCTCCTGACACTCTTTCATCAGTACCAGGAATCCAGTTCCTGATCCCAAGTAGCCTAAAGCAGTCCACCCTGTGTCAGGTGGTATATTTTTCTGTAGGAAATAGAAGATAAAATCAAAAGTGACATGAATAATGAGAAACACTTCTTATATAACAGACACGCTGAAGGTAGAGTGATTCCAAGATTGTAAAATTTTGGAAGTTTAGCAATGTTTTTATGGATCTAAGTTCTTTCATTTTTAACTTGTCCCTTTCTCAGTGAGTCAGCTGCTGCCCTCATGGTCGCAAGATGGCTGCTGCAGCTCCAGAATTTATGGTCTTGTATGACAAAATTCTTGTCCTCCCTTTTTAAGAGCAAGAAAAGCCCACTTTGAATTTCTTCTCCTAGAACCAAAATATGTTGTGACTTCTTGATTTATTTGATGGCAGTATAGCAGAGTAGCTAAGAGTCGTGCTCTGGGGTCCCAAAACCTGGGAGCAAAATCTTTTCCAACACTTAGTAGCTGTGTAACTTCAGGCATCATATTTAAGTTCTCTGTGGCTATTGTGTATGGGGATAAGAATAAATATACCTACCTCATTGGATTATTGAAAGGAAAAGTGAGTTAATATTTATAAAGTTCTTGTGATGGTGTTCAGCACTTCATAAACACTCTAAAAGTGCTTGCTACTCCAATTTTTATGATGATCCTCACTGTAGTATGCACAATCTAATGCATGGAAACATGAGAGTTGAGAAAATAAAATTACCTGTGTATTTCTTTAAAAAGAGCATATCAAAAAAGTTTAGTTGCATTTTGTGGTATTTTCTCCATTACTATGATTTGGATGTGATCTCTGAAAGAAGGAATAAGAATCAACCTGAGGACTACTATCATATACATTTCAGTTTATTTTATTTTCTTTTTTAAGATTTTAAAGAAATTGTCCAAATGGCTGAAACTCAGAAGTGGGTTTCAAAGCCAGTAACACTGATTTCATGAAATGAGCCTTATTTGAGTATTTTAGATATAGGCAATATCCATGTCTGCAGAGTATGTATAACCTAAGGATAATTTGAATTGAATGTAAACCTAAGGATAATTAAATTGATATCTTTTTCATTGGGTTTTATTGTTAAGCTCCTCGGTTAACACTTAGAAAGAAGAGAGATAGCGAAAAAGCCGCAATTCATTCTGAGCATAAAAGTCCCATTTGCAGTATTCTTCCATTAGAAATAAAATATTCCAGAGCTAAAAATGCCTTTATTGGTACCAGTACAAGCTAGTTCTTCACATATCATTCTTTAAAT
Organism: Tamandua tetradactyla; assembly: GCF_023851605.1. NCBI lineage: Eukaryota > Metazoa > Chordata > Mammalia > Pilosa > Myrmecophagidae > Tamandua > Tamandua tetradactyla. Next base: position 184,681,760 of record NC_135331.1, on the reverse strand, counting down.
ATTCTCAGTTGAGATCTTAAGTTTCCATTTCATCTCCTTTCTCTAAGGTTTACTCTCCCTGATAAAACTGCCATTTCTTGCAGCAAACTCCCTGGGATGCAGTATCATATGGTGCAAAGAGCAAAAGTGCATTACTCTAAATCATGGAAACAGGCTTCCCTTAGAGCACCATCTTATAGCCTGGGGCCCCTGGATCAGATGTGACACCCATGAATCCCCTGAAAGGGAGCATGAATTTTAACCATTGTCCCATCAATCCTCTCTCTCATATTATTTTTACCCTCTCTATAAGATTTTATGCATCAATGGAAAATACGCTAATTCATCTCATTTTTATAATACTGATAAGAAAAATCCCCTTTTTCTTATCATCATCCAATCTCCATAATCCGTTTTACTGTAAAATATACTCACTGCTCCCATGTCTTTCTTTCCATTTTGTCTTAGATGGACTCCACCGAAACTGCATTTTGAAGGTCACTGATGAAATCCAAAGGTCAATTCTCAATTTTATTGTACTTGACCTATCAGCAACATTCGGCAGTTAACCACTCTGTCCTTTGCAAAACAGTTTATTCACTTGATATTTGGTTCACTGTACTCTCCTGCTTTTCCGTCTCTGCTTCTCATCTCCTTTGCTGGTCCTCCTCATCTTCCTGACTTATCTCTTGTCTTCTAAACGCTGGAGGACTCCTGGGCTCATTCCCTTGGTGAGCTCATTCAATACCGTGGGTTTGAATGCATTCCATCTTCTGGTGGACTCTCAAGTTTCTATTTTCAGCTAGTTTTCTTCTCCTCTGTAGATCAGATTGTGATAATACAACTGTCTACCTCTCTACTCATAGGCAACTCAAACTTGGCAAGTCTAAAACTGAGCTTCTTCTCTACTCTCCCCCACCAAAAAAAGAGCCTTCACTCCAATCCTCCCCATTTCGGTAAATGGCCCTTCCATCTTTCCAGCGTCTCTCACCAAAAACTTTGCAATTATCTTGAATTTGTCTTTTTATCATACATCCACAGCTAATCTCGAAGCATAGACTATTGATCCGACCTTTAAAATTTACTCAGAATCTGACCATAATTCACCATTGCCATGGTTACCACCCTGGTAGAAATTGCTAATTTCTTTTTTTTTTTCCTGGATTATTTCAACAGGTTCTTTACTGTTCTCCCTGATTCCACTATGCCCTCCCTTCAGTCCTCAAGACAGCAAAACAAGTTACATGAGTCAAATCATTTCATTCCTCTGCTCAAAACCTTCCAACGACTTCCTGTCTCAATCAGGGTAAAAGCCCAATTTTGGAGTACTTAACCTCTAGATAACATAATGTGTTGGTATAATTCTAGTCTCTAGAGAATATCAAAGGGAGAAAAAGCTCTGAAAAGGTAAAATAGTTTTTAAAATTATGGAACACATAACTCAAAACTATAATTGCAGATTGATGGAAAATCAGCTGCAACTTTTATGACATTCCTAATTAGATCACGTCTTCAATATATTTTATAGAAGACCCTTACCCCTTCAGAGCAATTTTTATCTGATTAGAATGAATGGAGCAGCATTTTTGAAATCTCTCATGTACTTTTTTGCTTTCATGTTTATTATTTAATCTCTGATTTCACAACTTTCTGTATCTCCTTAATAAAGGTTTATAGCTTTCAACTTTCCTTAATTCTATCCATTAAAGTTACTAGAAGGTAAATACTTTATATTTTCAGGTACTAGAATGTCTGACAAGTATAAATCCAATCAAGCTTGGTTTGAACGTGATACGATCATTACATTGACAATTCCAGAAATCCTTTCTTTCATTCCTAAACACCCATAACTTCCTGTTTATGATGCCATATGGGTAGCAAAATAAACATTATTTTAATTCATTCCTAAGTTTTCCGGTGCTGAGCTCTTAGAAGTTCTCATGGTCAGTTTCTTTCTTGGTAACCCTCTAGTACTTGATACCAGAGGTATCCATTGACTTTTTTTTTTTTTTTTGAATTGAATGTACATCCCTTCAACGAGATGCAGTTTCAATTTCTGAGCAGAAATATTTTAGTCAAGACATACTTAAAGTCCATGAAATTGGTGAATCCGTTGTGTCAAATGAACAAATCAGGAAGAGTGGCTTTTCTTGATTATTTTGAAAGTGAGTGTAAATTTTTTCTTTTGTTTTAAATTACCTTTAGCAAGCTCTATTACCAAGATTGGCTCAGACCCTTTAAAACTCGTACATGATGCTGTAGAGGAAACCACGGACTGCATCTATGGCTTCTTTTCTTTGTTGTCTGACATCATCTCATCTGACGGTGATGAAGAAGATGATGCTGATGAAGGAGAGGAGGACACCACTGAAGGTACTGAGAGCATAGTAACATGTCCAGCTGCCGGGACTGATGTTCCGTATGCATTACAGTGGCTTGCTTAGTTTTAAGCACAAGTGGGTGCTTGGGTCAGACTAAACCAAAATGAATACTAACAGCATATCAACAGGCTGTCACCCTAACTAAATAAGTTGCTATTTAGCTTTCATCTTGTCTGCCATTATTGCAAAGATGTCAGAATTAAATGCTATCAGAGTATCTTATAATAAAGCAAGTCTTATTATGCAGTACTATAAACCTTAATAGAAAATCACATTTATTTGCTTGTCTGGGAAGAATAGCAGTTGTCTCAAGCTTATCTCCGGAAAGATGAGATAACAGTAAAACTTTATATATATATAATATTTTATACACATAAGTCATATTCATAGTCAAATATCAGAAAGTAATCCTGCTAAAATCCCAATCAGCGGAGTACATTTATTGAATTAGATTGGAAGTGTAGAATGGAGAAACACATTCTAAATGTCACAAAGTTATGTAACTAACCTATGTGCTCTCTCATATATATTGACGAATGAAAGGAAATAGCCCAACTCAAGCCACACATAAGCTGTCATTGAATGGGTGTGAAAAGGACGAAACATTGTGAATCTGTCTTTCAGATGACTTTTTTTTAGGGCCAGCCTTACTCATCAGAAATCATGTGTTTAGCCTTGGCTACCAGGAAAGCTCTTATTATTATAGTCCCTTCCACAACTGTGTCAGCGTTTGTATTTGTTTAGACCCAGTGAGAGGTCAAGATGAACCATAGAGAACAGAAGTGAACATGATATACGACTTGTAATGTATAATTTCATCACCGTGACAACTGTATTGAACTCATCATAGTGGAACTATGTCAAATGAATGAACATAAGCAAGGTTGATATTTTGAAACCGAAATTTGGGAAACAAAATAAGATAAGGCCTATGCTTGTTCAAACCAATAGATAGCTTTGAAAATAACTTTTTAAAAATGCAAAAATAGAGAAGCAACATCATGCTATGCTGAAAGTTTTCTAATTTACTGTTTTTTTCTTGGTTTAGGAGAAACAGAGGAACCCCCCTTGAAAAAAAAAGGTTTGTTGTTTTCCCCTTGAGTGTGGGGGGGAGCGGGTGATGGCCTTCTCTTGCGGTAATATTGATTCCCAACGTAACTCAAATATGTTTTACTTAAGTTGTGGCCCTGGTTTATTTTAATACAGAGTTTTTGTCTAATGATTGCATCCAGATTTATAGTTAGGAAAAAAAAAAAAACTTGATGTTTTCAGTTGAAGTTGATCCCACTACTTTTTTGCTGATTATTTAATTGAGGTCTTCTTGGGTAGATCTGCGCTGAATCGATGACATCAGGCTGATTTCCCTGTCTCCTTGTGCATTGGAATTGGGGAATCAGGGTAGGGTGGGAGTTTTTAAAGCCTTTGAAATGACTAGAATATGGTGAAGCCAAGGCTTTTTCTTCTCATTGTGGCCAGATTTATTGTTCTTAACTTAAATTTTTCTTATTTTTTCCCTCATTTTATTGTTACTATTCCTTTTTCATTTTTTTGGCGCTGCCTGGGGGCTGGGGGTGGCAGCAGCGTGTGGAGGAGGATGATTTTAGAGGCAGAGACCCATCCAGGCAGTAGGCCTCACGCTGTGCAGAAGGATGGAGTTGTGGCGAATGCCCGGCTGTGGGTACAGAGGGGACCCTGGCGGGACCAGCCAAGGTCTGCACTAGCTGAGTGGTGGCCTCAACCCAAAAGACGGGAGCAGTGAGACCAGGAAAAGAGGAGGGGGTAGAGTTGTGGTGCAAGAGCCTCAGAGCGGCAGGGGTATTCACAGGAAGGAGGAAGACTGTGGTCTGAAGGTCAAGGGGAACACGGGGAACCGTCCTGAGGTGCATTTGGTGTGAAAGAAAGGGCCAATATGCCAGCCAGCCTCGGTACAATCCTAACGTGTCAGCTACTGTTGTAACATGTTTAACAGTAGCCTCTCGAGAGTATCTGCCTGGAAGTAGAAGTTGCTCCCTCCGGGACCTGGTGTGAGTGCAGGCTGAATGCACACTGGATGCAGCCTGGGAACCAAACCTAGAGCCTCGCCTGAGCAGATGGAACCACAACCCGGGATGGGAGAGGATTAGCCACTTATTGCATGTTAATTTGGAAAATTGGCATTGTGTAACAAAAATGAACCAAGCTTAGTGAAACTCAGCTGTGGCAAATGCATGCAGTTATGAAGTTATGAAATAAAGATTTCCTGATCCACGAATCTGGGACGAAGAACCCAAGAACTCAAGACAGATTTCAGTTGCCAGACATAGATTTAGATATTATAAATTAGTCTATAATTTTCTTGAGATCAGAAACAGTGCCTTGTTATAACTGTATCTCCAAAGGATAGTGACTAGAACAGTAATCATTTTGTGAGGAAATGAGCTACTAGTCTTCATCTGGAAATCAAACTAGTTTATATGTATATTCTAATTGGAAATGGAAGAAGGAAAAATGTAAATGAAGTTTTCTGACTTTTCTTTATAAATTGAATTCCACAGGTAAGTCATAAAATCGTATTCTCGATAAATTTATGTCTAGTATTTAATAAAAGGGTTCTTTTGATTTGAATTTCCCTTTTGAATTATTTTAAAATTAATTTTCATGCAATGATTAACATAAATTGCAATTCCACACAAAGCTGTTTAACTATCATTTCATAAACTATTGCTCTGATTCAGCAAATTTATTAAAATGACTGTTTAACAGAAAGGTTATTAAAATGACCATTTAACATACTATTTTGTGATGCTCATTAATTAAGACCTTGAAAGAGATATATTTGTTTGAACATCTTGTACCTAGTCTTGCGAGGTAACATACTCGAATCTGGGAGGGGGATTGACCTAAAATCACCTGACTATTTTCCTGACACTATTCAGGAAGTGACTTGAAAAAAACCAGACATTTAAGAAAGCATCTTACACTACCATGGGTACAGAAGCTATGTAATAAACATTAGCTAAAGTGGATTAAAGAAACATATTTCTTTATATTCTTTTTATTTCTAAGCTTTCCTTCTGTAGAGTCACAGAGGCAATGATGGTTGTAAAAGGTGCATGTGACATTTTACAAAACATGTCTGGTACAAATTCCACATACTCTATCATTATTATTAAGGAAGAGTCTATGAGTTTGACCCTATCTTATGAGAGATCATCTTATAATTTTTCATATTTAAAAATAGCTGTTTAAGAAGTATTATATTAAAAATATATAATAATTATCTCTTAAAAGATTTTATTTTCATCTATCTAAATCACCCTTCATTAACACTTTTTCCAATTCAGATACATTCAAGTGATATTTAACTGTTTTATATTACCTAAACTATCAGGCTCTGATATTGTTGTTTATTCAACTACCCTGTGTCTACTGAGGTATTTCACTAAACATACCTAAAACTTTAGTTTTATTTGTTCAGTATAGCTAACCTTACTGAAATAGAATTGCAACCAGCTCGTTATTTGCCATTGTAGTTTTATATCGAATAATGATCCAGTCAAATAGTCTCAGGATTGAGGGATTATTATTATTAGACAGTTTATTAATATGGATGAAAATTTTGAATCTGCTATTCTGTGGTTTAAGTTGTTATATATAAATATTGCTTTAGGGTGTTCCATGGAGTACCTGGCATCTTTATATTTTTATGCATATATTTTTTTCCACTTGTCAAAATTTTAACATATTAAAAATTCCATTACCAGACAATTCTCTATGAGGGCCCAAGGCCTTGAACCCGTAGAAAATGTTTTATTTTTGCTGTATTATTTATCTTAAAGTGGTAATTATAAAAGCCAAATACCATGTGAATTACTTTCCCTGGAACCATTACTGTGATGGGGCGTGGTTGGTGAACTTGGGTACCTGGACTAATCTCAGGAGGCCACCCATGATGGATATGGGAGCACTTCACTTCCTAAGGGGTACACAACCACAGAAAGTGTCCAAAGAATCAAATTCCATTTCTATGATTCCCTAAAATTGACCTGCCCGAGACACACCCGAGATCATGAGAGCACTACTTTGTCTTTCCAGGATCGCTAGAATGCCAACCCCAAACTCACCAAACCACGGGGCTCCCTGCCGCGCTCAGAGGCGTCTGCTCATGGAGAAGGGTGATGTTAGCATGTGCCATTTGACATGGTGCAATGTTCGGAGAGGTGGAGCCTGGGGGTGCGAGCCAGGGAAGCATGTCAACACAGCCTTTTATTCCGTCGAATAAAGTGATAGAGGGACTGCTCTTGAGGGCGAGTTCCGTGAGAGCAAAGCTAAGAGAACATCAGTAGGAAATATGGAAAACTAAAAATAGCCTTTAAAAATTTGAATGTAAGCAATTCTTTACAGTTATTCTCAGTAGTTACTTCTAGGAAGTGTCATTAGCTTGAAGGAAAAGCACAATTAAGCAGTCAAAGCAGTGTAGCCTAATGGCAATGATTTTTTTAAATATTACAGGGATATTTTCTGTGACAACCAAACTTTGAAGGATGAATGCAGTAAACCCATGCATGCCACATGACTGTGATGACGTTTAGATTGTCCATTGTTCATAAAGGAGTGTAAATCCATATCAAAACATATTATGAAATATTTAATCTAATTGTGGTCAAATCTCATCTTATTTTATCTAATATAAAACATTTAATATTTCCTGCATCCTATTACAAAAAATTAATCAATTTAAAATAATTTAAATTAATTAAATTCCATTCTATTGCAGAATCAATTCACTATGTTTCTGTATATACATATGTCCCCACACAGGTACATAGTATATTATATATAATTTATTTATTACATAGTATTTATGTGTTTTTCTGTCTCATTAAAAAATAAAACTATATGTGAGCCCCTGGATTGAAGGGTGAAGTTTAATTACCCCCTCAATCCTTTTTTGAAAGAACACCATGCTTTTTTAAAATCTTACTTTATTTCTAGCTTAATAAACAACTTAAAATATCATCTACATATTACATGTCATTAATATAAATAAAAATGTACAGTAGATTATTCATTTGTTTTGCTTTATAAGTAAAAATGAAATAAATTTATTACATTAAACTTACCTCATTTAAAACATTTCATCCCTTTTTAATCTTTTAATCCATTTTTAAATGTTCCAGGTGTTTTAAGACATTTATTGTTTTATCAATAATTTTCTTAAAAGGGGAATTAAAATTTTTTGAATTGAGAAATGAAATTATATATTTTGACAGAAAGTAAATCTGAATTGCGTGAGATGTTGGGAAACAAAGGCTGGCATTGCCCATTCGCCTAAATATTTTCCATAAATTAAGTGAGCAGCAGCGCCAGGGTTTAAATGAAATGTATTTAAAGCAATAAATACATTTAAAAAATATAACAGTAATTTAATCTAAGAGTATTAAAATTAAAAATCCTTAGATTTTTCTGAAACTTTCTCAATTACACTTATAAAAGGTATCTCCAGGTGAGAGGAATAAGTCTACCTAGTGGTCCTTTGGAAAGTCTAAGAAAGCCTTTTGTTCAGAATTTCAGAAGCTGCCAGGATGGAGGAACCAATTCTTTGGCAAGTTATATGGTTTTTCAAGTCTTTGCTGCTAATCATTTTGAAGGTCACATGAAGAAATTATTCAGCTGAGATCACTGAGAATAGTTTTTATGTTGATTCCCTATGTAATTTTTGACATAACTTGAAGAAACCAAAAATTAAGTAACATTGTTGCAACAAAATTATCATCTCTGTGTGTGCAGATACATAAGTATATATATGCATAAGTCTTCTCATTACTCGTATCTTTAAAAATGAAAAATAGGATCAGATTTTTTACTGATCCCATTTCATTCCAGCTGTAAATCACACTTATCCATTGACACACAAATTTTTCATCTCATAAAGAGATACCATTCTAATACATTTTGCTTTTCATGTTTAATAATTAGTTACAGAATTTTGTAATATTTTAACTTTTGCATACTTTAATTTATAGGCTATAAAGTAAAATGTTAGATTTCAATATATGCCTATGAATTTGATTGGAAATATGTTTTTTTCAGAGATGATGGTAAAATCAAGAAATGGAAAACTTCCAGGGGAAAAATTATATTGTTCTAAAATAAAATTTTGTGAGAGAAGTGAAATGAAAATATAAATTCAGAGAAAATGGAAAGATATAAAATTTCCAAATATTACAAAAGGGCTAGTCATTATATATTTTAAATAGATAATTGTCAGAAAATATCATAGCATTTAGAGTCCATCAGCCAGATTTTTTAAACGGATGTAGCAATTTTATTTTAAATGTGAACATTTGAAAAAATCTTCAAATTTTATTGTTGGCAATGATGAACTTTTTACTTTGGATGAAAAATTGTAGAGTTTATATTCAAAATGTGGGAGGAAATGCAGTTTTCCAAAATCCTCTAAGGGAATATAAGAAGGAAAACAATGGAAGATCACAGTAATAGAAAATGTACATTTGCTTTCTGACTAACTCTAGGGTCCTGAGTGAGAACAAAGCATGTAGGCTTAGGGTTTCCCCATTGTCTGTTGAAACAATGTACATCCATAGATCATCACTCGTCACTGAACATTGATATGTTTTAGCCTTCCAAGGTTAAACTCAGTCAACACATTTATTTTAAAATTAATCTTCCTCAAGTGTTTTCTGTGTGCCAGGCAATATGTTAGGTGAAGGAGAACAGGTGTGCCTCTGCTTACAATATCCCAAGGGCTGATGATGAGTATTTGGTGGATAAGAAGTCATTGCTAAATACATGTCTCTCATGGAGTTTTATATAATATTGCTAATGAAGACAGTTATTCCTTACTAAATATCAGAATCAATGTAACACGGTACTTTATGGCCAAAATAATTGCAAATGAGTAAAAGATCACATATTTAGAAAAATGTTCTGGAAGGACCATATTGAAGAATTCAATAAATAAATACCACTCTAATATTTATGCACATTAAAGTAGGGTGCTTCAGTTTGCTAAAGCTGACAAAATGCAATACACCAGAAATGAGTTGGGGGGATGCCTTAACTTAGGAATTTTCAGTTCTGAGGCTGTGAAAATGTCTAAATCGAGGCATGAATAGGTGATGCTTTCTGCCCGAAACAAGGCTGCTAGTGATCCTTAGCTCTGCTGTCTCATGGCCAGGTACGCTGAGAAGTCTTCTGGTCTCTCCTGGGTTTCGGTGCTGCCAGCTTCTGGCTTCAGTGGCTTCCTCTCTGTTCTCTGTGTGTCCTCTCATTTTCTCTGGTTTCACTCTCTGGGCATCTCTGGTACCTTTTTCTATGTGTGCTTCTCTCTGTCCTCTTATAAAGGACTCCAATAAAAGGACTAACACTTACACTGAATGAGGTGGGTCACATCTCAAATTAAGATCCTATTCATAGGTAGTTCAGTGGTAGAATGCTCGCCTGTCATGTGGGAGACCCGGGTTTGATTCCCGGACCATGCACCCCCCCGCAAAAGATCCTACTTTACAGTGGGTCCACACTCACAGGAATGGATTAGCTTTGAGAATATGATCTTTTCTGGGGTGCACACAGCTTCCAGCCATCACACAGGGATAATAAATGAAATAGAACAAATTTTGACATTGCACATTTGATAATGATTGTCTCATATAAAGTAAACTAGAAGAGGATGAAAATACGAGAAATGATAATGATAATGCAACTGAATTCACACTATTTTTTTAAGCAAAATGATCATGTTAATAAGCATAAAGGTTCATAATTACCCAGAATGAAAGTTAAAAACCAGGCTCACAGATGCTCACAGATGCATATATACAAGCACACACATCCAGTAGCCTTAAAGCAAAGTTAAAAATATACATCTATTTAGCATTGGTATCTTAGTATTTCTCTATACCTTTTTCAAAAATGAGGTCCTGGTTTCTCCCAACTCTAATGATTTTATATTTCTATATTAATATTTATGTGAAATGTAATATTTAAGTTTAGATAAAATTCACAGAAATTATAATTCCTTATAGGTATAATTTCTTGGTAGGTACATATATTTTTAATTTTTTCTACTAACACCTTTAAGTATAACATAATGGTTGTATTTATCTCCTATCTGTTTATCCTTACTTCAACCCCAGGCTATAATAAGTCTTTATATGAGAATAATCATTCTGCCGTTTATGTCCTTTGGGAATACATAGTTACAGAAGAGAATAATTTTCTTCTAACAATAAATTCCATTTCATAATGTCTTATCCTGATATCTAGCTTTAAAATGAAGAAAGAAGAGTTGTAGTCATTCAGAGCTATGCACACTGTTTTTTGTTTTTTTTTTGACAGCAAAAACTTGTCTTCAATTTTAGGGGAGTGGTGACCTTACATGTTGTAAACTTGTCTTTTGCTGTAGAAGCAAGAACTGGAAGAGTCTAAAATTTTCAGTGTCAGTTTAGTTCCCTAACTACTTGCTGTTTGAAAGAAAGAACTGACCCTAAAGATGAACAGCACCCAATGTGAAGGCTGGCAGTCCCTGAGGTCATACCCGGCACATGTCAACATCAGGGAAGAGATGCCTTTCCAAGAAATGCAAAACAAATTACGTTCTCTTTATAGTCATGTTTTTAAATAGCCCTAAATCTTCTCAGATTTGAGAGTCCAATAGATTTAAACTCACTTTCCTCATTCTGTATTTTTCTTACTTTATTCAAATCCACAATAGCTCTGTGCAGTCAGGGTGAATGAGGAAGAGCCAGGAAATTTGAGCATCATAAATATTCAGGACTTTAGGATTAAGCCATTCAGAAGGTTGTATCGCATCATCGAGAGTAAGATGGATGGAAAAGTTTGTGTGCCTGAGCTTTCATTGCATCCGTCTTTGCTGGCAGCTTCCGTAGTTTCCACCAGACTGAACATTAAGTGTTGAAAAACACGGTGAGTGAAAAAAGTAGGCAGAATAGAAAGGCAGCTAAACTTGTTAAAATTCATAGCTTCAGAATATTGATACTAGGTAGGCCCTGGTAACATCATTAAGTAGATATATTTATCTTTAGAGTCTCCCCTAAATAAGCCTAGATCAAAACTCAGGTCCATCACTGCCTGCTCTCTCCGAGGTCCTCGCTGAAGCATGCTGTCCTCAGGCTGCACAGGTAATTTACTGCTTTAGCCTCCATTGTGCTTTCCCAATATTGATCAACCTGCAACAGCAGGGGACAAAGCCCAGAGAGAAGAACAGACAGTGGGTTTGGACAGCTTGGCGTGAAAGAGACTGAGGTGAAGGGAGATCTGGAGAATAATCCAGAGTCACTTATCCAGGTAGATGCTGGTGCAGTTCCCGCTGGGCCCCTTGAGCCAACGCATTCTAGTAGCTTGTGCATGTGGCACGAGTTGCTGAGCGGCGTGCTATGGGAACACAGGTTCAGGGCCTGCTCTAGTTTGCTAGCTGCTGGAATGCAGCACACCACAGACAGATTGGCTTTCAATAAAGGGGAATGTATTTAGTTAGCTTGTAGTTCTTCAGAGGAAAGGCAGCTAACTTTCAACTGAGGTTCTTTCTTACATGGGAAAGCACAGGGCAATCTCTGCTGGCCTTCTCTCCAGGCCTCTGGGTTCCAACAGCTTTCCCCTGGGTGATTCCTTTCTGCATCTCCAAAGGCCTGGGCTGAGCTGCGAGTGCTGAGATGAGGTGTGCTGAGCTGCTTGGGCTGTGCTCTGTTGAGCTGTCTTATTTAAGCACCAGCCAATTAAGTCAAATATCATTCATTGCAGCAGGCATGCCTCCTAGCCGACTGCAGATGTAATGAGCAACAGACGAGGTTCACATGCCATCAGCTCATGTCCACAGCAGTATAACTAGGCACCTTCACCTGGTCAAGTTGACAACTGAATCTAACTACCACAGGGCCCAACAGAAACTATGAGTAATGATCCCTTTATTTCTTGCACAGTATAAAGAATTGAAAAAGGGTGAATAACCTCATCACTTACACAGTATAGATTGCTAAAGAGCCGGGGAAGAAATCCTGTAATGACTGGTCTTCCAGGGTGGCCAAAAAGTGGTCTGGGGGTGGATTGATGGCAGCTCCTCACATCCCCCTTCACGTCAGAGAAGAGAGACTCTATATGCTTGAATGTGGTTTTTATCCAACTTGGGTAAGGTGGCTGCCACTGAAAATTCCTGTTCTGATAAGCGTCTGCAGCTGCTAGTTCCTGTTTTTTGGGGTCTGAGGTCTAATTGGGCCTTTTCACTAGACTTAACCTGTTCCCGAGTTTGTGGAATGGCACGCATTAGAAAAGGACAAGAGGGTAGTTAAAGACGGGAGGATGGCCAAGTGGCTGTTTAGCATGTGCTGGAGACCATGCCAGAGAAGGAAGTGGGGGTAGGTGTGGGTAATGGCCACTGAAAGGTGTCTGTGACTCCCCAACAGTGTGTAGTAAAAGAGTTCATCTCTGTCAAGGTCAAGGCAAGAGAAAGGAACCAGTAGAACACAAATAATAGGAATAGATTAAAGAAAGCAAAAGATGGGGGAATGAAGGGCTCTCTGGGAGAGCTGAGCCCATATCATTTCACTGAGTTGCTGTTGCAGCAAGAATAACCTCAGTGTTGCTACCTCCTACACGAAGTTAGATCAGATGAATCATTGAGAAGCATAAGAGGGGGCAGCTGTTGGTTTTAATGTATTTCAGACTTAGCTTTTCTCTTCTGTTCTATATTGTACTTTTTCAGTACAGAATCCAACTGATGTCCTAGTTGGATACTGTATTAGTTAGGGTTCTCTAGAGAAACAGAATCAACAGAGAACTCTTGCAAATATAAAACTTATAAAGGTGTTTCACGTGACCACAGGAACAGAGAGTCCAAAATCCGCAGAGTAGGCTGTGTAGCCAACGATTCTGATGGAGGGTCTGGACGAACTCCACAGGGGAGGCTCACCAGCCGAAACAGGAAGAGCCTGTCTCTTCTGAATCCTCCTTAAAAGGCTTTCAGTGATCAGATTAAGCATTACTCATTGCAGAAGACACTCCCCTTGGCTGATTACAAATGGAATCAGCTGACATGATCCTGATTTAATTCTATGAAATGTCCTCATCGCAACAGACAGGCCAGCACTTGCCCAACCAGATATATAGGTACCACCACTTCGCCAAGTTGACACATGAACCTAACCATGACAGATATGAACGGCTTAAAGATTTGGCCTTTCCTAGATTTGCATTTTCAGTAAGAAAGAGTCTATTGTAAAACAAAACAAAAAGTTAAACAATTATTAAAAAAAAAAAGCAAAAACCTCCTTAGTGGTTCTCACTTCAGTGCCTCAGATTCTACTGGTGTGTCAACTAGAATTATTTTGTTTGAAATCCAACACAAACTTGCTTAAAGAAAAAGATACCTTCATTGGTTCAAGAAACTGAAAGATACAAGGGTAGAATTGGCTTCAGGGATGCTGGGATACATATTTTATATAACATTATTTGTAACCCCCCTCTCTTCCCTTTTTGACCCTGCCTTCCTTCCTTTGCTTCATCATCAGTCATGCTTTCCTTTCCTAGAAGAAAGATTGAAGCCAAAATTCTTTTCCTTTAGCAACTCAGGAGTAGAGCCCATGCTTTCTTTCAATCATTTCAACTAAAGGAATGTAGTTGATTGTTCTTTGCCTGGATTGAGTAATATGCCCTACTTGGAACCAATCAGCTGGCCAAGGGGGGTAACGTGGATTTTCTGAAGGCCTGGAGAATAGGCTGACCCCAAACCACCTGTACTGGATTTGGAAACAAGGAGGCTCCTGAAATGGATAGAAGGACCCTGTTAACCACAATGTGTTCTCACAGAAAAACACAGAAATCTGCAGCATCTAGTGTTGTGGGTTTGTTGTTGTTTTTCGTTTAGAATCCCAGATCATCTCCCATCTCAGAATATTGAATCAGAATTTCCAGGGATGGAGCCATAGGCTTCTATATTTTCAAAATCTCAACAATGTTTTTCTAACTCACAAAAGGATAAAAGCCATTGCAACCCAAAACAGTAAGTCTAAAATAGGGGATTTTATGCATGAAGCAAGCAAGAGAGACATTTGAGGATAAGTCAGTAGCCACATATTTTGTTTACACATAGTCATTGCTCTTATATGTAAATTAAGTGTTAAGAAATGCCAAACCATGAAAGATAATATGTAAACCAAGCTAATCTCACCTTCACCTTGACGTAGAATATTGGAATAGCCATTGCTAATTGCTCATCAGTTGAACATATACAAATTTTAAACAGGAAGGAGATAGAATGAATGAAAACAATGAGGAGATATTTGTGTTAGCATCACTTCTGCAGTTAACCTTCTCTGGTTAAATGATTTAACCACACTGGATTCAGTTTTCACACCTGTAAAATAAGATGCTGGTATTATTGAGCTATAGATCTTTTCCAACTATCACATTTCATGATTCTGTGGTTGAATTGTGATGTCATATACCAAGAACTTCATCTAGACTAGAACCGTACAACTCAAAGCATGGTCCACAGACCAGCAATATTAGCATCATGTAAGAACTTTGTAGAAGTGCAGAATCCAGGCTCCATCATGAAATAACTGAATCAGAATCTTCATTTTAGCAAGATCTCCAAGCAATTTATATGAGCATTGAAAATCGATTTACATCAGTCTACAGAGTAGTTTCCACTTCTGAGTGAAGGTGTGAAACCACTGGAGAGCTTATTAAAATTGGAGATATCTAGAGGGTTCCTTACTATGATAGATTAATTGACTAAGTTTGGGCTATGGCTCAGGTGTCTGTTTTAAAGTTTCTCCACATGATTCTGATGTTCAGCCACGTAGGTTTCAGTCATATAGTACATCATGAAATATGAAGCACACGTATCATGTTTGTTAAATGCTGTGGAATGCAATATACCAGAAATGCATTTTTAAAATGGCTTTTAAAAAGGGAATTTATTACATTACAAGTTTAAAGTTCTAAGGACTTTAAAAATGTCCAAATTAAGACATCCAGAGAAAAATACCTTGAGTCAAGAAAAGCCAATCTCTATAGCGTGGGAAGGCATGTGGCTGACATCAGCTAGTCCTTGTCCCTGGTTCATTCTTCCAGCTTCTGATGCCAGTGGTTTCCTCTTTAAACATCTGTGGGCCTTAACTTAGCTCCTCCAGGATAAAACTCTGCGTTCTGGCTTGCTTAGCATCTCATGGAAAGGCACATGTTGATGTCTGCTGGGCTCTGCATCTCCAAAATTCCATGTCTAGGCATCTGCTCTCTCTGTCAGCACTCCAAGAATCTCCAGATGTCTGTGTCTTTGTTGGCTCTGAGCGTTTTCCCTAGTGTTTCCCCTTTTAAAGGAATCCAATAAATTGATCCAGACCCGCCTTGCATGGGCAGAGTCATATCTCCATCTAATCAAAAAGCCACATGCAAAATTCAGTGTGTTACATCTCCAAGGAGTAGTCTAAGGAAAAGGTCACACTCAAAATTGAATGGGTCAGTCTCCATGGAAATTATCTAACCAAAGGTTTCCAATGTACAATATCGAATCAGGATTAAAGGGCATGGCATTTCTGGGGTATACAATACTTTCAAACCAGCACACAGGCAACACCTTAGCCAAATCCTTAAGCCCAGTGATGACCTTATGAAAGGCATTTGTTATCATTACTACCTCTGTATGATTTATGAACACATGGAATAACATCTCATCTTGGAGGTAGAGAACATGAACTTCAAAGAGGAAAACTGGATTAACCTGGGTTTATAGAGTTAATGGCAGAAATGAGATTAGAAAGATGACATCTTAATATATATAACTTGAACTTTTTGTGGGGGCCAACAGTATGCAGTGTTCAGACTTTTATTCTTCTTGAGAAAATTAAGATTATTTACCAAATAATCAAATAAAAGAAAATAAGGTCCAACATACTTTTAAGTTTATGGAATTCAATATCTCTGAAGGAGACTCTCCTCAATAATTTCCTATCATTATTTCTGAGGTGCATGCCCACTTAACCACAAACACTAAGTGCTTTGAGGGCGAGAATATTTTCTTCTTTCTACTGTTCACTTGTGGTTAGTAGTGCATTTTACTTAAAAAATTTGGTTTATCAAAATTAGGGAAAATTTATCAGAAAATCTTAGAAAATATCATGCCTATAGATAATTTGGTAATGTATTTTAAAATATTGAGAATTCAATAAAAATTTTCCCTAGCGTTTTTCAATTAGTCCCTACATAGATAACTAGATTTTCTCAGACATTTATCATAATTAAAAGTTTTTATCCTCTTAATAATTGGCAGAATTTTACAAATAGAGGTTTTATGTTTAAATGAATACAAACTAGAGTTTTTTAGTACCAAAATGAGAAAGTCGTAAGAAGACATTTTAGATTGTCTAGTGCATATGAGCTATCTAGAGGAAACATAATGATAAAAGGCATTCTTTGAAATACACAACCCTCATAATAATTTAATAAACTGGGTTGTCATCTAAAAGAATCGTGACGGTTGCCTTGGTAACAGAGATTATCCTTTTGCCTTTTTGATTCTGTCATTTTCTTAAATTCATAAAATTTTGAATTTATTAACAGTGTGTCACAATGATAGAGAAAAATTGCCTGCTTTAAACTGGCCACAGAAGTCTCAAACAAAATTATAAGCTCTCTACCTACCCAGTAATAAACTTTGCTATGATTGTCAGGAGATCAAAACTATTTATCATAAGCAAAATACCTGTAATGCAACCAAATAACTCAGGAAGACCGCAGTACAAAATCAGCTCATCCTTAGGAGTCATTTAGCACTTTCTGATTTCACCATCTTTGGTCTCATTGTTGGTGCTTCTGTTGTCCCTCCCACTTTTGGTAGCTGTGTCCTGTCAATCCAGGCTGCACGTGGAATTTGAGTGCAGAGAATTTGGGGAAAGTCTGTTGGCCCAGGATTACCATTGGAATTGTGGAAGAAATGGAGCTTAAATTAGTGTATTTTGACAGAATTCAGAGCAGTCTGAAAAGGAAAGAGGAAGAGCCCAGCCTATGACTGAACTCCACTCCTGAACTGGAGACGTTTTAGAATCTCTCTGCTTGAGGAGTTTATGTTCAGCGTGAGCACTGAAAATTCCTCATCACACCTGGAAGGAACAGCTTCGAGCATCAAGAGGATGACTTAACGTCTGTACTTGTCCTTTCAGATATCCAGCATAAGTTTATTTAATAAATGCCCAAATAGCATAATTCTACATGCAAAATAAAAGAAATATATAAGCAAGTTTTATAACATGAGAGATCCGAGGTCATCATGAACTACCCTCATCATTGGTGAAGAATGCGACAGGAATTAGTAGCACTTAACCTGGAAAAAAAGGGAATATTGGGTCCCTTCCTTTAAACTAGAAGGAGTGGCATATTCCATTTTTAAATCTTGCCCAGAATTTTTTCCATTGAAATAGAAATAGTATTTGATTTTCAACATGTTTGGATGGGTATAATAGTTTCATTATACAGTTTACTTACTTTTTTAGTAAAAACATCTATGAATAAGTTTTGAAACAAGACAAAGTATCAAAAGTACCTTCAGTGTCCTTTGTTTAATAATTAAATAAATTATTCTAGGGTTCTAGAAAGCATTATGAAAAAAATATAACTTTTGTGTAAGTATTACAATTTACAAATCCTTCACATATATTTTATTTGCGAAAGTAATAAAATTCTGCAGCTTTTCTAATAAAAGTTAAAAATAGTTAGAAATACATCATTTTACTTTTGCAAAATTTTCCAATACAGTCATTTTAGTAGCTGAATTATTTGAGAGTTGTGCTGTTAAAGGAAGGTGACCTATCCGATACCATCTATAATAAGCAAGAGTTGATAATTCATGGTAATTCCTAAAATTTATTTTTCCACTTAATTAAGCAAGCATCAATCATTTTGTTGGATGTTGAAGATTTAGTGTGGAACACAATTAGACATAATTCTTGCTCCCATCAAATTTAGAATTTGATGAGAAAGAGATATGTAATAAAATAATAAGCCATTATTTGCATGATACTTACTTGATCCCAGGTGGTGTTCTGAATCTTTTACATTTTTAATTTATTTTAATGCTCTCACAAACTTATGCAGTAGGTATTATTAGCCTCCTTTCACAGATGAAGTGATAGAGTTTATGTAGCTAGTAAGTATGGGAACCAGATCTGAATTGAACAGAATGGACTCTGAAGTTGATTCTCTTAAACGCTAAACTGACTGTAAATACACGTCACAGGTTGCAATAATTTTGCATAGACTTTTCATATCTTACCCATGTCTAGAGCTTCCTTTCGAAAAACAGTGCTCGCTTATTTACATTAGAACACTATGAATTGATGCACCTTTCATATGATAATTATTAAAATAATCGTTTTATGACTACTGCAATCATAAATAAAAAATAATCTAAAATATGGCTCTTCTGATGTTGATCTAGTCTCAGCAACCAGTTATATTATTATATCTTCTGCTTTCATTTCCCAGCTTCACTTCACAAGCCCCCAAAATTGTTTGGTGTTGCCTTTTAGAAAAACAGCTTGCCTCAGGAGGAATACTGCATTGTTAGCTCCACTGAATTATAAAGCATGCAGCTGGAGTTAAATTGTTTGAGCTCCTTAAATTAAAGGAACTTGTAAATACATTTAACCCCTAGCAGGATCAAGGTTTGGGGGGACTTCAAACGTTTGTATTTTTGAGTGGGAGAAGAATAATGACAAATAGGGGCAGACATCTACTCTTTTCTCCGCTTCTCATCCTCACTCACACCTTCCTATAGGTAGCCAGAAGAGCAAGTGATAAGAGAAAATCAGGTGTAGTGAAAGAAGGAGGAACATGCTTCCCACATTCTGGAAGGAATTACCCTTGATTTAGCCCTCAGTACCCCTGATACCATACCTGCAGTAAACTGGTGGAGCACGGTTCATTTGCGGTAGGCAAGAGCACGGAAGCCCCATAACTGCCTCCTAAAACACTGAGACAATCGTCAGTCCTTTTCCATTTTATTTTCCTCTTTTACCACTTCTGAAAATTCAAGTTGAAACTCTTAACTTTAATGAACAATGGGCAGCCCCATGCCTGGATTGAAAAACTTTGCCCTTTACTAAAACACAGAAAAATTGTTACCATTTACTGGTTTCAAGCATGGTTTATGATTCTGAGTAGCTTAGAGTGCTGAGACTTCAAGACATTGAACTTGGCCTAAATTACAAATCATGTGTAACTGGAGATAAATGATGATTGCCTTGACCTTCCCTGGCCTCTATTCAGGGTTGTTTCAGGGTTAAAGTGAGCTGTCTCTTAAAGAGTGGCATGATGTTAAATGCAATTTTTATGTGATAATACATTATTATCATGCTATACTAAATGGACCCTTTCATATGTCCATAGACATTATTAGGTAACTGGAAATAAGTTTTAGTATGATGCAGGAAATCTTACTACTCTTTGAAGTTTTTAAAAACTGTTGACAATAGATTTCTACCTTTGAAGACTTGAATCTCTTTTTTTGTATGCTGTATGGCGGGGGTCACATTTCATTATTTTCTATGTGAGTATCCTCTTATTGCAGCACCATTTGTTGTTTGTTTGTATTTTGGGGGAGTGGCGGGGTGGGTAGCGCATGGGCTGGGAATCGAACCTAGTTCTCCTGCATGGCAGGTGAGGATTGTATCGCTGAACTACCCTTTGCACCCCTGATGACTTGAATCTTTAAAATTTAATTTTCCATTCTTAAACAAATGGGTCTTAGCCAGAAAGAGCAACTGAGGGTAACAAATTGGGCATTTTCTGCTTATGAGAAAATATGTTTCTGTAATCTAAATCGATAGGATGCTGTTTGTCAATTGGACAAGAGCTTTTAATGCCCATAATTTCCTAACTGAATTATAAAGAGGTAAAAGTGATACACCATGAAAATCCTCACTGGATTCTTGGACATGTGATAGCCAAGGACAGTGACACTAGTGATGGAGTTCAATCCCACAATAAAATACAATGTCGGAATAAAACATGCAGAGAGACATTTAATTATCCCTAAGATTGAGTCATAGGAAATAAATGATTTCATTTTGTATAAGCAAAGATATGCAGGTGTGTTTATTTCCTTGCTAGTTTAGCCGTGTTGCCTATACTTGCCTCTATAGAAATATTAATAGGCTTAAAGTGATATTTCCGTTAAAAAAATAGTGGTTGAAAAGTGCTTGACGGCTCCGGCTCCGAGTGGACTGCGCGGCCGGGGCTGAGGGCGGAGAGGCTGCTCCTACCACTCTCGGACGAGCGACCTCTGGCCGGCCGCGCGCCATGAGGGCCCTGTGGGTGCTGGGGCTGTGCTGCGTCCTGCTGACCTTCGGGTCCGTGCGGGCGGACGACGCTGTGGACGTGGACGGCACCGTGGAGGAGGACCTCGGGAAAAGCAGGGAAGGCTCTCGGACGGACGACGAAGTCGTTCAGAGAGAGGAAGAAGCTATTCAGTTGGATGGATTGAATGCATCCCAAATAAGAGAACTTAGAGAAAAATCTGAAAAGTTTGCCTTCCAAGCCGAAGTTAACAGAATGATGAAACTTATCATCAATTCATTGTATAAAAACAAAGAGATTTTCCTGAGAGAACTCATCTCAAATGCTTCTGATGCTTTAGATAAGATAAGGCTAATATCACTGACTGATGAAAATGCTCTTTCTGGAAATGAGGAACTAACAGTCAAAATTAAATGTGACAAGGAAAAGAACCTGCTACATGTTACAGACACTGGTGTAGGAATGACCAGAGAAGAGTTGGTTAAAAAGCTTGGTACCATAGCTAAATCTGGGACAAGCGAATTTTTAAACAAAATGACTGAGGCGCAAGAAGATGGCCAGTCAACTTCTGAATTGATTGGCCAGTTTGGTGTTGGTTTCTATTCTGCCTTCCTTGTAGCAGATAAGGTTATTGTCACATCTAAACACAACAACGATACCCAGCACATCTGGGAGTCTGACTCCAGTGAGTTTTCTGTCATTGCCGACCCAAGAGGAAACACTCTGGGACGGGGAACCACAATTACCCTTGTTTTAAAAGAAGAAGCATCTGATTACCTTGAATTGGATACAATCAAAAATCTTGTCAAAAAGTATTCACAGTTCATAAACTTTCCTATTTATGTATGGAGCAGCAAGACCGAAACTGTTGAGGAACCTATAGATGAAGAAGAATCAGCAAAAGAGGAAAAAGAAGAATCTGATGATGAAGCTGCAGTAGAAGAAGAAGATGAAGAAAAGAAACCTAAAACTAAAAAAGTTGAAAAAACTTTCTGGGATTGGGAGCTTATGAATGATATCAAAGCAATATGGCAGAGACCGTCAAAGGAAGTGGATGATGATGAATACAAAGCTTTCTACAAATCGTTTTCAAAGGAAAGTGATGACCCCATGGCTTATATCCACTTCACTGCAGAAGGGGAAGTTACCTTCAAGTCTATTTTATTTGTGCCCACCTCTGCACCACGGGGTCTATTTGATGAATATGGATCTAAAAAGAGCGATTATATTAAGCTGTATGTGCGCCGAGTATTCATCACAGACGATTTCCATGATATGATGCCTAAGTATCTTAATTTTGTCAAGGGTGTTGTGGACTCAGATGATCTCTCCTTGAATGTTTCCTGTGAGACTCTCCAGCAGCATAAACTGCTTAAGGTGATTCGAAAGAAGCTTGTCCGTAAAACTCTGGACATGATCAAGAAGATTGCTGATGAAAAATACAATGATACTTTTTGGAAGGAATTTGGAACCAACATCAAGCTTGGTGTGATTGAAGACCACTCAACTCGAACACGCCTTGCTAAACTTCTTAGATTCCAGTCCTCTCATCACCCAACTGAGATCACAAGTCTAGACCAGTATGTGAAGAGAATGAAGGAAAAGCAGGACAAAATCTATTTCATGGCTGGGTCCAGCAGAAAAGAGGCCGAATCATCTCCATTTTTTGAGCGGCTTCTGAAAAAGGGCTATGAAGTGATTTATCTCATGGAACCTGTGGACGAGTACTGCATTCAGGCACTCCCTGAGTTCGATGGGAAGAGGTTCCAAAATGTTGCCAAGGAAGGAGTGAAGTTTGATGAAAGTGAGAAGACTAAGGAGAGTCGAGAAGCTGTTGAGAAGGAATTTGAGCCTCTGCTCACCTGGATGAAAGATAAAGCTCTCAAGGAAAAGATTGAAAAGGCCGTGGTATCTCAGTGCCTGACAGAGTCTCCATGCACTCTTGTGGCAAGCCAGTACGGCTGGTCTGGCAACATGGAGAGGATTATGAAGGCTCAAGCACACCAAACCGGGAAGGACATCTCTACAAATTATTATGCCAGTCAGAAGAAAACATTTGAAATTAATCCTAGACATCCACTGATCAGAGACATGCTTCGGCGGGTGAAGGAGGATGAAGATGACAAAACAGTTTTGGACCTTGCTGTGGTTTTGTTTGAAACAGCAACACTGCGGTCGGGATATGTTTTACCAGACACCAAAGCATATGGAGATAGAATAGAAAGAATGCTTCGCCTCAGCTTAAACATTGATCCTGATGCAAAGGTGGAGGAAGAACCTGAGGAAGAGCTGGAAGATACAACAGAGGATACGACAGAAGACACCGAGCAAGATGAAGAAGAGGAAGAAGAAATGGATGTAGGAACAGATGAAGAACAAGAAGCCACAAAGAAATCTACAGCTGAAAAAGATGAATTGTAAATTGAACACTCACCATTTGGATCCTGTGTGAAGAGGGAATGTGAACCTCAGTCATTTATTTTGGGAGAGACTTGTTTTTGGAAGCTCCCCCTGCCCCTTTTGCCCCTGCACTGTAAATTGTCAGGATTGTGGGTCACAGGTAGAAGTGGGTTTTTTTAGTTGAATTTTTTTTAACATTCCTCATGAATGTAAATTTGTACTATTTAACTGACTATTCTTGGTGTAAAATCTTGTCGTGTATAAAAATAAAAAAGTTCCCAAATAAAAAAAAAAAATAGTGGTTGACTTTCCTGCCTAAAATTACCTATGCAATCATCAGATTTTTCTTAGTAGTGAGTTGAAGAGGTTTTATTATGTCATATCTTTTTAAAAGATGATCCCCACTTACAATTAAACTGACTGAATCTGCCAGAGCAGCAGTGAGGCCGTATCAATTTGTGTAAGGCTGAAGTGCAGGATGAGGGAAAGAAAAAGGTGGAGCTTCATCCTTGAGATAGGTATGAGTCACAGAACTGCATTGTGTATGTTCCATTTATCACAGAGTAAAGCATAAACATTTTTAAGTAAATATATTGCAATTTTCCCATCTACCTTCCCTTCAGTTTTGTTTAATTTTTATTTTTTCAAGCAAAATTTATTAGGAAGCACGTTCAACATGCAAACATTTACCTTTCTTTTAGGATCACCTCCTTTTCATGAATTTGGGAAAAAGGAGAGGGGAATCCATTTGCCCTTATATTCTTGATCCCAATAGTTTTGAAATTTGTCTTCTTTGCCTTATTTTTTCCTTCCAGGATGGAGCCCTGCTCATTGCATTGCTGGATTACAATCTTTGATGCCAGATCCTGACTCATCCCTTGTCAAGGAGATTTATACTTATGGAGTCATGTCCCACATAGGAGGGAGGACAATGAGTTCACCTGCCAAGTTGGTTTAGAGAGAGGTCATATCTGAGCAACAAATTAAGTTCTCTGGGGTTAATCTTAGGCTTAATTTTAGGTATGCTTAACCTGTCCTTTGCAGGAATAAGTTTGACAGGGGCAAACCCCAGGAGTGAGAGCTCGGCCTATTGATTTGGTCGTGCCCACCACTTGCGAAAATATCAGAAATTCTCCAAATGGGAAAGCTGAATATTTCCTCCTTTCTCTCCAGTCCCCCAAGGGGACTTTGCAAGTATTTGTTTAGTCACTGCTCAGATTACTCTGGGATATATCAGGGCATCACCTGGACAAACCAAAAAAATCTCACACCCTATTCAAGATTCCAAAATTTTGCACCAAATAAACGTAGGTCCCTTTGGTCTCACACAGAAGTTGAAGTTTTAAAATATGGACCATATCATCCTTTGCCCTGTATTCTGATATATCTTAGTCCTATCCAGATCAACTTCATTCATATTTCTACTTGAAGTTTGATCACTTTTTCAACTTTTTGAACAGTTTCTGTATGGAGTAATGCTGACTTTCATAGCTTCAGAGCTCTGACTCTAAGTCTCAGGTGTCACATAAATATCCAAGCTCTCACTCTTTGGGCTTGCCCCTGTCAAACTTATTCCTGCAAAGGACAGGTTAAGCATACCTAAAATTAAGCCTAAGATTAACCGCAGAGAACTTAATTTGTTGCTCAGATATGACCTCTCTCTAAGCCAACTTGGTGGGTGAACTCATTGTCCTCCCTCCTATGTGGGACATGACTCCATAAGTATAAATCTCCTTGACAAGGGATGAGTCAGGATCTGGCATCAAAGATTGCAGTCCAGGTTCCAGGGAATGATCAAGTTATACACAAACAGCTCAGTATCTCAGATTAGAAATAAAAGTTACAAGTCTGGATTATATGTTACTACTGTAAGAGTTTGCAATCTAGGACCCTTTACACTAAGCCCCAACCTGATAACCCATGCTCTCAACTTCTAGAACTCATTCCCTTTTTAGGTGATCTGTTGCATACCCAAAAGCTGAGGGGAGCTAAGAGTAGCTCCCAGGTATTGCTACTTTCATCTGGTCTCCATCTGTCTTGTAGGAAAGTCCACTCTGAAACAATATAGACTGTCTAGTCCCACTAACCACCCTTCACAAACAGTGTGTTTTCCAGGGTCCCAGTTGGGCTCGGGAGCTCTGTAGGGTTGACCCAGGCAGGACGGCCTTCAGCACCAGTCCTGCAGAAGATGGTAGCTCAGGTCTGGTCCTCTGGTATCAGTTCTAGGATCCCTCTTTTACTCTTCTGAATGGTCAGCAAGTGTCTGTTGAAATTCACATGCACACATGCACACACACACACAAGCATACCTCAAGGAAGAATATTTTTCTAAATGAAAATTTTGTTGCCAAGCAAGGACTTGCTGCCTGACATGCACAGAAGTGAATGCCAGAACATCGAGAGTTTGAGAAAAGAAAGAGCTTTAATGCAAGTTCAATTGGCAAGGAGACAGGAGCAACCACCCCCTGTCCTAGTCTCAAATCTGTTTCCCCAAGTCTAAGGAGCTTAGGGTTTTTATGGTATGCAAACAAAGGCAGGTGAAGATACTGATGTGAAGTTGGCATATATTGATTTGTTATGTTTTGGTTATAGTTACTAGAGGGTGTGTAAACATAGCAAGAGAAACCTTTGGAAATTGACAAAAGCTAGCTGGACATAAAGTGATCATAAAGTGGCTATAAAAGATGGAATTTGGTTACAACGGGGTTGTAATGGATTAGTTAACATGAGAAATAGCAGCTGTGTGAGCAGAGGGGCACATCTGTGATGATGGCAGTTGTCGATTACTCAAGGAACATAAGCTAACAAGTAAAAGAATGGGAATAAGCTAAAATAACATTTACAATTACAGGTAAAACTGCTATAGCAGTTACAATTTTAATGTCTTTTTTTCACACAATGAATTATTTATAATTTCATGTATTTTTTTTTATTTTGAAAATTTCAAATCATCTCCCTATCCAAATTAATCCCTACTAGGACTCTTAAAGATGACTCCCTTAGTATATTCAAAGACCAATCTAAATCTTTTATTTTTCCAGTTTTATGGGCTTGGGTTATATAGGCACCAATCTCCATCACTTCTGTTGGGTTGCGTAAGAGCAAGGGAAGAGAACGGTATTGTCAGGGGAGAATCTGGAGTTTGTTGCTTCAGTTTACTTGTAAAAAGTTTAACCACATGGAAATTTTAAAGGTTTAAAAGTGCCATTTCTGCACCACTAGAACAGCATTGTCAAATAGTAATGTAATGTGAGCCACTTGCATAATTTTAAATTTCCCAGTAGCCACATTAAAAAAAGTAAAAAGTACTGATGAAATTACTTTTTTTTTTTCACATGGGCAGCACCGGGAATCGAACCCAGGTCCTCTGGCATGGCAGGCGAGCATTCTTGCCTGCTGAGCCACTGTGGCCCGCCTGATGAAATTACTTTTAATAGTATATCTTATTTAATCCAAGGTGTCATGATCCAAACAGAAAAGCCAAACCAGTAGGAGACTATATGCACATACTTATATATTAAGCAATGTTTTGTGAGGAATTGGTTTATGTGATTGTGTGGGTTGGCTAAAAAGTCTGAATTTTGTAGGAGTTCAGGAAGGGAAGCCTTTCGGAAGGGAAGGCTTGAACTCATGGGCACAGACCAAAGCTGCCATCCACAGGCGTCAGTATCATGAGTAGGGTGGAATTCCATGGGCATTTGCCAGAGCTTTTGTCTACAGACAGAATATTTACTCTCTCCCAGGGAAAGCTCAGCCTGATTTTAAGACCATCAAATGGAATAAGTCAAGCCCACCCAGATTATTCAGAATAATGTCCCTTACTTAAAATTAACCGGGGATATTCCAGCCCAGCATAACCCTGAGACCAAAGAACACACTAGGCAGAAAATTAGCCATGCATATTAATTAGAGACTTAAGAACAAGAGAAAATTCTGCCTAATGGCATCCAGTTGGGAAATGAAAGTCAGCACTCCAGGAAGGGGGAGGGGTGGCCTATAAGGGTACAAGCAACTCTCATGAGATTTGGTTACAACGAGTCTCAGCAGAATCCTGTGACAGTTATTAGGGGATGGGAATTTTACATTCTTTGCTCTTCAATCTCTGTAGGCGGCTGTGAGCAGGGGTTTGCTCTCAAATGGAGGAGGGGAGTGGAGCCCAAGCCTGGGTCCTTACAGGGGACTTTAATTATATCTGCAAGACATGTTCAAAGCAACACTTAGAGTTGTATTCAACAGAATAATTGGGAACGGTAGTCTAGCGCTTCATTAAAACCATCACATCCAGTGTATCCAAAATATTATCATTTAAACATGTAATAAATATAAAATCATTAGTGAGATCTTTTGCATTCTTTTTGCTCATACTAAGTCTCCAAAATACAGTGTGGTGTACTTTACACTTACAGCAGAGCTCAGTCAGGGCTATCCACATGTTGAGTACTCAGTACATACACATGTCTAGCGGCTACTCTAATGGACCTGCAGGTCTAGATAGGGATGAAGAGTGGCTGTGCCGGTTAGCATGCATGGAGAGCAGTGGTGCTCAGTTGGGGACACATTTTCCGTACATTGGGCATTTGATTGGGGGTGGAGTGATGTAGAGGCCACTGGCATCTAGAAGCTAGAGGGATGTTGCTTAATATCCTAGGTGCAAAGAATGGTCCTGCCACCCCCAGTGAAGATTCATTCAGCCCAAAAATCAGTAGCGCTAAAGGGGAAAAACCTTGCTGTAGGGTAAGATTTGGAGACGTACAGGGAAGAGATGAAAAATATGATGAAAGACGCAGGGACATGGACATTTCTTAGGCCCTTCTGAGATTTCTTATTGTACCCTTGGATAATCTTTTTCCAAGAATGTGACTGAGTATCTTAGCTCTTTGCATCTCAGTTGCCATATTCTCTGTAGTGGAATCACCTTAGGGTGGAGTCAAACTCCGAAAAGGGGTAAGGGTAGAGGATGGCCCTGACATAATAAGGTAGCTGCTTAAAGGAAAAATGAGGCAAGGAAGTCTTCAAAGAGGTCTTTCTATTGTTGTCATGATGAATGAAAGGTAACTACCTTTGCTGAAAATATTTATGGTTTTCCTATGGTTGGTATTTATGGTTTTCCTATGGTTGGTCTTGATTTAGTGAGCAAAAATACAAAATATACAAAAATGCAAATAAAAATGTACAACTGGACTGTGGAATAAAATTGTGATAAATAAATAACTAACCCTCAGCATTATTCTAAGAAAAACCATGATATTTAAGGTGAAGTTACTTTTCAGAGTTAGTAATCATATTTGTAACTCTAATCTCAAATTTACTTCAATCTAAATTACTGCAAATCCAGAATTAAGTTCATTTTTTTATGTTTTAGCCATGCATGTGTACTAAAGCTAGCAGCAAATTGAATATGTTCATTAAAACATGATATCTAGGAAAAATATGCAACCAACTTTTCCCATAAAATGTGCTGTATCTGCTTACAGTAATTATTGGTTAAAGCAATGCCAAATACTGATTATAAACATAGCTTAGAGTCAATACTTCTGAGATTTATTTCCTATTAGATAGTTGTTACAGTTCATTTCACAAATTCTCAATTTAACATGTAAAAACAAAATCTTCTTAAATGTAAATTGCATTCTTATTAAGGATTCTTAACTTATATTGAGAGTAATTGAAATAAAACATAATTATAGTTTGTGATCAATTTTAGCACTGAATAAGGTGACAACATATCTCTTTCACTGTAAGTTTTGAAGCTTGTTCAAATAACTCTAATTTTGAAATGACTTCAATTTTTTTCCTTTACCCCTATTAAATGATAAGAGATATATGTAGTGAAATGTTACAAACACTGTTTCCTTTTAGATACCTGTAAGATTAATTGTTTAATGTTATGTTTTGGACTTTATGTTGAAATGATAAAGTTTAGGTCAGGTTACAGTTTAAATTTTACACTGTTTCAAAGAGTTTTTAAATGATAAAATCTCTTTTTCCCTAGAAATACACAAAGAGAAGACTGAAAAGCTGGATAAACCTGAAAGGAAAATACAATCTAAAGGTAAATGTTTAACTTTTTTGTCTATTCTTACTTTTACTTAGGACGCATACTTTTATGAATATATATGGGAGAAAGAAAATTTTTGATATTGACTGTTCTCTTTTAAAAAATTTTATAGTGTTTAAATAAGTACCTTAAATCCTCAATTCACTTAAGGCATAAAGTCATAAAAACATTTCATTATTTAATGATTAGAATCAAACTAACTTCAAAATGTATTACTATCTTTAAATTATTTAAAATAAAAATAATTCAAAAACTTACAGTAGCTTTTTACTTAAGAAAGCAAAATATTTTTTATTACTGAGAAAATAATCTTTCTTCTTTTAGTGAGTTACTCTACTAAATCAGCTTTCAATTTTTTAACCTGAATTTTTCATGCCATGCAATACTTTTAAAAATATTTTGAATAGGAGTGCAGAGTCATTCTACTAACTGCAGGTGCCAAGATCCCACAGCTTCCTTGCACAACATTTCGGGTGGGTGAGCAGTGACAACACAAAACCGGATTTACCTTTAAACTGAACTGAATCCAGGAACTGCAATCTTGCATTAAAGGCATATAAGTAACGGTCAGCACTGCCTTTTTCATTTAAAAGCATTGCTTTTGGGGAGGTGGGACCTGTAGTCACAAAACTTTAAAGAAACGCGTAGTTGTAGGACACAAAACATGTGAAACTGACCTCTTTTTTTAATATGCCCATGTTTCACCGAAGGGTCAGTCACGCATGATTTTGGATGAACCAGGCAAAAATAAAAATCTCATCTTCATCATGTTTGTGCGTTACAGAGGGAAAATGAAAGAATCATAAATCTTCCAGGTTCAGATTTGGAGTGCTGCCCAATATTTACTATTATGTGCAAAACTGTCTAACGCAGTCACCTACAGTAAATACCATAGGCTCATATAGTAAAGTGTCGAATCAATGTAATTTCTGATTAACTTTAATCACACCAACTTATGAATTTATTTTTCAGTGTCGTGCTTTTAATATATTTCACATACATCATTTTTGTGAGCAATTCAGGTTTGTCTTTAATATTTTGCCTTTAATCCTAATGTTTGAGTTCTTTCCAGATTGCTCAGCCAGCCTTATACAATTAGCACATTGAAACTTATTGAATTGAAACCTATTTTTATTTGTACTTAGGGAAATAATGGCTTCTTGCGGTTCCCTTTCCTTTTTTGGTTCTCAGTTCCTATGGTCAGGGAAATCTGAATAGCTCTTGGGCCCGGTTTGGCTAATTTAACCGTGCCTGGACTGGTTATGTGTTTCTAACAGGTGGAGGTACATGAAAAAACTTAGCTGATTTCACAGGACTGGGGTCTCTGAAGGATTCTCTTGCAGAATACTTACTAGCAGTGCTGCTGGAGTGGATGTGGAGATGCAGATGGCACCATTTGCATTTTGGACCCGGCTCTATTAGTATCCTGCTGTCGAAGATTTTGAGCAGTGGGCTGGAGAGTGGGCTTATTAAACTAGTGAGTCTTGCATAATTAAAACAGTGAATCAGCTGAAGCTTAAAATACACTTCTCAAAGGCTGGGCTAGAGATCAGTAATCTGAATATATTTCCTGGAGAGACCAAATTTAGTTTTGGATAATGACTATTACTCGAGAAAGAGAAAATAGAGTTTCAGCTTTTCAATACTGATTTAGGTATTAGAGAGGGTTTCTTTTTTGTACAATTTTCCTACATGGATATGAACAAAAGTTTCATTTTACTGCTTAGTTTCCTAACTTGTAATCCAGACAGAATAATGTCTGCTTTTTTATTCCTAAGTAGTTGAGTGAAAAGAAAATACAGTTTTATATCTGTTCACATGTGTAGATAAATACGTTTTTGTATGTCATATTCCATAAGATTTATTGCTATATATGATGGATAGGGATTTAAATTGCTATTAAATCATTTTGAACTCTTATAAGACAAAACATAATGTATCCAAGATAATTGTTATCTGTGAAAGTTATAGACAAGCCAGTCTGAGTCAACAAAGATACATTATGCTGAAGTAAGAGTGTCTTGGGAGAAGATAAACAATTTGGGAATGATGTAATCTAATTATATCCTATAGGTTCTAAGATTTTTTTTCTCCTTCAAGGAACTCATGTTGTATTTAAAATGTCTGAGGAAGGTGGATGTCACTGGGAAATCCCTAGGAGTCTACACCCAGATGACATCATTGTTAGCTAGAATACAAAAACAGTCAGAGAATACAAAATCCAAGAGAACATATATTTCTAAGTAATTCTATATAAATATACCATTTCATTTTTTACATGTCAAAGATTCAGCTTCAGTTCTTACTTGTTCTTCATAGAAAATTGGGTACTTTTTAGTAATAATCCACATTATGTAGGTGATTATAATTCATCCGGTCAAATGACTGTATTTTTACTCCAGCCCCCTGTTTATTCGGTTCAATGTTTTCCCTTAGGGGAGAATGCAACAGTGTCATAGAACTAACCGGTCAGCTCTCTAATTCATATTTAACTATTTTAGTTCTTAAGAAATAATCTCTGACATATTTGTTAAATTTTACCTTTAAACTGAAATATACCTTGTTTTTGACCCACCTAAAGGAGGTAGATATTTATTTTATGAAATAATCAGAATAATGAATCTATTTGTGATCCTGTATTGAATTAATAGAGTAATAGAGAACAGCCTCAAGATGCCATTTAATAGACTGTCGCTCATATAAATGTCCCCTAGTGACCAGGCAAAATGCATTCACCCTACAAATGTGGTCAATGCCACAGAGAAGTTTTCTCTGTTAGAAATTACCTGGAAGAAGGCCAAATGCATTCTAGAGTGATGGTTTCTAATGAAACTTTTACATGTCAGAATGATCTTGTAGGATACACTTGTATTCAAAGTCTAATATTTTAGAATATATTCATGACTATCCTTTAAGTTTCAATCAATGGCCAGATGGAGGTAGATAAGGCAATCTAAACTCTAGCCCATGAGTAAGTTCAGTGGAGAGAAGCCTATGGTGGAATGTAGAGCAGCTGTTAAATATTCAGAAATGTTGATCAGCCTTCTCTAGAGCTCAAAGCCTTAGAATCAAAGTCTTATGGGTTGAATTGTGCTTGTGTCCCCACAAAGGATAGATTCAAATCCTAATCCCTATGCATGTGACCCTCTCTGGAAATAGCATCTTTGAGGTTGTGATTAGTTAACATGAAGCCAAACTGGATTTGTGTGGCCTCTAATCCAATATCCCTGGCATCCTTCTCAGAAGAGGGAAGCTGTACCCAGGCAGACCCAGGGGAGAAGGCCACGTGGCAACCAAGGCAAAGGCTGAAGTACTACAGCTGTGTGCTATCGGACCCCAAGGCCTGATGGTAAACACCAGAAGCTGGAAGAGGCAAGGAAAGATTCTTCCCTAAAGCTTTCAGAGGGCACATGGCCCTCCTGACACCTTGCTTTCGGAACTTCTAGCTCCAGAATTGTGAGAGAATAGAGTTCTGTCCTTTTGAGCCACCAAGTTTGCAGTGCTTTTTTAAAGACAGCCCTAGGAATCCAGCATACTTCATAAGTTCAAAAAATTATCTTAATGAAACATACACACCGACTCATAAGAGACTGGCATCAGTTACCACACATAAAAAACCTTAGTTATGATTGTTGAGGAAAATTTCCCTGGCCTGTGGGACACACTCAAACAAACTCATTTAATAACAATTGAGGAGTACAGAGTAACAGAGTAGGGTTTTGACGGGAAAGATGTCTCCATCCTGTTGGCCTACTTTTAGAATAGAATTGAATGAAGTCATCTGAGTTCAAATCCAAGCTCTAGCAACTACTGATGGCATGACTTTGGATAAGTTAGTTAGCTTTTCTTTACTTCTGTTTCTTCATCTGTAAAATGGAGATAATAAGAGTCTTGTAAGGATTAAATTATTTCATATACATAAAATTCTTAGAAGACTTTTAGGCAAATTTCAAACACTCAGTAACTATCAGCTAATTAGTTCCCTTAATCATTTCTTAGGATGAGATAAATGACAATCTCTTGTGTTTCTTGTCTGCACTACTTGTCTTTTTATATCTGGTACCACTTGATATCCATCTGATCATAAATGAGAGGGATTTAAAATGTGTCATTCTAAAATTTTGTAGCAAACACTAAACTATGTTTGCTGTCACTTCGCCCCTTTATTTGTGCCTCCCTTCTTAAATATTAGTATCATTGAAGTATCTACTCTGTCTCCAAACTATATTTAGTATTTTATAACTAATATCTCATTAATCCTCACAGAAAAATTGAATTTGGCAGACAAAATCCGACTTAATACTGAGATTTACCCCTGCCAATTGAATGACTTACTCAGTGTTTCATATTTAGTAAGTTGTAAAATCAACATTCCACCTCAGTTTCCTATAATTTAAAAACATGCAGCTTTCCCATTACAGCCTATATCCTATTTTCTTCTTTTTGTTTCTTTGATATCAGAATCTCTAATAACAGAATTTACTCACAGCTGTTGGATCTAGAATTCATCTCTGACCTCCCGAGGTTAGGACCTTGATACCTGCTAGTCTACCTGACTGCTTTGCTTGCAATTCTGCAAATGTACAAATCACTAGAAATCCATTTTCACCATTCCCCAGTGGTCTGCGTACTGCATGGCCGCATTAACTTGCCTAATTCTGAGCGTTTACCTCGTGGCAAGCATCATAAACTTCATGAATTGTGATCTCCTCTGAGCCTCCCCTCCACTATTTCTAGACTTAACAAGACTGCTGAAGAGGCCGAAGTGTACTGATCGCTAGCGAAATGCCAAATACCTTGTCATAGCTGCATCAGTTCCCAATGGCTGCTGTAACAAATCACCACAAACTTTGTGTCTTACCAAAAGAGTAATTTATTCTCTCACAGTAATGGTGGCCAGAAATCCAAAATCATTTTCCCTGTGTTGAAATCAAAGGCAATGCTCCTTCAGGGGCTCTGGGCATTATCTGTTCCTTGCCTCTTGCAGCTTCTGGTTTGCTGTATAAGGTACCATTCAAACTCCACAGATTAAGATATGAATAGCCTTTGGCAGGCCATTATTTAGTCTGTCCTAATAGGTCATCCAGTTTCTTAGGCCTTCAACAGTAAAATAAACTTCAATCCATTATATCCAATTACTCCAGTAACATCTTGAAATCAAAGGAATGTTTCAAGACAGAAGTACTTAGAAAGGGAAAAAAAATCTCCTTGACAAAGTGTATGTCAGTCAGACTTCAGATGGAATGATGACTAAATACAAAATATAATGAAATAGAGGGGAAAAACACAAAATGGCAAAGGTTACTGTGTTAACAAATTCGGTTCATGGTGGAAAATGAACAGCATTCTCACGTGGTTGTCAAGATAAAGATATTTATATATCTTATGACATCAGCGTAGCAACAGAAAGTGTGACGTTAATATTGTTAGGGAATGCAGGTTAATGGAAACATTCAAGGTTTCATTATCTAGGAGGCCAGAGCTGAATAGAATAGCTTCTTAGTTTAGATTTTTTTTAGGGAACAAGTGATTTTTTTCCCCCTGATAGGGTATGTGAAGAGCTTAGTCAAATCGGAAGTAGGACAAAGAATGTGTGACCACTCTCCGGCCGTAATTCCCTTAAGATATCATTATACAAATTCCTCATTAAAAATTCATTCTTAATGTACATATACCTGAAATAAAAAACTTGAGATTGTCCTGTATTCCTCAAGTATTTTCTTAATTAGATAACCCCTTCACATTTCATTAAAGCTCTTGACCAATTTAGGATCCTATGCAGTTAATTACTTTTGATAATTGAAAAGGCTGAAGTAGAGTCTGGAAAGTCTCCAGACCCTCCCTTGCAACTCTCATCTGACCTCACACAGGTAATTAACAGAGTTCTTTGACTCAATGTGTTCAAAGCCCAGATGTACGTGTATTGCACAAAATATCTCCATCCTTCTCTAATCTTCGTCCTGTTAGTTGGATCACCACCCACTGAGTGATTGAAGCATTGTTGCCGGTCATGGAACTCAACTTTGACTGCGCTTTAGAATCAGATGGAGAACTTAAGAAAGTGCGTCATGCTCAGACACCATCATGGGGCTATCGCCTTTAGGGAGAGGCAATGGGACTGAGGTTGGAGCTAAACTGTGATTCCAATGAGTAGCTGGATTAGGGTCGCTGTTGATTAAACTGATAGTCTAAAGTTCAAGCAGATTCCACAGAGGTTTCCTTTGGTCAGCCCAGTCTTTAAAATAACTCACACCTGGGTGCATGTAGGCGGTGTCTGCCCTTCCTGTTACCACGGTCTGCATTCCTCCCTCTTTATCACCCCGGGAATGGATATTTGATTACCTGTCTGGCCTCTGTGTTTGCAATCCCTATCCTAGACTTCCTGACCTCTTTCAATACCAAAACCAAATCCTGCTGGACCCCTTGTCATACTCTCTCTCCACTATAATTTTACTCTCCTTCCACCTCCTTCCTCCCACTGCTTTCTCCTCCACAATCATCTCTCCAGTAGAGTATGATAGTGAATGACCTTGGATTTCTCTTCTCTAACCCACAAAATCCATCTGGATCATACCACTCTCTGAATTAAATCTATGTGTTGGCCTCTGTCTTAGATTCCTAGGATTGCTGAAATTACCGCAAGCTAAGTGGCTTAAAACAACAGAAATCTGTTGCCTCACAATTCTGGAGGTTAGAAATCCAAAATCAAGGGGTCAGCAGGGCTGTGGTCTATCTGACCTATAGGAGAAATGTTTCCTTACCTCTTCTAGCTTCTGGTGTTTGCTGGCAATCTTTGGTGC
The DNA here is from genome assembly GCF_023851605.1 of Tamandua tetradactyla. Lineage (NCBI taxonomy): Eukaryota > Metazoa > Chordata > Mammalia > Pilosa > Myrmecophagidae > Tamandua > Tamandua tetradactyla. The sequence continues at coordinate 184,645,830 of NC_135331.1, read as the reverse complement.
TCCTAGGCATGTAGAAGCCTCATTCTGACCCTTACCTCTTCCATCTTCACTTGACTTTTTCAGGAGTCTGTCTGTGTCAGTGTCCATATTTCCCTATCCTTAGAAGGAGGCCAGACATATTGGCTTGCCCTCATTCAGCTTGGCCTCATTTTAGCTAATCAGTTCTTCAAAGGCCCTGTTTCCAAGTATGGTCATATTTGGACCTGCAGGTTAGGGTTTGCACCTGTCTTTTCAGAGGACTAAATTCAACTCACAACAGTGTAGCAGTGCCTAAGAGATAAAGGCCACATTTCCCAGATGGACATATATAAGGCCGTCGTTGTAGGATCAGTTTTATACCTATACATTTCTAGCTTCATGAACTTTACTGCGTATCTTTCCCATACCCGGCCAGCCTGGCACTCCAGAACCCACCAACCCCGCATGATGGAGGCAGACTATTGGTTAGTCCCTGAGCGGGCCCTGCTGTGGTCTCAAAAGCCTGCCATTGCATGAACTGTGCCCTCTGGCCTGCAGCCCCTTCCTGTGTGGCTATTTGGTTGATTTCTGCACATTCTTTGATTCTCAGGTGGAATGCCAGTTTCTGTAAGAGGCCTCCTCTGCTGTCCCTCACCCTGGGGACACCTAGTCATTTACTCCATGTTACTGCTCCATATGAGCTCCACCCTTACAGCATTTCAACACCACGTTTTAATTGTGGGTGTATCTGTTTAACTCACAGAGATCAGGAACTGTATTTGTCTTCATATATGTTGTAGTTCAGCTCTGCCCCATGATCAAAGAGATTCAGGCTCAATGGTCTCTGAGGTTCCTGTCAGCTCTAAATTAGAAATCATTTAACATCTAGCAAAGTACCCAGCATGTAAAACATACTCAATAAATGTTGAGATAATGTATGAATTAATGAACAAACCATTCATTCTCTCTACTTGCTAATCTCTGGTCCATAGACAATTTTTACATTTGACATTTTTTTCTCTCTCTCCCTCTCCTTCTCTTTCTCTCTCTATCCTGACTCAGTTTTAATTGGGCCATCATACTGTCAAATATATTTGGTCAGAAACATTTGAGGACTTTGATAATGAGAGCCAGATGAAGACAAAAATTATTTGTGATACAATCTGAAAACACACATATTGAAGCAATAAAATTTATTACATTATCAAAGTAATAGAGATTAATTTGGACAGTTTGTAAAATGTAGGGAAAATAAAACAACTAACCACAATCCGAATAGTCACATAAAACTACTAGCTTGCTTTTCATTTTCATCAAATTTTTCCTTATGTAGTTGTTTGCTTATTGTATATATTGCTATACTTCTTTTGCAGTTGCAATTTCTTTGTTCAGCTTGAGATTACATATAAGCCTCTGTTTAACGATGAAGTGAACAACTTACTGATAGGAGGCAACAAACCAGGAAAGAAAAGAACCTGGTGATAAACATAAAACTAGATGAAAGCCCTTCTGCCAAGAGGTCTCCTAGACTTCGGGAGGGTCTGCTAGGCAGTCAGATCATAGGTGACCACTGCCTCCACCTCAGTAAATGGAGAAGAAGTGCATGTGGCAGAAATGTACACCGACATAGGACATGTGCCAGCATCAGAGTGGGCCAGCCAGTGGGAATGGCGGTGGCAGAGCAGGAGATGGCATACGTGGAAAACTGTAGCGAACATTTGGCAAGACTACACCTTATTTTTCCCAGCCCATACTTTGTGCCAAACGCCATGCAGGCACTAAAAATTCAAAGAAGAATAAGACACATCCAAGAAGAGATAAAAATAAGCAAATACAGTTATATGTTTATGGGATGAGTTCTCCACAAAGCGTCCTGAAGGAGACATGCTGTCTGTGGGAGATAGCCAGCTGCCTCGGTTTCCCAGTCTAGCTGCAGTCTGCTGGTGAGGCCTTAGAGGAATGGGCAGGCTGGAGGAAGGAGTGGGCACCGGAATCTGGAATGGAAGACACAAGAACTAGGTTAGAGCTCAGTCAGCAGATAAGGCGCCAGGTAGGAAGTTGGTTACAGGACACCACAGAAACCCAATTAGCATCACACATACAAAGTCAGAGGAAGGTCTTCAGAAAAGGTTCTTTACAAGTTACACTGATTGACTGGAAAAGGACTCCTTAAGTTTCTGGGAAATTGCACACTGGAATCATAGGCTGACAAGAGCTTTAGCTTTGGTTGTGACTTCAAAAGGCAAGGAGGACAGGACATTAAAATGTATCTAAATACTCAGAAGCCCTTTATAAAATGTTCTCAAAGCCCACAAAATAACCTTGTCTTTCTGCATTGCATAAACTTTTTTTCTGCTCGCTCTCAGCTGTACTTAATTGACTCCTTAAAGTACAAAATATTATTTTCTTTTCCCCTCCGACAGCTGTGAAAGATAAACCTGGAAAATGAGGACAGAAGGGCTCCACACAAAGCCATACATTGTCTCTTCCACAGTGACTGCTCCCTTACGAGGAAGAGATTACAATTCTTACTGTGGAGCTGCAGCTCCAGGGGAAGGGAAATTTCCCCTACCATTAAATCGGATTTGAGAACAAAACTAAAAGTTTGCAATTAAGAAACCCATCTTATGATTTAAACCACCGGTATCAGATGAGATTTGTAATGGAGTAATTAATAAATCTTCATTTCAATATGAAAATAAATATGATTTTATTATGAAAAGAAATGCGCATGTCATGGAAGGATAGATTACAGGTAACACGCTTGGAGAATCCAGTCAGCACACTGGCTCATAGGACAAAGTTACAGTTGGAACTGGGCCTGGAAACCTAGTTTTGGTGGCGGGGGTGGGTGGTGGGAGTGGAGAAAACGTGCTGTCATCCAGCTCCACCAAAGGTTCTCAAGAGTCTATTTTCTTTTCCATGAACAAAGAAGTTCAAGCTAGTCAGCTTCTGAAATTCTTACTGGCTCTGCTATTGTGTGCTTATATTAAATTTAAAATGATAAAATCTTCCTGTAAGAAAAATTGATAAAATATTTGAGATTGTTTCTCTCTTCAAAAATGCTTTTCTATTGAGTTTATCATTGCCCCTAAAACATATAGATCATCGTGTCTTATCACACAGATGAAACTTTGCAAATTGGCTACCCCAAAAAATGAAACACAGGTATTCAAACCTACCCATTGACCTAGGATACATCTGGCATTTTCTCTCAGCGGTGGATGAAAGAGACTTTGGCTTATTTTAGGGTTTCAAAATAAATGTATCTCATCTTCTTTCATAAAAACAGATGTATTAAAACATGGATGAATATGAATTTTATGAAGGCATCTGAAATGTTCATATTTTTAAAATTTATACACTACATCAGTGATAAGATTCTTATGAAACAAAACATAAACAGACAGAAATCAGAGTAGTTGAGAAATCAGTCAAAATAATACATCAGTAAAATAGATTACAGGTTGCAGGTAACCACATTCCACAGTCTTGTATGAAGCAAAACTAATCTTTACTTGCTCCTCCGTCTGAAATTTCCCCTGCACATAATATGTGTCTTCTCAGAATGAGTTGTTTCAGTTTGGGTATTAAAGATGAGTTCCATCTAGTAGTTATGAAGTCTAGTCTAGTTCCAGAATTTTGCTTAATTAACTTTATTTGTTGCCCATCAGTTGAAAAACAGAGCAGCCTATCCTAATCAGTGCTTAAAAAATTTTTGGCATCCAAACTTCCAATTTTCTCTCCAAAAGCAGTGAAGAAGCCTAAAAACCTGGCCCTGGAATGTCAACTGCTCAGCCCCTAAGGGGGCTTTGCAGGGTGAGGACCCGAGGTCAGGGGCACTGTGAATTCTGAAACATTTAAGAAAGGACCCTGGGCCCGGTTGGCAGAGTGCCAGGGCCAGGCGCCGTGAAAGCACAGGGCCCAGCTTGGCTCGTGCTGGGGAAGGACCATATGGGGAAGACAAGGGATGCCCTCCAGAGTTGAGCTGAGCTGAATGTTCTGGTCAGGGAAAGGTCAGGCTCTGGGCAAGTGCGGGAACAGCAGGACCCTGCCAACTCAGATGCCAAACATCAGGGCCATTCCAACTGGTGGATTCCATTTGCTTTTAATTATCAGCATACCGAAGGGACTTTTGTTTCTTGTAAATAAGGATGACAAACAAATTAAGCCCTAGCAGGTGCAAAGGCTTATTTTGCCTGAGCTAAAACTGTCCTGGCTAGGATATAACTTGTCAAACTCGGCTGATGTCAAGAAAGGTATTTTTTTCTTCCATACGAAAACCCCTGTTTGCAGGTTCTAAGCAAAAGATGCACAAGCAAATGTTGTCGTTGTAGCAGATTATTTTTATTTTAGAGGGATTATTAAAGCAGTAACTGATTGTTGCATTCATTTTGAAAAATATTTCGAAGTTTGGCATTTGAGCTCAATCTTCCCAAAGTTTGAAGTTTCCTGGCCAAGAAGCTTCTGTGGCTGCCTGCCATTTTGAACAGCTCCCTAGAGCACACCGTCCAGCTGTTTGATTAAGCAGTATCATGGTGCCATTTCTGAGAGGGATAATAAAGTTCCGTCATACAGTACTGCATCTGGAAATCAAAATTTAGACTGGAAAGAACCAGATTTTCCCCAGGGTAACAGGTAGGAAGCGTTAATATGCTAATTTGACTCTGAATTCAGACCTCTTGCAATTTTGATTTTGAATTAATTTTTTCTTGTATGCTTGCATGCATGTCAGTCTGCAGATCCTTTATTGGAATGGACACACAGCTGCCTGAGGTTGGTGAGGTCTGCTTCTTCACAGAGGCAGAGGAGCAGATGAGGTGATCTCCTGGGAGTCTGTCCATTCAGGGTTCCAAAAGTACAGCTTATCCCACATGAACTTAGTTTCCTCTAAAGAAACTTTAAAAGAGGCTTTGTTTCTGCCAAGATTTTCTTTTGGTGTTTAGGTTAATTAACAGTGATCCATCAACCAAAATAAGCTGTCCATTGTCGTGTGTGGATGCCAATATTCTCCCCTCGTTTTGTGAGATATTTATATTGAACTTATTAGATCAAACACACAGAAAAGAGCCATCAAATGGAAAGAAAAAAATAATGTCTATATGTTCTTAAGGGTTTCTTCTACTTTCTGTTTGTCACTAGGTTTTGATTATTTAATTAACCTAAATAAAGTTTAAAAGAAAAATTCTAATGATTGGAAGCACGCAGTCCTATTACACACTTATCATCAATATGTAGACTTTCACTAGAAGATGGAAATAGCTCTTCTTTTAGTATTTTAGAACTTCATTTATTCAAAATTATTTATTTAGAGCTCACTAAATGATAGACACTATAGAATGAACTAGAGATGCAAAAGTGAAATAAGATGATGTACCCCCTAAAGAGATTTCATCTACAGGGGAGACAGACATATGAACTATTACAGTATTATGGTTTAATCACACAAATAGAATTGCATATATGGCACAATTCACGCATAGAATAAGTGGAGATCAAGGGAAACCACAGTGGGCAAAGCATTTGAAACAGGACTCAAAGAGTGCATGAAGTAGAAGAAATGTGGGTGTGGGAATTCTACGTGGAGGGCACGAATCTGTAGGAGACAAAGGCATTGTGGGGACACTTATGCACCCTAGAAAACCCATGCTCTTCTAATCCAATCTTGTAGGGGCACACTTATTATTGGTTGGGACCTTTTGATTCGATTGTTTCCATGGAACTATAACCCACCCATTCAAGGTGGGTTTCAATTCTTTTGGTAGAGCCCTCTATGAAGAAAATAAAGGACAGAAAGCATAGAGAGAGCTCAGATCTGACATAGAGAGCAGACAGATGAAACGAGACACAGACATTTGGTGATGTTAGGCTAAGAGACGAAACCTAGAGTCTGCCGCAGAGAAGATAGGCAGGACCTACAGACACGTAGAGAGAAAAGCCACTGGAAACAAGAATTAAGAGAGCTGTTTGAAACCAGAAGCCGGGAGAGAAGGAAACATTGCCATGTGCCTTCCCATGTGACAAATAAACCCTAGAATCAATCTGCCTTTCTTGAGTGAAGGTATCCTCTTCTTGGTGCCTTAATTTGGCCGTTTTCACAGCCATAGAACTGTAATTTGTAACCTAATAAAGCCTCGTATAAAAGCCTATCCATTTCTGGTATATTGCATCTCAGCAGCTTTACTAAACTGAAATACATGGTGTTTCTGTGAAGCTACATGCATTTTGTTATAATTGGTATGTAAAGTTTGAGGGGAGATTCCTGGTAGATGAGATTGAATTGTAAGCAAATGTTAGATCCCTAGAGTAGTCAAAGATTTTTTTATATTTCATATGTAGCAACTATTATCTGACAGATACCATGCTGAGCAATGAAGCAGATCCTGAAAGCTGTGGATAAGTGAATGGTGGAATTTGATTTTCACAGTATGTTCTGGTTTGGAGGCTTTATTGACCCCCAGAAAAATATGTTCTGAAAGTGACACCATTCCTGTGAGTGTGGACCCATTTTAAGTAGGATTATTTGGTGAGTAGGATCTTAAGTAGAGATGTGACCCATCTCGTTTAAGGTGGGTCTTAATCCTCTTCCTGGATTCCTTTATAAGAGAATGAAATTCAGATGCACAGAGAAAAGCCACAGAAGCTGGGAAAAAGCCACAAAAGCTGAGAGAGAAACCACAGAAGCTGAGAGAAAGCCACAGAAGCTGAAAGCCAGGAATCCTGGAAGAGAAGGGAGAGACCAGCGGATGCTGACACGTGCTTTGCCATGTGACAGAGAAGCCCAGGGTCACTGGCAGCCGGTTTTCAGGGGGATGGTATCCTCTTGATGACAGCTTGATTAGGATATTTTCATGGCTCGGACTGGAAGCTTATAAACTAATAAATTCCCATTGTTAAAAGCCAGCCAATTTTATGGTATCTCCAGTTTGACAGCTCTAGCAGACTAAAACATAGTAGGAAGATTGCCCAAGGAGAAAATTCTAAATCTAAAGCTACAAAGGTCTAGACAGGATGGTACTGTAATAGTCTCAGTGAGAAATAAATAGTGAGGACGTCAATGTTTCCTCAATATGCAAGATGGACCTCCTGCTCCGACTTTCTGGAATAGTTTCTTTCCTCTTTCTCCTCTCCAACCTCTTACTAATTTATTCCCTTTTCCTTTTCTATCCTTAAATATCAGTTTTAACAAGAGGATTTTCCCCAAATACATAGAGCAGATTAAGCCCATTTTACACATCATATTGAACACTTGGAATGTTTTCCTAATAGCAGTTATACTAACTGCAATTAACCACTTTTGTAATTATTTGTTTAACATCTGCTATGATCAGATTCATATGTCAATTTGCCCATTTGTCTGAACAGGCAAGTGCTGGCTTGTCTGTTGCTATGAGGACATTTCATAGAATTAAATCATGATCATGTTGGCTGCATCCACAGCTGATTCCATTTGTAATCAAGCAAGGGGAGTGTCTTCTGCAATGAGTGATGCTTAATCTAATCACTGGAAGCCTTTTAAGAGGATTCAGAAGAGACAGGCTCTTTTCCTGCTTCCGCCGAAGAGCCTCTCCTGTGGAGTTTGTCCAGACCCTCCATCAGAGTTGTTAGCTTCGTAGCCTGCCCTGTGAATTTTGGATTCTGCATTCCCACGGTCACATGAGACACTTTTATAAGTTTTATATCTACAGATATTTCCTGCTGATTCTGTTTCTCTAAAGAATCCTAGCTAATACAACATCTATTATCTATTAGGTTGTTGACATCATTTTGATCGGAATAGAGTCTATCTTGCCAAGTAGAATCTTTAGCATAGACCAGATACTCCTTCTAATTTTTTTTTGGAAGCAAATGAATGAGGAATACTAAAGATAGAGAAATGAAGGAGCTGGTGAATGAACAGAAGTGGAAATTAAGAGTGAGAAGAATCCAGAATGAGGCTCGTGCTTCTGGCTTGGACAAAAGGAGAGGCCATTAAAAGGATTTATAAGAAAAAGTATGGTAAGATTATGACTTAAATTTGGGACTTCTTGTTTGTTCTGAATCACAGCTCACGTTAAATTAAATTTTATTTCACTTGAAAATATTTGGTTTCATTCTAGTCTTGTATCAGTGTGTTTAAAAAAAAACCTTTGAGTGAAATTGCTATGTAGAAAGTGAACACATACTATTTAGATCGATTGCTCTTTAATTTAGGTTTAGAAGCTTATTTTTCTATATTTATCCTTCATGCGGTTTGCATTTATCAAAAATTGAAGTGGGGTTCCTTTGGCATACGGAATGATGGCTTTTTTTTTTTAATGCTCTAATTCTAGACATGTTTGAAGGTTTGTAAAAGCTGAGGAGCATTCTAATCTTTGCAATCAGTTCTGGTTTTAGTACTAATCTATGCTTCGTTCCAAAATAGAAAAAGTAAATCTATGGTTATCTTGAAGTTAATGCCTCCAACCATGTAAAGTTTTATTCCAGTTGAAGGGAGATTTCAGAAGGCATCAGATAAACTTTTACATCAAGTACTGCCATGCAATTACCTCATCATTTATTCCCTTTATTTAAATGAAATGTATTATCTATTTATTTTCAGTTACACACAGAGAAAGAGAAAAAGAAAAAGAAAAAGAAAAAAAGGCTAGAGAAAAAGAAAAACCTGAAAAGAAAGGTATGGAGTTTTTCTTGTTGCTGTTTTCTTATTGCTCTCTCTCTTTTTTCTTTAAACTTTTTATTTTAAAATATTTCAAATTTTCAGTACAATTTCAAAAATAATTCAAAACCCATCGAGAGAACTCCAACATACACCTCTCACAGATACCAAGATCCACCAATTTTAACATTTTGGCACATTTTCTCTGTCAGTCTATCTATCCACCATCTACTTACCTATATATTCATCAGTCTTTCTCTCTGTTTGAGAGAGACAGATTTTCTGAACATTTGAGAGTAGATTGTATACATAATGCTTCTTGAACACTTAATGACTCCTGTACAATTCCTAAGACAAGAATATTAGCTTATGTAATGAACTTGTGATGTTACCCAGCTCAAGGAATATAACACTGATATAGTCTATATTAAAATTTATCCATGTGTTCCAACAACGTCCTTGTGTGCTTTTTCTTCTCCATTATTAGCTCTTGCCTGGGATCTCACAGTGCTTTTAATTGTCAACTGCACCTTTAGTTGGTTTTTCTTTTTTGCTTTGTACCTACCACACAAACTTTCCCATCTCAGCCACTCCCAACCACACTATTCAGTGGGACCAGTCACACTCCTAACGTTGTGGTACCTTCACAACTGTCTGTTACTAGAATGCTCCCATCTTCCCAGGCTGAAACCCTGATGCCCATTATGCATTAACTCCCTATTTCTACTCCTCCTGTCCCTGGTAGACTGTGTTCTACTTTCTGTTTCTATGGGTTTGCATATTCTCCAGTATTTTCTTTGTGATTATCATGGAGCTTAAAGTTAATATCCTAAATCTATAACAACCTCATTTGGTTTGATACTAACTTAACTTCAATAGTATATAAAAACTATGTTCTTATATCTTTCTGTCCCCCAACTTTATATAGCTCTAGTCACAAATGACATGTTTATATGTTGTGAGTTCACAACCATAAATTTATTGTTACGTTTTATACATTTGCCTTTTAAATTCTATAGGGAGTAAACAATGTAGTCACAAACCAAAGTACAATGATATGAACATTTATAATTACCCACATTGTCACCTTTACCAGAGATCTTTACTTCTTAATGTGGCTTCCATCTATTGTCTAGTGTCCTTTCCCTTCAACCTGCAGAACTCCCTTAGCATTTACTGTAGGGCAGATCTAGTCTGACAAACTCCCTCAGCTTTTGTTTATCTGAGAATATCTTAACCTTTCCCTCATTTTTGAACAATAACTTTTCTTGGTATAGAATTCTTGGTTGGAAATTTTTTGCTTTCAGCATTTTAACTATGCCATTCCACTGCATATTCTTCCCTGGTTTCTGATGAGACATTGGCACTTACTCTAATAGAGGCGCATTCATATTTGATAGATTGCGTCTCTCTTGCAGTTTGCAGAATTCTCTCTTTATACAGTTTGATGATATATCTCAGTGTGGATCTATTTAGGCTTACATTGTTTGGAGTTTGGTGACCATCTTGTATGTGTACAGTCATGCTTTTTTTTTTGTAAAATTTGGGTTGTGTTCATTCATTATTACTTCAAATATTCTCTCTGCTCCTGGGCCTCCTTATTGATGCTTTCTAATACTTTCATTTTTTCCTTTGCATGAGCCATCACTTCCTGTTCTTTGTGTGTTTAGTAATCTTTTGCTGCAAACTGGACATTTTGATATTTTAATGTATTTTTGACTCTGAGATGTCTATTCCTTAAACAGTGTCCAGCTAGTGTTATGACAAAGATTTCCTTTAATGCTAGAAGCCACAAATAAATTTTAAAAAGAAAAAGGAAAAAGAAGGAAAATACATTTCCCAGTCTTTGCAGATTGGTCCATGTGAGTGCTCTCTTAGAGCGCAGCCGTACTATGAGAAGCAAATAGCTTGAGGTGAAAGTGAAAGGTTTTCCTTGGTCCTTTCTGCACAAGTGTCTTGTCCTGGGCATGTGAATTTAGCCCTTGGAATCTCCCTGTTTATGTGGAACTGGATGTCCCCTTTTCCCAACAAACAGTGTTTCCTCAGTCTTGGGCACAGTCCTGGATGTTGCACGGTCAGCAAACTTTTGCCCCAGGCAGCTGCAATTTGACTGTTCCCCAGCATTGTGTTGGAGAGCTCTGTGAGATGCACACAGGGCAAGTTCTGGGCTGGCAATGATTTAAAATATGTGATGATTGTTTCTTTAGAGCAGAATACAAAAGAGAATTTTCTGGCTTGAAGGGAATAAAATTCTTAAGACTTTTGGTCTCTGGTACAGATATACTGTCCAGAAATATAGCCTCAGTTATTCTCCTTGACAGTTTTGAGAGTGCCTTAGACAGCAATGAGGGTCATGTTTTAGCAAATATTTTCCAATTCAATAAGTTATAAAAAGAGAAAAACTCATTGTTTTAACTTGCGTTATTTGATTACCTATTAGATGGGGAATCTGTTAGGTTCTTTTGTAAGTTTTTATTTACTTATTCACAATAGCCAATCAACTCATTATTCAATATATAAAGATATTGTAAAAAATTTTCTCTTGTTTACTCCTTTCTCACGGTTCCCATCACATGCAACCATCGTATGCTCATGGTAAACATGAGCATACAATATTTTTTTGTATATCTTCCAGAGCTTCATTATGCATTTGCGAGATAATATATATCATTGTTTATCCCCAGCATTTACACAAATATTAGAATGTCTTATTCTGACTTTTATAATTTAACAATATATCCTAGAGATCTTACCATATCAGTACATAGATATTTTCCTTCTTCTATTAAAAAGCTGTATAGTATTTCAACGCTGACATTTTCTTCTACTATATCTTTCAACTGTTATTTGTAGGTTGAATGAATTTGTTATGATTTTTAGTGATGTATATTTCTTCTCATGTGATTCTGTTTATGCTCATTGCCAATTATCCCTAATGGTATGAATGCACGTCCTTTGTGTCAATCAATATCCCTTGGTCTATCACTTTTTTGAAGTCTTTCCCTTGGTTTGTTAAGTAATTAATGTTAGTATTTCTATCTGTATGAAAGTATATGCATATTTTTGTATATGTGTATATGTTTATATGCTTAATTTTTATGTTGCTGGGTATGTTGATGTATTCTTTGGGTATTTCTTCTTTTGCCTCCTCAGCTAGAGATTAATTCAGTCACCAATAATTTCCTCAACTTTTTAAAAATCAGTTTAATAATGTAAATTTCACTTCAATTGATCAAAGTTTTATTTTAATGTGTGATGTGAAGTAAAATTCTAATTTAATTTCTTATTTATTTTTATTGAATATTGTCTAGAATGGCTACATTTTAGCTAATTTATGAGTTTACAATAAGCACAACCTGCTGAGTTGCTTTGTTTGGTGAGACACACCATTTAGGTAAATCTTAATATTTAGAGAATGAGATCAAATTGAAATATGCTTCAGTCTTCTTTATTTTATTTTCACATTTGAAAATTTGAATAAAAATGTGTTTTCGTATTAAATTTTACTTGGTGATAATTACCATGAGTTTCAATTCAGCTGTCTCTCTCTGTTAAGAAACAAGTGTCCATTTCCCTTCTGTTATTGAGTTAGACAGAAGTTCTAGCACCGATTCTGTGTAGGTGACAAAAGGAAATAAGCAGTTATTATAGATTTTTTTCAACCTTCACAGTAGCTATTTTTTTTTTTTGTCAAAAAATGGTAGGCAATTTATTGCCCTTGAACTGTAAATGTTGCAGAAGATTTGTCTTAATTGAAAAGCAAAAATGAAATGCTTTATTGGCATTATCTTTTATTTCTATTTTCTTTTCTGCTATTTGCCTATTCCAGGGCGTTTGTTTAGCCTAGCACAGTGCTCTTTCTGCTGACACTGTCCAAGCTATTATCCATGACCTCAAATCAAAGAACAAGGTAGTGAGGTGGCTGAGGGGCAGGCTGAGAACAGGAGAGGGTGAACCCCTGGCAGAGAAGGCCCTGCTCTCCGCAGAGTTCTGTGGGGTCATTTGCTTTTCAGCTGCTCATTGTGCTTATGCTTTCCACGAGGATTGTATCCTCTCTCTAGGATGCTGGGGAAGAAATTCATAAACTGTGTTTAAAAAGAATAGGTTTTTAATAGTTATGTTAAGCACAGTTTTCTCTTTTTCAATATAAGTAATGCTGATGTTCATTATCGCTCTTATTATATGGATTTGAACATGTAAATATTTGGGGCTCAGATTTGCCTCTAATAATTCTCCAAAATATATTTTTCTCAAAGCATTTGAAATATTTGACTTATTCCATAATCCAAATGTTAAATTAAATCCCTTATTTTGTCATTTGTGTTCCCATCATATCTTTATTTTCCATTGTCATTCTCCTATAAGAAATATGCAAATGTTAAAAAAATGTATGGTGCTTTGGAAAATCCTTAAACCATGCAATTTAATATATTTGAAATATAGGAATAAGCTGCTTATGCTGCTGTTGTATTTCTCAGAACTTTTGAACTATTGAGAAATGCAAGATTTTACCAGTGTATTTAAATAAAATCAAAGTGAATAAAATAAATTCATGTTAGTTTATCACTTTGTTAAATAAAAAATTAGAAGGTACAATGATTCAGGTATCATGTTCTAAATTGTATAAATATACTCAATTAATAATCTGATTTTTAATAATTCAGTCAAATGCTATTCCTTAAGGAGAATTTGAAAAGGTTTTGGTTTTGAAAATGAGTTGGGATGGAGTTCGATTGGGATGTGGTAAGCAGGAGCCAGGGGGGCTAAGCCTTCTTTCAATTCATGAGAGAACCCCTCACAGCAGGCAGCTAGTCCTCCCCAAATGTCAGGTGTGCCCCAGCTGACTACACTGTACTTAGAAGCTCTAGCTCTGTTTAAATACTTCTTATCATTACTCTTAGAGAGGGTGCTTCTTTCAGACATAATGATATATTTTTGGGGGCAGATTCCTGTAAAATTCCTCTCTCAGTCTGTCTTTCCTGAAAACTTCATCTATTTGAAACAATGATTTAAAAGAGGAGGGTGGGTCCAGGGTTCAAAATTCTTTCCAAGTCTCAATGCCAAGTCTTGAATTGGGTTCTATTCGGTTATTGCTGTATTGGCAACTCTTCCTGTTCATAAATTAGGCCCATTAACGTCATAAATCTTCAGAATAGTCCACAATGTTGATGGCTTTAAAACTGAGGTAAAGAGAAAACTTTGTCTTGAATTGTACTAAAACTTTTTATTAATGGAAATTTTTCTGTTTAAGCAACTCAAAAGGAAAAACTTGAGAAAAAAGAAAAACCAGAAACGAAGACAGTGGCAAAAGGTAACTTTCCCTTTTATTATTTCTGTAATTAAATTATTTTCAGTTTAAAAGATTACATTTTTTGGTAACAGATCGCCAGATGATTATAAGCCTTGAGCATTTCTTTTTCATTAAAATTTAATTGGGCTTAACACTTAAAATTTAATATTCAAAGCAATGCAATTGAAAATCTGATATAATAGAACATTTTAAAATGTGAGGACAAGATGAGAAACTTCACCATGTATGGTTTGTGCCCATTATTTCACTCCTTGATATCACCCCCAAGGCTGTTACATTCCCTGACAGAAGGACTTTGCAGAAATATTTAAGGTTGCTGATAGCTGATCAAAAAATAGGATTAATCTGGGTTAGCTGAGTGGGCTCAGTACGATCACATGAGCTCTTAAAAGCAGAGCTGTGTGGCAGAAGATGAAGACAGAGAGACTTGAGGTTTGGGAAAAACTCGACTATTTGTTGCTGGTTTGAAAATGCAGAGGGTCGCATGGAAAGCCTGAGAAAGTGATGTATTCTGCCCAGATTCTCATTAAGCTTGCAGACCAGTTCTTCCCCAGAGTCTTCAGAGCGAGTGCTGTGTCCTGCTGGCTATTTGATTTTGGCCTTGAGAGGCTCTAAGCAGAAAACCCATCTGAGTCATGCTGTGCCCAGACTTTTAATCTACAGGAACAATGAGATAATAAATGGGTGTTGTTCTAAGTTGCTAAATTTGTGGTCATTTTTTTTATGGCAGCAATAGAAAACTAAGACACCAAACCTGGCTCTCAGTTTTCGAGCAGTGATTTTAGAAGTTCCAAATCTGGATTTTTCTTTTCTTTAAAGAGAAAGGTTCACATATAAATCTTGACTGTGTTTTTAGGCCTTTGAGGACCTAAGATGTCTTAGCACATAATCAAAACAAACAAACACAAAAGCAATTAAAATATCAATATTATGTATTTTGGGGGATTAAGTAAACTAGATATTGCGATTCTAAATGTGTTTAACAACAGTTTGATGTTAAAAAATTTTGACTTTCTCATTGAAAAACATTGAGTACACTAGATTGTATATTTAACTTAATTAATTATATGTTATCTGACTTTTAAATCAATGAGAAAATATGGATTTTAGTTGATACTTCAATCATCTTCTAAATTTAAACTTTCTCCTTGTATTTTAGATATAGGTGTTACGTGATATTTTAGAAATCTCAATCTAGTATTTTCCAGGGGCTAGTCATCTGAATAAACATTGGAAAATACTTTCAAAAGTTTCTGTGTTTATTTATACAATGTAAAATAATTGCACATTTCAGGAAGACACTTTTTCTAATTACATTTTTTCAACCAGTAACTAAATTTTATTTCGACACAATAAGTTAATATGAATGAATTGTAAATGGAGATTTGGTTTCCTAATAGTTAAAAAACCATAGGTTTAGTCTTAGGATTTTGTGACTAAACAAATATTATTTTATTTCATTAAGTGCTCTTCTGTTTGACAGATTTGAATGAGAATACATTTATATACATGCAAAATATTAAGGCTAGTGGAGATTTTAGAACTTATTCAAATTATTTTGTTTAATATATGGAGAAATGGACTCTCAGAGAAACTCTGGTCAGATGCTCTAATGCGAATGCTATTGAACTGAGCCCAAACCCAGGGGAATTGAATATAAATCAAACGTCCATTCTAAGGATAAGTAACAGTTTTCAAACATCATTTATTCCATCACCAAATATTTATTGAAAACTTATTAGTTATCTATTGCTGTGGAAAAATTGCCACAAGCTTAGAGACTTAAACACCACACTTTTATTATCTCATCGTTTCCTTGGGCTTAGCTCAGTCCGCTGCTCCAGGGTGCAGTCAACACATCCACTGGTGCCAGGGTCGCATCTGAAAGCTCCACTGGGCAATTGCTTCCAAGCTCATCTACATGTTGGTTGGCCCTCAAGGGCTGTTCAGACACAGCCTCAGTTCCTTGCTAACTGGTGGCTGAAAACCGTCACCAGGTCCTTGCCACATGAGCTTCCCTAGCAAGAGAGAGAGTCAGCGAGCAAGACAGAAAGCACAATCTAATGTAGACTAATCATGGAAGAGTGACGTGCCATTACCTTTGCCATGTTCGATGGGTTATCAGCGTGTTGATAAGCCAGTTCCCCTGAGTGGATGGAGACCAGAAGATGGGAATTAATCAGGGCACATCCTGAGTCTGTCTGCCACGAACTTTTTATTTACATCCATATGTGCATTCTTCTAGGAGAGATAAAGGGGGCCAGGTACAAAACACACACACACAAGCTTGTGCATATTTATTTGTATTTGTATAATATATACACATGAATTTATATTTTTATGTGTATGTGTATATGCATATTTGTTAGAAATATAATAAATACATAAGAAGTGTTCTTTGTATAATGACGAGCTTCTATATAGATGATATAGTTAAAAAGAAACAAACTATAGTATGTGACCTTGACGTTAGATACAAGGATTAAGCATCGTATTTGAAAGGTATATAACCAGAGTTGCAGCGCATCTCCCATGGGAGACCTCTGATTCCCAGAGTCAGCTGTCGTGAGTTTCTTTTCTCTGTGAAGCACAACCTGCCCAGGGCCACAGTTGGCTGGCCCCGCTCGGCGCAGCCTCAGGAGGAGCCTGGACCATCAGTGTCTACCCTGGTTCACCTGTAGGACCCTAAGCCAGTGTGAAACTGCCTAATTCTGTAGTTCATTAAAAATAACAGAGGCAGGGGAGAAGAAGAGAAGGATGGAAAGATAACTCAGATGGGCAGGCCCAGTTTGGGCCGGCTGTCTAACAGACCTTGGAGCAACAATCTTCAGACACCTGTGTGTTGGATCAAGTAAGGGAGATTATTGCTATTTTAATTATGTCTGTGAAGAGTTTCTATTGCTTTTACTGGATCCAGGTGCATTTATATCCGCCCTCATAAGTTTTAAATGCATTTCTGGTTATCTTCTTGGGAAATTAATATTAATGACATTATGCAGTTTAGTATGATGAGTAAATGGGATAGGAGTTCTGGTTTAGACTGCTTGTACTTCTGATGTATTCGTTGCACCATCTTTGGAAAATGGCCTTTTGATTCTTAGATTTCTCATATGGAAAATGAGTTTAAATATGGTCATTTCTGCTGTGCACTAAACTATGTGTAAGTTCTAGGGAAACACCAAAGAGCTCTAAGAATACAGGATATTTCCATCTAATAGCAGAAATTTCTATGTACTTACTTTGTAGGTTTCAAAGTAATTTTGCTTACATTATTTTACTCTTATCTATAGCTTCCTTAGAGGAACAGGCAGTTACAATAGTGACTTTTTAATATAGAGAAATGGAGGCACAGAGAAGCAATTTGTAGTTCCATAATGAATGAAAGATGAAATTTATTTCCTAACTCTAAATGTATATTATGCTAATGTCTTATTGGGCAATGTTGTGCTCATACTTTGTCATCAGACCTTTGGGTTCTGATGACAAATGGGTAATGCTAATGGATAATTGCTAATGGGTAATGCTAATTTCAAAACTGGATCAAATATTTTGATGTCATTATTTTAATTAGTCCATTTTCTTTGCCATTTGGCAAAAGTCATTTTCCTAAATAGCACTGGGTGACTTGGAAGTAACATGGCAATGTCATTTATCATATTTTTATGAAACTCTGGAAAAGTAGCTTGATGCAAGATTGAAGAATACCTACCCAGTTAAACAGAGGTTGGGTGTTGTTTTTGTTGCATGGTTTTTTTTTTTCATTATATCTGCATCATTGTTGAGTTCATATCCATTTTTGTTTTTAATGCGCGTTAAAGGTATCACTTTCAAAGATGAAGATTACTGAGTACTGTCTAAAATAGACAAGGGAAATTTTATTATTTTTATATGTAAAATCAATGATAATAATTTGTTCATTTTATATGCAATCGTATTACCAAGAAAATCATTTTTTCCCATTGATAAATTATGATGGCATTAAAGGTAGATCTGAATTTCACACGTATCTAATTTTATAGTGTGAGGATAAGGTTAAATTAGCTGCTACCTATATGGAGTGAGTGGGTGTCATTTAGGGTAACCAAACATAACAATTTATCAACAAAAGCATAAACAAAAAGACGGTTTATTTCCAAATTACCGAAACTATGAGGTTTTTCAAATGTTGAAAATCTGTCTTTTTAAGTGTAATCTGTATGTCACTAGAATGTGCATCTGAGCTGAGTAAAGAAGTATATTTACTGTTCTCTCTCCTTGATCAAAATTGCTAATTCAGCAAACAATTATTGTGTGTTTTCTCTGAATAAAGCCCTGTGACAGATACTATGATACAAAAATGAATAATATAGTTCCTATCCTTAAGTTGCTCTCTGTCTGATAACAAAGATAGATGTGTGAATAAAAACTTCTTATATCTTCAACAAGATATCAGACTGGAAAACATGCATGCTTTAATAAAGGTTCAGGCAAATGGAAACCTAAGGAGGGGAATGATGAGCTCCAATGGCCTAGCCTGTGGTTTGAATACCAGGTGATTTAGATATGAGGACAGCATGAAAATGTGGAGATGGTAGCCTGCAATGTTTGACCTGTCGCCAATGTTTGACCATGTTTGACAATGTCTGTGCGATATTAAAAACAAATAAGAATTAGTTTAGTGAAGAAAGAAACATTTGGAAAGATGGTATGAGAGGAGAGATAGTTTGGAGTCAGATTTTGCAGGGTTTAAAAGATATGCTAGGGCAGGCCATGGTATCTCATTGGCAGAGTTCTTGCCTGCCATGCCTCCCAGTGCCTGTCCATTCCAAAAAAAAAAAAAAGATATGCTAAAATTTGGGGGAATAGGCAGCATCATCTTGCTGATCTTCAGAGCTCCAGCAATTAATTATGTGACCATACATAAGGTGTATGATTGTTGGCTTTCCTAGTGGAACTTACTCTCCAGATAGACAACTAGTAGACATTTTGGTGTGGAGTCCTAGAATGAAGTCTACTTAGTCATGCCCAGAGAGCTAGTGGTTGCAATCACAGAAACAAATTCATTTGCTGTTAGAGCAGAGGTGATTCAGAAATGGATTAGCGGTGGGAGAAAATCCCAGATTGAGCACAATCAGAGAAGCCATGAAGACATTGGAAGGTTATGGAGTGAATGGATATTTGTATGAGAGGTTTGGAAAACAGTGTATAGCATATCTCCTTTCTTGAATACACTTCTCAATATAACTTAGCTTTGAAAAATTCCAGTAAAGAAACTGGCTTAGCTTTGTGTTTTCAAATTTATCTGGGCGAAGGTGTACTTCCCCTCCCTAAAACAGACTTGACATCTCCACGGATAGTTTCTGAGGAACAGTGCTTTGGAAAGTGTTGGTCTAGTCTCTCAGATGTGTTAGGGGCTATCGTTTTCATTCTTCCCTCCACGGGACCTCACAATACTACCTTGGTTTAGTCTCCAGTCATCATTTAGTATGCCAAAGTCAAGAAAGTTGATTATATTATTTTCATAAAATTCTTCAACATGAGTAACAATAAAGTCTGGACACTGCATTGGCAAATAGCCTGTGAGATTCCAACTTTGCAGTAGACTTACCAGGACATTTAGTGTTTATGGGTGGCCACATTGAATAAATAACTGCCAATATGTTGATAGAAGTATGTATTATAAATAATTTTTCATAAAAGTGTGCTATATTACTATTGTTTTTAAATAACAGAATGATTTACAGAGTAATTAATCTGGATTCTCAGTTCCCTCTCCAAAATGCACAAAATATGAAATTAAGAATGTGAATTGGGATATATACAAATATCCTATTTTATAGCGCTTTCCATTTCCTAGGATCTATTTAAGGGCTTTAAAATAGTTTGGCCTTGTTATCTCTGACTTAAGGTAAGCAGGAACCAGAATCTCAATTTCTGCTTTTTCATTCCATTTAAATTCAAGTCATTATTGAGACGGAATGTCTCTGCTGTCCCTGTATAGTTTATTGTTTTATTTCTTTTAATCATTGCCAGTGAAGATAATTTTATATTTACATCCCTAACAGTCATTTTGAAAAATATGGTTGGAATTTCAGTTTCTTTAATGATCTTTAAGATGCAGCAAAATAATTGCATCCTTTCACAAGGATGCCCCTTTATTGGACTCTTTGGTAAGGATATTTGTTTCTCTAAAAAAAATTCATGTCTATTCATCCCCTGCAGATGATAAATGTGTCTTTGGTGACAGGCTAAGTTCCTGATTACGTAAAAGATAGTCATTCATGTAGAAATTAACAAAGAGCACCAACTTACAAAGGAGTTAATTTTTTAAAAAAGGAATCTAGAATAACACTTCATGAACTGAATGAAACTCAGATAGCAGTCAACAATTATTTATGACAGGGATACAATTTTTCTGTTCTTGTATTCTTCACTCTTTTCTTTGGAATTGTTCTTAATGATCAAAGAAAGATATGCTAAATTGCTATCTTGATAAACAAACAAAATTAATCCAACTTTTCTTTAACTCTCTACAGAAGAAAAGAAAGCTAAAATTAAAGAAAAGACTGAAGAAAAGACTAAAAAGGAAGTGAAAGGTGGAAAACAAGAGAAAGTGAAGCAAACAGCTGCAAAATTGAAGGAAGTACAGAAAACACCACCTAAACTCAAAACAAAGGATGACAAAGAGACTGCAGCTGTGCCGAAGCACGAACAGCAAGGTAAACGTTCAGAGAAGGAGGCTGCTGGAGGTTCTAACAGAATATTGGGCAAGAAGCAGATGAGATGAAATTAAAAGCTGACAGAGACTGAAATCAGACTTCAAATGGGGAGACAAAACTTGTATAAGTAAATATACCTTAAAGGAAATCTAAAAAGTGGAAGTTAAAATTTATTAATAGATAAACTAAAATATATTCATATATCTAAAGATGAATTTTGAAGAATTTTTAAAAGAAGATTTGAGTTAGTACCTGCAGTTAATTATGGGTCGGTGTAACTGCTGAATTCTTGATATATGGGAATTGCTGAATTCTTGATATATGGGAATTCTATTAAGAGTGGAATAAAAATTGCATGCGCCATATTCATTTGGAGAATAGCGGTCCAAGAAAAATCACAACAATTCTCCTAGAGTTTTTTTAAGAGGTGTATTTTCATGTCATTTGGAATAAATATAACAACTATCCATACATTCCTGTTGGCTGTGTAAAAGCACATAATTTTAGAAATGAAGATTGTTAAATTATTTAATTTTGACAGGTAAGATATTATAGATAAAGAATTCTCAAGATTCTTTCCCACCTTCCATCAACCAAGTTTATGGCTTTAGAAATCTGTCTGACATATTGTGCCAAGCTTCCCTGAAAGTGACATCAAACATACATCCGTCCTCCACAGAAATACAGCATTTAGATGGAGATAAAATATAAATGCGGCATTCTTTATGAAAAGGTGCTATGCAGATATGCTGGGGTAGAATGTTAAGAGGATAGAAAATGTATGTATGGAGCACATCCTTACTGATTTTTTTCTTTCCCCAAATCCATTCCTAGCTCAAGGCTGCCATGGAATCCTACGAATCTCCACACAGAATGTGCCTGTCTAATCTGTAGGGACTATTCCTAGAAATATTTCTTAGATATGTTGACAAATATAATTCTACTTTGTTCTAGGAACAGTTGTGAGGATCTTATTTGAGGGCTGGAATATAAAATTGTTTTCTATATGCTTTTAGTTAAAAGAATATTAAATTTTTACTACTGAATAAGCTATTGGAACAGTGGGTCTGAAAATAATTCCACCTCTCTGCCCCTTATAAAGTACAAGATTTGAAGGTTTACAGTCCACTCCAGTATTTCATCTTTGAAATGCTTTATCCCTTGAATTGACATGTAATGATTATAAAACTTTGATGTATACTACAAATGCCATATACATATATACATACATACGTATAAGATTAAAAAAAGGAAAGAAGAAAGGGGAACAAATGTTTTCATTTGTTTTTTCCTTTTAGAGTTCTACTTACCTTTTATTTTAAGTAATTCTCATCTCTTTCAAAATATCTAAAGATATGAGTGGAATTAAATTTCTGAACCCTAAAAATTTCTTCAATTTGCAAGATGATTATATCGCCCTGAAAAAAACCCCAAAGTATTAATTATTGCCCCACTCACAACTATTTTTCTATGAAATATTTGTGAATAGGAAGTAAAAGATATAGTAAATAAAAAGAAAATATCTTAAATGGAATATTTTACTAGGCTAGAAAACAACAGGAAAAGAAATCTGATTCACTGATAGTTTATTGAAAATAATTAGCAATATACTAAAATAATCTGAATTCAGATGGAACTTTAAAAAATAAAAATAATTACATGAAGCCAGTTGAAATATATCAAGTTTATTAGTATTTTTAGTCCATTAATATAGTATGTCAAAATTTATACCAGTTATACATGGAAATATCAAAATGTCTATCCAGAAACAAGGAACATGAACATATTTTTAAAAATCATTGAATATCTTTGTTTATTTGGCCATAATTTATTGCTGAAAATTTATCACCAAAACACTTTCAAATGATAGTTATTTTCCAGGTCATATACATTGTATCTGATTCTCATCAATAATCTGAAATTATTAAAGGTAGCATTTTATTATCATTCCCATTTTTTATCAAGGTTTTAAATTCCACATGATGAGATAATCCCTTCGAGTTTGAAACAAAAGCACAAATGCAATTGTATCAAACAAACGCATTTACTAAAGTAATACTCTATTGAGAATAGCTACCATCAACTAAATAAATGTTCCATTAGACAAGTAATCAAAACAATCTCTGATAGCTGGTCAGAGACATAAATGATCATTTTAAAAATAAAATTTAGCAAAAGTTTAAGAGCATTTGTTTATAACAAGCCAAATCACATTATGATTTTACCCAACAATTAAACAAAGGATAGTGTCTTTTAATAAATTGTGAGGTGACTTTAGTTTTGAGAATCTTGTATTGGTGACTTAGTAAAATTGTTTTTTCTCCTTTGGATAAGGGACTATTTCGTTGCTTAGTTAAAGTTAGACCTAATGAGTTTGAAGTGCCTTCAGTAGTTCTCTTCATATGGATTTCTAGAGTTCTGTTTAACGAATATAATGGGGTCCCCAGGTCTTTTGCAGCAGCTATACTCATTAGGAAACAGATATTTGCATGAGGCACACATACTCATTGGCAATCATATACATGCAAATATATTCATCTGTGGCCACTTCCAACATTGTATATATAAGCAATATATTTCTGCTGGAGCCATTGGAAGTAAGATGCATATGTATGCCCACACCTACCATAAACTTATACCCACGCTTATCTATCACATAATCTGTTTTTTATGGCCCAATCTAAATCTGCTCTGTGGCAGAAGCAGGCTGGAAAGGGCTGAGGTGTTGATTCCTGATTCCTGGGTTTGAGATTGTGACAGATCTGCGGGGAAGGAAAAAACAAACCTGTAGCTGCCCCTTACTTTGCTCATTATCTCTCTTCCTTTTCGGTATCTATTTCATTTCCCTCCTTCCATCGATGCCGCCAGCCTCCTTTCCTTCCTTCTTTCCACATCTATTTGAATAGTGTGGACTGCAGAGAAAGTACAGCCAATGTGACTCTGCACCAGAGCACTGGGACACATGTGCTCCTTTTCATTAGAGGCCTTTATTTTTTTGTCTTTTTTTCCTTTCTGTTGATGTTCCGCACCTAAAATATATTTTCTCCTGGTGGCCATTTGGTGGGGCCCTTGGCAAGGCCGCAACTGCATGGCATCTGTTAGAGCTCCCTGACCATCAGGAAGGGGAGAAATGGACAGTATGGTTACTGCTGAAAGGGTGGCCATTTGGGGAAAAATACTAAGTGGTGACCAAGTTAACTTTACGTAAATTCTTATCCCGTAACCATGAAAGATACAATGATAGATCAGCTCAAGCTTTCTTTAAGAGATGTTTCCTATTATATTATTTATTTTATTGAGGTTTTTATTTTTCTTAAAGAAACTCTTCTATTAAATGCATCTGCATAAATCAGGAAGTCTTGGTTTTTGCTTTGTCCTTAGATGGGTGAAGCAGACACACTTAAGATAGTCCAGCACTTAACCCTGCCCTTAGAGTTTTTATACATCGTAATAGCCAATACTGAAGTCAGCTGAAAATAGACTTTCCAATTTAAAACACTTCAAAAATCCAAATTAAAATATTTAAAAAATACTTTTCTCACCTTACTGTTGATTTGTTGGGGTTATTAGAATGTAAGATCACAACATCATTTGCATATTACATAAGGCTTATGGAGCTATGTTGGATACCTAACTCATTCTCATTGATTTGGGCCACACCTTAATTGCATTAACCTTGGTGGGTTCAATTTATAAGAATGGACTAAGTTTAAGAACATGTTTTTCTGGGATATATAGCTCCAAACCATCAGGGCATGGGCCAAACCATTCACACTGCATATAGTCCCTGCCTCTTCAACTTTTGACTTACCTAAAGAGAAAAGCTTTTCATTTCTGTTGGTTGCCGCTGGGAATAAGTGTGAATAAAATTCTGGAGATTTTAGATCAGTGATCTGCAAGGATGGTTTAATTAAACTTCCCTGGGGAATTTGTTAGAAATGCACAATCTTAAAATCCAGATCATGGAATAATATTACTTGGATAACGGAATCAAAATTTGCATTAAAAAAAATTCCCCACCTTTTTGTTGTTTAAGTTGCCCTTTGAATTGTAGGGAGAACAAAGCTCAAAGGAGGGCAGTCACCTAAGATAGAGAAACAAAGGGCAAACAATGCCAATTTCAGGAAGTGCACAATTTGCCCATCTTTAGGGTTTCCATTTAAGGAAAATGTACTTTTTCGTTTTGCTTTGTCTTAGAGCCAAATTGCCCATTCTACAATTTTGCTCAGGAAAGCAGTCCAAGAAAGAGAAAATCTCTCTTCCTTAATCTTATTTATCTCCTGCACTATAGGGTTATCAGATTCCGGGAATTAGAAATCTTGGTTATTACTTGCAGTACATCCAGGGACAAGGCAATATGACCTGATTTGAGAACTAGCCCCCCAACAACTCCCCACCCTGCCTGTGGGATGATGTGCTCTGATTTAAATAGATTTTGAAACTTTGTGAATTTTGGTCTACACATATTTAGGGATTAATGAAAATAATTTTTAATCTAAAATGTACAGATTCAAGAATTTTTAAATCTAAATCTGCAAAACTTGCATTTATGTTTTTCAAAGACTTTGCAAAGTTTTGAATTAAAATGCACTACTCTAAAAATACTGTTCATACTCTGAAATGACCAAGGTTACAAAAGTCTTTGAACATATATTTATATAGTAAATTAATTTGTTTTATTTCATGTTTGATACACATAATTTGGAGCAATCATGGGTGTGTTATGCTGTATAAATTTAATAAATCTCTTGGTCTTAAAGCTGCCTTTGAATCTGCTGCAATTATAAGATGCCTATTTCAGGAATATTAACATGTAAGTCATCTTGAACAGGATTCACTTCATAGTACACAAACTTTAAACAATATGTGATTTGACAATTAGGATTTGAGTTGAAATGCCCACAGTAGAATCTTAAGTTTTTGAGAATTTTAAGTTCAGTGCAATGTCTTTTATTTAGAGGAACAAGAAGAAAACAAACTCTTGAAATCATTGTGAGCAAGACTGCCCCAAATGCTCATATCCTATACCTATTTTTTTTCACATCTCCATAAGCAAATCATAGACTAGTCAAGACTATACGAAGATATCCGTATAAAGATGACTAAGTTATTAGCGTAACTGTAATATCATTTGGTTCTGTGAGTCTGATCTTCCTAATTTACTCACCTAATTTACTCATCCAAACTCCTGACAGACTTTTCTGCTGCTAATTTTTCTTAAAAAACATTCTCTAGCTCCATTTAGACAATTAACAGAAGGGTTGGAAGTGTGTATTTGGTAAAACATTCTATGTGGGAAATAATTTCCTCTTGTAAAACTTCTGTTTCAATATTGGAAGCACATAAAAGGGCAATGAAAATAATTGCTTTAATATGAAAACTTATGCAATAAATATGTTGAAAAGTTTGTAAAAATCGTAACCGCTGTAAGGCAAATGATGGCTTCTCAGAAAATATTGTTGTAACCAAAATACAATTGTGCTATTTTGCTTGTTTTGTTAAACCATTTCTCTATGGAAAAAAAAAAGGTATCAATGACATTTTTTCATTGCTCTTTTTCTTTCTACTCTGTCAGATCAGTATGCATTCTGTCGATATATGATTGACATTTTTGTCCATGGGGATTTAAAACCAGGTACTCCAAAACAATTCTTGTACTTGTCTGTTTTAATAGTCTTTGTTTTTAAGATTGTCAGCTTTTTTATGTGCTAAACTGTATTTTTTTATGTTTAAAAAAATTGCATAATGCATGTGTAGATCTAGAGAGAAATCAGTGAAAAGCATTGGCGACTGCTGGCATTAGGGCCTATATTTTACTTCTGATTATTGCATGGCCTATTGCAAGTGAAATCAGCTGGAGACTACAGGAATACTAATATCTTTATATATAAAAAGTGCTAACATCTTTAATAATATCTTGGAATGAAGCAATGAATCATTTTATCCCAGGTGAACTTAGAAGAAAAGATCTATGATCACAAAAGTATCTTCTTTTTCTTGGTAGTAACAAAATTCATACTAAAATCCATCTCATTTCAAATATATAATTTTTTTTCAAAATCTTTCTTGTTTGCTCACTTACACATGAGATTGGTTTAGCCATTCCGGAGATCTGCTACTGACAGAATCAATCTTAGACTTAGTAACCAACACAAGAGGGAATGACTTTAATTAAAGAGTCTATCTGTCCTTTCTCTTATATTTAATTGTTGCCCAGAGTGTGGAAAGGGATTATTTAGTAACATCTTTATTAAGAATAAGTAGCTTGAATGGTTGTACTATGCCTTTTGCAGATTAAAAACTGATGATATAATATCCGTGTTTGGGGAAACATTTCTAAGAACCTGCTATTATTAAGGAAGGAGGTAATTTTCGTTAGAAGAATTGAAACTGATTGCTTAAAGCAGACTTTGTTTTGTTTTCATACTATTTTTATGGAAATCTGTCTTAAATATATGATCACAAATCAATATATATATATATATATATATATATATATATTGGCAGACAGATATATCATAGGTAAGAGAAAATCTAGAAGACTTAAAGGCTCTACATAATTAGAAAATTATGAGAATCGTGGCTCTATGGAAATTCCAGTAACTCATTCTAGTTAGAAAGTTTTCTTTTTCTCTTTCTTTTTCTTTTTTACTTTCTAAATGGGTTAGAAACTGAAAAGAGAAAAAAAAGACTATCAAAAATAAAATGACTCACTTGGTGAAAATGATTAATGTCCATATATGTGGATTTCATTCTAGCAAAGTGAAATGCCAACACTCAGGAAGGTGGGGTAGTATCACAGAAATCCTTGACATTATTCTTTTTTAGCTTTAGACCTTGAACAACTCATTGAACTTCACCTAATCTACAGTTTTCCCACATTTAAATGGACAGCACAGTAACTACTTGCAAGGTTGTTGTCAAAGTATCTAGTTGATGGGCAAAAAGTAATATGTTAGTTTATTATTTGATCCATTCTTCCCACAACAGCCTGTCAGGATAAGTGCCCCTTCTGAAGAGAACTACTCAGTACTGACAAGTCCCAGGTGTATACAACATTAATTCCATTTTAGGTGTAAAGTTTGCTTCCAGCTTTGTTCAGCTCTGATGTTTTAAGAAAGTCATTCTCTATGGCTTGTCTACTGTGGCTTTTCTAACATCAACTAACTCTGCTTAGATGAGTGGTGAATCTATCTTTTTGATGAGTATGAATTAATAAATGACTAATATGCATTTTTATTATTCCATCTATTTTTAAATTTCATTATCTTTTTACAATTATGCATTTTTTGTGCCACTGAAATTATTCATGGTAGCTACTAATTGATAGTAAAATATGATTTCCAAGAAAATCACTGGACACAGGGAGCCATGCACTGTCAAAATCAGTGACGAATGTTAACAGTTGAACAGTCACAAAGCTTATCACTTCTCAATGAAATGTGATAGCAGATTAGGTAGTAAGGAAAACTAAAAACCATGTCCATATAAATTAAGGGACATTCTGCTAATGATCATGGAGTGAAAGTCCTTCCAAAAGCATAAGTGAGCATTCTCATTCTAAGCAGCCATGATTTCAAAGCCAAAGTGCTATTATGCTAATTCCTAAATTAAATTCCCAAATTCTATAGGATTTGATTTCGTAATACTGTTTGTCAATTTTCTAATGGGCTTCTTAACTTATTTCATTTACCTGCTTTCATGACTTTGAAGATTTATTGCTATAACATATAAGAAATTCAAGAATATTTATGTCAATATTTTTTTTCCTAGAAGGTAGAAGGGAAAAAGTGAAGGAAGGGAAGCCTGTATAGTATGTTTGTTTGTTTTTTTTCATATAGCACACTGTATATATAAAATTTTTAAAATGTACATAAGGGAAATTCAATAATATTATCTTTGTTAGTGGGGTAATGACACAAACTGGGGAAGAAAGCACTGAATATGGTTTGTGTGTTTTTATTTTAATATGGAATGAGAAATACAGATTTAATTTTGGCGTATTAATTTAGAGAAAAAGTAAATGAGAAGACTGTAACTCTGACTGACCATTAGGGAATAAAACAATTCCTGCGAAGTGTATTGCTCAGCATGTATCCACTATTTATAAAACATTTGTGCTTCCCTCCGGCTCTGTTTGGAATTAGTGGGACACCTGTTATTGTTTAGCTAGAGTTCATTATTAATTATTGGTAATGAGTTTTTAAAACTATGATTTGATTTTCCCTCTGAGACTCACAATTGCCTTTGTATATCTGTCGCGCCCTCAAAAGTGTCCCAAATTACAGTTCAAATTTGGAAAACCTTGTTGAGGAAGTGTGCTGACACCATGACATAAATCCGAAGCTTTGCCTTTTACCCCATCAAATAAAAAACTTCCATGATCCCTTAAACATTCTTAGCCCATATTTTGATTATGTACCTGCAGATGAATTGGATTGCTCTTTCTGATTCTCTACAGTGTCTGTGCACTAGTCTGTGGCCAGTGACCATCCCTAACTCAAATAAGGAGCCTTATGGATTAAGCCAGCATAAATATTAGGCTCAATCCATTTTGCCATATCTAATTAAAATATTCCTGTGTTGATTCACCTATATTAAGTTGAAATATCAAGAAAATTCTATATAAACCTAAGAATTGAATGAATGACACCAAGGTTGGCCCTGTGGACCACTGGAGTACACATATATTTACACTGTGCAATTTTAGGAATATTATGGACCTCTAGTGTCCCTCTCCAGACATACTTTCCCTGCTGCCCTTCAATGGCCTAAAAACTCCACCTTTACCCTTGATGTTATCCCTTGATAATGTAGATGGTCAGCATTATAGGAATATTTTGAATAGTTTTGAATAACTATTTATGCTTTGAATATTTTAAAATAACCTTCCCTAAGTGAGCAGATGGGGAGAAGGACGGGAGTGACAGAATTTTCTCTCAATGGTAGCTGTCTTGAAGGTGATGATCCCGCTTTTTCCCTAGGGCTAGAATAATCTAGTTGGCATTTTCCTATGAGAGAACCATTAAAACTGGTGGTTAAAACAGAAATTAGTTGCAACACTGACAATTTTTTTTTTCATTTTTTGAAATTCATAGAGTAAATTGTCAAGATAAATTCCTTAAGTTTATTCATTTGTATCAAACTCCCAATAACCCTAATTTCTTTTCCAATCTTTTAAGACTAAGCATATATATATTTTATATATATATACATATTAATATATATATTTTAGTAGACAGCCATCCAGATGGTTTCATTCAAGTAAACATATATAGATCATTTGCAGGAATCATCATGATTCTACTTGGCATTTTTATATTCCCTCTGTATCAGCTTCTATCTGGGCTAATGAAGTATGTGGATTGCTGGACAGAGTCAATGGAGTCAAAGATGAGACAGATTTCTGTATGCAAGAAATTCATGGCTTATACACCTCTTTGCATTCACTATAGAAAAAGAAATAAATTTAAGCATCCAGTTCAAGGACTGGGGAGAGTATGCTTTTGCTTAGTAATTTTAACATTTTTTCATCTCTGCAACAATTATGGTTAAAGTTCAATAGACGTTAAAAAAAAGTTCAATAGAAGTTAAAGTTTAGCCTTTGATGCCATCCCATCATTGAATATCTAGCTACTGTCTGATTTTACTTGAGTCGAGAATTTATGTTAAGGTAAATTATTGCCATTTCTGTGTCATGTATTCTCTTAAAATTGCGGGCACTCACCTATCAAAATCTTCTCTGACTATAGAATAAGGTATTATTTAGCTATCTGTATTCCAAATCCATGGGTTTTAAGTCCATAGCTGAAAAGAGCCTCGAGGAATAAATCAATGCCCTTATTTTATTAAAATTCTTTTAGGAAATTTAGTGGTGTGTGGCAACATTTTTGGTTTGATTCTGCTGAGAAGAGGTCAAATGTAATTGCATTCTAGTGACGGTTATTTAATGGTTTAACCTAATATATTATAGAGATCACTTGGCTGAATTGAAGAAGAATAGGTAAAATTCAGTCTTCTCCAGAAAATCCTATTCCAAGGTGACTGTAGTTCCACAAAAACATACTCAGTTTAACTCCAAACATCCAGAGTATCTCCAAAAAACACAGCCTTTAGGATTTTTGATGTTTACTAAATAAGTGTTTGTTGAATGACATCATGCAGCTGATCATCCAGAAAAGAGGTAAGACCTGACTTCAGTATTTATATGACTAAGGATAACTTGATGACTTCTGAAAAAGAGGCTCAGAAAATGCACGTGCTAATCTTTGTATACTAAGAAAAATGCTAATCTACACTTACCACCTGGATACTTTTATTTTTAATTTTAATTTTTTGTGAAATTATGAATAAGAAAAATATAACAGAGCAAGTTTCTATTTCACATAATCCCTGTTTTTGAAACTGTATAGGTTTTGAAAGTGCATATACACTAAATGGGAAACAGCTCCAAAAAGGAGCTAACTTCTCATTAACTGTGATGTATAAACCTGGAATATAGTCAGCTTACATATACCTATTCCAGATTGCAAATGCATATTTAATAAGTTTTAGCCATATTTATTACTGTGAGATCTTCTTGAACCTGAATTGTCCAAATGAAATATCTGAATTTTAAATATCTTTGATGGTCCATAATTTTATTGTAAAGAAGATGTCATCTTCTTAGTTCTATATTGATGAAACATTTTCATTTTTAAATTTATAAAATTACTCAGAATTATAAATCCAATGAATGTTTTCCATTTCTACCTATTGATCCATGCCTACACCTTACTTCGGCATTCACGTTCTTACATATCACACATTAAGCTCACAAATTTTATAAAAGATGAAAAAATTCTGTAACATGCCCTTTTAGCAAAATGGAATATTTCAGGTAGTAGGATGAGACCACCATATTTTCCTTTTGTCTTTAAGAATGTATTGTTTACTCATTGATTCATTTTTTTTTATTTTTTAGAAAAGGAGGTAGAAGATTTATTGAGTACATATGCAGAGAAGGAACGAGGGGTATTTACTCATTGATTCATGAATTTGAGGAAAGGCATCGTTATCTAAAACTCTTAGTCTAAGATTTCATTTGCGAGATCAATTTCACTTTCACCATCATCATTAGAGCTGAGCCAGCTTCGATGCCTTTTGTGCATTCATCTTCTGACTCATATAATAATAATTCTGACATATCTGCCTCTGTCAACTTTCTTACTATCAACGTTATGGGAGGAAAATTCTGACTCCTCCCTGTTTTCAGTGAAACCAAAAGTAAACCATAAAACGATGCCTCTAGTTTTCTTTCATAACTTCTTGAATGATGATGCCATACTTTCCACAAAGCAATAGAAAAACTGAATGCTAATATGACAGTAATGATATATTTTGCAATCACATCCTTCTTCTAGGTGGTACTATTATTCAGTTTTTCTAACATTTATGTCATTGATAGCACAGCTAGGAACAAACGATGAGTGATGGTGAAATAATTCCTAGGCTGATAAGATAGAAAACACTCCAGGAATTGGAAAGCTGAACTCATGAAAATCCAATAATGGGTCCAGAATCTTGAAAGCTTTCCACTAGTACCAGGTGGTAATTGCAGGGCAGAATGTGCTTTATTCTGTTTAATAAAGTAAATTTTCTCTTTGTTCTTTGGAAGGCTTATAAGAAAAAAAAACATGAAAAACAAGTCTTTACAAATATTTCTAATTGCTCAAAAAAAGAAACTCAAAAACTAAGATTAGCCCTAGGTGACTCCTCCAGTACACTGGTAACCATTAGAGAACACGAACTTGGTAGCCACACAAATCAGGGTTCAGATACTTGGTTACGTTTTTATTTCTTTAATTATTTATAAAATTTCATATATACATACCTTTATAGAATTTCATATATATAAGTGATTAAATGAATTAGTGCATATGTAATAGGTAGCACGTGTTCTTCTCTCCCCTCCCCATTTTTTTCTTTTCTTTTTTACTATAAAAACTTGCTAGGGAAAGGT
Source organism: Tamandua tetradactyla (assembly GCF_023851605.1). NCBI lineage: Eukaryota > Metazoa > Chordata > Mammalia > Pilosa > Myrmecophagidae > Tamandua > Tamandua tetradactyla. The sequence goes on along the minus strand of NC_135331.1, from coordinate 184,613,224 downwards.
AGAACTTGATGTGAAAATGACAATAAACACATGCAAGCCTGAGAGGATAATAATTGTTATTTAAAAATGCAAGGCAAATAAATGCAAAATCTCAAAATGTTCTTTTATAACTATCATTTTTTGAGTTTTCTCAAAAAAAAAACCTGGCATATATCCAGCTTACATATACCGATTTCAGATTTCAAATGCATATTTAATTGGTTTTAGCCATATTTATTACTGCGAGGTCTTCCTGAACCTGAATTGTCCAAGTGAAATACCTGGATTTTAAGTATCTTTGATGGTCCATAATTTTATTGTCAAGAAGATGCCATCTTCTTAGTTCTATATTGGTGAAACATTCTGTTTTACAGATGTGAGGACTGAGGTACAGGGAGTTTAGGTGATGAGTCCAGGTCACCCTCAATGCGGCAGAGAGGAGATTCAGTCCAGGCCTGCCCAGGTGGAGAGCAGTCAGGGTTCGCTCCACATCACTCTGCCTCGCAGGCATAGACAGAGAACTGCAGCTTGTGCACGTTGATTGGCTCTTGGAGAAACTAGGAAAAGAAGCAAGATTGGAAACATTGTGCAGGATGCTTTGGAGAGAATGGATTTGGAAAAACCATTAGAAAAAGTCCAAACAGAGAACTAAAATCTGATCAAGGAGGTGAGAGAGAGTTTTTCAGAGGCTATTTGTCTGGAAAACCAAAAGAATGTCCTAGGGAATAGAGGCAGAGAGTGGGGACAGAGCTGAGTGGCTAAGTTGGAAAAGAAGTTTTTTTTTTGTTTTTTTTTTTTGGGAGGGATGCATGGTGTGGGAATTGAATCCAGGTCTCCCTCACGGAAGAGGAACATTCTACCACTGAACCTCCCATGCACCTGGAAAAGATTTTGAACTCCTTATCTATTCTTAAAGCAATAGATTGTTATCCAGTTGCAAAATGAAGATTGAAAGCCAAAAATCACTCGCTAAGCACCTGCTAGGGTTCATGCTCGGTATTTTCACATACCTTTCCTCAGTGAAAGTATGCAGTAAGATAATCAAGTGCGAAGTTCTGGGGAGAAGTTGAAGGTAGAGATGGGGACACCCAGAGAGTGAGTCAAAATAGAGACTGTAAGAGGCCGGAGGACTGAACCCTGTGGCCCATCACCATTGGAAGTCTGAAAGAGGCGAGCAGCCCAGCAGAGGAGTCTGAGAAGCAGTCTCTGAAAAGAGGAGACCGTGACGTAGGGAGGATTTTCTTCTGATTTTTCTTCTCTCTCCCACCCCAACCCAGTGAAATGAATAAGGTCATGAGCTGTGAATAAAGAGGAGCAAGAGAATTTTGGATGCTTGAGAAGAGGGGAAAAAGAAGGAAATGGTCGGTTCAGAGAGGTGGGGAAAGAACTGTCTTGCCTGGGAGCATGCCCACTGAAGGCTTATAATCGTGAGTAGGAAGTGCGGCCCGCCAGAATGACAGGATTTTCTCCAGCCACCTTCAGTTGTTTGAGGGGAGGTGTGGGGTAGATGGGAGAGTTGGGTTTAGCCAGGATTAGAGTTTTGCAGATATGTTAGTTGGTGGGAGAGATGGGCAATGGAGTTAGGGGTAAAAGAAAAAAAAAAGTGTTTTCAGTTATGATGCTTGGGTTCATAAACCAAGTTAAATTCGAAGAGTGGTAATGACCTAAAGAGAGTGATGGAAAGTCTTCAAGCTAGAAATTTAGGAATCCTCCTTGCTGTCTTATTCTCATCCTGCAATCCATCTGTAAACAGTCATGTGAGTCTCACGTCCTTAATATATCACAAATCTGTTTCCTTGTCTCAAGCTCCTCTATTGTTAGGCTGAACTTCCACTACTTCTACTTAAGATATTAAAAAGGTTTGTCACTTAATTTGTCTTTTGTGTGGTCTCGATTAGGACTGTCACAGTGATCATGTCACTTACCTGATTTGAAACCATTCCATAGTTTCTCATTATTCTAAGAATAAAAATCCAAATTTGGCCATGGTTTACAAGATCCTATTAATCCGATTCACATCTTTTCATCTGGTAATCCTTTCCCCGACGCCTTAAGATCAGTCAACCCAGCATCTACTCCATTCTTTGACCATGACTGAATTATTCTTGAATCAGGAACTGGGCTTTCCTTCTCACTGACCTACTTTTCCCAGTGAGATATCTGCCTCAGTTTCACCCTCCAGATACTGACTTTTATTTCCCCTACTCAGAACAGCACTGCTTCACTCTTCTAAGTAGTGTAGGCAGCCCACCCTGCTCCTTTCCTTCACCCACTCTGATGACTTCTTTCACAGTACTTATTGTATGTTGTGGCTTTTTGGTTTATTTTAGTTACTTGTTTATTATCTTTCTCCAATAGAATACAAACTCTGTGAAGACTGTATATGCAGCAACCAGAACCAATCTTTGCATATTTCAAGCAATAGATAAATATTTCTTAAATAATTAAGTCATTGATTTATTCAACAAATATTTATTGGGTGCCCACTAAATGACAGAGACTCAACTGCTTAGAGTAAATGGAACTTACTTTCTAAAAGTAGTAGATTGAAAACAATTACTAATAAACATGATTTTAAAAGTTTCTCATGTAATAGATTGGGAGAGGACAAATGCTATGAAAAAATCAAAAAGTAAAACAAAGTAAGGGAAGTCAAGAGTGCTTTGGAGGGAAGTGAGTAGTATTTTAAATAGCTGTCTCAGAGTAAGGCCCAATGAAAAGTTATCATCGTAGCAAAGACACAATGGGGCTTAGGGATTTAGCCAAGCAGCTCTCAAAGGGAAGAGTTTTCCAAGCATAAGGCACAGCCATGACCAGGCTCTACTGCAGGTCATGTCTGAGGAACAGCAGGGAAGCCAGTGTGCACGGCACGAAGTAAGAGAAGAGAGGGAAGCAGTTGAGAGCCAAAAGTTAACGGAGGACCTATTACCTGGACTGATTAAGATCTCCGCTTTCAATGTGTATGAAATGAGTTGCCACTGGAGGATTTTGCACAGAGGAGTTCCATGATCTGACTTATGGTGTAAAAGGATTACTCCAGCTGAGAGCAGACTGGCAGAAGGTAAGGATGGAGATAAGGTGACCAGCTAGAGGTCACTTCAGTAATCCAAGCAAGAACTGATGGTGGCTTGGGCAAGGGCAAAGAAGAAGCTGAGCTGGTCAGAAGATGTCAGACACTGGGTTTAAAAGAAAACAAATGAATAAATAGATGAAGTGATGAATAATTGCCAAGCAGCAGAATTCATACATATACCTAAATTTAACATTAAATATTGAGAGATAATGAAATGAATTGGGAGGGGTGTGTGTGTGTGTGTGTGTGTGTGTGTGTGTGTGTGTGTGTATAGAGAGAGAGAAAGAGAGAGAGAGAGAGATAGAAGGAGAGACTAGATTGATTTTTTGTAAATCAGAATTGAAATATTGAGTATAATCTGCATCCTGCACAGGCCTAACTAAGCACAGTAGAGACTATTAAAATACAAAAGATCTTATCTTTAACATTTAGAAATGGAGTGGGTGATTTTTGAAAGAGAAATAGGAATTAAGAAATAACAAGAAAAAGTTGTACTCAAGATTGAATTGCACAATACAGACTGTAAATGTCAAAGTTTCAGAGGAGAGGCTGCTGTGATTCTGTTCTCAGGGGAGATAATATGAATCTAGAACTTGGAAGATGGGTAGTAATTGACGAAGTACGGCGGAGTACACAGAGCTTGCTTTGTTTGTGCATGGAGTGGCAGAGAAGAGGAATGGGGGCTTAGCAGTGCTTTGTCCTAAGACCAGGTGGAGATAAGACTAGAAAGTGGATTTTTAAGATTAGAAAACTTCGGTAAATAAGAGACAGGAAGTATGCGATGGCAGATTACAGGGCACCGGGCCAGTCAGGCAGAGGTGATTTTGGGTATGGAAGGAAGACCCTGAAGGGTTTTAATAACAAGGACATGAAAGCAATGTTTTCGAGAGCATGATCTGGCAGCATTGTGCCTATAGGATTGGAAATGGGAGAGAATTTGTGGAAATTGCTAAAGCTGATGAGTCGAAAACATGATTTTGAAGGAAGGAAAGGGCAAACCTTAGGAGGCTATTGTCCATGAGGGCAGCGATGGAACCATGGATGAATGACTTAAGAAATCAGTGTTGCAACTTAAAATGTTACAAACTGTCCTGACAATTTAGGTTCACACGTGTGGAGACTTATATGAGGACTAACAGTGAGACATGTCTGACCATTTGCGAAAAGCGTAGTGCAGTAAGAAAAGTGCTAGAACAGGACCTGCTCATGGCCTCACATGGAAGCAACAGCTTCCTTTCCTTCTTTGGCTGATTCCATTGTTGTGTTGGGTTACTGTACCTTTAGTCTGCAGAGGCAGCCATCCTAAGCACTGAAATTCCAGGCGGTGCCGAAAAGCATGGTTTGGCGTGGAGGCTCCAGAGCCAGACGGCAGGGGTTCAAGTCCAGGCCCTGCCACTTGCTTGGTATATGACTGTAGGCTAGTTACTCAATCAATCTAGGACTCCACTGGCTGATAATAGGATTGTTCCAAGGGGTAAATGAGCAAACATCAGAGAGCCCTTGGTGCACGTGACTCTCGGAGTGTTGTCTCCTCTTTGCTACTTGAACACACATGAAAGTATTGGCATCAGTAGAATTTAGACTGAGAGAGGAAAATTTTTTTTCAATACCACAACAACATGGCAATCAATTTTGCCTGATTGTAGGCATTTGGTCCCTTGGAACCTTGGCATTAGTCTCCTTACAATGTGGGTGATAATGGTAGTTAATTTCCAGTGTTCTACTGAGGATCATGTGAAAACTATAGCCCAGTACATTTAAAGGACTTTGGTTTAAGTGTCTTTTGAATTCTGGACACTGCTGGATTCTGCAGATACAGCAATGTACACACTATGCATGATGTCTGGCCTCATGAGACCCAGGAAAATGTGTGTAGAGTTTATAACTAGTCACCAGGTACCTAGTATGCATTAAAAATTTTGAGTTATTATTAATAATAGTGTAATAGAAAGAGAAAATAATTAATGTCTATAAAACTTCTCTTTATATTTTTAATAAATCTATGTTTTTGGTCCTATGACAGATGATACTAAAGTGTCCTATTTGGGTTGTGGTTTACGTAAACTTGAAATGTGATTATTTGACACAGAACATTATACCAAATCCCTCAGGTAATGTGTACTTTGCAATATCAATGCTTAGGTAGTCAAGAGGACCAGAAGAGTATAATAAATGTATATCTTATTATAAATTGAATCAAAATTGTCAGCTAATAGAAACTTCTAAAAAATAATTAATTTATTGGATTGTACTACAAAAGCAGATTTGCATTTTCACATCTAGGTGTCCAAATTGAAATTAGATTCCCACTAAGCTTCCCATACATTCAACAGTGTGGTAAGGAAAAAATTATGCCAAATGAACTCAAGCTAATATAACATGAGAAGTTGAGACATACTACATTTATCAAGAGTAAATTCTCTCAGAAAAAATCTTTGGTCTATTTTCCTTATTACTGTTTAGGTCACCTTAAGTAAATGTTATATGTAACTCCGTCTGTTCACCCTTAATTCAATAATGGAAGATTTAGACCTATTCCTTGAACTCACTGGATACTCTTCCTTGATCTTTTGTAAACTAAAGGTCAGAATCTTGAATTCTTCCAGATTACTAATGGCAAAAACACTCACGATACGACTTTTGCAAAATGAAGTGCAAAAGTATTTCAGAGAGAAAATCGTTGGAGCTGTGGGGTGAGAGGGGGAAGAATTACATAGAATGACTAGTGATGAAGTGGGAATTAAATATATAAGAAAAATCCAAATGGCAATAAGCAAGTTACTTAACTGCCTTGCATCTCTTTCATCTCCTATAAAATGGGACAGAAATAGGGTCATGGAATGGACTATATCACAGGCACGCGCCCAAGCCCCTAATGCACTCCCTGAATCCAGTAAGTACTGCTCAAGTGTTCCGTGGCATTGGTGTGCCCAGACCCAGCAAGGTGTGGTTTCCTTTTTACCACTTCTTATGTCTTTCTGATTTACTTATCATCTATCATTATCATTCTCTCCTCAGTAAGTCTCTCTTTACTGCCTTACAGACACTTTGAAAAGCATTTACCTTTCACTTACCTGCCTCACATCTTGCCAGGTACATAACATGTCTGTCCAATTGAATTCATGACATGGCATTTATCTCAATGAAAAAATATATACTGACAATCATCCCAGAGCAGCACTCTTTATGTGTTCCTTGAAATAATCTTGCTATTTAAAAAGATGACTTTTTCTAAGCATTGCAAATGGGCTCTGGGTAAAGATTTTTAAAGGAGTTATTGGTAGCATCTCTAGCAGGAGAGAGAGAGGCTCAGAATTAACAAAGATGGGTTTGATGGGGACTTCAGGGCACTGCAAGCGGCAAGCGAAGGGAAGGAGGAGGGAGCAGCTACTGCCTGGATGTGACGTCTCCACATGAGCATTGCCTTCTGATGACCTGATGTCTATGCAAGCCATTCAAAATAAATGTCTCCTATTGCCATATTTGTCTAAGTCAACCCATTAAACATTCTAGTCACTATAAATAGCCAGAACATACAGAGAAATAGATCCAAGTGCTTCAGAGCAGATATAATTCATCCTACGCTGCTAACACTCCCTCAGCTTCCTCGTGACAAAGGGGCTTAGGGTTTGGGGGAAAGCTGACAGATAAGAAGCTTTCTCTCCTTAATACAGTGTTCATAATACTTTACTTTCTCTTTGTCCAGCAAAGAGAACAATTCCATCTCCTTGCTCTTTGAAATGTATTGAAATAGGTTTGGGGCTCTATAGGAGCATCTCTGCTGGGAGGGAATTTTCATTAAAGTGTCTTTTTGGTCTAGCCTGTCACTATTAACAGCATAGGCCTGCTGAAAGGCAAGGATAAATAACTTCCCAGGTAACCTACTGGAAACATTCAAAGCATTTTCTAAAATAGACTGAAAAGGAAAAAATAAAAACAGTAATTTGAATTGCTGCATGAGAAGCAAGGGAAATTAAGACTTAATCAAAGAATTATCCAAGTAATTAGGTGTTATTTATTAATGTGTCATGTCTTGTAATAATCTTATCTGCTAGGTGTTTCTTTTCGAAAGTGAGGATTAAAAAAGAATTCTAGTAAATTATGTGAATATAGGCTCTTAACCCTCATCTAAGGTTTATTTGGGTGGCCCAGTAGACAAAGAAGGGAGCTTCTAGAACTCTTTCTAGCTGTTCAAAGAAATGCATACTTCTTACCCTTTATCTTAAGAAGACCTTATTTTGAAGATAGAAATTATAAATATGCTATGGATCTGTTTGGCTATAGCTAATTGACTACTTCCTGAGAGACCTACTAGGTAAACAGATATTACTCCTCTTCCATAGTTTTGTTCCTGAACAGGACTTTTATGTGTTTGCTCAAGATGATGAGAATAAAGAATTTTGCACTAGTCGTATCAATGTTATGAACTGTCAGCCCGTGTGTGATTGGTTCTGAGACTGCTATTCAGGCCCAAGGTATCTTACATTTTGGTTTTTAAAAATATTCTAGGATAAGACATAATGAAACTGTAATTCCCACACAATAGAAATAATCATTTCACATTTGAAGACAGTATATTCTGCATATTTATATCCTCATCAGACATTCAAGCTGATATACTCAAATTTGCTCTATGAATCAATCTCTCGGTATTTACTAAGTCCCTGGTATGGATTCAATGCTAGAGTCATATCACAAGTTTCAAAACAGAAGGAGATAATAATCTAGTCAGAGATTATTACAAATAAAACAATGCACAGTGTAAATCAGTTGCGGGAGAAAAGTAAGAGATCTTATTAATTGAGTACTGAATTTCATGATGCAGATTTTACTCTATAAAAGTTGGGAGAGGGGAGGGGCCTAGGGGTTAGCACAGGCTTCATAAAGTTACAATATTTTGTCAATATTTATCTTCATGTTCGTTGTAATTCTTATTATGAGTTGCTAGTAATAAATTTAATATTACCATTTAGGTGGTCAGTTCTTTCACCCCAGGGGAAAGTAATGATATAATTAGATGTATTGACAGAAGTGAATTATATTATACCATGTGAAAAATCAATGTAGTTAAAACTGAACAAATAACACTTCACTATATAGATGATGATTAAATAAATGGAAACTGTTGTCTTCCAAATTAGACTCCCTTTTACTCAAGCCTGGCTTCCTCATTCACACTTGATTGTTTGTTATATCTCCCATAATCTCACTCCTCTATTTTATTCAATATTTCTTCTTCCCAGTTGGTGTGCTGCTTTCCCAAAGGAAAAACTGCTACCTACAAACCTTTCTATTGTAACCAAGCACAGCATTTAGATAATAAGCACATGTTTAGTAGATAAGACTTATTATAACAATTGGAATTTCCTACAGAAAATGAGGGAAAACAGAGATGGGAAAAGCACCATTATAATCACATTGAAATGCCCTGTGAAAGACAAACTGATGATGCTCTGTTCTCTTATATGGCATTTCTCTTACAAGATCTCTTTTATGATAAAAACTTTTTCCAGCTTTCTATTATCCTAGCAATGACTATTTTAAGGATTTTATGTTTTTTGGAAAATTATAACTAGCCCTCAGACATACACTCGATAAGCAGTGTGCATTGTTTTAAATGACAAAATGGTAGCGATTATACATAAGTAGGAAGAGAATGTTGGATGACATCCAAATGTGCCATGCAAGTGAGAATAATATTTCTGAATTTAATTGTGGTATTAAGTCTACTAAACAACAATTATTAGCATGCTTCTATTTTATCCTTTACATTCAAACAATGAACTCTTTATGTTCAATGCCTGTAGTTCAGAAGATATGGAACTTTACCATCTTCATTAAAGCACCCTGTAGAATATTCTCCACTAGAGCAAAATCTCAGTTCTTTTTGTTCTTCTGAGGTGAACTCCAGAACAGGGGCTCATTTTTAATTGGCTTGTTGGCTCTTCCTTAGGATTTTCAGGTCTCTCTGAATGGCTCATGAACATGGAATATTTGCAGGTGCCAGAAACAACCAGCTCCAAAAAAAAGGGAAAGGGGAATTTTCCCACAGGTAGGGACAAAACGGGGGGGGGGGGTAGGGGGGAGGTAGGAGAGTTGCGACAGCCTCTACTTTTTGCCAAGCCCTATGTGGTTTGTAAATAGCTAAAAAGGATGACTAACAGATGCTAAATTAATATTCATATTTTTAAGCTTGAAGTATCTGTATAAAAGAGAAGCAACACTGTCTTACCAATGCCTCCTAATAGTTGAAAAATTACCCCCTTGAATTTGAGGAAAGGAAATTGAGGAAAAGGAAGTTCATGAAGAGCCTCACTTAGGCAGGTTTAAGAGCTGGAGAGAGACAGCCAGGCACCAGGCATTATTCTGCATTGGTCTCTTTAAAACTTTCTGAGGACTCTTAGGGCTGCGGCTGATGTTGCTGCCGAGGCTAACAGATGATGGTGAAAAACATCAGCACTTATGAAGGCGAATGAAGTGCCAGGCGCTGTGCTAACCTGCACAGGGATCCTCTCCTTTCATTCCCACCGGAACTCTCTCAGAAGGGTTGTCACCTATCTGCCTTAGAGATCAGGAAATTGAATCTAGGAAAAGCTGTGGAATTTGCTCAGATAGCTGGGAATTGTCTCCAGAACTGTAAGGAGAACACAATTATATTTTAAAAGGAGGTTCACTGCCACTTAGGTATTCTTTTTTTCCACTTTTTTTTTTCCATAGAAAGAAAGTTTGTCTTCTTTCTATAATTGAAGGCAAACTCATAATCCCTCTTCCCTTTCTGATTTAAATCTGACATGTACTCTGAAATCTTGCCAATACAACTGCCAAAGAAAGCAGGTAACTGATCATTTTAATCTGCCTTTGCTGGTCAGTGAAAAGGAATCTGGTATAGAATGGGTAAGCATGACAGGCAGTGGCTCTGCTCCCAAAAGCACAAATTGCTTCTCACTAAAATTTTTGAGAGAATCTTCGATAAGATCAACTTTTATCTTCACGGGTGTCTATTTAACTGGCCATAAGCCTAATAAAATATTGCCCAGTTCCATGATTAGATCTTAAGCATATTTTATTCTTAACGGTTAGAGTGACAGCAAATTGAGATGAAAAGGAACATAGAGCAAATTCATCGGTAAAGGAGGTGAGCAGGCCCTGAAGTTATTGAGAATGAAAACAACAGATTCTTGTCGTTAGGAAATTGATTTAGCACTCAGCTGTACCAGCTGTTCTCGGTCAATAAACTCTTCGGTAGAGACCTAAGTCAAACAGCTAGAAAAGATGCAAGTTCAGAAGGAGGGATCATTTATTACATGTGGTTTACAAAGCTGTGAAGGTCTCCTACCCCTTAAGAAATCAGTGTTATTCTAGTTGTAAATGCATTTAATACATTTTGTGAATAGAATGCTTTTTGACTCTGAAAACCATCTTTTCTCACCTTTCTGCTTGTCACATCCCCATCTTGAGTGGACTCCCAATGAGCTGTATTTAGGTGTGACTTGAGTTTTCAGTTTTGCTTTGAGTAAATCATTCAAGTGGGCTGTACAACTGAAAAGTAGAACTGAATATAACACCTGATGTCTGTCATATGTGACTTGAGGTCTGTAAGAGAGTAAATGTTCCCATGTTCAGGAAAATATTACGTTATAATTCCCTGGTTAGAAAATAATAACCTTATTAGAACTGAGACTTCTTCTGTATTAGCATCAATGGTCAATTAAATCAAATGAATAATTGTCCATTATTCATTAATCAGTATGTTAACATACTGGGAGAGGATGCCTAGGGACAGAAATAAACCTGGGACTTTAGCTCAAAACTGTATCGAAATTTTGTGGTTTGCCTTGAAAATCATACATTTAGAATTCTATCCAATTATAGATTGGGATACTTAAAAAAATGCACATGAATCAAGCATTATAAATATTCACCAGGGAGAAAAACTGAGCTACAAAAAAAAATTAGCCATTTTAATTCTACAGCTACTCTTACTATGAAAAAACCTCAGAGAATAGGTATATTTCATTTAGACAGAGAAGGTTAGGTGTTTTCACTTTGGAAAACAGCCTCTCAGATACTTACTCCAAATTAATTATAACGTTGAAAGTTGAATTAGCATAGTTGATAGTTGAAAACATATTCTTTGTACTTTGCAAATTCTACAATTGGAACCAGGTTCTTAATGTCCATTAATATCATTCCATTTTAATATTGAACACTACATTTAAGATGTTTTCTTTTACTATTATAAAATGATACCATTGACAACTGAATTCTAAAACATGACATAAAAACATAATAGCTGTAATTATTGAAGTTGCTTAGCACTATTATAATTTTATCCTTTTATTTTGTTCAACTCCTGTTTCCTTATTTTATTTCTAAAACAAACATAAACCCAAATCCAACATGCTGTTGTGCAGAGCACTGCACTGGGAATCTGCATACCCAGGTCCTAGTTATAAATCACTTGCATGAATTCAAGTCAGGGCACCTCTTTGGCCTTCAATAACCTCACTTCTGGTAGTAAAACATGAGTCAAGTTACACATGTGGCCACAAGCTTCTTTAGACTGAGATGTACCACAATTCCTAATTCACATAGGAGGGGAACTGTAGGTATTTAGGATATAATACAAGCCTTATCTCTTGATTGAGCTGTCAATGTATCCATCTTTCTTCATCTTTGTGCTTTTCATCAGTTTTTCCCACTATCTACGGATAAATGCATTGATGCTTCACTTTCATAGAAAGTTCAGTTTTCCACCCATAAAAGAACTGGTAAAGCTTCCCACTGAAAGAAAATGAATGCTTATGTCTAGAACTGTAAATGATTGAGGAAAATAACTAAAAGTTCCAGGATGTATTTCGTTGGAACTATTTCAATCTATGCCAAGTACTAAAAATACTCTATGCAGTCTGTTTATTTTAAAACACTCTGGAAACAGCATAACTGGTGGGTATCTAGCAATATTCACTTATTCACTCATTCACTCATTCGATCATTTTTTTTTCCATTACAAAATATGTATTGACTGCCAAATATCTTCTGGGCTATGCCTTGGAGTTGCTCATTAGCAGTGGGGAATTAGCAGAATTTTAAATAAACAAATGCTAATGAAAACTGGAGAATAAGGAATACATGGAGCACTCTCAGCATAAATCTCCCAACTTATAGGTAATTATATCAGAGCATTTGAATCCCATAGATATTGGACATTTCATTGGATGATTCAGTGACAAGTTGGACATTTGTGTTCTGTATGCATGAGATTGTTTGCTGAGACTGAAACTATAGTCTAATTTAGTTTACCTCTTTTATTCTTATTAACCTCTTTTCCTATCAGATATTTTACCTTTATCCTAAAAGAAAAAAAAGCGCAATTCACATTTACCTATTTGTCTGTATCTTCTATCTTTACTGTCTCCCCCTTGCCTCACCCCATATGTGAATATGATTTGCTGTAGGGTTGAAGAATGTATATTTTGAATAACTGGAAGAAATTGTTTAAGAAAAGTAAAGGCATGTTAATCCTGAAAGTAATCCAGTTGGCAGACTATCTAGAATTGTTGAAATGAGGTCAGGTAACTCAGATATTTGCCTTTAAAAGCGAGACCTCTTGATTGGCTTCTTGGGGTCAGTCCAATGTCAATTAAGATTAAACAGAAGTCAAGCATTAAAGAAAACTATGATATTTTACCTCAGGAGTGACTATTTATAAATCATCCAAGGCTTATGTGTCATTTATGGTAACAGTTAAAAGAACTGACATCAATTTGATCTTCCAAATAGATCAGTAAATAAAAAGAAAAAAAGTGGGGTGTAAGACTCTTAATATTAAATTGGCCCTGCTGATAACATGTGACCCTGCTCAAGTCACTTACCCAACTGTACACCATTTTTCCCATCTATAAAATTAGTGTGCTGTGATATCTCATCTTCTACATTCCCCAAATCTATGATTTTACAATTCTATGTACCTGTTTAATTATGTCTTCAGCATAATAAGCTTCTGCCATAATAGAGCTACCAGCATTAATGGAACAATGAATGATATGATATTGAATCAATCATTGCCTTCTTCAATAGGCTATGCCATGCAAATTACTTTTACTTTATAAATTGGGGACACAGAAGAGAAAAAACCCACTAATATCACTTTTATCATTTTTAATCAAAAGAATTTATGAAATATGTATTTGGCCACTATTCCTTGCTTTCCATCAAAGTGAATATGCAAATATATGACAACTCATGGAAACATTAGGGAAGCTTTTTATCAGGATGCACAGAAAGCTTTCCATCAGAAATGCGTTGGCCTGGAGGATGCTCTTTGATATAAGAAGCTGAAACTTTTGGTGCTTTACACATCCTCGTGGTAGGTTTAAGTTGCCAATGTATATTAAATAATTCATTCGCTTAATACTTTTAAAAACTGTAGAAAAAATACAACAACCCAATTATCAATAAGATGTATCACTGGATTCACTCAATAATGTAACTGGTTTCTTTTTGAATGCCCTCTATATTAGGCCTCTGGCAAAAGAGAAAACTGTGTAATAAAGGTTACAATAACAATTAACAATCAGTCCATAAACAGCAACTAGATGGATGAATGGAAAAGTTGTTGTCCTTCTCTGAATATTATGTTTCTCATTTTTTCCTGGATGCTCAGGTCAAATTGTCAAAGTCATCCTTCATTTCTCTCCTTCGCTTGCCATATCAAAGTCAGTAAAATAGTCCTGTTTTGTCTACTTTAAAATGTATGCTGAATCCATCCACTTCTCTATAAATTCCCTGTTTTTCTTTGACCATGATATTTAAAATTCCCACCCATTACTCTGAAGAGCCCTCCTTTTACCTCTTCCCTGTTACTATTTTTTAATAGAGTACTTATCTTCATTTAACTTATTTAGTTGCTATTTTTGTCTCTGCCCTCTAGAATCTTAGCTCCGTGCATTAGGGCCTTTTGTCTGCTATGTTCTTTGCAATAATTCCAGAGCCTAGGAAGGTGCCTGGCACCTGGTACTCATAAATATTTGTCACATGGATGGATGAATTTCTGCTGCACCTGCCCAGTGCAAGCCAACATCATCTGTCACCTGGGCTTCTCCCAACTGCTCTCCTGCTGCCTCTCTCATCGTTCCTTTGGCAAACATCAGCTTGTTTTTTTTTTTCTATACAACAGCCAGTGTGATCTTTAAAAGACAAAAATCAAACAAAGAAACCTATGTGTCATGTAAAAACCTTCCAAAAGCTTGCCATTGCTTTTAGAGCAAATTCAGATTCCCTCAAACAGCCTAGAATGCTCAATGCACCAGTAGTCATCTCTCTTCTCCAGCCCCATTGACCTTCAAGCAAGCCAGGTAGGGTTCTAGTTTAGGCCTTTCGATTTGCTCTTCTGTCTCTGGAATCCATTCCCCAGTGACATTCCTGAGGTTTGCTCCTTTGTATTCAAGTTTGAACTCAGATATCTCCCCCTTGGAGACAGGGCCACTGGAGACAGTGCCACGGCATACATTATGCACATGGAATGCAGTTTGTGCATTTATACAAAGGTCCCCCCTACTCAGCAACTCTCTCCAAGACATGCTTGGGACTTGGGTCACAACTGCCTAGTAGAACAGATGCTTTGTTTGTGTTTTTCACAACCCATGTCCTCCTAGCCAAAACTCACCATCAGGGACTGCACAAACCCAGGGAAGATGTCTTTATCTAATTTGCACAAACCTCCCTGTAGGCTAGAGGTAGATTCTGCTTAGGCACCTCTTCCCTTATCATCCAACTTAACGTGACCTCTTTCCCCCAGCCCTTCCCTGCTTCGCCACCCTGTTTTGATTCCCCTGTATTTATGAGATCTGAAGTGATCTGGCTCCCTTGTTTATCGCCTGCCCCCCTGCATCTATGGCACTTGTCTGTCATCACTGCTGTGCCCCCAGTGCTCTCATTTGTCCAATTCTCCATGAACCCACACAACAACCCGGCTGGAGGAGGCGTCATTATCCTCAGGTTTTTTTTTTTTTTTTTTTGCAGCAACTGAGCCCTAAATTAACTGATAATTGCCTGTTCACTGTCTGACCCCTCCATGAGTTCCTTCAAGGCACTTATTCATGTGTTGTCATCACCTACACCCTGGGGTCCGCTGTGCGAGCCCTGTGTGAGCTGTGTGATCACCTCTCCAGGAGGCGGTTAGAAGTCGTAGTGAGTGGGTGGGAGTCTGGAATTGCAAGCTCAAATCCCAATCCCCACACCGGTACCATTTATGGTGAGACTTAGTATCATAAACGTCAAAAATGCCTTGCTGAGATTAAAGATGAATCTTTGCAGTTAAACATTTTGCCACTGACTGAAGGAGTAAATTATCAGCTTTTGACCATTTCCCTCTCTTCGTCTTCCTCCCTCCCTCTCTCCTTCTCCCTTTTCCTCTCTCTCTTCCCACTTCCCCCTAGTTCCTCTCTGATTTTCCATCCAAGTCCCTTTCCTACTTCTTTACCTTTCATTGAATAAGGCTATAAGAGTTGCCCTTGGGATTGAAAGGCTCCTGGACAGGGGCTAGGAGATGCAAAGTGCAGGTGAGAAATTTAATAAGTGGGAAATATAAAGATGCCTAGGACTGTGGTGAAACCTCCTTGCCCCACCCACTTCACCCAAACTCCTAAACATCTTCAAACCCTTCCCTATTCTAGGCACAGTCAGAAATCTGGGATTTTTTATGAGTGATGACTCAAATAGTTTCTTTTTACATACTAGAACTGCTCATTCCCTTTATCTTTTTCAATGAGTCAAAGGGGCCTGAGATCTAGGGAAAGAGACGATTGGATGAAATCCCAAATCAATGTGGTTGCCTCCCTCCATTGTGTAAATGGTCCAGAAGTACAAAACAGAAACGCTCAGTAAGGAAACTCAGGGATCAGGGCACGCAGGACCCTCACACAACCCAGTGTCTCAGCCTAAAACTCAAAACTACATTTCAATTTAATTTTAGAATTTTTACAATTGTACACTTTAAAATAATATTCTATAAGTTGCAAAAAAGTGTCAATCTAGGAACTTTGTGCCAACCTAAAAGTAATATTATCGCTTTAACAGAGTTGACTATTGATCATTTCCTTAGTACTTCAGAGTTTTCCTGCCTTGGTTTTGGTCTTAGATGTCTAGATAGCTTGCTTTTGAACCATAGAGAATGGAGATAGATTATGTAATGATTGCACACTTTGTATGTTTTAAAAATGTAAATGAAATTTTAACTCAGTGGAAACTCACTAGAGAACTCATCCCTCCCCATCCCAGGATCCGATGCCATTCATTTGTTTCAGAACTGGGGGACCTTCAGTGTGTTTGATTTCTTTCTGTAACTCCCAATTTCCCTAGGAAAATGCAGTATACTTGAGGAGTGAAATATGTATCAGACATTAGGGAAAAAATATTATCAACATTTGTTACAAGTTTTAAGGATTGGACTTCAGTTGTCATGAAGTTGTTCTTGATCAGGGATTCTCATTTCTCATAGAAACCATATAAATTAAACTGCAGGATAGCAAATTGTTTTTTGCATTGCACATCCAAATGCAGCCTATAACCTCCTGCTTCATTTGAGATTCTGAGTAACCCCATTCATCATTTCTAACAAAGTCAAGAAAGCATCAGTAACTTAGATCATTGGAAAGAATGCGCACTATACTCTATCCCCAGTGGGATTTGACTAAACCAAAAACAATGAAATTGATTCATGTGAGAAAAAACTCAGAACAGTAAAAATATGGACAGCTTACAAACATACTATTCAGGTATTATGGAAATAAGCCAGCCAAAATCACTCAAGGAACGAAAATAAAGCAAACTCACTGTGTTTGAATGTCAGAGGGATTATTAGGTAATAGCTTATAAAATGAAGGGCACCTTTCTAGTTCCAATATAAATTTCAGCCGCCTAAGTCTTTTCTTCAGAGAGTAACAAGCTTCAGGAATTCCAAAGGAAAATCAGCCTAATAAAACTATAAGCCTCTTTCCTATAAATGAGTTCTGTTATTTCTGTCATGTTTAATTTTATCTTTTGCTTTGTCTTTGTTTTCTTTATTTCAAACTCTGCTGCAAACGCTCTTATACCATTAGATGGGATATCAATTGTAAAGTCTTTATGGGAGAAATAATTAATAATTTGAGTATCTGCTATGTGTTGGGTACTTTATCATTTAGACCTCATGGGAACCCTAAAACCTGGCCTCATTTTATAGAGGCCTTAACAGAGGCTTGGAGACATAGAAGGGTTTTCAAGTTCATGCAGAGGATGAACGGTGGAGCTGCAACTCTATAGCCTTTTGATTCCTTAAGCAGACGTCTTTACCCTAAACAACATTGCTTTCCTTTTAAAATTGTTTTATAAATATCATGGTGTTTTAATACAATTTATTATATAGTATATTATATATGATATATTTGTCCACATTGCAAAATGGTCTCTGATTTCAGTAGCATTCTCAGACGTTATTTCAACATAAAAGAAGACTTTGCTCTCAGTCAATATGAAAGCCGCATGTCACACTCAAAGATGATGGGACTGATTTGTTTCTGGTGTCCCCTAGCACAACAAACAGAGGCCCAAGCAAAGACTCCCCCTGCGGGGCTGTTCTCCACCGAGGCAGGCGGTCAGCTGGCTTTTCCCAGCTTGTGTTCTTGAGGTCCCACTTTCCCTTGCGTCCATGTCCTCGCAGCTGTACGTTCAGTCATTTTGGAGAGCACCATATATCGACTTCATTGGAGAGAATTCTGATATCAACTGGATACTGCAGTTTATGCTGCAAAAGCATGAGTTCCTCTAAAGCCTCCACACCTTTCTATCACTGCCCTCTGCCTGGAGTTGCTGTCCTACCCTGCCCCTCTTCATCTGAAAAAGTCCTTTTAGGCCCTTAAATGCAGGCGCCAATTAATGCCCTCCAGGAACCCTTCTGCCACAATACCCCTGTATGTTATTTCCAACTATCGTAAGGATCTGTCTCTAAGCCTGTTTTAGCCAGTTTACTGGCTCCCTAAAAGCAAGACAAGGCTTTATGATTCTTCAGTGCTTGGTACAAAATAAGTGCTCAACAAAATGCTCTTAAAATAATGAGGTAAATCGCAGGATATTGTACAACACCAGTGATGTGCAATTGCCAGTGAAAGAAGTTAATATACTTTGAAGTAAATTTCCTAAGTGCTTATCAAAACTATAAAAAATTGTGGTAACCCATTCCCTACTGCTCACAGAAGAGTACGACAGGTTGGAAGCAGCTTAAATTAAATGAGCACCCTTCCTTGGAAATACCTTTGAAAGCCTTAGAATTTAGAAATAATTGATTGATATTCATGGTCATTTGTATTTTAAGCTGTAGTTGTTTAATCGACTTATACCTAAATCTAGATGCTCCAAGATTTTAATAGTTGCAAAATGTCGTCTTACCTGAGAAATATATATTTTTTAAGAAGAGCTGTCACGCGAGAAAGGGATCTGGGGAACAAGATCTGGGGAACAGATCTTTCCAAGCATACCAGGAAGGGGAGAGACAGAGGGTGAGACCTCAGCCTCTGCCCCCGGCTGCAGTCGCACACTTCCTAATATAAAGCCACCCCCCCCCCCCCACCGCCAACCTTTGGCGCTCCCGAGAGGAACAGTAGACACCAGCATCCAGCCTGCAGGGAAATCCAGTTCTTCCTCTTAGAAGCCAAGTGGCTTGAACCCCAAGTTACCTGTTTTCAAAACTGTGAAAGGAGATTAAACAACTCACTGAGGTTCTTGTGAAGGTTACATGACTTAATTCAAGAAAACTGTTTGGAATCATTTTCAGCATATAACAAGCACTATATATATATACATATATATTATAGTGAAGGACAGTAATAGGAATCAGGCTTCTTTTCAGTTTGCCTAAACTTACCTTTTCTTTCCTCCTTAAATAAGGAACTTCCATGTTTCATTATATTTCTGTCACAACTTTGCCCCTGCAAGAAATAAATTAATAGCAATATAGATTGGTATTTTTCTAGTTATATGTTCTGCATGTTATGAAATGATATGCTTGGCTTTTGTGTGTACTTGGATATGCTCAAATATCAGCCTGTACAGGTTTAACAATTGGAAGAAAATCCAGGAATGATTTTAGATTCATTAGAGCATGAGGCCCTAAACCTGGGATTTTCCTCTTCTCACCACCGCGGAATGTGATGTGTGTCCAGCTGTAATGGCTCTGCTCACTAAACCACAGTTCGCCACAGGGAACTAATTTTGACACATTTCAAAATAGGAAAACTTTCAATAAGCTGACATTTGATAATATCTTGTCAGTGAGATTTTAGAACACGTGTGTGCTCACGTTGATTCCTGGATGAAAGGCACTCAGCAGGAATTTATGGAATGAAAATCAACGATAAAACATTTTGCAAGCATTGCATATGGGATCCTATGTTAGTTCATGTTTATAATGCAATGCGTGGCCTGTGTGGTATTAGTTAATTAAAGAAATCACTTGGGATAAGGAAGCACTCGGAAGTGATTGTTGGCTTTTATACTATTCATAATAAGCCCAGAGACCTGAGAGCACCTTTCAAGATTCTATAAAACTGAATCTATTTTCTCTTTGGTTCATTATTTACTTAACCACAGGTCATTTGCTTGAGCAGGAGGAAGTATATGTGTTCAATATCAAAAATTCTATGAATTTCAACCTTCTTTATTGCCTCATTATATCATTTGAGAATATTTACTTAAATGAAAAAAAGATTATTTTTCTCTGTATTAGGATTCCTCTCAGCTTCTGTGATTTTAGTTTCTGATATTGAAAGTGCATATTGAAAATAAATTGCTTTATTTGATAGCATGTGGATTTTCCATTAATGAAGTCAAGTGGATATACCTAGCAATGTATACACATCTATGAAAAATATATTTAGAAATAGCTCTGAAGATAACTGAATCTATGAATGTATTCATTTAAAGATCTCACTTAATAATAGTTTTCTTATTGCATAATAATCAATCATTTATACTTGGGATTATGAATTATGCATGTTGGGGACAGATCTAGCTACTTTAGGTGTGGATATTGAGTTTGTTAATATTTTGTTTTTTCAATAATTACTCTTGCATTGTGTGCACAGGACAAAGCCCAGCCATACCACCTTCAGTACCGACAGAACAAGCTTCCAAACCTGCTCCAGAGGCACTTACTCTTAAAGGCAAGTACTTTTTATTAAGCCCAAAGTTTCCTCTATGTAAAAGGAGTAGAATGTAGAAAAACAAAACAAAAATACTAACAATAACAAAACCCAATTTTGTCTCTCTAAAACTACAATTTACTTTTCCTGAAATTACAATTTGCTCCTTTAAAGTAAAACAAAAACTTATACTCAGGATTCTGTGTTGGTGATCTTCAGTCTCAGAAGGATGATGAGCTTATTTAGCTGGTAAATACTGCAGTTTTACCAAAGCTTACCCAAGTTTATATCTTAAGACGCTGGTGGAAGTTTTACCAAAGCTTACCCAAGTTTGTTTCTTAAAACGCTGGTGGAAGCACTTTTGAGTCTCATCTCCATGTCTTCTTACTAGCTCTGTAAATTTAAGGCATTACCTAAATAATTCATGTTCATCAGTTTCGGCATCTCTAAGATGGAACAAGGCTACTCTGATCTCAAAGGGTTGTTTTAAGGATAAAATGAGTGTCTGTGTGTGTGCATGTGTGTGTAAAAGCAATCCCAGTTTATATGTGTTATACAAATTTCTTCAAAATATGTTTCAAGACCAATAAAATAAAGATGTTGGTGTCATCATGCATAGTATTGCTAGAAGTTTTAACTCATTTCTCTAAGTCTTCATTCATTCATTCTTTCAGCTACTACTTATAAAATCCCAACCATGGGGCATTCTGATATTTTCCAAAGTGCTAGGGATTCAGAGATTAATAGAAAACAATTATTGCCTAGTTTGCTGGAGAAGATTAATATAAAAGCACAAGAATGACAGCTGAGTGCCCCACTAATTTCACAAGAGTACAAATGGAAGGTCTCCCCAGTCCCTAAACCCCCTCCCACCCCCGCTTCTGTTCCACAGTTCAAGGACTGTGTAGACACCCACCACCACTTGGCAAAGTGTTGTCCCCTCTGCCCAACAGCTGCCCTTTGGCTAGGGTCATTTTTGGGGTGAAGCGTGATTACATTTGTGAAGATTCATGTAGGAAGAGGACCTGCAGACCCTAGAACAGAGTAGGGGGTGATTGGGGAAGGAACTTTTGGGTTCCAGGACCTGGACTGTATGAGAAAAAGACTCCATATAGTTGCATCCATAAGCCCCACAGACTTCTACCCTTTTGGGGCAAGGGGAAGCCAGAAGAAGAGACCCAGCCGAGCATATAAAACACAGGGCCTCCAGGAAGAATTCTGGATTCTAAGAGGGGTGCTGAACACCACGATGTGTGCAGAACCTAAAAGCAAGTCTCCCCATGTGACTTGTGAAAGTAAAGAGAAGGGAGGCCAAAGCGGTTCTTGGCAAAGGTGAGGGTCTCAGGGAAGACTTCTCAGCAGACGTGACTTTGGGGCCTAAGTCCCAAGAATTGGGTGTTCATCAAGCAGGCAAGAAAGTCAAGAGCATTACAAACATAATAGCCTGTACATGCAAAGGCACAGGTGGAGAAAGAATGGAGTTTGGTGCAGAGAAATGTAAGTAGTTTAGAATGGAGAGAAGGACAAAAGCATGGAGAGGGCTTGGGAGAGCTGACCGAGAGGTCTGCAGGGGGCTCACCATGAAATGGCTTGTGGGCTAAGCTTGGAGTTTATTTATTTATTTATTTTTTATTGGAGTTTATTTTTATTTTTAAATTTTTATTATAAAACATCGGATAGCAATGTAAATCCCCAGTATACCCAGCCTGCATGTATATTTATCAAGTTTTTTCTCCTCTTGCCTCATCTATTCCTTTTCTTCCTCCCTTTCTCACTCCTTTACCTCCTTCCTTCTTTTTCATTTATTTTTTGGTTGTATGGTGTTTTGTTTGTTTTGTTTTGCTTTTCAACTCTCTGACATGCAGTGCACCTGGCTATGGATTTTTTGTTTTAACTTATGATATCTTTACATAGTACAAAATTTACAAGTTACGAAAAGGACATAGGGTAAAGTCTCCTTTCTGCCCCTATGCGCCAGTTACCCAGCTCTACTTCCTCTAGGGGAGCCATGTTAGTCCTTTGTGTGATCTTCCAGAGGTATTTTATGCATATGTAAATGCAAATATTTCCTCCTAAACTAAGGAACTTATATTATATTCTCTAGAAGATGGGCGCTTCCAGTGGATGGAATAAATATCTTCAGTTAGATTAACTTGGCCAGCATCCTACTGGGCGAGACCGGTAGTATAAGATAGGTTCCAGGCACTTTAGGAAAGAATAGTCTAAATAAGTTATAAGGCCTAAACTAAGCAGTGGTGTAGTGGATAGATAGAAGTAGATGGATCAGAAAATTATTTGGAAAAAGAATCAGTTGGCCCAAGTATCGGATTGGATACACATGTTGAGAAAGAAGGGAATTTAGAACGATGCCTGGGTTTCTGAATCAGGCAGCCAAGGGGACAGTGTTGCCATTAAATGAGATGAGAGACCCAGAAACTCTTCCATGCCCTCCAATAAAAAGGTGAACCAGGCCCTCTTGGTCCTTTTTAGTTACTTAGACAGCGGGATCCCTTTGCTTCGAAACACAGTACAGTGATTGACAGCCTGTGCTCTAGAATCATACAAAGTTGGTTCAAATTCTGGTTCTGCCATTTTCTACCTGGATGGACTTAAATGTGATACCTGAACTTTCATGTTCATTGTGTGTAAAGAAATGATATTAATATTACCTACTTCATTGAGGTTTTGTAAAGATAGAATGACACAATAATAATTATATATATTTATAATATAATATTATTAATTATTATTACATTTTGTATTGAAAAACTTAGGAAATTCTCCTTTCACTGTATTTTTTTTTTTTTTACAACTTTCACAAAGAAAGGCTGGTAGCTTACCAGCATCAAAATCTACCATAATGTTTTTTAAAAAATGCTTATTCCTGCTGCATTTTAGATCTAGTGAGTAACACATAAGGAATTCATATAGGGAAAATCTCAGTTGCGTTTTGTATGTATTAAATTTTGAGGACCATTGCTTCATATCTATGAGTAACAGATCATACAGATCCAACCAATTGTAATACACCAAACACCTCAAATTGCTAGCCAGGCCCAAATAGTTTTGTGTTTATTTTCATTTCTCTTAAATTAAATTTGAATGCCTTTGGTGGAGAACACACTGTCAAATTGACCACAGACCCCACCAATCCTTTTCTGTCTAGACATTTAGGTTTCACACATTCAAAAGCCAGAAAATGCTTTGTTAGCTGAGCAGGTAAAGGTCCTAAGACTGTGCCCTGATGTCAGCATGTTTTATGTACATATCTACAAATACTACTGGTTAAGCCATGGCTGTGGCTATACTCTCTTCAGCTCATGTTTAGAATGCTGTGCTTGCCATGCCTATGTGTACTTTTCATTGGATATTCACAAACCATGAAAAGTAGACACTATTATTGACAATTAACAAATTAAGGCTTGGGGTTTGCTTATTTATGCTAAATAAGTACATTGAAGGGTTGGGAAAGCCCTGCATTTCTGGTTCTATACCCAGAGATCTTTTAATTATATTACAATGAAGACTTTGCTGTTTGAGGATCCTACTCTGATGACTTCTAAGATAGGGATACATTTGGAAAAATGAAGAAATAAAAGTTTTGTGCTGTAGACATCATACAGTTCTGTGATGGAAAGATCATGTTTTCATGGCAGTTGTTAGTGCCTGAGCCAAACTTTAATGTGGACACAAATCACCTGGGAGTCTTGTTAAAATGCAAATTCTGATTTGGGAGGTCTGGCATGGGGTGTGGGATTTTGCATTTTTAACAAGCTCTCAAGCGTAACTGACGTTCTGCTCCAGAACACATTTTAGTAGCAAATCCCTAGGGGATTCTAGCAGGGAAGTGGAAGACAATTGGATATTTCTAAAACTGCTTCTAACCCAGTACTACTCACTGCACGCTCTGTAACTGGCCTTTCAGAAATGAGCCAGAAGCCTCTCCCAAAGAAAGGTAGTGGTCTGGAAAATATTTCAGGTCAAGAGTACCTCCACAACCCATAAGGGCTCACGAAGGAACAGGAAAAATACCACTGAGGATGTGGGGAAGGTTACATTTTATTGTAAATTATAGCAACCTATTACAGAGTGTGTAAAATATATTGATTTTGCCAAATTAGATAAATTTGCGGTTGCAAATTTCGCACGAAAACTCCATGCAATCTGTAAATCAGTAGTGAATCGCTAACAATCTGAAAAGAAAGTGATTTTTTGTTTGGTCATTAGCAACCATGATTTAATGTAAAGTTCATGAACATCTTGTTCAAAGATTCCAAATCTATAATCTGATCTACAAATCAGATCTCGATCTCGGGCTTGAAACATTTCTTTCCCATCCATTTTGGCTGCAGACACGTTATTAATCTGACGTGGGCCTTTTGTTTTTTTTATTTTTACATTTGAACATCTTTAGGTAGGTCAAGTTTCCCACTAGTCTCTACTGACTTCCAGCCTTCTGTTTCACCCATTCAATAGCTTGACCCCAGGTATCCTTTCTTGATGGCTATATGAAAACAATTTCTTCTTGAAATAAATAATTTCCTAAATTCCTGATCAACTTCAGAAGCCTCTACATTTAATTAGCAGATTGGTAAAGCAGCTGCAATATTTACCATACACAGAGTTGCGAAATGTTTTTCTTTGAATAATCAATGGTTTTTGCCTTTTCATACCCATTGTACCATACATGGTTGTTAAATAAGATAAATTCCAAACTTTTATTTTCATCTGTACCTGCTTGTAACTGATAGTAGTTAAAATGTTTTAAAAATCTTCTTAACACACAATACTTTAATATAACCAAGTTCATAGGGACGGTAGTAAAACAACAAAAACTAAGAGTAATCTCATCATTGGCACTAGTCTGTACCATTTAACTAGAGACTTAGCAAGTCCCTAAAACAAGAAAAGATAGAGTTATATTTCTTTCAGCATTTTAGCTAAAATCTCTCATGTGACTTGAGATAATCTGACACAAAACTGACAAGTGACTATCTCACTGTCCAAAGGTACATAGGACAAGAGATAAGCTATAAATAATAGTGTCACTTTAAGTTTCAATGTTTTATAATTCTGTGGTTATGGTGAGATGGGCATAAATCAAGGGACCCAGACCTTCAATTTGAGGATGTTGATAGTTAGATTATTCAAATGTTTGGTGCTGGCTTATTGCCTAGCAGAAGTTCATAAAACACCAAACAGCAAATATTTTGCCTATCAATCTGTTACTGGGAAAAGGATATGCCATTTGCTAAGTGGGACATTTAGGTTCTATAGTTATATTTAAAGATCAATTTAACTTGACACTTCATCTCTAGAGTTCAATAATATGTTTAAGGGAATAAAACTGCAGTGTTGCAGGGAGACATGTAATTGTCGAGTTGGCTGCAGTGTGCAGAGATGCACAATCTTTACACTGAGGATGCTATATTGAGGGGCTTCCCAAGGGGTCCACGTTTTGGGGTTTTGTCGAGACTTGCAGATGTGCTGCCTGGGACTTCATTAACATAATTGATTAGGAACCAGGACATATTTAATATTAATCAAGCTGTTTTTAGTGAGGCTAATTATGCACAGTGCTCTCAATGCACTATTTTAGTCTGGTACTTCCTTAGGACCATGTTGCAAGCAAATAGCATTATGTAAAAAGGGGGAATTGATGTGCAGCACAAAAGTATACCACTCGCTTTCAGGAATACTTTCTAACAGGTCAAAATAGGAGCTTAAACACAGCTCCTTTTTAATGTTAAAAAAAGATTGAAGTTGCGTGTAGACTGAACTGTCAGGTCCATTCATCAGGAGTTTCGAAAAAAATGGAATTGTCAGTTTAAATCTAAGAATCATGGACCTTTGTTACTGGTAAAAGCACTTTACACATCTGTAGAGCTCTTAAAAGTCCCCTTTGTGTTTTCATGCCACTTGAATAAGTTTCTCAAGCACTCACTTCCTTCTACAAAGTAAAAGTGTATCTCTGTTTAATAATCTAATACCTGGAAATTTTGTCTCACTTCCCTTGAATTTCTCTCCTCTTTCCACAACCTATGCTTTGCACATCATAATGAAGGTTTTTATTTCTTCGACTCTTTGGACATGAAGGGACTCATAGTATGTTAAGTCATATGTTTCCTTTGATATCTGATTTGCTTTTTAGAATATATTTGGCCGGTGCAAATGAACTATAATGGTATTCAAAGAATTGTTTCAGGTAATCATCTTTGGTCATTGCTCTCAACTTCCACTTAACGTTGGATGTAACTCCCAACTCAAATATAGTATTTATTCCCATCATCTTTCAAAAAACATTTGTAACAGATTTTGTTCCCATGTCTATTGTGAGCTCTCGCTAAGGTTGAAAAGCCACTAAGTTTAAGTGCCACTGTAGCCATTTATTTATTTCACAAATAGAGCCAATATGTATAAGTCCCCCCCCCCCCCCAATCAAATGGTACCCTGTTCTAGTAACATTGCCGGTGATTTTAAGTCAACATAGGAGCCTTTTTTCTCCAGCTGGTGGGTTGGCAATGCGCCACTTTCGGCTGTGCATAGTGGTGGAAAAGCTACTCCATTTGTCTAAGACTTTATCCTGGCCTCTACAAAGGTGTCGGATTTGTCGGGGAAACTGGGCGCGTCCCCATGTAATGGGTAATACTAGGAAGCAGTATTTACTGATGCATAAAAGTGAGTCATACAGATCGTAAAGCCTGGGAGGAAGATGAGCTGGGGTGAGGCAAGGCTGTAAGGGGGAACATGCAGGACTTGCACTGGGCCATAAAGAATAAGCTGACAGGAATGGGATAGGGAGGAGGAGGAAAGGGCATTGTATGGAAAGGGTAAGGTAATTTCTGAGGACGCATCTGAGGTCAGTGTTGTACAGGAGCTAGTAATGGTTTATTTACAATTCCATTAAACCAAAAATTTATCATCCTAGCTCTTCAGCGAGATATATTCTGAGGAGCAAATAACATAATATAATAAAATAGAAATCTGGCCACAGTTTTTATTCTATTAACTCTATGACACAATAGAGTTTATTGAACTTTAAGCCAATATAATATTTTTTTTTGTTTCGTGATGAAAAAAAAAATCATGTATTTCAGTGATTTTTAATGGGATTGTTCTTTAGTTAGAATTTTGACAAATTTGATGAGCCAGCTAGTTTTAGCACCTTTTTATCTTAGAAAGTTGCTAAGAGGACTAAATGAAATAATGCATGCAGCAACTTAGCACATTTTCTAGCACAGATAGGTTCTCCACCATTAGGTGACAGCTTTAGTTGTTAGTAAATTGTTAGTAAATAATTGTCATTATTTCAATTTCAGGAAATATCTCTTATATGTAGAGTAAACCATTAATTTTTATGATAGTTTTTGATTTTATATTATGATTTTATAATCTTGTTATCTATGGATGACAATGAGGTAATCGCGTTTGTGATGTCGGTCAGTATGCAGGAGACACTAATATAATTTCTTCAACAGGGCCAGGACCCTATTCTGAGAGGCTTGTGCCCTGCTGGGGCTTGTGCACCCTGCCTCACAAACCCTGGGAGCCGCTTGAAGCAGCTGAACCTGGGAGTCCCATGATTAGATTTGCATTAAAACATCACTGTGGGGGCTACGGAAAGGATGGCCTGGTGAGAGGTGGGGCTGAGTGGATTTGGAGGATAATACAAAACGCAAAGGCTCATGGGGAAATGTCATGCTACTTTTCTTGTAAACAATTGCATCTAACCATCAAAGTGATTTCATGCAGTGAAAGTGAGGTACACCATTTTACAGAGATGAGAGAAGTTAAGTAAGTTGCCTAAAATTACACAGCTCTGAAGTGGTGTGATAGGCATTGGAAACCAGCTGCTGCTTCCCAGGGCCTCATCTATTTCCATTATCTTAGACTATCAATTAGGTGCTAAGGCTGAGCATAAATGCTAAATTTCTGGTCTGACTGTGGGTAAATAAATGGCATTAAGAATAACAAGAGAAGGCTTTGGGAGATGGTAATGACTTTTGGTATTGCTGGGTGCCTCAGGGTCCTTGAAATGCTCAAAAGCAGTAATTAAGAATGTTTAATGTATGTAGAACCCATAAAGGAGTGGGCAGAGATATGGCCAAAGGGCTAGCAAAATTAGGAAGTCTTATCTCCCAGAGGCCTCCGGGGCAGGGAAATGAATGGTTCCCAAACCCAGCAAGTAGAAGAGAGTTGCACTGTCAGAACTATTTCCTTCATAGGGCAACCTCCAATACTCTTTAAAATGATGTGTGCAGTTTACAGTGATCCAAGGAGGGAGCTAGGGGAATAAAAGTGGGGACTGTTCTCTTTCCTGCACTAGCATCTCTTGCTATTGCCGCCATAAACCAATGTGTTTATTACTAACGTGTGTGAAGAAGATACACACATGAACAGCAAGATTCACAGTTTCCTCCCCACTAAAACTTCTAAAGAATGTTGTAGATTTGCCTGTTCATCTGAGTGTTTCTGTTCTGCTCGTGCTATACTGGATGAGCAGAAGAATTAAAAGGAGCCCAGACAAGTGAGATGAATTCATTAAAAAAAAGGGGGAGGGAGGGCAGGGGTTTCTCCCCTTAAGAAAACATAAGATCTGGAAGGTGAGAAAAGAGATCAAGGGAAGGGAATAAGAAGCCAGTGTAAGCTAGAACTAGATTTTAGTTGTACTTTTTAGGGGAGCAGCTGAAATGAGGGGACGTCGGGAAGCCTGATAAGAGAGAGAACCTTTAGGGCATTTTGCTTTGGGCCCAGCTATTTGAAAAACTTCGGTTGACATTTAAATTTATCTTCAATTCTTTTTTGAATCTTAGGCACTTGCTTATTTTGATTGCAACATTGTGCTAGGCCCAGGCATGTAACACATTTATATTTGAGTCAACATGTTAGAACAAGTGTCAGCCTAATGTCATGGGAAGGAAGGTAAGTCTTAATTAACTGACTGTTGAGTAAATGTCAAAAGAAAAAAAAAAAGGAACAATTTGATGGAAAAGGATCAATACAAGGAAAAGAAAGGGGAAACAAACTGGGGATTTCAATAATTATGAGATATAAATTCACTTTAGTAGATATACTTTCTAAGAAAACTGCAATTTTCTATCTAAACAAAATTTTTATTCTCTTTTTATATTAGTTTGATTTCTCACCATCAATACCATAAAAAAAAAGGCCTTTAATGAAAACCCATAACTGTTTTCATTGATTTAGAAGAGGAAGCATTTTGTGTGTGTGTGTGTGTGTGTGTGTCCCCCCCCCCCCGCTCATGTGCTGACATAGTGAAAGCACTGCTCTGCCTTGACTGTCCAGCAGCAGTAAACTTCTCCTCTGGGTATCAAGGGGCAGCTTCCAGGGTGGGGGAGGCAACAAGGAAGTCTTGGGGTTGAGATCAGGGCCAGCTTCCCGCCTCTGAGCTCTTTCCTAACTTTTAGGCTGATGTCAAGAGTACTTTTCTCCCAGAGTTTTGACCTGTGAAGGACACAAGAGGAAGTTGCGCATGAGGCAGTTGGTGGCTGCGAGCAAATGTCACCTATCCACAGCTTTCTTATTGTGGGGTTCTTACTGGAAGACTCTCGTACCAGCAAATTTTTCTTACAGAATATTTTTATAAAAAATAATGGAGTTTCCTCCAAAGCTTACTGTTTACAAATTTGTCTTTATCAAGTATTTGTTTGCTATTTATGTCACCTTAACCTCAATGCTGCTTCTTATTACATACAGTTTTTTTAATTTTCCAATATCAGATGACATAACTCTTCCTTTCTAGAACCAATTAGAAAAGTAGCCATATCTTTTAAGCCAGGCCAGCTTTAGCTAAATGGCGTAAAGAGCCTTGGTTCACGTAATAAAGATTGAGTGATGCTTTCTTCAATTAGGTGAAGACTTTTTGTAAGAAGATTTTTAACCTACTAGAACAGACCTGTTATTAAGATGGAAAAGTTATGAAAATCGGTTACTAGTCTGGTATAATCCACAAGAGATGGTGAAATTAATTTAGGCCATCATTAAAATAAACCTGTATTCAATATATTAAAAAGATATTATAACTTGAAAAGTTGTACTCTGTGATTGAACGTTCGTTTCCTTTTAAAAATTAATATATATCAAGAATAAATTTTTAATTAAAAAGTCTCAATTGAGATTCAGACTTACACATTTGCACAATGTATCAGCAAGCTTTGGTAAATTTAAAGCCAAATCATATTTGAAAATAACAGTGCAGACTTCCTAATTTAGTAAATAAAGCCCTAAATTCTCAAGGGTTTGTGATAAAAATGGCAGCAT
Organism: Tamandua tetradactyla; assembly: GCF_023851605.1. NCBI lineage: Eukaryota > Metazoa > Chordata > Mammalia > Pilosa > Myrmecophagidae > Tamandua > Tamandua tetradactyla. The sequence goes on along the minus strand of NC_135331.1, from coordinate 184,582,714 downwards.
CTTTGAAATGGTGCCTTAAAATAGTGTGCATTTTGATTTTTAATCACAACCAACTTTTTCGCTAGATATTGATACTTTGTCACAAGTAGGGAAAGCTCAATTTTCTCATGTTTCTGGTCATTTTGGGCATTTAAAATGCAATAAAGCAATTTTACAATCTATTTCCAACTACAGATAATGTCAACCTGTTAGAAGAAAAAGCATAAGAATGAAAATATGGGATAATAATCTTATGTGAATAACATGATGTTGAAAATGAAAAGCTATTAGGACAGAATTTTTAATTTACATTTTCCTTGTAGAGACACTTTGGCAATGTTTGCAATAAAAGATTTGGTGCAAATAGTGATTCTGTATAAAAACATAACTTTAAAAGGGTTAAAAGAGTGTTTAAAAATTTCCAGATGGCAGCCACAACAAAAAAATAAAAACAACGAGACAACGTAAAATAAAAGCAATTGGATTTTGTGGAGTTATTCAAAGAGACAAGTGCGAACGGCTTGATAATTTCTCACCTCAGTACAAATGAACAAACTTGAATTGAACACTTGCTATATGATGATGGCAAAGAAGCTATCTCTAATTGCCTTCTGAAATGTGCAAGCATTGAATGAAAAAAGTAAAAAATAGTCTCTCTCTTTCTCTGTCATACACACACATACACAGAACAAAGGAATATTTGTGGCACTGTTCATCAATATATAGAGAATCTATTAAAAATCAGTCACTTACCCAAAAAGTTTGCCACAGTTTTGAAAGGCTTGGGAAAAATACACTTCATCTATTTTAAATATTCAGCTTAATTAAAATAGAAACTTTTTCCTATGAATGCCTTCAATAATCTTGCTGTTTGGATTCTGTTGTGCATACTGCATTATCAACTTTGGTTGTGAGAGAGCTGAAAGGTAAGTTTGACAGGAATGAGGAGGTGGAAGGTGGCGCTGCTTTTCCGTCCACTCCTCTGTGAGACTGAAGTCTGGGAATACGCTGAGTGTGCCTGAGCCCCTTTTTCCGTACTGCCAGGGAGAAGACAGGGCTTCCGGTCACGTTAGATCTGAATGCTTTTTCTGTCACTGGCATGTCTTGTGCGCTCGGGCAAGTCCCCTATCTTTCCTGAGAAGTTCCCTCACAGAGTGTGGATGTGTCTAATTTTACCCGAAGGCCAAATATGTGTTAAAGAAGAAAGGATTGGGGATTATTTTTTTCTATACATATTATTTCTCATCTCCTTGAAATTATCGTTGTTACACCAAAGCTGAATACGTCTTTTTGTTTGTTTGTTTTGTTTTGTTTTCGCTTTCCTCTGACAATATAAGAGCACATAATTATTGAGACTCCTTCTCTAAAATCTTTTTGAGGCTTCAGGTAGAAATGTAACTTTGAAAAATTTGGATTTGGAATAATAAAACCTAGAGGTCTTTGAGACATTTACTTCGTAAGGGGTAGTATGATTCTGAAGGTTTTCAGCTTAAATCCTCAGGTCACAGGCAGTCACCCTGCACCTAAGTCCCCTCAGGGGCACGGACAGTAACCCTTGCCACACAAAGCTCATACCCAAGCCTCACCCACCGACTGAGCCTCCTTTGTGCACTGCTTCCTCCAGTTTCCTGCCTTATTCTCTCACCCCAGAAGGAAACTTTATAACTCCAGTCCTTAGCAAGGCAGTTGACATAAGATTAAGGAAACATTAGTAGATTACATGAATAAATGGTAGCTGTAAAAGCCTCTGCGCAGTCACTGTAAAGCATTCTAGAATGGCTGGTGTGAGTTTGTTGTTAGATCAGGGGCAGAGCTGACATCTGAGACTAATTCAGCCATCACTGAGGAAAAGGTAAGGCAAAGACGATGTCTTCAGGACCCGAAGGCCCTGCCTGGTTCTGCCAGGTAACTCAGTGAAGTCCTTAATTTAGAGAGTGTTCTCCTGGCAACCTACAACAGTGTAAAGTGAGCTACTCCTACCAGGCTTCTAGAATATTCCATTACTTCAAGAGGTCCAAATAAAGTTTGGGGGAAATGTTAGAAAAAAGAAAAGAAACAAAAATGTGCTGAATTATTCACTTGCCTGATTTTCACAAAAACGTCACCATTTATTTGCTCTTTTAATAATTCAGACCCTCCCTCCTCCCCACTCTCTTCCTCATCTCTGCATAGATACTATTTCCCCTTATTGTTTATAAAGAAAACATGAGGCCAGTCCGGAGTCCCTCCAATTTTGCACCAATCTGCAGGCTATTTAACCTCTCCCATCTCCTTTCAGTCAGGTATTGCATCTTCTTATTGTCATCTGTCGCTTAACCTCTTTCTTTTAGCTACCCTATCCTTTTCTTTTTCAGCATTTTATCCGTGTTCTGGGATCTAACATGTTAAAATGTCCTCTCTTTACTCCCCAGTCCCCTTCAGCTATTGCTTTGTTGCTCTACTCTTACTGATGACTAAGCTTCTTGACAGCATTTTATACCAAGATAGTTTCAGTAATCATCTCCCATTCATTCTTTTGAAAAAATTAAGATATAATTCACAATCTATAAAATTAACCCTTTTTAAGTGTGTAATTCGGTGTTTTTAGTATATTCACAAAGTTGTGTAACCATCAATCACCACAAACTAATTCCAGAACATTTTTGCCACTCCAGGAAAAAATAAAGCAAAACAACCATATCCATTAGTAGTCACCCCTTTTCTCCCCTCCCCAGCCCCCTGCAAAACACTAATCCACTTTCTATGCCAATGGATTTGCCTATCCTGAGTATTTCAAACAAATGGTATCCTACAAAATCTAGCCGTTTTGGTCTGAATTATTTCAATCGGAGTTATGTTTCCAAGGTTCATCCACATTGACAGATTAAAAATGCGATCCATTTTATGATTGAATAATATACTCCATTGTATATATCACATTTGTTCATTTGTTCATCAGCTGATGGACATTTGTGTTATTTCCATTTTTGGGTACTATAAATAATGCAGTTGTGAACATTTCTGTACATGTTTTTGCACGGACTTCCACTTCTCTTGAGTACATATGTGTGAGTAGAACTGTTGGGCTTTATAGTAACCGTGTTTAACTTTTTTAAGGAACTGTTACACTGTTTTTCAAAGCAGGTACATGATTTTATAGTATCAGCTGCAATTTATGAACATTCTAATAGTCGCATGGTTCATTCTTTTTTTTGATTATTGCCTCCCTAATGGGTCTGAAGTAGTAACTCACAGTGGTTTTCATTTGTATTTCCCTGATAATTTGAGACACTGAGCAATTTTTCAAGTGCTTGTCCACTATTTATATGTCTTACATGGAGAAATGTCTATTCAGATGTTTCGCAAATTTAAAAATTTATTGTTTATTCTTTCTTGTGAGTTTGAACTGTTCTTTATATATTCTGGATACTAGACCATATTTATATATGTGATTTGGAAATATTTTCCCTCATTCTGTGGCTTGTATTTTCATTTTTTTGATGTAAATTGAAGCACAGAAGTTTCAAATTTTGATGAAATATGATTTATTCATTTGTTCTTTTGTTGCTTGTGCTTTGGGTGTTTTATCTAAGAGACGCTGCGAAGGTTGTAAAATTGTATCCCTGTGTTTTCTTCAAATGGTTTTGTAAGTCTGGCTCTTACCTATAGGTTTTTGACCCATGTTGAGTTTATTTTTGCATATGATGTGGATATCAAGTTTTCCTTGCATATGATGTGGATATCAAGTTTTCCTTGCATATGATGTGGATATCAAGTTTTCCCTGTACGATTTGTTTGAAAGTCTTCTTTTGCCAGTAAATTATCTCAGCATTCATACTCAATACTTGGGTGTATTTCTGGACTCCCAATTCTATTACGTTGATCTACATGTCTGTTTCTATGCCAATATCACACAAACTTGGTCGCTGAAGCTTTATAGTAAGTTTTGAAACCAATAATGAGAGTCTTTCAAATTTGTTATGTTTCAAAATAGTTTGGTTATTTTTGGTTCCTTGTATTTGCATAAGAATTTTATGATCAGCTTATCAATTTCTGCAAAAAAAAAAGCTAGGATTTTGATACATAGGGATACAATTGAACATGTAGATACATTTGGGGAGTATTGTCATTTTTTTTTTTTTTTTTTAACATGGGCAGGCACCGGGAACCGAACCTGGAGTATTGTCATTTTAACAGTTTTGTCTTACAATCCAAGAACATGGGATGTCTTTCCTTTAATGATGTTTTAGAGTTGTAATTGTTCATGTCTCATACTTTTGGGATTAAATTTATTCCCAAGTATTTTATTATTTTGGTACTATGGCAAATTAAACAGCTTTCTTAATTTTATTTTTGAGTTGTTCCTTGCTGGTATATAAACATACAGTTATTATTTTTATTAGAGAAGCTGTGGATTATGCATGCACAGAACAATCATGCATAAATCACAGGACTTCCACATACCACCCTTTTATTAACAACTTGCATTGGTGTGGAACATTTGTTAATATTGGTGATAGCACATTTTTTATAATAGTACTATAAACGATTATAAGTCATGGTTTAATTTAGAGTTCACTGTGTAGTATAGTTCCATAGATCTAAAAAAATGTTGTTACCATATATGCAATCTAATATTTCCCCTTTTAATCACATTCAGGCATATATTTCAGTGCTGCTGATTAAGTCGACAATGTTGGGCTACCATCACCACCATCTATTACCAAAACATTTCCACCGTTCCAAATAGGAGCTCTTTCTTTTAAGCCTCAATTTTCAACTCCCTATCCCCATTCCAATCCCTGGTGACCTAAATTCTATACTCTGACTCTATGAGGTTGCTTATTCCAATTATTTCAACTCAGTGATCACACAATATTTGTCATTTTGTGTTTGGCTTATTTTCTTCAACATGATGTTTGAAAGGTTCATCCATGCTGTCACATGTATCATGATTTCATTCCTTTTTATGACTGAATACAATTTTAAAATATTAACCCTGTATCCTGCAACATTGCTGAATTTATTAACTCTAACACGTGTGTGTGTGTGTGTTCCTTAGGGTTTTCTATAGATAGATCATGATATCTGTAAATAGAAATAGCTTTGTTTCTTCCTTTACAATTCAGATACCGTTTGTTTCTTTTTCTTCCCTAATTGAGCTGGCTAGAACATGTAGTATAATGTTGAATAGAAGTGGCAAGAGCAGATATCCTTGTCTTTTTCTTGATCTTAAGGATAAAGCTTTCTATCTTTTACAGTTAAATATTATATTATTTATAAGTTTTCATAGGCATCTTTCATCAGTTTGAGGAAGTTCCCTTCTCTCCCTAGTTTTTTGATTATTGTTATTCTGAAAGGGTGTTGGATTCTGTCAAGTGGTTTTTCTGCATGTATTGAGATGATAATGTGATTTTTGTTTTTTTTATTCTATTGATATGGTGATTATGCTAATTTACTCAATCTTGCATTACTGGGATAAATGCCCCTTGGTCATGACATATGTCTTTTTATATGTTGCTGGATTCAGTTTGTTAGTATTTTGTTGAGGATGTCTGCATCCATATTCATGAGATATATACTCTGTAGTTCTCTTTTCTTGTAGTATCTTTGCATAGTTTTGGTATCAGTGTCATAGCAGCTTCATAGAATGAGTTGGAAAGTGTTCTGTTTTGGGGGGAAAGAATTTAAGAAGTATTGGTGCTAATTCTCTTTTAAATGCGTCGCAAAATTCAAAACCGTGAAAGCATCTAGTCTTGAGCTTTTCTTTGTGGAGAGTTTTTATATTGCTAATTCAGTTGCTGTACTTGCTACTGATTTGTTCAAGTTCTCTCTTCTTGTGTCAGTTTTGATAGTTTCTGTCTTTCTTGGAATTTTTCCATTTTATCTAGGTAATCTGATTTGTTGGTATACAATTGTTCAGAGTATGTCCTATGCATTTTTATTTTGTGAGGTCAACACTAATGCCCCTCTGTGGTAGTTGGGTTCAGGTGTCAACTTGGCCAGGTGATGGCACCTAATTCTGTAGCTGTGGACTTCAATATTAGCATGTGAAACTCATCTCTGGCTGATTACATCTGCAGTCATCTAAAGGGAGTGCCTTCCGAGAAGAGTGGTATTTAATTTAATTTGCTGGAGGCTTAAAAGAGAGGTAGAGAAGTCAGAAGAGAGCTCAGAGCAGCACAGCCCAAGGAGCTCAGCACCTCATCTCAGCACTCACAGCTCAGCCCAAACATTTGGAGATGCAGAAAGGAATCACCCCAGGAAAGGCTGCTGGAACCCAGAAGCTGAGAGAGAAGTCCAGCTTGTGCCTTCCTGTGTAAGAGACAATCTTAGATGAAAGGTAGCTTCCCTTCCTCTGAAGAACTATAAGTTTTTAACTAAATAAATCCCCTTTTACTAAAAGCCAATTCATCTCTGGAATGTTGCATCCTGGCAGCTTTGGCAGAAGTGTTTTTTCTCTTAGTCAGTCTAGCTACAGATCTATCAATTTTGAACGCTTTTCAAAGAGCCAACATTTGACTTCATTGATTTTCTCTGTTGTTTCTCTCTCCTATATTTCCAATCAAATCTTTATTATTTTCTTCCTTCTACCTACTTTGGCTTAATTTGCTCTTCTTTTTCTAGTGTCTTAAAGTGGAAAAAGGTTAAATTATTCATTTGGGATCTATTTTCCTTTTAAATATAGGCCATTTAAGTTATAGTTTCTCTAAGCACTGCTTCAACTGAATCCCATAAATTTTGGTATGCTGTAGTTTTGGTTTCATTCATTTCAAAGTATTCTATAATTTTCCTTGTGATTTCTTTTTTGACCTATTTGCTATTTAGAAGTGTGCTATTTAATTTCCCCACATTTGTGAAATTCCCAAATGTCCTTCTTTTGTTGATTTCTAATTTCATTTCATTATGGTCAGAGAACCTACTCTTAAAGTGATTGAAACTTGTTTTGTGGCCTATGACATTGTCTACACTGTGAAATGTTTCCATATATATTTGAGAAGTATATGTATTATGCTGTTGCTAAGTGAACAAAAATACCTATTTTTTGTTAACTAGGTATTTTCTAGGTTACTATTTTAATTTCACTGTCATTTCTTTTACTATATTTGTTTGAGTTATTTTCTTATGGTTCCCCTAGTGATTTGAATAAAATAATAAAATAATAAGAATTAATTAATTTAATTAGTTTATAACTGTCTATTATGTATTAATGCCAACTTAATTAAAACATTTTGGAAAACTTTGCTTCTATACAGCTCCATTATCCAACCTCTCCTTGTGCTGTTATTGTCATACAAGTTTTATCCTTATAAATTGTATGCCTATCAATGTAAATTCATAATCATTGCCTTTTAAATCAGATAGGAAGAAAAAGAGTTACTTATGAAAGTATTTTCTAATGTCTTTTTTATTATATATGTAGGTACCTTCATTGATGTTCTTTATGCTTTCATGTGGACTAGTTATTGTCTGGTATCTTGTCATTTTGGTTTGAAGGACACCCTTTAGTATTTCTTGTAAGGCAGGTTTGCTTGCAACTAATTTTCTTAGTTTATTTATTTTTTATGGGAATGTCCTTTTTTGGAAGGATAGTTTACTAGATATAGAATATTTGGTTGACAATCTTTAAATAATATAATTTAAAATTATGTAATAAAGAAAATCTGGAAATCACATTTATCCTCCCTTTCCAAGGATTTGCTGCTGTTATTATTTGTTTAGTGACTTTCCTGAATGAATTCTGTAAAGTCAGTGTTCTTGGTGCGTGTGGCAACTGAGGTCAGTTAGCTTAGTGATCAGCTAATGATTAGATGGAGACTAACTTAACTACTGGAAATCAAATCTCAAATCTCCCAGTCTTTGCTGTGAGGCTATGTGTGTATGTTGGGTACATCTTTGGTACTCAGTCATGCTGTTTTTTTTTTTTAACTCTGCCTTAGCGTTCACTTCCTGCTTACAAAGAGCCTCAAGGTCACTTAAAGGTGGAAGCGTAGGAACTTCTCAGGTCTTTCCTTATCATGTGCCCAGGCCAGTGAATTTACACAGGGCTTTTCAAAGCCACGGTAGAGTCTCATTCCCTAGCTTTCCTTATTAAGGTTTTTGGTTAGTCTATTTGCACCAACCATTATCCAGTACTTTAGACAGCCCATGATATCAAACAATTGCTGCTGATTGGTCTCCAAAAATGCCCCTGGGGAAATGGCTATGACATTGGTTGACCTCCAAGATGGGTCAAATAATGGCAATGCCCTGGGGGGTGGAGTCTTCCAAGGAATCACCAGATAAGTCAGATAATGATATTTTCCTGAAATTGGGGCTTTGAAGTGCTCCAATTCTGTTGCCTCTTCTGGTGGCTTCTGGGCTGCTCCTTTTCAATAGCTCATTATGTACTAGTGGTTCCCAAGCCTATCGCAGAGCGGGGGAATGGGGATGGAAATAGATGAACTTATAAATGCCATGAAGCTCATTGTTCCTTCTAATAGTTTGTGATTTTTTTCTCAAATAAATGCCCTCCAGATTGCTGCAAGCCATTGTTTAATTCCAAGAGTTTTGAAAATATTGATTATGGTAATGTTTTTTCCCAGTTTTCTTGTTCGTTTATATCGGAGTGGGTTTCTGTGGCCCTTACTCTACCATTCTTGTTTATGTCACCTCCCCCCATTCAGTCTTTAACCAATTCCAACATGCTTTTGTCTTTATAACTCCATCAATATAGCTCTTGTTTATTGTATCTAATAATAACGTCCATGTGTCCATGGACTATTTTAGTCACAGAACTTAAAAATTGATGGCTCTCTCCTTTCAACACTGCCTCTTTTGGAAACACCATTCTCCTAGTTTGCCTCCTGCCATTTAGGCCACTCACTCTCAGTCTTTATTATCAGCTTCTTCTCTTTTCCTCCATGGTGTCTAACTGTTGGAGTATTTCAGGTATTGGTTTGGTTTTCTCTTCTTTTTTCACTCTTATTTTTCTTCCCAAGAAATATCATCTATTTACCATGGCTTTAAGCATTATCTATTATTACCAGAGAGCTTCTGCATGCCTCTTTTCTTTTTTCTTTTTTTTAAAGAGGAAGTGCTTTTAATAACTTCCATGTTTTTAAATTTATAAGGACCTGTTTTGTGCCCCAGCATATGCTCTATCCTGGAGAATGTTCCTTGAGTACTAGAGAAGAGTGTATGTCCTGGTGTTTTGGGGTGTTATGGCTTGTATATGTCTGTTAGATCTAATTCATTTATCAAACTGTTTGTGTTCTCTATTTTCTTGTTGCTCCTCTGTCTGGTTATTCTACCCATAGAGGACAGTGGTGTATTGAAGTCTCCTACTATATTGTTGAGGAATCGATTGCTCCCCTCAGTTTTGTCAATGTCTCATGTACTTTGGAGCCCCTTGACAGGGAGCAGACAGTTATGATTTTTATTTCTTCTTGGCTAATTGTCCCTTCTACTAAAGTATAGTGTCCTTCTTTATCTTTTATAATGTCTTCACATTTAAACTCTATTTTGTCTGATATTAGTATAGCTACTCCTGGTTTCTTTTGGATGTAGCTTTCATGGAACATTGTTTTCCATCCTTTCACTTTCAATCTGTTTGTTTCTTTGTGTCTAAGATGAGTCTCTTGTATGCAGCATGGAGCTGGATGATACTTCTTAATCCATTCTGCCACTCTGCATCTTTTAATTGGTAAATTTAGTCTGTTAGCAGTCAAAGTTATACTGTAAAGCCATTTCTTGAATCTACCATTTATCCTTTTATTTATTTGTCAGATCTTATATATTCGTTCCCCTCTTTCTTTTCAATTCTGTGCCCTCCTCCAAACCTTCCTTTCCTGTCTCTTTTTTTTTTTTTCAAATGGAAGAACTCCCTTTAGTACTTCTTGTAGAGCCAGTCTCTTGTTGACATATTCTCCCAGCCTTTGTTTGTCTGTGAAAATTTTAATCTCTCCCTCACTTTTGCATGCCTCTTACATCATCTACATCTAATATTTTCCATGAGTGGTAATAAGGATTTAACTTGATCTTGCAAACTTAAAAGAGTATAGGAACAGTCATATGATTCAAGTTTATAAATTTTGGTGGAATAGTGCATTGGATCAAATGGGGGCTTGTGATTAAACAGTGAACACCACAATCAAACTTTCGTGAGCCTTTTAATTAACACTGTTCTGGCCAAACAAAACATTTGGATTTTGCCTGCTCTCAGTCTTTGCTGTGATGCTTCTAAAATATAGAAAGGTAGAGAAGCTTTGTTTTAAGGTAGGTATTTTGTTAATTCTGTAGATAGGATCATATAACTTTAAAGCTCTTAATGTTTAGCTGATGATTTTGTTTCTTATTTTACTGAGCAATTAAAAGCCATCAGAAGACAATTTGCCACTTGTCACACCCAGTACATTTACCAACCTACTAGTAATTCATATCCCTCCCACAAGATGCTAACATTTCAAGGTATAGCTATAATTTTTTCCAGTCTTCATCCTCTGAGACTAGAGGTAGGTAGGGATTTTCATTACTTCTCATCACTGCTTCCAAGTCATTGTATTACCCTATTTTCTAAGACAGATGCTTCTTTGAAGCTCCATTCATCAGAATATTCCACAGAGTTCTCTTCCCTATTGTAGTCATCAGAACACCCCCCAGTGACTCTTCCTCATTACGTGAGTATTTGACCATCTGACAACTCATAATCTATCTATCTCTCTCTCTCTCCAACAGCAATCTTGCCATAATTATTGGTGAGTTTTGGATCATTCACTTGCTCTGACCTCTGGTTCTTTGACCTCTTCTTTGACAAAGCTTTTGCCTGCCCTTAGCCCCTATCAGCCACTGCAATGTACTGTAAGCTTAGGGTACACTTGGACGTTTCCTATAACTGCACAAAACTCATAGCCCACCTCCCATGATCGCCCATCTTTTCCAGGTCACCCACTTGGGTTTCATAACTGTGATAATTTCTTTTCCTCAAAGTAATTTCTATTCATTTGTCCTAAAATTTCTCTATCTCTCCCTTGATATTTGACTAAGCTTAGCTGAAATAATTCTTCATTATAATGATTCACTTAACTACACTTTCAATTCCTATTCATTTCTGGTGTCATACTTATGTGACAAAATCCCATACCATCCAATTCTCCCTATTCCATGAGTGAGGCATCTTGGTAACTATAGAAAACACACAATCTTGCTGTCACCATACATTTATCACCTTAACCTCATATGAGCTGCCCATCTATCCCTTTAATTTAGCAACGCTATTGTTTTTTTGTCTCCTAGGGCACCATATACATTTTTTTTCCTTTCCTCAAACTTCCAGCACTGTTTCCTCCCTCCTCAGTTATAGCTAGTGACCTTACTTCTTCCTTTGCTAAGATAATAGGAGTAATCACAAGAGAATTTCCAGAAGCTTCAAGTTATCTCCATTAAGCAACCAAACCTGTGTCCATATATGTGTCCATATACACTGCATCCCTCCTAATAGAATGGAGGGTGATGCTAAAGTTAATAAATATTTTTTCAGTTGTGCAATGGATACAAGATTTCCTTTTGCCTAATCAAGAAAATGATTCTGAAATTTCTTCCTTTCTCTCCCACATTATAATTTTCTCTCTTTCTCCAAGTCTATCTCCATGTATATATAAAGATGCAATAATGTCTCTCATCCTAAAAATAAATAATTAAAACAAGAAATAAAACAAAATCTCTTGACTCCACATTTCCCTGCAAGCTATTGATGTCTTTGCTAAGCTTGTCAAAAGATTCATATAACTACATACTTTTATGTTTCTCCATTCTCTCTTGAACTCTCTCCAATAACAGTTTTTCTACCTCTCAACCAAAACCTCTTCTCAAGGTCATTGGCTGTAAAAGGCGATGATCAACTATCAGCACTTAAACTTACCAATCTGTTAACAACTTTTGAGAAATTTTAACTTCCTCATTTTTGAAACACTTTCTTCAATTGGCTTTTAAGTCACCACCCTCTCATTTCTTTTTCTCTGTCTTCCTTACTGATTTCTTCTATTCACAATCACCAACAATTGGAGTGGAATGCCCCATACTTCAGTCTTGGAATCATCTATTCTTCAAATATACACATTCCTTAGATTACCTCATCTAGTCTGGTAGATTTAAATACCAATAATATACTTATCTTCCCAAATATATATCTCCAGCCTAGAAACTCTACCCTGAACTTCAGACTTGTATCTCCTACTTCCCAATTGATGCCTTCACTTGCATATCTTCTAGGAATGGGAGGTTAATATGTCTAAAAATTAAACATTTTACTTTCCAACTTAAATTTGTTCCTTCTGCAATTTTTTCTCACCTCAGAAATGGCAAATTTATTCTTCTAGTCACTCAGAACAGATTTTGAATCAAACTTGACACATTTCTTTCTCTCCGACCACATATCAACCCATCAGCAAATTCTATTAGCTCTACCTTTGAAACGTATTCAGAAATGACCATTTCTCAATTACTAAACCACTATTAACCATTATTCCTTGAATGGATTGTTTTCTATTTGACCTTCAAGCTTCGATACTTGCTCCCTATAGTTTTCTCCTGCAATAGCAAATGGGATCTTCTTAAAACATAACTCAGAATTATGTAATTTCTAAGTTTAAATCCTCTCTGTCACCTCCTATCTTACTCACAGTAAGTACAAAACTCCTAATATGAGCAAGATTCTATGTTCTTGGCCCCCTGCTACATCTCTTGCCTCATCTACCACCAGCTCTTGTTCTCTCTCGTCAGCTGCAGTGGTCTGCATAGCTGTTTTTTCTTTTCTTTTTTTTTGCTCATATATCAAACAAGCTCTGTTTCAGGATCTTGCTAGGTATTTTTCCTCTGCCCAAGAATTCTTCTCTTCAATAGCCTAAAATGCTTTCATTCTTTCAGGAATCTTCCCAAAGTTACCTATTCAGAGATCAGCTCTACCTTAAAAAAACAGTTAGCCCCACCATGCTCTAATCCTCTAAACCAAGCTTTAGTGTTTTTTTTCAACAGTTATCACTCACTATATGATGCATATTCTTCTTAAGCCTTTGAATGAATTTTTCTCTTGCATTTAAAATTTTTAAGCCGTATCAAAGCCAGAAAAAATATGATGATAATTTAAAATTCTGAAGTTTAAGTCATCTGTTCCCAGATAAAACTAGAAAATAAATGCACAATAATGGGTTGTAGTCAATTAATAAATATTTGGGGGATAAAGGAATGACTAGATAAAGGGGAACTTAAGGATGCTCTGCTTATTGCCCTGCCTTTTATGGTTGAAGACAAAGGCTTTATGACTTATCTAAGTGTTACATAAGCCAGAAACTGTGATTTATAGCAAAACTGAGATTGCAATCTACTTTTTCTTCATTCTAGGACAATACTCCTTCGTAAAACACTGATTTCTACTTATATGCATGTCTTTCAGAAGTTGTTCAACTCAAAGTATTTCAGACATAGCCTTTCTGTATGTAGAGAAATAAGAAGCAAAGCCAGAAAGGGTTTTGTTAGTCCCATTTTTCAAACAAGGAAAATGAAATTCAGTGTGTCAAAGTACAGTGTTCAACATCACACAACCAGAAAGAGTTGGAGCTGGAATTTAAACCAAGGTCACTGGTGCTCACCCTCATGCCTTCTCCCCTGCCTCGTGCCCTGGTGTAGATAACAAGGAGAAAATGCTAATAACAGCTCATGTAATTGAACTTATCTGCTTATGTGAGAGTTTCCATGATCATACGATGAGCTGGGTTCCAAGCCAAGCCCTTCCTCTCCAGAGAAACAAGGTCACAGTATGTTGAAATACATTGTTATGAAAAAGTAACATCTTTATTTATTCAACTAGGATGAAAAAGACATCAATCTTAGTCTTAAAGTTTTAGAAGAAAAACACCCATCTGGCATATTGAGTTGGGATAATTGCTACATTAAAAAGGCAAAGAGGGAGGCACAAAACATAAGATAAAAATGAAACATTTTACATTTGTTTTCTAGTATTGCTAGGAACATACTTCTTAAAAAGCTTTCTACTTTAATTATTGTGTGTTCTCTGGCTTTGAGTTGGCATAAAAACATTTAAAAGCAAGATAAAAGTCAATTGTCAGGACTTAGGAAGTGAAAAGTATGTCATTTAATTTTTCTTTCATTTGATGTTAATTTTTGTGGAAGCTAATAATATATTTGCATCTCAGAGTTGCTCATCACAGAGATTTCTCTCCTAACTGTCATTTCTGGTGATCCTTGCCATCTAGAGCCATCATTTCAGAGCTTATGACAGTTTTGCCAAAGAAAGGCGATTTGCTGATAAGTTCACATCCTACAGACACATTAATTGCTAGCCTTCTGAAAACTGATAGTACTAAATGTTCTAAGTCTTCTGTATAGATTGGAAGAGAGGATGAAGAGGAACTTGGCTATCTGGGGGTATAGTCAGGCAGAAAGGGAAGACTGCTTATTGTTGACTGTTGAAGGAGAAAAAACAAGTTGGAGCAAAGAGAGTTTACACAAAGAAATGTGGGCTACTTTTATATCCGTGTGGGAAATAATTAAGTTGTGTGTCTTATAAATGAAAAGCCTAATTCCACTGCTGCCAAATCACCTATAGAATAGAGACAATAGTGCTTGAAGAAATGCAGAATATTTAGAAGTTGATGTTTTAACTGAAATTCTCCATGAATAAAATAAAGTCCTTTAATGACAGCTTAAAGGTCTAATTCATAAAAATGTTATTAAAGAGTATTATTTATACTGACTCTTTGTGGACTTCTGCACTTATTCCTGACTCTCTCAGTGTCTAGCCATAATTACAGCCAATGTGTATAATGGAAACATGAATTCATTCTGAACTAAGGCAATAGTATGTGTTACCACAATAAAATCTCAGTTATATTAAGTGTTGAATTTACTGCACAAGAGCATCCTCTTAAAATAATAAAAAAAAGAATGTCTTCCAACCTACGGACTCAGATATCGACTTTCATTCTGAAGTTCATTGTAAGATTGACTAATGAGCATGACTTTCAAATGAAATATTTATTCATTACATTATGAATCTTAGAGACTGAAGTATAGAGTTGTCATCTTATCTTAGCTATGGTATTGATTTTTTTGTATGGGCTTAGACATATTTTCAAATAATCTGTGTTTTACTTAACCCCTTTTCTGGAGTATAACATCGGAGTGATGTTTAGCAAATGCCAAATCAATTGTCAAACATATGCATTTAGATAAGATGGCAAATGCCCTGCTACATAAAATTACTTCCAGAAGTAGAATGCAAAGATACTTAAATCAAACATATCTTTATTCAGAACTTTAAACATGATTTTCATATTTAATATGCATGAACTGTTAGGGAAAGACAAAATGATATTCAATCGGTGTATTCCTAACATTGGAGCAATCAAAATTTGACTTATTGACTTGCTACTTCTGTTTGGATGAGCTGTAATAGTACCCTCAGATACTTTTAGATAAAGCGCTAATATATTTCTCTTTCTGATGCTAGATTATGTCTAGGACTCATGAAAAGAAGTTCCTTATGAATTATACTTATAACACTGAAAGAACATGTTGTCTTTGATCTTGTACATAAAAATGTTTGGTACCTAAGGGAATGAATTAATTCCTATATTTAATTAGATGTGGTCATTAGTAGACAACTTAAACAGTACCAGGACTATTCATTGAATAGTCCTTAGCATAGTAACAATTTTATAATAAGTCTTTGAGTATTTGACATCTGCACATGAGATGAGAGATAAATAGCAAGGAGAGAAAGGTACTTGAAATATCAGGTAAATTCAAAGATAAAAGCCAGTCAATTTCCAACTGTAACTCTATATCTAGATGCCTAAATCCTTAAAACACAAAGCATTCCATTTCAGCAAACTATGCACTTCTATGTGACTTTGTTACTTGAAGTGATTCTGCTTACCAGAAATGAACTCAGGCATGTCCAGTTGTTATATTGGTATGGCTGGGCAGCACTTGAGGTGTCTTACTTTCCCCTAAGACCAAGGCTTCTTCAAATCTCTGAAACAGGGCTATATCATGAAGAGGTCTCCAGAGACCACAGACTGTTCTAGAAGGCATCCGAATTTATTACAGCCACTGGAAGCAAAGATTTGTCTAAGCCTCCTCACTGATGCAACCTCTTGGAAAGGTCAAGGGAGCTATGTCCCCACCACACTGCCAGATAAATGTCACCAGGCTCTAAATGCCTGCTGACAAGAGGCAGATTTGAAAAACGTTAAATCAAGATAGATATAATTAGTGGACTGGTCTATTATTTCTAGTGAAGTTGAAAATATGAAAAGGAAAGAAAAATAATTCTTCTAGCCAATTGCAATATCTTTCCTAAGAAAATTTTCTTCTGATTTTATGTAGTAACATCTTACTTTAGCCACAGGGCAAACAATCGAATGGTTCAGCAAGTTTGAACTAGCTTGTTTGTGACTTGTAAACAATATTAGCAGTTTACAATTTAGGCATTTACAGTGAGCCAGGCACTAGGCTGAATGGTTTGTAAACATTATTTAACTCTGAGGGAGCTACTATGATTTTACGAACGAGGAAAATAAAGCTTAGAGAGATTACATCGCTTGCTTAAAGCCACAAATCTATCTGAGACAGACCTGACAACACTAATCCTCATTCCAGCCTTGGCTTATATTTTGTATAAATTTCCCCTCATAAAATATTTGAAATTTCTTCTCTAGAAAAAGAAGAGGAAAAAAATAAAACTGAGAAGAAAGTGACTTCTGAAACAAGAAAGAAAGGTAAGGAATTTAAAAACTCTTTAAAACATAAATGATTAATACCTATTTATAATGCAGTTGGGGAAACTGTTTTCCTAGGAAAGAAATCCCCTTAATAATTTTATTATTTTTTATTGTTATTATAAATGAACACTCTTGAGGTTTCTAAATATTTCAAATGAAGTGGAAATTGAGAAATTTTTAAAAAGAGGATTCAGGCCTAAACCTTTCTAATAACTATTACTGTCTGAATACTTTTTTTTCTTTTCTATGGGCTGCTGTTCAATTTACTACTTTGTTTGACTAGGTATGTGAATTTGAAAAAATGACTATTCACTTCATTAAGTTTAATAATAATTTTAAAAGTCCATTTAAATAGCAAGCGGAAGAAATAGTTGGTTGCTTTGATGTTTTTTAGATGGTTGTTTTTAAGTTGTACACTTGAGACCCCAATTTTGCCTCAGAGATATCTTAGCTTCAGACATGCTTTCATTGACTGGATAGCCCAGGAAATATTTGATATATTCCTTCCAATAAATTTTAGAAAAACTACTGAATCTACCATAATTAATAATGCCACTTAATATTTCCAGTGGCATGAAGACGTTTTTGACCTTCTGAAGAGAAAACACACTTCGACATTGGTTCCTTATTAAAGTGCTAGCCATTCATATTTAATATGACTTAGACTCTGATCTAGGATTTCTTATACAAGATGATATGGATGCCTAGTGGTAGCCATGTGTGCCCTGAAATATATAAGAATTAAACACGTTTTTAAAAAATTTGTTGAGACTTAACGTTTTCTTGTTTCATTACCAGAAAAAGATGATGTCAAAAAGAAAACTGAGAAGGAAACAGCTATTGAAGTATCAAAAAAAGGTATTTTGCTTTCTTTTTTTTTTCTTTAGTCAGATTAATGTTCAGGCTGTTTATTTCATGGAAGAATCTTGACGCAATATACATAGTTTGGATATCGGTACAGACATAACGTAATTAAGAACAGCTACAATTATACAAGAGCACCACTTTGCAAAGGTAAGAACCTGAGGAATAATATGCCCTGTTAAGAAATAGCACTGTTCAACTAGTTGACATTCAGATTTTTTTGTTTTAAATGTAGGGTTCTGTTGTACTCTTTTTCAAGCATGAGTATTGACTTCCATTCAAATTAGTCTTAAGTCTAGAAGAAAAAGACAGTCATCTCAAGTATTATGGTTTGCTATTAAGTACTCTGAATACAACTGTTTTCTTCACCAGTATAAGTAATGCTTGAAATTCTACCCTTCGGGACATTTCATTTTGGGGGGTTATGATAGAATTAAAATGCAAATATTCCAGAGCATGTTGAAATCCTTCCCTACACAGCAAGATGCTCATGAGGAGAGAAAAGATGGTGATCAAAACACTGAAATGAAAGAATGGAGGCTGCCACACTGACAATGGTTATTCTTAGCAAGAAGACAATAGGAATTCCAGAAAATCTATAATCATGCTGTAAATGGAGTCCAAAACTTGCAAAATATGAAGAATTGTGTGTCTATATGTGTAATGAAATAAGCAAAGAAGAGACATCCAGATTTTTTATGGGTCTGGTAATTGATTGCCAATTGCTTTGTGTGGAATTTTCATCGTTAATAGATATGTTATTGTAGGCTTCCATTGCAATGTTAAACATTCATTCATTTATTTTGTTTATTTTAAAACTCACAAGTACTTCCTTGAAGAAATACGAAGTTTTGCCTTCATAAGGAAAGCAAAACACAGAACTGACCATTTGAAAATACTGAGAGACTGGTTACTGTGTCAGTGGATGTGCAGCAGTTACATGATAGATGCTAAAGAGAAATAAAGTGCTCCCTTCGGTGTCTTCAATTTTACTAAAGGTTTGGGGGAAGAAAACTTTGCAAGCTTTTGTAATGCTCGTGACTGATCTTAAAAACATTTGATGCATGCATGCAAATACAAATTAGAAAAATGCTGTTGGGAAAACTCAATGTCTGTGTGTATGTATTTGTTGTTTGGTTTTAGCTTTTCTTTTGGGAAAGACAAAACATGTTTTTTTCCAGTGAGTAATGGAAAAATTTGATACTTCTGTGCTACTGGGAAACCTGGTATTATTAGCCACAGGCGTGTCAAAGTGAGGTTGTGCACTGTTGGTGAAAGAATTGATTATGCCAATGTCACTTCCTTCATGGCTGATGCCATGCTCATCCACCAAAGCAGAAATCAAACTGGGTGACTCCTCAGTACCAGCTCATGTTGAAAAACAAGTTTGACCCTCTTAAAACCAGTTTTCTGTTTGTCATTTTTACATTTGATTACACAAAGTGCTATTGGCTTTAACAAACCAGTTCAACTCCCTATTAGAAAATTGCATAACTAAATTATTTGTTTGCAGTCCTTAACCCCCCAATACTTAAACATTTGGATGTATACATGTGTGCGTGTGTGTGCACTCATGACTGAGATAGAACAAGAGAAAGAGATAGATATTCATTGGGTGTTATTGTGAACTCATTTCCTTTCACAGTTTAATAATTATCCAACTATATTTTTTTGCTTTTTCTCTTTTTGTTGTTTTTTGTTTTGTTTTAGTTTTTGATTCTTTCCAACTTAATTTTAATGTGAGAGTATTATGGTTTAGGAAATAGCTAGCTTGAAGCTTATTGTGAAATCAGTAAAAATTTTAGAGCTAATGAGAGAAATTGACAATAATCTGAAATCTTGAAGAGCTTGAGGCACATATTCTTCCTAAAATAGAGGAATATGGAAGAACACATGCTATCACTCTACCAGGCACAAATAACAGTGAATTGAAAAGATATAAGATAGGCCTAGATGCTTATTTATTTTTGAGTTTTATCATGATATTTTATGCTATTTATATTCACTTCTATATTATTTACATAATATATATATTTATGTCTTTTTGCATTATTTTACTTACATTTATATTTTATTATTATGGAGATGCAGATGAAACTTAAGCTTACATTTTATTGTATATAAACGAGCGTTAATTACATGAATCTCATAAATCACACTTGGCTAATATGTGGGTTGGGGCAATGCAGGTGGGGCTTTATATGAAACAATTATCAACCCACTAATTAATGCTGGTTGAAAATGGGCAATGGGTACATTGAAGTTAATATACTAATCTCTTGTTTTATATGTATTCATCATTATCTGTGGTAAAAAATTAACAGACAAATATCAGCCACTTAACACATTAATGTGAAATTAATAAAAATCACCAGGATATTTTGCAACTTTATGAGATGGCTTTTGGCTTGAAGAAATATCATGTAATAACACAACCAAGAAAGGGAATAAACTCTTGTTTAAATATCTCCCTAGGTTTGTATTAGATTTCAGTGCTGAGTATATAAGCTGCTCTAGTTACTACAAACTACAAAAAAAGGGATTTTTCCACAGGGAACCAAATACACACAAAATTGTTAGAAGGACTGGTCAAGTTAAAGGGACTTCTGGATTATTGAGCACCAGGGAACATAAATAGATAAAAAATCTGCTCCTTTCAGCACAGCTGACACAGCTGCCTCCTGGCACCCACAAGAACTAAAGACTAGAAATGTTGAATTCAGTTATAGAAACTTCCCCAAACATTCACATTTCTGTGACCTGTTTGCCAGCTCATTTCTCTCTCCCTTTTTTTTTTTTTAGTCTCATGTAGGTGCATCTAATTGATGAAACTTAATTTTAATTTGCTACCAGAACTCTAGCTGCAAGAGAATCTGGGAGATGCAAATTTTCCAACTGGAAGGAGGGTAGGATGGAAGTTGGATGAGGCTATTCACAGTATCTACAGGATAGATACTTTCAGAAATGTTTTAGAAGATCAAATTCATATAATAAGAAATAGTTTTGGAAGGCCTGAATTGTAAAGTGACTAAACCTTTTTTTTTAAGTACTCCCAAAGTTGAAAAAGATTACTTAGTCAAGCAACATGATAAAATTGACAGGTTAAGTACTCACAAGATGCACTTAAATATAGTTTACTTAGTTATTTGCCTAAATACCTATAGATGAAAGAAGCCTGAATTTTCTTCCTCTCTTAATTCTCAAGGTGATTTTTGAAGAAACTTGGATTTTCTAAGTGCTAGATGAGATTATAATGATTAAAACAATAAGTTGCTCACTTTTTATAATGGAAAAATTATAATCTGGAGAAAACATATAGGCCAGCATAGAAACAGTACCCCCCAAAATAAGAGTCGATTAGGGGAATGATAGCTTCATGAGGGCACTGTAAATCCTAAAAACCCATCAGCAGCTTTTGCAATGTCTGTTGATAACAAGTGATTTTCTCAATATGTTCACCAGGATGGCAAATTTTGGTTACAAAAAACAAAAACAGTGGCTTAAATAATTATATTTGTAGATAAATTTAAAATTAAACAGAAAATGATGTGGAAAATGTGTTCAACTGCAGTCCAAAGAATTACCTGGCTTGGTGAGAGGAAAGTTATTAACAGAAAGTTGTAAACTCAGAGCTGACTTATTTCTTCATTTAGAGTAAAAAGATAGAAGTGATCAAAATTTGTATATGTGATTATTTTAATGATAAATAGTAGTTTATGTGTATGGCTTTTTAAAATTGCATATAAGAACTGTGCATTTAAAATAAAGGTTGATATTTGGTATAGTTATCAATTATCAATATTTTGATAATTTAAAATTATCAATAATTTGAGACCTAGTTCATTAATGTGCTATTATTTCCCTTTAATGAAAATGTGTCTTGATAAATATTTTTCTGAGATATCCAGAAGATCACTCCAACATGTTACACAAAGTGCTGGTGTTTTTAACAAAAAGTTAGAGTTAAAAAACTTTCGCCACTGGTAGCATTGACTTAGCTAAAGCACTATTACCAGTTTGACAGTGTCCCGTGCAAATCTGAGAAGAAAACAAGCAAGAACCAAACAAACACAATCCAGCCATAACTGTGACACGTTTATCCCTTCCTTCATGTGACTATGGGTTTTGAGTTGGAATCATACTGAGACACACAGAAAAAGACTTTCTTCAATGCTGCTTCTTTTTTGAAATTCATGCATTTAGCATTGTCAGGAAGCCAGGAAAAAAAGCTTTTATTTTGTTTGCTTTTCTGTGATTAGTAATTCAAATTATTATTTAAAAAAAGTATATATTTGAAATAGACTAATAAATTATTTTACTTAATTTAAAAAAAGGTTTAAAAGAAATTTTGAGCTTACTGCAAACCCTTTATTCTCAAAGTCCCCCTTGAGGGTAATCTATCTTCTCTTCGTGTAGTTTTATTTTGGTGGACAGCATTATTTCTTTCAGGATAGTCTTCTTGAAATTAAATGTATCATCAGCTGGTATTTTTACAAACCTAATAATTATGGAGTCAATTTTAACATAACAGTTGGTAGAAGATAATGGCGTAAAATGGTCTTTCATTTCACACTTTGCAACATGATTTTTTTTTCAAGAATTTTCTGAGTAGGAGAAGTATAAGTGTCAATGGACAGGTACCCCCCAAAGCAGACTAACTCTTCTGAAATAAGCTGCTAGCAATGAACAAAGTCAGTCATGCATCCATCCATTTATTCATCCAGGAGCTATTTATTAAGTGCCTACTATATGCCAAGCATTGTACTAGGTTCTCAGTACACAGTGATGGACAGACAGACATGAACCTTGCCCCATGGAACAGACAGTTTGATAGGGAGGAACACAGGGAACGAGGAGGCAAACAGCTGCAAGCACAACTTAGCTAGGGGCTATGATGGAAAAATATTTGGGACCCTGATATCATTTTCATTTAAAGCTGCTATCACAAATGTCACGTAATAGGTTAGCTGAAATAATGTGATGTGCTTGGCACACAATTTTGAGGCTAGAAGAAATTGAAAATCAAGATATGGGTGAGGTTAGATTTCTCCCCACAGACTGTAGGGTTTTGCCTGCAGCTGCTGGCCACCTCGGGCTACGTGGGTTGTGTTTTGCCTCCTGGCATACAGCCTTGTCCTCTCCTTTCTCGTGTCTGTGACTTCTGGGTTTTCTTTATAAGGCCTCCAGTCATTCAGATTAAGGCCCAGCCTGGTTCAGTTTACCACCGTTTAACTACAAAAATAGCGTGTTCTAAAGGTCTTGTTTACAGTAGGTTCCCAGTCACAGGGACGGGGATTAAGATGAAGAACATGTTTTTGTCAGGGCGAGTCGGCCCACCACAGAGGGAAAACAGTCAGGGGCTATTATGGACTGTTGTGGGAGTGAGCCTCTCCACGAGACAACACTTAAATCGCAATGTAAAATCGGGCGTATGGGAAGGTCCAGCCTTAGATATGTGCATGTTTCTGAGACACCTGAGTATAGAATGTGCGAGTGTGTCTACGATGTGGTGAGTGCTGTTGGTTTGCTTCTTTACGCCAGAACATGCAGGGGCACAGGTTGGTGTTTGGTTTTGCTAAGAGTTTGGTGGGAACCATTGAAGGGTATCAGCAACAGAACAGAAGTTCAGATGGATGTTTAATGCAAGTATATTCTTGTCTGGATAATGGGCTAGGGGGAGATAAAGGCAGTGGTAAGCCAATAAAAATAAACAGTCACTTATTGAGATCAAAATGCTACATGGAGAACAACGGTGGTGGAAGCAATCTAGGGTTTTCTCTAGGATGTGTGACACCTCAGATGTACATGATGTAACATCCACATTTTGTCTCAGGAACTTTTTCAAACATTTTTAAATATTAATTCCTTTAATCTTCATACTGAATCAAGAAATAGACTATTTCTTTAAAACCTTCATTTTAAAACAGAGGAGACTAGGACACAGAGAGGTTAAGTAACTTGGCCAAAATCGTGCAGTTAGTAAATGTCAGGGTGAGGATTTTAAGCCAGACTCCACAGTCTTATACTCTAATAGCCAGTTTAATATTGGATCTGGAACTCAGAGGAGATACTGAGCTAAAGATATGAATGCTAGAACCTCTATAGATCGTATTTAAATCCATGAGAATAGCTGAGATTATCCAGAGAAATAATGTCAAAAGAAAAAGTGTGTAGAATCCAGAATTGAGGTATGGGGAACTGCAACATCTAGAGATTAGAGCATGGACAATAAAACAAGCGAGGCTGAAAGGAATTGCCAGACAGATTAAAGAAAAAGCAAAAAGAATTCACTATTAGAGGTGTGTTTTAGCTTGCTAATGATGCTGGAATGCAATATACCAGAAATGGGTTGGCCTTTATAAATGGAATTTATTAAGTTAAAGTTTACAGTTCTAAGATCATAAAAGTGTCCAAACTAAGGCATCCAGAGAAAGATAATATGCTGGTTTGAAAATGTTATGTACCCCCAAAAAACCATGTTCTCTTAATCCTCATTCAATATTGTAGGTTGAAAACCCTTTTGATTAGCGTATCTCCATAGAGACATGACACTCCTAGCACCGGGTGTGACCTTTTGATGAGATTCCCTCTGAGAAGATGTGGCATGCCTAATTGTGGACTTTTGACTAGATGGGGATGTGATTCCACCCATTCAGGGTGGATTTGATTAGTTTACTAGTGTACTTTAAAAGAGAAAACATTTTGGAGAGCTCAGAGCTGAGGCAGATGCTTGCAGAGCAGGAAGAGCCAACAGAGCCAACATGAGACCCAGACATTTGGAGACGCAGGGCCTAGCAGATGTCACCATGTGCCTTCCCATGGGACGATAAGCAAGCCAGAACCCAGAGTTGTGTCCTGCAGGAGCTAAGTGAAGGCCAATAGATGCTTCGAGAGGAAATCATTGGCATCGGAAGCTGGAAGTAATGGAACCAGGAACAAAGATGAGCAGACAACAGCCATGTGCCTTCCCAGATCACCCTTCTTTGAGCCGAGGTATCTTTCTCTGGATGCCTTAGTTAGGGCATTTTCTCTGCACTAGAATTGTAAATTGTAACATTAAATTCCTTTCAAAAAGCTGTTCTATTTCTGGTATATTGGCAGCATTAACAAACTGATACACATACCTTGGCTCAAGAAAGGTCGATGGCATCCAGAACACTTCTATAAGCTGGGGAGGCACGTGGCTGGCAGCTGCTGGCCCTTTGGCTTCTGGTTTCAAACAGCTTCCCTGAGAGCATTTTCTTTCTGCATCTCCAAAGTTTCTGTGTTGGCTCTGAGCTTTTTCCAAAATGATTCCTTCTTAAAAGACTCCAGTAAGTGGATTAAGACCCACCTTGAATGGGTGGAGACACATCTCCATGGAAACCACCTGATCAGTGATTCCACCCATAATTGGGAGAGTCAAATCTCCGTGGAAGCAACTTAATCAAAGTTTCCACCCAGAATAATAGGCCTGCATCCACCAGATTGGATCAGGAAAGAGAACATGGCTTTTGTGGGGTATGCAATAGTCTCAAACAAGCACAAGATGTTTCAGAAATGTTTCGGGAGGTGTTTTAAGAAGCATGGAGGTATCAACGTTGTGAATGTTTACAAGTTGTGAGACTAGTGCAGGGGAGGTAAGAGCCGTTTCAGTAGAGTGCAGAAGAAAAGCATGGCTGGAACAGGAGGCGAGAAACTGAAGAAGAAAGCATAGGAAAAAAATTTCCAAAATTTGTGGCTGCAGAAGGAGAAAAGAACCTTTTTTTCCCTCATTTCGTTTTAGAGGGAGCATTTATAGAATATGAGAGATTGATGCGTAAAGGTACGAGGGATAAGTGGAAATCAAAGAGCTAAATTAAAATTCATTATTTGATGACAGAAAATAATATCAAAAATATCTTTTTTTTTAGATAATATCACAGACTCTCCAATAAAAACGAGTTGTAATGTTTTTGAATTAGTAACAGAAATCTATCCAGATTGCGTTATAAGAAGACGCATGAGTTTGTAAGATATATGATATTAGACATATCTGGTGATAAACTTTAATTGTAAATACATCTAACTTGGAAGCCTAAATTTCAAAAAAGAGATGTATCCAAAATGTTTGTTATGCTCACTGAATGGCAAAAAATACGTTTGTAAAATATATCTTAGCAATCTCCCTTAAGAAATATTCATTTGGTTGAAATATCCCATTATAACTTTATATTAAAATATCTGCATGGAGTATTAAAATATCTGTATGGAGATAAGTAGACCAGATAAGAATAACCCAGTATACAATTCATAAAGCTTAAGCTGCTGTAAGGATACAGCCAAATCTGTTTTCCCAGAATATTTTCAGTTACTGAGTAGAAAATAAGAAACCCTGAAGTAACTACTATTAAATTCTGCACAAACTAAAGGTATTTGATTTCTTTATATGAGATTTTTTTCTTGTCATTGAGAAATTGCAAAGAAGCCTTTACAGAAGCTTATGGCTTTGACAGTATTGCTAGATGCTGTGCATACCATCTATTTATTTAGGAATCTTTTGTAATAGGTTCTAATTACTAGATTAAAAAAAAATAATTTACATTGCAGTCTCCATACCATTAAAATGTGTCTAATTTTACTGCATCCTTAATAAAATACATTTATATGTAACTAAAAATTACATTCTTGAAATATTTACATGTGCAGATATAATTAGGCAAGATAGTATATAGTATCTTTAATATGTATTTACTGTTAATAAAAAAGCATCTTCTATTTTTCCAAAATTGTATTTTGAGAAGAATATACCTTTTTCTGCTCACCCCATCTCTTTCTCTCTATTCAAAAAGCACTTGGTTTGAAAGTCATCTTTTATTTGAATTTTGTAGTTTGCACACATGTGTTTGAGTAAATATTGACAAATGTATCAGACTGGTGTTATTTGTTAGTTACTTTGAAGTCCAAGTTATTTTTTTCAGGATTCTAGCCCTGTTACAGTAATTTGCCAATCAATCAAAATGGTAATAGATGGATACTCACCAGACTTTGGGGTGATATAAGGGCAGTTATTTAACTGTTATTTTTAGATTAAAAAAAAAATGTGTCCGTATTCTGTCACAAATAAGAGCTGTACTGATTAGCAGTCACCAGCCTTGATTTAGTGCTGCTCCAGGACTACATGACAGCAGTAGATTCCTTTCAAGTTAGATTTTTGTTCCCAGGTAAGGTTCTAAGTCTGAGTCCAGATAATGGCGGCTTGACTATATTAAAAATATTAACTATACCTGAATTGCTTTGAAGAAAGAGAATCTATTTTTTTTTTTTTTTTTTTTAACATGGGCAGGCACCGGGAATCGAACTCGGGTCCTCTGGCATTGCAGGCAAGCCTTCCTGCCTGCTGAGCCACTGTGGCCCGCCCGAGAGTCTATTTTTGAAGTGTTTCATAATCATAGAAATTTTCTAAGACTGTGGTTCTTTTTTCTCCTGAGGGACTTTGTAATAGAATCATGCAAGAAAGTCTTCTGACCTGTTCCTTAATACTCTCATGCCGCATGTGGAATCACCAGATGTAAACCCCATTACTGTGGAGAAAGTGATATGGAATTAGCATCATGACATTCTGTGGGACTTCTGAGATGATTGACCCATGTTCTCAGCTTTGGATTGGACAATACTAAAGTGTGTCTGGGCCCAGTGCAAAACCTCAGATAAAGGCACTTTGATCTGAAAAAGGTTTTTAAAATGATTTTTTTTTAATTCACAAAGGAGATAGTTTCATATTAAAACTTATTTAGAGTTAGAAATAAAAGGACTAGCATAAAAGTGAATGTCTTTATGTGTTTAATGCTTATTAAAGTAAGCATCCCACTAAGGACAGAAACAGAAAATCATCTCTAAGCTAGAGCATAAGAAAGTAGGGTTATATTTTGTGAAGGACTTTTTAAAGAGAAATGTGTAAACAACTATCATGAAGTAGACTATGAGTACTTCTTCTCTGTGTAAATTGATATATCAATATTTTGAGTTTTTCCTGCATTCATAATTGGTAAATTTTTTGATCCCAGTTTATATTTCAAATCGATAATTTTCCTGAAAAAAAAAAGAAAAAATCAAAATAATTTAGCATTAAAGCATGTGGTTTCTTGCAGGTTACATAAATTGTATTTTCATTGGGATAATACACAGACAGGTACACAAAGTGTAAAAAATATGGCATTGTCTTCAAAGATCTTAGCAAACAGATAATCATGACATACTGTGAACCCTACCACAATAGAAGCAAATGCAAGAGTTCACAACTAAGGCCTGAATATAGAAATTATGTTTCTTTTCTGTCAGGCTAATGGACATTAGTGATTTAGAACAGAAATGCTCAGACTTCAGTAACAATGCATTTGACCAAGACACATAGGGTATCTTTGTAAATGGAAAGGAGACTGGAAAGCATGAAATTTTCATACTGGTTCATCAGTAAGGATATTTACTCTTGAAAGTGGCAAGAAATCAAATATAGGGAATTTACTGGTTTATGCAACGTCGATCAAGAGTAAACTCGCTTCGAGTTCAGACTGACACTGTGGTCAAATGCAATCATCAGGTTGAGGTTTATTTCTCTCCATCTTCAGTCTCTACTTCCTCGACATCGGCCCATGCGGTTGAAAAATGGCTGTGGTAGGTGCTGTTCTCCATCCTTTCTTTTTCACATCCTGCGGAGTAAAGAATAACTCCGCTTCCTGAGCGCTCAGGCAGAAAATCCGAATTGAGTCACTGAGGTGACTTGGAGTTATGTACCCAGGGAAAAAACAAAACAAACATTTTCTTACTCTTAATTCCTTCCTGTGGGTGTGAACCGATTGGCAATGAGACTCAGTTAAGGCTTGGGTCAGCCAAATCAGAATGGATCTTAATCCTGTTACTGGAGGCTTTATTGGGAAGGTCACAGAGGAAGAAGGTCATGGGACAAACAAGAAGCTGGAGTCAATGGAGGCACCAAAAGAAAGGAGAAGATGTTGCCATGTGAGTTGTCATTAGACAGAAAAGCCAAGAACCCAGGATCTCTGGTCACTAACCCTGAACACCAGAGTCTTCTGGGAGAAAGTGTCGCCTTGCTTAATAAGGTGAATTTTGGACTTTGCCTAGCCTCAAAATGATGAGCTCATAAATTCCCGTAGTTAAACCAACCCATTCATTGTATGGTATTTGCTTTAGCAGTTGGGAATATAAAACAGTCATTGATGCTTGATGATCCATTCCTGAACTCATGATTGTGAGGGTGAAGGATGATCTGATTATTCATATCTTAGGCCTTGGGTCTTATCTCTTGAGCAGGACAATTCAAAGAACTTTGTCTAAGATATCTGGACTGAAATTAGGTGAGGAAGTTGATTTCCCAAAGCTAAATTGGGGTAATAAAACTGCAATAAAATGCAATGGCTAATACATGGAGGGAAGTAATGAGTTCCTTTCAAGCAGTTATTTCTACGTAGTGGTGAGATGGGTGATTTTAGTTTTAGTTTTATTTACAGAATAGAATAAGGGATAACTTTTTTTTTACCAGCTATCTGTGTAGAGAATACATAAGTATTTTTAAAAATGTAGCACAACGCAAGATAATTTAGAGGGGCTGACACATATAAATGAAATTTCAGTTTATACTCATTAAAATATTATGTCTATGGTAAAGAGTGAAATAATTTCACTGTGCTTTGTAATATTAGGTTCTCACCTAGAGAATGGTCTTTAATTTTAGCAAAGATCTTTTAAAACAGATCAGATTATATTCAGAGATAATAAGGGTACTTAGGAATATTGAAGTTTACTTTGTAGAAGAGAAAAGAGGGGTTATATCAAAGACATCTTCATATCTTTGATGTGCTTTTCTATTTGTGTGTAAACTTACTCTTGATTACCCCTGAGAATTAGGACTCAATGGGAAAAGTTATGAGAAGACAATGCAGGGTGTTCAGGATTATATAGTGACTATCTGAAGACAGTGAAGTGTTCCAATAGAGGTTGGGTATCTCTCTGGGCCTTGTGGAGGTAAATTCTGCAAGAAGAATGACTAAATTAAATTTAGGTGGCCTTTAAGATTCTAGTTTTTCCAAAATTAAACATCTGGCTAAATGAAATTGATCTGCTTATTAGTTAACCTGGAAATAAATGCTTTTATTATCATTCTTTTATATTTGGCCATTTGTCAAAGTCTCCTAGATTGTTAGTGACAAAAAAAAATTCTAGTTAAGAGTTACTTAACAGAAGTAACTCAGTAATTGAGTAATTCAGTAAATTACTGAAGTAATTTACTTCAGTAAATTGACTGAATATAACCTGAATTCATGGTATTCTCCTAACAGTCTACTATTGCATGGAACATTGCTCCAAATCTCATCACATCATGTTTTATTGATGCCTACATAACTGAAGGACACTATGAAGAAAAGGAAGAAAAACCTATTTTATATATATGGAATAATGATTAATTACCCTTGGCGAAGAAATATCTTGAGTTGTCTCAGGAGGAAAACCCCAATGACATTAAGCTTAAAGTAGGAGGGAATTTACATTAGTTGCTTTTGATGCAAAAGACAGGAAAGAAAAGCATTTAGATGAAATATTTTAGACTAGAAAATAAGAATTGTGAATATATTTTAGGAAATGTGCCTATCGTATGTAATTGGGAGGCATGCAAGTGAACATATAATACTTCTCTAATTAAAAGAAGTTGTTTTTTTTCCAGAAAATAATTTCAGTATCAGGAAAAAATAAATGAATGTACCAATTATGTTGGTCACTTTCTGTGTCCTTTTAGCTATACTACCCTTAGGATATATGGTCTAGCATGTAAGCAAATAAAGAGGCTAAAGTCAGAATGTGTATCGCGTGTAGACAGTTAAATAATTGCCTTGAAAAATACCACTGTGACATGGAGGTGGGAACGTAATCAGGATATACAAATCAGAAGACAAAGAAAAAATGATAACGCCGTGGCTTTGAGCGCGTGAAGCAAGTTCATTAGGAGAATGTAATGAAATGCTTGGGCCCTCTCCCTACTAATAATATTCACTTACATCAAAGTTTCTGGGAATTAATATTCTTTCTTATTATTGCCGCACTATTTCTCACGTTCAGCAGGGGACTAGTGGACATATGTGGGGTGAATGCTAATTGAGTCCTTTGAAACGGCGCTGTTCTCAGGGACTCTGTGACCTATTCCTAGTCAGTTCACTTCTCCCCTCTCTGAGATGACTGTTTCCAAACTCGTCACCTTTATTCAGTCCTTCACCCCCTTTCACCTCTTCTCTTAGCTGAATATCTTGAGTCAAGCATCCCTAAGAAAATAAAATTAGAAGAGAGCTCCCACGGGCTCCGACCAGCAAATCCATTAGTATACTGCCTCTGTACCCTAATATGCTCTGCCTTCTTGGTTGTTTTGGTAGTTAAAATGTCCTTAACTATAAGAACAACCTTTCCATCTGTGCATAAAGTGCCACCCCATATGCTAATTCAGGAACGTCACTCCAGCAATTCTCTCTTCTGCAAATTCATTTTGACTTCTACTGGCCACTCCAAGCTGTATACAATATGCCATAACACATCCTTGAATGTCCTGCATTGCTATATATCCTTCTCAGGTTGCTCTCCTATTTCCCAGATTTCTTTTATATCTAAACTCCTCTATAAGTGTTGTCTACACTCTTGTACCAGTTTCTCATGTGTCCTCTGCATTCAGACCCTTAGTGGCTTCATCAGTATCACTGCCTCCACCCTTGCCCCGGTATCAGCTAGGAAGTGCAATGTGATACTGTTGCAACATCAATAATAACAACAACAATGGAACTTTGAAAGGTTCAGAAGCTTTTGAAAAAGACTAAGTTTATTTCTTACTTATACTACATGTTGCAAAGGAGGCTCTACTCGTCCTAGGCGCTCAGGTACCCAGGCTCCATCTCCATCTGCATCTACCCTTACAGAGGCATCTCATTGCACTCAGAGTAAAATCTCAAGTCTCCACCCTGGCTCAAAAGGCTTTTCAGGGGCTGAAGGCTGAATATAACACCAAGGTGGCACTTCTCAGGCAGCAAAACCATTAACTGAGGTTCTAATCATACATCCTTGACATTTCTAATCATTTATTTGAACAAATTTCTGATAGAACCCATGATTTCAGAGCTTGAATTTCACAACGATGCACCAATTTAAGTTTGCTTCTCCAAGCTGAAATATAGCTTCCCTCTGATTTTATCAAAATGACAGCTGTGAACAATGTGTAAGGTCTTTAACTAGTAAGAAGTTTTAATAAAACCATCAGCAGAAAGCTAATTAGCGTATGAGTTACTCTTTGCTGTTCATAGAGAGTCTGTAAAATATAGTGCATATGAGACAAAAATCATAAAAATTATGATTTTAATTTTTTTCTAAAATGCTATTTATGGAAGGATTTAGCAATGGTAAGAAGGGATGAAGTGTGAAAGTCAGCACAAAAGATGAATCAGGACAGAAAACCATTTAGGGACAGGAAGGGGAAGTGAGACAGGAAGGAGTTCAAAGCGCAGTTTGGAAGATGTTTTTTCACTCAGTTTGATGCATTTGTAATTGTAGACAGATAATAAATATGACCAATTAAAAGCTTTTGTCTTTTTGTCCAATGAAAGACTGTATCAGCAAGACCCAGTGTTAGAGACTTATGATTTCTCCCTCTGTTAGTTTTCTTTTCTTCTCATCCTGCCCACTGGGTGAGTAGGTTTGCCCCTTTACTCTAACCATGTGGTTTGACTGGCATATTGGCCAGGATTCTCAGGGAAACAGACAATGAAAGTATTATGAGAGGTGGTATAGGAATTGGTTCACACACCTATGGAGATGGGAAAGTCCAAATTCCCTACAGCAGGCCACAAACTGGGAAGTCTGGTAAAGTTTTTGATGAATTCCCCGTGAGAAGCTGGCTGGCTGGAGTAGAGATGGAATTTTTCCCTTCTGACTGGTGAAATCATCAGTTCTCCCTTTAAAGTCTTCAGATGATTGGATAAGACTTCTCTCACCATTGAAGGCAATCTCCTTTGTTGATTGTAGATGTTATCAGCCATGGATACAACCAATTTACTGATGATTTAAATCCATGAATTTTACCCACAGTAACAATCAGGCCAGTGCTCACTTGACCAACCAACTGGACACCATAATCTAGCTAAGTCGACATGTGAACTTAACCATCACAAATGAGGTTGCCATCACCACCTCCTATCCACTTGCAATCATCACCTCCAGTCTATCCATGACTGTAGGCAAGTGACCCAAGTTGGGCCCAAATCCTTTCCCTGGATTTTTCCAAGAGGCTAGGAGGAAGATCTTTGCTTCTCAGGTGGCGTAACTGGGCAATATGAATTCATCGTGTTGTGAGAGGCAGTCTTGAAGATAAAGCTGACACATGGAAGCAGAGAAAAAGATGAAGAGGACTTTTAAAGTTTTTTATTCCTATGATGCCGATATCCCTGGAAATAGCCATCTCCTTGACCTCCTGCCATTATATTGCATGATTTAGTTAATTCATCCATTTATCTAAGCCAGTTTATATTGGGATTCAGTCATTTCCAACCTGAATGGTCTCTACTGAAGCAAATCTCCATACAGGTTTAGAATAATTATAGCAATTTAAAAACTATTAAATCATAGGAGGTAGAATATAAATTATACTAAGGGAAATTTTTGTTTGTCATTCAATGAATCTTACCTTGCTAAATGACTCCCTATAGGAAGAAAAATAATATTCCTCTAATGTAGAAGCTTGTTTATGTGGTAGCCTGCTATAGAGAGTGAGCAAATATATATTTCATTAGATTTAGAAAGAAAATTTATTGATCAATTCAAGACTTACTTGTCAGAAAACAGGTGACTCTTGTCTGCTTTATTTTACAAATAAAATTTTAAAAAATCCAAATGGTCTTTGTAACTTTATTCTAGGTTTAAAATTGCCTTTCCTTTTGATTTTCAATTTTAAAAGATGGAATTTTATAGCTGAAGTATAAAATTAACATGCTTATCTCTCCAAACTATTAATAAACATAGCACGTCAACTCCAGACAAATTAGACATAACACAACATCCCACAATGCTGTTGCAGTTATTAGCTTCTCTAGTAATTGTAGTTCAAAAGAACCCTGTATCCTTTGTGTTACATGGCAATCCATAATGTATTTCTCTTATACCTTTATGCTATTTCTTTTTCTAGCTGCCCCTTGAAAACCCATATCCTATTATAATCCTGCAGTAACTATCAAGGTTCTTTGATAATTTCCATTATTGAGATAAACAGAATATAATCAGTGGGCCTGTCAGCTGGAATTAGCCTTAGGAAATATGTACTGAATATCTTAACTACTTTTTAAAAAATGATTTTCTTAAGCTTAAATCTTATTTTCAACTATTTATACTTAACTTCTCCTTGTGTGAACTGTGGGCAATAATGATTTGCCGTTAAAACTTGGTGTGATAATGGGGCTTCGTCCAATTATTTAAAAACTAATTGAAAAAAACTAATTGAGCTGATTTTGTGAAAAACTTATCAGATATTTGATTCATTATAGTGAATTCAGTTTGAACTTGCTTTAAAATAAAGATTTATTGGATTACTTGCCTTAGAAGACAGGATATCATAACTTCTCCATCATCTTTCTTCTCATCTCTTTCTCTGCTTCCCTGTCTAGCTAAAGTTTCATGTAAATACTCTACACCTTCTACTAAGAAGACATCTACAAGCTTCAGGCTTACACAATCTTTATAACACTGGATCCCAAGGAAAATCACATAACTCAAAATTCCCAGGGAATATTCTGATTAGCTAGCCCTAGCTAGCTACATCCATGCTAGGGATGTAGAATAATTGAGTAATGAGTTCACTCGTAGGACTGAGTTAGGTAAAAGATGAAACAAAGTCAGCCCCACCTAAAAACACATGGAATGAGTTCACCACAAGGATAAGTAGTATTCTGAGAAGAATGAGAAATAATTCTTGGAGAATCCTGCAGTCTTTAAAAGATATATAAGACCTGAACTCAGTTTTTATCAGCCTCACACAATAATTGTAATTGAAATACTCGCTAAAAATATATTTGGAGAGTCAAGTATTTAAATAGGTATATATGGGGTAGAAATTCAAATAGGTGGTATAGATTTTTTAAATTGTATTTATGATACTAAAGGAGTTCTGAGACAGAGGATGCCACAGAGAAGTAAATGAGCAATGAAAGCTCTTTGGAAGAAGAAGCAGTTTCACCAGGTTTCATAGATGGGTGGGATACAGATATTTAGAGATGAAAAATGTTTAAATTTAGGGCACCTATGCAATTCTTATCTCAGTGCCTTTGCTTAAGCAATTCCTCCTGCTTAGGTTACCCTTTACTCTGTGTTTGTCTGGCAAAAATCTACTCCCTCTGGACAGGAACTGTGTCTTCTTCATCTTATATCCTCTACTCTAATGTTCTGGAATATGGTATACATGTCTTTGGAGGACTCAGGTATAGAAATGTTTAGTAGGTTATTGGAAGTAGGAATGACCAACTTAGAAGTTTGAGCTAGAAATAGAGATTTGTTTATACTCAACATAAAGGTAGTAATCAAAAGGAAGAAGGTTGATAAGGAGTCTTCTAAGAGTTGGTAGCCTGAACAAATTAAAAGGCAAAAGACAAAACCCTATATTAGTACTTGTATTTGAGGAGTAGGCTAAGAAAGAAGAGCAAAAGAGAAAGAGACTGGTGAAAGCAAGTATCAGAGAACAAAGACAAAATATACCTTCAGTCACACTCAGGAAGAAGGTTTCAAACAGAAAGTCAAACCTGAAAAAATCAGCTGGAGAGAATAGAGGGAAGGCCATGAAATGGGTTGGCATTTCTAAAGGGGATTTAGTAAATTACAAGTTACAATTCCAAGGCCATGAAAATGTCCAAATTAAGGCACCAACAAGAGGATACCTTCTTAGAGAGAAGTCAGCATCAGGTTCCTCTTCACATGGGAAGGTACATGGCAACATCTGCTGGCCCTTTGCTCCTGGGTTTCATTGCTTTCAGCTCCTGATTTTACTGGTTTTTACTCCAAGCATCTCTGTGCCTCACTTAGCTTCTTTGGTGCAGACTCTGGATTTCATCTCTTAGCATTTACAAACATCTGCATCTTGATTTCGTTTCTCTGAGACCTGTGTTGGTACTCTCAGCTCCTGTGAGTCCTGCTAACATCTTCTGAGGAGTTTCTGTCTTCTCCAAACATCTGTGCTTTCTCCCAAATGTCTCCCTTTTAAAGGACTCCGGTAAACCATTCGAGACCCACCTTGACTGGGCGGGATCACAATGCCATGGAAATAATCTGATCAACAGGTCAAACCCACAACTGGGTGGGTCGCATCTCCATGGAAACAACCTAATCGAAAGATCTCATCCTCCACTCTGTCCCCCACAAGACTGGACTAGGAGTAAGAGAACATGGCTCTTCTGGGGCACACAGCAGTTTCAAATCAGCACAGGCCAGGCAAAGGCTGGAGAGAAGGCGGCACGAGAAAGAGTGAGAAAGGCATTCAGGAAGGCAGGTCTTGATTGCAAAGGATCATGAGTATGAATATGATCACAGTGAACACTGAGGGCAAGTCTAGGTCCTGTTTGCTTCACTAGGAAGCTATGAGGAGCCTCCGAGGATTGAAAAGCAACGGTTTGACATAATCATAGCTAATGCTTAAGACATTAATTTTCAGTATATTGTCAGGGAGATTGCAGTGTGGAGAGACTAAAAGAAAGACTGGTTAAAAAGTCATCTTAATAAATACTCTGTAGCTCAACTCTTTCAAAATTGTGCTGGCGAGAGGTGTGCTGGTTCTGATCCCAGGCATATTGGAGGAGATAGCCCAGTAAAGTAGTAGAGAGAATCCTGATGCAGGGTGTGGCAGGCACAGCTCAGGGCTAGGGAAAGAGAACCTATATTAGGATTTAATCCAGCTGGGTTGTCACCGATGACGTTTCCAAGAAAGATGTGCGATCTCTGCTGTTTCCTCACTTTTCACTGGATGAAAAGTGTTGTTGGTAAATGAATAACAAAGAGTCAGAGGAAAATGGATTTGTGCCCATGGGGTGACTTCTAAAACACATCTGTTTTGATGTCAGCGCTTAAGTTTCATGATTATTCTGAGTTGTTAAATAACATTTTGGGGAGCCGAAATAACATTTTCTTCTTCTAATTTGTTAACGGTGATTAAAAGGAAGAAGTCATTAATTTTTCAATGTGATCTCTCCGCTAATCAAGTTGTCTCTAGACAGAGTGGAGGAAGAGAAACTACCTGTTTTGTCTGCCACTGAGTGCCCAGCAGCCAGCGCAGGGACAGGTACAAAGCAGATGTTGGACATGTTTGTTGAATAAAGGAAGCATCTTCACCAAAGGAGATGTGTGCTTTCCGTTTTATTTCCATTAAAAAGGATTTGTCTCCTGCCTGTGAAGTTTCCACAGTGAATTTTTCATTCTCTTTTCACTGCGCTCGCTGTGGTCATGTAGAGAAAAACCAAGTATTGTGTTCCCAATCCCTCTGCTGTGCGTGGCTTCTTAATTAGCTTTTCAAACACAAGGGAGATAAAACCTATTAATCCTCTGACCTTCACTGAATTCAAAAGTTTTTGTGTTAATTGTTTAGAGAAAATAATAGACAGTTCTGCTCTTATAAAAGTCATGGCACCTCTTCCAGGAAAGCGGGATGCCGGGCCAGGACATGAAAAGCTTGTATTTGAGCCGCCAGCATTTGCTGTTATTACATGATAGAAGAAAAGGCACTTCTAAATTTACCAAAACCATTTGTTTCCTTACAACTATAAGATAGATTTTAAAAATGAATTCTATCCTAAAGCGGCAAAGACAGAAATGAGGTCACTTGAGATAGTTGTATTTCTTGGTTCTTAAAGTCCTAAGGGGACCTGCTAGCTTCTAGCACTTGGCTGGCTTCTAGCTTCTTAATACTTCAGGATTCTCCTTTTTCGTCAGATCTGACCATTCACATGAGCCTTCATTTCTGCTGATGGTGTTTCAGTCACTCAGATACTGAAGACAAGCTGATGAAAACAATCACCCACCTACACGTCACAGATGAGCAAACAATCGCAATTCCATTTGTTTTCAAGAGTAAAATTTCCCAGAGCTCAAATGGGGAGGAATCCAGATTGGAACTCTATTCATTCTGACTCCCAAACCAGGGCTATCATTTCAGTATCAGCCACGGAGGGGCTGGGGGTGCTTCAGGTTCACCCAAGGTCGAGGTGACACACGCACCAGTTCGTACCAGTTCTTCTCATGTCATCAGTAAGCACACTGCCTGCGGGTCCCAAAGTTGTCCCGGTATGGCCAGTCATTCCCCATCAAGGCAGCTTAAAAAATCACACCCGTATCTACCTTCCCCCAGGAGATTAAGATTCTTTTGGGCCTCCTGTGGGCCCTTGTGCTCCCATTTGGAAAAGGCTCCTGGGGGTTCTGGTGTTTGGGAATCACTGATGAGGCCCATGGTGGAAGTGGCTGTGAGGGGTGAGAAAGGAACGTCAGCGGGGAGTCAGGGCCCCTGGCCATGCTGCCTGAGCAGTGGCTCATCCTCCCAGCTTCCCCTTTTCCT
Source organism: Tamandua tetradactyla (assembly GCF_023851605.1). Classification (NCBI taxonomy): domain Eukaryota; kingdom Metazoa; phylum Chordata; class Mammalia; order Pilosa; family Myrmecophagidae; genus Tamandua; species Tamandua tetradactyla. The sequence goes on along the minus strand of NC_135331.1, from coordinate 184,544,527 downwards.
TTACAGGCTCAGGGGTGCCGAGGGCCAGAGAGTCTGCTGGGATCGGAGGTTGGGCCTGGGGTCTGAGGTATTTTGGGAGAGGACCCTTTGTCAAACTGCGTGAGATTCCTGTAGGCATTTCCGTGGGAGCAGGAGGTGGGCAAAGAGGTATTCCTTTTGGTAATGACTGCTTTTAGGGCGCCGCTGTTTTTGATGGAACTATGTCCATTTCATTGTTGGAAGTTGGGGAAAGAAAGATAGAAAACTTGGAAAGATGATTGTTAATCTCTTTCTCTAGCTCTCTATAGATTTACTTTTATGATTGGATTGAGCAACTTCTTGATTCAATATGTTGTCAGCTGCCCAGTTCAACCATGCACACACACACACACTCACACAATGTGTGAACCAACAGCTGAAGACATATTTGCTGATGTGAACACGAGCTGATTTTTCAGTGTCTTTCCTACTGAGTCGCTGGAGGACAATAGATGAGCACCTCCCTTCCTTGCCGGCTGGCTCGTGTGCTCGGTGGGGAAATAGCTCTTACACTTGCCCTGCCCATCATGACAAGCTGCCTCTGGTTGATGTTATGACAGCGTGTCCTCACTGTGTGTGTATCCTGCCTCTGTTTGTGTATTACCCCTACCCAGCCTTGGATGAGTAATTTTACTTGTGAAAGTCAAGTAAGCAAAATATAGAATGAGCCCTGCACAGAAATAGCCTCTGCTACAAACATGACTTGAGGGTTGGAATTGTTCACATCAGCACCCCTGGTGGTGTTGAGCTTGACAAAGGCACCTAGGAGGGGGCATTGGTTTCGGAGTGGAATTTAGCTGTTGCTCTGTTGGAAGGAAAGTGCTCCTTTGGGTCCTTCTCCTTTGCCTTCAGGGTAAATGCTGTGAGGAGAAAGTAGAGAGGTGGTCTACGCTGGCAGCTTGGCAGAGCAGGCATCGGAGCAATAGTTTTCTCTTCCTGACCCTTCCAGCTGTCCTTTTGCTCAGGTTGAATGTAAGTGCTTCGTCTCTCACATTGTGCATTAAAATGCCAGTCTGTGCAATTTACAGTCCAAAAGGGCAAAGATACATGGGGGAATGAGGGAAAAAAATCTTCTCATTGGTTGACCTTTTTGGTCCCACTTTATATAGACATTAAAGAAGCTCCGATCACCGTATTTGAAATTCCTGATAATCAGAATCTTCAGAACAATAAAATAAATAAATAAATAAAATAAATCCCCCATGCACAGTTATTTATATACTCTGCTTCCAGCATTCGGGCATTAGAATGTAAAGAATAATTTGCACCCCTGAGCCTGAACATCAGAAGCCATGCCTGTCTCAGCAAGTTGAAGATAAAATCAAACTGCATTCTGTGATTTTGGTCATAGGGAGGGGTTGGAAAAAATTAATATCTGAAGGAATAATGTAAAAATAAAATGACAAATTCATTAAGAGGAATTTAGGCCCCAAATACTTGAATCTGAAAAGTGTGTTGTTGGGGATTGAATCATGCGCCCTATAAAAGGCCTATTCCTGTCCTAGCCTCTCTCTGGTCCTGTGCGTGTGAACCCATTTGTAAATAGGACCTTTGAGGACGTTACTAGTGAATGAGTGTGGGCCGTAATACATTATGGCTCAAGTCCTTATAAGCAAAGAAAATTGGTCATGGAAAGAGGAGCCATGGGATAAGCCTAAAGCTGCTGCTGGGAACTGCCTGAGGCTGGAGGTCAGCAGGACCTGGAAGAGAAAGGAGAAGATTCTGCCATGTGCATTGCTATGTGCTGCCAAAACCCAGGAACCTCAAAGTTTTATCTTCCAGCCAGAAGATACCAACTCGTGTTGGAAGCAACTGTTTTTGTCTCTGAAACTTGAGCCAAGAAATTATTGTTGCTAAGCCAACCCAGTGTATGGTAGTTGTTTTAGCAGCCAAGAAACTAAGACGTGTTTAAAATACTTACCTCATGTCAATTGTGAAAATTTCAAATTTTAAGAGATCATAAAATATTAATCTTATGAAACTGATAGAAAAGGAAGTGCAAAATAGAATGATTGGTGGTATGAAAATCCACTTCTAGATAAGTGATTTATGCTGATTTAATGATTCTCTCATTCATCTTAGATGTTCATTCATTCATTCATTCACTTGTTGAGTATCTCCCCTGAGAAATACACTCCTTTAGGTGTTAAGGAAAAGTCGTAACCAAGACCACATTCTTGCCTTTACAGAACTTACAGTCTAGTCATGGAAAGAGCTAATAAAGGGTGCATAATGCCATATCTGGTAGTGATAAAGGACTGTGAAGAATTACGACAGCAAAGGGGTAGAGAGTGAGGAAGGTACCATTTTCAACAGGCTGGTCGGGAAGGCATCTCTGAGCAAGACTTGACCGAAGTGAGGCAGGCAGCTGTGCACACGTCGGTGGAAAGAGTCCTATACAAAGAGCGAGCACAGAGGTCTCAAAGCTCCAGGAGCTGTAAGAGAAGGCGTGTGGTTGAAACAGCAGAGCAGGGCAGGGAGAGGTCGGAGGTGACATCACAGAGTCTTCTAGATCTGTGTTTTATCCCAAATGGGAAGGGATTCCTCAAAGGATCTGAGTATACATCATTTTAAGCATTTAAAAAAAAAAATGTAACAGTAGCAATAGAATTATTTATCATGTCCTTTGTTGGTTAGGAAAGTTTTTTGTTTGTTTATTTGTTTTTTTTATTTACCACTTGCTCTGTTCCCTGGAGTGACACTGTAGTGACTCAATTTTGCTGGCGAAATTCTTCTCTTTGTAAAAGGAAAGGCTAGTGCCATCTCGTGGCTAAGCTTGTGAACATCACCCCCAATCTTTCAGAATTTTTACAAAAATGGAAGTATTTAAGCCTAATGCTAAAGAAATTTTCACTAATATTTTCACCCTAGGTAAATATGTCTGAGTGCATAGAAAATGTGGATGAATTTAGAAACTCTAACAACATACTGGCTGATGCTGTTCTGTGCTTTGAACACCCTTTCAGTTTGGTGCAACCCAGTTGTTTTTGTCTATAAGCACAATGCCATTTGTATAGTTGGAATTAAATAAATACTTGTTCAATTGTAATGAACAGAATGTGTGGCCAGCACTGAGGTACTATCTGCCTTGTGTAATTATGAAACTAATATGAGACTAGAACTCTGTTTTAATTTTTTCATGGAAGTTTATTGCAAATGCTATGGACACCGCCTGCCCGACTTTGAGTCTTGGCTTCTTTGCCAATGAGCTGTGTGGCTGAACCTCAGTTTCCTCATCTGGAGAAACACTAATAATTCTAACCTTGGGAGTGGGGAGGAGTTGTGAAGATTAAATAAGAGCATGTGTAGGTAGTAGGCTTACCTACATACAGTCCATAGCACATTGCAAGCAGTAAATAAATGCCAGCTATTTTTATCATCATTTGTTCTGAGTAAACTTATTCAGATATCCTGAAACGCAAATAATGTCTCATGAAAAAATTACACATGGGAAATAAGTATCTTATGAGGATGTTTTAGTCTGATTATTCAATAAGCATTTTATCGAATATCTTCTTTATAATAAGCACAATTCTGACATATCCAGGAAACATTTACATTACTAAGAATTATGGAAAACTCCATGAGGGCAAACTTCTGGAACTTTAATCGTTGGCTTTCTGGAGTCGAGAACAGCACCTTGCATGCTAAATACTTGCTGAATAAATGAATGAATGAGAAGGGACTCTTTATAAAATAAAAATTATCCAGTTTTTCCTCTGGAAATTTTTTTTTACATTAAGAAATGGAACTTGATATGAATTAAAATATCTGTGTGGGGATGTATGCAAAACTGGAGTGGTATTCAAGATAATATTGTCATCCTTACATTTTTACCTAAAATAAGGCTGTTGATAATACTGCTGTCCTAGGTACTAATTTCTCAGCAATGCTTAAAAGATTTTGTATTACTAGCTGTGAGCAGGATCCTTAGCGGGAGGAATTTTGTACAACTATTATGAAATAACTAAATTTGACAGAGGGATTACTGCACAGAAAAAAGTGTCACTATGCAAAACAGGACTTTATCAACCTCAAAAGCAATCATATCTAAATTTAAAACTACAAATCCAGAATATATAGTTTTAGGATTGTGATAATGTTAAGATCCATATTATCACACTTTTAAGGCATAAAAACTTGTGTGTGTGTGTGGGGTAGAGTGGTGTAGTGTGGTATTGGGGTTGTGTGCATGTGTGTATATTTGTGTATAAGGTGTGGCAATGAAGAGTTTAATTTTGAAATAAATTTATCCCCTGCAAAGACATATTTTTGCATTTTGAATGGAGAATATTAGTGAGACAGACGGTATCTTCTGGGGAAGGCAGCCTTTCCATAAAGACAGGTCTTCAAAGGGGCAAGTCCTTGTCATGACCATGATCTTGGGTTCCATCCTCCGTTTTTATAGACTGGGTGTTTGATTGAGATAGCAAAGGTGATTTGATTCCTAAGACTTGACTCATTCCAACCACAATGTGACAAACTAAAGTAGAAATCCCCATCTATGAATTAGTGTCAATGCAGTGTATCTACTTAACAGACCAGATGCTCAAGGACACGGGGTTCTTTGGAAGCTAAATTGTAACCCCAAGGTAGTTTGGGAGCATGAAATCAGAGAAGAGGCCATAGGAATGGGATCAACGTCCAGTCGCCAAACGGTGATCCTCTGATGTCTCCCTCTCTGTTGTAACGACAGATCCGGTCTACTTTTCAGAGTTTGTGTTTAGGTTCTAAGGTACCTTCTCCTCTAGAAGAAGGAAACACCCAGTTAACCACTGGAATTCACTTTTTTTTTTGAAGCTTGAGGGCTGCCTATCCATTTGCAGTTGGCACAATTGGTCATTCATTTAGCAGATGTTAACCAAACTCGTGCCCAGTGCCAGCCCCTGTTCTAGGGGCTCAGGCCTCAAAGGTGGACAATGCAGATATCCTCCACATTCTTGTGGGGCTTGCAATCTAGTGGGAAGGAAGACAGCACAGAAAATGAAAAAAAAGGAACTAATAGAATTGAAGATCATGAGAAGTGCTTTATTGAAAGTAAAAAAAGACTAACTGTGAATGTGGGTGGCTGAGGATGAGCCTTACTTTATCCTGGGGAGACCTCTATGAGGGCCAATCATTTGAGGTAAATCCTCAAAGATGAGAGGGACTCAAATATGTCAAAATGGATGGAGAGCCTTCTGGGCAGAAGGGACAGCAAGCAGCAGCCCCAGAGGGAGTCAGTCCAATGTGTTTGAGGTTTGAGAAAAGAAGTCTGGTGTTGATAAAAAGTATCGAGTGAGGAGAAATGGGTATTAGATGAATATTAGATGACATCTAAAAGGTAGCCACAAGCTGCCAGATCAGGTAGGGCTTTGAAGAACTTTGTAAAATGTCTGAAAATTTGTAACAGAAAACTATTAGATGGTTTAAAGTAGTAGTTACTCATGGTCAGACTTATCTTAAAAAAAGCAGTCACTGTGCATTAGGGAGAATGTGTGGTAGCAGGGTGAGAGTGGCAGAAGAGCCTCCAGTTAGGAACTACTGAAGTAAGCAAGGTGTGGGATAATGGTGAATTGCTAGAGTCAGAGTGATTATTGGGAGGCAGTTTGCCGTTGGGTGTACACATTGTGAGCACACTGCCTTTACTTCAGAGTAGCTTTCCATGATGCTAGTATGGCAGACAGCTTTGGAAAACAGAGATGGTGTTTCCTTTTGGAGCAAAGAGTAAGCTTGCCTACAGATTTCAAAGACAGAAATATTTGTTTTCCTTCAAGCAAAAAGGTAGGCTTGCCTCCAAGAATAAGCTCTCCCTGCTCATTACAGAAGATTCAGTTATCTAATCTATTACTTTTCTGTTATGAAACTTGCTGCACGTATCACCTGACCCTCTTCACATCAACCTGTGAGAATTCGAGTTCAGGGAAAAGACCTAAAAAATGCTGATACTTTGGATACTTTTATTGCTTTGTCTGAGCCAGGAGTCTCGTCTTCAGACAACAGCTGGAAACTGTAACAGGCGAACATCTTAGTTTGCAAATATCAGACCCAGCACAGGTTTTGAGAGTGTTTCTATTTTTTTGAAGGTGGAGATTATATGTCTATATCTCTATCTCTATGTCTATATCTATACTACATTGTTATATCACCTGTATATTTATCATAGCTATCTATCTTTCATCTATCTAATCCACTTATCCATCTATCTCTGTATCTCTATATGAAGTTTTTTCCCCTAAGATGTAATGTTTGTTTTAAAATTTAACTCTCAAAAGGCTAATTTTATTATTTTCCCATTTCTAAGTTCTTGATTGGTAGCTCTTTGCTATTTCCCACATAAACTTCCCTATTCCCTCTTAAGCAAAAATTCTGCCCAGAAGTTGCAAACTCAAGCAATTAATTTTCCTGGACTTGAAGGAACCTGGTGCTTGCATATATACATTTACTATCTACGACGTGAACTCAAGGGCAGTATCAACTGCTTGCTAATATTCAATATATACGCATGGAAACCGTCCCTCAAATAATAAATTTCAAAACATCAAAGCAATATGAAGTCCTTGCTTTCTTTAACTCATACTTCTTATCTAAGCATTCTCTACACATTTTGTATAGTAAATTCTTATTACACATAAGGGAATTCTTATTTTACATTTTAATGATATGTTAATGGTCTCTAGATGGTTTTAATCAAAATTGAAAGATTTTCTAGTCTCAATGCTATCATTGATCAATATTTCAGAAAGTACCATTGAAGTATTGCTTATTGATTGGTACCTAGAAGAAGTGCTAATCACAAAGACCCAGCACGGGTTCCCTAAAATCAAATTAGCTTGATGAAATTAACTTAATTCTTTATTAGATAGTCAACTTGAAAATCAGAGAAATTGTATAGACTTGGCATATGGGTAGCAAAACTTTTGGAACAGGGTTTTGTGAAATGTGTCTAAAAGGGGAAAGAATGGTACATCTGTTAGTCACGCAACCTGCTCTATTTACCCATATTCAATAATAGACAACTCTCAGCCTGGCAGAGGTGTCTAATTGTATGTATAGGGTTGAACATTTCCTAAGAGGCTCTGGGTTTAGCTGTCCTTGAGAAAAGAATTACTTGTGGCACTATTGAATTTTTCTATATTTGTAGTCCATTCACGATTCATCAGTGGTTTGTGACGTTTGTGATCATAATACACAAAAGCACATCTTCAAAGCCCATTGCATTGAAAACAATTTTATGTGGAAAAACATATCAAGAGTGCTTGCTGTAACCTATATTCACTTGCCAACTGACTATATTAAACCCTACTCTTTCAGTTGTTGAGAGCTTCTCCCCACAGTGTCCTATTTGTTCTTTCTGAATTCATGTTTTTGGAAGGCTCTTAAGGTATCCATTCAATCTCACCAGAAAGAATTAATGCTTCAAACAATTCCTTAATTTTTTCATAGCCAGAATTACCTGAGATTTCAACAAATTGTGATTTAAAACATACTCTAATTAGAATGGTACTGAGATTTGATGGTTTGATGTCAGAAGATTCAGGCATAGACAGACCTCTGCATTTGAAGAATTTTTTGAGAATCCCTTTGAGAGGATGCTGTATTCAAACCTCTGCTCAAGGCATCTCACCCTTCCCAGCTAGAAGTCCTCACACCTAGGAGACCCCTTGGTTGGGATGCTAAATGTCGATATAATTGGCATTACTCTAGCAGGACCCTGACCCTGGGAATTTGTTGAAAACCAGGTAATGAACCTTTAAAGTAATGTCTTCACAGAGCCCCATTGTGCAGGTTTTTAATTTTCTGAAGGTTTTTACTTTCTAATTCAATTTCCACCATGAAATACTATTATCTCCTAATTACTTGTTTTCCTTTTTTCTAAGTTGTATTTATATAATGTGATTATATTACATTCCCTATTTCCTACCCAAGTAAGCATATTTGCACACACATAATTATTGAAAATTGTGTACATTTATTTTCATTCCAGTCTATTGGAGACTGTCAAAAGCTAAGCTAGCTAGGTAGTAATTCCCCAGTCTATTTCTTTCCTTATTTTTCTTGACATTTTTTCCACAGGATATGAGATATTTTCTTTTTCTGATTTATTATTTTTTAAAATTTTATTTTCCTTAACATTAAAAAAAATTACTTCAACATATATCCATGGAAATTATTAAAAGTTGCACATCATCGTTTGGCATAGCTGGGCTGACCTCCCCCTCCACCACCAAAAATCTGTTCAGCATCTGTCGATAAAGAGATTTAATACATAATTGTCAGGCTTATTGTTTAAAGAATATTAAGAAGAGACCAGGAAGGGTATTTGCAACCTGACCAGGATAGGAGGACTCAAATCCAGAAAGGAAAACAACATGTTTCCTAAAATTAGAAGGTCTGCAAGCACTGTCCTCCACAGCTCTCTGTGTGGGCGGAAATGTTCCTTATCCACAGCACGTGCCCAAGATTTCAGCCACACATTTACGTGGCTTTTTAGCTCCTGAAGTATAACTAGTGCCATTGAGAGACAGAATTGTCAGTTTTCTTTTATTTTACATTTAAACAACCAAATGTGACTAGTGGCTACTGTCACGTTCTCCACGCCCTCCCCTTGCGGGCATCCAGCTCCCCTGTTTATCTTGAGAACATGGACTCAGAAAGTAAATCATCCTTCAGGTTTATAAGTTAACACAGAGTCCGGTTAGAGTTCCTGAATTTCCTGAGAGCTCTGTAAGAGCTGGTTAAGATTCCACAGTACGGTGGTAATCTAGCTCTCAGGGGGATGACAAATAACACTGAGTTATTGCATTTGCTAATTTTCATGGAGTAAATCACCCCACCGTCATCAGCTTCAAGCTGAAATTGAGCAATTGGCCAAATTTCTGAAAAATTTGACTATCAGCTCCCATGAGCAGGTAACAGCTATCTGTAACACATCAAATGCCTTGTGAAATTCTGAATCCCTTCTGCAGTTTCTGTAGCCCCAGATGTTTATATGCCCAATATGAGCCCTGGCTGTGCATACTACCCTTACTTAACTTGTTGAGTTAGTAGACTGGCTTGTTAGTCCTCTTCATGCTCCCCTTTTGTTTCATGCCAATAGGTTTCTCTACTATCCACACACTCCACGTGCACAAACCATTGGTGTAAAGAGTTGACCTTTTTAAACCATTGATGTAAAGAGTGGCATGTGTGGATGGCAGAGTGTATGTGTGGGAGAGCTCACTGCACAGCAGTGTTAACAAACACAGATTAAACGTTGGCTTTCTCTGCGCTTTAATGCCCTCTGCCATCCCCACCACTGCTCTTTTCCAGGTAACTTCCAGAAGCAGGTCATCTAGCAATTCCTCCCACCACTCTCCTTCCATCACTTGTCCTCATACCCTCACTTTGGGGCTGCCCCTCGCAACTTCAAACTTTCTCAATAAGACGTTAAAAGTAAGCAGGTCTTTCCAGCTTCTACTCCCAGATTTACCTCTATTTACTAGTATCAGCCTTCCTTTAGGGCAGTTATTCATAAATTCAGCAATATTTATTGAGTAGCAACTATGTGCCAAGCACTCTTCTGGTTGTAAAAATCAAATTTCCCCCATTATTACATTAGTATTGAGTGTAATAATTGCCAGAGTGCCTAGCGTAGTGCTGAAATAGGTTGGCAGTGAATAGATGCCAATTTATGATATAGTTTTGAAGCAAACTTTAGAAATGTATTAATACATTAGAAGAAAGGAATAAAGATGGGACCTTTGGAAAGATTAAACTTTGCATCTTATTTTTAGGCTGTTCCTCTTAATCACACATCTCACTCCATTCCCAAATAGCCTCCTCAGTCTTGCTATTTATACCCTCACATCTATGTGAACAATGATGTAATCCACTACCAATTCAGCAAATTCATACATAAATCATTTGTACTTAAAATTAACACAAGCGTATCTTTCCATTGGCCCTGCAAATTTTTGTTGCTGTCATGAATTCCCTAGCGGTACATTGTGAGTACACAGTAAAACTGCACTTAAAATACTTTTTGGTGCCAATGACTAAGTAGAAAAAAAAAGTGAATGCTATAATTGTGGGTAAAGATGTACTTTGATTCATTTTGATTCAGTGCTGATCATTCTTTTAGTTTTTCTTATAAATTCTTTGGTCATACTGGTGAGTGCATTGAGGAAGGTTTTCCCACCTCGAGGAGAGGTGTTTGGGGAAAAGGAGTGACTGTTACTGTCTGTTATTTCCCCCACTTGGGCATAGAGCCGGGTCTTATCCATTCTCTCTCTCCTACCTGCCCACCACTCTTTTCCTCTATGGCCACTCTTCTAGGCCACCACCAACTGATGCCCTGGACTAACAAGCTGGTCTTCCCCAAGTCTTTAAATTGCACCATATGCTTCAGGCCATGTGATTTCTTAGAATGCAAATCTATTTTTTATTTTTCTGTAATAAAATATCCATCCCCTATAATGACACATAATACCCATATGGGGTATTTAGTGTGCTATATCATTATTTTCTGAGATTGACGTTTTTATCACCTTTGTTTTAACGGCCAGAGTTAGGTACAGTGCATAGAGGCTGTTAGGCCTGTGTTCAAAGTTAAGGGGGATTAATCAGTGCTACACATAACTTGAAGCATTTATTTCTCTATGGCATTCAACTATGATTGGGAGGAATACATACAATTGCGAGTACTTATTATGTTCAAAGCAATGGACTTAATACTTTGCATATGTCACCTCATTTAATCCTCACAGCAATTTGAGCATTTGAAAAGCTAAGTATGTTCAAGGATGTGAAATAGTAAGTGGCAAAGCTAAGCTTCAAAGCTTGGCCTTTTTGACTACAACATTTGCATTCTTTTCCCCGATCCAAATTGATTTTGAGAGTCTATGAAAGCTGTATTGCTGACTGCTATCCGTCTTATTGTTTGAATTGAAGAATAAGTATCAGAAAGACTTGCAAACTGTAAACATTGTACATAGGTCCAGTTGTTTACACAGCTACTCAATACTTTTTTTTAATGAATAGCCAAGTTACTATATACTATTATTACTGTAACTAATGTTAGGTGGAATATTTGTTCTTTTCATCCCTAGGTGTGACACTAAACAGTGCATATTCTTTATTGATGGATGTTACATTAAAGAAAAGTTTTATTACCAAATATTTTCAGTAAATAATGAGTTAACTTGGATTGAGTAGCAGAGATTAGGGTCAGAGGAAAATGTTAGATGATTGGCTCAAGTGTCACCTGGGCTTGGTACCTCTGTGTCAGATGTCCAGAAGTGGTTCTTTCCCTCGTGGAGCACTATTTTGGGTTCCTGGAAATCCCCTGCCTGGGGGACCCTGACTCCAGCTCCACAGTATGAGGTGTCCCCTAGCAGGCAGCTTGAGAGACCCCAGCCTCATCGGTCTACTTTGGTGCTGTGGTCTTATTTGGTCTCTCAAATAAGAAAGCTCACTGCAGACGCTTCCAGGTGTGAGACAGGGTTCAGCGCATGAGCCCCCTCCCTAATTTTAGGACACGTGAGGTTTTCTGGCGGCTTAGTTGAACCCCCCCCAACTCTTGATTTAAGGTAAAGGAGAAGCACCACCCTCCCTTCTCTCTCTCTCTCTCTCTCTCCCTGCATGTGAGTATATGAAATGAATAGCCCGTGACAACTCCAAGCAAGTATCATATTCCTGGTGAAATTTTCATTTAAAACAATGACTTGGCTGATAGTTTAATGTCTACGTTTAGTGGTAAATACGTTTTTTGTATAATCTTGAGGACAATGCCTGGGAGTGTTTTAAGTCCATATATAAGCAGGTGGTACATGTTGTATATGCTCATTTCTTCTACTAATCACAGAATATGGTGAGTTCATTAAAAGAAGAGTAGAACTAGTTTTTCTTTTCTATCTTTGCTTAATGTACTTGTTGTTGTTATTTGAATATTATTATAAGGGATTCTATTTCAAATATTTAAAGTACTTTTGGAGAAGTATGTTTCCCCCATATCAATGCCATTATTTTTATATTTAATTAATATGATTTTCAATGGAACACACTAATTTATGATGATACTGTGATATTTATGCTATTTCTATGTCCAATGAAACAAGTAATTACAGGTAAGTCTACGCATAAATTGGGGCAACTACGCATTTCCTTTATTGAATTTTTCAGTTTTAATAGGCACGCACAACAATTTGGAGGATATGATGATAATGTTCTATCTTAGAATCCTTTAGTTCACTCACTTATTCAACAGACATTAAGCGAATTTTCTCGATATGTTGGGTACAATAGACATAATAGTCAATTAGCAGAAAACTTGTTTGTTAAGAGCTGAAGCTGTATTTTGGGGAGCCAGAAAGTAAACAGGTACTAAAATCATAGAAATAAGAGCTATTATATGGAAAACCTAAGGAATTAGGCAAGCGTAGACAGAAATACCTCTTAGATCTAGGCAGTTCTGAAAAGCTTTCTAGAAATGGTAACACCCAAGCAAGTTATTTCGTTATTTTCTGCATGTCACTAGCAGGATAAAAGTGGGCAGTGTCATAATGGTGGAGTAGTCAGATTCTCGACCCAGGCCATTACCTACTAATTGTGTGATTTTATAGTTATTTAAATCCTCTTTTCTCTATTTTCCACATTTGTAAAATATGGATAGTAATTTTTGTTGTTATCGTGGTTGCTTCCCTAATATGCCATTGGAAGGCTCCAAAGAAAGTTTTCCTCCCAATTAAAACAAATTTAAAGAACAAAACAAAGCAGGTGGTCCCAGGTCTTCCCCTGACTGTTTCCGTGTTTGATGTTGTCACCTGGAATTGCTGCAGTTACCTGGCAGCCGTGAGGGGAAAGATGATTCTTTGAACGTGTAGGGTAGAGTTGGAAAGAACTAGGGAACCTTGGGACAAAGTGTTTGTCCACAGAGCCCATCAGGCTTGAAATCCTTCCCTCTTGGACTTTTTGTTATGTGAAATAATGTATTTCCTTCTTAGTTACACCAAACAATATAGGGTTTTCTATAAATTTTCTCTAGAGAAATTAGCTGTTATTATTACTACTGTTGTTATTATTTTAAAAAAAGTCAGAGCCTTTTATGTCAGAAGACCTGCCTTTTTAAATATGTCCATCAAAATGATTCCCAGAAGCTTATGTCGGTAGCAGAGAAGCTTAGCCTACCTATAGGCATGCCTAAGAGTTACTTCTGGAGGACCTCTGTTGTTGCTCAGATATGGCCTCACTTTCTCTAAGCCCAATCCTGCAAGTGAAATCGTTGCCCACTCCCTACGTGGGGCATGACATCCAGGAGTGAAAGCCTCCCTGGCGGTGTCAGAGATGACTCCCAGGGATGCGTCCAGCCCTGGCACCTTGGGATCAATAATGCCATCCTGATCAAAAGGGAGAGGAAGAAGTATTACTAATATAAAGTATCAGTGGCTGAGAGAGTTCACATAGAATCGAGAGGCTACTCTGGAGGTTACTCATATGCTAGCTTTAGTTAGACATTGCTTCCTATCATAACTTTCAAATCCCAATCAAAACCATTCCAGCCAATCCTAAAGAACACCTAGGGCAATTTATAAGATTCTACAAAGGTTCCGTGCACTAGGATAACTTTTCAGAAACCTACAACCTCCAGATGGGTTCCTGGAGCAGTTAAGTCCTGAAACTTAGAGGGCCCATCCTCTCCAGAACATCAGATAGCTCCATCTCCTATCCCATATTATTGACAGTCCCCTTCAACATGAAAAAGTTAGAATGGCCATAGCCCAAATACCCCTAAAGAGTGGGATAGAAAGATCCAAGGTGATGGCAGAGTTGTACAGAGAAGGTAGAGTGTAACAAATGAATATGATTGCTGAATCATTAAATTGATATTTCTTTTAATTTCCAATATCTTAGATCACTAGAAGTAAAAACCTGAAATTGTTGAATTGTAACCCATACCAAACTCTGAAATCTGTTCTACAACTAATTATTTGCTGTGCTTTGAAATTTATTGCTTTTTTGTATATATGTTATTTTTCACAAAAAAAAGAAAAAAAAGTCAATTGTGATGATTTTTAGTTCCTTCTAGTCTTCTATACTCTGGAGCAGCTAGAAGGAAAAATCTGAGAGGATTGTATGGTAGCTCATGACAAATTCTGGGATCTGTCCTGTAACTACTTGTTGAAGAGTGCTTTGAAAACTATTTCTTTTTTCTTTCTTTGCTTTGAATATATGTTATATTACAATAAAAAAGTTTAAAAAATAGAAAGTCTATTAGACTATTAATAGACCAGAAAGTCTATTAGAAATGATATCTGCTGTTCATAGGCTCAATATATTATCTAATAGAAAGTTTTGCATTTTATATTAAGATTTTCAGTTTAACATTTTGAGGAAAAAAGACCGTTATTGAAAAGAAGTGGTAATGCTTACCGAATGGGAAACATCCTAGATGAGGAATCAGATTACTTGTGGTTTAACCCTGAACTGGTGGCCCATCCTTAATTATGATGCACATCAAGTGAAATAATTGATTCAAAAAGATTTTGAAAACTGTTAATGCATAAAATCTTAAAATTTTATTCAAAGAATATCTTAGAGTAAACCTTTCAGTGACAGTAACTTCTAGAAAGGATTCTCCAGTATACTGAAAGAAGAATCCTTTCTAGAAGTTACCGAGCTAGAGAACCATGATGTCTGTGGGAACCATTTTTGCTGAATGCAACATTTAGAATATTTACAAGTATTCATTGTGTTTAGGCCCTAAGTTACTTTGCTGGAGCTTTTTAATTTTAATTGGTTTAAAAATATTTCTCACTAAAGTTTTAATCTGTACATTTGTATTTTAGCTTCCTAGGAAATTCAGTAAGTAAAGAGTGAGAAATCACTGCCATTGTCTTTAGAAATTGGAGTGGACACATCCTGGGTATTGGTGGAAATCAAGTTGGCTTTCACAATAAATCAAATACAAAATCATAAAGCATTTCAGCACAAAGTAATGAGGACACACATTAAATTTCCACTTACTATTTGAGTGGTAAGACATTCTTCTTGGCATCAGTAATCTAATGAATACTTTCTGGGGGTGCTGTTTGAAATTTTGGAAGATGTACATTTGAGGATCCCAATTAGCTTGGGGCTGGTGGTGGCCAGTGTACTACTCCTGTGAGGAGAAGTGTTTTGCAGTTTGCCTGCTACTGATAGGTTTGCTTTTTTAACATAAATCAGCTTCTAAGATTTGTATCTTCTTCTGAGCCTGGCTGAGAGTATAAGATGATTCTTAAGACTTTGGTCTGAGGATTCATCCTGGTAATTCCTATTGCATCCTTGCCTATAGTCTCCTCCAGTTCCATTATGCAGAATGAGAACTCAATTTGCTTTTTAGATTTCTTGTCAATGTTAAATAAAATTCACAAAAATATTTCCCACCCTGTAAAAGAGTCAATTGTAAAGTTATAGTCCTCACGTGGATTTTCCAAACTCTTCCTTGGTTTCCAAATCAAGATATATATAGTTCAAATATAGTTCAAGATATATATATAGTTCAAATGAAGATATGTATATATATATTTCACATTTGTAAACATTTCCACTGCCTTCAAATGGATCATTTGGCATCTAGATAGATTATCTGTTGGATGTGGCATGGAGTGAGTGCGGAGTGACTGGAAAGCATCAGAGAGCTGTAGATTTCAGTTGAGCCATTTGTCAGAAGAAGGCTAAAAACTGGCCTTTTACCAAAGGACGTGGGAAATGGTTTTCACGCATTAGCATTCATTCACTCACTCTCAAAAGCTTCTGTGCACCTTGCTCCTATAATTGAATGTTAACTCCCTTATTTGTGCATATAAGCGTGGATTTTGAATATTCAAAATTAGAGGCCAGCTGTTAAAATAGCCCATTATGTTTCATTGGATGGTCCTCCAGGGAAAGCGGTACATTGGCTGCATATGTGAAAACGTGGACTCCAAAAGCAGTGTCAATATTCAGTAACCGCAGTTTGTCACTTTGATATTAAGAGAACCATAAGGCTGCCAGTTAAATGCCAATTTAAGTTTAAATATACTTCTCTGGCATTGGGGACTACTGTTCCTAACAGTAGTCCCCAATGCAGGAATACACAATACCCTCTGACACTGCTGGGAAGGAGGGAATGAAGTGGTGAAATGCCTTTACAGGGCAACCAATGCTGGAAACCCATTTATTTATCTAGTTCATTAGTGTATGTGCTGACATCTAGCATCTGAACTCTTAAAGCCATGGATCGAATGTGTGCAAAAATATAGGTCATCACCCAATTTCATAAATCTATCATCTCTAAAATTAAGAATACATTTAGACTGTTATTTGAGAATCAGCCATTTCATCTAAAACACAAAGTGCATATTTCCCCACACATTCCCAGAGATAATCATAAAATTTCCTCCGTATTTAAGGAATTTATTAATTGCATACTTTAAATGTTAAGTTGGGGGGAGAACCTCATATATGTGTCATTTATCATAATACATAGCTTCAAAAATTAGTTGTCACTTCATCCAATTAATTTACTTTTCAAGGAGAATATTGAAATTCTAATATCAGCAAGAAGAAAATAATCAGATACTGCTTTTATGTCTTTGTTAGAGACTTGTTAACTGTTTGCCAAATGGTCCGCTTTAGTTTGAACAAGTAAGATTGCCTTATAACCCTGATGTATTAGACTATCCACAGATACTACAACTTTATGCAACACTGAACCTGAATCATTTCAGAAATAATTTGAAGGACAGACACTTTTGCCCATTTTTATCCCCTCAATTCCCATTTTTAAAATCTATTTTCTGCTTTTTTATTCCCTACATTGTACATTTCCTTTTATCTCCAATATTTTATTCTCTTTTTCACTTTCTCAAACTTTCCCTTTATTTAGTAAAATATCAGATTTATCTAATTTGTATGCATTTTTTATTTGTACCTCTTACTTGTGTCTGTATATTGGGTCATCATCAGTCATAATACTGTTCTTATAGGAAATAGCTGCATATTCCTGACACTTCAATAAGGGAAATTCTCATTTTCAAAGGAAGAAGTGCCTTTTCCTATTTTCAAGAAAATTCCTCCACCTGAGTACTCTTTCCTATTCCTTCCCATATCTGGGAACTTACTACCTTAATTGCTTTCCTACTTCCCAAACTTTTCAATACTTTCCACTCTGTTAAGTATTACTTTATTCTCTTCAAACAAAATGAGAGTCACAACTTTGAAATGCACTTTTGCTTGATGCCTCCTTTCCCTCAAACTGCTTAGTTTTAAATTCATTTTCTGTGTACTTTCTGCCACATTTCCCAGATGAATGTGCCTCCTTTTTATCATCACCCACTATAAATCAATAAAAATAGGCTTCCTTCTCTTCTCATGTCCAATGCCAACCCTTGCTCCCAAAGGTTGCCAGGGCACTCTAGATATAAAATAAAATTCTTCTTTCATTTAATCTTCAGGTTTCAACCTGTGGTAGCTGAATTATGTATCCCAGAAAAAAAAATGTACTTAACCTTATCCCAGGTCTGTGGATATGAATCCTTAGTTAAGAGAACCTTTTTAAGATGTTATTTTTTGTTAAGTTGTGGCCACATGCATCAGGATGGGGCTTAATCCTATTTCTGGAGGGTTTATAAGAGAGAAAGGATGAGGACGAGCTGGAAGCAGGAAGCCAGCAGTCAACAGAAGAGAAAGTGTGACCCGAGGCAGGAATACAAGCCAAGGGAACCCAAGGATGCCCAGTAGCCAGCACCCAAATGTTACAGACTTTGGAGAGTAAGCATTGCCTTGCTGGCACCTCAAATCTGGATTTCAGCTAGACTCAAAGCCATGAGCCGATACCGTCCCATTATTTAAGTCACCCTGTGATACGGCATGGAAACTAAGTCACTACCATTCTTTTATGAACTTCTTTTCTTCATCTTTTTTTGAAACCAGAATACTTGAAGTGTCCTTATATCTTATTACCCAATACATTTTCTCAATGGAATGGCATCTTGAGGCATTCTGCTCACTTGCCCCTTGGAAGCATCACTCTCATACCTCTCTGTCTTTTCAAGGACCATCAGTTTCCCCAAATGTCTACTCATTGTTTTCACTTGAACTTTCATCATTGTCTCAAACACAGCATGTAATATACAATTTAATTAAATTATGTTAAGCCAGTTCTGAATAAACATCTCTGTCATTTTAAGCCCAAGTCCATGCAATTTCTTTTTAGAATAAATACCGTTCGTCTTCCCTCTTCTGATATGTTAAATAAACCTCAATATTTTATTATTTTCCTCAGTTAAATGTCTAATTTACTATTTTTCTGTTCCATGAACACTTTCTTAGCCTAAATCATTGTCACCCTACCACTAAAATATTGCAATGATTTCTGGTTTCTCTGCTAATAGGATGTCTTTTCCTCTGAAAATCATTGAAAATGTTATTTTATCAAGACACGGTTCTGTTCAGGCAACTTTTCTGCTCACAAAGGCAATGGTTCTCCAAGCCCCAGACTAAAAAGAAATAGAACTCTTCTCCTTCAGCCAGATTGATCCATAATCCCATGAGGAATGTATTTTATCAGACCCTCTTCTGCAGCTTTCTTTCCCTCACTCTTTTGTGGCTCCACAATGTACCTCTCCTTCAAAGCTTATCTCCATCTTGCTACTTAAAAAAATGTCAATCTCTATCACTCAGATGACTGTGTCCTTTTTTTGGCATTTTTTCAAATAGTGCCCCCAACCAGACTGAAGTCAGACCTGGTTTTTCTAGTTAGGTATGTGGTGACTTGCCTCCAGTGGACCACAAGCAATCAATATGACAGAAAGAGAAGTGATGAGCTACAATAATTATTTGGAAAAGAATTTTCTTATTTAACACCAAAATGGGTATTTGCAATTTTTATAATGTCTGTTCAGCCTAAGGATTTTGTATGTTTTAGCCAAACTTTTGTTTTGAAATATATCAAAAACATTTCTACATTTGTCCTCAGATTTATTTTCTAATATATGTTTTAATTTAAGTAAGTTACTTCCTCAACTAAACTCTTGCCTGTTTTTTGCTATTGCTGCTTAAAGACCCCAAATCAACCTTAGCCAAGGAAAGATATCACTATTATGGCTAGTGTGATAATTTTCCCAAATATAATATTTATTTCACTAAAAGAGTTAAATTTCACTTGAGTTCTAAGTGAACTAGGAAGTATATCCTTCTCCAAAGAGAATTAGTGCAGTTTGCTGGTAAGAATGTTCACTTTTTTGGGCTTTATTTTTATTTATTTATTTTTTTGCATGGACTGGCACTGGGAATTGAATCCAGGTCTCTGGCGTGGCAGGCAAGTATTCTACCTGCTGAGCCACCGTGGCCCACCCAAGAATGTTCACTTTTAAAATATTATTATTAAAGGGCAGGGAAAAATTATTCTAGGGTAAGGGAGGGTTAACAAGCCTCAATAATAGGCCTCAATAATAAAAATCAAGTAATTTGCCATCAGATATAGTACAGGTAAATTATCCAAATAGTTTTCTCTAAGTCCATAGTCACTGATTTTTAAAAACTTGCTAACAAGAAATAAAAAAGCACCTTGCTTGAGTGACCAGCTGGCGCTGGTACTTGGCTTTAGGCAGATATATCTAAGAACCCTGTAGGACAGATATTTTTCTGTTTGCTCCTCTCCAGAGATGAACCTCATTTTTCCTCATATATTGCCTTACCTTGTTCTAGTAGCTGGATGCTAGAAGGCTCTTTCATAGTCCAAATGAAAGGCCAAATGATCTGTATCTTATTCATCACTTCACTTTTTAAGTTTCCACCTTTGAATCTTTTAATAAATTATAACCCTGGTCTTTGACTCTAAATTCCTAATTGTTAAATGCTTCAGAACTGTGCCATTCTTACACATTCTATCAAGAGGACAGGATAGTGTCCCTAGGGGGAAAGGGACCTCATTCTAATTAAGAATATTCTGAGCCATGGTCTCAATCCTTTTCTGTTGTCCTATCAGTAATTATTTCCAACTAATAGAAGAAAAAGGTGATTCTGTGTATAGAAACTATAGGTAGAATTGACTTATATTTAGTTAAAAGATCAAAGTTTTAATTTTTTTCAAAGTAGGCAATCCTTAGAATATTTTTTCCTTAAGATGAAGAAAAAAATAGAATATTTTAGCAGATGTTGAATTTTTTCTGAATTAAACTCCATAATGCTAAGATATTAAAGCCTACTTGGATCCTAAAGCAAAATGCATCTCTTGATGAGATGGAGATTTTTCTCAAATAAAAAATTATTAAATTATGCGGGCTATTGTAAATTATGCTGCCATTTTATTTAGATCTTTTTAACCTCTAGCAATAACAGATTATTTTGATAAATTATTCATATTTCTGCATTGTACACCTTTTGCAATTTGCATAACTAGCAGCAAGTAGTCTCTTCTTTCAGACTTCAGTTGCCTTGGTCAGACAGCATGCCCATAGGCTGCTTCATGATTAATTTCATATCAATAGGGTAATTATCATCCTGAAATGAAGGAATGCCCCTGAAATATGCTTTCCTGGAGCTATAAGTACAAAAGGTTTAGCTTAAGAGCAGTTAAGCATATGGTAAATTTGAGCTTAAATGTCATCTTTTCTCTACTTTGGGAATATATATATATCCGAAAATAATAATTGTATTTAATAAATAGCAATAATTTAGAGCTTGATTTAATAGCTTATTGTATTGCAGGATAATCTCTTATTAGCTTCTTGTAATCCTACTCAAAAAGAGACATTTGGAGGAATCAACGAAATTTTAAGTTTCTGTTCAGATTTATTGGTCAAACCAATAAATACGAGTTTCTTTCCTGATCTTTGAAAAATCACTCAGCATTTCTATATGTTACTTTTTTCACCTTTGTGTAGTCTAAACATTTTACACTATTGCAGAGTAAGAGTTGACCTATCAAAATGTTTCCACTTTTGCTGTGGAAAATGAATAAAAAAGACATTTTATTCATATTTGATTCTTGATGGAATATTGTTTGTGGCATGCCTTTAAACAGAATTTCTGTATTTTCTAATTCAAAAAAAGAATTGGAAATTTGTTTGAAATAATGAAATTCTCCAAAGTTCTTAAATGCAATCTGGGTCACCACTTAAAATCAAGTTCTGGAAGTCTTTCTGCATTATATATAATCTATGATCAAAGAGAAAAAGATGGTTCAAATTACTTTCGTAGGATTTAAAAATGAAAGAGATTCCTAAATTAAATGTCTCATCTCAAACTGGTCAATTGGGATGATAATGATCTATTTTAACTTTACTGTAAAAAAATAAAAACGTAAATGCAGTGATCCATACCTCCTCCCAAACAGGGGAGAGTTCTTAGAAAATAATCTAAGATGCAAACATGACCTTTAGAAATATTATTATTTTTTATCTGCTATCCATCACTTAAAGACCAGTCCTGGGGACTAAAAGTATAGCAGTCCAAGTTATGTGAGAATTATACTTCACATTAAATGAAGTCACAGTATAAACAATCCTATAGAGGAAAAGTTTATATTTATCTTAGTTTCCTGGCTGGGATCACAAATTCCACAGCGTGGGTTGGCTTAAGCAATGGGAATCTATTGGCTCACGGTTTGGAGGCTAAGAAAAGTCCAAAATTGAGGCGTCAGCAAGGTGATATTTTCTCCCCAAAGACAATGCCATTCTGGGGTTGGCTGCCGAAATCCTTGGATTTTGGCTCCCTGTCACGTGGCAATGCCCATAGCAGTGTCTTCTCTTTCTCCCAGTTTCCATGGATTTACAGCTTCTTCTCTTCCCTATGGCTTTGTCTTCATAAAGCCTCTAGTATAGGATTAGGGTCCGACTTCACTCAGTTTGGCCACACCTTAACCAAAAGTGGCATTTTCAGAGGCCCACAGAAATGGATTAAGAGTAAGAACAGGTCTTTTTCTGAGGTACCTAATTCAGTCTCCCATACAGTTAAAGTAATACTTTAAACTGTATGCAGAAATTGGTTCCTTAATAAAATATTGGCAGACTCACAATATTTTCTTCATTTTGTAAATCAGACAGTTCCATACCTATTGAATCAGAAGAGTTAGAAACACTGGCTTATCTGACTCAAGACAATTTGTTTATATAAATACAATTGGTTTCTTGACCCAAGAAATGCTAACTCTTCTGATGCTTTCCTGTTAGAACACCTTCAAATGATTTATGCTGCCATTTCAATCTAGGTCTAAACCTGTATCTGATTTTGTAGCCCACAGTATTTATATTAAGTTTAGACTTAGGATCTTTAGTTGAATTTTCTTATTGACGTGCTTTCATTTAAATCACTACACTTTGTTTCAGAAATGTAACTATAAAATTATTACATAAAGCTAGGAAAGAGAGAAAAATCATTTGATACATTAAGAATTTTCATTTGGGTATGTGTAAGGGGGGTAATGAGGAGTAATGATGGGACAAGATTATCCCGGATAATTGTTGAAATACGGAGTGGGGGCATAAGGTTTAGGCTACTCTTTCCTTTGTATTTGTGCATGTTTTAAATTTTCCCTAATACGAAGTTAATTTCTTTTGCATTTGGCAGAAATTGAAAAGGAGGCCAATGAATTATGTATAACAAAAAATGTGTCAGTTCTGTATTCAGTGTGTCACCACTTCCATCATTTTCAGTGTGTCCTTACCATTCATTGTACAGTTCTGGTCCTGAGTCAAAGTCCCCCTAAAGCCTTGCAGTTTTGAAAAAACTGGAATGCTGTGCACAAGTGGATGGCCAGACCAATCATCTCTGATTGTGTCCCTGGTAGTTTAGAGCCTGGTATTATTGTTGGGTGGATGCAGGTTGGCAGATTTATTGAAAAGAAATTTGGTTTTAAACCATTACTTTCCACTGAGATATACAGTTTGTGTAATAGTTTGTGAAGTATTGTAAATTGACTTAGAAGCTTGAGATCAGAGCTGGGATAGAGGGACAAACAACACCTTACAGCAGTGATTCACAGATTTCCCTCCATTCAAGTAATTTATTAGGGGTGGGGCACTGTCTGCAAAGTGACCCTTTTATCTGGTACAGTAACGTCAATGCATCAATGTACACTGGTAACGGGGGGGGCGGGGCGGGGAACAGGAGGAGGGATTATTTATTTAGGCATCGTAGAATGAAGAGCCCTTAGGACCAAGTCCCTAAACTGAGGCCACTGAAGGCGCACGTAGCTTAACAGAGGGCAGGTTGAAGTTACTTAAGATGTGACTCTGTTGAGGAATGACCAGCCTGAGAGAGACACATCCGACCTGAGCAGTCTGGACCATCATCTGAATGTTGACCACTAAATGAGAAAGTGGGTGGCAGGGAGCCATTGACTACTGGAGGATGCAGCAGGTAAAGCCTGAAGGAAAGCTCTCCCTAATTCACAATGGTATGTACCAGATGGTCCAACTGAAGCTTACGAGGGTGGGATTGTTTGCTGATCTAAGAGGACACACACACAAAAAAGAGAGAATATAAGAGAAAAACCAGCTGTGAAAATTTCAGAATACATCACTGACAACGATTTATAATATCTATTATTATTATTATCAGAAACTACTCTCCTGTTCTTAGGAGGATTTCCAAGGACGAAAAACCCTGAGAAGTCTACAGCTCTTTTGAAGGCTCTTTGAATGTATTTCTTTCATCTATCAGCTATTTATTACATGCCCACTAAAGGCCAGTTACATAGATGTAGAGTGCGAGCACTAGTTTAGAAGTTTTTTAGTTAAGAATTCACTAGGTATGTGATCAGTTGGGGTCATCTATTCTAGCTGCTGTATAGGTAGTAGTAGCATGCAACTTGGCATGGACTTTTCCTCCACAAAATAAACAAAAATTAAATTACAGAAAGTTCATATGTAAAAGGGACTCTGGAGTTAATTTTGGCCAAAGGTATTTTTCCTGAAGAAATCAATATATAATAATAATGGGATTCTTATCTATAAATCAAACAACCTTTCTTTTGTATAATGGAAGAATGAAAAATTAGCATTTGATAATTATGGTGATGATACAAATGATTAATAATCTCACTGATTAGAGGTGAAGTATGAATCCAAGTTTGAACCTCTTTTGTGTGGCCAAAAACCACTGAAACTTTTCTTATGATTCTTTGCCAAAGTAGTCTGATGTAATCCTGATATTTTAGAACCCTAATTAGAACTTCAATATTTAATAAAAGTAACCAACTTTTGATGGTAATTGAATAAAAAAATGAAGACACATGTTTATCAACTGCTACATTGTCACCTACACACTGTAGGTATTGAATAAATATTTAACAAATGAGTGAATAAAGATGAGTATCTGAAACAAGTGACCAAATCCTCCTTCCCCATATCCTAAAATGATAATTCAATTATTTAAAATGTACTCAAGACAGTCATGGGCCACGCTTAGGGAAAAGTGAAATGAGCAGCTGCTATTTTGAAATATTTATTTCCCTTTAATTGTTCATGCTAATAAATTACATAATACATTTAAATATTTAGCATATAAATTTTCTTCTTTTAATTCCTGTTTCTTTGAAGCGAAAATTCTGAACAAAGGAAATACAAAACACCTAAAACCAAAGGAAAGAGCAATTCAAAATGAAGTTTGCTTCTCTCATAATGTATTTTGTCGCCCTGGGCCACACAGGCACTATAGGAAATGGTCTCTTAGAGTCAAAGGCTGAAGCTTCAAATTGGTTGTACTGGGTTTTCTCTTAGAAGTCACTCAGTGACCTTCAGTAAGCCACTTTCATAAGGGTGATCATGCAGAAATGATTTTAAATGATTCTGAGATTTTCAAATTCATGTGCTAAACAAATGCTAAGTACTACTCCATGGTCGGTTAACACTGCGCCACAACAGTTTTGGGAAACTTTATTTTATGTATTTATTAGGTTCAGTCCATTTTTTTTTCTTAGCAAAACTCATGCTGAGCAATTCTTAGCAAAAATGTTTTTTGTTATTTTCCTTCTCTTTGTACTGTATTTTGCATGAAATGATATATAATGGCAATTTATTTATTTTTCTTTTTAAGAGCCGGGGAAAGCTCCTGAACCTAAACAAGGGACAATAAAAGTTGCCGCACAAGGTAAGCTATAAAATACTTGAAAAACGCATTTCTTATTTTTTCCCCAATGCATAGCATTTTATTGACCAAAGTCAAAGCTGTTTTTTGCAAAATAGCACCATCTGCTGGGTTATTATAGAAGACATTATGGTGTTCCATTCAGATATAAGTTTCAGTATTTATTTGGTAATTGTAAAACATATGATTGAGTGCAATGCCAGATTTGCATAATAACCCAAGAATTACCATGTTGGCTCCACGTTTCAGTCATTGAAGTTTTTACTTATATTTTCAAAAACATACCTTAGATAGATAGATGATGGGTGATGGTAAGGTAGGATAGGTAGGTAGATAGGTAAGATGGTCTATACTACTCTTTCAGTGTTTTCAGTTATGTCATGCCATTTGTTGTTGTGTCAAAATAATCAGTCATTTGGAATGCTGTTAACTTAATATTAGTTTATCAGTATCGAGGTTATATAAATTGGGTTACAGATGTGAGTAAGAAACTATTACCCTTTTTTTTCATGACCCACCAAAGAAAAATCTGTTCTATCACCTCCTCATGTGTTTGAGGCATATAACAAGCTGGCTTTCTTTAAAAGACTTTCAGAAAAATATTTACGTTTCATATCATCAGTTTCGGAAACAATTTTCCCATAAAGTTAATTATTTTTACCATGATCTCAAATTGCATCCTTTGAGAAAGCTGTTCTACTGGTATATGCTGAAGTCAACAGGATGAAATATAATGAGTTACGGGCCTATATTCTCAAACCATGAAGAGTAATTTGATGAAAGTACAAGAGAAGGACCCAAGGGTTCCGCCTTTGTCATCGATGAAAACTTCACAAAACACACTTAAAAATAAAGTATTAAATTTTTCACTGGAGAGAAACTTCTCCTTCTCTGCTAACTAGATCACACAATATCAGCAATAACGGTGATCCCTTTACCTGGTGGTGGATTTGTTTCAGGACAGAAGGCTGCTACAGTAGGCTCCGCATGCTATGTGATGAATGCACTGCCTTCGTCCAAAAAGTTTCTGTCATGTTTATCTCAGTGTACTTAACTCTACTGCATGTAGAATCATCTCGAGAAATATTGGTAAAATGGGTTGGCTAAATGCTACTTGATGCAGACTTGCTTGTTTATAAACATTATGTGCTGGAATGATTAAGTGCTGTTGATACCAGTTTTTAGTCTTCCTGTTGACTATCTAGTTGTTTAATCAAATTGGTTCTACTTTTGGAAAATTCCAATAGGGATTATAACACATATTCTTGGAGGTACAACTGGTATTTTCTTTTTATTTATGGAAGTGCAGCTTAGAGTGAATTCCCGTTCAAGGAGCTGTTGTTAATAATTAAGTACTCTTACATCCCTGCCCTCCCTCCACCCCTGCCAGAAACCCCCACCCACTCTCTCATCCTAGGACACTTCTATTTTGACTGAGGCTTCTGAGGGCAGTGCTGGAGAAATAGAACTATGACCCGCGGCAGCACTGAGTATTGCTTCAGCCTCACATTAGAAGAATTCAAGGGGAGAACATTGAAGATATATACGGGAACTTGCTTCAAATTTGAGCTCGGGAATAGGGGTTTGTTATAACATTTCAACCGCATTGGACAAGGCAGCCTTAGAATGTATTCGTTTGGAACAAAGGATTTACTGTTGGGTGAAGAGCAACCTAGCATTTCAGTCTTGTTAGAATTACTCCTAAGGAAATTAGCTGAAAGTGCAGAGTTTATAAGGCTAAAATGTCACATACTAAACTGGTAATGACATGGCAAAGCAGGGATGAATGTCATTCGTGGCTTACAGATTCTCCATAGATCTATTTAAATGCATTTTTTAAAGTAATACAGCAGGCATGGAATCCAATTCTTCATGGAAATACTTAATACTTTTCAGTACTTACTGTGGAGGTAGAACTTAAGCACATTTGGGAATAATGCTATAGTAAAGAATGAAGTATTTGAAGCATCAAGTGGGAAAATTGAGAATGATGTTTGCAGTGTGAGGGAAGGCTATAGTGTATATATGAGCATATAGCATATGCTCACTTGTTTTAGTTTAACAAAAGAGATGTTTAAAATATGGTTTTATATACACATATAAATACATGATAATTATAATTATTATTAGACTGAAACGATTGTTCTTTGCCAGTGGATATTTTAACTTATTTTAACAAAGAGTTTTAAGGCACTGTGGAGACTGTTAAGGAGTTATCTGTGCACTATTAAAAGATTACAATTTGGAGATAGATGGAATATCATACAGAGCGGTGCAATGGTGGCTCAGTGGCAGAATTCTTGCGTGCCATGCTGGGGACCCGGGTTCGATTCCCGGAGCTTGCCCATGCCCAAAAAAGACAAACATATAATATATATTTTTTTATGAATTAAAAAAATTAACTAACACAACATTTAGAAATCATGTATTTAACATATAATATTAAAGTGGATTGCAGGGACATGGATGGCATGCAAGTCAACATGATGTTCAGTCTGAGCTGGCAGCTGAGAGATTCCCGAAGATGAGCGGGTGACTTGGAGGCCTTGGGACATGACTGGGATATGGACAAACAGGAAATAGGCATGGCTGTGGAAATGGCTAAAGATGAAGGGTTAGAGATAATGAGGTAAAAGCTGTTATCATTACTAAAACTTGAGACAATGATGTAAACAGGGATGGTGTCACTGACATGAAAAAATGCAAAATTGAGAAGCATTTTGTATTAATAGTATTTAATGGCATATATAGAAGAGAACAGAAGACAGTAAAAATGGCATTGAGCTATTGACTGTAGATGAATAGGATGATGGTAATTTGCATAAATAGTAAACCCTAGGAGAAAGAACTCGCTTAAGGAAAAAGATGATTCATTTTGGAGCAGGTTGGTGTTGAGCAGACCGAAAGTCATTCAGGCAGTGATTTTTCTGTAGCCAGTAAGAACTTAGATGGAAGAGCAATCTAGTTCAAAAGCATTGTGTAATGGATTGTTTTGAAAAAATGAATGTAGACCAAAATGGTAAAGGAGAGAGAGAAATAAGAAATTATTTTGAATCAGTTAGTTGCAATGGCTGGGCTGATGCCTACTGAGATTGAACTGCTGGAGAAAGAACAGAAGCCATAACGAAGCCTACAGTCTCACAAAAAACGGTCTACATGCACTCTGTATTAGTATATTTCCACTGGCTCTTTTTCTGGACTTCCAAAGAAAATCTTTTTTAAAACCTCCCCATACACTATAGAAAGCAGTCAGAAACAGAACCGAAAAATGAAAAACTGGCCATTGCAGGCTTATTAGAATGTGAAAACAATGAGCATGATAATTGAGAACCCATGTCTATTCAATAGATGAATGAGTCATCCACCCACATAAATTGAATATAAGCTGCTGAATTTTTGTTGAATAATTTGTTGCTGAATAAACAGAGTTAAGTGGTCAAAAGTTACCAAACCATTCTCCAGAGAATTGGACCCAGAAAAGCTGGTTTTGACTAGTTTCTGAAAATGGAATCTAGCTTGATGGATCACATGGCTATCCAGATAGCAATTAATAAAAGCAACCCCCCTTCAAGAAATTCAAGGCAACAAGCAAAACTAGTATCAGTTATGTCAGCCCCTTGATGAAATCTGGTATCATTAAGTCAGCCCCTTAATGAAAACTCCAAAGAATATAAGCTTGGAGAGAGGAAAATATGTATTTGGACATGCACGCCTACACATACACTGCATGACTGCACATTGCTACCATTGGGTTATTTTAGAAACCAAAAATATTGGATGTAGCTGCAAAATATTTTGCCAGTCCTAGGAGTGATTTAAGTTTCTGTCTTTATTCTCTGAAGGATTTATAACAGATAACGGTTTTTCAAAACATATTCATATTGACAGCTTTTTGTATGGCATCGGTCAGGACCTCAGTGCCAGCACCCTTCAGAAGGAGAAGATTTACCATAAAGCTGACAAAGCTTTGGCTTGAGGGCCACTCACTTGCCAGGGACCCATACAGGACCTCGGCAGGAGGCACAACAACTTCTGATGTGTAATTTTGAGTTGCTTTATTTTGTTTCTTTTAATGATCAAACCTTCATCACCACCGCCCCTCTCCCCGCTCCCCACTGCCCCACAAAGGTCTCCCAACCCAACATGCAATTGTGGAAATAATCACATGAAAACAAACAAACAAAGGAAACCACATTTTTTTCTTCAGTGTCTAAAAAGTCAACACCATTTGTGGTAAGTTTAATCAGGTACCCTAGAAATAAGAACATATTCTTAACTTTAACCCATTCTTGTGTGCAAAATGGGACCCTTTGATGATGCTATGTGTAGTAAAATTGTGGCCCAAGGGGATGAGTTTTGGCCTTAATCCTGTTACTGGAGGCTTGATGAAGAGAGGATACTGGGAGCCAGAGGAACACAGAAGGGAAAGAGGAAGATGTTGCCACATGACAGGAAAGTCCAGGAAGCCAAGGATTGCTGTTAGCCAGCCCCCGAGTGCCACCGTCTTTGGGGAGAGAGCATACCCTTGCTGGTGCCTTGGTTTTAGACTTCTCCTGACCTCACAACCATAAGTCAATAAATCCCTGTTGATTAAGCCAACTTGTCATATGGTATTTGTCATAGCCAGGAAAATAAGACATCATTTATCTTTTCTTTTTTCCCTGATTGTACAAACTTTGAGCAAAATGTGACAATTCCAGTGACTTCCAGAATCAAAATGAATACTTGGGGGTGATTTTGAAAATCATGAAGTTTCTTGTAGGAAGTTCTTATTTGCAAAGTAAAGAATTAACAACAAACAAGTCTATTGACTCTATTTCCTGGCTTGTAGACTTTCAGGTAAGAAAAATACCCTTTAATTAGTATCAGTTCTCATTTTTATTGCTACCATCATCATAGAGAAATTTATTAATTATAAAAGCATTATAGAGTCCCTATAAATTCTGTTTTGATTAAAACTACATTAGTATTGAATTATTATTAATCATGATTAGCATTATTGCAAGTATGTAACATCAGCATTTTTAGTTAAAACTACATTAAACAGAAATATTGCAAAATAGCAATAATTTTGTTGTAAGTCTAGTTTTTTTAGTAGAACACTCTTTGGTATATTCCCCACAGAAAGTATGCTCAGGTCTCAAACTGTGGTCCTTGTGGGTGTGAACCCACCTGTATAAACACTTTTGAAGATGGTCTTGGTTAAGATGTGCCCAAACTGCATGGACAAAGTAGAGTCCTTATGAGCAGAGGAAGTTGAACATGGAAAGAGAAGCCATGGGAAAAGCAAGAGTCCCAGGGAATAGCCAAAAGCTTGAAGTTGACAGAACCTAGAAGAGAAAGGAGAAGAATGCCACCATGAGCGCTGCCATGTGACAGAAAAGCCAAGGAATCCCAAAGACTGCCTGCCAGCCAGAGACTGACCCTGAGAGGAAGCAAGGCCCTGGCCTCTGAAACGAAATTCCTGTTGTTAAGCAGATCTACTACCTGGCATTTGTTTTAGCAGCTGGGAAGCTAATACAAAAAGTTACAGAATCTTAGTAACCTTTGGAAAATAGAATTTAAAAACTACCCATAATAAATTAAAATAATACATTTAAATATATTCCCTTTCAATCATTTGCGCCTGACTTTTAGACCCAATTCTACCACTTATTCTGTGTGAGCATGTGCAAATCACTGAGTGTCTCGCTCTGGGCTGCATTTCGTATAAGCCTGATGTGGAGACCTAATGAGGGAATGTACCTGTAAGTGCTTTTGAAATTCTTGCACAGAGTAAACACCCAAAGGAGTCCTGGGTATTGGTTCTAAGTGACTCCCGTGGTTCTAATCCACTCCAGTAGAATTAGTGTACAGGGTGGGTCAATATTATTTAGACTGAACTAATGCAGCCCGAGACTTCCTGGAATGGGTTTGTCTCCCCAATTAAATTTATACAGACCTCAGAGCCATCTGTCTTGGAACAAGCCCAAACTATCTGAGCACCTCTCCAAAATGCTTCCAATAATGTGCTGAAAGCTAAAACCTGGATTCAGATTTAGATTCATGATCCAGTTGTGAGCTAAATGGATCCCACAAAAGTGGAAGCCAGAATTCAAAGGTCCAAGAGTCCTGTGCCTTTTCTCTGTGTAAATAATTGCATGTGTTTTCTAAAAGGAGAGTAGGATATTCCATTCCCACTTACTGAAATGGGACATTTTATATGCTGTTGCCAGAATTGTAAGTAGAGATTGTCTACTGCCTTATAATTCCTCAGTGCTAGGCACATATTGTTTATGGACTGTCACATGCACTCTATGTCTGGAAATGGACAGAGACTGTGTTTGAATGCCCTTCTAAAAGTGATCTTGGTTTCCTTGGAGAAAACAATGCAACACCTAAATAAGCATATACTGGATTCATATTTAATAAATTTTGACTTGCCAATGTAACAATATACATTGTGGATTTTTTGCTATATGATTATTTCTGGGTTTAAAAATATTCACATAAAGTATTACTTTATATTCTTATTGCATATTTAGTGGATTAATTGCTGGATTGCTGTCTTCTGAATTTATGAATACATGGAATACATTTTTACTTTCTGAGGAATTGTCATATTATGTTTTAACACATCATCTCCCCCCACCTTATTTCTACAGCACCTAAAAAGGATGAAAAGAAGGAAGGTATGTTTTATGTAAAATCCAATCATGTCTCTTGTGAGAAGTTTATCAATATTCAGAGTTGTTTTTAAAACATTTTCTTGTAGTAACATATTATAGTAACGTACATGTCATTAACCTAAATACAACTTAAGCCATTTTGCCCCCACAGATTTTTGACAGTGACAAGCAACTATTATTTTGCTCTATTAAACTGTAAATAATTTATAGTTCATCCCCTACACACCACTTCCCTTTATGAGCATGGGCTCATATTCCCAGTGTTTCTGTTTAGAGAGATGTTTCTTCTGTGAAATCTGACATCACTTGGACAGTATGTCCTGACACCACCACTGTTGATTAATCTAGGTTTATTTTCTCAGTAGAACATGGCATGTGAACGGAAGAAATCACTTCTTACTTTGAAAATGACAACTATATTCTAATTAGTGTTGATGTGATTTGATAAAAATTAAGGAAACAAGTGTTTTTATTTTATATTTAATGCCAGAAGTCCAGATAATTATAATAGCTTCAGAGTCACATTCTTCTTCTTTTAAGAAGGAAACTAAAAGTAAATAGATATTCTGTGTTCTTTTGTTCTATTTTTCCTTGCTGATGTTCCTCATTTCATTTTTTTCCTATTTTTTCAGAAATTTTCCATAATCAATATGCAATTATTTAAGAAGTTCAGGCAGAGTTTTGCCCACTGAAATTCAAGTGATCCAGTGTAAAACTTATAAAACATGTGCATGGACTATCTGGTTGGCAAATTTTTTGAAATTGCTGATTATGATATTGATGAAGAAAAGATAGCTATCAAAAATGATTTTCTTTGCACCAAATTTACAATAAAAGAGTAGACTTGGTATTCAGTTTATACCCTAGGCAACCATTTGGTTTCACGATTTATAAGTTTCTGTTTCTGTATCTTCTGCCAATCAGAGCAGAGAGGAAAACAAATATAAAGTTGCTCCTTATTTTTCTATGACCTTCTAAAATCATAGAAATCTTTTTAATAGACATAAGAAGCATATGCTGCTTCAAATGAGGTAAGTTTAAGACAAATCAGCAATAGCCACCCAATTTGAATTTCCATCCTTTTATTTTACACAGAATTTATTTCTGTTAATATCCAATGTTTTTGGGCATAGTTCAAAGATACTAAGCGTTGATAACTTTGCTGGAGAAAAAAAAGAATCAACATTAATTTGAATTCCCTGAAGAAGTTTTTTTCTCTCTTTTTACGTGAGGTTTAAAATACAGAAACAACAGTATGTACTAGGACAGGCCACGGTGGCTCAGTGGCAGAGTTCTCACCTGTCATGCTGGAGACCCGGGTTCATTTGCTGGTGCTGCCCATGCAAAAAAAAATTATGTGCTAGTCTTCCTTATTGTGAAAGATGATCTGATCTGGGCATCAGAGTACAAAGGGATTCTTGCATTAAGAAACTCTGAAGATTTTCTGTTTATATATTTTTTCCCCTTTTTCTTTAGTTTGTTTTCTTTTGTGCTTTTTTTTTTTTTGCTGCTGTTCATACTCATATTTGGTCATACCATCTCAGTATATCCCATCACATCTCCTCCAGGTACCTTAACAGGAGGGACTGTAGTTTCCACTGAGCTTTGCCCATCAATCTTGCTCTACTTGGCAGCGCCAGCCTCAGAGAAACCATATCCTAGACTAAGTGGATTAGCTTCTGTGAATAAAGAGTTCAGCTGAGGTCCTACTTTGGCAAGCACCTTTAAATGGAAACTCCCTGTATGCTATTCTCTCTTGCCCTACAGACACTCTCCTCATTATCTATCAATACATATTCTCTCATTTCCTTCCAGCTTCTCAAAGTTAAATTCTCAACCAAATTGTATTTTTCTCCATAAAATATAGTTATTTTCTTATATTCTCTTATGTAATTGCCTCACTATCCCCTTCGATATCAAGATTCCAAGTCACTGTAGCTTCAACAAAAAGCTTCATCCTTTTTCTTTGTCCCCAACTTTTAGTGCTCTGGAAGTGTTAATTTGACTCTTTGCTATTTTGCTTGATCCAATATAAAATAAATAGGAAAACTAATCTTCACTCAGCCTCCAGTCCCCTGCCTGTGACCTCATTACCTTCTGCCTATAATAATTTCTTTACCCCAAATATCCTATTGACAATAAAACTTTTCATGACGTTATCTGTTTAAAAATATTCACTGGCTCCCTACTGACCCCAGAGTGTAGTCCGCAGTGCTTATGCATTCTGCTTCCTACTCACCTTTCCTGCCATGCTGTCAGCCTCCCAGCAAGGCAAGGTCAAGGTCAAGGCCACGGCCTGACAAATTCACCAAGTAAAGATGCAAACCCTTTTAAGATTTAAGCAATGTATTACTTACATAAATTACAAAAGTAGGAATAGCTGAAGGTGCCACCTCACCATGATCCTTGTCCCACACCAAATGGTGTGACATCAAAGCGAAAGAGGTCAAATGACAATGCAGTGGAAGTCCTGGCCTACCGTACTGCCGAGAAGCCAATTCTGGGCTGCAGCGAAACAGTCTCTATGCCGAGGGTGCTGGGCAGGAGAACACAGACCTCATCAGGCCCCAGGAGGCTATGAGAAACTGCCTCATCACAGCCTCCCAGGGGAGATAGGGAGGTGAGTGGGAGACACCACACAGCAATCCTTTCCTGTTCGGGGGTATCATAATGCATTCTGCCAAGACTCACATTTGCTGGGGTGCAAATCTTTGCCTGTGTGGTCTATGAGGATATGTGTAAGCTCTCCCAGGCCCCATGGGGAAGCCATTAGCGTACACCTCCCACCCACTTTCTTCCATTATGCATCATTTACATCATCGATACTAAGCCACCCTCTCTTTTATATGCGTCCTGTGCCATCTTGCCTTCGTTCCCACTGTTACCCTAACAGAGGTTCCCTTTTCTCTTCCTATCCTTCTTATTTTCCTCCTACGAATATTATTATTTTTTTAGGACTCAGGACAAATTCTGTTTGATCTTCCCAATTAAAAATATTATATCTCTCATTTATATTCCTCCTTCAATGTTTATTTGTATCTCCCTGTGTCTTGGTTTGCTAAAGCTACCAGAAGGCAATATACCAGAAATAGATTTGCTTTTACACAGTGGATTAGGTTACAAATTTACAGTTCTAAGGCCATGAAAATGTCCAAATTAAGGTATCAAGAGAAAGATACCTTGACTCTGAAGAAAGGCCCATAGTATCCCGGTTCCTCCATCACATGGGAAGGCACATGGTGATGTTTGCTTGTCCTTCTCTCCAAAATGCCTCTGGGCTTCTGTGGGTCCCTGCTTGTTTCCCCCAGGGCGTTTCTGTCTCTGAGCTCTCTCCAAAATCTCTCTGCCTTTTAGCCTCTCACAAAGGACTCCAGTAAAGATGATTAAGACTCAGTAAGCCTGAATTGGGTGGGTCACATCTCCATGGAAACGACCTAATCAAAAAGCAACCCCCTCAACAGGTCTGCCCCCACAGGGATGAGTTAAAAGAACATAGTCTTTTCTGGGGTACACAGCAGATGTAAGCCAGCATGCCCTACCACCACTTATTTTTGCCACCTTGTGCACTGTTACTTGTATTCATTTCCTTTCACATCTAACTGACTTCAAGGCTTTCTACCAAAGGCGCCATAACCAATTCAATTTTATCCCCTACAAAGCCTAGCGCATTTACTTAATTTGCATGTTGTGCAATAAATATTTATTCAATGACTGAATCCATAAAATCTAGTATTATTTTGTTAAATATAATAGTTGCAAGAAATATCATTAGACTTAATGTTGCCATGTATCAGGCAAAGAAGGATTCTTTATTTTTGGGAGATGTATTTGATTGAGCTTATTATGTCTGAGGAAGCATTGCCAACTATTGACTATTTTGCTTTAATATCTATGGATAACTAGCTGCTGCTTAGGTTGCACCTACAGATCTATGTATATTTCGTTTATCTCACCTGGATGTGAATGATGAATTTCTAGGGGTTGGAAAGACTGTGGCCTTTCCAGGCCAAGTTATCTTCTGAAGGATGTAGTTCCATCAAGGACTACCCATAGGAAAATTATTGTTTGCTATAAAAAGAGAGTAGAATTAAATGCATGTGAAAATTGGTCCCAAGTTCTAGGACCTTCACAATTGACATCTGGAGATAAGCATTGAGAAACAAAGCAAAAAGTCATCTGCTAATGTTATTGAGTGAAAATGGCAACTGAGCAAGCTCCAGAAAGAGACTGGGCATTTATTCCCTGTATTAGTAGACTACAGCAGAGTTAATTTTTCCATTTTATAAACTTGGTATTTCACTTTCCTTTGGCATCAATTGTGAACATAATAGACCATACCTGATACTTTACTAAAGATGAATGAGTGATGGATTGAACAGGTTGTGAACACCTCACTACTTTTAAATCACAGCTGCTTTGGGCCTGTTCTTAATAAAAGAGTTTTTCAGTTTATTGGGCAGATGGTATTTAGGGAAGTATATAAGCAAAGTAAGCCTCTATCATATATTTTTAAGCTATGTCAGCAAAGAGTGCTGAGAGGGCATAATGAAGTTTAATAGCATGAGTATTAATAGCTGGTACTAATAGATCTTCATTCTCTTCAAGTATGTGATCTCTCAAGTCTTAGCATTATATTTTTCTATTGCTCAAATACTTAACTTGTATAATCCTGTGCTCTGTTGACTCCCAACCAAGGATAAGATTTTATGATGACATTTTAAATAAATTTTCCTGTAGCTTCAAGCTCTTACAACAAATATATTGAACTTTTTAAAGACTACTTGGTTGGACCGTGGCTTGTTCTTTTTTTATATTTCTATTGGTTTCCTAGGGCTGCAATAACAAATTATCACAAATTTTGTGGCTAAAAACCACCGATATTTATTCTCTCAATGTTCTAGAGGTCAGATTCTGCAGTTAAGATGTCAGCAGGGTTTGGTCCCTCTGCATGCTCTTAGGGAGAAATTACCCCATTCCTCTCTCCTAGCTTCTAGTAGCTGCTGGCAATTTTTGGAGTTCTTGACATGTCTCCCCAGCCTTTCCCTTCATCTTCGCATGGCCTTCTCTGTGTTTCTCAGTGTCTTCTCCTCCTCCATGTCTTATAAGGACACTTGTCACTGGAGCTAGTGCCCACCTACTCCAGATTGATCTCATCTTGAGATCCTTACCTTAATTACTTTTGCAAAGACTCTTATTCCAAATAAGGTCCTGTTTTTGAGGTTCTGGGTGGACATACCTTTTAGGGGGCCATTATTCAACCCACTACATTTATGAAATGTACCCAAACCATTTTTTAAAGTTTTACTTTTTCTCAGTCAGTGCTGTTATTTGTCTGACCCTGCGTTTCCTATTGTTTTTTGCTTTCATTTCAGTAGAAACAATATTTAAATATCTTCCTCTTGCTAGGAAGAAAAAAAGGAGATTAAAAACAACAAAACCTCCACAGATTATATATATATATATATATATATATATATATAATGTGTATATATATTTATGGTGTATTTATATTTCTTTGTTGCACCACTGCAGCATCTGGTCAGTAGGATAGGGGTTAAATGATCTCGTTCTAATCTGCTGCATTTGACTCTGTTCCAAATATTGTTTCTAAAATTTATCCTCAGTTGCATTCCTGAATAGGTGCTCTTCGTTATCTTCCTTTGCCTTCTGTGTTGCATTCTGAACTCCATAGATTGCTCAGTGAAGGTCACGTGACCCTTTGAGCAGGAAGAAGTCCTCCCCATGCTCTGTTCTCGAGTCAAAGTAATTGATAACTCACCGTGGCTGCTGAACTGTCCACTTTATACTTCCGTCTGTCTGCTATGTGTGTCCATAAGCCTTCAGATAGAAGTGGCTACTTCATATAATTAATGTATAGTGAGACATTTAACAAAGATGATAATTATAGTATTCCTATATAAAGCTGTCTTATGAGATATCTTTTTCTATATATTTGGTGTCACTAGCTTCTCTGATTAGGAGAGTGTCTCATGAAGGATACTAATGAGAAATTACCTGCAAAGCACATATGATTTAGTTAACAAATGTAGGCTACTCAGTTATAGTGCCTATGAAAACCTGAGTAGCAAGAAGAGGAATTTTAGATCGGTTTTGGAGGGACAGTGTAAGAAAAATCTGGTTTTAAATTATTTTTATTTGCCATGAAGGAATGCAAAAGTGTTTAATGGATGTTTACTGAATAAATAAATGTTATTTTTAAGATCAAGGATTGTTTTTCCCCCTTATATATGAAACATGTCCATATTACCGAAAAATTAGAATATTTAGAAAAGGAGGAAATGAAACCTCACCTAATTTTTCAATTTGCATACAACTACTGTTGTCGCACTGGTATATTTTTTCTACTCTTTCTTCACATATATATTCATATGCATACAAATCAGTCACTTTTATTATACTATGGTCATATTTTATTTTATTCAGTTTCTGTTGTATAGCTAACATATTCCCAGTTTATGACATAATTTCCAAAAACATGATTGTTTGTTTTTCTATTATATGGATATACCATGAATTCTTTAGCAGCTGCCTGCTATTCAAAGGGGACTGTTTGATATTTCCATTAATTCGAAGTATAAAGGCCATGAACAGAGAAAATCCCTACATATGTTTTTATCATCATTTCATGTTTCTTTTAGAACTTCTAGAATTGAATTATTAGATCAGAGTTTGCTAATCTTTTGAATGATTTTTCAGATGCTTTCACAAGCTGTTTTCCTGAAGTGTGTTTCCAGCTTATATATCTATCGAAGTAGTTGTCACTTTCACCACACTCTTACCAATACTGGTTATCATTTTTCTGTAAAATTGTCATCTATCTAATTTTCTTTTGTGGGATAGACTCTTAAATATTCTCATCCTTATACATTTTAAGGCTGTGGCCTCATTTTGGAAGCAAAAGTATGGCCAGTCTCTATAAGACACGAGTATTAGCTAGGGTTCTCTAGAGAGACAGAACCAACAGGAGATATCTAGAAATATGAGATTTATAAAAGTGTCTCACACGATCGTGGGGATGTAAGAGTCCAAGGTCTGTAGGGCAGGCCACAAGCTGGCAGTTCCAGTGAAGTTCCTCTGTGAACTCTCAGGAGAGGCTGGCTGGCTGAGGCAGAAAGAGGGATTGTCTCTTCTGAATCCTCTTTAAAAGCAAAGAATCACTTATTGCAAAAGACCCTCCCCTTAGCTGATTGCAAATGTAATCAGCCATGGCTGCAGCCAATGTGCTCATGATTGAAGTCCATGAAATGTCGTCACAGCAACAGATAGGCCAGTGCTTGCTTGACCAGACAACTGGGCCAAGTTGACACACGAACCTGACCATAATGAATCACCACGTACAATTCATTAACTTGCAAATGATCAGTGAATGTCTATTGTTATAGGTTCCTAGCCAGATACTTGTTAGCCAAAAAATAGTATATATTTTTTACATCTATCAATTTATAGTTCAGTATTATGATTCTAATTTCCATAATATTCAAAGAATTTCATGAGTTAGAAAGAGGTTAAAGAAAAGACACAGAAAATAAGGAAAAAGTGTGTTCTAAGCAAAAATTTAAGTTAACTTGCCTCCATCCTAAAATGAATGAGGGAAAAATAAAACCTCTTCATTTTATTTTCAAGTGGTAGGCACAGACAATTTCATGACCTAAATACTGGTGAATAATAAATTTCTCAGATCCAGCCTGAATGCCTAAAAGACTGAAAATACAATGGTCTATTTATCACTGAATACACATTACTACATAGTGGTTAATATAATGAGGGGGTCATCAGTAACCCATGAACCAGACTCTACCTATTTCATTTTCATTCAACAGGAATAGCTTAAAGTTTATATTGCGTATATATTGATTGTTCCAATGAAGGACAATACAGTTAATCTGGACTGCTTTAGATTGAACTAAAGAAACTGTAAACCAAATTCATGAACTCCAACCCATCTTTACAGAAATTGACCATATTTTTGCTCAGTTTGACTTTCTATTAAAAAGTCATTAGCTTTTATAGGCACAATGTAAGCTCTGCAAATTGTATGAAGATCTTTTAGGTATTTCCATATTTTATACTTCAAATGTTTCTTACCTCCTGCTTCCCTCTACTACTCACCCTCTCAGAATAATTTCTCCTTAATCCCCATATTCTAGAAATATATCATGCATTCAATCTATTGTGCTGAAAATTATTTTAGTGTTTATGAGCACCTTGTTATAAGCTAAGAAGTCACTCATTTATCATATCTGTTCAAAATAATTTACCTGTGTGTTTTCAGATTCCAAGAAAACAAGCAAAATCGCAGAAGGTACTGGAAATGTTTCTTTTTCCTTCTTATGTTTGGTGAGCCCTAAAGTAGCATTCTTTCTTATTAAAGCGTTAATACAATGGAAAAAAAATCTATGTATGGAGGAGAGCAGAGAGAAAGTTTTATTGAGACAGAGAACGAGAGAATCAAATCCTTTTCTATTATTGCTGCTATGAGATATATTTGTCAGTAATAAAAAATAAATACTGCCTGTATTTAACTTTCACATGAATTATTTTCAAAGAAATGTTTCCTTGGCAAGAAAGATAAACAATATTCCATATCAAACATTGACTTTAATAGAAGGCATGCGTTCAGTTAGCTTTGTATATGCCACCATCAATTATGACCTGCATTATCCCTTTAAATCTTGAATAAAGTCATAGTGCATTTGGCAGTTATACCTTTATCTTCAGTGTTTGTTCGTATGTGTAGATGTAAAAGAATTTAGGATTTATGTGTGCATTTAAAAGGACCATAAGATGTTAAGTCATTTAAAATTGTTAAATAGTATAATCCTAGTGCAATTCATTGTCAAGTAATGTTTTTTTCAATCAAATTAAGGAAAAGCTACCCTAACCGGCAATGCCTGAAGACAACATTCACTGTGAAATTTCACAAGAAAGAGCTGGAAAAATTATAGTCTAATCAATGTGTTGGGGTAGTCAGTTTTATCTTAAAAGGTTTTAATGACAATGGTTTTGTTTATATTTCTTTCAACAGAGCAAACCAAGGGAAAAAGTAAGGAAATGCATGTGAATCATATTTGTGTACATTTTTTCCTCTCTCCTATCATTGGCTTGCTGGTATATTTACATTTGTGGTTTTGTATTTACCTTCACTATGTTTTATGCATGTGAACTCCACTTGTTTTTCATTGTCAGAATAAAAGAATAAATAACTTAGAGGGCTGGAATGACTGAAATGCAATCCCTGGACGGAAAAGCCTGCATCAGACTCAGATCCCTTTGCTCAAATTCATGCAGTTGACCAATAGAGTTATCCTCAGATTCATAACCAAAGACAGAGCTACATTCCATGAGCTAAAACCGTTTTATGTTTGTGTAAATTTAGCTCTTATCATCTGGCTAGTTCTCAGACACTAGGAAAGATGGAATAAAAATTCTTTTCTAGACTAGTTTCCCAACTTTGTGTCTGTTATCTTTCTTCTTACTATTTTGGCAGGTCCACAAACTATGTGACATTCATCCCTAATGGAAACTTGCCCCCCTAGGTGCTAGAAGCTCCATGCACTGGCATTTCTTTGGAATTGCAGTCTTAGGCATCATTCGCTGTTGCTTTGCCACACGATATCACATTATTAAAACTGTTTGCTGACAATTCAGTAAAGACCCACTGCCTTGAGGTTGTCTTTGGCAAATATATCCTCTCCTCCAAAAAAAAAAAAAGGATATATTTAACAGAAAGCAATAAAATAAAATAAGATAATTTAAATGTACTCAATCAGCCATTAAAAATCAGCACATTTCCAGGAATGAAGAATCTTTTAAGATCCTAAGGGATATTAAAAACATCTGTTTAAAATACACATCATTTTTAAAAATATGTATATATCCCTGTAACAGATTAGGACTCTGAGACATTCTATGTTTTAAAAATGCTCCAAAATGTCCTTCCTATGGGGAGAATTATGAAAACACACTACAACTCAGCTAGGAAATGCAATACTTCTATAGAGAAGTGTCTGTTCATTTGATTCCAGATTTGTGTTTTTGCAGCTACCGATGAGTGCTGGCATATAAATGGAAACCCTGCTCTATAAACCACTGTACCAGCAGGAAAATGGAAGACAACTGGAAATTTTTAAACTAAATATAACCTTAAGGCACTTACTCTACTGCTGTCCTTATTATTTAAAAGTTCCTGCAGACATACTGCAGATCCTAGCCAATCTTCTGGGCATGAGCATACTTAGTACGTAAGCCTGCCTTCCTGGCATCCACCTGTTTCCAACTGCGTCCCACGTTGGGACATCCTGTGCTTTGTGACTTGGTGATAAAAGGGAGGGGAACATAGTTTTCTTCAAAATGAGTATTAATTCCCTTCAAACGAACTCATTTGCCCTGGTTTACAACTGACAATTGCTTTTATTGTTATTGTTCTTGTGACTGTTTGTTTTTTTTATCTTCTAGATTGCTTTGTTCATTTGAAGAGTAGGCTTTGTCTTCCACCACATACCTTCAACTCAGCATTCTTATTTTGCTTTTATTTTTATAGTTGCCACAACTTAATAGTTTGTACTTTCCTCCATCTTAAAAATAAATTGGAGGGTGGTGCAATGATGGCCTAGTGGCATAATTCTTGCTTGCATGCTGGAGACCTGGGTTTGATTTCAGGAGCCTGTCCAAGCCAAAAATAAAATAAAGTAAAATAAATGGGGGGGGGAGGGGGTGGCAGGGGATAGCAGGATGAAGGGTACATATGACCTTCTTGTACATTTTTTTTCAATTCCTGTGAATCTATATTTATTTCAAATTAAAAAGTTTTTTTTTTAAAACCTCAAAAATCAATCATGGGCATGATTTATGGAAAGGGCTGTTAAGTTAACGGGGAAATTAAGTCATATTTAGGAAAGGTATTTCAAAAATTATATCTCAACTATCTCAGTGAAATAAACATTCTTGATGCCTGTGTCTTACATATTATTTCGAGTTAGCAGTGCTACTTTTCGGCTTATATGATGGCTCTTTGACAGGATTGGAAGTCCCA
Organism: Tamandua tetradactyla; assembly: GCF_023851605.1. NCBI lineage: Eukaryota > Metazoa > Chordata > Mammalia > Pilosa > Myrmecophagidae > Tamandua > Tamandua tetradactyla. The sequence goes on along the minus strand of NC_135331.1, from coordinate 184,501,717 downwards.
TATTTTAATTTTGAAATCTCAGAAATAGCTTGTGTTCAAATGAGCTGCCTACCAAAATCTGCTTCTAGTATTTTTCTACTGTTATTATTACTTTACAGATTTCTTAAAAATGTTTTCATAATTAGTGCTTAGTACAGTAACAACATGTTTAATTATTCTAAGTTTTCCAGATAACTTTTGGTAATGTTCTCACTATGTTTAATTTTAGCTAAGCTTCATCTTAGCTTCTCCCTTATAACCCATAACATGTAGTCAGACATTTGTTTTATCTGTTTTCTTGGCTGTACTGTATCTCAGGAATGCAGAGTGCCCCTTATACCTATCAAACTTCAAGCCAGACACGCAAAATTGGACACCTGAGGGATCTATGATTCTATGATAGTCTATGTTTCTAAAACTTTAGAAACATGTTTGTTTCATAAAGATTCTATGATAGTCTATGTTTCTAAAACTTTCTTAAACTTTAAGAAATCCCTTCATTGTTTATCTTATGAAAGTCAGAAAATAATGTGTTATAACATTTGCTGAAAATCCTTTAAGTTAATTGGACAAGCGTGTTAAGACAAAATAAGTAATAATAGGCAGGTAGATTAGTGGTTATTCTAATGTAAAGGTCAGCTTAATTTTGAGGCCAAAATAATGCTTTGTCTCACACAATATTTATAAAAATGGGGTCTTACGGATTTCACAAGGAGCATTTGTCCTAAAAGCAAGGGAAGTATGTTTTGCTTCCCCTTGAAATTTAGTCCGTTTTAGTATCTAAAATCTACTGCATAAAAGCCTTTGTCTTAGCTGAATAAATATCTTGCTAACAAAAGAATACAGTTTCACCTTAGAATAAGAAGCCATTATGAAATCTATCTCCATTTTTCTGAAAATTATTTGAAAACAGCTGCAATAGTTTTTCCAGCTTTACAGGCCCTATTTTATTTTTCTGATTTGTTGACATGAATAACTTGAATTATCCTAATGGAATTTCTGAGTTTACTTTTCAGAATATTTTGATGTTATTTGTGAGGGAACTCCCAGGAGAAATGGAAGGAAAGAATTGTTTTACAAATACAATTTTAGTCTTTTCATGGCAGTCAACTGTTCATTGCTGCAATCTAGCATTAGCATGTGTGTTTCTGCATGTTAAAACAATTAAGTTGTGACAAATAATATTGGCATATTAGTAACAATATCAATACATTTCAGAAAAGGAAAAGAAAGAGAAACGTGGAACCATGCATCCTCTTTTAAATCTATCTGTTCTCTTATTTCACAATTTGATTTGATTTGCAGCGCATGCTGAAATTGCATTTGAGTGACCTTGAATGTTGAATTTTTCTTTTCTTGTTTGTTACAGCAAAAGCACCAAAGAAGGAACAGGCAGGTAAGACTCATGTCTGAGCTCTTTCTGCTTGATGTCCAATGCTTATTAACGTTGGAGCCTCAGGTATGTGGTAAGGGCAGTGATTTCCATTTCACAGTCTCTTTCCCTAGTTCTTCACATAGAATCAACCCCAATCTGATTTAGAAAATGAAAGTCAAATAATATTTCACACCCTCGCTACTCAAAGTGTGATCTGGAACCACCGGCAGTAGCATCACCTGAGTGGTGGTTAAAAATGCAGAATCTCAAGCCCCATCCCTGACCTACTGAACCAGAATCTGCAATTTCATAAGATTCCCCAGTGTATTCATCTGCAAAGTGTCTGACAATCACTTTTTTTTTACAGTTCAGTATGAAATAACAAAAGGAAAACAAGAATAAAATGCATTCTGTAAATGTACCGTATATTGCTTTGCTATTAAAATGTGGAATATTCAGTTCCTACAAATATTCTCTCCCTAGTCATAATGTTGCTGAATGACATTTCTTGAGTACTAAAGAAGAGTTGCAATGAGTGTCGACTTTTGTCCTCAATATGTTTACATTTCTTACTTGGGACAAAATTGAATTGAGAATCAGACAGACAAGTGCAACTGCCCAGTTTTTCATTTGAAAAGAGAATAAATGAAAATACACTTTTCCCCCAAACTTTTCTCCATTAACCTCCTTGTAAAGCATTGTCTGTTTATTTTGTCTAGCTAACGGGCTTCACTGAGGGTTTTGTGTGTTTACCTGTGCCGGGGAAGGAGCTCTAGCCTTGTTTACTCTCTGTGAGGCCCTCTTCTCACTTCCTGGGTCTGAAAAGAAATAGAATTCACTTGATTTTCGGGACATAAACTCGCAAACAGTTCCACTATACTCCCATCCCTACAACCCCAGATCCACAGACACACTTCTCTTATTTTTTCAAGTTTCTCAAACATCCTTAGGCCACCCCAATCTCTTCAGGGGTCTCTCCAACAAATCCCTGTACCATCATTTTCTTTCCTTTGTAATACTACTTAATATATTATGTTTTTTTTTTCATTTTAAGAGTTAGAAACTAGAGGGTAGAGACTATATCTTTTAAATATTTATCCCCAGAGTATCTGTGACAGTTCTAGGAACACAGTGGGCACTTGAAAATGTTTTCTTGGATGAAAGGGGAAACACCAAATAGAATAACGACCTTAAAAAGTAATTTAAATCTGAATGATATTCAACTAATTTAAAAGATGAAATAATTGTACCCTTTACCACTTTGCAATAACTTGCTGTTATTTATCATTTGAGAAGAAATGTTATCTCTACAGAAAACAGCCTGTTTGTTCATGGATATATTTCCACATGTGGAAATAATCTGTGGTTAATGGCATTTATTTAGAGGATATTAGAGAAAAATGGCACTAAACTCTTTATTAAAACTAGGTTTTTCTTTAGTTTCCAAGGTTATAAGTATAGTTTTTAAACAGTTAAAATAATGCAATAAATTCACACCTTATTATTTCTATGTCCTTAACAGCTCCAAGTGAAAAACAAGTGAAAGCAAGTATGTTGAATAAATTTTTAAAAATGAGCATATTTTAGCAGCTTATCATTTAAAAGCTTTATGTGTTGGATGATGCTAATGTTAATCTTTTGAGAATGGCTTACCAAATGTTTCTCAGTATGATTTTTTGTTGTCGTGTTGTAATAATGTGCAAAACTACTTATTTTGTCTTCTCTATGAATTCACTCTTACTAAAATTTATCAATTGAACTTTCATTTTTATAAATTAATTTGTCCAAATCATAAACCCTTTTTTTGTTTTCTGTATTTTTGCTGCCTGTTTTGCAGAAGATAAGCAATATGACTTCAGTTTCTAAAAAATCTTCAATCTTAATTTTCCTAATGCTTAATCACTTAATCAAACGACTAGGCAACATACTTTGTCTATGTGTAAAGTCACTGTGAAATTAGCAAAATGAAGACCCCAACTATTTTATTAACTACCACTCTTGTAATGTTATAATTTCCTCTTACAGTTTATACCCTTGGATGATGAGATATTGAGTAACCAGAACATACAATGGTACTGAACTTAATAGCAGCTTTGACAATATGCTGAGGGAAAAATGCTGATTCCTCTGTTGATATTTTCCAAATTAATGAATTCATCAATCTGACATATGGTCATTAATGAAAATTATTTTAGGCATAATGACAAGTATTTGACTTCGGAAGAAAAACATGCTTTTCACTTCTCTAAACTTTGCATATTGGATTTATGGTCAAACCTCAGTTCTATCCATGATGTAACTACATTTATATTTTTCTTTTGAGTTCAGCCACATAAGTATTAATAATAATAATAATGGTGCTGATGCATAAAACCAACACATATTGTATTTAGTTCCTGAGCTTTGAGACAAAGTGTACCATTGGTGGATATATTGGAGACTAAATGGAAAACGTAATTTTAAGAAATTTGGTGGAAATATCTTATTAAAATCATTACCGTTAGATATGTTCACACAGACATTGTAGACTTTGAAAGAGTCTACATTTAACATGTATGTAAAATTCCATTCATATTTCTCTGAGAATTTTTAGCTGAATGCAAAGCTGATTGGAACTCTACATTGTGCAGTATTAGTATGCTAATCCTTAGACTGGAGAAGTACATAATCAAGAAAATATACAAAACACAACTGTTAATTTTTCAGTGTTGCTAGAGAACTTTAGATTGAAGATCAGTCTGAAAATGAACATTTTCCACCAAAGCATGTGACATATGGATAAAAATATTCATTTGCAATAAAAATCTGTAAATTCTGCTATCTGTGAAACCCATATCCAATCAGGTTTTGAAGAGATCAGCATCTTTTGCAGGAAATTAGCTAGCAAATTAAGTTGTCAAATCTTAAACCCAAGACGAAAGTTTCGAAGAGTTAATATTCAACTCCCTATGTGGTTGAGTGATTTGTACTTGGTGTGGCCATTATTCTCCAACAGAAATTGCCAGAGATAATTAGTTTACAAGTTGCCAAAGTTCTCAAAACTATGTGACCAGCCGTTTTCCAAACTAAGAAACCACACAACAGAATTTCTACATAGCTAATATATATTGCGAGCTACTTGTGAAGTTAATGCCAAAGGTAAAAATTGCATATCATTACAAATGCCTATAAATTCCCTTAAATTACCAATACAGTGCAGATAGTTTTGCATATATAACCTGCATATTCAGGATATGATTTTATTTTATCTTAAATAATGAACGTAAATTAAAGAGTGAGACATTTAGTTGAATAAACATAAATACGGCTGTGATGCAATTCCACAGTATTGAATCTAAAAGGATAACTGATACAATAGAGCAAAAAAATAAGTAAAAGGGGATTTAACACTAGCACTGAAGAAGGAAATAACTATAAAGTGTGTTGACCTGGGGGAACTGTTTTAAGTCCCAAGGAAACAACCAATGTCATTGTAGGAAAAATACTAGAGGTGTATCAATTCAGTATGGTATCAATTCAGTTCTCATGGAATTCATGAACTTGCTGAAAAGGAATGCCTTTCAAGTTTAATGACTTATTGTCCAGGAGGGGCACCTAATGCCTCCACATTTAAGGTTATGGATTAAAGCAGCATGGAGGGAGGAAGTTTACCTTGGACCAAACAGGATTGCCAAGCCCAGATTTATAACTCCTACAAGTCCACACAGATTATTTTTTCTACCACTGCACATGCAGAAGTTCCTCTATCCTCCCAGTTTCCATTCCTACAGTCCTGGCACCTTCTACCCTGTATAGTGGGCGGAGTAATAGGGGTTGCCATTATGTTTAGCCATTTCCAAGGAGAAAGAGGACAAAACAAGTCTCTTGGTGAAGCAAGGCAAAAATTCCACACTTTCTCTGGTATCTTGGGGTTTCAAAGCTATACTTCTAGGCAGCATTTTCCAAATGTTTAGGGAATATTAATTCTAACAAGAAAACAAATTCCATGGCTAAATAAGATTAGGACATTATAGCACACAAAGGTCAATATTTTTTTCTAGATTGTAGGCCATTTCATCATGAATCTTCAGAAGAAGGTGTAGTAGTCAATGTTCACCAAATATATTTGACCACATCGATCCCCACCCTTTTTTTTCTAGGAAGATATTAAGGACTAGTGTTTCCCAATACCTTGGGAATCACTGCTGTAGATAACATCACTCTGCATCAAAGACCACAGGGCTCTGATTACATGTTCCATGAGCATGAGGAACCAGCCAGTGGTCAGTTTGGATTTTGAGCAATAAAATCAACTGGAACCTAGATTAAGTCCAAAGTGTAATAATTTTTAATTGTGACTCTAAATTTATATGAAATGGCAACAAGTAGGCATTTTTCATCCCTTGCTTTTAGCACTGCATGAGGTTCTGTGGTATACTCAGCCATTAAGCCTGATCTTCCCTACAATTAAAAGTAATATGCTTATTGCCTTAACCATATCTCAGTGCTTAAACGTGTAAGTTAGATGCCTATCAGCTCATCTAATACATGTGAGGATTCTTTAGGAGAAGGTTGCATGCAAAATTTCAGAATAAATCTCTTTGAATTTATGTAGATAGATAACAATAGAAATATATTTAGGGATAATTTGTATGCATTAGCTTTTTGGTTACAATTTAAGCACCCTGGCAGGGAAATTATTGGGAGCAGATGTTTATGAGCCTGAACCGGCATAGCCAATATCAACTGAAGTGTGTCTGGGTTCCAAACTGCATGACAAGGATGGCTGTGAGTCTTCATGGGTTAGTATAGTCTTGGTTCATACCTGCTATCCCAGAATAACTATTACCAACACCTTATTTCACTCTCTGTTTGGATAATAACGCACATGATCACTACCCAAGCCATCGGGCATGCTGTCAGCACAAACTCAGAGAAGTACTGATTCAGTTGCAAGGTGATGGTCTTGGGATATTTAAGTACCACTGAAACTACACTGTGAGAGAGCTGGTACTGCTTTAAGTGGTAGGGAAAAAGCTTTCTTCTTGTTTAATCCTGTGTTTGTATTCAAGGTTGGTCTTCTGGGAATCAGCCCCATATTGGAAAACATGATCATGATTCAGTGTCCAAGAATGTTTATCGGCTTGGTTCAAAAAGATCCAAGCTGAGTGCTGGCAGAAGTCAAGTCTGAGCTCAATTTGGATAAAGAAACGAGGTGGGAGGGATAAAGGATTCCTAATGGAAAACCAGGAAGAAATCTCAGTATTAGGAAAGCAGAATACTGTACACAGCAAAATAACCCTTTGATGTATTATTTTGAGACCTGTACTATGTGACCCAAACTTAAAAAACAGCCCCTGTCCTTGTATTATTAGGGGTAGTGTGGTACTAGTGCTAATCTGTACAAATTCTCTACTGGAAGAGTGAAGGGACGTACAACAGATCCTACTTGAGCAGAATCTGATATAAGAAAGAACAGTCATTTCAGATAGCTGGAGAATGGATGGATTATTAAAAGATGTTGCTGATGTCGTTGATGATCCATTACAAAAAATGTGCATCCTTACTTCATACAGTTCTAAAATATCAATTCCAGATGGTTCAGCGACTTAAATAGCAAAGGCAAAACTTGACATTTTTCAATAGAAAACATAGGAAAATGTATTTATATGTTCCCTTGAAGGATGGAAGGATTTTTATAACTATGTACAAAAAATGAAAACCATAAATTAAAAGTTTGAGACATTTTATTACCTTAAAATTAAGAACTTTGGTTTAGCAATAGTCATCATAGACTCACAAGACAAGACACAAACTTGAAAAAGATATTTGAAACACATGTAAGTAACAAGTGCTTAGTAGTAAGAAATATAGAAATAACTCTAAGTATCAAAAAGAACAAGATGAAGCATTTGATAGATCAGTAGGCAGAGAATTGGGCAAAAGATATAAGCATTAAAAATAAAATAAAAAATAATAAAAATTAAAAATAAAACATTAAAAAATAAACCATCTGTGTTTTATTTTTTTTTTATAAACCTCTCCATCTTTTAGCATTAATGGAATTGTATTTGAAGCCACAGTACTTTTGTAAACCTACCATACTGACCTCAAAAATGGGGAAAAAGAATCATACTGGTGCTGGTGATGATAAGGAGCAATAGGAAGTCTCACATTTGCTGCTAGGATGAATGTAAAAGTTTTGGAAAAGCAATGGGCTATTACCTAATGAAGCTAAACATGAGCACATGCTGTGCCCCAGCAATTCCCAGTTCTGGGAAACTTCTTGCATGTGCAGTCCAGTAGACATGTACAAGGATGCACATGGCAGCATTAATGATGATAGCAAAAATTGGACATAGTCCACTGTCCAGTAGCAGCAAAATGGATACACTCATGCATGGGATAGTTATAGAGTGGAATATCAGATAGCAGTTAAAACTAACTAACTAAAGCCCTTCATATCACCATGACTGCATCTCAAAAACATAATGTTTCAAATGAAAGAAAGTGTTGGTGGTAAAGAAAAAGTCTAAAGGTTTGTTGGTGGTTGTAATCAAAGAGGTGGAGGCCTCTGGTTTTCAGAAATGAAGAGGTCAAGGAAATAGGAAACACAAAATTGTATGGATCATGTATAACCGTGACTCCCAATCCTAGGTGAATGTTAGAATGTCTTGGGAAGTTTATACATTTGCTAGTGCTAATGGTCACGCCTCACCCCCGATTCAACTCAGAGTCTCAAAGGTCTTGAGCCAACCCTAAACCCACAACATCTGAATCCCAAAGCCTTATAAAAAACTCCCCCACTTGTTCTAATGTGCAGTCAGGGTTGAGATCACTCTTGATGTAATGTCACAGTAGTAGTGGAGAGGATGATAATTATGTGCAAAAATATTTAGTGAATGGTGAGGGCTGCACAAGGGGTGGGTTGATGAAAGCAATGAAGAGGGATGGAATCTCCTGTAGGCTCTTGAAATGAACTAGGATTTCGGGGGGAAAAGGAAAATAAATGATCTATGAGAAGTAATGAGAATCAAAGAGGGCAGATGCATTATGTCCAGGCACATTGCTGAGTTCTGGATGGAAGAACAAACAGCCTGCGTTTTAGAAAGCTGCCTGTAGGGAGGCAGGGCCCTTCGGGAGCTAGAGGTTGATTAAAGGAGGAAAGAAAAGGGAACATTCTGAGAAGAGACTAAGGATATAAAGACACAGACTTTGATGGACAGAGCACAGTGGAAAGGTTTTGGAGAAGGGTCAGTTTTTCAGGGAAATGCAAAGCCAAATAGACTACGGTTTTGCTGCAAGGCTCGATTCATGGGAGTAATGGGGTGGAAGAAGACAGGAATCTTAATACATTCGTTTCACTTGCCTCTTAGGGAAAGTTAGGTAGTCAATTTTCTGTGGCCTAGGATCTGTGTTTTAATAGCCTTCTTAGGTGATTCTGATGCATGCTAACCTTATATCTTAAATATTTAGATATTTATCTGGAATCTATAAAGTATAAAACAGCCAGGGCTCTGCTCAGTCTTGGGGCTCAGGCAAGAGGATCCGTACACAGGGCGTATTGCCTGGCCTCAAGCTGCGAAGCCCCTAAATCTAGCTCTGTGGTAGCCACACCTAGAAAGGATGCGGAGTGGGATTTCCCCCAGCAGGTCCTGATGTACTGTGAGCACATGGGGCTGTGAAGGCTCCCTTGTCTTGTTGGTCCCACAGTCTCAGCTGCTGAGTGTTTATTGGGAAGGGAGGAGATGTACAGTTATCAATGAGCATAAGAATGCAAATACACGTGACCTAGGGGAATGCCCGTGAATATTAAAGACATTAATTAAAAAAGTAAATAAAGCTTTGTAAAAACTCACCAGCTTGTTATTTTTCTTATTTTCATATAGGCTAGAGAAAGCTTCATTTTTTAACTAGTGTTGATATGAGGGCCAACATTTTGTACTAGGATCAGCATTTCACATTATGTCCTCAGGGCGACTCTCTTATTTTCTGCACTAGATATTAAGAGAAACTCTAAGAAGGCATTTTTTTTTTTGGACTTTTTAATGCTCTCTTGGCAACATTCAAGTGGAATTTTGTATAATATTATGGTTAATTTTTTACTAATCAGAGTTAATTGATCGGGGCCAGATCCTGTTTTGCCATTCTCATAAAAAAAAGGTGCTATTCAGGTGCTATTCCTGATGAGATATATCATTAAGATTTTACTTTAAACTACTAAATTAGCATTCCAGTGTGTTTGTGGAATGTCACCTACCGTATGATCACAACTTATAGAAGCACACAATTTTTAACATTGCAGAGTTTACATCTTGAATGAGAGTATTTATTGTTTTTAATGAAAGTTCATTAGTTAAAAAAAATAGAGAGGATGAGTACTTTATATCTTGTTAGTTTGTTTGTTTTCCTGGTGCTTGCTTTGCTTTCAGGAACCACATATATTTTGTCTTTGGGGAAGTTTTATTCTAGATGGATTTACAACACTATAAGATATTGATCTGTCATGTCAGATACTATTTCTTGTTTCTTTTAATATCTGAAATTGCAGAAACTGAACGAGCCAAAGATGAGGTTGAGACTGCTTCAACTAAGAAAGGTAAATGCAGCTTAAAGAAAAAGATGTCATGACTATAACTTATTTCTGCTAAGGTTTCTAACTTAATGGATTGCTTAGTGCTTATAGAAGAGCTCCAGCTATCGATTTTGCAATTTCATTTAGCATGTAAACTAAACCACTTTGCAAAAGTATATTATCCACGTTAATAAAGCTTTGCCTTTAATGTTGTAATACAAATTGTTTTATTCCTTAAGGGCCATAAATTAAAACTAGAAATTATAGTCACACTGCAAATTTGCTTTTAAAAATTGAAAAAATGTAGCTGCATTAAGCTCAGTAGGATCTAACCATCTGTAGAGCTTTCGGGTTCAATATACAGTTTTAGAAGGTCAGGACTTGAGCAGATGAGACTTTGATTAATAGAAGTTACCCACACAATGCTCACCTTTTGCAAGAATCATATCAAATTAGATAAAGGACACCATAAGACGTTGTCTTGGGGACATTTTGTTTTAAGAAGCATATTGGCAAGTCTGAAAATTGTTTTCTAAGTTATTTCTCTTATGTCTAATCAGAAGTGACTACTTATGTCAATATTGATCCCTTTTAGGAGACATCTTAAAAATATTTTTAAAATCATGTGTTAAAAACAATCATCATGACAAGTTTTACATATTACCCATTTGAAATAAATCTGAACAATTCTGGTATTTGCAGTCCTGATTACATACAGAAAAAAATGAAATCAGTATCCTATGTATTCTGAAGCATCTCAGAGAAAATTTAAGTCATATTCTCAACATACGTATTCACATACTCTTACACACATGCTCCCTGGTAGCAAATAACATTTCCCCTAAGAAACATAATTATTGCATATGTTCTATAAGGAGAGTATATATCCAGATGGTAGGAAGATTAAAAAAGATGTGACATAGGTCCATATTCTCAATTCCCCAAACAATTTATGTATATTTGAATATAAATGAAAATATTAATATAAGTGAATGTGTAATATAAAACAATATTAATTTATTGTTTAATATATAAATTATAATGTATATCAATATATAAATTAATATGTAAGCATACATATATATCTAAGGTAAGAAAACAAACAATATTAGATAGAGGATATTTAAAGAAAAAATATAGCCTGTTTTGTAAGGTAATGTTTAATTAGCAGCAATTGAGTGATAGAAATTAATACAGCTCTATTTATTATTCTGTATTTACACAAAATAGAAATGATATCTGTTTCCTATTCAGTCTTTTCCTAACATGTTAATTTTTGCGATACCGTCTTGTAATATGAGCACACCTCTTGTTTCATGGTTACTGTTTGCTCAGTGTCCATGTGGCATGAATGGCAGAGTCATGAAGTCATAAAATCTATGTTAAAATAATTCATGCTTTTGTGGTATTTTATTCTGAAATTGACTTTGCTTATCGGTATTAAGTTGATGGTGGGTGAAACTGTTGCTTTAGATTGGGTAATATGGAGGCTGAATATTGACTCAGAGAAAGTCTTTAATCTAGGGATGGAGGCAGTGGTTTGGTAGATAGAAGAGATGATATGTGTTGAAAGCAAAAGTGAAAAAAAAAAATTGAGCCAAGTTGGGTTCAAAATCTGCAGTCAGCTGTGAGCTCAGTAGATAGGTTTCAACTGAAACTAGATATCATGTACTCAGATTTAGAGAGTCCATGCTTATTGAAGACAGCTGGAAAAGGGGTTAAAAGGAAAGATTCAGTTACTGATAACTGAACCACCCACAGACCCGTGGAGTCATGGATTTAGGATAAAACCCAAGCACTCATATTATGGGATCCATCAGGTCACACTGGCTTAAGCAGAGTGATTGTATTAAAAGTAAACCATTCTTCTGTTGATGGACATTTTGGCTGTTTCCATCTCTTTGCAATTGTAAATAACGCTGCTATAAACATTGGTGTGCAAATGTCCGTTTGTGTCTTTGCCCTTAAGTCCTTTGAGTAGATACCTAGCAATGGTATTGCTGGGTCGTATGGCAATTCTATATTCAGCTTTTTGAGGAACCGCCAAACTGCCTTCCACAGTGGTTGCACCCTTTGACATTCCCACCAACAGTGGATAAGTGTGCCTCTTTCTCCACATCCTCTCCAGCACTTGTCATTTTCTGTTTTGTTGATAATGGCCATTCTGGTGGGTGTGAGATGATATCTCATTGTGGTTTTGATTTGCATTTCTCTAATGGCCAGGGACATTGAGCATCTCTTCATGTGCCTCTTAGCCATCCATATTTCCTCTTCTGGTAGGTGTCTGTTCAAGTCTTTCTCCCATTTTGTAATTGGGTTGGCTGTCTTTTTGCTGTTGAGTTGAACAATCTCTTTATAAATTCTGGATACTAGACCTTTATTTGATATGTCATTTCCAAATATTATCTCCCATTGTGTAGGCTGTCTTTCTACTTTCTTGATGAAGTTCTTTGATGCACAAAAGTGTTTAATTTTGAGGAGCTCCCATTTATTTATTTCTTTCTTCAGTGCTCTTGCTTTAGGTTTAAGGTCCATAAAACCGCCAGAAAAATGGCTAAACAAACTGTGGTATATACATATGATGGAATATTATGCAGCTTTAAGACAAGATAAACTTATGAAGCATGTAATAACATGGATGGACCTAGAGAATATTATGCTGAGTGAGTCCAGCCAAAAACTAAAGGACAAATACTGTATGGTCCCACTGATGTGAACGGACATTCGAGAATAAACTTGAAATATGTCATTGGTAACAGAGTCCAGCAGGAGTTAGAAACAGGATAAGATAATGGGTAATTGAAGCTGAAGGGATACAGACTGTGCAACAGGACTAGATACAAAAACTCAAAAATGGACAGCACAATAATACCTAATTGTAAAGTAATCATGTTAAAACACTGAATGAAGCTGCATCTGAGCTATAGGGTTTTTTTTTTTTTTTTACTATTATTACTACTTTTATTTCTTTTCTCTATATTAACATTTTATATCTTTTTCTGTTGTGTTGCTAGTTCCTCTAAACCGATGCAAATGTACTAAGAAACGATGATCATGCATCTATGTGATGATGTTAAGAATTACTGAGTGCATATGTAGAATGGTATGATTTCTAAATGTTGTGTTAATTTCTTTTTTTTTTCTTTCCGTTAATAAAAAATAAAAAATAAAAAAAAGTAAACCATTCATTACTAAACTAGTCAAGGTCTTCAACCAAGAATGGTCCCTGAATTTAGAGCAAGACCATACATTTTTGTTGGGGTAAATTATACTTTCTTTCATTTATTGTGAAATGAAAAGAGAGAAACAATCTGTTTATAAAAATAAACTATTGGCACTATTTTGCTTCTAGTTGATCTTAAGCTCTTATCTCAATTTAAATATGATTCTGAACATTGAGTTTTCCTGCAAACACACTATGAACAGAAGGACAGTGTTCCTACAAAAATCATAAATATTTTGAACCCCAGGAAGGGTTTTGCCAATTTGTCAAATGTAAAAAATTAAAGGAACCTTTTCTCATTTGTCAGGCACTCTGTGCTTCCTCCACCTCCTCACTGATGGTCATCCACACATGAAAATATATATTGCTTTCATCTTGTATTTTCTAGCCCCCAAAGTTTACAACACATGTTTTACAGCATGACCAATTTTGAGCTTGCAAGTGAAGTAAAAGGAAAGAGAGTTGAGAGTTATTTTGATTTTAAAGCATTGCAAAATTGTTCTCTAAATTGAGGCTTCAACTAGGACCTATGTGTACAGTTTTAAATGGAAATTATTGATATTGTGATTGTTTTAAATTTTCAGTTAAAGAGTAATATAGTCATTTAAGCTCATTAGAATATGCCAACTTATATATAGTATAATTTTATTTTATCTTAATGCTTTTAAGATATTTTCTCGGGACATATGTAATATTTAATAATCAATATATCATTTCACTAATACATATTATATATATATTTTATTTTCATCTTGCAGCTTTCAATAATTTTTACTTTCACTCAATATATGTTTCTGGACCACTTGTGCAAAATTAAGGAAAAATTTAGATGGTAATATCACTCTTGAGCACATTAAATTACTGAAAGAATTTAAAAATTTGAAAATTGGGTCTCAGTTTTCTCTATCATGTGAACATTTTGCTATAACCATAGTTCAAGGTGAAAGCCATCAGCATAAAAAAGAGAGATAAGGAAAGTACTATCCTATAATTTCCAAAACTTATTCTTACCTGTGAAAATCAAAAAGGTTTGGTATACAAAGTAGTTTTAGAATTTGACCTTAAATAACAGGAAGGATTGCATAGGTAACAACGAATTAGAAGGCTGTCTTAGGAATAAGTTATAAGTTTAAGGCAAGTCAGTGGGAAAATTTTGGAAGCATATGAAAAGCTGCAAGTCTGTTTAGCAGGAAGACAGTATGAGCTAACATGAGTTCTGCTAGTAATAATGTGAAGGCACCTGATTATATGTTGAACTCTAATTTATGAGCAAAATGGAGCCAAGGAAATTTTTTCCCAGATTTTTCCTTGGGAGCTAAGGAAAATCTAAATATAGGAATTCCATTTAGTCCCTTTTAAAGAAGATGAATTCCAGAAACAATGGGTAAAGGAAATTTGAATTGGAAGGATCAGTAAGAGACAAGCTAGTTAGGAAGCTTTTGCAATAAACTAGGTGACAAGCATGGAGATCTGGATTGGGGAAGTGGCCATGAGATTATAAAGAAGGAAATTTACATGTGGCTTTCATAGAAGTAAATTCAACAGGATTTAACAACTGATCAGCACTGAAAAAGGAGGCAAAAGAGAAGAATGATTTAATGACATAAATTCTTCAGTTAGAGTGCTAGAAGAATGTTGTTCATATTGTTAATAAAATTTAAGGCAATAGGTGAAAACAGTTCAGAGAGATTAATTTTGGAAATATTCAAGTTAAAGTGCTGGTATCTCCTGTGTGTAGTATCACATAGGTGGCTGTGCATATACTAGAGCTCCAGATGGTAATAGGGCGGAGATACATGTGTGGAAGCTGTGTTTCTGGTGAGAATAGTGAGAATGGCATGATTTAATGAGCTTGCAACTATGAGATGGCCTATAGAGAGACAGGCTGGGGTAGAATGCTAGGAGAGAGTCAGACACATCAGACATTAAAATTATATATATATATATATATATATACATATACATATATGGTTTTCTATGGCATAGTAACTCAGAAAAAGAAAACCTTTCATTGACAAGTTGGTGGTCATCAGCTCACTGTATTTGTCAAACTAGTTAATTACAAACCCTTTTCAGAAGAGAATTTTCAGGGGAACAGAAGTCAAATCTAAAGGGTAACAAATTTAACAAGAAGAAAGTGGGACATGGGTGATGATGCCAAAGAAAGTTGGCTAGGAACTAACGGAAAAAGGAGATAGCTTAGTGTTGTGGGCTGAATCGTGTACACCCAGTTGGACATGTACTTGGTCTTGGTTCACATTCTGTTTAGTTTGGACCCAGAAGATCTCTTCTTAGTTTTTACTTCAGTTAAGGTGTGACCTAACTGAATAAGACGGACTTTAATCCTTTGTACTGGAGTGCTTTATAAAGAGTGCAAGTCAGATGGAGAGAGAAGCCACAGGGAGCAAGCAGAAGCCATATGCTCCCAGAGGAGAATAGAGAAGACATTGCCAGATGCATCACTTCTCTATTCTCACTTGGAGAAGCCAAGAAACTCCAGAGATTGCTATCCATCCAGAAAATACTGACCCCAGATGGCCTTTTGGCCTCAGAAATTGTGAGGTGATATATTCCTGTTTGCAAACCCAGCCCATTGTATGGTATTTGTTTTAGCAGCTGAGAAACTAAAATAGTAACTGGTACCAGAAAGTGTGGTACTACTATGACAAATACCAAGAAAATGTGAAAAGAGCTTTGGAGTTTGGTAATGGGTAGAAGCTGGAAGAAATGTGAAATGTTTGATTGTAAACTGCTTGAATGATTTCAAAAGACTGTTGGTAGAAATATGGACAATAAAAGTACTTGAGATGAGGCCCTAGAAGGAAATGAGGAATGTGTCATTGGAAATTGGAAGAAAAATGATTCTTATTATAAAGTAGCAGAGAGCTTGGCAAAATTGTGTTCTGATGTTGGATATTAGTCAAAATTTGAAAGTGATTAACTTGGATATTTAGCTAAGGAGATTTCCAAGCTAAGTGGAGAAGGTGCAGCCCAGTTTCTCCTTGTAGCTTATGGTAAAATGCAAGAGGAAAGGTGTAAACTGGATTAAACTCTTAAACACAAAGGAACCAAAGGCATTTGATGATTTTGAAATTTTCTAATCCTGGTAGAAGTGCTGAGACTAGGGTCAGAAGCAGCTCTATCGGAGACCTACCTGAACTTTAAGATGATTTCCCAGAGAACAGGGTTCGAGGTGAGGGTTTAACCAAACTATCCTTTGCTAAAGAAGGTATGGCTGAGTATCTATCAACCATTCCATATCTAGTCAGACATTTAGTGGAATTCAGGATTGGGAATACAGGAGGATCTGTGGAAATCTAGTGCAAACCCTGTGAACTACATTCAAAGAACATAGTTTTTTCAAAATTTGTATGAGAAGAACCACCCCTAGTCTGAATTGAAAGGCACAGAGAAAGCATGAATTGAAGGAAGAAAGCCTTCCATAGTAGAACCATAGAAGCAAATGTCTGGGCCATAAAGATCTCCTTGGGCCAAGAGAGCAGACCAACCTTTGTGTATGGAAAGGGCAGGGCTGTACCTATACTTGGCAGGTGTCACCACCCCGATGCTAAGAGAGGGTGGAGCCTGTGCCCCTGTATCTGTGGAGAGCGTGGCCCCAGGGTAAGCACAACGGGTGTGGCTGCTATGCCAGAAGGCCCAGAGGACAAAACATAGATCCATAGATGACTGTCAGATTTTGAAGTCTGTATGGGTTTGCCTTGGTGAATTTTGACTTGCTTCGAAACTGTGACCCCTGTTTCCATTCCCACTCCTCCCTTCAAGAATGGGAGTATTTGTCCTATGCCTTTCCCACCATTGTATACTGGAAGCAGATAACTTGTTTCAGGGTTTCATAAGTCCATCAAAGGAATTTTTCCCTGGGATAGACCACACCCAAAGCTAATTTTGATGAGAATATGTAGTTAGCACTATTTAAAAACTCCAGAGTTTTAGAACTCCAGAGAGCATTGGCTGGCCAGGAAAAAACTGACTCTAGAAGGAAGCAAGCTTTTAAACCTCTGAAACCATGAACCAATAAATTCCTGTTGCTAAACCAATCCATTGCATGGTATTTATTATAGCAGGTAGGAAACTAAAACACTTAGTGTTCTTGTTCAATCTCTCTTTCAGTTTCAGAGATAAGGTGTTTCTCCTTTTCAAGATCAGTGAGTCCAACTGTGTCCTCCTTCATCAGTCATTCATTTTCTGTATATATATAAAACAGTGCATCAGAATAAAACATTCAGCAGTAGATCCACACAAACATGGGCAACTGTCTTTTTTTTCTATATAGTTTTAACAATCATTAGTAAAGACTAGCACTACTGGATTGCAGTTCAACAACTTCAAGTATTTCCTTCTGGCTATTCTAAAACACTAGAAACTAAATAAAACTATCTTTTAGTAAGTCAGTAGTCAAAGCAATTTATTACTTCCTAATTTCTTAGTTGCACCTCCTCGCTCTCATTTGATCTTCCTCTCAATCTTCATAGAATAATACTTACTAAGAAGAATTTTTATAGAGCCTAGAGGATTTCATAGTGTCCTAGAATGCTCCCTGGGATTTTCAGGAACTAGAATCCTTCCTGGGATTTTCAGGAACACTGTTGGTTGAGGCTCGGCTACTGTGGTTGTTTGCAATATCTGGGTGAAGTTTGCATAAGAGAACTTCCAGGATGATCTCTTAACTCTAAGCCATGGCAACTTTAGTTTGGCCCATTTCCCCCATTTTGGTCAAGAAGGAATTTTCCATTCCACAGTGCCAGGCTCATTTCTGGGAGTCATGTCCCATGTGGGGGTTGGGAGGTGGGCAGGGAGTTTATTTATGGAATCTGCTTAAAGAGAAGCCATATTTGAGCTACAAAAGAGTCACTCTGGGGTGACTGTTAGGCAAAATTACAAGCAGGCCTAGCTTTGCCATTACAGAAATAAGTTTCATAGGGGCAAGCCTTGGGATCAAAGGCTTGGCTTACTAAATTGGGAGTCTTTATTTCTTGAGAAAGTATCAGGAATTTCCCAAGAGGAGAGTTTTAATAGTTCCTCATTTTCCCCCAATCCCTCAAGGGGACTCTGCACATACTTTTAAATTTTCTGCCCACACTATTCTGGAATGTATCTGGGTATTAAATTAACCTGTACAGGATAATAAGTCCTAAGTGAGTCTTGTAGACGGCATATAGATGGGTTCTGTTTTGTTTTTCTTTTTAATCTGTTCTCCCAATCTATTCCTTTTCACTGGGGAGTTGAATTCATTAACATTTAATGTTATTACTGTAAAGGCAATACTTTCTTCAATCATTTTGTCTTTTAGATTTTATATGTCATATCTTATTTTTTCTCTCTTTTTATCCTTTTAGTTACCATTACTGATAATCATCATTTCTACACTCTTCTCCAAACCTCTCTCTCCTGTCTTTTCCTATCTGTCAGTATCACTCCCTTTAGTGTTTCTTGTAGAGCAGGTCTCTTGTTCACAAATTCTCTCAGTGTCTTTTTATCCATAAATATTTTAAACTCTCCCTCTGTGTTGTTTTTTTTTTTTTCCTTCTTTTGTATGCTGTGTGGAGGGGTCACATTTTATTGTTTTTCCATGTCAGTATCCCATTATTGCAGCACCATTTGTTGAATTTTTGTTCATTTGTTTGTTTCTTGAAGTACGTGGACCAGGAATCAAACCTTGGTCTCCCACATGGCAGGTGAGAATTCTAGCACTGAACTACCCTTGCACCCCCTCTACCTCCTTCTTAAAGGACAATTCTGCAGGATATAGATTTCTTATTTGGCAGTGTTTCTCTTTCAGTATCATAAATATATACCACTTGTTTCTCACCTCCATGATTTCTTCTGAGAGATCTGTACTTAGTCTTATCAAGTTTGCCTTATATGTGATGGATTGCTTTTCTCTAGCTACTTGTAGAATTCTCTCTTTGTCTTTGACATTTGTCAATCTGATTAGCAAGTTTCTTGGTGTAAGTCTATCTGGATCTTTTCTGTTGGGGGTTCTTGGATCTGTAATTTTATGAGTTGGGGAATTTTCAGTGATTATTTCCTCCATTATTCTTTCTGCCTCTTTTCACTTTTCTTCTCCTTCTGGGACATCCATAACACATATACTTGTGCACCTCACATTGTCATTCAATTCCCTGAGACCCTGTTCAAATTTTTCCATTATTTTCCTATGTGTTCTTTTGTGTGTATGATTTTAGATGTTCTGTCTTATAATTTACTAATCCTTTTTTCTGCTTCTTCAAATCTGGAGTTGTAAGTCTCCATTTTGTTTCTCATCTCTTCTGTTGTGCCTTTCTTTCTTATAAGTGCTGCCATTTGTTTCTTCAAGTTTTTTTTAGCTCCTTTGTATGGAAACCATGTATCTTCTTTATGTCCTTCAATATTTTCCACATTTTCTTCCAATGTGTTGAATTGATTTAGAAGGTTTGCTTGGACATCTTTAATTAGTTGTTTCAACTCTTGCATTCCAGTTTGTTTGGTTGGGCCATGTTTTTGTGTTTCCTGGTATAAGTCATGATATTTTGCTGGTGTGGAGGCATCTGATTTTCTTCCTTTGTTCTGGAGGTTGTTTATCTCATTTGCCTAGGATTTTCCTGCTCTTTGACTTTGTTCTTTATCTGTTCATCTCTCTCATAAGCCAGTTGTCAGATTGGTTCTGCACCCCAGTCTCCCCCCAAAACCAAACACCCACAGCAGCCTGCATCAGGGATGGGGATGGCACTGGCATCACAGCAATGTCTATGTGTGTGAGGAAAACAATTCTACCAGCTCACAGTGGTGTTCTGTTTTTCACCATCCTGAAAGACCTAAGTTTGCTTTAGGGCATTGCTTTAATGATTTGGTCATCCATGCTCCTCAGCTCAAACAGGGGTAGATTACTGTACTGAGAGTCTAGACCCACTCCAGTTGACCTGAAATATTTTCTGGATAATCTCTAAAAAAAGCTGTTCAGTTTCCCTGCATTTTCTGTTATGCCCAGAAGATAGCACTTTTAGATAACTTAATTGTCTTCAGAACTGTTTGCCTTCAGGGTACAGGTTGCATCTCATTGGATTGGGCTGAAACTGCAGGATTCCTGGTCCCTCTCTTTGCCATCCAAAATCTGGCTCAACATGTGTCTGATTCCCTCACTTTATTTATGTCAGAGAACTTCCCCAGATGTCCTAGATTTTAGCCTTCTCCCAGGCAGGGATCAGGCTGCCCACTGTCATTTCCTGCAGGGGTGAGGGAAGAACTTTTGGACCAGGGCTGGAAACAGAACTTCTATCCATGTTTTCTCAGACTCTCTGTCTCTCACTGAACTTGGTCTTGAAGTGTTCTCCCCTGTCCTCCGGGTCTCCAAAAGGTGGGGGTCTGTCCCACTGCTGTGAGAGAATTCTTATTCTGTATCCCCATTGGATGGGGTCCCTGTTGCTGTTTCTCTGCCTGTCCTGCACTATATATGAAACTGAGTGAGGGGGAGAGGAGAGGACCAGCCAATCTGGGGTGGAAATTTCCTACCCAATATTCCTCTATTTCTTCAATTTGGCTTTTGTAGGGACACTATCCAGTCCATATACTCCCTCAGATTTCTGAGCAATTCAGAATTGCTTTTTTTTTTCATTGAGTCTCCTGGGAGAGATTTTCAGTAGCTTTTTACATCACCATATTGATGATGTCACTCCCTTAATTGTTCTCGAATATATTTTCTCCAATTCATAACCATGAATGCTATCTGAGTTCAAACTTTCATTATCTTACAGCTGAATCACTGAAAAGACTTCATTCTGTCCCCTTGTCTATATATTTATTCCCATTGTATTAGTCAACCACAAGCCCCCAAAAAACTATAGTGAATTATCAAAGTCATAAAAATGAATAAGCCACTTTTAGTTTTAAATTCTCTTTCCCAGTTGCCCATAAGAGAAAGTTCAACCTCATTAAAATGGCATATAGAGTCCCCCAGCATCTCACTCCAATTTCACTTTCCCACTTCATCTTCCAACATGCCTTTTTCATGCTACAGCAATACCACAGTTTTTATAGTTTCAAACAAACAATAAGTAATATTCAGGAAAGATGGCAACAAGAAGGGACAGCCAGGTGAACAGACTGAGTAGTTAGCATGATCGGAGAAGTGATGAGACACCTCCTTTCCCTGTCTCTACACAATGATATATATATATATATATCTCCATAGATCCAGTAGGTCTAATCAGCCTTTTTTCCCTGCCATTAGTGATTTGGCGGTAATGGACAACTACAGGTAGTATCTCTAAAATTTGAATAACCCTTGGGTAGATAAAACTAAATTCTTGCATTCTCAGAAAGAATAGTTTGTTATGCAAAGACTGTAGGTTTATATTCCAAAAGAAGTAAGCATTATGTGGAAAACTTTTGAAACTGCACAATATTTCCTTCCCACTCATCACTCACCTAACCTACCTCACCTCCAGGGGCACTGCATCCCTCTGTGTGTCCGCTACTAATGGGTGTGCATCAGAGCCTGCAACAGTAATAAGAGGTAGTAGGAGAAAGATGAAAATTGAATGGGAGAACTAGGTCTCTGCAGAAAATACAGGGGAGGAATAGTGTGATGAGAATCAAAAACTACAAAACAAATAAACAAAAACAATTTTCATCCACCTAACAGTTTAGCTCGGGACTATCCCTAACTCCCTCATACCCTTTTAAGAATGCTAGCTGCTTTATTGCCTTTATATTAGGATCCATGAAGGAGTGTGAACCAAATTTAATTTTTTTCCCAAAGTACACTCCTCCAAATATAGGAAAAAGATTATTTCTTCTTTCAGCACCAAAAGAGTTTTCAAACACTCTGTGGTAAAGAATGAGAAATTGATTAAGGTCTTCTTTAGATTCCAGGCAGTTAAAAATTCACTTACTCTGCTGAGCTGTTTATTCCTAAATTTTATTCTCCATAGAATTAGGCTCGATGAATTTTACATCAGAACCAGAAATGAAAGGATCATCACCTCAAGCGAAATGGCATCTATTCCATGTAGATAATTGACATTCTCAGTAACTCTTTCTGAGTAACAAAAAACAACAACAAAAGGCTGCTTTAGGGGACCAGCCTCCTCTATTTAATGAGGGGAAGAAAAAAGAAAGCTTAGGCTTTGTAAGTCACATTCCCCGTTGCTTTCTGACAGATGTATACTCTTCAGAGGATTAATAAATAATATTCAAAATGTGTGTTTCCTGCAAAATATTTATAATGAAACTTCTGAAGAAAATAATAATGAATCAGAATCAAAACCCATGTGGCCTATTGCAATTACAATTTGTCAATGTTCTATTCTTACGTTGGTTTGAGAGGGAGCATTTATAGACAAGAGTGATGTATGCCCATCATACTACCTACATATAGTATAAACAACGGAAACACTAACTCCTTAGTTTGGCATTTAAGGCCTTCCACAGTTGGCACCATTTTTTGTTTTAAGCCATCCCATATTTCCATTGTGGGAAGCCTCTGCTCCTGCTAGAACATTGGATCCTTTTTCTCAAGATAAACACTAACAAGTTCTCAGATAAGAAGAAGCACATTTGTCATAACTTATCCTATAGGATTTAGGATCTTATCCTGCAAGAAACTGGGGGAAGACTCTATCTTAACTGGTATTGCATTTCAATGAACTGGCCCCAGATCCTTGAAGAAAGGATTGCTGACTTGCAAATTAGTAAAATGATGATTAAGCTTTTACAAAGATTCACAAATATTTCAAAATGGCTGAGGAAGAAGGCACAATTTCAAGTTTTCTAAAGAAAATGCCCTAAGAAAATTTCCCTCCATTTTAAAATTCATAGTTTTTTCTATTTGTGTTTACTTTCACGCATACACGAATTAAACATAAATTCTGCAAGGGAGACATTCGTTAAAGTAATAAAAAATGATATAAAGGAAAGAGTCTTATGAAAGAGAATAATGGCAGAGTTCCCAGTTAGATTGCGGGGGATGGGGGTGGGGGGGTCACGTAGGGTTTTTGTGAGGAAGAGATAGTAGTCAAGAATTCCATGTGACTTTTTTACTTTTATCTTATAACATTTCACTCATCTTGTTCTATTCCCCAAAATGCCAAGTTTAAATGTTATATTTGGGATAGACATATTCTGTTCAGTAGCTATTCAAATAAGCATCACTGTCACCAGCAAATGTATGGTATTTGATCAATATCTGATTCCCCAAATACTCCTGGTTGTTACTCAAGTAATTCATCTTATTGGGAGGGTATTAATGATAGCAGGAGAATTAAACTCTCCATGTCACAAGCATGTCTAGTTGTCTTAACTTTTCTAGAAGAAATATTTTCTAGGAAGATACTTATTAAGAAACATTATCATTAGGTATTTGACATACAACAAAAGCATAATGATGTAACAGACTTCAGTACATACCAGGGAGCTTCAGAAATAAAACATGACCAATATTTATTCTAGTTATGAGAGAGTAGCAACTTTAAAATAATTATTACTAACAGAACAAGTAAATAGATTAAAAACATGGAGAATTTCGCCATAGGACTGGAAAGTACATAAAATAATTCAGTGGCATAATATATAAAATTAAGATTTAGATAGATTTAACAAAATAATAGGTGTAGAAAGAAGGAAGATTAATAATATGAATGATAGGGCATTGAACACAGGGAGAAAAACTATAAATGGGACAGGATCTTATAAAAATATTATAAGTGAGTCCCAAGAGGGAGAAAGGGACTTGGAGGAAGCAAAATTTTGAAGAGATACTTGCCAATTTTTCTCAAACCTGATGAAGCTCATCATGCCACAAATTTAGATAGTAGGAAAATAACAAAGTAAAATAACTAGGAAAATTATAGTAAAATCAATGAAAACTGAAGACAAAAAGAAAAATATTGAAATCTACCAGAAGAAACTTGTTTTCCAAAAGGGAAATACTAAGCAAAAACATGACAATTTTCCCCAAGGAGAAAGCATGAAAACCTGCTAATGGAATGACATCTTGAATATATTTTTGAAAATCATTACTAATGTAGAATTTTTTATTAAAAATGCTTTCAAATATGAAAGCAAATTAAAGATATATTCTAACAAACAAAAACTGAGATAATTTATTTCCCTCAGTCTCACACTAAATGAAATTCTGAAGAGAGGTTTTTAGGGGAAATAAAATCATTTCAGATAGAAACTTATTGATGCAAAAAATGAAGGTGAAAGAATGAAAATATCAAATATGTAGATAAATATATATGAATATTTGGTTTAAAATAACATAATAATAGGTCTTGAGGGGCTTGCACTGTTAGTGGAATTAAAACATATGGCAGAGCAGTGCCACGGTGGCTCAGCAGGCAGAGCTCTCACCTGCCATGCCAGAGACCTGGGTTCGATTCCCAGTGTCTGCTCATGCAAAAACAAAAAACTAAAAACTAAAACACTTGGCAACAATACCACAAAAAGTAGGGGAAAAATATATAAAGTGTTGTGTGGCTCTTGCGTTTCCTGAAAAGTGGTAAAAAAAAAAAAAAGTAAGCCCTAGAAAGACACGGATGCACGTAGCAATCCCTGGAACAGTCCTGAAAATAATAGCAAATGCTTTTTAGCAAGCATTTAACAGAGGGAGAGTCCATGTTGTGCAAACATTCTTGATTTTTAGGAAAGTTAAGAAAAAAGATAAAAATAGGGGAAACAGAAAAATTGTTAAGATGGCAGATTTTAACATATATATGTCAGTGGTGACATTAAATGTAAATTGGATAACTACTTCAAAGTAAAGACAGAGACAATTTTAAGCTGCCTACAATGGACATAGTTAAATATGAAGATGCTAACACATTGAAAGTAAAAGTATGGAAAAAGACTAGGCAAATACTTAAAAAAAAAAAGGAAAGCTATGTAAATATACTATACAAGACAGAAGGCTTTAAGTAAAGAAGTATTAATAAAGATAGGGAAAATATGACAAAATCAGAGGAAGATATAACAATTTTAATTTTGCATGCTTTTAACGACATAGTCCCAAACTATATAAAGCAACATTTGGCAGAACTAAATACTGAACTAGATGAATCCATAATTATCATTGGGGATTTACACACCTCTCTGTGTAAATGACAGAAAAAAAATCAGAAAAAAAATTAATAAGGATAAAGAAAAACAATAAAGTTATTAGGCTTGAGCTAATTAGCACATACAGAGCATTGCTCCTAATTTAACAATACACATTATTTTCAAGTATACATGGCAGATTTATCAAAATTAACCACATACATGCCAGGCCATAAAACAAATACTAACAAATTTCAGATGAAAATTATATAAGACCTCTGACCAAAGTGGAATCAACTAGAAATAAATAAGATGAAAACAATTTTTAAATTTCCAAATATAAAGGAATACATTTCTAAAAATCCCATGAATCAAAGAAAAGATCACGGTGGATTTTCTAACTATTTTGAGAATTTTCTGTGTAGAAAATATGACATTCAAACCTGGGATGCACTTAAGCAGTGTTTAGAAGAAAATGTATACTCTTAGAAATGAAAAATATCAAATATCTGAGTTTATTTCAAGAAGGTAAGAAATAAAAACCAGAAATTAATCACAAAGTAGAAGGAAGAAAATAATAAATATAAGAGCATAATAAATATAATAAATATAAGAGCATATATATAAGCCTATGAAGTACAAAACAAATTGTATAACAAAAAACAAGGACGTAAAATTTGATTTTCTAAAATAATAAAATTGATAGCCCCTTAAGAAGATTTATATTTTAAAAAGAGGGAAGATGCAAACTGCTGATATCAGAAATGACAAGTGAGACATCATTACAAATCCCACAGATAATAAGAAAACATGATTTTTCTGTAGTAAATTCAAAACTTAATAAAATGAGCATTTTTAATCCATCATTATAATCCTTCCTATAAAAAAATCTAAACAGATGGCTTCCTTGTTGGATTCTTCTACATATCTAGGGAAGAAATGACACGAATCTTCAACCATACATTCCAGAGAATAGAAAAAAGAGGCAATACTCATTTTATGGTTTTAGAATGACCTTGACACCAAAATCTAGTAGGAGCCTAACAAGAAAGCATAGATGCAGGCCTACCTCTCTCATGGACACAGAAACACGGACCTAAACAAAATATTAGTAAATGCAATCTGATTATATAGATGAGAGATAAAATGCTATTGTTTCTTTTATTTCAGGAGTGTGAGTTTAGTCTAAAGCATTAAAAAAATAAATCATTGTAATAAATGAGATTAGTATAATAATGCAACAGTAGAGGCATTTTATATAATTCATTAATAGAAGTAGAAGGAAAATTTCTTGGTTCTAGTTTGCTAGCTACCAGAATGTAATATACCAGAGATGGGATGGCTTTTAAAAAGGGGGAATTTAATAAGTTGCTAGTTTACAGTTCTAAGTCTGAGAAAATGTTCCAATGAAAACAAGTCTATAGAAATGTCCAATCAAAGGCATCCAGGGAAAGATACCTTGGTTCAAGAAGGCCAATGTAGTTCATAGTTTCTTTCTCAAATGCAAGGTCACATGGCGAACACAGAGTTTCTCTCTCAGCTGGAAGGGGACATGGTGAACACAGCGTCACCTACTAGCTTTCTCTCCTGAGAAAAAGCTTCAGGCTTCTGGTTTCAAGAAGCTCCCCGGGAGGCATTTTCCTTTTTCATCTCCAAAGGTCACTGGCTTCTGGACTCTCTGCTTTGTGGTGCTGCTCTTTCTGAATCTCTCCGAATCTCCCATTCTCCAAAATATTTCCACTTTTACAGGACTCCAGTAAACCAATCAAGACCCACCCAAATAGGTGGAGACATGTCATCACCTAATATCAGGTTTTGGTATTAATGTTTGCTTCATAGAATGAGTTAGCTATCATTCCCTTTTCTTCACTTACTTCTTGTAATGTTTGGTAAAATTCCCCTGTGAAGCCATCTGTTTGTTTTTCTTTGTAGGAAGATTTTGGAGACTGATTGAATCTCTTTACTTGTGATTGGTTTGTTGGTATAGTCTATTTCTTCTTGAGTCAGTGTAAGTTGTTTGTGTGTTTCAAGGAAATTGTCCATTTCATCTACATTGTCCAGTTTTTTTTGGCATAGAGTTGTTCATAATATCCTTTTATGATATTTATTTTTATTTCTTCAGGGTTCTTGGCAGTGATCCCTCTCTCACTTCTGATTATATTTATTTGCATTTCCCTCCATTTTGATTCTGACAGTCTAGCTAAGTGTTTGTTAATCTTGTTGATCTTCTCAAATAACCAACTTCTGACTTTATTGATTCTCTCTGTTGGTTTTGTATTCTTCAATTCATTTATCTCCACTTTAATTTTTGTTATTTCTTTTGTTCTACTTGCTGTAGGGTTAATTTGCTGCTCTTTCTCTAATTTCATCAGTTGTTCCATTAGGTCTTTGGTTTAACCTCTTTCTTCCTTTTTAGTGTGGGTGCTTATAGCTGTAAATTTTCTTGGCA
This sequence comes from Tamandua tetradactyla, assembly GCF_023851605.1. Taxonomy (NCBI): domain Eukaryota; kingdom Metazoa; phylum Chordata; class Mammalia; order Pilosa; family Myrmecophagidae; genus Tamandua; species Tamandua tetradactyla. The sequence goes on along the minus strand of NC_135331.1, from coordinate 184,474,101 downwards.
CTGCTTCACTGCATCCCATAGGTTTTTATATGTTGTATTCTCATTTTCATTTGTTCCAGATATTTACTGATTTCTCTTTAAATTTAACCTCCATATATTGTGAAGTTCTGGTTCTTCAGTGGATATTGATTTCCAGTTTCATTCCATGATGATCAGAGAAAGTACTTTGAACAGTTTCAGCCTTTAAAAATTATTAAGACCTGTTTTGTGCCCCTGTATATGATCTATCCTGGAGAATGTTCCATAAGCACTTGAGAAGAATGTATATCTGGTGTTTTGGGGTGCAGTGATCTTTATGTCTGTTAGGTCTAATTCATTTATCATATTGTTTAGGTTCTCTATTTGTTTATTGGACCTCTGTCTGATTGTTCTATCTATTGAAGAGAGTGGTGTGTTGAAGTCTTTGACTATTATTGTAGAAATATCTGTTTCTCCCTTCAGTTCTTACAGTGTTTGCCTCATGTAATTTGGAGCACCTTGATTGGATGTACAAACATTATTATTTCTTCTTGGTGAATTGTCCTTTTTATTAATATGTAGTGTCCTTCCTTGTTTCTTATGACATCTTTGCATTTAAAGTCTATTTTTTATGATATTAATATGGCTACCTGAGCTTTCTTTTGGTTGCCATTGGCATAGAGTATCTCTTTCCACCCTTTCACTTTCAACCTACTTGTATCTTTGGGTCTAAGATGTAAACAGTAAATGATGGCTCATATTTTTAAATCCATTCTTCCCATCTGTTTATATTAATTGGAGAGTTTAATCTGTTAATATTCAAAATCATTACTGTAAAGGCAGTTTGATTCAATTATCTTATTCTTGGTTTTTATTCATCAAATCTGTTTTCTCTCTCTCTTTTTATCCTTTAATTTCCCCTTAATAATACTCTTCAATTCTGTACCCTCCTTCAAACCTCTCACTATTATCTTCTTTTTAACTTTTTATTGTATAATATAACATATATACAAAGCAAAGAAATAAAAAAAAGCAATAGTTTTCATAGAACTCTTCAACAAGTAGTTGCAGGACAGATCCCACAGTTTGGGATCTGCTATTGCATGCTATGGGCTGTGTTCAGAAGAAAACCATCAGCACTACCACAGCAACAGCTGAGGTAAATAATGGGGGGAGGGACAAGAGTTAAGAGGAGGTTTAGATTTCCTGTTTGGCGAGGGTGTGTTTATTGGTTTTCCTTCTCTTGGGAACAATGAAATTATCTAAAATTGAGAATGGTGATGGACTGCAGACTTTGGACACTATACATGATGCTGATGAATGCAGATGGTTGAAGGATGTACTGATGGAGAATTAGATTGGCGAATGATGGTGTATACTTATGAACAGAGGCTGTGCTGCTGCATAAAGGAACAAAGTTGTGAGGCACACAACGATGTGAATGAATATGTGGGACATTTGGTGAGACAAAATAAGCCAGGAACAAAAGAACAAGGGTATGGTCTCCTTTAGAAATTGCTTATAAGGAAACAGGGGCCTAGATTGTAAGCTTTTATAGCAGACACATTAAGTCCAGAGTGGTGATTATTATTTCTGGACTTTAAAAGGCTTTATATATATATATATATAACCTGATATTTAGAGATAAGAACAAAGCTGATCAGGTTGGGGTAAAAGTAATTCAGAACATTAGGGGTAAGGAAAATAGTATCTATATTTTAGAACTGCACATACTCTGTGAGAGTAAAGGAAGAATGGTTTATTTGGTCTGGAACTGAAATTTTCTGTAGCACATAATCTAACTCAATCTATTTGTATAACTCATTTGAACAACTGAAACACAGGGAGCCCAGAATAAGAATAGAAAGAGATCCTTTAATCCTGTATAGATTATTGTAATACCAGCAGGCTGGAAATTGTGGTAACAGTTATGTTGCAGTCTTTAATCCAAAATCTATAGGGGAGGCCAGCCGGCTAGAAATTCAGGGAGGAGTAGACAGTGCAGGCTTGAGACAGATTTTCTTCTTCTCACTGGAATCCTCAGTTATTTACTCTTAAAGCTTCCAGCTCACTCGATGAGGCCCAGCCACATCACTGAGGACCCTCTCCTTAAAGTCAACCAGCTGTAGATTCTAGCCACGTCTGTATAACACACCTCCGCGGTGACATCTGGGCTGGCACTGGACTAAACAACTGGGCGCTATGACGTCACTGAGTTGGCATGTGAAATTAACTATTATAAGAAGCTAGCCTGTAAAGGAAATAATCATGTTTTAGATGGAGGTAAATAAAATAATAACTTTGTACTGAGCATTTGTTATGCTCTTTCACCCGACTGATTCTTTAAATTGTTTTTATGTAAATCTCAAAATGATTCTATGACTAGGTATAATTATCTGTATTTTCACTTATAGTTAAGGCTCAAGGTTAAACAATGCATGCTCATTTATAAGCAATTAATGGTAAAACTGGAATGTATACACTACAATATTTGTATCCTTTCCCAGGCTGCAGGATCCCCTAGAGAAATCAGAATTGCAGTTACTATTCAAGGGAATATGGCCATGTATTAATGAGATTATCCTACCACAATTATAAATTTGGCGAAACCACACATTTCTATTCTTGTCATAATTCAGCTCTGGAATTCTTCAACTCACTAGTGTCTTAGGGCTCCTGCCATTATGACATGGAAGCCAAGTACTGTTCCTCTCCCACTATCCTAACTGAACACTGACTCTAATTTAATAAGAACAAAATAAAGAGCATATTGTCCACTGCAACTCACCCTATAAGGCTTTTTTATATGAGATTTCTCTACAGGTGAACCTCAAAAATTGTTGTGCCTCTTAATTTAATGCCTTTCCTTGTGTTAGAGTTCTATGATTTTATCCATTTGGGGTCTTGATTTGGGTAAGATAATTGAATATTTTTGTGAAGTCCTAATATATTATGCCCTGCAAATTATGTCTAAGCTGTAGGCCTAAGAAAAACATTATTCATTATAGCCAAGATAATTGACATTGTTTTTCTTTTCCTGGAAATCAGTGAATATTCGAATTTCCCATTGTCTCAGAATTTTCATACTTAAATATCAAATTCACCCCATGTCCCTCTCCTCCTCCCTCCTTCCTTCCCTCTCTTTATTCTCTTTCTTTCTTTCTTCTTTTCTCCCTTTCTTTCTTCATGTCTGCTTCATGACACTGACTTTTTGAAAAGATCAGGACTGTTCCCTTGTAAACCATTTTAATTGGTCTGTCTCTTTGACGTCTTGTTTAATATGTTCTCTATCCCCTGTTTCTGTCTGAACTGAAAGCTAAATCTGTGACTTGATTGGGTTCCATTGGCTGTTTAGGCACGACTTCCTCAGCGGCCAGGCTGCATACATCACATTGCATCTCATCAGGGGGCACTGAGTATCTGGATGTCCCTGTATAATGGCTCTTAGTCCTGTCATTCCATTATGGTGGTGCCAGTCACATTCTTCACCTCAAGGTCGCAATTTCCCCCTTTCACTTCTCAGTGGGGAGACATTTGTATGTCATGGCAATATCCACTTCCCCCTCAATGTGACGGCAATATCCACTTCAGCATACTCTGATGATCCTTACTTGAGTCCTTATTTCACCACGGTAGACCAAATTTTTGCACATAAGTTTTAATATTTTAATATTTAAAAAAGGTAAGCAGTGACCACTCCACTGAGAGCAATAAATCTCAGAGAACACGCAGTGCAAGGCATGCAGTGTCAGGGTCACACTGTTGTTTCTCCTGTGGTTACCTGTGATGTGAGATGACTTCATTTACTACTGAAATGTCTCTCAAGCATGACTACACTGTCCTTCAACTGGTTAGGCCGTGATCAGCTTGAATTTAAAGGAGCATCTAGTTGACATTTTGCAGATACAAAGTGGCTCTAGCACTAACTTGGAATGTAAGTCAATTAATCAGTCTTGTCAAATGGAGTTGCTTGTAGGGCTTATTTATCAATGTAGAATATAAAAGAATAAGGTAGAAAAGAGTGTGGGAAAACTAGTCAGAAGAAGCCTAATTCACTAAGATTAGATTTAAAATTGGTTTCAATTGGATTATAGAGAAATGAGAAGTGCTGAAAAAGCTTTAAAATGCTTGTTTTGAAAAGAAAAATACTTGGCACTCAAGATGTTCCAAAACACTTCTTTTTTTTTTTAGTAGAAGTTGCATTTCTGTTTGGAAACTCTTATTTAAACCTTATCTTTGCTTTGCAGCTGTACCTGGAAAAAAGGAAGAGAAAACAACCAAGGCAGTGGAGCAAGGTAAAAAAATATGAAGGTTGACATTATCTTCTTTAGAAAGACCACAGCATGAGGAGGAGAGCACTGGATTCAGACAGGCGGAAGACAAAATAACCTTTCAATCTGTATCACTGCCCCTGCACCAGGGAGAATAGGAAGCGGCAATCTGGGTTTGTCTTACTTTTGTATAACCAAAACTTTGAGTGTAAGTTCAGAGCACAAACCACAGACTGCTTCATTTCACTGGGAGATATGCTGAAGACTCCTCACAGAGAACGAGGAAATGATCTTGGGAAACTGGTAGAAAGACTTCAGTTTGATTTGCCTTATAACACCACCTGACTAACCATAGTTTGAAGAATGAAAATGCCCCTATGTGCACAAAACAATTTCTTTTGCTAGAAAAAGAATATGTAAAACTTAAAGGACAAGAACAACAGAAGTAAGCTATTTGAGATTATACTGTGACTTCAGCTAATGAAAATTTATGAGAGGTCTGAAGTTTCAAAATTATAACTCATAATGCTGCAAAATAGTTATGTATTTTATTTTTGTTTATGTAGTTATTTAGTAAATATATTATTCCAGAATATGCTTGAAACAGATGCCTCGGTTCACTAGACTAAAACTTTTGATGTTACACCATCAGTCAGAGTTCAGAGTGGTAATCATTTTAGTTGTTGATCAAAAACCCCCAGATCTTCTCCTTTTATTTATTATAATGTGGGGGAAATCAAAACTACCAATAATTTTGTCAAGGATAAATTCAAAAGAATTTCTTCTCCAAAATTTGTGATACATTTAAACTCATGAGATGAGAAACTTAGAACTTCCCATACAAATATATCATGAAAACCTCTCAAATTTCAGCTAAATAAAGTCAGATTAAAGATTCAGTGAAAGAGATTTAGGATTTCTTTCATTGATATTTTCAAAATAAATTTACATTATAATCATATTGATAAAATTTGCAAATGATTATTGATTCTATGGACTACTGAAAATCGGTTATTCAGTAGAACCAAGTCCATCCATTTCTTTCTCAAAAAAGGAGGCATTTTTAGTTTCTGAAATACAAAATACAAAGGTAGGGTCACTGGATCAGAATTTCAGCTTGTTCAATTAGGCAAGACTCAGCCTAAATTTCCTCTTAAGAATTAAGATATTTATACTTCGCTTTCCTATCTAACAATATGTTGTGGATCACAAACAGGAAACACATGTGAATGGAATTGGAAAATGATAAATTCCTAGAGAAGCATGTGGTATTTAGATGCTCTTTCTTATAAAGTAGATTTCAGTGCAGGTGAGAGAAATTATGAGATCTGCCTTGATTTCACCCAGCTGCTTATCTCTCTAGTGTAAAGGGACACTAGACTATCATGTACTGTTCTTCCTTAATTATGCAGTTTTCAGTTTTTTTTAAAGTATATATAATTGAACACTAGTTAATAGTGCATGAAACATAATTAAATTATCTTGTAAGAGTTATTTTCTTTCATTTAAATTTTAACGTGTGGCCATATATTAGGAAAATACTTTATGATTTTCATAATTCTTGCTAGATTTCAAAATGTGTGATCTAGGTAAAATTATATAATTGGACCTCTTGATTCAGAATACGTTATATTTGGAGAACATTGATTAAGCTTAACTTTACATTAGTTGATATTCACATAGTGAGAGTTAGAATGAAGTCTACGCTAATGTTATTTAGTAAATTAGACCTTACATTGTGTAAGAAGTGAGGAATTGTGTTAAAGTTCTGAGAAAGTCTAAAAATGTCATTCTGTTTTATCTACAATATTTGATGAATTATGTTTTCTATTATACTTAGTACTTGATTTTGTCTACTAAGAAACACTGTATAGACTCATCTAACTTAAAGGAACATGCATACACACACACACACACACACACACACACACACCCCTACAATTACCTAGAATTATCAAGAGATACACAGGTCTCTGCAATAAATGTTCTCCTCAATAAATGTTATCCTCACATTTAGAACCAAGGAATTCCAAAGATAAAAAAATTGCAAAATGAATTATTTATGAGATTTCTTATACATGCTTGTATTATATTTAGAAACGCTAAGTTGCATTTCATGAGGCTTGTTTACTCTGTTGTAATTTAATTTCTTATATTTATTTGTGTATATTCCTCCTCAGTATTCCTTTTAAAAACTAACCTTCTTTCCTACATCCTACTTTCACACTTCTCCCTCCTCTCTCTTCCCTCCCTTTCTCTCTTTCTCTCTCTCTCCCTAACAAAAAATCTTTAACAAGTTATGCATATTACAGCTAAGGGAAATAAAATAATGACTCTGAAGAATCAGTCAGTGGCTTGTCTCTTTGAGGGGCAGAGAAGGAGACCAGTCAAGAAAATTAGCTTTAAGGATAATTTTGAAGTTAATTTTTAAATTTAGGAAGTTCTAATCAGAGCTAGCAGGGTCTTCTAGTTCTTAATTTCTTTCTTTCTAAGTGGCATGCATCCAAAAGTGAACAGGTGAAGAAAATAGTTCAAAATTAAATCACCTGCAAATAATCCTTCCTTTTCTTTCTTTTATTTACACTTTTACATGGATGTCACTTAAAACCTTTTTTAACATGACCTGTTCTAAGAGCCTTTCACAGTGCCTGGCATAGAGAAATGTTCAATAAAGATTCCTGCGCTGAGTGAGAACATAGAGGACTTGTTGAAGGAAGAAATGTCAAGCAACCCAGATTTTAAGAACTGTGCCTTTAAATACTGTATAACTAAGAGAGTATTTTAGTAAAGGAAAAGTAGATTTTAATAGTGAAGGTTGTCAAAGATTCAGAAACCAGAACACAAATGATTTAAGTCCTTCCTATAGCCCCAATTAAAAATGGAAATAGGAGAGGAAAAATTATAATTAACTACGTATTATTCCTTAATTGCATCATTTTTGTAGACGACTCTCTTGGTTAATTTAAACAAATCTGGATACAGCAACCTAATGGTGCAGTCAGCAATATTTGAAAACTTAGATTTCATAAATTGCAACTATTAGATTGTGATTGAAAAAAACTTACGTTGCAAAAATTCAACAATTTCCTAATTAAGCTGCTGTCTCTAAATTAAGAAAGTTAGGCCCTGTCTTGGGTTCTCTTTCCTTTAAAATTAGGGAGCCGAATTAGATGATTTTTAATGTTCTTTCCAAGCATAAAACAGTTTCTATTTAGCAAAGTTTTAAAATAGGGTGTTCCTCATTTCAGAATTTAGTGGTTATTTCTTTGTTAGGGGGAGACAGACTTTCATTTCTAAAATTCTAAGACCCACAGGCTAAGGAAAAAGCACACTTTAAAACTGTGAACAGTTTCGGCTATTGAAGCATCCCCAAATTAAACTGAAATTTGCTTTACAGAAATATTAACTCTCCTTTGCCACACTCTTCACAACTGAAAATCACTTCAGGAACCAGTTAAGAGGCTCTTAGTAGATGGGAGACTGGTATAATGCATTGTACATTGACAGAAAAGTATCCATGAAAAAAGATTAGATCGAATTTGAGTGGCTGATAATCACCCAGAAAAAATCTGAACAAAATTATTAGTCATTTTATTAAGGGCAGAATCGGGGCATGTGAATCATAAATGTATCAAATAGAGTTAATACTGTGTAATTAAAAAGATCATTTTTCCTTCAACTAAGAAATGTGTTAAATTCATAAACAAGCTAATTTGTGTCCACCTGTGGAGTTTCCGTCTTTCTGTTTCTCTGATGCTGTAAGCTGTGGTGCCCAACATCATTGTACTGATGTCTCAAATTGTCGTAACAGCCGGTGAAACCCAAGTACGATTACGTCTTTGTATATTTCCTGAAGTCCTTCCCTTGATCAGATTCTTTTATTCCTTCTGTATGGCCTTGTCTATTTGGAACCTGTGATGTGTCCTTCTTGTAGATGACCCCATACTTTCAAGTGGATGTTAATAATATCTCAGAGTAATGATTGCCCTGAGAGAAGCTTCCTTATTTGAATAGCAGATGTTTATGTTTCTTGGTGTGTCCGCTGTTTTGAAAAAAGAAAGAGAAATGACTTGACTTTTAAAAATCAATGGAGTAAAAGTGAAGGTTTAGTTAACACAAATTGTATCGAAATATGTGCTTAACATGTGATTATAAAATAACTTATTGGCACGTGTGGACTAAGTCGTGTTGTTGACCCTCAATAAATGTTAAATGATAATACAGTTGGTTCCTGTGAATTCCAAACTTTTTGCCAATAATTTGTGCTTCGGTTGTTTAATATTTATTGAGCGCCCACAACAGGCTAGGCGCTGGGGAACCAGAACGGGGGGACATGGAATCACCCTGAAGAGAGGATGCTTTCCAACTGGAAGCCATGCAACACATGTGAAAATGGGCAGACTCAGTTTATGTGTTTTCAAAAGAAACTTTGGGGGCACAAGGGTAGTTCAGCGGTAGAATGCTCACCTACCATACGGGAAACCTGGTTTGATTCCTGGTCCATGCACTTCCCAAAAAACAAGCAGGCAAAACAAACAAAAAATTCAACAAGTGGTGCTGTGATAATGGGATGCTCACATGGAAAAATAGTGAAATATGACCCCACCATACACCCTATAAAAAAAAAGAATGTGACAATTCTCCACTGCCTCAGTATACTATGTAACACATTTCACTTCTTACTTTTCAATTAGTATTTTTAGAATGATTTATTCTCACAATTATTTTATTAATTTGTGGGAAATCCCTTCTTATTTCCTCCCTTCTCACCTTCTTCCTTCCCTCTCCACTCCCCTTTTCCTTTAATAAACAGACAGATCTAAATATTACCTATAGCAGCAGAATAATATTTATTCAAGGACAGTTTGTACTGTTACCCTGATTTTCGGCAGATCAGGCAACATTTGGTTCATGTGATTCCAGCTTTCCTTGGTAGGTGTGCCATTCAGCACAATTTAGTCCAGGAAAGGGGCAATGTGTGTTGATGATGATGGTGAGAGTTAAAGGTCATGCTAGGACACCTGCATTAAAGCTGAAAGGTCTTTGTTTTTAATGATATGCCCTCTCTGATGAGCGACTGTGCAACCCTCATTGCTGCACAATATTATAGGCACACGGACAGCACACAGAGAGGTCATCGTAATGTCCAAATTTCTGTTTCCGTTTAAATATTATACCTTTCAACCATCATAAAACGCGCCACACCTCAGCCCCATATGGCCTCTATTCCCTTCTTTTTCCTTCATTTTCTTAGAAATTGGACATTTTATAGAAGAGCATACTGAAACCATAAAAACGTACCTTCAGGACTCTCCCTTACCCTGGGATCCTCAGGCCCACCTACAGAGAATCGGCACCTCTCGGGTGAGAGGAACTGGTGGGGAGATGAGCTAAATGAAGTTACCTGACGTTACCGGGACAGATAACATATCTGGATGCAACGTGTCGCTTCCGCACTCACCGCACGCTTCCCCTTCATCAATATATTCTCCTAATGGAAACTCGGGCAATCTTTTAGGTTCTTCAAAGTAACCAGCTTTTTACATCAAATGATTGTCCTTGATTCACCTATCTTATAATTCTTAAACTTTGTCTTGATTTAACTTCCAACAAGCTTTATGAAAAATTAATGGAATTCAAATATAAATCATTTCTTAAAGCCCAATCAAATCTAATTGTAAATGAGTAAAATTGATTTGGTTTTCCTGAGAATGCAAGTTGATGACAGTGACACTTCAGATTTCTTTTGGCAGTATTTAATACAATTTAACTTCAATTACTTCAAGTAAAGGATACTTCAAGTAAAGTTTGTATCCTTTATCACTGGTCACATCTTCATATTAGGTCAAAATTATATTTTAAGACACCCTTAAATCTGTAATAGGCCATTTGCATTCTCTTTATAAGGTGAAATTTTCCTACATTTCCTACAAGCTTCTTCATTATAAAGCTGATTGGCCACAGGCAAAAATTATTTTCAACGAGGTTTTTATTTTCCTTTTCATTGATATTTTCGGGGGGGGGGGGCTACTTATAGACCTATTTCCTTCTAAGGCCTATTAGGAAAAGAAAAAATAGAACTGATGTACACTATCTCGAATAAAATAGATTTAATTGATTTGGTATGCCACATTTCAGAAAAGATCAGTGGAGTTTAAACTCCATACTATAGAAATCAAGTTGCAGAAATCAAATGAAATTATTAGTCTTACATCAAGGATGTTGTAACTTTCTTCTCATTGGAAGTGAAATTACATATTTTAGATCAGATCATTTCAGGAATGAAGGTGAAAATCTTATCAGAATTTCAACTAATATTTATTTGTACTTTACTGGCTATTACCACCCAGTTTTTTCATGGAATGACAATAGACTCTAAGCCAGCTGAAAAGCTATTCTTAAAAGTGAAAGTTCTATACAGATCTTTCTTCGGAACTTTGGAATGGTAAAATACATCATTAAAATTTGCAAAATTTGGATTTTATTTAATTTTATTTTTAATACAAATAAAGAAAGATACTACTCCGAAAACCACTCATTTAAAACATCTGTATTCCCATCAAAAACCTTGACAATAAAAAATTTGAGGTTTGCGCATTATAGTGCTTGGACTTAAAGAAAGATGAACCGATGGAACTCAGTGGTGATTACAAAACCTGTTTGAACGATAGAGTCCAAAGCCATCTCAAAATAAAACTGGGGTGTAGGTTTATTTCTGCAAGTAATTTGTTCATTGACATTGGGACAGGCACTTTCCCTGTGCACTCCTCTTTCATAAGCCAACAGCATTTTACTAAGCAATTTATAGAGGATCTTCCAACTTTCATAATACGTAATTCTCATTTATGAGAAATGTCTCTCATGCTAGAGGCATCTCTTCTCTGTTCCAAGCTCTGAAGAATTGTCTTCTCACTACAAGCACAATCTGCATAAAAGTATGAACAGGAAAGTCAGATTCAGATTCTAAAATGAAAAGACTAAAAAATATGGTACAAACGACTGTAAAAGAATGATAACACATAAAATATTTATTGACACACTGAATTTCACTTCAACTTCAAAAAGTACATCTCAGGAGCAAAATATGCTATTGGATGTACAGTTAAATGATAAGAAGATGATTCTCTAAATATGAATTTAATTATGAGAAATATTAACAATGATGCAGAAGAAACAGAAAGAATGTCCTAGACATGAAAAAACAGCAACTATAAAAAAATGGAACAAAGGAAAATACAATTTCTGGAGACAGAAGAATGTGGTCCACGCAAATGTGGGCGATAGTGTTTTCAGTTATGGATTGTTTCAAGATCAAATGGCAGGGCAGGCAATGATGGCTCAGTGACAGAGCTCTTGCCTTCCATGCCCAAGACCCAGATTAGATTCCTAGAGCTTTCCCATGCAAAAATAAATAAATAAATAAAACCAAATGGCAATAATGGATTTTTTATGTACTATCAGTCGGTTCTTCCCTATATAAAAGACTCTGTTATAAGTGAAACGTTGTTAATTACATTAACACAGTCAGAAAAAAAAGTTTAGATTAGTGTCTTTAATGACCCCTCATCACTGGAAAGTTGCAATGTTAAATTCCATGGCAGGGTAAGATGGGTTTCTACATCACCAGTCCCCTGGGTGACTTTCCAGCCTCGGCTCATTGCCTTCTTATCCAGCGATTCAGCCACGTGAGGTTTCACAGTCCGGATTTGTTCGTATTAGTTCCTACGTTAGGGATGTCTTTCCACTTCTATGACGGTGAACTTTGTCGCCAGCTTCAGAACCCAATGCAGATGCCAGCACATCTGTGAAGTCCACTCTCCTTCCCTCAGGTTGAGTTTGTCCTTAGGATCGTAACCCAGCCACTGTACTTGATTGTCTGTATGGGTGCTTCTGCAGATATCGAACTCCACGCAGGCATCCTTGTATTTCCAGCTCCCTGATCATAAGAGGCACTCAACAAATACGCCTTCAGTCGATCAAGTTTATCTTTCAAAATACACAAATGGAGGTTCCCTTCCAAGTCACAGCATTTTAAAAGGCCTGGGGCTCTTGTTCCGCATGGGGGGGTGTCACTGCCCCCTGGTGGGCACTACAGGAAGAACAGGTTCTGGTTTGCTGCAATTGTATTCACTTTTTTGTTTTTTTTTGGTAGTTTAATTCAAATCCCACACAAAATGTAAAGCACTGTTAAAGCAAAAATTTTGTTTTAAGTGCATGATGGCACTCTAAAAACTATTAGGCCACTAATCATATTTTAAAGTACTCTTTTTGCGATTCCATACCATGAATAAGATTATAGCTAATTGTATTAATACTTGTAACATAACATTTTCCTTATATTCAGTTTTATTTCTTCAAATTTTCTATTTGTATCAACTCATAAAATAAGTTTCATGTTTGAAAATTGACATTATAATGAGAATGATTCCCGAGATCCCACTTAAATTGTAGTAGAAGAGGATTTCAAATTAAGAAGTACAAAGATAATACAGAATATGAGTAATGAAGAAGATTATTTAAAAAATAAAATATAAAGTATCTAAAAGAAATAGATGATTAGAGGTTATTACAGGAAAACTAATTGAAATAAGTATATAAATATGAGTCTGAAATTACTCACCATTGAAAATTTCCCATCCGAAGTGTCTTATATATTGAAAACTAAAATGCTAAGTAAATATTGGTTTGAAATGTACATAATTTTCAAACATTACCCATCAAAATTGTTTTATTTCATTCAAATGAATCCTTGATATTAATCATAATGAAACTTTTAGAAATAAAATTTGGTCAGTTATTTTTATCAAATGCTGGGGTCATTCATCAAATTTGAGATTATGTGACTAGCAAATTCATTATTTGTAGAGGAGTAAATGTTCACTTAATTATTACATCAGCCTATCTCAAAGGCAACGTTCAAAGAATAATTTTTAAAAACCGTTTATTTGAATTTTTGTGAATAAAATCCTTAAATATCAAATCCCAATTATGAGGTTATTGCCCAAAGTTCAACTGGTGATTCTGAGAAAAACGCTGAGAGTTAAGAACAAATGATACATTTGATCTTCTCTTTCTCTGCACTGACTTTTTCTACAATATTGTCTTTACTCATCCCCATAACTCATTATTTAGATCTTGAACATAATGTTCCAGGTCTGTGCAAGTCCAAGCTAGTAAAAACTGAAATTTGAGGGCCTTCAACAGAAGTGAGAGGATATATATATATGTATCTTTGGATATAGTGGGGGTCCACTGATTATTCTAAGCCATAGACAGTCGTAAGAAGTAAGACGAATAAGGAAAATAAAACTGTCTTATGTATGGGGATCATGAATTAGTTTATAAAACTCCTCTTTTACCATGGTTATCAAATTTCATTCCTCTAGCTTCTGCCAGTCTCCCATGAACGTCAATACTTGTATGACAAAAAAGTCTAAGGTGAGCTAAATGTACCAATGTCAGCTATTGCAGTTGCAGATACTCGTTTAAATCTACTCTCTGTAAATTTAAACGCCTTAGCTATGTTAGATTTAGGGAATTGGGAAATAACTAACCATGAACGGTGATCGAAATGATTATTAAGCTTCTCTGTAAAGATCAGAAGGTAAGTTTCCTGATGAAATGTGGTCGTCAGGAAATTTGGCACATTTTTAGATTCATTCAACTAATAGTTCTTGAGTTCCTAGTATGTGCCAGAGGACATGGTACTGCTTCAGAAATGGTGTTTAGAAGCCTGTGTCAGGCTGGCAGTAATGAAGCCTGATGTGATTTGGTGATGCATATATGTTCACTGCTCACTTTTAGGGAGCTTCCATGTTGCCGCCTACTGGGTGACCTACCTTCTCCTTATAAGAGGAGCGTAGTGCACTGGCTGAGCCTTACTGTCCCACTTGCATGGTCTGGGTTCAGTTTCCACCGACATTAGGCAAGCTATTTATGTCTTTTGGCTTTAGCTATCACATCTATAAAACCTCCCTCCCTGGAGGCAGGCTTGGATTGAAAAATATTTTATCTAAGAGTGTTTAGCCATACAAAGTATCAGCCCTATCGTTATGTGTCGTGATTAAATAAGTAGAATTTCATGGCTAATAAAGCTTCCTTTGAGGAACAAAATCTCCGTGGGTAGTGGGTTTACGGCTCCATAGTTCATTCTCTCATTAGGAAGTCCTAGTTCACATTTGCTCTCAAACATAGAAATAGAAGCTAAAACCATATGCATCTAATTCCTTTTCAAGTAAAGAAGCACTAATTTTATTATTTAAAATCATCACATATTCCTGATCTTTTGGAAGGAGATGGGCACAGATGAACTAAATTTCAGTTGACAGAGATAGAGTCCAGAATTCTTATTCTGATTATTAATGTGTAACGAAGACCATCATACCATCATATCATAGTTGTGTGAAAACTCTACTCCATACAGCCAAGTTGCACAGGTTACAGCATCAGTATTATGCATTTTGATCAGAATTTAGTCAAAGCAAAAGGACCTTAGATGATGTTTAGGAGAGCTTCCTCAACTAAGAAAATTTGGAGATCTCCTGCTATATAGGGCAGAGCTTGTCAAAAGAACTGCAATACTGAGTCCACTGGACAAGACTTCTCTCATGGAGATCACTGCAAACGCATTAAACAAGTTCTGTTTATGTTGGTTTTTTTACACTTTTATGTCATGATCTATGCCACAGCTTTAACAGGCTGACACTGCCTGGCTTGCCTTTGCCTCCACAGTGCTTGAGTAATTGGAAGAAACTCTTGACGGGTGAATTTATGAGGTGTAACAAATGCAGGTGTTTTAGGCTTCCCTCACTCTCCTCACCATACGTTGGTCGTATGACTTTTGAGGGACAATCTCATCTGAAACTTATTTACAGCTCCTTGAGTAATGCCCCATCATAGACTCCACGTCCTGACAATACTCTCCATATGCCAGTCAAGCAAATGTAAAATTAGGCTTTTTAGATTATTTAGTCAAACTATTCTCAAAAATTATCTTTTTCTTTTATAAAATACAAACACTAAGAAATAAATACAATGAAAATTCCAAGGTAAAAAAAAAAAGACACTGACTTATGAACATTATTGAATTTTAAGTATTAGAAAATATTATAGTGTAAGAAGTTGAATATATGTGCACTAAGTACTTTATCCCATAGAGTGGAAAACGATTAAATATATCATTAGGGCAAAGAGAAGGTCAAAGACAGCTTCCCCACCAATTCGTATTTAATTACAAAGTTAATGCACAGTGCCCTGAATAAAATTAAACCCTGGTTACATCTTTTCGTGTTCATTCAAAATAAGTATTACATAAAACACCGATACATTCTATTTTTTCTCATGGTTAAGTACAAGCATATTATTTAAAACTATTTAGACAACTTGTGAATAATTTTATGTATTTATATATTTTCTGAGTTTAAAAAGGAGATTGTTCTAAAACAGCTTTTCTAAGATTTCTCTCTTTATCAAAAATTATCTGTCAGATCATGGCCTATGCATGTAAAGTATTAATATAGGATACATTAAAACAGTGTAACTTTAGGAAGCAACATAGAAGTGCTATGGGAAAATTTTAATTATTGGTGATGCATGATGGCCATTATTATTTATATGCTAGGAAATTATCAGATATAATTAAACTAAGGATAGAGTGTTCCATATAGCCCATTAAAATATTTGCTTCCATCAGAAGAGAAGTCCAAAAAGTCTGGACATTGATCTTATTCATTTATTCATTATGCTTATAAAAAAAAAACTCAAATCATCAAGCATATCTACAAAAGAAGTAAATCAGAACAATTTTCAGTTTTGAAATGACATATATTTGAGCATTTCAGTAGCGCTAACTGGAGAGATAGGTTAAGAATTTTGAGTTTTGTTCTCTATACAGCTAGGAGGATGAACTTGATGATTCTGCCAGAATCTCTTAAGCCTTCCAAATTCCTTTTTATTTTCAGTCTATTCATTCTTGGCATTGACATCAAGCCAGGATACTCCTACATGATTATTTTTTTAAATATTTTTATTGTAAAAACTTAACATACAAATATATATTCTTGACATAAAAGCATTCCATACATGGTGTACAATCAATGGCTCACAAAATCATCACATAGTTGTGTATTCATCACCATGATCATTTTTGAATATTTGCATCACTCCAGCAAAAGAAATATAAAGAGAAAAGAAAAAACTCATACATACCATACCCCTCTCCCCTCCCTCTCATTGACCACTAGTGTGTCCATCTACCCAATTTATTTTACCCTTTGTCCACCCTATTATTTACTTATTTATTTTTATCCATACTTTTTACTTGTCTGTCCATACTCTGGATATAAGGAGCATCAGACACAAGGTTCTCACAGTGACACAGTCGCACTGTAAATGTTATATTTTTATACAATGGTCTTCAAGAATCTGGAACACAGCTCAACAGTTTCAAGTACTTCCCTCTAACCACTCCAATTCACCAGAGACTAAAAAGGGATACATATATAGTGCATAAGAATAACCTCCAGGATAACCTCTTGACTCTGTTTGAAATCTCTCAGCCACTGAAACTTTATTTAGTCTCATTTATCTCTTCCCCCATTTGGTCAGAAAAGCCTTCTCAGTCTATTGATGCCAGGTCCTGGCTTGTGCCTGGTTTTCTGTCCAATGTTGCCAGGAAGGTTTACACCTCTGGGAGTCATGTCCCACATAGAGGGGACGGCAGTGAGTTCACATGCTGATCTGGCTTAGAGAGAGAGGCCACATCTGAGCAACAAAAGAGGTTCTCTAGGGGTGACTCTTAGACCTAATTTTTAGTAGGCTTAGCCTGTCCTTTTCAGGAATATGTTTCATAGGGGAGAACTCCAAGATTAAGGGCTTGGCCTATTGATTTGGTTATCCCCACTGCTTGAAAGAATATCAGAAATTCTCTAAATGGGGAAGTTAAATTTCCCCCCTTTCTCCCCATTTTTCCTAAGAGGACTTTGCAAATGCTTTATTCATTGTTCAGATCACTCTATGGATATATCAGGGCATCACACTATCCTGGACAAACCAACAAAATCTCATGCCTTATTCAAGGGTTCATGTACTTATGGTGTTCAATTAAACTGTCCCTATACGTGAAATTAGGGAATGCACTAGCCAGATATAAATTTTCCTACACAATTATTTTAAGAAATATATTGAAGATATTTACAAATTTCTTCAAAAAATGTCACGAATAAGCTGATATTGAATTTGATCATTCATAGCAGTGAATAATTTAAAATATCCAGATCAAAGGTAGTATTAATTATGCTTATTTCCTTTAAACACACTTGAGCACTCATTGATTGGGGCTCAAAATATCTGACCTTTGTGCTGGGAAAACACTGTAGCATTTATTTCTTCTGCGATAAGATCAGTTTATTAAGTGTTTTTTTCTTTTTAGTTTCGTAGAGTATTTTATCATTATTATTCTTATAGAAAGAAATGTTATTTCTTACATTTTATCTCACAGACATGTATATTTTATCTTCTACAGATCAATGTTGGAGGAAATAGCAAAAACTGCTTTCATATTTATTTTTCATGGTTAGGTATATTTATGACCTTAATTAAAAACTCCCTGAACTTATTACTGTTGTTCATTTTTTCTCCCCGGAAGAATAGTTCCTATCTAGTACATTATTTAAAACTTGACTTGTGCAGCTGTTTTGATCACAGTATGTATCATTTATTTTTAAATATCTGGCCATAGCTTATCAAAATTTATAAATTTAAGGTTATTACCAATATAAGAATGATGTATCAAAAGAGGGGAATTATATGGAGATTGAATTTGAAATATGCAGATAAAAAGTTATAACCTAGGATATCAGTCTTTTTTATTTTTCACTTTGCATGTGTTATTAAGAAAACTATGTTTATTAATAAAAAACAGTATCTAACCTTTTAGGCTTGCTTTGCCTTTGTAGATTTAGTTTATTCACCAGGTCAAGTCAATCTGTGTAAACAGAGCAAACAATATTTTTTGTGAGCATTCAAACAAAACGTGTTACTGGTGATATTGTCTCTCTATAAATGAGAATACAGGTTGCTTTATTTCTGCAATACTTGCATATAATCTGTACACCTCTATTTCAAAATGCTTATTGGATATTTCCTTTTTTAATGTCTTGGTACATCAAGCAAAATACATTCAAAACAAAATAATTTCTTCCTCCAAAAAGCGCTACATTTCATATCTTAATTAAAAGCAAGTTACTCTACTATAAACCAAGCAAGAACTCCAGGAGCCACCCTCAGGTCTTTTACCTGATTTATACCCAATATTCAATTAAAGAACTAAATGAGCATTCCCTGACCAGTGAAATTCTACTCAACTTACACACCTAAACCCAAATGATATCTTCTCTGTGAAAGCCTTCCCCATTTTGAAAAGTAGAAATAATATTTTCTCTGTTACCTACATAACACCACTGGAGAATTTACCACATGTGTAATAGTTTGTTTATTAGCTGACTGTTCCATTTACTATTTATGTGTACACACTACTCCAAAACGTGTATGTGTAAAACAACAGCTGATTTTACTTTACTGGTCTTTTATTGGGGCTGTAGTTCAAGAAAAATCAGGTGGGCGAGGCTCGTTTAGGAATTTCATGTGATTGGCATCAGTGAGATGTCAGGGCACAGGCAGCTGAAGTCATAAAGCCCTGGATGCCCAAAATGGTGCAGTGAGGTGGGGGCAGTTAATGCTAGCTGTGGGCTAGGAGCTCAGCTTGAGCGGTTGACGAATCTGCCTTTATGTGGCCTCTGCAGCATGGCAACCTCAATTGGTCTAACTGACTTCCCAGCTGGCATCCCCATAACAGGTGTCCTTGAGAAGCAGAAGGAAGCTGCATGGCCTTTTCTGGGTTACCCTTGCAAGTCACAATGCTTTCCTTCCAGTGGTGTCTCCTGGTTACAGTGACTCACGCAGGCAAGCTGACTCACCTTTCAAAAGCCAGTCCTCATTCCCTCTTCTCTCCTTCTAAAATGTGTCCTTCTTTTCCCTCCACTTCTGTTGGTCTAAGTCCTTTTCATCTTTCAAAGCCTGTCTCAGTACCACCTGCATAAAAAGCCTTTTCTGATTCCATTATTCAGCTATGGGAACCAAAATCTTTGTGGCTGAGTTCAAAGATACATCTATTCAAACCCCGGGTCTCCTAGGTAGGAGCCACACATCTTGGGATAGTTATTTAATCCCTTTATGTGAAAAGAAGGAATAATAACAAACCCCTACTTCCTAGGGTTGTCGTGAGGGTTAAATGACAAAACAGTGGAGAGCATTGCCTGACACAGCATAAGCAGACAGTAATATTAACTATTTATGTTATAAATTCTTTCTCCAAATCTGATTGCATTTTATTTAAACCTTTCTTATAAGTGTATGTCAAAGTTTGCCTTTCGTGATAATAAGCTGTAGGCTTATTTTCTATGTTCTGCATATTTAGTTCTGATGCCTTGTGTAAAGAGATGCCAATAGACAATTGTATTTTGAACATAAATGCAATACCCCCCTCTTTCTTTAACCTCAGTGAAAAAGAAAAAAAAACATGAGAAGAAATTCGCACTTTGTTCTCTATTATTTCTCATGACCTTTACTACCCATGATTTCTCTTGCAGAAATTAGAAAAGAAAAATCCGGGAAGACTTCTTCAGTTCTGCAGGATAAAGGTAATAGGACCAATTCAACATACATTTAGGCATTTACTAGCAAACATATCTGAATGAGTGCATAGTACATTAGAGGAGTCTCCTTTGCACAATTGTGGGCTACATTTGCACAGATCACATCATGATGTTTTTGAGACTACCTATGTGCTTATTTACCTGTAAATCTTTTCACCTTGTTCACTGTGACAAATGATTGCTTTGATGACAATTTTTTGCAAATGAAATGAAAGAAAAGAACAAGGGTTTGCCTTAAAGAATTTAAAAGAAAGTATTACTGAAGAGAAATAAAGGCTATCATAAGGGATTTTCCTCCATGCCTCAGGTTATCAACTTTCCATCCATTTATAATCTGGAGGGCATTTGCTAGTCATTAAAGAAACAAAGACAGCGAAGCTGGGAGGAGGGAGGAGGCTTGGGATTGGAGTTCTGAATGCTCTTTTTTTCCAATTCCCTTAGACATGTTCTGTTTGCCTTAGGCCAGGTTCCTTGTTGCTGTGGAAACTGCCTTCTTGTTTCATTTTATGACTTCAGTCTCTTAGGTGGACTCTGCCCTTTCTTCTCTGTCCGTCCAAAACCCAGACATCCTTCCAAAAAATAAATAAATAAATAAATAACATCCCCTAAACCATGAACCCTTCTATGTACTTCAAACTTCACCGAGTCTCCTCTCTTCTGAATTCAGACACTTACAACATTTATAATCTAGTCTGTGGAATTTCTACATGCGATACATATATGCATATGTTATCTTTTATTAATTCATCAAAATGCCATCTACCAAAAATAAAAGAACGTGAAGCACGAAGCCCTAGTGTTATTCACCTTAATTTTATGTGGCCTGACCAGTATCACATTCAATAATAATTGTGCACCTAATATGCATTCATCAGTATAGATAACTCACTGGACACTGGGGATATGAGAAGGGCACAGTCTACGCCCTCTTGGAATTTACAGGATTAATTACATAATGAATTAAAATGATTAGAACTGTAGAGGAGATACACAGGGCACTATGAGAGGGTATAACAGGAAAAACTAATCAAGTTTGGGACGCCAGGGAAGGCTTTCGTTTAGAAGTTGGATTCAATTCCAGCAGGAAGCAGCAGGAGATAGGTAGGCAGAGGGGTGCGCAGTGAAGTGGGAGAAGACCAGGCGTAGGACATCTGCTCTTTGCCAGGCTTAGTGATATGGACTTGACACATTTTGTGCCAGCACAGTGCATTTGCTACCACAATAAAAAGTGATGAAGCCGAGATACAGATACCGTAAGTATTCACTGTCGCTCCAGTTAAGGAGTGAAGGCAAGAGTCAAAGTCAGCTCTGTCTGACTTTAAGATCCACTTATTCATTTTAACACTGAAGCTGCCTGTTGTTTAGAATAGGGTACTTGTACGTCTGTTCTTCAGAGCACTTGTGTGTGTGGAGCTCATCAACATGAGTTTGGAAGATATTTTTGACACAAATACATCGGATATGCAATATGGAAAAAAGAGTTTGAGTCTTTTGCTAAGGGGGTGACTCCACTTAATTCCCACAGAGGAGTTGTCTTTTTTTTCCAGTGATTATTCTTTGGAAAAGAATTCCTTTCCATTTTATCTGACAAATTAAAAAAAAGTGTCCTTGATTATATGCAAATAAAATGAGGCTTTGACACAAACTGCCATGAAAATCCCCTTTTATATATTATCTGAAATTCACAATTTGCTAAATCTAAGCCTTCACTCCTTCCAGCAATATATTTTGTTAATGAGCAGTAAGTATTGTAGCTTGCAATACATACATATTAGTCTGCACATAATGTCACAGCAATATTCAAACCATATATTATTGCTTACTATAAAAGCAGCTAAAACAAACATTGGGGCTTACCCCCAAAGCTACCCTTCAGACAATGAAGACTTAAAGACTTTGCTTGTGCCAAAGTCTATACTAGTTGGAAAGGGGAGTTGTAATATGTCCTGGGAAAGAGTACATGGGGAATTTCAGTCCACACTGACCCCACTGATGAAGTAGGGCTCTTATATACTGCTAGTGTAGTTATTATTATTAATGTACAGTGGCAGGCCAATTTCCTAGTGACCACTTTTCTCTCTATTAAGACTTCCATCTATTTACAAGATGTCTCTATAATAACTGGAAAATCATGTATATAAAGGTTTATTCTATATAATTATTGATTTTGGACAATTTATAATATCCTTTTTTTCAAGCTGCCTTAATGCCAAAAATATCTTTGTTGCATATAAGGGATAATGTTTTATAAGAATTCAGTTATGCTCTATGTTATGAACATAACTAATCATTACTAAAAATCAAAGAGAAAAAATTAAAATACTATTTATAAAATTTTATAGATTTTTTAAAGCCTCTGCAGTGTTACTGATTCTGGAATCTCTTTGGAGCCTGCCACCATGCTGTGGCAGAATCTGAATGCAGCAATTTCAGTTGCTTAAAAGGCACATATTAGGTTAGAGTCATTGTGTTTTGCAAGTTATTTCTATTAAGCACCTAAGAATTGCCTACATTGGTTGGTCTTTCACAGACTCCACCTGCATGCTCCCATCCGAACCCATGCTGAAGCAGCTTGCTACAATTCTAAAAACAGCTTTATTACACAGAAATCATTTGGGGTCACATTTACCTGGAATAAGTAATAACCAGGAGTAAATTAGGCATTTGGGGAAACATCATTAAATTTGTGTCTAAATTAAGGAGATGCAGAGAGCCAAAAGCATGATTGTTCCAAATAGGAGGAGCAGGGAAAAAACAAGCCTTGCTGACTTAAGCTGCTGGTTCAGCTATTGGCCTGCCTGGATTTACTTAAGCCCTGTCTTCCATCCAAAGGGGAATATCCCATTTGACTACTCAGGAATCAGAATACTCTGCTATTCACCTCCATTATTGTTTGTATTCCTTGTAGACCCATCTCTATTCCATGGCCAGTTGTTTTGCACAGCTGATCTGACCTATCTGAGGGTGGAAGTTTCACCCATAGGGATCAAGGAACTGCACACCAAACCCAAACACTGCAACAAAGAGATTGATTTCTCCCCCTTGGAGAATGCAATATCAGCAACTTTGGGTTGCTCTGTTTTGGGAGCAGTATCATGGGCCCTCAGAAGTATTGTCTAGTTTTGTGACCCAAACTGTGTATGCTTAGATCTAATGCCAGAGGATTTTCAGCAGAGCTTACCTTGCTCTGTAATCCCAATAAACCATCTAATTAGCTTCATGTTCTCATGCTCATGACTGTGAACCTGACAATTCCCTCAATTTTATTTGTCTTCAGCATACTTTTCCTTTGCCTTCCCACCTATCAAGCCAACACTACAGCTATAGATGGAGTGGGTTGTCTGCAGACTCTGGAACTAGCACCCAACAGTGTTGTACTCTATCGTCGCATGCCACTTCTGTCTTGTCTCTATGGGCATCATGAAGGGAATGGAAAACCTGAGACCATATTCCTGTTCTTTTATGAAATTTTCCTATAGCACTGTCCCCCTGCCCAGTTTATTTTCACAGAAGTTCTAGTTTATATCCTAGCACCATTAAAAACTTCCTAGGCCCTGGTAATCAAGAATCTTATGCCTACCTGTAGGTTCTCTTAGATAAATGCAAAGAACCTCCTATATTTGTAAAAAGTGATCCCCTATGTTATACTCCTAAAAAAGGAGACAGAAGAATGGATAAGAATCTTAAAGGCTGACCCAAATCACTTATTTAATAGTGCCCTTTTCCTATAATATATGTGCAG
Organism: Tamandua tetradactyla; assembly: GCF_023851605.1. Classification (NCBI taxonomy): domain Eukaryota; kingdom Metazoa; phylum Chordata; class Mammalia; order Pilosa; family Myrmecophagidae; genus Tamandua; species Tamandua tetradactyla. The sequence goes on along the minus strand of NC_135331.1, from coordinate 184,450,417 downwards.
GATTTTCATATCACACATTCTATTATTTTGTCAGATTTATTATCCCACTCACTTCCTTGAGTTAGGGACTACCCAGACCAACCTGAAGACTTCCTCTATCAGGTCAAAACCCCATGAGATCAAAAAGGACAGAGGAAATGAGCTGCAGAAAATGAGCTGCAGTGCAAGTGATACAAGCAAAAGGCATGTTTCCGTTAGCAAACCTGTAAATAAAACAATAAAAATCACTTCTGTTTTCTGGGAACTTCTCCAAAGTTTAAGGTGCTGGGTTTATGGCTTTTAAATTCCCCAAAGAAGTGTATCTGTAATTTCACCACTTCTTTCTCTTCTGCACTAAAATAAAAGCAGTGCTGGGTACAGCTAGATCCTATATTTTCTGACTACTTTGATCTCACACAAACATATTTAAGTCAACATGCTGAATCTCGAATTCTGAGACTTGAGGCATTGCACTCTCCCAACCCTCTGGGAATCTGTCCCCATCACCACCCCTCATTTCACAGCACATTAATTCTTTTGGTTTAGCCACAAAGTGCAGAAGCAGTAAATGACCCCCATTAGCTTGAAAAAAAGCTAATGAAGCTTCCTAGTGTTTAATGTTCAATCTATGGCTCTTGATTTCATTTTCACATGCTGAAGAATAAAAAAAAAAAAAAAACTCTGCCCTATTTATACTTAACACTATAAATAACAATGCTGACATGTCTTTGCTGCAAAACCCATCTTTAAAAAGAAAATCTGCATGCAGATGGATGTTTAAGGCTGTAGTTTATCCAGCAAGAGGAAAGTCTGAGGTAGAAACCCCATTTTAATAGAAACTCTAAATCCATTCTTGACAAAGAATGAGCCACCCAGACTCAGTTATTTTTTCCAGACTCAGTTTTATGTGTGGCACTGAAGTGACATCTCCATGTACAAGTGCCACTATCGTATTCTCTGCATTTCCATTCAATAAAGTAATTTGGAAATGGAAAAAAACTGGTGAGAAGGAGAGATTGCTTTCTTTCCTTCATTTCCCACTGCATTAAAACTCATTTTCATCAGTGAAGTGGATACTGGGCTTTAATGTTGCAGAGGAGACAAGGAGCGGTTTTATTTTTTAATAGGCTGTTGAGGACTAATGATGTCCAAGGCATTGCATATAAGTGTCTGGGGCCTGTATGACCAGAATCACAACTGCACAGAAGCTGGTAAATGAAGTTCTATTTGACTAACTAGGGACCACAATTTTAAAATTTTGAGAGTTCATAGATGAAATTGCCTCATTTTTTAAAATTTTAGTCATTCTTGATATTCATTTGATTGAACCTGATGTCTAAAACACTTCATTTAGCATGATTATGCAGGGCTTTCCATCTGATTTTTTAAAAATAAATATAGCAAACAAATAAATTGAGTTAGTGCTGATTATAACAACCTGGGGAGACTTTTAGATGCTGAAATCAAATATATTTTTGATTATTAGAGGTAAAAAATTAGAGTTAAAATAAATTCACATCCATCCAAATGCCCATCCTCTTAAATGGACAAGTAGATAGTAACTTTTTCAACAATTTAAATTCATGCTGAATAAAAATTGTCAGATGATGGGTTTTGTATTCTATACTGTTGTTACTTTGTCTCTATATAATAAATCATTTTTTAAAAATAAAGCATATGCTATCTCTTCCCAAGTTCATCTTGATGACAGCATACTGACTCATATCTTTTTATCTTGCCTTCAAATAATGTTCAGTGTTTCTTTGCAGAGCCTATTAAGGGAAAAGAAGTGAAGGTTCCAGCTTCCCTAAAGGAAAAAGGTAATATTGTAAAATGAAATGTACAACTGCATTGACCTACCTATTGCATACTCAGTTATTTGCAACAAAGTAATGTATCATTTCTTTCTCAGGTTTTTAAAACTATGGTTTTCATATACTCCGATATGTTTTTCAGTAGTGATAAAGGGACTTCAAATCCTAAATTGTACTATGAAACAACAAAGGAAAGAGAGCTGTGTCAGAAATGCTGAAAAAAGCTTTTAGAAATGCGTATTCTATTCTGATAGCAGAACAAGGGAATCTGTATTTTATAAATTCCTCAAGGAGAACTTCAGGATTAGTCAGAGAAACCACAGATTTATGATAAAATGAAACACTTAAAATTCCATAGTGATACCCTGCTATTCTGTAAATTCAGATGTAATAGAATCCGAAATAGATTTTACACTTAGAAGTGAGATAAACTGTAGTTCAATCACTTCATTTTATAAATACAAACTGGAAAATCAAGAAACTTTTCAGTTATTGTAATTTGTGGCAGAGTCATCATTAGAACTCATATTTAAAACAAGCACTTTTTAGTGCTTGTTCTTTCTAATGTGCCTTATTGCACTCTGGCCTTCCATTATAAAGGACTTGAAGTAATGTGGATTCTGATATGTATAAAGTTGTGTTCCCTGAAATATAAGTAAATATACTAAGGTCCAATGTAGCACATTTCATTTTTATGTAAGCCAAGTAATTTCTGTGTGTGTGACATGGTGTCACCGCCATCTACTATTTCTTATTGTCAAAATTAGCATTGTGAATTTTCCATTGTAGCAATATTAGTGAATCATTGAAACCATAGAAACCATAAATATGGCGGCTATATTGAATGCTAGAAATAGGGCCTGTTTCTTCATTTACCTGGAAGAGCTTTGGATGAACTATTGAACAATGCAAGGGGATCTAATGGTAAAAAAAAAAAAAAAAAAAAAAAATCCCAATTTATTGTCCTTTTTTCATTAAAAAGTAAAAGACTTCTGTTGAATTTATATATGCCTGTGCTGAAGTTGGCGGAGATATGGGAAAACAGCGGGAGGGGATAGCTGCCAGAAGAATCAGTCAGAGGAATGAGGGATGGATGGAGACACCATTAGGCAGTGTAGCAATGTGTAAAAACCATGCCCTCGAGTCATATTTTTCTGACTTTGCAATTAATTTTAAATTAAGCAAAATTGTTATTTAATGAAACATAAGGGTACAACATGATTTTTTCTTTCTCCTAAGCTTTTATATACTCTTGATTTTTAAAAAATTGTATTTAAAGCAACATGGGGTCAAAATCTAAAACATTTGTTTTTCATTAAAAAAATTTATTATCATGCCAAAACCTTCATCTTAATTATTCCTATGGTGGTAGTTTCTTTTAATACATGCCAGATATTTTTGGTAACATACCCACTTTTATGTTATTTGGCATAATATGTAAATTGGATTATTTTGCTTTGCAAAAGAATTAGAACATGTTATGCTACATGTCCAAAAAGCAGATAAATATTGCTACATTTCATCATTCAAAGGTTGAATAAATTGTGAAAAATAATGGATTATTCAGATTTACTTAAATGCTAATGAATTTTAAGTACGTGCTAGATTTTTTTAACATGATCTGATTTTGTATTTACGTGGATATTTGAAAAAATCCAAAAAAAATCTAATTTGAAATGGTTCAGTCCATTAAGTAATTTAATCACAGGATGATGTTTTAATTCCTTTGCCAAGATAAGTAAGAAATATCAAAAAATGAGGAAGAGATCAGAATATTCCACATTCCACATTTTTATTAGGGAATATAAGTTCATAAAATTTTTTATCCCCCAGAAGAAATGCATGTGAAAAATGTACACAAATGAATGATAGCTCAAGTTTCCACTGAAAACATTTGCATTTATTTTGGTCTTCCATCCTTGGAAATGTCTAGTGAAGAATCTCCTCTATTTTCCATCCTTCCAAATATTCTCTCTCTGATTCAAGTAAATCCTTAATTTATTAACATTGAATATTTATATCATCACACCATTTTTTCTCTGTAATTTTTAGTGATAAATTAAAATTTAATGATAAAGTAAAATTAATGGTAAATTTTTAATTGGTAAATAAGCATTTGTATAAAAAGATTTCAATGAAATCTAATCATCAAAATTACTATTTAAAACCTAGTTCTATTATTGTTTTAGAAATTGAAACTTCCATGCTGCATCAAGATATTTCACTAGTCATTTTTCTTATTTTCCCATTTAAAGTGACAATAATCTTAGTCGTGTGCTAGAATTCTAATGGTGCTTTGAAATTTTATGCATTGGATTTCTTCTTTTTTCCTTCAAGCAAACAGTAAAAATTCAGGTCTGTGTCGCTCAATGTGAATGTCAGCACTTTAACCAACAGGCAAAGTGGCTTTCAGTGACCCTGTGAGAGATGGCGATGTCGTCTCAGGCAGATCAGAACAGTCACGTTTCAGTTAATTCCTTACTAACAAGAAATCAATTTTAAGAAAAGTCTGTTAGGTTTTTGACTTGTACAAATCTATAAAAAATAGGCCAACATGTCTTCTGTTAACTAGAGGACCTCTTCAGGGGTTTCACTGAATTTCTATTGCAAGAGCATAAACATAATGAAACTATTTACCCTACTTAAATGAGAACCTAATGTATTCTGTATTAATCCTACAGGATTTAAATTACTGTAGTATACTCTTCTTTGAATAAAGGTAGAGTCATATTATACATCAAGCATTTAAATCAGGGTATGCATTATAATCTCCTATTGGGGTAACAAAATATTTGGTATGAGTCTCCCCCCACCCCCAGATTCTGATTTGGTGGTTACATGGTGGAGATAAGGAATCTGTCTTAAAAGTCTCACAATGGACTTCCAGAGAAAATTACACTCTGTATTCCAGCTTTGATGTCTCTTCTTTTCTACAAATCCTTAGAACAATAGATAAAATATAGATAAACAATAGATAAAATATGTAGCCACATGTAAAGCCAGGGGAGACATGAGATGGCTAAAAACCGAGTGGGAAACCGGTGCAGCGGGCCACAGCCGGGCCGCAGGAATCCTGCACCTGCCTGCCCAGCATCAGACCAGCACCCGGGCTCGCCGGCCGAGCACCGCACAGTGCTGGCATGAGGCACAGCTTAACCAGGGGCTGACGTGGAGCCTCGCTCAGGAAAAGAGGCTGGACAGCAGTTGCTGCTGAGTTCTGGGGGAACTAGAGTTTATGTGAAACTGGGAGCTCCAGGAGGAAGGAGGAGGGAGTCTCAGCCTCCGCTGCAGGACCGTCCCCTGCTGGGTGGGTGGCCGGGTCTGAATGTCCCCGGTAAGACTGCGGACAGGGGGCTCGAGTCACACAAGGAGAAGCTGGATGGAGGCCCAGAAGGAGACGGCACCCAAGCAAGGAAACACGTGAGCGCAAACCAACGAAAAGAAAGAAAGAGAGCAAAACCCAATAAGCAAAAACAGCAACCACCACAAATTACAAACCAAAATTTCGAGATCATGTGACAAAAAAGACGCGTATGAAGATGGCCACCCCAATGGTGCTGGCGTTGGGGAGACTGTGTGCCCTTTCCGAGGCGCTGCCGCCTTCCGCCCCGGTTACTGCGCTGGCTGTGCGGGGCCGCGGGCAGCAGCGGGGCGAGGAAGCGAGAGGAGATGTGGCAGTAGCGCCCACCACTCCCACTTCCCGGAGCTGGGGGCACTTTGCTTCCTGGCACACTCATCCTGGTGAACTCTGGATGGGAGCAAGAAGGGAGAATGGATTTTGTTGGGCAGTTCGTGCTTTTTGCCACAATATGTGTACAAATTTGAAGATGGTTCCAGAACATGAAGGAAATGTGGAATGATACAGAGCAGGCTGATAAAATGGTTCCTGGGAGGGGTGACAAGGAGAGGATCCAAACATTAAAGGAAAATAAACATTATGACTAAATAAACAGCACAAAACCAATATGCATGACATGATCACATATATGCATTTATATAATAGTATGTATTTATTATAAGGGTGCCTTGAAATAAAATAAAATTAGAACAGGAATTATGTGGAGGAATTAACAAAAAATTCAAGAATATTGATGGATTTTAACAACCCTAATAACAAAATGATACATAAGCTGGCCAATGTTACTGTTTGTATTGTTTGAAAGATTAATGAAATGTACAAACTTATGGCAGGATTGGCCACAGGGGGAGAAAAAGGAGAAAAAGAAAGAGAAAGGGTTGGAGAGAGAGGGGAGAGAGAGAGAAAGAGAGAGAGAAGAACAGAGATTGCAGATGAATATCAGGATGTAAAAGGGCAAAAGCTCTTAACTATAGATAAATGGAAATTTTTAACTCATTGGTCAATATTGTACCCAACTTCATGCCAAAAGTTCAGAATTTAGATTGAATAGGGAATTTCTAAAATAAATTTGTAATGACCCAAAACATCCAAAATTTGAATGAACCAATAATCGTTATCAAAATTCAATTCATAGCCAGTATTTTGTTCCCTAAAATGACTTAAGGTACTTTCGCATTTGGTCATCCCAAACTGTCAGTAACAAATACTTGTATCTTGGGCAAATGGCTTCAGATAACAAACTAAGCAGGAAATGCTCTTAAATGTCCTTATAGATGGTAACCCAGTCATGATTAACAGAACAGCAAAAGATATTTAATTATAAATGCAAAAATTCTAAATAAAATCTAGTGAGTCCAGCTCTCCATAAAGCCCTGATCTCAGTAATGCAAACACTATTAACCTCAAAAAATTTATCAGGGATATCAACTGAATAATAGCTTACAAGAAAAATTTAAGCCTTCTCAATCAATAAAGAAAAAGCGTTCAATAAATCTAGCATTCATTCATTATAAATTTCTTAGCAAACAAAATAACAACAGAATTTCTGAAGCTGAAAACTGTTCTACCGTAATGAACTTTGCTGTAAAATCAGGAAAACAGTAAAAAAGGCTTTCCTACTTTTCAACGTTGTAACCAATGAGGAAAATGTGTAAGAATCGAAGAGGGCGAATCAAACTCTTCTATTTCCAGTTGTATTGTCTCTATGCAAATTTTAAGTTTACCTACAAACAAAATACTGTGACAAAGATAGTTTAGTAAGACTTTTAAATTGTTTTTTTGATTTTGTAATTGTGTAACATAACATATATACAAAGCAAAGAAAGAAAAAAGAAATAATTTTCAAAGCCCTCTTTAACAAGTAGTTACAGGACAGATCACAGAGTTTGTCATGAGCTATCATTCCATCATCTCAGAATTCTCCTTCTAGCTGTTCCGGAACATTGGAGACTAGAAGGAATATTTGTTTGTCATCAAAATCTACATTTTTCTTTTTTGTGAAAAATAACATATATACAAAAAGGCAATACACTTCAAAGCACAGCCCAACAATTAGTTGTACGAACAGATTTCAGAGTTTGGTATGGGTTACAATTCCATAATTTTAGGTTTTTACTTCTAGCTGCTCTAAGATACTGAAGATAAAAGAAACATCAATATAATGATTCAACAACCATACTCATTTGTTAAACCTGACCTTCTCTGTATAACTCCGCCATCACCTTTGATCTTCCTCCCACTCTTTAGGGGTATTTGGGCTATGGTCATTCTAACTTTTTCATGTTGGAAGGGGCTGTCAATAATAAGGGATAGGAGGATGGAAATAGTTGATATTCTAGAGAAGCTGGACCCTCTAGGTTCCAGGACTTCCATGGTCCAGGGACCCATCTCTATGTTGTAGGTTTCTGGAAAGTTACTCTAGTTCATGGAGCCTTTGTAGAATTTTATATATTGTCCTAGGATTGGCTGGAATGGTTTTGGTTGGGGTTTGGCAAGCTATGATAGGTAGCAATGTCCAACTGAAGCTTGCTTAAGAGCGACCCCCAAGTACCCTCTTGACTCTATTTGAACTTTCTCAGCCACTGATATCTTATTTGTTGTACTTCTTTCACCCCTTTTGGTCAAGATAGCATGTTGATTCCATGGTGCCAGTGCCAGATCTTCCCTGAGCGTCATCTCCCATGTCACCAGGGAGACTTTCACCCCTGGATGTCATGTCCCATGTAGGGAGGAGGGCAATGATTTCACTTGCAGGGTTGGGCTTAGAGAGAGTGAAGCAACATCTGAGCAACAAAAGTGATCCCACAGAAATAACTCTTAGGCATACCTACAGGTAGGCTAAGCTTCTCTGCTACATACATAAGCTTCACGAGAGCAAGCCTCAAAATCAAGGGCTTGGCCTATTTATTTAGGTGTCCCCAATGTTTGACAGAGTATCAGGGATTTCCATGGTGGTAAAGTCTAATAGTTCCATATTTTTTCTCCCATCTCTCAAGGGACTTTGCAATACTTTTTGATTATCTGCTTAATATATTCTGGGATGTATCCAGGCATTACATTAGTCTATACAGGATTAAAGGTTCTCGTTCTTATTCTGGGTACCCTGTGTTTGAATTGTTTAAATGAGCTATCCAGACAGGTTGACTTAGATTATGTACTACAGAAACTTTAGGTTCTGGACAAAATGAACTTTTCTACTATTGGTCTCAAAGAGTAGATGAGGTTCCAAAATATAGACAACATCTTCCTTCCCCCTGTGTTCTGAATTACCTTAATCCCGACCTGGTCGGCTTCATTCTTACCTCTAAATACCAGATTATACATATATAAAACAGCCTCTCAAAATCCAGAAATAATAATTAGCACCCTGGACTAAATGTGACTGCTATAAGAGCTTACAGTCTAGGCCCCTGTTTTCTTATAACGTGTTCTAAAGGAGACCATACAATAATTGCTCTTTTGTTTCTCTCTTATTTTGCCTCACCAAACATCCCACAGGGTCATTCACAGTGCTGCGTGCCTCACAACTTCATTTCTTTAGGTAGCAGCACAATGTTCAATCACATATACACCATCGTTTACCAATCTACTTCTCAGTCAGTACATCCTGCAGCCACCTCCATTCATTAGGCATCATGTATAATGTCCAAAGTCAAAGTCCATCAACACTCTCAATTTTAGGTAATTTTGTAATTCCCAAGAGAAAGAAAACCAATAAACACAACCTCACCAAATAGAAATTCTAAACCTCCCCTTAACTCTTGTTAGTTTAGCAAGACTTTCAGATAGAAAATCTACTTACAAAAAGTCAATATAGTTTCTAAACACAAGCAATGACTATTTAGAAAATGTATTATTCAAATGACCTTTTAAGATAGCACTTCCCTTTAAATTAACATACAGAATGCCAATTAAAAATCTCAATATTTTAGAGTGGTACTATGATAAATTGACATTAAAAATGTATTTTTGAAATGTAAAAGTCAAAGATTAAAGAGTAAAAAAATAAATTTTAATTAAAAAAAAGAATAAGGTGGGGATTTGCCTAACGAGGTATAATTATTTGTTATAGAATTACTTTAACTGAAACACCCTGGGGAACTGTGGGAATATGGCAGCGCAGTGAGCTCCAAGACTCACTCCTCCCACCAAAAAACCATTAACAGGTGAGAACTGTCTGAAGCAACAACTTTGCAACAATGGAGACCAGATGAACACTGTATAACCTCCAGGGAAGAGTGGAAAGAAGAGGTTCATAAACTAACAGTAAAGGTGAATAAATTACTCTCTGCAGGGCAGCAACCAGTGCCCACTTCCCACTCTCATGGCATGCTCTCATGGAGTCCAGTCTCAGGGTAGCTGCTGGTGACAGAAAAGGACACAAAAATCCTCATCTGCAATGATGGGATGGGCTCAGCTGATCACTGACCATGGCCTTAGATTGGTGAATTCAGATCACTGGGGCCCAGTTCTGAGGGCAGCTATTGTTTCAATGTACCCTGGACAGGGTGGTGTAGTGGAGACTTAAAGATGCTGTACCTCTTCAGGGCCACAGGTTACAGTTAGCTGGAGAGCTGCAGGTTACAGTTAGCTGGAGAACTGCAGGTTACAGTGAACTGGAGAGCTGCAGGTTATAGTTAATTGGAGAGCTGCAGATTACAATTAGCTGGAGAGCTTCAGCTTATAGTTAGCTGGAAAGCTTCATTTGTTGGGCAGGTCAGGAAATCTTAGCTCCCTACCCAGAGCGTTTTGGGGCCAGCCTGTGTCCCCTTGGTGGATCACAGGCCCTGTTTTGGCTGAAGAAGACTGACTTAGGAAAATTCTCTCTGTTGTGCCATACTAGTAGAAATTGCCTCCCAGGCAATGTCAGCTTGAGATAACAAAAGGATGTAGAAAAATGTAGAGGTGAACAGTCCGGAGAAAAGATCTCTTGGCTTCAAACACTTTGGAGAGGGAGGTGTGCTGCTGGGAAACAGAGTGGACAGTCAAACTCTTATAAACAGGGAGACCCTGAAACAACCAGCCAGCAAAGTCCCGGGACAAGACACAGGCCCAGAAAGACAGGGGAGACCCTGCCCACTGCATTTTTCTTGGGCGCCCCCTGGAAGGAGGGCTGAAGCCCTAGAGAATCTGACTTATCGCCAGCTAAATATAAAATCAAGAAAAAGACATCTCAGGTAATAAAACCCAGAGTTAACATTTTAAATATTAAAATGTACAGTATGCAACAAAAGAGCACACAACGGATGAATAAGGAAATGATGGTCCATCCAGCAGAAAAGACTAAAAATGCAGAAAACACCAGTGAAGAAGATGAGAATGTGGACATACCAAACAAATCCTTTAAAAAATGATCTTAAAAATGCTCAAAGAGATGAAGGTAAACACAGAGAAAGAACAAAAGAGTATCAGGAAGACAAGAAAACATGAACAATATAAGAATCTTTTTAAAGGCATAGAATATTTTAAAGGAACTGAACAGAGCTACAGGATTTGAAGATCAAGACAAGTGAAATGAAAAATTCAAATGCAAATTGGAGCTGGTAGAAGAAAGAATCAGTGAACTTGAAGAAAAGATACTTGAAGTGGGTCTGGTTGAGGAGCAGAAAGAAAAAGGAAAATAGCCTAAAACTCCTCTGAGACACCATCAAGCACACTGATATATGCGTTATGGGAGCTCCAGAAGTAGGAAAAGAGAGAAAGAGGAAGAAGGAATAATGACAAAGAATTTACCAAACAGCAAAAATCCCCAAATGTATACATCCAAGATCCTGAAGAATACCAAGCAAGATAAACATGAAGAAAAATACGCTGTCATATACTGACCACACTATCAAATAAAAAGACAAGACAGAGTTCTGAAAACTGCAAAAGAAATGCAATGTGTTATGTACAAGGGAGTCCAATTAGACTGATTGCTGAATTATCACCAAAAACCATGAAGGCGAAAAGGTAGTTTGTTGAAATACTTAAAGTGTTGAAAGAAAATGACTGTCAGTCAAGAACTTTATGTTCAGTGAGACTTTCTTTCAAAAGTGAAAGAGAGGGTGGGCCATGGTGGCTCAACAGGCAGTTATCACCTGCCATGCTGGAGACCCAGGTTTGATTCCCAGTGCCTGCCCTTGCAAAAAAAAAAAAAAAAAAAAAAAAAAATTAACACATTCTCTGATAAACATAAGCTGAAGGAGGTCATCACCACTGGACATAACAGCAATGCTAAATGGAGTTCTTCAGACTGAAAGTAGAGGACATTAGACAGTAGTTCAAAATGGCATAAAGGGATAAAGGCCTGCAGTAAAGGTAACGCTTTGTGTAATTATAAATCCTAGGATCATGGTAATATGTTGTTTGTATGTAACTCCGCTTCCTACTTCCTACATCTGCTAGGATAAAATGTACATGTATAAAAAGTAATGATAAATCTATGCTTTTGGACATACAATGTACAAAGAAATAAGTGATGACAAGCAAAAAAATGGTGGGTAGACAGAGGGACATAAGAAAAGCATATGTGCATTCTATTGAAGTTAATTTGGTATCAAGTCAAGCTTGATTGTTTATTATTTAGGATGTTGAAGTTTAATCCTACAGTAACCACAAAGAAAATAGATGGCAAATATATCCAGATAGAAATGAGAACACTAAATATGGTAAAACACAAAAAGTAAAATAAATGTAAAAATAAGCATTAATGGAAGTAAAGGGGGGAAAAAAGGCATGACTTACAAAGGTTAAATATCAGAAGAAAATCCTGTATTTTCAATAGCGACTTCAAATGTCAGTAATTTAACTCTCCAGTCGAAAGGCATAGATTGGCAGAATAGATAAACATGCATGACCCAACTATATACTGTCTGCAAAAGAGTCATTTTAAATTCAAAAATACAAGTAGGTGGAGGGTGAAAGGATGGAAACAATGAATGACATGCAAGTAGTAAGTAAAAGAGAGCTGGGATGCATATACTGATACCCGAGAAAATAGACTTTAAGTCAAAAACAGTTATGGGGGACAAAAATGGACTTTGGATACTGATAAAGTGACAATTTAATAGGAAGATGTAACAATTATAAATATGTGTACACCAAATAGCAGAACCAAAAAATGTATAATGCAACTACTAACAGATTTGAAGGGAGAAATTGACAGTTCTATCTTAACAGTAGACTTTAATGCATGACTATACAACTAGTATTAAGATCAATAATGAAGTACAAGATTTGAATGATACTCTAAGCCAACTAGACCTAACAGACATATATAGAACACTTCACCTAACAAAAACAGATCACACTTTCTTCTCAAGTGTACATGGATCATTCTCCAGGATAAACCATATGTTGAGTCACAAAGCAAGTCTCAATAAATTAAAAAATATTGCACTCATATGATGCATATTATCTGACCATAATAGAATGTAGCTAGAAATTAATAACAGAGAGAGAAAAATGGAAAATATGCTAATATGTGAAAATTAAACAACACATTCTTAAACAACCGATGGATTAAAGAGGAAGTCAGAAGCAAAATTAGGAAATATATTGAAGCAAATGAAGATGAAAATACCATGTGGCAAAACTTATGGAATTCAGTGAAGGCAGTGCTGAGAAAGTCATAGCTCTAAATGCTTGCATTACAAAAGAAGAAAGGAATGCCTAGAGTGTATAATGACAGTGACTAAATGTACAAAGTTAAAAATGTTTTGCATGAGGAAGAACAAAGGAATATCAATAATGCAGGGTGTTGAAAATAGGTGGTAATTAATATTTTAAAACTTTGACTTATGTGTGAGACTAAAGCAAGAAATGTGTTTATTTGGTACAAAATTTATATTTTGACTAGTGCATTTCCTAAAATAACTTATGTGGATAGCTTAAATGAATATCATAAGTACATGGAACCTTGAGTAGGGCATGAGATTTTATAGGTTTGTTCAGACTGATGCCTCGATAAATCCCAGAAGGATTTGAATAGTGAATAAAAAAGTATTTGCATAGTCCCCTTGGGGGAATGATGAGAAAGGGGAAAAATTCAACTTCCCCAAGTGGAGAATTCTTGATATTCTCACAAGCAGTGGGCACAACCAAAGCAATAGGTTGAGCCCCCAATCTTGGGGTTTGTTCATATGAAACTTAACCCCACAAAGGATAGGTCAAGCCTACTTAAAATTAGGCCCAAAGGTCACCCCCTAGAGAACCTCTTTTGTTGCTTAGATGTGGCCTCTCTCTCTCAGCCAACACAACAAGCAGACTCACTGCCCTCCGCCTCTCTACGTGGGACATGACTCCCAGGGGTGTGAACCTTCCTGGCAATGTGGGACAGAAATCCTAGAATGCGCTGGGACTCAGTACCAAGGGATTGAGGAAACCTCAACCAAAAGGCAGAAGAGACAAATGAGACAAAATTAAGTGTCAATGACTGAGAGATTCCAAACAGAGTCGAGAGGTTATCCTGGAGGTTATTCTTATGCATTAAATAGATATCACCTTTTTAGTTAAGGCTTAACAGAGAGTCTGGAGGGAACTGCCTGAAAATGTAGACCTGTGTTTCAGTAGCCATGTGTCTTGAAGATGATTGTATAATGATGTAGCTTTCACAGTGTGACTATGTGATTGTGAAAAACTTGTGTCTGATGCTTCTTTTATCTAACTAATGGACAGATGAGTAAAACATATGGATTAAGAATAAATAATAAGGAGAACAAATGTTAAAATAAATTTAATAAATTGAAATGCTAGTGATCAATGAAAGGGAGGGGTAAGGGGTATGGTATGTATGCTTTTTTTGTTTTCTTTTATTTCTTTTTCTGAATTGATGCAAATGTTCTCAAAAATGATCATGATGATGAATATACAACTATGTGATGAAAAAAATTATTGCTCTTTTCTTTCTTTGCTTTGTATATATGTTATATTTTATAATAAAAAAGTTTTTTTTTAAAAAAAGACCCCTACATCACACCATATAAAAAAATCAAATCCAAGTGGATCAAAATCCTAAATATAAATGCTACAACTATCAAACTCTTAGAAGAAAATGTAGGAAAGCATCTACAGGACTTTGTGTTACACAATGGTTTCTTAGACTTCACACCCAAAGCAAAGCAACAAAAGAAAAAATAGATAAATGTGACCTCCTCAAAATTTAAAAAAAAAAATTTTACTCAAAGGAATTTATAATGAAAGTAAAATGACAACCTAAATAATTGGAGAAAATATTTGGAAACCACACGTAGTGCTTTGGAACTCTGTATATCCTGGAAAATCATGTTCTTAAGGCTAATCCATTCCTGTGGGTTTAAACCTGTTGTAAGTAGAATTTTTGATTAGGTTACTTCAGATAAAATATGCCCAGGGATGGTTCTTAATCCTCTTACTGGAGTCTTTTATAAATGGGATGTGTGCTTATATGTGTGTGCATACATATATATATATACACATTTAGAGAGCTATGGAGAGTGAGAGAGAGAGAAAGAGAAAGCCAAGGAAATAAGAAGTTGAAAATAATGAGACCCAGAAGAGAAGGAAGACATCAACAGATGCTTCCATGTGTTTTGCCATATGACAGAGGAGTCCAGAAATGCTGGCAGCAAGTTTTCAAGGAAAAAACATCATCCTGACGATGCCTTGATTTGGACATTGTCATGGCCTCAAATCGGCAAGCTTGTAAGTTATTAAATTCTCATCATTAAAAGCCAACCCTTTTTATAGTATCTGATTTGAGCAGCTTAGCAAATTAAAACATCTCATATCTGATAAAGGTTGAATATCCAGAATATATAAAGAAAACTTACATCTTAACAACAGAAAGACAAACAATCCAATTAAAAATTGGACTAAAGATTTGAGCAGACTTTTCCCCAAGAAGATATACAAATGTCTAGAAAGCACATGAAAAGATGTTCAACATCATTAGTCATCAGGGAAATGCAAATCAAAGCAACAATTGCATATCATTTACACCCATTAGAATGGCTGCTAGAAAAAAGCAAACCTAAGTGTTGGAGAGGATGCAGAGAAATAGGAAAGTCATTCATTGCTGAAGGCAGTGTGAAATGGTGCAGACCTTGTGGAAGACAGATGGAAAGTTCCTCAGAAAGCTAAGTATAGAATTGCCCTATGACCCAACAACCCCACTAATAAGCATATGCCCAAAAGAATTGAAAGCAGGGACTCAAAAGGTTATTTTCGCACTTATGTTCATAGCGGCATTATTCACAATTGCCAAAGGAGGAAGCAACCCAAGTATCCATCAGCCAATGTCTGGATAAATGTAATGCGTAAATACATACAATGGCATATTATTCAGTCATAAAAGAACGAAGTTCTGTTACATGTGACAACATGGATGAACCGTGAAGATATCATGTTGACTTAAATAAATCAGACACAAAAGGACAACTATTGTATGTTTTCACTGGTTTGAAACAATTAGAATAAGCAAATTCAGAAAGTCAGAATCTAGAAACAGGTTGCTACAGAACAGGGTAGGGATAAGGAATGAGGAGTCAAGCCTTAAAATAGAGAAGGTTCTTACTTGGAATGACGAAAATGTTTAGGTGATGTGTTTCAGTGATGGCATTACAAGATTGTGAATGCAGTTAAAAGCATTGAAATATAAATCTGAATATGATTCAAAAGGGAAATATTGGTTATTGGTAACAGAATAACAGTTAAAAATCATACACAAACAGGGAACCCTAAGTTAGATCATGGACTTTAATTAAAGGACAATTACAAAAATGTGCTATCTTCAATCGTAACAAATGTTCCACACCAATGTAAGGTGTTGATGATGGCGTGGTGTATGGGAATCCTCTGTTTTGTGCATGATTGTTCCGTAAATTCACGACTCCAAAAACATAAAAAATTAAATAAAATAAAAACCAACACTGTGCAATTAGCCCTGACGCAGGAAAACACACTGAGGGAGCAAAACGGTGATCCCCGAAACAGGTCCCTGCGTATCGGAAAATACATTATATGACAGCTGCATCATTGCTATTATTGGGAAAATAAATGGAAAACCATTCCAGTTCTCCCTGTAGAAAATAAATATTACATTCCTTTTACACATTTACACAGTAATGAAGACATATTCCAGAATTTATGGCAAAGACAACTTCTACAATTCAGGAAAATAGGGGGAAATACATACATTTCTAAATTTGGTAAGGGTAGGAGTTTTAAGATAAAAAGAAAGAACAAATCCAAGTGGGAAATACAAGCCATACAATGGGGAAATACATTTGCTATGCATATGATGACAAAGAGTAAAGAGCCAGATTATACCTAAAAAATCTACAGATTATAAAAAGTAACACAAACAACGATATTTCAAGTTTGTAAATTTATATTTATTTACAAAATGGCAAATTGAATAACCCAATAAATTTATAATTGGTAAAAGTACGGGTGATTTTACATAATGGGCATTGCTTTGTTAAATTAACATCTGACCAAGGTAATTTCTTTTCATCATATAGTTCAAATCAAATGGACAAGAGAGAAACAATAGCTGGGATTTATTCGAAGGATGTTGTATTTTTAAAAATTTTTAAACAGGACATTAATATTAATATTAAATTATTATGTTATGCTATATTATACTTAATATTATTATTAAGAGGTTGTATGCAAGATAATTTCGCATATTCTTTAGAGGAAAAATGATTGCAGTTAGAATTCAGTATCATGGGCTTGATACTATTTTAGAAGGTAGTGCTGTAATTCAAAATTACTTCAATAAATTAGGAACCATCGTCAATATGAATAAATGTAAAGAAGTGCACACGGTGGGGTACAGGGGTAACTCTCTGTGGGAGACCCAGGTTCGATTCCCAGTCCATGCTCTTCCCCAAAAAACAAACAAACAAAAATTCAACAAATGGGGCTGCAATAACAGAATACTCACATGGAAAATAATGAAACGTGACCCCCCCATACAGCATGCCAAAAAAAAGCGCCTGCAGCACTCTTGCCTTTAAAAAAAACCCCTCAAGTTTATACCAATAAAGAATTTGCTCTGTAATTTTAATAACTGAATAATACTGCTGGTAGTGACAATAATAATTCACATTATCATTGCTAATTACTCTTTATTTCAATTACTTTTGATCCTTGTGCCCTTATGTAGTAGATAGTGCAGGCAATACTGTTCCCACTTTAAGTGAGACAACAAAACTAAAAAGACTTACAAACAAAATGACTTTTGTCTTGGTTATTTTAAATGAAAATATAGACTAATTAAGTGCTTGTGGAATAAGTGAACAATTAAAATGTGCTCTTTTTTTCTCTACAAGCTCACTAGTCCTTCTGGGTTTTTAGCTTTCTGATTCTTCTCCAACCCTTGCAGAACCAGATTCTCCTCTTGTCCTTTATCGTCAGGTGCAAAGTGATTGTCCGTATTTCCAAATATCATACTTGTCACAAAATATTCTCCCTGGCATTTAAGACTCTTTCTTAAAATAAGGCACATTCTCGGGAAGGCATACTAATGCTTTATCTATGGAAGCTTGTAAGCGACCAAATAATGAGAGATCTTGTACAGATTTATTTTTGGTGGACTGCAAACTATTTTGTTCATGCACAGCTTAGTGAAGGAACTAATGTATAACAATTGTGTCAAATCTGGATTAGCCTTTTAGAAAAGGCTAGTCCAAATAACATATGTAGTCAGCAGACATCTGTGATTAATTTCCTATTCCCCATCAATCTTTTTGTACTCTGATTTTGTGTCCAGGTAAGGCTTATTACATATGTTCGATCTAAACATAAGAATGAAACAGCAAACACCACCTTGGTTTTATCAGGCACAGTCAGAAAGTTTTAGAATCTATATCCATCTCTTTCACTTAAGCTTCCAACACATCATTTAAACTACCATCAAAAGAACAGCTGAAAACACTGATTTTCTTTAGCTTTATGCTTATTTTTATTCTGAGTTATTAATCCTTAATCTTACATGGAAAGATACAGCCTTCAGTGACTTTTGCTATGAAACATTTAGAGAGGAACTTCATGTGACATCCATACATCAGTATCAGTCATTGAATTTCATGTGAAAAAGCAAAATATTTTCGAGTAATAAAAATTGTTCAGATGTCATAAATCAAGTGATTCAGCTACTTAGTTCTAGATTTGGGCCTATAAAATTAAGTTGAGTCCACGCATTTGCTCTCATTTCTCTAATCATTCTCTACTGGGAGAAGTGTATAGATCATATTAAATGAACTCAAATATACAAATTAAAACCTAATGACATAGTATAATAAATAAGTTGCAGTTATAGGATTTAGAAAGCTTAAACTGTCCAAAGACTCATATTCACATTCACCTGAGCAGATTTTCTTTAACAAATATCAAGGCCATTTTGATAAATAGATGTAAAAGTAAAAAAAAAGAAAAAGATAAATCTGAAAATAATTTTATTCTGCAACACTTTCATTTAATCATAGAGATGATCACTATAGAAACAAGATCTTGATGAATTTTCAAAGTCTATATTTGTGATATTCACGGTTATTGCAGTGAATATCATTATTATTGTTTTAGCAAGCTTTGTCAGTAGCTGTTGCAAAGTAATATTGCAAAAAAAAAAAAAAAAACAGTAAATTTAAGGAAATGGTCCCAGGACAACCTCCAAAATAAGACTTTGAACATGTATTTTTTTACTGATACACAGTTATCACTTCTTAGAATAGAATAAAATACCAGGACTCTTTCAGAAAAGTTTTTTTTTATCTGCACTTTTCCCTTGTGCTTTTCCTCAACTAATGGCCCTTCTAAATATTCCTGAAAACAATTTGTTGAATCCTTATTATGTTTTTGGCAAGCTTTTGGTTTCTATGTTCATTTTGCAAAATGTTGTGCTTAGTGCTCCAAATTCTAAAGACATAGCCCCACAATTGCAAAAATAGCTTACAGAGATATATAAATAAAAATTAGAATCCAGAGAGGTGAATTAATTAAGAATTTTGTGCACGGTTCTCTAACAATATAGGAGAAAAAAAGGACTAAAACCAAAAATTGTGCCTCTCATATTTGAAAGGAGATACATTGGGATGTAAAAGTGAACAAAATAGGACATGTATCTTAGGGCACATGATTCTTTTGAAAGAAAGAATAATGTGTACTAATGAGATAATGTATAGTGTTTACTGGTATGTAGATGAGCAAAGTATAGTCAACTAATTAGCATGCAAAAACAAGTTTACAGTATGAGGATGTCTTAAGTTGCTGTCTTTAGCTATTGTATCTAAGTCACAAGCAATGTCATTATAGGAGGTAATGAGGCCAGGTTTCTCGTTAGTAAAACTCTGCCACTATATTCGACTTTCTTTTGTAAAATTAATTTTTAGTCATATAGGTGAACCTGATGTATGTGTGCTCCTCTTTGGGAACTAGAAAATCTGCTGAGAGTGATTTTAACCGACAGTTCGCTTCAGCTGACAGGGGACTCCTTTCCGGCTCCGCTATCCTTGGCTTATGACTTTAGTCCTGTTGATGGCAGGTGACCTCCCAACCTCCTGGTGCCTGGTCTCTGTTCTAGACGGGACAAGGCAGAGACCCAAAACCTTCTCTTCCCAGCCTTTTTGAAGGAAGGACCCAGAGGCTTCTACCCACATCTTACCGGCCGTCACTGCGACACCAGAGAGTCTGGGAATTCCCTTATTTCACTAATCTGCCTCTGCGGTAGAGGAAGGGAAGGGAAAAGTGTGTCGTAGCATGCGCTGAGCAAAGCGGCCGCCACTCTCAGCCATCCCAGGCAGTGAAGGCACACTGCATCTTCAGAACAAGTGAGCGTCTTGGTCAAAGTAGAGACTCCTTGGTCTTCTCAGAGCACCATCAAACACATTTTATAGCTTTCTTTACAACTCAAGAATATTTCTTTTTTTTTTTTTGTGATAGTACTCAGGAAATACAATGGAAACATAAAAATTGGTTTTCAGCTCTCATAGAAGGCTAACAGAAACTGATGAATATTTGGGAAGAAATCATACAATTAAACAAATACCTATAAAACGGAGAGAAATGCACAGACAGAAAGGCACAAGTACTAGGAGTGTATGAAGAAAAGGATGTGACTGAGCCTGGGCAATCAAGAAATGCCTTCCCAAGTTGCTACATCTGATCTGAGTTCTTGAATAAGTAGCAATGAGAACCCTCAGAGAAACTGGGGAAGTGGGGCTGGGAGGGAGCAACATGGAGAGAGTAGCATGGTTCAACACTTGCAGATTCTTTCTGAAAAAGAGCACTGTTTCAGGGGTACAGAAAGTGCTGGGGAAGTGCCATACCTTGTAGACTAGGAGTAAAAAAACTGTCACTTGTGGGCCAAATCCACCTAGTAAGATCAAAATGGCTTATACATTTTTAAATGACTTGAAAAAATCGAAAGAAGAATACTATTTTGAGACACATAAAATATTTATGTAATTGAATTTCAATGCCCATTTTATTAGAACACAGTCATGCTTATTCATGCACATAATGTCTGCAGTAGTTGGTGCATCACAATGGCAGAAGTAGAATCTGGATAGCCTGCAAAACCTAACTGTCAGGCACTTTACAGAGAAGGTTTGTCCATTTCTGCTGCAGACCAGTTTAAGGATTTTGGTATTCAGCTGGAGGGTAAAGGTTTTTATACAGGTTTGAATATGTGGAGTGGGACTTGCATTCTATAATAACCATATCGTATAGCAATGGATTGGAGAAGAGCAAAACGGTGTGCAGATACCAGTTAGGATGCTACGTATAGCATCCAGGTGAGTGATTATGGTAACTTGAGTTGGAATAGCTGCAAGAGAAATGGATAGAAGATGAATATTGGACAAATATTCTGTCTAAGGTTACTAAACATGGTGGCTGACCTCGCTGAGATGGGGCACTAGGAGAGGACAGCCTGCAATAGAAGATCATGGTTTGCGACATGTTGAGTTGAGTAACCTTTAGGATATTCAAGTAGAAATATAAAATTGGAAGTTGGCTATTTGGGCAGAAATTTCATTTGGATTTATCATTTATAAATTTGATTTGGAAATTTAATTACATGGGCCTATGTGAATTTAAAGATGTGAGCATGAGCAGATGCATTTAACTATGGAACGATTCAAGAGTGAGTAAAGTTTTTAGGACTGATACTTGAAAAACCTAGAGCATTCTTAGCATGAATGCAACCAGGAAACTCAGGGCACAATGCTAGTAATCTATCTTTCTTGCTTTTTAGTGGCTAGTGGTTGCTGTTTTATGAATTTCCATATGTCACTGGGTTTGGAGTCTCATTGTGAAGGTCCCAATGTTTGGTTCTATAATCACTATTTAATTACTAATTTATCCACATACAAGCATTACAAGGTCAATAAGTGGTTGAAAGACTTTATGTTATTCGGTCTACTTTTATGAGAGAAAATCAAAAATAGTTGGTCTCAAATATTTATCCCAAGCAGTACCTTTCAGAATATGTAAATGTGTCAGTTTAAACTCAAGAAAAGCTCCTGCACCTGATACATCTACAGTGACCATAAATATCCTCATTTCCAATGATTAAAATAAAAATTCTGTTTAAATTGACATTTTAGGAAATTGCTCTTCTTTTGTAACTGATAAGTCTAGTAAGCAAACGCAGTTAAACTATATATTTGATTCAATCATACTGAATTTAAATTTTTTTGGAAATAATATTTCAATTAGCACATATCATCTTTGCTTAAGGCAAGTCACCCTCTAAGAAACATTAGGACTTGCTATATTATTGCTTTAAAAATCTAATTTTTGATCTAGAACATCTTGATTTAATAAGTATCATTGGTATTTTAATATTGTGTAATTGTTTTATGTTTGTATGCCCTGATTCTTATTTAGTTATTTGTTTACATATTTAATTCTGTTTTGAGATATTTTAAGGAGAAAACATTATGACTGTCATGTTAGCAATGAAGAAATTGCTGCAAAAATATTAAATGATGATCCAAGGATTATATGTTGGATTAGCTACTTAGTATCATATGCAAATAAGAGTATAACCAAAGGGTACAAATCTTTATATGGGAAAATCAAAGAATGTTTTCATTTTTACCTTGCAAGTAATTTTTACACAGTTCTTTGAGCCTATTGGCTCAAAGTCAACTGGTTCATTACCTGAAATATTTCCACCCAGCTATCCTACCATGTTCAAATACCATCACAGGGCATTGTTCTCACCGACTATTCTTTCTCTGACCTACAATATATGATTCCGCCTACAATTATTTCTCACTTATTTAAATGTGCAATCTTCAGGTTAGGGAGCTTTAGGGAAAGAAAGAATAATGAGGCACACATAAGTAGGCATAACATTAAGAGGAGATAAAGGCAGAGTGACACTATCCGAAATGCAGTACATTTAGCATATAGAAAAGATGAAGGATCATGAAAATGAAATGATGGCAGAATGAGGCAAGAAAACTGTACGCATTTATTCTGTGCTATAAAGAGAGAATGCCCTCTGCTCATTTTGTGTATTTAGTGTCCACTCAGCAAACTTTCCTTTTTGTGGGCATGAAACTCCTATGGGAATCTTGCAAGGAGGGTTTGCAGAATCAGGATTTTTGTGTAATACATTTGAGTCGTACAATAAACATTTGTATTAGGAACCAGAGTCATCATTTTCAGTCTATACTCACAGAAGCTTTTAAAACATAATTTGCTTTTCTTATTGACCTAATGGGTATAAGAGATGGTAGAGGGAGAGGTTGGTGTGTGCGAGTGTGTTGTGATGTGTGTTTGTGTGAGTGTGTGCACAGGTGTTATTGAAAGATTACTGTGCTCATTAGCTTGAGACACTAGCTTCAGCTTTGAAATAACCAGCCATAAACTAGGTAAATTCACTTAGCCTTTCTGTATATCTTTAACTGACTGGCACAAATTAAATACAACAGTCTGAGATGATGTGCAGATGTGTTCAATGTCTGGTGGGTCAGTTCTGATGCGCTATTCCACCTTTGTAAGGTTTTAGTTCCTGGGACAGGGAATCCACTTCATCGTTTGTACTAAACAATCTAAAAATGAAGCCTACAAATTTGATTTTCCTGACATTTTACAATAACATTTAAATTAGTTTAATATCAGTAACAATTTTTGAATGCTGATATGATGCTCTGGGCATATTCTGAACACTGAGGCTCCAAAGATGAGCAAGATAAAATCCCTTTCCTCAAATATCTCTCAATTCAGTGGAAAGGAGAACTGGGAGAGAGGATAGAGAAAAGGTCTCTAATGCTGCCATAGACAAAGCATGCAGAAATATCTATCCAATTAATGAATATCTATTATTTGATGCTAGCATACTAGCTGCTGAAGAAATACTTATTAATCAATATAATCTTAACCACAAACACATGAGATGATTGTAATTATTCCCATTTCATAAGGTGAGATAAGGGAAACTTAGAGATAATTTAATTAAAAAAATAAAAGAACCAAATCTCAATAAGGGACTTTTTGTTCAGCTGGTTTTCTTTTTTTTTTTTTGTCTGCTTATTTGTATTTCTCCTGCAGCAATGCAAAATTATCTCTGCAACTGCTTTATTTTGATTTAATTGAGTAATCTCTTGACGATGCTGCTATCTTTCCCTTTACTGTGCATTTGAGCAATCTCTCAACTCATAAACGAAGATGGCATTGACTTTGACACACAAACAGGAACAGTGGTGGCATAAAGACTGCATGCAGTTTCAAAACTTATTGACATGGTTAAATAGGAGAAGGCATGGAAAATATTGAATTCATCAATCAGTAGAATATTTCAGTAAAGGTTTATAGACACAGATGTATTATCACACAGATAAGTGTGCCAATGACAAGTTAGAGAGAAGGGGGCATAATGTTTTGGCTCACTGTGTGCGACCTCATCCAAACTCAAGCCAGCTTCACCTTTTGGGTGTCCATGAAGTGAGGAAGTTTTCATCAAACTGTATTCAAAGGCACAGTTCAGTGCTTATCTCTCTTGCAATTTTATTTAACTGGACCACAAAGTAAGCAGATGAAATCAAATGTTACCAGGTAGACTGAGCTTTTGCAAAACTATTCCTCTAAGGAAATATTCGAGGAAAATATGAGTTCACTGAGGTTTCTCCCCAATGCCAAATCTTGGAGCCAAGCTGCTTGGAGTGAAAGAATCCATCCATTAAGGCCTCACACAGAAATCAGAATGGGGACGTGTGTCTGTTTCTCATTGCATTTATTTTTTAAAATAATGTAATTAGGACCATGCATAAACTTGCGTGTGTCAGTATGCATTTGTGTAGCAGTAGTAGTTTATGATCAAATGAATACTTGAATGATATAAAGGACATTCTCAAATAAATTCATGAATGTTACTTTTAAGTATAACTCTCATTGTTTTAATTAAAATATGTGTACCTTATATACTAGCTGAGGCAAACCAAGGTCCATTTGCAACACATGTTAAATGAGGGTTACACTTGGATCTTTAAGCTCCCCTGCAATTCTGACATTCTGTGATAAAACTAATTTGAATAACTTAAATAGACTGTGATAAGGTTGTACAAAAAGCATCTGATTTAAAGGAAGATGCTGGTTATAGTGTTATCTCTGGTGCCTTGCTGTTGGTTGTCTAGTATTTGGGCATTCTTTGTCCCTTGATCACAGTATTTTCATGTGTAAAATGGAAATAATTCTAATTCATAGACACTGTGAAGATTAAATGTGACATGGATGTTAGAATGTTTTGTATATAGAAAAAGACTGTAAGTTGCTTTATTAATAAAGGAAAGCCTACAATGCCCCCCAAAATATATATATATATATACATATATATATTTAAAATATCAATAAAATGACAAACGTGTAGGACATGTTTGCTTTGTATTTGTCACTGCCATAATCGTTTCATATATAATGTTGAGTTAAATTTTCACAGCTACCCTTTTTTTATTATGTGAAAATTGAAGCACTGAAAGTGATTGGCTTGTGTCATATGGCTCCCATGAGGTGGATTTGGGACTCCAGCCTGGCAGGAGTTCTTAGCCATGACACTTTCCAGACTCCCTCACCCCAAAACGGATATGGGATCCACTAGGGATAACACTGCTACTGTGCCATGTTGCATTCTACAAAAATAATTTCATGACCTGCTTTTTATCATAAAGTCTCTCAAGTTATTAAATATTGAATACTACTCCAGAAGTATGTGAGATGGCTATCAATTTTCCAGCAGTTGTTCAGTCTATTTACTTAATGTAAGTGGCTAATTTAGGAAACAATATGATTCATGATTCAATGACCGGCTTGAAAAAAATAAAAAACTCAGGGCTACCTTGTATCTGCTCAATTGTAGAGGCTCTGTTTGTCTAAGCAACATAACCAAAGTAATTTAACTTACCTATAAGATGTGGAAGGTGAGTTGCGATATGGTTTTTAGTATGAAATACATGAAAGCTTCTCTCTGTAGCAGCAGTACATATAGTGGTGTATTTAGGAATGTTTAAGACTCTGGAGCTGGAAAAAGTCAGAGTTCATGCCTTAGGTTTGCCATTTCTAGAGAGTGTGCACTTAAATTATTTTGCCTCCATTTTGTTATCTGTAAAGTGAATCTAAAAATATTACTTCATAGAAGTGTTGTGAGGATTAAAAGAGAAAATTTATTCCTCTGTTCAACAAGTTTTTATTGCACCCTATTCTGTGCCAAGCACTGATCTGGGCACTATCATTCCATGGAGAAAATGAAGTGCCAGGACTCATGAAGTTTATGTACTAATGGAGGTTAGGTAGCTCATAAGCAAATGAATATTTAATATTATATAAATAAAATATAGATAATGCATAATGCATTTGATACATAGCTGAGTGACTAGCATGTAGAAATATAAAATATAAAGAATAATGATGACAATTATTGCAATCATTTATTATATATAAAAGGCCAATGTGCTGGAGAGCAAGTATGATAATGACGACCAAATAAGGCAGGAAAACAAAAGTAAATGCTTTTCAGCTTCTACCTTGCAAAGTACTTAAAATAGCAGTTATGGGAGGCCATTCTGAAGAGAATGCAGATTCTTGGAATTCATAGGTTCAGTACATTTCTATTTTTTCTCTTTGCAAAGACAAGGCAGAAAGTCCTAAACAGCTCGTCTACATGCCTGCCCTTCTCTGAGTTTATTTGAGAACAGTGTTGATGACATTGAAAAATCATTAATGAAGCTCCCCTCACCAGGCTCATCAGCAATTTACATTTCAGAAATGAAATCAACAGCCTGGAAAAGTCAGTGCTGCATATGAAATGGCAAGCCGTCTGCCTCAACAATTCAGCTAGGGAATTTCTTGATTCCATTTTCCTTCAATGCTTATATTTGGAGACCAAAATGAAGGGCTCCAGCTGCAAATGTTTATGGGCAATATTTTATTATTATACAGGTGCTATATGACACTGGTTAAGAAAAAAACATATTTTAACAGTAAAGAAGGGCTATAGAGTGAAAAATAAAAGTTCCCATTTCCTCTCTTTGGTTTCCAAATCCCAATCTTTACCACTAACCACTGTCCTAAGTTCTCCAAGTGTTCTCATGTAGCCTTTTGAGTAAATTTAATGGCCAGGAACAGGTCCAAGTTTGGAACTGCATCTTTTTATGAGTCAAAAATTAAATACTTAACCTTCCAAAGGAATGCCATCTATAGAATGAGTTCTTTATGACCGAGTAGCCTAATATAACAGCTGCTCACCTTGAAAATCTGTTAAGTTCTCACTAATCAATCCCTGTTTTGCATATTCAAGGATGGAGTCCCAATTCAGCAAGAACAGAAAGAAAATTACCTTGCAAAATATGCAATTTAGGTTTATAGCCATAATTTTAAAATAGCTAAACTCTTTACATAAGTCACTTATAATTCCCATGTTAATTTTGCACAATTTTCTCCATTTTATGGATGACAAAATGGAGTCTTGAGGTTATAATGCCTAAGGTTGCAAAACGTAGGGAATGAGCTTGCTTTGAAAGCCACTTTATCTGGCCCAAAAGCCTACTCTTCACACTCAAACTGGTAACTGTGAAGTCATCTTGTTGGTGCTGCTTTTCATAGCATTAAGAGCCGGTAGTTCTACCGTAATAAGAGGGCTCATGGCCAGCCTTTAGATGGAGCATGTTTGTGAGACACTTAGAAGAGTCCATACGCAAGGCAGAAGTTGGTTCTAGCTGTATTGTACTCAGAGCTGATAAAATAGTCACAATTTTTTTTCCAAAAAACCTTTTGAACAAACATGGAGGCTAAGAAGGTTTCATTTCACATTGACAATATGATTGGCAGGGCTGAGAAACATGGCAGGGTGGGAAAAGAGGCTCCTTCAATAGACACCTCTACTTTCTGAGATGATGCCAATACAGCCCAGCCTAAAAAGCTTTGACTTTTAGCTTCTGAAATTGGCTTCTGAAGAGCTGAAATGTTTAAAACAGCCTTCTCAGACTTCAGAAACTGAGAAGGGGGTCATTTGATGCAGGCCTTCAGACAGGTCCCTTGGTGAAGGGACATGCTGTGAGGCTGGGCTTGAGCCCTTAGTCAGTCCCTTTCCAGCGGGATGAGCTTCTGTAGATTACTTAACTGCCTCAATTGCCTCGTCTGCAAAATGGAAATAAAAACAGAACCTACTTCACAGAATAATGGAATAATGAAAGTCTACAGTTGGCCAGAAGTTCATCCATTATATTACTCTGGAAACGCTCTTTTTATTATAGTTTTACTAAGTTCAAGCTAACCCTCTGCCTTTAGAATAGCTGTAACAAGGCAAGAATTATCACATTCAAAAAGGAAGTGCTTTTTTTTTCTTTTTCAATGAAGCCAAAAACTCAAATTCACAGAACAAGGGAGAATTGCTTTATTACAGACATAAGATTTAGCTTTAGTCTAAACTAGCTGAGACAAAGTCTACATTAGCAGACAACCCAAGAACTGAAAGAATTACTAAAGGCCAAATTTAGTGTGTTAGGACTAAACACACTGCTTAATTGAAGAAAAATCTATAAGATAAAATATAAATGCAAAAGCTATGTGACATTGAATTTTTAATCTTTAGCTCTTGAAATACAAGATGGATCATAATTTCTTCTAGTAATACAGATGCTTAAGATGAGGCGTTTGGTCCATCCATACCCACCATTCACTCACTCACCCATTCATTCGATAGCATTTATTAATCACATTCCATGTGTCAGATGTTGGACCAAATGCTGAGGACTTTGAGCAGTTAAGACAGTTCTTGACCTCACAGAACCTAAACGATCTAGAAAATTGAATAGCAAAGTTTTGCATAATGCTTATGAAGGCACAAGAAAACACTCAAATCAGAAATTTATTATCCAGTTAAGAGAATGTGCCAACTAAGGGAGGAATTTATGCCAGGGAGTGCTGCAGTACAAGAATAATGTGGAAACCAGATTTTATAGGGTGCCCATTCAAGTGTTATCGTCAGTAGGCTGTGAGTGGTTATGTAACTCTCTAGTATATAAAATCCTGAAGTGAAGCAAATGAGTTTCCTTTTATTAAGAAAAAATAAAAATTGGAACACAGAAAACAAAATTAGGTAAAAACCCAAATAAAGCTGCTTAGCACATCCTCTAATATGTCCTCTATACTCAATAGAGATCCCAGTGATGAGTTCAACTTCTGTGCCATTTGGAAGGTGAAAAATCTGAAATATAATAAAAGCTTTCCATAATTAAAACCAGACTTTATGCCAAGAGGAGAAAACAATAAAGCTTAGGCAAATGAATTAAATAAGAGGGAAAACTGGGGAACATGAAAATATAGTCAACTATTTTAGCGATTAGGATGGTGCCATGAATATAACTTAGATATTTTATAAAACTTTGTATTTTCCTTTGCTGATATTAAGTTGAAAAGCAAAATTTCTGGGCAAAAGCCATTGTTCTAGGACATGTATTTCTAGACAATGAGAGCTTTATTTTATACAATAAAAGACACTTATTTAAATAAGGTTATTGTACTGAATTTAAGCCAATTTAATTTGGTTCATAAAATTAATCATAATGGGAACACTAACAATATAATTATATCAGGTTGAAATTATTAAATTTACCACCAGGTGGAGCTCCATGAATTCAACGTATGGTAGTCAAAAACAGAAAATTGTTTAAATTAGTAAAATTAAGAAATATTATCATGCTCTTTCTGGGAAGTTTTAATTAATTTCTGTATTTGAAGTATGTAGCAAACTCTTATGAATCATAAGAGGCCAACTTTTATTAAAGAACAGATACCAAATTCCTTGATTAGTATGAACCATATTTAAGCAACTGGATTCTAAAATCAAAGTATATATGTCTTGTTACTTAATAATTTGCCAAGAATACATGTTCTACTAATATATTTATGAAAGTACGTAACTACAAGTGAAAATGAGAATAGATGAGAAAAATCTATTAAACTCCCTATCAGTTTAGTTAATAGTACTGATTATTTTTAATTTTTTCCTCTTTGCTTCTTTGTGTGTCTATGTATGTGCTTTACTGCAGAACCTGAAATTAAAAAAGATGAAAAGAAATGCAAAACAGGTAAGACTCTGTAGGCTGTTCATATAAATGGAATAATACTTGTTCACCCTCTCCATACATTTCCAATTTAATAAACAATAAACTTAAGTGTATGATAAAATTAAAACAGTTTCTTTCCTGAGAGCAGATTCTAGATAGGTTCACCAAAGTGCTGGTCCCATTAGCACATGCTAAACCTTATCTGTCTACCGAGCAACCCAACACTGTAAAACTCTAAATGGGCCACTTGAATTTCAGAGGCTCCAGTCAGATGGTGACAAATGTTTAAAATTTACCCTGAGTGTTGGTTGATTCATGTGAATTCACTTATATTCACCCATTTTTGATGTACAAAACAGTATTTTCTTATGGTTCAACCGGCCAGATTCAACCCTTTTTCTTCACCACTAACTAACTATCCAAATATTCCTTGGAGAGCTAGCCTATTGCCTCATTGGCCATTAATTTGTCAAATGGACTACTTTAAAGTAGAGTTTCTGAAAACAGGTTTTGCAAGGGAAGAAGTCAGAGGACCACTGGGCGCTTTTAGGGCAGGTGTTGAAATTAGGAGAGTAACATCACAGAGTAGGAGGAAGTGAAGAGAAAGGAGATTGTAAATCCTGAGGAAAATTCCAATTAATTACAATCTTTCCAGGACTCACACTGCTGCAAGTATTTTATGTCTATATAAAGAGATTTATATGTCTATATCTAAAAATGCAAAAGATGTTTGCATCTACATCTGTAGCTCTCCGTACTGGGAAAGTGATACTGCATACATGCAGACACTCATGTTATTGATAATTCAAATATTTGCTTATACTCATTTTTGTAACTTTAACCGATATTTAAGTAATTGTTTTTTCATCTTTCTATGTACATCACATATTAAGCAGAATTATTAATGTGACGTCTCTTGAAAGTAATACCAACATATAGAAAGGAATTGGTTAGAATTTTTTACTTTTATGTAATAAACACAATCATTTATGTGAATTTATATAATCTGAAACTGGCATCCTCTGGAAGATCAATGTAAAATGAGTGATTTTCAACTGTGAGAAAGAAAATGCATAACAGATATAAAATGATAAATTGACATTTAGAACTGAACTTTAGATCCATCTACAGGAAAGGAAAAGCTGCTTACAGAAAATACTCCATTACTGTTAGCACACCTACTGGAAAAGCTTGCTAATAAGATAGAATGTGCATTGGGTCACCCCTTCTCATAAGCAGAACACTGTATTTTATGCTTTATTTTACTGTTGGCATATGATGGAAAAGGTAATATATGCAATGCAAATTTCCTATGGTTAGTTAACATTAAATATTTATGCCCATTTTTCATGATGTTTATTTTTAACTTGCTATGAGGAAAGAGAAATCAGCATTATTGAAATATTTTATTATAATTATGATTATATTATAAAATATAATCAATCAACACTTTATTAAAAACATAAATTTTGCTCACATCATATGTCCAGAATTGTGCTTGGTGATACAACACTTACAAGCAAGGGATAATATATTGCTTTCATAGGTATTATTGTAATAAATATGGGAAAAATAGGTATGGAGAGAAAGCAATGACCTCATGATATTATATTTAATTAATTATATTTAATCAATCAATCGATTAATTAGATATAATTTTAAAAAATAATTAATTTTGTTTAATTTCAAACTTACAGCCATAACCAATGTTCAATGTGAAATTATTGGGTGTTTAAATTTTTAAAAACCACACAATTCTGCAATTTTTGAAAAATACTAATCACATGTTGGCATATATTCTTTCAGGCATATGAATTCTTATGCTTTAAAAACAAAATCACATTCTCTCTGTACTGTAGCATAACTGCTTTTGTCATTTTCAAGCTGTTTCAGAGCAAAAGGATAAATGGTGATACCTCCACGCTATTAAACATGAGAGGCTGGGGAAGGCGATTAGATATAGAAGTTGCAAAAATAATCCAGGTAGGGTGGATGCTGATGGGACAGCTACATAACAGTATCTTATAGATTCTTGGGAATTGGATTATTTCTTTTTTAATCTTCAGACTCGATTGTATTAATGAGTTTAGAAGTGATAATGGAAGCCAAAGGAGTGGGATTCAAGACAATGATTTCTTCATGAAAAACTGTGCATGGAGAGAGAAGAATAGGGAACTGGGGCAACTTTGTGGAAAACTAAAAGGACTGGTAAAGAAAAGTAAAAAGCATTGCTGGATCAGAAAATACAGTATATCGGCATCATTAAGCAGGGACAGTTTTAAGAAGTGAGACGTCAGCAGAATGAATGCCACAGAAAGGTCAAGGGAAATGATGACTGAGAAAAAAGCTGTTCTATCTGATGAAAATCCTTCATTTGTGACCTTTTGGAGAGCATTTTTAGTAGAATGGGAGAAGCAGAAGCCAATTTACAAGGTTTAAGAAGGGAGAGTATCAATAACAAATGGGGCCCCATAAAAGCATTTTTTCAGGAGTTTGATGTTAAAAGGTAGGCAAAGACAAAAGGTATATCCCACCGGGTTCGATTCCCGGTGCCTGCCCGTGGAAAAAAAAATGTATATTCCAGAGGGGGTAAAATCAGTTAAATATTTTTTGTTGTTTTCATATTCAAGGTAAAGTAGAGTATTCTGGAGATGGGAAAACAAGATATTCACAGAGGAAGATACTGGTAGAAGAGAACTAGCCCCAATATAAGAAGTGTTGGGCTACACAATACAGGTGAAGGGAATTAGATTAATTAAGAGGAAGAAAAAACACCCCCTGAGCTTTGAGGGAACAATGAAAGGAGGAATTAAGTGGAAGGTGAATGGGCAATATTGCTGAGTGAACTTTTCTCTTAAGACCAGTCCTGCCAAAGTGAGCTGTTGAGATATTTGTGCCCAAATCCAAGGGCTGCTTTTTTGCCTGATATTATGGTGACCCCTACACAATATTTCATGATGCTTGCCACCTCTTAATTCTCAAAACAAATTAAAAACCTCTTTTCTTTGGCAAAAACAACCATTTAACCACAACTGTTAAAAAATAAAACAGATACAAAAGATGACTAAGGTTTAAAATACTGGAGTAACTTCATAATGCTTGTTCATTTTTTGCAAAACATATTGTTAGCCACTAAATTCCTGCCCCCTCCCTCAAGGAAAATGATGGCAAATAAGACACGCATTTCATTATGTAGTTGGAGGATAACTAAGTGTTCTTTTTGAGAAGAAATAGGCATTAATTATACCTGGTAATATAATTAAAAACAAAAAAGGCATGCATCAATTATAAACAACAGTGATGCATTTTTTTCTAATTTATCATAAAAATTAATATTCATAAACAACTTTTTCAAAGTTCTCTAACTCCATTTCTAATTGCCAAATCAGCAACTTGGCATAGTTATTCTGCCTACACCTTACTTCGTTCAAAATTTCTTCCATTGTTTTTCCTTTTGTTCCTTATCTCAAAAATGTCAACTCATGACTCATCATTCAGACACACTGACAAACTTATGAGTCATGTACAGATTCTCCTCTTCCTTCAGAGCCTGGCATCCAAGTAGGGACCATGTTTGTTATCTGGTTTTCATCATCTCTTGCCTGGATAAATACCCAAACCAACTCACTGCTCACCTTGCTCCCATCTACTCTTCAAATATCCACCCCAAACCTATGCCAGTTATATATTCCAAAGAAATATTATAATTTCAGACCACTGCAAAAATCATGATGGGTCCACATTGCTGCAGAATGCAGTCCACATTTTCTAGTGTGATCTGCACGGTACGCTCACTACTTTTCCTTTCTCAAACACAACCATACCCCATTGAGAAGTCTGTATTTAGCTAGGGAAACCATCTGCCTTTTCTTGAACTTGCCAAGTTTCTTTTATATACTATGCTTTCATTCAGATTGCTTCCTTTTCGTTCTTCAAGGGTCAATTTAAATTCCAACTTTACCATAAAACCTTTTGCAATTATTTATCCAAAATTAATTTCTATTTCCACAATATTTTTATATTTCTTTTTTTCCTCTAAGGTACCTATAATATGACCATTTGTTAATAGCCATATATGTAAATTTGTATAAGCACTAAAATCATGCATTTGTTGCATTTGTGTGAATGACAATGAGTAATGTGTATCTTTTCCATAGCAGATGTTAAAAGATTCTTATTAAATGAATGCAAAAATGTATCACAAAGAGTTGAAGTAGATGCACATTAGTCACCATGTGGAAAGAAGACTATCTAAACTTTCAAATTTAAATTTTCTTCAAATTTTAAAGCACAGAATTTATATTAGATGATCCGTCTATCTTTATTAGGTACATGTAGCATTTGCTCATTCATTTTATTTGTTTATAGTCCCAGCTTTTGAATTCAAAGAATTTATCATTTGAAAGGCTGAGATATATGTACAAATAAGTCTAATACTTAGGATTATTTTGGATATAATTGGAATAAATGAAAATGTTTTTAAAGAAAGCACAGCAATTGAACTGTATCTTCAGGATTGCAAACATTTTCATAGGTACAAAAAATTTTGGTACAAGTAGTGAGAAATTTTATAGGTACAAATCAATAGAAATGCTGAAATAAACAAAATTATTTTTTGTCAAAATGAGATATTTGATATTTGAAGTATCCCTGACATTGTCTGTAACAAAGTTGCTTGTTGACTTAATAGGAGGGACTTGTTATTCTTTCCTTGAAGGATATGGGCCCAATGATTAATTTGAAAAGTCTTTGGAAATAATTTTTAATACTGAAAATTTTACGTGCCTTAGAGTCAACATCCCTTTTGAATAGGGAAAAATATTTTCTTCACCAAAAGTGCTGAGTTGCTGGTTTCTGTTCATGATTGATTAATTTCATAGCTATAGTTTTCTACATGGACTGAACATCATGTTGGTTAATTTTTTTTTTGTCCTTATTGAGCCAGTCAGTTCTTTCCAAAGTCACAGATAACCCCAGAATTAGGAGGATTTACTTTTTGTCCCAGGGGATGTGACTACGACAGTATAGATTTAATTAGATTCAGTTCAGCTGCATTTTTTCAACCACTTAAAATCTGTGGGGCACAGGGCTAGTTTACACTTGTTCATTGTCACTACATTTACTGTCCCCAATGTATGTCTTCCCATGGTTTCCATTTGTGTAAACTCTCCACCCTTCTCCAGAGACATTTAAATAGGATCTCTATTTCTTTCTTTTTTTTTTTTACATTTAAATTTGCTTCTATTAATCAAAAATTTCAACTTACACCCAAGTTGTTATTTGTCATTTAGTTAGTTTTCCATTTAACTGAATGAACACTACTGAATTTCTACTGTGAACCAGATAGGACTCTTCTTCAGGGTGTTTGGAGTTTTCCCCTTTTTGCTTCAGGCCCAGGTCAAAAGGGTCTTCCTCGTCACCCTGCCTCCAATCTTGTCAACAAACCTCCCTAGCTGTCCTCCAACCATTGACGCACACCGTGAGTTCTCCAGACTCGTTATGTTTACCCATGTTTTCCCCTCGCACATTATGCCGTATCCTTTTGTTTGTTGCGTGGGTTTACTTCTCACTTTCTGTCCCAGCTCCTATATTATCTCTTGGCTGTGAGCTGTGTAACCTTCTCTTACTTCTGAGACAGAAGGTAGCTCAGAAGCCACCTTATACACAAAATGTCAACATTTATGGAAAGGAAAGCATTGTGTTAATAATTGCAAAAAAAAAAAATCTATTTAATGTGTATCTTGGCTTCATGATATAGTACACACAGAGGCAGGTTTTTAATGTGAAGCCAGCGAAGGCATGGTGCCAACAAGGAAGGCGCTCTCAGCCAGTGACTACACAGTGATTTACGCTGTCACTTCATTTCTGAGGCTCTTTTCTCTGCCTATAATGTAGAATTACAAACAATAATTCCATGCAAATCTCACAGGTTTATTGTGAAAACCAAGTGATATATGCAAAAATGCATTCAAGTGCTGTGAAAATATAAAAACATGGAAGGTTTCCATTCCTACCCTTGCTAGTTGCAGTGTGCGCACAGAACAAATGCATCAGTAATGCTTGACTGCTGGTCGGAAATGTAATATCTTAGGTCCCTTTCAGAGTGGCAGAATCAGAATCTCCAGTTGAACAAGATCCTCCGGGATCTGCATAAGAATTCACATGTCAAAGGTGCTGCTTGAGAATTCATAGATACCACTTACTGCCCTTATCTTCAGGGGAAAAATAGAAACATCAGGTTTCTCTCAAGCCACAAACTTGCCTAATTTGAAACAGACACATGTGTGAGCTTCTGTTTGTTGAATTTTCTGAGTTTATTTGCTTCATACCTAGTGGTCAATTGCCCAGGCATCAGGGTATTGCATGCTTGCTGTCTAGCCAGTAACAAAGACCTCATATTTACTAGTTAGCATCTGGTAAAGCATTACCCATCCACTGTCTCACTTCAAGAGTGATTTCTGGACTCATAATCCTCAAACATGACTGAGGAGAAATAGGCTATTACTTTCTTCTACCACAATATATTAAATGACCTTGCCTGTGCATTCTTATGAAATTAAAATAAATAATACCATATTTAGCTAGAAGAACACATATGTCAGTGAAATGTCTTTGTATTTTACCAGTTGGCTAAAAATTGACACAGTAAGTGAATGACTTATTCAGAGAAAAGGTATGCATTCATGCCTATTAATCAAAATATCTTTGGCTCATATAACTTATGAAACTTCTAATGGACTTTTCTATTCAACTTAGGTCTGCCGTGATGAAGAATAAATAAATATTAATGTATATTAAAAATTACCATAGTGTTCCTGAATAAGAAAAAATATATAACTATAAACTCTATTAATCAGATATTTTGAAAGGATAAAATACATAGGTAGAAGGGAAAGAATGCAATCTTTTTCTCTCTTTTTTCCTCTCTCATACTGTCATACACTAGCGCACACACACATACACAAAACATCACTTAGCAATATATATATATATTCTGGTTAACTTATATATATATATAAGTTAACCAGAAAGCATTGGATATCCAGGGCTCCTAAAAGTAAAAATATTGCTTAACAAAATTAAAGTTGAAGGTAAAATTGTTGGCTGAAATAAGCTATGGTGGGATCAATGGCTAAGTTTAGTTTATACATAATTATTGAATTTGTACCATGTATTAGGTAGGCACTTTGCTAGGTATTGGAGATATAAATCTGAATAACACATTCTCAAGAAATGTAGCCAAGGTAAGATCTTTAAACAATTAATATTAATAAAAAGAATAAGTAATCAAAAACAAACAAATAAACAAAAACTGTGAGGAGTGTGATTGTGAACAGGATGAAAAGATATTCATCTATCCTAGAAACTCTATGTTAGAAAATCATCTATCCTAGAAGCTCCCAAAGGAGAGGATATAAGAGCTTTATCAAAGGATGGATATAGATTAGCCAGGTCAAAGAAAGCTGGGCATCGAGACAGAGATTCACACAAACCATTGTCAGAGATGAGAAACAGTGAGGTGTCCTGGGAGCTATAAGGATTCCAGCATTCCTGGAGGACACAATGTGAGGTGGAAAATAGGAGGATGTGAGACTAGAGGCAACAGAAACAGAAACCCATGGATTCCCTGGTAAGAGACTTGCCTTTTTTCCTAATGGAAATTGGGAGCAATTAAAAATTCCTAAGCAAAGTAAGATCCAAGCATAACTTAGACTTTCAAATTTCTCATTCTGGCTGAACCTGGAGAATGGTGACACCATGATGAAGGGGTCAACAGATCCAGGCACATCAGTCGGGTGAGCTATTGCACTGATATCATAGAGATGTTGGCAGATCTTGACAGAGGAGCAGTAGGGAGGATACAAAAGGAAAAATTATGGAAATATTTTGGCAGTAAAATTGTCATTACTTGTGGGATGGGGGCAAGAAGATTGCAAGGTGATTCCCTGGTTTATGTCTTGGAAGAAGAGGTGAAGAGCCATGTCTTCTACTAAGATCTGAGTTCTCAAATGAAGGAGCAGATTGAGAAGAATGAAGATTTAGTCATTATAAACATTTTTTATTTATTTATTATTCAAATTTGTGTTGAACAGTTATTGCATACACTAGACAATATGGTAAGTGAATAGGATCTTGAAGTTCCTATTGAGATAAACCAAACTGACCTAGGCTGGACTTTAATGTCCCAGATGACTGACATCCTTATGAGCAAAGGTAATTTGGAAATTGGAAGTACAAGCCTCAGGAGGTGAAGAAAGACATATCACCATGTGACTGAGGCAGAGCTTAATTGCCAGCAAGCTATCACTAGCATACAACAGAATTTGGTGAATTCACAGCCTGTCTATAGCTTTATTTTGGGCTTCTTGCCTCCATACTGGGAGACAGTAAGTTCCTATTTTTTGACCAACTAGGCTGTGGTATTTGCCATAGCAGACTTGGCAAACTAAGATAGTGACATTGTCTTAGAAGACACGGATATTGTCTTAGAAAAAAAAAGGAGGAAAGTTTCAAAAGGAAGAATCTGACAAAGTGTCAAATGTAGCAGACATTCACAGTAAGATATAATTGAAAAGTATTCATTGGAAAGTATGACATGGATTTCACTGATGACCTTTAGTACTAGAAGTTTCAATGGAGCTGAAAGGGAATAAAACCAAATTACTATAATTTGAGGCATTAGTTGGAGGTCAGGTATTGGGGACAGGAAGTGTATACTGTTGGCTACTTCAAAATCTTGTCTGGAAAAAAGGAAAAAGAGAGGGCATTTCATTAGGAAAACACCATGGGAGAGTTAAAAAAAAAAATAGAGAAAAAGGATATGTACATCAGAGAAGCTGTGGTTTAAATGGTCCCTAATCTATCAGAAATAAAAGAGCAATGGTCCTCTCAACTTTTGAGGGTGAGTGTCTATAAAAGGCAACAGTGTATGGAAAAATGCTACAACTAAAGCATCTACTAATTCCACTTCTAAACAACTGAGAGATGAGGGATTTATGTTTACAGCATCTAAAAATATTTTGTTACATTTAATTTCCAATAAGATCAAACAATTTCCTTTCTAAAATAGATCTTCTATTTGTTACTTAGGGACATTTGGGCAAGATTTCTCCAGTGGGTCAAATAACATTACTTTCAATTTTTAAATCTTTAAATAAATCCTTCATCTTTACCAAAAAGACCAGTTTTATATAGTTCAACCAAGAGTATAAACCAACCCAATTATTATCATAGATTTTTCCTTTCTAAATGTGAAGGGGGGAAATATCCTGTAGTATAGTAAGTAACATATTGTGCTTGTATTGTTGAGTGTGTTTCACAGAGGATTAATTTTAGGAATTGATACATGAAAGGATTTTGAAGTTAAATACATTTTGGAAAAGTTCTTGTGGAGCTGTTCCAACCCAGCCCTCGAAGAGCTCAGGTCAGTGCAGCTCCAAGACCAAAGAATATGCTAGCACAGAGGTAAGCATGGATTTTATTGGACTTACGAACAGGAAAAGATCTTTCCTGGTGGCAGCCATCCAGAAAACTGCAAGTCAATGCTCAGCAAAAGGGTGGGGAGTGCAAGGCACAGCTTCTAAGGGTGTAGGACAAAGATATTCCATAGGGTGTGAGAACAGAATTTCAGCAGGGTCTCATGACACAGGGCCCTGGGGATCTGTTATCAATAGTGATCAAGGGAGGGGAGTTTTAAGGCCTTGTTTACAATACCATCCATACAATCATTCCTCCTCTGAGTCAGTCTGATGACCTTGAACCTCTGCCCTGGGTCTCCACTATCCACCCCTATGTAGCTATGTTGACTATAGGACAGACATTGCATCCATATTCCACAAAAACACTCTAAGGGACAACAGACCACCAGGATTCCCCTACACAGAGACAACCCCCAAAGAGATACTGTCATGCCCAAGAAAGGAAACTAGACCATTTAGACAAAGGGTCTACTGATAATTGATCAGTAGTATTATGTATATGCTCTTGCTTATGATTCAAAACTTGTGAAACATTGTGCAAGTGATCTGGAATATATACGCAGCACTG
Organism: Tamandua tetradactyla; assembly: GCF_023851605.1. NCBI lineage: Eukaryota > Metazoa > Chordata > Mammalia > Pilosa > Myrmecophagidae > Tamandua > Tamandua tetradactyla. Next base: position 184,410,680 of record NC_135331.1, on the reverse strand, counting down.
CACATTAATTAAAGTCACCAAAGTCATTTTGGGTGACTCCTGTTCCCTTTAGGCTTAAGATTCACAGCCAGTATGGCAGCATGGCCAAAGGACCTCACTTTCCCGATTTTGTGTGGTCTAAGGCATGGGCATTATTTTTCCAAATGATCACTTTCCCTTTTTGGCTGCAAATGCAGTGAAGCCGTTCTATTTTGTAAAACTACTTTTCTAAATTGTGTAGTTTCTTCATTTAGCAAAGATACAGCTGTTTTGGAATTAAGTGCTTGGGCAATGTGATTGTCTAAAACTGCCACATGTTTTTCAGTAACTGTTGGCTATCCACCCCTGAATAATTACGGCCATTTTTAAGGTGATTAGGTATCTGTGTCAGTCCCTTCACTTGCAATCAGGCATTACACGCAGCACATGATTGCTTTTCCAAGGTGCCGTATCTCAGTGATGCCCCATTCCATAATTGTGACCAAAAGCCAAGGAGCACTCATTTAGAATGTTGCCTTTGCCAAAGATCCCACTTAAAGCCAATATCATTGCTTGCTACATCCAATTCACAGGGCACGGCTGGATCTGTGCCCCCCGACAGCCGCCCCCCGCCAGTGCTTATAACTGTGTTGTTTCCCTTTTTGCCTTTCAAAAGAAGTCTGTTGGGAGGTATCCCATTCCTAGAACTTGTACCTGCAATGGGCTGCATATCTTTGTTCTCCTGGCTGGCTCACCAATTGTTTCAACTTAGGTCTTGAAGATCCCTGGTCGGCACAGACCTAAGACCAAAGAACATGCTAGATAGAGAGTTAAGCATGGATTTTATTGGGACTTAAGAACAGTAGAAGATCTTTTCCCATTGCAGCCATCTGAAAAATGGAAATCAGTGCTCCACAAAAGGATGGGGCGTGCAAGGGACAGCTTGTAAGTGTTTAGGACAAAGATACTCCATAGAGTGGGAGAACAGCGTTTCAGCAGGGTCTTGTTACAGAGTCTGGAGGTTTCTTATCAACAGTGATCAAGGGAGGGGAGTTTTAATGCTTTGTTTATGGTACCATCTGTACATTCTCCCTACACACCTCCCCCCGCACCCCCCCAAAGAGGTCTGATGACATTTTACTTTTGTCCCAATCATTGTAGGTGGCTATGTGCAGTAACTTATTCTTAATTTGGAAGTGGGAGGGCCCAGGCTCTGGGGTCTCCATAGGAGCCATCATGTATATGAAAAGATTAGGAAAGTCCAATAGCAAAGAAACCTGCTGAACTGTATTTAACCCAATGTTTCTCAAATTTATTTGACCATGGTAAAATATCCGTAATATAATAGCAGTGTTCAGGTGATTCCACTGGGAGAACTGATATCTTACACTTATTCACTTAAAAGGTTTGGGGAAGATTTGAGCAAAGATAATACAGTTCTTTGTTTTTTTTTTTTTTGTTTTACATGAGCAGGCACCAGGAATCGAACCTGGGTCCTCTTGCCTGCTGAGCCACTGTGGCCCGCCTGATAATACAGTTTTTAATAAAATTAATGACAGTATATGTCAAAAATAAACTCTAAATGAGGAAGACTAGAAAAAAGTTCACTTGCATTGCAATTAGAACAATGAAGATATGTTAACATGTACAAATCAATTTAAACCCAGGTATTGTGGGCTTAAAATTTCAATTTATAGTTTTCCTATAGGCAAGGGGAAAACTTCTGAAAATCCTTCATGGGGGATTGCAGAGGGACAGTTAGAAATATAATAAAACTATGTTGAGGTGGAAAATTGAGTAATTTCTAGTAAGTGGCTTTGGTAATAAACACCAGATAAGTATAACTACAGACAGCCTTGTAAATTACCTATTTATGAGGCAGCAGGTCAACTCTTAATACTATCAAAGACTAAAGTTTCTTGAGTAGCCACCAGATATCTGTCATTATAATATTCTGAGAGGGTTTATGACCACATGGCCACATACAATAAATCAGAAAAATGTGAATTATTTGACTATATTAGTTAAGGGACATTTATTGGGTGCCTGATAAACCAAATCCTGGAGAATGGGGAAAATAATTAACATTGGTGGAGCAATTAATCAGATAATCAGAAGGTTTCTTTCATAATTTCTTTCATAGTTTGATCTCCAATGATCTTGTGCTTTGGATCACGTTATTTTTTAGATTACATTATTTTTCCCAAGTTCCAGGCAAGGAAGCAGGGTTACAAAGACCAAAAGAATCACCAGGTTACACAGTACAAAGAAAGGATGGCCTGGCTTCTTTCAACAGATCCATGACCCTCCTAACATACCCAGACTGATTTCTAACACAGTCAGCAAAAGATTTGTATTGTCACAAGCTGTCTTCTTTCACTTCAAGGTAATTTTGAAATAAGTGTACCCTTCTCTTCCCAACCAATCCTGGTTATTAGTTTGCTCTTAAAATAAAACCTCAGAAACACTGTTACCGTTCTAGTCTCAAGATAATATAGTGTTGATCTGGGGGAGATAAAGTATAAAGAAGAAATTTGAGTGGTTAGATCACAAATCTAGATGATATTAACAACAAAGCAGGATGCTTTTCTATATATTGCTTAAGGGCAAGATTTTTGTTGGCTTATTTCGTGTATCACCGATTCCTTGAACAGTTCCTGGCACATAGAGCTCACAAAAGGTTTTTTGAATGGGTAAATGCCATGAAAGTTCAGTTCTGTAGTTAGATGAACCAGAAAGCCTGTTTCCTAATTTACTAAATGAAGAAATTGAGCACATGATGATTATGATAAATATTAAATAAGACATTCCACCTAAAATGTTTAAAGTGGTTCTGGAAACAAAATGAACATTTCACATGCTCAGAACGACTCTAATAAATATATGAGACAAAAAAATTTTTAATATTCTAAATTGAAATGTAAAGTTCCAAAATTTTGTGTAGTATTGTACAATTATTGACCATTGGCAAACAAAAATGAAAGTGATTTTTATATTATGGAAAAGAAAAATAAATCTGTTCATGTTTGTCCTTTGAATGTTAACCACTTCTGTACCATTTGAACATTTTTGTGGTGACTTGAGTACTATAGTCCTGTGTTTTTTGTTGTTGTTGTTACTGTTTTTTTTTTTTTCCTGTTCAAATTTATATTCCAGAGGTTCGGAGAAGAAACATTACTTAGACAATTCAATCAAGCAAGCACAGCCCTTTAGTAGCTTCAGAATCAGTGTATGGCAGGCACAATTTTCCTCAGCTGGTTGAAAATATAGGAGAGACACACTCTCTGTGGATCCTAGGAAAATATGCATGTCCTCTCTATGAAGAGACAAAGGAAAGATAAAGCTAGCTTCTATAAAGTTACTAGAGTTTACTTATATTTAAATGTACATAAAGTGCTAGCCACTATTTAGATAGTTCATCTTATGATTTCTTCAGTATTATGTACATTGGGATCCTTGAAAAGCCATAATTTTTAGTTTTCAGATGCTCCTCAGAATTATCTTCTTCCTTCTTAGCCCTTAAAAAATTTGCTGAAAATCCTCCTTCCCAATCTCAACCCAAGCAAAAACTAATTGAGAAAGGCAGCGGTAATGAGATTTGAACTGTGGTCTTTCTGAGAAGGCTTTATTACTTGGAAGAGGGGAAGTGATGGTTTGGCTCTTCTAAATTAAAAGAAAAATCAGAAGTTTTTGGACACTTGTCTGTTACGAGGTTAACTCTACGGCAAAGGTCCTGCTCCCCAGTCAACTTGTGAGTCCCTCTGATAGGATATTACAAAGTTTCATTCGCTATTTGAACCATTCTCAAACACCTTTTTTTCTTTTCCCATGACTAAACATTCTTTTGTACTATTTATAATGTTCAATGCATCATCTAGTTTTTAAAACAATGCTTAGTTCAAATATTCTTTTTGTTCTTTTTTTTTTTCAGTTTAATGTGTCCCCCCAAAGATATTCATTTATGGTAATATTTTTTAAACCTGTTTTGAAGTGTTTCGCATTTTGTGAGATGCTTAAAAGAGGTTTTAGATCTAATAATTAAATCATATTCCAACAAAATACCTCTCATTGGCAAATCAAAGGCACCTTTCCTTCTTTATCATACGTTATTCAAACTTAACACAAAACATTTTAAGAAAGGAAACACCCAACTGTAACTATCTCCTTTCTTCTCACTTCTCTGGTTTCAGGACAGAATATTCTCACAGTCGGGCCCAGAGATTGTTATGACCCATGACAACATGACAGAAATCAAGGTTCCTTTGGGCCCATACCTGGGGTGCTTTAGGCCAGTCTGTCAAGGCTCAGGCTTTTTACCATGTTCTTCCTCTCACAGTCCATCCCCTCCCCATGCTCTGAATTTTGAAACAAGGATTAAACTTTTACATCATAGAGGGGACTCATTTCCTATCGTCTCATTTTTTCCTAAGATGCATTTAAAGGATCAGGATATTATGGGGAAGTATTTATAGTGATATGGTTTAGTAAATCTTACTAATTAAACTATGCTTGTGCCAGGTGGTGCTAATAAATAGAATTTTAACTCCAATACATTTAGCATTCCAGACCAAAATCACTGATAGTCACCAAACATGGGAGAGCTCTCTCCATACATGAGATAAAATAATCATAAGAAATCTCACACATGAGCGTTCATGTGTTATTTCAACATATCCCAAATGTAGATGATTACACACAATACTGAAAAGTCTATGTAGAGAAAAAAAAAAGTCTATGTAGAGAAAAAAAAGGATACTTATAGTAAAGACCCACAGAGTTAAAAAAAAAAAAGTCTCCTTTTATTTATAAACCTTTCCCAAATATTTTAGCAGCATCTTAGAAGGGATGTTACTGGGTGTGCATTTGATGTATGCAGTACTGAGTAGAGCAATCTTCCATTTCTATGAAGTTGTCACTTTTTCATTAAAGACACTTATTGTCCATTTAGTGTGAGACAATGCCAAGAGAGGAGACTACAAAAATGAGAGTTGTAGTCCCTGCCTAGAGAACTTTAAGATATATTTGGGGGAATGGAAATGAGTAAACAATTGCGAATCACTGCAAATAATTGCAAAGTAGAAAGAAGACTTATTATAACACAGGTGTACATAGAGGGCCACAACTGCAGATTATGGGCACTTAACACAGCCTGGAAGGGAGTCAGGAGAGGCTTCAGGTGGAGATAGAGGTTGAGCTGAGTCATAATAAATTAATACGGTAAGAAGAAAGAGAGATGGTTACCAGGTGAGAAAGAAAACAAGAAAATGAGGGAATGAAAATGAAATATTTGGAACTAAAATGAAGACAAAAAGTGAGAGCAGTGAAAGGAGAGGTGAAGACACACTTAATAGATATTAGAAAACCGAATCACAAGGACTCTCAACAATTGAATAAGGATCACAGAGCATGGAGAGGAAACTTGGATGGTTTCAATTTTCTTGATTTGGTTTGTAGTGGAATATGGAATAGAGAATGTATTCAGAGGAGAAAGTGGGAGATCATGAGTTCAATTTTGGGTATTGAACTTTAACTTCTTGAGGTAAATCTCCTTTTCCTAGAAAGTTAAATATTCAGGTCAGTAGTGGAAGAACCCCATCTATCTACCCATCACCCTCTAGTCTTCCTCTACTTTACAAAGGGTATATGTGTTGACTGGACATGATATAGTTTTGCATGTCATTTTGAAGAAGATGTACTTTGCACAACATTTCCACCAGATCTCACTTCTGTGGCTAATAACTAAAATGAAACTCCTCCCTAAGAATTCAGTTCCAATTGAAAGTGAATCCTTCCAGTCTGAGTGGTCTTGGGAGGCAGAAGTGCTTGCCATCGCTGCTGAATAAATGATTGAATGATTACGTGATGCAACCTGGTCAATGTCATATCAGGTTCCCAGCCTTCAAAAAAAAAGTTCTGGTTCTTCTCTAATCTCTCATGTTTGAACATGGTGCAAACAAAACATCGGCTGCCAACCAGTTTCATCAGCATCACCTTAAACCGTTTCGAACATCAAGGGGCAGGACCCAAAGGGTCCTTCATCACTCACGTTAGCAGCAGCGTGACATTACTGTCGAATGTGGATTCTGAGAATGGAGTGACGGATAATAGGATGCTTGAACACAACTACCGAGGTTCAGGAGAGACTTGAATAGAGACTAACACAGCCTGAAGAAATTTAGCAAAATAATAGGTACCTAGCAAATTTGGCACAATGCAAAATCAATGACAGTGAAAAAGTCATATTTAAGTACAAGTTTTACTTGGTCCGTGTATCAGGCAAAAATAAAGTTTACTCAAATTCCTATACAGATCAGAAAGCCTTTCCTTTTGTGATTTTATGTTTTATAATTTAATATTTATACTTCTTCCATTTTAACCTGGATGACTAGAGAACCTCATAAAACTAGTAGCTGAGTAATAAAGGCTAATAAGAGAATATAGTAATAATATTTCTGAATAGATTGAGCATTTTATATGACATATTTAATATCTGTATTAAATAACTCTGGGTGTTGACCCATCTGGGACAGACTCAGTGGTCTTAAAAACAAGGTTTGTTAATCTGCCCTTAGACTCAGCAGAAAATCTATTAGGAATTGAGTAAACAAACTTATTACAGTGCAATAAACCCAAGAGGAATTAATGACAAGCTGCCACATATGGTTGATTTTTGCTTAAATGATGTCTCCCTATTAAATGATTTACTATTTAGATTTCAATTAATATCGCATATTAAAATATCATTGTGGCCTGGATGAAGATCTTAGGTATCCTCTATTCTAATTTTTTCTATGTATTTTCTTTTTGAAAAAGTAGAACTGAGCCAGTCAAAAAGCCGCATCAAATGTCCATAGCAAAGATCAGAGTGAGGACCAAATCCCAAGCCTTAAGACTTATGCGTTGCTTGTCCCATCATACTACACAATGAATACCACATTATAGTACTAGGTCACAATTTTATTTTGCTGGGATTTACTTTCAAAAATTCCTTAATACATGTGGAAATGCTCTTGATCCTTTTAAGCCATAATTTCAAATTATTAGGACTTCTATCATTTATGTGTCAAAGTCAAGAAATTGGAAAATACAGAAAATATTACAAGTGAATAAAATAAATAAAAATTAAAAGCTAAAGTCTCCATAATGAAAGCATAATTTCATGTAGTAAGTAATCACTTACTACGAGAAACATATTCCATGATCTAGAGCCACTTACCACCTCCATAAGCATATCAAAGCTATAATGATTTGGTTTCTTTCATAGAAATAAACAATTCTTGTGTGATATGAATTTGATTAAACATCGCATCCTTTATAGATCTCAATCAAAAATGTCTAAATAGTGTATTGCTGTCATTTAGACTGAAAAGTTGACACATGATAATCAACACATGAATGCCGTTTTTAGTTTTATTCCATTTTTGTCTCAGTAGATTGAAAACTTTCTCTCTGACTCTAATTAAACCTAGTTTGCTGAAATATGGCATATGCAATTAGCTAGAACTCAGAATTGTGAAAAATAGCCCTAGATTTATGCGAACGGTTAATGAATGCTGTTCACAAATGCAGCCACACTTATTAAACAAGGGTTCTCATGCTGCAACACGAGTCAGATTCGCCGGAAGGGCTTCCCGGCTCCCTCCCTCCAACAATTTCTAATGCAGAGGCTTGCAGGGGGACTGAGAATGTACATTTCTAAGAATTTCTAGGTTGATGCTATTGTGTGAGAACCACTGCCATGCAAAATTCTCCTCCATCGAACAATCTGCCTTTCCCCTTCCAGCTACTGCTATGTAAATGTGACCCTTAGGGAATACATGGTTTAGATCACAGATAGGCACACATATACTGACAATGCATTCATTCATTCATATATCTGCATATACATTTCCTTGTAAAGTTTCCTCCGATTTTAAACTGATCCAATTTCCACTCATAATTGAATTTATGAGTTCACAAGACTGGGACTATAAAAGAGCTAAAAACTATTTAGATTTAATGGGTGAGATTTCACTATCAGAAACTTTTATCCCTCTTCCTGTGTTTCTTAGCCACTGATTTTTGAGAGACCAACAGAAATCAGAATCACCTTGGAAGGTGGCTAAAATTCTGACTCAATCTGTCGGGTGAGGTCCTAAAATGTGAATTTCTGACAACTTCCTGGGTGCTGCTGCTGCTGCTCTGAACCACTGCTGAGACCTAGAATTTAAAAGGAGCTTTCAGTGGGAACAACACACACACACACATTCACAGTTCACACACACATGTCCACAGACATACAACACACACACACATGTCTACAACACACACAAACATACACATTCACACGCATTCATAACACTCCAGGCATTTAGGGAAGTCTGGTGCTATTTTCTGTAAAACAATAAAACTATTCCACATGATTGACAAGATACTTCAAATTCTAAAATTCTGTCATTATATGTCTTAAAATTGATAATGCACTACTGCTCTTCGATCAACTCCTTATCTTGTAGGTAACTTTGAAGGACTTATTTAATAATACTGTCTGTAAAATTATCTAAGAAAAATTTTTCCAGTGAAGCTCCTCATATGTATGATGCACTTAAAATAATTCTACCAAATTAAAATTTTATAATCATCACATTTTTTTTGACAAAATTGTTATAAAAATTCCTTATGTGGAAGAATGATTTACCCATTAGATCCAGTAATGATCTGTAATTACTGGAATACAGTCAACCAAATTATAATTTTGTGAGTTCATGAAAATCCAGTTTCCTACCTGTACTTAGCGATGTTACTTAGTCCAGTGCTTCAGTTTGCTAAAGCTGCTAGAATGCAATATACGAGAAATGGATTGGCTTTTTATAAAGGGGATTTATTCAGTTAAAAAGTTGCTGTTCTAAGGCCATAAAAATGTCCAAACTAAGTATCCAGAGAAATATACATATATAGTGGAGGTGATCAGAAAGCTTAAGGTAAATACAATACATGGAGAAAGTTAATTGATAAATGAATCAATATAGTAATTCAGCAAATATATTTTTATAATATGTGAGGGGGTATTACAGCTATTTATACAAAATATGTGAACCAGAGTGGTCATATAGTGAAATTATTACACTTGATCACTGTTAATTACCTTAGAAAGAAATTTGTTATGAGGTACATTATTTAAAAACCTTTATTACATTACTTATTTTAGCGATTCCTAAACAAGAATTGCTAATATGCTAATCTATGTAGATATAAGTTCAATATAGACCTCTATTGATACTTATATAAAACGTCAAACTTAATATTACATTGAGAGGTCAACATCTGTGTGAATAATTCTCTGATATATTAATAATTACTATATCAGAAATAATCATTGGATTATTACTAAATTATATAAAATTAAATAAATTTTATATTAAATAACAATTTATTAGATATGACAATTAAAAAGAGAACCACAAATGAGTACTGCTCTTTCTTCTGAGCTTTTATTTTATATTTTGTATGTAGTTTAAGGAATTGATATCATTTGAGTGAAGCACTCTTGTTCCCCATTGGAGAAAACAGAAAAACATGACAGAGTTCCATTGTTATGAATTAGAATTGTCGGTCAGAGATGATTAGAACTGCTATCTAAGTGTTGCAGGAATGATTTAAGATCTATTATTCCAGATCCAATAGTGTTTACTAGGAGTATAGTAAAAGCCTCTACTGAAATTAATTCAATCATTCTAAAGTAACAACCTCATCTTGAAGAGATTATCAGAATGTTGTTTACTTAAAGTTTAAAGTTCTATGTATTTAGACTTTATGAACTGCACATTTAGTTATAATCATGTAACTTTTTTTCAGGCCTAAGGTATGTTCTAAGAAGAATAGCTTCAAGCCCCAGTTGTGAAATTAGCCATGCACCAGATAGAACAAGGTTCACTTTCTGAGTAAAATTTGGTCCCTTCTTAGGGCAAACTCTGCCCTATGAGCAACAACAGTCTCATGGCCTTTTAGTGATAATGTCCCCAGGCAGGGTTTTCATGAGAAACTTCCAGTCCCAATTTGCCTTCAGATGCTGACATAAACTTCCAGATGGCTAGCTAAGCTGGCATGGAAATGTGCGTAGAAGTCCATCTATGCAATGTTCTGGTGATTTGGCTTCTTGTAAAAAATGATAAGCTATTATTAAAGAGTATAAGATTTAGTGGCTGTACAGGGTCAAAATTTTATGTGAAGTTGATTCCTCTGGAGCCCCTGTGGAGCATGATTGGAGGGGCTAGAACTGGAGGCAGGGAGAGACCTGCCTGACAAGACAGTTACAGTAGCTCGTGAAGTAGAAGGTGACAACCTACCATCAGGTAATCACCCAGTTATTTATTAAAAGAGAGAAAATATATCCAAGACATTTTTCAGAATTAAAAGTAAGTTTAGTTATTGTTTGCAGAGGGTTGTGGAAATACAGATGAAGATAATTTCCAAGTTTCTAGTATGGATGACTGAGGAGAACTGAATTCCTGCCATCTAGGTGAATAGACATGGGAGCTGTGGTAGGATGGAGCCAAGGTCAGCATTTAGCTTGGGGCGTATTCAACTAGAGCTGATTGTAAGAGATAGAGGGACCGCTATCTAATAGGTAATTGAATATACGATTCTGAAAATTAGATGAGGCATCTAAGTTAGACCTACAAACTTGACAAACATCAACTTATAGGCAATAAACTGAAAAAAAAAATAGGAGATAGACTACCAGAAGGTAGCAGTGGTTTGAAGATGAAAACTAGGGAATTATAGCCTTTACTACCAAGATAATCTAAGGATAACCAGAGGATACAAGGAAGGAATAATTAAGGAATATATTAAGAAATCTAAGAGCAGTATATTAAGAAATCTAAGGTGTCACAAGAGTAGGTTGACCATTTTTCATCTTAATTAATGCACTTTTTAAAATGTACTTTTTAAAAAGAAGCTTCATCATAGTATAAAAAAGTAGATAATTGGATAAAAAATAAACTGTTCCTAATGTTTACAATTTAGTAAGTTTTGGAATATGTATTCTGCCATGAACTAGCATCATGATCAATCAAGATCATAACTTCTTTGTGTCTCTTTGTAATTTCTCCATCCTGCTTCTCCCCATGCTTTCCATTCCCAGGCAACCATTAATCTACTTTCTGCCCTATTGATTAGTGTGCTTTTCTAGATTTTCATATAAATCATGCAATATGTACTTTTTGTAAGGTTTCTTTCACTCAGCAAACTATTTTGAAACCCATCCATGTTACACATTTCAATAGTTCCAACCTTTTATACCACGTACATCAACCTTTTTATATATCACATTGTATGCACATACCACAGTCTTTATATCCATTCTCCTGTTGATGGGTATTTGGGTTGCTTCCAGGTTTTAGCTATTATGAATAAAGGTGATATGAACATTCATAGACAAGTTTTTTGAAAGGACATGTACTTTCATTTTTCTTGGGTAAACACCTAAGAATGGAATGGCTGGAACATAAGAAGAATATATGTTTAAGCTTTTATGAAACTGGCTGTTTCCCTAAGTAGTTCTACCATTTTACATTCCCACAATGAGGAATGTGTACGAGATTTCCAGTTGTTCATAACCTGGACACCAATAGGTAAGGTCAGTCTTTTTAATTTTAGACATTCTACTTAGTTTGTAGTGATACCTCTTGTGGCTTTAATTTGCATTATCTTAGACCAATTATGTTGAACATTTCATGTGCTTTTTATGTCAGCCTTATATCTTCTTTAGTGCAAATGTCTGTTCAAATATTTTGCCCATTTTAAAAAGTATATATCGGGTTGTTGTTTTCTTTTTGGAGTGTGTGTTTGACAGAGTTTGTTCTGACTACAAATACTTTATAAGATGTGTGATTTGAAAATGTCTCCCAATCTGACTTTTTTCATTCTCTTAACTTTTTTTCAAAAAGCAAAAGTTCTCAATTCTGATGAAGTTCAATTGATCTTTTTAAATTTCTTTTATGTATCATGCTTTTGGTGTTACATCTAAGAACTCCTTCCCCAATCTAGTCACGAAGAATTTCTCCTATGTTCCCCTTGAAGTTTGTACAGCTTTACAATTAAGCCCATGATTCATTGTTCATTCTGGGTTAATTTTTGTATGTGTTATAAGATATAGATGGAAGGTTTCTCTTTTGTTTTGTTTTGCGTATGGAAATAGAAGGGATATTCAATTTTCCAGGACCATTTACTTCTCTACTAAATTGCTTTTGTTTCAGTCAATATATCTAATATATCTAATATATACACATACTAGTATCTGGTCCAATATAAACTCCAGTCTGACCCATTGATTTGTTTGCCAATCTTGTTAAATACCATGGTGTATTGGTTACTGTGGCATTATAATAAGTCTTGAAATCAGATAGTGCAAATTTTCTGATATTTTTCTTCATTTTCAAAGTTGTTATATCTAGTCTAAGTTCTTTGTGTTTTATCTGAACTTTAAAATTAGTTTGTCAATTTCTACAAAAAGCCTTCTAGAATTTGATATGCATCATGATAAATGTAAGATTTATTTGAGGAGAATTGTTATCTTAAAGATACTGAAATTTCTAACCCAGTATCACAGTATATTTTTTCCCTTTTTTAGGCCTTTTGTTCTCTCAGCAAGTTTTTGTAGTTTGCAATGTTAAATAGAAGTTTTGAGAACTTACAGCCTTGCCTTTTTCTGAGCTGGTGGTGAAAGCGTTCAGTCTTTTGGCATTAAATATGATATTAAATAGTAGTATTTTCATTGATTCCCTTTATAGGTTGAGAGAGCTCCCTTCTTTAATGGTTTCCTGACAGTTTATTTTTTATTGGGAAAGGATTTTACATTTTTTGAATACTTTTTCCACAGCTCCTAAGATGGTCATGTGTTTTTTTGTTTTTTTGTCATGTGTTTTTGTCTTTTTTATGCTGATAATAAGGTGAGTTATATTGTTCAATGCTCAAAGTAAACTTGAGTTTCTGTAGTAAACTCGAGCGCATCATAATATATTATTTATATATATTATTGAGTTCCATTTTATAATTTTTAGATAATTGAGTTCCATTTTATAATTTTTAGATAATTTTTTATACCTATTCATTAATAATATATGTCTGTTTCCTTGTAATATTTCTGTTTAGTTTCAGTATCAGGTAATACATATTTAGTAGAATGAGTTTGAGGATAGTCCCTCTTATTTAATTATCTGAAAAATACTTTGTACATCGGTTTTACTTTTTCCTTAGCATTTGATAAAATTCAACAGCAAGTCATCTTACCCTGAAATTTTCTTTGTGGAAAAATTTTGGCTACAAACCTATTTCTTCTTGTCTCTAGCATCTTGAATATATAAAGTACAGTTTTAATGTCCTTATCTACTAATTCAAGCATTCTATGTTGGTTTCTGTTGTCTGATATTTCTTCTCAATATGGTTTACAGTTTCCTTCTGCTTTTCTTGCCTACTAATTTCTGACTGGATACAAGAATTTTGTGAATTTTATCATGCTCAGTGATAGATATTTTTGAGTTACTGTGAATATTTTTAAGCTTTGTTCTGGGACATAGTTCAGGTATTTGAAAAAAATTGATATTTTCAGGTCTATCTTTTTAGCTTTAAACTAGAATTAATTATTTTCCACTTCTGAACCTGAACCCTTTTGAGTAATCTATCCATGAATAACGAGGCTTTCTTGACCCCAGCCGAGTTTCAGGAATCATTCCCTCTAATCTTTCAAACAGTTTTTTTCCCCCTCATACGCATATGAGCATCAGTGTTCAAATAGAGACTTCATGGGTTCCTCACATATCTCTGTTTCTCCCTCTGTCGCTGTCTCCTTTCCAGACTTTTTGTTTGTGATCTCTAGCTTTCTTGGCTTCTCCAGGCTCCCAGCTCCATCTCTTCAACTCAGAGATCTGCCTGGGTTCTCCATTCTTGCTCCAAGGCCTTGTAATTCTCCCTAGGCCTTAAGCTGGGACAGTTTTAGGGTATACCTCATTTGTTTCCCATTACTCAAGGATCACTGTCCTATGTTACCTTACGTCCAGTAAATTTAAACCCATTATTTTGACTATTTTCATTAGCTGTTTCAGGTGGGAGGATTAATTTAGTTTCTGTTATTCCATCTTAGCTGGAGGTGGCAGTCAGCAGAACACCTTTGAAAACCAAAGGGGAGCCTCTATTAGTTGTACAACAGAGTGTGCATGTTCACCCTTTACCAAAGCCAAGTAAATAGGAATTCAAGAAGGAGGAAAATGTGATCAATATGTTGAATATGCTCATTGATCTTGGCAAGTAGGACAAAATTGGTGACAAGAGAGACCTGTTAAATAAAGTGTTGGGACTAGACTCTACATAGAGTGAATTAATGATTAAGTGGGAGTCATATAGTGGAGAAGTAAGTAAAGATAATATTCTCAAGAATTTGAGTTAAGCATTTGAAAGGTATTGGATGGCACTGAGAAGGGAACACAGGAACAACAGAAGGTGTTTTGTTGACTATCCAAATCCTAGGTTGAAGTAAGCAAACAAACAAACAAACCCTATTGATAGAATAGGGGTTGGTAAATTTTGGCCTGCAGACCAGCCAACTATTTTGTAAACAAGGTTTTTTGGCACATATTATCTAAGGCTCCTTTCTGTCTTGTACCAACCAATTTAAGTAGCTACAACAGAGACCATATAGCCCCCAAAGCTGAAAATATTTACCATCTTACCCTTTACATAAAAATTTATCAACCCCTGCAGTAGGGGATTAATATTTAGGCATAGCTTGCTTAGTGATAAATACATGTAATGAGAGAATATATTTCCAGTTATCAAGAACTCCAACACAGCAACAATTACACTGTATTATCTTGGGACAGATGACATATTGATCATTATAATGGAAATAGCAACAATAGTCTTGAATATTTCATCCTGGAATATGAAGGAGAAAAAGTAATATCACAAAATAAAATAGGTGTGTTTCTTCTTAAAATTAGGTGAAAATAATAGTTTATGTTGCATGCAAGAGTAAGTGAACGAATTATTTTTTAGACAGTGCAATGAAATTAGACTAAGCATTTTGTTGATTAAAATAATTTTTCAATTAGTAATTTGGCCATGTACATCCAATTACCTATCTTATATAATTGCAATAAGGGATAGCTGTGGTTTGTATTACTTGATTTTGAGTTTCAACCACTTAATATTCTACCATATTCAATTATGTCAATTCAGTGAACATTGTTTGACTCAGCTTTTAAGAATGTTTAAACTTTTTCTAGGCAAAGAAGTCAAGTCTAAGCCTCCACGTATGTTATTTGCATGCCAACAAAAGTGAATAAAACTGAAATCTTAAATGCATGCTTTTATTCATCTTTTAATTCTACTGTTGAATATTTTTTCCTGAAGTTAAAGCTTAAGTGTTTTATGTGGACATGTACCTATTATCATAAATGTATTTCTGAGAATATGCTATGCTGGTACTTTCCTTCATCCTTTAGCAATGAAATTACAAACTAATACCTTTCATTAACTTCTGTTTAAAAATCTTTGTTCACATTTACATTTTTGCCCCAAATAGCTCTTTTTGTGATTGATAATTAGGCACCTTTACTTATCTGTCGGTATTAATTTGCCACAATCATAAGAAGAAAGCAATATGGTAGATTAAGAAGTAATTAATACTATGTAAAGGAAATATGCATGAATGGAAGTCTAGAAACTAGTTCCCTTTATGTAATTATTATTACTAATGTTTACATATTTTTTAGAGCTACAAGGCAAAAAAGAAGAAAAACCAGGTATGTATTATATGTATAGATTCATACATGTTCCATATTTATAATGAAATAGCACATCTCTGTAAATATTTTATCCTGGAGAAAATTTTACCCTTGACCAACTTTGGAAAAATACAGCAAAAAATATATCAAATGTATTTATTTAGGTTACATCTTTCTAGAAAACTTCCATTTACATAGGAAGACTGGGAAATTTATATAATTCAGAAGAAATAATTGATGAATTGTATTGCATTGTCCAAAATCTCTATTCTTCCTGATTCCTGTAAGATAGAGAAATTCTGTCAGTAAAACAAATACTCTCACCTATCTCTATTTGGGCTTCTGAGCAAAGATGCACATTTCCAAGTGCAGAGGTAGACAGCAGAAACTTTTTTAGCCCGCATGATACTCTTTGATTCTCAACACAGTTCATTTGACTCATATTTCCAAACACTTTTTTTAATTTTCAAATCACACAAATACCCATTTGTATGTATTTCAGAGTGTCTTTCAACTTTTCCCTCTCAAACTATTCTTATATCAAGTTTGGAATTATTTACCAGAAAAATAACCTTTTGAAGAAGTGGAAAATTCAGATTTACGTCAATTAGTAGTAGCAACCACTTAATGTCAGAAATGCCCATTTCATGATTCTAAATTATGTGTGTTTAATAGTTCATCATTGATAAAACAGTGTAAAACTACAGAGTATTTTAGTACCCTTCTAATTTTTAATTATGGTGAGGAAAATAAAATAATTTCCAAACTCAAATAGTTCTCTGATGTTTTTCAAGATTTAAAATTTTCTTTTTATTTTTTGTGTACTCAAAGTCACAAGTTAAAAAAGAAAGCAAAACTAAGTATCAATATTTGCATTCTTAAATAGATTCAAAGCTAACATTGCCTTCATTTTAGAACTAAAATACATTTCCCTCCCACTGGTGGGGTTTGCAGAGACCCCCAAATCCTCATTAATTTTTCCACTCCATTGCTCAATATGATTTTATTGTGTTTGTATAGGGTGAGAATGGAGATATGCCATAGGCAAAAACATCTAGATTATGGCTCTAAATAAGCCTCAGCAGAAAATCCAGGTTTCCAGAAGCATTTCTTAGTGTTCTTTGAAGCCAAATGTTATTAAATATAATTTGTTGTTTTATTTCCAAAAAACAACTGTGATCTCTAAATCATAGTCTATTGGGGTTTGAAGGTAAGAACAAGAGTTTATTAAGCATCTGCTATAAGCATCTCTGTGATTGAGGTAGGATTTTTACTTGCACCTTATCGTTAGGAAAGATGTCCAACATGGCATTTATTATCCCCATTTAATATCTGTGAGGACGTTTCAATAGACCAAGTTCAGAAAGCGAGTTAGTTTTCCCATGGCTTTCAAGTTGATGAATGTTAGAGCTTGAATTCTGCCCCATGACTCATTGACTGCAAACGCTGCGTGCTTCCACTTCCCTAGACCAGCTATTATTTCATTGACCCAAGTTAAGGGTAATATTGACCTAAAAACAAGGTGACCTTTCCAAATTTGCATTTCTCTTTAGTGTTTAAGACCTAGCTCTGGTACCAACTGGGTATTGACCTAATCTATTTTGCTGACTAAATTTACTGCCCTGGTAAGTGTCTACTGCCAGATGTAGGATTTAACCTCCTTTTTTTTTTTTTTTTAGAACAGAAGCTAAATGCAATTTAAAACTTCTAGTAATGTGAAACTTATGCTTGTTACTGTTAAATACTAAATTTTTGCAAGTAGTTGGATTGAATGTTTATTCATTTTAAAAAATAAATGTTTACTTTTTAGCTGCATCTGAAAAAGCTCAAGTGCACAGTATGTATATTAATTTCATATCTAATGTTTGTATAGAATTTTTTCCAAGAAAGTTTTGAAATATTTTCAAAGGTATATGTATACTTTTATGGCTGCTAAAATGTAAATAAGAATTCTTTCCGTATTATTTTTATGCAGCCAAAAGCTTAAGGCTTTTCATATGATCTAAGATGATATGTAAATTTTGGAATATTTTTTCTCTATGAGATTTGCTAAAATCTGTCACTTTTTACTTTAAAAAATCACTGGCCTGGGTGGTGCAGCGGTGGCTCAGTGGAAAAATTCTCACCTTGTCGTGCCAGAGACTCAGGTTCAGTTCCCGGTGCCTGGCCCTGCAAAAAAAATAAAAAATAAAAAATCACTGGCCTACTCCACAGAGAACTTTCATTGTGTGTTAATTTATTTTAAAAATTAAATATTTTAAGAGATTTTATCATTATTATTATTATTATTATTTGCAGAACAAGACACAGTGAAACTGGAAAAGACCATTTCTCATGATAAACCAGGTATTTTGCAGCTGGTATTTTAGTATAAAATAGCTTCTCAATATTCTAGATTTAGCTGAAGAAGAATTCAGAGTCAAATCTAAAATGTTTGGGGTTGATTGGTGTCTTAAGTCATCCCGTTTCTAGAACAGCTCCAGTTTTTGTCACCTTTACAAAGCTTTTTGTATTGCGGACTAACCAGTGGGATGCAAGTGGGCAGCTGGTCATCCTTCTCATGACAGCTTGGACTAAGCCAAAAGCCATCTGTCAGCACTCAGGCGATGGCTTCTGGGTGTTTTGCTTCTGTTTGGGGCAAGATATTCTTAGAAAACTTCTGATTCTGATTGGTTCATTGAAGCATAATCATCTTAGACTCTAAACATTCCAAGATTGCTCAAGAAATGCCCCTTCTCCCTGCTGCCTCCTTCCTTCTTTCCTCCATCCTTGCATCTCTTCCTTCTTTTCTTTTTATTCCTAATCTTGCATTTAGGTGAGTCAGTGTGCTCTGCTTGTGAAGAGAGATACATAATTTACTATTTACTCTCTAGTTTCTATGTAATGAGGTAATGGAAATTGAATTTAATATTGAAGTTGCCCCAAACCTGTTATTTCATAGAATATTACCCTTCATTCTAGGCTGGATTGTTGACCCAATTTGTGATTATGGTGAGACCAGAATCATAAAATAGTAAAAAACATGCTTTCTCTGAATGCATTTTAGGAAATCTTTAGTGTGTGTGTGTGTGCGTGTGTGCGTGTGTGTGTATCGTTAGAAAAATCTGTTTACAGTAAGTTGTATCAGTTTGATTTGAAAGCTTCAAATCACTCCATAATCCTAGGCTTTAAAAAATACAAGACACCAAAAGCAAACTACAGGAATAAAGAAAGTAGCAGCGCAGATTGGAAAGGAGGGAATTACTATCCT
Source organism: Tamandua tetradactyla (assembly GCF_023851605.1). Lineage (NCBI taxonomy): Eukaryota > Metazoa > Chordata > Mammalia > Pilosa > Myrmecophagidae > Tamandua > Tamandua tetradactyla. Next base: position 184,391,708 of record NC_135331.1, on the reverse strand, counting down.
TAGAACAACTTTTAGATTTTACTAATTTAATCCATAATATAACCTATTATTTTGTTCACTGACCCAAGTGAACATCATTTTGAGGTGAAATACACAGAGAGTGTTTGGTCTCTCTGTGTATAATGATGGCTTAGTCCTCTAGCTATGCTTCTCCTTTACTTCATTTATAACATTCATTCTTTTTAGATTCTGTTTCCCAACGTCATCTTTAATTAGGACATATGATCAGCTGATTCACTGCTTACTGAGAACTTGACAAGTTTAAATTTATTCATGATCATTGTAATACTCTCCCAACTTGGATTCAGAGCTCTTTGGCTATGTCTGTAAAATCACGGAAGAAGGAAGAAATCCCATAAATATGCCACCCTTGTTCTCTCCAGCTTTGCAGCATAAGAAACTTGGATTTCCAAACCAATCCTCAATTCCCAAGGTGGTACCTGCACCTTCTTCTTTAATTCAATATTGAATATTGGGTGTAACTTTTATATAAGCAATATGTATGTGTAGATAGAGCAAAATACAGTACAGTGAAGGCAAGGGCTTGGGATTGTATTGGCAGGTTAGGGGACAATTAGAATTAGGAAAACTCTGATGAGATGGCTACAAAAGGTGATGCATGCTGGACAATTTTTCTTTGAGCTTTTGTCCAATTTAGATATAAGATACTACTTGATCTTTGATAAGACAACAACTGAGTTTTGTCTGCATTGGTGTTATCTTTTAAAAATTAAATATGAAAGTTGAAATATGTTACTGTTTATACTGATGCATTCAAATTTTCAGCCCTTGTTAACAATTTTTCCTATTACAGAAGAGAAAGGTGTCAAGCAGGTAAAAGAGGCTGCAATTGAAAAAACAGGTATATGAGATGCATTTCTTAGTTTTCTTCTATTTCCACATTTTATGCCATATGAGCTATGCTACATACACCTTCTTTCTATACACACACACATAAAATTTGTTCACTGAAGCATGTAGACTTTTAGAGCCATAAATTTTTAGATTCTAAATTCTTGAAAATGACTAAAAGATACACTTAATGCAATTAGCAATGGAGACTAGAAGGACATAACTTTATTTTTTAGAACATAACAAACCTAAACTTACATATAATTCCTGAGGAAAATCCTGTAATGGGTTGCTTATCATATACTTATAGGTGTTTCATCTTATTTTCAAACTGAATTTCCACAAATCCTAAAAGCACAAAAAAATGGAAGCATTCCACTATTTATGAATGAGTTGAATTAATTTCCTTTCATAAAAGTACCTCACAGAGTCATGTGGTTATATGATATTCTAAATCTTCCTTAAGGAATGTTCAGCAGAACACATAATATTAAAATAAAACATTTTATCTTTCATTATTTCATGTAAAAAAAATGGCATGCACAACCTCTTGCAATTCTGGAGTCTTTTTCTTTTTTTTTGTAATAGGAAATAGAACTTCTAAGAGGTTAACTCAGTGGGCATCTTAAGTTACTGAATCTCCTTCATTTGATTCCAACACAAAAGACGTACAAAACTTGTCCATTCATCAGCTCACAGCTCTTACTGCTGCCCATTCCAAAGGAAGAAGACTATAAAGTAAAATTTTCTTTTAACTGAGATAATCATGGCAATCAAGATTTAAATGCAGTTGTTTGCTGAAGGAAAATAAAATAGAAACCAGGAGTAAACTAATTATTTATAAAAATATAGACTATTATGTTATGAGAAAGAGAGAAATCTCGTAAGTTCATTTTCACATTCCTTCCATATGGCCATTGTACTCTGCTCCAAACGTTGCTGAAGCTCATAATTTTAGTAAATGTTCCTGTTATTTGCACTCTGAAGTGGTTTTTTTGCCCACCCCCTCTCCCACAAGTGTCTCATGTATGTTTGGGGATTCTGGAGAAGTTAGTCCAATACATTTGTAACCCAAGCATATAGATTGTTTTAAATTATATTACAAATGTACATGTATTTCTTGTGCCTTGACTATCAGTTTTTCAGAAAGCAATATAACTAACATATTTGCTGATAATGAAATTATAGTACTCAGAGAGAATGGGTTAACTTTAAACTAAGGAAAGAGCATATAATAAAAAATGGCTAGATACAAATGCTAAATGGTTATTTTTTTCATGTTTTTTTGTACATCAATGTGTTATTTACTTTCCTCCATTCTCCGCAGTCAAGCCCAAACCAGCAAGTAAGAGATGAAAAGAATAAAATCTGTAAAGTATCGCTTGACCTTTTCAATTTTAGCCATTATTGGTTTTATCTTAAATTGTTACTTTTAATGTTACCTAGGACTAAATTAGCTACAGAATTGATAAGCTGATTTTACTGCTATGGCTTTGATTTAGCATGTTGAACTTTCACTACTAATCAATGCTTAATTGTGATGATGAAGAATTCATTTCTGGAAGTTGTATCACTGTTATTAATAATAAATGAGCAAGTCTTTTTAAGCTATATAAATTGTCACTAATGAGACGTTAGGGTAAGTTGAACAATCTTTAAACAAATATAATGAATGGCAAGGGAAAATGACGTACAATCATTGGTGTTAAAAATTTGCATTAAGAACCACATTTTGTTTTTAATTGGATTTGTTATAAGCTGCATTAATTGTGCTGGTAGGAGGAAATATATAAAATTATTAGCAATATTTGCCACTTGTTTCTTGAAATAGTGGAATTTTCCCATGAGTATGGACTTTAAAAAGTGTGCCTTCATTCTACAGGAGAGATAGAGAAACTAGAGTGGTAGAAATTTTAAAAAGGTGACTGTTGGACACAGGAAGGCATAAATATTTGCCCATTATCACACCCTAGTAAATACGTCTAAAACTGTGGCAAAATTGTGAACTTCAGTCTTTGAATGATACAGATGTTTGAAATACACCTTAGAGAAAGGCACAGGTGGCTGCTAATGAAATCTCTGGCCTCTGTGTGAAAAATGGGTTGACAAGGTTCAAAAATGAAGATGAAGAAACCAGTAAGGAGGTCATCTAAGTGATTGGGGAGATATGTATAAGTGTGTGGAGCCCAATCAATTTTCACACTCTAGGGCCTGCTGGATGTAGTTTTGAACATACATTTCATTTTATATTCTAAAGCATTGATGTTGATAATTTCTCAAGGTTATAGTTGTTACCTAAATTTAATATACTTTGGCAGTATCATTTTTATGACTTATGACAATGTGGTAACTTGAATATTAGATTCTTAATTTTCTTGTATTTTGCATGTGTTTTTAATTATACCTGTATACAAACTAAATCTAATGGAAGTTCATTTTTGAATTCTGTCAATCCTAATTTACAGATGCCCAACATAATATACAGCAGCATAGATCCTGCAGTATTCCATACTTCACTGTTGAAATAAGAAATTTTAAGAAATTTCCAAATACAGAAGTGATGGAAAATAAAGAAGAGTGCGTATCAGAATAGCTCAGAGAAGCAACCCTCGAGATCATCAAAAAGAACAAACACTGCCTGCTCCAGTGATCTAAACTAATACTTAGTATTCTCTAACTGCACTCTAAATAGCCCACCCTACATAGATTCATTTTAAATATCACTTTTGATGAAAGAGAGGACCTCTTTCTAAATTCAAAAAATAATATTAATTCTAGCCACTTCGGGAGGGCTAGAAGGATGTCAATTACTCACACATTTTTATTCCATGAATTCTGTGTTCCCCTAGACTTAACAGGGTTTCAGTTGTGATAGTTCTAACTGAAACCAGAAAGGAAGTGTGTAGAGGAAAATGAAATGTAAAAATGCGGTGCTTTCTGGACTAGAGCAGGCCTAGGCTAAATTTTCAGTAAAAAGCTAAACTCATCACCAAATTGCTTCTGATCTGACAAGAAGGGAAATAGAATCAGAGAGGGAAAAAGGGGAGTTAGTAAAATACCAAAGTCAAATGTCTTATGCTTAAAAAATATCCTCTAAGGAATTGTTTGACCTCAACAAAGAAAAAAAGAAACCTTCTTCCTTCTTGTCTTTGTTGCATTCTCTACTCTCTTTTTCTTGTACCCCATGGCCTCGAGGGCTAGTAGCTTAGTGCTGTCACCTACAAGAGAGAAGAAAGTCTTTAACAGGGTTTTCTGAGAACGAACGTGGTCATGTTTGCAATGTGTTTCTTTGGCTATATGTTCATGTGTTCCATATCCCTTGTAATCTGAGGGGTATTCATTATTTATTATTATTTATTTGCTTGCAAATAGCTAAATAAGAAATGCTTGGAGCACAAGGAACCCACAGTTTGTGAGATAATTTTGATTTATTTTCTAGAAAAAGCTGAACATCGACAAAAAGAACCCTCATCTCTAAAAACAGGTGTTTTTGCAATTTTGGTTTTTATTCTGCCTTTAATTATTTTTATGAAGTTTAAAAATTAAAGCAAAGTATATAAGCGTTTTTTTTTATTTTGCTTTCTGGCAGTGTTTTGTCTTTGTAATATCATCTCATTTACCTGACATAAAAGCTCTGCTATTGATTCCAATCAAACATGTTACTAAATGACGTAGCCAATATTTTTGGTATACTAAACTTGCTATTGTAATACAGTAATATTAACAGAGTACTATATGCTTTCATGAGTCATAAAGCCCTTCCAAAATATTGAATATTTCACTGCTGCCATCATTATCATTTACCTTACTGATGAAACTGATATGTGGTTAATAATTTTAATATATCCTATTAAATTGCACATATTAAATTTCACTGCCAAATAATCATTAATTTCAATTTGATTTCCTCTCTTAAAGTATGTTATCCCATTCTATAATAGTTTGCTTAATTCTTTTAAAATTGTTTTCTAATTTTCCAAATATGTGATACTCCACATTGTTCAAAAGCCAAGCCCTGTAGTAGCCAATGCTCTGGAAATAGCCCATCCACTCTTGTTCTCTAGTCAACCAGTTCCCATTTCAAAATATTGAACTATATCCAATAATAGTCACTGTTATTTTTTAATGTATCACTCTATGTAAATAAAAAATATAGATCCCTCTTCTGTTCTTCCTTACACACATCATGACAAACAGTAGATAGTCCTGTCCCTTGATTTTCTATTTAGGAATACATCTTGAAGATTTTTTCATATTAGCATATATTTCCTCATTAATAGTTTTGTACTGTATGGTTGCACAGTTTATCTAGCCAGTCTCCAATTACTATATATTTAAGTGGTTTAACAAGCTTTTTAAAAAGATATATTATAATAAATGTATCTACCTGTTTAGATTGGGAATTTATCTGTGGGGTAAAATTCCTTAAAGTAGTTTTTTTGTGTGTGTGAAAAAGCACATTCAATGGCATTACTAATCATCTTTTATAAAACTTGTATCAAATTAATTTTGATAACTTAATTTTGGATGATTCAAATCCCTCATAATCATGGTCAGATTATTCTCTCCTTTTTTATTAATAAATTTATTTTTTGGTACAAGATTGTATAATGTTTTAAAATCGTAATTTCAGAAGTGAAAGTATATAGGTAAACAGGGAATATATTAAGACAGCATGGTTTTTGGTTTTCATCAAAAACTCATTTCTTTTTCCAGAAAGTTATAAAGTCAACTTCTTTATTCATAATACTGGATGGAAGAGATTAAATTATTAATATTAAATAATATTAATATGTATTCTGAAAGAACAGTGTCAGAATATGAATTTTGTGACATTCAGAACAGTAAGGATTTCAGATTATTGAGAATATTTATACTGCATGAAATCAAAGAAGAAATCAAGAACACTATGCTTTCTAGATTTACAATTTTTTCAGTGTAAAATTTTTAAATTTACACTGAAAAAATTACTGAAAATTCTGTTCCTATTGTTCATTTTAATGTAAATTTAGATTTCTGGGAAAAGCAGACATAAGAAATATAGAGGGCTAATATTTCACCTTAGAAAGAAAAATATCACTCATTTTCTTTCTTTTTCTTTCTCTTTAGACAAACCGAAACAAATTACAAGTAAGTACACCATTTCAGAAATTTTAGAGTATGCTATTTAATTATTTTAACTTTATAATTTCTCTGGCTCATACATACAGTAACAAAATATGTGCTATGCTTATTAGTGTAATAACCATTAGCTATTACCAAAATAGGTCATTTTGATTGACAAAGAATATGCTTATAAGATTACATTTACTTATCTTTGAATATTAATTTATTGAACATCTAATAGACATATTAGAGTACTATGATATATGAGGTCACGCCTAAAATTTTTTCTGTTACCATGCCTGTATAGTTAGTACATTTACCAAGATAATATCTATGCAAGAAAAAGAGGTTATTTCTCTCTTTTCAGTTATCTGTTAGGATATATTGTAGGACAAGAAAAATTCAGAGTACATAATACCTGCACTCAATTACCAAATTTTAACACATAAATAACTTTTATTTTTCTTATTTTTACAAAGCCTGGATTATATTGTTTTAGTAATTCAGAATCATTATCTCATTTTATTTGATGGTTCAAGCAATAATGAAAATGCAATAGTGAGCAGTGAAATTGTTGATAAAATACTGTTAAAATATGACCCAGAAATCACCCTGGAGAAAAATATGTGCATTTCAAGCAAGAGTATATCTAGAAGTTATATCTAGTTTTAAAATGCCATGGACTAAACTGTTTGTTTAATGTGTTATGACAGATTCCTTAAAAATGCAGCTGCAATTTTCTTCTGAATAGATTCAATGCCAATGTTAAAACATTAAATGGTTATTGTGGTTTGGAGAAAATCTCCAGTATATTTACTTTACTTTTTAGTATTGCTACCAATGTGAGGAATATTACAAAAATTTAGGTTGGAGAGTCAAAGCTAGAATGCTAATACAAAATATCCCCATACAATAATTTTCAAATACTGTTTTGTCTTTGGAACATTATTCATTTTTACCACCTTCATCATCATGAAATATTATAATCAATTTAACTTGAATTTTGAGAAGAGATCCAAAAATGTTATATAAGACTATTAAATATATCAGATTGGAATGGGGCAAGAGGGCCACATAGGAAGGTGGAGGGTGTCGAATTTAGTAAGTCCTCTAGAGCAGCTAATAAATAGCCAGGAACTGTCTGTAACAACTGCCTGGGGGACATCCATGACCCGAACACACATTGTCCACCAGTCTGGAATGGGTGGAAGGGCCAAGGTCATAATGAAGAACTTCAAGTAAAGCCCCCAGACTGTGGAGGATGCAACCCCACCCTACTGGTGCCATGACCAGCGTGGCTCAGTGTCGGGACTGAAGGGAGGCGACGGGGAATGGAGAAAGAAACACAAGAGAGAGACGAAGATATAGTTAAAGCTAGGACCAGGTGGGACTCAGCTTGGATGGAGACTCGAAGACCCCAAGAGGTTCAGCTCTGTTTATTTTATAAGGCTGAGAGGTAAAGAAAGTAAAAAATGTGACTGAAAAATTGGAGAAGGAGGATGCATGAGCTGAACCATCTGCTTCCCTGTGGCTGGATCAGTCAACAGTAACTCATTCCCCAAGGCCTCCTTCTGCCCCAAACTCAAGCAGCCTTGCAACACTTGAGTCTTTTTAGGACATCAGGTGCCTATTCCCACAGAGACAGCTTTGCTGTATCTCTGCAGCAGGCACGTGATCTCTGTCTTATCCACACCTGACACATTGTCGTGGCAGGCTGTGTTGGAGAAACTGTTCTATGAGAAAAAGAAGCAGTCTTTACTGGGAGCCAGAGACAGCAGCTCAATTAAGCTCCAACTGTGGATTTAATTAGCAAGTTTGGACTGCTGAATACAAACTCTGACTGCAGGTAAACCCAGTACAAGCAGGAAAGGAACCCTGAGGTCTCTCCCATCCGGTAGTGGTAGGGATAATGAAAGAAAAGATTTTAATAGCTAAGCTTTGGGAGTTGGCTTAGCTGGAAAAGGGCTGCACCTGAAGAAAAGGGGCACCCAGAGCTGGGTATCAACTTTTTCTCTTGACTGGAAAACCTTGGGGGCTGGGGACTGGCTCTGAACAGGGATTACTTATTATTTTTCAAAATTATTCCAAGTAGCTCATTAGAGAAAACCTCAAGCATTTCCAGCTGTCAGTAATGACCCAGAAGGGCAGAGTTAAAATAGGTTTGAGAGACAAAGTAACCAGGCAAGTGAAGGAAATAATCCCCTAAATGGCATATCTTTCCCAAGAAAAGTGGTTAGAGTCCAGCCCAAGTGACTGTTCTCATTCAGAGAATTCAGACCCCAGGGTTGGAAAACAGAAAGAGCTTAAGTTCACCTTTCACCTCAGCCTCTGTCTCAACCATGCCCCTGGCAGGGACAGGGTTTGCTGAGTATTAAATGGACTGCCCCACTTTATGCCAATGGAGAGCTGTAGGCTGATAAGTGCCATCTGCCAGCCAGAATAGGAAAAGCACCGAGTCAAGAAGCTTCACAGGAAAGCCTGACATCCTATTGGAAACTTGATACGAATTACAACTTCCTCCTGAGTATTGAGCCTGTCTGTCTAGGAAAATCTGATTGGGGTCTAGCATATCTGGGGAGTATCTCCTCAAAAAAAAAGGGGGGGTTCAGGGCGGGCCATGGTGGCTCAGCAGGCAGGAATGCTTGCCTGCAATGCCAGAGGACCTGGGTTTGATTCCCGGTGCCTGCCCATGTAAAAAAAAAAAAATGGGGTTCCACATAGACAGGGCAAGAACCAGAAAAACAAGAACTGAAAATTCTGATGTTAAAAAGAAACTATGCTAGAGGTCTAGAATAAGTTGAACTGAATGCCAAAGAACAGATAGAAAACAAAACCAACCAATAAGAAACCTCTAGGTAAAAGGGTGAAAATGACCTCCAGAATAAACTGATCAAGGAAATGTATCATGTTTATAGAAAGCACTGGTATTTTAAGTAATATATATTTTTTTATTTTTCAGAAAAATATTATTTTATGAAAAATATTAAATTTCAGAAAAATATTATTTTCTGAAAATATTATCATTTGAATTGATTTATAAGGGACAAATGAGCTTTAACAACTTGCAATTCGAGGTTCCTTGAAATTTCATGTGAATTTGAATATCAGCTTTTCCATTTCTGAAAAAAGGTGCTGAAATTTTGATAGCGCTTGTATTATATGGCCAAAATAATCTTGCAAAAGAACTAATTTGGAAGACTCACACTTCTGATTTCAAAGTTTACTATGAGATACAATAATTGAAACTGTGTGATAATGACATAAAGTAGACATATATACCGATAGAATAGAATTAAGATGTCCAGAGATAAAACCTCATGTCTATGACCTATTGATTTTTTTATAATGGTGCCAAATCCATTCAATGGCAAAAGAATAGTCTCTTTAACAAACAGTGCTGGGACAATTTGAAATCCACATGCAAAAGATTGAATATGGCTCTCTCACCATATACAAAATATAAAAGTGAAATGGAGCAACAACCTAAACACAAGAATGAATACCATAAAACTCTTAGAAAAAAACATTGGTAACATCATCAAACCATCTAGTAGTCTATAGATATTCTAGTTTTCACATAAAAGACACATGCAACAAAAGAAAAAAATAGATAAAATGGACTGCCTCAAAGTTAAGAACTTTTGTGCATCAAAGGACATTTATCAAGAAAGTGAAAAAACAACTTATAAAATAGAAGAAACCATGTATATGATAGGGGTTTAATATTTAGAATATTTAAAGAACTCCTTCAACTTAACATAGGAAGCAAACAATCCCATTTTTTAAAAAAAAGGCAAAGGATTTGAAGAGACACTTCTCCAAAGAAGATGTTCAAATGAACAAAAGATACATGAAACATGCTGTACAGCATTGGCCGTTAAAGAAATGCATATTAAAACTACAATGAAATAATCACTAGGATGGCTATTATTAAAATAATGGAAGATAACAAATGTTGGTTGGTGAGGATGTGGCGAAATAGGAACTCTTGGGCATTGTTGGTTGGAATGTAAAATGATGCAGCAACTGTGAAAGACAGTTTGGCAGTTCTTCAAAACAATAAACATAGAATTACCATATGACCCAGAAATTCTACTCTTAAAATTAAAATCAGGGACTCAGACAAATATTTGCATACCCAAGTCCATCACAGCCTTATTCACAGTAGCTGGAAGGTGGAAACAACCCCAGCGCTCATAAACAGATGAATGGAAAAAAGATTTAAATGATCTGAAGAGAAACCAGAGAATTGGATCAAAGGAGAAGGAGGAGTTCTAACAGAGAAGAGAGGATTGAACAAATCAGAATGACTGCTGTATCATTACAATGATATTTCTTTTAGCTTCCAGTGTTTTGGAAAAACCAGAAAATGTGGAGTGGTAACCTATACTCAACTTTGAAATCTGTTCTGTAACTATTGGTTAAATAGACTTAGAAAATTATTGCTTTAAAATTCCTTTGTTTGTGCATCAAAGAACTTCATCAAGAAAGTAGAAAGACAGCCTACACAATGGGAGACAATATTTGGAAATGACATATCAGATAAAGGTCTAGTATCCAGAATTTATAAAGAGATTGTTCAACTCAACAACAAAAAGACAGCCAACCCAATTACAAAATGGGAAAAAGACTTGAACAGACACCTCTCAGAAGAGGAAATACAAATGGCCAAAAGGCACATGAAGAGATGCTCAATGTCCCTGGCTATTAGAGAAATGCAAATCAAAACCACAATGAGATATCATTGTATGTATATTATATTTCACAATAGCAAATGTTTAAAAAAAAAGATGAGTGGGTGAAAGAGAAATATGACATTTTCATAAAAAGGAATATTATTCAACTATAAAAAGAAATGAAGTGCTCTTACATGTGACAACATAAATGAATCTTGAAGACATCACATTGAGTGAATAAAGCCCAATACAAAAGGATAAATATTGTATAATTTCTCTTATATGAAATACTGAAGAAAAAGCAGATTCATAGACTCAGAAAGTAGAATATTGTTTAGCAAGGATGAAGGAGGAGGAAATGGGGAATTTTTGCTAAATAACTATTAGTTTTGGTTTGGGATGAGTAAACAGTCTGGAAATGGTGGTGAAAGTTACATAGTAGTCAATATACGTGATGTCAAAGAATTGTCCACTTGAAGTTATTAAAATGATTTTGTGTTTTGTCTGTTTTATCATAATTAATTAATTAATTATTAAAACTTGCCAGGTTTTATTTAGAAATACTATTGCTCTATGAATTCACTGAAGGAACAAAGAGAAAGGCTAATTCTGCATTTTCACAAGCTGAGAACAAACATTTTCTCATGTATTGTCTGCCTTACCAGACTGTCCTAGCCGTGAGTTGAATTTCATTCCATGGTCCTTTTTAACCTTCTCCCTACCACTCCACCCAATAGCACTTAATAGAATATCTTATAAATGTAGTTCCTTTAATAAAAATTCAGTGAATGAATGCATGCACGACATCCATGAAGATCAAGCTAAAAGTTCATGTTAGGGAGATTGATGAGTGAATGAATGTACAATTAAGAAGACCAACCTAAGGATTTAGAATTGATTCCTTCCACCATGGTTGGACAGTTTTAAATTAGTGTGTAGAGTGGTTTGTTTACAAATATCTAGTTATAGCTTTAAAAAAATATTAGTTATTACATTTCTTTACCCTTTTTAATATATGGTTCTATAGCCACTGCTATTAGAATTTAATAGGAAATACCTAGAGATGTGGCTCAATTGTCTGTAGCTGAAGTACAAGAGAATTTCATCCTTTTAATTCTTCTTCCCTGTTTTCACTTTTACATTCTTTTTCTAAAGAAGGAACAGCAGAAATCACAGAATCAGGTAAGTATTTACTTTCCAGGGAACATAACAGTGCTGTGGAAAAGAGTTCGGAATTTTGAATCCTTCTGGCAACCACTCAGATTCCCCATTTCTTTATCTCTGTTACAGACAATGACTTTGATGAAAAACTTGCTATAAAGATTAAATGAAACAGCATATGTAATTTTCTTATATAAATTTGGTAGTTACTCCATAAATATTAATTCCTTTCCTCTCTTGTCGGAAAAATACAGAGAAAATCAATGATCCCAACTAAAACCCTGTTTTGCAAACCATGTGTCCCATGTTTTGCTTAGAGATATTTTGTGACTCTTTCACTGGGTTCATTCATTAATTTATTTGAGTGTCCATAAGTGCTACCTAAACCCTAATTTGCTAAAGATAACAGCTGAAAATTGAAATTTTTTTCCTATTGTTTTATAGCTGTCCATAAGTTCATGGGTTACTCTAGCCTCACTTCAAAGCATGCAAAAGGTGGGGGTGGGATGCTTTGCCATACAAATGACTGCATATAAGCAGAGTGATCAAATATAGCAAAACTACATGTTGTCACACATGGGATGGGGATTCTTGCCCCACATCTTGAAATGGTAGAGCCCTAAACACTCCTCCAATCATGGAATTCATTCAGTCTCATTTCCTACTGTTTATCCAAGTCTTGAGTGAAAAATTGCATTTTTGAAGATAATGATTTCTTGTTGTTTCTCCCCCCAGGGAAGAAAAGAATTGAAAAGTCTGAAAAGGAAATTAAAGGTAAAATGACATTTCAAGACATATAACATTATATTAGTGATAAAAATACATTATTATACAATCTATATAATTCAAAAGCATGTGGACATTGATATTTATAGCACAAATAGGAATCACAGGTCAGCGCAGTGTTATCCATGCAAGAGGTTTATATATTACATTGTCATTAGATGTCTAAAGAGATTAAGTATTTGGATCCTAGAGCAAACTCTGCCCGGTATTGCTGAAAACAACCCCATAGAGTACTTTTCATATGACTCTAGAATTGTGAATATTGATTATTTAATATTTTGGTCCCAATCTTAGGAAGAGCTTAATAATGAATATGATATTTTTCTCTAAATTACTACTGTGTCTCTACAGGCAAAGCAGAAGTGAAACATCTTGAAGAAAAAGGTAATTTTTTTAAAGACTGAAAAGCTTAAGGCAAAACTCTGAATTCAGTTATATTTTGAGTCAAAATGTGTTTATATTATGTGAAAGTGAAACTTTTATTTATATATGTGGTGAGTGTGGGTCTGGGTAAAAGAAGAAATGGGGCAGATAATCAATGACCTTGCAATGGTGGAGTCAGGGGAGCAATGCAGGGAGGCTCAGGCTAGGCAAAAAGTCACCTGAGTGTAGTGGCTGCTGCAAGCAGTAAGTTAGAAGCTGCAGGACAGTGCTGCTCATTCTCTTGGCATTGGGTTTATCGGTTAACCACAGAATATAATATATTAGGCATTGATTTTCAATCTAATTATCTGAAAAAAAATTTTAAAGTCCTTCGTCATAAAAAAAATATTGACTCAGAAGGAAATCAATTTTAGACATATCAAAATGATTGTCAACAACGGAAAAGACCCCTTTGGGGGCTAGAATCATCCCCAAATTCAGTTATCACAATTACCTGTTGTCTTTGTATTCTGGTTAATTTAAGTATTTTTTAATCATTCCATTCATATTGTACCTGTTCATATTAACAAAACAGTCTCTGTGGGAAACATTTATTTTTGTTAGATTTTAATCAAATAGAAGACAAATACTTTGAAAATAGCCACAAGAATATATTTATATCACATCTCACTTCTGCATTCTTAGAGCTTAGAGTTGAAATGAGCCGAATTTTTTAAAAAAGTTATTTCAATAATTCATTTTTAACTCATATTTTCCTTTAAACAGCCCCAACAGGAAAAGAAAGTCCTCAGTCACATAATGTGACAACAGGTAATTTTGAACATTCTAGATATTCAAATGATATGTTTGTATAAAGGGGCCTGAATTGTATTGGCCCCTTGATATTGACACTAAAATTTTTTTTAAAGTAAGGATATCTAGCAGGGACACATTTTTGCTCATGGCAGAGAAGGTGGAGCGGTAGAAAATCTGTCTGACAGTTTACATTTCAGTGGAAAATTAGAAAATGTCAAAAATTACAGCGATGAACTGTCTAAACAGTCAATAAATTATTCCAGCACACACTAAAGGAAAACTGTTTCTACTACAAAAGATTTTTAAATCATTATGTCAAAAGTGATAGCGAAGTAAAACCAGATGAAACTGACATTTATTTTATCATCTATGACTACATAAAATATACTTAATATAATAAATATATTTTTGTTATTTATAACTTGTCACTTTGCATTAAGTCAACCTAGACACAAAGTGAGTGATGAGTGCCAATAGATAGCATTCACACGGGAGGTAGATGTCCCTTTCCTACAAAGAAAATAATCTATTTGGAGATATCGATTACCATATGTCAACCGAGAAATTACAGACTGAATTGTAAGGCAACACAAGTGTTTATTCAGGGTCTTTGAAAGGCAGTTTAGGGAGCACAGATTCAGGTAGAGACCCAAACTGCACTGTGGAGAGCCGCCTCCCGGGTTGGGCCTAGTGGTTGTTCCCCCGCGGGGCATCTTGTCCGCGACTTCTCGCTCAGCGTCAAGCCCCCGGCCGGCGGGTGAGACAATGAGGAGAGACAGAGAGACGCAGACAAATCCGCGCTGGTGAGAAACACAGATCCAAGACACGTAGCAGTTGTAAGCACAGACCTTTACTGGAGTTAAGCTTGCATTCTCTGTTACAGGTTCCGCGCGGGACAAGATGCCCCGCGGGGGAACAACCTCTATGCGGCCGTCAGGTACGGCTCCCTGCGGGTCGTCTCCACCCACCCTGTCCGGGTAACCTCTTATATACTGTGCCCAAACCCAATAGGTTAGTGCCACGTATACAGAGGTGATTGGAAGATAGGGTTGGTGGGCGCGTGCGTCATACGCGGAGGCAGGATGCGGGCGCCATCTTGGCTCACTCGATGGGCGGGGGGAACTCTAGAGCAGGCTGCAGCGTGACCACTAGGCCCAACCCGGGAGGCGGCTCTCCACACTGCACCCTGTCCTGGGACTTCAAGCAACGTCTTTTTGTTTGTTTGCTTTTGTTTTGTAAAAAGGAGATTACATCAATTGCTCAGGAAGGCTGATATTGGTGGATATTTGGGGCTCTCCAAATGTCTTTCAAGTTAGCTTACCGATTTCTCTGTCACGTATTTGGTTTATGGCATCCTGATAACCTTAGAAACATTTTTGCTTTTGGTTTTGTGTATCTTGGCGGTTTGTGATATCTGGCTGAGAAGTTCACGGGAGCAACTTCTGAATGGCCTGCCTGTTCCACTGGAAATCTCTTAGCCGTAGTAACTCCATTTTATTTGATCTCTTCTCTCACCAAAACTTTAAATGAAAATTATTACAGAATTATATAGTTTGGGTGACATAATTTTAGGCAAATTAAATTATTTAGAAGGTGACTGAAATTCTAAGATCCTAAATAAACATGCCATAACCAAGTAAACTCTTTCCATTTCATGGCACATAACATATACTAGCCTTCACTGGCTTACTCTGGCAGCACACTGTAGCACTTATGTAACATTTATGTGACATTTATGTAACATACATTTATGTAACATTTATGCCTACATATCTAGACATGTGATTTAGACATATAATTATCATTAATATTAAGGGATACAATTTAAAATAAGAAAACATTAAATTTGTGGAATGATATGGGCACACAATTTTTTGTTGTTTTTTTTTTGGCATGGGCAGGCACCAGAAATTGAACCTGGGTCTCCAGCATGGCAGGCGAGAACTCTGCCTGCTGAGCCACCGTGGCCTGCCCAGGGCCACAGTTTTCCTATTGGAACTTTCTTCAAATTATTGCTTAATATCTTTGGAAGAAATCTGCAGAAGAATGAGAAGAGACCAATTACTTAGAAAAGCAGTAGCCCAATTCTTTCCCATCGTTAGTTCATTTAATCCTTAGAAACAGCCCAATTATCATACCCAGTTTAAGGATGAGGTAAGTGCAATGAAGGGAAGCCTAATAGCTCATGATGTTTTTATTGATAGACATGGAATTGGCTCCAGGTCAGTTTGACTCTAAAAACTATGGGCATTAACCCCGTTTGGTCACATTTCGCGGTCCTGTCGCACTGTTGTGAATAAAAGGAAGTTTCTACCAGTCAGAGCAGCCCAAAGATAAAAGACACCCCACTTCTTTCCCAAGGAAGTGGGTAATGAAAGCTTTGGCTGAAGTCTCAGTAGCCAGGCTATCCAAGGTGTTCAGATATTGGATGAGGTATCCCTTCTTATCCTGTTCCAAGTCCATCATTTCTAAGGTCTTTACGTTAGGATTACACAGTAAGGAAAAATAGCTACACATGAAAACACAAAACCAACCTAGAGCTAGTTGACTAGCTAGTACACTAGTAAGAATATGCTTATTCATTCCTTCCTTCAACAGAGTTCAGTGGATCTCAATAAAAGCCTATTTTATTTCTTTCTAAGTTCCTGTCTTCCTTGGCAAGATTATTATTAAATGAAAACTAATTACATTAGCCTTAGTAAAGTATTTATAAGAATCATTTTATCTGTTTTGCAATTTTATGTCAAGGTATGATATTGTGCTATCACTATAGAACAAATTTCACCAACCTAAATGGCAAAAAAAAAAATTTTAATCCTTTATATTTGTGCTCACCTAACTTCTATAAAATTTTTAATTCTTAGGTTCATAAGAGAAACCCCACAAATCTCATAATAAAATCATGAAACGTAGATTCCTAAAAGAATTATATTTTCAAGCCTTGTCCTTTAAATTAAATTAATACTGGTAGAATGGGGGTGTTACCGGCCGTCCTCTAATATCTGCCAGATTACCCGGGACGATCACTGCACCATAGATGGAAAGGCATATTGCTTTAAAAAGAATCTTTAAATCTTTAAATGACTGTGAAAAATTAATTTTTTTTGCATGTTGCTTTTCACGATTTATTTTTTTGTAGTCTAATTGATAATTGTTTTATTCATCTTTGAAGGGAAAATAATTCTCAGTGATATATTTTAAGGAATTTGGACACTGAAGCAAATAGTTAATTACATAATACAGAATAATTTTACTAAGGTTCAGTGTAATTATAGTTAATCCAAAACACAACTTGCAAAGCTCTTAAAGCTGATTTTAGTAAGAGTATTTAAAAACCATAAATACGTTGTGACACTTGGAAAGATTAATAGCTTTTGTGATAGCTCATGTACATTTTTACATAAAAGAGATTAAGACATTCAAATACCTATGTCCAATAAATGAAGACAATTTTATTTTTCATTAACTCAAACTAAGCCAAAAGATAGTAGATATTTTTATAGTCCATTGCTGTATAATATTTTTGCATTTTATCTCAGTAAAACAAAATTTGTTTTCTTTTATCAGAAAAACCTTCAAGAGTATCAAGTAAGTACTATGTGTAGCACAGAATTGATAAGTTATTTTTGATACCCGATATGAATTTGAAGCTGAAATTCAAAAAATGCATATCTTTAATATGTTCAGAGATTGAGTCATTCTAAACTATACCCTCTGACAGGAATTTGTTAGCTTTTATTCTTGCTTAGGTTGAAATTTTAAAAATAACAGTTATTATTTGAAATGATAACTTATAACAAAAATAACTTATTATGTTTTCCTGACTGAACATAAAAGTGATTTCCATTCAAATGCGTAAATCTTATCAATGATTGAAGTCAAATGAACTACAACAATCCTGCTTCTGCCTTAATCCTCCATCACTAAAAAATTTCCCAACAGGGCACATATAGTCAAACAATAATGTTTTATTTGCTGCTGTTTTCTAAAGTCCTTTAGCTTAAATAGGATCAAATATTTAAGAAGGATGATGTACTTAGGGATGGGTTTATTTGTGTGGCATTTATGGACACAGATCCCAGAAAACACTCTACAAAATGTCAACACAGAAACACAGGGGAGTAAGTATATAGGATACAACTGTATATTTTCCTATAAGCTCTTTAAATTCAAGGAAATCACAATTTTCTTGTCCACATTTCCAGATTAAAGATAAAAATTATTCTAAATCAGTGCTGTCCAATAGTATGAACTACATATATCACTTAAAATTTTCTAGCAATCATATTAGAAAAAATTAAGTAAGAATAATTTCAATATGTTTCATTTAACCAAATATATACAAATATTATTTCAATGTGTAGTAAAAATACAAATTTGATAATTTATATTTTTTATACTAAACCTTTGAAATCTAGTGTACATTTTACACTTACAGCACATTCCAGTTTATACCAGCCACATGTCAAAACTCCAAAGCCCCACCTTGTTAGTCGCTATTGTGTCGGACAGAGCATTTCTAGATATTTATTGAGTGCTGTGGAGCAACACTCAATTGCTACAACAGTGCATCGTGGGAACACAGGTTCAGGTCACAAGAAAAACTTTCAGCAAATGATCCCTTTATAAGTTACACAGAATACAGAGTCCGGAAGGGCATGTCGTCTCCTTGTCACTTACACAGCAGCGCCGAGCTGAAAAGGGCCGGGGAAGGAGCCCCAACACGGCCTGGCTCCTGGGGGGCCGGAAGGGCTCTGGATCGGGACTGGTAGTTGGCAGCTTTGTATTCCCATTGCCTCTGAGAACAGAGACAGATCCTATTTTAAGTGTGGTTTGTATCCACCTCGGTGGGAGAGGGCCCTGCCACTGAGAATTCCTATTCCAAGGAGCGTCTGGGACTGCTTGTCCCCAGGTTCCAGGTTTCAGGTCTGACTAAGCTTTGTGGTGGACTTAACATGCCCCCAAGTTGTAAAGTGACTCACTACAGAAAAGAGGTGTTGGAGGAAAGCCTGGAGTTGGCCCCTCAGAGTGGGCCTGTGACCCCCTCAGAGACGAAAGTGGGCAAGGTGAGGTCTGGGCAATGACTGCTTCATAAGCAGTGTCTGCGATTTCCTTAGCAGGTGCCTATTCTGCAACCAACACTCATTGAGTCCTGAGAAACAATACAGGAGAATCATTAAAGTATGTTCACGGCGACATGTCTTATTCAAAGTTCTTTGACTACAAGTAATGGAATCCCACATGGGTTTGCTTCCAGAAGTTAAAAAAGGATAATTATAAAAGGACACAGAATTGTCTTGCTGATGCAAGGACAGAAGTTACTGCTCTCCTATAGTCAAAAGCACCCAGGGCAGACTTCATGAAGGAGGTAACTCAGAATCTGGTCTCTGAAGAGTAGTGAGCCTTTTGATAACTGGAGAAGAGAAAAGAAAAGGAATGAGCAACCAAGAAAGAGCAGCACATAAAACCATGAAGAAGAGTTGGCTGGAATAGAGAGGGAGTGTTAGAAAGGTGGGGGAGGTTGAAACTATGAGGCGGAGAACATGCAGGCAAGCAGACCTTAGGCTTACTGCCTCAGAAGCTGGAGTCTGTCTTATATAAAGGACTTGTTGGGAAGCCTAATCTCGCAGTAATAATAATAGTAGTAGTAATAGTAGCAGTGGGGACAGGAATAGCAATAGTTTTAGCAATGATAGTAGCAGTAATGCTAGTAGTAACAACAGTAACTGAAAAGAAAAAGATGTGAGGAAGATAAAATATATTGTTTCTTATGGATCATGATGAAATAAACATTCAGAGACATCATGGAATTAAACATTTTAATAACCTGGCTTTCAGAATATGTGAAGGTTATATTCTCTATGGCATATGCATTATTTAAGTGCAATCACAAAAAAATGCCTTGGATATTTCTCAAGTCAAGCATAGTAAAGATAATTTAAACTATTAGGAATCGACTACTGTTCTTTCCCTGAAATCTCTTCTCGGCATTATGGCCACGTGTATTTTTTTTTTTTTTTTGTCCGACGTTTCTTTTTCAGTGATTTTGTCTTTCTTTAAAGAAGGTTCATGAAATAGTTTCCGCTTTGGCACTGCGCTCTACCACCGACGTCCTCTAGCCCCAGTGTGCTGTCTGTTTCTCTTGTCTTCTGGAGGGTGGTCGACCTTCTAACTCTAATAGGACCTCCTTCCCTTCCATGCCAGACGCACAGAAACTGTCCTTCAGGATCTCATTTGGGGGGAGGGGGGAAAGGAGGTGCTAATTCATGGAAAAGGAGCTTGTGAAAGAAAGGGGCTGCTTATCTGAATTCAGTCTGATTGAGAAGGACAAAAAACAGCTCAGTGAGTTAAAGTTTTATTGTAAGGATAGAAAAGATGTTGATAAGAATCAGCAGTGCACTAATATCTGTCTGTTGTAACACTGAAAGCACTGTGGCAAAATTAGAAGTTCCATGAATCAAAGAGGGTCATGGTTTAATTCATACTTGTTTTGTGGATTTATTTTTTTAGGTATATAGCTTTCGTATGTCCAAATTATCATTGATTTTCATTCTAGGTCTTTTATTGTAAGTATGGAAAATATATAATAAATAATTTACTTATCATGGAGTTTGGAGGATGACATAAGAGGAATTAGAATTGTTTTACATTAATGCCTATTATGTCAAAAATTAAAAGCAAAGTAAATACATTCTTTGTTTTAAATAATGAAACTATCTCTTCCTGATATTAATATTTCAAGTCTTTTGAATTTTTTTCTCTGAAATAAGAAAAAAGCCACATCCTAAAACACTATTCCCAGGGAACCTGCCCAGAGGCGAAGCATGAAATAAGCAAAGAAAATACATTATCAAATGGCAAATGGTACTAAGGGAAGGCTTGCACTTAGAAGCATCAAAAAGCTCTTAACACAACTGAGAGATACTCACAAGACATTTGTAGCAACGGATTTTGGAATATTCAGGAAGAAAGGTTTTATCAGTGCCCACAGTTCTTTTGTTGTAATTGTGGAGCAGTGAACATTTAAATAAAGCAAAGTTAGTTTGCTCCTCGAAAAGAGTAAATGGTGTAATGTAAGGACATCACTGAGATCATTCTATATGGAAGTTTAACTTTGGCAATTTTCCTGAAACATTTTTCTCTAATAATATGAAGTGAGCATTTTGCCATTTAGCACCCCACCAAAATTATCTGAATTTACAGGTTTGGGATCACTACAAAATCTTTAAGCTCTAAATTTCATATCAAAGATAATGCATTTGACTCATTAAAAGCTATACCGATAAAAATTCACCTATTCCAGAAGTTAGTTTGTTAATGAAGATTCAAACCAAGGCCAGCAAACTTCCCATGTTAAGACAACTTCCTTTGTATCTTACTTTCGTGAAATTTTTAAAGCTTTCTAACTTTTCAAAAATTCATGCTGTTTTTTTCATTCTGCATCTTTTTTTTCTGTCTGTAAAAAATATGGTAAATTAATAAGAAATTGGCTCCAATATTAGATTATGATGGATATTTCAGAAATCAGAATTAAGCTACCTTAGAAATTTGTCTGAAAATTTATAAGTATTTGGTGAAATAAAATAAAGATCTCATAGATGTAAAAGTTTAATAGCCTTTTTCTTACTTTACATATTTGGCATGACTTAGGACTGAAAATCAAACTCTGAATTTAGCATCTTAATATGGACTTTAAAATATATAAATATAACTAAACATAAATAAAGTATTTTATTAATAAAAGCATAGAATAATTTTATGGACCATATGTACTTCATTAAAAGTTTTTAAGTATTTCAGAATTTTTCCCTTAAGTATATAATCCCATTTGGAAAAATATTTCACTTTTTAAGACAATCATGGTACTTTTCAATGAGGCAGTGAATTCTTAGTGGCCAAAAAGGACTAATTTTTTAAAATGCTGAAACACGGAAAGAATATACTTCATTTAATGTTTCTATTGTCTTTAATTACTTTTTTTAGACAATTAAGTTAATGACCTCTCCAAAAGTGATCAAATACAATGTAAGAGACAATGAAGAGTTAATTCACCTCTAAAACAAAGTCATTTATGTATTATCTCAGGCCAGTTAAGTTGATAAAAGTAATATGGAATTAATTAAACATGATATATAAACACTTTAACCTTTAAAAAATAAATGGATAAATCTTCTCACTGTACAACACATGCCACTCACATTTCTGACACTTTACAAGAGAACATAAGAGTTGGATAAGCTGCCACCACAGAAGAAACCATGAAACACTATTTGGGTAACTTTTACAGAATGAATTTGAATTGTTATTCAAGCCAAACATGAACCGAATTCATTTGTCTAAACTTAGGTCAAAATGTTTCACAAAAAAATTAATTGAATTATAGAAACTAAAATGGCTAGTCAGTCTGTCTCCCTGGCTGACTAAAACTGACCATAAATAGAAGCCATCACATTGCTGTAAATATATCATCATTTGTGGTGGATGAATTTTGCACAGTTGCTACGAGTGAGATTGTTGATACGCTTAAATCAAACATAGAAGAGAGAAAAAAAGTGCTTTTCATTTCTAAAACAATTCCTTACAAAATTAAAATTTAGAGAGAGCTCATTATTCTTTTATTTACATATATATTTGTATACAAGTTAGTGTTAAGAATCTAAATGTCCTGTCCTACTCCACTGCTTCAGTTTCCTTGGCTACTCAAGCTAATACCATGCAAATGGGTCCACTTAGACAATGGAATTTATGAACTCACAGTTTTGAAGCTAAAAGGAAGTCCAAGTGAAGGCATCATCAAAGCAGTGCTTTCCACCCAGCGACCGTGGCGTCCGGGGCCGGCTGTCAGCAATCCTTTCTCTAGTTCCACGGTCATGTGGTCATATGTCAAAGCCCATGGCCGCCTCTGCTCCCCGCTCCCTGCTCTTCTGGGTTCTGCTCTCTTCAGCTTCTAGCTGCTCCTTTGGCTTTTCCTCTCAGTCTGAATTTCATTCCACTTATCAAGGACTCCGGTAATAGTCTCAAGACCCACTCTGGGTCATGCCTGAACTGAAGTAACTTCCTCAAAAGGTCCTGATTACAATGGGCTCCCCCCACAGGGATGGAATAAATGTAAGAACATGTTTTTCTGGAGTGCATACAACTTCAGACCATCACACCGCACCCTCTGGACTTCAAAAAGTCATGTTCTTTCCATGTGCAAAATGCGTCCATCCCATCATAATATCCAGAGACATCCAGCCATTTCAGAAAGAATGCCAAGGACAGAGTCTTCTCACGATTGGTCGTGGGTGTGGCCTGTCCTGAGCACAGTTCCCCTTTGTGGACCTGTGAAACCTGGAGGACAAATTATCTGCTTCCAATGTGCAATGGAGAGCCAGCCATAGGAAAAACTTACCCATTGCAATAGGGAGAAATTGGGAGGAAAATAGTGGTCATGGGCCCCCAAATTCTGAAAACCAGCAGGGTGTATTCCATCAAATTTCAAGGTCTGAGAATCATCTCCCAGTGCAGCTGCGCCCCTTCTCAGTGCTTGTATAGTGGCCCCAGGAGTGAAGGCCTGACCCTCTGAGCATCAGATGGTGGACAGTCTCTCTGCAAAACCTAGGACACAGACCCCACCTTGTCTGAGCACTGGGGTGGAACACTCTCTGTGAATAGCAGGGCAAAGAGTCCAGCCTCCCTGTCAGGGTGTACTAGCCCTTTCCACCCACATGGGTGCGCCCACTCTCTTAGCCCAAAGAGATCGCTTTGGTCCAGATCTCCACTTTCATGGTTCTGCCCTTCAAGTCATTTTTCCTTCAATGCGTCCCTTTCCTGTCCCTTTCTGTCCAGGCTGAAGTGGTTTCATACATATAACTTTCACAAAAATATTGTCCACTTTGAATATAACTCACAGGGGTCCAATTCAGACAGAAGCGTTTTCCATTGATCCTTCCTGGATAATTGCACCTCCAGTCCTTACTGAAATGGCTGACTGGGTCCCTGTTCAGTTAAATCCTTAAATAGCACCTTATTTTCTGGGGACACACCTTCTAGAAGCTCAGGGAGGTCTCTGAAAGAGCCACTGTCCCAAGTCTCAGAGTGTGCTATCTGGATAAGCTCAGAATTTTTCCAAACTCTCAGTTTCTGGTTTCTTTGTGCTCAGGAGTTTGTTCTCAACTTATTCCTTTTTCCTCTCAGTTCACTGTAAGCTACAAGGAGAAACCAGTATACTTTCCACAGTTAGCTTGGAAATCTCCTCACCTAAATTTCCAAGTTCATTGCTTTCAAGTCCTGCCTTCCATTTGACATGAAAACTCAATTTCTGCAACTTTAAAACAAAGATCCCCTCTTCCTGTAGTTACCAATAATGCATTTATCATTGTGTTCTAAGGCCTCATGAGAAGCACCTATCACTACCAACAGTCTCCTCAAAGCTATCTAGGCTTTTTCTATCAAGCACCTCTAGTTCATCCAGCCTCTACCCATTACCCAATTATAAAGCTGTTTCCACATTTTTGGTATTTGCAAGCAGCACAAGCTGCTTTGCAATACCATTTTGCACCCCACTGTCTTGGTAGCAAACTCTGTTTTAGTCCCCTTGTCTGCTCAAGCATATATCCTGTGATGGGTCAGCTTAAATAATGGGAATTTATTAGCTCTTAATCGAGACTAAGAGGAATTTCAAATCAAAGCATCATCAAGGTATCAAGGTGACACTTTCTTCCCGAAGACCTTGGAGTTCGGGCTCGCTGCCGGCAATCCTAGGTCCTTCACCTGTGACACATGCAATGTGCTGCATTTGTATAAAGCTGAAAAGAAGACCATATTATTACACATAGATATTCATACATATGCATTTTTTTCTTTTCACTTCCCTTTCTTCCCTTCCCATTATATGGATATAAGGTTATACATTTTCCTTTGAGTATTGCATATATATATAATTTTATATAATTGTTTATATATGATATATACAATATGTCTTTATATATTATATGCATAACTATATAAATCTATACTTTTTTAGCATTATACAAATAAGAGCACATTGTAGGAAGCATTCTGAGATATTTTGCTTACTGTCACACTTCTCAGATTCACTAGTATTTGAGTATAGTTCTTTCATTTTCATTACAGTATATTAGTCTGTGAGTATACACTTTTTAATCATATCTACTGATAGATATTTCCAATGCTCCCAGTTTCTTTGAGATTTTTCTGTGTTCCTCTTCAAACACCTTATGATCTATGCTTAGTTTACTAATATCTGCTCTTTCTACTTTTCCACTCTCTGCATATGAGTCTATAAATGTTCCTGTATTATTTCTGCAGCATCCCATGTGTTTTTATATGAAGTATTTTCATTATAATTCAGGTTTTAAGTATTTTAAAATTTCCATTATAATTAATTCTGTACTGCATTGTTCTAGTTTGCTAGCTGCCAGAATGCAACACACCAGAAATGGAACGGCTTTTAAAAGGGGGAATTTAATGAGTTGCTAATTTATAGTTCTTAGGCCGAGAAAATGTCCCAATTAAACCAAGTCTATAGAAATGTCCAATCAAAGGCATCTGGGGAAAGATACCTTGGTTCAAGAAGGCCGATGAATTTCAGGTTTCTCTCTCATCTGGAAAGGCACATGGCGAACACAGTCAGGGCTTCTCTCTCAGCTGGAAGGGCACATGGCGAATATGGCGTCATCTGCTAGCTTTCCCTTCTGGCTCCTTATTTCATGAAGCTCCCCGGGAGGCTCGTGGACCTCTGCTTCGTGGTGCTGTAGCATTCTCTGCTCTCTCTGAATCTCTCATTCTCTAAAATATTTCCTTTTCTATAGGACTCCAATAAACCAATCAAGACCCACTCAAATGGGTGGAGACATGTCATCCCTTAATCCAGTTTAACAACCACTGTTGACTAAATCACATCATTCACAGTTCTGATTACAGTTTCAAACATACAGCGTTGAATAGAGATTATTCTACCTTTATGAAATGGGATTTATATTAAAACATGGCTTTTCTTGGGGGGCATACTTCCTTTCAAACCAGCACATGCATTAAATAGATGTTTTAGAACTTATTTTAAATTTGCAAACCAATGGGAATTATAAGTTTTCTTTGAATCTACTTATAACTTAAATTGTATAGTAGTGGTCAGAGAAAAATGGTCAATACTTTCAAATGCATTGAGCTCTGATATTGATTGTTTTAATAAATATTCCATGTACAATTGAGAGGAATGTGCATTTTCTAATGGATAGAAGCACTATTCTATATTTGTCCATTAAATCAAGCCTAATTGGGTTTTTCAATTACTCTGTAGCTTCACAGCTTTTTTGTATTTTTGAATTATCTTAATTGAATTAGGTCTATTGAAATATCCATTTTGATGGATAATTACCAGATTACCACTGTACTTCTATCAATTTCTGCTTTTTAAAAGTAGGGACTATTTTATCATTTGAATTCAAGTATAGATTTCTGGTGAACTGAATATTTACTTTACATAGTAAAGTCTATATTTCTATTAAAACTATTGTTTAAAGTATAGTGCATCTGTAGGTAGAAAACGCTCTCATTTGTTATTCATCTTACAATGAATCTATATTGTCCTTATTCCCCAAAGGCAGTTTTGTCAGGTATGTAAACTAGGTTACCAGTTACACACTTTGGGCACTTTCAATATAGTGTCCCATTGAATTGCTTTGTCTTCCACTCCTGACAATTGTGGGTTCAGTTAGTCGTTAATTTTTTTATCTTTTACATCTGACTGCTTTAAATATTTTCTCTTTGATTCTGGTCAGCTAAAGTTTTTGGAATGAGAATTTCCTTTGAATTGGGAATTGTTTCCAGGGTGTGTGGATATTTTGTAAGGTTCTTGGGATTCATAATTATTATTTCTTCAAATATTATCTCCTCCATTTTATCTATTCTTTTTCTTTTTGCTAATTAGGAATAAACTGGGATGCACACTTATTTTTTTCCTAACTTCTCTTTCATTGCTTTTTCATTTCTTTGTCTGTTTATACTGCATTTAATTTTTTATCAAATTTGGCACCCAATTCATTATTTTTTTCTTGAGTTCTATCTACTATGTTATTTAACTCATCCAATGAGCTTTGATTTACAATGCAATTTTTCATTATAGTAGTTACTTTTCCAATCTTCTTGGCCATTTTTATATCCTCATTTTGCTTGCCCTTACTTATGAGTTAATATTTTGCTCCTTAAATATTTCATACATTTTGAGTCTGAGAAACTTCTGAAGTACTATGGGAGGTATATTTGTGGTATGGTGTTTCTTTAGACTTTCATTCATGATAGCCTTTTTCCCCCTGCATTTGGAATGAACTTCTATTTGATTCATCTTCATATGGGGGCATCATAGGCACTGAAATTGAAAAAAAACTTCTTTACAAAGAATCCATGCCTTTGTTTCTATTTGGATTCAGAGGATGCTACTGACCTGGAACAATGTGTTAACAAATATTATAGTAACATAAAATTCACATATGGAAAAAACACACATTTCATTCTCTGACTTCACAAAATATTAGTTGTCTCAAACTGAAATTTATAGAAAACTGACTGCTATAGGACTCACCTATTTTCAAATGCACATAAAATATTCATGTTAGACAAGATACCAGGTTTTAAAACAAACCTTGCTAAATTTAAAGAATTGAAATCATACAAAATGATCTGAGACAAAGCTAGAATTAAACCAGAAATTAAACAACAGAAAGTAAACTGGGAAATCAAATCTCTAGGCATTTGTAAATTAAATAATGCACTTCTCAATAACCCATCTTCTAATTAGGAGGTCTGTAAAGAAAAGAGAAAATAATTTGAACTGAAAAAAAGGAAGTACAACCTATTAAAATGTGTTGAATGTGCTTAGAAAGAAAAATGTATACCATTAAATGCTTATACTAGAGAAGAAAATGGATCCAAATCAATAATTAGTTTCCATCTAAGAAGTTAGAAAAAGAACAAAATGAATACAATCAGAAGGAAATTATAAAATTAAACACATAGACCAATGAAATTGAAAACAGAATAGCCATAGAAATATTTCAAAGAGATCAATAGAATTGTTAAACTTCTAGAAAGACTGTCAAAGAAAAAAAGAGATAATACAAATTAATAATATCAAGCATGCTAAAAGGAATATTAAAACATGCCTGAAGATGGCAAAATGGTGATATAAAACTATGACTAAAAATCCAATGAACATAAATATGTCAACAAAAATGAAATGGTCCAATTCCTTAAAAGCCACAAATTACCAAAACTTACCCAATATGAAATAAATAATTTGAATGGTCCTGTAACTAGTAAGTGAACTTGTAGCTAGAAATTTTCTGAAATTTCCAAGCCCGAATTATTTCCCTGGAGAATTTCACCATAAGAATAATAGCAATTCCACAGAATCTCATAAAAAGAGATTAGAAGATGGAACATTTTGTAACTAATTTTAAAAGGCCAGCATTACCATGATACCAAAACCACACAAAGACAGTATTAAAAAAAAAAAAAGAAAACTGAACAGTAATATCTCTCATGAATAAAGACAAACATTTTCAACAAGACAGTCTCAAAATGAATCCAGCAATACATAAAATTTATAAAACACAAAATACAGGAGTAGGTTTATACTGGGAATGCAAAACTGGTATAATATTGGTAATCAACCATATTCATAATACAATGTAAGAATGATCATACTAATTTTTGCAGATAAAGTGTTTGACAAAACTCAATATCTGTTATAAAGATTTTCAACAAACTAGGAATAGAATAAAACTTCCTTATCCTGATAAAGAACACATACACGAAAACCTACAGCTTATACTGTAGGTAAACTTGAAAGACTGAATACTTTTCCCCTGAGATCAAAGTAAGGATGCCCACTGTCTGTCCTTGCCATTACAACAAAACAAGGAGGAAAATAACAATACAGATTAGAAAGTAAGAAATAAAATCATCCCTTTTCACAGATGGCATGATTGTCTATGTGGAAAATCCAAGGAATCTGTTTTAGTTTCCTAGACTGTTTAGACAAACACCATGCAATGGATTTGTTTAAATAACGGGAATTTATTTTATCACAGTTACAGTCTAGGAAAATGTCCTAGTAAAGGCCTCATCAGGCAAAGACCAGCTGCTGTGATCCTTGACTTGTTTGCTCATGGCAAAGCCCCTGGTGGCTCTCCTTGTCTCTTCCTTCTCTTCCAGGTTTCCTTGATTTCAGCATCTTGTTTTTGTGGCTTTCTCTCCCTTTATCAGAATGTTATTCTGTTGTAAAGAACTCTAGTAACAGGATGAAGGACCTATGATTTAGGTAGTCACAGTGTACCTGAAGACACCTCATCAAAACGTCCTACTTATCCACGTTCATACCCACAGGAATGGATTAAATGTAAGGACATGTTCATCTGGGGTACATACACCTCTGAACCACCATACAATCTGTGAAAACAGAAAAGATAAAAGCCTCCTGGAAAAGTAAGTGGACCTAGCAAGGATGCAGGATATTAGATCAACACATGAAAATCAGAACTGACCTACAAAACCATGACCTCTTCTGCCACAAATTCTGAAGAAATGTGATGAGAATGGGTAGACCTTTCAGCCAACGGTGTTGGAAAAATTGAACACCTATAAAAAAAAGAGAAACCTTTTGCAAAAATTAACTCAAAATTATAGCACTAAATATAAAACATGAAATTATAAAACTTTCAGAAGTAAACACAGGAGAAATAATCTTTAAGACCCAGAGTTAGGCAACGAGTTCTTAGACATGACACCAAGAGCATTATCCATAAAAGGAAGAAAAGTTATAGACTGGGAGAAAATATTTGGAAACCACAAACTGAGCTTGTATTTTTAATTAGGCAAAATGAAGGTAGTTAATTAAAACTTAATTTAAAAAATTTTTAAATGAGCAAAAGTTTTCCATAGGCAGTTCACAAAAGCAACTGTAGGGTTGGCAAATAATGCCAAGAAAAGATGTTTGACATCATTAGGGAAATGCAATGAAACCGCCATTATATAATATGACACACCTATTAGAATAGCTAAAATGAAAAGAAAATTCTGGAAAAATCAAGTGCTTGTGAGAATTCAGAGCAACTGGAATGCTCATGCATTGCTCTAGAGAATGCAAAACGGTACATACACTCTAGAAAACTGAGTGTTTTTTTAAATGTTAATCGTGTACCTACAGTAATACCCAATTATTCCACTCCTGTGAGATGAGAAAAATAAAAAATCATGTTCACAAAAAAGCCTGTATATGAATATTTATAGCAGCTATAGTCATAATAGCCCCAAACTGGAAATAAAACAAATGTCCTTCCATAACGGAAGGGATAAATAAGCTGCAGTCTATCCATTTAATGGGATGCTACTCAGGAATACTCATGCAACAACTGCATGAATTACAAAGACATTATGCGGCATAAAATAAGCCAGTCTCAAAAGGTTGTGTATTTTATACTACCGTGTATATGACATTCTTGAAAAGAAACAACTGTCTTTTTTTTTTTGGAAAACAGCTCCATGACTCCCTGGAGTTAAGAATGAAGGAGAGCAAGTTTTGGGGGCTAATGGAGTTTTAGGGGGTGTTGTGGCTATGTTTATAGATATCAATACCCACACACACACACACACACACACACACACATATACACACTAAAATTCATAGAACTGTACCACAAAATCAATTATACTGCATGATAATTTAAAAATAACAAAAAGTATATATATTCTAGAATATGACAGGTTGCTCTCCGAGATTTTCTGCTGCGTCCCTCTCGTTCACGTTCATCGGGCTTCCTCTCGCTTTGTCTCCCCTGCCTCTGTCCTGCTCAGCTTGTATTCCACTCCCAGTGGCTGCTTACCACTCGTGGGGCCCTATTCTGGAAGAGCCCTGGCCCAGCAATTTCTCGGTTGCTCCAACCCCTTTGAACCTCAGACCAGGCCCCCTCTGTTCACCAGCTCTTGGGCTGGGCGATTTTCCTTCCCATTTCAGCTGCTGATCTCAAGTTGTCTGGTCTACTTTTCACAAATACCTGTTGGCTGTTGGGGGTTCCCTGTTCTCAGGTCTCTCCAAATGCCCCTTGCTTCCTCTGCTTTGTCCTTTACAGACATTAAGCCATTGCAGGTTGTTAAACTATTTATTGGTCCTAACCCATGCGTATTTTTAGGGTTCATCAAATTTTGTAATCGTATTTTCATGGCTTTCATTATCTAGCTGTTCTTTTTTATGACGAGAGGTGGGGGAGTTTTAAATACTCTGCTACCACCATCTTCTGAGAATGCACGGGGACAATTTTATCTTCAGCCCACATCCCTGGCTTAGTGAGGGGCTCACCCTCAGAACCTCCCCTTTGCTCTTTGCATGCTTAGTTTCTGAGTTCCAGTTTTAAAAGGCCTCGTCTTCAGTGCTGCTGCACTTTCCAAGTATCAGAGGTTTTTTGTTTGTTTATTTGATTTTTTTAATATCCCAGGGCAGAGAGGAGGACTGTATTTGAAGATTTTCTTTACTTCCTCTGAGCCCAGGAGTGCATCAAACAGATATTTTTGTTTTTGTTTTTGTTTCTTCTTTTGCAGAATCTATTGTTATGGATGAACACATCAGTATATCTAGTCCATCCTATTTTATGAGCATTAATATTCAGTAGTTTTTCAGATTGTTTCATAATCTTATTTTAATCAAGCTCTATGTCCCACTTTTCTAAATTAAAAGTAGCATATCTGATGTACTAGCACCAGGCAATTGTTAAAACCTAATTTAGCATTTAAAATGTAGATGGTACTTGATAGAATCTTAAACTCATTTTTCATTAGGAAAAAATCATCCTCAGTTAGTAGATATATGTAAAAGGAAAACATATCTTCTTGTATGGTTTAAGGCTTATTTCAGCAATATATATGACTATGTTATATATTATACAGTAATTACTACATACAGTAATTGTCCTATAAAATGATTGGCTTCTGTATCATAGGAAGTCACTTGCTGAAACTGAATGTTGATGACTGCAAACATCAATGTAGCTTGTAAACAAATTAACTACAAACTTATGGTAAAAATACAAATATCAGGGTAATGGCTAATATCAAGGAACTTGATTTCAGATGGACTGGGCTCCAGTCATGACTTAAAAGCTGTGTAAACTTGGAGAAACCGCTTAACATCTCTGCTTCAATGACATTATATTTTAAAATGTGAATTATAATTGCACTTACCTTACAGAACTCTTTTGGTTTATTTAATAAGATGATATTGTAGTGTGTAGAAATAATGCCTGGCCAGTGATCATTGATTATTAATTGGCATCTTTGAGAAGGAAGTGATGGAGATTGTTATGACAGATTATTGCTTCCGTATCTAGAGACAGGTTTTGCTTATTAAGTTTTTATGTCAAAATAGATAAAACTGTGAGATAAAATAAATAGAGAAAAGAACAACTCATTTATCTGGGGGTAGATTTAAAACAGTCCTAGTCTTTAGAATAACATTGTTTAAATTCATGAAGATTTTGTTTCAGGAGAAAAAAAAAATGGAACAATTACTATTGGCTGGAGCCTCCTAAATGGGTGCCATGCTCACCTCCTCTGATCCTTTCTTAAGCGAGACACCAGCAAAAGCCTGTTTATAGGACACATTTCGTGGAATGTTTGTCACTGTTCATTATGAGTCTGTGGGTCCCAGCAACGTGGCCTTCTGCTTTTATTGGTGATATTAAGTTGCTCTGACATTGACCCAAGGACAGTTATGTCTCATTCTCAGAGTGACAGGACAGACATCCAGAAAGGACTACACACATCCATTGAAGATCCTTGGCCTAACTGTGTGTTGGTTGCAAAATTCCAAGTGTGAATTGTCTTTGTATATTTTATTATTCCCTCGGGTGGTCAAATTCAAGGATGCTGGTGATGCTGTTTAGCTTAGCAAGGATTATTTTCTCTAAGACTCATGATCATTTGAAGTGTGTGCACCCTCGAGAGCTACAGTAAGCTGGCTTTTGGTGGTTGTTTTGAACTACAATAAATTCCTCGGATTTCTTGGGAAAATGTAATCTATTGGACTATAATATTCTATTGAATTATTTACACACAATCCAGTAAATCAGTTGAGAAAATAATTTGGAGCTTTGGGTAATTACAGACACAAAGTGCAGTGACCTAAAGTAAGAGAAGTGAGGAATAAAACAAAACTCCATGCTTAAGTCACTTTTGGAAGGATTCCAGATGTTTACCTCTGGGTATTTCTTGAAATTTCATCCAAACCAGAATAGACTGCTAGCAGGATAAGCATACAGTAACTATGCTCGTACACATATATGCATTATTTCAGTAGTTTTTACATATTGTATTTACTAAGAGTGTACAGAGATGACTGATCACCACATAGGAACATTTTATGCTTAAAGAAGAGAAAAACAAAATTCACCTCCTATGTCATTGAACATGGATTCTTTAAAACTGTCTTCTCTCCACATTTTAATCTCCTTTATTTTTGCTTTTCTATCTACTTCAGACCTCCCATTCTCAGACAAAGAAGCATTTCCTCTCCCAAAATGTATCACTCTATGTTCTCCTTTATTTCATCCCTTCTTACTTTCTCTGAATTCTTGCTCCCTCAATCATTCATTTTCATTTTCTCACTCTAAGAGATCCTCCTTACTCTGTCTACAAACATGTTTAAATATTCCCTTGTTTAAATGTTTGCTTTGCCCTTTCTAACTCCTGGAACTATTTCATTTTGGCTGGAATAATTCTCCCAACAATTCCTCACCTTCTCTTCAAGTGCTTTTATTTAGGTAACCTAGAGATCATCTCATTATACTCTTTTACTCATTATACTCTTTTCTAATAGCTCACTTAAAATGCAAATCTTAAAACGCAAACCTTTCTTCTCAACTCCTGTCGTGCATTTTTAATTCCCAGCGTCACCCTTTGTTCTACCACCACTGGGCACGTTTACAAGTAAACTTTCTATCTTACTCTCCTTCTTTCCTTTATGCACCCCAAAGCCCAGGAGGAAATTCCTCTCTTGCCACCTGATTTATGTCTATTGCCCACTTAGATATAATATTTTTAATTCTACTTTCTACTTTCACCAACCCTATTGCTTGTCTTAGACACTATCTCAGTTATCAAGTCATGTTGATTGTCACTGCTGATGCCTTCACTCTTTCTCCTGTGGGCCACTGCGGTCACGCCCCTGTTTCATTTCTGTCATTCTTTTCATATCTACTAACAGATTACAAAGCTCTAAATTGAGTAAACCATTTATTTGATAACTGTCACTATTTCTTCATTGCCAATTTAGAATATATTGAGCATCTAGAACTTTGATGCTCCAGTCCAAAGTTAAATTTAAAATATTTTCCTACCTTCATTTTTCCAATTGTTTCAGTAGATTCCAACCTATCACATGTTCCCAATCAATTAAACTTTCCATATTCCTAATATCCCTGCATCCTAACCTTTGAGCCTGTCATTCCTTCTTCCTAGAATATCCTTCCCACTCTGGTTATCCAATTCTTTGTGATCCTTCAAAGCTCATTCCAATGGGCTAGCCTCCAATAAAGCAGCTTGGATCTCCATAGGAAGACGTGACCATTCCATCCTTATAAACAGCTAGTACTTATTTTGAGAATTTTCACATATTACCTTGAAGCCGAAAACGCCTTATCCTTTTATAATGGTTGCGACACTTGTCCATTTTCTCTACTGGGCTTTCAATTTCTTCCTGGTAGCATCTTGGCTCTTCCATGGCACATAGAACATGCTTTGCAATAGGTGATGGAATGGTTTAGTGGAAAGAGTGAGAGTCTAGAAATTGAGGAAAATTAGCTTTATATCCTCTTCTAGCACTTTTTGAAATGTGTTGCTTGAGGGAAGTTCTTTTTTCAACCCTCTGGCTCTCTCAATGTTCTCTGCTAAAATGGGGACTTTCTACTTATTTCACAGGTGGATTGGGAGATTTTGTGGAAACATATGTAAATACAAAGCTGACTATACGGTATAGAAAAAAGAGCTCAATACATTGTAGTTATTATTATTATAAAATAAGTAACTATTTCCTTAATAAAAAGATTACAGAAAAGCCTCAAGGTAATCTTCACTTTGATAGTACAAGCTTGATTAAAACTTTTAAATCTAATTTAATTTTGACATTTTTATATTATACATATGGGATGTATCACGAAAAAATACATGATGCCTTGCACCTTTTATATGAAGAAGAAACTGAGATTCCAGCCACTTTTGAAAGAGACTGAATAGAATATAAGTATCTAATTAATTAATTTACACATATATGATTGTGGTGTTAAACCTATTCCAATTATCCAAATTTAGAAGGGGTGATTTTAAAATAGTAAAAAAAAATGCTTTCAATCTTTAACATCCAAAAATTTCACTTTTTTGTATATTTCAGTTCAGTTTGATTGTTTTCTTGTAATGCAAAATAAGAATTGGTTAATTAGCAGATGGTTGATATTGTAGATATTATTTTTCCATAAAATATATAAGTTGGAAATTCAGCCAAGCTTTTCCTCTGTAATAATTCTTATTTTAACAAGTCCATTTTTGCTTTTTGTTCCTTGCTTATAATGTGTATTTTGTCATTTATATTTCTGTGTAAAAAAAGCAGGATATGTTTCTTATCTTGTTTCCTCAAATCATTTGACCTCATATTGGTTTAAGTGCTCAGTCAACTTATTTTTTTAATAATCACCTTTCCTTTTGATAAGCTTATTTTAAATTATTTCCTTTTGCAATATGCCAGCTATTTCATAGTAAAAGAATTCTGCAGCTGGACCAACAGTTATGAAAGTATAGTCTGTGGACTCTGGGGTTCTCAAAATCCTTTCAAGAGATCAAAACTCTTTACCACTGCCCTGCCATTTGCCTTTTTCATTCTCATTTTCTCATGAGAGTATAGTGGAGTTCTCCAGAGGCTACCTAACATGTGAAAACATCATAGCTCTGAATGACTAAGGAAATGCATGCTTCTGTATTCTCATTTTTTAAAGATGCTATTTTAATTTCTGATATGGTGAATATAGATAGATATAGCCCATATAAGCAAAAACTCTTTGAGTCATAAATATATATTTTTAAAAGATTTTAAAGGATTTCTGCAGACATAAAGTTTGAAAACCACTGGTCAACAGAATAAAAAATAGAACCAAAATAAGAGTGCTTATTGAGAATTATAAATCTGCTAGAGTAAAAATATGCTGATATACTATAGACTTAATAGTACATATAATTATATAGCTTGTCTATTATTGGTACTGAGGCTAGACCATATTTCCTCATGTCCTTGGAATTCCTTTCAGTCAAACATTAATTAGAATCCATACTTTTGCTACACATGCAGTCTCCTCAATGTCAACATATTGGCTGTTTAAATTGTCTCCAATTAATGGAGCTACTCCTGGCTCTATTTAAATGAAGATTTAACACCTGAACCTTCCTAAAGAATCCATTCTGCTCTGACTTCCTTTTTTTTCACCATGGCAGGAGATCAGTCTTGGAGATAAGCAAATGCGTTCAATCAAAGGGTAGACAGAATTTATGATTTTTCAAGGTGTTACATTTGCTCACAGAATAATGGAGGTTTTCTTTGTTTTTTATTTTTTTTTGGTTTTCATTTTTTTTCACGGACTATTATATGAGATATGGGGGAGGGGATATTGTGGAATTGTGACAAAAGCAGAATTACATGAACTAGTGAGGAGATGCTTTTTTCATTAGAAAAATAAGTGTTCCAGTCTCTCTATTATAATCATTTTATGGTCTTCATAAATCAGTACTTGTTTAAGAAACCCAGTGGAAGAAATCCCAACTCACTAAGTACAAAAAAGTTATATGAAACCCAGTCTTTGAGTTCAACATGTTGAAAAAATTGAAATGGTGGCCACACAGTTGCTCATGAGTCTGTAATAGTGGGAAATTCTGCTTTATATAGGCAGATGGATGTCTGTGGTTCCTTTGGAATCTAAGTTACTATGTAAGTGAAGAATGGATACTACATTTTGAAAGTCAAGATAATGCATTGTTATCATCATTGTTTCTAATATGTTTGCCTGAATTACAGTGGTGTAGAATGTTCCCTTTTCATTGTCATTATCATTTTCAAAGACACTTAAGTAACCCTTCTATTCATCTCCACAGAAGGAGAACAGATTCTTTGAAGGACCAAAGGACACATTCATAGCATCCTCTGTCATCCTAAGAGGTTGAGGGAATGCTTTCTCCTTCACCTCTGCTCTGCAGAAGTGTTTGGCTCACATAGTTCTATCCACCAATCTTTCAGCAAATATATTTTGAGCAACATCATGCACAGATTCTTGATCCAGAGTACTGATTTTAGAAGGCCGGCCTCAAGAGATGGCATAGTGTAGTGGTTCCCAGCAAATGTTCTTGCACTAGAACGCCTGAGTCTGAATTCCAGTCACCACTTGCTAGCTATGGGAACTGGCACTTCTCTGTGTTTCGATTGCCCAACTGGAAAATGGCAATAGTGATATTGCCCTCACACAGATTTGCCGAGGAGGTAGATGTGTCAATACTTGCAGTGTGCCTAGAACAATGGCTGGCACATCATGGCTGTGCTGGTTGGTAAATAAATATAAATCCTTATTTAAGTGGCCCTGACCTGGGCAGACTTGTTTTTATGCTCTGACTCTGCCACGCACTAGCTCTTTGGCCTTGGGTGTCATGCCAGCCCTTTCTATTTCATCTATACTAGAAATTTAAAATAGGAGCACCTTCCTCATAGGGTGGTTGGCAGGATTGATTGTGCTAACACATATGAAATAACTTAATGGTGCCTGACACATAGTATTAAAAAATATGGACTGTTATTGCCCTCATTAAAAGTGATCTCCCAATCCACTACCTCAATGCATGCCACTCCTAAACTTTTCCAGCCATCTTGCCTTCTCTTTCTTGCTGCCTGCTGAACATTTCAAGAGCATGACATAACCAACACCACAATTCAGCTCATAAAATCTAATTTTTTCACAATCCCCACCCAGTCTGTGCCTCCTTGGGAATCTCTTATTGTTGAAAGAGGCATCACAATCCTCCACACTCAAATGCTGTCTTCTGCTTACCCTTATTGAACTAATCACTTTTTCCTCCTGTACATAATTCCATTTAACTCTACCCATGAAGTTTGTCTTACACCCGACTCTTTCAGTGACTCTGAGATGTTTTCTATAATTCTTGCAGTGGATTATTAAAGCTTTTACCTGATTAGTTTTAAGGAATATTCAAATACATTTATTTTTTAATTGTATTTTATATAATAATTTCTATCTTGACTATTAAAATGTCTTCCCAGTTTCTTTCTCTAAATCCATTATCTTATGTCCCAGTGTGAATTAATTTTTATAAAGTACATCCAATTGTATTGTTTTTCCCTTGAGCAACTTTCACTGGCTGTGAAATTAAGTGGACACTACTCAGCCTGAAAGTCCACATATTGTTTCCCACCCTTTCCAGACTTTGTTCTCATGCCCTTCTCAATATTCCCTGAGCTCCCTGAATATCCTCTGTTCTTTGCTGACCACTCTATTTTTCTTCAGATAGTTCCTTCGTTTTGAGCTCAACATCTCCTTCTGCCAACACTCCTTCTCTACAATGCCCATTTCAAATTTGACTTTCCTTATAAAATATTTTCTTGACTCTCCCTTGCAAATAGCAGGTCATCTTTAAAATTACATTAGCACATTGTTATCCTTCTTTTAAGCTAATGATTGTAAAATGCCTTTTCAGAATAAGTTTATATTTTATCCAAACTATCACTTGTCCAACCAATTTGCAGGCTATGAGTGAAAGGACAGTATGTGCTTTATTCATTTTTTTGTATTCTGAGCATCAATAATCACAGTAACTTATTCCTACTTCAATAAATTTGTATTGCTGTAAAAGTGCTTATGCAGAGATTGCATCTCTGTAACAACTGACCCAGGCTTGCAGTTTACTTTCTTATGACTCTGTTCTCCTTCCCGATAGCCTAAGCAATTGGCTCATTACTCAGACATGTTACTCAGTTCTTGCCAGCTGTAATCACTTGTAGCCAGTTGATGTTGGGTCAGAATATGAATTTAGGGAAAAGAAGAAAAGGTATTTATTCTATCCATCTTTATTTCTCCAGGGATAACAGTTTAATCCAGAAAAATAAATGTCTTAGTCTTAAGTGTACAGATCCATCACAGAAATTAGCAGACTCTTACTACACAATTAGAAATGTATTTATTATTTGATTTGTTTATACCTTTCCCTTACTTATATCCATCAATTGGACACTTTCATGCCAACTTAATTTATTATTTAATTTAGTTAAGCCTGTATTTGAATATTCCTTAAAACTAATCAGGTAAAAGCTTTAATAATCCACTGCAAAAAAGTTAATATTTTTGTTTCTTTTACCCTTTAGTTCTTTTAACATAATAGCATCTCTTCCTGAAGATCACGTTTCCTTCCTATCACAGGAAATTTGCATACTGATTTCCCTTATCTGCTTTCTATTTGTTAATAGGCAGTTGGTATATAAAACGTAAATAAGTAATACAAAATTGACCCTCTTTCAGATCATCGCAAGTGCTAAAAAGTTGGTGTGAAAATTAAAAGCTCATTTAATTACATTGTGTTAGAATTATCTCAGACTGAGAATGACTTATAGCCTATTTCTTAGGGATTTATCATTCCTAATATGTATCACTATGTTGAATACACAGAAGACCAAATATTTTATGCTGCACAATTTAGAGTCATGCTTTATGTATTTGAGCTTTAGTTCAACATCTAATGCTTTTTCATTGCCTTTGAAGCTAAAAAAGCCCAAATCCATTCATCTATTTACTTCCCATTTCCAAAGGCAGTGGTGGCGACTGGGGGGAGTTTTGGAGTCAGAGGAGAGGCAGGTTCTGGAGGTGCCTGCAGTTTCTCCCCCAGGTCCGTCTTTGCTCGCTCCTTCTTCAGTCCCGAGGTGGCATGTGCTTTCTCCCTGCCCTCTCTCAGCTCAGAGAAGATGCCTCTAGCTCAGCGGGTTCTAGTTTGTAGAAACACCAGATGCTGAGTTTATACAGTAAGGGGTCACAAATCTTTAATTACAATATTCTTTGGGGGAAAACTGGAAAACAAACCATGAATTGTCTATTTTTCTATTCTCTAGAAGAACATTCTGAAGATGTACCTGCTTCAAAGAAAGCTAAAGGTGAGTTCATAGTGTTTGGTTCAATTCAATGTTTTCTCTCAAGGCTGTAATGTTGTTTCCTATCTGCTTTATACAAGTATTCTTGATCTGGTCCTCCATTTTCCTAGGCAAAGTTTCCATGGTAGACTTAAGTTTTAAATAGTTTTCTTCACATTACTTGTTAGAAAATATGTATCTCCTCATATACTGAAGGCACTAGTTGGGCATTGGTTCATTTACAAGTAATTATTAGATACATTTGTTGGCCAATCTGCCTATAAGAACAATATTTCAAAATGTTCATTTCATCAAGGATATGAAGGTTGCCATTGACAGCGGGAGGGCTGGGTAAGTGTTCAAACACGAGGATGGCATTTTTTATTCAGAAAGTCGATAGAACTCACCCATAATACTAGCAATAGCAGAAAGAAAGGATGCCTTCAAGGACAGGCTATTTAAAATACAGCCAGATGTAAAATCATGAGCAAGCCTTTCCAGGAATAAATTCACCATTGAAATGCAAGGATTTGAACCAACTCTGTGGGGTTATTTTTGCAGAATTTCCTGACTTCCTGTATAATAGATATTTACTATTTACTTTAATAGTATTTACTATTATACCTTAAGCTAGACTGCAGGCAATATGAATTGAACAGAGTTGGGTTTTTTTTTTTTTTTGACATCAAAGGATAGATTCTGTGGCAATGCCCACAATTAATTAAAGGTGAAAAAAATGCTAAGAAAAAAGCTCTGAAGACAATGGGTCCCTAACTCTTATTAAATGAAAGTTGAGATTTATACTTGTCTTAAGACACATTTTGAATATTGGATTTTTAGAGCATTTACAATCGAATTAAGAATTGCAACTTAATATCCTTTTGACTTCTAGACCAGTATTTCTCAAACGTTAATGTATGTACAGATCACCTGCTGATCTTTTTGAAATGCAATAAATATGAGTTATCCTTGAATATTTGCACTTATAATAATTTCCCAAATGATGCTGATGTATTATCACATTTCTAGAACCCACTGAGAATTTAGTGAACTATAAACCCAACTTTCTGTGACACACAAACCCACACACACACACACAAACTCATATCTTCTACTTCAGACTTTTAAAGGCAATGCCCAAAAAGCTGTGCATGAACCTTAGTTAAGAACTTCTGATGCAGAGAAAGAGCCTCAATTGAAGAGCTTCAAATTTCCATCACCAGGAAAACACATGGTACATATCACTATAGCAAAAAAAAAAATGTTAAAAAGCCCTGGGTCAGAAGATGAAGGAAAGAATATAGAATATGAGTCTGGTTCTATTCTATGATGGCAATCATGATCACTAAAAAGTTATGTCCCTCAGATTTAGAATTATTTTGACGAAACTTTCCTCTTTTAGCAAGATCCCACACTTGACATATTGTAACTCTGGGCCATGAAGACCTCGTCTCAAGAAGGGAGTGTGTGCCACCAGCCCTTCTCCGTCAGCACCCAGCATGTTGGGGAGGTTCTCCTATTTGAACAATTGCCATGCCATACCACATTCTTTTATTGAATGGCTCCTCTTCTGTCTCTGCCTCTTACCTTTTAAATTTTATAGTGAAAGGCTGATCAGAATCTAAATAAGCACCTTAAGTGTAATTATAGGAAGGACAAGTAACACCTATTTTCTTTCATATCGTGCTCTTGTTTAGACATTCTCACTCCCATCCATGTTTTTATAATGTCTGTGAGGGTACAATCTATTTACTTCCATTTTTTCTTATCTTCTAGAAGCAAG
This sequence comes from Tamandua tetradactyla, assembly GCF_023851605.1. Taxonomy (NCBI): domain Eukaryota; kingdom Metazoa; phylum Chordata; class Mammalia; order Pilosa; family Myrmecophagidae; genus Tamandua; species Tamandua tetradactyla. The sequence goes on along the minus strand of NC_135331.1, from coordinate 184,349,953 downwards.
TGAGGATGTGTCTTCCACAAAGAAGCATACAAGTAAGTTTAGAAATTAGATTAAAACTCTGTGATCATTCTGTACTAAAGATGTTACATAAAAATTTATACTTTAGACTCTCTAAAGAAGACCAGTATTAGAAGAAAAGATTTTTAGCACAAATATGAAAAATGACATTAAAGTAGGTCATTTATATTTCAAAGAGACATTCATCACTTTCCGTGTCAGGGAAGTGGCACTTATTTCGAGGAATTGCGAAGTAATGACTGAAGTGGTATTTGTCGCAAACCATCCAACCCAGCTCTGCCTGAGTACTCTAGCTGAACTGATGTCTAAATGTGTGTCACTGTCTACTTTATAATAGGACAGTTGAAGTGATATGCTGAATTTTTTCATGCCAAATAGAAAAAAAACTAGAAATAGGTCTCAGCAATTCAATTGCTCAGAACCTCATTTCTAAGGTTCAGAGCACTTTCTGATTTTTCGAGACATGTAGTAACCTCTTAATGTTCAATCTTTGGGATTGTTGATTTCAGAATGCAATCATTGTTCATATGCAGTTACAAAATCCAATATTCAAGACATCTCATTATTCCAGTACTTCCACATTAGATATTTTTCTTCAAACAGTAAAGCAATAAGTTCTGGATTCAAATATATTTTAAATAGAGTCATTGCTGGACAGGCTAAAGGAAACAATTTTTGAAACAGGTATCACCAATTTTGCTTTCATGTAATGCTTGTAAAGGACTGCACATGTATCTCAACAAATGATATCAATGATGAATTAATGATTCATTGATTCACTTAACAATGTTTATTGTGTTCATACCATATTCCAAACACTCTCCTAGATGCTAAGACAACTTCAGCATGTAAGATAACCATTTTATTAATTATAACCCTACATATAATCAGGTTGTGAAGAATGAAGGGACATAATCTCAGAATGCCTTTAGATTTTATTGCAAAATCCTTTAGAAAAAGAATGATAAGTTATTGTGGATGTGTTTCTGATTTACATAGCAACACTTTCCAAATTGTTAACCTACTGGTAACAGTTTATGACTGTGTTGCATAAACACGTGGTATCTCTTATTTCAAAAATAAACATTAAAACATAATTCAGTATTTTTAGTAAAAACATCAAATATTTTACATTTGTTTAGGGCTTTATTGTATTAAAACAGCAGTTCCTATTTTCATCTTAGAATAAGGTAGTTCTACAGTCTGATATTCATGAACCTTTTACATAGGCTCAAAAATCCCCAACTGGAATGGTATACATTTATTACTGGCCTATTCAACATAAATTAAGTGGATGTGCCAGAACAGTGACCACTTCTGATAAGATCCAAGTGGAAGGTATCCCGCAGTTGACAGGGTCTTCTACTTTTACCTCTGCTGCTTCCATTTCATGTGATGCAGTCCCCACTTCAGCGCCATTGTGTTTTAGATTTCCCTCTCTGAAGCCTCCATAACCTTTGGTGTGTGTTATTGCCTCTGTATGAGGCTAGAGCAAGCTGCAAAATACTGCTGGATGAGATGAAGTGGAGAGGAGAAGGACTAAAATCAAGATTCCTCAAAACTATTTTCATCACTGAAAAACCAGGGATTGAGATCAGGTGGCACCCAAGTTGATGAATCAGAATAACCTTTGTTGCTTCTCAGCTTCCTCCCACTTCGCAAGCCTTTAGTTTCATATGGGTTTGGCCATCTTCCCCACCTCCCATGAGACACTAACTTCAATTGTCATTCCTCTTCCTGGCCATGTCTGTGGTTGGTTGACAGGATGCAACTGGGAAGGATGGAAAACACTAAAGACTCAGAAGGCACCCATGATTGTCAGGAGAGGCTGAATTTGTCATCTCTTAACAAAGCGGCTACTGGGAGCACCAGCTTAGTGGTTCCAGAGCCCATATTCAAATCCACTGAACTCTACTTCCTGACTGTGCTTTACCTCCTTTCCTGCATTGCATTCTCTCAGATGACAGAGCTGTTACCTGGACTATGGCCACAAAGAATAACTATTCCACCTCAAGAGGGCTCTTATCTACAGGGTAAGGCCAAGTGGAAAACCTCAAGACTTAAGAACCACACAGCTCTGTTGAATGATTACAAAACTAAAAAGAGTCTGTCACTTTAAACATTGATGCTCTCATGTTTTGAAAACAGTTTTAGTACATAACAGGCTCTAAATGCTATATCCATCAATAGATTCCTATATGCCAAGCATTTTGACTTTCTATATCAGGCCATTGTATATTATCATGTATCAAGGGTGTGATATGTACTGGGAAATACTTTAAGTGCTTCACATGTATTCATTTAATTTGCACAACTTTATATGAGGTAGTTTTTATTTTTACCTAAGGAGCCCAAGACCCAGAGAGGTTTAGTTTCTTGCCGTTAGCTACTGAGGCTATTTAGTTGTAGAACCCATGGCCACGTCCGCTGAATGACTTGACTCCCTGAGCTTTAACTGTGCTCCTGCTGGTGTCCTGCTTGTTTAACAAACCACCATGCTCTGTTCCACAGCTCCTATCAGCTTCTTCCAGTGTGTCTACCTGGATGGCTACAATGGCTATGGATTTCAGTTTCCTGTCACTCCTGCACACCAGTCTGGTGAGAGCACCAGCAACCCACGTTCCCCAGGACAGAAGCAACGAGGACAATAGATACCCAGGCGCAGCCCTCACTACTGCTTCAGATTTTGAAAATGGTCTCTTCTGCTTTGTCCGTAGTAGTAAAGACAATTGATAAAATGTGATCCAGGGAGTTAATTTGAAAATATTTTGTTCTTCTGCCTGGTGTAGAGGGTATGAGTGGGCAAAGGGATTGAAAGCAAAATAGTAGTGTTGAAGGGTTGGGAGCTCAAGAATCTATTATTTGTGTTTGTTGCTTGGAGGTAGGACTTATATTTCTCTATTTCTGCTTGCTGTATGGTTGTACACAATTCAAAATTTCCTTAACAGTGTTCTTTTAAATGTTATTAGCACATTCACAAAATGAAATCCCTGGTATCAGATATTTTATTTTTAAATGATAACATAGGCTGGGCTCTAGGTTTAAAATGTACCCTCGCTTATATGGAAATGGCTCTTTTGCACCATTTGGGTAACTTAACTTGATTTATCCAAGAAGTTGATGTTTAAGTAGTCTGATTTTATGTGTGCTCAATTTCTATTTTAGTTGCAGCTGTGCTGTAAGAATGGGTAACCGTTGTATCAAAGATTGCTGTAAGCTCCTTGAGATGCTCTTTTAGAGCTCAAAATATCTCTGAACTTTAGATATGATAAGATAAAGATGAATCTTATCTCTAAGATTTGTCTTGAAATTCTACTAGGACTTTTACTCCAGTGGAAATACACCATCCAATTAGAACTCTTTGGTTAGTCATTTGTTTAACATATAAGAAAATGACATGTGGAATTTTCAGATGTCTCTAGACATGTGACCCAGTGAAAATGTCACCTGGGTGAATGTTACATGTCTAACTTTGGGTGACAGGTGCAGACGTATTTGCATTTCACTTCAGTAGATTGTTTCTGAAGAGTTTAACCAGTTTTCTTTCTCAAAATGGAAAACTAAAAGTTAAGGTCATCAGAGCTTAAGGAAACCACTTTAATGTAAATGCCTTCATGAGATGTCTTACTTGTTTTTTAAATAATTGGTCTTCAGTGTCAATGAAATGCATGACAGTTTTAACCTACTTGACGATGTGTCACTGGGAATGGCAATTGTGGTGGTGTTTCTTTTGCCTTTCCAGTGATAACAGCACTCGGTTTCTCTACGACATTTTTCTGTCCAGTCTAAAAGTCATGCCACTGTGACCTTTATAATGTTTACAATTGCAACCTAACGTATAACAAATTAACTCAAGAAGTTCATTGAGTTATTCTTGCTGCCGCTTATACTTACCTTCAGCAAGGTCTGATACAGCCAGAGCTGACACTGGCCAAGTGATTTATTTCCAAGGACTGCAACTAACCATGGTTCTGAAGGTCCAACATATAGAACATTGTTTTACTAAAAATCATTAGGCCAAAGCAGCAGTGATGCATTCACTATTATTAATGGATTTTCATTGACTTTTATTGGTTTTAGGCCAGCTGCTTGTAGACCTGATTCATGCCATAAAAGTCAATATTATGATGAATCAAGACTAATAGCACTTCTTATGGGGGACCTGGTAGTTGATAACTTCAGTGCCGACCAGATGGTACCATCTTGAAATTCCTTTCATGTAGCAATGAATGAATGCGGATAGGGGAGTGGAATAAAGTTGATCTCTCAACTGCTCCTCCAGCCTGTCCCATTTACTGAGTAAAGGAGGAGAGAACAAATAGGATAGCTGTTTTAGATTTCATAGAGCAGAATCATCTATCCATTCTTTTTTTTTTTTCATTCAATGACTAATTTTTGAGCATTTGCTCTTTCTAGGGTGCTGTGTTAGGCATTGTACTATGTAAGGAATAGATGAGAGATAAATCCTATTCCCAGTGCTACCTTGGCACAGTACATGACAATTTATTAAAAATACTATGAGTGTTTCCCTATGTATAAAATCAGGATTTCAAGAAAAGCAGCCAGGTAGTTCACAGAGGTACAATGGAGACTATAACAGAATATCTTAAGAGAGTTATAACATTGAAATGAGTTTTTAAAATAGTATTTTTGGATATGGCAGAAAGTTTCCCTGTGGGTGCTTTTCTGTATTTTTTATTCTTTCTCTCTCACTATGAAAGCTATTTGCTTAAAGTAAAAATATCATATAATTTATTTATTAGATTTTAAACAAATCAAGTGTAATATAAACAAAAATTAATCATTGTTGAAGTGTATTTGATTCGAGTACAATCAATATAGCACTTGAAAAACAGTAGTTAAACTGACATGTTAAACGGTTTCAACAAATAAAGTAGGTCTAGACCTTTCAAATTTGGTGATTTACATTTTAAAAGGAAGAGCTAAATGTTCGGTTAAGAGTTTTTGTCTTTAATAGCTCATTCAGAATTCATGCCATACTTGTTATGAATCTGAAAGCATTTAATAATTGTTTTATTTCTCCATTTTGCTCCGTTGCTATGAACTACCCATCCAACCCCTCCACTTCCCTCACCCTTCAACCCCCACTTAATAGATGAAGACTCAGAGAAAATAAACATTTTACCTGAGGCTTTGATTTGTGTTTAATTCTTATCAAACTTGATAAATCATTATTCAAATGGTCCAATGATTTGTTTTAATATATCCCAAGAAAATTGCCTATATATTGACTCATTCTGAGATATCCCTGTCAAAACGCCTCCAAAAGTATTTCAGAAACTGAAGCTATTTAGGAACCCAGAATATTTCCTTGAGTTATCTCACTGGGAAAAAAAAAAGCAAAAATAATAACAACTATTGCCATTGGAAAACTTAGAGACCATTTAGCCTACCTGGCACACAAAAAATGGACCTGAGCCCTAGAGAAATGCAGAAATTTGTTCACATTCAATGATTGTGTCAAAGTCCGACCTAGAACCTTGATCTGCTGACTCCCAGATGGCCCAGCAACTTGCCAAGATGTGATTGCAGTCTTTGGCCAATTTTCCCAGCATCCCAAATCCCATTTTTTGAATTACAACAGTATTAGAAATGCAATCCTTTATGTAAAGACTGGAATTTTTCTGAGAGCTTTAAGGGCCTTGAGAGTGAGTCACATTCACTTGCTCTGAAATAAATAAAACAAATCGCAGGGAGGTTACGTGACATCCCCAGGCTTACATTGCTAGGTCGTAGCAGAATTAGACTGAGAACTCAATGGCTTCTAATCCCCTGCTCATCCCACTTTCCCATATGATTCTACATGATGTCTCGGCTAGCACAAGCGTCTTTGTATTCTTTACAAACTGATTAAGCCATGGAAACTTAGCACCACTTCCCAGGACCTGGCTTCCTTACAACACTTGTCCTTTTCTTTTCAGGCCTTTATCGTGTCCCCCTTCACCTTTTCCATTATTGAACATATATGTGCCTAAAGCAGTTAGATATTCTTGTAAACACTTTATTAAAATAAAGAGATTTTTTATCCTTTTTTTTTTACAAATTATTCAACTGTAAAATTGCCACTGGTCACTAAAAAACCTCCCAAATATCCTCTGCCTCCCCCAACCCCTTCAAAGAAAGAAAAAAAAAAAGACGGCCCTTTGTTTAAAATCATTTCTCATCCAAAGATCCAGGTTAATGAAGCAAGAAAAACAAATGATTACGAAACACATTTAGGCTCTAAAGTTCCATTAAAAAGTTAGAATACATGAAGACATGAATGATTGCCTACTAAGATTTGAGCCTGCAAATTCCAGTAAGAAACACGTTAGCAAAGTGGTGTGAGCAAGAAAGGAAGTTCTCAGTCACACGTCCAGCCCCCGGCAGCCCCGGGCTCGTGCCCTGGCGGACAGCATCAGCTCCCTCCGCTGCACTCCTAGTTGAACTATTAAGAAGAACCAGCTGCGTGCATCACCTCATTGATATTATGTCACTTTCCCCCTCCCACCACCACCACATATGAAGCTCCCTTTAATCGCTTAAGAAAAGTTGATAGTACAACTGCAGTGTCTGAGTAAACGTGCCAGCTGAAGTGTGCAAGTGTGCAGTGCACGTGTGCTGTTGTGGAAAGTCACCGGACAAGAGGCCAGCACACCCGTGTTCAGACGTTGATTCTAGGACTCGCTCTGGCCATTTAACGTCTCTGGGCCCCTACTCTTCATCTCTAAATGAAAACAACATTTTCCAGCACACAAAGATACTCATCTTCGTTGAGAAAAGACATGGGAAGGCACCTTGGAAAGTGATGTTATTTTTACAGCTTTTTGAGTTCCCTTGCAGGTTTGTTATTAAATGATCCAAATAGGTTCCGCACGAAAGACCTGGTGCTGCTAAGTGACATGAATCAGAACAGAAAAATGAAAATTAGAACTGCTGAGCCAAACACAAAAATGGGAACATCACCACTGGCAAAAAAACCAACAAACGATTTTACTTAAAAAAAAAATCTGTGATTTTTCACGGAGTTGCTATAAATCAGTAATAGCAGAATACCCTTCAGATTACTGAATCAGAACACAAAGAGTTGTAAGGTGTCCATGGACATGTGGTGCTCTGAATGACAAGCTCAGATGGAAGAATAAGTGCCTCATGTACCCCGGACGTGGTCATAGAATTGAATACTCACAAGGCTGAAGTGTTCCAATGCCCAAATTAGTGAAAATAAATACCAGCTATAGTATCTTTCGCTTAGGGAAGAGCACACATACTCTCTCTCTCCTGTGCACAGAACTCCCTGTCAAACAGTTTGCCTGTATATTTGATGCAAACCTGGAAAAAGCTGGGATGATCTGAATTGAAAAAGGAGGCAGAGCTTGTAGAAATAGACAGACATAATGCTGAATTCCAGTTATTTTGTAACAGTGTAGGAAGCAATTAAATTATTTTCATCTTTGGAACATATGTATGTGTCATGGTCAGGTTCATGTGTCAACTTGGCCAAGTGGTGGTTGGGCAAGTGCTGGCTTGTCTGTTGTGATAAGGACATTTCATAGAATTAAATCATGATCAGGTCAGCTGCATCCACAGCTGATTCCATTTATAATCAGCCAAAGGGGCGTGTCTTCTGCAATGAGTGATGCTTAATCTAATCCCTGAAAACCTTTTAAGGAGGATTCAGAAGAGACATGTTCTTCCTGTTTCCCCTGGTGAGCCTCTCCTGTGGAGTTCGTCCAGACCCTCCATGGGCATCGTCGGCTTCACAGCCTGCTCTGCGGATTTTGGACTCTGCGATCCCACAGTCATATGAGACACTTTTATAAACTTTATATTTGTGAGTGTTCCCTGTTGATTCTGTTTCTCTAGATAGCCCTAACTAATACAGTATGAGAGAGTATTTTTTTAATTGGGAGTACATTAATATATTTCAAATTAAAATGCTATCAAAAGGTGTACCTAGAAATTATCCTCTCACCCCATCCCTGCTACCTCAGTTCCCCGTCCATACCTCCACCTCCCACAGATAATTGTATTTATCATTTCTTAAGTTTCTATACTAATGTAAAAGCAAACAAAATAAACACATATTTTTATTCAGTTACTTTTCTTACACATCATTCTCTGCATTCTTCACTTAACAGTTTATCCTGTATTATTTATTCATACCAGTACTCACAGGACATTAAAGGCTGTACCTATAGCTACCACTGTAGCTGTACTTACTTGTACCCACAGCACAGTGTACATATTTCAAATGCAGAGCTAGGTACATCTTACTAGAATCCTTTTTAAGAAGATGAAAGACAGAGAAATCCCAGAGAAGTTTAGAGAAAAGCTCTGGAGAAGCTAAGAGAGGACCCACAGAAAACAGAGAAGACGCCACTGAAGCCAGAAACTGAAAGTAATGGATCCCGAGAGAGAAGGACCAGCAGATGCCAGCCATGTGCCTTCCCACATGACAGAGGTGTCCTGGATGCCAGCAGCCTGTCTTCAGAGTCCAGGTATCATTCCATTGATGCCTGAGTTGGACATTTTTGGGGCCTAAGAATTTTAAATTGTTATTTAACAAATCCCCATTATAAAAGCCAATGCATTTTGGTATATTGTATTCTAGCACCTTTGCCAGACCAAAACACAATGGATTCATACCTATGGTGACACATATTAAGATTAAGAATATGTCTTTGTTGAAGTACATATGTCAGCCTAACACAATCATAATTTATGTGATTTTAGTGTCTTTTACTTTTCTCAACATTTAGTGTCTAGTTTCTTTTCTCAACATTTCAATCTTTTTATTGCATGTAGAAATATTTGTCTTTTTCATTGTTTTAGAATATTTGCTTATGCATACACCAAAAAATTCATTTATGCATTCTGTTGTGGGTGGAAAATATTATTATGTCCAATTTAAGAAATGCTTAATTTATGCTAATTCAATGGAGATAGAGTCTTTTACTGTTTTACCTTTCTCACCAAATTGAGGTTTTGTATATAGTTGTATATAGTTCTCAGCAAAAGGAATAGTCTGATAAACTTTCTGCAACATGGCTAGAAGTGAAAACTCTCTTTATAACTTTATACTATTGTATAGTATTTCAATGTATGGATGTACTATCATTTATTGAACTTGTACCCTATGATGCAAACATTTAGGTCATTTCAATTTATCATTATTTATTATTAACAACGTTGTATTAATACACTTTGTATTGCATGTATTCAGGTGTATAGGAGGGTATATGTATTCCTTGAAGAGGAACTTTTATTCAAAAATATGTGCATTTTTAATGTTGCTACATATTACAAAATTGCCTTCTGCAAAGGTTATAATATTTTCCATTCCCACTAGCAATGTAAGAGAACGTTTGTTTCCCCATAACCTTGCCCCCAGTAGTTTCTTCTGCTGAATTGCTAACAGCAGTTAAGATTCTGGGTAAATCCTTCTTCTCTTTTTAGGAGAATGTTCCGCCACATTCCATGACTCTTGGCAGCTGCCCATGCTGATTTCATTGATATCAGCTATTTTGACCGCACGTAAACATTAATTTTGAATTTTTCATTTTCTCTGTTTCCAAGTTTCCTTGAAACATATGTTAGCTTATTTGTTTGAGTTTTGGAATTTTTATTTTCTCTTTGTTGTTCCATGTAGTTTCCAGGAAGTTCAAGGATTTGGAACTCAGCATCTGCCATGTTTCTGCTAGAACCAGTATAACACTGGTTTTTAAAGCAATATAACATTTTAAAATTAGAAAGCTAGGCATGGTAAGTGGAAGCGGAAGTAAGTGGAAATAAGCTATTGCTAACATCAGTGTAGCATTAACTTTGTGTTTGACTGAAATGCAATATGTTGCACAGACTTCGATATAAACAGTCATCTGTTTCTTTTCAAATAATCAGTGTTTTGAAATGAGTAAAGAAGTTACTCGTAAGTTTTTGAAATATGGGGAGAAATTGTAATTTGTAACTTTTTACTTGCTGTAAGTGAGAACACTAGAGAAAGATTTGCTAATTGTTCATTTTGAATACACAAATATGAGGCACACATTTCAGGTCTTTGGTAATACTGCTAATATTTAATCTCATTATGAGCCAAATGAAAAATTCTTTAAAGAAATCAAAGGGTCTCACAATTCACACCATGAATACCCTCAGCTTTATGATTGGACCGACCCTTGAGGTGATAAAAATCCAAGTTTTTCTTAGTTCAAAAGATATTTTGCCCAAAAGTCATGATAAATCTTATTCACATTTCATTTTATTCAGTTTTTAGAGTAACCTCTTGTCTCGTGAGGAGAGAATGTATTGTGCATATGTTTAAAATAACCTAGCTAGATTATCCATTTCTGATAAAAGCTATACAAAATGAAAAGGCTTAAAGTGATTTCAGTTCACACTGCTGTACTTCATCCTACTGAAATTTGCTATTACAAGTCCAGCAACAGAATCTTTTTCACCACTAACCACAAACCCTTGGGTGGTTAGTTGAGAATGGAACTTGTCATTGGCCCATTGGTGATTTCCTGTCATTTTTTACTTTACCATGATGGTTAAACAGAGAAAAATAAAGCAAAGTATATTTCATGTAATGATTACTCGGAGCATACTTTCAGGAATGATACAGAAATTATAATTTGCATTTTATATGAAATTGCAAAACTAACACATTTTATGTGAAATGAAAAATGTACTATAAAAAATGGAACCATGGTATAATTACATTTTCTGGTAATTCCAGCAGTAACACCTTTAGACAAGAATTGGGAAGTCTTGTGAAATAGCTTAATTTTCTTTTTCTTTTTTTTTTTTTTTTTTGGCATGGGCAGGCTCCGGGAATTGAACCCGGGTCTTTGACACAGCAGGCGAGAATTCTGCCACTGAGCCACCAGTACGCCACCCTAAATAGAGTAATTTTGAAACAGAGAGATTTTTATTCTTTGGTTACCAGACTAATTCTTTAGTATACAATGACATTTTTAGAGTAATTAACATGATAAAATTCCAGCCAGATTAGAAAATGTCAGAATCTTTCTGTATTAAATTAACTATTAGAACAAATTAGTTATCAAGTTAATAAACAAAACTGTCAAATACTAACTGATAGCAAATGTAGGAGGTAGTTTCTTCTATATATGGAACATCAGTTTAATGATGGCAGGAATCAGTAACTTTGGTTTTCTTTCAGAAATGATTGTTTGTATTATATACAAAAAACGTACTGTTTCAGAAATTTGCCTATTTTATATTTAATGTTTCCTATTTATAAAATAATATTTATGTTAAAATAGTCTGTTGAGTAATTATAAATAAAATTCCTAGAGAAAAGTCTATACAATATGAGATATTGTAATCACAAAAATTTTGAACTCAAAGAAACCCCTCTATACTTTGACAAATATGATAACTAAATCCCACAGCATTTCATTGACTTACCAATGGTCACAACTTGTTAAAAGCAGAATTGAAATAAGTGATGCATTTTGGGGTAGTACATAGTTAGAAAAAAGAAAACCAGGTAATCTATCTAGTTTTATTTTCTATGATAATATTGATTTCAGAGCATGATGATGATTAAAGGACATTTGGTGTATTTCATAGCTTTGACAGCCAATAATCGCATCTTTATGAGTGGTACTTCATCTTTTCTGACCTCAAATTCTTCATCTACACATAAATAATAATAATAACTGAATCATAATATAGTGTTTTGATTATCGAGTTAATATATGTAAAGTACTGAAAAGTGCCCTTGGCACGTAGAAAGCAATTAGCAAATATCATCTGTCATTTCCGTCACTATATATTCTGAGGCTAGTTTAGTCAACTTGACTATTGACTCAAATATGAGCAACCAAGAGTTTTTTGAAAGAAGTTCTAGTCTCTATGAAAACATTAAGTTTCAGGGAAAAGTGTATATTGCATACAACAACTATCATTTCTTCATATTAACTATTTTGTTTTAACCAAAGATTTTATATCCTCATTCACTGAGTCAAAAGGTTAAAAACAAGAGTCAACAGAAACCAAATGCTTTTTTTAATAAGTACAGTAAAACCATGCCTATTTAAACGTCAGTCTTCTGAAAAACTAGACTGTAAAAGTTAAGCCCGTATGTGAGCACAAACAAAAGATCTTTGGTTTCCTGAAATCCCTGGCTAAATATCTTGTTTTTATTCATATGTTAAATTCCTCAAACACACATTCAATTTCTTGATTCTGTTTTTTTAAAAACAGATTTGGTTATCTAAATTGTCTTGCAAAGGAGAAATAAACTAGAGCCTAATGGACTATTGAAGAGTTCACGATGGCAATTTGTATTTTCTTAAGGGGAACCTGTAAGGTTGATTTCATTCCCTTTTCCATGCCTACAATCTTTTTATTAGTTTTTATATGATATTTTCCTTTTAAATTCACTGGGAAAACATGTCTACTTGTTATTCCACAGCACTAGTTTGTTTCTTTAATGTCTGTTTTGCTCTTTACCACCATATTTTGGTGTTTAACTTACATTATAATGTTTACTTCTTTTAAATCTATTTCTAGTTTACCTAGCTCTCTTCATCTCATCATTGTCTTTGCCTCTTACTCTGATGTCTTCATCTTATCTATTCCCTCCTTGTTGATTTTTTGTTCCTATTCATTAAAATGATGCATTTGTACAGCATTTAAAATACCTGCTGCTTTCTACAAGTTGTTCAGCTTTTCTATTAAATAATTTTCAAAGTTATGTTCATTTTAATCTTTAAGATAATGACCTCCAGATGCTCAGTGCTTTTCTATTGGCCTCATGTTTACAGTTTTTTAAAGTAATTTTTCAAGTCAAAGATAATCTTGCACACCAATGTTCATAGTGGCACTATTCACAATTGCTAAAAGTTGGAAATAATCCACGTGCCCATCAGCAGACAGGTGGATAAACAAAGTGTGATATATAAGCACAATGTAATATTATGCAGCAGTGAGATGAAACAAGGTCCTGAGGTATATGATAAGATGGATAAGCCTTGAGGACATAATGCTGAGTGAAGTTAGCCCGAAATAAAAGGTTGGATACTGTATGATCTCACTATTATGACACTGGTAAAGGTAAACTCAGAGGCTTAGAATGTGGAATATAGAGGACCTAGAGGTACACGGAAGCAAGAGATGGGTAAGCAGTTACCCAGTGAGGTTGAACTTAAATGAACTTAAATGAATAGAAGTGATGGTATTTCTTTAGTAGGTTATAAGTAACATTGCCATATTGAAGGTGAATAAGACAGAAAGGGGCTGAATAGAGCCATTTATTCCACCAATTAACTCTACAATTAAAAGTTATTCCATGCACTATCTCAAAGGTGTGCTCTTGTACAAAAAGTCAGTAATAGAGGGGTATAGGGGAAACTAATATTGCATGCCATGGCCTATAGTTAACAGGCAGACATCAACAATCCCACAGCAATGCCTGGGGTATATAATTCAGGGGAAAGAACAAGGGATAAGGGGAAGTTTAGATTTGATCTTTGGTGAGACTGTGCTTATTGGTTCTTTGTCTCTTTAGACCAATGAAAAATTGTCTAAAATTGAGAGTGTTGATGATTGTGCAACTAAGTAAGGAAACTATAAGACACAGATTGGTTATTCCAGACATTATCCATGATGCCCAGTGAATGGACAGGGGGAGTACAATGGTTGAAAAGCAGACAGGTGAACTGTGATGTACACATACGATGGAACTTTGGGCGGCTACAGAAAGGAACAAAGTCATTAGGCACAAAACAGAATGAATGAACCTCGGGGCATTATGTTGTGCAAAATAAGCCAGAAACAAAAGAACAAATATGGTATGGTTTCTTTTAGAAAATACTTATAAGAAAAATGAAGCCTAGATTGTATGCTCTTAAAGCAATCACACTTGGTCTGGAGTTATAAGTGATCTCTAGATTCTGAGATGCTGTGCCATATGTGTATAAGCGTATTTCCCTAGAACTTTGGATGCTTCTGTGACATCCAAGACTCACAGCCAGAGCTCTGGAGCTCCGAAAGTCAGCATTGCTACATACCACAAACCACTGAAGTAGCCAAAGAAGAGATTAAGTTTCAATTAGAGGTAAAAACGAAGCTGATCTGGTTGGGACTAAGGTAAATCAGAATACAGGGCAAAGGATGATATTGTATGTATTCTAGAGCTTCCTCTACTCGATGAGACCAAAGGCAGAAAGGCTTATTGTGCCTAGAACCTAAATTTTGTGTCTCACACAATCTAAATCAACCTGCCTGGATGGCTCATTTCAACAACCTAGACATGTAGAGCCCAGAATGGGAATGAGGCCTTGTAATTCTGTACATGTTAATGCAGTACCCGGATACACCCCAGACTATGGTGGGCTGATAATTAAAAAGTATTGGTACAGTCCCTTGAGGGACTGAAGAAAAAATATGGAAATATTAAATTGTCCCACCTGGGGAACCCTTGATACTCTGTCAAACATTAGGGACTCCCAAGTAAAGAAGACAAACCCTTGATCTTGAGGTTTGTTCTTATGAAACTTTTTTCTGTAGTGGAAAAGCTAAAGCTACCTATGATTATGCCCAAGAGCTGCTTCTAAGAAATCTCTTTTGTTGCTCAGATGTGGTCTCGCTCTCTCTCTAAGCTCAACTCTGCAAGGAAAATCACTACCCTTTCCCCTATGTGGTATATGACATTCAGGGTGAAAGTCTCCCTGACAATGAGGGACATGACTCCTGGGGATGAGCCTAGCCCTGGCACCACCTTTTCCAGTGCACACCAATGTTCATAGTGGCACTATTCACAGTTGCTAAAAGATGGAAACAATCCAAGTGCCCATCAACAGACAAGTGGATAAACAGAATGTGGTATTGACAATACCTGCCTGACCCAAAGGGGGGAAAGAAATGTAACAAAATAAGGTATCAATGGCTGAGAGATTTCAAGTAGAATCCAGAGGCTATTCTGGGGGCTTTTTCACGCAAGCTTCAGCTAGATATTGCTAATTGCTATGGTTTTCCAAACCCCAATCAACTTCATTCTTGTTAACCCAAAAGAACACCTAGGGCTCTAACTGAGATTCAACAAAAGTTTCAGGCACTAAGTTTATTTTCCAGAAACCCATAACCTCCACAGGGTTCCTGGGCCAGATAAATCCTAGAACCCAGAAGGTCCAGCCTCTCCAAGAGCATCAACTAATTCCATCCCTCATCCTATATTGTTGACACTCCTTTTCTACCAGAAAAGTTAGACTGGGCATAGCCAAAAGACTAATATCGATTAGAGTAGGACCACTGAAGAAAAAGGTATGGAGAATGATAGAATTAAACAAATGATTATGACTGCTGAATCGCTATATTGATACCTCCTTTAGCCTCTAGTGTTTAGGAGCAGCTAGACAGAAAAACCTGAAACTGTGGAATGGTGCTTCACACTCATATGTAGGCTTTCTCTGTGTGCCTGCCCTACTTGCATGCCTTCATCTTTCCTCCAGTTAGACTACTCTTGCTCATTACATGGTGCTTGCTGGCCTAGATGGGAAAAGGGGATCAGCTTTTTCCTTCCTGACTCAGCTGCATTCCTGGTCTTCAGGGTGGGGATTCCTCAGTAATCTTTCCCTCCCCTAGGGCTAGAATTACTTTTTCTCTTTTACACTTCCTCCAGCCATACTATGTCTTCATCTTCCCCCTGGGAAACAAAGGGTTTGTGTTCCTTTCTGCAGTGTGCTAAGGCATTTTTCCCTTTGTAGAAAAGAGTGGAGCTCTCTGCTTTTTCTGTCTTACTCTTGAACACCTGTGGATAGATTGACTGTTCAGTTTACCGCCTTGCACCCAATCTTTCTCAAGAGCACAAGATGAGGCCCATGACAAAGACCTTGGAAGGGTGTGGAACTCTCGTTGTGGTTGTTGACAAAGACCTTGGAAGGGTGTGGAACTCTCGTTGTGGTTGTTGTGTCTCACACTAGCCCATGCTCAGTCTTTAGCAATTCATTAAAGTTTTACCTGAGTCTTTCTTTCAGTTATGTATTGAGACCCCATATTTCTCCTGCTGCCCCAAGTGAGCCAGGTCCTGTATCCTTCTCCACTTAAAGGTATCCATTTTTCTTTAGGTTGCAGCTAATTTTTGTAGGTTTAACCACAGCTCTCTGATGCGCTCAAGAAAATTTAAGATGTTATAGATTTTTGGCTGTTTTGGTCATTGTTATAGTGGAAGCAACATTACTCTTAGCTTTCTATGTTCTAGGCAGAAAACCGGGTATTATTTAGATGATTGCTAGGTCACGATTTTTTTAAATCTTAGAAGAAGATAAGTCAGTTTCTCTGGAAGCAGATTCTGAAAACTTGAAATTGAAAATAGAATACAATTGTGATAATTCAGACATTATTGCAGACTGTCAAGAGTTATTGAGAGTTAAATGGTCTTGTAGTTCTTACTTTTCAAAACAAGGACAGTGTATCTATAATAAATATCCCTGAAAAAATAAAGGAATTTAAGATTAGATTATTCTAATTTTTGTACTTGGTTCACTCTTTTCTTTTTTCTAAAAAAAAAAAAAGGTTGTCAGTCAATCAGCTAGATGAAGTCATATCTAGATGCTAATTATCACATCTCACAAGAAGGGAAATAGTTCATTCTCATTATAATTCCCCTTAAATTAGTGTAACCCTTTCTCCAGCCTGTGAAATTATTCATGTGTCTCCATGTGGAGAAAGGATTTGAGCAAATAAATTTAGACTTCTTTTCAAAAAACACTATAGTCAAGTTCAAGCTCTGCATGTCTGGCCTCTATTTTCATTTCCTTCTGGGGTTTTCTCTTTTTTTCATCCTTTTTCAAATAGCTGTGGTCTTCAGATTTGCTGGCAACAAATTCTCTCAGCTTTTACATTAAATATTCTTTACTCTGCCTTTATTTTTAAATGATTCATTAGTTGAATATAAAATTATAGTTTGACATTTTTTTCTTCCAGCATTTTAACTATGTGTTGTTATTGTCTTTTGACTTGTATTATTTCTAATGGGAAATCTGCACTATTTCTTATCTTTGTTGTTTGTATGCAATGTGTCTTTTCTTCTTTGGTGACTTTTAAGATTTTTTTGCTATTACTTGTTTCAATAATTTGATTATGATATACCTTCATGGGATAGGTTGAATTATGTACTTCAACAAGCATTTATTCTTAGTCTTAATCTGCATTTCTGTGCCTGTGAGCCCACTGTAAATAGGACAACTTGAAAGTGTAATTTTTAGTTAAGGTGGAGCAAACTGAACGAGGGTGAACCTCGATCTTGATTACTGGAGACCTTATGAAGAGAACCTGAAAGTTACAGAAGGAAGAAAAGTGACGATATCACCGTATGTTGGGTGGCAGAAATATAAACCAAGGAACCCCCCAAGGATTGCCCGCAGCCAGCCCTAGAATATTACAGGCTTCAGTAAGAAATCAAATCTTGGTGATATCTTGACTTTTGGACTTCTAGCCTCAGAACCATGAGTTGATAAATTCCTTTGTTTAAGCCAAAATCAGTTTGTGGTGTTTGTGATAGCAACGCAAGCAAACTAAGACATTTGGTATGGTCTGTGTTTTGGCTTCAGAATTGGTGAGAGTCTCTAGCTATGAATTTATAGTTTTCATCACTTTTGAAAATTTAAGTCATTAGTTCTTCAAGTACGTTGCAGTTCCTTATCCTCCTGGAATGCCATTTACAGGTATGTTAGATAAGTTGACATTGTCCCACACATTACTATGGTTCTGATCACATCTCCTCATTCTTTTTCCCACTATGCTCCAGTTTGGATAGTTTCTATTACTGTATTTACAAACCCACTGTTACTTTCTCCTATAATATATGATCTGCTGATAAGCATGTACAGTGAATTCTCACCCCTGATACTTTGTATTCTTATCCTAAGTATTCTTTTTGTTGTTGTTTATTTCTTTCTTTTTCATTTTGGTGCTTATTATTTTCATGCTTTAAAAAATATTTTATAATAACAAAAATGTTAATAGCTACTTTAAGGTCATTTTATGTTAATTCCATAATCTGCTATTTCTGGAACTATTTCAATTGATTTTTCTCCTTGTATGGAACATATTATTCTGACTCTTTGACTGCCTAGAATATTGGATTGAATGCTAAATTTTTTTACATTGTGAATGCCAGATTTCCTGGTCTTCCTTTATAAACTGTTATACTGGGGTTTTATTGGCAATCAATCGAGTTACCTGTGGTTCAGCTTTTTTCTTTAAGGCTGATTCTTTGCCTTCATTACCCATTATTTTATTCTCTTTACTATTTGTAGTCTCCACTGACTGCACTGGGTATTTAGTGAGGAGTTTCCATTCTGGCTGGTGAGAATGCTCCTGGAGAGCTCAGGCAATTGTTAGGTGACAATGTCCCAGATGCTATTTGCCTCATGGAATTTCACTGTAGGTAAGCATCCTTTAGTATTCAGCAACAGACTCCATGCATTTTCTGAAACTCTTACTCTTTGTATCTCCCTCCTCTCTGATACTCAGCTGTGCAAATTCTTACCACTTTAGCCTCAGAATCTGCTCTCTTGTCTTCGCAACTCAACAAGCCTGTTGTGCTCTGCTTGCGTGCTCCCTTTATGTATCATGTTTTGAAAATTCTTGCAAGCAGAAGTCGTTTCCATTCTCTCTATGTACCACAGTTGTGCCACACTGCTTGTTCAATTTTTGAAGACATATTATATCATATACTTTGAACAGATTTTTAGTTTAAGATGCAAGATCAAGTACAGTAGAAAGTGGAAATCCGAAAGTCCTTTTTTCTTTTTCTTTTTTTTTTAAATAAGGAGTGTTTTTCAGCATTACCAGCCTCTCTGGGCCCAGATTTCTTTTGTCATAATCCTATGAGAGTCGACTCTAATAACTGGCATGAGGACCTGGGAAGTAGCCAAGGTACCAAGTAAGGCATGGGAGTGAAAGAAAGGAAAGGTTAAAAAGAATTTTCATTTATACAAACTCCAAAGTATTTTTCTGAGGTAATGGTAGGGCTAAAAAGAAAAAAATCAAGAAAAACATATGTTTCAAGGAAAAACAAAGAAACTTAGGGATAAAGTCATTTGGGGTAGCTATCTATCCCCTGAGATAAATTTATTGTTCAAAATAAGCACAAGCAAACTGGAAAGAGCCCAATTAACAAGAGGGTACAGCAATTAGAATGCAGAAGCAAATTATGATGGTTCTTGTTATAATTTGACATGTAATAGAAATTAAGTTGTAATTGGTTTGAATATGAAATTTTGTAGACTATCTTTTGAAGTGGTGTTGATTTTTTTTTTCAATGCAATTTTCACACAGAGACAATAAATTCAGCAATAAAACATTTTTATGGTTGCTCCAGAAACAGAATTCACCCGGGGGGGAAATGATCGGATCAAGCATCCGGAAGTGTGTGTGGGATCAGGGCCAGCACGTGACCATGGGCAGCGTCCCCAGGCTGGTCGCCAGCGAGTCTCAGGGCACAGGTTTTGCTGGGGGGGGATACAGCCACCATCCTGCCAGCTCCCAGGGAAGCATCAGCCTGGCTTTCCTGAGGAAACCAGCACATGAGAGCACCTAGGGGTCTCTCATTGTCTGTGTTGTCTGTTTTGGTTTTAACTATCTACCTCGTTAAGATTTTATAAACATTACAAAATCACTTTTCTAGCAGCCACAGCACACACTCATATTCTAAAGGAACTCCCAATTTATTTATTCGATGTAAAAATGCGCAGTTTTGCATATTTAAATCTCAACACAAACATTTCTGGATCCTTTCCCACGAGAAGGCTATGGTCACACCTAATGTTTCAATCGCTTTTTGTGAAAAATGGGAGGTTTGCTTCAAAGTAGCTTCGTAGGTTTCCTTGACCACCTTCCCAATTCCGTTGGTCAGTGTATTCATTGCTCATTCTCCTGAGAGCACCTGATCTAATAAGCTGATGCATCGATCCTTCACACCAGGGGGGGTCATTCGAAGAAAAATATTCTTACTCTTGTCTTTACCCCCAGGTGGATGTACCCATTTGCACTTGCAGGCCTGAGATGGACCATGTCTCATCATTCACCCTTTTCCCCCTTTGAAATACATACCTCAGTTACTTAAGAAAATTTATAATAGTAATCACTTGGTTTGAAGCTGGGCAGATTTACATTTGAATCCTGATTCTGAGTCTTAGTAGCTTTTGACTTTGGGAAATTTCCTTAGCCTCTTTGAAAAGCAATTTCGTTATATCTTATACATACCTATTGGGTAGTTCTAGTTACCTCACTGATATGGGGAAGATTAAATAAGAAAACACCTGTATGGCAATTAGCACATCATAGTGCTCAACAAATGTTAGTTTCCATTATCCCTCGCCTTCATATCCATTTGTTGGTCTTAACTTTATATCCAACCTGCTTTGCTTTTCAAAGTCAAAGTTCACCAGCTGCTATGTGATCCACTGGTATGCTTTGGCCATATGGTCTCAGGAGCAGAAGGAACTTGACAGCTTTTCGTGGGGGCTGGCCAGTGTCTACACCTGCCCTTGCTCCTGCTCTCACAGCCGCACCTCCATGCATCCAAGCCGACCTCTTTCCCTTCCTGCTCCACCCTCCACCATTTCCCTCTTAACTTTGAGGGACTCAAAAGAAAAAGAAATGCTACAGGCATTTCCTTTCTTGGAGATTATTATTTTTGGAGATAAGGAATTAAGAGCCCTGCTGAGAATCAAGGCCAGGAAGGATGAATGATTTTGATGAAGGTAGTTCATCCGTGTCCCAGAAATCATACCCCAAAGGCACTGCCTACTCAGCTTCCTCCCAAGTGGCCTGGTCAGGAGAAAGCAGGAGAGGGAAACACCCTTTCCCACCATGGTACGCAAGAGACTGAGCTTCGGCAGACCAAAGCGATGTTAGGAGGATGCACGGTATGCATATCCTGATCGGGACTGATAGATTATTTCCAAAAGATTAAGTAGTCCAAAAGATTTTCCCCTAATGCTTTTCTACTTGGAATTTCCCTTCCCTGGAAACATATAATGATCAATTTTAGGTTGGAGATCAAGACCCCCAGACTGCTCAAAGTATCTCTGAGGAAATAAATCCATTGACATCAATCTATCCTTCCAGTCTTAAAGTCCCTGCCCTTGCTCCTTAACTTTTTATTGTCTTTTAACTTCTGGAGAAACTTCATTCTCTTGTCTGTGCTGCCCTTTTTAACAAGCAGGTGCTGCCATGAAGCATTTTACTTGATGGTGTTTTTAAGAAAAGGTAATTTAATCAGCATGTGTAATTTTCTGCTCCCTTGCGATTCATTGCCTCTGATGCCATCTCCTGAAAACAACTTTTTTTTTTTCCATTTAGTTCAATTTTTACAGAGCTGTGGGGAAACTCTATTATGCTAATGATGAGGCAGATAAGTGGTTTACTCAAATTAAATTAGCAAAACACATCCAATTACTCTACAACCATTCTGAACTTAACAAGAAGAATCATTATCAGTACAGATGAGGTAAGGCCTGTTGTGCTTTGTTTTGTTTTTTAATTTTGTATTTACCCTTCTTTGGAGAAAAGCTCATCTGTGCCAAAAAGTTCCCATCAAAACGGATGATGGTTGGTTAGTTAAAGTCAACTTCCCTAAACTGAAAGCTGGCATGAAGACAAAGTTGGTGATTCAGACTGTCTCTCAATTAGAGTCCTATAAAGTTATAACCCTAAGCCTGTGGCTTTAACTATAAGAATTACATCTCAAAATAACTACTCTCTCAGCTTTATCTGTAAAGCCAAGCATTATTTCTCATTGTAAATTTATCATTGCACATTTCTTATATTATTTTAGTTGTCTTGGAAATGAAATTCAGAGATTGTGCATTTTAATATTGCCTTCCAATAAGAATCCTAGGCAACAACTTCACATTAATTCATTTTGCAAACATTTGAAGAACATCATTTGCATGCCAAATTTGTATGCAGGGCCAGTGGGGGCTGAAGTTACCACAAGGAGGGAGCTCTTCAGACTTATCTGAAGTGAAGGAGGAGAGACAGAGCTGTTAACAAATGCAAAACAAGCATATAAATCCTGTAAAATAGTCACGCACACCCTTTTATGGAAACCTGGAGGAGAGTATGCTTAATTCTGACCTGTGTGGTACAAAAGGAAGGATTGGAGACACTTAAGCCTGATAACAGTGAAGCAGATAGCAAGGCAAGAGAAGGAAATTCAAGACAAGTAAAAAAGAATCAGCAGAGGCCTGAGTTGAGAAAATGCATAGTTTGATGACTTTTTAAGGAAAAGCAAAAAGCCTTTGTGTGGTCAAAGTACAGTATGAGCGGTGAGAAAGTGAGGAGCATGAAATAGTCAATCAAAGATGGTATCAAGCTTTCTGACTTTGGTGGGCAGGTGTGGAAATCACAGTACGGAAAGTATTTTTGGCATGTAAATTTCATTAAAAGACTACATAGTATCATTCAGAATATTTAGTCATATTTAACCAACAAATCATTGATGTCTACTGCCTGATTACCCAAACTGTGAATTTGTATCTATGAATTGAGAATTAACATCACACTTTGGTCCACTGAAACAGTCACAAATTAGTTTTTATTTCTTTTTTATTCTAGATGACAGTTTCGTCCTTGATGTCTATTTTCCAAAGATAATAATCTCTTCATTATTTCAAAAATATCTCATGGGAATCTATCCTGGGGATGCAAACATTTTCCCATCTGTAGAATCAGAGCTAAGGTATAATTTATATAAATGCTACCTTCTCAAACACATTTATGAAAATGCTTTTATTTCACACTATTGAGCTCATCAATTCTTGTTTATTTTTCACTGTTATTTTATTTTATTTTATTTTATTTTCTGCTCTTATACCAGCTTTATTGGTGGCTATGTAGGTCTCTCAGGCCCCAGCTGGTTGCTCAGGCCAGCCTCTTGCTCACATGCTCATAGGTCACGCCTCCGATGGTGGAGATCTCCACCAGCTTGCCATCCACGATCTCCGAGGTCTGGTGATAGTTGGGGAAGTCCACCACCACCTTCCCGCCCTCCATCCGCACGGTGGCCTTGAACTTCTTGCCCCCCATGGTCTCTATGTCGCTCTTCTTGTCAATGGTGAACTTGTTGGTCATGGAGTGGCCCCTGGGGTAGGGCTGGGACCAGGTGAAGTTCTGCCCATCCTGCTGTACCTCTGTGACGATCTTGAAGTTGCAGCCTTTTTCAATGGCTTCGCTGGGGAGCCCGAGGCACTTCATGAACTCGTCATAATTCTTCTCACTCTCCACCTCATACCTGCTGTTGAAGGCTATGCTGCTGGAATATCCCGTATTCGGAGACTATGGACTCCACTGACCGATAAATAAGTCTTCACTGCTGGGGTGACTTCCTTGAGAATCACTGTTATTTTTAAAAAGAAGTTGTGGGTTCACAGAGCAATCAGGTATAAAATATAGGATACCGTACTGTATTTTGGGTATATATACTCATACACCATCCTATTATTAAACTTTTAACAGGTGTGGAATATTTGTTACAATGGATGAAAGCAGTTTTTATAATTGTACTACTAACTATAGTCCATAAACTTAGGGTTCTCTATTTGTTCAGTGCAGTTCTGTGGATTTTTTTTGGATGCTGTATAGCGGGTGTGCTGGTTTGAAAGGATGTATGTACCCTAAAAAAGCCATGTTTTAATCTTAATCCCATTTTGTAAAGGCAGCCGTTTCTTCTAATCCCTACTCAGTAATGTATGTTTGAAACTGTAATTAGATCATCTCCCTGGACATGTGACTCTATCTAGAGTGGTTGTTAAACTGGATTAGGTGGAGACATGCTCCGCCCATTCGGGTGGGTCTTGATTGCTTTACTGGAATCCTATAAAAGAGGAAACATTTTGGAGAAAGCTGAAAATTCAGAGAGAGCAGAGAATGCTGCAGTTCCAAGAAGGAGAGTGTCCACCAGCTAGCGGTTTTTGGAGATGAAGAAGGAAAATGCCTCCCGGGGAGCTTCATGAAACAGGAAGCCAGGAGAGAAGGCTAGCAGTTGATACCATGTTCACCATGTGCCCTTTCAGCTGAGAGAGAAACCCTGACTGTGTTCGCCATGTGCCTTCTCACTTGTGAGAGAAACCCTGAACTTCATCAGTCTTCTTGAACTGAGGTATCTTTACCTGGATGCCTTTGATTGAACGTTTCTATAGACTTGTTTAACTGGGACATGTTCTCGGCCTCAGAACTGTAAACTTGCAACTTATTGAATTCCCCTTTTAAAAAGTCACTCCATTTCTGGTGTATTGCATTCCAGCAGCTAGCAAACCAGAACAGCGGGGGTCACATTTCATTGTTTTTCCATGTGAGAATCCTGTTATTGCAGCACCATTTGTTGAATTGTTTGTTTGTTTTTCTTTGTTTCTTTGTTTTGGGAAGTGCATGGGCTGGGAATCAAACCCAGGTCTCCTGCATGGCAGGCAAAAATTCTACCACAGAACTACCCTTGCAGCCTCTCCATGGATTTAAAAACAAAAATAATGCTGTTACCATATGGGCTGGTTTGACCTTTTGTGTATCTCCAAAAAGCTATGTTCTTTAATCCTCATTCAGTATTGCTGGGTGGGATATTTTTCATTGTTTCCATGGGAATGTGATCCACCCAATTGTGGGGGTGGTACTTTTTGATTAGATGGTTTCCATGGAGATGTGTCTCCTCCATTCAAGGTGGGGTTGCTTATTGGAGCCTTTTAAGAGGGAACCATTTTGGAAAAAGCTTCAGAGCCAACAAATCACACACAGCCAGAGACCTTTGGAGATGCAGAAGGAAAACACCCCCAGGGAAGCTTTATGAAATGAGGAGAGAAGGCTAGCAGACATTGCCGTGTACCTTTCCAACTTACAGAGGTGTTCCAGGTGGCATCAGCCTTTCTTGAGAGAAGGTAGCCTCTTCTTGGTGCCTTAATTTGGACATTCTCATAGCCTTAGAATATAAATTTACAACTTAATAAATTCCCTTTTTAAAAGCTGCCTGGTTCTGGTATATTGTATTCCAGAAGCTTTAACAAACTGAAACTCCATATATACAATCTAAGATTTCCTCTTTTAACTATATTCAGATATACATCTCAGTGCTGTTAATTATGTTCACAATATGCTATGCCACCATCACCACCATCCATCACCAAAACATTTCTGTTGTTCCAAAGAAGAAATCTAAACATTGTAAGCATTAACCTCCCATTCTCTATCCCTATTCTGTCCCTACGCAACCTATATTCTTGATTCTGACTCCATGTGCTTATTTATTCTAATTTTTTTCACATCAGTGAGATCATACAATATTTGTCCTTTTGTGTCTGGCTCATTTCACTCAACATGTTATCTTCAAGGTTCACCCATGTTGTCACATGTATCGGAATTTCATTGCTTTTACAGTTGAAAACTATTCCATTTTACATATGTACCATATTTTTGTTTAACCATTCATTCATTGATGACACTTGGTTTGCTTCCATCTTTGGGCAATTGTGAATAAGCCTGCTAGGATCATCAGTATGCAAATAACTGTTTGAGTCACTGCTTTCAATTCTTTGGGATATATAGCTAGTAGTGGAATTGCCAGGTCAGATGGTGTTCTATTTTACTAGCTGCCAGAATGCAGTATACCAGAAATGAAATAGCTTTTTAAGAAGGAGAATTTAATAAGTTGCAATTTATAGCTTTTAGGCCATGGAAATGACCTAATTAAAGCAAGTCTATAGAAAGGTCCAGTCTAAAGCATCCAGGGAAAGATACCTTGATTCAAGAAGACTGATGAAGTTCAGGGTTTCTCTCTCATGTGGAAGGGCACATGGCAACCACAGCATCATCTGCTGGCTTCCTCTCCAGCTCTCCAGAAGGTGTTCTCCTTTTTCATCTCCAAAAGTCACTGGCTGGTGGACTCTCTGATTTGTGGTTCTGCAGCATACTGAACATTTCTCATGGCTGTCATCATTCCCAAAAGGCATTCTCTCCAAAAATGTCTCCTCTTTCATAGGATCCCAGTAAACTAATCAAGACCCAGGTACAATGGGTAGAGACATGCCTCCATCTAATCAAATATTAATATCCACAATTGATTGAGTAACAGCTCCATGGAGATAATCTAATTAAAGTTTCCAACATACAGTATTGAATAAGGATTAGAAGAAATGGCTGCCTTTACAAAATGGGATTAAGATTAAAACATAGGTTTTCTAGGGTACATAAATCCTTTCAAACCAGCATAGATGGCAATTCCATACTTAAATTTTGGAGGAACGATCAAACTGTCTTCCAAGGCAACTGTACCATTTTACATTGCCATCAGCAATGATCAAGCGTTCCTATTTCTCCTCATCTTCTCCAACACTTATGATTTTCTGTTTTTGCGATAGCAGCATTCTAATGTGTGTGAAATGGTATCTCGTTGTGATTTTGATTTGCATTTCCCTAATGGCTAATGAAGTTGAGTATCTTTTTATGTGCTTTCTGTTAGTTTACATATCTTCTTTGAAGAGATGACTGTTCAGGTATTTTGCCCATTTTTTAATTGGGTCACTTGTCTTTTTGCTGATAAGTTGAAGGAACTCATTATATATTCTGGATGTTGTACCTTATCAGATATATGGTTTCCAAATATTTTCTCCAACTGTGTAGTTGTTGTTTTACTTTTAGAGTAAACTCCTTTGAAGCACAAATTTTTTTTTTTTTGATGAGGTCTTATTCATCTATGTTTTTCTTTTTTTTAATTTAATAACCTCAAACCTTGAGTTTTGTTTAATAGCTTCCAACATAGCCTTAAGAAGAAAATTCTTTCCACTGATTGAATCTCAAACCAGGAATCTGTCTAGGTCGACATGCTCTCCCTTATCACCTTTCCTTCTGAGCCACTGCCATACTAATTCTGTGGAATTTTATCTCTTCAACATCCTTTCACTCCGTATACCTCACTCCACCACCTCCATTCATTTACTTCAAACCACCTCGCAACTATAACAGCATTTTAGGTGGTATCTCTGCCTACGGACTTGCTCCCTCAATCCATTTCCCCATACTGTCTACAAGGTGAGGACATTCCTATGAAAATCTAATTATGTCATTCTACTGCTGTTTCCCACTGTGACTGCCCATTTCTGCTAAAATATAGCTTAAGCTCATCACAGAATACACCATCCTGTACTGTATTCAGCTTTTCTCTCCAGACTCATTGGTTACAGCTTCCTGTAGCCATCCCTCCCACACTGTGTTTTTGCAATGTTGGAACACTTATAATTTCTCATACTCTAACCATCATAGGCTGATTCCCTAACCCATAATACATCCCCCAGATCTTCCTTTGCTCATCTCCTACTTATCCTTTATTGATCAATTTCATCATCAGAGCCTCAAGAAACCCTTCCTTTACTATATAGAATAAGTAAACTGACTCCTGTTTAGTTTCTTGGTTGCTAAAACAAATACATGCAAAGAGTTAGCTTAAACAATGGAAATTTATTTGTCACAGTTTTGAGGCTAGAAGTACAAAATCAAGTTGTCATCAGGGCAATGTTTTCTCCCAGAAGACTGGTATTCTGGGGCTGGCTGCTGGTGATCTTTTGTCCTTGGCTTTTCTGTCTTGTGACAGCTTCTCTTGGCTTCTCTCAGTTGCATTGACCTCTGCCTTCTTCCTATGGCTTCCATTATGCTTCTAAAGGACTCCAGTAATACACTAAAAACCCATTTTGATTCATTTGGGCCACACCTTAACTGAAGTTACCTCATCCCAAGGTCTTATTTATAATGGGTTCACACTCACAGGAATGGGTTAAGATTAGGACCATGTTTTTCTAGGGTGCATAGTTCTAAATCACCACACTCTCCTTTACAATCCTGTAGCAATCTATGGTATAGCTCCCTGATATGCTACTCATGCTGGTTTGAATTTCTGAGGACTGAAACTGTTTCTTGTTCCTAAAAGTATACTCCTAATTATCTAGTACAGTGATTTATACATAGACCCAAGATACAAGTGTATTAAGTGCTTAAAATAATTGACCGATTCTTAATAAATTTTTTGAAACAGTGGAACTTGGCACCCTTTCCATCTTTTGACAGATACCACCCAGAAGTTCTTCTTTATGGCATTTGTCTCTCCCTTTGACACAAATTTGCCCAGCATACCCTGATTTTTTGAGAAGTTTGAGAGTTTTAAACACCTAAGAAATCAATAAAATACTAGATGTGCTCAATTTCCAAATCTTTTCCATTCTCAAATATATAACTCTTCAATATCACCTCATCATAGCCTTTGCTGCCCTGAATTACTCATATAGTTCTCTCATACCTGCTGAGCAGTTAGCCATTTTATCAGTTGTAAAAATGCAGTTTCCAATTTTTGGCAGTCAATTTCATTTCTCTTTATTGGCTTAAGTTCAAACCTTCTCCCTTTGACCAGTGATTCTTCTCCTGTGTTTTCAAAGTTACCAATTACCAGCTTTCCAATTCTGGCCTGAGATGCTGATCTTTGAAGTTCAGCTCCCTATGAAAAAATAAGTATGTTTTCCCTATAAATTTACTTTATATTTAAATAACTTATTAAACACATTTTATTATGAAATATAACATACATACAAAAAAGCAATAAATTTCAAAGTACATTTTAACAAGTAGTTTTAGGACAAACTTTGAAGTATGGTAGACCCACCATTTCAGATGTGTTCTTAGACACTGGAGACTAAAAAACAGTGTCAATATAATGATTCAGTAGTCATACTCATTTGTCAAAGCCTATCTTATCTGATACAATTCTTCCTTCTCCTTTGACTCTTCCCTCACTCTTTACGGGATATTTGGCCATACTGATTTCTTCATGTTGAAAAGAGGTGTTGACATTACGGGGTAAGGGGATGCAACTGGTTGATGCACTTGGCTTCCTTATGGCTTTTGTCTGGGTAACTCTGGGTTTCTGACCTAGAAACCACATGGAAGTTTCAGGTTTCTGAAAAATAAACGTAGTGAGTGAAGCTTTTATAGAGTGTCAGATAGAGCCCTGGGTATTCTTTAAGGTTTATAGGTATATTGTTGGTTGGGGCTTGACATACCATGGCAATTAGCAATATCTAACTGAAGCTTGCATAAGAGTTACCTCCCAAGTAGCCTCTTAACTCTATTTGAAATCTCTTAGCCACTGATTTCTTGCTTTGTTACATGTCTTTTCCCCCTTTTAATCAGGTAGGTATTGTTAATCCCATGGTGCCAGGGCCAGGTTCATGTCTGGGAGTCATGTCTCATTTAGCCAGGGAGACTTACATCCCTGGATATCATGTCCCACAAGGGGGTAGGGTATTGATTTTCCTTGCAGAGTTGGGCTTAAAGAGTGATGGAGGCACATCTGAGAAGAGATTCTCTGATAGTAACCCTTAGACATTATTACAGGTAGGCTAAGTTTCTCTGTTACACATATAAGTTTCCTAAGAGCAAGCCTCAAGATCAAGGGCTTGGCCTGTTAACATGGGAGTCCCTATTATTTGAGAAAGTATCAGGGATTTTCCAGGTGAGAAAGCATAATAGTTCCATACTTTTCTCCCAGACCCTCAAGGGACTTTGCCAATACTTTTTAATTATCTGCCCAGCATACTCTAGAATATATCTGGATAGTACATTAAGCTATACAGAATTACAAGACCTCATTCCCAAAATTAGGCTCCATATAGCTAAGTACATTTTAAGCTCTTATATAATGTCACCATCCCAAACACAATGTTAAATATGCAGTTGGAA
Organism: Tamandua tetradactyla; assembly: GCF_023851605.1. Classification (NCBI taxonomy): domain Eukaryota; kingdom Metazoa; phylum Chordata; class Mammalia; order Pilosa; family Myrmecophagidae; genus Tamandua; species Tamandua tetradactyla. The sequence goes on along the minus strand of NC_135331.1, from coordinate 184,320,184 downwards.
AGTGGAAAGAGAATTCTCTTAAAGTTCCAACTGACTGCACCCAGTCATAAAGGAGAAAGTACCATCAAATTATGTTAGGATCTATTGCATTCTAGATTTAACCTGCCTACCTAGAAAGGCTTTGCTAATTCTTTAAGATCATCAAGTCACCCTATAGGGGTAAGCCAGTAGCAATCTACTTATCATTAACTCAGATTATGAAGGAGATCCTGCATCCTCCAGAAAATATCTAACCCCTTCTTAATTGAATTGGTCTATGAGCCAGTAGCATTGGCCTTATGTGAAAACTCGTTAGAAAAGTAGAATCTCAAACCCAGTCCAGATCAACTGGATTATAATTTGTCTTTTAACTGAAATCCTGGGCTATACATGCATATTAAAATCTGGGAATTTGAGGTACTCTCATGGGTCATTCATTGGGAAACCGAGTGTGGACTGGGAACTTCCAGGCTATCTTGTTAGTGAGAAATATTTTGAGCGTCCCACGTTGTCCTGCTCTGATCACATTCAACTCACACTGTAAGGACCCCACTACAAGATGAGAAACTTTAAATCACAGAATTCAGATGCCTAATATTTCAGTAGATTGTGCAACTTGCAGAAACTGAGAAAAAAGGAGTCTCTTACAGGGGAAAAGATGACAGAAGAGCCAGATATGAAGCACCGAATTAATCTTCATTGTTCTGCAATGGAGATTCTGTTGCAAAAGGAAATTCTGTTGCTGCCCTAAATTGGCTGCAAATATATTCACTGAGTCAGGAGATGAGAGAAAAGAGCACAATGTATAATTTCTTCATAACAGGAATGTCATTTTAAAGTTGGAAAAAATAAAATCCAAGATGATATTAATTTAGAAAAGTTTGTTCCTTTATAAATGGCCTTTGGGGATATGAAATGAAATGAGAGAACACGGACCATAAAATTGTCTCTACAGAAATTCCTCAAGATGAGATATTTTAAGTCTAAGAACTAAACAATATAAATATATAACTGCCACACATGTGCAGAATATTATGCATTCTCAGTTACAAATAAGAGTGAAAACCAGAATGTCCTGAGCATTTCCTTATACTGAAGAGGACATTCTAATCCTGCATGGATCAATTATTAGCTAATCCCTCACTTAAATTTCATTTTCTTTTTCTTCACATTTACTATTATATTTTAACAGAAAGTATATTTAGATTCTCTAGCTTTATGTATTTCAAAATCAATTACTTTTTCAATAAGATTTTTAAAAGTTAGTAAAAATCAGTGTCAGCTAGAATCTTTGCACAGAATTGAGCCTCTGATTCTATCTTGCATGTGTTGATTCAGGCCTCAAGTACTGATGGATCTCAGTTTCCTGAGCTGCTGAGGAGAGAGGATGAAGTCAAGGTGAGGAAAGGACGAGACTCTAAGTGGCAATGACCATGGCTAAAAAAGGCTTGGTGATTTTGAGTGGGAGAAGTTGATGCTACTCAGTCGTCTGGGAGGGCTATGTCCACAGCAGTCCTCGTGGCCAGATTTACTGGCCCTGGGATGTCAGTATGAATATGAAGATATGAACCCTTTCATGGTCAGAGCTGTAGACACAGCTGCTGATACAGGAGATGGAATTCAGGTTCCCAGAAGGGAGGCTGCTAAGTGACGCCAGGGATGACATCTGGCTTAAACATAATGGGCTGGTTTTCCTGAAAGGGTCATATGTCAGAAGGTATGTGGAATGCACTGGAGGGGAACAGCTTTTAGAAGAGGGATGTCAGTGAGAAAAGGCTCCATAGGCTGGAGCAATGACAGCAATTTCAGATCTTGCCCCTTGGGAGAACCTGAGGTTTCTGGGCTAAGATTCAGAATAAATCATTGTTCCAATTCATTTTTTAATTGATTCTGGCCATGATGGAACTGAGCCAACAGGGAAAGGATATCTCATTGTCAAAAGTTGAACTTACATTTGGATATCATGTATTATAAAAATAAATCACTTATCTGGCCAGACTTCTTATTCTGGATCATTCACTGTATCTATTCAAACAAAGGATTATTTTGATGACTAATGATTACTCATCAAGCCACGTGATGTAAGTTCATTTTTAGGTGCTATTCGGCATCTTCCGTTACTCTGTGTTAATCTTTATCCTGTCTCTGTTCTTGATGGCGGTTACTAGCGGTCACCTTATTTTGCTCTCTGTTTTCTCCCTGCAATTTGACCTCCCTGATAACAAGAGCTTTGTTGTCTTTACTATCCCCATATCCAGAACAGGGAGCAGCACATAGTAGGTCCTCAATAAACGTCTGAATAAATACATTTAGATTGTTTCACTGACTTTTGAATGTATTGATATATTACTATTGTCAGACATACCAAAGCACAGCAACATACTGCTGCTTTCTTTTACTGTTGATAGAGATATACTGAGGCTGATTGTAATGACAATAAACAAATAAATGACAAAAGTTCTCCTACAAAGGAATACCAATCATAGCAAGAATGGCAAATCAAAGTAAGAAGAAGGATTTTTAAACACCCATTTGATTAGTTATAGATTTTATGAAGTTTTCATTTCAGCTTCCCCTTCCCCATATCAATATAATATTAAATTTTTTGCTTAGATCACTATTTAGTGTCTGAATCGTTACATCCATGAAGGTGTTTGTAATAACTGAATGTTGTTTTTAATATAATGATATAATATAGCTTTTTTTTCTACTTAGTTTCATTTCTTTCTGGTGCTAATCCTTCCCATACCTTCCAGTAGTCCCTCAGTATCATTTTCAACAATATCGGTTGTGAGTGGAATGTAATCTGGAGGGTGTGTGTCATGCCTGGACACCTACTCCTCTGTCTGCTGGCCCGCTGCCATCCTGGAGTATGGTCGTCTCATCTTTGGCACCCCCTTTGGTGTTTCCTAGGTTGGATTCCCTTATCGCATGTCTTTTTCTCTCTTGATTTATTTTCCAGTTTTGCTGGTTGTGAAGGCACTTCTTCCAATACTGTGTAGGGGACAAAGTGCTGTGTAAATTATAAAGAGATTATTTGCCTTTTCTGGATTCTTTATGCAGTGCAGATAATAGAGGGGTCATTCGCTGAAAATTCCTTCTGCGTCCTGAACCTGTGTTCCCAGGACATGCAGGGACTCACTCCACAGTTATCACCTGGGGCTACTCCGCTTTGTTGGAACTCCTAACTCTGTACCCCGTGGACCCTCTCTCTCTCTTAGTTTCTTCCCTTCGTTTTTTTAGGGGGAGGTGGGGATGATATACTCTCAGAATTTACAGAGAAAGAGGGCAAGGGCGCTCAGAAGGATCGGTTTGAAACCTGCATGTCTGAAGGTTTGTGGGGATGTGCCTGGGTCGGTAGCCGGTGCTCTCAGGTTTTCTGAGACTGCTCTTTTATCCCACGTCTGCAAGTTCTGGCAGCCAGTATTGGGTGACTCGAGAAGAGGCTGAGCCAGCGCCCAGAGGGCAGTGTATAAAAAACGTCACCTAATGCCTCTGTTTCCAATGGGAAAGAAACCAAGGCCTTGACTGTTTTCACATTTTGTCCCGGAGACAAAGATTTAATGTTGCTCCTATTTAGAAACACACTGCGCCACGGTGCCAGGGCGGGTCAGGGCATGGAGGCCAGGAGCCTCGTAGCAGCTCAGGCTATGACACTTTCTCAGAGAAAGTGCACTTAAGTCTTCCTTATGCGAGTACCCCGATTGCACAAAGTAGTATGTGGGGCTGCCATATTCTGAGCCTTTTGAAAAATCTTCAGAAAAAACTTGATTTTAAGCTTTCCTCTTCTGTTACTTAGGATTTAGTCCCTCAATTAATTCCTCAATTTTTTTACTTTTTTATTTTTTTCGCTTTCTAGCTTCCAAAATTCTTTGATCATTTCTCCTCTTCTATCTCTTTTTTTGGGTTAATATATTTGTAAATATTGAAAGTCTATGTGGTAGTTTTAGCAGGAGTTTGAGGTTTCACTTAAATGTATATGATCAAGGCACTTCTAACCTACAATTACTGTATGGCCTTTCTCTTAATTTAATGTCTCTTGTTTACACTTGAGTTAGCAGCACAGCATGCTCCAGCTTTCCTTGATAAATAGCAATGTTGTGTTTATCGCTATGATACACATCGAGGAACACATAAAAGAAATATCTCATTATATTTCCATAATGCTATATGGTCTGAGTGAAGCTGGCAAAATAGCTCAATGACTAATTAACATTTCACTTCCCATCTAGATATTTTGGTCTAACTGAATGGCAGATCTTGTTATGAAAGCCCCTTGATAGTCACAAAAATAAGAGTGATGCCATCAGCTCCTAAGGCTGCTGTCTCATCATCCCCCCAGAACCTGATGTTTTCACCTCTCTAAAGTTAAACCCAATACTTTATGATAGAAACAAATGACTGATAAGAGACTAAAGTGCTACTTTAGCCATTTAGACTTGCATGTAGAATAAACTTATCCCGAAAGCTTAAAAATAAAAAGAAATAAGGATTGGGGACATACAGTGGCATGGTATCTGTAGTTTCTTCTCTGCCTCTGTGTTACATGGATCCATCTTAATAACCCAACATCTTTCTGTAAAATTGACGGAAAGTGTTAATCACTTGGATGACTCTACCTTGGAAAGCTGACGCTTCTGTTCCAGACTTGTAAAGACATGTAGATAATTTCAAAGAGTTACCAATACAAGACTCCAAGAAATCTTAAAGAGAAGTCTGAAGTCAGGGTCTAAGGCGTTACCTTTATCAAGAGCTGAGTTTGATACATAAAGGGATTCTACTTCTCATTTATCTAAAGAAAAGTATCTGTGGAAACTTGTTTGTACAAATGGGACTTGATCGTTGAATGGCCCAGTAGATCTTGCCCATATACAGAAAATGATTTAGGACAATTCCAAACAAATATTGCCTTATCTTCTGCTTCCATGAAACATACCAAAGATGTTGGGAATATCAACATTCTAATATCAACCAAGTTTTATTTTGGCTCCTTTACCAAAGAACAATCCAGTGAAATTTTCATTCAGGCTCTCTAAACTAATACGTAAAAAGCTAAATTGAAATTTTATAGATTTGGTCCAGCCTTCACGTTTTGTTTATAATATTTTATCCTTTTGGGGGGGCTTATAATCTATTATATTTGTTTCTATCTTGGGCTTATTATTTCCATTATTGAATCTTTTTGAAATTACTCAGTATTTTTTTCATCATCCAGTAAGCTGCATGTATATAGTTTGTGCATATATTATCAAATATAGTCAAAATGGATGAATTTGTGAGTACATTTTTCAAAATTAAGGGAAGATGCCTCATGTTGTCTCATCGTTTAATTGTGGAATTTTTCTACAATAGTTCTTAATAAGTCATGCTATCTATTCTTCCTGATTTCAAGTTTTCAGGGAAAGACTTTTATCTTAGCATTGACCTCTGCTTATTTGCCAACATTTTTTGTAGACTTAATAAAAAAGACACTCCGGAGGCTTTCCCCTGTCAGAAAAAAGATCATGCCTCAGTCCAATAAGAATGTTGACCCAACATAGAAACTTAATATATCCCTTGAAAAATATTTCCTCTAGGAAATTTAAAGGAGTGTAGAGGAGGATGAAATTGAAGTGTGCTTTTGTACTTTTCTTTCTCTCCAGATATATAGTTTTAACATGTATAGTATTTTTATATGGGAAAAATTTACAATTACCATGAATCTTTTTTTTTTGTACGGGCAGGCACTGGGAATCGAACCTGGGTCTCCAGCATGACAACCGAGAACTCTACCTGCTGAGCCACCAAGGCCCGCCTAATTACCATGGATCTTAAAGAGATTAAAAGCATCACATAACATACAGTGTCTCATAATATAATAAGGTCTGCTTAAGTGGATTTCTCTATGCATTTCCCTAAAAAAAAAAAAAGAGAAAAACATAAGCCAAGAGAAGAAATAAATGCAGGCATAGTATTCACACATGGAATAACCAAGAGATGCAAAATACCACAAAGTAAAGAAATAAACACAAGAAAGAAATATTGCTGATTTTGTAACTCACATCAGAGTTGAGAGTCAGAAAAATATTGCGGGAAATAAAAGAGAGGGGGCAGGCCACAGGGAATGGAAAACAGGTAAGTCACCGTAAGAAATAGAGTGTCTCACCGTAGTTGTCGATGTATTGAGAACGTGCCTGATGCCCTATAGAGCAGAGCACAGCTGCTGCAGAGTGGAGAGGAAGCACATAGAGGTGGGACTGGACGTGCACCACAGGGAAGGCCTCTGGGCTAGAGCGAGTTTCAAGGCAAAGGCACCCAGTGGAGACCTGGCAGGAAAAGGCAAGAAGCAAGCAAGCAATGGGAATTCAGACAAAAAAACAAGTGTCACGGTATTAGAAAACATACCAAACCTTTAATCTGCAAGCAAACTCACACACACAATCTCTATTAGTAAAGAACCTGCACTTTTATATGCAGATAAAAAAAAAGCACACCCTTGAACTGGGACTCTGTTAAACCATTCACACTCTGCGCTTCTCTCTATATCATCTGTCATATTACTGACAGCCCAGGAAAACCTAAAACTCTTCGAATTGACCAGAAAAGGCATATATCGTCCGAGTCAACCTACTGTGAGAAGAAAACAAACAACAAATCAGAACATTTCAGATGCCTCCCCCAAAACAACTGTTTAAAGTACAGGACAATTATAATACCACACCCTAATTTGGATTAAACTATTCAAAGAAAAATTTTCAGATTGGTTAACAAAGTGAATCCCAAATCAATGGATACCTAAATCAAAGTGATTCGGAGAGGTTAAAAATAGAGATAGTCGAGGGTATACCAGTCACTTAAGTAATAAGAAAATCAAAGCAGGAATCCTTTAGAATATCCCTGATAGAGACAAAAGGTAGAATTCAGCTAAAATTATTAAAACAAGACAGAGAAAGTCACTTTGTACTCTACAATGAAGCTATATTGGTTATGAATGCCTATGTACAAAATAAGATGGAACCACCTTCCTAAAGCAGAAATCTCAAGAAACACAAGAGAACTAGAAACATACCCACAAATAACAGATGTTAACCCACAGTTCTTATTTTAAGAGGGGGTCACATAGAAAAAAACTAATAATTAGGAAGACGGAAGGCATAAACAACACAATCATTAAAGTAGAGCTCATGAATACATAAAACTAAAATCACACAAAAATAGTGCATCATAAAGCACCCTAAAATAGAGAATATGCCTTATAGTCAAATGCACTTAGGGCGTTCATAGTATACATAACATACATCAGATTGAAAAAGAAAACCTCAATCAGTTTCACAAACAGAAATGATAAGAACAGAATTCCTTAATCAAAGTAAAATAAGACAGATGTAGTAACAAATATTATTGGAAAGACTCTCCCTAAATAAATAAATAAAACCTATTTTTAAAAAGAAGCTGTTCATAAAGAGAAAATGTAATATAAATTGGAGAACTTACCATTAAAACTGAAATAATTTAATAGTCAAATTCCCAACCCAAAACTCTAGAAAAAGAACAGTTAAATAAACCAAAAAAAGCAGAACAAAAGAAATTGTAATGAGAAAATAAGAAATCAATGAAATAGAAACTATGAAACAGAAATAATAAATATAGCAAAATGTTGTTTAAAGAGAGAGGAAGAGAAAGCATAAGCAGAAACAGGTAAAAATGATGAAGAATCATTTATCAAGATAGTAGCATATGTTGGTTATGTTTTTCCTTGAGAATTGGTCGTATTTCCATTCTTTTGGATATGTTAAGCAATTTTGGATTCTATTCTAGATATTTCAAATATTATGCTTTTAATTGGACCTTGGGCCCCATTACAATCTCTGGAGAATGTTCATTTTCGTTTGTTTTAGCAGGCAATCAACACAGTTAGGTATAGTCAGCCAGTTCTGTTTCATCTTCTAAGAGCAGTGGCCCAGTGTCATAGCAGTTTTCACAGCCGTTGGTGTGTTGATTTGGCTTTCCCACCACATGTTCAAGTCAGGGGCTTGTCTGGAACTTGGACAAGAGTTTATGGTTCTGTTAGGTACCAAAGTCTTAATTAAGTGTGATTGTTTGGGGGTATTCCATGCATGGAATGAGTCCAGGACATTTATCAGTTCATGCACAGTTTTTCCTTCACTCTCTGACACCCAAGGCTCCTTTGCTAGTTTCACTGGACATAAATTGAGTTATTTTCTGAGAATTTTAGCCTTCTACTCTTTTAGGCAGTTGTCAACAACTGCCTGCTTTGAGGTCAAGCAATGAGTGAAAAGAGAAAAATAAATGCAGATTCCCTCTATACTGTGCACAATAGAGACCTCTTTCCCCAGTTTCTCTTTTCAGAGCAAAGGGTTTTCTCTAAGAGGTTTTAGGTGCCCATGCTATCACTGCAGCAACCTAACAGAGTTGTTCCATGACTAAGGTTGACCTCTGGGCAGGACTGAAAAAGAAAATAGAGAAACAAAATAAACAAGGATTCTCCTCACACACTCTGGCTCACAGCAGCCATTTTTCCTGAACATCTGGCTGGAAAGATGAACTTCTGTTGGAGATTTTGCTGTCTGCATCCACTACATAAGTTTCCAAATTGGTCCACCCTTGGGTCAAAACTGGGAGATGAAGTAGACAAAAACCAAACAAAGAGTAAAGTCTTCATTGCCATGTTGGTTATTTTTCATGTTTTGACTTCCTACTCCTAATCAACCTGATATTATTCACTACTAAAAATTCTCAGGAAGTTGTTTTTTTTGTTTATTTCATCAAAAGTTTTTAAATTGTAATCAACAGGAGAGAATGATTTCAGCAGATTTCCTCCATCTTGGTTGAAAACAGAAGTCTGGTTTTTTTTTTTTAACAAGTTCATTCCTCACTAAATAGATAGATCAGTTCTGAAATCAAAGAGAACCAGTTTTAATTTGAATTCCATATACATATTTTTCTTCTTTCTACAGTAAATATTATGAAGCCTATTATAATTAAATCACAGGAAAAGCCAAATCTTACCTTGCATGAAAATGAAAGCTCAAATAAGCCCACAGACCAGTCCTGTGACTGGGAAATTCCTAATTCTTGGGATGAGTGAAATATTATTTTTATATGGCACCATTAAATAACTAAAGAGCACAACATTTCATCCTGATTATGTTTGTTTTCTTACTAAGGAACTTTTTGATATAACTTACTTTCCTCCATATACCTCCTATATCTATATTACCACATGCTTTTAAGGTTTTAAAGAGTTTAGGTGCTAGGGGAAATATTAAGACCTTCAAGTATCTCATTAAAAATCTAAACTCTGATTTTAAATTTTCCCACATATTTTCACTTTTATGCTAAAATTGAATCAATACATCGATGTTCTTATTTCTCAAATTGATGTTTTTATTCTTGTCCAAGAGGACAAGGCCAAAAACGTTTCCAGGTTGAATTATTAAGAAATAAAAAAATAGTCCAGAGTATTTTACCTGGAAGGACTATAGAATTTCCAAGTACATTGAAGGCAATAAGCTGGCTTATAAGGCATTCCAGAGATGTTGAGAGCCTCTTAAGGATAGTTGAATGATTTAATTAAGATATGCAAAATATTTAATAATTTCTGAAGGGCCATATCAGCATTAGTTATTATTTTTCTCTACTGAGATTTATATTGAAGTGTCTGCTCACATTCCTTCCATTCAGTCTCACTCTTTTTCTATGGTTGCTTGTTATCTGAATATCCTTCATCTAACTTTGACCCCTTTCCACCTGGCCACCATCTAAAACACAAGTGTGATTATGTCAATACCCTGTTTTAAGCATTTTACTCAACCTCCATTATCAAAAAGCAAAATATGTAGCATGTACATGATGCGTTGTCTTCTACAAATACACAGTCAACTAGAATATGTTCAGTTCCCAGTACATCCAGTGCTCTCTGAAACCTCTTGAGTTATCACATCGTGTTTCTTCCATCTGACCCTTCTGGCAAGCTGAAATATATCCATGAAGATGCCTCTGCCATGTCTTCCTTGATTGTTCCAGGAAGAGTTAGAAAATTCCACTTCAATCTTTCCACACATAACACATGCAATTCTATTTAATAAAGACTTACTTGGCACAGGCTCAGCTCTAAAAGCATGTTAAATGAATAGGAAGAAAAGGAAGGAAGGAAGGGAGGGAGGGACAGCTGATGGAGTTAGGGAGGGAGGGAAGGAAAAGAGGGAAAGGAAGGAAAAAATGCTGATCAGCCACAAGGGTACCAGAAATCGGGCAGACTGATGCTTAAATAACAGAAAGCTGGTCCTTCATATGTTCAAGAAATTCTGTGGAAGCCTCCAAACTTGACACTTAGGATCTCTCACCACTGAGGAGGAAAATAAAAGGCATCCTCGCCAGCAGTATTTCTCATTGCTAGGAGATTTCGTCTTCATAATTGAATCAAGGGCCTCATGTTGGGGGTTCAGTAAGTGCTTTGAATGAAACCCAAGCGAAGGGCTTATTAATAAAATTTCTACATTCCTTGATTTGAAATGTGAAGAGGCAATTTCCTATATAATTCCATTTATAAAAATGCTGTAAAGACTTTTTATATAATTATACAACACCCTTTCTATGATGATTTCTATGAAAAATTGACCTGAATGTGGTATAAATGATAGCCGAACTTCTCTTAAGCAACAAGGCTGTTTTTATCTTTCGGTCACCAGGGATTGTATAGCTAGTAGTTTTTCTCTCTTCACGGTCACTGCTGGAAAGCTTGTAATTAAATTTGAGAATTGCATTTAGCAAGAATATAGACTTCATTGCCTATATCCTGTGCATCATCTCCTTCCTGTTTACATTATTCAACCTACCTTGGCTTTTTTTTCCTCACCACTTTGAAATTCATTTATTTTCTTCTCTTCAGAAATGCAGGCAGAAAGTCTTTACCAGCTGGGTCAGTAGAGCAAAGGATGTGCAGATTTTGTTTTTTTTTTCAAAGGTCCTGCACTGCATATTGAGTGATGAATTAGAATATAATTATTGCATGGAAGAAAAAGGAAATTTGAGGGACTAAACTATCCAAAGTTTATCAGCATGAAGTCCAGCATCTGTTATGGTCATTTTTTTTTATTACTAGACCTTCAGTTTTCTGGATTATTTTTGCACTGTATGCATCAGCTCAAGATGAAAGCTTCAGAGTTTTCAAGATTTCAAGATTGCTTCATTATATACACATATACTACTATGATGCATTCCTCAAATTTACAATGACTGTAAAATTAGTATTCTGGACATTTAAATCATCATTATTGTTTAATATTAATGTTGCCTCCACCGTCTTATTCACAATTCTCAGTCTCTCTGCACCACTGAAAGTTGTGTCTTTTTTCCTAATGTTTTTTAGGAAAACATGTGTTGTCCTGTTAACACACATCTGTTATATTGTTGCTGAAGGTGGTGCTACCTCAGAAGGGATAGTAGGTTTTTTCTATTATTCTGATTTATTTGTAGACCTAGTTTTCACTACTGGCCATTTGCTGATCTTTCCCTGAATTCCATTTGGACCAAGGGATATTTCTATATAATGTTTCTTTTAATTTGCTGATGCAATATACCAGAAATAGATTGGCTTTTACAATGAGGATTTATTCGCTTCTACGTTTACTGTTCTGAGACTATGAAAATGTCCGTGTCAAGACATCAACAGGTGATGCTTTCTCCCAAAATACCGGCTACCTGTGAGCCTCAGCAACTCTGTCACATAGCCAGGCACATGCGATATCTGCTGGTCTCTTCTTTCTCTCCTGGGTTATGTTGCTCCCAGCTTCTGGCTTCAGGGGCTTCCTCTCTGTTTCTGTGGTTTCACTACTTTCTCTGTGTCCTCTCCGAGCTTCTCTTGCTTTTCCCTCTGAGCTTCTCTGGCTTTTTTCTGTGTCTTCTCTCTACGTTTTACCCTCTTATAAAGGAGTCCAGTAGGAAGATTAAGACCCACCCTGAGTGAGGGTGATCCCATCTCGAATTAAGATTTTACTCACCAATAGATCCTACTTACAATGGGTGCACACCCATGAGAATGGATTAGCTTCAAGAACATGCTTTTCAGGCTGCATCCAGCTTCAAATCATCGCAATGCTTTAAATGAAAATTCCTCATTCCTTTGACATAATTATGCAAATAATTATTATTTTGTCCTACTGGATCCCAAATCTTCAGGTCATTTGCAGAACAGAGAATAAGTCATTATATTGGTAAGAACTCTTAGAGGAGTAAATTACTGGCCCCAAATGAGAGCATCCTTCAGAAGAATACACTTATGAAACTGTTAATACAGTTGCATAAAACTGAGCGTTGTTTACGCAAAATAACAATAGTACATTATTTCTGCTAGAGGAAAACCTGATTCTCCCATACATAGAACATTTATACACCCTTCCCCCTCGCACCTAATTAAAATGTAAGTTTCATTGGAAAGGAAAACATCTAATTTATTTATCACAGTAGATACATAAATATTTATTAAATGGGATTAAATGACTTGGCAACTCTTTGAACAAAACGATGAAGAAAGATGGAATATTTGCTGGAAAAGGACAGAGTCAAAGAGGTTTTATATGTGTGTATGAGTATGTGCATTTTCACATTATTAAGACAGATTATGGCATATGAGTGTGCTGATGGAATTATTTGGGAGGGAAGAAAAATAATAAGAGCAGAGAATAAAATTGCAAAAGCAATTTAAAGGAATGAGAGGATATGGGATTCTGAGCCAAGTGGAAGCATGAGTATATGCAGAAAGACTCAGGAAGAGCACATTCTCTGAAGTAGAGGATTTGGGGCTAAGAAAATGATAAGGTTTGACTCATCCTTTTGCATCTACTTTTCTTTGGTGGTAATACCCTAGATCATCAGCTACTGATGAGGGAAAGAAAGTACAAAGGGTGAACTTTTTTGTCTCAGAGAGTAGAAAAACAAATTAACTAGGAAAGTGTAGGATTTCAATTCTGAAGACTCCTTAAAATGTGTGATTTATACATTTTGGATGGGAGTGGTCAACTTGATTTTGTGTTTTCCATCATGTTCTGCTGCTCCAATGCTAGAATGAAATGAGCAGAGAATTGGATAATAGTATGGCTGAGATTGTCGGATGAGTATGATGGAGGAAGAAAGGAATAAGAGTGGAGGCAGGTGAATGATGCTAGTGATGGGTTAATATCACCAAAATACTTTCAAAGGTCGTGGAGCTTGCCTAGGTTACTCAGAGCTGTATAGTTTCTGATACATATCAGGAATGCCACAGATATTTATTGAAAGATTTAATGAATATTATCTAAGTCAAAAAAAGTGGGAGAAATGAAGATAGAAATGTGATGAGAAAGTTAGAAATTGGTAACAGCAATGAATGAGAGGTCCTAGTTGGAATGAGGGATTATTGCTGAAGTAGGCACTAGAATAAGGTGATTGGGAAGTTCTGTGGTGGTCTGAGTGAGGGATACGGTTCTGTGGTATGTAGGATATTAGTACAAGAATCCCCATGACTTCTGAAGGCTCTCTTTCTCTCTCATTACTGATCTCTCTCTCTCTTTCTCTCTATCTAATCTATCACAATATTAATTTATTTAACAACTATCATCTTTTTCTATCCCACTATATTTCTTTCTTTATCTATATCTATGCATTTGGATCATAAATAAAATGTTACATTATATTATATTCTTTTCTTCATGCTTTTTAATTAACCAGGAATTATGGCAAGATGATGAAGGGGAGAAAAGACAGTGGCCCAGATGCCCAATCTTCAATTAATAAGAGAGTGTATCGGGGAGGATGCTAGGGGAGAGGTATCACGAAAGAAGAGAAGCAACCATGTCTTTCATAGTCTGTGCTCCAAAGCCAAACAGGGTTTTGAGGTAGCAAGGAGAAACAAGCGGGGCATTTATTCTATCATTAAGATCTGTGATGCATAGAATGTAAGAGAGAAAATGATATACTTGAGAGACTGCCAGACAACCCGTGTTGCTAGGGAACAGAGAGTAGCTGGGTCTCAGATCTGAGGGCAAAACTGTCAGGAGAAGAGGAGGAAGATATGAGGAATTCCTGGAAGGCTGACAAAGGATCTAGAAGATCACAGACTCGGCATAGGATACCAGGAAGAGGGAGGAGATTAGAAAATATCCAAAAATGGCTGTAGGTAAAATTCTGGTGATACCTTGAGACTTAGAGTTAGAGCTCTAAAGCTACAAAAGTCAGCAGTACCCCATACAGGAACTGTTTAAAAAATTGAAAAAGGGATCAGACTTCAAATAGAGATGTGAATGAAGCTGAACTGGATAAGACTAAGATAAATCAGAACATAAGGAAAAGACTGATATGGTCCATATTTTAAAACTTCAACTTTTTTGTGAGAACGAAGGGAGAGTTACTTATGTGGTGCAAAGTTTATATTTTGGGCAGTGCATTTCCTAATCTAACTTGTATAGTCAGGTTAGTTGAACACCATAAGTACGTAGAATCTTGAATAAGTTGTGAGATCTCTTTTTTTTTTTTTTAATAAAGACCTGTTTTGTGCCCCAGCATATGATTGTTTCTGCTTTCCTGGAGAATGTTGCATGAGCACTAGAGAAGAATGTAAAACCTTGTGCTTTGCGGTGCAATGACCTATATATGCCTGTTAGGTCTAATTCATTTATCAAGTTATTTAACCTCTCGATTTCCTTGTTGATCTTCTGTCTGGTTGTTCTATCTATAGAGGAGAGTGGTGCATTGAAGTCTCCTACTACTACTGTTGAAACATCTATTGCTCCCTTCAGTTTTGCCAATGTCTGTCTCATGTACTTTGGAGCTCCCTGACTGGGAGCATAAACATTTATGCTTGTTATATCTTCTTGGTGAATTGACCCTTTAATTAGTATATAGGTGTGAAATCTTATTGGTTTGAGAGGTTTTGAGATGTTGTTGGTTTGTCCGGGTTAGTGTGAGTCCCCAATATATCCCAGAGTAATTTGGGCAGTTAATAAAGAAGTATTGGCAAGGTGCCCTTGGGGGACTGGTGAGAAAGGAGGAAATATTCAACTTCCCCATTTGGAAAATTTCTGATATTCTTGCAGGCAGTGGGGACAACCAAATCTATAGGCCAAGCCCTCAATCTTGGGGTTCTCCCCTATGAAACTTACTTCTGCAAAGGACAGACTAAGCCTACTTAAAATTAGGCCTAAGAGTCATCCCCAGAGAACCTGTTCTGTTGCTCAGATGTGGCCCCTCTCTCTAAGCGAACTCAGCAGGTGAACTCACTGCCCTCCCTCTCTACATGAAACATTACTCCCAGGGGTGTAAACCTCCCTGGCAACATGGGACATGCTCCCAGAATGAGCCAGGACCCAACATCATGGGTCTGAGAAGGCTCTCTTGACCAAAAGGGGGGAGAGAGAAGTGAGACAAAATAAACTTTCAGTGGCTGAGAGATTTCAAATAGAGTTGAGAGGTTACCCTGGAGGTTATTCTTATGCATTATATAGATATCCCTTTTCAGTTTATGATGTATTGGAGTGGGTGGAGGGAAGTACCTGAGACCGTTGAGCTGTGTTTCAGTAGCCTAGATTCTTAAAGACGATTGTATAATGATATAGCTTTCACAATGTGACTCTGTGGTTGTGAAAACCTTGTGTCTGTTAGCCCTTTTATGCAGGGTATGGACAGATGAATAAAAAGATATAGATAAAGAATATATAAACAATAGGGGGAACAAAGGGTAAAAAAAAAAAGTCGGCTGATAGACGATGGACCCTAAGGTAAAGAAGACTGTGGGTAGCTGGCACTGCTCCTCGTGGCCCTTTAAGGTCAGTACTTAACTACATCCTCCTTGTTCAGACTGGTCAATTATTCAATTTGGAGCAGTGAGCCTGGCAGTTTCCAAGCTGGAATAAGGGGAGTCTTAGCAAAAACATACAATTTCCAAGTGCCCTCAGCCATTTACAAATCCTTTGCTGTGACACTGATTATACCACTCCTGAAAAGTGACAGTTAGTCACTTGAAGCCTCAAGTTCATTGCAGATGAGACACTGAGCCGGCGCTCTTCCCGGTCAGGCAAGGTTCTATGTCTTCTCACCGGATAAAAGGTATTCATAAGCCTCATCCTAAACTCCTTGAAAACTGATTGATTAAAGTATGCAGGACTTTTGCATACTACATACAACTATTCACATGTTGACCTAATCAAAAAAAAAAAAGAAAGAAATTTCTAATTAGAATTTCCTGAGCCTTTTATTCCACAGATTACAGATATTTTATTGTCTAAAAGCCTTCAATTTGATCTTCACAGGCTAATAAAATCGTTCAAAATTATGGTACCCCATGCTTGTTTCAGCAGCACATATTCTAAAACTGGCACAACATAGGGAAGATTCACATGCAAATTTATGATGTGTTCTATATTTTTAGGTAGCGGTGATGGCTGTATAACACCATTAATGTCGTTAATGCCACTGAATTTAACAGTTAAAAATGGCTGCAATGGAAAATTTTATGTTCTGTGTTCTACCACAATAAATAAAGTAAAAAGAAAAAAATGAATAATATAAAAAGAAAATATGAGCCCCAAAATTGTCCAATATTTTAACTGGACATGCAGGAGGAAGACAGAGGGAAAGTACCTGAGGAATTCAAGGACAGCAGTCATCAATATAAGTTTTCTCTCAAGAAAGAACATGTTTCATGAAACAACATGCCACTAAAACAAAAACTTTTTATCTGCCATTACCTTGTTCATGTCCCATACAGTATATATGAGAATCACTTATGAATTAATACCTTTTAAAATCTGAGCCTGGTGAACTCTATTGGGTTCTGACGTTGGAAATGACCACTAAGAAGTGTGGAGCACAGGTCAGATGTCTACTATTCCATGGTGGGTAAGACTGTGGTCCAGCAACCACCATTAACTTGGTGGATCAGTCTAGTGAAGTTCATTCTAAGTTTTTTTAATTTCCTGTAATTGGCTATAATGGTGTCCCCAATTAATATCTCAAACTTCCAATGAGATAACCAGCCTCATTTTTTAATTGATTGTGTATAGGATAAAAGTTGACAGGAATTAGAGTAGCTGGCAGTGAGTCATGTTTACCACAGGAATTTGTGCACAGCAACCTTACTGGAAAACTCAACATAATTCTCATGACCCACAAGAAAACACAACCGTTCACCAAAGAGTCCCTGAAATAGAGGAGACTGACCAAGAAGGCTTGCCATTTTTTGCAAGCTTCATGTGCCACCCCACTTTAATAGCAGGAGTAAATCTGGCTAACATATTTAATGGTGCTTCCATTCGTTTCCCTGCTCTCTTAAATAGGAATGGTTCCCAGCTCTTTATCTCACATCTTCTAATCAGGTTATAAAGTCCACTATTTTCCACTTTCAAAAGATCTCTCACATGAATATTTGCTCCTCTCTGTAGACTAATGCCTTGATTGCATTTCATCCTGACATCAAAAGATCTCTTGACTGGCCTTTCCTGCCTCTGATCTAAAGCAAACATTATCATTTTGTTCATTCATCCAACCACAGACTCCAGTTTTATGGGTTTTCTAATCCATTCTTTTCACTGGCTCCTTACTATTTCAGAAGGAAGCCCAAATCCCTCACTCAGCCTTTCAATGTTCTCTCTCCTCCATCATCTGAGAGGCAGCCAAGAAGCCTGTTGAGTTTGAAGCCAGCCTCCTGGGTTTGAATCCTGGTTTGGAGGCTTTGAGCAATTTATGCTCCCCATGAATCAGATTCATTGGGGAAATCATCATAGTATCTACTTCACAGAGTTGTAGTAAACATTAAGTGAAGAAAGAACTCACAATGATCCCTGAAACATCAAAATTCGCGGTTATTTCTTAGACCCAGTTTATCTTTTCAATTTTTTTTTTGTTTCATTGGTGCCCTCACCTACTCTATGCACAATAAGTGAAATTTTTTTTTTGGAATTTAAGTAAACAGTGCGGTGCAGCAAGCCAATCTGAGACAAGTTTGAGTCCAGACCTAGTACTGAGAAGTTACTACTATGAGCAAGTCCCTTAAACTCCCTGAGTCCCAATTTTTGCATCTCACCAGGTTATTGTAGGGCTCAGAAATTACGTGCATGTACTGCACAGCACAGTCTGTGTCACCTGTGTTCTCAATGTGTGATGACTATTTTTAATACTGATACACCCACCCATGAGTCACACTTGCTAGCCTGCACATCTTCACCTATGCTGCATCTGCAGAGAATGCCCCTCGTCTTGGTTGCTCAAAATTAAGGTTGAACTTAAAAATGCCCTCCTTTCTCCATCAAAATTATCTCTAAATCCCCTATACTAAAGTAATCTCTTCTTCTTTTAAATTCTTGTAGCATTTTACTCATACCACCCTTTTCATAATTTTTTCTAAATTGTTTTGTATTCACATTATCTCCCCCACTGGACTGCAAGATTCTCAAGACTAACCTGTGTCTAATTCATCTTTTTTCCTCATACTGCCATACACCCAACAGGCACTCATTAAAGGTTGCTTGAATGAAAATACGCCTGAGACATTCATTCCAAATGTAGGAAAGCATTATTTTCAAAACGAGCTTTCCTGGATACTGCTCTTCAGTCACTTTAGCTATAAGAAAGAAGCCATGTGCCATGGTCAGGTTCACGTGTCAACTTGGCCAAGTGGTGGTTGGGTAGGTGCTGGCTTGTCTGTTGTGATAAGGACATTTCATAGAATTAAATCATGATCGTGTCAGCTGCATCTGCAGCTGATTCCATTTGTAATCAGCCAAAGGGGCATGCCTTCTGCAATGAGTGATGCTTAATCTTATCACTGAAAGCCTTATGAGGAGGATTCAGAAGGGACAGGCTCTTCCTCTTTTGGCTTGTGAGCCACTCCTGTGGAGTTCGTCCAGACCCTCCATCAGAATCGTCGGCTTCACTGCCTACTCTGAGGATTTTGTACTCTGTGTTCCTGCAGACACGTGAGACACTTTCATAAATTTTATGTTTGCGAGTGTTCCCTGTTGATTCTGTTTCTCTAGAGAACCCTAACTAATACACCATGCATTAGAGAAAGGGCACAACTTGGATTCAATTTTCATTTTTTAATATTTAAACATTTATAACTGAATGGTATATAAATACATGCAAATAAGTTGCCTACCATTTGAGATGGTCAACATGCTAATTGATACAGCAGTTTTACAGTGGTCAGTGCACAAGCTGAAGCTTGGAGGCTGGGTGACACCACTTACCAGCTGTGTAACTCAGCAAACTTGTTTACCTTCACTCTCAATTTCCTCATCTGGACCTGTTGATAATGATGAAGTCCATCTCTTGGGGTGGTTGTTGGGATTAAGTTAGAATATGTACATAAAGAATTTAGGACAGTACTGGAAACAGAGTAAATAGTAAAGGAAGATTCATGATTGCTATTGCAGGCTGAGTCCCCAGAGAGGCTGTGGTTCCTCCTTTCACAGAGCACACTGCTACCCAACCCTCGAGGCCCTGTCGGCTCAACACACGTGAGCACAGAGCCAGCTGCCTCGCAGGTGCTGCATCCCGGTTTAGAAGATGTGAGATAAAGGAAGAGCCAGGTGCCATTCCTAACAAAGAGAGCAAGGAGAGGATTGGCAGTACCATAAAATCACTTAACCAGATTGATTTCTGTTATTAAAGTGGGGGACACATGAAGCTTTGAAAAATGGCAAGTCTTCTTGGCAGCTGCCTCTATTTCAGAGAATCTATAGTAGACGGTTGTGTTTTCTTCTGTGCCAGGGATCATCGTGAGCTCTTTCTCCACTTAATGCTCACTACAACTCTAGGAAGTAGATATAATGGTTTTCCCAATGAATCTAGAGGCTGCTAGATCACATACAACTTTAGTTCCTTCTGCATATTTTGAGTGCTTCTTGAATGATATTTTACATTTTGATTCTGAATGTAAGGAGGCATGAATAGCGTTAAAGTTTGAAACAGTTATTTCCTATTGTTTCTCCTTAAAGTTTCTGGGTCACTTTTAGCCTGGAGTAAATGCAGAAGAACAATTTCCACTTGCCTGATTCAAGATTTTCTTAGTCCTATGTAACTGAAGTGATAAGAAACGATTTTGCTGCTGAGGCTAATATAAAACTACAATTATTATCCATTACCCTGTATTTCAAATTATCTTTAAAGCAGTGTCATTCTTTTTCCTAAAACTTTATATATATGTATATGACATCCAAGGGTGTATATGTATTACATGTGTGTATGTGTGTGTATATATATATATATATATATACATATATATATAATATGTGTCTATAATACTTGCATGTATAAATATATTTAATATATGTATATATAAAATGCATGTGTATATGTTATGTGTATATAAATGTGTGTGTGTATATACACATCTGGATGTGTATATAGTATGTGTGTATGAATATATAACCTATATAACGTTGTGTATATAATACATGAGTGTGGAAAATAATGATTTCAAGGTACCGCTCTTAAATGGTGGTCTTTCACAGAACCAAGTCCCGGGGTGGGGATAGGCTGGTAGGTTCTGGCCACCGTAGCTGACGCCATGGGACCTGTGTTAGACACACAGACCTGGAAAACAGATGGGGTTATGGGAGCCTGTAACAATCACCTTCAAAACTATTTCTCCTTGGCTTTCTCCGTGGGGCAATTCAATCATTAGGGACAGCTTCACAAGGAGCTCATCTTTGTTGATTTCTTCTTTTTCTGCAGTTTATTTCATTTTGCTCTGTCTCCTGAGTGCTTAGGAGGGCCACTAAATGAAGGAAGCACTAATTTCTCTTCAGCTGTCCTCACTGTCCCAATAGAACTGTCTTGATGTCCTGTATGCACCAGAACTGCCGAGGGGTAGCTCAGAAACCCTAGCACAAATTAAAGAGAGGCTTATCCCATGCCTCATGCTCTTGTAATTAAGGATTGAGTTTAGATTTCCCTTTATGCATTGACAGTGATTTTACTGTTTTTTTCTCCCAGAGGTGCTTCTTTCCAGGCCAACTTGTCTCTTATTTCTCCTTAACAATGGAGTCGTGGTTAATTCCCTCAGGCCAATGACTGGGACAAGAAGCCTCCCCAGGAGAGGCAAAGCTTCCCTCTCCTGCTCCACACTGTGCAAATGCCTTGGTCTTCCTTTTGGGGTGATGCCCAACTGGTGTTAGAAACCAGCGCAAGTGTGGGCACCCGAGAATTAGAATGCGGGGACATGGAAGTGTTGGTGTCACCGTGGTCCTCTTGGACCTCAGGGTCTCACCTTTAACAATGGGGGTGATAAAACATAGTTTCCCCAACCCCGGCTGTCAGCCAAAGCACAATTCTCCAGACAGTGAAGTACCAGTGACAGGTATTTAACAGCTTGCAGATAGTCTGGACTAGAAAAAAGGAAGGAAAAAAGAAGAGAAAGTTGCGGTAGGAAAGAAACCAGGAAAGCAGAGAAAGAGAGAGAGAAATGGAGGGAAGCTTTTGAAACTATACAACCACTGAGAAGTTTCCAGGGAGAAGAAGAAAGAAATCTGTTTTACTGTTTGCTGAATTTCCTGGGTCAGTACACTGAGTAACTGCTGAAACCTGAACACATTGCTGGCACGTGTTTATTGTCTGTCTCCTGCTCCTAGGATGTAACCTCCACGTGGGCAGGAACTTGGCTGGCCACTTTCCCTGCTGCATCCTTAACACTGTAAGGAGCCTGGCGTGGAGTCTGTGTTTCTTTGCTACCTGGTGAATCTGTGCATGTGACTCTGCAGCACGGCTGAAGTCCTGAGAGACACATCATTAATTATATTTACTAGAGCCCGCCCAGCTTTTCATTTTCTTTTCTTTTCTATCTCAAAGAAGATATTTATAACCTCGGGATAAATAGAACCATAGATGTGTTTTCACAATTTATATGGAATGATTCCATATATATATATATATATATATATATATATATATATATATATATATATATATATATATATTTTGTTGTTGTTTTTACTTTTCTTTATTTCTGATTCTATATATTTTTGAAAAAATACATGATGTTTCCAAAAGCTGTAATTTTCCCTTTTGTCTTCTTTAGCACTATCTTTCTGCCTACCCATTGCCCCCAGTTTAAGTCCATTTAGTCTGCTATGAGTCCATTCAGCTCCTGGGTTAATTTTGTTTTTACACAGAACTTAAAAAATAGCTTTGTCTTCACTTCTGCATTAGATAAATTGGGAGCTTTAAAAGTTAAAAAACAAATACAATTTTTGACAATAAGTAATAGGCTATATATAAAAGCATTGAAAATTTATGATTTATCTCACCAAATGTATATTTGTGTGCATGTGTGATATATAAATAGACAAAAAGATATAGACAAAGACATAGATACTGATATTTAATTAAACAGCAGATACCAGATAGCTTGGTTCCATGTAAGAATACAGAAAGGAATCAGGAGACATCTGCATGGACTTATTAAAAGTAAAACACCAATAACTATGAATATATGAAATGCTAGAGAAAATGAAATGATGGAGAACAATTCTATAATGTCTTTTGATGGTAGCTGGAATTTTTCAGTGAAGTTAGAATTTGTGCATAGTATAAGAATCATGTTGCAATTTCTCTGACTTTATTCTATATCATAGATATGAATGAAATGATTGTGGCTGTGCAGTTATGCTACCATCATTTACTTGACAAAATGAGATTATGTGAGCTTTCCTCTTTGCCTAAAGTGAATAGTATAAGAATCATGTTGCAATTTCTCTGACTTTATTCTATATCATAGATATGAATGAAATGATTGTGGCTGTGCAGTTATGCTACCATCATTTACTTGACAAAATGAGATTATGTGAGCTTTCCTCTTTGCCTAAAGTGAGATGAGGATATCTACAGGTTGACAGATATCCTCACAAACATTTGAAGCATTAACATTATTAATAAATCATCATTTCCCAAAGTGTGATCCAAAGAATATTAGCCCTTCCCAGCACTCCACGAGGAGTGCCACAATCAAATGTTGTAATCTTTCTCAGTTCTCATTAGCATGATGAGGGTATTTTTGAGAGCAATACAGCTTTTTCATTTAAGGGTGTTTTCGTTTGCTAAATCTGCCAGAATGCAACACACTAGAGATGGATAGGCTTTTAATAAGGGGATTTATTTAGTTAAGTTCTTCAGAGCAAAGGCAGCTAGCTTTCCTCTGGCTTTCTCTGTCACATGGGAAGGCACACAGCGACATCTGCTGACCTTCTCTCCTGGCTTCGGGTTCCAATAGCTTTCTCTGGATTATCTCCAAGCTTCAGGGCTGAGCTGCGAGTGCTGAGATGAGGTATGCTGAGCTGCTGAGCTCTCTTCTGAAATCTGTCTGTTAAGCCTCCAGCTAATTAAATTAAACTGCACTCAGTGTAGAAGGGCTTCCCTTGGCTGACTGCAGATGTAATCTGCCATAGATCAATTTCACATGCCGACAGTTGAAGTCCACGTCAACAGAAAACAGGACACCATCACCTGGCCAAGTTGACACCTGAACCTGACTTCCACAAAGGGAGTTATTATTTTGGAGTTGTTATTTTCTAAGTTCAAATAAACCCAGGTTCTGCCACTTACTGGCTGTGCTACCTTCAGCAAGTTAGCTGCTCCCTCTGTACTTCAGATCCCTACCTGTAAAAATAGGAATAATAGCAATACTTACTTCTTGGGGTATTTGGGGTAACTTGTGTCAACACATACAAAGCCCAAAACAGTGGCAGGGAATAGTATGTACACAACAATTAATGTTATGGTCATTATAATTATTTGTTAAAATCTCTGATAAATCTTAAGATTAAACCTATTTATCTTTGTTTAACCCAACATTTCCCAAATTTGCTGAACACAAAACAATTATTTTACATAACTACAAAAAATCCCACAATTATTGTGTAAATCAGAAGAGTTAAAGTCTGTTCCATCAGTCATTTTCAGAAACACTGAGGCAAAGTATAAAACCAAACTGATTTTACAGCTCTGTTGATAATGTGGTTGGAAAAAAATAAATATTTCAAATTCCTTTAAAATGAGGATGTTAGACTCGGTTCCCCAAACCGGCACGGTTGCTATGGTTTCCACGTGATTGACGGCTTGAGTTTCCAGCTCAGACTATCCTAACTTGACGCCAGCTCACCTCCATGGCATTCAGATGACTAGAACCAATCCGGCCCTAGGTAAGGGACTCCTTTCTGCACAGATCCCCCCAAGAGAGTTTTGTTCAGTGTCCCTGCGACACCTTGGCGAGCCTCAGAGCGCCTGGCCCGCAGCTGGAGCTCGGCCTAAACTCTCCGGCTCTGTGAGTGTTCTCCAGTGTCATGGCCACAAAACAACTTGGGGGACGCCCTGAGCCAAAGACTGCACACTTTTCTAATCCATGACTGCAAACTCGGTGTTCTAGTTTGCTAGCTGCTAGAATGCAATATACCAGAAACAGAATGGCTTTTAACAAGCCATTAGAGAGATTGGTCTATAGTTTTCTTTTTTTCTAATGTCTTTGCCGGTTTTGGTATGAGGGTGATGTTGGCTTCATAGAATGAATTAGGTAGCTTTCCCTCCACTTCAATTTTTTGAAGAGTTTGAGCAGGGTTAGTACTAATTCTTTCTGGAATGTTTGGTAGAATTCACATGTGAAGCCGTCTGGTCCTGGACTTTTATTTTTGGGAAGCTTTTGAATGACTGATTCAATTTCTTTACTTGGGATTGGTTTGTTGAGGTCATCTATTTCTTCTTGAGTCAAAGTTGGTTGTTCATGCCTTTCTAGGAACTTTTCCATTTCATCTACATTGTTGTATTTATTAGCGTAAAGTTGTTCATAGTATCCTGTTATTACCTCCTTTATTTCTGTGAGGTCAGTGGTTATGCCTCCTCTTCCATTTCTGATCTTATTTATTTGCGTCCTCTCTCTTCTTTTTGTCAATCTTGCTAAGGGCCCATCAATCTTGTTGATTTTCTCATAGAACCAACTTCTGGTCTTATTGATTTTCTCTATTGTTTTCATGTTCTCAATTTCATTTATTTCTGCTCTAATCTTTGTTATTTCTTTCCTTTTGCTTGCTTTGGGGTTAGTTTGCTGTTCTTTCTCCAGTTCTTCCAAGTGGACAGTTAATTCCTGCATTTTTGCCTTTTCTTCTTTTTTGATAGAGGCATTTAGGGCAATAAATTTCCCTCTTAACACTGCCTTTGCTGCATCCTATAGGTTTTGATATGTTGTGTTTTCATTTTCATTTGTCTCGAGATATTTACTAATTTCTCTTGTAATTTCTTCCTTGACCCACTGGTTGTTTAAGAGTGTGTTGTTGAGCCTCCACGTATTTGTGAATTTTCTGGCACTCTGCCTATTATTGATTTCCAACCTCATTCCTTTATGATCTGAGAAAGTTTTGTGTATGATTTCAATCTTTTTAAATTTGTTGAGACTTGCTTTGTGACCCAGCATATGGTCTATCTTTGAGAATGATCCATGAACACTTGAGAAAAAGGTGTATCCTGCTGTTGTGGGGTGTAATGTCCTATAAATGTCTGTTAAGTCTAGCTCATTTATTGTAATATTCAAATTCTCTGTTTCTTTATTGATCCTCTGTCTAGATGTTCCATCCATTGACAAGAGTGGGGAATTGAAGTCTCCAACTATTACGGTAGATGTGTATATTTCCCTTTTCAGTATTTGCAGTGTATTCCTCACATATTTTGCGGCATTCTGGTTCGGTGCGTAAATATTTATGATTGTTATGTCTTCTTGTTTAATTGTTCCTTTTATTAGTAGATAGTATCCTTCTTTGTCTCTTTTAACTGTTTTACATTTGAAGTCTAATTTGTTGGATATTAGTATAGCTACTCCTGCTCTTTTCTGGTTGTTATTTGCATGAAATATCTTTTCCCAACCTTTCACTTTCAACCTATGTTTATCTTTGGGTCTAAGATGTGTTTCCTGTAGACAGCATGTAGAAGGATCCTGTTTTTTAATCCATTCTGCCAGTCTATGTCTTTTGATTGGGGAATTCAGTCCATTAACATTTAGTGTTATTACTGTTTGGGTAATACTTTCTTCTACCATTTTGCCTTTTGTATTATATATATCATATCTAATTTTCCTTCTTTCTACACTCTTCTCCACACCACTCTCTTCTGTCTTTTCGTATCTGACTCTAGTGCTCCCTTTAGTATTTCTTGCAGAGCTGGTCTCTTGGTCACAAATTCTCTCAGTGACTTTTTGTCTGAAAATATTTTACTTTCTCCCTCATTTTTGAAGGACAATTTTGCTGGATATAGAAGTCTTGGTTGGCAGTTTTTCTCTTTTAGTAATTTAAATATATCATCCCACTGTCTTCTAGCTTCCATGGTTTCTGCTGAGAAATCTACACATAGTCTTATTGGGTTTCCCTTGTATGTGATGGATTGTTTTTCTCTTGCTGCTTTCAAGATCCTCTCTTTCTCTTTGACCTCTGACATTCTAACTAGTAAGTGTCTTGGAGAATGCCTATTTGGATCTATTCTCTTTGGGGTGTGCTGCACTTCTTGGATCTGTAATTTTAGGTCTTTCATAAGAGTTGGGAAATTTTCAGTGATAATTTCTTCCATTAGTTTTTCTCCTCCTTTTCCCTTCTCTTCTCCTTCTGGGACACCCACAACATGTATATTTGTGCGCTTCATATTATCATTCAATTCCCTGAGCCCCTGCTCAAATTTTTCCATTTTTTTCCCTATAGTTTCTGTTTCTTTTTGGATTTCAGATGTTCCATCCTCCAGTTCACTAATTCTAACCTCTGTCTCTTGAAATCTACCACTGTAGGTTTCCATTGTTTTTTTTTCATCTCTTCTACTGTAACTTTCATTCCCATAAGTTCTGTGATTTGTTTTTTCAGACTTTCCATTTCTTCTTTTGGTTCATCCCTTGCCTTCTTCATGTCCTCCCTCAATTTATTGATTTGGTTTTTGAAGAGGTTTTCCATTTCTGTTTGTATATTCAGAATTAGTTGTCTCAGCTCCTGTATCTCATTTGAACTATTGGTTTGTTCCTTTGACTGGGCCATATCTTCAATTTTCCTGGTGTGATTTGTTATTTTTTGCTGGCATCTGGACATGTAATCAGATTTCCCTGAGTATGAGACCCAGCAGGTTGAAAGACTTTCCTATGAAGTCTCTGGGCTCTGATTTTTTTCCTGCCCAGTATGTGGTGCTTGTCTGTCTGTGGGTCCCACCAGCAAAAGATGTTGTGGCTCCTTTATTAATGCCACTATTGGTGTTTGGTTGGACCCAGTCCCTGCCACTGTCGGAAACTCCCTCCTCTCCCTCCAGGCAGCCGCCTGTGGGGGAGCGGCACCGGTCGCCCGCCACCGCAGCTTGGGGAACTCGCCGATCCGAGACCTGCCGCCGGACTGGGAAGCCGCCCGCAGGGAAGGGGTGCCAGTCACCGGCCGCCGCAGCTTGGGGAACCCGCTGATCCGAGACTCGTAGCCGGTCTGGGAAGCCGCCCATGAAAGAGGGGTGCCAGCCGCCGGCCGCCGCGGCTTGGGAAACTTACCTCTCCGAGACTCTCAGCTGGTCCGGGAAGGAGGGAGGGAGGGGTGCCGGCCGCCAGCTGCCACGGCCCGGGGAAGTGTGCGCCCTCGGGGAGCTCCCGCAGCGGAGTCTCGCAGCTGGTCCAGCCAGTCCAGACTACAGTATGGCACTCTTGATTAATAAATGGTCTGAAAGTTCTCACTCCCAGCTTAATAAATTTATTC
Source organism: Tamandua tetradactyla (assembly GCF_023851605.1). NCBI lineage: Eukaryota > Metazoa > Chordata > Mammalia > Pilosa > Myrmecophagidae > Tamandua > Tamandua tetradactyla. The sequence goes on along the minus strand of NC_135331.1, from coordinate 184,292,486 downwards.
TGTCGCATAAGTGTTTGATGACTGTTTAATTGTTAACTAATATATTTGGTATGTTAAATATTTAATGTCTGTTTGTTGGCTGGTGTGTTCAGTTTAATTATTGATTGGTATGCTCCTTCATTTATATGAGTCAAATGTTCATAACTGGCTACTAATTACAAAAATTCTTTTAAAAATGGAACGTTTAGGTTGTATTAAAACATTTTAGTTAGAAGGCTAAAAAAAGGTTTTATTTCTATAGCATAATCTAACCTCACTATAATTTAAAGTGAAAATGCTACTACAAGTAAGGAATTAAATGTACTATTTCATTCCATTTTTACAAAACATGAAGATGGGATAAGATGGCATATTCAATCCTTTATCCCTTTCAAAAATATTTTTTTGTTTCTGTTGTTCTTTTAAAATAATAGATTTCTTATTTATGTCTGTATGCATTTTCAATGTATAGTCTCATACCTCTGGATAGTAACAGCAAAATAATAGGAAAATTCTTAATGAGCGGTAAACCTACTATCTTTCTGTCTGTACAATCAATTAAAAAGTTTTCCTAAATTTAATTTTGGGACAAGTTCAGTGAGCTCAGTATATTTCTCAGAGCTTAATAGTCAATGTACTTTTAAAGTTCTTTGTAATTTTCAAATATTATAAAAACAATAAAAGGGATTAAATGATAAATTTTTAAATTAAACAAATACAATTTTATCCAGCTTAGGTATGTTTTACTTAAAAAAATCAATTATTTTTTTCATAAAAAAGAAATTTATGAAAATGAATTCTGTCTGTCATAAAATGATTGTAAAGAGTCATAAAGAAGGACTTTATGAAAGTGAATTCTGCTGTGATAATCAGTACTGAGCAAAATGTAATAGGTCTGTTTAGCCTATATTTCAAAAAAAAGGAAAGTTTTTGTCTTATGCTGAGTATTCATACAAAACTAAAGTTAAGTTTTCTGTGTTCTCTTAACATAAATTACTAGTATGCTCTTGATATAAAATATTTTAAAAAACAATTTTTATTAATCATCCAAATTTTGTGTATAAAATATTTTACATCAAAATAATATCTTTATTAATGTTTATGCTAGCATTATCCTTTCTTTCAAAAAACAAGTCTTCTCACAGTTACACATAATTTGTTCTTTCACCTTGTATAAATAAGGTGCTAAGGTACTAAAATAACTGAACCCTATTGCATAAAAAGTATTTAAGACATATTACAATGGTTAAAAAAATTCTTTTTTATTACTAATTAAATTTAAATAAGTAAAATATTCATATATTTAAACATTGTATAAATTCCTCAAAATTTGACAATATTCTCACTATCAATATGATATCCTAACATTAATCTATATAATGTTAAGCAATGGTATGGTGTTATTTTTATTTATTTATTTTTGGGGGGTGCATGGTCCAGGAATCGAACCCAGGTCTCCCGCATGAAAGGCAGGCATTATAACCATTGAACTACCTTTGCACCCCCGATATGGTGTTATTAATCATGATGTTAATTATTTTTAAAAGGCTGCAAATCTGGATGGGCCACAGTGGCTCGGCAGGCAGAGCTCTTGTCTGCCAATGGAGACCAGGTTTCAATTCCCAGTGCCTGCCATGTAAAAAAAAAAAGAGCTACAAATCATAAAAACAGCCAATTATCAGTTGTACTGCTTTGCTCTAATACTTCTCTAAAAATATGTGTTCAACTTAAAAAAAAAAGTTAAACAAATTTATATATTATATTTTATCTGTTAAATAACATTACTCTGGTAAATATGTGAAATATAGAACAAAACCTCTGTTATGATGCCTTAACATAAAACAACTGTCTATTGTTTTTATTTCTGAAAAAGCTTCATTTAAAAATACTTATAAAATTAAAGCTCAAATTGTAAGCATTAACTATTATCATTAAATTCTAAGGTACTTTACTTTTATATAACCCTCAAATGCCAATTAAAAATGTGATAAAATTGATATAGTTAAAACCAAGATAAATCAATATACAAGGGAGAAAATACCATTGTGTGTATTTTAAAGCTTTAACTTTTTTGTAAGATAAAAGAAAAATGTTTATTTTGTCCCAAATGTGCACTATCTAATTTAATCTGTCTAGTAAATTTAACAACCTAATTCAGCTTTATTTAATATAGAACTGTTCTAGTTTGCCAGCTGCCGGAATGCAACACACCAGAGACGGATTGGCTTTTAATAAAAGGGGATTTATTTTGTTGGTTCTTCAGAGGAAAGGCAGCTAACTTTCCACTGAGGCTCTTTTCTTACGTGGAAGGCACAGGATGGTCTCTGCTGGTCTTCTCTCCAGGCCCTGGGTTCCAACAACTTTCCCCGGGGTGACTTCTCCAAAGGCCTGGGCTGAGCTGCAAGTGCTGAGATGAGGAATGCTGAGCTGCTAGACTGTGCTACATTGCGTTCTCTCATTTAAGCACAAGCCAATTAAGTTAAACGTCACTCATTGCAGCAGACACGCCTCCTAGCCGACTGTGGATGTAATTAGCAACAGATGAGATTCACCTACCATTGGCTCATGTCCACAGCAACAGAACTAGGTGCTTTCACCTGGCCAAGTTGACAACTGAATCTAACTACCACAAGAACCTAGAATAAGGAACAAAATCTTGATATTTTGCACAAATTAATGTTTTATACTTTACATTTCAGAGTGTTTGGGGCAAAAAAAAAATGAAAAAAGTGTCTGCAAAGTCCCTTAAAAAACAGGGAAAAATGAAACTATTAGGAATTCCTCCAGGTAGCCAAGGCTTCAGTTTTAAGGCTTGCCCTTATTAAACTTGTTTCTGTAATAGTAAACTAAACCTACATAAAATTAGTGCCTTAGAGCCATCTCCAGAAGATCTCTGCTGTTGCTCAAACGTAGTCTCTCTGTAAGCCAATCTCTGGGCTTCCCCCCAACAGGGACATAGTTTCCAGGAATATAAACCTGGCAACTAATAGCATGAAATACAGCTGACGTTGTCATCACAGAACATGGCTGGCCCTGGCACTGTGAGACATAAAATCCAAAGATGAGCCTGACCCTGATGTAGGTAAACTTACCAAAAGGGGGGGAAAAATAGAGTTTCAATGGCTAAGAAACTTCAAATCGAGTTGTGAGGTTGTTCTGGAGGTTACTCTTATGCAAGCAAATCCCAACCAACAATGTTCCTAGAAAACCTAAAAAATACCTAATGCTCTATAAAATTTTACTTATTAAGTTTGTTTTTCAGAAACTTAAAACCTCCAAATTGTTCCAATGCCAAAAAAGCTCTAAAACCTGAAAATGCTGAATTCTCCAAAAATAATTTATTTCATCAATTCATCCCTTTGCCCCTTAAATCTTTTTTTTTCATTAAAAATTCTTTATTTAGTATATTCTCTTAGCCAGAGAAAAAGCTTGATAAACATAAGTTGTTTTAAAATATTGTAGCAATGGTTTCTTGGTAGATAATCTGATCAGTAGCATTATAAATATAAAATGGGAAAAGGGTTACCAGAAATAAGACATTTGTAACAAAGCTTCAGGAAAATCTTGATTATTAAAATTCCTTTTATCTTACAAGTGTTGCATATACAGTTTTACTCTTCAGAGACTTCTACCAGTAAGCTCCTGCAATAATTGCTACTGCAGCCCTAGTGTTGTTTTGGTGCTTTTCTCACAAAGCACAGTTTTAATCAAGACACAGTCATATACATCCAATTGAACTGATGGACTGGAATAAAATAAATCCTTAGATTAACCATAGCAGCCTCTCACAAAGTTTGAATTTCATAAAAATAAAAATATGACGTATAAACACAGAGGTGGAATGGCAGTTGACTTTATGGATGTACACACATTGAAACTAAACAAATTGAAAGCTGTAGTGGAACTATTTTTAACAGGCAACAATCCCTCACAATATAAAGAACAACTAACTGGTTTCTTAAAGCCAAACTAATGATGGTTTTAAAGATCAACATTGTCCAGTGCTCTCTCCATGGCTCAAAATGGAGGACTCTTCCTATATCTTTTCTTTTAGCTTATTTGAGGTGAGCCCTGAAAAGGAAAAAGATCATTGAGTGAAATATCTCCTGGAGTATAGCCTCCTTATTTCCAATATCCTTGACAATGACAGGAACCTTTGATATTGTCACATTCCAACAGAGGATCCAAGTTGGTGTCTTATAAGGCTCCCATACTCCTGGAGAACATCATGCAAACTTCTTCTTGGTGGCTGTAAACCTCTCCATGTACTTATCATAGCCTTCCAGTTCTCGAAGGTTCTTTATCTCAAAAAGATTGCCTTCCACAGCAAGCAGACAGATCTGGGAATCACTGAGGATACTCCGTGGAAGCATACTGAGCTCAAGACAGTTTTCTTCCAGGCGAAGAACTTTTAGGCGAGGACAACAAGATATCTTCACTGAGATCTGAGATATCTGGTTCTGATTGAGGTTGAGTTCGATGACCTGCAGGTCTCCCACTATGTCAGGTATACTCCGAATCTGGTTCTTGGAGAGATCCACAACATCCAGGTGCCGTAGAATACAAAGTTGGGGTGGTAGTGCCCGGAGCTTGTTCCCAGAGAGGCTCAGGGTCTTCAGGGCAGAGAGTTGCCCAAAGGTAGATGGCAGCTCCAGTAGGTGATTGTTGTTTAGGCTTAGCATCTCTAGTTTTTTCAGATTGCATAACTCATCAGGCAGAGCAGTCAGTTTGTTATTGTTCAGGGAGAGGCTCTTCAGCAGAGTGAACTTTCCTATCAGCATAGGCGGTAGGCTCTCGATCTTGTTGTTGGACAAGTCGATGGTCCTGAGATTGCTCGTCAGCTTCTGCAACTCTGAAGGGAACTCGGTCAGCCCACGGTCCTTGAGCTGAAAGACACCCGTTTTCTGCGCGGTTTCTACATGAGCGCGAAGGGCACTGTTTCCCATCCTAGCGCCACGGCGGCTCAGGTCCCTTCAGTTCACAAACAGCTCGGCAGAAGACGCGTACCCGCGCTGGCCAGGGATCCCCTTAAATCTTATTAACAACTCACTCCTCCTTAATTATCCTCCTATTAATTTTCTTCCTAAACCCCTGCCTCTTACAATGTCTATCTAAGTTTGTTCACAGGTCAATAGTAGCCATAACTAACAAGCAGAATTCTAAAAACATATTCCTGCTACAACAAAAATTTAAAACCTGCTCTTGCCACACCCAATTAATTGTGTCTCTGCCTGACTCAAAACAATTTCTCCTTCAGCTTCATCCAGACACAGCAGGAAGTAGCCAAAAAAGAGAACACAAGGTTCATACCCCCTCCAAAAGTTGCTTTGAGCTAAGCTAAGGTGTCCCCCCAGTCTAATCCCAACTCCAGTCAATTTTATTAAAATAAAAAGGCAGGCATGTCAGGTATCAGAAAATAAAACTTGACATACAAAATGGATTCTGTGGCATGGAGGCCCCTTCAGTTTCTCTCCCTCAGCAGCTTCTCTGACAGGACCTGATGTGTTGGCAAAATAGATGGGCATGAGCGTGCCAATGCCCCACCCCCCAGAGGCCAGACCGGATAACCATGAGCATGAAGTCATTATCTGCACCAGCCTGATATCTCCCAGTGATGCCTGTGGCCACAGGTCACCCCAACCCCTCTTGGCACACTTTTTTACTTTAAAACCACAGCTGTCAGAAAGAAAGGTGGAGCCATTTTTCTTTTGCTAGCAGGTTTTGCTGGCTCCCATCTGCCTGCTCTCCCCTTGCTTTCATTCTGTCTGTTTCTTTCTCTCAAGCAATAAACTATTAAGCTTTAAAAAAAAAATGAGGATGTAGAGAGCTTCACAGAACACTGACCCAATAGACATTCAATTTTCAAAAATGCTTCTGACTTGATTTGAGAATATTGATATTTACAAAAAGGAAAAAAAAAAGTTGTATTTTACAATTGGTCAGGAGTGTTTTTGTTTAATTGCCAAAAATTAAAATAAACAGAAGACAAGCATTAGATTCAGAACTATGCAAGGGCCATGTCTCAACATAAACAAGAGTCAACATCATGGTCCTGCAGCTTGTCCCTCCCTAAGGACATTCCATGTGCATGTGCTGATGAAGGGACACACGTGTGACCACGGCTGGACTAGGGATTGGAGTTATGGGGTTCTCAGAGCAAAGCGCTAATTCTTTTCCAAGTAGATAAAGGGTTAACTAAATGTAAACAATGTCTTGGAGGTGTGAATATGTTTAACATGTTTCCTCTACAATATGAGGTGTTATACATAATTGCCTGGGCTTTCTCTACTCACACATGATTCATAATGCTGAGAAATGCCATCCTAAGAAAAAATTAAATTTAATGATGTGAGCTACTTGCATATCTCTCAGTAGTCATTTTATATAATGAGACAAAACAAAGCCCTACCTGCCCCCCAAACAGCACACATGCACACACACAGGGATGCCCATATACATACAAACAGCATCAAGAGTCTGAAGGGACAAAGAGCTAGTTCTTCAAATACAAGGTGTTTTAGTTTCCTTGGCTGCTTCAGCAAATACCATGAAGTGGTTCAGCTTAAGAAATGGAAATGTATTCATGCATGGCTTTGAGGGTGGGCAAATGTCCAAATCAAGTCACCATCAAGGCGATACTTTCTTCCTACAGACTGGCTGCCTGCAATCCTTGGCTCCTCTGTCATGTGGCAAGGCATATGGTGATGTCTGCTGGTCTCTCCCTTCTCTTCTAGGTTTCCTTGATTTCAGCTTCTTGCTTCCAGGCTTTAACTGTGTACAGGTTTCATTCTCTTATAAAGGATACCAGTAATAGATTTAAGACCCATACCAATTGAGGTGGGTCACACATTAACTGAAGTAGCCTCATCAAAAGGTCCCACTCACAATACTTATAATGGGTTCATGCCCACAGGAATAGATTAAATTTAAGAACATGTTTTTCTGGGGTTCATATAGCTTAAATTATGAACACTTAAAATGTTGTTCTTGTCAAAACAGCTATTCCTACTTACTTTTCCAGACAGACTTTTGTTCTCAGCCTCCAAGTGTCACTCTGTGACAATGTTTAAACCTAATTCAGATAATAATCCTGAAATCAAAGTTTTCAATAAGATATTTCTGGTTCTTTTATAACACTTGTCATTGCAGTTTCTCACTGGAGATTATACTTGCTTTTCTCAAGGCACAATGCTCAAGCATCTATCAGTTTCTCCATTTCAAAGTTTACTTCAACTTTGCTAGTGACTGCATCTCTAGACACTTTTGATTGCCATCAAATATAAAAATGACTTCTAAAATGGGGAAAGAATCACTGCTGCTGTAAAAATCATTGCCAAGTTAAAGGAACCATTAATTTGGTGAGATTCCAGAGATTCTCACAATCTTTGAAAAAAGGCAAATTAAAAATATTGATCTTGGCAACACATTTTCTTGTACAACTGGTTAGCTCTTTATTGATTGACTTTAGAAATGCAAAAGGCCAACTCTGGTGGTAGAGAAGACCAAAGCAATCTTGGAGTGAGGTAGCAGTGCTTGCTCGAGAAAAAAAACTTTGTTAAGAAAGGACAGGTTCCAGGTTAAGTCACACTGAATATATTCTCATCCCTACTCATGACACACTCTTATTTATGCAATAAAATCTAGTATATAAACTGCAAAGTATGAGAAAAAGAATCTTCCTTTGAAGCAAGGAAGGTCAGAGATAGCTTGGTTTGGCAATATGCATTTGGACAGAAGAGGACAGAGTACTCCTAGGAAATTGTTGTGGTAATAAGAAACTCATGTATTATTTATAACTAGAATTATTTCTTGCTTCTGTACAGCCTGGCTCTGTAAACCTGTAAACAGGTTAAAAAGGAAAATCAGTCTAACCTTCTATATTGATTTGTTAAATACTGCCAGAATGGAATATACCAGAAATGGGTTGGCTTTTATAAAGGGAATTTATTAAGTTACAAGTTTACAGTTCTAAGGCCATAAAAACATCCAAACTAAGCATCCAGAGAAAGATACCTTGACTCAAGAAAGGCTGATGGGCTTGGCCAAGATGGCAGTTTTTAGCGAGGTGTGGAATTTAGTTCATCCTCTGGAGCAACTAATAAATAGCCAGGAACAGTACAGGACAACTGCTGGGGCCACATCAGTGACCGGACACACAGTGTACCCTAGTCTGGACCAGCTGGACTGGTGGTGAGCTCCCCCAGAACCACGAGTCCCCCAAGCCGCGGCAGCCCCTCCCCCACAGGCTGCTTCCCAGAGGGAAAAGGAAAGAGAGTTTACCAGCAGCAGGGGCTGAGTGCAACACAACTCCAATTGTGGAATTAATTAACAAATTCTGACTATTAAAAATAGGCCCCCAGTTCAGCTGAACCTCGAGTAAAAGGGGAGGTCTCTGGTTTTTGCCCTGGCACAGAGGGGCCAGGGCTGACAGGAAAAGAAAAAGAAAATGGAAAAAAAAAAAAAACAGGTTTTTTTTGGATTTGAAAAGGAAAGGAGGGGGCACATAGGACCTAGAGATACACACAGGCAAACCCAAGGAATGGAGTCCTGCTCTGGAAAGGATTTTTCTCTTTCATATTGGTGGCTGTGTTTCTGCGGCTTGACTACTTTTTGGATACAGCTGCAAGGCTTCTCAGGTTCCACTGCTCCAGGCATAGGCAGAATTAATCTTGTTTGTGTGTTAGTCTGGAGCCTTCCCCAGGAGAGGGGTGGAGCCCTCAGGTGGAATCCCTCCCTCAAGGAGTTCAGACCTTAGGGTCTGGAAAAGTGAAGCGACTGAAACTAGCCAACAACCTCTCCTCTGTCTCCACCACACCCCCAGCACGGAGACTCTGCTGGAGTTAAAGGTACCGCATCACCTTATGCTGGTGGGACCTGCAGGCAGACAAGCACCACATACTGGGCAGGACAGGAAAAATGGAGAGCCCAGAGATTTCACAGGAAAGCCTTTCCATCTGCTGGGTCTCACCCTCAGGGAAAACTGATGCAGGTGACTCTTTCTTCCTGACAGGAGGCCAGTTTGATCCGGGAAAATCTGGCTAGGATCTATAATACTTAAGTAGACCCACCTAAGGGGGGGTGGGGGAAGGCACCATACAAGCAAGGCAAGAAACAAGAAAACAAGAACTGAAAAATTCTGATCTGTTAAGAAAAATGTAAGCTAAGTCCAGAATAAGCTGAACTGAATGTCAAAGAACAGATAGACAACAATGTCATTCAGCAAGAAAATCCTAGGTAAAAAAAAGTGAAAACAATCTCCAGAATAATCTAATTAAGGTGATTAAATGCCTAGATACCAGCAAAAAGTAAGGAATCATATTAGAGAAATTGAAGATATGGCCCAGTCAAAGGAACAAACCAACAATCCAAATGAGATACAGGAGTTGAAACAATTCAGGATGTTCAAATAGACATGGAAAAATCTTATCAAAAATCAAATCAGCGAATTGAGAGACTATATAAAGAAGGCAAGGGACAAACAAAAAGAAGAAATCAAAAGTCTGAAAAAACAAATCTCAGAATTTACAGGAATGAAAGGCACAGAAGAAGAGATAAAAAAAAACAACAGAAACCTACAATGTTAGATTTTGAGAGGCAGAAGGTAGGATTAGTGAACTGGAGGATGGGACACCTGAAATCTTACATACAAAAGAAAATATAGGGAAAAGAATGGAAAAATATGAGCAGGGACTCAGGGAATTGAATGACAGCATGACGTGCATGAATATATGTGTTGTGGGTGTCCCAGAAGGAGAAAAGAAGGGAAAAGAGGGAGAAAAACTAATGAAAGAAATTATCACTGAAAATTTCCCAACTCTTATGAAAGACTTAAAATTATGGATCCAAGAAGTGCAGCGTACCCCAAACAGAATTGATCCAAATACTTCAAGACACTTACCAATCAGAATTTCAGATGTCAAAGAAAAAGAGAATCTTGAAAGCAGCAAGAGAAAAGCAACCCATCACATACAAGGGAAGCCCAATAAGACTGTGCGTAGATTTCTCAGCAGAAACCATGGAGGCAAGAAGACAGTGGGATGATATATTTAAATTACTAAAAGAGAAAAACTGCCAACCAAGAATTCTATATCCAGCAAAACTGTCCTTCAAAATGAGGGGGAAATTAAAATATTTGCAGAAAAAAATTCGCTGATAGAATTTGTGACCAAGACACCAACTCTGCAAGAAATACTAAAGGGAGCACTCGAGATGGATAAGAAAAGACAGGAGAGGAAGGTGTGGAGAAGAGTAAAGAAATGAAGTCCATCAGTAAAGATAAAAAGAAGGAAAATTAGATATGACATGTAAAATCCAAATGGCAAAATGGTAGAAGAAAGTACTGCCTGCACAGTAATAACTGTTATATCTGTACAGCGGTCAGATATAGACCCTCTCATCTATGGACATTTGATCTTTGATAAGGCAGTCAAGCCAACTCACCTGGGACAGAACAGTCTCTTCAACAAATGGTGCCTAGAGAACTGGATATCCATATGCAAAAGAATGAAAGAGGATCCATATCTCACATCCTATACAAAAATTAACCCAAAATGGATCAAAGACCTAAACATTAGATCTAGAACATAGAAAAAAATGTAGGGAAATATTTTATAAATCTTATAATAGAGGGTGATTTCCTAGACCTTACACCCAGAGCATGAGCATTGAAGAAAGAAAGAAATAAGTGGGAACTCCTCAAAATTAAACACTTTTGTGCATCAAAGAACTTTGTCAAGAAAGGAAAAAGACAGCCTACACAATGGGAGACAATATTCGGAAATGATATATCAGATAAAGGTCTAGTATCCAGAATATATAAAGAGATTGTTCAACTCAATGACAAAAAGACAGACAACCCAATTATAAAATGGGAAAAAGACTTGAATAGACAACTCAGAAGAGGAAATACAAATGGTCAAAAGGCACATGAAAAGATGCTCAACTTCCCTGGCTATTAGGGAAATGCAAATCAAAACCACAATGAGGTATCATCTCACACCCACCAGAATGGCCATTATCAATAAAACAAAAAACGATAAGTGCTGGAGAGGATGTGGAGAAAGAGGCACACTTATCCACTGTTGGTGGGAATGTAAAATGGTACAACCGCTGTGGAAGGTAGTTTGGCAGTTCCTCAGGAAGCTAAGTATAAAACTGCCATATGACCCGACAATACCATTGCTAGGTATCTACTCAGAGGACACGAGGGCAAAGACACAAACAGACATGTGCACGCCAATGTTTATAGCAGCGTTATTTACAATTGCCAAGAGATGGAAACAGCCCAAATGTCCATCAACAGACGAGTGGCTAAACAAGCCGTGGTATATACATACAATGGAATATTATGCAGCCGTAAGACAGAATAAAGTTATGAAGTATGTAACAACATGGATGGACCTTAAGGACATTATACTGAGTGAGATTAGCCAGAAACAAAAGGACAAATACTGTATGTTCTCACTGATATGAACTAACATTAATGAATGAACTTGGATAATTTCAGTTAAAAACAGAGGTCATCAACAGATAGAAATAGGGTAGATATTGGGTAATTGGAACTGAAGGGATACAGACTGTGCAAAGGGACTGATTGTAAAAATTCAGAAATGGATAACACAATATTATCTTACTTAATATAACAATATTAGAACACTATATATAGCTGAATGTGAGAATGATAGAGGGAGGAGGGCTGGGGGCACAAATGAAATCAGAAAGAAAGATAGATGATAAAGGTGAGATGGTATAATCTAGGAATGCCTAGAGTGTATAATGATATGACTAAATGTACAAATTTAAAAATGTTTTGCATGAGGAAGAACAAAGGAATGTCAATTATGCAGGGTCTTGAAAACAGATGGTGATTAATATTTTAAAACTCTAACTTATGTGTGAGACTAAAGCAAAAAAATGTTTATTTGGTACAAAATTTATATTTTGACTACTGCATTTCCTATTATAACTTATGTGGGCAGCTTAACTGAACACCGTAAGTACATGGAACCTTGAGTAGGGCTTGATATTTTTGTAGATTTGTCCAAAGTGATGTCTCGATAAATCCCAGAAGGATTTGAACAGTGAATAAAAAAGTATTTGCAAAGTCCCCTTTGGTAAATGGTGAGAAAGGGGGAAAACTAAATTTCCCCAAGTGGAGAATTCTTGATATTCTCACAAGCAATGGGGATAACCAAAGCAATAGGCTGAGCCCCCAGTTTGGGGTTTGTTCATATGAAACTTAACCCTGCAAAGGATAGGCTAACCCTACTTAAAATTAGGCCTAAGAGTCACCCCTAAGAGAACCTCTTTTGTTGCTCAGATGTGGCCTCTCTCTCTCTCAGCCAACGCAACAAGCAAACTGCCCTTCCTGTCTCTATGTGGGACATGACACCCAGAGTTGTGGATCTTCCTGGCAATGTGGTACAAAATCTTAGAATGAGCTGGACCAGCACCAAGGGATTGAGAAAAACTTCTCGACCGGAAGGGGGAAGAGAGAAATGAGACAGAATAAAGTGTCAATGGCTGAGAGATTTCAAACAGAGTCGAGAGGTTATCCCGTAGGTTATTCTTATGCTTTCAATGGATATCACCTGTTTAGTTAAGGTGTAATGGAGAGGCTGGAGGGAACTGCCTGAAAATGTAGAGCTGTGTTCTGGTAGCCATGTTTCTTGAAGATGATTGTATAATGATATAGCTTTCACAATGTGACTGTAGTTGTGAAAACCTTGTATCTGATACTTATTTTATCTATCTTATGGACAGATGAGTAAAACATATTGATTTAAAATAAATAAATAGTAAGGGGAACAAATGACAAATTTAGTAGATTGAAATGCTAGTGATCAATGAGTGGGAAGTGTAAGGGATATGGTATGTATGAATTTTTTTCCGTTTTCTTTTTATTTCTTTTTCTGTATTGATGCAAATGTTCTAAGAAATGATCATGATGATGAATATACAACTATGTGATGCAAAAAGTATGTCCATATTGTACATTGATTCATTTTATTACTAAAAATTAAAAATAAAAAAATAAAAAAGAGGCTGAGGGTATTCAAACCTTAGCTGGAAGGCATGTGACTGGCATCTGTTGGTTCTTTGACTTCTAGTTTCAAACAGCTTCCTTGGGGAGGGTGTTTTCTTTCTGCATTTTCAAATGTCTCTGTTTCTGTCAGCTCTGAAGCAACTCTAAAATGTTGCCCCTTTTAAAGAAGTCCAGTAAACTAATCAAGACCCACCTGGAATGGGCAGAGTCACATCTTCAGCTAATCCAAAGACCACATCTACAATTGGGAGTGTTACAGCTCCATGGAAACAATCTAATCAAAAGGTCACACTCACAGCTGATTGGGTCAATCTCCATGGAAACAATCTAACCAAAGGTCTTTTACAATACTGTCTCTACCTTACAATACTGAATCAGGATTAAAGGACATGAATTTTCTAGGGTACAAAATAATTTCAAACCAGCACACCTTCTCTGCCATGCAAACATCCAAAAGAAATTACCTCAGATCTTTGAATATAGAGGCAGTTTTGAATGGTGGTTAAGTCTGGGGTTTGGGGCCGCAGTACCTGGGGTTAATCTTGTTTTTATCATTTTCTTGTTAGTAATGATAGTAAATGACACCTTGAGCAAACAAGTCTATACCTTGTGTATAAAATGGGGGTAATAGTTGTACCTCCTCTAGTTGTTTGTCATGAAGATTGTGTTATTTATTAGTTTTATTATGGTTTTTATTTTTGCTGACCAAAGATAACAATAGGAGATCTGAAAGTGCTGAACTTTGATTTTTATAGGACTATGTTATAGACCAAGTTTGTACTTTAAGTAATGAACATTCAACATAAAGACCATAAGCCTTATAATTTCTGAGAGAGAAGGAAATCAATTGTAAGATGTATCAACTTAAGAAATATCAGTGATGCCAAAATGTTTAACAATTGAGAAAAATTTTAGGACTTTTTACACAGTAAGCTTTTTTATTTTTATTTTTTCTATAAACATGGGCAGGCACCGGGAATCGAACCTGGGTCCTCTGGCATGGCAGGCAAGCATTCTTGCCTGCTGAGCCACTGTGGCCCGCCCTACACAGTAAGCTTTTAGCAAATATTCTCTGAGTAATGAGAGACCACCTCCAAGTTTTAGTCAAGTCATTTGTTTGTGATTCCCTCTTTGTTGTCATGCTTGATTTATTTTGAGATAGAAAGACCAGCTTTCATTATTTTCAATTTACATGTGCAATAACAAATTTCAGAAGTGTCTTAAATATTTTTAAGTTCTCAAAGGTTGGATTTATTGGAACTGGAATATGAACTGAGCTTTATTCATAAAATGAAACTGACTGTTGACCTACGATCAGGGTCCTTCTCCATACAGAACCCACTGGTTGTTAGTCAACTCTAATTTATTTGTTGTAATAGTAATTAGGAAAAAAGAGTTTAGTCAATATCCCTATTTTCAAAAACTATGAAAAAATGCTAGTATTTGATGTAAATTTGTAAAATTTTAAATGGGATTTTAAAAAGTATATTAATAACCTGGCTTTCATCTTATAAGTTTAGATTCTGTTCTAGAGTATAATATCTGTGTTAGTTAGATTCAGTTGTCAACTTGGCCAGGTGAGCATACCTAGTCTTGTTGCTGAGGACATAAACCAATGGTACGTGAACCTCATCTGTTGCTAATTACATCTGTAGTCGGCTAGGAGGCATGTCTGCTGCAATGAGTGACATTTGACTTAATTGGCTGGTGCTTAAATGAGAGAACGCAATGTAGCACAGCTAAGCAGCTCGGCATTCCTTATCTCAGCACTAGCAACTCAGCCCAGGCCTTTGGAGATGCAGATGGAAGTCACCCCGGGGAAAGTTGTTGGAACCCAGGGGCCTGGAGAGAAGACCAGCAGAGACCATCCTGTGCCTTCCACATAAGAAAGAACCTCAGTGGAAAGTTAGCTGCCTTTCCTCTGAAGAACCAACAAAATAAATCCCCTTTTATTAAAAGCCAATCCGTCTCTGGTGTGTTGCATTCCGGCAGCTAGCAGACTAGAACAGATTTGGTACCAGAGAGTGGGGTGCTGCTGTGGTTTGCAAATACCAGATATGTTGGAACAGTTTTTGGATGGCTTAAGGGAAGATTTTGGAGGAACCGTGAAGAGAATGATGGAGAAGTCCTGGAGGGCTTGAAGAGACTGTTGGTATAAATGGAACCACTGCCAATCTTGGCAAAGGAGGACACAAAAGGGAAAAATTGGAGTTTGCAGAGTAAGAACCATGGAAGCTCGGGTCTGAAGCCAAGAAACCTCAGCCAGAAGAGTGGACCCACCCATATACATGGAGCGGGTGAGTTTACCCTAAAGGGCAAGGATGAGTCTCCCCTCTCATTGCAGTGGAAGAGTTGTGTAGCCTCAGGCCTTGGAAAAGGCATAGCACGCTCCTTGGGGGACTGGGAGAGCCTGGCTGCCACCACATGGAGGGGTTGAGTGTGTAACCCAGAAATGGCAGAGAGCCCAGGGGTGGCCCTGATGCCTGGAGAGAGGGGAGCCCAGAGGTGGTCTCCTCGGTGTTTCCCGAGGTTGATTTGGAAAGAGGCCGGCCACTGCATAGGCCCTTGGAAGGGGTGGGACTGCCACTTTCTACAGCCGAAGGATAAATGACTTTCAGACTTTGAAATCCAATGGTGTTTGCCTGCAGGTTTTCCTTCCAGTTCTCCCTATGGATCCGGTGTTTATCCTCCTTTGCATATTGGCATCAGATAACTTGTTTTGAGATTCACAGGCCCACAGCAAGAAGAGAAGTTTTTGCACCTGTTTAAGGTGATGCTAGAAGTTGCCAAGTTGACAAGGGGTGGACATGTGTTAGTTAGATTCGGTTGTCAACTTGGCCAGGTGAGCATACCTAGTCTTGTTGCTGAGGACATAAGCCAATGGTACGTGAACCTCATCTGTTGCTAATTACATCTGCAGTCGGCTAGGAGGTGTGCCTGCTGCAATGAGTGACATTTGACTTAATTGGCTGGTGCTTAAATGAGAGATCGCAACGTAGCACAGCTAAGCAGCTTGGCATTCCTCATCTCAGCACTAGCAGCTCAGCCCAGGCCTTTGGAGATGCAGATGGAAGTCACCCCGGGGAAAGTTGTTGGAACCCAGGGGCCTGGAGAGAAGACCAGCAGAGACCATCCTGTGCCTTCCACATAAGAAAGAACCTCAGTGGAAAGTTAGCTGCCTTTCCTCTGAAGAACCAACAAAATAAATCCCCTTTTATTAAAAGCCAATCCGTCTCTGGTGTGTTGCATTCTGGCAGCTAGCAAACTAGAACAATATCCAATTCACATATGTGTTAGAGCTACAAGAAAAGTAGAAATGTAGTATTATTCTATCACAGACACCATCTTAAATATATTGACAATTGATGCTTATAGGGGATTTTACTGCCTTGTATTTCCATACATATTATCTCATTTGAGCATGTGGGATAGGGAAGTTATTCTTATCATTATACAGATGGCCACGCTAAGACTAAATTGAAAATTTCGTGTTTGTAGGGTCATTATGGCTTCTAAGGCAGTAGAACTGGGTTTGAACTCATGTCTTTCAGGGTTGAATCCTAAGCTTGTTGAGATCCTAGATTCTCACCTTCTAAAGAGAAGTCTGCTATTTGTTGTCACTATCTGATCTGGTCATGTCATAGGAAAGATTGTTTCAATTCAGTTGTTCTTTTCTGCAAAGCAGTTTGCAGTTGCATTTGCAAAACATTCCCCATATTTACAGCAGTTTCTCTTTTCTGGGTTCCCCAGTCTAACTCCTCCTTCCAGAACAAGTTTAGTGATCTTTCCCAAAGGAAATGATGTTTCTTTTTCTGAACACTGTTGTTTAGTTTTGTTTCTTCTATTTCTACAGTTGATTAAAGACTAAGAACTCTCTTCAAATAAATGTTAACAGGTTCTGGCATATCCCTTGGTCCCCGTGACAGTGCCAAGCAGTGAGATTTATGGTGACATTCAGCAGGTTTTGGAATTGCATCTGAGCTGCAAATATTTCAGCAGGGAATGACCAAGTGGTAAAGGCCTAGAAATGATCAGAGTATTATGTATGACTCCCAGGCTTCCGTTGAGGAAAGTTATTTTTAAAATTGCCTATACAGCCAAAATCTCTAGAGATCCAAGTGAGATTTAATACACCCAAAAGTTCTTAACTATAAAATCAGAGAAAATAAAAGTATCAGTGTAAGTATTTTATTTTGTTATAAGTGGAACACAAAACAGGCATGATAAAGGCTTAGATTTTCTTTTTCTTCTATAACTAACTTTGTTAATTAATACTGGGGTCATTAATAGTAAATAGAGTGTGATAGTGCATAGTGTATAGGAGATACCACCATCGTACAGGCTGGATTAAATTCCAAAGATGCCACATCTCAACTATGTAAAAAGGGACAAGTAATTTCTCACTCTTTTTCTTTGAGAGCAAGGTAGCATTATCATCTATCTCACTGCATGGTGATGAAGAACAAAATCATGTAAATTAATCACTCAAAATAGGAACTGGTACATAGCTTTCTCTTAATATAAATGTCAGAAAACACTTGTTGATGAACAAGATTTTGGAAATGTGGTATATACATATATCCTTTTTATGGGACTTGTCATGGTCAGGTTCATGTGTCAACTTGGCCAAGTGGTGGTACCTGTTTGTCTGGTTGGGCAAGTGCTGGCCTGTCTGTTGTGATGAGGACATTTCATAGAATTAGATCATGAGCATGGCTGCATCCACAGCTGATTCCATTTGTAATCAGCCAAAGGGGAGTGTCTTCTGCAGTGAGGGATGCTTAATCTGATCACTGGAAGGATTTAAGGAGGATTCAGAAGAGACAGGCTCTCTTCCTGCTTCAGCAAGCCTCTCCTGTGGAGTTCGTCCAGACACTCCATTGGTATCATCAGCTTCACAGCCTGCCCTACAGATTTTGGACTCTGCATTCCCACAGTCACGTGAGACACTTTCATGAATTTTTTATTTGCGTGTGTTCCCTGTTGATTCTGTTTCTCTAGAGAACCCTAACTAATACAGGCCTGTTTCAAAGTCTTTTTACCAATTTTTAAAGGTCTTCATTACAAAGGTGCAGTAGTTGATATATTTTGACTATATTTGTAAAATTATACCAACTGTAAAACCTCATACTTTAGATGTGAAATTTGAGGAAAGAATGAATTTTTAACTAATCTGAATGTTTTATGGGGATGAGACAGACTGACCAGTTAATCTCATTTCTTGTTACTCAGTTTTGGAGTTTCCTTAATTTTTATCAACATTTATTTTAGTGTCTAAATCAAATTAGTAAGTTGAGCATCATTTTTTCAAAGAGTAGGTAGGTGATGAAATCAATTTAATGGTTCTCTACCAGTATTTTAATGGAATAAAATGAAGTAAAAGTTAACAAAAGACTGTATTCATGAAAATTTTTATTCTGCTTTATATGTACGTACATGTATATTGCAGATTTGTGTGTATGTAACTGCATGTTAATGTGCATTTTAAACTAATTTCTCATCGTGGTTACAATCAAAATAGTTTGAGAATATTAATGATGTAGGAAATAGGAAGCTATCTTTCATAGTTGAGGAACCCTGAACCAATTCAGTGGAATCATTGTTTATTGAAATGAGAAATTTTTCAATGTAGAAAGTTGTATCACAATGGTTAAGACCTTGAATTTTTGAGTCCATAAATCAACTCAAATTCCTCCTCAACCATTTATTAGCCATACAACATCAGGGAAGTTCTTCAAATTATTTTGGCTTCAACTTTCCTATCATTCGTCTTGGGGATAATTATAAAAACTTCCTTAAAAAATTGTTTTGATGATTATGAGTTAATGCATATAAAGCACTTAACACAGTACCTGACACTTCCTAGGTATTTACATTGTTAGTCATAATTTTTAACAATAATGTTATGTCAACTTATTTAGAACTTGAAATATATTCTACTATCTCAAGACAGCTTATATGAATCCCATTAATTTAAAGTAGTTATCCATGGTCTTACATCATGTGACTAGTTATTTTAAACTTTGTTTCTGCTCTAAAATTCATTTCTAACAAAATTTTCCATTGTTGCAGCCTGAAAGATGGAACGCCTTTTTCTTTCTCTTATATTGGGTCCCCGGGATCTGGGGATAAGAAGGGGAGAGTAAAAGAGGAGGAAGGGAAAAGCAGAAACTGTCATAAATCTAGCAAGAAGGGGAAGGTTTCCCAAGGCTGAAAGCCTAGTGCAAGTGGGCCAAGAGTGGAAGGCCAATGAATGACCAGTAATAATTGAATATCAAAGAGAAAGTAGCATATTGTACCATTTTTGAGCATCTCTCATATGCCAGGCCATGTCTTACATGCTTTCCATACATTATCACCAACTGAAAAATGATTCTGGTCATTTCCTTTTAGAAATCAGTTAACAGAGGTTGGGATGACACAAAGTTGACTAACCTGGCTGAGGTCACGCCCTACAGCTAGCACTTGGTAAGGGTGAGATTAAAAGCCAGGTTTATGTAATGCTGAATTCAAAGAAAGGAAAGAAGAAATGGAGGGGGAACAAAGGAGAGTCCCAGAAATAACAGCAGAGAGTTGAATCCCCAACAAAGTACATATTTTTGTATGTCTCATTTTTAAGTCAAGAAACTTTAGGTAAGAAACTGACTGCACTCGAATTATTCACATGAAAGTGAAAAATAATGGTATTTATTGTGTGTCTATCAAAAAGTCTGCCAAAGTAAATGTTCGACTTAAGAAACCAAAATGCCTTCTACTGTTAGTATTATTTTCTTCTTAATTATCTTTGAATTCTCTCTTTTTCTCCTAGGAAGAATTACAGTTAAAAACCTAATCAGTTAATAATGTGTCCCAAATAGTTAGATTTTAATCAGTCAAGATTTTTCTCTTTTAATAAAAAATGAGATGTTCTTAGATGTACTATTCAAATCTGTGTTCAGTAAGGTCTACTGAATTGTGTGAAGACCCAGTACTATAGACGCATGTTTCTCAATTTCTCAGTGAGACTTAAGTCTTCTTCCAACAGCAGTATTGGGAAACTATTGTAACTGAACCGGCATCCATATATGATGTTATAACTGGGAAAAGGAACCGCACTTCAGGCTGTATAATAGACTTCCAGAGTATTCTAAAACACTCTGGCTCTCCAGTCTTAAAGGAAATTTGAGAGTAAGGTAGGGTCATTGAAAAATTGCCTAATTAGATTTCCCATGTAGAAGATAATTGCTGTCTTAGAGAGTATGGAAACTTTCTTTGCAAATCCCAAATTTGATAAATCTATGCCATAGAATGAGTTGAAAGGTCTCTATGAAGGTGAAACATGGGCACCCAACTGACTGAATAACATTTACCTGTGTTCCATAAAAAGGATACAATGTCCTACAAGATAATATCCGTCGTGTAAATGAAGGAATTAGCAGATGAATGGTTAAGTTGAGCCTTTCAAAACTCTGCAAAATAAACTTTATGAAGTTATATCTCTAAAGATTAGAGAACTCTTGAGTAGTGTAAACTAAATGGAGAATTAAGTGGGATCCTACAAATACTTCTAATGACAACCCTAATGATTTTTGTGACATGTGGCTCCAAAGTATTTATTATTAACTTCAAGTGAACCATAATCTTCAAATTCACCTCTATGTTAAAAGTTTGCAAGTTATTTCTTAGAGCAAAGACTAAAATATTTTAAAATAAAAAAGCTGGGAAATAAGATATCCACAGATGCTTTGAAAAATTCTGACATGTCCCTGTGAATCTCAAAGACCTCCACAAATGTCTTTTTATGAAGATCTGCACAAACAGAAAGTGAAGGCAAAGGTGCAGTTGTTAGCTGTAAGGCTGAGTGTTGAAGGGTTGTCCAACATGTACACATGTGGCAATGTCTGGAAAACATATCGGTTCCATGCACTTAAAGAAGTTTCTATAAAATTATTAGTCAACCACTAATCAACTGAGCAGACACTTTAGTGGCTACATGTGACAAAGAATATAGACTATATAAAATTAGGTCGTGAAATCTAAAAAAAAAAGTACAGAAACAACAGTAGCAGCAACAATATTGAACTTCAGGAGTTTGATAATGATGAGTATAGGTGTGGCTATCTTTTAATTTAGCCTCCTTTGAGTTTATTAGATGTCTGGATTCATGGCTTTCATCAAATTTGGGGGGTTTACAGGTATTATTTTTTCAGATACACTCTAGCCCTTTTTCTGTTTTCTTTCCTTCTGTGATACCCTTAATATGTATGTTGATATACTTGATGGTGTCACAAAAGTTTCTGAAGCTATGACTATTTTTCTTCATTTTTTTTTTCCTTGTGACTTAGTTTGGATAGTTTCAATAAGCCTGTATTCACATTCACTGATTGTTTTCCTCTGTCTTCTCAAATATGCTGTTTAGAAATCCTCTCTCCTGCCATCTTTTGTTCCCCAGGTATATCTAGAATTCAGTCTGGAGTTTGATCAAAGTGTCTTGAGTTATCCCCTCAGAAATAATGATTTTCTTTCCTCTGAATTCCCAAAGCTATACGTACATTTAGTATTTAGCAGATAACAATATATTTAAATTTTCCTATTTCTCAGTAGACTGTGAGTATTTTCAAGGCATAAAATATGTTTTATTAAATTTGTGTTCCTGAACCTCAGTATAATACTTGTCATATTACATGGACTTTTTCCTAATATTTTAATAAATTGACTTAACAATGAACCCATGATTGAATGAATACTGTTCTTACAGAGAAGATGGACATGTATAAATAATAACTTCCTTCTATGAATGCACAGCGCAAAGAATGATGATTAATAGGATTCTAATATTTGTTACAAATCTACGTTTGGCTCTGCTTTTTCAATACTTCTTAATTTTGAATTTGATAAATTAAGGGTAACATGAATTTAAAGCAAGGATGTTAACTGTGATTATAACACAAATTAGAAGTTGATCATACATAGAACCCCAAAATACATCGTCAGTTACATTTAAAATAGCAGATAATAAAAGCATGTGACCTACTAAACCAATCAATTGTGTAAATACATAAGTATAAAGACACATAAAGACGGAAATATTTATCACTGTGTTCTAAGTCAAAGATGACTTTATTATATTTTCTTATTTTTTGTATAGCCTGCAAATTTGCCAATACTCAAGCATTAAGTTTATTGAGAAACATATTTATGAATTAAAGTAAACAAAATATCTCAATAAAACAAAATGATTAATTAAAAGTTAAATTAGGGCGGGCCGCGGTGGCTCAGCGGGCAAAGTGCTTGCCTGCTATGCCGGAGGACCTCGGTTCGATTCCCGGCCCCAGCCCATGTAACAAAAACGGAGAAACAGAATACAATAAAACAAGAAAATGTTTAAAAATGTTTCCCTTTCTTCCTTCCTTCCTTCCTTCTATCCTTCCTTCCTTCTCTCTGTCTTTCCTTTAAAAAAAAAAAAAAAAAAAAAAAAAAGAAAAAAAAAAAGTTAAATTAATATTAATGAAAATAAAGGTAAATTCTTACATTTCTTTCTAATATATATTACAGGATTTGGAGATAAAGAGAGCATATAAAAACACTTGGGAACATTAGGTAAGTATGAGCACAGTATGAACCAATGGTGACTATTATGACAGTGCTAAAAGAGTGCCTGAAACCATAGACAAGTTTCCGGAAGCACAGCACTGAGCTGAAGGGAAGAGAATAGAATTGCTGATCATCGCTGTTCATGTTACCCCAGAGAGGAATTACCGGGTTTAGATTTCTGTGCTACATTTGATAAGGTAATGATCTAGAATGCATTCACAATTCGGTTACTGGAACACAGGTAAATGGGGAGGAGAAGGAGAGGAAGGAAGAGGAGAAGGAAGACCTAATGGGACATGATGATTGCTAACACATATCTGAAGGCTGTCATGCTGAAGAGGACTGACCTATAAGTAAGAAGTAGCTTTATTAATGCCTTTATTCTCTGTCTTTTTGCTAGCCTAGGATGTCTTGGTAAAATGGCATGCTTGCATCTGTGATTGAGATTCCTGCTGATAGAGACAATCAGATAGAGTATCAGTTTAGGCGTCTGCTTCACTCATTGCAATTATTGGTTTTAAATGCTTAATCTGTGCCACATATTCTGCTTAGCACTTTATACAAAACCTCTAATTCAATCTTAATAAGACTTCTTATTACAAGTGTTATTATGCCTGCCTTACTGATAATGACACTAAGGCTTAAAATGGAGATGCAAATAAATTCTAGAAGTAGGATAAAAATTTGGATCTGTCTGAATCCAAACCTTATACTTTTAAATATGATGCTGTAGGTATAGTCAACAGCTGGCATGTTTTGGCCACATATTATGGATTTTCTTCCAGTCAAATCATGTATAAAAATGCTCTTTTTTTGGCATGCATAGGCTCCTGGAATCAAACCTGGGTCTCCAGAATGACAGGTGAGAATTCTGCCACTGAGCCACCATTGTCTGCCCAAAAATGCTCTTTTAAAATATAAAAACCACTAAATGTTTTCATTGTATCTTACAAAATTTCTTTTTAAATGATACTTTATTTGGAATTCCTTTAGCACAGATTTGCTAATCCTAAGAATCTCAAAATACCATAGATATGAGACACAGAAAGAGTGACAATCACAGTGTAGAGGAAACTGTGAGGGAATTACCTCTTTAAGATAAACAGACAGGCACGTGGCCTGGAATGAATTATTGTGTGTCAGGGACAGTTCGGCCTGGGGTACAGACAGTAAAATCAGAACCTCCAAAATAATATTTTAAAGTAATTTTACAAATTTATTCAATTATCAAATTGCCCCACTGTCTGATATAATTCAGAATTTTAAAAATCATGTATTTTCCAATAATTGAAATCACATAATATGGGTGTCCTCAAATACCCTACTTACATTCTTCATTAAATGCCTTTGTAAAATTCATTTTTTCATTAGTCTTCTAAGAAGCTTATAAGTCCTTTTCATAAGAAACAAAATTTTAACTTATCATCAACATTTACATAGAAAAATTTTGCTATGATTATATTATACAAGATATAAAAATGCTGTACATGAATACATGTTAAATATCACCTTTTACTTAAAGAATTTCTTTTATCAAATATATTTCAAAAGTAAATATTTTGTGGGAGGGCCACGGTGGCTCAGCAGGCAAGAATGCTTGCCTGCCATGCCAGAGGACCCAGGTTTGATTCCCGGTGCCTGCCCATGTTAAAAAAAAGAAAGTAAATATTTTGTGAGTGACTTTTACCATTTATTCCTATCTTGAATAGGAATAAATTTTGAATTTGACTATGTACTATGTTATTTTCAAAGGTTAAA
The DNA here is from genome assembly GCF_023851605.1 of Tamandua tetradactyla. NCBI lineage: Eukaryota > Metazoa > Chordata > Mammalia > Pilosa > Myrmecophagidae > Tamandua > Tamandua tetradactyla. The sequence goes on along the minus strand of NC_135331.1, from coordinate 184,268,131 downwards.
AATTATACCAAATAGGGCGGGCTGTGATAGCTCAGCAGGCAGAGTTCTCGCCTGCCATGCCAGAAACCTGGGTTCAATTCCTGGCGCCTGCCCATGCAAAAAAAAAAAACTACCAAATATAAATGTTACTTATATAATACATGTAACAATACAAATGGTAGTTATGTGAACAGATGAAGTTTATTTGGTTGCTATTATACCAACTTATCAGTTTATTAGTGTTTGTTAAATAGCCAGAATGCAATATATCAGGAATGGAATGGCTTTTTATAAAGAAATTTATTAAGTTTCAAGTTTACAGTTCTAAGTCTGTAAAAACAAAGACACCCAGGAAAAGATGCAAAATTCAAGGAAGGCCCATGGAACACCTCAGTCAGCTGGGAAGTCACGTGGCTGGCAACTTGCCGGTTCCTTGCTCCTGAGCTGCATTGTTTTCAACCTCCATTTCTGTGACTACTCCTCCTGCTGCTTCTCCAGGGCTGGCTTTCATCTCTTGGCTTCCCTTGGCTCTCCCCAGGTTATGGTTGTTTAACGTCTCATGGCAATGTCTGTTGGGCTCCAAGCATCTCCAAAATCCGTGTCTGTTCTGTGAAGCAACTATTCTCCAAGTGTTTACATCTGCCCTGTCAGCGTTGAGGTTTCTCCAAAATGTTTCCCCTTTTAAAGACTCCAGTAAACTAATAAACACCCTCCTGGCATGTGTGGAGTCACATCTCCATCTAATCAAAAAGTCATACCCACAATTGGGCACGTCACATCTCCTTGGAAATAATCTAATCAAAGTTTCTGCCCTACAATATTGAACTAGGATTAAAAGAAACAGCTGCCCCACAAGATTGAACCAGGATTAAAACATGGCTTTTCTGGAGTACATAACACTTTCAAACCAGCACAGTTAGTAATCATTTAGGATTTTAAATATAAGTAAAAAATAAAATAATCAAGGCAGGTCCTTACAGCTTTAATGATCTTATACTATTAGATGAGTTACATGGGAATACTGTAGAATAAACACCTTGGGAATCTTTCAGACTAGGAATGGATAGACCAGTTAGTAAATAAATAAATGTACTCTCACCATACTCAGGGTTATTCTGTCAGGAAATAAGGGAGGTGCTAAATGACCTTACAAAGTTCCTCAGTATTAGATCTGGTGTTTTATTGTGAAAAAAAAAACAACCCAATTTCTTCTGCTGCTTACAAAAGATTGACCGTCAGTTGGTAAATCGTACTATATTTTTGGAAGAGTACAGAAGAAAATGCATAATACATATTAGGGTGTCTTGATTTGTGATGCTGTAAAATACAGTTGAGTCTTATAGCAGGTTTAGATTTTACATATTTAAGCTTTCCTTCCCTCAGGCAAACATGCTCTGAACTTTAACATTTTATCATTTTTTTCCTTGTACTGCATTTCCCTTTGTATTCATTTTTTTATATTGAATTAATTAGTGAATTTGCCAAAGCAGGAATTGCAAGACACAGAAACTGTCAGGATGAGCCCAAAGAGCATATGGTGTTTGACAGGCTGGTATCAAATAGCAGTTGAAATAGAACACCATTTTCCAAAATTTGTGAACTGGGAAATGAAGTTGGTAAACAAAAAAAATTATTTTCTTGGTATACTATCAACTCCTTATCATAAATGTTTGGCAACATTTTTTTCAGGCTTTCTTGCTTCACATCTCTTTTACTTATGACAACGACATAACTTTGGTACTATTTTAGAGTTCATAAGCATCTTCATATTATCTCATTTGGTCTCCAATCAACCCTGTCAGTTCTGTTGGAAAAACATCATGCTGACCCTTGAATATGAGGAAACCAAACTCAGTGATGGTTGCAGCCTGTCTGTGGGCATGTACCAGGTGTGTGACTGACCTGCGACTAAAATACAGGCTTCCACGTGTTAGACAAAAGTCTTCTCACTGCATGACACATCGGGCCAGAATCTCGAGGAGGGTAGCAGTAGAATGGTAAACTGCAAAAGCAACCTGGCCTCATTTTCTACTAAAGATACCTTTCAGCAAATTAGTTATAATAATGGGGCTACTGATTACTAAGGTATCAGGGTCATTTAGTATCAGTAGAATGTGGGAAATCCAGTAACCCAAGAACATGCTAGGGTTTTAACTGACTGTATTAAGGTCATAACAAAAGCTAAACCTAAACCTTCCATGTTGTTCTCTCAGCAATAGAATTATAATGGGAAAGCATGCATAAATGAGTCAATAGAAGCCAGATATGGAGACACATGTGGTCCAGTGAGCTATACCTTGTGGAAAGAAATGGTGAAGGGTTTGGAAAGAATTTGTACCACCAACAAGGAGAAAAATAGAATTAGATATGAAGGACTTCCTCTGAGCTGATAGACTTAGAAAAGTTATGCAGTCTTCTCTGCAATGGCCAATCTATGTAGAATAAACACATGAATGTACTTCCATATTCTCTGGCCTATCATCGTCTGAAGTGGAACTTGAACTCGGGAGAGACAGAAGTTCAGTCTCTCAGCATGCTGTGCCATTTGTCCTGAGAGCAGAACAATTGGAGGAGATGCTACATAAACTACGTCCCCTTTCACTCACTGTGTCTCTATAGCGGAGGGGCGTTCCAGGGCAGGAGTGGAACATGGAGACAAAAGCACTGACAGAGTCTCCGCAACATGTTGAAAAGTGACAACATCAACATGAAAACTAACTCAGAGGCTCATTCCCATGACTCTGTGAGCTCCAAGCTCACTTTTTTTACTAACAAAGACGATATGTAAAGGATAAGATATTTTCACATAATTCCATCTTTAAGAGGTTAAGGTTATGCCTTCCAAACAGTATGCATGCTCATTAATAATCCCATTTCAAGTTCATTACTTGGGCATTTATCTAAATCTAGATTTTCATCACAACATTTATGATTATTGATCTACCTCTCCTTATACCTGGGAATATTTGGCCCCCACTTTGAAAGAATTTTGCCACCTTTAAAGATACTCTTTACTTTGTAGACTGATGTTGCAGGTGCCAAGTTTGGCGACAGGAGAGTGTGCCCTCCCTGCTGCATCGCCTCAGGTCCCATCACTCTCAATCCACTGAAAGTTAATTTATAAGTCCATAACTCCTGGGAAACTACCCTGGAAAATGTCACTGATGAATTGATAACTATAAAATTCAATAGACGCTTTCTAGTTCTTAGCATGATCTCATTAAAGAATGCAAAATTGTTAAACTTTCTCTCATTGAAATCTTTTCTTTATCGACTCCTGTCTCCCACTTCCCTGTGCATCTCCATCCAGCTCTGTAACTGCACATTAGCAAGAATTTGTAGGTTCCTTATACTCAGTTGCTCTTGTAAATGTTGGTATTTCCTTGGGCTTCTTCTTCATTTCTTTTCTCATTTTACATGAACTTCTTAGCTGAGTTTATTCACAGAGATTCAATTTCGGATAAAATGTATTACCCTAGACCACAGCTCTCATCAGACTTTGGGAAACAGCTGGATATTAAGGTCCATTTATAGTTCCAAGCAATACTAAAAATTGGATGTTTCCAATTATATGCTGGATGAGCCAAAGACACTTTATTGAACTCACCATATTTCCTCCAATATTATTTCTCTAAATCTATATCCAAATTTAATAAATACACCATCTACATTCTAGTCATCCAGAAGATATTACTTTTTTAGGAAATCAGATAGGTCAATATTTTCCTGGTTAGTTATTTTTTCATTTCTAAAGTTATAGACAAATTTTACTTCTGAAGTTTTAGCAAATGATTAATTTTATTTTCCTCAGGTTTCTATGTGTGTGTGTGAAAAAGACAGAGAGTGTGTTCTGGTTTAGTTTGGTTTGGTAAATTCTTAACTAATTAGTGCTCCTGATGTTTATTTTAATGTTGTTAGTTATTAGTGAGTTTATTCCTTTAGTGTGCCTTTCTGGAAAGCTGATGTTTGAAACGATCAAGGGAAATAGAATAGAGAATTTAGAGTACCTCATCATCGTATGAGCCGGTATGTGTTTATTGTGTATCTGCATGGGTTTCCTTGTTAATACACACTAGGTTAATATACATCTAAATTTGTGGCAGAATTTAGAATGATACTTGCTTTTATTATAACTTAAAAGTGAAGTTTTGGGGAAGAGTAGCCAAACCTTACCCACCTCAAAACATTTGTACAGCTATGTTAATCTAAAACAAAATAAAAATAAAAATGAACAAAATCCCTCAACGATATTCAGACCACATAATCTAAGTACAGTTCTCCACATGACTCTGAGCTTCTGCCTCTTAAAAATAAGCAAAAGGATTCCAGGCTATAAAAATTACCCTGGTTCACTCAGAAATTCTATTCTGACTTTTTAGAACAGAGTCCCTAAAGCAGAGCCTGAGACAGGAACTCAAATGTATGTGATTTACTGGGAAACTGGGCATCAGGAAGTGTCTGTAAGGCATGAGGGGGGAAAGCCAAATGAAGATGAGGTTCCAAGTAGGGGCTAGCCTTTGCTTGATACTGGGTTGGAGATAACCAGGAAGGGGCTCTGGACTGCAGATTGCTCTACAATTTTGTCCCAATTTAGGGTAAGCATTATTGGGCTTTTCTTCTTTCTTACCAGCCAGCCATCAGCTGGAATGGGGGTGGAGGATATTACAATTGAGATTGTGCCCATCAGCCAAGCCTCTCCAATTGAGGCTGCACCCATGAGCTGAGGGTAAGACTAGGTGAAGTTCACATGTTTACATCATTAGATGCCTCCATGGGCACTTGCAGCCACCATAATAGGTTACCAGGTGGGCACTAATGACAGCTACTCCACTGATCTTCTGGGTGAGTATAAAATGCATAAATGTGCATTAGTTAATCAATTAATCCATTCAACAGTAATTTTTGAAGACATGAATCAAATGCTATGAAAGTTTTGAGAGAAAACTAAGATGTGATCTTTATTTTCAAAACCCATACAAACAACATCTTGCCCATAAAAAATAATCAACAAAGTTTGAATTGAATTGGAAAAATGTCAGTAAATATGCATGGAATGCACAAATACAATCACTAAAATCACAAATGCTATGGTTGTTTAGTTACTGGAGACACAGACACAAATCGAAACCTATGGGAAGAACTTCATGAAACTTCAGGGCATGTTTTTCATCCTGGAGGTTAGATAGAGCTTGGAAAATTGAATTTGAGAAGGGAAGAGTTTTGGACATAGGGATTAGCATGAGCAAAAATACAGAGTAAGGAGTAGGAGGATGTATGTGGGTTAAAATGGGGTGGATCTAGTTTCGTGAGGTTTAAGTGGCTCATGTTTGGGAAGAATGAGAAATTATGTGGAAGGAAAATGGGGGCCAAATCCAGATTAAGAGGTCCTCAAATGCAGGTTGAATTGTCAGTCTTCCTCTCTAAGCAGTGGGGGTGACATTAGAAATTTCTGAGGAGAGCAGATATGTGTTTTAAAAGGATTTATCTAATCATAGGCAGATAATTGCATTATTTCCAGTTTAGTAGCATGATGTATATTGAACTTGTATACACCACTGAGGAATACTACCGGGTTAGCCTTCTAAAGTCTTTAAAAGTAGGGAGAAGACATAACAGGTAATCTATATTGTTAAAACAAGTTGGGACAAGTATAAAAACCACAAGAACATGAAGAGAAATGCAATCAATGTAGATGAATGTTCAGCAACTGAATTAATTTCAATACCTCCTCCTCCCCACTTTTTTTACCAAGAACTTTGGGTGTTGTTTAGCCAAAACCCACAATTGAAAAATTCTGTGCATGTCTTTTTTTTTTTTCCTCTCTTATACCCCACATCCAATCCATCAGCAAGTCTTAAGAGAAATAACTATCTTCTCATCTGGGTTACAAAAGGCATTTAAAATGAGGATTTTGCATTGTAAAACTGAACTCTTCCTGCTTCTACATTATGTACCCATATAAGCTAAATATGCATTTTAAATTTGAAATTTGAATGAGGTATTTTCTATCAATGCTATTTGCTAAAGTGCTTGTGAAAAATTGGATCAGCCCCACTGAATTTGGTTACAAATTAGGAAGGCATCTAAAACAGTAATTTGAATGTTATTACACGAATGAACTATGCAATTTTATCATTGTTCCTCCTATTAGCAGACAATTAGCACTCTGTAATTGCACTGTTCAATCAAGATGGCAATGGAATGGAAGTGTGGATGGAGAAAACTGCAGTTTGTGTTAAAGACTCACCCATAAGTTCTGTATTTACGACTATTTAATGATGATCCAGTGTCATAATGGACAACTTAAAAGTCAGAAAGGACTGGCTTCTGGTTAAGAATTCAATTGAGTTTAACAGAAAAGTTATTGGGAACTCCCTAAATGCTTGTACTGGGTTAGAAACTGGATATGCTAAAAATAAAATATTATTATGCCTGACCTCAGGGGTCATGCAACATAAGAAATGGGGCATCATTTAATATATTATAGAAAAATGATGTGTATTACACTGGGTTAAGTAGAAACAAGAGTGGCACTGTAGTGTGTAGAAATAAGATTTAATCTTCTCTTGATGGTTAGTAAAGGCTTCATGAGGAAATGACATTTAGGCTGAAGTTAAAGGTAAATTGGATTTAGGATGAGAGGTGATGCCAAGAAAAAAAAAAGTGAAAGGGTCCAAAGATGAAATATTTAATAGGAGGTCAGAAATGATGAGGGAAAAATAATAATCTGAATATGAGTTCGGTCCTCAGTGCCTTGACTTTTCTAACTATATGTGTTTCCTAGGAGGTGGTCTTTCCAGTCCAGTCACATTAAAAACAATCAATATGATGATGATGCCTGGAATCCTATCTCCAACCTGGACCTTTGAACTTTGAACTCCAGTTTCATATTCAACTTCTTACTCAATATGTCTACTATGATGTCTAATAGATATCTCAAACCTGACTACAACTGAACCAAACCAAACTCCTAGTTTCCTAGCACTCCACATCCCAGTAAGCATCCCCTCCATTCACTCAACTCTTTAGGAGGCAAAAATAACAGAGGCATCATTGCTTCTTCACTTTCACTCACACTGCACAACTAGTCCATTCTGTAGGCTCTACCCTCAAAATATATTGACATTTTGCTATCCCCTCACTCCAAGCTACCTTCCCAGCTCCGCTGAAAGAATGCAGCAGTCGTCTCCAGTGCCTCCTGATTCCTCTCTTGCATCTCTGCCATCTATTCCCCACAAACAACTGGATTGGTCTTTCTAAACTGCAAATCACACCACAGTCGTCTTTGGTTAAAAACCCTGCAAAGATCTCTAACTTCCTTAAATAAAAGCTGAGGACTCTGTTCCCTCAGATGCCCACATAACCTGCCCCTTCATTTCAGCTTCTGATCAGATAGTTATCTTCTCCGAGACACCTCCTCCTCATTCTCCTGCCATCTGCTCTCCACAAACCTCTGGAATACATGTAGCCTATCCTGTGATTCTTTTTTATTTTTTTCTTTGTTTCCATCACTTATTGACCCTCTATAATAGATAGGGAGCTTGACCTGTATTTTGATCATATTTTATTATGAATGACCAAATGAATCTGAAACCTTGGGATGTTAAGGAACAAATACACTCAACTAGTAATATTTTCAACAGTTGCCCTTGTCCCTAATTATACGTCAGGGGAATAAAAGAGGTAGCTACTTAAATGGCTTATTAATTACATCCTTAATTAATATCTTCATTCCTTTATTTAACAAATATTTATGGAGCTCTATGATGTGTTTGACACAAATAGGTGCCTGAATTTCAGCTATTCTAAATGAAGACCAAGCACAAATCATGGAGAATAAGTCCAATAATAGAAGGGATGAATAAGTAAATAATTGTAGTACTATACAACAAACTAAGTGCTGTAACAGGTGTATTGCATGTTCTGGGAGCTTTGAAGAATGATCACCTAAATGAAGTCTGGGACATCAGGGAAGATGCCGCTAAGAGGCTCATATGCTCCTGGTCCTGCCTGGGACGCTTGGCTGAAATACTCTCACCAACCTGCTATGCTTAGGGAATTTGAGACTTGAGATGGGACTGGGCTGGCCCTTCTATGATTAAGGAATGAGTCCAACCAGAGAGAAATGAGGGGACATGCGAGGAGCACACAGGTGCCAAAGATGGAAGTGAAAGATAAGGAAAAGAGGGGCAGGAAAGCAAAATAGGCAGCTATACAGATCACAGTTGGCAGGTATCACAAAGGATTCGTTGAGAATTCCCAAGCTATGAATATATGCTTTATTTCAGGCACTGTTTTCACCTTGTGCATCATTTAATTATATAATTCTGTTTTTTAAAAAATCTATCATTGCAAGACAAGTTTTAGTTATAAAATATATGTAGATATATTTCCTGAGCTGGAAGAAGAGGGGATACCTACTTTTACAACTATTCAGCAGAATCCCATGCTTTCCTCTTTTTCTAGGCAATGTATTCTAAAATCCTTGGACGTATCACTCCCTATATGGTTGAATAAAAAATTATACCAACTTGATTGTTTTGGCTTTATGCTTTCCCATTTCTGTGTATTCTTTGAAAAACTAACACCTTCTGACAGCTCTGCTGGGAGGCCCAGAAACCTCAATAAATGAAGGAATGTTGGAAACTTACAGACATGCGATACTTTGACATTTTGCAAAGGGGTTGGAAATTTAGCTGCACAATTCTTGTGTGCATCAGAGTTCTAGTTGGTGCTGGAGAGAGAATGAATAAAGACCCTCATTATGGATGACCAGTAAGCCAAGTGTGAGACTAAGAGTTATGAGGTTAGCCTTTATCGCTCTGTGTCTGGGAGCTTCAGGCTCCTGATGGAAAATTAAATTGTGAAGGCGACTTGCTGCTTAAGATTTTGTAAGACCTCTGTTATAAAGTAGCGCTGCCCCAGCACCTAGTGTAGGAGATTATTATTATTAATTACTTAACACTGAACTTTACTGTCCCACTGAAAAAAGAAAAGAAAAGATCAGTACCTATTTCCTGGGCTACGTTTCTGTATTTTTTTCTAGATATGAAATATGTCTACTCTTTATTCCTTTACCACCCATTTATGCAGGGAACTAATTTGTGTAGAATTCACAGCCCTTGTCTGGCTTCATTTTTCCTTTGGCTTTTATGTATATTATTATTCATTACCCTGCCTATCAGAATGTGAACCTGATAATGAAGAAGGGAAAACCTACTAGAACAAAGTTGTCTTTGTCTGCAAGATAATGGCAAAAATTTCTTTGTAATATCATTTAAGAAAACTAGATATCTAACAGAAAAATTATTAGAATCCCTCTACAAATATGTATTCACTTTTTCACATACAAAAGGAAACTGAGACTTGTTCAAAATTATACTCAACTAATAATGTGTTGGGCTCTGGGATTCAGAACTCTAAACTTTCTGAAACATGACTTTGTATGCCTGATCAATGACTTACTGGAAGCCAAAGTATTTCAGAAAGCCAGCTCGAAAATTACAGGGAAGTTGCCTTGATTCTGCAGTATCTTATTGGCTAACAGCTTATGTTCCAAAGCTATGTTTACGATGTTCTGTTGTTTTCACGAAACATTAAATATAACTGGTAAATTCCCTTTGTAAAAGAAAAAAGTTCTTGGTCAATTTACACTTGGATTCATGATGTACACATCCTGATTTTAAAGATTTCTTTCCATGTCAGGATACCAATTAAGCTTTGATAAGAAATTCAGTATTTTATCATCATTAATAAGTCCCCAATAATTCCAAAAAATGGCATTACTTTTTCTTTCTCTTTCTTCATTAGACTGTCTGTAAGGTCTATTCAATGGAGATTCGAACTCTAAATAGGGCTAATGCATTATAGAGAATAATTGATATCCCTTAACAGGGCATGCTAATGCAGTCTTCTTCTTTGCAACATACTATCATGGATTGAATTGTGACCCTCGAAAGATCCCAGGTACCTCAGAATGTAACCTGATGGAAATAGAGCCATTACAAATAGAATTAGCAAATTAAAACGAGGTCATGCTGGAGTAGGGTGGGCCCTTAATCCAATAGGACTGGGGTCCTTACAAGAAGAGGAAATTTGGACAAAGGCAGAGGGGAGGTTGGATTGATGGCTGAGGCAGACCACGCCATGGAGTGCCAGCTAGCCACCGATCAAAACCAGAGAGAGGCATGGAACAGTCTTCCCTACGACTCCGAGGAAACTTGGCCCTACTGACTACTTGATTTTAGACTCTGAGCATCCAAGAACCATAAAATGATACATTTCTGTTGTTTTCAGTCACCCAGTTTCTAGTACTTTATTATAGCAGCCCTAGGAAATTAAAATGCATTCCTATGATGGGGGTGGGCAGTGGGAAGCAACCTTGTGTGTCAGTTAGAGATCATATATTTGCTTTAAGCCTAGGATAACTATAAAAGTTATCTTACCTGGGGCATTTTGGGGAGTGAAAAGTGGGGCATTATTAATAATTATTACAGGACAAGCACAAGCCAGGACTGTCCCAGGAGAACCAAGATGTTTATCACCCCAATTAGGAACCATCAAGAATTATTGGAACTTCTAGCCTCTACCCATAATCAATACTAAGTAGAAAAATATATATGCTTGTGTGGAGAGTGGGGATGCTAGATCAAATCTTGTTTGCCCTCTTTCCTGTGAGAAAATCCACAGTGGAAAGAATAGGGTTAAGAGATTGGGTTCATTTCCTTTCAGTTCTCTTTCTGCAGTTAAAATCTTCTCCTTACCCTACCATCCTATTGAATAGCTTATGCTGTTCCTGGAATTTAGAGCATCTGTCAGCAAACACTTCTCCATGTGCAGCAGCAGACAGGTCTTTACAGTGTTCTCTCACCTCCTTAACCAGCATGCACTTCTCTATCATTATCTCAAGTGTAGGAAGTCCAGGGCTGATCACCCTCTGGGACAAACGAATTAATCCATAGCTTTGTCCTCTGGGAAGCTCTGTCAATAAACACATTTAAAGTCATATAAAGCTGCCAGGGTGGTAAAACAAGCACAAGCCAACACAGAGTCACATTTCTGCACTCTCCAGCTTTTCTTCTGCTGTGCATTAGGTCCAGAAAGTTCCCATGTCTGCATCTCAGAATGAATGTCAAATGCCTTGGAGTATCTGCTTGCTTTATGACTGCTGTTGGGTAAAATCCACTTCTCTCACATGCATATTAAAAATGTCCAAATCTAGCAAGTATGCTCACAGCTCTCTTTTATGAAGTGGTTTTTGGACTAACAACACCGTATTTCTAGGCTCTCAGCCCATCAATATGGTTTAAAACTAGACACTAAAAGTGAAAAGAAATCACTCGCAGATAGTGGGAAAGAGAAATACAACGTAGCTACTGTTTAAGGTCAGAAGCCTAAGAGTCAGGCAATAAACTAGTCCTTATTACCTTGATAATTTGAGCAAATTACTTAGCCTTCTAGCCTCCAGCTTATGATCTGCAAATGGGGATAATAAATATACCTACCTCATTTGGTCATTTCAAGATTAAATTAGTTAATTAAATATATCTCTTGGAGTAGTGTCTGCCTTATCATATGCACTGAATAATTGTTACATATCACAGTAAAGGCAAAAATGGACTCATCCTTTCATTTTCTATCCCTGGTCTCAATTTAGAGGACTCTTGCCATCTGGCGAATCTTCTTTAGAAAGTGTATGTGAAGGGTCTGTGTTATATCTACCACGGAATAAAAATATACTCCATAATGTACAAACTTAAACAAATATGCATTATTTATAGTTTCTATGGGTCACGAATCCAGGTGCAACTCAGCTGAGTGCCCTTAATCCGAGGCCTCTCATGCGGCTACAGTGGAGTGATGAGTGGGGCTGTGGTCTTATTTGAAGACTCAAATGGGGGAAGTTCCGTGTCCGCACTCACTCACACAGTTGTGGTGAGGATTTAGTTCTTCACAGCCCGTTTGGGATGAGAGCCTCAGCCCTTCACTGACTGCTGTCCTCTAAGCCTCTGTTCCTTGCCATGTGGACCCTTCCATAGGCAGCTTAGAGCACAGTAGCAGTCTTACCCCAGAGCGAGTGAGGAAGAGAGTGAGAGAGGGTGCCCAAAACAGAGCCCATTGTTTATGTGTAATCTAATCTGGAAAGCTACCTGCCATCACCTCTGCTTTATTATGTCCATTAGAAGTGAATCTGAATGAATGAATGGATGGATATGGAAATCCTAAAACGGCTTCAGTGCTCTACTATTTTGTTGAATCCTTTCTGAACTCTATCATACTGAAATGGTCGCTTTCTTGGCATTCTAGTTGCTTATTGTCTGTATCAAGTACTTAATGCTAATCCATATACTTTATATTGTATTTTGAGCTTTATTATTTTTAGAGAATATAGGTATATGTTGAGCTTCTACTATGAAACCGCATTGAACTAACAGTTGTGAGGATACAAAAAGCACACTAAATATTTTCCCGCCTCAAGGATTTTTTTCTGGCAAATAAAATACATTGGAAATATGTATATAGAATATAGAATATAGAATACAGTGCACGGGATATATCCAATGAAGAGCAAAATTCATATCCAATAAAATAAAAACAAAAACAAAAAGAAGTAGATCAGTCAGCCCAACACACTTAAAAGGAGGAGACCACAAAGTATGGTTTTAGGGGTTGAATATCACTGGTTGCCATAATAGGGACCCTGTACAGGGCGTCAATGCACTGTGACCTCCATCCTTCCATGCACTCATATTTGGTTACTTGACTCCTTTATACATGATTAGTCATCACAATTAAGTTGGTTCTCAAAGCATCAATCATCAGAACCAGCAAAATATCTCTATAGCAGCCTTTGCCCTGATTGGACATAGCTCTACTCTACTGTTTCCTTCTATTCTTGTCCAGTAAAACACACTCCTTCTAAATCCCCCACCTACCCTCACACAAGTCTAGTCTATCACAAACCAGGGTGTCAATGGAAGATAAAGCTTTATCCATTAGTTCAACTGTTTTTTCTTATCCAGTGAGATATATTTGGACAATATTAGAAATCAAAATATTTCCTTTGCCAGCAAGATTCTTCTGTATGTATCTTAGTTGGTTTCTCATTGTTAATTAGCAGTGTTTTCCCTTCCTCAGTGAAAACCTCCTCTCTCTCCTGGTGTTCCCCTCACTTCACTGGACATTGTGTTTCTCTCTCTTACAAATTCATCATCCATAGTCCAGCTCAACATAGCTTTAAGTCTTGATCCTGAACCCTTGCTTCTTTATTTGGGGGCTCTACCTAAGCGACTTCCTCTGTGATCACGGACTTAAAAATAACCTTCATGGGAGACTTCCAGAATTTCAATCACCAGCCATCATCTCTCATCTGAGCTTTAAGCTCACAAATGCATCTGCACGCTTGTTCTATCCTCTTGAAAATTTATGAATATCTTAAACCAAACAGGTCAAAACCAAAACTCTTGATTTCTTTTCTCAACCCTGCCCCTTCCTTTCAGCCTTCAATTGGTTGCTGAAGTCCTAGCCCTGGAAGTCAGCCTGGATTTCCCCCATTTTTCACCTCCTATCAGCAAGTCGTAGTGATGCTAGCTCCAAAATATAATTAAGTTTGTGTATTTCACTCCGTCTCTGGTTTCTTAAGACAGGCCATTAGGGTTGTTATGATTGGGCTACTATAATAGCTTCTTAGCTGCCTCTTTCCATTTATCCAGCCCTCTAATAGCCACTATAAATTTACGTGTGCTTCTCTCAAATTCGTTCCCCACAGTAGAGCCTTTGCTTCTTTAAATGTACAGTCTGGAGCTCTAAACTCTTCAAGTACTTCCCCTTGGATTCAGAATAGGACAAAAATGCTTATTCTGACCTGCAGAGATCTGTGCAACTTTCCTGAACTCTTGCTACTCCATTCTTCCCTTTGCCATCTATGCCACAACAATTAGTCTTCTTTCAATTTTATAAATGTCCAAAAAGCGTACCTGCCTTGTGGATGGTGCACTGTTCTTTCAAAAGGAAAATAAAAAGAAAAGAAGAAAGAAGCCTTCCTGAAACAACATTTCTTAGGCTAGATTTTTTTCAGCCTTTAGCTTTCTGCCTTAATTTCATTTCCTCAAAGAATCCTTCTTTGACCACTCAATCTAACGTAGTTTTACTTCTGCCATTTCCCTCTATTTCCACCCTAGTTTGTTTTCCTTATAGCACTTTATACCATGACTTGCAATCATATAGATTATTTGTCAGTGCACTTATATTTATCTGTTTCCCTCTTTCTAATGCATACTTCATGTGAGAAAGGACAATGTCTGCCCTGTTCTGTCTTATGATCAAAACCTAGAATTATGTCAAATGTACAGTTGATATTCAATGAATATTTTATTTGAAATTCACATCAAAGAATGGACTAAACCATTTCTCCAAGCCAATGACACTAACTAAATACTACATTATTTCTGATTTATTGTATATTTTCAATTTAAAAATATAAAATTTCAAATGAGTTGCTTTCCAAAGGAGGAAGATCCAAATACAAGCATAATACATCCCTACTATTTAAAGTAACATTCATTGCTTTACCATTTTTAATCTCAAGGACAGTTAGGTTATATTAAATCAAAGAAATTTAAGAAATATCTTTTACAAACTTAAATTCCTTTTCTTATGTCCTTTTCTTATGTAGGGGCTAGGAGATAAGTGAAAACTGACTTCTTCCAAAGAAGAAGTCTTGGAATCTCATAGTTCCTACAGATGCACAGCAGACTAATCTTATTAAGCCTCTATCTGTCCAGTTCTTCTTCACTCTATGAAACACTCTGAATGCTTGGGGCAAGTATCTGTTTTTGCCTGCACATTTCTATTCCTACCACTTGAGTTGTAGAATTATCGCAAGTTGCTGGTATTTGTTTCCAAACCTGTTTATTTGTATTGCGATTATGTGTATTAATTTAATATTACTTAAATCCAAGAAATATCACTGTAAAATAATACAGTTGTTTCTATAAACACTATTCTGATTGTTTTGGAAGACTCCAGAAATGTGGCACCTAAAAACAAAATTCTGTTGAAGTCAATGTGGAAAACAGAACTGTTAAAAATTCTGCACTCACTGTTTACTCAACTGTTCAGTTGCTTGTTGTATGGGAGCAGTTAATGCAAGGCAGATCACATGCAACTCAAATCAACATGGCCATATTAGGGGAAAAAAGAGTCAAAATGTTTCATCCTACAACAAGGGTAGGCAATTTCATGCTTTAAGGTAAAATTCAATGTTTAAATAACAATGTCCTACATTAACTTACTCTTTGAAAGTAAGTAATTACCAATCCAAACTGTATGGGGCAAGTGGGTTTCTACCCTTTTTGAATGAAGGAAGTTCTTAGGACATCCTCGGGTTACCTTTTGTTTTAGTTTGTAAAAGCTGCGAGAATGCAATATACCAGAAACAGAATGGCTTTTTAAAAGGGAAATTTATCAAGTTACAAGTTTACAGTTCTAAGGCTGTGGAAATGTCCAAATTAAGGCACCAACAAGAGGTTCCCTTTACTCAAGAAAGGCGATTGAAGTTTGGGGTTGCTCTCTCAGCTGCAAGGGCACATGGGGATGCCTACAAGCTTTCTGTCCAGGCTTCTTGTTTCATGAAGCTACCCATGGGGCATTTCCTTTTTCATCCCCAAAGGTCTCTGGCTCTAAAGCCTTTTTTTCCAAAATGGTTCCCTCTCAAAGGGCTCCAGTAAACACCCCCACCTTGAATGGGTGGAGACACTTCTCCATGGAAGCTATGTAACCTAAAGTCAATGCCCACAATTGGATGGATCACATCTCTATGGAAACAATCAGAAAGGTCCCACCCAGCAATATTGAATGAGGATTAAAAGACATGGCTTCTCTGGGGTACATAACAGCTTCAAGCTGGCACACCTTTCTTTCACAGTATTTTTTTCTTTATTATGAGAGTACACTATTAAATAATCCCACCTTTCTGAGATAACCATGGCTAATACTTTGGTGACTATCTTACAGTCTTTTTCCAGGATCAATTGAAACACAGTGTTTTAGTTTGCTAAAGCTGCTGAGATGTAATATACCAGAAATTAGTATATTACAATATTATAATAGCCAATAGTTTACAAGATTACAGTTGTGAAGCCATGAAAATGTCCAGATCCAAGGCACCATCGAGATGATACCTTCTTCCTGAAGACAGTTTGCTGGTGATCCTGGGCTTCTCTGTCACGTGGCAAGGGACATGGCAGTGTCGGCTGGTCTCTCCCTTCTCTTCCAGATTTTGTTGCTTCTAGCTTTGGCTTCAGTGGCTTCCCCACTGTTTCTGTGGCTTTCTCTCTCAGCTTCTGTGTCTTTCTCTGTGTGTGTTTCTCTGAATTTCAACCTCTTTTGAAGGACTCCAGTAAGAGGATTAAGACGCACACTGAATGAGATGGTTCACATCATAACTTAAGATCCTACTCACCAAAGATCTTACTTAACAATAGTCCATACCCAAAGGAATGGATTAATTTTAACAACATAATTTTGGGGGTCCATAAAGCCTCCAAACCATCATACTTAGTGCATTTGCAAAATAAAAATATGTAGATATATTTCTTCTGCATATACCATTTTATTACAATTAAGATAATTTTTCACAAACTCTTTTATAAAATTGTATTGTCATATAAATTTATATTGAGAAAATTTTCTATATTACATACTCACCCATAACATTTTTAATGTGTAATATTCTATTTGTCATCATTTATTTTTAAAATTTAGATTGTTTTCAGATTTCAGATTTCTGTAAATAATGTTGTAGATATATCTTACACATCCTTAATTATTTCCAGAGGATAAAATCTTTAAGGTAGATTTTGCTAAAGTCAAAGAATAGAACATTTTTTAAAACTTCCAATTATTGCTACAAAATTGCCCTTCAGAAATGTTGCACCAATTTTTGCCTGACAGCAGCGTAGGAAATTCTAGATTTTCTTTACTTTTGTCAATTATTGGTTTAAAAAATCTATATTGACCAGAACTATATGCTAATAAAAGCCAACTCCTAAGCCATAAAATCTCCATAAAATGACTTCACTTTTTAATCAAATATAGCACTGCTATTCGCATCAATATGAAAAAAACCAATCGTAACTCTTTATGCCCTTACTGAGACAGTGCTTCATATAATCATTAATTACCAAGTATTTAGTGAGCTATACAAAATGTGCTGTGTTGATTTTTCAAAATCATTACCTCTATTAAATCATTCAGAACTGGCTCCAATGTCCTAAACTACAGCCTTAAATAATTAAATGAGAATAAAGAAAAAAATCCTGGAGAAAGTAGCATCATATATACTACTTTTCTAGTTTGCTAGCTGCTGGAATGCAATATACCAGAAATGGAATGGCTTTTAAAAAGAGGAAATTAATAAGTTGCTAGTTTACCGTTCTAAGGCTGAGAAAATGTCCCAATTAAAACAAGTCTATAGAAATGTCCAATCTAAGGCATCCAGGGAAAGATACCTTAGTTCAAGAAGGTCAATGAAGTTCACGGTTTCTTTCTCAAGTGGAAGGGCACATGGCGAACACAGTCAGAGTTTCTCTTTTATCAGGAAAGGCACATGGTGAACATGGTCAGGGTTCCTCTCTCATCTGGAAGGGCACATGGCAAACACAGAGTCTTCTGCTAGCTTTCTCTCCTGGCTTCCTGTTTCATGAAGCTCCCCGGGAGGCATTTTCCTTCTTCATCTCCAGAGGTCACTAGCTGGTGGACTCTGCTTCTTGTGGTTATGTCGTTCTGCTTTGCTCTCTCTGAATCTCTCATTCTCCAAAATGTTTCCTGTTTTATAGGACTCCAGAAACTAATCAAGACCCACCTGAATGGGTGGAGACATGTCATCACCTAATCCAGCTAAACAACTACTCTCGATTACATCACATCTCCAGGGAGATGATCTAATTACAGTTTCAGACATACAGTATTGAATAGGGAATATTCTGCCTTTACGAAATGGGATTTAGAGTAAAACATGGCTTTTCTATGGGACATACATCCTTTCAAACCAGCACACTTTTCAATGCCGAAAAATTTTTGTTTACTATTTTGTTTAAAAATTTTGTGGACTCTGAGTAATAGTGGTGTTTATAAATATCAATCTTTCATTCACCTTAGTGATAAAACGATTGATGATGACACAGACATGTGGACTATATTTATTTATACTTTTTTATATTTTTATATTTATAGAGAAGATAAAACTTACTGTGCTCCTTAAGATCTAAAGAAGAGGACTGTTTTCCTTCTGTGAATAATAAAGCTAAATATTTAAAGCAGCAGCTTGATTAAGGAAAGTCTTAGAATCTAAATTTCCAGGTTCAAATCTGGGCACCATTTCTTTCTGGTGTTACAATTTGGCAAATTATCTATTTTGCCTTAGCTTTCTCATTTCCAAAAGAGGGAAATGGGAAGTACCTTCTTCATAGAGTTGTTTGAAGAATTACATGAGGTGCTGGATTTCCAGGGGAGATGATGGAGCATGGAACTCTAGAACTGAGATCATCCCCAAAACAGCTATTAAAAGGCAGAAACTGAGCAAGCCACAGTGGCTCAGCAGGTAGAGTTCTTGCCTGCCGTGCCAGAGACCCGAGTTCAATTCCTGGTGCCTGCGCATGCAAAAAAAAGGCAGGAGCTGTCTCAAACAACTACGCTGAAACTCCAGGGGCCAGAAGAACAGCACAGCATCCAGTGAAGGGCAAGCAGAAAATTTATCATGTGTGCACTCTCACAAAGACAGAGGTGAGGGTGGCGAGAGGCAATAGGCAATGCGAGGCCATTTGCTTTTAAAGAATAGCTTTACTTATTCCTCTCCCCTCTCTTTGATCATGACCTCTTCTTCTACCCTCCCTTCTCCCCAGGTAGTGCCTGGTGGTGGATAGGGCATTTGGATGGGGCATTTGGCTCCACCTTTCTCTGTAAGTGGCTCACTCAGGTGAGGGTCCTTTGGCTTCAGATGGGTTGACTGCTGCCAGGTGTTTCCCAGACAGGGAATCTGTGGGCACACAGGCCTTTTTTATCTTGATTAACTGTTCTGGCTTAAGGGCCCCTTTTTGTCTCTCCCTCTCTCCTTATTCTAGCCTGCTTCACCTTCCCCCTTAGAGAGTTCTAGCCCCTTAATCTTAAGGGGTGCTGAGGGATGAGGGCCTGTCTTCCGTAACTGCTTCTGGCTTGTCAGGGGTGTAGGTCCTCAGGCACAGAACTTTCTGGCTATCTCATTTAAGTTGAGAAGGGAGGGGTGTGGAGGGGCAGCTGGAACAGCTGAAAAGCTCTGCATCAGCACTGGTTTGGTGTGAAAGGCTTCTGGTCTGGAAGAAAGAAACTTGCTGAGAAGCTTAAAAATCCAAAGCCTGATTAATAGCAAGAGGATAGAAGTGAGCAGGTCTAGGAGAGGCATTCACCAAGTGGCCAAGTGAAACTGGGGAAGAGGAAAGGAAATGATTCTTTTTCATGTCCAAGGGTATTCCAGCTGGTCAGCTCATTTATGCTTAAGTGGGGAATATGAGGTGCATGTGCTAAGTAATAAGAGGGCACCTGTGCTAAATTGGGATTTATTCTTTAAGGTCAAATTCCACTTATAGAAGAGCTGAAAGGGGAATTTCTCTCTACACAAAATATATATATATATATATATTTTTGCATGAGCAGGCACTGGGAATCGAACCCAGGTCTCCTGCATGGCAGGCGAAAACTCTGCCTGCTGAGCCACCATGGCCCACCCCACACAAAAGAAATTTTAATTACAGATACATATCTTTAATAATTGTCCTCCAAACTGGGTTACATCTTAATTCACTTCTGTCCAACCTGTTCTCAACACCATGTTTCAGAAATTCTATTTTGTAAAATATCATCAAAGATTTTTGTTTTTGTTTTTGCTTTCTGTTTTTTTTACATTTTTGGTAAGCACAAAATTGCTGAGCAACTTGAGAATGCATTTTCCAACAAAACTGGTAACACACACACACATACCAGTCCTGTCCACGTGAGCGTGGGTGTACACATTTCATGGACAGTTCGCTTTTCTTGCGGATTAACTCAGTGTGTGTCCACCCAGCTCAAGGCAAGTGGGTCAACTCTGGCTCTGCACATACCAATCCATTGTTAAACACAGCATGGCTGAAGTTCCTCCAAACTGATCCCAAATCCAAGTCTTCTGGGGTTTTTTTATTTGTTTGTTTTTATCACAGCCAACCCAGTGTGTGATTCATATCACTTCCATCCAGCACCAACCAGGCAATTAAAATACAAGTTCTACAATTGTTCACAAATAAAAGCCACACTAGGCCGTTCAAGCTCCATTATCATAAACACAGCAAGTCCAGATACACTAAATGATACAAGGGTCATCTGGCTGGCAGCTCAGTGCCCTTCCCATATGCCGTGTTGTGGGGCAAACATGAGAATAGATTTCCTACAGCAGTTGAGTTGTGGGAGTAAAAAATGATCAAGTGTGGGATCCCTCATGAGAGGAAGGAAAAACAGCAGAAAGAATCATGACGGTGCTCGAATCCAAACTCGCTACAGTACTATAGTTTTCTAACCCTTCTTTAAAATTTATTTTGAGTGCTTTTCTATAACATTGTCTTTTCTAAGGTTGTTTTTAAGCCCTTTGCACATGCTGGTCTCCCACAACACTCCATGTTACAAACTACTTCTTATTCTTTCCCTGACCTTTTACCTAAAACCAGGTCTTTAGCACTTCAAATTGTATTAATTTGCTTTTTGGCTTGAACATTGTCTGTTGCCCACAAAAAGCCACTAGATTGTAAGCCCAGGAGGGACAGAACTACATCTCCCAAGCTTCTTGTTCTACCCCAGAAACTAGTACAGAGTAGATACACAGTAAGTACTCAAAAATAATTGTGAATAAATGAAGGAATGATTGAATGAGTGACCGTTGGCCTTTAATCTGCTTAGTTCCACTCTCAGAAGCTTGAGGCCATTCTCATGATCTTAAATGCAGATTCCATATTCACATCAGAGGTGGTTTCACACTGACCCCTATGAGCATGAAAACTCACTTCCTCTTCTTTTCCCAAATTAGTTGGGTTAACTATGATATTTTAGTGACCCTCCAGGTTTCTGCTGTGTTATAAGTAGATTCTTATATGTATCCTGAATGGGTACTGTGCTGGGTTGAATCTATTACGTACCCCCAGAAAAGCCAGGTTCTTTTAATCCAAATCTTGTGGGGGCAGATCTATTATTGGGTGGGGCCTCTTGATTAGGTTGTTTCCATGGAGATGTTCCTCACCCATTCAAGGTGGGTCTTAATCTGCTTACTGGAGTCCTTTAAGAGGGAGACTTTTTTGGAGAAAGCACAGACCTTTGACACATGGAAAGAAAAGTCTCAGGTGATGCTAAGCTAAGAGATGTAATCCAGAGTTTGCTCCAGAAAAAGCCAAGGGAGACCCTGGAATCAGAAGCTGAAAGTAACGAATCTGGAGTTAGGATCAGCAGATGCCAGCCATGTGTCTTCCCAGCTGACAGAGGTGTTCCAGATGTCTGCGGCCTTTCTTCAGAGACCAGGTATCATCTTGTTGATGCCTAAATTCAGTCATTTTCATAACCTTGAAATTGTAAATTTGTAACTTTATAAACTGTCTTCGTAAAAGCCAATTCATTTCCGGTATATTGCATTTCAGCAGATTTAGCAAACCAAAACAGGCACTAAGTCAGATGCTTACAGTTTAGTGAATTATTGTAAAAGATAAATTCATTCTTTTTTTTAATTGGTGAGGTGTCTTAGTACACACATTAGTAATGTTGGATTGACAATGTGAGCCTCATCATTTAGTTCTTTGTGCAACTCAATTCACTTCTAGTGACAAATGATTTGATGCCTACTATATGCTCGATGTGGTACAAGTTTTGGAGACACACTGAAGTGCTAGCACTTCAACCCTACTTTCAAAAAGTTGTTATAGCTTGCATGACACAAACTTTGGAGGAAATACTAAATTTACTTGACAATGATTTTTTTGTATTTCTCCACCTCTAATTCTAAAGAAACTGATCAGGGGATATTTGATTTTGCTATACAGATTAGAAATATGTTTCCATTTGAAAAAAAAAAATTCTTTAATAGCTTCCGAGGTCAAGTAAGACTGGTTTCCTGATTCATCTTGATGTCCTCAGGCGTAATGGAGTGGTTTTCTGTTTAGTTATTCACATGCCTGTTGGATATATTAAAATGTAGTAATGCAACATTTGTCCTTTGAGCATATCATTGGAAAGCTGTATTTATGAGGCCCTGGGATTTAATAAGACTTTCAGAATCCACTGTGATGTGCCAAGTGATTTCTGCATTTCTGGACAAATGAGATTCAATTTCAACTGATGATTAGGGCAAACCTCCTTAATGAGAATTCTATTAGTTGAGATGACAAGTTTCTTACAGAAGACAATGAAGGCCCAACCCTGAAGTTTCTTTAGGTAAATGCAGACCAACTGTTAGAAAGTGTGCAGAGTGACTTGTGGAGTTGGGATCTTTTGATTGTTTGGGTGGAATCATTTTGACTGTTTCCATGGAGATGTGATCCTCCCAATTGTTGGTGGCAACTTTTGATTAGGTGGTTTCCATGGAGATGTAGCTCCATCATTCAAGGTGGGGCTGCTTCCTGGAGCCCTTTAAGAAGGAACCATTTTGGAAAAAGCTTCAGAGCCAAAAGAATCCACACAGCCAGAGACATTTGGAAATACAGATGTAAAACACCCTTGGGAATCCTTATGAAACTAGAAGCCAGGAGAGAAAACTAGCAGATATCACCATGTACCTTCACAGCTGATAGAGGTGTTCTAGATGGCATCAGCATTTCTTGAGTTAAGGTGCCCTCTTATCAGTGCTTCAATTCAGACATTTTCATGGCCTTTGAACTGTAAACTTGCAACTTAATAAATTTTCTCTTTAAAAGCTGTTCTCTTTCTGGTATATTGCATTCCAACAGATTTCAAAAGCTAAAACAATGGTTATCACTGAACAAATGCTAGCTGAAATGAATTGAAAATCAAGTTCATGTATTAATAGCCATTCTGGGTGGTGCAGTCTCCAAGCTAGAGTAAGAACTGTTCAACAGCCAAATGTAAGTATGCAATAATTCCATTTTCTACTAAACCTTATCAAGATCATCAGAGGAATACAAATGTACAGCATTTCTGTTCTTTTTATCTATTGTTGCACAATAAATAACCACAAGATCAGAGACATAAAAAAACAATAATTTGATTATGCTCATAGATTTTTTTGCATTAGCAATTTAGACGGGACAAAGTGTCTGCTTCACAACAACTGAATCCTCGGCTGGGAAAACTTGGTTTGGGCTGGAATCACCCTTACTCTTGGTCTGCCACCTGACCTGGAATGACTTGAAGGCTGAGCTTAGCTAGGATTGGTGACTGGGGTATCAAGATGCAGCCCCTCCATGAAATATTTGGTCTTCTAGAAGTATGGTAGCTAGGCTCTGCAAGGGAGCAGATGGGTACTGAGAAAGCTTTTGAAGGATGCTACTTGGCCTTTTCTCTCCAAGCTTCAAAAGTCATGTAGCATCCCTTCCCTTTTGCTCTCTTCATTAAAGAACAATAACTATCCTGTCCAGATTCCACAGTCTCTTCCCCTTGATAGGAAAATATTAAGGCCACATTGCATAAAAGCATGTGGAAAGGGAGATGTTATAAACATCTTTGAAAAATATTACATGCCACAATTATATATTAAACTTTCTTTCCTCTCCCAGTGATTTCTTGCAGGTCTACCTCAACCTTCATGAACAAATCTCCTCCAGTCCCCTTAGCCTGCCAGGTTTTCTTTTTTCTCCTAATTTGCTTCTTTTCCTCATTTTATCGTAAAGATCAAATTAACCTTTAAAACTAAATCATCCCAGTTTTCTAGACTCTTTATAGTTAAAATAATTTCCCCATTTTTTTTCACCTTGCAGCATCTAAAACTAAAGAAACATGCTATAGTAAAACTTATTACATTCGATGGTGGGAGGGGAAAGAAGGAGAAGAAGTTGAGAAATCAAAAATCAAACCCTCTTTGGCATACAGGGAAATGGAAAACTTTCTTGGAAGCAAAGATGTTAATGTTAGCACTTACTCCCCACTCCCAAATGCCCCCTCTCTCCTGCAAGAATTCCTTGGTGTCGCTTGTTACTGATACTTCTCTTCATGAGGCCTGGATTAGGCTCTGGGTCATCTCCAGATGTTTACTCACCCCTCTTATTCTCTGAGATAACATTGCCATATGCTACCACCCTGCCATACTGGAATCAAATCTTTGAGTGCAGTCTCTAGCCAAGCTTCCAGCTATGACTGCACCTGTCACATATCAGGGATCTTTAGTCAAGGGATAAATGTGAATCCCTTTTTGCTTCTTTAGTCCATTTTAGGTCTAACCTTCATGACAGAACCCTATTACCCAATGGCTGATAGTATTTCCTCTTTTTATTCTTAAACCCTAATGACCTAATTACAACAACTAGAGTTTGAGAACCCCCTAGGGCTACTGATGTAGTCAATGCTTTTTAATTGCTGAATGAAATATATCCTCACTCAACTGAGTTAATTGCTATGAGCCCACTATAATCACCACAAAAACAGAGCTGGTCCCTTGACTATGGTTAGGAATTTAACACCCAAGACCCATTCACTGACTGCCCTGCCTTTTCATTCAAAGGCAGGCATTAATGCCTATGTTTTTCTACCTCTAAGTCCAAGAATTACCTTTAGAGCAGGTACTTGCAAAGTCACATATAAATATGGATATTTCTCTGAACCTGAGTCTTTCCATCCTTAGACCGTTAAAGTGACATATCCTAGGCCAGATTCAATATGCTTTAATCTAGAAGTTTGCACAGCCATCTTGTGAAAATATATGAGGATCTGGGTAGCCATTAGCCTACCCCCATTGTTCTAAAACTAAGGGAAGTTTGAGTTCTACAACAAAGTCAAATCTCTAGAGTTGGTCTTGGCTGGTAAATTGGAGTAAAAATTGAAAATTTATCCAAGCATGTCAGATATCAACAACCTTTCACCATGAGAAAAAAAGGAACAGTACCATTGGCTAAATGCAGTGAGAACAAAAATAATTTTCCAGTTCATTATTTCAGCAGGAGGTTTTCTGATCTTACTCAATTTACTAAACTTAACACACTGCAGCATAGGTTTGACTCCTCAAATGTTATATCCAGTTCCATACAGTACATTTTCCTAGAACTGACAATTGACTGGTCCCAGACTCATCTTTACAGCATCTTTTTAGCTCACCTTAACTCTTTAACTTTCCACAGTTCAGCGTCCCTCAGGTATCAGCTCTGATCACCCCTGGCCTTTGCACCAGTGCTCCCATAATCTGGTGGTCATGTAATAATGGGCTCTTAGGAAGAAAAACTATTTTTATCTGTGATAAACTGATTATGTTGAGTCCAAAATTCCCCATATGTCTTCTCAAATATATGTCTTTCAAAGTCTAATTCTTTAGATTCAGAGACCTATGTAGTTTATTATACAAGAATATTATATTCAAGATACATATTAAACAAACAAATCTAGTTTAAAGGAGTTTATCATTCACCATACAACTCACATTTCCTTTCATATTTTATCTATTTTCTTCATATCCTGCAGCCCTACAGGAAAATCTCATTTATCACTGCCATACTGCTTGGCTCCCTCCTACCCTTTCCTACTTCTCTCATATTCTGTTACGTAAATCAATTCAACCTATAGGCCTCAGTTCCTTCTTTTATTCCTCTCATCCCTCTCATTATTTCTCCATTTATCTTAGTTTGCCAGAGCTGCTATCATAAATACCATACAATGGGTTGGCTTAAACAACAAGGATTTATGGGTTTACAGTTTAAGGCTAGAAGAAATTCAAAATTAAGAGAGTGGCGAGGCTTGTTCTCTCCTGAAAATCTGTAGTGTTGTACTGTTGGCTGCCAACAATCCTTGGGGCACCTTGGCTTGTATCTCTGCCTCCCATCACATGACAATATCCTCTCCTTTCTGGCTTCTGTGACTTCCAGTTTCTCTTTATGAGGCCTCCAGAAATCCAGATTAAAGCCCACCCTGGTTCAGTTCACTGCACCTTAACTAAAGATGCATCTTCCAAATGTTCTGTGCACAAGGGTTCATACCTACAGGGAGGGAGATTAAGATTTAGAGCATATATTTGTTGGTAAATATAATTCAACCTAATATCATCTCTCCCTACCTTCTCATTGCTGAAATCCAGGGGCGCTTTGCTAGCCAAACCTTGTCCCAACCATGCTGACTCAGGAAAGGTGACTTTTTAATGTTTTAATGGTTTCAGAAAAAGACACATACAGTAAGCAAAGATTCATATATATATGTACCAAATAAATTATTTTAAATAAGTAAGGGTACATGTCAATTTGGTTTCTGACATTTAAATTTTGGGTAAAATTATAAAATTGGTAAAGTATAATCTGTACTCATTAGGTGTTATTTTGGAGCTAGTAATTTTATCTAATAAATCTCAATTCCCTCATCTACAAAATGGTATTACATAATTATATGATCTTCAAGAGCAATTTTAATTATAAAATTCTGTGACTTTTCATCTTTCAAAAAGGAATAGCATTTAGAGGCAAATTTTCTGGGCTTCAACCTCAAAAATATGTCTATGAGATATTTCAAAGACACTTCCAAGGACAACTGAGAAAAAGGTTTTATGTGGCAAGTAGCCTGTTCTTCATCCAGAAGTCCTGACTGCTTGCTTTTGTGACTTTGATCTCAAATTGCCTTTTAATAGCTCATAACAATCAGTGGAAAGCAAACATCTATTGTAAAGGACATATTAATCTTTCAAAAGTTTGAAGTAGAAAAATCTAGATATTTTGAATGTATAAGATATTCCCAATGTGTGGTATGCATACCATGACAGACATACTTACATGCCCAGTGGGTTCAGATGAATATTTATTATCCTATACATTTTCATATATTTTAAAACATGCATAGACACTACACACACACATATGATATTACATTGATAATTTACTAGACATTATTGAGGCCTTAACTCTTTGGCTGAAACTATGTAAAAAAATTGAGAAAATTTAAAATCAATCTAGGGACTTCTGATCTACACAAGTACTCCTCTCCACTAAGAACAAACAGCTCCTGGAAATCTCACAAGAAGCAAATAAGAAGGACTTTGAAAGAGGAAGGGGAACTCGTTAGGAACTCCAGAACTAGAAGAATAACATGGCAAGGTATTTTATGACCACATGCAACAGCAAAAAGCAAGCCAGCAAAGTGTCTCCTGACTCTCAATTTAGTAATGGAAGCCGTCCATGTATGAGCACTTTCCCACAGACCAAATAGGAATCCCAGCAACCTAACCAAGTAGCACTGGCAAAATAAATCAATCAGGACCCCACGGATGGTAAGCAGCCAGGGAAAGTGCTCTTCCATCCCGCCAATCATGATAATACCCCACCTAGACTCAATAATCAGGAAGCACTGGGCTCATGGAGCTTCTTTGACCCCACAAGCCTCAGACTGCCTTACCCCACCCAGGGACATGGCAAGGCTGTTTGGGAATGAAAAGGGGATTCTTTCACAACATCTAGCCCACTCTAGGAAGGATTTTCATGCCCAGATGTTGGAAAATTATTTCTCCTACAGGGTGGCATCCACAAAATGGATTATAATACATCAAGCAGCAAGCCAATAAGCGCTTTCCATCCCCTGTGTACTAAAACTAAACAAGGAAACTACTTGTTAAAATAAAAATTTAAATAGGAGCCAGAGTCTCCTAACATAATAGCCAAAATTTCTAGGATAAAATTGAAAATCATATGCCATATTTAGAACCAGGAAAATCATCACATCAATGATGATCAATGATGCCAATACCAAGATGAATCAGATGTTGAAATTATCTGAAAAATCAGTCATCATAAAAATGCTTTAATGAGAATTCTCTTGGATCAAACAAAAAGTAGAAAATCTCAGCAAATAAATAGAAGTTATAAAAACAACCACATAGAAATTACAGAACTGAAAACTATAATAACCAAAATAAAACTTGGTAATTGTGTGGAGATGACAAACAATTGAATTGGTGAATGTGGAAGCAGATCAAAACAATTTGCTCAATCTGAAGAACAGAAATAAAAAATGAACAGAGTCTCAAGGACCTGTAGGATAATAACAAAAGAATCAACATGAGTATCATTGGAGTTCTAGAAGGAAAAGAGAATGAGAGTGGGAATGAAAGAATGGTTGAAGAAATGATGGCTGAAAATTTCTCAGATTTGTCCCTCCCCCCAAAAAAATCATACCAAGACTTATTATAGTTAAGCTTCTTAAGACTGAAGACAAAGTAAAAATCTTGAAAGCAGTCAGAGAGAATTGACACATTACATGTTACAATAAAGGAATGACAGCTATTTTCTCATCGGAAACTATAGAAACCACAAGGAAGTACCACAATGTTTTCCAAGTGCTGAAAGAAAAGTGTCGTCAGCCATTAATTCTATAGCTAGCAATGCCATCGTTTAGAGATGAAGAGGATATAAAGGCATTCTCAAAGAAAGAAAATCTAAAAGAATTTAAATGCTTAAAGAATGTCTAAAGAAAACTCTTGAAACAGAAAGGAAATGAGAAAAGAAAACTCAAACCATCAGGAAGGAAGAAAGTAAAACCAGAAGACCAGGAATATAACTATCTATGATAAACTAGCCTTCTGAGTCTTCTAAATCCTGTCTGATGAAATGAAACTTGTATTACTATCTAATACCCCAGACAATTATATTTAAAAGTGAGAAAATGAAGTATCTAATTGAAGCAAATTTTTCACGTTTCATTTGAAGTTGTAAAACGTCAATACCAGTAGA
This sequence comes from Tamandua tetradactyla, assembly GCF_023851605.1. Taxonomy (NCBI): domain Eukaryota; kingdom Metazoa; phylum Chordata; class Mammalia; order Pilosa; family Myrmecophagidae; genus Tamandua; species Tamandua tetradactyla. The sequence continues at coordinate 184,239,242 of NC_135331.1, read as the reverse complement.
CCATAAGTCACATGCATATACTGTAGTACCCAGAGAAACACTTAAAAAATTATACAAAGTGATATACTCAGAAATACTATACATAAATAAAGATGAAATCCTAAAAAATGTTCAAGTAGTCCATAGGAGGATACGTATCCTTTAACAGGTGGGTAGTTAAATGAATTGTGGTTTATACATACAATGGAATGCTACTTAGAAATTAAAAAGAACAAACTATTGTTACATCAAAAAAAACCTGGAAGAAGGACCAGAGGATTGGAATGAGTGGGGGAAAAAAAGACAATCTCAGAATGATATGTTGTATGATTCCATTTGGATAATGTTCTTAAAATAATAAAATCGCAAGGACAGAAAATAAATTAGTGGTTTCCAGATGTAGACAGACAGTAGGCCTAGAGGTAGCTACAAAACTAAAACACAAATGATCCTTGTGGAGATGGAAATATTCTGTGTCTTGACCATGGTGGTAGAACACAAACATACAACATATGATGTTACCCACCACAACATTTGTGACCTCATCTAGTTGGTGAAAGTACTAAGAGCAAAAGCTGAGCTTTCCTAGAGAAGAAGGAATTCTGCCTCAGGACTGCAACATCTAAGAGGAGGTATATGGGAACTCCTCATTTTACGCATGAGTTTTCTGTAAACCTAGCGCTTCTCTACTTAAAAAAAGAGAGAGAGACAGACTGCAGCATCAACATCTGTCTGAGTCTCCAGCCTGCTAACCTACCCTATGGATTTCAAACCCATAACTGCAATACCACCAACTAATTCTTGCCTGCATTTTCAGCCTGCTGTGGCCTGCCCTACACATTTCAGACTCCCACACAATTGCATGAGCCAACTTTTAAAAATAAATCCTATATATATATATTTCTCCTCACATAGTTGTTTGAGCCAACTTCCTAAAATAAATCCAATATATTTCTCTGAAGAGCATTGACTAATATATGTGATATAATATACTGAATGATTTCATAGACCATTTCTTAGTTTACATATCTTATATATTCTAAACCTTTGTCTAATTATACATATATATGTAATCAGCTTATCGCACAAAAATTTTATATCTATAAATGTTATAGCTATGAATTCATATATAAATCTATAAATTTATATATTATATATGTCACTTAGGTCTTAATTCTTAGGATGAGACTACGTAAAAGAATTGAATCAATTTAAAATCAAGCCAGTTTATCTTTAAAGAATTCAAGGAGAGTGTTTGTTTCTGTCAAGCACTTCAAGATTGAGCTTGGGGGATATAGTTATTGTTCAATTTTGGGTATAAAAGTTATCTCTTCCTCTAATCTGTCCTTAAATTTTCCACTAAATCCTCTCTACAGAATCATTCTCCTTCTTCTCATAGCACCATGCAATCACATTTATCCTCAAGAGAAAACAAACAAGCAAACAAAAGCCCTTTCAACTGAGTTATCAATACTTTCTTTCTTTAGCTAACACTTTTCTTTGCTTTCACTGTTATCTTCTAAGGCGGCAGAGTCATTACATCCAATCTGAGCTAATCATTCTGTAGCCCATCTTCAACCACCACTCTTTTAAGTTATAAAAATAATTTTTCACTCAAGACTTGCCCTGGGGGAAAAAATAAAACCCCGACTCTCAGTAGACCACCGAAAGGGATGGACCCAGGCACGAGGGCAAACCGGAGAGAGACCAGCCCACACACAAACAAAATCCCCGACTTCAGTCACTTCAACCTGCTATTGGCACAATGCAATCTACCTTTAGATTAAGCTTCTGCCAGGACAAAAAGAAAATCATCTCCAGAGGAAGATACCATCCAGAGACTCTATAATTATCCATATAAATGGACTGACAACCAGTGACATATTATCAGGCCATCAAGTTAAGAAAAAGAGGGGGAATAGAACAGGCATCAGAATTTGGATCACAGGTGATGTACATTTTAGAGTTATAAGACACAGATTTTAAAATAGTGTGACTAATATATTCAAGAAACTAGGGAATAAAATGGAAAATGTCTTCAGAACATCTGAAATCTATATAAATAATCAGTGAAATTCTTGAACAAAAAAATAGAATGTCTGAAATTAGGGACTCAGTAGATACGTTTAACAGCTTGTTAATTGTAAATTACTGAATTGGAAACTAGGGCAGTAAAAACATTCAAACTAAAATATCAAGAAGAAATGATGAAGATATATAGAAAAGAGTCCAAGACATATGAGAAGGGATGAAAATGTCTGAGCTACATGTCAATGGACTGCAAGATGAGAGAGAGGGGCAGATCAACCATTTGAGGATGTGATGAGCTAGCAATTTCCAAAACTACAAAATACTCTAAAACAGATTCAAGGAAAGTTATAAAATCCAAACCAGCAAAACAGAAAGTCCATACTTAAGAACATTAAAGCAAAACTGCTTATAACTGTAAGACAAGGAAAAAATCTTCAAAGTAGCTGAGAATATTGAAAAGTGATTTTCAATAGAAACTGTAAGAATGGCAGCTAAACTCTCAATGGAAAAAATGGGAGTCAGAAAATAAAGCATGTTGTATCAGGATTCTACCATAAAAACAGAAGCATTAGGCGATATATTTACACAGAGAGAGAAAGTGCGAGGAGGCGAAAGACTGATTCATTCCGTGGAGTTGGCTTATGCAATTGTGGGACTAGGAAGGAGTTTTGTTTAGCTGTGTTAAAAGAACAACTTGTCTCATTACAATGACAATGTACATTTGAAAGATTTTAGCAAACAAAGACAGCAAGCTCATGATTTTGCATTTCTTTCTTCAAAATTACTTTCACATAGGTATAAACACATATTTATAACACAATTTTTAAAATCATAAACCTATAAAATTGTATATGGAATTGCATGCAACAATTATTTATTGAGCTTTTATCATAGGTCTGAAAAAAGATGACATTTGGAAGATATTTTATGTTATAGACTTACAATGTCATTGAAAATACAAAGCTAAAAGCACATTAAATATGATTACATTAAATCCAAATAGAATTTTGTGGGCTTTTACAAAAGTTCATAAACAAAAGCATGGAATTAGAGAAACAGGAATTTAAAAGTACCCTATTAGCTGAAATTTAGCATCTGCGTAGACTAATAAGGAAACTGGAAAAATCACTGAACCTGTATTGTCAAGAACATCAAGGTCAAAAGGAAAATTTTTTCCTGTATTTGGCAAACAATGAGTGAAACTTCAAATAATTTTTGTGCAGGAAAGAATAGACTTGAGCAAGAAGAGATGGGTGCTTATAACTGGTCAGGGAGATCTTGACCAGTTCAAGCAGGAAAGAATCTGGCCCTAATTTAGAGTGGTAGAAGGAGAAGACTAAACAGAGTCTATGCCAGTGTTCTCAAGACTTCAATTTCAGGTCATAATATTTTTCAAATGGAGGACTAATATAGGGCTGCAAACATTCAAACTGGCTAAGACAGGACATTAAAAAGTTATGTTCTGATATAACCTCATGACCTGTGCTGCAGCTGCATTGTCGCCACTGTTGTGAGAAGGCCTTTAATGGCTAACTGGGCCAGGGCACGGGGCAAGACTAACCTCGTGGTTATACATTCAATCTATAGCTGTTCTACTGTGCACCTACTATGTGCAATACATAGGCTCTGGAGCACTGTAGTGAACAAAAAGAGTCATTGCTCTTTTAGGGCTTATGTCCTGGCACAATGAAACAAATAATTTCAAAAAGAAATATAAAATTGGCTATAAAGAAAAGTAAAAGCTCTGGATTTTGTTCCGAGGGAGATAAGAAACCTAACTCTGCCTTAAAAAGATCACTGTGGCTGATGCATAGAATTTTCATCAGCATTAGTAGACAAAGGAAGACGAGTTGAGACATCGAGTGGGTTGTCCTGAGTGAGAGGTGATGGTGACAAAGACTTGAGAAATAGCAGTGGAATTGATGAGAAATTCCGAATATATTTTGAAAGTAAGTCCACAATGTTTGCTGGTGGATTAGCTATGAGGGTGATAAGAAGAGGATGGAGATTGACACTTAGAGATGGATAATTCCTTGTTGTGGGGGGATGTATTCATCAGGGCTCTCCAGGGAAACAGAACTGGTAGGATATATAAACAAGGCAAATATTATGAGATTTACTATGGGAATTGACCAATATGACTGTGGCGAAGGGCTAGTCCGAATCTACAAATTGTAAACTCTGATGAAGGTTTTCAATGAATTCCCCAAGAGAAGCTGGCTGGCTGAAGCAAAGATGGGGATTCTCTCTTCTGACTGCTGAAATCATCACGTCTCCTTTGAAGGCTTTCAACAGACTGGATATGACACCTCTTTTTGTTGAAGACAATCTCCTTAGTTGATTGTAGATGCAATCAGCTGTAGATGCAATCATCCATAAATGCAATCAACTTACTGATTATTTAAATCCACAAAATATCCTTACAGTAACAGTCAGGCGAGTGCTTGCCTGACCAAATTGGACACAATAACCTAGTCAAGTTGATACATGATTTACTTATCACGGGGACTGTCCTAAGCACTGCCACATTTTTAGCAGCATCCCTGGCTTCTACATACTGAGGCCAGTAGCACACACCCACCCTGATGTGACAATCAAAAATGTCCTCAGACATTGTCAAATGTTCAATAAAGTACACAATCATCCTGTTGGGCACCACTCCTCTAGACACAGAAACAAATAGATACAGCAGGAGGATTATCAAGAAATTGTTCTAAGATGCTAGCTTAGGGTAACTGTTGTAAATGTGAGAGTCATCAGCATATAAATGACAAAAAATAAAAAAATAAAAAATAAAAAACAGTCCTGAGGTTAAAGGAGAGAAAATGCAGTTGGGGGAAAGTAGAGCTATGGGGCTGATGATTCTGATACAATAAAGCAATTGAAAGGAAACAAGTGTGGCATTTCAGCAGTTAAGAGAAGACAATGTTTAAAAACAGAAAAAGAAACTCTTCAAATACTATGAAACAATTAAAAGCGATGAAGACTGAAATTTAGAATGATCACTATGGAGGTTATCAGTGACCTTCATTAGAACAATTTTTGTAGAGAGGTAGAGATAAAAGTCTGAAATGAGATCAAGAGATAATAAAAATAAGGAAGTGGAGAATGCAAAAACAATATTTTAAAAGAGCTTTGCTTTAGAAGGGAGCAAAGACTCAGAAAGCAGATGGAAGGGGTGTGAGGTCAAGGAGGCTTTTGTTTTGTTTTATTTTAAATAAATTTGCAGTATATTTGTTTGCTGATGTGAATGATTCAGTAGAGTAGGAAAGATGAAAACGCAAGAAGAGAAAACTGCGGCACTCCTTGAGTAGGGCAGGAGATGCCAGGATTGAAAGCAGGTCTGGAAAGATGTTAAGACCTGATAATATGATCCAGAGACACTTCAAGCAGAAGTGGGGGGTCACTTAGGTTGTTTTCCCAAGAAATAACTTCAGAGACTTACAACCTAAATTTCATCCCAAAGTAGGCAGTCCTTACTTTAGAGCAACAAAAAATATTCAAAATCTCAGTGGGAGTGAAGCAGGGGCCAGTGTAGGTAGCTCTTCTTATATTCAACTAAGAGGTAAGTTTGGACATCTCCTGGAGCTAGGGTGGAGACTGACATTCCCTGTGTAATCCCGCAATTTGTAAGAGATCAGCTATTACTTATAAGCTTAAATCATTCCCTACTTGGTTTACATGCATATGTAATTTTGGAAACACATGTACCATGAAAAATGAGATCCACCTGTGTTAAACTCCACATCTTTTGAAACCAAATCTGCCCTGTTTATGACCCCCAAATTCTTCCTCAAGGCCCTGTGCAGTACATAAAAGGAGTACAAAAATGAATTTCATGACCCTGAGAAAAATAAAAAGCAGACATTTATGTGACTGTACTTTGCAGCCATACTTGTCTGCCTACATTTACAATGAAAATTTCATTTTTAAAATTGCAGCAGACAGCAGTGTAACAATTTCCATGACTATGAAGATAATGTCTTAAGGGATGATTTATAAAATACTTCCATAAGTTTTGTAATAACGCAAATTGGGCAGCTGTGGAAATGATTAACTCTTCTAGGTTTTAAATGCCTCTGTAGATAATAGGATTGATCAGGCTTGGTGGTATTAATACATTTAGAAGGAAGGAGTTTTTCAAATGCATATTGTTGATCCTGTTATATGGTTCAGCTTCTTTGCCTATATTTCTCCCCTAAGGATAGTGTGTGGAAATGATACCTTAGAGCGATGAACCATTCAGATTGTAAAATCTTGTGATGCTCTCGCTTGTAATTACAAAGTTAAATTGCTGACACTCTTGAACCCTTATACTCTAAGCTATGTGTACACTCCCTATTTCATTCCTACTCTTGAATCCATTTTGTTGTATTCATTCCTACAGGTCGGCAGTGCAATATTAATTGGATCAAATTCCCTTAAGCACACTCTCATCTCCTTCTAATTTACAAAATAAAATAGTCTTCATTGTAGGCAAAGTAGAAGCTAAAAAAAATGAAGTAAGGTATTTTGTTGGGTATTTCTAAGCATTGGGTATTTCTAAATATGGGAACAATTTCTCTGTAGGACTCCTTTCTCTGGCTTTTATGTTTTATTTTTTGTGCATATGTATTATCTGATCATTTTAAATAAAGCCTTCATTATTTTAAAGGAGGATACTTTTTTTTCTATTTTCTCCCTGTATTTTATCATCCTTTAATAAGAAATTGTAAGCTTTCTATAATTGTCTGCTTATAAATAACTACTCCTGGAAAAAAGCACAGTATTCAAATCCAGCATTTTAATTGACCCCTGTGCACAACAGAAATTTCCTTCCAGCTCGTGTATGTAGAATGCAGTTCTTAGGCACAAATTTGGGTTTTCTTTTAAAATATTTATTGCTTACAGAAGGTAGCTCCTTCATAAAACTTGTTGTGTGGGAGGCAGAGAAGTGATTCTGCCTCCATAGCACCCTGCCCTCATTTTCCTGGTGGTAGGAAACATGTGTCAGCACCTCTTTCACTGCATCCCTGCCAAAACCAGTGAAATACATTTTTCCACTTTTTTCTTTTAATCAGCCATTGACACTATGTGTGTGTGTGTAGTATATTTGAAGTATATATGTATGTAGGCTTAAATGCATAAGCTCTCCACATAATATTTTAATTTGAGCAAGTCCACCCACCATTGTAACTTTAAAACATAGAAACTGTTTAAAAATAGATGATAGTTCAGTATTTAGTGCCAAAGCTTACTGTATACTTATCTGTTCACTCCCATGAACCATCCCTAAGGAAGAGCTTGCTCAATTGGTGAGTCAAAAATTTAACCCTAGTCTACCGTGCTGGTTGAACTCACAAAGTTTCCTTTTATTAATCCATTCAACAAATATGCAGTAATCATTTTTTATGTGTCATGCAGTAGGAAGGTGCGGTGGTTTGAAGCTGTATGTGCCCCAGAAAAACATGTTCTTACATTTAATCCATTCCTATGGTGTGAACCCATTGTAAGTAGGACATTTTAATGAGGTTACTTCAGTTTAAGAGTGGCCTAGCCCAATCAGAATGGGTCTTAATTCTATTACTGGCGGTCCTTTATAAGTGGAATAGCACACAGACAAAGACAGAGGAAGCCACAGAAAGCAAAAAGCTGAACATCAATGAAACAGGGAAGAGGAGGGAGAGAACTCGCCATGCGCCTTGCCGCGTGGCGATCAAAGGACAGAGGGCTGCCAGCAGGAGGCCGAGAACGCCGGACTTCAGGAAGAAAGCATCACCTTGATGACGCCTTGGTTTGGACTGTTTTTTCAGCCTCAAACCTTGAGTGAATAAATCCCCATTGTCTAACCTGACCCATTTCATGACATTTGCGGGAGCAGCCCGGCAAACTGGAACACTAGGTGCTGAAGTGTACAATGAATGAGACAGACCCTGTCCAGGTCCCCCTGGGGCTTATGGTCTAGAGAGGTCAAAATGCAGTTTTTAAAAATACACTACAGATAGGGCTGGCAATGGTGGTGCAGTGGCAGAGTTCTCACCTGCCAGGCCAGAGACCCGGGTTCAATTCCCGGTGCCTGCCCATGCAATAAATATATATATGCATGTATATATATATATATATATATATATATATATATACACATATATATATATATGTATATATATATATAGAGAGAGAGATCTATCTATATATATGTATATACATATATATATATATATATAATCATTTATTTAGGAATTTGCAAATAACCCCAGAAGAAAGCCTGATAATAGGCATTTGATCTGCATAATGTTGGCCAAGAAAGGGTTTTATTATTTGAAATAAATTGTAACATGTATAAATCAGAAGATTTTTCAGACACACATATACAAAACCTAGGTTCCTGACTGATCTGGAAAAATTAGATGTGGCTTATGAGTCAGAATTTCTCCAAGGTCTAAAACTGAGAGAAGACAGATTTTTCAAATGGCCAGATGCTCTCTAATTCACCACGTTCTCTTCCACTCCCTACTGTCACTTTATCCATTATCAAAATCTGTCATATATTGTAGGCTATTGAGCCTATGATCTCTGATATAATCACAGATTTGTTAAGTGTTAGGACCAGAGAAGACTTGCCCAAATGAAGTATACATGTGCACATAATATAGACAGAACGCTAAGATAAACACTGAAAAGTCATGCCCCTATTTAAAACAAATAAACAAACAAAAAAACAAAAACCTTGAGTTTGAGTGGGTCTCGTGAATATGGTAGGCTGTCACTCTCTTAATTAGGTTAGCTACATGGCCAAGGTAAAGGGATTTTGAAGATCTAATCAAAATTTCTAATTGAATGTATTTAAAAGGGAGATTTTTCCCAGGTGGGCCTGACCTAATCAGCATGTCAAAAGAAGGATTAGAAGTTGGAGGATCTAAGCAACAGAAATGCTCATCTGCTAGCCTTGAAGAAGTTGGCCTTGAACTTCCAGACTGTGGAGGAAACCAGGTGACAGGGAATGGCAGGCAGACTTCAGGAGCTGAGGGCCTCTGTCAGAAGGAATGAAGCTCTTCCAACAACCAGTGGGCTAGAAAGAGAACCCTGAGCCTTAATAAGATCACAGTCCTGGCTGAACCTCCATTGCAACTCTGAGCTGCCCTGAGCAGAGGACACAGTCAAGCCATGGCTGAGCTCCTGACCACTGGAAACTCTTTTGTTTTAAGCTGCTAAATTTGTGGTAATTTGTTGCACAGCTATAGAAAAGTTACTGAGACTTTTCAAACACACAAATGAAGAGAGCATTGGGGTGGAAGAAGCAGTTTATAAATAGGTCCTAGGGCAGGTTTGTGGGTGGATCCCAGTGGGATGGGTGTTTCATCCTAAAGCATTAGGAAGCCTTACAAGGGATTTGGCCATGGGGTTGGCAAACTCATTCTTGTACTTTCAAAGACTGAGTTAAATACAGAAAATTAATTTAAATTAATTTAAAAGTAGTTGAAGTAGTCCTCTAATGGGGCAATGGAAGAGAATAGTTAAAAAGGGATGGTTAGACATCTATTTAGGAGGCAGAATCAGCATGACTTGGTGATTGGATGTGAGGTTGAGATAAAGGGAAGTGGAAACAATAGATTCCAGGTTTTTTATGTGAGTCTGTGGAAGAGGATAGGAATATTTAAATTAAATTTGGAAAGTTTGAAAATTGAAGTTGTTAGCACAAGTTTAATATTGGAAAGCAGATGAATGAGGAAACCAGTGGATGTCGAATCTGCAACTCAGAAGAGAATCTAGTGTGGATATTAAATCATTGTTCATTTGCCCATTATAAGAATCCTTTCAAGTTCTGACCTTGAACCTTCAAACATTTTTTTTAAATTTACATGATCATGTCTAGGTACTTCCAAATCTAACTTACATCCTAATTCAGTTTCTGTTTCTAGTGTGGCTACAAATTCATTCCTGTCTTATTAGGATCACCTGGAAATCCTGTTCATTGTTAAAATTGGAGTAACTATTGCTTTGTCAAGGTTTTGGGACACTGACAAGGCCGCAGTACAATGATGACAATTACCTTAGGCTCCTAAAGACAATAGCTGTACCTAATCTTTAAAGAGTCTCCCTTCTTCCTGGTAATAAAAAGGGAGTCAGGGATAGGCTAATGCCCTTCCACCTAGAACTGGTCTCTTCCCCAAGCACACACGAGCTCCCTCACGAAGTGCTGACACATTGTCTTCTACTCTGCATACACTGGCCCCACTCTTCAACTATTTAACTTTCTCTACTATGATTGTTTTAAAAAGGGAAACTTGCATTACCACAGCCACAAAGAAAGGCGACTAACCCAGAATTGGGAAGTATGTATGGAGGAAACTGTCTTCTCTCTGAATTTCAGACAGTTAGTGTTGCTGGTTCATGAGAGTGCATGATGAGGGGCAGTGTGACCGTGGTTCAGTGGCAGAGTTCTCGCCTGCCATGCCGGGGACTGGAGGTTGGTTCCTGGTACCCGCCCGTGCAAAAAAACATTGCATGATGAGGTGGCCTGCATTGAGATTTGTTTTGGGGGTTGGAATCAAACATTCAAAAAGCTTCAAATGATACATTTTTATATTTGTTTTTAAAGGAAGAATCCATAAAATAGGGTATATATAAGTAGCAGAGAAAAAATATTTAATTTCCTGGGGGTGGAATTGTTACTCCTGGGAATAGTGGGTGTCTACAGGACTTTAGGTGGGAAGACTGAAGGTACATATAACGTGTGCTGAGGACTCAGTGCCTCAGAAAGTTTCATGGCCCAAATTTGGTAGGTTAACTCATTACCTTCAAAGGCTTTTATGAACTTGGTAAATAAGACTACCAAAAGTTTGCAGTCTCGTGTGGGAAAAAGGTAAGAACTTCACTGCAGTGGGAAAAGTGGTATGACCAAGATATACAAAGCACAGGATGGGACACAAAAGAAGGAGAAGTAACCCAGATTCAAAATGTTCTGAATATGCTTCCTGGAATAGATTTTACCTGGGCAGAATCTTGAAGAATAAAGAGGAAGTATGAAGGAAAGAAAGGATTAGAGTAAAGACTGTTTACAGAGAGCAGATTATGTAAAGGGACAAAAGAAAGAAAGCATGGTGGATTCCTGCAACTCATCCTGAGGGGCAGAGACCAAGGCTCTTTTTAGGCCATTCATTCACTCCACAAAGATTTATGTGGCCCAGGCACTATAATAGTTTCAGAGAACAGAGCAATGCTCAAGAGGAGAAGTTATGAGAGGCATTGTGTCTCTTAAATTACAGTGGGTATTATTACCATTGAAGCTAAATAATAGATTCACCAGCACCCAGAAGCAATGGACTGAATAATGATTTTTCCATGTTCATTTTAATTCATGGTTATATAAATTGTACTCTAGATTTTCCATTTCCCATTTTGTCTTCTACTTTGGGGATACTGCCAAATAAATGCTCTTCTAATTAAAACACAGTCTTACAAAAACAGGTTTTGCCATAGAAGGAAGATGAAACAGAATTTAATGAAAGGAAGAAAAAGTGAATTGGGGTAGTTTATCTGCATCTGACCTCAGATCCTATCAAAGCCTCTGCTTGCTTTCCACCTTCCATAGCCTGAAGGACAGCACCATGCCCCACTGCATCCAAGCCTCCCCACTTACCCTGCCAGCTCACAGCTCACCTTTCTGCCTCCACTGTCCCCAAACCTCACTCTTTAGCCATTCCCGGGGGGTCGCTGTTCCTAAATTACAGCACACACAGGCCCTCTGCTATGACTTTGCCCATATTCTTGAGGCCTAAATGTCTTTCACCCTTAGTTTCCCTGGAAAATTGTTTTCTCAGGTTTCATGAACCAGCATAAACATTACCTTATACCAGCAGTTTTCTACAATTCTGTTTTCACTCCCAACTACCAATCCTCAGTCAAGAAAAACTGCTTTCCGTCATCCATCCCCCATTGCTTTCCATGCTGCATTTCACACATATGTGTTTGAACTTCTGTCTCCTTTACTGGACTGTGATGTCCTCAAGGGTAAAAATTGCTTTTTTTTTAGCATATTCCCTCCAAACCACAAGATGGGGCCCAGTAAACATTAGCTGCCCAATTCTGTTTGCTGAGTTGAATGGAAATGAAGCATTGTCATAGAAAAAATGAGTTGGCTATGGTGAGTTGGGTTCCCCATGCCCATCACTTTTATTTATTTATTTAGATACCCTGAAGAGCAATCCTGCTACAATCTGGAAAGATCACCAAAAAGGCCAAAAGAGTCCAGCTCTGTGATAACCTGCTTTCACAGACAAGAGAGTATGTAAGGCAGGGAGCTCATTTTGACTGCACATAATTAATATATTGATTTTTGCCATTATTTGAATAATATAACTTGCAAAAATCAAGGAGGTAGGTGGGCCGCGGTGGCTCAGCAGGCAGAGTTCTTGTCTGCCATGCCGGAGACCCGGGTTCAATTCCTGGCGCCTGCCCATGAAATAAAAAGCAAGAAGGTACATATCCAAAAAGAAAAAATTTAATAATTAATTATGATGCAATTATTAGGAAACAAAAATATCTGATTGAATAAATATTTATTGACTACAGGCTTTTAACAGCTGAGGCACTATCCTTGATTTCTTTAATTTCTCAGGGACCAAATCATTGATATCATGGCAATAAATCATTTCAAGAAACTTAGCTATCAGAAACGAATCCATTGTATTGCAATACCATATGCAAAAATATATTAGAATCATAACATAAAAAAATGAATTTCAGTCAAAATTTAGAGTGACACCTTAGCCTCCAGAAAAAAATAAATATTTTCTTAGGTTGGGAGAGGAATATATGCATAAGGGTAATAAACATTTTATTAATAACATCTTCCTGTTTCAGGATCAAAGATCATAAATTCTCAAAACTCACATAGGAAAGTATAAACAAGCATTCTTTTGTTTGGAGCTCCTGAGAAGTACCTATTTGAAAAATGAAAATGGAAATTGAGCTTAGATTAAATAATGTCCTGCATAAATCTTCAACAAAAGTTTTGCAATGTCTGGAGAGAAACTCAAGCAAGGCTTTCCTATGTCTCCTGGGGTGATAAAGACACAGGCAATTTCCACACCTCAGAATGCTATGAAGATTACCTACCTAAATAGAAATCTTAACTTTGGATTTAATTTTCTAGGTATTTTCCCTTAGAGGTGATACGGACAGAGTGCAGAGAGAAGACCTAGATTTTTAAAACAATAATGTAATTTTTAAATTTTAAACATAATATAAACACAACGTAACTCTTAATCACATTTGAATTTGGAAAAAAGACTATCTACTTTCTCTTTTCTCCCAGTCTAATATAGAAGCTTGTAAGGGGCCAGTGTTCAATACTAACTGGCCCATCAAAAAAAAAACAAAAAACAAAAAACGGACTGTTATTAAGTGAAATAGGCAGGTTTTTAAGACATCTTCTTAGAAAGTATCTATTACCGCCCCCTTGTAATGCTAACCTCTTCTAAGAAAACATTCTGGAGCAATTGCTTTTAGCTATTGTTTTAGGCAATTCTAATTTGTTACCAGAAGGTGAAACTATTTCTTCACTGATAAACACTAATTTAAAAATCTGTTTAAATACTGCTGCGCCACACTGTTGAAATAATGTCCCTAATTTTGAGGAGATGAAATTGCCTGTTGCATTTCCTGGCAGTACTGATTTCAGCTGGGTGAAAATGAGAAGTCAAATCATTATGAGTAAACTCACTAGACCAAATGGCCAAACTGAACGGTGAGAGCACGGGCTGCTAGCTGCTGCGCCCGCTGTTTCGGTGCACCTACCTTCACAGCGGATGCTCGTTGAGGTATGCATAATATAGTCAATGCTCATTTTCATTGGTCAGGTAGCCCTCCCCATGAGCCACGCTAATTATTAAATAATTTGAATATCAGCCTGCTATTAAATACAGGAAAATAGGATTTATATTCGTCCCATAATATGTAAGGATATATATATATATATATATAATTTCCTAGAGTAGCCCTATAAATTCAGCCTTTTATTCTCCTTTTAAGATAAGAAACCTGGACCTGAGAAAATGATGGTAACTTTCTCAAAGCCACTCTCTAAGTAAGTGATACAGCTAGGTTTCAAATCCAACATATATGCTCTAGTCTAGTATGTAAAAAAAAAAACAAACACAAAAAACCTCTCTAATTAATGCTCATTATATGAGAAAAAAAATCATGTTTTGCAGTATATAAAATAAAGGGGAAATTTTACCACAGTCCCAGGCTTGTGTCTGTTGAAAGAAACTTGGGTGCTATTAATTTGCAAGTTGTTGGAAATTCCGAACAAACTGAGGAGATGGCAACATGATGAAGAAATTTAGATGGACCCGCTTAGACCTGTTACCAGGGTAGTTGGCCAATCCCTGCCCCAGGGAAGGACCCTTTGACTCAAGCACTGACATGGCTGCCTGTCTCTGACATCAGCACTGTTGCTGAGAACAGCCAACTGCAGGGAACACCAGGTCCTACCCAGCAGTCGCCTCACTGTGCTTCCAGGCCACAGCTGATTCCCATTAGCTCATACGGTCACCCAACTCCAAGGCACAATTAGGTCCATGCATCTGAAATCTCTCTCCCTGTTTATGCGTGTCATTGTCCAGCGTCCAGGTCTCTTAGTCTCAAAGATCATTCAATCATTATTCAATAATCATTGCCACAACGCTCTAAGCATAATTTCTCCTGACCCAACTTTCTCACTCTCACTTTCTCTCCCAGACGTAACACAATGCCCTCCAATATACTCTGTAACAGTAACTTTTTACAATGCAATCTTAAAACTGTAAGCAGGCTGGAAATTGTAAAGTAGCCTGAAAAATGCAACCTTTAAAATAGTTTTAAATGTAATTTTAGAACTGGAAGCAGGCTGTGAATGGAGACTCAGTCGCACAAAGGAGCAATACGTAAAGTCTGCACCTAGATTTGAATAAGCTTTCATCTATGGCCCCAGAGCTCTCACATATGAATAAGGCTTTTCATCTTTCTCCCTAGACTCTGGGCACCTTTGCCACGTGTCACATCCTGAAGGAAGCAGGAAATAACTGAACATCTGAAGTTTTCCACATTTCTGTTACTTGTTAATTAATGTAATCACCTCTTTTTGTCACTGACCTGTGCAAAAGCCAATTGAAAACTCACTTCGCAGAAGCTGATTTGGAAAATCTCCCAGGCCCCCTGCCGGCGTAAATACACCCTTTTTCCTCCTCAGTCCTGTTTGGTGCGACTTCTGTGGGCTGCGCCCAGCGACGCACCCAGATTTGAGAGTGTCCCTCTACAGCTCCTGAATTTTTTATCTGTTATTCAAAAACCACCATAGCTGAAGCCTGGCATTCCCCCAGCACGTGACCTTCACTGTATACTTCTCGGGCAAGGGTTTTTTCCCTCCCGCACTTCTCATCCTTGTGGGTTGAGTTCAAAAGTGGCTTTGGGTTCCTCCAGGTTTCCCACAGCTGCATCCAAATTCCCCACCGCTTCCTGGACCTTTGAGATCCCTATCACCCAGCTTCGTCACTCTCCTCTCCTCCACGTAGTCACCTACCGGTTCCGCACCCTCCTAGAAAGCTTTAGCCTTGTTCACAATCTCAGTCTGTGTTTAGCTGCTCTTACCATTCCAGGTGACAAATTGTCACGTGGGTGAGCCATCCACCAACTCTGTCTCAGTGTACTTGAACTTTCTGATGATCTCTTCCACTTTACCTAAGCCACCTGTTCCCACTATTACAACCTGAATCCCGCCAACTCCAGAAACTGACACACTCTCAAAGTGCCTGTTTCAAATATCCCACTTTGAATACAATGGCCCGTTCTTCCAGTCACTTTCCAGGCACCCTGTCCTCTGAAGCAGTTATTCAAATAACTCACTGAGATCCCAATCCATTAATCCTAACATTGTTACTTTATACTTCCCCTCCCTCTATCTTAATTTCTTTCCTTAAACAGATTCAATTCTTTGGAAGCTGGATATGTTTCAATCATCCTGTGAAAGATGCAATTAATTCCCCTGTCCTTCTCTCTATTATCACACCCAAATGAGATAATCACAACTCTAGGTAAATCCAACTATGAACTATCACTTAAAAGAACTTTCCATATTTTTTTTCTTTAGTTCTTTTCTTTCAACTCACCTTTCTCTTTACTCCAATCTGGCATACGGTCTTATCACCCTAAAAAAAAATTGCTCGTGTAAAGGGCACCAGTGACACTCAAACTTTTAAATCACTTGTTTGACTTTACCGTGGCATTCAGCAAGCCAACAAATTCTTATTCTTGAAACACCCTCTTTGCTTGGTTTTGTGAAGTTAGAATGGTAAATAGATTTACTAATCATCTTAATTTGCTTAAACTTCCATTTTTAGTCAGAAAACTACAAAGTAGAAACAAAAAGTGACTGAGGCAGGTTGACATACCAACAATCCTTTGCGGTAGCTAATTAAGATCCCTACCTCCATGGGAAAGGAGGAACTGTAGAAAACAAGTCATACTTACACCAGCAAGTCTACTTTTATTCACCAAATAAACCCATTCCTACATAAACACCTTGGTAAAAAACAGTCCTTACAAATTTATCCTGTACCAGACAACTTCCATAGCTCAGTCCTTCTTGCCTTCCCCTCCCCCACTCTCCCATACCCTTTCTTTGCTTTAAGCAGATATATAAACTGTTTCCCCGCCACTCTGCTTTGCGCAATAACTTTCTTTCAGTTCTGCTCCCACAAAGTATCACTTAGCTCGGTAAACTTATCCTGCGCATTGGTTGTCAGAGTCTGTTTTCAACTTACGGTTTCTTTAATACCACATTCTCCTAGTTTTTCTCTTATTTCTTAGGCAGCCATTGCCATATTCTCCTCCCTCAGAATATTTTTAAATATTGGAATTTTGTGAGGCTCAGACCTAGACCATTTACTTATTTGAATTTATCCTCAGTCCTTAGGTGTTTATATGCCCTCCCACCCCTTTTAAATCATGAATATAAATCAGATTTATATTGCTATCCTTTCCTCTATTCAAACCTTAAATTTAATGTCTAGATGACAACCACTTGGATATTTTATAGGTCAGTTGGGTATTTAATTAATTAATTTAATTATTTAATTTAATATGTGCCTGACACAGGCAGGTAACGAAAAGGGAAATTAGCTTATGTATAAAGAATAGAATTTCATATCAAACAAATTCTAAAGATTAAAAACTCCACTAAGGGCAGTGTGGTGGTGGCTCAGTGGCAGAATTCTCACTTGTCATGCTGGAGACCCGGGTTTGATTCCTGGTACCTGCCCATGAAGGAAAAGAAAAAAAACTCCACTAAAAAAAAATGTTTTTAATATTTTGTTAAATTCAAAGTATTAAAAATATTTTTAACATTTTCCTAAGCCACCATCAGGCCCTCTGTACAGCTCTTCCAATAACACTCTCTTCTTTTTCTGAACAATCCTCTGATTTCCATTATTTTCAAATATAATTCACCTCTTTTCAAATACACGTCATCAGTTTCCCCTTTTAAGTGGACTTTGGAAATTTGTTCACTTGTAAGCACAAGGACCTTCTTCCCCCGGGAATTGTAGAGAGGCTGGTTGTGGTGAAGGGGGGTTTGTGCTCACATACAGAGAACCTACGAAGCAGACTTGGGTTATGTTAACACTGAAGTCAGGCAGTTTCCCTGCTTCCGGCTCTATGCAGGTGTGGAGTAGACAGTGCCACCCTTGTCTCCAAAGGCTGAATCTGTTGGGGAAAGACTGTGACAATGGCGTGTTATGGGAACAGGTTCAGGGCACAACAGAAATCTTTAGCAAATGATCCCTTTATTATTTGCACAGATTAAAGACTCCAGAAAGTGCAAATAGTCTCCTTGCTGCTTACACAGCACAAAGAGTCCAAAATAGCAGGGGAAAAGGTCCCATGGCCAGTTTCCAGGGTGACCTAAAGCTGCTCCAGGTTGGTTCCAGGGTGGCGTCCGGGTCGGGGCCGACAGATTCCAGCCCTGCCCACTTCAGGTGGAGGAGAGAGACACAGCTATTCTCTTTCAGTGTGGTTTTCATCCACCTCCGGGGACAGAGCCCTGCCATTCAGGGTTCCTGTTCAGATAAGCATCTGGGGATGCTTGATCCTGGCTTCTGGGTTTAAGGGCCGGCAGAGTCTTGTCACTAGACCTAACCTCTCCTCAGGCTGTGGAACAGCACGCGATAGACAAGGGGGCGGGAGCAGTGGAGGGCTGGAGGGTGGCTGCTCAGTGTATGTGACTTCCCCAGAGTAGGAGGTGGGGGTAGGTGAGGTCAGGGCAGTGGCCACTTAACAGGTATCTGCGCCATCCCTAATATCTGGGGTCCTTGGTTGCTGAAGGTTAGGGAGATCCAACAATGAACTTGTCAGTGCGCGTCAAGGACTATCTCCTGCATGTCTTCTCTCAGGCAAGCCCCGAAAATGACCCTGCAACTGTGCATCTCTCTAGGAACAACAAGAAAAGGAAGGCTAAAGTCTCATCTCAAATTATGCTGTGATAAAGAAGTTGCTAGAAATCCCCCTTGCCTGTGTTTCATCATAAGGAAAAACTGTGCCCATAGCACTAATCCATTCTCAGGACAGTGGAGTTATCGGTCAGGTGGCTTCCCCTTATAAGCCCTGCTAGCAGGAAACCACATCCTGTCTGTGTGCCTTTCTCTTCGGAAAACATGTTTATCAACTCAGAGATGAATCATGACAGCGTTCACATTGCATCGACAATCCAGGGCTGCAGAGTTATTTTCCACTGTTGCAGGCTGTCTTTTTCTTCTCCCATGTACATCTGAAGCTCAGCCCACTCCTGTTGAACAGAAAGCTGGCCTCCTTCCAGACTCCCCAAATCTGATTATGGAGTCCTCGGAGACAAGGTCTGATCCGTGTACACTAACCTAATAGCCAACGAGAGCCCAGTGAGAGCCCTGCTTGGCTGGTCTAATTGGTGTGTTATCGAGATGCCATCACCCTGAGTCATCGGCAAACAGGAGCTGGAATACAGCGTGTTCTGAAATGAGGCAGCCACAGCAGACTCAGCGTTCAGCCTTGTTCTTTCCTGCCTGCTGATAACGCACGAGAGATTCAGAGTATCAAGCTTCATGTGGACTTTCACTATTTCTTAGAAGACCTGGTTGTCGACGTGAAGCAATAGGCTGCAGTGGCTAAAGGCTTAGGCTTTTGGGTAAGACAGAACTGGATTTGGATCTTGACACTTACTAGTTGTGCGACCTTGGGCAGGTCAGTTGGGGCCCTTTAAGTATCATCTCCTCATCTGAAAGCTTTGGCTAATCATACTAACTGCTCATTTAGGGTGGTCATGAATATTAAATGGGATAAAACATACAAAAGGCAGAACACAGAACTTGGGGCAGGACAGGGACACAACAACTGGTAGATATTATTATGGGTGGGGTTTTTTTTACATTTTTTTATTGTGAACTATAATATATATACAAGAAAGTGATAAATTTCAAAGTACATTTTAACAAATAGTTTTAGAACAGATTTCAAAGTATGATACGGACTACAGGTCCACCGTTTCAGGTGTGTCCTTCTGGGACACCAAAGACTAAAAAGAAATATCAATATAATGATTCAGTGGTCACATTCATTTGTTAAATTCTATCTTCTCTGTTACAACTCCTCCTTCCCCTATATTACTACATCTGTAAATTAAAAGAAGGAATTGGGCAGAGGAAGTGTCAAATTTACGCCCTCGTAAAACAGGTATCCTTCTTTACACTAATATTATGCTACCAGCTTATTTCTTGGTGTTTAAGCATATATAACCTAATGGTAGAAAAAGTAAAGTTTCTAGTTATATAATAACTATGACCAAAAGCTATTCTTTCCTATTTACCAGCACTATCCTAAATCCCAGGTGTTTAGCATGTTTCCTGTACTTTAATAGTCACAACCATTATAAGAAGCACAGACAAAACAAAAAACTGACCTGAGGTCCCACAACTAGTAAAGGGCAAGGACTTAAACTCACATGTCTGCCCTGAGAGAACACAGATCTAAGCATTATTTGGGGTGGTCGTGGTTTATAGTTATTTTTGTTTGTCCTTAATTCTTTGATAAGTATGAATTATTCTAATTTATCTGTAATATTAATCCCCACTTTGAGTCTTTTAATCCAGACAGCTACAGAAAGAGTTATTTAGAAACATAAACATCATCTTAAATTCTGTTTAACTTGGGATAGGTTTCATGTCAGTCCACAAATGACAAATATTCTCAGAGGGCACTCCCAATGCTGGACAACCAGAGCTCTGAAAGGTGCAACATGATTTTTTTTTTGGGGGGGGGGCGGGTGCATGGGCAGGCACCGGGAATGGAACCCAGGTCTTTGGCATGGCAGATGAGAATTCTGCCACTGAGTCACCTGTCATACCGCCCTATAATATAATTTTGCAATGAAAATGCTTAGACACAGCTATGCCAGGAGGTTCTGACACCACAAATATTAGAGATAGTAAGAAGTCCACCAGTGTTATTTTGGTTACCATGACATTCCTCCTGTAATCAGTCCCACAGGACTTCATCTCTGCCAGGTGATTGTTTAGAGAGAAGGAATCCAGGGGAAACAACAAACATCTCTTTCAACCTGTCCTATGTATCCATGTGCTCGGAAAATCCTGCCTAACATAGTGGAAGAGTGCATATGCGCACTCCCGGATATGCAGGAGAAATCCGGGAGCTTTCAACCCACACCAATATGTAAATTGTCTGTAAGAGGAAAAAGAAATGTGTGAGCAATTGTGATTCCAAGAAAACTTATCGTCAGTTACAAACAATATGTAATTACTTGATGTGCATCAACAATGCCTAAAATATTTATTCTTAAATCAGTGAGCCATTTAACTTTCTACAAATACAGTATTTTCTTTTCTTTCTTTTAATGTGTAACATTGGAAAACATTGCATCGAGTCATATGTCAAACTGTTGGTGATTAAAGAAAGCACATCACCCGGCATGTAGCAATGCTTCTATAAAACACATCTCTGAAAAACTGTTAGACTTATTATTCCTATGTCTTTATTTTACTAGAGATGGACGTATTCATAACAGTGATCAATTTGAAAGATTTCTTGTGCTGTTGATATGATGGAGTACTCCAGCAGCTCCTCCCTCAACAAAACAAGTTGAAATGTTAGATTTTAAAAATTTTATTTAAGTAGAGCTAAACTAGAAAGAAAATGAGGGATGTCCTCAGATGATAAGTGTATGGTAGAGATGAGAATCTAAGGAGGGCTATCAAAAACTGATGACAGCAGTTGACCTGGGTCTCCCACTAATCACATTTCACCTAGATTTTTGGTTTAAACAGTTACTGATGGTATGTGAGATAAAGCCATGGACCCCATCCAAGGCTCGAAGATTAGGAACACAGAACAGTGCATAAATGAAAGACTGCCTAAGGCTAAGGCCTTCATTTCAATGGGGGAAGGGTGATATTTGATCCCTACTGTACACCATACACAAACATCAGTTCCACGCAGTGAAAGGATAAATGTGAAAGGCAAAAATATAAAACATTTTGGAATAAGAGAGAAAAATAGCGTTTCCTAGAGGAAAATCTATGGCCTTGTAAAATGTTGATATTAGAAAAGAGGAAAAGCATAAAATTAATAATTTTATAACCCAAATTTAGAAGTTACAAAAAGAAGATCCACAAAATTTAATGCAAAGAAAAAAGGAAATAGCAATTAATATAGTGAGATTTTGGAATTTGAAATAGGAAACAAAGGTACAAAAAAGAATGTTTCAACTAAGCTACAAAACAAAGGCCTATAGTAAAACTGATTTTGAAAATGCACATAATAATACGAAGAATAGAAAGATGACATTGAAACAAACGCAACATGATTTTTTTAAAGGTAGAAAATATTACAAATTTTATACAAATAAATTGTAAAATTTCAGGGGTAATGATCAAATGTCTAGATGGAGAAAGACAAGCAAAGCCGACTCAACTATAATCAGGAAATCAAAATAGACCTAAAACTATAGAAGATAATGATTATTAGTTGAAATATTGCCATAAAGAAAATACCAGTCCCAGATCATTTAATTGAGTTTTTCAAATAAAGAGAAGGTAATTCCAATCTTACATGAACTCTTTCAGATATTCAAACTGACATCATTGAAAATGCATGACCTTAATGCAAGAACACAATGCATCTCAAAAACATACTATTGAGTGACTGTAAGAATTTGTGGACTAATTCATAAGTATGACAACACTATTTAAAGTTCAAATATCAAAGGTATATTTTTAGGATATTCACATATACAGGTAAATGGTAAAACTCTAGGGAAAACGATAAAATAATCAATATAATTTAGGACAGTTACCTCTATGAAGGAATCAGAGGGCATCATATAGGGCATGGGGGAGTCTTAACAACTATTGGTAAAAAGTCAATAGTTAAGCAGGGTGGCAGATACATGGGTGTTCCTTCTGTGATTTTATATTTATATACTAGAAATTTTTTAATTATTAGCAATTGAAAATTGGTATAAAGAGATAAAAAATTCCTAGGATTTTTTTTTAATTTGATATTTCAATAGGTTTGCAAAATTCACACTGAAAAAAATATAGAGAGGTAAAGAGCAAAAATCATCCTCTCATCCTCATTCCAATCCACCCAATTTCCAATTCCCCTGTTTGTGTAGTCTCCATAAATTAAATAGATTGAATAATTACTACATTTCCTCATAATACTCTAAAGTAAAATAACATATATACTTACATTTCTAATTTTCCTATAGCCTTAAATAATTTCTAGAATTTGTTTTACTAGTTTTGAGAAAACTCTGTTTAAAACATGGTTATTATAACCATAAAACTCCAAAAGAGAAACTGGCAAAAAAAATGTTAATATGTGCTCTAGAAAAATACTTTCAAATACTTTTTAGTAAAGTTGCGTAAAAGAACAATTAATTTATTTTTCAAGAAAGGGGTTGAAACCTTCAGCACACACACCATAAGGGAGAGCAATTCATAAAGATTTCTTAAAGGAATCAATTCATAAAGAACAGATAATCTGAAGAGTATCTGTATTTTCTTCCTTCCAGAAACAGGATGCTTTATTATTACTGTAAAGGATTTTTCTGTGTTTTTCTTCATGAAATCTAGTAAGTCAGTGGTTGATGGCCTAGAATATTCCTTTATGAAAATTGGTGCATGAAAAGAGAATCGATTTTTCTGTTTAGTCAACATGGCATCCAGTCTGTAAGCACTGGCCTAACCATTACCGCAAGGACATTTTGTGGCTGGCTGTTAAAGCAGAAGACTGGTTTATTAAGTCATCAGTCAGTTGATTGCCTCTGTGGCTGATCACATCAACAATCAACTGAGGGAGTGTCTCCCCAATGAGCGAATCCAATCAGTTGGATTTGATCCAATCAGTTAAAACTTTTAAGAGAGAAGAGAGAACTTTTACTTTTTCTTCAGTCATCCTCTCCTAGCGAGTTCATCAGTGGCTCTCTTTGGAGTTGCCAGCTACAAGCCCATGGTTGATGGCCTGAAATTTCATATTCCTTTAAGAAAATTTGTATGAGAAAGGAGAATCATGTGAAAAGGGATGGCCTGATGTAAGGAATATTTGGACTCATGTATCCCTATAGTTGCATGAGACGTTTTTTATAAAATCTTATATTTACAGATATCTCCTGTTGATTCTGTTTCTCTTGAGGACCTTGACAAATACACAGGGTTCTTCTTTATTCCATAAAAGAATCTTTTATCTACTCATAGACAATTATTCCTTGCACTCCTCCACTCTGCTCATACTTTGAGATTCCCCATCAAATGGAATTTCTGAAAGTATTTTATAATATGACTACTTTAGAAACAGCAAAACTTTTCATTATATTTCATTTACCCACAGAAAACAATCCTTTCAATACTGCCTGAATCAGCCCCTCTGGAATGACAATTGCTAGGGTTCCCTTTAACAAAGGGCGGTGCAGAGAAGTGGTTCTGCCTGGAAATAAGGGGAAATAAAAAATTAAATGGAAACATCAAGTTATGTGATCTATCAGAATTTGTTTATCTTTGGTTCTTTTTGTCTTTTTTCTGAGAAAAATCAGTATTTATCTTTCAGTTATAATGACTTAAAGCTACATGGAATTTACCTTAAAAAGTATGAAACAGGACAGAAGCAGACATCTCTGGATGCCACTGAAAGACACTGAGCATGAGGATGAGTTCCCAGAAACATTTGCAGCTGGGGAATCACTGCCAGCGGGGAGCAGGAGGAGAGGAATCGGAGCTCTAACAGCCATTCCAAAAGCAGCATGGATAAGGGAGACTACATTGGATTTTTCTGGGAAAAGGAAGGGGCAGGATAAGCTAAGAGGATACATAGCACTATCTAGTTCGTGGTGTTGGCACTATTATTTCCCCATTTTATAGATGGGAAACCGGAGTGCCTGGCAGCACACAATTAAACTACTAAGTGTCAGGACTAAGATTATAAATTAAACATATTTCTTAAACATCATGCTATATTCCTTTAGATAAAATTCTTGGCAAATGATAGCATTTATCTAATATTGCCGTAGGCAGGATAGCACCATCCAAAGACAGCACCTTGGGGAGGCCTTTCTTGGCCTCTAAAGTTGTCTAAACTTCTTCACCAATGCTCTGACCCTCATCTTCATCACATTTACGTTACCTGGCAGGACATATGACTTCATGTGCTTTTTTGTTTCTCTTCTCCCCTGGAATTAGATTTCCAGAAGATCAAAGATTTTGTTTTCTTTACTCCTATAATCCTGGCACTTAGAATGATGCCTGGGACATAATAAGCCCTTGATAAACCTTTGTTTATGTAAAAATGAAATCACCTGAAGTTTTTCATCCAATCCATTCCATTGCTTCAAGGGTAAATTTTTATAACTGACCCTAAGCCATTCTAGCATTTTGGAAGTCAGAAAATCTTTCTAATGATTTTGAGTTTATACCAAATTGTCAAAACACCTTTGATTGAATCCACAATGAATTCAAAATAACATCACAATATACCCACATATATGCAAAGTCTCTTTAAAAGCATTTTTTTACTTCCAAATACTAACATCAATTTCACATTTTCCATATTTTAATGACATGTTTATTCATAACTCTTTGATATGATGTGTTTTCTAAATATACATGTATTTAGTTTATGCTGAAAAAGCTGGTATGGGCGTACACACACCCACATCTCTGGATCTGAAATTTCATTTAGTGACTTTTTATTTACCATAACTCCATTCATCTTCAGAAATCAACAAATACAATTAGTTTAATTTTAAAAGTAAACAATTATATGGTTCTAAGAAATATAATAAACAGTGACCTATTTTGTAAAATTGCCAAATCCAACCCAAAGAGGTTAAATAAAATTTACCAAAGAACATATTCTTAGGATTCAGTCACAAAAATAATTCAGGAAGAGAAAAAAAAAATTTAGTATAAGAGAACAGAAACTACAGTATCTTGCACATACTTTGTGTCCTTGAACATGAACTCGTTATTTCTGACGTCATCCTGAACACATCCTCCACGACTGGAAAAACAAGTTTTATAGGGAAATGGCTTCCACTATTCGGACTGCCACAATCAAATAATAAGAAACACAAAAATTTTAAGCCCTGTTCTTGAGCAGGCGCATTTAGTCTCTGCTCTACAGAGAGCAGCTGGCTTTCCAAAGTAATCTGTTGACCTTGATTGGCATACATTTATGTAACTGATAGGAAATAAGATCTATATTGATTAACAATATGCTATACAGTATACAAAGTTAAGCACAGTCCCTACCCATCACAAAGCTCCTAAAAGACTGATTGTCTTCTGAAAACATTTTCAAACAACCTTAGTCTTTAGGTTATAGTTCCTTCTTCAATATCATCCTCCAATCCCTTATTTTTGGTATCTTTTTAAACAGAAAGCCTTATAGGAGATTATAACACTGGGACACCTGAATCATTACAATGTAGGGAAAAGGGAGTGATACAGCTTTGATAAATATGAAACAATAAACCACAAATGATAAAAATCAGAAAGTCATCACATCAAAAGAAACCTCTAAGAGGTTTGGTCGCAAAAGTTGTGGAGATTCCAGTTCAAATAGTGAGAAGCAAAAATATAGGGATAGTTAAGTGCAATAAGTGTAATGGTAAGGAAGGTTTGGAAAATGACAGCTGGAAGTAAAATAGAGTGCGAGGGGGGAAGTTAGAAAGCCAGTTCGAAGATATGAGCATGGATTCAAGCAGTCCTTACCATCCAGTATCCGAATCATACATTTTCAAAATAGAAAACATAAAGATGGTACTGTAAAAACCATTGGCATAAGACTTCTGTTGGAAAGGATTTATAAACTAATTGGTTGTAATATATAGCTTTCTAGGTCATGGGAAGACCTTAGAAATAGCCAAATTTTTCCTAATTCATCTTCTAATTGTTGCAGAGAAGGGGTGACCGTAATCTCGCTTTCTCTCCCTCTCCTCTTCTCCTGCTCCTTTTCAGTAAAAGCGACTATGCAGACACGCTCTCCTTACCTGCACTCCAACACTGGGGGATTATAATCCTTTAGTTTCTTGTAATTTTGTTTATTGGAATTAACTAGAATAATAAATGAAGAACAATTCCTTAGGCTTTTGAGCTCAAAATGAGTTTTCATCTGCGGTATCTCATCATCTCTCCAAGAGTAAGTATAAGCCATGTATATGAACTATAGAGTTAATGACCCTAAGTAATTTCCAAAGAAGATTCTATATGAAAAGTACGCCCCTAGGATGGAGTCCAGATTTGGAAGAAGAGAGATGTGTAAACTTTTCTTAATTCCCATCATCACCAGGGAGGTAAAATGCCCCTTTTGAAGATGAATTTAAATTGTTTCTTATTAAGAAAAAAAAACTCTCTTTGAATGCATACTACTGGCTACTACAAAATATACTTACTGAAATAAGTTAAGATCCTCATGCAGTCTTTTTGGATTAGGCACTGTTGAAAGCAGCAGTGAACAGACAGAAATCTCTGCCCATGTGGCGCTCATATTCTAAGTGGGAGAAAATGGAAAATAAAAGGAATAAGCCATACATTGTATTAAAAACTAATAAATGCTATGGAGAATAAATAGAACAGATTTTGGAGCTCAGCTGGGGACTATGGAGAACCACTGGGGCTCATCTAGAGAATCTTCACCTAGAAGATGACATTTGAGCAAAGACCTGTAGGAGATGATAAAATAAATTTTGCATGTATTTCCTCTCCACATTTAATTTACATGACGAAGCTATAGGTGGGGAGAATCTGAAACTTCACTGTTATGTGCTCTGCTATTGACCTGTGACCACAATAAAATTTACCTGTCAAATTGTAGCTGCCATTATTCTTACATTGCACTTACACTCATCGGGCAGGAGTGGAAACTCGTTGTATGCATAAGTGGACTAGAATGGTGTAAGGTCCCGTCTCTGCATCCTCTCAACTGCCTGAGATCTAAAGGCTGACAAGTACTCTTCAGAGTCTTCAATTCAAGGCCAAATGTTAAGTTTTTCCTCTTAAAATGTATTTAGGAAGCTAACATAACACATGTATCCTCAATTTTGTCTGGATTACCCATCTTTTATTTTTTGAATACTTTTAGCTAAGCAAGCTATTTGAGTTTTAACTTGGCAAGGTAAAACATAACGGTGGAGTCTCTTCATGAAACACATCCTTGTTCTGCATAGAGAACTTCCCTTTTGTAACTAAAGCTTTTTTTACTGGTAAAACTTGGAAATTAAAATGCACAACTTGAAAAACAAAACAAAACGTGGATATCTGGAAGAAAGAGGTTCCAAGCAAAGAAAACAGCTGTGCAAAAGCCCTGAAGCGGACGTGGACTTGACTAGTTCCTGGAATAGCAAGGCTGACAGGTTTTGGAAACAGCATAGAGAAAAAGGGAAAGATTCTCAAGTGATTAAGAGAAATCAAGATCAGGAGTGAAGACACATGAGTAGTCCTTTAGAAGCAAGAAACTACACTATTTAACTAGTAGTACTGTTTGGGGAAAAATGTCAGCCCGATCAGAACAAAGGTGCCATTCTACTCTGTGCTCCATCCTGGCTCCACATGAGCCCTGCTCACACACCATTATAAGAACTTTGACTTTTACTCTGAGGGGCAGGGAAACATCTTCGGAGGATTTTAGGAAGAGAAACATGATGTAAGACTCTAGAAGCCAAGGACAGAAGCAAGAAGACCAGTTAGGAGGCTATTAAAATAATCCAGGTGAAGATATCTCTGAAGAGTGGGAGAAAGGAGGTGTAACTGAGAAATTAAGATTTAACAATGACTGTGAATACTGACTCATCTTGGTGTTTCTAATTAGAGCCTAATAGTGTCTGAGAATAGCCAAAGGAAATACCTGAAGTTATTGAACTGTAATCCTGTAGCAATTGATAATGATCTTATAACTGTATCTTTAATAATGTATAACTATATAGCAAAAAAGAAGTCAATTGCCTGTGTTTATGTGGGTCTACATGTGGATATTGTTTTGTTCCATGGATTTATCTACATCTATCTATCTATCTATATCTATCTATCATCTATCTATCTATCTATCTATCTATCTATCTATCTATCTATCTATGTCAGTACCACACTGTCTTAGTTTAACCTTCCTCTATTTTCAATCTTAAAATTGGGTAGAGTGCAATACTTGTGCTCAATAAGAGAGGAGGGTAAGGGGTATGGGATGTATGGAGTTTTTCTTTTTTGTTTTTATTTCTTTTTCTGGAATAAGGCAAATGTTCTAAAAATGATCATGGTGATGAATACACAACTAAGTGATAATAATGTGAAAAAAATTTCATGTGAGAAGTGCTGAAAGCTTGGACCAAGGTGGTAATGATAAAGCTTAAGAAGAGATTGGAGTTGGATATATCTTGAAGAAAAGCCAAGAGGATGGCCTGGCTCGTTGGATGTTGTTGTGAAAGAAAAAGGAGGATTTCCAAAGCTGTTACCACTAGAAACTGGAAGATTGGAGTTGAACCTTAGTGAGATGGGGAGGGTAAAAGAGAAGCAGGTTTAGGATACAAGAAGAGAAGTTTGGTTTTGCAAAGGTTAAGTTCAAGATGCCCGTTAGACATCCAAGTAATAATATTAAATGTATGAATGCAAATGACATTACTAGTCTTCTCTACGAATCCTAGATACAAAGAACTTAATATGTTTTAGCATAAAAATCTTATAATTATATATTTCTAAATCTATTAGGTTAGAATTTATAGATCAGCACACAAATATTTCAATTTTATGAGACTAAATGAATTGTTTATATGTGCATAATATTGCTTTTTTTTTTCCTAACAAGCAGCAAAGTATTTACGGTTTCTGTCTAACTGATGCTTTTATCATTTCAAATTGGAAAAAAAGGGGAGAAGAAGGCATACTTATTTTTACTTTTAGAGGAAGAAGTGATGTTCAGTGGTTAAGTTTTGGATGTGGTGCTGCTATGCGAAAAAAGACTCCTTGTCAAAGCTCTGACTTTCACTTCCTTCCCCACAGTCTCTCTGCCCTAACCAAGCATTTAACCCTTGTCAGAAGCTCTTGATATTTTGAAATATTTTCTGGTACTTATAACCAATAACATTTTCTCCTCTACACTCCTGAAGAAGGAAGGTACTTATTGACAAGAAGGGGAGAACAGATTTCCAGGCTTTTTGTGTATCTCTGTTTATCCCGGGTTTATCTCATGTAGAATGCTTATTTATTCACTGCTGAGAACTTGGCTCCTTCCAACATGGCTTTAGGAAGAAGCATCCATAGCAATTCTTTATTACGTCCAAGGTTCTGTATAAGAAAATTATGCTTGTGCCAAAGGTAGTCATAAGACCTATCTTAGAGAATTCTAGGTAAACATAACTGAGCCTCTTGCCCCTCATTAGATGATTTTTCATCTCCCAGGAAGTATAAATGTGGAACTTCACAGAAGATACAAATGTGGATTTATGAAGAGCAATAAATTTTTCTCAAATCAGGCTGAATGTTTTTTATTTTATTTAATATTTTGAGCTGTGATTGTTTTACATAGTATTTTTTTACACAGTATTTTTTAAATCCATGTTTTTGATAAATCAAAATTTCTAAATTTAGTGCCTTGCCTAATCCAATAATTTCACAAAGAGGTGTGGAAATGTTAGTCATTTTATGCAACTTAAAAGTTAGTTTACTTCTGCATCCAAAGCTTACTTTGAAATTATAGATTATTGAAAATGTCACTTTGGTGAAACTATGTGTTTTCCACTTTATGCCACAAACAAAGGAATATCAGAAAATTTCAGGAATCCTAACCTTATTGGATAGCCATAGTTTCACTCAAAATAAAATCACTGTCTTCTATTTTTAGACAAATTTTAGACCTCTCCATTTAATGGATTCATATCCAATACCGCCAATGCAATGTTCACCATATGCAAAATAAATGTTTTCTAAAAACCAGAAATATCTACTTATTTAAAAATTATATTTTATTTATACTACTGCATTAGAATAAATAATTCCTGTGAAAAGTCAAAGGTATTAGACCCAAATAGTATATAGTATGTTTAGTATCTTAACAAGGACTTATATACTTTCATCTTAGACATCTTTTTTTTCTGGATAATTTTAAAAACTCAAACTACTTGTTTTTTCTTGGTGATTTTTTAGACCAATATGAAAACTGAAACTCTGGATTAGAAACAAGACAATACTTTGGATATAAAACAATAATAATGTAAATATAAACCATTTTTTACTATAAATCAGTGATATCTCATTGCAGTTGTTCAAAATAGTTGTGATTAATTCATTCTGAAAAGTCTGGTGAAAATTTATTTAGGTTGATTTACATCTAAGTCTTTCATTAACCATAAAAAATATTCTTGACAGAAGAAATGCACTGATATTATTAAAGATAAAGTTTGCATTAAGACGAAGTCAAACTTAACCAAATACCTTCTAAATTGTGTTAATGTTCACTAACTACTATAAAAGTACAATAATTTATATGTCCTATAATTATTTGGTCTCTAGATAATGATTTTATTTTAATAGTACCACTTGCACTTGCCCTTCTTTGAAAGAAAAGTTGAGTGTTTCAATCCTCTGAGTTGCTATTTTATAATTTTCTGGTAATCCATGGGAATTCCCTTCCATACTCAATACTGAACAGATTTCATAGCTTCATGTATAATATTAATCTTCAGATGTCATCTAAATGAAAACCTAAATTCATGAAAAAAAATCCCTTCTCTAATCTAGTAAGATCATATTATAACATCACAAGACAACACTTTCTTTTATAGTTTTACATATTTGTCCCCTTTCAAATAGCAAGTGGTATCAAGGGTTCTAATATTAAGTACAGTATATTGAAAAACTGCTTTTTAAAATAAAACAAAAAAAATCCTTTTCATAACTGAAGGATAATTACACACCCTGGATAGTTAACCAATCTTCTACTTTTGTTCCAATATGTTTGCATGTAACCTGCCTATTTGCATGATCTAATGTCTTCACCAGATTTAAAATGTACCACATATTTTTAGGCTACACGTCTGTATAGCACATAGAAAACGAAATATATGGCCAGAGCTCTGCTCATTCTGTTTACAGAAAATCTTTCTGAAACATCTCCATGGCTAAGTTATGGCAACTTTTTGAGTTATCACTAATGAATATACGTAAAGGGTATAGTACAGCCTCTCAGCAGGTTTTCTTGATATAACTTATTTAAAGGATCATTGACATGCCCATAAGCCCTTAGGTTGTTTGTAGAAGCAAAGGAAGCTTGTCTCTGAAGACATACTGCCATGGTCTAAAGGTTTCTTTGAGTGAAAAGTCAGAAATGAGCTTCCTGAAGTCTAAAAAAATCTCTCCATTTCTGAATGCAATAGTAGGGTCTTCTGCTCCTGCAGGAATATTACAGAAACTTCAAATGTTTGATTTACCAACGGGACCTCATTAGCAATATTAGAGAGAACCTTGCTGCTTGGTCTTCATGCTTACAAATGTGTATGTATGAATTTTCTGTATCTAAAGTAAACAGGCATTTTAGATGAAACGACTTAAGGAATGTTTCTACCTGTGCTTTGTGCAAACTTTTATTGAAATAAAATAAATCATGCATTCCCGTTTCAAGTGTTGCTTGAAAAACTCTATTTAATATTTGTATATTGTCTTAGCATGGTTCCGGTTTTGGTAATAACATGTATTAAAGTACTGTATTCAAGTTACACAACAAAGACTTAATACTGTATGAGAATACTCAAAGCAAGCTCTCAAACATCTGTCTTCAAAGGATAACTACATTTCATCTTGATAATAAACACGTACGTATTTAGTCTCTTGGTAGAGTACAAATAGAATCCATATTCTAGTATCACTACTTTATTCCATTTTTTTAAAGAGGCACTTCTTCATTTTTCTTAGAGTATATTTTCATGATAATTTCTTCTTTTTTAAACATCAGTCAAAATGTGTACAAATATCACTGATAACATGATAAGAGAGGTTATTTATTTTTAAACCAGCTTTGGAAGAAGCTGCCCCTGAAGCAACTGGAAGAAAAAAGAAGATAAAAGAAATAGAAGGTGGAGCAGATGGGGTGATTGAAGCAACTTGACTACTATCCAATTCCAAGTGAGATGTGGACAGTCTTTGAGGTCTACAAATCTTAAATAACCAGACAACTGAAAAATCAAAACAATGAAATCAAACAACGTTCTTAAAATGGAGGAGCAAGTTCATTAGGGCAAATTATCTAGTGTTTATGTGTGAGTGGAGGTGTACTATTGTTAACTAAAATGAAAGAATAAAGGGTGCTTATTTACATGAACTAGGTTACATAACAGCAGACATAGCTATCTGGCACAGGAAATCACAGGAAGGAAAAAACAGCTTTTAAACAGTGTTAGTTAGTTAGCTGGAGCTGAGGGGAAAATCTACAAAGTTGAACAAATAACCCCCCACTAAGCAGCTTCACAAATATTAATGGAAAATGATTTTATCACAGACTGAACTAGATAGAGCAATTTCAAAAGGCATCATTATTATAATTTGTTCATTCATTTTCTAATGTTTTAGGCAATGCAGCCAACTCTTGTTTGTTTGAAGAAGGGGCAGAAAAGAGAAGAGCAGAAGTACCAATGCAAAGTTCCCAAATGTGGGTGGGGAGCTAGTGTGACTGATAGGTATAATTAAACTGGCATACAAATAGAATATGCCTTTCAGTCATGTTTTATAGATGACTAACCTTTTGATGGGAAAAGAAGCTGACTATGCTGGTTGATATCTGAAGCTGGCAGAATTCTGAAAATTGGCATTAAATGGTATGCATCAAGAGAAACTCATGAAAATCAAAAGTGGACTGCCTTTTTGAACTTAGGTAGTCTCCCTTTTGCTCCGTGCCTAATTCATGCTTATATAGTATATGGAGCCCAAAGCAAGAAAATATATGTCAGGCAAGCAAAAATGTGAAAACACCAATGGTTAACATTCTTTTGAATATTATAATTGCTATGGCTCTTTTTCCTTCAACTCATTCCTGTCTCTATACTATTCGTGGCCAGAGCAAAATCCTTAACACATTATTTTTCTCCTGGTTAGATGTCGGTATTCTTAAAGTATGTTTCATTCATATTAATTTGCATACTTTTACAAACACTGGACAGTCCACTGGTACACTGCAGGTTGCTGTGCTAATCTTGCTTTTGAGATTTTCTGCTTAGAATTCTAACTGAAAATATTGAAGCATTTGGTTAAAAAATTGTGTAAAGATTGCTACTCACCTTTATTTCTTTATTTCTCATTATTTCCAAGAATTCCTTAAAGCACCTTTTATTCCAAAAAAAAATATTATGGTAAATTCTCAATCCCTAAATTTATCACTTTGAAAGGTGGTAAAAATCCTACATTTACACATTGGAATTTGAAATTTAAAGCAAGATTTTTAAAATTTGCTATAATTATAGAATTTTATGAAATAGGAACTTCAAATAATACAAAGACTGTAAAACTAGATTTAAACTCTAATATGCTATCTCAGATGCTTCCATTATGTCACCTGGATGCCATAAATTCATTATGTAAATAATAAAGTATTTTCTGAAAAGAAAATGTGTACATATAAGATTACCAGGATAATAGAAAATTAATTTGAATTTGAAGAAAACTATTACAAACCAAATATGACTGTCATTAAATTAAAACATGTTCACCAAAAGTCTGTTTCACTACATCCCATTTTCATTAACTTTAGTGGAAATGGTTTTCAAAAGTTAGTGACTCATATAATAATCTATAACATCTCTAAGACCTTCAAATATGTATGATTTATTTTAGAAGCCAATCATATCACGGGTTTATTGAACACAGTAAAAATATATATGTGAGTGTGTGTGTGTGTGAATATATATATATATATATATATATATATAATTCATCCAGTGCACGAGAATTAGAAATTAGGCCCTTTTTCTGTATGTGGCAAATTTTATGCCCAAAATTAGCTCTGAAAGCACTATTCACGGATGAGTTCTTTCTCTTGATAGAAGAATTTGAGGGTAAAAAGTTCTTAAAGTACATCAGAGAGGGATGAAAAGGATTTTGAAGAAAGGGCACATTGTGAAGACAGCAGTTTAAAAAGAATCCACTCTCTTTCACAATTCCACATCTTAGCCGAGGAAACATATCTTTTTGCAAGGCTCCAGGAACTGAACAGCAAAGAGGAGTTCAGGTGTTGCATTTGCCAGCTCATCTGCCATTCCTGGTCTCCAAAATGCAAGGCCAGTAACCATCGGTCAGACATGTCTTCTGCGAAATGAAAATCACTAGACAGGAAATATATTTATCAACATGATTATCTAGAACCACCAAGTTCCCTGTGCCCATTAAAAGAACATTTGAATACCAACAGAGTTCCAGAAAAAAACATGAAACGATCACCATGAGAGCTGAAATATGGCTTCCTGGGAAACAGGGCTACATTTAATTAGCTTTGATCTTTTTATGTGTCTCTTCTGGGTTTTGTTATAGTTCATATCACCGCATTGGCTTCTGAGCCAATCTTTTCTGAATTCAGTTACTACCCAAATTTTACAAACTTGACATGAAGATTACATTGTATTTACAAAGAACTTGGCACTTACAGAATAAAGTATTGACTTTTCTTTAAAATCCATCCCAGGGCACCCGTGGATCAGGCCACTGGGAAAACCTGCTGCCTTGTTATATCTTATGCTACATTAACATGAATAAATAAGTGTCCAGCTGACAAGCTCTCCACAGTACTGTCCTTTTTTGCTGAAAGCAAGGCCCTTCCAGTTCTGATCCGTGGGGAGATGTCAAGATGGCATTAGTCCAGAGAGAGCAAAGGTTGCATGTTTTCCTCCTCGTTTTTATCCATGTGTTTGAGAACTGTAGGGTCCACAACTGACTGGGACCTGGAAGGAATCAAGGCAATATCGCTTAGTTAATGCTAAAGAACCGCACAGGCATCTGCTCTTCTCTCTCTTTTCTGCATTGTCATTCCTCCCAGGGAAGCAGGCTTCTCTTTCCTTCCATCCAAGAATTTATGAACTGAGAAAATGGTACATTGAAAGAAAGACACCATTTTGGTGGTTTTTTTGCATTACAGTGAGAAAACAATCCCCTATGGCCTCTAAATAGGCAACAAGAGTTTTAAGTGCTCTTCCAGCAATGGACCAAGGCTCTTTTCTTGGAGATATTGAGCATTTTTAGTACCATATGAATGCATTCCAATAAAATATCTCCAAGTGGAAAAATATTACAGTGAAATTATGGTTTGAGAATTAAAATAGAACTCACAGGAGACTTGATTACTGTCTTAAAAGGCTCCATGGATCACATTCAGTATGAATGTGAAGTTTTCTTTAATCATCATTTTAAATGTTTAATGACTGCAATAGGAAAAAAAATTAAAAATCAGCATAAATTTCATTAAATTTCCCACTGGGACATCCAAATGCAACCAATCTTAATGTGGAAAATTTCATGAAATGTTTCAAGCCTTCAAAAAATAAAATCCCTTTTTGTTTGAGCAGCAGCTCTTTATGACGAGGAAGATAAATAATTTGAAAACCCTTTACGCCTCTCCTTGATAGCAGGTGAGGATTACATCTCAATTCATCATTAGGAAACCACATGAAATAGGGAAGGAGGAAAACCAATGAAACGTTACTGCCGTGGCAGGAAACCACCATCTTAATAGCTATAGAGTTAAGGAAGCAGCTGCCCTTTGAAACTTCTCATCGGTAATGAGTTTTTCCCCTGCTGCTTCATTCTAGCCAATTGTCTATTGCTGTGGCAATATGCCTCTTAGCAGACCTCATTAACTTTCAAAAAGAAAGACTATAAGCTAAAATACAAACGCACAGCTAATGAGAAAGCAGCAACAGAACTAATTATCAAAGCAAAAATAATTACAGGATTAACTGATACAGTGACTCCTTCATTTAGATAAACTTCCATTTGTTTCTAAAGAGGGAATGAAAATGAAGGTACGATCTTAAAAAGGGGAGCGTTTTTTTATTTCCTGAGTCATTTTCACTATTCTATCACAATTAGATGCCCATCTGAAAAAGGTGATGAACTAAAGTTGAATGTGGTGGGGAGGGGAGAGGAAAAGAGAGAGAGAAGAAGAAGGAAGAAGAGGTCTAGGAAGAGAGAGAAGAAAGATTTTGCAGCATGTTTAAATGCAATGATAAATAATTATCTTATGAAAAATATATGAATAAAACATATTTTAAGAAAGCACACAATTACACAAAACTTAGTAACTTGACCTTTAACATCTTCTTTAATTAAGACCCTCCTAATAAAATTTGTTTCTCAAGCTGAATCCATCATAAAAGAGACAGAGATTCATTTACTATCCTGGACTAGAGCATTAACCTGACAACTGGTACCCATAGATGTCACTTTCTCTCCTTTCTGTAAATAAAATATGTATCATAGAATCTGGTACAGAATAGAATCAATATACCCATCTGAATTCTTAGCTTCCACTCAACAAATCATCTCTATACTGAAATATGGACAATATCTATCAGAATTGTTAGATGATAAATGCTGGTTCCATATGTAGAACACTTCCTCAATAAAACAAGTCTGATAGAAATGGTTTCCAATAAAGACTTTTTTGGTATGTAATTGCCCCAGGTATACTGTTTTTTTAGTTCAGATGTGTTTTACTTTCTTATGCCAAAGAGGGATTTTTTTTTTAACACTCCTAATGAATTGATCTGTTCCAGCTGTAAGAGAAGGAATTGCCTATTATGCAATCACAGCACATGTCAACAATTCCTATGCAGCTCCTACTGTTTCTGGAGTGAATAAATTTCTATTTTTTTGAAGACCAGAATTTAAATTTAGCTATCCAGCATTCATGTATTCATTTCTTATGCCTCTACAATATTGTGCTATACTGTAGTGGTTAACAGGCCAGATTTGGGACAGAATTGGATTCCAATTTTGGTTTTGCTATTTACTAGCTCTGTGACCACGGAAAGCTACTAAAGCTTCCAAGTTTGTGCTCCATTATCTGCAAAATGGAGACGTTAGCACCAGCATCATACAGATGCCATGGGGATCAAGTGCGAGAATGTCTGCATAAAGTGCAGCACAGATTCCAGCAAATGGTAGATGGGGAAGGAAATGGACTTGGGAACTCTGCTGGCTGTAGGCCCGTGTTGTCACTGCCACCTCGGGGCCACATGGTAGGTGGAAGTCACTTACCTTCTCTGTGGCTCAGTCTCCTCATCCACACATACAGCGCACTTAGGACAGTGTTTGGCAGTAACGATACATGTTCATCATTAATCAATAAAAGCAGAAGCTCATCCCCCTGTCACCACCTTAAGGTGACCCTCCCAGCTGCTCCCACAGGCCAGCACTGCAGGCTCCAGAGATGGAAGATAAAAGATGTGCCCAAGCCACCCACCCCCCAATTCGAAAGCATCCACCATCTAGTGAACTTTATATCTTTGCGTCAGGATGACACTATCTCTCCACAAATTTACAGAGAGATAAAGACATCTTTCTTCACGTCTCACTAAACCACCCAAAGGAAAACTTATCCATCCTTTGGTGGAGCAGTGATTTTTTTTCTCTCAATCTAAAGATTATATAAAACTGGGAAAATGAATGAGGCGATAGTGTGATGTTTGGGAACACTTCCTCCATCCTTGATGGGAAACCGCCCCTCCCTGACATAGAAAAGAAGCGTTAATCAAGTGAAACAATTTTCTTAAACTCACTCTTCAAAAGTTTCCATACAGAGCCATGAAAGCTTCACATGACACAAATCCTACATCAAACAAAAGCTTTCTGAACTCCTAATCATCCCATGGCAGAAAAACATGAACCATGGGGTTAGGGAGCTGGAGGCTGTGAACCCAGTTTGCAGGGGACAAGATGGCCTAATTAATTGAAGGAGAGAATTAGGATGCCAAGAGGCTTCTACACTGAGCCAAATCTAACAAGATGGTATTAATCAATTACATTCATGTGCTCAGAAGGAAAAGCTACACACAAAAGTAGGGGATTAGGAGACTAGGGATTGATATGTGAATGAGACTTAATAGTTCTAGGGAGCACAGTATGAGTCAGCAATGGGCTTTGATTGTCTGAATAACAGCAACCAAAAGCCAATAAGGTCAGCCTGCAAGGACAGAATTTGGGCACCTAAAGGCAAGCTATGATACTCAGTCAGATGTCACCTACTCAGTAATGAACACTGCACTTTAAAGGAGATACCGCCAGACTGCAGAACAGCCCTTTACTCCTTTAGCTATTAGGTGAGAACTTTCCGCGTGCCAGGCCCTACCCAGGCACTGGGGATTCCGAGGAGGAAGGAGAGACAAAGTCACAGATTCCACTGTTGAGTGAAGTGAAATGGCTGCTGCGTTGGGCACTGCAAGGAGTCACCCTTTTACGAGAAAGGATTTTTCAGAGGACAAAAATAACTGACCACAGGGGCTTTCCAAGATAACCTAATGTACCCTAAAGAATTCAGCACAACTGGTGATAAACCAGTTTTGCTCTAGGAGAGATAACTTATCAGAATGGCCAAGCATACCGTACGAATCAATGTATATCTGCTCACCGCTTTGTAAGACTCCCCATATTTAATAAACAATCTTCTATAAGAAGGCAGTTGATTTAACCGCCCCACTTAGAAATTCCTTAAATGTCTTTACAAGCAGGTATGAGCGTCTGGCTATTGAGACTCTCTGATTTGAGATCTCCTTGCTCACCGAGAGTTTTCCTCTCTCAACCCCATTTCATTTATAATTAATTATAAATTTAAAATAAATATTCATTTATATACGTTGAATCATTTCTTTGACACCATGAACTTACATTTGGGGAGGGAGGGGCAACCAGGGCTATGAAGAAAATCTATAAAGCAGGGTGATCAACGGGGAGTGTGAGTGGTAGGGGGGAGAAGACTGACAGACACTGGGTGGTCAGTAAAGACCAGAGGGCTCTCTGAAGGAGGTGATCATCTATTGAACCTTGCCATTTGAAGATGGGGGAAAGAGTGACCTAGGCAGTG
Source organism: Tamandua tetradactyla (assembly GCF_023851605.1). NCBI lineage: Eukaryota > Metazoa > Chordata > Mammalia > Pilosa > Myrmecophagidae > Tamandua > Tamandua tetradactyla. Next base: position 184,199,630 of record NC_135331.1, on the reverse strand, counting down.
CTGAGGAGACCTTACAAAGCCCCTGAGATAGGAACAAGCCAGAGATGCTGAAGGAGCTGAAGGAGCAGAAAGGAGGGTTGTATGTCTGAAATGGAGGCGGGAGACGCTGAGAAGGGGGTGGGCGTGTGAGGCAGGCGGGCTTAGGTCACCTTGTGGTCACCATATGGTGTTGATTTTGTTCACTGTATGATGGGCAGTCATGCAAAATTTTAAAGCAGAGAAGTGAAATGATCTGAGTCACATTTTAAAAGATCTTTTGGACTGCCACTAGGTAGACTATACGGCAGAGGGTGGGAAGCAAGACCGGTTTGGAGGTTTTGGAGGAGAGTGGGTGAGCAGAGGGCAGGGGACGGGGACACAGCTAAAGCTGTGGTGTACATGGAATATGTGGTGCATATTGAAAGGAGGGGACCACCACGGGACCATGCCCAGAAGGAGTGGCTGGAGCAGCAGCCACTGTTCGTGGGCAAAGGAGAAGCCCAGGGGACACCTATGGTAGCTGTCTCCAAATCCCTCCACAGTTCAATTGCAGAGTGAGGGGGTTCCGTGCCAGGCAGTCATAGAAGGGTAGACAGGGTTTATGTCAGCAAGTATGAAAGACTCCATACCTCATGGACTGAACCCCCTGTTTCATCACATATTTACCATGTGACTTGAGAGGTACAATATTTGCTTAATACGATTATTGTGAGGATTAAATAAACAGGCACATAATAAGGGTCTGATTTCTGATAAGTACTCAGTAAATGGTAGCCTGGCATGTAACAACTGTTATTATTAAGATTATTATTTCAATTAAAGGACTGCAGTCAGAAATTTGCTTTCAACAGTTTTTGTTTTAGAAAACTTTTTGAGAATTTGATAGAAAACAGGCCTTCTTTCCAGAAAAATGCACAAAACATATACATTCACAACCCATGTTGTTGCATACAATTTTTAGCATTTAACAGAGCTCTTTGAGAACATCTCTGTTCTAAGAGAAGGGAGTCAAGAAGCCTAAACTTGGTTCAGATATAAGCTTAGAAGAAATTAAAGCTAGGACAGTTTCCGGCCATTCCCTTCCCTCTAAGGAGTTGTGCAGCAGCCTGGGAAGGGAAGTCATCACGCACACATGCACGTACACACACACACACACACGCACACCAATAGCAGCAGCAGTAGCAGCAGCAAAAAAGAGACCAGCCTCAAAGAGCAGCCCTGCCAAACCACAGCCAAAGAAAGAGCCATAAGGCCTTTGTGCCTTCATCCTAGGAGGCTGCTGCATGGTTGCCAGGATGGCGTTTGGGGTGCTTCTGGGTGCTCCCCAAGTTAGGGGAGGAGACACTCGATGAGGCTGGGGTGCCTGTATTTATATGGTTGGGTAATTAACTAGAGAAAGAAATATTTGTTACTGTTAGTGTGATCCAACTGAGCCCCGGGGTGGCCTGGGCTGGGGAAGCCTGAGCAATAGATGTGCCATTGGCCAAACAATGCAAACCCAGGGCTGGAAGGCAAATGCAGGCCAAGACAGGCACTGGTGTGTGTGGTGCTCCTTCCCCCTTCCCCACGGACTGAAGGCTGGATGCACATCTCAATCTCATTGGCTCCAAAACACCACAGAAGTGCCTATAATGTGAAATTTGTTCAATAAATATGAATTGATTGAAGGAAAACAAACCCAAGAATGCCTTGAGAGTCAAAACCGGGAGTCAGACTCTGACTGAGCAATGAGCTTTGTAAAGATTAACGCTATAGAGAGAGACAATATTTTGCCCCAGGAGTGGTTCGACATTTAAACAGAGACTGCAAAGAGAGCATAAACTTTGCATGCAGTGTTGTGAACTGACCAGTGTGTGCATGTGTGTGTGTGTGTGTGTGTTTGCCATGGATTTATTTCTTCAAAAGAAAGCTAACATGGAAATCCACACATTAAAAAAGCAGAGTTGTTCTTATCACAGTGGAGATAAGTAATTTCCCATCCTACCTGTCCGGCCCCAGGCACCCCAGCAGAACCCAGGATTCCTTGGGGCCCAGTTTGAAAACCACTGGATTCAATGACTTAGGGCCTCTGCGAGATTGCCTGTTTTGGGGCTTATTTTGAACGACTTTATCTTTGCCCCACACTTCCTGGACATTATATCGTGGAGGCATAAAAGGCTTTAAACACTCACCAAAAATCTATTTCAGAAAAATATAAACCTGGGGGCTAGAGTGAGGGGGGGCCCCAGCCCACCTCCCAGTGCCCCGGAGCATACCTCTTCATGGATTTGGGGGACAGCTCCTCTCCCGCCTCCCTGGCAGGCGGGCCATAGGAGGCCACGGTGTACTCGCTGTCATCGTCGTACTCGTGGTCCAGCAGCGCGCGCGCCCACGTGCCCATGTCATAAGGCGGCAGCATTCCCCCAAACTCAGACGGCAGGATCTCGGGATGAATTAGTTGGTGCAGACTGTTCAGGTTGTTACCGTGCAAAAATATCTACAAATGTAAGAAAAGGGGTGGGAGTGGGGGGCACAGAGGAGAATAAATACTGGGGGATGGAGGTGAGGATAAGGAGAGCAAATGGAGAGTTTTCCATATTTGCTCATGCTAAGCCTCTCACCCACTCCATGAAACAGGTGGGGCTCGTACTTTTTATCTTAATATTTCACATGAGAAAACTGAGGCTCAAGGAGTTTAATCAATTTCTAGAACATCAGATAGTTATTGGGTTAAAGGGCCAAATTAAAATAGTCAGGAACATGAGCAGAAAACGATGTGGTACTGATCTCTAGGTCACCCCGGCATTAGTTGCAGGAAGCTGATGACATGCATAATGAATGCGGCTCAGACAGCCCTTTCTCATAAGGGACTCCTCAACTAAAGAGCCCATCCAAGTTATTAAGCCCCAAAGCTGTCACCAGTGTGGCTTTCTCTTTACCATCTGTAAAAATAAGAATAGCGGAACCACTAAATTGCTGCTTTATAATGCAAAGTGTGTGATGTAAATAAAAGAGGGGAATTAGCATCATCATAATGAAAGGTTGAGTGAAGGTTCATGTCCCAAAGGACTGGCGTTCTGTAATGTTGCCAGAATCTTCTCTACTGGAGAATTCCATAGCTATTGTCCAAATGGCGAATAGGAGGATAGACTGAAAATGTAAAGCTGTATATAAATAACAACTATTGGTATTATCAGCTACATAGAACTTTTTAAACTAGAGAAGCATTCAAGCCACATAACCCAAGATTTTTTCCTACCTTACTACCTGTGTCTTTTCGGTCTCTTGCAGATTTTTTATCATTTTAATCTCAGTTCTGCATTTATTCTCTTTTTTAACGATACTCACTCCTTGTTGATTTCATCCAGTCTGGTGACTTTAAATAATGTCTATACACTAACAAATTTATATTTTAAATCCAGACCTCTCCCTTGAATACCATATTGGCATTCCCACTCTACTTGACACCCATGTGCACTTAAACATTTATGGGCACGTGATAGACTTAATATGTCCAAAGCTGAACTAACCATTTCCCCCTGAAATTTCTTCATTTGCAGCATCAGCTAATGGTATCACCATCTTTCCAGTTTTTCAGGCCATAAACCTTAAACTCATCCTTTGCTTTTCTCATGGTCTAATATGTCAATAAATCCTTTCAGCGCTGCCTTCAAAATATGTCCTGAATCCCTGGTGCGTTTCCTAATATAACTTATGTAGATAGTTTGATTGAATGCCATAAGTACTTGGAATCTCAGGTAGGACATGAGATGTTGCTGGTTTGTCCAGAGTGATGCCCCGATGAATCCCAGAGTGATTCGATCAGTGAGTAGAAAAGTATCTGCAAAGCCCCCTTCGGGGAATGGTGAGAGTGGGGAGAAATTCAACTTCCCCAAGTTGAATTCCTGATATTCTCACAAGCAGTGTGGACAACCAAAGCTACAGGCTGAGCCCCCAGTCTTGGGGTTTGTTCATATGAAACTTAACCCCGCAAAGGATAGGTAAAGTCTACTTAAAATTTAGGCCTGAGAGTCACCCCCAAGAGAGCCTCTTTTGTTGCTCAGATGTGGCCTTACTCTCCAGCCAACATGACGAGCAGTCTCACCACCCTCCCCTTCTCTGCGTGGGACATGACTCCCAGGGGTGCGGACCTTCCTGGCAATGTGGGTCAGAGATCCTGGAATGAGCTGAGACTTAGCATCAAAGGATTGAGAAAAATCCTAGAATGAGCTGAGAATTGACATCAAGGGATTGAGAGAACCTTCTCGACCAAAAGGGGGAAGAGTGAAATGAGACTGTGTCAATGGCTGAGAGATCCCAAACAGAGTCGAGAGGTTATCCTGGAGGTTATTCTTATGCAATAAGTAGATATAACCTTGATGTTCAGGATGTAGTGGAGAGGCTGCAGGGAACTGCCTGAAAATGTAGAGCTGTGTTCCAGTAGCCATGTTTCTTGAGGATGATTGAACAGTGATATAGCTTTCACAATGTGACTCTGTGATTGTGAAAACCTTGTGTCTGATGCTCCTTTTATCTACCACATCAGCAGATGAGTAGAAGATAGGGAATAAAAATAAATAATAGGGGGAACAAATGTTAAATTTAGTTTGAAATGCTAGTGATAAATGAAGCGAGGGGTAAGAGGTATGGTATGTATAATCTTTTTTTTCTGTTATCGTTTTATTTCTTTTTCTAAATCAATGCAAATGTTTTAAGAAATGATGAATATGCAACTATGTGATGATATTAAGAATTACTGATTATATATGTAGATTGGAATGATATGTTAATGTTTTGTTTGTTGTTAATTTTTTTAATTAATAAATAAAAAAAATTAAAAAAATATATGTCCTGAATCCAATAACTTCCCTCCAGCTCTTCCTTTCTAACTCTAGTTCACGCTACCATCATCCCTCAGCTGTGTTACTGCAATGGTCTCCTAACTGATCTCTCTACTTCCCCAGAGTGTACTCTCAACACAGCAGTCAGAATGACCATATCAAAACAAGTCAGACAGGCCACTCTGCCCTATAAGGTTGTATATGGACAGCTTCTTTGACTGCAGCTCTTGCTACTCACTCCCAGATGAAATATGCATTGCATGCATTTGTCTTGGGATATTTGCACTGGAGGTTTCTTCCTTCTTGGAGATTTTTGCCCCAAATGTCCCTGTGGCTTGTTCTCCCCCATCCCACAAGTCTTTGTTGAAAGTCTGCTGGTCAGGAAGGCCTTCCTTGGTGAGCCTATTTGAATTGCAACCCTCTCCTATCCGAAAAGCTGCGTCCACTTACCCTGCTTCATTTTTTCGTATTATATAGTTACTTTGTTACCTTCTGCATTTATTGCTTTAATTTTTCATAAAACATAAGAAAATTATTTCTCAAAATCCATGATTTGTTGAAAAATATATATCATATGAAGACACTAGCTTGGAACTCTTAAATGTGAACTGCACCTCTAAAGCTGGACATTAACCAATCATTAAAATTTTGCTTTTATAGTTTTCTTTATTTTAACTAGTTCTGTGCAGTGAGATCATTTATTGAAGTCTTAAATTTTTTTCTTCTTAAATTATTTTCTTTCTTCCATTACATGCAGGAAGCCTCAATTTGTTGGGTCCTACACTTCAGAGTACTTTATGAATCTAAGAGTTAGCCTGAATGATACTTCCATTTTTTATTTTGATTTTCCTAAACTGTGCTGCTAAATAGATTATGCTAGGTGACCTGGAGTAGAAAGAAAGAGAGCAGAATACTTTTGAGAATCAGCAAGGAGTAGAAGCAAGTAAAAGCAAGAATCCATCATATTGAGGATGAGGCAGAAATTTCTACCAGTTAGTAGGGAAATCTGGTCCTTGGAAGTCTCTTGAGGAGTGGCAGGATAACAGCCATAGACTAGTTGAAGGGTGCATTGGGTGATGGATTGAACCCTAGCTCTTGGGCTCCAGCTTCTGCAAAGATGACCTTACTTCAAAGAATTAATACTGGCTTGAACAATAAGAATGGCAGAAGCAGCTGTGATGAAATGGAAGTTTGATTCAGCAAGAAAGAATCCAGACACTGGCATGATTTTGAGTAGAAAAGGTCCCTATAATACTGAAATGGTAATTTTCCCACAAGATCAGTATCTTGGAGATGGAAAATAAATTTAAATGTAGGAAAATGTAGAACTGAATGTTTCTTGAACACCTGAGTTTGTGGACGAAGATTCTCAAATGTTCCTTCATGTCTCCTCTTATCAGATTTTCAGAACACAGATTTCTAGCATCTTTTGGTAGTTTTTTTGAATACAGATTTCTATTATCTAAAGGAAAAAGTCTTTGAGTAATGTTGTGATGCTCAATCACTTGAAATATATGTACTGCTAATATAAATGGAATTTAAAGTTTTTTGATGTATTCTTATTTTCTTCATGTCAAAACTTCCAAGTCATGTAATTTTAATTAAAATAGTGAGATTCAGATATCTGTCTTCCATCTGGAAAACTTTTGACAATGCATTTTTCTAAGCATGGCCAAATTCAACAAAAGAATGCCCAAATTTAGTGCTCTCCTTGTTTTCTTGACTTGATCCTCTTTAGTCTTGTTCCAACCAAGCAGATTCACGTTAAAATCGTGACAGAGAATGTCACCCCTATGTTAAAAGCTCTTCAAGCACTGCCCAACTCACCCTGGCTGAAAGCCCAGGTCTTGCAATGGTCTACAAGGCTCTCCATGATCTCAGTCCACTGCTACCTTCTTTCCCTAGAGCTCACTTGGTTCCAGCTACGCCTGTCCCCTCGCTGTTGGCCAAATACACGGAGCACAGTACTACCTAAGGAAGCTTGCCTTTGCTAGTCCCTCTGCCTGGAGGTCTCTTCCCTGATTTATCCTCATATCCAGCTCTGCTACCTACTAGCTGTGATCTGGAGCAAATTACCTAATCTTCTGTACCTCATTTTCCCAACTCTAAAATGAGGAAAATAATAGTCCTCTGAAGTGTTATTGGGAGGATTAAATTGAGTTAACACGTATAAATGCTTGGAATAATGTGTGGCATAGAGTGAATGCTATATAAGTACTTGTTAGTATAATTTGTACTAAAAGCCCCAGCAGGTGTTTGGATTAGCTGCTCACCCTTCATAAAACCAAGATCCAAAGTAGTATTTATAAGACACCTTGATACATTTCTGAATTCTCAGATGCAAATTAACTTGATTCTCAGAGGTTGAAACGATTCCAACATAAATTATGATTGTTTACAAACCTACACTATTGGAAGGTTTCAACAAATGCATATACAGCTAACCCTTTGCTCACTAGTGTTTGCTGCAGGCAACTGCAATGACAGCAGGCTCCTGCTCCCATCCAGGCCCGGGAACACCCGAAGTCCTTCTCAGACATGGAGATACGTGGGGAATCGTCTTCCATATAGATTTAGACCCAAGCACATTTTAGGTGGGACCAATCATTTGAATAGTAAACACAGCATGGGGTGGTAAAAATAGCTCCAAATATTAAGCCAGAGATGTGGATTTGTATATCAGCTCTGCAACTGTACTTCTGCGGGTATGAGCAAGCGAGTTACTTATCCATTCTGAGACTCACTTTCCTCAGCTGTGAAATCGCAGCTAATGCTTACTAAGTTTATTTTTCAGAGCTGTTGAGAGAACTTAATGAGATAATGTGCATTTAAATGCATTGTTAATCTCTATATTGTTAATAATAACAATAAAATGTGTTCAGTACTTAACCACACACCATACCATGCACTGCAGTAAATGTCTTACAAAAATTGTTTAACTCTCAGCAATTTTTTGTCCTATGTACTATGATTCTCTTCATCATTAGATGAAACAATCTTTGAGAGAATTCAAGTAACCCGTAATTTTAAAAAATGTTAAGATATCCATACACTAACATCTTTTCCAATTTTTGAGTCTCAATTATATTAGATATCACAAAATCCTCTCTATTCAAAGTAATTGATATTGCAAAATAACTCATACTTATTTATCAACATACAAAAATTGTAACTCTTGTCTAGATCTTATTTGAAGTTGTGTACTAATAATACAGTAACTTGCCATAAGAGATTTGGGGGAAATAATTAAACTGAGATTTTCTATCCGATGAATACGATAAAGTGTTCTCTCTTTTGTGAGAAAGCAGAGAGCTAGCTTTTAAAGATTTCTTTCATAGACATGCTGCTCAGATTTTTAGACTGGCTTTTATGTGGAATATGTATACATAATTTTTCTGAGCACATTTTACCAATAGCCAATATGATATCACAGTGTGCATCATAATTCATTGAATGGGGGAGCAGAAACAACAGAAAACAAAGAAATGAGTACCCTTTTCCGAGTCTTCTCCTTCAGGAACGGCCGGATCACGGTGTACAGGGCATGGATATACCAAGGCTGATTGACGAAGTGAATTCCTCCAAATCGTGCTGGGAAGCTATCCTTGAGTAACATGGAGGGAAAAAAAAATCAAGCTTTAACATATTGAGAAGATTCAGGGAAGGTCATATTGTATGCAAGTTCTTTATTCCATCTGTTTAAATGAGATTATCTGTAAAAAAGGGGTAGAATGAAGGGAGAACCTCACCTTACTAAACACTTCCCTTTTCATACAGTACCTGGAGCAAGGTGCAATAACAGCAAATTCTTCTCAAGAGTTGTTAATAAGAATTGCAGCATTTTTAGGAGTGCTATATTTTAACCCTGCAAACTGCTAATAGTCACTGAGGGCCAAAAAATGTAAATAAAAGACATTAGAGATTTGTCAAATAACTAATCTATCTTGGAGAGATGTTTAATTTAAATTATGGATACTTAAATTAAAATGTATTTAAATTAAAACATTTTATTTAATGTCAGTGAAGTCATCTGATTTATTAGTAAGTTTGACATCAAAACTGAACTTATTCTGTACCTCATTTTATGTCCTTTATTATAAACATTCTCCTTTCCTTATTTCAACTATTAAAAAAAAAAAGAAAAGAAAACATGCTTAAGCAAAATAAACACCTAGAGTTGTAACTTAAGAAATGTGGGAGTGCTGTTTCTCTGGGTTAAATGAAAGCCAGAGCCCTCTGAGCTCACCCACACAACTTCCTCTTCAGCAGAAACTTACACTCATGTAAAGTTTGGAGTGGAAGTGATAGTTTGGATCGGAAGTGATGCAGGGTGGTTTTTCCTTCTTGTCCATTGCTACAGAGGTGCCTGTATAGCCCACTCTATAATATGAAAGGAATCCCTAAGCCCAATGAGTTGCAACATGGACTTGACAATGGAATGGATTCCACATAAATGGAACCAATTCTTGCTACTAATTTGAAATTCTACACTGAACTGACTGTAAAGGTCTTCTTTTAAAAACTAAACCACTAGAGGAATCTCTCAAGAGACATCATCAGTGATTGACATTCTGCTAGATTTTACTCAGAACATAAGAGAAACAAAAGAAAATGAACCAAAGGAATTGAAAATATAATGGATTTCTTAACTTAAATTTTCTCTTGAGCAAGGTTATCTGACGAAAAGCCTGGCATAACCCTGTTAAAATATTTTTTGGTGTTCAAGATACTTTTATGTGCTATAGCAAATTAATTAGTGGTTTTGCATATTGATTTTCAGAGTTGTTATACTTTTTTTCAAGGCAATTGTATCTCTGAGTACAACACCAATTAAAAATTTTCAAAAAATAAGTAAATTGGAAGAACTAAAGGTAAAGTATGTCTCTTTTACGTCAGTGTCTTATTTCTTTTATAAATATGTAGTTGTTATCTTCAAGAGGTTATTACAATAATAAAAATGAATCATATAGAAAGGCAGACATAGTATGTTTTAAGTTATAAAATTTTACATGCAAATAATAAAATAAATAATAAGATAAACACCCATATGCCCTCCACTCAGCCTAAGAAATAGAGCATGTTCCATAACCTTGAACTTCACTGTATTCATATTCTTTCCCCTCCCCCACATTTTAAATTTGTAAATTATAAATTCCTTGCTTACTTTATATTTTACTACGTTTGTTTGTACCCCTAAATACGTTGTTTTTAAGTGCTTAAACTTTATAAAAATGTAATCACAGTGTATATAATCTGTTGCCACACATAATTGTCTTTGAAGTTCATTGTCTTTGAGGTTTATAGGTAGCTGTAGTTAATTTTCACTGCTGTACAGTATTCCATTTTATGGTCCACCAAAATTAATTTATTTTCTTCTATTCAGGCACGATGTTTTCCAGGGCTTTGTCTGCTTGTTTTGCAATTACCAGCACTGATGCTCTGAAGACTCTCCATTCCTAGGTATGTCTTTTGTGCATATTCAAGTATATTTGTAGGGTATTTATCTACCTACAATTTATCTACAGTGTGTGTGTGTGCATGTATCTTCAACTTTACAAAATTAATGAGAGCACTTTTACCCATTCACGCCCCAAAATGCATGAAAATTCCAGTTATTCCATATATACTCACTTGGTATTATCAGTCTTTCTAATTTTTATCAATCTTCTAAATCTAAAATAGATTCTTGTGTACCTTTAATTTGCTTGTTTCTCGGTCTTTGTTCAATTTATATGATTCCATAATTAACAATATTGTGTAATATCCTAAATACTTTATAGATATGGATTTCATTTTCGAGTCCTTGAGGGTCTGAAATTGTTGTTTGCTGTCCCTGCTGAGTTCAGCCTGGAGTCTTATTTCTGGCAAACTCCTATTTGGATAAAATTAATGGCTTCAGGATGCCTTTCTTCAAAAGAAGATCTATTAGATTTTCTTAGGTGCCTCTTCCGACTGTAAAGTGTATATTCAAATAAAAATCTCAGACTCTAATGAGATAATTGTAACCTCAGGTTACCAGGGGAAACTGTTATCATCATTATTAATACTGTTCTTATTATTACAATTATTACTTTTCTACCTGAATATGGGGGCTCAAGAAGCATCTCCCTGAAGGTCTCCTGGGCAGCAGGTATTTTCTAGCATATCCTTTCCCTGAAGATGTAGTCCTAGGAGGGCTTTATGTCCAGGCAAACAGTATTCTCTAAACCTCTAGGTCCTGTGGAGTCTCCAAAGCTACCCAAGCTCATCTACTCTCCTGGCCTCCAACAGACTGCTGTATGTGTTTGCCTCTGGGAGACTTGTCACATGTTCCTGAAAGTTCAGCAATATATCTGGAAGAATTTTTATTGTGATTTTTCCAGCATCTTAGTGTTTCATGGCAGAAAGATCTTTAAGAATTTTTATCCTACTGCACTGCCTGAAGTAGAATCACCTAGTACGCTTTTTTAATATTCCTTGTAGTGTAAAATTAGTTTTCGTTTTTGACTAAATTAAATGCTTAACATTTTTCCAAGTAAAGTCACATTCTGAGGTACTGGGAGTTAGGACTTCAGTATTAACATTTGGAGGGACACAATAAGATCCCTTAGGATTTCGCTCAGGCAGCAGCTCCTTCTAGTCTTTTCTCTCACTTCTCACTCTACTGCTCTCTCGTGCCATTTCCAACACAGCACCAAAGGTCTTCATTGCACTGGCTACATCCCCCAAGCTTGTGTCTTTATTTGTCTGCCTCTCCCACTAGGTTGTGAGCTCTCTGAGGGCTGAGATCATGTCTCCATATGGTGTATTGACCCTTGGCTTGGCATCTATTCAATTTACTTCATGCCTGCCCCTACATGGCAGGTTTTGGAAGGCTAAAAATGCAGCTCTGTAACCAGGGTTCTGAGTGGAATGCACTCGAGCAAGATTTGAAGGGCAGAAGGGAGGCGAGAGTCACTTTCCTGCACGAGTGGCAGCCGATAAGTAAGCTCTTAGAGGCAAGATTGTGTGCAGCAGTGGCTGGGTCTCATCTTCTGCTTCGTAGGTGCTCCTTGGAAGGGTGAGAAGCCCTGAAGAGCAGCAGTGAGGGTGGAAGCAGGAGTTTCTTGACCTAAAGCCAAGCATTCAGTAGGTGCCCTCTCCAGCTCCTATTCCTGCAGCTCTTCCACTAAGGGTTTAAGGACCTAACTCTCCACATTAAATGATCTTTTCACTGAACTATCTTGAGAGATTTCCGTTTTGTGCAGTGAATGCTGAGCTACACTGTGTCTGACTCATCCTTATATCCCCAGAATCTTGAAAGCCTGGGTGGTGGTGAGGAGGGGGCAAGGAGCAGACTGGAGTTTTAAATGTTTATTGAACAGAATAGGCGCAGATACTTACTATTTAAGTAAACTATCTTATCTGTGGGATAACATCCTTATCTATGAAATGGGAACAACATGTAGCAGGATTGCCAATTTCTAACCCAAGTGCTAATTATTGAGCACAGTCTTTAGGTACTGGGCTTAACTTTCACTCCTCACTGTACAAATGTGGAAAAGACCACGGAAGTATTTTCATAATGTAGTTTCATGGGCAGTTGAATGGCCCCAAATAACTCTACATAACATAAAATAATAATCAAGATAACAGCAACAATATACAATATGCCAATCATTGACTCTGCTAGATTCAGTGCTCTTCACTGGAGGGAATGAGAAAGAAAGTGCTCTGCAATTAGGGAGAATACAACCAGGATGGATTGAAAAAGGTAATAGAAGTTCCACCTTCTAAAAGTTCTTGCAGATTCACCCTGCTCCCATTCATTTCATCCTGGAGCAGAGCGCCGTGTGCCGGATTCAGAGAACGTTTTGCTTGAATGCTTCAGTTAATGGAAAGTTGACCTGCTAAGCCTCTAGTAGACTTCACCATTTCTCCAAGCCTCTGTTGACCTTAGACTCAAATAAATATTCTTCTTTTGGAAAAGATGGGTCTGAATATATCTCTGGTGTGCAATACATAGGTTACTTAAGAGTTGACTGCTGTTGCAAACAATTACAAAATGAAGGTCAGTCAAAGTAAAGCCTCCACCTTCTCTTACTGGCACCATAGACATATATATAGTGATCTATTATTCATTACATTATTCATATATTTCTAACAAAAAATATGTTTGCCTTACATATCTAGCTATTCAAGAAACAAATATGGGGAAATATGAACTATTTGCATAATTATTCGTTATCTATTTAGTTTTGAAGGATATATTAAAATTATGTGTTAAGAGAATACTATTAACAACTAACATGAGACTTAGGAACAAAATAATTGACAGGGTGGGCCACGGTGGCTCAGCAGGCAGGAATGCTTGCCTGTGATGCCAGAGGACCTGGGTTCGATTCCCGGTGCCTGCCCATGTAAAAAATAAGAAATAAAAAAAATAAAAATTGACAAAATTCTGGATAAACCAGGGTACACTTGTAGCCACAAGTCAGAGCAGACATACTTGTCTATGAGACTTAAATCCACAATTCTGATCTTGTTTCACCAGTAAAACCGTCTCCTCCTCAATGTTTAGGGCTGGTAGACTGATACTGCATTAAGGAGTATCCTAAAGGCAGAAATTATAGTGTAACCCATCCAGTCATCTATTTGGATGCTTTGGTATTGTTTTTCTTTTGCTTTTGTTGAAACAGTTCTAACACCTAGGTGCACTGCTGCAAAATATATAGTGATAATATGTCCTACTTAATACCTAGAAATTGCACCTCTAACTGTATAACTCTACGTCTGGTTATTCTGAAATCCCAAATACCATTATTTTGTGATTTTTTTAGTATAGATATAAAGATGTCTATTGTAGAACCAACAAAAAAGATGATAAAAAATGTCACTCATAACTTTACAAAAGAGGGACAAAAGCAATATTCTAATCATGTCAGTGAATCCACAGATTTATTTTTCCAGTTAGGTCTTACACAGAAGAAATGAAACTATATGTAGCAGTCTGGAATTATGATAATAATTATTTACAATGTCTCAAGGGTGCACACCACAAATAACATTACTCTATGTAAGAGCGTGCCTTGGCACAGAAAGCAGAAAATGATTATTGTAGCAGCTGGAACTATTGGCTTCCTCAGTAACATGACCATTAGTTTCTTTCCAATGTGTTTAAACTTATTAAGCTCACCTGCCCTGATGTGCTAATCATACCATGTTTCACACATGTCTTTTGAGGGTATCCTTTCTAGAAGTTACGTAGTATTTGAATGTCTTATGTCCCTCTCTAAGAAGGTGAATTAGCTATTTGTATGCATGTCTCAGCCATCTTTTAGAAGGTTAGGATTCCTAATTTGAGTTAATCCCCTCCAAGTCCCAAAGCATTGCCCCCACCCTGTATAACTGCCTTTCTGTGCAGGGTCTGAGATTGAAAAGATTACAACTATAGTGTGATCCCACATATTCTGTCTCCTCAAATGGTAGAGAGACAGAGCTAGGCGGGTCATTCAAATGCTTTCACGAGGGAAACAAGGAATTGCATCAAAGCATTTAACTAGTGCCCTCTGCCAAATTGAGAAGAGACGGCCAGGAAACTATTTAATTACAGATAATTGGACTGCCCCTTTCCGTGCCTCTCTCATAACTGGTAATGAGCTATATGTAAATGAATGCAAATAACAGATTGAAAACAAAGGGTCTTGACCCTTGTACAGAAGCAAGAGTTTAAATTGGGTTTGTATACATGCAAGAGAAAGCTCCATCTCTCTCCTCTAACTTTTAACTGCTTGTTAAAACCTCAAGCTACCCAGATAGACACAAAATAAAGAAACCTGATTAAATGCAAAGAAATATACAGAAGCAAAATTTCATACAGACACAAGTAATTGCCCTGACCTATAGAGAAAAAACAATGACTAACATTTTCTACAACCAGTTTATTTAACACTTAAGCATTAGTCATCAGAGAAAAGATTTTAAAGATTAATTGAATGGTTATAAAACATGAATGGTTATTAAACATGGATAGTCCATTCTCACTGCAGGAAACAAGCCAGTCCGCAATGATATATCATATTATATCTCAAAGTAAATATTTTGCAAGTCCTTCTATTTATGACAATTTCTGAAAGCAAAATTGATATAAACCACATATTCAACTTTTCATGATTCCTCAGCAAATAGTGTTTAAATTTTAATGTGTTCTTAGAAAGTAGCATGACATTATCAAGATAGATCACTTAAAAGAGTAATTAAAAATATATTTAAAGGGTGGTGCAATTGTAATTGAGTGGCAAAATTCTCGCCTGCCATGCCAGAGACCTGGGTTTGATTCCCGGAGCCTGCTCAACGGAAAAAAGAAAATAGATTAAAAAAGTGACATTAATTTTTCACTACTACGTAGCATTGTTGGTAAAATGTTTTTAGAATTTTTAGTGTTAGATATATTTTTGAATGATTTTGCCCCCCAAAAGTTAAAATCCTTAATCTAAATATGAACTAAGATGTAGAAAACATTTTAGATTAAATTCTTAAATTTGAAAATTAACCTTCTGGGTTTGCACTTACATGCTTTACAGTGCCTGGTTATTTTTAAGAGCTTTGGCAGATAGATGTCTGCCACTGCATAAATAGTCTACCAGGATGACAGGTGTGGTAACACATGTGGTCAATAGAATGTGCCCCACCCAAAGGCAAATACGAGTTATTTCTATTGAAAAAAAAATAGCCATTTCCCACAACATCAGTAGTTGGCTGAAGAAGACTTCATGGCACATGAGTCCTGATAAATCTCTCCTTGGCCCTGCCACTCTCCTTCCATGGAACTTGGTTCCCGTTAGAGTGATATGCTAGCTTTGCTCTTTGTCACTTCCGTCTGAGGGCCCTCTATTGTGGGTAGGTGTGGGGTGGGCAGTGTTTCAAAGTTAATTAGAAATGATGCCCAAGTACAATAATATTGCCCAATATTCTTCTTTACAGAAGGCTTGGAAGGACACTATTTTCTGGGAAATCACAAGGAACACAGCTCTCAATACAAATTACTAGGAAAACTGCCATAGGATTGTAGGGTACTCAGGCATGGTGTTCTTTGACTTGTGCATAGACATGTGCTTTCAAGGGAGCAGATCGCACACCATCTTGAAGTGGAAAGATTTGCTGGCATAGCTTTGGTGGTTCTACAACCAGCATCTATTGTTTGGGCTGGGATAATTTTTCCACTTCCTTGCAAAACGACCAGAAGGAATCTTCTCAGGCCACTCAGCACATGGTGGTGGCTAGGACTGCTCCAATTTATGGAGCTATAAACGCTGAGAAAGGAGAGGAGTAATCCTTTCCTCACCCAAGATGACACATAATTATCACGTGCCTGCCTGAGAATAAGAGTTTTGTGCTATTATCATTGTTGAAATCTAAATGTAGACTTATCACTTCCAAACGTTTAAATTCTTTACAATCTTGAAACACAGTTGTTCATTTTTAACCTGCAAAGAATAACCTCATTTACTCTCTCACAACTAAATAACCCCTTGCACATAGCAATTATATGCTGATTCCACAAGGAAAACACAATGTTTCTCCATCCTTTTTACTTTTTCTGGCATGTTTTGAACACTTGCATTGAAGTGTTCTATAATACTTTTTGTTTTTCTTTTTCTTATTTTATTTTTTATTTATTAATAAAAATAAAAATTAAATTAAATAAATTAAATTTATTTTAATTTTAAATCCATATGTTTTACTCATCTGTCCATAAGGTAGATAAAAGTATCAGACACATGGTTTTCACAATCGCACAGTCACATTGCAAAAGCTATATCATTATACAATCATCTTCAAAAAACATGGCTACTGGAACAAAGCTCTGTATTTTCTGTCTCCAGTGATAAATCTACTTCTATTAGATAGATGTGTCCCTGTTGGCACACAAACTCCTGTACCTCCCTCCCAGATGCATATATGAAGTTACCACTTGGACCAGAAAGATTATTATAGAACAAAACAGACAAGAGAGAACACCAGGGCTGTATGATCAGAGTCTCTGAAAAGTGGGCAATAGAACTGACCAGCCTAGACTAAAATCTCAGGTTTATCCTACATCCCCACAAATCAGTATTTTGTCCTTACTTTCTTGCATCCAAAGTTGAGCACTTGGCGCTAGCTAACTGCCCGTCAAGTACAAGCTAAGAGTTCTGGACAGACCCTGGAACACAATGGTGGTGGATCTGTATGAATGTAACTCTATACCCAGAAAAAACTGATGTCACACTGATGACTTGGTGGCATCAATTTTGCCTATGGAGGCTAACCTCTAGATCTGGGGTATAGTAAAACATAGACAACTTAAAGTAAAATAATACATAAAATATTCTCACTTTGAAGAGCTTTTCCTAGCCTAAGTGCTTTCCCAAAGTAAAACCGACAACAGAAACTCAGTTTAAACATATTTAATCATTGTATAAACTCAATGGCCAAGAAGAGCTCTCTTTTGTGGGCAAAATAAATGATGTCATCTCACTGGCTACTTTTTCTGTTAGAGAAGGTTGATAATGGATTGAAGCAAATCACAGCCACACAGACTTAACATAAAGACACCAGGCTACTGCTGTGTGCCTGGATATGCTGAAAGTGAGACAGCTTGGAGAACATGACACGAAGCCGTTTTCACACCCACATAACCCACTAAGTACCAATTTTAATCAAGTAGAACAGCAAGAGAGAACCCAAAGTAAGAAACACCATGGCATAATAATTTTTTATCAACTTGGTCTAAGACAGGCTCTTTTATTAAAACTGAATGCATAGCAGGGGTAACAAGCAATGGTGATGCACAAGTCTGGGTAATGGATGTTGGCAATGGCGGTGTAATATTGCAAATGTAATTAATATCACGAATAGTATATTTGCGAGGGGGTAAATGAAAAATTCTGCATTGTGTATACATTACAAAACAAGCCACATAAAAGGCAATAGAACATGTAGTGATTTTCTGTGACCTGTATTGAGTGGAGGCTGGCAGCACCCATCTCTGCATCAGCTGCAGCAGGAAGCTTCCTTTCATACTAGTAGGGTGAGCAAGCACAGCAGGAGCAGATGAGGCTCCTGCTTGGCTCTCAGCATACTTTAGATAATGCATATTGAAGGGTGCTGATGTTCTTAGAGTCAAATGGCCAAGGGATAGTTAAGCAGCAGAACATCTATTAGAGGAATCAAAAAGAGGAAATCATAGTAAAAATCAGATTAAAGTCCTTAAATGGATATTTCTGCACACTCCTGTATATCGTCAGGAGTCTGAAACCAGCCAAGGTTGTTTGTAATGATGAAACTCAATGCTGTGAAGGTTCAGCAAGAGAGACACTGCACTCCTCTGCTAAGGAAATATAAATTGATAAAACATTCCTGGAACTTCAAAATGCACTCTTTATGTCCCCCAGTACTGCTTGTAGATATCAATTCTAAGGAAATTATCATTAATTTGTGCCAAGTTTTATGCAACACTGAAATCAATTTAAATTAATTCAACAAAACAGTGAATAAATGAATAATGTATTTATAATATAATCTATTAAAGAGCCATTAAAATTGTATTTTCAAAGAATTCTGAAGGACAAAGCATAATCAAGATATAATATTAAGCTAAGAATTCAGAAAGAGAATTTCCAACTTATTTAAAAACTGAGTATAAAAGACCAGAAAAATACATCAACATATTAACTAACTAACCCTGTGCAATGGAATAGCAGATGACTTTTATTTTATTCTTCGCACATTTCATATTTTTCAAACTTTCTGAAATGACCATGGGCCATGCACACACACATAAATATGTATAATACTAAAAACCCCTTATACTTTAAAAAAATCAAAATGACAATATAGCACTCATAAGTTTCAATTCGATTAAACAAACATTTACTGAAAACTTCTCAAGGCAAGACGTATGTAAGGGGAAAGTGAAGCAACCAGAGTCTTTAAAGAAGGAGAAGAAAACATGAAAAAGCAAGGAAATCAAATTTCCATAAGGTGTCATGAACTTCTAAGGAAAGAAAGAATGACAGATTGGTGATAAAAGCCCGAAGGATAAAGAAGGAATTCACAGAACAAATGGTATTGGGGATGGGCCCAGGCATCAGTGAGGCCAAGTAGGTGTGGGTGTCACAGGGAGAAGGAGCCCCAGGAGCACAGATGGGATTTTAATGCAACCACATTAAGGTGGGTCATTCTGTCTCAAATTCTTAAAATAATTAGAATTTTAGTTTAATTTTAGTTTTGTGGTATTTTTTAGATGGTCTAGTAATGTATGAGACAGATGTCCATTGTATTAGTTAGGGTTCTCTAGAGAAACAGAATCAACAGGGAACACTCGCAAATACAAAATTCATAAAAGTGTCTCACGTGACCGCGAGAACACAGAGTCCAAAATCCTCAGGGCAGGCTGTAAAGCCGATGATTCCGATGGAGGGTCTGGATGAACTCCATGGGAGAGGCTCACCAGCTGAAGCAGGAAGAGAGCCTGTCTCTTCTGAATCCTCCTTAAAAGGCTTCCAATGATTACATTAAACATCACTCATTGCAGAAGACACTCCCCTTTGGCTGATTACAAATGGAATCAGCTGTGGGTGCAGCTGACGTGATCATGATTTAATTCTACAAAATGTCCTCATTGCAACAGACAAGCCAGCACTTGTCCAACCAGACAAATAGGTACCACCACTTGGCCAAGCTGACCATGACATTCATGAACACATGAACCTGACCATGACATTCATACGCCAGACCCTCTGTCATGCCCACCCCAATTGGGAGCAGGGACATGACAATGGAAGGGAGGGAGAGGCCAGGACTAGTATAAGACTTGGTAACCTCTGGGCAGAAGGGTGGGGGCCATGGATGTCTCTGGTGCACATGTTTCGAAATAGATGACAGTGATTTTATATTTTGACCCACCCTGCTTATTTGATGAAGACTTGAAAAATTCCCTCTTTATTGCTTTCAAGGAGGGAGAGACCAACAATGAAGGGAGGAGGTCGACTCTTTACAGGCAACTAGAGCCTCAATCTGAGATGTATCAGGATATAAACTATAAAAGGAAAGCAAAATACACACTATAGATGTACGTGAAAGATAGAGGCTTTGCAATATGGTAAATGATTGGCTACAGCAGAGGCAGAGGAGAGGAAGCATAGAGCAGGTTGCTAAATTTTAATCTTGGTTGGTAGAGAAACTGTTAATGTTACTAGAGACTGAAATACAGAAAAGGGTCTTATTGTCATGTGCTGAGTTTCAAGTGTCTAGAGACCATACATGTGGAAATGTCCCCAGGTTGGGGAAGCTTAGGCTGGGTTAGAGATGGAGAAAAGCAGAAACAATCAGAGCAAAACATTCAGATTCATGAATTCTTTTAAAGACATTCCAAAATGCTATGGTCATCTGTCAATATTTAAATAATATCAATAATACACATTTTCTCCCTAATTTAAGTTTTTAACCAATGTCACAGGACATCGACTCAGGAAGAAGTTGGAGAGAAGTCCCTGCAGCCAGAGGGATATTTTCCAGGCATTTGTTAGGGCCAGCTCAGCTCTAGCAACTCCTCCCAGGACTGCCTGTGTCCATATGAGCTGTGAGGCAGTGGGCTGTAAAGATTGCTTGAGCTGGTCTAAAGATGCTGCAGGTATGTGTTCTTCAAAGTTCTCAGAAACAACAGCAGGCTGAGGCTGGGGGTGGCGGCAGCCTCCACTGCCCCACACCGCTAGTGAGGAACTCCCAGGCAGCCTCGAAACACTTTCTGTGAACTTGGGCATGCGGCCTTGTACCTCAGCTCAGCTCCTCTGGGAATTCTTACTCTCTTTCATGTATAGTTTCAGCACAACAAGGATGTTTGGACCATCAACCCCCTTAAAAATTCAGAAACCCTCAATAAGCATGTCTCCAAATACAAAAAAGAAAAAGAATTCCTATTTCAATGCTTCAGAGATTCTACTGCTGTTCGTTTCTTTTGTTCATTACAAAAATCTTAAAGATACTTATGAATTTTGGTGAATTTGAGACGATTCTAATTAAACCACCAGGAAATTCATGCGGCCTAAGTAGGATTCTTCTTCCTTTTGCTTTACCCTCTGTGACTTTATTGGCAACTCATAACCATCCAAAGTGATTCCTTAGAAGTTTTCCTTCATATTGCTGAAAGTCCTCCTATAAATTGCCTTCCTTTGAAGTAATACTCAGAAAGTTGTTGAATTTTGTAGCACATCAGTGTAGCAGAGATGTTGACGTTTCCTTATTATGCACGTCCAGTTTGCCATGACATATTGCACATTCAGTGTCTCACTCTCGTGAGTACTACAGTGGAGTTGGAGTGTTCACATTATCCTTTGATCTGCCAAATATGTATTAGCAAGCTATGGAGGCATCTCTAATTGTCCAGGCATTCACAGCAGGGCACTGCACACACCTGCAGTATTTCTTTCATCATCTCAGAATGGCATATGAAGAATAGTATAATATTTCTGGCTTAACCATATCACTAGTTGCATAAAAACCTAATGGAAGCACAGATTTTCTGAATAAGAAATGCTATTTCCAATGGTTGGTGTGGGAATGGATGTGTGTTTCAGTGGTTTAGGGATCTCTCCGGCTTCACCCTTCTTCCTCACAAATCATGAGCAGAAGTAAAAAGAGATTACATTCTTTGCCCCTCCACCCACTCTTATAGCTGTTGTTGGGGTGTATGGTTCTGGAATCAAACCCGGGTCTCCCACACGGAAGGCGGGCATTCTACCACTGAGCCACCCGTGCACTCCCACCCGCTTGATATATAATTTCACACAACTATTCTGCACCTAGCGACAAAACTGGTTCAATAACTGATCTTACATGGCGTGAACCTGAGTGATACTGGGGCAATGCGTGTCATGGTAAACACTGAACTATGTGGCTTATTTAAGCTGCTATTCTGATCTGTACTATTGTTAAAAACCCACTCTCTGCTCTTTAGAACAATGCGGCTCAACTCTGAGTTGCAATTTGTATGGTTTCTAGAGAATTTGAAGGCAAAATACAGAAAGCTATACATTTCCTTCAACATTGTCACCTTCTACACCCCTACTGCCCCCCCAAACCCCTCCCCCCCGCCCTTGCCCTCATCCACATCGTGGTAATTGGATCAGGACTTGATAAAAGTCATTTTTCTATACACTTCCAGCTCCTCCAACATTTTTCTCAGGTGTGTTCATGGTCTTGTGTGTGTATATACATGTATATCCAATGGAAACTCCCATTTTAAGGTTTATGTTTTAATTCTTTTAAAAAAATCCCTATATTTAAGCAAAGGCCACAAAATTCCTTTACATGTAGACATCAGCAAAAATTTTACTTTGAATAAATTTGTTTTTTTCTTGTTAATATTCTTTCTGATGTACAGATTAAACCAAAAAAATAAAACAAAACAACAACAAAGTTTGCAAAAGCTGCCAGAATACAATATACCTGAATTGGAATGGCTTTTATAAAGGGAATTTTAATAATTACAAGTTTAGAGTTCTAAGCCCAGGAAAACGTGCAAACTAAGGCATCCAGGGAAAGATACCTTAATTCAAGGAAAGCAGATGAGGCTAGAACACCTCTGTCAGCTAAGTCTCATGGCTGGCATCTGCTGGTCCCTTGCTCCCTGACTCCATTGCTTTCAGCCTCCATTCTTGGGGATATTCCTCACTTTGGTTCTCTGGGGCTGGCTTGCTTAACGTCTCATTGTGACATCGGACTCCAGGCATCTCCAAAGATCTGTGCCTTTGTTCTCCAAGTGTCAGCATCTGTGTCAGCATTCTCTCTGTCACTTCTGTCCTTTCTGACTCTTTCCAAAATGTTTGCTGCTTTAAAGGACTCCACCTGGAATTGGTGGAGCCATACCTCCATCTAATAATCAAAACGTCACACCCACAAGTGGGCATGTCACTTCTTCAGGGAGAGAATCTCATCAAAAGATTCTGCCCTACAGTATTGAATAAAGATTAAAAGAAAGAGCTGCTTTCACAAGATTGAATCAAGATTAAAACATGCCTTTTCTGGGGTACATAGTATTTATAAACTGGCACTGTACACCACTCCTTTTAAGGATGCAAAATAAAATACTTTCTGAATATCAGACTATGGTGTTCACTGAACTAGAAATAAAAGTTCTCGTTGAATAAGTATCTTTTTTTTATTGACTATCTTTTGGCATGGTGCTAGGAGAAGGACAAAAACTGATTTTCTTCACCTTTATTTTCCACCATTCATAAGGTAACCGTATCTACTTAAGGATTTTTTTTTCATTTTACATAGTTAGAGATTCACAGAGGAAATTGCACAAAAACATGTTCAAGGAGGTCCCACGCAACCTTCACCTGGCCTCCTCTGATGGGAGAATTCACTGTAAACTGACATTGGTACAATCCACAGAAGTTTATAAACATGCATTTGCATGTATGTGTATGTACCTGTGTGTATAGTTCTATGCAATTTTATCACCTGTGTACCTTGTCATCATCCCCTCCACACATTCAAGATACACGCCTGCTCCACTGCTGCAGGGCTCTTTCATGCTACCCCTTCATGGCCACATGCACCCTGTCTGCCTCTATCCCCAACCCTGGTAACCTGGAATCTGCTCTCCAGCTCCAGAACTGTGGAATTTCAAGAATGTTACATAACTGGAATCATATACCATGTAACATTTTAAGATTGGCCTTTCTCACTCAGCATAATTCTCTTGAGATCCATTAAAGTTGTCATGTATATCAAGGGTTTGTTCTTTTATATTGCTGAGTAGCTTTCCATGGTATGGATATACCAGAGTTTAACATTAACCCATTTCAGAACTTATGAGCTTCAGGTTTTGGTTACTATGAATTGAGCTGCTCTGAATACCTGTGTGAACATAACTTTTCATTATTCTGGCACAATTGCTTCAGAGTGCAACTGCTAGGTTGTATGGTAGTTTATGGTTCGCTTTACAAGAAACTGCCAAATATTCTCCCGAGTGGCTGTACCACCTAACATTCTAGCTAGCTATGTATGAATGATCCTATTTTTCTTCACTACATTTGGAATTGCCACTATTTTGTTTGTTTGTTTTTAGCCATTCAGATAGGTATGTGGTGATATATCATTGTGGTTTTTAATTTACCTTTCATATGACTAATGATGTTGAGCAACTTTTTATGGGTTTTATTTGCCCACTGTATGTCCTGTTCAGTAAAATTTTTTTTCACATATTTTGCTTATTTTGTAATTGAATTATTTAGCTTATTGATTTTTAGAATGTGTGTCCTTTGTCAGATATGTGGCTTGCAAATTTCCCAGCTTTTGCCTTTTTATCATCTTACCAAGGGTTTTTACTGAAGCAAACGGTTTTTATTTTGATGAAGTCCGATTATCTTTTTTTTTTTTTTTACTTTTAAGAATCATCTTTTTGTTGTCAAGTCCAAGAATGCTTTGCTATTATCCTTAGATACCAAAGACTTTCTCCTCTTTACTCCTCCTGGTTTTACAGTTTTGTGTTTTATATTTAAGTCCATGATTCATTTTAAGTTAATTTATGTACAAGATGTGAGATTTAGAGGTTCATCTTTTTGCTTATGGATGCCTAATTCTTCCAGTGCTATTTGTTGAAAAGGCTATCAGTTCTTTATTAAGTTTATTTTTCATCTTTGTCCAAAACACACTGGGCATGTGTGTGTACATGTATTTCTAACTTACTGGTTTATTCCATTGCTGTGTCTTTCCCTCTGTCACTGCCATATGCTAATATTTAGTTTTCTTATGTTTTCATTACATATAGATTTTACCAAAAAGACAAAAGAAGCCAAGCAAGATCTATTTCTTTTAGTATGCAAATTTAAAATACTTTATGAATATAATCTTTATGCTGTTTTCTGAAATATAAATAAAAGTTGCTGTTTAATTAAAGGATTCCTTCCTTGAAAAAAATCCTGCCAGATTAACTTGTTTTAAATCTTTCCATTTCACAAGCCAAGGAATATTAGTTTGAAATGTTTCTTTTAAAAATGAAGATTTCCATGCCAACATGAAAAAGACAAACCACAATCCTGAGTCAAAGGCATGTTTCAAAAAACTGAAAACAAAAAAATGAATAGGAAACAAATACAACTAAGATATGGCTAACCAAAAAATCTCTGATATTGATAAAGAATAACGAGGAAAATGTTGGTGCTTGTGATGTCCAGAGGTTCATGATATCTTGGGCAAGCCTGTCATTGCATGCTCTTATTTTATATCTGAGAAAGCTGAGGCACAGAAAGCTTGAAGACCTGCCCCTTTAAGCTGTTTGTCAAGATGGTATGGACTCCACCATAGTTTCAAATCCACTCCCAGTATAAGTGGGAAAGAGATCAAAATTCGAATATTAAATCAGAGCTAAGTACCATAAGTAGAAAATAGAAACAGTACACACACTTGAAGCATTGCCTCAACCCCTTTAAAACCAATATCTACCTTTATCATTTTCTTAGTATAGGAAAAAATTTGTTGATATATTTATTTTAAAAATATCCATTAAGGCTCATTTCGTGCCCTGCCCCTAATGATGGTAATAAGTTACCATCCCTGCTACCCGTGGGTTTTATCATCTAATTGGAAATAAAATTTTATCATAAAGCACTTTAGTGGTTTACTAATGCATAAAGTTATTTATAAAGGTGAGCATTTTCTGATTTAAAATGAAAGACTGAACACATGTATTCATCTCCCCTGCTTCTGGTACTTTATTAAAAATGATGAGAAAACAATGTTTTCTAAAGGAAATGAAACCATAAATGGTGAGAGAACTTAAGAAAAGCTCATCACTACATAAATTACTTAAAAGCATTTTTAGAATAAGAAAAGCAGATAAAAGCCTAATGGGTAAAACAGAAGCAATATGGTTTGAAAACCAGGAAACAAAGTAGGGGCTTTAAACAAAAAATGGTAGATTCAAACCAAGAGTTCAATGCAAAGCACTTGCAGGATGATAGCTGTGCAGCAAGACTAGGAAGAAATTAGATAAATTAGAAGAGAAAGTCACTGGTCTCAAAGAAGAATGGCTTTTAAAGTAATAGAAAGAATTCCTTTAATAAATATTATGGAAAGGCTACAGTAAAATATTTGTAGTAAACATTGAGTAAGTTCTCTTAATTATAAGATTGCTTATTTTTCATGAAGAGGTACAGATCTTACTTGTTATCATGATTTAAATTGAAATTAAAGAAGGAAAAATAGAACCAAGAGCCTCAACAATGAGCCTAATGCAAAAAAAAAAAAAAAATGTACTAGAAGTAGACTACAAATACACCCCTGGGGGGTTTAGCAGCAGAATTCTTAGCTGTACTGCCTGACAACCTTCTGGAAATAAAAGATCATCAGATTTTCTAGCAGACATGTGAGCTGGGAACAGAACATTTGCTTGTGAAAACCAAGGAGGCCTAATTAAGACAGCTAAGACAGCAGAAATTCATGCTTCCTCTGCTCTCTGGTGAGCTGAATGAGAACTTTTCAGACAGCATTAGGATTAGAATTGTTTTATTAGAAAATTATTTCAACCCTACTGTAATGCATTGCAAATAAAGTAGTATCTAAGGCCATAGGATTTATGGCATATAGTTTTGTTACTAGTTTTAGTTTCAGGTATTAATGTGAAGAAAAAGGTATGTGTTGTCGTTTGGAGCTGGACAGCAAGGCTCCATGCCATTATACCTGGACTGCAATGTTCAGTTTGGAGCTCTGGAAAGAAACAAAGGGAAGCAGATCCGAGGAACATGTTCTGGAAGACAGGGCTGGCCTTTATACTTAGCCAGCAGCAAGTGAGCAATTGGCCAGGCTTCATATATTCTAAGCAACATGAAGTTTTAAGTGGCAGAAAGCTTGACTTCAAAATTAGTCAATCCTGCTTCTCACTGCTAGTGCAAAGAGAACACTGAACCGGAACATTAGACAAGATTCTTGGATAACTGGGACTCCACTGAAGATGAAACACTACACAATGAATTCAAGAATCCAGTCTCCTCTCTTTCTTAGCACCATAGAATTGGGGCTGGGATCAAAGATGAGATGGACAGATTTTAACAGGAAAAGAACTAAATCTACACACTTTTATTAACAGCCCATTTAAAATTTTATTTCAAGGAAATAAAAAAAAGGTATAAAAGAAGGTATTGGGATATTAGAAAAACCCATGATGGCAAAAACTGTGTCCTTTCTGCCTTCTTTGAGAATTGGCATTTATACCGCTTTGACACTGCTCTCTGTATGACTTGCTAAATGTGCTGTGGGCAAGAGGTTATAAGCATTTCATAAAGTGACAGTGATGCATCTTCATCTCTAAAAGCCATGCTCCATGGAAGATGATTCATGACAGCTAGTCTAACAGTGCTTTTTACAAAAACTGCCTCACCAATCTGCATTTCGACACACAGCCTCCTTGCTGCTTATGAATTCCATCACCCGGCAGTATTTGCTGGAAAGACGGCTGATGACATGCTGAAGGTGAATCCACAGCAGGTCGCCACGTGTTACAAAACTTTGCTCTGCTCAATCCGTCCTACAGATTTATCTATTAAAATGCACTTGTCACATCAAGGCCATCTCAAAAACTGACTGATGACTACAGAAAAAGTTCAGACTTTCTAAGCTTACATTCATGACCTTCTATTATTATCAATTAACTTTTGCAATCTTAATGTCCTTCTTTCCTTTTTCATGAATGCTGAGAGAACAGCTAAATTAGTCTACTTGCTGACACCCAAATTCACCACATCTTGTTATTGTTATTGTGGGGGTTATTGTTTCCCAATGGTTCCTCAGCCTACTTTGCTTTTTAATAATGCATTTCCTTCCTTTCCTTAAAAATCCTTTAAGGGCTTCCTATGCTACTCTTTTTTTGGAGTGCTTTGCCTCAGCAAGAGCTAATTGCCTTTTCTTTCTTTCCCCTTTTACATGTTGTTTGTGTTTTTATAGAGCATTTTAGATTTTATTTTAACATAACCTTTGACAGTGATAATATTCTTTTCCAGAAGTGGGAAATATTTGTTGCACTTATCAAAACTCATCTAGAGTAATTGTTTGGCCATTTGGGGTAAACTGACAAACTCTTTTGAATTTAGAAGGCTTCAGAATAAGGCAATAGCTAGGAACTATGTCATGAGAGAAAGAGGTGAAGTAATTGGTCACACGTATTGGAAGCAAAAAGTTCTAGAATGAAAATAGCTTTAAATGTCTGAAGGAGCAGAGATTCTATGCTTTAAAAACTGTTACATGCAAGGCAGTGTACTGAGCGGAGTGGCATGAATTCTGTGTTCAAAAGTTGGTACTAGAGGCAATGGGTGAAAGAGTTAGAGGCATATTTCAGATGAACATAAGAAAGAGCTTTGCTGCAGAACTCTCAGAGATGAAAAGGACTACCTTGTGAAGTGGTGCATTAGCAAGGTCTGAACATAATCAGACTGAAGCTTCATAGCCATCTCTTGAGATTACCACAGTCACGTCAGTCCGACACGGGACCATCTGTGTGCCTTCAAAGTTTCTTTCAAAGATGAAATTCTAAGATTCCAGACATGTCTATCACTTAACTTTTTATTAGAGCATCTGCCGTGGCATGTATTTCTGTCTTGTCTACCTGAATCTAATTTAGATACATACAGACTCATATAAAATGTAAAGAAAGAACATCCTTATTACATGAGGCAGATTGCATTAGAGTACACTATGATATTTTAATACTCAGTTTTCCATTCACTTGTACATGGTTTAGGAACCTAGAAAAAAGTTTAAGAAAAAGAAGTAACCAATTGGAAATCTTTAGCTCTTAAGAATTTCAAGTATCAAATAGTTGTCTACATTTTGCCAATATTTGGTCAGGTTTCAAAGAAATGAATGTTTTTGAAGTCATATAAAACACTATGCCATTAATCCATTTATCCATGCTTCTGTAAGTACACGGTGTATTAATATCATAAATCATAAATCACAAAAAATGTGATTGATCATTAGATGCTGGGCAAATGTACATTAAAACCTTTTCAAGCAAATCTTTCCCACAAGAGATTTTACCATACACAACATAACTGAATTTACTTTAAAGAATGGCTTTAAACAGCACTCTAAATTAGGCCCAAATTGTTGTCTTACCAAAACTTCCAGTTTGTTTCATTTCAGGTAAGCCTGATAATCTCTGGTCTCAAAGGCATAGCAGAGCCCTTCCTTTTTGTGAATGTACAGGGAACAGTGAGCAAAGACTTAGGATGAGGGAGTGTCTGGTGAATAAGAAAGTATTTTAGAAAGACAATTGTGCTCACTGGACCAGGACCACTTTTGTGTTTTGAGATAATCAAGTTGGTTGAGAGATAAAGATTCAAATAAGGATAGAAAAATACGGATGGGGACATCAGAAACAAAAAGTTCCCTCCCCCTCATTTTCATCACCACATGACTTTCTGAAGCTCCAGCTTGGATTGCTAAATAATCTCCTAACTTCCTAGTCTTTGACTTTTCTTCTAAATTATCCCAGCTAGCAGTAGTGGGCACTCAATATGTATCTGTAGCATGAAAACATGAATAAGCAAATGATGTCAGTAATTTTTCTCTTTCTTTTTCTTTTTCATTGTTTGCTATCCTACTCAAATTCCTCAGTGGTTCTCCATTTTTCATAAAGTTTCACTGAAAATCTTAAACCTAGCTTCAAAGTGCAGCCCAATTGGCCTAAGCTATTTGACTTTTTCAGCTTCTCTTCCTCGCCTACCTTTTATCAGTCCTTCCCATCACACTGCCTACACTCACCAGCACGTCCACACGGCAATATATGAATTTTCATCTCTGTACTTCGGCTCATTCTGTTTAACCCCTCACATCACTCTGTCACCAAAAATCATGCCATCCTTGAAGACCTAGCCCAGTTTTCAACTCCTGCATGAACACTTTATAGCCTGCTAGTACATACTCACCATCACTCCCTTCTCTGAACTAAAACAACTTCTGTCTGTAAAATTTATTTTGCCATTTGTCAAACCGATTTTAATAATACAAGAATATAACTGACCGGCTAGGACAACATATATTTTTCAAAATTACAGATGTCTTTATAAGATGCAGTTTATGGCCATTATTATTATTATTTTTTACTTAATTCATCCATGGCTATTATTCTAGATTTTAATAAAAATGTTTTGAAAATAGTGCTTATGGACAGGTTGTTTGATGAATTCAACTTCTTTCCTGCCTTCCCCCTACAAAAAAACTGGTCATTAACAGCCGGGTATAATGTTAAAATAATATTTTGGATTTTATATTTGCTTGATGGCTTCTAAATCTTGCTTTTTAAGTCTGCTCTTCTGCTTAAAGTACAGTTACATTTCCACTGCCCCTGCTTCTTTGGGTCTTGCTGTAAATTGCCTTTGTGGTCCCCATTTGTAACCCATCACAGCTGCATGTATTAGCACTGCAAAATTCCTTAAGATAAGCAGCTGTAGCTGTTTCATCTTCTATTAATTTACTCAACAAACTATGTAAGCATCATTCTAAAATTGAAACCATTTCTAATGTGGCACGTTGTATATTTATTTTTACTAAATAATTTGCTTTGCTTTTTACAGTATTACTGTCAGTAATACTGTTTGAAATAAAGTTTTTAATAGTGAAATATGATGTTCCCAATTACAATGTAAATTGCAAAAAGTAGGAAAAAAAATAAAAGAATCATTGCTTATATCCCAGTGCATTTTCTTCTCCTCTTTTTCAAGCATATTAACATAAATGTAATCATATTTTACATTCAAGTTTTTAACCACACAAATATCATTTAACATTATACTTATTATTGCCTGAATAATTATAAACTCTTCACAAATATTTCTTCTAATATCTAATATCAATAAGCATTCCCCTGTTGAACTATTTCTTTTCTATTTAACTGTCAGGCGATTCTCCATTTTTTAACATCATAATTATTATTATATATTATACAAATTTACAATAAAACATACAAATAACGTTACATATTTTAGGTTGGAGGGTTCCTGAGAATCAGACTCTAAGACCCGGATTTGCATGCAGGAGGTTTACCAAGGAGTGCTCTATGGAAAAAAACTCATAAGGAAGTCTTTGAAAGAGAGGCGGGCAAGGAGACATTGAGCTGTGATATGGTTGCAATAAAGGCCTCAGCTGATTCCACAAGAAGCTCTGGAGCTGGGGTTGCTTTACAAGGTTGTGCAGAATGGAAGAAAGAGGGCGCAGCATTTGTACTTCTGCATTGACCCTCATCACTTATGCCACTTATGTCCCCAGGGATATAATCTCTGGCAAAGTAGCTCCCTTTAAGCAAGGACAATTCCTGGGACAAACTACATCTCTCACTGCAGCTTCTGGTATCAAAACATTTCTATTTTATAACGTATTTCTTTCTGGCCAAGTAAATTGACCATTAAATGGGTCTGTGGCTCTAATGGACCCACTGTGAGTAAAACCTCAGATAGAACTTCATTTATTTCCTGGTTCCATACACCCCATTTTAATGGGGGAGGGCTCTATGATGGTGTTTCAGATCCCAGGTACCAGTGTTAACATGATTCCTGTGCCCAACCATCCGTGACCAACGCCACTGTACATTTACCTAAGGAAATGGCTGCAAGTCCCTTTGAGGAAGAACTGATGGGATCATTGCGGCATACACATAGTGCTGCAGGGATTATATTCTCCTTCAGCTCGTGGATTCTGGGTCTGAGAACTGGCCCAAGCCAGGAAACTAGGCAAGGTCATCCAATATTCTATTAGGACAGCTGGCCTCATCCTTCTGATTTCCTTTGGTTAAATACTTTAAGTACTACCATTTTTGTCTTCCACCTATCTTCTCCATAGGAACATCATGTTTAAAGACAACGTATCCATAGCTCTCTGAGCATTCTCTGCTGCCGACCCAACCTTGGCACCCACCACAATAATTACACCTAACTTGCTACTGATATTTAAATGCCACCACTTGGCCAGTGTTAATTCAGAATCACATGATCCAATTGCTCAAGAAACACTTTCCCTGCCTTTCTCAAAGGCAACAGCTATCTTAACACACTGTTCTTTCTATAACTACTTTCTCTATCTCAAATGTCTGAGATATTTCATCTTTCCGAGTGTTTCCTCCCAAGAGTATCCCATCCATATCCCTTGGTTATATGTTTTAAGAATTGCAGTGCTACAATATGCCATTTGTCCACAAAGAACAAGTGGCAGGGCCCTCCTTAATCTAATTTTAGAGTCTGCTTTCTAGCACTACTCACTGTACAAATTCTCTTACATTCGGCTCTCTGGGAAACAGATGTAGAGACTGAAATTGTCATGTGGATATTTATTGTGGCGTGTACATGGGAATAGCACCTAGGAGGGGCTGAGGGAAGCAGAAATGAGCAGAGGGAGAAGTTCAACTATGATGCAATTGCACAGAAGAATCAGCTGATCCTATGGAAAGATTTCAAGCTGGCCTTTCCTCTTTAAAATTTTCTAAATTGAAGCAAGGAATTCAGATCTTTGTATTTCCATAGTGATCAGTCACTGGAAAGGGGAA
The DNA here is from genome assembly GCF_023851605.1 of Tamandua tetradactyla. NCBI lineage: Eukaryota > Metazoa > Chordata > Mammalia > Pilosa > Myrmecophagidae > Tamandua > Tamandua tetradactyla. The sequence goes on along the minus strand of NC_135331.1, from coordinate 184,167,290 downwards.
CAGTTCCTTATCTCAGGGTATAAGAGTTTTTAAAGGGTATCTCCTTAGCCTCCAATAATAAATTTATCTTTTAACCATGACTTGAGTCATGAGTAGTCTCACGACCTGAGCACTGAAGTTTCAAGTTTTACTGTACACAATTTATTAAAATTCCATAGACACTTTAAAAATAAAATAATAAAGGAATAAAAGCACGATTTGGGGATATAACTAATACAGACAAAAAATAATTGGAAACAGGTAAGTCTCATAATCTATTATATATCTAATAATTAAAGATATGTATTTGTCATTGTATAAACACTGGATGTCAGAAAAATGAAAAGCATGAAATTAGGTGCTTCAAATATAAATACCCCAAAGGCAGAAAATAATAAACATTTTTGATCTATTACTATATCGCTAGGTATGTTATATTCAGTTTGTATAATATAATTATTTTTATCCCAACTTAATGGAAAAAAATAATAAGCCTCATGTAATTTAGGTAATTAGCTCAATACAAAGTGGCAGAACTAGTTTATTTTATTTTATTTTTTTATTGGGTGCATGGTCCAGGAATTGAACCCGGGTCTCCCACATGGAAGGCGGACATTCTAACCACAAAACTACCCAGAGAACTAGTTTTTAATTGCAGAGCATTCTGGCTTCAAAGATGCACCTTTCTCTAATGTACAATTACATACTACATTTTAGATACCATCAATTAAATAAGGCATAGTTAATGTAATAAATTAGAATCTGATAACTCATACAAGTGCTTAACAATCAAGAATAAAATTAACTGGGGCTGGCTTTTTGCTGAGTGAGTTAAAAATGCAATAATACAAGAAAATTGTCAGGATAAATTATACAAGGAGGACCAAGGCTTAGTTAATATTCCCTACCAAAGGATTGTGATGAATTTGTAAGTTGTCTCAAATAGAAGGACTACAGATTAGTAACAGCAGAGGTGGTGTAGGGGTGTTGTAAAAAGAGGGGGTTTCCTTACTCTCCAAGGCAAGAGTTCAAGGTTAAAAATGAGCCAGCTTGACCTGTGGGCCAAGGTGGTGTCTTAGTGAGGTGTGGGATTTAGTTCGTCCTCCAGAGCAGCTAGTAAATAGCCAGGAACAGGACAGACCACTGCTGGGGCCATATCAGTGACCAGACACACAGCATACCCCAGTCTGGACCAGCTGGACCTGCTGCAATCCCCCAGAACCCCAAGCCATGGGGTCGGTGCCCCTCCCCTACAGGTTATTTCCCAGAGGGGAAAGGAAAAGGACTTTACCAGCAGCAGAGGCTGAGTGCAACCAAGCTCCAACTGTGGAACTAATTAACAAATTCTGACTACTGAAAATAGGCCACCAGCAAAGCTAAATCTCAAGTAAAAGTTAAAGTTACTAGTTTTGGCCCTGGCACAGAGAGGGCAGGGCTGATGGGAAAAAGAAACAAAACAGGTTTTTTGGTTCAGACAGCACAAAATACTTGAAAAGGTCTGGACCCTGAAAAAAAAAGGGAGCACATAGGACCTGGAGATACATAGAGCAATGTACCAACTTAAGCTCTTGATTAACAAACCCCAAGAATGGGGGTCCTGCTCTGAAAACAATTTTTCTTTTTTTTTTTTACAACTGAAAGACTTCTCAGGCTCCAACTGCCCCAGGCAAGGGTGGAATTAAGCTTGTCTGAGAGACAAAGAGGCTGGTCAGGTGAAAGGAGGTAATTTCCTGGAGGCTGTGCCTTCCCCAGGAGAGGGGTACGGCCCAGTGCAGGTAGAATCCCTCCCTCAAGGAATTCAGACCCCAGGTTCAGGAAAACTGAAACGATTAAAGCGAGCCTACAACCTCTCCTCTGTCTCAACCGTGCCCCCAGCAGGGAGAGTCTGCTGAAGTTAAAGGTACTACATCACCTTATGCTGTTGGGAAACCACAGGCAGACAAGTGCCACATACTAGGCAGGATAGGAAAACGAGAGTCTAGAGACTTCATAGGAAAGTTTGTCAACTTGCTAGGTCTCACCCTCAGGGAAAACTGATGCAGGTGACTCTTTCCTCCTGAGAAGTGGCCAGTCTGGTCTGGAAAAATCTGACTGGAGTCTATAATACCTAAGACCCTCCTAAGAAAAAAAAAAAAATGACACCATCCAGGCAAAGCAAGAAACAAGAAACCAAGAGCTGAAAAATTCTGATCCATTAAACAAAGCCTATACTAGAGGTCTGGAATAAGCTAAACTGAATGTCAAGGAACAGATAGAGAACAAAGCCATCGAGCAAGAAAATCCTAGGTAAAAGAGTGAAAACAATCTCCAGAACAAACTAATTAAGGAAATTAAATATCTAGATGCCAGCAAAAAATAAGGAATCATACTAGGAAAATTGAAGATATGGTCCAGTCAAAGGAACAAACCAACAATCCAAATGAGATACAGGAGTCGAAACAATTAATTCAGGATGTTCAAATAGACATGGAAAAATATCATCAAAAACCAAATCAGCGAATTGGGAGGCTATATAAAGAAGGCAAGGGACGAACAAAAAGAAGAAATCACAAGTCGGAAAAAACAAATCGCAGAACTTACAGGAATGAAAAGCACAGAAGAAGAGATGAAACAAACAATGGAAACCTACAATGTTAGATTTCGAGAAGCAGAAGATAGGATTAGTGAACTGGAGGATGGGACATCTGAAATCTGACAAGCAAAAGAAAATACAGAGGAAAAAATGGAAAAATATGAGCAGGGACTCTCGGAATTCAATGACAACATGAAGTGCATGAATATACATGTTGTGGGTGTCCCAGAAAGAGAAGAGAAGAGAAAAGGAGGAGAAAAACTAATGGAGGAAATTATCACTGAAAATTTCCCAACTCTTATGAAAGACTTAAAATTAAAGATTCAAGAGGTGCAGCACACCCCAAATAGAACAGATCCAAATAGATATACTTCAAGACACTTACTAATTAGAATGTCAGATGTCAAAGAGAAAGACAAAATTTTGAAAGCAGCAAGAGAAAAGCAATCCATCACATACAAGGGAAGTCCAATAAGACTATCCATAGATTTCTCAGCAGAAACCATGGAGGAAAGAAGATAGTGGTATGATATATTTAAGATTCTAAAAGAGAAAAACTGCCAACCAAGAATTGTATATCCAGCAAAATTGTCCTTCAAAAATGAGGGGAAATTAAAACATTTTCAGACAAAAAGTCACTGGGAGAATCTGTGACCAAGAGACTAGCTCTGCAAGAAATACTAAAGGGAGCACTAGAGACAGATAGGAAAAGACAGCAGAGAGAGGTGTGGAGAATAGTGTAGAAATGAAGACTATCAGTAAAGGTAAAAAGAGGAAAAATCAGATATGGCATATAAAATCTAAAAGTAAAATGGCTGAAGAAAGTACTACCCTTACAGTAATAACACTAAATTTTAATGGATGAAACTCCCCAATCAAAAGACACAGACTGGCAGAATGGATTAAAAAACAGGACCCATCTCTATGCTGTCTATAGGAGATGCATTTTAGACCCAAGGACAAACATAGGTTGAAAGTGAAAGGTGGGAAAAGATACTTCATGCAAACAGCAATCAGAAAAGAACAGGAGTAGCTATACTAATAGCCAACAAATTGGACTTCAAATGAAAAACAATTAGAAGAGACAAAGAAGAACATGATGTATTAATAAAAGGAACAATTCAATAAGAAGATGTAACAATCATAAATATTTATGCACTGAGCCAGAGTGCTCCAAAATACATGAGGCAAACACTGAAAAGAGAAACAGACACATATAATATAATAACTGGAGACTTCAATTCCTTGCTCTTATCAATGGACAGAACATCCAGACAGAGGATCAATAAAGAAACAGAGAATTTGAATAATACAATAAATGAACTAGACTTAAAAGACATTTATGGAACATTACACCCCACAACAGCAAGATACACCTTTCTCTCAAGTGCTCATGGATTATTCTCAATGATAGACCATACGCTGGGTCATAAAGCAAGTCTCAATAAATTTAAAAAGATTGAAATCATACAAAACACTTTCTTGAATCATAAAGAAATGAAGTTGGAAATCAATAACAGGCAGAGGGCCAGAAAATTCACAAAAAATGGAGGCTCAACAACACACTCTTAAGCAACCAGAGGGTCAAGGAAGAAATTAAAAGAGAAATCAATAAATATCTCAAGGCAAATGAAAATGAAAACACAACATATCAAAATTTATGGGATGCAGCAAAGGCAGTGCTAAGAGGGAAATTTATTGCCCTAAATGCCTGTATCAAAAAAGAAGAAAGAGCAAAAGTCGAGGAATTAACTTTTCACTTGGAAGAACTAGAGAAAGAACAGCAAACTAACCCCAAAGCAAGCAAAAGGGAAGAAATAATGAAGATTAGAGCAGAAATAAATGAAATTGAGAACACAAAAACAATCAAGAAAATCAACAAAGCCAGAAGTTGTTTCTATAAGAAAATAAAAAAAAAAAAATGATGAGCCTTTAGCAAGGTTGACAAAAAGAAGAGAGTGGATGTAAATGAATGAAATCAAAAATGGAAGAGGAGACATAACCACTGACCCCAAAGAAATAAAGGAGGTAATGAGAGGATACTATGAACAACTTTATGCTAACAAACTAGATAATGTAGATGAAATGGACAACTTCCTAGAAAAGCATGAACAACCAACACTGACTTGAGAAGAAATAGACAGCATCAACAAACCAATCACAAATAAAGCACTTGAATCAGTTATTAAGAAGCTTCCAAAAAAGAAAAGTCCAGGACCAGATGAATTCTACCAAACATTCAAGAAAGCATTAGTACCAATCCTGCTGAAACTCTTTGAAAAAATTGAAGAGGACGGAAGGCTACCTCACTCATTCTATGAAGCCAACATCACCCTCATACCAAAGCCAGACAAAGATACTACAAGAAAAGAAAATGACAGATCAATCTCTCTCATCAATATAGATGCAAAAATCCTCTACAAAATTTTGCAAAATTTTAATGTGCTTTTAATCCAGCAGCACATTAAAAGAATTATACACCCTGACCAAGTAGGATTCATCCCAAATATGCAAGGATGGTTCAACATAAGAAAATCAATTAATGTAATACACCATATTAACAAATCAAGGCAGAAAAAACCACATGATCATCTTGATTGATGCAGAAAAAGCATTTGGCAAAATTCAACATCTTTTCTTGTTGAAAACACTTCAAAGGATAGGAATAGAAGGGAACTTCCTTAAAATGATAGAGGGAATATATGAAAAACCCACAGCTAACATCATCCTCAATGGGGAAAAACTGAAAGCTTTACCCCTAAAATCAGGAATAAGACAAGGATGTCCACTGTCACCACTGTTATTCAACATTGTGTTGGAAGTTCTAGCCAGAGCAATTAGACAAGTAAAAGAAATACAAGACATCAAAATTGGAAAGGAAGAAGTAAAACTCTCACTGTTTGCAGATGATATGATACTATATGTTGAAAATCCTGAAAAATTCATAGCAAAACTACTAGAGCTAATAAATGGTACAGCAAAGTGGCAGGTTATAAGATCAACACTCAAAAATCTGTAGTGTTTCATACACTTGTAATGAGCAATCTGAGGGTGAAATCAAGAAAAAAAATTCCATTTACAATTGCAACCAAAAGAATAAAATATTTAGGAATAAATTTAACTAAGGATACAAAAGACCTTTACAAAAGAAAACTACAAGAAATTGCTAAAAGAAATCACAGAAGGCCTAAATAAATGGAAGGGCATACCGTGTTCATGGATTGGAAGAATAGATATAGTTAAGATGTTGATTCTAACTAAATTGATTTATAGATTCAATGCAATACCAATTAAAATCCCAAAAACTTACTTTGCAGAAATATAAAAACCCATAACCAAATTCATCTGGAAGGGCAGGGTGCCCCAAATAGCTAAAAAAATGCTGAGAAAGAAAAGTGAAGCCGGAGGTCTCACGCTGCCTGACTTTAAGGTATATTATGAAGCTACAGTGGTCAAAACAGCATGGTACTGACATAAAGATAGATATAGTGACCAATGGAATTGAATAGAGTGTTCAGATATAGACTCTCTCATCTATAGACAATTGATCTTGGATAAGGCAGTCAAGCCAACACACCTGGGACAGAACAATCTCTTCAATAAATGGTGTGTGGAGAACTCAATCTCCACATGCAAAAGAATGAAAGAGGAGCCATATCTCATATCCTATACAAAAATTAACTCAAAATGGATCAAAGACCTAAACATTAGATCTAAGACCATAATACATTTAGAAGAAATAGGGAAACATCTTATAAAACTTGAAATAGAAGGCAGTTTCCTAGATCTTATCCAAAGGATGAGCATTGAAGAAAGATAGATAAATGGGAACTCCTCAAAATAAAACACTTTTGTGCATCAAAGAATTTTGTCAAGAAATAAAAAGACAGCCTACACAATGGGAGACAATATTTGGAAATGACATATCAGATAAGGGTCTAGTATCCAGAATATATAAAGAGATTGTTCAACTCAACAACAAAAAGACAACCCAATTACAAAATGGACAAAAGACATAAACAGACACTTCTCAGAAGAGGAAATACAAACAGCCAAAAGGCACAGGAAAAGATGCTCAATTTCCTGGTTATTAGGGAAATGCAAATCAAAACCACAATGAAATAGTATCTCACACCCACCAGAATGGCCATTATCAATAAAACAAAAAACGATAAGTGCTGGAGAGGATGTGGAGAAAGAGGCACACTTATCCACTGTTGGTGGGAATGTAAAATGGTGCAACTACTGTGGAAGCGGCTTGGCAGTTCCTCAGGAAGCTAAGTATATAATTGCCATATGATCTGGCAATACCATTGCTAGGCAGAGGACCTGAGGACAAGGACACAAACAGCCATTTGAACACCAGTGTTTATAATAGCATTATTTACAATTGCCAAGAGATGGAAACAGCCCAAATGTCCGTCAACAGATGAGATGCTAAACAAGCTGTGGTATACAAATACGATCAAATACTACACAGTTGTAAAACAGAATAAAGTCAGGAATCACGTAACAACATGGACAGACCTTGAGGACATTATGCTGCGTAGCATTAGCCAGAAACAAAAGGACAAATACCCTATTGTCTCACTGATATGAACTAACATTAATGAATGAACTTGGAGAATTTCAGTTAAGAATAGAGGCCATCAGGAGATAGAAAAGGGGTACATATTGGGTAATTACAGCTGAAAGGATGTTGATGGTACAACAGGATTGATTGTAAAAATTCAGAAATGGATAGCACAATACTACTAATTGCAGCACAATAATGTAAGTACACTGAATGAAGCTGAATGTGAGAATGATAGAGGGAGGAGAACTGGGGGCACATATGAAACCACAAGGAAAAATAGACAATATAGACTGAGATGGTATGCTTTAAGAATGCCTAGAGTGTACATTGATAATGACTAAATGTACAAATTAAAAAAATGCTTTTGCTTGAGGAAGCACAAAGGAATGCCAATATTGCACAGGGTGTTGAAAATAGATGGTCATTCATATTTTAAAACTTCACCTTCTGTGTGAGATTAAAGCAAAAAATGTTTACTTGGTACAAAATTTATATTTTGACTAGTACATTTCTTGATGTAACTTATATGGACAGGTTAATTGAACACCATAAATACTTGGAACCTTGGATAGGGCATGAGATTTTGTAGGTTTGTCCAGTGTGATGCCCTGATAATCCCAGAGTGATCTGAACAGTGAGTAAAGAAGTATTTGCAAAATCCCCCGGCCAGAAAGGAGGAAAATTCAACTTCCCCATTTGGAGAATTCCTGATATTCTCGCAAACAGTGGGGACAGCCAAATTAATAGGCTGAGCCCTCAGTCTTGGGGTTTGTTCATATGAAACTTACTCCACAAAGGATAGGCTAAGCCTATAAAATTTGGCTCAAGAGTCACCCCCAAAGACCCTCTTTTGTTATTCAGATGTGGCCTATCTCTCTCTCAGCCAACATGGCAAGCAAACTCATTCTCCTCCCCCTCTCTACATGGGACATGACTCCCAGGGGTGTAAACTTCCCTGGTAATGTGGGACAGAAATCCCAGAATGAGCTGGAATTCAGCATAAAGGGATTGAGAAAACCTTCTCAACCAAAAGGGGGAAGAGAAATGAGACAAAATAAAGATTTCAAACAGAGTTGAGAAGTTATCCTGGAGGTTATTCTTACACATTATACAGGTATCCCCTTTTTAGTTTAAGGTGTATTATGGAGGTTAAAGGGAAATGCCTGAAACAGTAGAGCTGTGTTCCAGTAGCCATGTTTCTTGAAGAAGATTCTATAATGATACAGCTTTCGCAAAGTGACTGTGTGATTGTGAAAACCTTGTATCTGATGCTCCTTTTATCTATGGTATGGACAGATGAGTAAAACATATGGATTAAAAATAAATAAATAATAGGGGGAACAAATGTTAAAACAAATTGAGTAGACTGAAATACTAGTGATCAATGAAAGGGAGTGGTAAGGTGTTTAGAAAAAATAATAAGGGGAACAAAGGTTAAAATATATTGGGTAGATAGAAATAGTAGTGGCCAATGAGAAGGAGGGGTAAAGGGTATGATATGTACGAATTTTTTCTTTCTTCTTTTTATTTCTTTTTCTGGAGTGATGCAAATGTTCTAAGAAATGATCATGGTGACGAATATACAACCACATGATGATATTGCAAGTCATTGATTATATACCAAGAATGGAATGTTCACATGTTAAGAATGTTTGTATGTTATTATATTTTGTCAATAAAAAAACAAAATTAAAAGAAAATTTTAAATGAGCCAGTTTATTTAAGACTGTGACTCATGTTAAAACTCACGGGACACAAGAATCATAAATGACACTATATTTTTATAACTTTGTCAAAAGAATCATCTCAATGACAATAGTTCATAGCGAAGTTGCATTTTAATTTGTATTGTAGAAAATATTAAATTTGTGCTTAGTAATTCATGGTCACTTGATTAAATTCAGAAATCATGTTCTCATCGAGGAAAAATCTCTAAGTTTCTCATCATGGTGATAACGGCAGAAGAGTCTAAATTAGGAAAATGAAAATAAACGAACGTTTTCTTCAACTATTTAGAGAACTGGTTATTACTTATGTTGAGATTCTAAAATTGTCATTTACACCTGATTACAATTGGGAAAATTATAATCCATCAGAATATGGTCTCACAATATTTTCATTAATATTATTATATCTTATCCTTTATGTACCAAAGTGCAAGTGTAACACCATATTCCCATATTTTTTCATTAAAAAGGCCTGTAATCAAAGTAGATAACCATATATATCTCCTATTAGTCACTGAGATGTTTAATCATATAATAGTCGCAGAATTGTGGATTAATTAAACATTTACATGAATTACCAAGTGACTTAAACAAGCAATCATTTCAGTGGATGAACTTTATGCAATGTGTTAAACAGAATATATAGATAAATACAATGTTGTTCATGAAATTGTGATGTTCACTATCTAATTGAGAACAGTAAGGAGAGTGATTTAAATTGATCATATCTATGCAAATTCTTTCGGAGGGTTTCAGCAGAAGATATCTGTGATATTCCCAAGCGTGAATTCCCTAAAAGTCTTATATTCTAGAAATAAACCATGCTGAATTCTATTTGTTTATAAAGGGCCAACAACTATTTTGGAACACTGAGTTATATGCCCCAGAAAAAACATGTTCTTATTCTTAATCTCATTCCTGTGGGTATGAAACCTTTTTAAATAAGTGCTTTTGAAAATCTTATGTTTAGTTAAGGTGTAGCCAAATGAATCAGGATGGGTTTAATGCCATGACTGGAGGCCTTATAAAAAGAGAGCCATGGAGAGGAGCCCAAAGCCAGAAGTCAGTGGGAACTTGGAAGAGAGAGCTGATGACTGCCGTATGCATCGCCAAGTGATGGGAAGTGATGGGAAAGCCAAGGAAAGCAACCCCAGAAGGAAACAAGCCCTCCAACCTCTGAAACTGTGAGCTAATAAAGTCCTGTCATTTAAGCCAACCCATGGTGTTGTATTTGTCATAGCAGCCTGGGAAACTTAGGCAACTATTATATTCATATTTGATCAACTACCTGACAACTTGGAAGACAAGTTGACTATAAACTTAAAAGAGAAAATCCTATGTGGTTTTTAAAAAGGTGAATCAGCTGCAGAAAATGAGGGGCTTACTTCCAACAAAATTTCAATGTGTAAGTTTTGAATGGCCTGAAAAATGAAGTTGATTAATTCAATTATATAATAACCATCTTCTGGGTTATAGGCCTTGTCAGTCTAAAGAGGTGATCTCCTTGTTACATAAGCTTAGTTAGTCTCTTCGTGAGCACAGGTCAGTGGTTAGCTGTGTGGACAGGACTGACTTCAATCAGGTGCCTTCTCAGAACTAGGTCTCATGCCAATCTCTTTCATATATGTTATCTTGATTAATCTTCATAATAATAATACTATGCAGATGGTATTAACCCCATTTCTTTAGATGTGAAAACAAAGACTGCATCAGTTAAATAATCTGTTCAAAGTTGAGACCTGTATGTGGCACAGGCAAGATTCAATGCTAGGAATTCTTGACTCTAATTACAAACCTAGCCTAGCAAATGTCAGGAAGGGAAACAAATTTACTTTGGACTATACAATTGTTCTCCAAACAATTTTCCATGAAGAAAGCAGATATCAAAACATAATTTTACCAGAAGCTTGCTTAGATGAAAGGAAACAATCTGTTTCTTTCCCACACAGCCTCACAATGAAAGGCAAATCACAGCATGTTACTTCTCTATGCAGACCTCCAACTTAGAACATTTTTGACTGTGAAATGAGGTTACAATTAACATCATGGGAAATCTCAAATGGCAAAGGAATGGGATAGTGCAATTGTACTCCCAATGCCAATGCATGAGCTTCCAGGAAACAATTCTACTAATACCCAAAACAGGAACTACATGGTGAAGGCAAAGGAACCTTATGGAGAGAATTTTGGGCCACCTGAAAAATGAGGCCTTGACTCAAACACATAAACTATGAGATTCAGGGTTAATGGAGAAAATGTCTACTTCTGCAGAGATCACAACTTGTTCTAAGAGGTAGAGAGGCCTACTTTAGAGGCCACAATGACCAGAGAAAACCATAACTGCAAAGCAGTAAGTGACAAATCTCAATGACTGGGTTCCTGGAAGCTCTCCGTGATGCTGCTCAGATCAGCCTAAGCCTTCCTTCACCATTATGTATGTATATGCAGCAAGGAGGTCACATAACCTTTTCTTTGCATTAAGGCCCTTCCAGATCTACATATTCACGAAGCTAGAACACAAGACTTTTACCAATCTACAGTAGATGGTTTTTACTTCTCTTTCACTGACTAAATAACCTCTCCAAGTTTCACCTAGAGTAGTAACCCAGCAGGTTACTTGTTGAGACCTCAGACCTTGGTTACCTCCAAATATAGATTTGAGGATAATCTCAAATGTAGGATAGAAAATGGGATGACAAGGGGAATCTCTCTGAGATCTTCTGAAACCAGGTGATAAAGTTGCCTCTGCCTAAGTAAGTACCGAGTTGCAAATAAATCTGGTTTTCTGTGCCTTAATCCACATAAGGAAAAATTGATAAATTGAATTTCATCAAAATTTAAAACTCTTGTTCTATGAATAACCCTGTTAAGAGGATTAAAAGACAAGCTACAGATGGCAAGCAAATATTTATAAACCACAAATCCAACAAAGGGCTGCTATCTAAAACATATAAAGAACTCTCAAAATTCCACAGTGAAAAAAAGAAGCCAATTACAATGGGTAAAAACATGAACAACATTTCACTGAAGAGTATATACAGTTGATGTATCAATACATGAAACGCTATTCAATGTCATTAGCCATTATGGATATAAAAATTAAAACCACAATGAGATATCACCACATATTTACCAGAATTGTTAAAATAGAAAACAGTGACAAAACCCAATGCTGGCAAGGATTCTCCAAAAACGGAATCACTCATCCACTGCTGGTGAGAATGCAAAATGGCACAGCCACAAACAGTTTACAGTTTCTTCTAAAACTAAAGATACACTTACTGTTTAAGCCAACAGTTATACTCGGGAACATTTATCCCAGATAAATGAAAACTTATGTTCAGACAGCGCATGCACACAAATATTCATAGTGACTCTATTCACAATAGTTCAAAGCAAGAAATGACTCAAATGCCCTTCAATGGATGAGTGGTTACAAATGTGGTGCCTCCATCCGACGGGATACTAGGATACTCCTCTGCAATGAAAGAAATTATTGATATGGGAGCCTCTGGATGACGCTCCAGAAAATTACACAGAATGAAAAAAAGTATCCCAAAAGGTAACATATTACCTGATCCCATTTACATAAAATTTTTGAAATAATAAAAACATAGAAATGGAGAACAGAGTAGTAGTAGCTAGGAGTTGAGGAGGGGATGAAGGGCAAAAAGGAGGTGGGTGTGTCTATCAAAAGGCAACACGAGGAGTCCTTGTGCTCTTGGAAATGTTCAGTATCTTATCTTCTCTGTATCAATGTCAACATCCTGTTTGCAATATTGCTCAATAGTTTTTTGAGAGGTTACCGTTGAGAGGATTCGGTAAAGGGTACACGGCATCTCTCCTCTATTATTTCTTACAACTGCACGTTAATCTACAATTATTTCAAAATGAAAGTTTAAATTTTAATCAGAAAAGCACCTGTGATCATGAAACAGGGACGTTATACCACAGAGAGGATTAAGGGCACAGACACAAAGTCCACGTCACAAGATCACCAGAAAAGGGAATCAAAAAAATTGAAATTTAAAAAAAAGAAAAATCTGTCTTTTTTTCTCACTGAAAATTCAAGTGTGTAGTCTATAAAAAAGGTCTTCTTCCAGACGTAGGCTTGTGAATACCAAAAATCAAGAAACTAAAGAAAAGTGTTAAAAAATAAGAAAAAACAGAAATTGTAAAGGAAAATGATTTTGAGCCCACAATTCTATTTCTAGCAAAACTACTGATCACATGTGAAAACAAAGTAAAAACATTTTAGAAAATGGAAATAGTCTGAAATTCTACCTGCCATGCAACTTTCAGAAAAATAAAAATCCCTTAAGATTGAGTGTAAAACAAACGAGCAAAAAAAAAAAAAAAAGTTAAAGAGTACAGGAAATGAAATCCAATAAAAAGCTAATATACACAAGAATATAATGGATAAAAAAATTATAAGATGACAGCCCTAAAACAGACCTAAAAGCAAGGAATAAAAATTATAACACAAAGTAGAGAGATCCTAGAATACATTCAAGAGGAAAGCGGATCTTTGTAGTATTCAATAGGAATGAAAATTACATAACAATATTGTAACTTTTGCTTTCCTTTATAACCATCTGCACTGATTCAAAGATATTGATGTATGTTTTCATTCTATGATTAAACAATAAATAAAACTCTGATGGTTTCTAAAGCACTGGATTAATATAGAGAGTATGGGGTAGATGCTATGGATTCTGCATCCTAAATCTTCACTGTGATTCTGTTCTCTAAGTACATGCAACAAAATTTGGTAAATGAAATCCTCTCAGTATTTTAGCAGTTAATATTTTTTTCTTGAGTATTTCAAATTAGACCATATCACACACCAAAAAGTCTTATTTTTGTTTTATGAAAACTACAATCTCAAATTCAGAAGATATCTACATTCAGAGGAAAGCAAAATCAGTATACCTCTCCGGAACACAATCTAAAGATTTTAGAGGAATGATTAACATTTTAAATTAAATTCAGGATGTTCAGAAATACTTATCTTAATGTTCAAAGTAAGAGACTGAGAGTAATTTGTGAAAAGTTGCACTGAGTGAATCCTTACTACACAACATTTGTAGTAGAGACATGGCTATACTGACTCAAGTATGTATAACTTACCAGCCCTCTCACCTAGGCAAAACTATTCAGATACACACATACCAGTCAGTACACAGTGTGAATGGTAGAAAGATATGGCTATTATTTTCTACTTGAACTTAAGGAATAAATATCCCTGAAACACTCTGTAATTGTTACTTCTTCTCCAAGAACATAAGCAATACCCCACTTAAAGAGCTGCCTGAAGAGTCATCAAAGTTATTTTAGAGTCAATATGAGGAAGGAGCGTGGAAGATGCCCACCCATTTCCTCTCCTTTCTAGGAATGTGGTCAGACGACACCCCTCAACCTCTCCTGTAGTTAGGAGGGTCCAGTTGACTGAGTTGTAGCCAACAGAATGCAAGAAGAAGCAACAGTCACCACTTCCAGGTCTGGCCCATAAAAATCTACGATACGTGGTCCTTCATCACCTTACAAGGAAATGGAATGGAAATGATCAAAGTGATCTTAGAAACCACGTGTCGTAGTTTTCCTGAGCTATAATCAAAAAATCATAAAGTGCTTTCAATTAAAAACAGGATTTCATTGGCTGAGGGATTCGAAGCTAGATGGCTTGCTTCCCCCCCAGAGACCAGGAGCATTCTGGCTGGCCGGCAATCCTTGGGTTCCTTGGGTTTCCCAACACATGGCAAGGTCCTCTTTTCTCTTGTGTGTTCCTGCTGACTTCTGGATTCTGGCTTCTCTCTGTGGCTTTCTCTAATTCTGGCTCCTGGATTCTCCCTTTTTATAAGACCTCCAGTAATTTGGATAAGAACCATCCTCATTCAGTTGGCCCACATCTTAATTTAAAATAAGATCTTCAAGATATCCTATTTACAATGGGTTAACACCCACAGGAAAGTGGATTAACATTAAGAACATGTTTAAATGTGGGTATATAACTGGAGTTGGGCAGAGTGACCTTGGAAATCACATGCAAAAGATGACAAGGCAGTCAAATGGCTGGAACATGGGTCCCTGAATCACAAGCAGGAGCGTCACTGGCTGATCAGAAACACCGATGTTGACTTTACGTAAGAAATGGATGCGTTAAAGTACACATTTTTTATTTCTTTGTTACAGCAGCTATGATTACCTTAAGTAGCTACTTCATAGTCTCAGTCAACGTTGAAATCCTAACCAACTGGGACTTTTAAAATGCACTGGACCTCAGGCCACAGTAGCCTCCAGATATTAATTGTGCATCAAATAGCAGTCCAAATTAATTCACAGAGGCATTGCTTCTATGTTGTTTTTTTTTTTTTTGTGCTTCTCCAATTGCAGGTGAGAAGAAAACTAAGCCCATTAAAAACAGTTTCTCTGAATATCTACAATGAAGACTAATGAAGACTAAATATCTAATGAAGACTAAAGAGTATTTCCAGTTCCATAACAGTTTTAAGAGACTATAACATCATGTTACCCATGCATGGCATAGAGGAATCACTCACTTTAAGATGCTGAAATATTATACGAGAATTTTAAAATGTAAGAAGGCATCTTAAATTGAGATTTCAAAAGATTTTAATTCAATGTCCACGAGGCTATATTTGTGAAGGTGAAATGACTAGACATCTGAAAGGTAAGCACATCATTTTCATCAGCATCTAGCTAGGAAACCCTGGTACCCTAGGGATTCTAAACGAAATTTTGGAAGGATAAATGGAGGTTCATATTTTGCAGTTTTGAGTCGGAAAGAGTGAAAAAAAAAGAAGCTCCACTGGTAAAGAAGGATATATCAAGATGGCATTTACACTGCTGTCAGGATGAATAGGAGAACTTGTACTTACTCATCTTTTTTGTTCTCTAGTTAAGGACATGTCTAAACATAGCCTGTAAAACGAAATGCAGAATGACTCACACAGTCCATTCAGTTTTTCATTACAGATAATCATTTTCCATCCATTCATTATTATCTCAATGATCCAGACCAAAAAATTGTTATATTGCTTCTGTCCCTTTTTTTGCTCCAATTATGTGGCCATTTGAAGGTAAATGTGAGCTACTTTCTTTTTCAGTGGTTAGAAGTATAGACATATTAAATGTTACTGATAATCACTTCAACTCTGTACTTTGATTCAGTATGAATGTACTAAGTAACTCTAGGGCATTCATCTTTTTATTTTCAACAAAGTTGATACCAACCTCCTGGTCCTAAACATTTAACAGATTCAGCTGTGAATGAACGGAAATGAACAGCAATGTCTGAATATAGGAATATACACAGAACCAATGTAACCCATTATCAAAGATTATATAATCCTCAGCTGGCTGACTGAACTGAATAATATATATAGCTTTTGCAAGCCTATTCTTAGCTTTTAAGAAAGACTTATACCATTCTACTTCTGGGACCAAACTCTCAGCAAAACCACCACATTCTCACACCATGAAATAAAGCAGCTCTAGGGTTTTCACTCATTTTTTTTAAGTTAAGTAACAACTAAAAGGAGACACAATTAGCTCAGACAGCTATGCATGTGATGAACAAAAATGTCACTTTTTTTTTCACCCACTGTCCTCATCACTGTTTCTCAATATGTTTCTGCCTGGGCAGGCACAGTGTGGAAACGAATGCTCCCACTGCTAGGCTGACTGAATGAATAGGTCCAGAGTCTGTGTGCTCATCTCCAAAAAGATAGGAGTTAAATCAACTCCCTCCCATCAATGCACCATAATGCTGGGCCTTAACTTTACAAAGTCACTTGCATACAAGAAATTTGTGCTAGTGCCTGGAGAATTATAAGCCTGAAAACTATTGGCAGGTTAACAGCCATTGCAAAGAATGCTCTTGCACAATACAAACTCATTTTGTTTTATTATACATTTTCTATTTTACTCAGTATCACACTGAGTTCCTTTTTTGCATTCTCCTTTAACCATCTACACATACGTACACACACAACCTCAAAGTTGCTAGAAGCTCTAGGTAGGATGTGGAAGACTGAATAAGCTAATGGTAGGCCAAAGTTAATGGAGCTTCTCACCCACCAGCTACGGACAGAGATGTTCTAAGTCATTAGCATATCCTCAGTTTTTGGCAGTATTCGTGGGTAAGACTGGGCTTCCAAACAGTCAAGCCAGAGCGGGTAGCAGCAGTGCTTTCTGCTTTCCACTTGAGTGATCAGAGCTCTGGAAGGCAGCATATTGGTGGCTACTGGTAACACTGGGTCCTTCAGTCAAAGAAACGACCAGCATTAAGCATGTGAATTGATTACATACTGTATTCTTTTGCAAGTCCTATTTATTAAGGGCTCTTACAACATCTGGCACTGTTAAAGGGACTTAGAGATGGCTCAGCAGCCAAGCCTTATGTAGCAATTCAAAGAGCTCTTCAATTCCTTGTTACAGCTAAACCCCTTGCCAGCAAGCCATGCCTTGACTACATGATGAACTTTTCAGCAGACAGAGTTTGGGATTCCTGTGAAATTGTGAAAGCAAAAGTGTAGATACACCAGGACAGAACTGAAGGGGAATAAAGGTAAATACATCCACAGGGCAACAGACAACAGAGGTAGGATTGGGGTTAATTAAGAAATTCACAAATTGAGAGATTTTGGATTTGCAAGAGTTTGAGTTTTTCCTTACTAAAGAGTTTTAAGGTGGCAATGCTCTACAAGTTAAAAGCTAGATAAAAATAATACAGCAGCAACCAAAAAAAAAAATTAAAAGCACATCATTTCACTTGAAATGCAAATAGATTCTGGGTTATTTCAGGTATTTTCAAACATTCCGTGTTTTAATTGACTTCCCAGGCAGATATTTTAGAGTCTACAAGTCACATTCACTTAATCTTGTATTGATTTTCTTAGGTGCTTCCTATTTCTAGGACGAACAAATCAATTAACTTCTTGCAAATAGCAAGACAATTTTCTTTGTGTTTTCTTTCAGATGAAGTCTGACTAACTTCTTTCCACAAAAAAATCTGATGTCGCCTCTTATCAATCAAAGAACTATATTATAATGGTAAAAAATGGTTGATATCTTTCATTTTTTTAAAACTTTTGAATAATCTGCACAAAGACAGCATACAGAATTACATGGCTCAATATTATGAATAGCTCATCAAATTGTGGTTGTGTTGAAAAAAATTCTCTTTAGCTATCAGTAAAATGGCTTTAGTTGTCTTCCATGTTTTATCACAAAGAACGGGGAGGCTGGTGGTCAATTAAGGGGACAGATCACTGGAAGGAAGAAAATGGTTCAGCCACTTGGTGTCAAAAAAAAGTGCAAGGCCCAACAAGCAAAGTCACCACCCTCCCCCTGTCTACGTGGGACATGACTCCCAGGGGTGTGGACCTTCCTGGCAATGTGGGACAGAAATCCTAGAATGAGCTGAGACTCAGCATCAAGGGATTGAGAAAAACCCTAGAATGAGCTGAGACTTACCATCAAGGGATTGAGAAAACCTTCTCGACCAAAAGGGGGAAGAGTGAAATGAGACAAAGTGGCAATGGCTGAGAGATTCCAAACAGAGCCGAGAGGTTATCCCAGAGGTAATTCTTGCACATTAAGTAGATATCACCTTGTTATTCAAGATGTAATAGAGAGGCTGGAGGGAACTGCCTGAAAATGTAGAGCTGTGTTCCAATAGCCATGTTTCTTAAGGATGATTGAATAATGATATAGTTTTCACAATATGTGTGATTGTGAAAACCTTGTGTCTGATGCTCCTTTTATCTACCTTGTCAACAAACGAGTAGAACATATGGAATGAAAATAAATAATAGGGGGAACAAATGCTAAAATAAATTTAGTTTGAAATGCTAGTGATCAATGAAAGCGAGGGGTAAGGGGTATGGTATGTACGATCTTTTCTTTTCTTTTCTGTTTTCATTTTATTTCTTTTCTATTGTCTTTTTATTTCTTTTTCTGAATTGATGTAAATGTTCTAAGAAATGATGAATATGTAACTAAGTGATGATACTGTGAATTACTGATTATATATATTAATGTTTTATTTGGTTTGTTAATTTTTTTTTTAATTAATAGATAATTTTTTTTTAAAAAGTGCAAGGCCTTAGGCAGTTTAATTACAATTGCCTGTCCCAATTTTTAAAATTCCAGCTGTATTAACATATGAGGATTTGCAGACAGTTGGAGGAAGTTACTCTAACCTCATCCTCCCACATTTTCATGAGAACAGCACTGGAGACAACAGAAATAATAAGATTCCAGGAAAGACCCTGGTCTTTGCGGTCAGAGAACCTGGGTTCAAGCCTTTATATCAGCTGAGAAACTTTAATTCCCTGAAGTTTCATTTTCCGTCCTATGAAATGGAAGTGATATAATTACCTCAAAGGGAGGTTGAGGGTTCTCTGTCTAACACTTTTCTCCTTCTATCCAAGCTCATTCTCCTACCAGAGATCTTTCCCGAGTAGAGGAGTGGTCAGACCACGGCACTGTCCCAAACCACTCCGTGTCTGGAGAGCACAGGTGCCTTGTATGCATCATTTTTGATATAATTAGTACTCATAATTGGCAATATAGTATCAGCTTTATAAATTAAGAGACTGAGATTCAAGCAAATTCAGTAATTTGCCCAAGTATTTAATACGTGTCAAGGCTGCCAAATCTAAGTGTGTCTGCCTGCGAAGCCCATTCCAGGCTTCCACATAAGCCCTCAACTGACCTCGTGCTAGGATCAAATGTAGGCCTAAGGCAGCAGTCTTGTATATCTTTTATCCGTATATCTTTATCTAGGGCATCAGGTGCTATTGATATCCAGGTCACTTAAAATATTATTTTGCTTGATGAAAAGGGGATTTTGTGTGTGGAGGGACAGAGTCTACCAACACTTCAGGATGAAGAGAGATGAGGCCTCTTTAAAGCACTGTTACATCCAGTGCACAATACACATAAGTAAAATAAATTGCCTCTCTGGCAGTAGATCTACTGACAGTCTTTTTTATTTTTGATTCAATTACCTAGAATATTTTTCTTTTGCATTTACCTTAGGAAAATCAACATATTATAGCAAAATTATGTCCTGGTATAAGTTCGACTGAGTTAATAAAAATATTCCATGTTTTAGTTTCCTTGGCTGGTTAGGTAAAAGGGGTTGGTTATCACAGTGTGTTGCTGTTGGTGATAGTTACACTTAGCCTAAAATTGTGCATATATCTTTACTTTAAATATTTTGTGGTCTTATATTAACCTTGAGAAATGTTTATTCATGTTCCAAGTGAAACATACAGCAATGCAAAATAATAGATCTCATATAATGAATGCAAAGGGAAAGATGGGCTTGATTAGAAAACTCAGAAAATGTTACTTCACTATAAGACCGAACAGGAAATCACGCATGTCGCAATGGAATATTTTCACCACGTCCTATATTCCTATTCAGAAGTACCAATGTGGTTAGATATAGATCAGTTCAATATAGCTATGGCTAAAGCTATGGATATGGATATAGATAGGGATGTGAATATGGATATGGTATGGCTATAGATATGAATTTAAGTATAGATTAAGACATAAACATAGATATACAGCATTAAACCAAAAAAAAAATCCATTTGAACGGTAGAAAAATTATGTAAAAATTAGTAAAAATTAGTAACTTGTCAAATGTATTCCCAGGAAGAAACTGTTTCTTTTCAGGGGGTTCACACTTGGCAAACAGGAGGACTCAGCCCTGTTTATTTAACCTGCATTCAGGCTGAAAGAACGGGACTGAGATATGCAGGGGGATTCAAGACAAGGCAGTTCCATCTAAGCAGTCAGCACAAGTCCATGCAGGGATAGGGGTTGCTTTTCTCTCTAGACACAAGCCTGGAGGTTTCGCCTGACTGCAGCTCCTGCTGTGCTCACACTTAGCACGTAAAGAAGCTGCCCTGATGGTGCTCATGGTTAATGGAGAAGTTCCCAAACATGCTGTCAGCTTGTGCTCCTGCAATGACTCCTCACGTTCCCATCAAATGACTCCATAAAGTGTGTAGGCTGGCAAACAGCAGGATGCTGTCTATCCTTAGAATTCAAAATGCTTAGGGAATAATAGGAGTTCTTGAGTCCTTCACTTTGCCGAAGGCTTAGTCCACCCTAACGCAAACAGCAGATGCGGGCTAAGTAGAGATATCAATGATAACAGGCCAGGCTATTGTTCTGTTAAGTGGTTGATGGTAATGAATTTTCTTTAGAAACTGAAGAACACTTTATACATTCATGACAATAGGGCAGAAATAGGAATTAATCTACAAATATAAGTATTTCCAAGCATGCCCCATCAAATGCTTTCTTCCAACCCACTGTGGAGTCAAAAAAAAAGGTGTTGTCAGAGATAAAACAGGAGCAAGGAAGAAAAAAAACTGGAGCAAGCCCGACTCCCCGAGAGTAAGTCAGGAAGCCTTCCATCGCCATCTGGAAAAACCTACCGGGAGAGAAAGAATCAGTGCATCTTACTAACTCCAGAGGCAGAAATCAAACCATGAACTCAATTTGGTTAATATTTCCTGCTGCCGGGAGAACTGGCCCTTTTTAGGGGTCATCAGCCATCAATTTAGGTGCCTGTAGACATAGCCAAAAATTACTATGGATCAGGGATAATTTTAGTTTATTCAACATAAGAAAAAATGCCCAAAATCCTGAATAGAATTATTTGAAAATAAGTAATATTTTCAGTGGTAAAAGTTAGAAATATTAACCATTGACTCGTGAACTAAAATACACGTAAAAAAACATAGAATAATTATTGAGTCTTATCACACAAGATTTAATTTGCAAATCTTTCTAAAATGTTTAAAATATATTCCACAAAAACTATATCTAAAGATGCGTGAAGCAAAATAGAAAATAATAGAAAAAGGAAAAGAAAATTGAGTAGGAGATTTATGAAATGTCATTAGATATTAATTCATTTTCCATTTTATAACTCCCAACCAGTTAAAGAAATACTCACTGGAGCATATTTCTGTAAGTTATATCCCCCCCACAACACACATACAAAGAACAAAAGCCCTAATTAAGTCCAAAAAAGTAATTCAAAACAGTGCTTTTTGTGTCTTAAAGGTCAAAAACATCGATTGATTTTCCAACAGTTTTTTTAGGCAAAATGAAGATAATACTGATCACAGCCATGTAAATGGAATAGTGATGCAAATATTTAGCTAACTGACTAATATACACAGAAAAGAAAGAAAAACAAACAAAAATACCAAACTTTATATTGCTAATAATTAAAATCCAAAAGATGGTGCTTGTTATAACCAGCAAGCTAAAAGCCTCAGTTTATCACTCATACTTCTGTTAGTGAGGGCAGTAGCTGTGCCAAGTACCACATCCTCTCCCTTAATAAAAGACCCATATTCTTCAGCTTTTATTTCACAATCCTTCATTCAGTTAGTGTTTGTAATATTTGTACTTGAAGACTATTAAAATATTTGTTTGTATGATTCTGTAGGCTAGAATTTTGCTTTATTCCTATGGGTTAGACAAGATAAGCTAAACCCCTTGCTAAGGGGTAAGGCAAGACGTAGGGTAATGTGTCAGTCTTTACCTGGAGTATGGTAATGTGTCAGCCTTTACCTGGAGTATGGTAATGTGTCAGTCTTTACCTGGAGTATGGTAATGTGTCAGCCTTTACCTGGAGTATGGTAATGTGTCAGCCTTTACCTGGAGTATGGTAATGTGTCAGTCTTTACCTGGAGGCCTTCGATAGCCAATCGCAGCACACTCGGCGTAAGTTTGGAGGCTTGCTTGAACGTGAAGTTACTCCAGTCTATAATCAAAACAAATCCGTTCACCTGAAGCTCAGGGTCTTCAATCATGGCCTCTAAGGAAAGTAGGATGGCACGCAAAATATCCACCAGCGTGTACCTGCCAGCAACAGAAAAACACTGCCTTAAATCTGAACAGCCATCACAAAAAATAGAGAAAGTTCACTCAACACTAAGAATTCCCTTTACAATATCTCAGGAGTCTTGTGATTTTGTTTAACAATCTTCTTTCAAGAGGAGGTTTGGTTTATACGTGCCCATGGGACATATTAGAATTTCACATGCATTCTACCAAAACAAACTACAACGTTTTTGAACATATCACAGTCTCATGTCTTACAATCATTTAATTTGCCTTCTGGCTTCCCTAGGGTTTTCTAAAATCTCGTTTCAACTACTCAGAAGAAAAAACCAAGTATTATACTTTAAAATGGCTCAAAAATGTTCACATTTTTAAATACTACTGACATTTTTTATGCTCATATTTGAAAACTCTGAGAGTGAGAATTAAAGGAGTGTTGTCCATAAATGAGATCATCGTACTTGAACAGCCATGGCTGAAAGTATCAACAGAATTTAATCATTTGGATTGAGTTTGTATGATAGGGGTGAAGGAAAACAAAGAAGGAAAGATGGGAAGGGCAGAATGAAAAGGAGATTTTAAAAAGCAAAATAGAAAAGTTATGGAAATTTACTTTTTATAATGCAATCCATTGAATGTAGGTGGTGGGTCTTTATCTTCTCTCTTTCCCTCATTGCGCCTTAGTGCACAACCTGGCACATGAGAGAAAGTCAATAAATGTGTTTGCTCCTGTTAACTGAGAATAGGACAGACCTTAGACACATTAGAATTAGGGGTTAACCCTAGATTAAGGCAGTGGCAGTCAGAACAAAGAAAAGAAGTCAAATTTGAGAGGTACTTCAGAGGTGAGGTAAATGATTACAATGTCATACTTATTTAGACGTTAAGATTGAAGGAAGAGGAGAGGATCGCACACAGATTCTAGTTTCAGAGCCTCAGTATATAAAATCACTCATCAAATCAATAATGCAAAAAGAGGATATAGTTAAGAATGTCTGGAAATGGAGAGTTTGGAATAGAACTTGCTTAGAGAAATGCATAGGATACCCAGAAAGAAATATCAAGTGAACATCTGAAAACAACCGGAATGAAACTCAAGAAAGAGTTCAAAACCACAGATTCCAGAACCAAAAGCATATAGACCCTCAATTCAAGGAAATGAAGGAGGTAATGTAGTCAGAGCTGAGGTAAAAATGAGATAATTACTCTAAGAGGAATCCTCAAAAAATCCTAGCATAAGAGGAAATCTGCAAATTTATGGGATACCACCAATTTCAATTTTTGTACAGCCAACATTTCAAGCATTTTCTCCTGAGACATTCAGGTGGCGATATCCACCTCTAGATGGATAAAGATAACAGGACCTCAGGGTGTGAAGCTGGGATTGGCGGTGTGTGGAGTAGATTAGAAATCACCAACCAGTTAGTGGAATGGATCGTCTTGCCTGAGAGAAAACATGAGACAGTGAGTATATATGAGAGAGTAATTCTATGTGTGTCCTTAAAATATTTGGAAGCGATGGAGAAAGCATAATTCAGAAAGGTAAAAATAACTAACAGGGGAGCATCAGGCAATTTCTCTCCTTTTCTGAGCCTCTTTTCCTTATCTATTAAATTAGTACCTTGGAATAGAATTTCTTTTAGGACACCAGAAATACACGCACAGGACATGGGGTCAGAAGACTTCAAGAAATCTTTACCCTGCCCCTCATTTGCTGGGAGGCCTTGGACATGTTGTTTACTTATAATTCTGAGGCATCTCACTTCAGCTCACTGAGGGGAGTTGAAGAGAAGATGCAGGTGAAAGTTACTGCCCAATGCTAGGTACACAGTAGGTGTTCAATAAGTGTTGGGTGGCCTCCATATGTAGCCTACTTTGTATTTTAACAGTAGACCTAGTAATGTAATGTAATGTGCAATGCAGAATATAATCAGACTAGTTTAGTTTGTCTGTGCATTTTATTTGAAATGTGAGTAATGATGTTTGGAGAGGGCAAGGATAAAAAGATTATTTTTAACCCCGTGGAAAGCATACAGGCTATTATAGGCCTAGGGATGTGGCCTCCAAAAATAGTTCCTGAATGTATATGATTTAAAATATTTTTTAAAGCCCTACTATTTATTTTTTCTTTAAAACTGAAGAATGCAAATCCAGATATCCTTGCTTGGGCACTTTACAAGTGGCCTTACTACCTTATTAAATATAATGGCCTGACCCAGTGCTCTGACCTGCAGTCCATGGTCCACACAGATGGGAACATTGCAGGAGAAAGGCTATGTTTCTGGTTACAGTCCAGTCCCCCCGAAAATCATTTTAATTTCTGCAATTCCTAATGGTGCCATGGTAAAAGTAGAATAGCCTCAAGAACTGCCTTGGAATGACAAGAGTTTCCTCTCCTCACAAAAGAATGAGGAAGGCAAAAAAGATTTTTCACAAGTAACT
This sequence comes from Tamandua tetradactyla, assembly GCF_023851605.1. Lineage (NCBI taxonomy): Eukaryota > Metazoa > Chordata > Mammalia > Pilosa > Myrmecophagidae > Tamandua > Tamandua tetradactyla. Next base: position 184,142,086 of record NC_135331.1, on the reverse strand, counting down.
ACTACAAGATCAGATTTTCAAAGAAAATTAAAAATTAAAAAATGGCCAACTTAGAATTTTCCCTTGGGGATGACTTACAATATGACCTATAAGAATAGCAAGTAGCATTAATACCAAAATAGTGCTAAGCGAAACTTGAGTCTAAAGTCAGCTTTGGGAGGATGATGTATATAATGAGTAGAAATACATAAGAGAATAAGGATTCTCTTAGAGAATGAGAAGAAATCACAGTGCTAGTAATGGCTGAAAACAAGAGGTCATTTGTTCTAAGTAACAGCCTTGAAGTCTGGTTTTCCTAAACTGTCAAAAACGGAAGAAAAATTTCTATGCGTATAATTATTCCAAAGGTAATAAAAACAGGCAGATCCCAGAATTATCAAGGAAGAAAAGCAGGCTTGCAAAGTTCTTCAAGAGTAAATCTAACCAAAGTTTTAAATTTAATATCTTGCGCTAAGAAGAGAATTAAGTGCCTTTCTATAAATCATATTAATTTATAAGTTTTTTAAAAATAAACACACAAATGTCCTAGTTAACTGCATTCAAAGCTCAGGTCAAAGTCCCTCTTGACTCACCCCAGCCCTCTGTTGTCAAACACGTAACATGACTACTCACATCTCAGCAGGCTTTTCCTAAACTGAGCATTTAATACAGGGAATTTTGCCAAAGTCTGTAAAATATCTTTCAAAGAAATACAGCATCTATGAATTTTATACTTTCGGAATTGCTACCACCATTCTCTTCCAAATTATTTTTAACAGTTATAATTTACAGATTAGAGCACACTGCAATGACTTCGTGTTCACATTTGGAGTTTGTCACAATTGCATGAGCTCCACCATCACTATTTCTTCCCTTGTATGTTGGAAGAAAGTAATAAATAACGAACTAGCATGGCAATTCAGCTCTCACTCCTGATTGTGTTTCCCGAAATTTCAGATTGAATCTGAAATCAGCTTTGGGAAGATGATGCATTCTATGTAGTAAACAGAGCGACTTCACAGCCAGGACAACAGGCCACGGAGACCAAGGCTTTTAAAAGAAATCAAAGCTGCTATGATATGTAAAAGCTACATGAGAAGGCTTTGACACCCTCCTTTAGTTTACTAAAGCTGCCGAAACGCAGTGCAGCAGAAATGGGCTGGCTTTGAGCAATGGGGATTTATTAGATTACAAGCTTGCAGTCTGAGGCCGTGAAAATGCCCAAATCAAGGCGATCCAGTGACCCTGGTCTCCTCTGTCACATGGCAAAGCACACGGCCGCTTCTGCCAGTCGGTCCTTCTCTCCAGGTTTCATCGCTTTCCGCTTCTGGCTACTCTGCCTGTGGCTTCATTTCTGAACTTCTGCGTCTTTTTCTCTTTCATCCTCTTACAAACACCACCAGTAAGAGGATTAAGACCCACTTGAGGCATGCCTCCATGGAAATAACCTAATCAAAAGGCCCCACCCACGCTAGCGCTACCCCTACAGAATTGGATAAGCTTTAAAAAAATGTTTTTCTGGGATACATAGTGCTTCAAGCCATCACACACCCGTAGCACCGATTTACCTAAGCAACCAGCAGGAAAATATCTAATCCTGCCTGAAAGTGAATTATAAAATTATTCTGCCCTACAAAGTAGGGTATATGTTCATGCATTCATGATTTGGGACATTATTGTTTGATTTAATCAAAGTCAACCTTTAAGGGAAAATTATATAGCTACAAGAATAAAAATAAAAATTAGTACTACTGCTTGTTTTTCTTATCCCCACTTGATTTTGCACCTTGAAGAATTTACTGTATCTATTTCCTCTTTATAAAATGGAGATGATTATAGTTAACAGCACGTAAACCACTTAGTTTAATGCATAGCACACAGCAAAAAAACTTCATAATCAATTTATTTCTACAATTATATGATTTCCATACTTCTATAATCACATAGACTATAATTGCTTTTTTGCATTTTAAACTGTTTATTCTTACCCTAGAATTGTTGTACAGTTAAAAATTGAGTAAAATTATGAATGCAAAGCTTTTAAGAGTACTTGATATAAAACAGAACTCAATAAATATTTGCTATAATCATTGCTGTTGAAACTCTTCTTCTATTTGGTTCCATGAGGCAATATTGAACTTTATGTCTTCCCACTTTCTGGTCACTCAATATATCTCTCTCCTTTGTCACCACTCCCTCCTTCAATCACTCAAACGCAGTAGAAGACTTTGTCCCTCTGCTCTCACCATGTAGTACCTCACTGAGTTACTGAGTGTGTGCACATCCTTTTGGCTAAAGCCAAGACAATGATGAGTGCCCCAAACCTAGAGCCCCAGACCCAGGGTCACTCCTGAGCACCACCTCATTTTTCTGGCTACCATCTGAACATCGGCACCTTGGGTGCTCTACACGACATGAAACATTTCATATTAATGTTAAACTTTTCCTAGTGCCAACCAAACCTACTTTCCTCTGGGACTGCCTGCATTAATCAATTAATGAAGAATCATTTCCAGACATTCCTTATCCTTTCCTCTCTACATTTAGTTTCTAAGAAAGAAAGAAAAAAAACTTTTTCTTCTCCTTCATTAGGTCTTTGCCATCTAGCCTTTCCTTTTCACTGTTCAGCTTCATGGCCTGTTTCTTTCTCTCCACTCTTTCTCTTCCAGAAATCCCACCTACTCCCTACTGATTTACCATCCTAAAATCTGCACATGCCACCACCCCATCATGGCTGCTTCGAAACTCCACTGGTCCGTGAGTAATCTGAGATTCTTCCCCTGCACACTAGTCACAGGCTGACCTCCTAGTCATGATATCCAAACAAACTGGGGCACTCCTCCACCATATATTCATCAACATCTGTTGAGGACACACCTCCTGCTCTTTAACTTATCAGAGTTCTACCCTTCTCTGGGAAAACCTCAAGCTTGATCTCCTACCTGCTACCTCTACCTCTACCTCCCTACCAGTGTCTTCTCCCACCCTTGATACGCCAATGCATTACGATATCAGTGTTCAAACTCGTGATTTAATGACTGTGTTTTACTGTTTGACACCACTTTGTAATTTCAGTATCCAGTAGAGTTTCCTTATGCTTTAGGGGAACAGTAATATTTGCTAAAATAATTTTTTCCGAGGACATTGCATTAATTAATTAGGTTTCTCTAGAGAAATAGAACTGACAGTTTCTCTCTCTCTCTCTTTCTCTCTCTCTAAGTAAAAAAGAGAATTGTTATAGAATTGGCTCACAGGCTTACACGACCAAGTTGGAAACTTCAAAGAAGGTTTCAGTGAGCTCCCCAGAAGAAACTGACTGGCTGAAATAGTGATAAGAAGTCTTTCTGAATGCTGAAATCATGTTTGCCCCTTAAGGCCTTCAACTGATTGAATGGGACCTCTCTCATTGCTGAAGGCAACCTCCTTTGTTGATTGCAGATGTAATCAGCCTTGAATGCAGACAACTGATTGATAATTTAAATCCACAAAATACCCTCACAGTAACCATCAGGCCATCGCATGCTTGATCAAACACCTGGACACCATATCTTAGCCAAATTGACACATGAAGTCAACTATCACTATCCATTCTTTGTCAATTGGCATCCATACACTACTCCTTAAACCATACTTAATCTCTGTATAAAGACAATAACATTGTCAAACTTGCACTTAACATAATTCAACTCTCCTGTATACAACCACAAACACATTTTAATCATTTCTCCAGAAGAGGATGCAAATCTTTGGATAATAGTTACTCTTAAATTTGATATCCTGTGACATAAATACTAATGCATAAAGTTAATACAACTCATATGATAAGGGAATAAGATAGGAACGAAAACAAAGATATGTGCTATATATATATATACACACATTCATAACAAAACAGGAAAGAAATATTCATAACCGTTACAGTTCTTATTTCTGTAATTGGTCGCATGTTGGTAGCTTCTATTTGCAACTACCTGCCTCCAATACTGATTCCCTCATCAAGCACCTCAGCTGGCCATGGTTCTTTGCCTGCTGAGGTGACCTAAACTTTCATTCCTGAAGGGTCTGGGCCATGAGGAGTCCTGCCTGGATTGGGTTGTTGCAGTTTTCCACTGACTTTAATCACAAGGCTGGGTAGTGCTAGACACAGAGATCGTCTGTATTCCAGGCAAAGTTTCGTTTTTGTCTTTTTTTTAAACTTCATTGTGTAGTAGCAGTCCTATTTCCCCTGGATAATCAGGATCAACCACCTCAGCTAGTATAGTAACTCCTTTATTTGCCTGGTGATTCAGGGGCATGAAAAGCCTAAGGTAGCCAGGTGGGAGTCTTAATTTTCAGTTCAATGAAATCATTGCTGAGTCTCCTGGTAGAAGTGCTTCCCCTTCTGGAACCAAGGTCTGTAGTCCTGCAGATGATAAGGTTGCAGGGACAGAAAGTAAAAAAATTTCTAGTGGATCATGAGGGGCAATAGTGAGTCATGCACCACCCCTTTCCACACCTTGATACCTGGACCTGTGAATCCTGGCCATGAGAGAAACAGACCCATAGATTGGATGCTAATTTAGGGAATATGCCGTCTCCTGGAGAATAGTGGCCCCAGTCCTGCAAGGTATGGTTACGCAATTGGTACCCTGATTGGGTCTTTAAATGGTCATTCCACTGTTCTATCAATCCAGCTTCTTCAGGATGACGGGAACATAGTAAGATCAGTGAATTCCATAAGCAAGTGTTCATTTCGCTACTTTATTTGCTTTTGAAATTGGGGTCCTTGATTAGAAGCAATGCTGTATGGGATATGATGATGATGGATAAGGTAATATGTTGGTCTATGGATGGTAGTTTCGGCAGAAGCACTGCATGCAGGGAAGGCAAATCCATATCTGGGCTGTTTCTATACCAGTAAGAAAAACATGCTGCCCCGTGATGGAAGTGGTTCAATGTAAGCAACCAGCTATCATGTATCAGGCTAATCCCCTCAAGAAATGGTGTCATATTGGGGACTGAGTATTGATTTTTGCTACTGGCAGGCTGGGCACTAACTAGTTGCTGTAGCCAGATCAGCCTTTGTGAGTGGGAGTCCAGCACGTATACGTGCTAAACCCATGTATAGCATCCATCCCTATGACAGTGACCACTTGGTTCATGAGTCCATTGAGCAATGACAGGAGTGGCTGAGGAACAAGGCTCACTACTATCCACAAAACAGTTCATCCTTTCCACTTGATTATTACAGTCTTCTTCTGATAGAGTTACCCTCTGGTGAGCATTCACATGGGACACAAATATTTTCACATATATTGCGCACTCAGAAAGATCTATCCACGTACTTTTTCCTCAGACCTCTTTGTCACCAATTTTCCAATCATGCTCCTTCCAAGTCCCTGACCATCCAGCCATGATTCAGCATACAAATGTACCTCTGACCATTTCTCTTTCTATGCAAAATGAACCACCAGGTGTTCTGCTTGAAGTTCTGCCCACTGGGAGAATTTCCCTTTACACTGTCCTTTAGGAAGGTCCCAAATAAGAACTTTAGTGCTGCTGCTGTCCACTTTCAGTTGGTACCTACATATCACTCAGAACCATCTGCAAACCAGACTGGAGTTTTCTCATCCTCAATAACCTGATTGTAGAGAACTGGCCCAGAGGGTTATAGCTGTGGGCCTGGAAAGAGAAGGTAATAGGACAGGAGTGGGGGCCGTGGGCATTTGGGACACTTTCTTGAATAATTTACATATGCCTTCAGTGCCCACTTGAGCCCAATCTAATACATAACACTTGCATTTGATGATGGAGTATTGTTGTGCAGACCCAACTTTATGGCTTTGGTGGGTAAGACGATACCTGTTTCAAGATGAGAAACTCAGATCTTATGGTACCTTGGTGGCCCATGGTTAAGTGTTTAGTCTCTACTAAGGCCAACTAGAGGTCAAAAGCCGTTTCTCAAAAGGGTAATAGTTATTTCCACAGGATGGTGTGGCTTTGCTCCAAACTCCTAAGCATCTGTGCTATGATTCTCCTACAGGGACCTGCCAGAAGTTCCAAATGGCATCTCTATTTGCCACTGAAACTCCCAGCACAATTAGATTTCCTGGATCATAAGGCCCAAGTGGCAGAGTCTTCTCTTTTTCTGGCCCCCACTTAAAACTAGCAGCTCTTTGGGTCATTTGGTAAATGTGCTGGAGTAGCACATCAAAATAGGAGTACATTGCCTCCAATATCCAAAAAAGCCAACTGGGTATTTTGCCTCTTTGGTGGTTGTAGGAAAAACCAGATGCAACAATTTATCCTTCATCTTAGAAAGGAAATCTCAACATACCCCACACCACTGGCTACCTGGGAATTTCACTAAGGTGGAATTTCCACTCGGCCTCTTCTATGATTACAGTCCTCACGCCACAAAATGAGGAACCAATGTGGGGATCCTGGCAGTTGCTGAGTATGTCTCTTCCAATTATGCATTTCATAACTGGGGTAATAGCCACAGAATGGGTTCAGGACTACTGGATCTATGTCTACTATGAGACAGACCTGAGCTAAAATTCTATCAGCTGACTTCTATAAGCCCCTACTCTGACTGGTAGACCACAGTGATGCTTTGGGTCTCCTGAAATTAATGTCAATTTAAAGTCAGTGTCTAATAATTGCTGAAAAACCTGATCATTTACTTTCCCCCAATGCAGACACCCAAGTAAAGGGCTTTAGGTTCCTTTGGGAGGAAGTTTTACAGTATAAATGTTTGATAGGCATCAGAATCCTTTCCCAAGGGGACCTGGCCTTCCCTTCATTCAAGGGGTTTTGGGTCTGTAAACTGCCTCAAGATTGGGAAATGATTGAGGGGCTGTGGCTGTGTTTTTCTATTCAAGTTAGACTTTCATTCACTTGGCTTAAAACTCTTCTGCTTACACAGATAAGTAAGAATTTAGTAGACTTCCCATCTATTTTACTTCTAGGTACCCCACGATCAGACCATCCTGATTATTGCTTTGACTCTGCTGTCCATTTACAGCAGCCACATCCACCTTGTCTTTAGAGATTAAGTGCTGCCACTTGGCTCTTACCAACCAATCACCTCCATTGTGTTTAAGGATCCAAGTTTAGTGGTGGCAGTTCCTACAGTAATATCTGACTACAAAGGGCTAATGGAGTTAGACTCACAAATTTATGCTATAGTCCTGGTGAAAGGTGTGTCCTCTGAACATTCCTGGGCTGTGTGAGCAACTCTTCCATGAAAAATTCACTCTAACATTACAGTCTCTCTAACCCTTTGGATCACCTCATCTACATTATACCAGACAATTCTGGTATTCCAACTTCAGGTAATACAGGCCATCTTTTGATCCATGCTTCAACTGACCAGCCAAACAAACTGTTAAATCTCTTTCTAACCCCTCAAGCTGTGATATTGAATAAAGTATTTCTGCTTAGTGGGGCCATACCCATAAATTCAGTCAAACTCAACTTCATGCACCTTTCACTATCATCCCACACCTTTCACCATTCCCATACAAATTCCCCTGATTTCTATCTACATAATTTGAAGAACCGCATAGTTCTTTTGGAGTATAGTGTACCACCCTATGGGTCACACTTTATTCCTCACCTTTTGAGGCCTATCATTACTTCAGTCTAGTTATATGTCTGAAAGAAAAGAGAGGTGGTTGGGGTGGGTCACAAGAGGAGTTAACAGTGTTTTGCAAGACAACCATCTCAGGGCATTCCATTAAGGGTTAATCTGGCACAATAGGATTAACACCTTCAGAATCAGGCTGGATAGGTGATTTCTCAAAGCAGACTAGAAGTGGGGTGGCTGACTACTTGGGTAGACCACTTCAATTTCTCTAACAAAAAAGACTCATCAGAATCTAAAGTTTCAACTCTTCACTGCCCGTGACCCCATTCAAATTTTCAGACTCCCATTCCCCCCGCCCCCATGTCATCACTTTGACAGCAGATACCCTAAAAGTTTGGGAATTTTAGTTATGTTGTAATTCAGCCACTTGCACAATGAGACTCTGGGTCTGGTTTTCAGAAATCTCAGGCTCTGAGCTATGAGAAATCATAGCTACAAGAAAAAAGGGTTTCTTTCAGGGTACACACATGCAAAACTTGAGCTGGAATTTGAAACCTTGAGCTGGCATTTGAAGCCTGAGTACATCCCTCTCTCTAACAGCTGTATCCAGTATGTTTAGGGACAACCAGCCAACATCATTATACTTTTTAAGACCACAGAATTCTGTAAAGATATCAAATATACTGTCAACCAGAGCCACGCATCTTATAGCAGTATCCAAAGGTGATATATTTTGTATATCTCTACTGTCAATTCATCCCAAGGATTATCAGTGCCATGCGATGATTGGAAAGAATCATTGTTGTCTTTTAACCTAATCAGATTAGAGAACTCATTCCAAAAATCCCAGAAGTAATTTAGAGATCTCATCCTTAAGATTTTGTTTCTCAAGAACCACTCTCCCCTCTCAATTCAATATCTATATTAGTCAAATTCTCCAGAGAAATAGAATTGACAGGATATTATAGGAACTGGCTCCTGTAACAAGGGGATTGGCAAATCCAAATTCCATAATGCAGACCACAAATTAGGAATGCCAATGAAGCTTTCATTGAGTTCCCCAGGAGAAGCTAGCTGGTTGAAATACAGATAGGAAGACTCCTTTCTGACTGCCGAAATCATCAGTTCACCTGTTAAAGCCTTCAACTGTGTGGATGAGATTTCTCTCATTGCTGAAGGTAACCTCCTCTGTTGACTGTACATGTAATCAGCCATAGATGCAATCAACTGGCTAATGATTTAAATCCATAAAATACCTCACAGAAACTAACAGGGCAATGCTTGCTTGACCAAACAATTTGACATCTTGACCTGGCCAACCTGACACATCCATGCAACCATCACAGGACAGACCATGCCACTTTCCTTTCTCCAACCAATGTCATCAAGGTACCATAATTTTTAATTTAATCATTTAAAAATATTATCCACTTTAGTCTTTTCTCTCAGCCCAAACGGTGATGCAAAACACCTTCCTGGACTAGAAAGGAGCAATAGCTGTCTTAGACAGTACTGCAGAGAGCAGCATCTTGCTGGCAGGCACACACTCCCTCCTTTTTTGACAAGAAAATTGAATGGAAGGAAGTGAGTAGTTCTGCAATTAAGTGCTTTCAAATAATAATTAAGAGGAGGGAAGCTTCTTCTCCTTGGTTCTATTTCTCTGTGGTCAGGCAGGGTCATTCTTCCATCCTAGGGTTGACCACATCCCTCCTTTACCACAGCTGACAAGCAGTGCAATCACCAATATAAAATCACAAGCAGGCCATACCCTATCTAATCTCCAACACTCTTGGCTTGACACCAGAAAACTGGCATCTTGGCATCACATTTAGCAGCACAACAGCTGATGATTTCACTTTGTCACTAAATCAAGCAGCCATTATTAAATTCTTCATTAAGGTTGCTTCCCCCACCTATCCTGTTTTCATCAAGTCATGATTTCCAATGTCTGAAGCATCGCCTGTTAGAAAGGTGCTTTGGGGAGACACAAGATGAAAAACTACCCTTATTAGTGCCTTGGGGTCTCATTAGTGCTTAAAGCTGCAAATCTTCTAGTTGTTTTATCATACTTAAAGTGGTAATAATAACACCTTTTTCTGTGAAACATTTTAAGATTTCCACAGTAATTTCAAGTGCATTATCTTATCCTCAAATCAAGCTCAAGGTCACTGGACTGGCTTTGATCCTATTATTTTAGCGATGAGGACACAGGGTTTCAAGAGAATTGAAGCAGCTTGCCCAAAATCACCATGGACGGATGGTGCGAAGCTGGCTTAGCAGACAGAGTTCTCACCTGCCATGCTGGGGACCCGGGTTCGATTTCCAGTGCCTGCCCATGTTAAAAAAAAAAAATCACCATGGACCTCAGGAGAGGAGCCTGGGTGGTAGTGTAGGTCTTTCTGACTCATAAACCAGTGTTCTTTCCACTCTTCATGGAGCTCATACCTAGAACAGAATTTGATGAATAGCTGTCCCACCTGTTCATGTCTCGGTATGTATAATACGTATGTCAGAAGGTTGGAAATCAGGAAAGCAATACTAACACGGCTCTGTGCCAGCTGGCTTCTGTACCAGGGCGCCCCCTAGCGGGGCCACAGCAGGGCTTCAGCAGAGCGAAAGTGAGAAAACATTCACAGGAGACAGGGTGGGAAGCTTCTAAGTCTCCAAACCCTGCAGGGAGTATGAACTCCAAATATTTTTCTATCAGGCTTGTAACATGGATCATCATAGAAGACGTGCTGTCTGAACTCTGTTTTAATTTTAACAGCCATGGAAATGCTGGTGAATGACAATGACAGAATCACTGAAAATGAAACACCTAGAGGAAAAATGCACAAACACACTCACACCAAAAACAAATAAAAAAAATACAAACAGAACTATGTTGGAAAAATACCAAAACATCAAAGAGACCAAACATGAGATTGCTATAAACAAGTGTTAGTAAAGTCTTTACCTTCAGAATATTCATTTTTGCTCCTCAACTTTCTGTATACAGTTGTCAATATTCTGATATTTAATCAAGGCTTCTAAACCATAAATGTATTTTTAATTACCTGAGTTCATTTTTTTATATAATTTTATTTAAGAATTGTTTTCCCCTAGATTTAGTTTGGTAACCCCCTATATACACACACATAAAACTGAAAACTTTACTTACTAGTTGTGTGATCATGAGCATGGCACTGTGCCCAGTTTGCCATCCGCAAAATGCACATAATAGCATTACCTTGTATTCTTGTCATAAAGAATAAGTTCTTGTTATAATACTTTATAACTCTAGTATGTGTAAAATGCTTACCACAGTACCTAGCACATACCAAGTATTTTAAAATAAATGAGTGAATGAATGAATGAACAAACAAGTAAATAAATAGATGACAATAAATGGCTGAATTCAGTTAACCGAACAGGCCATGGTCTTCTCTCTACAATACTGAGTAACCCACAGCTGCCCCTCTGCTCTGAACTGCCAGCTCTGTAAAAAAGTCCCCGCATTAAGTGCTTATGAGTGCTCTGATACTTATTCAGCTTTTCAAGTGTTCTCTTCCTAGTGAGATTATATGTTCCTTGATGATACAAAACATATGTTGTATCCCTTTATTTGTCCCAAGTACCTGCTAAATTTCTACATATAGAGCAAATGCTCAACTGAAGTGTATTTAAAAAAAATAAATAAGTGACAGTCTCTCAATTTGTTATTTTGATGTGATAAGGGCCCAAGAACATCCTTTCCCTCATGTCAGAAGCATCACTTTACAACAACAGTAAAACATACATATATATTCACCCTTAGTGACATAAAAGCACAAATTTTTCCCCAGAATGGGAGAAATGTATCAATTTATTACGGATACTTTATTAATTTACTGACCTTTGGGTTGTGTTTTAAATATCTTTAAACATACTCTTTTATTTCACTCTAGTGGCCATACCCTTTGCTTCTCTTGGACCTTGTTTATAGTTGCATATTTGTAACAGGAAAATAGCCGGGTTCAGGGCAGACCTAATCAACGTCTTACTGAGAGTTGGCACTCTTGGCTTTTGCTGTTCTTTCAGCATCATTTCCCTAATTACTGCATAAATTGCCCCAGTTTTTAGAGATTGTCCTATATTTTTCAGAGATTTGTCATAACATTCCTCTAATATTTCTCGGAACTATTGTTTCTCCCCCATTCTCCACGGTATCCTTTGGAAGAGCATCGTCTGGAATGAACTGCAATCTTCAGACTGTTTGTTCAAAGACTCTCCCCCTGAGGAAACAATATGGAAGTCTGCTGGAAGCGAAGCCCCATTGCAATCCACAGCGCCATTTCTGGTTTTAACCTTTCTCAAAACCATCCCTTATGGGTTCTGAGATAAGGCACAATGATCTCTGGGATCTTGAAGGTAAGAACTTCTGGCCCTGCCACTATATATGACAATGTGGAGCAAAAAGTTGGGAAATATTTGAATACTTGAAATAACTGAGATAAGAAGTCTCAAGAATTCAGGCCAAAAAATTGAGTCTTCCTTTTGTTGTTGTTGTTTTTGTTTTGTTTTTAGGATTATTAAGTGTGCGTGTATTTTCTTGATTATCTAGTTAATTGCCTTTGCTTGTTTAATCTATTCCTAGTATTTTTGTTTTTAGTAGATTTCCTAAGAAGTGAAGCCTTTTGGTTGGGGTTAAAGCAAATGTGTATAGTCCGTGTCTATTTTCAAACTTTAAGATATCATTGCCATAATAAAAGAAAAAAAAATAGAAGATGTCATTGCCATAATCTTCTTTCATTACAAAGATTGTCCATACCATTTTAGTAAATGTAATCATAATTAAAACTGAAGCTGCAAATAGCTGATAATTTATATACTATTATTTTTTATGAAAAAGACATACACATACACACACAGGAAAATTATAGGAATAAACAAGCTGCCATTAAGAATTGTTAGGCAACTTCCAGAATATGCTAGAGGATCATAACAATTTCTGATTGTCTTCAACCTCTTCCAAAACATTGATACTGTATGTAATAATCAATGTCCATTAGACAAGCCAAAGACAGTACAAGACAGTCAATGCTTTCCAAATCGCTACTATATTAAGAAATCATTTTACTTCTAGCTGTATAATTGTTTTCTAATGGCTACTAACTAGATTCCAGATAAAGAATTGTTTGCTGTACTAAAGTATAGAGAACTATTTTATGAGTCTAATGAGTACTGTAGAAACAAAATAATCCTTGTAAGCTAACGGACAACCTGCAGGTCAATTCTCAGACTGCGTGGCATCATTATATTTCAGTTGACACAATTTCACTCATGAATAATCCCAATAATTATGAGCCAGTGGGTTTTGACTTCTCAGATACCTGTTTTCATGCCCTAGGGCCTAGACTGAGATCTACTTTCATTCCAAACTTCCTTTCTGGATGATACTGTTATTTATCAAGCTTCCCCACACTCTGTTGATAAAATCGGGTGAGGGATGTGCTGAGTCCTAAGCAGCGTGCTGTCATTCAGGATGGAAATACAGCAGGTAACGGATGGAGGGCTGCAGCACCCTGCTGATGCAGTGTAACAATCCAATTTTTTTTTCATTTTGTGGACCTTCCCTTTCTTTCCAGAAATTATGTTAGACAATCTGAAAGAAAGAAATTTAAACTGTATGGATATCTTCCAAGATATAGCCTGAACACTCAATATAATAAATCACCTATGGCTATTCTATTCTTTTTTTTTAAGAAAAATCACAGACCACACAGAAGAACTCAATATAATGAATCGCCTATGGCTATAGTATTCTTTAAAAAAAAAAAATCGCAGATAACACAGAAGTCATTTTGATATGAATGCCTTACAGCATTCCAATGATTTTTTTCTTTAGGTTTTCCAGAACCTGGGTGCTCTGAAAAAACTGATATTACCTTAGTGTTCCTGAAGATTCTGTGTCTTCCCTAATGGCTTTGAAGTGGTCCAATTCTTTATAACAACCTGAAGCCGACCGACACTCCACTGCAGCAGAAATAGCCCTAATTTTATTCATGCTCAACTTCTCACACACGTGTACAGTTTTCAGTCTCCTGAGGAACATGGAAAACTACTCTGTACACTCAGCATGGGACAGAGCATTGCCAAAGTAACTTCCCACTTAGAAATTACTCATAAGTAACTCGACTCAAATTGACAAATACTTGTTGTTCAGTTGCTGTTGAAAATATAAAACAGGAGGCTTAGCCTTTTGGGAGTTGCTGCTACATAGATCAATCCTTTCACTCTTCTTTAAAAGTCTTCAAAGTTCATAAAAATTTCGCTCTTCCCTTCATACTTGGGAATTTGGAAATACCTATTCCCAAATAAAGGGGGGCATTTTCTTCCACCTTATTTCTGGAATTTCTGTATGTGGTCATCTGTACCTCCCACTTATCATTTCTTTAAAGGAATGCTATGTTAAAAAGTTATTGAAGGCAAAGTACTTTCATGGAACAATGCAAGAGACATGGTCAGAATTATGTTAGATGCATAATATTCTCAAGAGGTCCAGGAGTCTTGGACTGGCAACGTCAGGGCAAGGAAGGAACTACGTACCCCAACAGAAACCACATTGTTAATCTTCTGTTTCTATGGGTGTGGACTTACTTTTAAATAGGACCTTTTGCAGATGTTATTACTAGCTAAGGTGTGGCCAGTTGAATCAAGGTGGGTCTTAATCCATGTGACTGGAGACCTTATAAAGAGAAGTGAGAGAAAGGCATAGGAGGAAACCAAGGTAACCATGTACAAGAGGCTGAGATGCAAGCCAAGGAACCCCAAGGATCATGGCAAGCCAACAGCAGGACGCTACCAACCCTGGGAGAAAGCATGGGCTTTCTGATATCTTTATTTTGTACTTCAAACCTTAAAACAGTAAGGCAATAAATTGCTACTGTTAAACCTAAACCAGATTGCGTCGATAACGATGGCAGCTCTGGCCAACTAAGACAGAAGGTGAGAACACCCGACACACAAACCAGGCGAGGAATGAGAATCAAGGGAATTTGGCACAAGTATATCCACCTAATGGAGCAGCAGTAAGTGGCTATCTAGGGGGCAAAGTCTCTGTAGGAGTCCAGGAAGTCAGATAAGCCTGGAGGGTGCAGGAAGGGGAAAATGGATTCTGCAGAAGGCAGGAGAAGGTTCGGTGACCCCTGGCCTGGACAGAAAAGCAACCGCACACAAGTTTCAAGGCAGGGGCAGGGACAATTCTTACTCACATATCCCACTGATTTGGATTTACAGAAGACACCCAGAGGACACACCTGCTTACTTCCTAGTCCCTGTCACTAGGTACATGCAGGTTTGGGGTGGAAGGGAGTAGAAGGAAATGACTTTATTATTAAAAAAGAACATAGGAGGAGGGAACGCAACTGAATTTTAGATGCATTGTAAATATTTGTATACCTTTTTGTTCTGATAATCTATATCTTCTTGTTTTACCTGATCATTTCCAATCATTGGAACAGAAGTCTCACATATTAATCCATAGGTCCTAAATGATATTTCTACCAGATACAGTTTCTCCATTTCAATTTCTCATAAACATACTAAGTCAATACTAAAGATTTTGTGTAGGTTTGACAAGCAATATTTTTGTATACCAATGAATAAACCACCTCCCATTGCAGATTTCCAGGGAGATAACACTAATTGCTTATAGCCCGTCTTTTAAATGGAAGCATAAGACAAAACAACCAAAAACTCAGTGTTTTTAGTAAATCCAGAATACAAGTGGGATATTAGTAAATTCCATATAAGTGAGGATCATAGCTGATTTTCATCTTAACTGGATTTTTATAAATCAGAGTGAATCAGTTCACTTTCGGAAATAAATTAAATAAGTCTGAGTACTATGTATGCCACTCAATGCAATTCCCCTCCCTAATAGTATCTCTAACCAACTTCAAAAGATATTTAAAGATAAAATTTACACAATTCCCATTTCATCATAGCTTAATAAACAAAAGTTATAATCTAACTGAAATATGGAATATTAAGTTTTTGCTCAAATAAAAATTTTCAGTTTTGTTATGCACTATCATTGGTTCACATACCCCAAAAATATACTCCTCAGATGGGGGGGGAAATCATGTTTTAAAAAGAATCTGTGGTCAAAGAGTTCAACTTCACAGTCCTTTAAATTTTGCTGCCTGATAAAAAGTAGATTAAGATCTCTAAACTAACCAAAGTCTGTACAAAAACAAAAAGCTTCTCTTCACCTGCAATGGCGTCCTCTTTCTGTGAGTTTCTTAGTTTTATGATTCTTCAGGTAGTAGTTTTTATCTTTATATTTACTTTAAAAATAATCAGAGTAGTGCCTGCCCATGCAAAAAAAGAAAACAAAACAAAACAAAAAAAAAACAAAAAAGAAAATAATAATCAGAGTAGACCTCAACCTAGAATTGGAAGCAATGACTAATAAAGGATAAAAACTATTTTAAAAATATTAATTTACATACTGAAGTCCAAAAACTGACGAATCTACATGTTAAGATGTCGCAGTAACTGTGGACGTCTTTTACAATTGCTCCAGAGATGGTTTAAACTAACCACATGCATCAAAAGGCACCAATCACACAACTAAAAAGACACCAATGTTGTAATGTCCAACTTTGCGTGATTCACAGATCTGGGAGCATTTCAAAGTCCCATGAAATCCATGTAATTTTGAACTTAATTGAAACTACCTCACACAAAAGCCTTGCCTAATTTCTTATTTCTTTCAGTCTGAGAAAATAATTCTGATGGAGGAAATAGGAACACATTATCTGCTTTCTCTTATAAGAATAAAGATGGAAGAAGAATATTATTTCTTCTCCATTAAATAACAAGAGCTGAAAAAGTCTACCAACTGACATATCTGAACGTTTTCCACATTCTTCCATAAGATGAAAAATCACATCAGACAGGAAACATATCCTTTAAATTAATGACAGGTATAGAACAAGCAGCCCAGTCAGCTGTCATTTGCAGCATCAGTAGGGATGCTCAGTGACACAGGGTACAACTCTTCCTTTTCCCTGAAGTGACACAAAACATATTATTCCTTCACCTACACGTCACCACGCAGAAAAGTTCCCCTGCAATAACCATTCGATGTTGGTTTAAGACCAGGGTATCCTTAAAAATAAAATTTTTAAAATGTTGCTTTCAGTTTTGTTATGCACTATCATTGGTTCACATGCCCCAACAATGTACTTCTCAGATGGTAAAAAAAACGCATGTCAAAGAGAACTTGTGGTCAAAAGATGCAATTCCACAGCGCTTTAAATTTGCTACCTGATGAAAAGTAGATTAAGATCTCTAAAAACTCACACAAACCTTAAAGAAACCAAAACAACCCTCTATTCAAGATCAAAGAGAGAAATGATGGTGATGCTGATGACAAGGACCGGGCAATACGATGATGGAGGCAGCAATGAGGTTTACGAATGTCATTTTAGAATTTCTTTAGAAGGGAGGAGAGAAAGTCGTCTCCATTCTCACACTCATTTCTCTGCAAACCAGTAAACTTCTTCCGGAGGTGGTTTGAAAGCTTTATTTAGGAGTTGGGTGATTTAAATTGCAGAGCAACAGTAGGTCTCCAAAAGCACTTAAAGCTGCAGTAGAAACAGGAGCTAGTGAAGTCAGAGTTTTAAAGGTAAAAATTAAAAGCCCCACCCTCCCAGGTTGCCCCCCACACTCTCGTGTCTTAGTTCCGGTTTCTCTTTTCTCCTACCCACATAAACAGAAACATCGGAGCTGTTAAACTGTGACACTACTCAGGGTGAATTCTGGAAAATGGGAGCATAAAAGGCTCACTGGCACAAGACTGGATTTAGGATTTACCTGCTTTGATCCCAGTTGGCAGCAAAAAGGACTAGAATCTTCCTGCCGTAGTGGTCCAGATTGGCCAGGCCCCCGGGGAAGCCGTCCTTCAGAGCCTGCTTGATGCCAGGGTCAGTGGCCTTGAAGCTTTTGAACATGTCCAAGTTCTGCTGCCTGTACTCAAAGTACTGAGCCAGGAGGCGGAAGGCCTCAAAGTGATGGAACTTCCTGGCGCGCAAGAAGCGGAGGATGAAGGCATCGTCTGTGCGCAGGAAGCCAATATCGGGCCTGGTGATGACCATATCCCTCACCTCCTGGATATCCTGGTGCAACGTGTCAGGGTTCTCATTGAGCTCCAGGCGAGCTTTCTCCAGGCTCTCAGGAGAGAGGCCAGCTTGTAAATGAGTCATGTTCCTGCTGGTTCCTGAGCCTTCCCTCCTTCTTGCTGATCGTCCCACAACAGACCTGGCCACCAGCGCACCCTGGCCCCCCGGACCTTCCTCCTGCCTGCTTCCTCTCCCTTCCAGGAGATGATGTGTCCTGCTGGCCAATCCGGCACCCTGTTGCTCCTGCTCTCCCCCCACTCTTCTTTGGGGAATCTCAACTTCTCCCACCACCCTCTAAAATACAACACCCCTCTTTGGCTGAGTCTTCCCTTTCCCTGAAAGGAATGTGGACCTCTGGCGGGCCCAGCGCTCCTCTTGTCCTTTCTCCGAAGAAAACACGCTTAATCCCACCCAGCACCAGTAGTGGTGATCTTGGTGCGCCGTCCTCTCTTCTCTACCACGATGGAACAAAAACAACCCCCACGCACATCTCGGCCCCAGCCCTGAGCTGCTGCTGCGGTCCCTACCGAAGGATGCGCCTGCCAGAAATAACGGTGGGAATTAATAATGAGGTGGCTTCTCAGCGCTGAGCTCCAGGGCGGGGAGAGAGCGTCTTCGCCAGCAACAAAAAGAGAGAAAGAGAAAAAGGGGTGAAAAAGAGCTCATTTCTCCCTCTGCTTATTCAAAGATGCTATTTTTAAAAAGACCTTTTTGTGGGCTTCATGTGAAATTATCACGATCCAAATAGGTGGGGACTCTGCCGATAGTTCCCCATCCCTCCTCCCCTCTTAGGTCCACCGTGATCTCATAAGGCACCAGCAGGGTTTTCGGTAGCGTGGGTACCAGCGTGCGCCCCCCACCCCACCCCAAATCCACCCCCAACTTCTTCCTCTAGCCTTTTATTTCAGCGGACTGGCCGCAGGGGGGAAAGGGCGGAATCTCTGCGGAGAACGTGCATTGCAAAAGCAATTGGGGGGCGGGCAGGGGGGACGAGGAGTTGCAGAATAGAATTAAAATGTCTCTATCTTTTCTGTGAAACCCCAAAGCAGGAGAGAAGAGAGAGCAGCCGGCTCCTACCAGCAAGCCCGGAGGCGGGGCGCTAGGCACTGCGGCACTCCCCGGCAGCCATCCGCGCGGTTCAGCAGCAGCAACTCCTCCCGGGGCGACGGAGCGCGCAGGAAGGGGGGGGCGGCCGAGGGGACGCGGGCCGGAGGCGCACTCGGCGACCGCCGCGGCCACATCGTCGGCCGGCAGCCCGCCGCCCCTCCCGGCGGGCGGGGCGGGGGCGCACGGGGGGCCCCCAGCTAGGGCCACGGCTGCCGCGGGTCCTCGCCGGGCCCCGCCGTCCTCGCCTCCAGCAGCGCAGAAGGGCGGGAGCGGGACCTCGGCGCCGGGAGGCGGGAGGCCACGCCGCGGGGGTGGGGGCGGGGGGCGCCGCCTTTGTGCGCGCGGGGCCGCGGGGACTCGGCGGCGGCGGCGGTGGCTGCTGCTGCCGGGGAAAGAGGACCCGGCTCGGCCCGGTTATCCCAGCACAGATCCCGCTGCGACGTAAGCGCCTGCTCGGCTCGCGCACGCTGCCCGCCCCGCTCCCCCGGGCTCCGCTGGGACAGCGTTTTCGGGGGCACCCAGACGGCCCGAGCCCCAAGTTTAGCCTGCGTCGGGTCCCGCGTCCCCAGCGGGCTCCAGGGCTGCGTCTCCCGGCGGGGCAGACCCCACCCCCCCAGACCCCCTCACTCTTTGTGCGCGGGACCCCGGCAGCAGCCGAGCGGCTGCCAATTCGTAAGGACAAATGTCCCCCAGTCCCAGTAGGAGGTGGTTTCCATGTGCAAGGAGTGGGGAGTCACTGTTGGTGACAGAAATGTTTAATTTAGGAAGGAGAACCAGAGTGGTTTCAAAGCATTGTGCCGCTGCTTAAACCTCCAGAGGAACTTACCCGAATTGTATTTCAACTATGAGCCCTCGTTGCTTAACGTCTATTGAAGAGGATGGAAATGAGCTCGGGGGCGGGGCGGGGGCGGATTATGGTGCTTAGAGAAGGAAGACTAGGCACTACTTGACTCATTTCCCATCCCATAATATTCCGGAGACACAGGATCTGTACCTGAGTGTACTGCATCTGTGCACTAGGGTCATCCTCAGAGCAGGAGGCTCTGAGCTGAAGAGTTGTCTTATCTGAGAACAAGAAGTGATTTCCACTCTCAAAGGGCAACTTATGTTACTGAACCTGTCACTAAGAGCCACTTTTAGTTTACAGACTACCGAATGGGAGCCTGAGTTCAAGTTAGCTCCGCGTCACAAAAATTACTGCGCTTTACCTTATTCTGTGGCTAAGAAGTGGTCTTGAAGATGAGCAAATATTGTCGTGTTCTGATACCAATTTTAACCATGAGAGCACAAGGACATGCTTCCCCCTCATGACAGAAAGACAGAAAAGAGGGTTGCATTGCAGACCTATACCATTATATATGAATTGTATTAACTGTAATTAATTATTAATTAAATTAATGCACAGTAATTTAGGAACCAGAGTAAGAGAATAAATTAGACCCATACATACATATATAATCACTATTCTCAGGGAATTTACATTTTGAATGGGAGAGGCAGAAAATAAAGTGTGTGTGTGTGTAATTAAGGTCCTTTTAGGACTTTATATGATTATGCCCCTCAATAGCACTCTGAGTGCAATATAAACTGTTAAATATTTTTGTTCTCATTTCAGATATTTTTGAAACATTTAGTTTTGGTCAATATTCTAGACAGTTGAAGAAAGTTCTTATATCATCATATCAACTATGTTAAAAGGTTTTAGCAATTGTCGATTGCCCTAGCTTTGACAAATGTTACAGATTGGTTGGCTTAAATAATAGAAATGTATTGTCTCACAGTTTTGAAACCTGGAAGTTCAACAGCAAGGTACTGGCAGGGCGTGCATCTCCCGGAGTCTGTACCATTCTGACAATCCTGACGAGGTGCTCTCATTCTCTCCCTGGATCTGCTGACTTCTGGCTCCTGCTGACCAACTCTGTGAATTTCTTTTGCTTATAGGAACTACAGTCATATGGCTTGAAACCCAATTTGGCTTCAACTCAGTAGGATTTTTGAAGATCCTGTTCACAAATAAGTCCACATTCTGACTCTGCTTAACATTTTCAAAGATACAACTTACAAATGGTTTCATACCCATAGGAACATAGATTAAGGCTTGAACATGTCTTTTGGGGAATATGTGGTTCAACCCCAATAACTGAGAGACAATTCTCCATGAGTATCTTGTGTTTCTGCAGATCTTTTGAACAAGACATTAGCTGCCCTTTGATTCCCAACTATCTGCTTTAAGGATGTTTGATAAACAGTCTTGAAAGAGTCTTGGAAGCCAGATACAGTAGCTCTTCTGGAACCAGGGGTAGGTTTATTTACAACTCCTGAAGATAGAGATAGGATCTCCTTCTGGAGCAATGGACAGGTGGGCACATTTGAGTTCCCGGAGCTCCTCCCCTGTAATGTCTCTGCCTGTGTGAGCAGGTATCCCTTGTCCCCCTTCTTCTAGCCTCGTGGGAATTGGGACTCAGAAACGAGTAAAAATATGCTGATGCTCATCGTACTTCTGGGCCTGAGGTTAAAATCCACTGTCTCAAATCCAGGAGTTTCTCGTCTTCTACCAGCATTCACTAAGCAGTGCAGGCTAACATGTTACCTTGACAGTAGGGCTCAATCTCAGATCCTTCATGGTACTTACCAACCAATTGCTTAATTTTATTCTCCAAGATTATAAATATCAGACTATTTTTAGAAAGAATTTATCAAATAAAATTAAATTTCTTGGTCCCTGGTATAAGGAAACTTATATTTCATGGCATTTTATTATTTATTACTTACCAATAATAAAGAGAATTACTTCAAATAAGTTTCATTTTAATATATTAACATATGATGTAAATTATTAATATATGATACAAATGGCCTTTTTTATGCAGGATTATTAGAGCAAGTCCATCATATGGATATGATCATATTTTTCATTACAGTTACAAACTATTGTTTCCTTCCTTCAATGACTGTACTATCATTCTCTCCGTACGTTTTACATTTGAAGTCAGTTCTGAAACCAAAATAAATATGCGAAGCCATTCTAAAAATCAAGTAACATGTTTATCCAGATGACATCAGAACATTTGATTCTCATTCAGTATTAATTTACTTTGCCAAATGAATGCAAAGTAATGTAAGAACTAGAATATGAGAATTAATTAACTCAACAAAATGATTAATTAAAGCATTATTGGAGAAATAATTAAATCAAGGATTTCAGGTGCTTTCAAGGAGCACAAAAGGAAAGCTTGGTTTATTGCTGTAAGTAAAACAGATAGAGTAATTTATGTTTTAAAACATATTCCCCTGTTTCTGTTAAATAAAATACACATACTGAAAGTGGCACAGAGCACAGAGCAAAGATGGACAGTTCAATGGTATATACAAGGCCACTGTGTAAATATCCAGTGAGGTTAAGAAAAAGAACATTGCCAGTGGCCAGGTAATCCCCTTCACATCCTCTCCTAACCACTAAACTCTCTCCTGCCCCACAAAGAAAGTCAGACTCTCTTTACTTTGAAAGTAATCACTTCCTTGTTTTTGTTTTTTTGCATGGGCAGGCACTGGGAATTGAATGTGACTCTCTGGCACGGCAGCCAGGAATTCTGCCCCTGAACCACCGTCACAGGCCCTTCCTTGCTTTTTTTTTTTAATTTCACAAACCACCTATGTACTACAATTTTATTTCTTGATTGGTCTCTTTCATTCAGCATTATGTTTGTGATTCACCTATGTTGCCCCACATAATTAGTTCATTCAAACTTATCAATGATGAAATTCCACTGTATGAACATATTGGGATGCATTTCCCTATTCCAGTGCTGATGGAAATTTGGGCTGTTTTCAGTTTGAGGCAATTATGGATCATGCTGCTATGAACATCCTGGTACATGCCCCTGGTCATGGTAATGGCCATACCTCAGAATGAAATTGTTGGATCCTACTATGTGAATATCTTCAAATTTAGTAAATAATCCACTTATTTTCCAAATGGCTGTACCAATTCACTCTGTTATGGATTGGATTGTGGCCTCCAAAGGATATTAGATGTTCTGATCCCCAGTACTTCAGAATGTGATCTTATTTAGAAATAGTGCCATTACAGATGGAATTAGGCAAGTTAAAATGGGGTCATACTGGGTAGGGTGAGCCCTTAATCCATTATGACTGGGGTCCTTATAAGAAAAAGAAACCTGGACACATACAGAAGAGAGAACACCATGTGACCACTAAGGCAGAAGCCAGGAGAGAGGAAACAGATTCTTCCCCCACAGACTTCAGGGAAAACCAACAATTTCATTTCAGACTTCTAACATCCAGAGCTGTAAGACAATTAATTTCTGGTATTTTAAGCTACCCAGTCTGTGGAACTTTGTTATGGCACCTCTAGGGAAATAGGACACCCGCACCCCAATAATATATGAGGGTTCTCAATGTGCCAGTTTGCCATACTTCTTATTATTTTCCATCATTTTAAGTTTAGCCCTCATTTTAAGTTTTGCCTTTCTGATTTTGAGCAGGACCTTGGTATGCATTTCTTGCTAAATGTTTTGCCTTTTTGTATAGAGGGTGATTTGCCAAACGTATTGTGGGAGTACTTTATATATTCTGAATATAAGCCCTTTGTGGGTTAGATGTGTTGCAATATCGTTTACCAAACCATGACTGGTCTTTTCACTCTCTTAATGAGTCTTTTGATAAACATAATTTTAAATTTTAACGTAGATAAATTTTTACCTATGAATAGTGCATTCTGGTTCTCATTTAAGAATATCCTAGGGTCACTCAGATATTCTTCAGCATTATCTTCTGAAAGATTTCATTGTTTTTACCTTTCGCATTTAGACCTGCAATTCACTTGGGACTGAGCTTGGTGTACAATGTGAGGGAAGGGTTGAGTTTTTGTGTTGTTTGTTTCTTTAATGAATACCACATTGACTCAATACCGTTTACTGAAACTATTTATCGAAAAGAACATCTTTTTTTCCCATTTCACAGCCGTGCTGCTATTGTCATAAATTGTCTATATGTATGGATTTTATTTCGATATAAATTTTAAACCCAACGAGATATGACTGTTGTTTTAAACAATACATATTCTTCTAGATCAGTGGTTCTCTCAGGGTGGGCCCCAGACCTACAGCATTAGCATCTCCTGGAAACTTGTAAGAAATGTAAATTCCTACCCCTGACATACTGAATCAGAAGTGTCTCAGTGGGACCCAGCTTGTTTCCTGGCAAGATTTTCAGGTGATTCCAATTTACACTAAAGTCTGAGAACCTTTCTAGGTTTATCCACACATTTATCCTTTTCATTCTTCTTCATTCCTTTTTGCATCTCTGAGATTTCATATGGAATTGTGTTTTTTTTTTGCCTGAAGAACATCCTTCTTCTTTTAATACAGATCTGAGAGTCATAAATTATTTGTTTTCTTTGCCGGAAAGTAACTTTGTTTTACTTTCATTCTCAAATAATAATTTTGCTAAGTATAGAATTCCAGACTAGCAGCTATTTTCTTTCAGCATTTTAAACATGTTATTCCACTTTTTCTGGCTTGTAATATTACTGTTGTAAAGTTAGCTGTCAGTTTTGCTGTACCTTTGAAAGTGACCTGTTTCTTTCTAGCTGATTTTATTGTCTCTTCTGTCTCCTTTTCAACAATTTGCTCCTGATCAATTTGCTTCCTCCCCTGCTTCTTGAATGTTAGGTAGTTTACCACTTTACTGTTTCCTCTATATCTCTTACAGAATGGTCATTATTCTCCATCATTTGTTCTCTCATGTTTATTTTCAATACTTTCTGTCTAATCTGCTTTCAGTTCATTGAATCAACTTTCATTGTATTCTGACCTGCTGGTTCACTAATTCATTGAATCCTTAATTTTGATTAGTGTATTTTCTAGTTCTGATTTTCATTTAATACATACATACATACACATACATATCATTTAGGTTCAAATTTCAATCTTATTTTTTATCTCATTATACATAATAGATATATTATTTTTAAAGTATTTGATAGCCCCAATAACTGCTTTATTATATATTATTTTATCTATGATTTTTATCAGTTTTCATACATATTGTATCTTCTTGTTATATTTATTGTATACTTGTCATCAAATTTATGAAATTACTTATAGAAATAAATTGTAGCCTAGAATGCTATTATCTTCCTCCAAAGAGGTTTTACTTGGGCTTGTATAAGTTACCTGGGAATATAAACAGTTTGGGACAACTGGGCACTAGGTGTCCAGATCATCTTCATCTTATTTTGGGGAATGAGATTTTTCAAGCTGAGCTGCCATCTTTGTGAGGCCATGTATACTTCTAGAATACTTCTGCTTGGTGGACCTGGGTTCAAATGCCTGCTTCTGTAAAACTTTGACACTGTTGAAAGTACTGGTAGACTTTTCAAATTTTCAGCTGTTCTTTTTTCGACTATAAAATAGCCCCAAAGAAAAATTAGCCCCAAACACTGGGCTTGGTTCCTCTGACCTCCCTCCAATCCTAATTTTTTGGCTATCTGATATCTTTCAGCAGGGTTTTCTTTTGTTTATTGTCACTTCTACATGTTCTCAGCAGGAGGTTGATCCCCAAATTACCTAAACTGGTTCTTTTTTCCTTAAAAGATTACAGAATAACTTGATCAGTTTCCAAGTCTTCTTATTATTGATAGATAATTTTTTTAATGTTGATCATAATTTTATATCTATATTCATAATTTTACATATTTTACATCTATATCCATATATCCATATTTTTATAATTAGGAAATATGTAGTAACTGTTTTACTAGCAGAAACTATGCCTACATTACTAAATCATTACCAGGAGCTCACATGTTCATGAGAAAAGCAAACAATTACTTAAACTTTAGAATATGTTCTGAATTTTCCTTTTAGTTTTTATTTCTCTGGTACTTACTTATTTTGTCATTTGCAAGTATCACTAGCAGACAAATGATAGCTGATCCCAAAGTAGGATAAAAGAGTGTATAGGCTTAAATTTAATTTTAATTAGATTAAAATTTAAAATTTTGAAACTTTTTTTTTTTTTTTTTAGAGAAAGGGAGGAAGGGAAGGAAAGACAGAGAAGGAAGGAAGGATGGAAGGAAGGGAAACATCTTTAAACATTTTCTTGTTTTATTATATTTTGTTTGTTTGTTTGTTTTTTACATGGGCTGGGGCCGGGAATCGAACCGGGGTCCTCCGGCATGGCAGGCAAGCACTCTTGCCCGCTGAGCCACCGCGGCCCGCCCTAAAATTTTGAAACTTTTTATTTTGAGATTCACATGCAGTTTTATGAACTAATACAGAAAGATCTCATATACCCTTTTCTCAATTTCCCTCAATGGTAACATTTCACAAAAACTATAATATAAATATCACAGTCAGGATATTGATAATGGTACTGTCAAGATACAAAACATTTCCATCACCACAAGGATTCCTTTTTATAGCCACACCGACTTCCTGTGAACTCTATTTAACCTTCAGACCCCACAAAACCAGCAACCCTACTATATCTAAGTGCATCAAAGACTTCAGAGCCTTTTTCCATCCACAATTAATAAGTAGTAACCTCCCAAACACAAGCAAACATTAAGTGAATGTTGAAATAATGACTTGGCAGTATCCACTGTCATAATAATAGTTTAGAATTTCCATTACCATAGTTAATGAACAAAATTATTTCCTACAGGAAACTGCTTCAGTTTTTTCCTTCTTTTTTTCATGTCTTGGTAGTCTACAGATAAGTTAAAAAATTCAAATAAGGGTATTGCCTCTTAAGACATCGTACGGAATAAGCTTTGCAGAAGTAGTTGATAAATTCTCATTTCATGCTAGTGTTGTGTTACCAATAATATCACAGCTTCACAGAAACCAGGCAAAGGAAATTGATCCAGCTCCTTGCAATACAAATGCTTCACAGAGAACCCACTGGATGTAGTAAAAGTGATTGCTTCCATCTCTTTCTGAAAAGTAAATGTAATCAGAGTTGTTTGTATTAACTCTATTAGTCTGACTAGTTTTATTTAAAAATATAATATACATCATATGTATTTCAATATTATTTCATTTCACAGATCTATATTATCTTAAGTCACTGTTTTAGTTATTTCACTTTGCAAAGTTACTCTATACCTTTTAATAAAGGCTTTCCTAAGAGTATAATTTGCCTGGGTCACATGATTCCATGTATTACGAATCCCAACCTAGATATATGAGTGAAATCAGATAAAAATAATCCTCAAGGGCCATCTCTGGTAAAACATCCCCTGACAGGTTTGAGAGACGTGTGTGTGTGTGTGTGTGTGTGAGAGAGAGAGAGAGAGAATGCATAAAAGCATTAATAAAGGTCTAGATATTTGTATTTGAGCCTTAACTACTTTTAACATGATTATCGGCTGTATGCTCACTCTGTAGGTGAGATCTTGGTATAAGCAACGCTGGCTCCATAAAGTGTGTTCCCCAATTTACAATGGCAGTGAATCTGTCATGAGAAAGAAGATACTTCAATAGATAAGCATGGGAAAAATGGTTATTTTGCTAGATTTCCCAGAGCTGTCCTTTCTTAAATGAATACAGTTGTCTCCAGGCTTGTCAGTGTCAGAGAACATGCCTGTGACTAAATGTCACCCTGTCGGTGATAGCTCATCAGTGGATAAGAACAAATTCAGTTCTGCTTCATTGCTCTTGTTTTGAGGCATATAATTTCCATTCTAAGTTCTTTTCATGCCAACTGCTCAAATTTGAATCTTTCGTTTTTGCAGGAGTGATTTTCTTCTCAAAAATATTCACAATCTTGTTACTAACCCATGTGCTAATTATCATCTAATAGGACCTGGGTTTCTTGTAATGGAACATAATCAGCTAACCTTCGTGAGAGTTAGAAGCAGATTTTCTATAACAAGCACACGGAAAACATACATACATTTGCCCTGCATCGTAGCCCCCCTGCCAGCACATACTAAGTCTTCAAAAAGACCAATAGTGAGAAAAGGGAAGAAATGTAAAACTTTTGAAGTGTGAAAAATGTCCTTGTGTCCTGGCTATAAGCCATGCTTTTCAAGTGCAAATAGACCGTATAACTTGCAAGTGTAATACCAAAGATTCTGGAAAGCAGTTGTTTCTAACATTTGATTCAATGTGATATAAATTGGTTTTCTATAATTCCCTTTGCTGTTGAGTTAAATTGTGCTTTGAAAGTGTTTCCATTAGATTCCCACAAGTGCACTTCCTCTCTGGCTGCAGTTACAGATATTTCCACACCTCTCCAAAACTGTTTACCTGCTAGTTTATGGAAGAGTATTTTGTAAAAGAAGAAAGTTTTGAGATTGATCCAGCTGGATATGCATTGATGGATTATTAAGATTATATTTGTAATGATCGAAAGAGTGCTTTAAGAAATTATTCTAGCAAGACATGAATTGATTCACTTGAATTTTAAATAAAATGCTGTCTAAAGATGCAAACAGAGTTTCAGTCCTTTGCGAGTTCATCTGTTCTCTCACCAAATATTTATTGAGAACCCACTGCAATCTAGGCCCTGTGCTAAGCACCTGTCTTTGTCTGCCTCATTTTCAGCTCACACTGAGAAAGATACTGCAGATAAATTATCTAAACTATGAGAGACTGGTTTTAAAAAGTCCTTATTTTTAGGGTGAGACTATTTTGGCTGTGCTTTTGAGCGTAAGAAGGACACAAATCTATGAATTCAAACAGAATTCTTTGAAGATAACAGTGGCAACTGATGATACTGAAGCTTCTCAAATTGATGCTGCAACCAAAAATGTATCAAGTTAGCTTCCCTTTAGGATCAGCTCAGTTTTTCCCAACCAGATGGCAACATCCACAAGGACTCAGTCCCATAGGTCCATGGGCAAAATAGGCCTCTGGGGTATGTACAGTCTTTGGAAAGTGTGCCTTACCTAGTGTTCTTTGACTTAAAAAAAGTATATTAGAGGAGGTGCGAGCATAGTTCAGTGACAGAATTCCCACCTGCCATGCGGGAGACCTGGGTTCGGTTCCCAGCCTATGCACTTTCCAAACAAACAAAAAACAAAGAAACCAGCAAAAACAAACAAAAAATTCAACAAAAATGGTGCTGCAATAACGGGATTCTCACATGGACAAAGAATCTAATGCAACCCCGCCATACAGCATGCAAAAAAAAAAGCATATTAGAAAGGAAGTGTGAGTCATAAGAATGCAACCTGGAATCTCACTCTCAGTTATACTTGTAAAGGTAAATAATTTCCAAATTTTAGCACCACAGGTGTGAGTGGTAACAAATTACCTCTGGTAACCTCATGTGCCCATCCCTGTACTCAATACCTATCGCCCTTAGCTTCATCAACTGAACTGAAGTTCAGCAAGTTTCTGTAGGAATAATTAGACATCTTTGACAGCAGGACTTTCAAGGGCAGTTTTTCTTTAGCTGTATCAGCTGCTCCCTTATTTTCCCTGCCCCTGATTGCTGCAGCTCCTCACAACTGAATCCAATGTTGGCTACATGTGACAATTCTGACCCTATCTCAGTTTCCCAGGCCAACTGAAACAAAAGTAAGATATATACAAAAGATCCCAAATTCAAATATCATTGGGTGCTCAGAAGCAGTCTTAAATGCTGCTTAAATGTGAAGTCACCTGTGTTAGGCCTCAGGGTGTGTTGGTGATTGTGGTATCTAAAGAACATACTCATCTCAAGTTGCCCTGATGTGTTTTCACACGTTACCTAGTGTGCTGTGCTGTCTTTCTACTTTTATTTCATTTCCAACCCTCAATGTTAACTAATATTCTCTGCCTAAGTTCATTTTTGTTTTGTTTATTTTTTTGTATTTAGCAGTTATTACAGTTCTATAATTAATTTAACAATCCTTGTAGCAATTGAAAAACCAACATATATAATTAATACTTTATGCAAAAAATTTCAGCTTTGCAAAGCAGCAGTGTATGGTTTCCTGTTACGAGCATAAGGCATCACCACATAGCTCCACTGTACAGCTAAAAAAGAGTCTATACACAATATATAGAAGACAACCTGAAATGAGGCCCTTTTAGCTGATCAACTTCCTAGCATATAGTAAATTTTAAATGGTTATACTACTTTTTTTTTGGCATGGGCAGGCACCAGGAATCAAATCTGGGTCTCCAGCATGGCAGGTGAGAACTCTGCCTGCTGAGCAACCATGGCCTGCCCAGTTATAATACATTTTGGTTCAAAATGTCTTCTAAAATATTTTCGATTCTAGAGAAAAATTAAGAAAGGGGAAAATTCACCCATGGAATTTTGAGTTCATTTTTGGTTCTTTTTCAATTCTCTCATAAAAATCAAAACTAGAGAGTGTTCATTTATTCACAACCCTTAACAGTGACTTTAATTCTCTGCCCTAGCTACTTCTCATTTATACTTGAAAGCTGAAAATTTGTGAACCACCAAGTTGTGCTGCCCTACTCACCTCCCCCATACCTCAGACATTTTAGCTGCCACACTTCCTGGGACACAGTGTTCCAGAAGCTGGGAGTAGCCCTGACGTTTGTATAATCCCTAAATCACAGCACCTCAGAATTCCCGACTCCCAGTCCATGGGATTGAGTTATAGAAGCCTACTCTAGACACTCCTACCAATGAGACATCTAGGAGTATGCTTTGCTTATTCTGGTTCCTCTCCCTGTAGCTTGAACCCTTGCCTTGTATCTAAAATCAGGCACCAGACATTTATAAACAAATTCCCCAGAGGCCAACCACCAGCTCTCTGAGTTCTGAAGGTTCTCCACCCTCCTGAGGGCTGGAGGCTGTGCCCTGTGTACATGAACATGCACCAAGTCCCCAGGTACCTACTGCTTCCAGAATCATGGTTCAAGCAGGTCTCTCCTCTAACACCATGCCAGAATGACGTAGCCCCTCTGTATCAGCACCTGGAGCCCAGTAGCATCTCAAGGAGCACATTTTCTGCCTCTGTCTTTCTACCTTTATCCAGCAAATATTGCCCCTGAGTCCACCTAAATTGCAATTCAAGAAGAAATGTACCTTAAATAGAGCACAATAGGTGTTCATGTTTCCAGCCACAGGGTTATCTCATTTCAAGGAGTAATGGTGAGTCTGGTACTGATGATCAGGTCCATAGTCAGGATACTCTATCTTGTAAAAGTAGAGATCAACTTGGTCAATTGCTTGATTGCAAGGGGTAAATACATATATACTGTATAAATACTTCACTATACCTGAGGAATTACTTCTTGCTCACTAGGTCCAATCAACATAATGTCATCAATATAACGGACCAGTGTGATGTCTTATGGAAGGGAATAATGATCAAGGTCCCTGTGGACAATATGATGACATAGGGCTGGAGAGTTGGCATACCCCTGAGGTAAGACTGTGAAGGTATACTGCTGCCCTTGCCAGCTGAAAGAAAACTGTTTCTGGTTTGGTAACAGCTATTGAGAAAAAAGCATTTGCCAGCTCTGTAGCTGCATACCAGGTATCGGGGGATGTGCTGATATGCTCAAGCAATGATACCACATCTAGAATAGCAACTGCAATTGGAGTTAAATTTACAATAATCCACTGTCATCCTCAAAAAAACATCTGTTTTCTACACAGGTCAAATAGGAGAGTTGAATGGGAATGTGGCACTAATTGCATCCTTCAAGTCCTTAACAGTGGCACTAATCTCTGCAATCCTTCCAGGAATCTGGTATTGCTTCTGATTCTCTATTTTGCTAGGCAGGAGCAGTTCTAGTGACTTCTGTTTGTCTTTTCCTACCATAATAACCCTCACTCCACAGGTTAAGGAACCAAGGTGGGGATTCTTTAAGTTTCTCTATTCCAATCATGCATTCCAGAACTGGGAAAACAACTACAGAATGCATCCAGGGATGCACTGGACCCACTGTAAGATGGACATGAGTTAAAACTCCATCAATCACCTGACCTCCATAAATGCCCTCTCTGACTGGCAATCATAGTGACATTTTGGGTCTCCTGGAATTAATGTCACTTCTGAGCTAGCGTCTAATAACCCCCAAAATATCTGATCATTTCCTTTTTGCCAATGCACAGCTACTCTGATAAAAGACTGTGCATCTCCTTAGGTAAGGCTGTAAACTAAGGCTGTAAACAGATAGTTTATAGATAGTTCATCTATAAACTATCTGAAGCCTGGGAATTGATTAAGGGGACTGACTCCTTGTTTTTCTCATTCAAGTTAGACTTTTTTTTTTTTTTACATGGGCAGGCACCAGGAATCAAACCCAGGTCCTCTGGCATGGCAGGCAAGCATTCTTGCCTGCTGAGCCACCGTGGCCTGCCCTCAAGTTAGACTTTTGATCGCTTGACCTAAAACCCTTCTGCTTAACAGCTCAAACAAAAGTTTAGTAGACTGCCCACCTATTTTACTTCTAGATAACCCATGATCTACAGGCCAATGCCATAGGTGTCTGCAAGTCAGAGTATTTTGGCTGTTGCTTTGAGTCTGTGGTCCATTACTGTAGCCACGCCCACCTTGCCTTTGACAGTTAAGTGCTGCCACGTGGTTCCCGCCAACCCAGGATCTGTTCAACCACATCGTGTTTAAGAATTCCAGCTTGACAGAAGCTCCCACAGTAATATCTGACCTACAGAAAAGGGAGACTACAGAGGTCTTCAGGGTTGATGGAGATGATCTTACAAATTTATTCCTCATATTCCTGGTAAAAGGGTATCCTCTGGCTATTCCTGGGATGTGTGAATAGGTCTTCCATGATAAGTTCACTCTAACATTACAATGTCTCTAAGCCTTTGGATCCCCTCATCTACATTATACCAGGGCAGTTCTGGCATTTCAACCTCAGGTAATGTTGGCCACCTTTTGATCCATGTTTCAGCCAACCATCTAAGCAAACTGTTAAAGCCCCTTCTAACCCCTTCAGCTACATTAATTCTAGAATCACTCCTTAAGTGGCCCATATTAATAAATTCAGCCAGATCCAGCTTTATATTCCTCCACCATTATCCCGTGCCTTTAATGTCCATTTCCACACATATTCCTCTGATTTCTGTCTATATAAATTAGAAAACTCATGCAGTTCTTTTGGAGTATAGTGTACTCCCTCCTGGGTCACACGTTGTACCTCACCTTTCAGGGCCTTTTGGGATATTAAGCTGGTTATAGGCCTGGAAGAAAAGAGGGGTAGTGTGGGTGGGTTCATGAAAATAATTAATAACTATCTTTCAAGCCAATTACCTCAGTGCATACCCTTGCAACTTCAGCTGATGAACAAGGATTTATCTCTCCAGACAGGGGAGTGAGGGTTGTTCCTCAGGGGAGGTGGTTACAGGTTTAGTAGGCACTAAGTATTAATCTCTTCAAGTGGAGGTTGGATGGCAGACTCCTCAGGGAAGACTGGAGGTTGGGAAGCTGTTTCCTGAAGGCTGTTTAGAGATTGCCTGGCTCTTTTATGAGGGCAGGCTAGAGGTGGGGGGGGTTGTTTCCTTAGAGCAAACCATTGCAGATCTATCCAACAAAGATTCAGCAAAATCTGGGGTTTTAATGTCCCCACGGCCATCATTTTTAACCCATCATTTTTATCCCCATCTCAGTTTTCAGGATCCCATTCCTTTCCAATCATTGCCATTACTTTAGCAGCAGACACACTGCAATGTTGGGAATTTAGTTTATGTTGTAAATCTGCTACTTGCGCAATGAGACTCTGGGTCTGGTTTTCAGAGGTCTCAAGTCTATAGCCACAGGAATTAAGATTTTCTTTCAGACACAAACAGAAATGTTTACATCTTTCTTACGGCGTTCAATCTGTAAATTTGAAGCCTTCAGCTCATCCCTTTCTTTTATAACTGTATCCAGCACATCTAGAATAACCAGCCAATATCATTCTGCTGTTCAACCCCACAAAACTCTTTTAAGGTGTCAAAACACTGTCACCCTGAGCCTTGCCTCATACAAGCATACAATTAGCAGAATCAAATGGTGATATTTCTGTATCTCTGTTGCCAACTCACACCATGCACTATAAGTGCCATCTTAATTATTGGAAATAGAGTCATTAATGCTTTTGAGTCTAATCATATTAGAGAACCAATAACAAAAAAAAACATTTTTAAGATTCTATTTTTCAAGAACCACTCCCAGTCCCAAGCTCTATGGGTCAGGGTTCTCTAGACAGACAAAATCAACACTTTTATAGAATCTCATATCTATAAATATGAGATTCTATAAAAGTGTCTCATGCAACTGTGGGAATGCACAAGTTCAAATTCTGTAGGGCAGGATACAAGCTGGCAACTCCCATGAAGGTCTTTGATGAATTCCCCAGAAGAGGTTGGCTGGCTGAAGTAAAGAGAGAGATTCTCTCTTCTGACTTAGTTCTACACTGAGACCAGGAGCATACATACAGTAATTAGATTAATCTTCACTCAATTTCCTTAGCCCACTGTAGATGTAATCAACCATAGAAGCCATCAGCATGCTAATAATTTAAGTCCACAAAATGTTCTCACAGCAATAGAGAGGCTAGTGCTTGCTTGACAAGACAGCTAGGCATCATCACCTGACCAAGTTCACACATGAACCTAAACGTCACAGACTGTAAGAATTCCTAAAACATAAAGCAATTGAGGAAAAATAATTCCACTCCAAGTCTTCAAATACTACCTTTTTCATGCAAATGAAACCATCACTATCCCCTAAAAGCATCCTATACATTCCCCTACTGCCAGGGATTACTGTATGTATGCTCCTGGTCTCAGCGTAGAGCTAGACTCAAAGAGTGGCCTGAGTTCCCAGCAGAGGGGATTGCAGAGTAAATAGAGTTTGACTAACATTCCACGGTTAGTATAGTGTTCACTTGGAGTCTCAGCTATCTAAGCCAATTGAAAGCAAGATCACCTGATTTGTGGGGGGAAGGGGTGGAGAAAAGACAGGAAGCTCAGGTAAATCTGAATCTCCGGTAAACAAAACATAAAATTTTTAGCATGCAATATTTGGAAAATACTCATACTAGAAAATTATTTGTTAATTATATCTAAATATAATCAGGCATCCTGTGTTTTATCTGGCAAGTGTAGTTGAAATGTTTGTCACCTGCAGAGTGTCAAAAAAGAACAGTAACCTTTAACAGTAAGATGTGGAGCCTATTATCAGTAGCAGAGCTGAGAGCAGAAATGAGATGGTGAAGTTACTGGTTAACAACATGAGCCTCATGGTGATGGCACTGCACCTGTCAAGTCAGGTGATCAAATGTCTACAGTAGAGACACCTGCAAGAGGACGGGAGAAAGGGTGATGGGGAGTGTGGGGAGTGAATCGAGAGGAGCTTTCCACAGGAACTCACCAAGGGTGTCAGCAGCCAGGGAACCTCAGTCTTTCGGTTTATCTGAGCTATTTTAAGAGATTGCCCTGACTCTCAGAGGCAGAGACTCCATGACATTCCTCTGGCTCATGAAAGGAAACTGAGGGTTGAAGAGTTGGAAGTTCAGAGAAACTTGGAAGATGTTTGGGTTGAATATGTCTTCGAGTCTAATTTCCAGCCTTTGGGGTGTCCTATGGCTCAAATAAGTTGACCCAGCAGGCATGACTGTGTCTGCCTTGCATCCACAAGGAGATCTGTGGGTTTCGGGAAGACTAGGACCAATTGAATCTTGTGATCTTTGGTTCCTGATCATCTGATGTTTCACAGAAACTGTTGTGCTTATTTTTATTGATTTGACTAAACTCATTTTTTTCTCCTTAGAAAAGTAGTGGCTTCTCAGAGCATCAAGAGCTACATGCGTTTCTAACAAAGATCAATCAACAAGGTATGATTGAGATTAAAAAATAAAATAAAATAAAAGTTATATAGTAAATTTAATTGTACCTTTTTATTATATAAAATTGCAATATTTCACTTTCTTTGAATATTGAAGACTACTGAAGCCATCTCTATGCACAGTTAAGCATTCCATCCATTTAGGAAAAGATAATGCACTCTGGTGACAGAGCAGTCACAGTGTAAGAAGCACTTAAAGATTCTGGACAGGTAGCCAGTACCATGTGGAAGAGCAGTGAGCATAAGATGTGGTGATGTGCTTCTGAAGAATGTCCCACCTTATCCTCACACCACTCACCTAGAGCTCTGACTTGGACTGTGGTGAGCCACAGGTTTATAAATAGCATCTTCTTTCCAACAAATGAACTGCATAATTCATAAATAAGACTGGCAGGTGCTTCAGCCTAAGAGGCTTAACCTGGAAAAATCATTTTTGAGCATAGAATACAGTAATAGACACCATGAGGACAAGGAAATGGCATGAAATTAGGAGCATCATTCAAAGCAAAAGCTACAGCTCATCTCATAATGTCCCAACTGTCCATTTTACATGAAAATTAACTTATTTAGGGTGGCATAAGTCACCTTCTAAAGTCTGTTTTATTATACATATAAAAATATATTTTTAAGTGTTTCAGAGCTGGGATTATTTTTATAGTGCCAAATAATAGTTTGAAATGCTAACTTAAAAGAGCTGTCATCTTACTTCTGTGCAAATGACAAAATGAGAATGTATTCTTAGAAAAAGTTTCACCTCTTGCAAAGGTTTCATCAAATTTATAATATTAGCAATTGTTGTGGGGAGGGAGGAAGGATAAGATTAAGGAAGGATGTCCTAGGGCTTTAATAATTTGGTACTACTTTATTATTTAGGATGGATGGTGGGCATAGTTTATATCTACTTTTATGTCTTAAATATTTCATAATAAGCTTTTAAGAAAGAAGTCATCAGAGTTGCTTTAATCATCCACGTATTTCAGTGGCCTTTATATACATGTCAAGGTACTTGTGCACATTTATTCTTTTATTTAGTATGATATTTGTCTTTAAGGACCTAATCACTCCTCCTCTCTGATGCTTCTATGCTTATCCAATTTCAGATCAAAAGAAAATATTTTGATGAGTTATCACAATGGCTTTAGGTTAAAAGAATGGTGTCGATTATAGGCTGCTTCAACCCCATAAATCTAAATATCGCCCTATCCCTATCTTCTCTTCTCCTTTCATGCACTTTGAGAAAGCCATTTAAAATCACAATCTCCTCTTAGCCCTCTTCCATTCAACCTCAATCATTCCTTTTGACTTGCTCTGTTAAAATTGTACTCATGCATCAGTGGCTGCCACTAACAAATGCTTAATCTACTTAATCTCTGTAGCATCTGTACTGTTGATCGTCCCATCTTTCTTACCATATTATGATGTCATTTTTAGGCTTCTATGATATGATAATTATTTGGATTTTTTTTCTTTTGAGTCCGTTTCTACCATGTATGAGCCATTTGATCTGAACAATGTTACTTCAAGCCTAGTTTTACCTCTATACTTTTTCTTCACCTGTAAAGATTATACATTGCAGCATCTTTGGACTGATTAATGCATCATACAATGGAAAAATGGGCAGCTATGTTAACATCAATCAGTTGTGATCATCTGGAAGTAAATCAGTTATGATCATCTGGAAAAGGTAAGCTGCACAAAAGTAATGCAACCCATTTTTTACAAAAAGCAATTATTAATAGTGATATAAATATGTAGAAAAGAAAAATTGAAGGAATACATGCTAACTTTATCAAAAGTTGTCTTTGTGAACTAGATTACAGAGTGTATTTACCTTCCAAGTTATGTATTTTTATGATTATGAATTTTATATAAGCATATATTACTTTGAGGGCTATAAAAACATTAAAAATAACGTGAGGGATAGAGATATACTTTTTAATGCTAAGTACATGCTAAGCCCAAAATAAATGTTTGTTTTTATTACCCCACGGCGCCTTGGTAGTTTCACTATTCCTCTCGCAATCCTGAATGTTTGTGTTCCCCAGGGTTGCAGCCTCAGCTCCTTTCTATTACTTCTGCCAACGACTTGCACATCTCTAGCCAAATTACTCTCTGCAGCTCCAGACCCACCTACCCACTCTCTTGAGTGTATTTCCATTTGAAGAGCCTATGGGTCCAAACTGTAACACACATAACGTTGAAATCTTCATACTGACATTCCATAAGTAGTCTGCCTTCTAGACCCCCTGCTTCAGTAACTTGTACCACCATCAACCCATTGCCCCAAAGTATACACACACAAGTATCTGTTACTGATGTTCAGTATTTTTAAGAATACAAGCATTTTAATGCAATCATAATATGGGATGACACTGCCACAAATCTGATAGTCCAGAGAGTCTTGAAAACATGCTAAGGGGATGGGAGCTATTGCACTTGTAATTGTAGAGTGTTTGATTAGATGAGTGTACTTCCAACTTCAAATTCCTCTAGTTATATCATACATTAAATGTAGGTAGAGTCTATGTAAGGTACAAATGTTTCCCTGGCTATTTAGCTAACAATATATTTTATTTACTCCTATTCAGTTATCCCATTTTATATATATATATAAAGTATATATATATAGATATATATATACACACACACAAACACACACACTATACAATGCACACATATCTTTATAAGCCATTGTGCTTTGATTATGTTTCACACTCCCCCAATAAATTGCCTTGGGTTTTTTGTGATCTTGCGACCAAATAGAAAATTTAAATGTTAAATAAAATTGAAATGAGAAACAGTTTGTCTCATGTATAAGCAGTGTCTCGAAACCTGCTCTTAAATCTATTCTAAGTGATTCAAATTTAATCACTACAATACAGCCTTAGATAGAAATTCACTTGTCAATTGAACGGTCTTTTTCTGTGTGTTTTATTAGTATCTTTTCAGGCATTATCGTCTTTGATGAGAGCAATACAGAAAGTGGCATGGGAAAATCCAAAGCGTTAATATGATATTTGCTCCAATGAGTTTGCTTTAATCTCAGTACATTTTCATGTGGCTATTGATCTAGGATTTCCAGTTTTCAGTGAATAAGGTAATATCACCTTTAAAAATCTATCCACAAACTGTCAGAGCAAAATTAAAAGCAATTCATCAAAAGAGCACACCGACTGTCGCAGCAGAATGGACATTGATTATGTACCAATTACGGCACACAATTCTCAACGAATGGAAATCAATTGATGCTATCTGTTTATAAGCGTGACCCTCCCTTCACTGTCTAGGACAAAGGGGATGTGAAGACTGCTGGGGAGAGAAATCTGCTCTGTTTGTCACCCAAAAGTTATTCTGGAGTTCAGGAAAGATGAGGGTGAGTCCCAAAGAAAGTGTGATCAGGGAAGCATGAGACACGGGCCTACAGCCATGCCCCGTGCCCTCCTCTTAGACGCCAGCTGGCCCAGGGAGAAAGCCGTGGAGACAACGCTGAATCAGACCCAGAAAGAGCCAAGGCTTCTCCAGGCTTGGAAGAGGAACCTGTGCTCAGAACAGCTGGGTGAGAGCAGGAGAGGCCCCCTCTTCCCACCGTGGTGTGCATACTTCTAGGCAAAAACGGAAAAGCACGTGACTTTCAGATGTTGAGTGGCTTCATAGCAATGGGAACTCCACAAAGCATCATTCCGCTGCTGCTGTGATACACTCAAAGATCCCCAATGGCATATATGGGACAGAAAAAGTAAATCCTCAGGTTCTACACATCTTGTTACATAGTACCAGCACAGCCAAAGTAGAGGCTTTAAATCTCATCAGCTCCATTTGTTAGATGTAAACCATTTATGGTTCAGACAACTGAGCGTGGCAGTGGAAATGAAAACTAAAGCATCCACTGCAGTACTCTTTGGGTAATGTGAATTTGGTAAGTCTTATAAAAATCAGGAGAGCAGCTGCTTTGCCTACAAAGTTAAGTATAATTCTAGGCCCTTCTTTTTCAGGGATTCCCTTTAATTCCATGTTGTTATATAGTACATTTAGAAAAACCTGCTCTATACAACCCCTCTTTTATTTTTCTTTGTTTTATTTTTTTTTCAGTTATTGACTCCAAGGACCACACATATTGTCAACCTTCCTTTTGTCTTGTGGATTAAAAGGAAGACAGGAACAATCTATGAGGCTTTCTCTAGATTTTATACTTGTTTCATGCAATTACTTTTTTAAAAAAGTGATCTCTCAGAGCAAAAAAAAAAGATATTACCTTATATTTGATTTTCTCAAGCTTTGGAAACAAATGGCAACCCACTAGTTCAACAGTTTGTTTCTTTCCACTCTTCTTTTCCTCTAGACTTAATTGCTCCCTCCTCTGTCCTGGCTCATTTGTAGCTCTGTTAAAGGACTTGTTGTATTCCATCTGGAAGCAGACATTTTTCACTTGTTTATCTCTATGCCAGGATTGCCAGGTCTTAGAGGGAGTGTCTGTAGGATTTTTATCTTTGTATCCCTCACAGCCACAAAACTGGTACTCTCCAGAGAGAACAAACTCAATAATATTTTGTTTAATTAAACTGAGTTTGACTTAGCCAGTTCAAACGCATCTTGCAAGGCTTTTTAAATAACCATTTAAAGGGAAACATAATTTCTTACACTTCCCATGGCGGCCATCATGAACAACCTGTGGACAGCATGAGTCCAGGTGACAAAATCCATTTGGGCAGGTTAGACATCAATAAACCCTGAACATTGGTGTTGCGAGCTACACGGCCAAGACCTGACCATCCATGTAAGCAGTAGTGTGGTGAACACAGCATTTTTCTTGCCATTGCTACATGATAAAGCATCCAGATGAGAAAACAAAAATGTCTGTCAATCTTATGGTCGTTCTGACAAAAGACTACAATGTCCAATGTTCTAAAGGTATACTCTATATACATTGTATAGTTAATTGCTACTTCTAAATAGCTGACTATTTAATGTCAGTTGAGTAAAATATTTGTTAAAGTGTCTCAGCTTTATATTTTCCATAAAGCCTTTTTCGCATACTTGTGCTTTCAGTTAGCACATTTATTTGGTGCTTATCATGCTAAGGCTCTGTAAGAGGTGCATTAGCGCTTTGCAGGCATATGTGTGCACTTTGAGATTTACAAAGCGCCTTTGCATTCTTTGGGCATTTCATCCTCATAGCAATCCAGTATTTGTCTCTGGGGTAAAAGACATTTTTAATATCTGCTCTAGAGATGAGGAAACTGAGCAGACAGAGGTTAATGGTAATGACCCAAATCCATGGTCAATATACGCCTGAGTAAGGACATAAAACTCCAGGAAACTAGAAGCTCACCGAGGCTTCCACCATCTCTGCTACATGAACACATGGCCTGGAATCCAGGGTATAGCAGTGATTATCATATTCATTTGAATGTTTTTCTTGCACAATTCTTACTTTAAACTAGAAAAGCCCTTACTTTAAATATTAAAAGAAGAGCTCCCTGCAAACAGGATTATTTACAAGTGAAAAGACATGAGGTCTGGGATTCACTTTAAAATACTCCAGGGGTAAAAAATGAGAGTGGTTGAAAGTTGAAAAGACATTGGGAGAACATTGCTAATCGTTGTAACTGGGTCATGGATATATATGAATATCCATTGTGCTATTTTCTCTAATTTTGTGTGTATGTTTGAAAATGCCCATAGTAAAAAGTTGAAGAAAATAAAGAGGACTTTTAAACATTCACTTGGGAGCATAGGTGGTAAATTATTCAAGTAAATGATTCCCACTGTTGCTGATGCCAGAGTAATTCTGGCCGCTATCCAAAATTACAACTCTTAGAGCTTTCAAACTGCAGATTCCACTTTAAATTGCCCCCTTTCAATAAACAATGCCTTCACTTTCCCAAAACATTCACTGAGTATTCAGATTCCCCCATAGGCTAATCAAACAAAGTAACAGTTCAAGGAGAATTTATGCAAAAAAAAAAAAGACAGAAAACAAAATTAAGATACCTTCTCAGATTTATGGACAGAAGAACTATATGGGAAGGGGAATTAATAAGAATATATTATTTGACTGTATTATTCTCAAAGTCTGTATAATATAGTTTGACATATTTTAAGTACAAGGTTTTTAAATGGAATTTAAAGAATACTCTTTAAAGTAATTCAAGAATAAAACTAACACTATGTATAAATTAAAAATAGCACCGAGAAAAAAAATCATGATGTTGAGTGACTTACCCTGGGACTCCTCTCTGGCATCACAGGGGAAGGGTGACTCACTGGATGTGACAGTCTGCATCATGTCACCTGTGAAGGGAAAGGATTGTCTTTTGTCAGACAAGTAAAAACGATGCTATGAAATATCACACTTGTTCCAGTCCATAGTGACAAAAAGACAATATTTAGCACAAGAGATTAAATATTCCTGCTCATACTGGTCAGTCAAGGCAATTTGTCCAAGTTCTTCTAAAGAGACACAGACCTGAACTTTCTGGAGAAAGTAGCTATCTTAAATTTATGACCACCCCTTGGAACTTTAAGTGATATCCAGTATCTTTCAAAGTACACATAAGTCAAAAGAGAAGAGTGGAAACATTGAATCTCTAATTGTGTCTGCATTACTGGAGGCCAACAGAATTCACATTTTCTTTTTGTCAATGTTCTGGTTTGCTAGCTGCCAGAATGCAACACACCAGAGACAGATTGGCTTTTAATAAGAGGGGATTTATTTCGTTAGTTCTTCAGAGGAAAGGTAGCTAACTCTCAACTGAGGTTCTTGCTTATGTAGGAAGGCACAGGGTGATCTCTCCTGGCCTTCTCTCCAGGCCTCTGGGTTCCAACAACTTTCCCCAGGGTGATTTCTTTCTGCATCTCCAAAGGCCTGGGCTGAGTTGCGAGTGCTGAGGGTGAGGTATGCTGAGCTCTCTCATTTAAGCACCAGCCAATTAAATCAAGCATCATTCATTGCAGCAGGCATGCCTCCTAGCCGACTGCAGATGTAATGAGCAACAGGTGAGTTTCATGTACCATTGACTCATGTCCACAGCAACAGAACTAGGTACCTTCACCTGGCCAAGCTGGCAACTGAATCTAACTACCACAGTCAGTAAGTCAGAAGCATAACAACTTGAAACGTGAAGGGAAAATAAAAGAGGTTACAGTCACATCTGGAGAAACAAAATATGATTAATATCATTGATTTTCATTCTTCCTTAGAGCCCTCTTTGACTCTCTATTGGATGTTTTAAAGGAAGGGCTCTGCAATGATGGTAGTTTATTTTGTCCAATGCAACATGAACTCCTTTGTGAAGCAATTTTTTTTCTATTTTAGATGAAAATGGGTTAGTTATAGGTCAACACACCCCAGACTGTGATGCACAAATTGAATTAGGGGACTAAGGTGGATCTAAGTAAGA
Organism: Tamandua tetradactyla; assembly: GCF_023851605.1. Taxonomy (NCBI): domain Eukaryota; kingdom Metazoa; phylum Chordata; class Mammalia; order Pilosa; family Myrmecophagidae; genus Tamandua; species Tamandua tetradactyla. The sequence continues at coordinate 184,099,087 of NC_135331.1, read as the reverse complement.
CTCCCGGGCATTCTTTGGTCAAACATTTCTGGGGTCTTGTGCCTATAGCCAGCCACAGAAGATAACTGCTGCGTCTAATCAAGGAAAGGTCACCATAGACACTTGGGAAGTGGTCAAGAAAAAGCAGCTATGAATGACAATGCAGGGCAAGATTTTCTAAATGAAAACAGGAGGGAAGAGGAATTTTACTAAAAATTAAGGAAGGAAAAGATAATTGATGGACTTTACCTAATGCTCAAAGAGATACCCCCAGATTTCTCCACTTGGAACGCTAAGTGTTTCTGGCAGCCTGTTGTGCCCAAAGGAGGATGGGTGTAGTGTCAGAAAGATCCTGTTTTCATGCAGTGTACCCCACACTGCTGTTTACTTACCCAGAATCCAACCCCTTCTTTGTTCTTAACAGAACTCACTTTTATTCATTTATCCAACCCACCCCATTTAGCTTCTGACCCTCAAAGTAACTGACACTACTATTAGTTCCAGGACTGACTTTCATTACTCAACAGGCCATTGATTCCCTTTTGCCAGTGATTAGGTCAATTGAGTTTTGGTCAGTGAAGTTCCAAGAAAAGGCTTGCCACTGTTGTAGAGTTCTGGGAAAGTCTGCCTTGCTCTTCTGGGAGAAGCAATGTTCTCTCACTTTGCCCCTACACTTGAATGGGGAGACGTGTAGCTCAATGGCTATGGGCAGACACCGTAGGCCATGAAGGAAGTGGCCTTAGGTTGAAGGCCAAGCTATGGAGGGTTGCATGCAGAGACCAAATATTAGACAATGGGAACATATGACCCACAGATGACAATTTAGGTTTCAAGTCTGAGAACCGGAATAGTGTTCTCCTGCAAGCTACACAAACTGTACTTAGGCCGTAGTTTTTTTTATAAAACTAAAAGGGAAACTATACCAATGTGGTAGGCATTTGGAGTAGACACAGGATTAGAATTGCTAGGTTCAAGTCAGTCAAAAATACATAAATGCTTATGTGAAGGGAGTTGGAGACTTGAAGAGCTGCAGATTACCATTTGCAGCTCAAGGAAGAAATTGGTTCAGTAACCTCTACCCTGAAAATTGTGATTCAAGCTTCCATCATTTTATCACACAGACTTTGGATTCTCAGTCAGATGCCAAGTAGTAAGCTAGGACAGATTTAAGCTGATACAATAAAAAAGTTGTGCATTTCATGTCTCCTTGCAAAAGATTTGTGCATTTATGAGCTATATCGTTTATATAGTTTGTAGAGTCATTGGGTAAATCACACCAATACAAATAAGTGAGTATTGTGCAACATACAGAAGGCTTTTAATTTTGTGTGTTGTCAGGAATTGTTTATGATACTTTAAAATTTCCACACAGCCAGTGACAAATTATAATTCAAGAGACAGCTAGCTCCACATAACTCTATTATAGATTTTTGCTCTCAGAACACATTATCAAAGCCATTACTTTCCAACTTAACATCACTGCTGTCCTCTTGTGGCTTTAGCTTTTTCCAAGTTGATTTTATTTCTCTTGTCTACATCTTCATTTTTTTTAAGAGAAGTTGCAGGTTGACTTAAAAATCACGCATAAAATACAGAATTCTCATATTCCACCTATGACATTTTCTCTTTTAAATAAGAGTTATACTAATTTAGGCAGCATCAATGAAAGACAGTAGTTTGGGACCACATGGTTTCAAGTAATATTGATCATATTAGTTTCTAATCCTTTAATGTCCATAGTTTTAAAAATTGATCCAAAATCCCTGAGGAAAAAGATGCATACAAATCTAAAGCAGAAGGCTCTTATTCAATAGTTTATTGAGATGGCTATACCCGGTGGGTAGCTGCTCTTTGCTAATAAGGCAGTTTAAGAAGTTTATTAACTCTGTGAGCCTGCCTAATGGCAGCCCACAAAGGACCAGGTGCTTATCCTGCATGCAAAGAGCAGCTCCTGTGATAAGTTACTGGTTTATATTTGTACCATTTACTTCAGTTCGTATCACACCTGTCTTCTACGTCCCTGATATAAGCATCCGATGTAGACACAAAAGATTATAACAGGGTAATAGGTTCAGAATTAATATCATTTAAACAATTTCATGTCAACTCAAGTATTTGCTGACTACTTTAGACCAGGCTAAATTGGGAGAAGAGTAAAAAAGAAATTATAAGTCACAGTTCCTATTTTAGAATTTACTCAAGAAAAGGGAATCTGATTATGGATATATATAGAGAAAGAGAGAGTTAGAGCCAAAGTGATTATACAATTATGTATTATTTATATATTATTTAACATACTTTTAATGTACATATAATGCATATGCAAATTGTATTACACCTACTTATATACATTTGTGTGTAAACAATGTATATTATATATGTTATACATAATAATATAACTATATATAATAAAGTACCAAAATTGAGTTGTTTCATTCATTCATTCATTCAACCATTACTTTTGGAATAGAATTCAGACCCTCTCAGAACTACTCCATTCTGCAGCTGAATAATATGTAAATGAATGGGGGTGGCTACGTTCAATTAAAACCGAAGCTCTCCTGGTAGCCTGTGAGGCTCTACGTAACCTGGCCTCTCTGTAGCTCCCCTTTGCCATCTCTAACTGTTCCTTCCTGTCCACAGTGCTCCAGGCATCGGGACCCTCTACCTGCGTTGCCACCACAAGGCCAGGTGTTTGCTTCTCTCAGGAATTCTGTCTCCCCTGATGTCCATCTGTGTGACTCAGTTCCTCACCTCCTTCGCTTCCTCAAATATCACCATCTGAGAGAGGCCTTTTCTCACCATGTTATCTAGTCCACGGTTTTTTGAATTGCAACCTTCCATAACTTTGCCAGGACTTTTCTTTTGCTCTATGGCACTCATTTGCCAGAGGCTGGGAAAAGCAGGCTCTAAAGAGAGAAAGTCGGGTTGAGTTCTTGTTCTCTTGCTCTCTGACTGTGTGGCTGTAGACCAACTACCCTCATTCGCCTCTATCCATAAAATGAACAGACTAAAGCAGGGCTGTTCAGAAGTAATTTGTCAGCAAAACACAGAAGTTTGTTCTTATATGCCTCATGTCATTAACATTAATTTTTATTTTCTAATAAAAACTGCTCATTACAGTACTCGTAAGACTTTTACTACCGGTTGAATTGTGTTCACACTTCAGCGTTTCTATTCTTTAATGCCTAGAGGCATTAAGAGAAACTCAGTTCAGTACAACAAGTTTAGCCATATAGCCATGGCAGAGATTCTTCACATATTTACTGGGAACATAAATATTCATTAGCATGTCTTATTTCTCTTCAGGGTACTCTCAATCTAAATCACTGCCCACCACCCCCCTGTGCTCAGTTTCTACACTTCAACTTTGCAGCGATGTGGACATTATGATTTATGCTTTCCCACATGCATTTCAGACACTTGCAGTGATATGGAAACCCCCTACTCTCATTATCATGCATTTACACAATGCCACAGAGATATGGTTTGAGAATGAATAAAATGAATTTCAAGTGTTATATTTTAAAGATCTAACCATGAATATCTGGCTGACTTTTTAAAGCCATGTTATAAATGCCATTATATTGTCATACAAAAGGGAGATTTATCTGTACCCGTAGGTGGTGCTTTCTCAAAGAGCTCTCAGGTGCTTGTCTAGGTTATTATCTCTCACTCTCTCTCGCTCGCTCACTCGCTCGTTCTCTCATTCTCATTCTCTTTCCCACTTCTGTTCTCAAGCCCTTTCTTAAATTTTAGTTGAGCAAAAGAGAGAAGCATTAACATGTAAATAAAATTAAACCTTTTATTGAGACTGGATTATAGCTTTTAATATCTGAAAATGACCGGAAGGTAATGGAATCTTCCTAAAATGCTGGAAGGGGGCTGGAAAGATTGTTCTTGGGGGAAAAACCCTGTTGCCTGATTGTACCGTCCTGTGTTCCACCAGTTTGAGGAGCCAGTTGAATTCAATCCTGAAGTCTGGGCTGCCCACCGACAGCCCACCGCCGGGCAGCAGGCCTGGTTTCAGGGGCGCTTCCAGGCTAGCGTGCGCCCGACGGGCCCTCCTGCAGTCCTGACGTGTCCCATCCCTACTCCCCGATCAACCACTCCAAAGGCGTGTAGAGGGCCTGGCACTCTGAGAACAACCTATAAACTCTATAAATTAAAAAAAAAAAAAAAAAAAAAACTCAAGAAAGGACACTTATCAAGGGAAATAAATATGTAGAGATGAAGTCTGTGTATCAGAGACTGTCAGAGGGAGCAGTTTACTGCCTAAAGCCTCAGTCTTCTCCATGTAAAGGGGGTCTTTGCCCAACATTTGTGCTCACGGGGGTAATTTTCCTAGAAGAAAGGGATGCTGTGCACCAAAGGTGAAGTCAAGCCTTCATCTCCTACAGAGAGAAAACTGCTGGACTGGAAGCACTCAAATTGCAGCTGTTTGTTAAATTCTGCCTTTCTAAACAGAAAGAAGGCCATTACATTTCCATTTTGTATGTACACATAGTTACTGTCATACATTCCCTGCCTTAGCACTTCCCTGCAAAGGGATGTATACTTTCAAACTAGTGTATATGACCTTTTAAGAAGGGCATGACATTGAGAAGAAACAAAGATTTTGTTGTAAGCAGTCATTCTTCTCTCATTAGTGCATTCAACAAACACTTATCAAGCCTTACCCTGTTCCAGGCATCAACTAGGGCCTGGGATAGAAGGAAAAAGAGTGTGGTGCCTGCCATTTCTTCTCTTATCGAACACAGTTCAGGAGAGACCCAGTAAAGTCAAGAGAAGATTACAAAGCAATCTCATACGGCTTGGTTCCCAGGTCTATCACTGACTAGCTAAGTGACCTAGAGCAGTTCTGTTTCTTGGACTGTCCAAGCCATACCACCTTTACCTGTCCTGGCATTACCACGTCACACGTGGACTTCCAAAACCTGTTCAGTCTATACCCACAACTTTCCTTGCTATGATGGTTGGTGCTCTCAGGAAAGAGAGATGTTGAGTGTGCTGCGATCAGTGAAAAGTCCCATGGACCTTAAGGACACATAGTCTTGGGTGTGAATCCTAAATTTAGGAGGGAAACAAATCAGTTGACAAGGACCACCCAGACATGAATTCCAGGACTACAGTCAGCAGCCTAGAACAGTTAAGAACAAGGGTTAATAACAGTGTTAAGGCAAAAGGTCTGAGTTGCGGTCAGCCAGGTAAAGAGACCTACCTTAGTGGTGGTTCACAGAAGGAAGTTGAGACAGGCCTGCTGAGGGACAGTCAGTCCAATGTTTTTGCTTGTTCTGTTTTATGGGGGGTGTGCACAATCCGAGAATTGAACCTGGGTCTCCTGCATGGACAGCGAGCATTAATCCAATGATTTTATTTGAAGGAAAGACTGTGCTAATATAATGAAAACACAATATCAGTATATGCAAATTTCTTACTGGCATATTCTACCTCCTACAAATCATACAGGAATCCTTAAGAATTGCCTGACCTCAAAAAAAAAAAAAAAATGGCTTTCTGAAAGACTTATATCGTTTAAACACCTCAGCCATCTTTTTTACCCATAATTTAGCATGGATAATGAAATTAAATTCATTTAAGAAGAAAAGAAATAAAGATTATTTTTCCTGGGACAGGCACATTACTTTCTTTGAATAAAAGATAGTTCCACATTCCAGAAAATCATTTTACAATTATTCCCAGCAAGCATTCTCTGTAATGGGCTGTAATTTATAAACTTATCATTCATAAACCTGTCAATAAAGCATGAGGATTCCACTTTTCCTCAGACTTGGGACTTCAAATAAATATTTTAAAAATGTTATTTACACACACCTCATATCTAACAAACATACACACCCTTATACATGCCCCCACCCCATCCCCTGGTAACCTCTAATCTACTTTCTATCTCTTGTGGATTAACTATTTCCAGACAATTCTCATAAGTGACATCATGCAATATTTCTTCTTACATGTCTTGATCATTTCACTGAGCATAATGTTTTCAAAGTTCTTCCATTTTGCAGAATGTCTCAGAACTTCACTCTTTCATATGGTCAAGTAATATTCCATCATCTGTATGTAGCATGTTCATTCATTTGTTGATAGATGCTTGGATTGTTTTCACCTTTTGACTATTGTTAATAAAGCTGCTATAAGTATTGGTATACAGGTATGTGTCTGAGACCCGTTTTCACTTTCTTTGGGTCCATACCTAGAAGTGGAATTGCTGGGTCATATGGTAATTCTGTATTTAGGAACTGCCATATTCTTTTTCACAGTGGCTGTACCATTTTACAATTCCTTCAGCAAAGCACTAGAATTCTAGTTTCTGTCTTGTTATAGGTGCTAAAGCTTTATGTTTCTTCTTGATTCAACTTAGATATTTTGCCTATTTCTAGGAATTTTCCATTTTGTCTATATTTTTGCATTTGCTGGATTAAAATTGTACATAGTAATATTATAATCCTTTTTATTTCTGTAAAGTAAGTACTAAGTAATAAAATCACCAATCTTGTTTCTGATTTTGGTCATTTGCATCTTTTTTTCTTTGTCAGACTAACTAAAGGTTTGTCAGTTTCATTAATTTTTGAAACAACCAACTTTTTGTTTTGCTGACTCTCTCAATTGTTTTTCTACATTCCATTTCATTTATCACCACTCTAATCTTTCTCCTTCTTTCTGCTAACATTGGGCTTACTTTGCTCTTCCTTTTCTAGTTCTTCGAGATGTGAAGTGAGGCTATTAATTTGAGATCTGCTTTTATAATTTGGTCATTCATCCTTACACCTTTCTCTGTGAGCACTGCCTTTCTATAACCCATGAGCGCTATTGTTTTGTCTTCATTTTCATACATCTCTAGGTATTTTCTATTTTCTCTTTTAATTTTTTCTTTAACCTACTGGTTCTTTAAGAGTGTGTTGTTTAATTTCCATATATTTGTACGTTTCAAGTTTTTCTTCTGTTACTGATTTATAGTGTCACTCTAGTACAGTCGGAGTGGTTATTTTGTAATGTTTCAATATTTCTAAATTTGAGACACCTCTTGTTCCTTAACATATTGTCTATCCTTGAGAATGACCCATCTGCTCTTAAATTGAATGTGTATTCTGCTGTTGCTAGGTAAAGTGATGTATACATATATATATCTGTATACATATATATGAAATCTGGTTGGTTTATGATGTTGTTCAAGTCTTCTATTTCTCTGTTGATCTTCTGTCTCAATGTTTTATCAAGTACTGAAAATGGTATAATGAAATGTCCACCTATTATTGTAGAACTGTCTATTTATCCCTTCAATTCTGCCAATGGTTGCTTCAAATATTTAGGGGATTTATTGTTAAGTACATGTTGTTGTAATTTTTATATCTTCTTGCTGAATTGATCCTTTTATCTCTATATAGTGTTCTCCTTTGTCTCAGAAAGCATTTTTAAAATTTATTTTCTATTTTTTCTGATATTAATATTGCCACCCCAGCTCTCTTTGGAATATTCATTTATTTGTCGCCATTCAGCCTGCTCATGTCTTTGAATATAAGTTGAGTCTTTTGTAAAAAAGCATAGAGTTTGGTAATGCTTCTTTACCCGTTCTGCCACACTCTCTACACTTTTATTAGATAATTTAATCAATTAATTTAAGGTCGTTTCAGATGAGGCCAGATTTACTTCTGCCATTTTTCTCATTGATTTTTGTCTTGTGCCTTTTTTGACCCTGCATCTTTTTTGTCCCTTCTTTTCCCTATTACTGCCTGCCTTTGTGCGTAGATGACCTATATAATGAGCCATTTTAAATCACTTCCCATTTCCTTTTGTGTAAATGATTTATGTATTTTCTTTACAGTTACCATAGGGATTACAGTTAACCTCCTAAACCTATTATAATTTTGTTTATATTGATAGCAATTTAACCTCAATAGCCTACACACCCTGTTGCTCTATCACTCCCTCTCTCCTTTATGTTTTCCTTGTCACAAATTACACCTTTATGCTGTGTGCCCAGTACCAAAGATTTGTGCTTATTTTTATGCATTTGAAGATTAAGCCCTATAAAAAATAAAAGACAGCATTACAAATGAGAAATGCCATAATTTCTGGCATTTGCATTTACTCACATAGTAAAGAAAGATTTTATTCCTTCGTACAGCTTTGAGTTACTGTCTAGTCAATAAATATTATTATTGACTAACTGTTAGGTGTTAACTCTAGATTAATCTCTTGAATGAGCTCAATGAATACAAAACATGTTATAGGTTTTTAGGATGTACCACTGGGGCCTGCTCAGTGTGGGCAGCCCAGTCTACCCAGGAGAGCCTAACATTGAGGTGTAATTAGCTCTTATTAGACTCGTGGTGGTCCTTGTTAGCATGAAATATTTCTGTGCATAATCAGGCATATGACATAGGTTTCATTGATAGTAATGACCTGAAGTTGATCAGCATTTCCCCACCGCTGCTTATGAAGAATCTCAGGCCCCTTGCAGAGTGCTCCCAAACTCTACCTACCCAAATTTCCCATAGAAATTGTCACAGGTTTCCACCAACAAAACCTCTTCCACACAATATCACTGGGAACCACCATAATCTTCAGGAGTCAACTGTCTCCACCAAAGGAGGAGAGTCTTCAAAATGCCAAAGTTACATAATAATCCACCATTACATAGGGAAGAATTCACCCTTTAAGTTTTCTTATTGGGTCAGTCTTTTCATACTTTTTCCCTTCCTCTCTTGAGATGAGTTAGCTTCAGTGAAAATGGACTTTCATGTGATTGTCCCACCTATTTTCTATAAATGCCCAAATGTGTCTGATTCCCAGATATGGATACAGTTTGGGCTCAAGTAGAAATTTCCACTATATCAGCCAAAATCAAGACCTCATTAAGTTACTTAAACTGAGCTTTAAAACAAAAGGAGTTATCTAAAAATACTCCAATCTATATAATATGGATAAAAGTATAATTGGAAAGAACAAAACATTTAAATATGAACATACATAAAATTGTAAATATCTCATACCACTAGACAATTATACGACTATGATTTTTAGATTACAATATTTCTAGAAGTTATGCTGGCAAAAAAAATTCTTTCAAAAAAAAAAGAGAAAGAAATAAAAGGAAACCATCAAAAACATCAATAACCATCTTTCCATATCTTGCTGACATTTTCTATTTCCTGTGAATAGCAGCCAGCAACATTATTCATTTCAAAACTCCCACACTATAGTTGTATGACAGGCACTTAAAAGGTCACTATGGGCAGTGGGTTCTCCCAAGTTACACAGAGATGGTCAGAGGTGTGAGATTAGCATATAAACTACAAATAAGATGTCTGTGAAAATGGATGGAGTGCACAATTTAAAATAATTCCAAATGAAAACTTAGGTCTATCTTTCCAAAATACACCTTAGGTGGCTTCTATACTATAATTTAAAAGCTTGATTCTTTGCTTAGTATTAAGCCTTTGTCTCTAGGCTTTACTCCTCATCACTCATTCTCACATTTTAGGGAAAACTGTCATTTTCTGTCTACCAACCTGTTTTTTTTTTGGGGGGGGGGGGTGGTGGCGCATGATCCGGGAATCAAATACCTACCTATTTTTATATTATTTTTTATACTTACCAAATCCCTCACACTAAATGTTGGTGCATATACTTATGTAAGAAAGTACATAATTGGCACATTTATGTGTACACATGTGTAACAGAAGCGCCAGAAAAGACTAAGTATGACCTGTGAGGAAAAAAAGGGAAGGAGGAAATTTCATATTTTGAGAATCTACTATTTCTTGAAACTTTAAAGATACCATGAATAAACTATACCATTTAATTGCCATAGGCTATTAGAATTAGTAATATGTCCTTTCCTTGCTGTTGGGAAAACTGTGATTCAGAGAGATAAGTAACTTGCTGAAATGTACACACAAATTAATTACAAAAATGGGATCCAAGCCTAACTCCAGCTCCAAAATCCTTACTCTGTCATTTATATAATTATCCCTGGTGTTTGTGGTTTATACTTAAATATAGAATGGGATGTCTTTTCTGTCTCAATATTTTTTACACAGATCCTGTAATCGCAAGGTTAGGATCATCAAATAACTTGTCCCAAAACACAAGACTTACCCATCACCAGGCTTTGCTGATGATTATCAAAAGATATGACAGGTGCACCGAGTGAAAGTTCAGCTAAAGGGAACCCTTTCGTTTTGGGATATTGTGTACTCGATATCAAGCTAGTCGCCTAGCTTTGTTCTGGCTGCCTGAGTTTGATTCTTTGGTGTATCTGTGAGGTCCATATATTGCCTGTTTTCTTACAATGAACAGAATCCGTTAAGTGCAAGCTTTTAAATGCATCGCTAAGTCAATAATCAGTACACAACAACACGCAACCCCCATATATCTTCTAGCTCACAATTTCATTAGTCAATACTTGTATGGTCTTCAAGTTGTAATCAAATGGCCTCGGGCATTTTTGAGGAGTCAAGAAGGTGACAGACTCCATGTTAACCCTTTATCCCCCACAAACCTAACTGGGCATGCGTTTGCTGTGATTGGTTCCAGGTGGAAAAACAAATACAATCTTCTGCATGAAAACGGTGGATGGTTATGATGATATATAATACAAATATAGATTTATAATAGCTGAATACATTTACAAATCACTTTTGTATATAAGGCTCTTTCAGAATTAAGACATTAAGTTACTGGTTACTATTTTATTGTATCTGAAGCAAAGTTTCTAAGAGTCTCCTTAGAGAAAATAAGAGGCCCTGCAAAGACTCTTAAAATACTCTCTCCTCCCAGTCATGCCAGTTAAAGATTATTGAGTTTTTAAGATCTTTCTTTAGGTTATCAATCATTCACACCTCAACATGAAATAACGAGTTAATTTCAACATATTTCTTCCTATGGATTAGCATATTTGATGGAGGAAAAATGGAATAAATAAACTAGACATACTTTTGAGAAAGAAAAGCTTTGGTGGGGTCTCAGAGTGGGCAATGTAAGGGCAGGAGCAATTTATGGATGGTGAGGAGGGGGTAAACAGAATGAGGAAAAGATAGGGAGCAGGAAGAACACCCAATATAAATAAATCCAGCTTCCTACCACATTTGACAATGGCCAGACTTGGTGGTGTACCCCAGAAGACACCAACGAAGTCAACTTCTAAGTCACCATATGTTTTCAGTCCTTGTATGGTCATTCTCCACTCTGCGTGAATTTGTCTTGCCAGCCTTGTAGCTATATCTCTGTAGAGTCAACTCCTCTGTATGGAAATAGAGCCATTAAGGTTTATTCTCAATCATTTTGTCAAATAAGATCCACAGGAAATACCTTATCTAGTAAGTAAGTAAATAATGAAAGTAATAAATAATGAAAGAAATAGACTTTAGCATAAATGGAATTTCTCATGAAAATCCACAGTATTTTTAATCTCATTAAATCCAAGATTTTAAAAAATTTTATAACATAAACAAAGAAAAATATACAAATTAGCAGTACATATTACATACAGAATGCATCCTTATAATAGCTCCCCAGATCAGGAAAGAGAAAATTATCAGTACTCCAGAAAAACCTTTTATTTCCCATCCAGTCATTACACCATCAAAGTTAACGACTATCTTGACTTCCAGCACTTGCTTTTTGTACTTTAAATAAATGCAGTGATATATGTGTACTTTTTGTGACTGGCTTCTTTTGTTCAACATTTTACTTTAAAGACCTATCCATATTTTGTGTAGTTACAGTTCATTCATTCTCATTGCTGTTTCAGAATCCAAAGTGTTACATTGCTCCAATGTATTTATCCATTTCACTACTGGTGGAAATTTGGTGGTTTCCACTTTGCAAATAGTACAGTGTTGCTATAATCATTCGTACACATATCTTTTGGTGAAAATGCACGAGCATTTAACTTGAATGAGTGGCCAGGAATAAAATTGCTACATCAAAGAACATGTATATGTTCAATTTTCATAAATACTACTAAAGTGTTTGTTAAAGGGGTGGTAATAATTTATACTCCCATAGCAGTAAAATGAGAGTTCTGAGAAGTCTGTATCCAAGCCAAGTCATGGTATTTCATTTCAGTCATTCTGTTGGCTCTATAAGGTACCCAACTGGTTGGCTTAAACAAAAGCAACTTCAATTTGCATTCCCCTGACAACTAGTAAAGTTGAGTCTCTCTTTTTATATTTATTGTACATTTGGGTATACTCTCTTGTGACATTTTTATTCAATAATATCCTGACCAATTTTCTACTGGGCTATGTTTTCCTTATTGATTTTTAGGAGTTATTGATTTTTTATATGAGTGTATTATTGTATATACACATTGCAAATATCTTCTCCAAGTATGTGACCACCTTTCTCACTCTTAATAATGTCTTTTGAGAAACAGAAGTTCTTGGGCTTAATATATACCACAATATCATGCTATATATTAATATGATATAGATATTAATTTTATTGGACGCCATTCTTATTTTTTTCTAAAAGCATTGTTTTACTTTTCACATTTAGATCTTCAAGAAATCAGAAATTATTTAGTTTTCTGTAATTCATCATAATTTATTCACAAGGTTATCCTTTATCTATTGTGACATCATGTGACAATTTATATGTGGGCTGTTTCTGGACTTAGTTACATTGGTTTATTTTTCTATTCTTCCAGCAATGCCTCACTGGCTTAATTAATATAGCCTCATTCTATGTGTTGCTATCCTCCAGCATTGTTCTTCTTTTTCTAACTTATTTTCACTATTATTGGTCATTTATAGTTTGATATAAATTTTAACATCACTGCCCTAGTTTTCCAGATCTGTTACTGCAAAAACCGCCCACTGGTTGGCTTAAATAAGAGGAACTTATTGGTTCAAAGTTTGGTAGTCTAGAAGTCCAAAATCAGGGTATCACAAGGCCATGCTTTCTCCAAAATCTATAGTGATCTGTTGATGGCAATCTACCATCACATGGCAATCTTCCATCACATGGCAGTCTCTCTGGTTTATTCTACTTTTGGCTTCTCCTTCCATGTCTAATTTCCTATGCTTATAAGGACTTTAGCCTTCTGCTTTGGGGTCTGCCTGATTCAATTTGGCCTCATCTAAATAGAGTTTTTGAAGATCCTATTCACAAATGAATCCATACCTTAACTAATAATTATAACATTGTCAAAGTTCCTATTCACAAAAGAGTTCACACACAGGACCTGGATGAGGACTTTAGCATGAGAAACCTTTATGGGGAACAGGATTCAATCCCCAACAATCATCTTGTCAATTTACATTAAAACAGTACTAGGATTTTGGTTGGAATTTCTTTGATAAGTTTTCTACAGACAAATTTGGAGAGAACTGACATCTTCACAGTACTGAATCTTTACTTCCATGAAGATGGTACGTCTTTGCATAAATTAAAGTCTTCTTTATTTTCTCTCAGAAATCTTTCATTCTTTTCTGTGTAGAGGTTGTGTATGTATTTCATTCAGCTTGTTCCTAGGTATATAATGTTTTCTGGTGCTGCTGTAAATGGCATCATATTTAAATTTCCATTTTCTACTTTTTTTCCTCTTTAGGCTGACATATAGGTATTTCTGTATACTGACTTTGTATCCAATACCTTGTTATATTCACTTGTTAATTTCACTAGTTCTTGTCTAAATCTTTTGGACTTTGCACACTGCAGTAGTTAGATTCAGGTGTCAACTTGGCCAGGTGAAGGAGCCTAGTTCTATTTCTGTGGACATGAGCCAATGGCATATGAACCTCATCTGTTCCTGATTACATCTGCAGTTGGCTAAGAGGCGTGCCTGCTACAATGAATGATGTTTGATTTAATTGGCTGGTGCATAAATGAGAGAGCTCAGTGTAGCACAGCCCAAGCAGCTAGGCACACCTCATCTCAGGACTCGCAGCTCAGCCCAGGCCTTTGGAGATGCAGAAAGGAATCATCCCCGGGAAAGTTGTTGGAACCCAGAGGCCTGGAGAGAAGGCCATCAGAGATCACCCTGTGCCTTCCCATGTAAGAAAAAACATCAGTTGAAAGTCAGCTGCCTTTCCTCTGAAGAACTATACGTCAACTAAATAAATCCCCTTTTATTGAAAGCCAATCTGTCTCTGGTATGTTGCATTCCACAGCTAACAAACTAGAACATACACAATCAGTCCATCTTCAAATAATGACAGTTTTATTCTACGTTTTCCAATCTCACACTGCCTTTTTCTTTTTTTTTCTGTTTTTTTATTTTTATTTATTTTTTATTTTATTATTATTTTTTTTATTAATGGAAAGAAAAAAAAAGAAATTAACACAACATTTAGAAATCATACCATTCTACATATGCACTCAGTAATTCTTAACATCATCACATAGATGCATGATCATCATTTCTTAGTACATTTGCATCAGTTTAGAGGAACTAGCAACACAACAGAAAAAGATATAAAATGTTAATATAGAGAAAAGAAATAAAAGTAGTAATAATAGTAAAAAAAAAAAAAACCCTATAGCTCAGATGCAGCTTCATTCAGTGTTTTAACATGATTAATTTACAATTAGATATTACTGTGCTGTCCATTTTTGAGTTTTTGTATCTAGTCCTGTTGCACAGTCTGTATCCCTTCAGCTTCAATTACTCATTATCTTACCCTGTTTCTAACTCCTGCTGGACTCTGTTACCAATGACATATTTCAAGTTTATTCTCAAATGTCCGTTCACATCAGTGGGACCATACAGTATTTGTCCTTTAGTTTTTGGCTGGACTCACTCAGCATAATGTTCTCTAGGTCCATCCATGTTATTACATGCTTCATAAGTTTATCTTGTCTTAAAGCTGCATAATATTCCATCGTATGTATATACCACAGTTTGTTTAGCCATTCTTCTGTTGAGGGACATTTTGGCTGTTTCCATCTCTTTGCAATTGTAAATAACGCTGCTATAAACATTGGTGTGCAAATGTCCGTTTGTGTCTTTGCCCTTAAGTCCTTTGAGTAGATACCTAGCAATGGTATTGCTGGGTCGTATGGCAATTCTATATTCAGCTTTTTGAGGAACCGCCAAACTGCCTTCCACAGTGGTTGCACCCTTTGACATTCCCACCAACAGTGGATAAGTGTGCCTCTTTCTCCGCATCCTCTCCAGCACTTGTCATTTTCTGTTTTGTTGATAATGGCCATTCTGGTGGGTGTGAGATGATATCTCATTGTGGTTTTGATTTGCATTTCTCTAATGGCCAGGGACATTGAGCATCTCTTCATGTGCCTCTTGGCCATCCGTATTTCCTCTTCTGGTAGGTGTCTGTTCAAGTCTTTTTCCCATTTTGTAATTGGATTGGCTGTCTTTTTGTTGTTGAGTTGAACAATCTCTTTATAAATTCTGGATACTAGAACTTTATCTGATATGTCATTTCCAAATATTATCTCCCATTGTGTAGGCTGTCTTTCTACTTTCTTGATGAAGTTCTTTGATGCACAAAAGTGTTTAATTTTGAGGAGCTCCCATTTATTTATTTCTTTCTTCAGTGCTCTTGCTTTAGGTTTAAGGTCCATAAAACCGCCTCCAGTTGTAAGATTCATAAGATATCTCCCTACATTTTACTCTGACTGTTTTATGGTCTTAGACCTAATGTTTAGATCTTTGATCCATTTTGAGTTAACTTTTGTATACGGTGTGAGATACGGGTCTTCTTTCATTCTTTTACATATGGATATCCAGTTTTCTAGGCACCATTTATTGAAGAGACTGTTCTGTCCCGGGTGAGTTGACTTGACTGCCTTATCAAAGATCAAATGTCCATAGATGAGAGGATCTATATCTGAGCACTCTATTCAATTCCATTGGTCTATATATCTATCTTTATGCCAATACCATGCTGTTTTGACCACTGTGGCTTCATAATATGCCTTCAAGTCCGGCATCGCGAGACCTCCAGCTTCGTTTTTTTTCCTCAAGATGTTTTTAGCAATTCGGGGCACCCTTCCCTTCCAGATAAATTTGCTTATTGGTTTTTCTATTTCTGAAAAATAAGTTGTTGGGATTTTGATTGGTATTGCATTGAATCTGTAGATCAGTTTAGGTAGGATTGACATCTTAATTATATTTAGTCTTCCAATCCATGAACACGGTATGCCCTTCCATCTATTTAGGTCTTCTGTGATTTCTTTTAGCAGTTTTTTGTAGTTTTCTTTATATAGGTTTTTTGTCTCTTTGGTTAAATTTATTCCTAGGTATTTTACTCTTTTAGTTGCGATTGTAAATGGGATTCGTTTCTTGATTTCCCCCTCAGCTTGTTCATTACTAGTGTATAGAAATGCTACAGATTTTTGAATGTTGATCTTGTAGTCTGCTACTTTGCTGTACTCATTTATTATCTCTAGTAGTTTTGCTGTGGATTTTTCCGGGTTTTCGACGAATAGTATCATATCGTCTGCAAACAGTGATAGTTTTACTTCTTCCTTTCCAATTTTGATGCCTTGTATTTCTTTTTCTTGTCTAATTGCTTTGGCTAGAACATCCAACACAATGTTGAATAACAGTGGTGATAGTGGACATCCTTGTCTTGTTCCTGATCTTAGGGGGAAAGTTTTCAATTTTTCCCCATTGAGGATGATATTAGCTGTGGGTTTTTCACATATTCCCTCTATCATTTTAAGGAAGTTCCCTTGTATTCCTATCTTTTGAAGTGTGTTCAGCAGGAAAGGATGTTGAATCTTGTCAAATGCCTTCTCTGCATCAATTGAGATGATCATGTGATTTTTCTGCTTTGATTTGTTGATGTGGTGTATTACATTAATTGATTTTCTTATGTTGAACCATCCTTGCATACCTGGGATGAATCCTACTTGGTCATGATGTATAATTCTTTTAATGTGTTGTTGGATACGATTTGCAAGAATTTTATTGAGGATTTTTGCATCTATATTCATTAGAGAGATTGGTCTGTAGTTTTCTTTTTTTGTAATATCTTTGCCTGGTTTTTGTATGAGGGTGATGTTGGCTTCACAGAATGAATTAAGTAGTTTTCCCTCCACTTTGATTATTTTGAAGAGTTTGAGGAGAGTTGGTACTAATTCTTTCTGGAATGTTTGATAGAATTCACACGTGAAGCCGTCTGGTCCTGGACTTTTCTTTTTAGGGAGCTTTTGAATGACTAATTCAATCTCTTTACTTGTGATTGGTTTGTTGAGGTCATCTATTTCTTCTTGAGTCAAAGTTGGTTGTTCATGTCTTTCCAGGAACCTGTCCATTTCATCTAAGTTGTTGTATTTATTAGCGTAAAGTTGTTCATAGTATCCTGTTATTACCTCCTTCACTTCTGTGAGGTCAGTAGTTATGTCTCCTCTTCCATTTCTGATCTTATTTATTTGCATCCTCTCTCTTCTTCTTTTTGTCAATCTTGCTAATGGCCCATCAATCTTATTGATTTTCTCATAGAACCAACTTCTGGTCTTATTGATTTTCTCTATTGTTTTCATGTTTTCAATTTCATTTATTTCTGCTCTAATCTTTGTTATTTCTTTCCTTTTGCTTGCTTTGGGATTAGTTTGCTGTTCTTTCTCCAGTTCTTCCAAGTGGATAGTTAATTCCTGCATTTTTGCCTTTTCTTCTTTTCTGATAAAGGCATTTAGGGCAATAAATTTCCCTCTTAGCACTGCCTTTGCTGCGTCCCATAAGTTTTGATATGTTGTGTTTTCATTTTCATTCACCTCGAGGTATTTACTAATTTCTCTTGCAATTTCTTCTTTGACCCACTGGTTGTTTAAGAAGAGTGTGTTGTTGAGCCTCCATGTATTTGTGAATTTTCTGGCACTCCACCTATTATTGATTTCCAACTTCATTCCTTTATGATCCGAGAAAGTGTTGTGTATGATTTCAATCTTTTTAAATTTGTTAAGACTTGCTTTGTGACCCAGCATATGGTCTATCTTTGAGAATGATCCATGAGCACTTGAGAAAAAGGTGTATCCTGCTGTTGTGGGATGTAATGTCCTATAAATGTCTGTTAAGTCTTGCTCATTTATAGTAATATTCAGATTCTCTATTTCTTTATTGATCCTCTGTCTAGATGTTCTGTCCATTGATGAGAGCGGTGAATTGAAGTCTCCAACTATTATGGTATATGTGTCTATTTCCCTTTTCAGTGTTTGCAGTGTATTCCTCACGTATTTTGGAGCATTCTGGTTCGGTGCATAAATATTTATGATTATTATGTCTTCTTGTTTAATTGTTCCTTTTATTAGTATATAGTGTTCTTCTTTGTCTCTTTTAACTGTTTTACATTTGAAGTCTAATTTGTTGGATATTAGTATAGCCACTCCTGCTCTTTTCTGGTTGTTATTTGCATGAAATATCTTTTCCCAACCCTTCACTTTCAACCTATATTTATCTTTGGGTCTAAGATGTGTTTCCTGTAGACAGCATATAGAAGAATCCTGTTTTTTAATCCATCCTGCCAGTCTATGTCTTTTGATTGGGGAATTCAGTCCATTAACTTTTAGTGTTATTACTGTTGGGATAATATTTTCCTCTACCATTTTGCCTTTTGTATTATATATATCATATCTGACTTTCCTTCTTTCTACACTCTTCTCCATGTCTCTCTCTTCTTTCTTTTTGTATCTGACTCTAGTGCTCCCTTTAGTATTTCTTGCAGAGCTGGTCTCTTGGTCACAAATTCTCTCAGTGACTTTTTGTCTGAGAATGTTTTAATTTCTCCCTCATTTTTGAAGGACAATTTTGCTGGATATAGGAGTCTTGGTTGGCAGTTTTTCTCTTTTAGTAACTTAAATATATCATCCCACTGTCTTCTAGCTTCCATGGTTTCGGCTGAGAAATCTACACATAGTCTTATTGGGTTTCCCCTGTATGTGATGGATTGCTTCTCTCTCGCTGCTTTCAAGATCCTCTCTTTCTCTTTGAACTCTGACATTCTAACTAGTAAGTGTCTTGGGGAATGCCTATTTGGGTCTAATCTCTTTGGGGTGCACTGCACTTCTTGGATCTGTAATTTTAGGTCTTTCATAAGAGTTGGGAAATTTTCAGTGATAATTTCTTCCATTAGTTTTTCTCCTCCTTTTCCCTTCTCTTCTCCTTATGGGACACCCACAACACGTATATTTGTGCGATTCACATTGTCCTTGAGTTCCCTGATACCCTGTTCAAATTTTTCCATTCTTTTCCAGATAGTTTCTGTTTCTTTTAGGAGTTCAGATGTTCCATCCTCCAAATCACTAATTCTATCTTCTGTCTCTTTAAATCTAACGTTGTAGGTATCCATTGTTTTTTCCATCTTTTCTACTTTATCCTTCACTTCCATAAGTTCTGTGATTTGTTTTTTCAGTTTTTCTATTTCTTCTTTTTGATTAGCCCATGTCTTCTTCATGTCCTCCCTCAATTTATCGATTTCGTTTTTGAAGAGGTTTTTCATTTCTGTTCGTATATTCAGCATTAGTTGTTTCAGCTCCTGTATCTCATTTGAATTATTGGTTTGTTCCTTTGACTGGGCCATATTTTCAATTTTCTGAGCGTGATCCGTTATCTTCTGCTGGCATCTGGGCATTTAGTCAGATTTCCCTGGGTGTTGGACCCCACAGGTTGAAAGATTTTTCTGTGAAATCTCTAGGTTCTGTTTTTCTTATCCTGCCCAGTAGGTGGCACTCGTGGCACACGTTTGTCTACGGGTTCCACCATTGAAAGTTGCTGTGGGTCCTTTAACTCTGGAAAACTCTCGCCGTAGGGGAGGTTCGGCAGCCAAAGCGTCTTGGAAGAGTGCCAGCCGGCCCGAGGGTCCGAACGCGGGGAGGGTCGCCGGCCGCCGCAGCACGGGAGAGCGCCTGACCGAATTTCCTAGTCGGCCTGGGGCACCAAGCGTGGCGGGAGGGCACCAGCTGTCACAGCCCGGGAGAGTGCACCATTCCCAGCCGGACCGGGGAGTCACGTGTTTGGAAGGGACCCCCTGGTCACTGTTCTCCGCAGTCTGGGGATTTCTGACCCAACTCTCAGTTGGTCCGGGGGGCCTCGCATGGTGGGGGCGCCAGCCGCCGTGGCCCAAGGGGACCGCCTGCCCAATTCTGCCAGCTGGCCTGGGAAGGAGGAAGGGAGGGACTCCGGCCGCTTGCCGTCCCGCCCAGGAAAGCCCGCGCCCCTCGGTGATCTCACCGGAGCTGCTTCTCCCAGACAGTCAGCCATTCCAGGATGGGGTACGCCGTCCCTTTGATCTCCGTCGTGGCTCCAGGAGCTGCTCTGTATTGTCTCCACTCCCCCAGTAGCTGTTCTGGAGGAGGAAAGGTGAGGGTGGCAAGGCTGTCGAGGCCAGTGGCGGAGGAGCCGGTGAAGGCGGAAGAGGGCACGGTGGTGGTTGGAGAGCCGCCAGAGCAGGAGGGGGAAGAGGGGAGAGGAGGGTGGGCGGGCCGGCTGCTGCGGGGCGTCTGCCTTTTTCTTATTGCATTATTTAAAGCGTCTAGTCCAGGCTTTCTCAATGAGGAGCAATTTTACCCTTCCTCCCAAAGAGGGCATCTAGAAGATAGTGGCCAGAAATGCTTAGAAAACATCCTACAATGGATAAGTCAGCCTGAATAACAAAGGATTATACAGTCCAAAATGTCCATGATTGAGAAAATACGTTGCTGTAATGTGGGGAGAATGATGTTTGGAGAGGGTGGAGTCAAGAAAATGGTGGTCTCCCCAGTACCCCCAAGCTTTCATTTGGACAGAGGTGGATCACTGCATAGGCCCTTGGAAAAGGTGGGACTGCCACTTTCAAAAGCCCAGGGATAGATGAATCTTGGACTTTGAAATCTAATGGAGTTTGCCCTTCAGGTTTTCAGAACTGTTTTGAGTCCAATGACCCCTGTGTTCCTTCCTGAGAATATGTATCCTATGACTGTCCCATTTTTGTGTGTTGGCAGAAGATAACTTGCTCTGAGTTTTAGAGATCCACAACCAGAAGAGAATTTTACCTTATGAACAATCATGCCTGTAGCTGACTTTAATGAGATTTTGCACTTTTTCTGACTTTGTATTGTATATGCATTGTCACTGAAATGGTTTAAGCCTTTCTGATATTGTTATGGAATGAATGTATTTTGCATTTGGAACAAACATGTCTTTTTGGAGTCCAAAGTGTAGAATGTGCTGATTTAAAGCTGTACTGTACCCCAGAAAAGCCACGTCCTTTAATCCTCATTCAATATTGCTGGGTGGGATCTTTTTTATTGTTTCCATGGAGATGTTACCTACCCAATTTTGGGTGGTAACTTTTGATTAGATGTTTGCCATGTGGATGTGTCTCCACCCATTCAAGGTGGGGTTGCCTACTGGACCCCTTTAAGAGGAAATCATTTTGGGAAAAGCTTTAGAGCCAAGACAGCTTATACAACCAGAGACCTTTGGAGATGCAGAAGGAAAACACACATGGGAATCCTTGTGAAATGAGAAGCCAAGAGAGAAAGCTGGCAGACATTGCCATGTGCCTTTCCAGCTGACAGAGGTGTTCTGGACCCATCGCCCTTCTTAACTCAAGGTATCTTTTCCTGGCAGCCTTAGTTTGGACATTTTCATGGCCTTAGGACTTTAAATTTGCAACTTAATAAATTCCCCTTTTTAAAAGCTGTTCTGTTTCTAGTATATACATTTCAACAACTTACAAACTAAAACAAAAATGAACCATTTGTAAAAATCTTCAGTGCCAACAGAGATGCAGACATCTGGAGATGCTTGGAGTGCCAACAGAGAGAGAAGACTTCTGGACATGGACATTTGAAGATGCAGAGCTCAGCAGATGTTGCTATTTGCCTTTCCATGAGATACTTAGTAAGCCAGAATCCAGAGCTGTTTCCAAAAGGAGCTAAGTAAAGGCCCACAAACACTCAGAAAGGAAACCAGTGGCATCAGAAGCTGAAGACAATGAAACTGGGAAAACAACCAGTAGATGCCAGCCAAGTGCCCTCCCATATGACAAACATTGGCCTTTCTTGAGTCAAGGTGTCTTTTTCTGGATGCCTTAGTTTGAACATTTTTATGGCTTTAGGACTGTAAACCTGTAACTTAATAGGCCCCCTTTATAACAGCCAACCCATTTCTGATATATCACATTTTCTGCAACATTAACAAACTAGAACAGCATGATATTTTAGTTTTCTAATTTCTAAAACAATATCATGGGATAGATTGGCTTAAACAATGGGAATTTATTGGCTTGTGGTTTGAGACTAGTGGAAATCCAAAATCAAGGAATCATCAAAATGATGCTCTGTACCATAAGAGTGTAGCATTCTGGAGCTGGCTGTTGGCACTCTTTAGTCCTTGGCTTTTCTGTCACATGGAAAAGCACATGGCAGCCTCTCGTGGCTTCTCTGGGTTCCAAGGACTTTTTTCTGCTTCTCTTGGCTTTCCTCTGGGTGTCTCTATTTAATTTTGCTTGTGAAGCACTCCACATAAATTATAGGAATTATGGCCCAATCAGATTCAGTAGGATATTGCCTTAAATGAAGTAATCTCATCAGAAGGCCCTAATTACAATGGATTCCTATCCATAGGAATGGATTATATTTAAGAACCTGCTTTTCTGGGACACATAGCTACAAGAACCTGTACATTGTATGTCTCTTCTCAAACTTCTATTCCAACATTTCTGTTTTCATATATTTAAGAGGTTGTGATGGTTAATTTGATGTGTCAACTTGGCTAGGTTATGTTGTCCAGTTGTTTGGCCAGCCAAATACTAACTTGATTATAACAGTGTGGTTATTTACTGGATTTAAATCATTAGTCATTTGATTTCATTTATGGCTGATTATATCTGATATCAATAAAGGACTGATCAACAATGAGAAGAGTCTCCTCATCCAGTCAGTTGGAAGCCTTAAAGGTAGAACTGAGGGTTTCAGCAGTCAGACGAACTTTTAGCTCTACCTCAACCAGTCAGCTTCTCCTGCAAAATTCAACAAGTTCCCAACTTGTGGCCTGCCCTACAGAATTTAGATTTGCCAATCTCCCTGGTAACATCAGCCAATTCCTAATATAAACAAATATATATGTGCATGTGTGTGATTTACATTTATATATATACATACTGTTGGCCCTGTTTGTCTTAAGAACCCTGACTAATACAGATGTATTTCTTGTAAGCAGTCTATTTTTAACCAGAATGAAAATATTTGTCATTATTTAGAATATTTAATACTTGTATGACTATTATATTTTGATATGATATACTAGTATCTCCCATGTTACCATTTATTTTTTGCTTGGTCCATCTGCCTAATATTCTTTTTTTTTACTTTCTTGCTCTTTTTGCATTTATTATTTTTCTGTATTTTCCCCAATTAACTTCTTGACTGTATATTTCAGTTCTATTTTTGAATGTATACTCTGGAAAATATAATTCACTCTTGATTTATTACCATCTAAAATAAACTATTTCTGTCCTTACTACACTAATATTGCTAGAATCTCAAAACATTTTACCTTCTTTTACTGCCATCTATTGTTTATTTTCATTGGCACGCATTTTAAATCTATAAATATTTTACTTCACAAAATGCTATGAATGTAGTGACATATGCTCAATTATTTTTCCTGTCTCATGATCTTCATTTATTCTAGGATGATTTTCCTTTTACTTGAAGAATACCTTTAGTTATTTTTTTGTTCTTCTTAGTGAATATTTATTTAGTCCATATTATGTTCCAAGTAATGAACAAAACAAAATCTCTACTCTCATGGAGTTTACAGTCTAATGGGAGAGCCAGATAGTAAACAAAAAGAAAATACCTCAGATATTTAATCACTGTGAAGAAAAAATAAAGCAGCATGTGGAGAAATGGAGAAAGAAGATATTTTATTTATGTATTTATGCATGTATGTATATATAGTATTAAAAATACCTTTAGCATTTTATTAGTGCAAGCATGCTGGCAATAAATACTCTTGTATAAAGAAATTTTATTTTACCTTCTCTTTAAAGGGGCATTTTAGCTAGGTATAGAATTCCAGGATAGCATCTACTTTCTTTCACTACTTAAAGTATGTTCTTTTTCTTGTCTTTTGTATTTCAACACTTTTGTCTTTTGTCTGGATGCTTTTTAGAAAAACAGTTTGACTGCAAGGTCCTTAAGTAGGATTTTCACTAAATGTATTCTGTTTGGGAGTTCACTAAGTTTTTGAATCTGTGATTTGTCTTCCATCAGTTTTGAAAAATTCTCTTCTTTTGGTAAATCCTATATGGTTCATGCATTTTTCTGTTTCCTTTTTCTTCTTTTTTTCCCTCACGTGCTTCAATTTAATATTTTTCGATTGTTCTATCTTCCAATTTCCTATCTTCTGCTTGTCCAACCAACTTTTACCTACATCTATTAAATTCATAATTTCAGATATTTATTTTTCAGTTTTATTATGTTCATTTGATTCTTTATTATAGATCCCAGTTTATTTCAATTCTGAAATTGTCCATCTTTTCATCTATTTTTTAGTTTCCTCTATTTCCTTTAATGTGCTCATCATATCTTATTTTCAATTTTAAGTGCCTAAATCCCAGAACACTTACTAATACCTTGCTGCCTATGCAGCCAAAAGGCACTAGTTAAGTTTCCTTGTGCCTGGTCCACTTTGTGTAGAGCGTCCCCAGGCTTTTGGGAGCTGGGACGCTGCAGTCAGAGGCAGGACCCAGAATGGGAAAGATGGTACCTCTTAGGAGCCTTAGCAAGGGCAGTGGGCTTCAAACAGGCCTTGAGGCAATCAGGAGTGTAGGCATGAGCAAGGTCCCAGGGGCAACATTCCTTGATATGAGTCAAGCCCCAGCCCTCTCTGGGTTTTCCAGCATAAAGATTGGGTGTAAGAACAGCAGAGCTGGAGCAGGGGGCTTGTCTCCCAGGTGCCATTAGAGCTGTGGGAGACTGGGAGAATGGCCTGGATGATGGTTGCATAATCTGTGGCTAGTGGGCCTTCCTGTATGACTATGGAGGGTGAGTATCCCTTTTAGGGAAGTCATGCAGCATGGCTGGATGGTGCTGGGGATAGAGGGTCTGCTGGAGTAACCACAGTATACAAGGTCCCATAGCTCCCTCTGAGAAACTGCATTAATGCAGGATGAGACATGGAACCTCCCCCATGAGGGATGTGATCATTTCTCAGGCCTAGGTATCTAGACTCCCTTAATTCCTAGTCTGGAGGGACTTGAGGGATATTAAGAGTTTCCTGACCAAAATCCACTCTTCAAGTTTCCCAGAGACTGGGAGTCAACCAGTCTCAATCAACCTCCAGAGACTGACCTGGCTGCTCTCACTTCCCAGCTTCTTACAAGGTACTTTCTTCAGAGCTGCTGAGGACAAGAGAGGGCTAAGAGGTGGTTCAGATTGTGGCACCTAATCTACAGGGTTAGGGTTAGGGTTAGGGGTCAGGAGTAAGGGTAGAGGTAATCAGAAGGCAAGTGGCTGCCATAAGAAAGGTACACAGCCAGGCCAATGAGCAGCATGGCCAGGAAGAAGGTAGCTATGAATTACAGTCACAGCAAGGATGCTGAGAGCATGGCATTGAGCACCAGTGAGCAGAACACAAAAAAGAGGTATCTGATGCTGCTGCCATGCTTGATGACAGCTGACAAGCTGTCCATGTAGTGTCTGGCTCAACACCATGAAAGCTACCCATCCAGAGAAATCCTCCAGGATGCCGGGACCAGAGCCAGCACCTGCGAGCAGACCTAGGTTCAGTAGCATGTCAAAAGTGTAAAAGAAGGGGTTCTGAAGTGTCAGGATAAGCTGCTGCTGCTCCATGAGCAGCTTTGTTTACAGGGTTGGTAAGACTGAGATGTGGCGATATAGGAGAAGACACAGCAGTCCGAGTGCAGTGATACGCAGGGGCATGGACCCAGTAGCAGTTGCTGGACAGGACTCAGGAAGGGTGTTCCAGCATTTCAGGAAGCCACCAGCTATATAGCAGGTCCCCACTACCATCTGCAGCAGCGGTGCTAACCCCTAGTGAGCAGAGATGTGGTGTTAGATGCAAAAGAACAGGGTGGTGCTTCCAATTTTGAGATTGCTCAGCACCTGGTAGGTGCTGGGGTCCATATAACATTGAAAGCAGATCACTATTTTACTGTTAGCACTATAGAGCAGAGCTGATAATGCAAAGGGGGCATCCTGGTGAAAGGGTGGGGTCGTCCAGGGCCATGCTCACCAGCCTATTAGGAGAGAGAAAGCACAACAGCAGTTTGGTCAGCTTTGTCAGTAGCAGGGCCAAGAAGGGCCAAGAGGGCATTTCACCATCCATGTGGCACAATGCCAGCAGTGAGGCATGATCACATGCATGGCCGTGGATAGGATTAACATCAGGGTCCAGCAGACCTGCTTGGGATGGTCCAGGCCTGGCATACCTCCATCCTCTACAATCATACCCATACCAGATCCTGTGGGCGATGCGAAATATTTGGGGAAAATCAAGTTATGAAGCCAATTCCAAGGAGGGAGGAACTGTGATACAATTGCCAGAGAAAATACTGATAACAGTCATTTGCAAACTCCACAGTCAAGACTGAAAGAGGAAGGGGTTGGTGGTCCATGAAGCCAAAGTCTTAAGGCCAATCCCATGGAGTTAGAGGGAGAAGAAGGAGTCCAAGGTGAAAGTGGATGAGCCATTGCCCACCTTCTGCAGGAAGGGAAGCAGGGATGAGGGTGGCAGAAAAGGTAGAGATAGCAAATGAGTGACAGACAGAGAAACCAGATATGGTGCTTGCGATCAAAAGGCCCCTGTAGATTCCAACTCCTCATTCTGCCTCCCCAGTGGGATCCAGAGTGGGTCAGGACCCTTGCACAGTGACCGCAGATACTCCTTCAATGTCTTCTCCACACTGGGCATAGCATAGGCTTAAACTGTGTAAGGCGCCAGTGCAGGTGCCCACAACAAAGCCCAATACTGCTGATGTCCTCCGTTTAGCTACCACATACCCAGCCAGGAAGCCTTGAGGAATGGGGAGGACAGGAGTGAGACATCTTGGAGGAACAAGCCATCCTGGCCATCACCACTGTTGACTTCACCTTCCAAGCACCAATCAAAGTTATTTCAGAGTCTGTTCTCTGTTAACTCCAATATCAGAATATTTTGAGTCTGTTTCAAATGTCTATTTTTATCTCTAGTTATTTGTCCTGTGGTTCTGACTCTTCAAAGGCCTACTAAATTTATATTAATTGTTGAATTTATTTATTTTAACAAAGAATCAGGTTCTACTGATACTGCCTTCCCTGAGAGATGGCTCACCCATCTCTCTGCTTAGGAAACTGAGCAAGCAGGTGATCAGTTTAATCCAATTATGGACTCATTTTGTCTGGGTTGTACTGTAGCTTTTGAAGGACTCAGTCTGTCTCTAGTTTTCCGCTGTTCTCAGCAGCTTTCAAAGATGAGCCTATCAGACCTTTGTCTCCTCAGTACTGAAATACTATGGGAATTTCCACTCCATCAGAGATTGTTAGCTTAGTTCTTGAATCTCCCACCCCATATGACTTCAGAATTTAGCAAATATCTTCAGCAGGAGATTGGCAGTGTGTTTGAATCCCCTTAATTCTCCTTTTATTTCATTCTAGCCACATGCAACCTACAAAGGCTCTGCTGGTTTCTCTGCCCCCCTGTTGGGAGGGCATTTTTCCCTGATTGGCTAGTGCTCCCAGTTGCAGAGAGTAGGTGCCAAAGCACCATTCCCTCCAGGGCTTTGAAATCTCACCTGTTGTTTTATGAGAGCTCTCTTCCCTGCAGAGCCTTTGTTTCCTAAGCATTGTCAGAGTGAAGGAAATTCCACTCTTTTTTTTTTCTAGAGATTTCAGTTTAGTTTTTAATCCCCACACAAAATTGGAATTCAGCAAATGTCTTCAAGAAGAAAACATCCATATTTGGAAACTCAAATCTCCAGTTTTGTCACACCAGCCCTGCACGATGGCTAAAATTCTACTGATTTCACTCCCAAAGCAGCTTGTTTTTATCTAGTCCAAGTCTAGATTTTCAGCACCCATCCTAGTTCCCCTGTCAGCAAATGCTCCCAGAAAAAAAGTAGCTGTGCATCTTCAGCACACCTCCGAAAGGTTCTCCCTGATCTGGAATTTTAATTCCTTTAGTTCTTATTACTTCTATAGCTTTCTGATGTCTTCCACACTATGACTTTTAAGATTTATCTGTTTATTTTTCTAATTTTCTTTAGTGAAAGTGAATGGCTTGCTGCAAACTACCTTGTTTTAGCCAGAAGCAGATTTCTCTGTTTCTTTTAAACATTACATTTACATATATTTTAACATCCAATTTATGTTACTTGTCACCAACACACTGCGAATGAAGAATTGAAGAAAGATTATCTGCCTACCTATTTTAAACATTTCTCCTGAAAACCCCGATGTTCTCCTCATGATCCAATATTTAATATTTGTAGGAATATATTTTAAAATATAACTTTAGGTGTATATGTAACTCATTGTTTAACTATAATTTTTATTTTGATTTCTAGAAACAATGGGGCATCACATCTTGGTTTATATTTATCAGTAGATTAATAATTACATCCCAATTTTTTAAAACCTAGGATAAGTCCAGACAATCAAGGAATGACAAAAATTCTCAAAGTGATCTAAAAAATAGACTTCATGTAGCTCATTAAAGAAAAATTCAAATACATAGATACATATGTGCATTTTCTCTGACAATCACTACATCTCTTGAGAACAGTTGTATGAAATATACTATATTTGTAAGACATGATCTGTAATTGTTAACCCAAAAAATAGTCAGCAGAGCACAGACTGAAGTTCACTCAGGAGAGAGTACTAGTGCTCATTGGAAATAGTTATCATTTAAGCAGCTTATTATACCTTAAGTAAGGTATGATAAGAGAATCATGCCAGTGAATCTAAGCTACCATACCTGAATATATTCTCACACACGTTCTCAAATAGAACATTCAAAATTGTTATTGAATGGATTAACTTCCTACAATCATCTCATTTCTGTCCAAAGTCTCATTAAAATCGTAACAAAGAAATAAAACTGTTAGAAAACCACATTTTTATAGAGAATCTGAGTGATGCCCTAGTATATGAGAACTTTCATAAAATAGATGAAAGACAGAAACAGATGAAGAACAATTAATTAAGTAGAGCAGAATGGGCCTTGCACAAAATGAATACAACTAAGCAGAAAACTAATCGGCAGAAACCTTGCATGTGGAGATGCCAAGTATATTAGGGAGTGGAAGTGAGATGTAGATCTAAGAACAAGAATAGTAAGAGAAGGTTTTTATAAGTAATATACTTATATATGAACAGATAAACCAACACACCATCTGCTCCTAAAATACACAGCATAACAGCCAGACACTACTGACCTCTTACAACAAAAGAAAATTAAAGAAAATTTTGAATGGCTCAGAATAAAGATATCTGAATTCTGACATTTAGGTACTGTGCTGGTTTGAAATGATGTATGGACCCTATAAAAGCCATGTTTTAATCCTAATCCCATTTTGTAAAGGCAGCTGCTTCTTCTAATCCTTATTCAGTATTGTATGTTTGAAACTGTAATGAGATCATCTCCCTGGAACTGTGATTTAATCAAGAGTGGTTGTTAAACTGGATTAGGTGACAAAGTGTCTCCACCCATTTGGGTGGGTCTTGAGAAGTTTCTGGAGTCCTATAAAAGAAGAAACATTTTGGAGAATGAGAGATTCAGAGAGAGTAGAGAATGCTGCAGCACCACAAAGCAGAGAGTCCACAAACCAGCGACCTTTGGAGATGAAGGAAAACACCTCCTTGGGAGCTTCATGAAACTGGAAGTCAGGAGAGAGAGCTAGCAGATGACGCCGTGTTCGCCGTGTGCCCTTCCAGCTGAGAGAGAAACCCTGACTGTGTTTGCTATGTACCTTCTCACTTGAGAGAGAAACCCTGAACTTCATCAGCCTTCTTGAATCAAGGTATCTTTCTCTGGATGCCTTAGATTGGACTTTTCTATAGACTTGTTCTAATTGGGACATTTTCTTGGCCTTAGAACTGTAAACTAGCATCTGATTAAATTCCCCTTTTTAAAAAGTCATTCCATCTCTGGTATATTACATTCTGGCAGCTAGCAAACTAGAACAGGTACATCCCAAAATAGCTTTAGATGTCACATCATCCAAAGCAAAACTCATCAAACAGCCCTGCCAGAAACAGAGTTCACAAAATTTATTCTTAAATATGAAGGATTTGAATATATTCCTCTTGCATTTTAAATATAGACCAAACAAACATGCAGCAATAAACATAAACTTAAAAAAAAAGAATTATTCCATAGGAAAAAAGTTATATATTGTTTAATTCCCTATTTTCAGGACTAGGGAAGATATTGTGCCCATGACACAGAAAAAGACTGCTCTCTTATGAGACAGAAACAATTGGAGTAGACAAAAGAAATCATGGAAGCTGATAAAATGATTACTTAAATAAATACAACTGATAATTCATAAAACAGAGGCATACTCCCAGAAAACAGAACAATTTGAAAAGAGATGAAAAATGCATAAGAAAAGATAAAAATATAAAAACCTTAGACAGTGAACCAGGTCATCAAACATAGAATTTAATACAAATTCTAGAAAGAGAGACCAGAGAAAATGAAGGAAATAAATTATTATTTAAGTAATAAGATCAAATACCCTAGAATGAAAGAAGGTCACAGAGCCATAGATTCACAAAAACAGAGCGAACAGGGGGAAAAGGCCACCACCTTAGGAAACTGGAGCACCACGAATAAAGAGCAAACCTGGAAAGCCTCCAGAGGATTAGTGATCACTTGCAAAGTTCTACAAGAAAAC
The DNA here is from genome assembly GCF_023851605.1 of Tamandua tetradactyla. Classification (NCBI taxonomy): domain Eukaryota; kingdom Metazoa; phylum Chordata; class Mammalia; order Pilosa; family Myrmecophagidae; genus Tamandua; species Tamandua tetradactyla. The sequence goes on along the minus strand of NC_135331.1, from coordinate 184,068,281 downwards.
TTTTATCACTGGAACCTGGTAGACATACCGCAGTTCTTTTGAAGCTCTGAGGAAACACTTTTTCATTCTATTAGTGAATCAGCTGGAGAGTAAAATTGAAACATTTTCACATGGGGCTCAAAAAATTTACCTCCACACACTTTTTCTTAGGACACTATTTAGAGCAGTGTGCTCTGGTGAAATAAAGGTTGCAATAAAAGATTTCAATCAGGAAAAGTGAGTGGACGTTTTTCAGATATCAATCTCTCCATTCTTCCTGCTTGTTTTCAGGTTTCTCCTTCTCCTAAGGTGAGCTAGGCGTGTGTTCCTTGTTTCTACCTCATGGGTAAGTTTTGATTATTTGAACCAATCATAGCAATTCCATTGACCTTGCCAATAATTAGTTTGGACATGAAATAAAAGCAAATATCACCAGCATGGCTGATAGGGAAAGTTTTGTTAATCCTAAAATGGAGGCAGCAACGCCATGACTAGAATTCTGACAGCTGTCTTTCCATCCTGAGAGCGGCAGCGTGGGCGAAGAGCTTAATGTTGAGGCTGGCAGAGCAGAGAGATGGAAACAAGTACATCTTTGTTGTTTCTGTTGAGCTGCTAAATTAACTAAAAATGAAGTCGCTACAGGTCAGGACCTCTTTTTGTAATTGTAAAAGTCACCGGGTGTGATTTTCTGTTACTTGTAGTCCAAGTCATTCCAAATGATGCAAAGATGCTAGTTTGGCATCCAGGAAACTGTGGAACAGATAAAGTGTCTTAGGATAACTGCTATGTAACAGACCTAAGGTGACAAACAAGGATGAACAGCCCACACAAGGAGGCTCCTAAGGAAAAAAGAAGAGTTAATAGAATACTTGATTGGGTAGAGAATTTTTAAAAAACAAAATTTGATTTTAAAAATAATGCAAAGAAAAAATAGCAGCAAAAACTCTAGGAAAAACAAAGAGCTGCAGAAAAGGAAAAAACGCTTGACAAAGCCCCGGCTCTATTAAGAAAAAGATTTTGCTAGTTACAATAACATAAACACTATTTTCTTTAAATTTTTTGAACTTACTCATGGACAAATTGAAAGGCAATTACCATTACAAAGCACAATATAGATATTATCAATGTTAACAATTTAAAGTTTGGGATGAAAAAACTTAATATGGGAAAGGTGGAAGGGAAATTTGAAAGCACTAAAATCTTCCTCTTCCACATTGGGGAGTGAAGATACGCTTCCCACTATAAATACAGCAAGAACAATGTAAGTATGCAAATATGGTATAAATATAAGTTTAAAAATCTTGATAGAAAATCCTCAACTTAGGGCCTTTGCATTTATTGTTCCTACTGCCTGGAATACTTTGCCTCAATTTCCCTGAAGGAATCCACTTGTCCAGGTGCTGCTCAATATCCCTCCCCAGAGAGCTTTCCCTGACACTCCTATGTACTGTTGCACCAAAGTTCCAAACACCTTTCCTTCCTCGTGTCACCCTGCATGACTGTCCCCATTTCAGTCTGCAACATTTGACTTTTATCATTTATCCATTTACATGTTGATCTCTCTCTATATTATCTTCGAGAACAGGGACCTTATCTGTCTCCTTAATTTCTATATTTCCAAGACCTGGAAGACGTTTGGCTCTTAGTATGTCTTCAGTGATTATTTCTTCTATGAATGAATGAATGGGAGGGGGGGGATGAGATGGTTTAAAGAAACCAGAATAGTAGGAAATCAAAATATGAGGCATAAAATTGATAAAGCAAAAACTATCAGCATGAGCATATTATTCAGAGATGTACAGATGGTCAGATAAGAAGCAGTTAAAAGATTTAAAGTGATTAAGTTGCCCATTATTAGTAATCGAACATGGGTTTTCTATATAATGTTCCATACTAGAATTATAACATTCCATATGTTCTTTGGAGTAACATATAATATTTTCAGGGCATTTTTTTTTGTATGCTGTGTGGTGGGGTCACATTTCATTATTTTTCCATGTGAGTATCCCGTTATTACACCACCATTTGTGAATTTTTGTTTGCTTGTTTGTTTTGCTTGTTGGTTTGTTTTTTCAGAAGTACATGGCCTGGGAATTGAACATGGGTCTCCTGCATGGCAAGCGAGAATTCTACCACCAAACTACCCTTGCATCCCCTCTTCAAAGCATTTTATAACCATCTTGTCTTCCTAGTCCTCCCATGTTGAGACTGAATATCATAAATTGTGGAAGATGGTACAACAAATTCAATTCTTTTACAAATGAATAAAACATTTGGATAAATTATCATCCTGTAGGCAAATCCTTCACTTATGCTTTATGCCGTTAAAACTTTTTCTAAGATTTAAGGACAGGAATATAAAACTAACTCATCTCCTAGAATGGTGGCTTGCTATTTCATTGCCAACTAAGAGCTATATCCTGACTTTAAATTTCTTGCAGAAAACAGGAAATTTATGGAAAAAGATTTTTATTTTTACAAGCGTTCTATTGTTCCTTACTTATTCGTAGAGAAATAATTTCCAGATTTCATAATAAAAAGATAATGTTTTCATATTAGTTTTATTTTTCTGATAGAAATAACAAGGATTTATCTAGTGTTTAAAAATAAAGCCTAAAGAAAACATATTCTTTCTATAAAAAATAACTTTTAAAGGATGCAGAAACCAAATTAGAATTCCTTGGGATTTTAATTTCATCTTAGGGATAAAGGAAATATTTCAGAAGTCATTTCCCTCCAATTCCACAGTACAAGCAGACCTAAGCCATTCCTAAGTATACCTTTTACTGCCTATATCCTCTCACTGTCTCTTAAGTCATAACCCCTGAGGTTGTGAAGCAAAAGAGTTTCCTATCATATTGGAGATTCTTTCCCTAAACTGGAGAGTTTGGTATTATTTTGTTTTGACTCCAAATAGGACAAATTACTTATGTAACAAAAATCCTGAATGAACCACACAGATGTGCATTTGATATGCCTAGTACTGTCCTCTACTTTCACCAAAAAATGTGAGAAATAAATTTTCCATATGTGTTTCAGTTTGTAAAGCTGCCAGAATACAAGATACCCAAAATAGATTTTACAAAGGGGACTTATTAAGTTACAAACTTACAGTTCTAAGGCCATGAAAATGTCCAAGTTAAGACATTTAGAGAAAAATACCTTGACGTTGAAGGAAGGCCCCTGGCATTCTGGACACCTCTGTCAGCCAGGAAGACATGTGGCAGGCGTCTGTCTGTCCTTACTCCTGGCTCCATTGCCTTCGGTTTCTGATTCCCATGGCTTTCTCTCTAAGACTCTGTAAGTCCTCACTTACCTTCTGCAGGGCAAACTCTGGTTTTCATCTCTTAGCTTAGCATATCCAAACATCTTGGTTTCTGCTCTCTGCATTGGCTCTAAGCACTTTCCTTCTCCATGACCTCTTTTAAGGATGCCAGTAAACTAATTAAGACCCACCTTGAATGTCACATCTCCATGGAAACAGTCTATTTAAAAGGTCGTACTCACAACTGGGTGGGTCACATCTCCATGGAAACAGCCTAATCAAAAGGTCTCACCCATAATAAGTCTATACCCACAAGACTGGATTAGAAGAGCATGGCTTTTCTTGGGTACATAGCTTTAAACTAGCACATACTACTGTGTGGACCCCCAAAATACACGTTCTTTTCGCATACAAAATACATTCATTACATCACAGTACCACAAAAGCCTTAAACCATTTCAGTAACAATACAAAGTCAAAAACAGTAAAAAATCTCATCAAAATCAGCTACAGGCATGGTCTGTCCTAATGCAGCATTCTCCTCTGGTTGTGGCGCTGTGAAACTTGGAACAAATTATCTGCTGCCATATACAAAAGGGGCAGTCATAGGATAAACATTTCCATTTCTATACTAAGAAATTGAAAGGAAGACAGGAGTCACTGTACCTAAACAGTTCTGAAAATCAGCAGGGTAAACACCACTAGATTTTAAGGCCTGAAAATCACTTATAGAATGATGTTTCATCCTCAAGTCTCAAGAAAGTGGCCATCCCACTCTTTTCAAGGGCTTACACAGTGGCTCTGCTCTCTCTCCAAACACTGGGGTGAGCATTTCAACATATTGAAGCACTAGGGGACCACTTTGTCCTTGGCCCCACCCTCTTCAAGCATCTGAGTGACACCCAGAGTCTCTGCCATCTCTGGGGTACACACTCAACCCCTTCAGAACAGTGGGTGGTGGTTAGGCCCCAGAGACTCTCTGGGGTATGAGTAGGCAAAACTCTTCCTGAGCATTAAAGAGGAAGGCCTGCTCTCTGCTTCTGGGGCAAACTCACCCTCTCCATATGCAGGGATGGAACTACTCTTCTGGATCAAGATTTCATGGTTCCAGACCTTAACTTCCATGGTTCTGTCTGTGAAGTAATTTTTCCTTCAATCTGTCCCTTTTCTATTCCATTTAGTCCAGACTTATAGTGGTTCCACAACAACCCTGTTAGTTTTCCATGTGTTATACAGGGATCACAACTATCAGACATTAAGATCTACCACAAATCCTTTCTGGATAACTCCATCTCTAATCCAGGTGTGTGCTGAAATGGCTGACTGGTTCCATTTGTGATTAAATCCTCACATGGGGCACTATTCTCTGGAGTTTCACTTATGGAAGCCCAGAATTTTCCATGCCATAGATTTCTGGTTTCTTTGCCCAAGAGTTCAGTTCTCAGTTTATCTTTTTCCTGTTGCATTTTGCTATAGGCTGCAAAGGGGGAGCCAGATTGCATTTTCCATATTTAGTTGGGAAATCTCTTCAGCTAAGTATCCCAAGTCATCGCTTTCGAGTTCTTCCTTTCATCCAGCACCAGAACTAAATTTTGCCAAATTCTCTGCCACTTTAAAACATCATCTCTCTTCCAGTTTGCAATGACACATTCATCACTTCTGCTTAAGTCCTTATTGGAAGAACCTTTAGCATCTATATTTCTACCAACAGTCTTTTCTAAGCATTCTAGAGCTTTCTTTTCATGCTCTTCACAATTCTTCCAGAATCTTTCCCTTATCCATTTAAAAATCTGTTCCAACATATTTGGTATTTGTAAACCCAGCAGCACCCCACAAATTCAAAATCTGATTTTGTTTGCTAACCTGCTGGAATGTAATCCAGAAATGGATTGGTTTTTACAAAGGGGATTTATTAGGTTACAAATTTACAGTTTAAGGCTGTAAAAATGTTCAAATTAAGGGATCCAGAGAATGATATCTTGACTTTGAAAGAAGGCCACCAGCAGTTTGGATACATCTGTCATCTGGGAAGGCACATGGCCAGTATCTGCTTGTCCTTACTCAGGGTTCCATTATCTTCATCTTCTGATTCCAGTGGCTTTCTAAGTGTCTGTGGGTCCTCAATGAGTTTCAATGGGCCAAACCTTGGGTTTCATCTTTTAGCTTAGCATCTCCAAATGTCTGTGACATGGTTTCTGGTCCCTACATTCCTCTGAGCTCTGTCTCTCTCCATGAGCTCTACTAAGGACTACAGTACATTCATTAAGACCTACTTTCAATGGGCATGGTCACATCTCCATAGAAATAACCTAATTAAAAAGTCCCATTCACAATTGGTGGGTCACCTCTTCGTGGAAAAAAAACTAATCAAAAGGTCCCATCCATAATAATTCTACAACCACAAGATTGGATTAGAAGAACATGGCTTTTCTGGGCTACATAGTTTCAAACCAGTACAATATGAGACTAAAACAGCTTAGATGAAGGGAAGGATAAAATTTGACAATAAACAAAATGGAAGTAAAAATGAAATAGCTTTAAGCATTTCACATTTTCAATCATTGGTTTTAAAAAACTATATAAAGGGCGGGCCGCGGTGGCTCAGCGGGCAAAGTGCTTGCCTGCTATGCCGGAGGACCTCGGTTCGATTCCCGGCCCCAGCCCATGTAACAAAAACGGAGAAACAGAATACAATAAAACAAGAAAATGTTTAAAGATGTTTCCCTTTCTTCCTTCCTTCCTTCCTTCTATCCTTCCTTCCTTCTCTCTGTCTTTAAAAAAAAAAAAAAAAAAAAAAAAAAACTATATAAAGTGGTTAATTCTTTTTAAATTCTTATTTTATGAACTTCCATTTCCATTAACATGATTGATTAGGTATCTGTATACATTCTGTAGAGGAAACAAACTTTAAATGCTGGATGAAATATAAATAATATCTTCTCAAATGTACCCAGAAATTAGCATGTAAGTGAGTTATAATTCATGCCTTGGTTTCAGCTTCTTAATGAAGATTGGAGCACAGAAGACAAAGCCAACACATACCCACGTTGGGGAGTCTAATAGGAGATACCCCAAAATTGAAACCATAAAAGACTCCCACTGTAGTTCAAGATTAATTAAAAATTAATGGAATGCAAGAGTAGCTCAGTGGTTGAATTCTTACCTGCCATGCAGTAGACTCAAGTTCTCTCTATATATATATATCTGAATTTCATTCTTCTTATAAAAGACTCTAACAATAGGATAAGACCCATCCTGATGGAAGTGGGCCATACCTTAATAGAAGTAACCTAATCAAAATATTCTATTTACAATGTGTTCACACCCACAAAAATGGATTAAATTTAAGAGTATGTTTTCCAAGAGTTTGTACAGCTTTAAACCACCGTACTCCACCCTCTGGATCATCCCTCCAAACACAACTTCTGTCCATATGCAAAACATATTCAGTCCATCATAACATTCCAAAAGACTTAAGTCATTTCAGAAACAATGATAGGTACAAAGTCTCATCAAAATTGGTTATGGGTGTGGTCTGTCCTGGGATAAAATTTCCCTTTTTCTGTGGACCTGTGAAACCTAGAGGACAAATTATCTGTCTGATATACAATAGAGGGACAGGCATAGAATAAACATTTCCATTCCCATAGAAACTGGAAGGAAAACTGGGGTCACATGTTCCAAACAATATGAAAACCCTGGAGGGCATGCTGCATTAGATTTCAAAGTCTGGGAGTCATCTATGAAACAAGGTTTAGTCCTATAGGCCTATGGGGACTGGAGCTCCATACCTTCCAAGTGCTTGCACTTCAGCCATGCTCTCCTCAAACATTGGGTTGCGGACTCCACCCTCTCCAAACATCAGGTTGGTGGCTAGACTCTCTGAATGCTGGGACATAAGCTTCACCTTCTCAGAGTTCTGATGTGGCAGCAAGCTTCATAAAAAATGGGGTAGAAGGCCCACCCTCTCCAAGCATCAAGGAAGGTTCACCCTTTCCACATTCATGGGTGGGCCCACTCCCTTGGCCCAAGAAGTTGGCTAAGGTCCAGACTTCAGCATCCATGGTTCTGCCATTGAAGTGATTTTTCTCCTTCAAATTATTCCTTCTCTGTCCCTTTTAATCCAGGATGGCAATGGTTCTATTCATACAAGTTATTCAAAAAACTTGGTGGTTTTGCATGTAGTTCACAGGGGACTAAATCACTGGACAAGAGAATTTTCAACAGATCCTTCCCATACAACTGCATTTCCAACCCTGACTTCTGTGGAAGTTGCTGACTGGTTCCACATTCAGTTAAATGCTCATTCTTCTTTGGGGGCATGCTTTCTGCAAATTCAGAATTTTTGAAACCAACAATCTCTGGTTTCTTTGGTACCAGGAATTCAGTTCTCAGCTTATCCTTTTCTTCTCACATTTTACTAAAAGCCACAAGGAGATACAACACTGCACATTCTGCAGCTGTCTTGGAAATCTCCTCATCTAAATAGTCAAATTCATCTCACTTAAGTTCTGCCTTCTATCCAGCATTAGAACTCAATTCCACCAAGTTCTCAGCCGCTTTAAAACAAGGATGGCCTTTCCTTCGGTTTCCAATAACACATTCAGCATTTCCATCTAAGACCTCTTCAAAGTAGCTTTAGCATCCATATTTTTACCAACAGTCTCTCCAAAAAATCCAGGCCTTTTCTTCCAAAAAACTCACAATTCTTCCAGCTTCTACCCAGTAACCAATTTCAAAGCAATTTCACCATTTTTTGTTTTGCAATGGCAGCACCCAGTCTCCTTGTAACAAAATCTATTTTAGTTTCCTAGGCTGCTCAAGCAAATAACTTGAAATGGGTTGGGTTAAACAATTGGAATTTATTTTCTCATGGTTTTAGGCTAAAAGAAAGTCTAAATCAAGGCATTATCAGTCCAATGCTTTCTCCATGAAGGTTGTGGCATTCTGGGGCTGGCAGTCTGGTCTGCTGGTAATTTTTGGTCCTTAGCTTGTCACATGGCAAGGCACATGGCTGCCTCTCCTGGCCTCTCCCATCACTTCCAGTTTCCATCGATTTCAGTTTCTTGCTATTGTGGCTTTAATGCTCCATCTGAATATTACTCCATTTATAAAGGACTCCAATAACAGGATTAAGACCCATCCTGAGTGAGGTAGCTCACACCTTAAGTAACATAATCAAAAGGTCCTTCTTACAATGGGTTAACACTCATAGGAATGGGTTAAATTTAGGAACATACTTTTCATACAGCTTCAAACTACCACAGTAATCGACTCTTACGAAGTGAGATAACCTTCACAGTAAAACCTCCAAGGACAACGTGAGAAGGAAAATAACATTCCAATTTAATCAGGAACTTCGATGTTAAAAATCTTAAAGAAAATATTAGCAAACCTCATCTGAATGTAAAATAGGAATAGCAATAGATATAGACCATAGAGAGATAAAGAATTAGATATTTAGTTGATAATGGTGATAATGATGATGGATAGATGATAGATAAGTAGGTGGGTAGATAGATGATAGATAGAAAGACAGGTAGATAGATAGATAGATAGGTGAATAGATAGATAGATGGATTTATCATGGCCAAATTGGGTTAAATTCAAGATTTCAAGCTTTATTTAATGTTACAAAGATCATTGTAATTTACCTCATTAGCAGGCCAAAGGGAAGAAATTATGATTTTTTAAACAGATACAGAGCAATACTTGATTAAAATTCTATATCCAGTCACTATAATATAGCTACCTGACCTTATTTTAAAACCTACAGCAAACATAATACTAATAATGTGATGTTTAAATAATTGGTTACAAGGAAAAAGTGACAACTTTCAACATTTAATTCAACATTATATTGGAGACCTTTGCAGTGTGTAAAACCAGAAAAGGAAATAAAACACATGAGGCACAGAAGAAGAAAATATGTCTGTATAAAAAAATACAGAAGAATCTAAAATAAATTAGTATGCAAATAAGAATTTGCCAAGATTGTTGAATTCAAAATACTATGCAACAAATAATAAAAAGAGCATAGCATTTTAAAACAGAATCATATAAATGCCTAAAATGAATTTAATAAAAGATGTGCAATACCTTTATGAAAACAATGATAAACTTTATTGAAAGACATCAATGAAGACTTTTAACAAAGTACAATTAGATATTCTTATAGTTCAGAGGATTTAATACTGTAAAAACACCAACTTTTCCCAAATTCATTTTTAAGTTTGAGTCAGTTCCAATCAAAATCCCAACATGATTTCTATAAAACTTGATAAACTGTTTCTAAAGTTTGTATGGAAGAGCAAAGTTCCAAGAATAGTCAGGATAATTTTGAAGGAAATAGAAGGATTTGACATTCAATATATCAAGAATTATTAGAGATACAATTATCTCTAAAAGACTGACAGTTTTTCCATCTGTACTCAATTTAAAGAACTCTGGAATTAATTTTTGCATATGGTGTGAGGTAGAGGTCCAGTTTCATTTTTTGCTACATAGGCATACCCAGTTGCCACTAAACCGCTTATTGAAAAGATTGACATTTCCCCCACTGCTCTTTAGTTCCACTGTGCTCTAAATCACATGCCCATATATATGCGGATCTGTTTCTATTCTGTTTCTACTACTTTTTATTCTATTTTTACTACTAATCCAAACTTGTAACAAATGCCACATTTTGTTAGTGCCTGCTCCTATCCTATATCGCTGTATAATAAATCACTCCAAAACTGAGTGACTCAACACCACAGCCATTTTATTATGTCTCAGAATTTTGTGGATCAGGAATTTGGGGATTCAGTTGGTCAACTAAGTGAGTCTTCTCTTCCATGTGGTGGTCCACAACAGAAGTTACTTGGTGGTATTCAGCTGGTAGTTCGGATGGTTTGAAGGGTCTGAGATAGTTTTCTTCACATGTCTGGCATGTTAATGGAAGTGGCTAGAAGCCTGACTCAGCCGGAATTGTTGATAACAGCACTTACACCTGGCTTCTATTGCATGACAGTCTCACCATGCCTGGACTGCTTTCATGGCCATTCAGTGTTCCAAGAGACCTGAGTGGAAGCTGCAGGGCTTATGACCCAGATTCCAAAGTTCTAAAATGTGATTTCCACTACATCGGTCAAGCAAGTCACTAATGCCAGCTCATACAAATGGAGAAAAGAATTAGACTCCACCCCACAATGAGAGGAGTGATGAAGAATTTGTGACTATCTTTAATCTACTTCACTACAGTTTTAAAACAAGTCTGTTCTTTTTCAGTGTCTTGCTCATTCTTGGCCAATTTTTTTACCACATAAGTTTACTTAGATATTAATTTCTCTCATAATGTTTTTCAGTTTTCTGTGAAAGGCCTTCCACATATTTCTAGATAGCTGATATTTTTATGTATCTTTAAGCAATATATTTTTAAAGGTTTATTTCCTGCCTTTTTCCAGTATACTAACAATAAAAAATCTGATAAACTTGCTGTTCTAGTTTGCTAGCTGCCAGAATGCAACACACCAGAGATGGATAGGCTTTCAGTAAAAGGGGATTTATTTCATTAGTTCTCAGAGGAAAGGCAGCTAATTTTCAACTGAGGTTCTTTCTTATGTGGGAAGGCACAGGGCGATCTCTGCTGGCCTTCTCTCCAGGCCTCTGGGTTCTAACAACTTTCCCCAGCGTGCTTTCTTTCTGCATCTCCAAAGGCCTGGGCTGAGCTATGAGTGCTGAGATGAGGTGTGCTGAGCTGCTTGAGCTGTGCTACATTGAGCCTTCTCATTTAAGCACCAGCCAATTAAATCAAACTTCATTCATTACAGCAGGCACACCTCTTAGCCGACTAAGAGCAACAGATGTAATGAGCAACAGATGAGGTTCACATACCATTGGCTCATGTCCACAGCAACAGAACCAGGTATCTTCACCTGGCCAAGTTGACAACTGAATCTAACTACCACACTTGCTAAATTCATTTACTAATTCTAACCATTTATCTATGGATCCTTATTAATTTTCTATGTACATAATCATCCCCACAAGCAACAAAAATTTTATTTTTTCCATTACAACCTATATACCCTTATTTTTCTTGTATAGGACAAATGATCAAGATTTCAGAAGGTAACACAGGACAATAACTTCATCATGCCAGGGTAATAAAATATTTCTTAAAGACACCACACACAAAAAATTTAAAAAACAGAATCCATATCATTAGAACATTTATAATGGGACTACATTCAAATGATTATATTCTGCTCATCAAAAGAGTCATTAAGAAAGAGATGAAAAAATCAGAAAGTAAGGGGAGAGGGTGGTGCACCAGTGACTCAGTGGCAGAATTCTCACCTGCCATGCTGGAGACCTGGGTTCGATTTCTGGAGCCTGCCCATGTCAAAAAAAAAAAAAAAAAAAAAGACATATAAATTATATGCAGATTTTTTTAATTCCTATAAATTGATGAGAAAAGCCAAGAAAACTTACCCACAAAATTACTTCTACAATTCTAGATATTCTTGCAAGCAGTGTGGACAACAAATTCCACAGGCTGAGCCCTTAATCTTGGATCTTGCCCCTATGAAAATTATTCCTGCAAAGGAGAAGCTAAGCTTACTTATAATTATGCCTAAAAGTCACCCCAAGAACCCCTTTTGGTGCTCATATGTGGCCATTTTCTAAGTGAACTAAGCAGATGAATGCACTGCCCTCCCCCCTACATGAGACATAACTCCCTGGTGTGTAAAAACCTCCCTGGCAACGTGGGACAGAAATTCCGGAATGAGCTGTGACCCAGAATCAAGGGATTGAGAAAACCATCTTGACCAAAAGGGGGAAGAGAGAAAAAAATAGTTTCACTGGCTCAGAGTTTTCATACAGAGTGGCAAGATTATCCTGGAGGTTATTCTAATGCATTTTATAGATATCCTTTTTAGTTTATGGTGTATTGAAGGCCAGAGGGAAGTACCTGTTGAACTGTATTCCAGTAACCTCGATTCTTGAAAATGATTGTATAACTATATAGCTTTTACAACGTGACCATGTGATTGTGAAAACTATGTCTCATGGGCATATGAGTAAAAAATTAAAGACAAAAGACAAATAAATAATAGGGGGATAAGGGGTAAAAAAAATGGTAGATTGTAACACTAGTGGTCAATGAGAACGAGGAGTAAAGGGCATGGACTGTATGGGTTATTTTCTTTTTTCTTTTTATTTCTCTTTCTGGAGTGATGCAGATGTTCTAAAACTGATGATCATGGTGATGAATACACAACTGTGTTATGATATTGTGAGCCACTGATTGAACGCTTTGGATGGACTGAATGGTGTATGAAGATATCTCAAGAAAACTATTTTTAAAAATTACTTCTACAAGAATATTTATAGCACTATTATGCATAATAGTCAAAAACTGGAAATAAACCAAATGTATATATGTCCTTGAATGGTATATTCACACAATGGACTATTATGCAGCAATAAAAAGAATGAACATACATCACATGAATAAATCTCATAAACATAATTGCTATCTAAAGAAGGAAGACACAGAAAAGGACACAGAAAATGTTCAAAGCAAGCAAAATTAAATAATACATTGTTCAGGGATTTATGCATTGGTGGTGAATCTACAATAATAAGCAAAGAAACCATTATATAAAATTCAGGTTAGTAGTTACTTCTTGTGGTATTGAAGGAAATATGATCTGCTAAGTCAATAAGAGCTTCTGGATGCTGGAAGTATTCTATTTATTAGCCTGTGTGGTGGCATTTCTTTTTTATTATTTTTTATGCTCTAAATACTTTTTCATGATCTCTTTTAATGAATGCATATTTTTCAATATCTTTTAAATCCCTTCTTTAACTAAGAAGACAGAATTATTCTAATATATTGTTTAAAAGCCTAGTAAACTTTGGGATCAAATGCCCTTTGATCTTTGGGATTCTTCCCTTAGACTCGATTTAACTTAAATTTTGAGACAGTATTTTTTAGTATGAAGATTGCCTGAATGCTACTTACAATTTTAAGTGAAATGTTTATTGTATTACTCAAATTTTTATGTATTTCTAAGTTTATCTGATACAGTTGTTATTAGAACATTTACTTGTGTGAGCTATGATAATAAAATAGCAAGACTTGTTTTTCTTGTTTGGAAATTAACTTACTAAAAAATAAACATCCAAATGAGTACTATTGTCCAAATAATCCACCTTGAAAGGCTAAACACATATGCCAATGTTGATGCAAACATTTCTGGATGTATTCCTTTGAAATGCCCTTCCAAGTCGATTTAGGAATTATTTTCTGCTATTCACTGCCTTACAGCTTCATATTTAATTTGTCAATCAAAAATTCAGATTTAATTAACATAAAATGAGATATAGAAAATCACTGCCACTATCTTAAAGCACAGAATCAACTAGCAGCACAGATGACATGGATAAATGTATATTTGACAGATGGAGAGCAATTGGTGGCCACTGTGCCTGGAACAGTTCTAGGAACAGATGGGATCTGTGTTTTTGAGCAAGAATGAAGAGAAGCTTATTTTCCTTGAGATGAGTGTACAGCTAGTTATAGAAGGAAAGAAAATTATCCTCAGAATCACAAGGTAAGCAAAGAATAAGTATATTTTATGTGCTACAAAAAGGAAAAAACATAATTTCTTTTAATTAAAAACACAGCATTCTAAAGGAAATTGACTCAAAGCCCAAATCAAAATAAAGGAAATGCATTTCTAAGATGTTATATAGATCACAAACTTGTTTTTACTCACCCAGGTACACAAACACACATATAGGTCAAACTTATGGTGGAACCTATTATGTTTAAGAAATATTTTAATAAATGAAATCTCTTTGTCTTCCCATTTTCACTGTGTTGCCTAAATAATAGAAATTGTCATTCCTAAGATATAATGATGGATACTGGAGAAAGGTATTTCTCCTTAAATGATTTCAAGTACTAACTGTAAAATAATGGATATCCATTTTGATACCAAGCAGAAAACGTGTACATACAATTGAAAATTAGCCTTTTGAGGATCTGTCCCCTTGGGAGACTACAAGATACGCTCATTCTTGGAATGTCACCAGTAGTTAAAATAATTATGGAACTTCTTTTGCAATTGCCTTTACATAAGCTCCAAAACAAAACGAATTTATAAATTTACATCCACATTTCTCTTATCATACATACCCAATCTGATCAAATGTCATGCTTATCACCTTTGGGTCCAAATAACGTATGCATGCCTCCATGAACTTAATCCTCCACCTAACAAAAGGGATGAAATTGTGCCTTCCCAATTGAAGGTGTCTGCAAGTATAAGCTACAGATTCTGGAAACAGACCTTTGAGGTCAGACCAGAGTTTGAATCCTGGCTTTATATTTGTAGCCATGGGCAAGTATTACTTAAACTCTCCAAGTTTCAATTTCTCAACTATTAAGTGATATTAATAATATAATGTTGAGCCCAAAATATGAGAAAATGGAGGGCAAAAATTAAGTTTTATGCATTCTGTTTATCCAGAGCCAGTATATACAGCACCCAGTATATGGAAGGCATGCAATAAGTATTTTTTGACTATGTACATCATGTTTTATTTTTAAAAGCTTTGGTTACAGGGGATAAGAATTTGTACATTGTATTAAAAGAAGTAAATGCACGTATAAGGAAAAACACTTTGAGAATTGTCTTAACAAACAAAAAGAGAATAAAAATATGTGAAGGGTAAAAGAAGGGTGTTTTAGAGAAGTGCAGAGCAGAAAACACGAGGAAACTAAAAAAATGGTAAGATATTTTGCTCAGAGTCACAGAAATGCCTCTAAGCACTCATCAATCAGAGTATAAGCAGGAAGAAAAAGATGAGAAAAAATTTCTATATCCAGAGTAAATGACAGGTAGGTCATTAATTCAGAGCTCAGGTCATTGGAAAGGAACAACTCTTAACTAGAATTAAAGCAGTTCATTTGACTCAAGCAGGATAACCTTACTTCCTCCATGACCAAGAAATTTCTGAGACATGTTTCTGATACTGTGTTGAGGGAAAACCAAAGCAGATTCAGGCGTGCATGTGCACCGAGAAGCACAGGCAGGTGTTGTACAGAAGACGAGAATGAAGCTGACTGCTTGACAAGCAGTAGAGACTGTGCCACCCCGGGAGATGGTGAGGGACATCAGGACACTGCTGTGCAGCCACCTAGAGGCCCCGCCGCACCTCCGGCTGCTGAATCCCACAAAGCAACTCCACACCTTTCTAATGTTTTCTTGTTTCTAGTCAAGCACTGTCAGCGGGCTGCTGTTCTTTCAAGCAGAATTTCCTGGCTATGAGAAGGACTCATCATTTGCAACCTTCTCAAAATTTTAAACATTCCCCGGGATTCAGACATGTCTGAGTTTAAATCATGGATCCACTAGATATAATACTTCCAAGAACTAACTACATCCCATGGCTCCAGGTGATGAGGCTGAAGAAACAGGCGGGGAGAGAAGTCAAGTAAGATGAAGTCAGAAGAATGGACGTTGACTTTAGAGGAAAAGATGTGGGTGATTAATAACCTTACAATTAGGTGTTTTGGTGGAGTAGTTGATGCAGAAATCAATATTTTTTTCTTCAAAGGGTGAAAGTGATAACATACTAGCTGGCATAGGGTAGGCAGGGTTGTTTGTATATTTGTTTCCTTTTTTTAAATTAATTTAATAAGGAACAATCTGAGCATGTTTAAGTTGTGATGTTAAGGAGACAGTAGAGAGAAAAAAGAAGCTAGAATGGAAAGAATTTTTTTAATGATGTCTCTAATGGAAGGAGATGGCATTCAAAGAATTCTCTCTTTCATTATATCAAAGTGAGGAAGAAGAAAAGGTTGGCACTAGTGTAGCCAGATGTGGTGTGTTTGAACCTGCATGGACCCCAGAAAAACATGTTCCTAAACCTAATCCATTCCTGTGGGTGTAAAACCCTTTGTAAGTAGGACATTTTGATGAGACTGCTTCAGTTAAGGTGTGGCCCATCTCAATTACTATGTGTTTTGATCCCATTACTAGAGCCCTTATGAAAGAATGAAATTCAGACAGAGAAAAAGAAAGCTAAGGAAGTAATAAGGTGAAATCAACAAAACCCAGAAGAGAGGGGAGAGACCAGCAGATCTCCACGTGCCTAGTCATGAGGCAGAGGAGCCAAAGTTCACCAGTAGCCCATCTTCGAAACGCAAGTATCACCTTGATGATATCTTGATTTGGGCATTTTTCTGGCCTCAAAGTAATGAGTGATTAAGTTTCCATTGTTTAACCTGGCCCAATTCACAGCATTTTTTTTGAGGAGGGTAGGAAATGTAAACATCAGGTTTATAAGTATACTCGGCAGCTCTATTTCCTTTTTGAATTAATAGGCAAGATAATTTTCCCAAAATATGATGGAGATCATGGAAGGGTAGAATAAAGGTTTGGGAAGTGAAGAAAAGATTTGAAATGGCACCTATGAAAAAAAAAAGAATTGACAAGTGAAATCTTGAGGACCTTCTGAGTATGGTCCCTAGGACCATTAATTTACAATCTCAATAATCTGCTTGATTATGTGATCATTTGCAGCAATAATAGACAGGTATTAAAAAGGTAGGTAGTTGGGTTTATTCATCACTAGGGTCTGTCCACATAGCAGACTAATGAGGCAAGGATTCTTCAGATGTGTGAAAGAGAATGACATCCAAGCTAGCTGGGAGAGCTCATGAAAATGGGAAATGTTGATAGATAAAGAGAAAGTAGAGGATTCAATGTACTAGAACTCCTGATAAGGCAGAATCTATGACAAAAGGGATAATCAGTGTTATTGGTATTTGTTATATTTCTGGCTACCCTACCCTTTTGAACACCTTGGAATATTTGAGAAACTTTCTGCCTTATGAGTACTACTTCTCTATGGTCTGAAGCAAGAAGCTCTCGTGGAAAGCTTTTCTACCAAACACAGACATGTAACCAACAATCAGTGCACCCACTCAGAACATCAATTTTCAGGAGTGAGCAACTTGAGGAAGTAGGCAAAAGGGACTCACTTTCCAGTAACCATATTAGCAAATGGCCCTGGCTCTTGGGAACTGGTGCAGGAGACTTGAGCGTCCAATAGCACCAGTGGCATCACTGATACCAGCAACAATGATGGTGCTAAGTAGTGGCAGCAGGGGTGTTTTCACAAGAGCAGCCTCCGATAGGGTCAACTACTTTTCCTGGCTTCTGGCATTTAGGCATAACTATCTGGCCCTCTAAAGTTACCTAGTATACTTTACTAAATTATTTTTCTGCTTAAACAATCCAGATAAGATATCTTATATTTGACAAAGAACCTTTATTGATACTGAGTAAGGTAGGAAGATTAAAAATTGAAACAATGGAACAATTCTGAATGATAGTCTGATCCAAATATGGCCGTGGGAACAGTGACTATAAAAAAGTGGAGGATGCCATTGGAGATAAGACATCCAAGGGATGGAATGGCCAAGATGTTGGCTATTGATGCAAAGACAGGGTGATGTCTTCTGGAATCCAGGAAGGAGACTGAGAGCAGAGGATGAAAGAGAAAGAATGATGACGTATGCAAATGACAAACCAGCACAGCTGATTGCATGAGCCTCAAAGGAGAAAGTGAATGTTTTAGTTTCTGAAGCTGCTCCAAGAAAACATCATGAAATGTGTTGGCTTAAACAATAGGAATTTATTAGCTTACAGTTTTGAGGCCATGAAAATGTACCAATCAAGACAAATCTTTCTTCTTGAAGAGTAGCTACTGGCAATCCTTTTCTCCTCTATGACATGGCAAGGCAAACAGCA
Source organism: Tamandua tetradactyla (assembly GCF_023851605.1). NCBI lineage: Eukaryota > Metazoa > Chordata > Mammalia > Pilosa > Myrmecophagidae > Tamandua > Tamandua tetradactyla. The sequence goes on along the minus strand of NC_135331.1, from coordinate 184,050,221 downwards.
GCATTTCCTGTTCTTGATTCCATTACAGTTTCTTGCTTCCTGTGCCTGCCCCCGCCTCTCCTCTCCTCTTCCCCCCCCCCTCCCCTTCTCTCTCTCCCTCTCTCTCTCTCTTTCTCTGTCTCTTCTGTTTATAAAGGTCTCCAGTAATTGGATTAAGGCTATCCTGGCTTGAAAGGATGTATGTACCCTAGAAAAGTCATGTTTTAATTCTAATCCCATTTTGTAAAGGCAGCCATTTCTTTTAATCCCTATTCAGTACTGTATGCTTGAAACTGTAATCAGATCATCTCCCTGGAGATGTGACTCAGTCAAGAGTGGTTGCTAAACTGATTAGGTGGAAACAGAGCTCCACCCGTTTGGGTGGGTCTTGATTAGTTTACTGGAATCCTATAAAAGTGGAAACATTTTGGAGAATGAGAGAGATTCTGAGAAAGTAGAACAACATAGTACCAAAAGCAGAGAGTCCACCAGCCAGGGACGTTTGGAGATGAAGAAGGAAAATGCCTCCTGAGCTTCATGAAACAGGAAGCCAGGAGAGAAAGGTAACAGATGATGCTGTGTTCACCATGTTTCTTTCCAGATGAGGGAGAAACCCTGACAGTGTTCGCCACAGGTCCTTATACTTGTGAGAGAAACCCTGAACTTCATCAGCTTTCTTCAACTAAGGTATCTTTCCCTGGATGCCTTAGATTGGATATCTCTATAGACTTGATATAACTGAGACATTTTCTCAGCCATAGAACTGTAAACTTGCAACTTATTAAATTCCCCTTTTAAAAAGCCGTTCTGTTTCTGGTATATTGCATTCTGGCAGTGACAAAGACCCATCCCAAATGAGGTATATCACACTTTGAGGTAGCTTCATCAAAAAGTCTTATAATGGATTTACTCCCACAGGAATGGATTAGATTTAAGGACATGCTTTTATGGGGTACATGCAGTTTCAGATCATCACAGTGATCTACCTAAAGGTGAAAGAATAATGGCTTGGACTTCATGGCTTGTAGTGAAAGCCTACCAATCCCACCTAATTACCCTAACATTTGGGGGTGCAAGAGACTGTGTGGCTGTCATGTGAGAGAGATGCAGGGGACATGGTGCTCTCTAGGAGAGTTGGCTTTCAAGGGAGAATTGGAGGGAAAGGAAATGGTAGTAAAATATCAAGGATGGAGGAGATCTGTTAGGGTTAGAAAGGAAGGAAGAATGAAAACTGGGTCAGAAAAGAGAAAGTAAAGAGTATAATGAAGATGAGAGGATAAACATGGCATATGTTCTGGAACCAGAGGGGCTTGCATATGGGCAGTGACCAAGAAGACTGGGGACACTGTGGATTTAGGGGACTACAAGTTTGTAAAAAGATTATTTTTCTCTGTCTCCTGGTGGATGGGGGCCTCTCAACTGTCATGAAATACACTGCTTTCTGGGCAGGACCCCTCTCCTGAAGGTTCACTCTCCATCCTTGTGCACTGTACACTGTACCTCATTTGCATCTGCATGCATCGTGGCCTGGCTTCTGAGGGAGCTAAGATGTCTGTACAGTGGGAACTCTCCAAACTCCCCAGATATCTAAATTGAAGATGAAAGCTGAGGGGAGACTAAAGTCTAAAAGCTTCCAGCATCCTGACTTTCAGGGACTGCTTGAAGGCTGTGTTGAGACATGAGGTCCTGTAGTCTGAGAGCTCCTGGGGATGGAGGAAGACTGCAGGATTTACCAAGGTACAGCCAGAGGTGGTTAATATACCAGGCAGGTCCTTTTATCTGTCAGATATGATGACAAAACCGCATGCATGTATTTAGTAAAACTCTGTCTCATGAGTACTGCAGTTGTTGGTAGTTTCACCCTTTGGAATCATGCAAAACTTAGTTCACAACTTCTAGCAAATAAGAGTCATTTTCAAGAATGTGACGACTACTCTCCTATGCCCCTGAAGTCTACATCTCTTCTATTTTTGTTTCCCATGGCCTTATACTATTCCTGAGACAGATATCTTTTTTCCATGTGAGTATCCCTTTATAGCAGCACCATTTGTTGAATTTTTGTTTTTGTTTGTTTGTTTTTTTATTTGTTTCTTTTGCTTTGGGGAAGTGGATGGGCCAGGAATCGAACCCAGGTCTCCTGTATGGCAGGCGGGAATTCTACCAGTGAACTACCCTCACACCCCCACCTGAAAATTTTAAGTCTTTTTTTCAAATGTCCCATTCTTCAGTTGTGCTGTGTATTTGTTTATTGGTGAAACAGACCCAAAGAACTAAGCCTTATATTTCCTCTTCATTTCACAAGTATTTATTGAGCCCTTTCTATGTGTCTGGTATTTTTCTGGGTGTTTGAGATACAACCATGGTCAAAACAAACCAAAATCCTTGCCTTTATGAAATTTACTTTCTGCTTGAGAGAGGCAGAAAATAAATAAGATAATGAATATACATCAGTTTTATGTTAGATGATGCTGGGGATTGAATCATGTCTCCCACCAAAGACATCTCTAAGTCTTAATCTGTGTTCCTGTAGGTGTGAATCCATTTGTAAATAGGACCTTAGAAGATATTGTCATTAAAGTGTGGATTTATTTGTGAATAGATCTTGAAAGATGCTATTTAGATGAAGCCAGATTGAATCATGGTGCACTTTAATCCATATGGCTGAAGCCAGTATAGGCTCAGATGACTGAGCAGAAGTAGAAGCCAGAAGGAGAAACCACGTGACAGAAGTAGAGCTACAATACAAGGAGGGATTACGGGGGATTGCGGCAAGCCTGTTGTGGAACACCAAAGACTCAAGGAAAAAGCACGGCATGATGAGACCTTAATTTTAGACTTCCAGCTTCCAAAACTGTGAGCCAATAGGTTCCCCTTGTTTAAACCAACCCGTAGAAGTCATGGCTAAGACAGATGATGATGCTATGAAGAAAAAAGGTATGAAGAAAGATAGAGACTACTAAGATGGGGAAGTATAATTTTAAACAGTAAGTCAAGGAAGAGCCCCCATTGAAACCATGAAATGTGAGCAAAGAGCAAAATATTGAGGAGATGGATCATGAGGATACCTGAGGGACAAGCCTACCATGATCAAAGTCTCAAGGTGAGGTCTGTTCCCTCTAAATGAGGATGGCAAATACTCAACTGTATACAAAAGTGTGGCGTTCAGGGGAGAGGTACGGCTAGAAATATAAGACAGAAACTATGTGAAATAGTCATCTAGAATCTTGGAAGGGGAAAGGCAAGGAAAACATAATTTCACAGGGCAGCAATAATGGTTTGATAGATATGTGTCAGTAGTGGAGAGGTAGAAACAAATGCCCCCAAGAAGGGACCATGTATATATGAAACACTTGTTTTATCACAGAGGTAGCAACACTGAGCACTGGGTATAGGATTTTCCTCAACAATGAAAAACCAGGACAGACACAGAAATGTGGCTGAACTCTAAAAATGTCTAAAAACTGATAGTGCAGATTGTGGTCAACCAAGTTGGTGGCATAGGCACCCCAAGGAGTCACTCCTCGCAGAATCCTTAAATAATTAACAAAAAAAATGGCAAAGCCATCTTTCTCAAAACTCTGGAAAGCAGTTAAAGGGTTTCAATAACTGGATGAGTGCTGAATCAAGAAAATGCAACTTTAAAAAATGTTAGGAGGAAAAAAACAGTAGAAGAAGCTCCTGGTGCCCGTGCCGTCCCATCCCTCATCCCCTTCCTGGTGCAGCAAGGAGCAGCCTGTGCTCCAACAGTGGATTACTAGCCCCATTCCATATGGAGCAGAGTAACCCCTATGGGATTACTAGGGTGCCTGTATGCTAGTGCTAATCTATTGGGTGGAAGTCTGAAATATTGCACCAGGAAATCTATCTTTGGTTCATTTTCCCAGAACTTACCACACAGGCACAGGCAGATTGCAGAGAGCTAAATCAGTTTAAGAAGCAAGTAAGGCATATGGGGTCTGGAGCAAAGGGTTACCAGATTTAATGCATACAATAAAGAACCCTGGGAGGAGAGAAAAGTCTATTTCAAAGGAAGTTGAGGGGGCATTTAAATTCCTGTAAACTGAGGAAATCTTAACACTATGAATGAGCACGAGCCCAAGACAAGAAGCAGGATAAGGAGAGAATCCTGCACTTCACTTTCACCTAGGGCTGATCTTCTTGGTAAGATGTCTGAACTATAAAGGACAGCACCAACCAATGCAGAACTAATTCGCAAAGACTGGGAAAGGTGATTTTTGAGTTGGTTTGTTTATTTTTGTTAGCTCCTGGAATGCAAGGAAATCTCTGTCATATCACTAGCTGGATTCAAACTTCAGGGACAGCACAGTGGTCAAATCCCAGAGTTAAAATTTAAAATATTAAAATAAGCAAGATAAACAAAAGATTACAATACAAACAAAATATAGAAAATGATGGTTCATCGAAAAGAACAAGATAAAAATTCAGAAACCATCAATGAAGAAGACAACACTTTAGAACTACCAAAGACTTCTGAAAAATGTTAAAAAAAAAAAAAAAGGAGATAGAAAGAAAGCATAGGAAAATGATGAATGAACAATATCAGAATCTAAATAAAGAGAAATTTAAAAAGAAACCAAACAGAGATTAAGACCCATCTTGAATGGGCAGGAGCATAGCTCCATGGAAACAATCCAACGCACAGGTCCCATCCTAATCAATAGATCTACCACCACGAGACTGGATTAAAAGAACATGACTTTTCTGGGGTGCATAATATTTCAAACCGGCACAGGGGTTTTCAGGTTCTTTATTATCCTAAGACATCCATAGGAGAAAATTAAACATTGTTCTGTTTGGCAGTGATGACAAGAAATACTGCAGCCATCTTCTCCCAGCCTGAAGATGAAGCTGATACAAGGACAGATGTATAGCTAAGAGAATTCTAGGGAAAGAAAAGAGTGATATCTCACCCCCTGGTCCCCACCCCAGCTCCTGAACTTTCTCTCACGTGAGCCAGTATACTCCTCTATTGTTTATGGCAGCTTGAATAAGAATCTTTATTACTTGTAGCCAAAAGCAAATAAACATGATAATTTATATGCCGACCTAGAAGACTTGAACTTCTGAAAGACTTTTTGGTAGCTTTTGCAAATCTGATGGTAGGTTTGGATATAAGAACTATTACTTGTTTTGTCTTTGGATTCACTTAAGGAAAATTAAAGTAAGTGTGTATTTATAAAGGAATGCTGGGCCTGGATTTGAATTGCATGAATGAAGTAATTAGGGAAAAAAAAAAACCCTAGACTTGAACTTGCTTTATTCTCCTTGACATCTTCCTATATGCTCAATCTCCTAAAGGAAACGGTAGGTAATTGTTAAGTTTCCTCCAACTTATTTTAAGGATAAATATTACGGAAAGCTTCAGAAAGTGAGTTGTTGTCCTGTCTCTGGCAGACATCTCACACTTCTGGAGAGGCATCTGACTGCACACGGGAGTATAATAGGCATACAGGCCATGAGAACGGGGCTTGAAACACTGTCTGTTTGCATCATATTAAAGCTTCTAGAAGCCTGGGATTATTTTTATGGCTCATAGCACTAGAAATAAAAAAAAAAAGCAAACTAAAAGAAGAAGGTGGTGTTTATGTATCTAGAGGGAATGCTTTGTAAGCCAGTTTCATATTTGCTCAAATAACATCCAGTAGAGCCAAATCCTATCAGTGGTCAGTTGGTTGATACTGGAATACTGAATTGATAAGAATGACTTCAACATAAGGGGAACACTTTGAGGAACTATCTGAATTATGGAAGGTTGGTCACTAATTATAAAACCAGAAAATTTTAGGCATCTTCAACTTTTTTTCTTTTTTGGTATGCTGTATGGCAGGGCCACATCTCATTCTTTTTCCAAGTGAGTATTCTGTTACCACAGCACCATTTGTTGAATTTTTACTTGTTTGGTTTTTTTGTTTGTTTTTGGGGGAAGTGCACGGGCCAGGAATTGAACCCGGCTCTCCCACATGGTAGGTGAGAATTCTACCACTGAACTACCCTCACACTCTTAACTTTCTTTGTAATTCAAATGGTTACATGTTTCTGTGTAGAAAGATTCAGAGTAAAAGTGAACAATCCTGTTAATGATTGCTGTTTGCCTTTCATATTATTTTTATTATGGACCTTTTAGCTTTTTAAATGAAACAGTTTAGATATTCTAAAGATATGATATAACATAATGAAGATCTATGTATAGTCACCCAACATAAAGAAAAAAATCCTTACAAATACTGTTTCCATGTCGCTTTCCTTTTCCTCAAAGGCATCACTATATGAAATGTGTCATTTGTGTTTCTGTTTGTCTTTCACTTTTAGTATATGTATATGTAGCTACAAATAATAAATAGTATTATATGACTTTGAATTTTATTTAATGTTATCATACTATCTGATTTCTTTGACAATTTGCTTTTTCATTTAACATTATGTCTTTTGGGTTGACCCACATTGATACATGTAACTGTTGTTCATGTATTTTCATTGCTCTGCTTATTATAAGCACTCCACAATTTATGTATCCATTCCCCTGCTGATGGATGTATAACCATTAAAAACAATGCTGCAGTGAAGACAAAAAAAACCAGAACCAACCAAGATAAACTGGAGTTGAAGGCCTCTACAACTAAATGAAAAATTCCCTAGAAGGAATTCAAGAATCCCAAAAAATGCCAAATTAGATAAACTCAAAAAGCAACATGCCCAGACACATAGTGGTCAAACTGTCAAATGCCAATCAGAAGGAGAGTGTTCTGAAAGCCGCAAGAGAAAAGCAGCATATTACGTACAAGGAAGCCCCAATAAGTATTGATTTCTTATCAGAAAGCTTGGAGGCAAGACAATAGTGAACTGAAATATTTAAAGTACCAAAAGAAAGCAACTGTCAACCAAGAATTTTTTTTAATATGATGAGACTACCTTTCAAAATTGAGTGATATTAAGACATTCTGAGACAAACAAAAGCTGAGGGAGTGCATGAGCACTAGAGTTGCTGTACAAGAAATGCGATGGGAGGTCTTCAGACTGAAAGGAGATGACACTAAACAGTGGATCAAAGAAATGAAGCATAAGGAAATGAAGATGTCCAGTAAAGACAATAATAGAGGTAATATAAATGCCAATACTACAATATCAAAAATTAAGGGGTATGCAATTATATTTTTTACTTATTGCAGGTACTAAAATGCAAATCCAATAAAAAGTAATGATAAATCTATGGGTTTGGACACAATGTATAATGATATAATTTGTTACAAGTACTACAAAATGATGGGAAAAAAGGCAGTGTAGAAAAAGTGTTTGTGCATGCTAGTGAAGTAAAATTGGTATCAAATACAATGGTATTGCTATAGGTTTGTGATGTTAAATTTGAGCCCCACAGTAATCATAAAGAAAATATTTGAAAAATATATACAAAGGAAATGAGAAGATATTTAAGATGGTACACCACAAAAAAATCAAATAAACATGAAAGAATTGAGAGACAAAAAGGTTTAAGACTTGCAAAGATAAAATAGCAAAATGGCAGAAGAAAGTTCTGCATTATCAATAGTTACTTTAAATACAAATAGATTAAATTCTTCAGTATAAAGGGAAAGTTGATGGAAAAGATAAAAATGCATGACCTGACCATATACTGTTTACAAGAGACTAACCTTAAATTCAAAGCCACAAGTAGGTTAAAGTGAAAGTATGGAGAACAGTATACCATGCAAATAGTAACCAAAGGAGAGCTAGGGTACTGTTTCAGTTTGCTAAAGAAACCAGAATGCAATATACCAGAACTCAGTTGGTCTTTACAATAGGGATTTATTAGTTTACAAATTTATAGTTCTTAGGCCATGAAAATGTTCAACTTAAGGCATCTACAGGACAATACCTGGACTCTGAAGACAGGTCGCTGGCATCTGGGACACCTCTGTCACGTGGGAAAACACATGGCTGGTGTCTGTTGCTCCTTCATTCCTGGTTTCATTGCTTTCAGCTTCTGGCCTCAGTGGCTTCCTTTCTCAGTTTCTGTGGATGTGTCCTGGTTTATGAAGCTTCTCTGGGACTTCTCTGAGCATCTGTGTGTTCTTTTTCCTCTAGTGAAGGACTTCAGTAAGACATAAAGACCCACCTTGAATGGGATGGGTCACATCTCAATTTAAATAACCTAATCAAAAGGTTCCACCTACACTAGGTCTGCAGCCACATGAATGGATTAAAAGAGCATGACATTTTCTGGAGTATGTACAGCATCTAAACTACGACAGGTAGCCACACTAATATCAGATAAGATAGACTTTAAGTCAAAAACTACTGTGAGAGAGAAAGGTAACTGCATACTGATATTCAATTCGGTCAATTCAACAAGAAAACATAACAATCATAAATAAATATATGAAACAAATGGCAGAGACATAAAATATATAACAAGGATGTCCACTATAACCACTGTTATTCAACATTGTACTGGAAGTTCTAGGCAGAGCATTTAGGTGGAAAAAGAGATAAAAAGCATTCCAAATTGGAAAGAAAGCTGTAAAACTTTCCCCAATTTCAAATGACATGATCTTATCTATGAAAAATCCAGTGGAGTCCACAACAAAACTATTAGAACAACTGAATTCAGCAAAGTGGTAGGTGCAAGATCAACATGTAAAAATCAGTAGTTTTCTGTACACTACTAATGAAAATCTGAAGAGCAAATCAAGAGAAAAATCCATTTACAACAGCATCTAAAAGTATCAAATATCTAGGAATAAATAGAACCATGAATGTGAAGGTCTTGCACATAGAAAACTGGAAAATACTGCTAAAAGAAATCAAAGACCTAAATAAATGGGAGGATATTCTGTGTTCATGGATTAGAAGACTAAATGTCATTTAGAGTTAATTCTATCCATGATGATTAGGTTCTGGTGCCAACTTGGCCAGATGATGATTCCCAGTTGTCTGGTCAGGCAAGCACTGGCCTGATCACTGCTGCAATGATATTTCACGGCTGGCTGATTGCATCTATGGCCTATCAACTAAGGCCTGTCTCCCACAGCAAAATAACCCAATCATTTGAAGGCTTTTAAGGAAGAAGAGAGGCTCTTTCATTGCTTCTTCAGCCAGTGAGCCTCTCCTATGGAGTTTGTCCAGATCATCCGTCAAAGCCTCAAGCTTCACAGCCTGTCATATGGATTTTGGACCCTTCCATGAGATACCTTTATAAATCTCATATTCAAAGATCTTTCCTACTGGGTCTGTTTCTCTACAGAACCCTGATTAACAGAGTACCCAAAGCAATTTACAGATTCAAAGCAATGCTAATCAAAATTCCAGAGCATTCTTTGCAGAAATGGAAAAGTCAATCATCAAATTTATATAGATGATAAATGACCCCCAAATAGCCAAAATATCTTAAAGAAAAAGAACAAAGTTGGATGACTCGCACTTCCTGATCTTAAAATTTATTATAAATCCACAGTTATTAAATTCACATGGTTCTTCCTGGTCCCTCTCCATGAAAAAAAAAAAAAAATCACATGGCTCTGACCCAAGAACAGACGTATAGATCAACCGAATCAAATTGAAAGTTCAAAAATAAACCCTCATATCTAAGGCCAATTAGTTTCTTAAATCAACTCTAAGTAATTATAGAAAAACAGTTTCCTTACAGATTGTTAATATTTTCTCCACTTCAAATTCCTGAAAGCTTGAAAACAAAATCTTTCCATTTTTATTGTCTCATAATAAAAGGATAGTATTCTGAATAAACTTACTGAATTTATACAGATTTCTATAGTTTTTTGTTATTTTTATTTTGAAATATATCTACAAAAAAGCAAGAAATTTCAAAATACATTTCAACAAATAGTTATGGAACAGATTTCAAATTTTGATATGGGTTACAGTTCCACAATTTCAGGCTTTCCTTTCTAGCTGCCTCAAAACACTGGAGACTGAAATAAGTATCAACATAACAATTCAGCAGTCATACTCCTTTGTTAAATCCTATATATATCTTCTCTGTTATAACTCCTCCTTCTCCTTTGATCCTTCACCCAACTTTAGGGATTTGGGGGCTATGTTCATCCTAAGATTTTCATGTTGGAAAAAGGTGTTGAAAATATAGGATAAGAGGATAGAATTAGTTGAATTTTTGGAGAGGCTTATGGCCAATTGATTTTTACAAATGTGCTAAGTCTACTCAGTAGGGGAAAACTGGTCTCTTCAACAAATGGTCTGAAAAAACTGGATATCCATTTGCAAATGAATGAAGGTGGGCCTCTACCTCACACCATATAGAAAAACTAACTCAAAATGAATCAAAAACCTAAATATAAGAACCCAAACTGCAAAAATCCTACAAGAAAACATAGGTAAGCATCTTCAAGACCTTGAGCTAGGTAATGGTTCCTTAGACTTTACACCCAAAGCATGAGCCATAAAAGAAAAAATAAATGGTACTTCATCAAAATTAAAAACTTTTGTGTATTAAGGAATTTCATCAAGAAAGTAAAAAGACAATCTAGAGAATGAGAGAAAATATTTGGAAACCACATATCTAATAAGGATTTAATAGCTAGAATGTATAAAGAAAGTCTGAAACTCAACAACAAAAAGACAAACAACATAATTAAAAATCGATTAAAGACTTGAATAGGCATTTATCCAAAGAAGATACACAAATGGCCATCATGAAATGATCTTCAACAGCAACAGCCATTAAGGAAATGAAAATCAAAACTACAGTGAGAGCCACAGTGAGGTGCCATTTCATACCTACTAGAATGGCTACTATTAAAAAAATCAAAAATAACAAATGTTGTAAAGGATGTAGAGAAATAGAAACACTAGATCATTGTTGGAGTGTAAAATGGGGCAACCATTGTGGAAAACAGTTTGGTAGTTCTTCAGAAATTTAAGTATAGACTCCTACTCTAGGTATATACCCAAACTAATTGAAAGCAGAGACTTGAACAGGTATTTGTACACCAATGCTCATAGTGGGGCATTATTCACAAATGCCAAAAGATGGAAACAAGACAAGTGCCAAACAATCAATGACTGAATTTAAAAAATGAGGTATATAAATACAGTGGAATATTAATCAACTATAAAAAGGAATGAAATTCTGATACAAACAATAACATGATGCCTTGAAGGTATCATGATGAGTAAAATAAACCAGACACAAAATATTATATGATCTCATTGATATAAAATAATTAGAATAAGTAAACTCATATAGTAAGAAAACAGAATACAAGTTACCAATGTTGGAGTGTGGTAGGGAATGGGAAATTAATGCTTAATTTTTATAGAGTTTCTGTTTGGGGTGATAGAGAAGTTTTGGTGGTAGATGGTTGTGATGGTAGCACAACATTGTGAATGTGATTGCAGCATTGAATTAAATAATTGAATCTAGCTAAAGGGGGAAATATTAGGTTGTATATATGTTCATAAGACACAAATTAAAACTGAAACATAGAACCGTTAACACAGTGAGCCCTAATGTAAACAACAGACTATAGCCAATAGCATAATCATAGTAATAGTGTTTTACCAGTTGTAACAAAGCTATCACACTAATGCCAAGTGTTAATAATAGGGAAAGTTGGGGGGGGGGATATATGTGAACTATATTTATGTATAATAGTTTTATAAGCCTACAACTTTCTTCAATAAAAACAATAAATAAATACTTTTTAAAACTGAGAGTGCAAAACGTAAGTAAAACTGGTAGAGAACTGGACTTCTCAAACAGCTGATGAGAGTATAAGTTGTTAAAACTTACAGTATCAACTAGAGCTCAACATAAGCATAGTCAATAACCCAATCATTTCACTCCTAAACGTTATCAGAACCACATACATGTGTACATCAAAGATATGTACTAAAATTATCTTAGGCAGAACATTAACTTCCATTTTCCACAGCCAGCTGCCACCATGGAAGATCCTCTCCTATTCATGAGTTCTATTTAATATTTATGTCTAACTCATGCCTGGTATGCCCTTTGGTCTTTGAGCTACCCTGCCCAAGCTACCAAGAGCTGGGTTGGTACAATTGGCTAGTCAGCCAGGAGACCAAGGAGCCACTGGCAATAGCAAGCATGAGTCTTGTGAAGTGAGAATCATGGAGGAAATCCCAAGTTGGCCTCTATCATCCATGTGGGGCAGGGTGGCTGCCCTCCCAGATGAATGGGGACCACTGCAAGAATATGGGGACATCCTGAAAATGCCGGTGGGGTTGCTAACAGATAGCAGATAGCAGGACAACTAGCCATGGGGGAATTCCCAAATTTGCCTCTATCATCCACGTGGGGTGGGTGGATGCCTTCCCAGACAAATGGGTGCTCTGTATGCGTATGGGGATGCCCTGAAAACTCCAACCGTTTTGCAAGAGATAGTAGGCCAGACAGTGGCGGCCATGGCATGGCTCCTGTTAGGAGCCCTGGGAGTGGCTACCAAGGCAGAACAAGCAGTGAAAGCCATTGTGCACCATTTTGAAGAAGTTTGGGAAGCAAAGGATAGAGTAATGCCACCTTTGTATGCAGGGGTTCAAAAGTTGCCTCTTTACTGCAAGGAATTAGGACTCAATTATGTCATTAGCACTTTGTTTTAGATCTAACTAATAGTTTTAGTATTTCTTTAAATAAGGCCAGTCAACTTTCTTTCACCTTCACTGGAAAAGAGAACAAAGGACTGTTATATAGCCAGACCATCTGCCACAGTCTCATGGCAGAGGATCTGGCTAAGCGGAAAAGTCTATTTCACTATATTGATGATGTCATATTAACTAGTAACTCTTTTTCAGAACTGAAAGAAGCCTCGCTGTTATCGCACCTTGAGAGCTGGGGATGGACAGTTAACCCTAACAAACTGCAATGCCTTGGCTGCCCTGTCAAATTCTTAAGTTTTGTATGGTTGGTTAAGACAAAAATTATTCTTTCTGCAGTAATAGATAAGGTAAAATGTTTCCCTACACCACATAAGCCAAAACAACTCATAGCTTTCTTGGGGGTTGGGGGGTATTCCAAACCTTTTGTTTTCCTCACTTACCCCAAATGTTAAAACTCATATGCTAATTAGAAAAGATCATATAGGAAACAGAGGAACTCCAACAGGCTGCTTTTGAAAAAGCAAACTGGGTGTTAGACAAGTACAAGCACTGGGGGACATAGATCCAAAGCTGCCCTATAAATTGGATGTAGCCAACACTGTTATTATGTGCTTTGAGGGGGGTTGTGTCTGTGGCAGAGGCAACCTTCTAGATGACTATCTCTTAGCTCTTGTTCACAATTATGGAAAGGGGCAGAACTGAGATACAGCCCCTTGGGAAAGCAATTGTGCTACATACAATGCCTTATTGCAAGTAGAGGGATGACGTAAAGATGCCCTGTTACCTTGAGAAAAGCCATCCCTATTCAGCCGTGGGTAACCAACACAGCTTCTAAGCCACCCTCTGGCAGTGCCCAACTGACCAGGCTGACCAAATTGAAAATCAGAAAGAAAAGTCTTCTCAGTTACAGGACATTGTATGTGGGGATATAATCTTTGTGGGGTCATTAATTTTGGGGGGACGAGGGATGGAACTCCTGTGTCCTGTTGTCTCTTATTCTGTTGCTGCAGGATAAGATGCAAGGACTGTTTTATGGTGGATTGTGGGGACCCAGGGCCCAGGATTCCCCTCCATGTTGAGAGCAGGTCACCACACGTAGCCACCTGTATGACCAGGACAGATATTAAAGGTCATCAAACCTCCTCACGGGGGAAAGAATGTACAAATGGTATCGTAAACAAGGCATGGAAACTCTCCTCCCTTGATCACTGTTGATAACAAACTGTCTTGAGAACCTGATGAAACTCTGTTCTCACACCCTTATCCTAAACCCATTTCAGCCCTTGCAGTCCCCCCAGCCCCTGTGTGGCGCATTCACTTCCATTCTCCATGGCCCGTCCCACCACCATGCATGATCCTCTCCTGTTCCTAAGGCCTCATTATAATTCATGTTTAAAATATATATATATTATTAAATTTCTGCCCCAAACCAGAAAGAGCCCAAATGTATAACATCAGGAAAACTGTTGTTGTGACCGTATAGTATAGGAAACCATACAACACAAAATGAACAAGCTACAGCTACATACAGCCTGATAGGTGAATCGTAAAAATAAAATGTTGGACAAAAGAAACAAAACACAAACTAACGCAATCATATATAGAGGTCAGAAAAGGTGAACCTGACCTACAGTCTTTATGAATGCATATTTAGAAGATTTTTAGATGTTCGGTGAAATGAAAAGTTGAGGCAAGTGACTGGGTGAGATTTGGGGAGAGAGGAAGGATATTTTGTTCTGTTTCAGTGTGATATCTTATTGAGCCTCCTCAATAAATAATGAAATAACTTCTCAGGGGTAAAAGAGTAAAACAATAGAAGTCGGCATAGTAGTGTTTTTCCCCCGACATTTAACTGAAGGGAGAATTGTCAGAGCAATGACCTTGAGCAGGAGAGGGGATGGGATTAGAGCAGGAGTGTGGGGTAGCCTTAGGTAGAGCACAGACAGTTCTATGACAGTGAGACCAAGAGTAAAATATAAGGGGACAGAATCTAGCAGGGGGAAGATAAGTGAAGTCCTCAGTTGGGAGTAATAATTGGGACAAAATGTTGAAGATTTCAGAAAAGGGGTGAAATGTCATTTCCTACAAGTTTCCAAAAATCATTAGACATTTTATCCAGAAATAAAATTGCCCCAGATCAAAAGGCACTTTTATCTTGCAAAGTAATTCAACACTTAGCACCTACAACCCAGAAATTCAATGTAGATGGTTTATGACAAAATCAATGGAGAGGGAATATTGGTTCAAAGAGTTTTTAAATGATACAAGCACAAATGCCCATCCCTAGCCCAAATATTCTTAGATGATATATTCCCTATTATAATTCAAATCATTAGGCTAGAGTCAACAAATTTTCTGGGGCATCTTAAAGGCAAGAAAACAAAAACTATGCCAGTGTAATTTAATTTCACTGTTTTGTTGTCATTGGTTCATTTTCTGAGCTCAAATTTTACATAAAGAATAACTATTCAAAACATAAGTATGGAGAATGGGGCTTAGGAGGAAAACAGATCAAATAAAAACCTGGTCTAGTCTTTCCACATTGGTAATATAAAGGTTTCTCTCCATTTTATCCTCATTCTGTTAGTCTCCAGAGGTCCACAAGTGTCAGTTTCTTGGGATCTTATATAGCTGAAGCTGCCTGGACACAATGACAGTCTAACATTCAATGAAGAGACTTTAAGAACTTGCAACACACCAACAAATGTCCATTATGTGGAGCAGAATTTTTTGAAAAAAGGAGAAGAGCACGATGGAAGACTAACAAAGCCATGTGTTTAATCCTAATCCACGATCCTGTGGGTGTGTCCCCATTACAAATAGGACCTGTGGAGACGCTATTATTAGTGAAGATGTAGTCTCATTTGTGAACAGGACCTTCAAAGATCTTATTTGGATAAGAACAAATTGAATAAGGATAAGCCTTAACCCTTAACACTGGCGGCCTTACAAAGAAAGGAAATTCAGATGCAGAAAGCGGAGAAAGCCACAGGAAGATGCCAAACATCAGCAGAAACCAGAAGAGCCGACAGAAGGAGAAATTGCGATGTGACAGGAGGCCGAGATGCAAACCAAGGAACCCCAAATACACTAGCAAGGCAGGAACCAGAATGCTACAGATGTCAGACTTTGGGGAGAAAGACTGTCCTTGCCAACACCTTGATTTTGGACTTTCAGCTTCCAAAACTGAGAGACAATAAATTCTTATTGTTAAGCTAACCAGTGTGTTGGTATTTGTCATAGCAGCCCTGGCAAACTGAGGCAAGCCCTATACTTCTTTTTTTTTTTTTGTAATTGTCATAATATATTTTATTTAATCCAAATAAAAATCCAAAATATTTTCATTTCAGCCTGTACTAAACATTAGATTTGTTAATGAAGCGTTTGGCATTCTTTATTTCACAGGAAGTTTTTACAATCCTGAGAGTATTTTACACTTACAGCACATTTTAATTTAGATCGGATCCATTTTCAAGTGCTCAAGAGCCCCCATGTTTCTGGTGGCTACTGAACTGGACAACACAAGCTTATTCTCTAATCCACTTTTTTCCTGAGTGATTTAATTTGGAGCTCAAAATAGTCCTTGTCTGCATGCACAGAAGTTCCTCATTCTTTTCCAAGGCTACACAGGTCCCTTTGTACAGATTATCTGGAATCTCTTTAACCTGTATGCCATTTATGTAGTTTCCAGACTTTTGATATTACAAAGCACACAGTTGTAAATGTCCCATACATATTATTTATACATTTGGGATATTTACCTTAAGACAGCTTCTACAGATGGTATTTCTGGGTAAAATGGTTATGACAGATTTACAGGTTTTTTAATGCGTTTAAATGAAAAACTGCTCCAAATCTCAGTTCCTGGGGTATAGCCGCTTCCCCCTGTGCATGTACCTTTTCATCTTTTCCTAGATGAATCCCCAGTCTTACCCTCTGGTCCCAAACTGAGATGTGCTCATCCCATGGCTCTGAGGAACCTCATCAGACCTTGCTGCTCAGAGACCTGACCCTCTGGTCACAGACACTGTACCCTAGAGACATGTGGGAAAGATCATGGTCTCTGGCTTCAGAAAGAGTTTGCAATTCTGCCTCTGGCTAATCAGTCTGTGACATTAAGCAAATTATTCCAAGCTTTAATTTTGTACCTGTGAAATCTTGGATTAAAATGATCTCCCTCTCAGGACTAAGATGAGAAATAAATAAATTTCCTAATTTATCTCTGTCCTTCTCAGAAGACCATTTTTTATTGTGAAACATAACAGGATATGCAGGAAAGTGGTATGTTTCAAAGGACAGTTTAACAAGCAGATATAGAGCACTATTACTTTTCACTCCAAATAAATTTCTGTATTGCTTGTCGTTTCCATAAGAAACATGTCTTAGACTACTAAGATGGGGAACTACTAAGAAAGAACTAATAAAGAGCTCACTCCCAAGAAGCAGGGAGCCCTGAGTGATGGAACCATACTTGTCTCCTGAGTGCTGATTTCTTAAATCAACCTCGACGCCCCTCTCCTGACTCGGCTTCAAGAGCCGGACGCGGCAGCTGACATACTAACAGATTACAGCCACCTTCAGCTGTTCATCTGCAAGAATCTCACAGCAGCATTTGATAGTGACTTCTATCAGACACCAGATAGACCTGCAGGAACAACAGGAAATACCAGGGCAAGGAGATTTAAAGCCTACATTGAGGACTGCAGAGAGAAGACTGTGTCCCTGATAGAACCTGGAGTTACAGGTTCTGGGCCTCACCTCTAAGCTGAAAGAAGCAGACTGCTACTGCTTTAAATGTGATGAAGCTAAAATTAGCACTTGGAGAATTGTAAGCTGCAATATAGAGAATGGAGGCATTGAATTGGAGTCAGAGCCATCTCAGTCTTGTTCTGTTTACTCCTGTACAACCCAGTTTCCATTCCTGAAAAACTGATGTGGTGAAAGCTCACGGACAATCCCATATGGCTGACCAACTACAATGGAGCACTGCTTTCAACTTGATGGGACTCTTCAGTCAACCCAAAGACCCAGCTCTCCTTTGTGTGGTCATTTTTGTGATTTCCCTGATGCTCTTGTCTGAAAATGCCATCCTGATCCTTCTGATACACACTGATGCCCACCTTCACACACCTGGGTACATTTTTATCAGCCAGTTGCCTCTCATGGATGTGGTGTCTGAAGAAAATATTGAAAATGGGATCGTTCGGGAAACTGTGAAGTAGAAAAGCATATAGTAACAAATCATTTTCCTTTTCTTCACACATCGGAATTTCAAATATTATACCAATGTGGTTCTTCAGCTTCTCATAGCATAGTGCCCCTACTCCTTTTCACCCCTCTCTTAAAGGAGGTGTTTTCTTGTATTAGAAATCTTGTTATGTTTACACAGCTTTTCCTTTTAAAAAAATGTTAGTTAATCACATTGTATAAATGTTATATTCACTGTATTGATAACTGTGATATGAATCTGTAGGAATATAAAATGAAAACATTTGGAGGTAAAACTTCGTGGGATATACAACTGTTTCTCAAATAATAGAGAAAGTGAGACAGAGAAAGAGAGTGGGAAAGTGTGAGAAAGAGACTGTTATGATATTGTTAAAATGGGGAGATTGGAATTGTATATATTTTACCACAGTAAAAAGTAAAAAAAGATCTAGCAAAGAAACATGTCTTACTTTTCAAATTTAAAAGGCAAGTAAAGATTTCTAGCTTTTGTTTGTTGGTTTGTTTGTTTTAAAGAAGTAGATCTGTTTATCAAAAGCCTACCACCTCTAGTGTTTACAGCTCTGGAATCAGATTGCCTGGGTCTGCTATTTCTAAGCATGTGATCCTGGGCACATCATTTAAACTCCTGCTATCTTTGTTCATTCATCTATAAATGGGACTAATAGTATTTTCCTACAAGGATTGACTGAGTTAACATATGTTAAATACTTAAAGGGGTGCTTGAGATATAACAGGCACTTAATAAATGTTAACTATCACTATTATTCCTTTTGCATAGTCTTACATTTATACTTTTTAGTTTTGAGCTCTAACAACCCATCTTAAAATATTTTTTTACTGCCTTGTCTTGTACTGTTATTCTTGTGTTAACTTTTCACCCACGTATCAGTACATTCATTATCAATTTCACCTGACATTTAGGTGGTGAGCATTTGTAATTTTTTAAGCTGCCCATCATTTGAAACCCTTTGCTATATTTGGGGAATTCACATCTTATTCATATTAGTAAGAAAGAGAGAAACATCCCTCCCTCTAAGTTGAAGCAACCAGATGCTCCTTTTCCCGGTGTCCTTTTCAGCTACAGGCTACCACCAGTGGTCGAGACTTTAGCACTAAGATGCACCCAACTCAGACTGCAAATGGGAACAAGTGACTCAAAGATGCAGGGCCATGAGAGCTCCAATCTGGTGGCACAGTATGTCTATAACAGAAAAAAACACTAAGATTCTAGAGACAGCAGGGACAGCTGAGCCAGCCGGTGCTTGGGTCTGGTGTCTGGGTGGGCTGCTGAGTGAGCCGTGCTGCTCGCTGTCAGCCGAAGTAGCCTCAGTGTCTTCCCGGGACTGGTTTTAGTAGGCCGTTAGCCTGGCCTGGCCTCTGCCTACTTCCCTTGTTCTTGCTTGTCTTCCACATCCTAAGTTTTTAATGGTATTCCCAATATCCTTTCAGAAAACTCAGTTTCCGCTTAAATCTACCACAGTATTCTTCTGAATTTTACAATTAATGGGCCTTGGCTGATAAAATTCAGTTTCACTTAGTATTGCACGAATGAGCATATACTACCCCAAGCCAGTCCCCTCTCACAGCATTCCTGAGAATATGTGAAATGGGAACAAATGCTTTTGTCTGGATTTTATATGAAGACATTAAATTAGTGGGAAAAATCTGTATTACACTGTTTTATTTTCTTATCGCTGCTGTGACAATTTACCACAAATTTAGTGGCTTAAAACAACACAAATTTATTGTTATAGTTCTGGAGGTCAGAAATTCAAAATGAGTCTGGTAAGGCTAAAATCAAAGCATCATTAAGGTTCATTTCTCCTGGAGGCTCGAAAGAACCTGTTCCTGGCCTCTTACAGATTTTAGAAGCTGCCGGCATTCCGTGACTCCTGGCCATACCACTACAATGTCTTGCTTCCATCGTCACAACTCCTACTACTGACTCTGATCTCCTCTTATAAGCATCTTTGCACTTACATTTATCTTACACTTACCACCAAGATAATCTAGAATAATCACCCAATCTAAATATCCTTAACTTAATGTCATCTGCACAATCCTTTTTGCCCCATAAGGTGACATTTATAACTTCCTGGGCTTAGGACATTAATATCTCCGGAGGAGGGCATTGTGCTGCCTACTACAAACACACAGACCAACTTGATAAGAGTGCAGCCTAAGGTAAAGGATCCCAGGCCCTCTGAGGACCTCTAACCTCCTTCATATTAAAACAAGTTTTCAGACTCCTCAAAGGATTGAGAAGACTCAAGTTGTTTAAAGCTGTTGGTTGCCAAAATCAGGGAAATGGCAAAAGTGTCCTTGAGAAGAGAGTTGACAAGTGACCTGAAGTAGGAAAAAAGTCACACATATAGAGTCTACCTCATTGCCTGCCTAGCTCGGCCTTGAGTCAGTGTCTGTATTACTTAGGGTTCTCTAGAGAAACAGAATCAACAGGGAACACTCTCAAATATAAAATTTATAAGTGTCTCATGTGACCATGGAACACAGAGTCCAAAATCCGCAGGGCAGGCTGTGAAACTCACGATTCCGATGGAGGGTCTGGACGAACTCCACAGGAGAGGCTCTCCAGTCAAAGCAGGAAGAGAACATGTGTCTTCTGAATCCTCCTTAAAAGGCTTCCAGTGATTAGATTAAGCATCACTCATTGCAGAAGACACTCCCCTTGGGTGATTACAAATGGAATCAGCTGTGGATACAGCTGACATGATCATGATTTAATTCTATGAAACGTCCTCAGTGCAACAGACAGGCCAGCACTTGCCCAACCAGACAAACAGTTACCACCACTTGGCCAAGTTGACACATGAAACTTACCATGACAGTGTCCATCACCAAAATTCTTTCCCAGATCTTCCAAAGAGGAAAACATTATTCAATCTGCAGTCAGTTGGTTGGCACACACACATACACGCACATATTTGACAATAATGAATATCTATATAGAATATCATAGCCTAAAATCTTAACCCTGTAGAGTATTTAACACACCTAATACAATGAATTGTCTTTACTTTGCATATGAGCACAGTTTCTCATGCCAAATTCATACTCTGAGAAGGCTTCTGACAGTCTCATTGGCTGATCCATACACAGCCACACATTGAACGTAGAATTCTTAGCCATCTCAGACTCTCTTCTTATTGGACAAACCCATCCTGCATCTGCAGAACTGCTCCTCACCTTCTCTGTGGTCACTCCACTCCAGTCACCAACCACCTGATTGATTTCACTTTCCTCCAGACGTCCAAACTCTCTCTGTGGGGTTTTACACAGATTCTTCTCTTGAACATCAAGGGGCATTCTGTGAATTTGAGGGCTCCTATGCATTCTTTAGTTCCAGGGCATCTGGATATGTTCTGCCTTTATCCTAACTCTACGTCTTATTCCTGTCCTTTCGCTTCTGTCAATTCAGGCTTTTGTTTCCTTCCACCTTCTTTCATTTCATGTTTCCTTTGTTTGATCAAGAAATGTGAGCTATTAGGGTAGTCACAAGATAGAGAAATTCGATTTATTAAGACTAGCTGTAAGGTAAGAATTTGCAGGAACTAGTGACTAGAAAGTATGACAATCTGAATTTAAGATTGCATGAAGACATTTCAAACAGTGCTCTCCTGAAGTGGAATGAGCTGCCTCCATGTGAGGAATTCTCTAGAAATATCCACAAAAAGCCATGTTCAAAATGTAGGAAATTATGTTACAATAAATGGATGGGTGAGGCCACCTCTCAAGAATTTTTCAGTTCTAAATTCCATGATTGCATGTAGTTACCTTATTTCAGAGCTCTCCCTGAACTGACCAGACATCTCCAAGGTAACCTCATGTTCTCTGAAAAATCTCTCAGGTAAAATTAAGAGGCCTCCATCATTTTCAGCAGTGATTCTACTCGAGGAGTTCTGTATGTTTTTGAATTTTCATTTTTCTAACATTTTGCCTATTTCCTTGATACTTTTTTAAGGTTAGGATAGTCATTCAAATAACCACCTTATTACTCAAAATTGACTTTCAATAATTTATAACTAAGTACCATATCATTGTGCATAATTGTGTTAATGATCAATCTGGTCCAAGAAAAGGCCAAATGTGCACGTGCCATGAATATAAGGCCAGACATCTTGAGGCTGTGGGACCCAGTCAGGATGTGGTATCTAAATACCCTCCAGTGGGTCAAATGATAAAGAGTAATTTAAAGGGGATCTGTGACTTAACTCATGGCAACACTCAAAATTATATTTCCTTGTTTCCCTAGTTCTTTAACTACTCAGAATTTCTCAGTCTCCAAAACCCTTACCCCTACTCCGTACTCCCCAACATACATGAAGATTTACCACATTAGCAGTTAGTCTCTGTGGTTCGTTGTTTTCCTATATTAGTTTCCTCAGGCTGCCATAACCATTAACCACAAATGGCATGACTTACAACAACAGGAGTCTATTCTCCCACAGTATTGGAGGCTAGAAGTCTGAAATGAGTGTCTTAGCAGGGCTGCTCTCCTTCCGAAGTCTTGAGGGGAGAATCCTTCTCTGCCTCTTCCAGGTTCTGGTGGCCCCCGGAGCTCCTTGGATTATGGCTGCACGTCTCCAATCTCTGCTTCCATCCTCATGTGGCTTTTTTCTCTTCTCTCTTCTCTGTGTGTCTCTTATAAGAACACATAATTTGTCATTGGATTCAGGGTTCATTCAGATAATGGAGGATGTATTCGTCTCAAGATCTCTAATTTAATTACATCTGTAAAGACCCAGGGGAAAAGAGGAAGTCATATTTTGGGGGGAAGAGGGATGGAGTTGGGGGAGTTAGACATTGTTTAACTCACTACATTTCTCATTTTCATCTGTTTCTCCAGATCTCTTTCTACCCACTTGCCTGATGCTGAATCAGAACAGATCAAATACAAGACACAGAGAGAGAAAATTCTTAGATTTGGAGCAAGACAAACAGGTGGGTAAACAAAATTCTCTTCAGCAATGGGGAACACTAGATGAATTAATAAACTTTATCTACGTCATTGGTTAATTTGACTGAAACTCTTCATTGAGCTATGTTCAAGAGAATATTCTATTCTAATACATCAGTGCACAAAACGAATGGTCCCTGCCCTTGGAGAGTGAGATTAAGCCAGGTCTTGAGGGAGGTGAAGGAGTAAGCCATGTAGAATCCCAGGAAAAGGGGGCTCCAGACAGTGGGGTCAAGAGCAGCAAGGAGCTGGGATGGCTTGAGGGAAAAGAGGGAAAGACAACGTGCAAGAAATGGAATCAGAGATGACACGGGGCTGGACTGGGGAGCACAGGTCATGAAGAATCTCATAGACACTCACAGGTGCTGGGAGTGAGATAGGGAACTGTATCAGAGACCGGAGCAGAAAAACGTTGGTGAGAGAATAGAGTCATCACATGAGATTTAGACATGCCAAACTCCAACCACCCCTTTCCTGTACCCCATAAGAATTATACATGTGCAGAGCCTGTTAGTACAGGAACCAACTCCTAACAGCTCAGTAGCAGATCACTAGTTATATATGTACCTGCTAATGACAGTTGATCACTACTAAAAGATAAAGGTAGTTTTCAATATTTGATTTTGGGACACATTATTAAATCGGTTCTTCAAAATAATGACTGATGGTAAAAAAGAAATGAATTCATTTCATTTTTCAAGGGAAAAAATGAAAATAATATCAGTGACTCAATTGAAGGTCTCACACTCAAAAATGCAAAAATCAAATTAAATGAGTGAAACATGAAACAAATCAATACATCTTTCTGCTATTAAACCTAACATCCATTATTTAGTTTCAGCCAAAGCTAATTCACTACGTAATAGTAATGTTATTTGAATTTTCTAACTCTGCTTGTATTTGATTTGTAAATATTTAATGTCTTTAATGCATGGTTGTGACAAAAAGCTATAAGTATAAGGAATTTGACCTGGTAATCACAGATATTTAATGGTATTGTGATAAGAATTGTAAAGTCAATATGAGAAAGATCTGTTAAAAAGAAAACAATTTTTTTCTTTAAAATAAATCTGCATGTTCATTCTGAGTGAGAAATCCGGATTTGTGCTTGGTAATAACTATGCACATCATCTGTTTTTTGATAGAAGTGAATGCTGTGCAGATAACACAGGAAATAGTGCTTGTGGGGGCTGCGGCCACATGAGTGAGACTTGTAATAACTTGGCGCCCTGAGCACAGAAGTCCTGGGGCACAGATGCCAGGAGGTGGCAGAAGAAGAGAGAGGAAACAATCTCCCACAAACCTGTCCCTGTTTTTTCTGGTTTCTTCTACTCTCTGCTCTTACAACAATAACAAAAGGAATCAGAAAAGTCGTAATATACTTCAAGTACATATACAACTAAATTCGTTTGTCAGAGCAAAAGTGAAAAAAAGAAATCAGCCAAACCATGTTTTCTACAGAATGCTCTAAGGGTTCCTAAACAACCAATGTATGCATAAACTTTTGGAAAGCAATTTATTGGTGAGCAGTGGGAAACCACCTGCAATGTTTCATTTTCTCCCTGATTTGTTTCAGGTGTCTTAATATATAATAAATACATATCTTACATGATTAATAAATAATAAACAATATATACAGTTGTTTCAGTTTGCAGAGGTGCCGAAATGCAATATACCAGAAATGGGTTGGCTTTTACAATGGGGATTTATTAATTTACAAATGTACAGTTCTAAGGTCATGAATATGCATAAATGAACGATACCACCTCTGCAGCCAGGCTGGTGGCATCTGGGGCTTCTCTGTCACATGGCAAAGCCGCATGACCTTCATCTGTTGGTCTTTAATTGTTTTCTGCTTCCAGCTTCAGTGACTTCCTCTGTGAGCTTCTTTGGGTCCATTCTTACCTCCTCTGGAGGGCTCTCTGATCTTTTGGGGATTATTCTGTCTTTTATTCTCTCATAAAAAACTCCAGTAAAAGGGTTAGGAACCACCTGTGATGGGGCAGGTCACATCTCAGTTGAAATAACCTCACCAAAAGGACCCATCTACAGCAGGTCAGCACCCACGGGAAAGGATTTTAAAAACATGGCCTTTTCTGGGGTACATAAGAGCTTTAAACCCAACACAACAGCCTTATAGGTGTTCTTAGAAAGACAGCAATTGTCAAAAACTTCTCCAGCAAGAATTCATTTCATATAAAAGAATAGCACTGTCTACTTCCCTCATGCTGTAAGAGGCATGTTATCCTGACAGTAGGAAATGAGAAATTAAGCTATCATTCAGACAGATAATATGCAGGGATAAAAAACCTTGTTTTACCTTGGGAGAATTGTCTAGATTACTGCTCCAATTTTGTAGTTTGCCTGGGGAGTGAGGGTTTGAACTCAGAAGCCTCTCACACAGCAGCAGTTCTACCTTCAGACTCTGAAACCATGGCAACCCACAGCCACAGCGAAGGCAACTTCCTGTGCTGCTGTTTATTTTCGAGATCTTTGCAGCTGAGACTGAAAAGACTGCTGTACAATCAGCCAATCCCACCGATTCTGCAGTGAGCTCGTGGCCCTTTATTGATATAACTGGCATCATTATTTTGGGGATGAATGTGAACATAAGGCAATATTATGAAAAGAAGGGAGGAAAGGATTAACTTTGCGCTGTTATATTTTGCTATCAGCATTATGTGACAAACTATGGTAGCTCTTCCTATTTTATTATTTTAATTAAATTCCCAAGAGGCAGAGGAAAGGAAATATAATGTCTTCAACATAAAAGCAGACACGCTTACTTCTTCTAAATATGACGTTTATATTGTTCTCTCAGAGGAACATCCTAGAGATTACCTGTCTCATGGATCATAAATAAAATAAATAATGAGCTCCAGGGTATGGGGTGTGTGTGTGTGTGTGTGTGTGTCTGGGCTGGGGGGAGGTGGAAGAGGATAAAGAAAGAATTTTGTTAGATCAAATATCTTTGAACTACAAAAAGCAGCTTTATTATTTTGGAGATCTATGTTTGTTGCTTTAAAATGTGTCATTAAATAAACTCCACTAATTAGCATGCTAACCTTCCATCTGCAGCACCTCAAGTGTATTGGAAGACAAAGTGGAACAGTTTAAAGAGCAAGTTCAGAAGTGGGCCTGCCTCATCCTCTGCCTTGTACTGGCTGTGTGACCCTGGGCTACTATGACAATTACCCCACAATGGGTTGACTTAAACAACAAGACTCATTGGGTCCCGGTTTTAGAGGCCAGAATCCCAAATTAAGGCATCAACAAGGCCATACTTTCTCCAGGGGTCAGTCATACACTAGTGATGGAGTCTTCTGGAGCACGCGATGTCCTTGGTCTCCTCCTATGCCTGCTCTTCTTTTCCTCCTGTGGCTTTCTCTTTATAAGGCCTCCAGTAACACAGGTGAAGGCTCACCCTGATGCCACCTGGCCACATTTCTTGGTACCAGAATTTGTGTTAGGATTCTCCAGAGAAACAGATGACAGAATATGTGAGTGTGTGTGCATTTGTGTTTATTATAGGAATTGTCTCACACAACCGTGGGGACTGGCAAGCCCAAATTCCAAAGAGCAGGCTGATAGCTGGAGACTCCAGTAAGGAGATAAAGTTGCATTCCCAGGGGAAGCTGGTAGGCTGAGACAGAGTTCTTTTTTCCTTAAAGCCTCAGTTCTGTCTTTTAAGACTTCCAGCTGACTGCATGAAGAGTCTTCCAACATTGCTGAGGACAATCTCCTTGGTTGATTGTAGATGCAATCAGTCATAGATGCAATGAACTAAATGTAGATGCACATACATCTTTGAAATGCCCTTGTAGTCATGATCAGCTCTGTCCTTGCTTGACCCAACAACTGAGCACTATAACCTAGTCAACTGAATATATGAAATTAACCATCATAGGCAGGTTACCTAATATCTCTTACATTCCTCAGCCTTATCATCTGTAAAATGGGGATAATATTAGTGCCTATTCCTTAGGACTGTTGTAAGGATTAAATGAGTCAATATACATATATCATAAATATACCTAGGATTTTGTATTTCATAAAAGTTAGCTACTACCATAATTAACATTATCACTATTTTACTATTGTTGAACTATTTGTCTAATATAGAATCAGATTTCAGAAATAAAAGAAATAATTGTTCAATAACTTGAATAAATATATACTAGAAGAAAACGAAATCAACATACAACTGCTGTAAGCAATTGCTTTAGAAAGCACTCAATGCAAATGCCACCATTTAAACTGTGAATAACCAGATGCAACGTGGTGCTGTGGAATCCATGGCCCTGGGGACAGGTAGGAAGAGAAAATTGACTCAAGTTTCCAAATTCATAGTTCATTTCTGCCCCATAAAACAAAATACCTTTAAAATTCTTGAACTTTGGGTAAATCAGGTTTAACTCAGCTTTCGGGAAATGTAATATAACTTGAGATATTAATAAAATCCATTGATAAAGAAGGTCAGCCTATTACTAGGTCTGTTACATGTGTGGTGCCTAAGTGTATGTGTGTGTGAGTGTAGAGGTGTTTATGTACATGCACTGCTCTTTAATAGGTGCTACTCACAGAGCAAACTTCTTAGCTTGTTAACGATGTATTATATGCTTCAAAGATATCAACAGATGAGTTTGAAATCGGAGAGATCAATATCTGACTCTTGAATCCTAACATTACCTTTCAGTGGCTGTGTCTCAATTTCCTTATTTGTAAAATCAGGATAATAATAACAACTCCTTCACAGCTTTATTGTGAGGGTAACACAGAAATAAAATAGGTATAATCCTTAGAGTGTCTGACAATAAATAGTAAATATTGTTAATGGAGGAGACTTCTCACTCAGAATCTCTTATAAAATGATGCTTTAGTACTTTTCCAATATTTCTATATTCAGATTTCTCTATTGCTAGCTTTTATACATGGTTGGAAATAATAATCAAAACTCTGAGGAGGCTCCTCCAGAAAAGCAACTAAAGAAACAGAAACAATACGAAACAGCTCCTGGAGTCACGACAGAGACCAAAAAGACAGCGTACCCCATTCTGGAACGGCTGAACGGGCAGGGAGAATCCGCTGCACTGCGGTGAGATACCCGAGGGGTGCGCGTTTTCCCCGCCGGGGCGGCTGGCGACTGGGGTCCCCTCCACGCACGTGGCTCCCCGGTCTGACTGGGAACGTTGGATAGCGGGGCCCTCCCGTCACACTTGGCGTCTCGGGCCAGCTGGGCAATTTGGACCGGCACTCCCCCAAGCCGCGGCAGCCAGCGACCCCCGCCTCCACGCGCGGTTTCCCGGGCCGACTGCGAGATTCAGATTGGTGAGTTAAAGGAGCCACAGCATCTTTTACTGGTGGGCCCCGCAGACAGATGAGCGCCACGAGCGCCACCTACTGGGCAGGAAAAGAAAAACAGAGCCCAGAGATTTCACAGAAAAACCTTTCAACCAGCTGGGTCCCACACCCAGGGAAATCTGATCAAATGCCCAGACACCAGCAGAAAATAATGGATGACGCTCAGAAAATTGAAGATATGGCCCAGTCAAAGGAACAAACCAATAGTTCAAATGAGATACAGGAGCTGAGACAACTAATGCTGAATATACGAACAGAAATGGAAAAACTCTTCAAAAACCAAATCAATAAATTGAGGGAGGACATGAAGAAGACATGGGCTGAACAAAAAGAAGAAATAGAAAATCTGAAAAAACAAATCACAGAACTTATGGGAGTGAAGGACAAAGAAGAAAAAATGGAAAAAACAATGGATACCTACAATGGTAGATCTAAAGAGACAGAAGCTACAATTAGTGAACTGGAGGATGGAACATCTGAATTCCAAAAAGAAACAGAAACTATAGGGAAAAGAATGGAAAAACTTGAGCAGGGGATCAGGGAACTGAATGACAATATGAAGCGCACAAATATACGTGTTGTGGGTGTCCCAGAAGGAGAAGAGAAGGGAAAAGGAGGAGAAAAACTAATGGAAGAAATTATCACTGAAAATTTCCCAACTCTTATGAAAGACCTAAATTTACAGATCCAAGAAGTGCAGCGCACCCCAAAGAGAATAGACCCAAATAGGCATTCTCCAAGACATTTACTAGTTAGAATGTCAGAGGTCAAAGAGAAAGAGAGGATCTTGAAAGCAGCAAGAGAAAAACAATCTGTCACATACAAGGGAAACCCAATAAGACTATGTGTAGATTTCTCAGCAGAAACCATGGAAGCTAGAAGACAGTGGGATGATATATTTAAATTACTAAAAGAGAAAAACTGCCAACCAAGACTCCTATATCCAGCAAAATTGTCCTTCAAAAATGAAGGAGAAATTAAAACATTTATAGACAAAAAGTCACTGAGAGAATTTGTGACCAAGAGACCAGCTCTGCAAGAAATACTAAAGGGAGCACTAGAGTCAGATACGAAAAGACAGAAGAGAGAGGTATGGAGTAAAGTGTAGAAAGAAGGAAAATCAGATATGATATATATAATACAAAAGCCAAAATGGTAGAGGAAAATATTATCCAAACAGTAATAACACTAAAAGTTAATGGACTGAATTTCCCAATCAAAAGACATAGAATGGCAGAATGGATTACGACCCAGCAATACCACTGCTAGGTATCTACTCAAAGGACTTAACGGCAAAGACACACACGGACATTTGCACACCAGAGTTTATAGCAGCATTATCTACAATTGCAAAGAGATGGAAACAGCCAAAATGTCCATCAACAGACGAGTGGCTAAACAAACTGTGGCGTATACCTACGATGGAATATTATGCAGCTTTAAGATAGACTAAACTTATGAAGCATGTAATAACATGGATGGACCTAGAGAACATTATGCTGAGTGAGTCTAGCCAAAAACTAAAGGACAAATACTGTATGGTCCCACTGATGTGAACCGACATTCGAGAATCAGCTTGGAATATATCATTGGTAACAGAGACCAGCAGGAGTTAGAAACAGGGTAAGATAATGGGTAATTGGAGCTGAAGGGATACAGACTGTGCAACAGGACTAGATACAAAAACTCAAAAATGGACAGCACAATAATACCTAAGTGTAATGTAACTAGGTTGGAACACTGAATGAAGCTGCACCTGAAATATGGTTTTTTGTTTGTTTGTTTGTGTGTTTGTATCTTTTGTTTTTGGTTTTTTCTTTTTCCTTTTTATATATATATTTTTTATTAGTATTATTATTTTAATTCTCTTCTCTATATTAACATTCTATATCTTTTTCTGCTGTTTTGCTAGTTCTTTTCCTAAATCGATGCAAACGTACTTAGAAATGATGATCATACATCTATGTGATGAAACTAAGAATTACTGAGTGCATGTGTAGAATGGAATGATTTCTAAATGTTGTGTTAATTTCTTTTCTTTTTTTTGATTAATAAAAAAAAATTAAAAAAAAAAAAAAAAAAAAAACTCTGAGGAGGGTGATGCAAGGATAGCTCCATGGTAGAATTCTCGGCCGCCATGCAGGAAACCCAGGTTCGATTCCTGGAGCCTGCCCATGCAAAAAAACACAACAACTCTGAGGAATATTGGAAATCGTCGACTTTCTAGAGATCTCTGTTCACTCCTGAACTTCTCCAAACCCACGAGGTCCAGATCATGAGCAGGGACTCAACCTTGGCTGCAAGTAAGAATCATCTGGAAAACTTTAAACTTCCCAGTGCCCATGCCAATTAAATCAGGATCTCTGAGGTGGAATTCAGACATCAATAGTTTGTAAAACTATTTAGGTGATTTCAATGTACCACCAAGATTGAGAACTCTGCTCCTGATCCTTCTATAAAATGCAATGCTGTTCAAATGTACTCATCCAGCATTGCACTGGAGGAAGCAACATAGTGGGAACAGTACTATACTTACTATTGAGCTGAAGACTTCAGTTCTGGATATGACTCAGACACTTACCAAACATGAGACCAAGTCATTTCATTTGAGATTTTGTTCTTTTGCCTATAAAATGAACAAAATAAATTAATAAAATCTGTCCTTCCATCCTCACAATGCTGTCATGAGGCTCAAATGAATCAATGCCTATGAATAAGTGCTGGGGAATCATTAACCTTCTAAATATAAGCAATCATTATTTTGGCTGTCAATTCTTCTTGGCACAAGGTAGGAGATGGCTGAGATGAGCAGGCGAAGGGAAGTCCAAAGAGGGGACAAAGAAGTTGGTGATTGAAAATAAATGTCACCCTATACCTAAGGGCATGTCCAAGGCAATCCCTCTTTCAACTGTCACATACCCAGGGCCCTTAGGGACCCTCTCCAGTATTATGGGAAAGCAGCAAGTGTTATTCCTCATAGAAGCGGTTGCTCCAATTCATTCTTCACTTCCAACCCTCTTCCATCTCCCCAACCCAAAACTCAGCAGCCAAGAATTCAAACTGCCCCTTACAAGCCTCTGGAGAGAACCAAGTGAAACCTGGTAGAAAATGTAGGCGTTCTCCTAATCTCCTCATCTTTCTAGCACTCACAATTTAATGAGTGAATAAATCCCGTCCTTTCCTTTTCCTCAGCATTCTCTGCCTCCCCTCTGCCACAGCCCTCGGTCCTTGCCATTTGGACATCTTCCGACAGACCTTCAGGTCACCAAACGTTCCCCCACTTCCCAGCCCATCCTCTAACCACAGGCTGATATTCCTAAAATAGAAATCTAACCAAGTAACACCAGAGCTTATCATTTTTCCCTTAACTTTGGAAAGAACTGCTCTTCTTCATCATCTATGCCTTTTTTGCATTTTATCTTTTCCACCCCAGAATCCTCTCCCTACCCTCATCCATGAGAAAAGTTTTTATGAAGGGCAAACAATCCTATACTTTAACATTTGCCGGTGATGAAGGTTGATTACTTCTTAGCTATTAAGAATTAAATTGCTTGGTTGTTTGGTAAGTCTACTTTGCCAAACAAATTTGCTCTTTACTCAGTGTATGGTGAAAGCCTTTTAATGATAAGTTCAGAATTGAGGATGGTGTATAGAACACACTACTCCAAACCATATACTGATCTTGAACAAGGTGGTGGTACACAGAATTTTAAGATGCAATCCCCCCGCCAATCCTCCCAGTCCCTGGTGTATACACACCTCTTCCCCCCTTATTTCATCAGACAGTTAGCTAGGCATGGCCATGAGGGATTTTGCAGGTATAATTAAGATTCCAAATCAGTCCACCTTAAGACAATGACATTATCCGCTGGGCCCAAGGAGCTTTTTAAAATCTTAGTATCTCCCCTGACCTATGCAGAAGGGGAAGTCAAAGGTTCAAAGCACAAGAAAGATTTGACCAGCATGCCGTCACTAGATTGAAGACAGAGGGGCCAAATGGTAAAAAATATAAGTGGCCTTTTGGCTCTGAAGTCAGCCCCAGTAGAAGCCAACACGGAACTCAACAGTGACAAGAATGAAATTGGAACTTGGAACTTGGAAGAGGATTTTTCCCCAGAGCCTCCACATGAGAGGCTGGAGTCTGGCTCCCATCTTGGTTTCTGCTTTTTGATATCCTGAGCAGGGAACTGAGCCAGGCCAGGCCAGACTAATGACCTACAGAACTCTGGTCGGTCATCACACAGCAACATAAAACTAATACAAGGGGATGCTCAATAGACTGAAACAGCTCTTCTCTCTCATCTGTTCTTTAACTTCCTTCCCTTCCCTTCACACATCTGGCTTACAGATCCTTTAACTTTATTATTTTAATTAAAAGTAAATAACCATTTTAAAGATATCAGGAGTCACCCCCTAAAAAAGTGGTAGGACTTCCATGTAGAGGCATATATCTCTCTGGTCTCTATAATGCCAGCTCTCAACATTTTCCAACTTAGAACCCAGATCAAGTAAAAGTGGGGTACACAGTGACTCAGATCATGACACTGCAGGGTAAGCGTGGAGGGCCCCATACGTGAACATCCTGAAGCTCTGAGAAGTTAAGAAAACTTACCCAAGGTAACATAGTAAATGATAGGACTAAGACTTAAATATCAAGCTGAATTTAAACCCAGCTCTGCCCTTAACTGTTTGACCTCATATTGAATTATTTTTCTGGACTGTAACATTGAATCTCAATTTGGTTACATATTAGAATCATCTAAGACATTTAAAACAATCCTGCTGGCCGAGCAACGATGCAAGTTAATTTGATCAGCATGTCTAGGGAATATGCTCAGGCATCAATATTTTTCTAAGGTTTCCCAGGCTGCTTCCAATGTTCAAACAGCTTGAGATCTATTCATTTATAAAATGAGGACCCAGGCTATGTGATATAAACCTCTGTGAGTTCTAACATTCTGTGAGTCTGTAAGTTCATGTTTAATAAACACAAATATAAATTCTCAAACAGTGTAATGAGGAGAGGAGGAGGAGGAGTTGATTGCTATTTAAGTTTACAATATACTGCAGACATTCCTGTATTAAGTACCCTAAATGAGTGGCATACCTTCAATCCAAGGGACATGCCCATTTTATTCTTTTAGCGACTCCTTCAAGGGAATGCACTGGATGTGACAGCTAATCTCTGTATGTTTTGAGGTGGGTAGAATTCAGAGCAAAAGGGAGAAGAGGGAAGTGTGGTGTGGAACAGAGTAGGGGCAAGGAAGGAGGGAGAAGAATAGCAAAAACAAATAAATTACACATGCAATATGTAATATGTAGTATCTAATGCATATAGATAAATATATAATATGTATATAAATTACATATATATATGGAAGGAGAGAGAGTGGGAAAGTGACGGACATGGACAGAGATGGGAAAGTGTCAACTAAGAACACATCCCAATGCTGAACTGAAGGACTTTTAAATGTCGACACGCAACAACAAAGCTCTCCATTTCTCATTCCTTCAGGAAATGATTATTACATGAAAAGCCTTGTGGGAACAGAGGTGTTTTAGGGACATCAAGGAAAAATGGCTGTTTTCCTTAGCTTGGTAGGCACAAAGCATCTCTGTAGTTTGAAACACAATTGAAGTTAGGAGTTCACAGGAAAATTAAAATTAGATCAGAAAGTTACCACAAGAGAATTTTAGCAAATGGACTACACTAAAGCAAGGCTTTAATAATAGGATGTTATTTGGAAAGTCTGCATTTTATGCATGATTTTTCTGTAATCCTTAAACTTCTTTAATAAAAAAAACTGAGTGGCATAGTGGGACCAAGTCCTTGTGAAAACTTGCAGGTTGACCATGAAATCATCCTAGGAGTTCAGTTACCCGATGGTGGACAGAGCAGAGGATAACAAGTAAAACTGGTTGAAAACCACCCTGTGCCAGGGATTGAATCAAGATACTTTGTTTAGTAATATTTTTGACACAATAATGCATTAATACATTCTTACTAAAATATTTTAGCAATGTCCAATCACCCCTTTTAAAAAGTTGCCATGAGAAAATAAAGCCACTGGAATTCCTAGAAGCCTTGAGTGGAGCATTGACATTTCCATGACTCTTGGGCTGGAGATTGAGAACAATTCCAGATCTCTCTTCTCTAGGTTTCAGTTTCATAGTCTGTAAAATGGATTCAATAATGGGACTCACTTATAGGGTGACTGGAGGATGAAATTTTTTAATAGCTATAAATCACTAAAAAGAATGTTTGGCAATTGTATTATAGAAATATTTCTTAAATAAATTGAAATAAATAACAATGTTAAAACAGTCAGGTATTGGCAGAGGACTAGGCAGATAAATGAAAGAAACTCAAATCTTCAAGAGACGCAGGGATATGTAAACTTTCAGCATGTAATGAATACCACATTTCACCCCAGTGAGAAAAGAACGAAATATTTTCTAAATGGTGCTGGCACAGCTCCACCTCTCTGATTTTTTCCCCATTGCTTGGAAAAGCTGTGGAGAAAAGAAACTGAACCCAGATTGATCTCAGATTTTTCTTCTCTCAAGCATTGATCTAAGTAAACAATTTATAAGGATAATTCATGAAATTCAATGTATGAACTATGAGTGCTAAACTCCCAAAACGCACATTTCAACAGCATTCAGCCCCTATGTCTTCCCTTTGTACTTCTTATTTGGGGTTTGCCTTTAACTCTGTCTTCCCAATTTAATAGCTGTGTTAAACGAATGAATGACAGAATGTGACTCTATCAAACCACTTGGTCTGATCTGATACATCCCTGGTATCTTCATTGCCAAGGCCGCCCGAACAAATACCATGCACTGCTTCTCAGTTCAGGATGCTTGAAGTCCAACATCAAGGCCCTGGCAGGATCCCGGTTTCTCTGAAGTCGGTAGCATTCTGGGGGCGGCGTGTTTAGCCAGTACTGAAGCTCTGCCTGCATCATGTGGCCGTCTGTCTCCTCTTGCCTCCTACTTCTGACTGTGCCCATTTCCTCTGCTTATAAAGACTCCAGCCATATCGGATTAAGGCCCATTTGGCCTCACCTTGACTAATTGCATCTTCAAAGATCCTATTTACAAATGGGTTCACATTCACAGGACCAGGGAATAGGACTTGGACATGTCTTTGTAAGGGACATGATCAAATCTGTAACACCTGGTCTGATCAGCCAAATGTTTGTAGTGTAAGCAGTGAACACCCTTCCCTGCATGGCCTTGACTTTGTGAGGCCAGTGCACTTGGCAGTCACACCATTCGAGGACGCTTCTAGAAAGACAGTCATTCAGTTATACAGCTGGTGGACCCCTGACAGCACTGCCCCAAGCCAAGAGGAGCCTTTTCTCGGTCGTTCAGCTGTGACACCCGGTAACAAGGAAATAAGGGCAGCAGACACCTAGGAATTACAACTGATGCTAGCTCCAGTTGACACATTGTCCCATACATGAGTAACCCCTGAGGCTGCCCCATTGCATTTAGAAAACGATTGCATATATTCATTGTCAAAAACAATATTATTAATTCCCCCTATTTGTTCATAACCAATCCCAGGAAGAAAGACTGATTGCATCATTTTTAAAGCACTCTCTCCCCCACTACTCTTCTCTCCTTTCATGTGCTTCAGGAAATAAAAGCATTGCAATTTCCAGGAACTCCATGAAAAACATGTTCCAAACAAGTACTGTAAAGGACAAGACTATTAAAAATTTTTTCTATGACTGGCTTTTGGGTCAAAGAATGTGAAGCTGTATGTGATATTTTTCAACCTAGCTGAAAACAGTTAAATGTTAAATGGCACTTTTCAATACTATCCCTGAAATGTTTGGATCTGTGATGTCTGACCTGTTACCTCTCACCCTTTTCTACCCCAGGATCCCCTGGCCCTCAGGAATTCTGCTTTGAACATAGGATGATCTTCTTACCATAGATGGCAGTAGCGCAGTTTCGCAGTGCTTCCCCTTGCCCTGGCCTCTCGGTGCCCCTGCTGCGCTCCCTGGGGAATGTTGCCCGCTCTTGCCCTCTGCGCTGGAACAATCCCCTCACACACACGCGCAGATGTAACGTGCTGTAACACCATGGTCCTGAAACTATTTCCCTCCCTCTCCGTGGTTCACAGTCCAACCCAGCTAATAAAGATTTAGATAGCAACAGTTTCTGCAAAAATGTGTGTTTCCCCAGGTAATTTGAGTGGGTATCAAGTGACTGAAACCAAGCGTCTGATGGCTGACACCATTCTTATTTATCATGAAGTGTGCAAACAGGCATGTCTAGATTCCGCCTAGGAAGTGACCTTGCAGCACTATGATAGTGATACTAAGAGTTATAGCCCTGCCAGGGACTCCACAGTCACCCCAGGTGGGGACGCTATTGTTTACATGCTCTCACCCCGGGGGTATAAGGTTCCCGCTTGCTATTTTCTGCCTGGACACCTGAAATAATCTCTTTTAAACGAGTAGCCTTCCACAAGCCCCACTCTGTTCTTCAAATGCTGCCAAGGCGGCACTTTTTATTGCTCAATAAAGGGCACCGTTTTCTTCCCGTTTCTCCTGCCTCCTCTATTCTTACTCCCCACCCAGCTCATTGCGATCTCCTTGAGTTTATTAAATGACTACTTAGAGAAGCTGGTATAATTCATTTCCTCCACACGTCTCGCTTATGGTAATGCTGACAGGTTGGCTTTTTTCCCGAAGATTCTCACCATCATTTAATATTAAATATTTTCAGAGAGACAGTAAAGAGTTGTAAGACCACAAGACTGAACTAAGCATAGATGCTTTGCCTTGCCCTGTGCTAAATTCTGTTGACAAGATTAAACATAAAGCTTCAGAAAGACTCCCATCCTTGGGGCTGATAGAGATCTCAAGCAAGTGTGCAGCAATGAATGCTCAAGAAAACATAATTCCAAGAAAGAGTGAAAAGATGCTAAAATTTATTAAGCTCCAAATGTGCATTATCCTCACAACAAACCCACAAAATAGTATCATTGCTCTTATTTTACAAATGAAAGAAAACTGAAGGACAAAATGATTCAGAAACTTTCCTAAGATCATACAGTGAGAATTATTATCAAGAAATATTTAGTACTATGATAACCCCAATATAATATTGCAAGAATAAGAGAAGTACTCAATGCACCATATTATAAAGTAAAATAGACAAGTATTTGCAAGGTGAAATGAATTATATGTTTTTAAAAAGGGAGTTCCCTTCGCATCTGTTGAAGGGAACTGGAAAGACTTCAGAGAAGGAATTTTATTTAGGATAGGCCTCGGAGAAAGGCCAAGATTTCAACAGAACAACCTGAGGCAAAAAGAATCAGTTCCACCAAAACACTCCTAGAACTAATAAGTGAGATTAACATGATTGCAGGATTCAAGGTTGACACAAAATATATCCAAGGCATTCCTATATATTAGCAATATATATTTGAAAACCAATTGTTGAAACAGTATTATTTATAACAGCCCTCCCCGCCAAACTGGAATAGGTAAAATCTAATAGAGACTGTTCTGGATTTGTATACTGAAAACTAAAAATGCTAATGAAAGAAATCAAAGTAGACCTAAATAAATGTAAAGAAATACCATCTTCAAGCATCTAAAGTCTCAAATAGCCAAGTCATCAATCTGCCCAAAATTGGCCTATAGATTTAATGCAATTCCTATAAAATTCCCAGCAGGATGTTTTGTGGATATGGTGTGATGGTTAATTTCATGTGTCAACTTGGTTAAGTTAGTGTCAGTTATTTAGTTAAGCACTGACTTGCTTGTTACTAGGAGGTTATTTGGGATATTTTGTAGATTGGGTTTGCATCTAGAATCAGCTGATTGTATCTACAATCAACAAAGGGTTATCGTGACGGAATGAATGTATTTTGCATATAGAAAGAACATGCCTTTTGAGGGTGCAGAAGGTGGTGTGTGGTGGTTTGAAGCTTTATGCACTCCAGAAAATACATGTTCTTAAATCTGATCCATTCCTGTGGGTGTGACGCATTGCAAGTAGGACCTTTTGATGAGACTACTTCAGTTAAGGTGTGACCCACACCATTCAGAATGGGTCTTAATCTTATTACTGGATTATAAGAGAAATGAAATTCAGATGGAGAGAGAAAGCCACTCCATGGAAGCAAGAAGCAGAAATCAGCTAGACCCAAAAGAGAAATGAGAGAGCAGCAGACCCCACCATGTGCCTTGCCATACGGCAGAGAAGCCAAGATCGCTGGCTACCAGCCTCACCCAGAATACCAGTCTTAGGGAGGAAAGCATCGCCTTGATAAGACATTTTCTTCATCTCAAAACCATGAGCAAACAAATTTCGATTATTTAAGCCAAACCACTTCAAGATACTTACTTTGGGTGACCTGGGAAACAAAAGCATAGTATGATGGACACTCAATCATAGCACTGAGAAACACACATCCTCTACGGTCTAACGGACAAGCTGGTAAGCATGATGCCTAGCAGAATGTAAGAGCTGAAGATGATTACAACTTTTCCCTCCCTCCCTTGTTGGAACTAACATGGATTATCCCTTGGTACAGAATTGTCCCAGCCTTCCCATAGGAGTTTCCTTAAAAATAGTTTATCAGATCCATCCATTTGCATATAAAGGAAGTTTGTCACTCGGCAAAATTGCTTAAAAGTGTACTTCCCCAGTCTGCTTCATAAAATTGTCCAAGGGTACCTGGCACACAGCATAATAGATGCTTGATAATCCTGTATCAATCATAATTTTAGCTTCTGGGGAGTTTTTAAAATGTATTTACATGTCTTATCTCAGTAGAGCAGCTTTATGATAATTTTGCAGATGGAAAAGCTGGTATTCAGATGGGTTATGAGCTTAGTCATAGAACATGTAAATGGCAGAGTCTGGACTTCTGATTTCTAATCATTTATTTATTTTCTCTTTATTTGTAAAGGCACTAAGGACCACAACTTTTAACTTAGTACCAAGGAAGTGGTCCAGATTCACCATTGCTTTATTCTCTCCTTAGCCTAGCAGGTGGGCTATTGTTTCCATAGTGAGTTGGGAAAAGCTGGGTTTTCCTTTTAAAAGCTGGGTTTTCCTTTTCTTTCGCAAAGTGCGTGGATGAACTATCAACCAGGATCACTCTTCACAAGGGGAAATCCAGTACAGTCCTTGCACACTCCAGCAACTTACTGGAAGATTTAATAATCATCTGGTTTTATTTCATTTTTATTTCTTGATTCTCTTTAGCTTCCAAATCTTAAAAAAAATCTATGGATTTATTTTTTCAGTATTACTTTTTTGTCTATGTTGTTAATAAATAAATCACTTTCTATAGGAAACCAATAAAACTTTTTTGTTGGTATTTATTTACTCTAGGAATTTTTAGCACAGGAGTTATGGAGGAAATAGAAAGAGAACCTACCATGAACTCTGTGACATTTAGTAATTTCATTTTCACCAAAGAAAGAAACATTATAAGATAATATCTATATCTATATACACATGCACACACATTTTATCTAACTTATTTTTATACTGAAAATTGTGGAAATGTTTATATTAGCATTATAGAGCATAGTGACGTGAATGCATGCATAAATGCCTTCAGTGCAAACAGATATTCTTATTCAGAGGAAGCCAATCTACAGCAGTAAATGCAATTTACTAGCAGAGGCTTTTATTAATTTTATGGGCTGGGACGTTTCATCCTTTGTCTATTGAGCAGGCCAGGACACATGGAGCAGCCAGTGGTGCATACTGGAAAGGAGTGATGCCAGTGATACGTCAGCACTGAGGTCCACTTCCACTGTTCATCCCCACCCCTTCCCCACCCATCTTTCCCATGGCCGTGAGGGTGCAGGACGGGAATCTCTTACGAAAGTGTGCAGGTCGGAAACTGTTACGTACTCCAGAAAAGGCCATGTTCTTTTAATCCATTCCTGTGGGTGTAGACCTACTGTGGGTGGGACCTTCTGGTGAGGTTATTGCAATTGAGATGTGACCCACCCCATTCAAGGTGAGACTTAATCCTTTACTGAAGTCCTTTATGAGAGAATAAAAGACAGAAAAGCCCAGATGGTTTAGAGAGAGAAAAGCCCAGGAGAAGCATGCAAGGAGCCACAGAGGCTGAAAGAGCCACTGAAGTCAGAGCTGAAAGCAAGAAAACTCGGAAGAGAAAGACCAGCAAATGCCAGCAATGTGCCTTGCTAGCGAACAGAGGAACCCATTCTTCAGAGGAGATATCTTCATCCTGATGCTTTAATTTGGACGTTTTCATGGCCTTAGAACTGTAAATTTCTGGGATGTTTTGATTAGGCTGTTTTCATGGAGATGGTGAGCCGCCCAATTGTGGATGGGCCTTAATCCTTTTACTGGATTAAGCCCTATAGAGAGAGAATAAAAGACAGAAAGCCTTAATTTGTTCATATTTGTGACCTTAGAACTGCAAATTAGTAACTTAATAAATCCCCTTTGTAAAAGCCAGCCATTTCTGGTGTATGGCCTTCTGACAATTTTAACAAACTGAAACACTCAATAACCCTCCTTTGTAAGAACTCTGGATTTTCCACCTTTAGCCAAAAGCAGAGAGAGAGCTCAGAGTAGACTCAGAGAGCAGAGAGATGAAACCAAGACACAGATGTCGAGAGATGCAGAAGGGAAACACCCCAGGAAGGTCCAAAAGCTGAGAGAGCCTTTTGGAACCAGAAGCCAGGAGGGAGGGGCCATGATGTCACCACGTGCCTTGCCATGTGACAGAGAAACCCCAGAGGTGGGAGGCCTTTCTTGAGTGAAAGCATCCTCGTGTTGATGCCTTAATTTGGACATATCTGTGGCTTTAGAACTGTACATTTGTAACTTCATAAATTCCCTTTGTAAAAGTCAATCCATTTCTGGTATATTGCATTCTGACAGTTTTAGCAAACAGAAACAGTCGATAACTCTGGATTTTTATAAGAACTCTGGACTTTTCCATCTCCAGCCAAACCAACCTATTATGTAACTTCTTCTGCAGTGAGCTGCTGTCAGCTGGCTGTCAGATCACAGGACAGGAGCTGATAAACTGTTTCACACAGAAATGCCAATAGATACTATCTATTTGTCACTCTTCTCAAAGCATGATTTGCAGAGGATGTTTATAGAGAGAGAGAGAAAATGTTGGGTCCCTAGTATGCTATTTCAAGCAACAGAGATCAGCCTGAGAAATAGATATTATCAGCATCTTTTCAGGGTCGTTCCTGAGAACCTTCAAATTACAGTAAATGTTGTTTTAAAAAAAAAAATCACTTGCTGTTTTCATAGATAGCTATGCCTCAGCAGCCAGAGCATTTACCCTAATCCCAGAGACAATGAATATAAAAAGAGGATGCCGAGGCGTGATACATTATGTTGGTTAAGCAATGCAAACGATTTCTTT
Source organism: Tamandua tetradactyla (assembly GCF_023851605.1). Taxonomy (NCBI): domain Eukaryota; kingdom Metazoa; phylum Chordata; class Mammalia; order Pilosa; family Myrmecophagidae; genus Tamandua; species Tamandua tetradactyla. Next base: position 184,008,660 of record NC_135331.1, on the reverse strand, counting down.
TTAGAGTGGATTTTCTAAATTAAAATATAACTGGCCTATGTTTAGCACTTTGAAAGCTGTAAATGTCAACTATAAGAACAGCAGAACTTATTTTTCCTATTCTATTGTGCTTTTTCTTAGAAAAAAGAATTTTTTCATAATTTCTTAAATTTTTCCTACAATGTACATTTTAAGTGCATTTAATTTTCCTCAAATAAACATTTTCTTGAAATTTAACATCCTCCAAGTAAAGTGCCAAAATCGTTCAATGATGAGTTTTCATTAAATGAACACACTCATGAATTGAATACTAAGAAACGTATTCCCATGTCCCGTGCCATTTTGCAGTCACTAGCTACCCTTCCAGGTGTAAACACCACCCTAACTTCTAACACCACAGACTAGTTTTGCAGACATATTTCTGGTGGAAAGAAGTCTGCCTTTTTGCATCTGTCATATTATTATCCATTTGCCTTTCAAGCAAGGACATACTAATTAAAGATGTTCATTTCCCTAAGGATTTCTTCGGAGCTTCTGTTTTTCTGCAATTCCATCATCTTGAATTATCAGACTCTGAAAGTGCCAGTTTTGAAATGATGCTTTTTATCAAAGGTTCTAAAACAGAAGAGTGATGATGTTGAAAGAAGCCTATGTCAGGTGAGCAAGCAGAAATCATTACTACTACATGAAATACAGCAGTGGCTTTAGCCATAAATTCATAGTAAACTTCCTTTATGTGTAATGCCTTACTGTTTTATTATTATCGCTGAGAAACATAACTTTGCCTTTAGCCATGTTCAAATCTTCTGGGGGAGAAATATTAAGTATATAAACATGTGAGGAATGAGCTTAGCACTGAAATATATAATGAAAGTATTTGAGGCATAAAATCTGTGATAAATGGATAGAACCAGTACCAGTGCCACTTTACATTTAGAATACCCATTAATACTTCATTGTGACTGAGCAATTTATAGATGGGATGTTTGCTTTCTTTACCCTTCATTCAAAGTTAACAGTACATCAATTTTCATGTTTTTAAAAAGTTGGATGATGAATTAATTGGAGACTGATTTCAGTGCTAGCAGTTTTGTTTTCAAGGCGGGGGTGGGAGAAATAAACTGACTTGTAACTCTTCACTGGCTTGGAGGAACTGTGAGGGGATTATCCCTTGGTAGTTTCTTCCAGCTACCATGGACCCTGATAAAAAATAGTGTGATAAGAGAAAAAGAAATATCATTGCATACACTTACTATGCAATTGGGCAGCTGTCGTTCTTTATTGGTAGCTGGTTATCTAATAAGTATAGCCTTATTTCCTATGGGCTTAAAGTTCAAAATTAAATCATATCGAGCTTTTCCTCTGTGAGCAGTCAGCTTTATAATTTCTGTGGAAATGGAAGGGGGCATAGAATCCAGGTGGAGAACCCTGAATTCTAGCTGCTCCAGAAGCTTTTATCATTTAATGTGTTTTCCCCTGTATTTATAGGTGATCCTGTCTGCCATTAAATTGCAGCATTTCCAACAAAATAATGAAACAATCCTGTAAGGACTTAACTCATCAAGAACCAATGTTTCCACTTGATCTGATCTGAACTTCCTCCTAAATCCTTCTTCAAGATGAACTATGTGGTTACTTCTCAGATCAAAAACAAACAGTTACATTCCTGTCATTATGGTGGGAAGTGAATGTTCCTGACAGTCAAGTTTCCTTGAGCCCAGGTCTCTGGAAGAGGACTTTTAGGGGAGCAGAATCTGCCCAGATTCAAGATGGCACTGGAGCATTCAAGTGACACTTTTCCAGAACATGGCTGTAGAAAACAAAGCTGGCGGATAACTGGCAGAAGGGCTGCTTTCTCACTATTTGCCAGATCTGCAGAGATCAAAACAAGCCGTCCGGGAACTAACACAGAAACAAGTATTACTAGACATTGAAACAGGAAGTTTCAAAGTTTAAAGAATGTCATACTATGCAAACATTAGTGCTTCCTCTGCTGTACCTAAACACTGTGATAGCAAAACTGCTGTGCACCCCAGAAAAACCATGTTCTTTAATCCTGATTTAATATTGTAGGGTAGGATCTTTTTTATTAAGTTGTTTCCATAGAGATGTGACCCACCCAATTGTGGGTGGGACCTTTTGATTAGGTGGTTTCCATGGAGATGTCTCCACCCATTATAAGATGGGTCATGCACTGGAGTCCTTTAAGAGGGAACCATTTTGGTAAAAGTTTCAGAGCCAACACAGACCTTTGGAGAGGCAGAGAGAAAATGCCACTGGAGAAGCTGTTTGAAACCAGAAACCAAAGGACCGGCATACGACAGCCACGTACCTTCCCAGATCAGCCTTTCTTGAGATAAGGTATCTTTCTCTGGATGCCTTAGTTGGACGTTTTTATGGCCTTAGAACTGTAAACTTGTAACTTAATAAATCTTTTTTATAAAAGCCAAAAAAACCAGTTTCCCTCTCCTTCAAAACGTTCACTCAAATTAGGAAAACAACAATGTGGCTTCAAATTATTTCTTTCATATGCTATTGGAATAGCATAAATAGACATGAGTAAACTAAAAGAAAACAAGCTATAATTGGTTGGAGTATCTATTCTCAAAAAGTTTGCTGCCAAAATATTAATATGTTTCACCTCAGGATGATGAAGGGGCATCCAAGCCTGTTGTTTAAGTGAATTACCTATTTTAAAGAGCTGCATAGAAAGGGAGAACCCAGAGAGAAAGCCAGCAGAATTGAAATGGAATTTCATAAAGGTGACCTTCCAAGCTGAGATAGATGCTGAGCCAGAAATAATCCCTTGAGCACATAGCTAAGCAGCTTTTTCTTTGATCCAGGCAAAGGTGAGCCCTGATAGCTTAAAGATACAGTCAGAAAAGAATTTTTAAAAGATACAGTCAGAAGCAGTGGTTCTCAGCAGGTGGTCCAGCTTTGCCAAAACCTAAAATGTGTTAGAAATGCAAATTCTCAGACTGTGTCCCAGACCTACTGTTCTAGTTTGCTAGCTACCGGAACATGATATACAAGAAATGGAATGGCTTTTAAGAAGGGGAATTTAATAGGTTTGCTAGTTTACAGTTCTAAGGCTGTGAAATTGTTCAAATTAGAACAAGTCTATAGAAATGTCCAATCCAAGGCATCCATGGAAAGATAACCTAGGTTCAAGAAGGCCAATGACATTCAGCATTTCTCTCTCAGCTGGAAGGGCATGTGGAGAACATGGTGGCATCTGCTATGCTGGCTTTCTCTCCAGGCCCCTTGCTTCTGAAGCTCCCGGGAGGCATTTTCCTTCTTCAGCTCCAAAGGTCGCTGGCTGGTGGACTCTCTGCTTCTTGTGGCTATGTCATTCTGAAGTTTTCTCCAAAATACTTCCTCTTTTAAAGGATGCCAGTAAACTAAGACCCACGTAGAATGGGTAGAGACATGTCTCTATCTAATCAAGTTTAATACTCACAATTGATTGAGTCATATCTCCATGGAGATAACCTAATCAAGTTTCCAAACCAGAGTGCTGAATAGGGATTAGAAGAAACCGTTGCTTCCACAAGATTGATTAGGATTAAAACACGGCTTTTCTAGGGTACATAAATCCTTTCAAACCAGCACACCTACCCAATCAGAAACTGGGGATGGGGTGCAGCAATCTGTAGTTTAACAAGCCCTCTAGGGGATTCTAAGTACTTTGAATTTTGAGAATCATCGCCTAAGGCAGAGGTCAGCAAACTTTTTCTATAAAAGGCCAGGCAGTCCATGTTTTAGGCTTTGCTGACCATTTTGCCTCCATCCAACCACTCAGCTCTGCTCTATCATCCCTAAGCAGCCAGAGACCATGGCTGTGTTCCAATAAAACCTTATTTCCCAAAACTGGTATTTGATCTGATTTGGTCTTTGGGTCCTGGTTAGTGACCTCTGGAATAGAAAAGGGGTTGGAGAAAGAGGTGGTAGGTGTGCTTGCTACACCTCCCTTCACATCCCTTCCCCCTTTGTCTGTCCTGACACCTAGTGAGGAGTGGATGGTTCCAAAGTGTCCTTGGGCCCCTTACTTTACACCATACAAGCATTTCCTGCCTTGTCTCCAGAACTGTGCACAGGGAACACCCAAGCATTCACTAATTAAGAGTATGTTGTGGATTGAGTTATGTCCCCCCAAAAGATGTGGAAGTCCTCAGTACCTCAGAATTTCATCTTATATAGCTGTAATTAGGCTCAATAAAAGGAGGCCTTAATGGAGTAGGTGGACCCTTAATCTTTTATGACCAACGTCCTTGTAAGAGCAGGAAATCTGAGCACAGACAGACAGGAGGACACCATGGATGGCCAATGAGCCACTGCCAGGAGCTGGGAGAGGCGCATGGAACAGAGTCTTCCCTACAGATTTCTAGGAGGCATGGCCCTGCTGATGCTGTGATTTTGAACTTTCAGCCTCCAGAACTGGGAGACAATACATTTTTGTTGTTTTAAGCCGCCCAGTCTGTGGTACTTTGTTATGGCAGTTCAAGGAAACTAAGACAAGGTAAGACAAAGAAAGGAAATCAGCGGACAAGTATGAACAGAAATCCACCAGTTCATTCGTCGGTAGAACTCCAGGTCCCAGAAAAATGGAGCAGCTTTAACACCATACAAATGCCATCACATTCAGTTATCCAAGTTTTTGTTTCATTTTCCTAAAGAAAATAGCCTCTATTTTTCTCTGCCTTATCTTCAGGGTGGCAAGTACAGGAGCTTGACATCTTTCACTCAAAAAACAAACAGACCACAATGAACCTGACAGTAAGCCTGACACTTGAACATCTGCACCTGTTTGTCCTAGTGGAACTAACATTGAATGAGTTCCAGGTGGAAATTTTTATTTTCCCTCTAAAACAGAGGTTCCAAACTTAAAAAAAAAAATTATATTCATAAGGTTATCAGAGTAAGCAGATCTAATTGTTCATTGCTGGAGAAAACAAGCCTGGGCTCCAGTCTTCCCCAGCGGTGGAGGAAATCCAAATCTCAGCACAGGTCTCCCCATTCATCAGACTCACCTATAGGGCTAGTTAAACCACTAGGCTGGAGATGTAGAATTCTAACTCGTTAAAATTTAGAATTCTAAAAGCTCCCAGGTAATGCTGATGCAGCTGGTCCAGACACCACGCGTTGAGAACCCTGCTTAGAAGCATGCTTTTGCTCTTGTATTCCCAGTCATAGTTGGCAAAATCCCCTAACTCTCTCCAAGTACCAATGATAAAACCCAGTTTATTCTTGCCTCTTCACCGTCTTTATTAGTTAGGGTTCTCTAGAGAAACAGAATCAACAGGGAACACTCGCAAATATAAAATTTATAAAACTATCTCATGTGACCTCTGGAACACAGAGTCCAAAATCTACAGAGTAGGCTGTGAAGCTGATAATTCCAATGGAGGGTCTGAATGAACTTCACAGGAGAGGCTCACCAGCTGAAGCAGGAAGAGTCTATCTCTTCTGAATCCTCCTTAAAAGGCTTCCAGTGATTAGATTAAGCATCACTCATTGCAGAAGACACATCCCTTTGGTTGATTACAAATGGAATCAGCTGTGAATGAGCTGACATGATCATGATTTAATTCTATGAAATGTCCTCATCACAATAGACAAGCCAGCACTTGCCCAACCACCACTTGGCCAAGTTGACACATGAACCTGACCATGACACCGTCTTTCACCTCCGCATTCATAAACCATGTCTATTTAGCTTTGTCTCCTCAGTATCTCAGAAATCCAACCCCTCTTCACCATCTTCATTGTCAAAGACTTGGTTTAGGCCAGTGTTCCCAAACTTTAAAAAAAAAAATGTATTCATAAAGTTATCAGAGCAAGCAGATCTAATTGTTCATTGCTGGAGAAAACAGGCCTGGGACTCCAGTCTTCCCCAGCGGTGAGGGAAATCCAAATCTCAGCACAGGTCTCCCCATTCATCCAGTAGGGAGACCTGTTTTAGGCCCTCAATGTCACATCTGGGATATTTTTATAGCTATCTGTGTGGGCAATCTACCGAATGCCAGATTAACACCTCAAACTTTCCACTAGCCATAGTCATTTTCTTTCACATTATAAGTCTAACCAAATGCTCTAAGGCCAAACCCTCATTAGGGATCCTTTTACCATACAAAATGTACTTCAAGTTCATTTAACTTTGCTCACATGGTACATCAGTCATGATTACAACAGGTAACAGATGTCATAGTCAAAATAGGATGATGGAAGGAAGGCTTATTCTTAAAATGATATTAAGTAGAGCAATGATTCTCAGCAGTGGCAATACTTCACCCAAACAGACATCTGGCAACGTCTGAAGGCATTTTCATATTTTCAAGGCCGGGAGAGAGGATGCTACTGGCATTTAGAGGGTAGATGCTAAGGATGCTGCCGAACAAGCTGCAATGCACAGGACAGGCCCAACAACAAAGAACCATCTGGCCCAAAAGGTGAATAGTGTCATGGCTTAGGAACTTTGCCACAGGGAACATTTCAATAAATGTTTGTCAAACTGAACAAACTTGAACTGCAAACACATATTCCTGATGCAACTGAAGAGGAATTATGCTAGATGATGCTAGATGATCCTTCTAGGAAGACAGAAACTCCATCTTACACTGGGCTTTAATATTTGCTTGAAGGCAACTGATCTGAACCAGTTATTAGCTTTTAGGTGGCTGAGGAGTTTCAGGATTTTTCTGAGATGCTTTTAGAGCCCAAGGACAAATCCTCAGAAGCAGGTTTAGGTATCCATTCAACACGGGAAATGAAAAAGTCACATTAATACATTCATAAAATATTTATTCAGAGCTCACTACTTTCCAAACATTATTCAAAACAACTTGAAAATACAATTCAATATAATAAAAAGGTTTAGATCTGATGTTTCAGATATAAGTCTTAACTTTCAGATTAAAAAATCAGATTCATTCTTCTAGATTGCTCCTTTGCTCAGGTATGATCATGGGGTCCCATTGATGAGCTCTACAAGAACAAAAGAAGAGTAGAAATGTTCTTTGCATGCTCCCAACACTACCCTTTATGTTGAGCGTAGGCACCTGTATTTTGCTTCAGTAAATATTCCGTTTACCAACCACACGGAACCGTAGAAAATGGTTCAGTCGTTCACCTTCTTGACTGATTCTGGAGCAGGAGTACATGCTTGTGCATTGTTCCTCAGAAATAATTAACTACTATCTCTCTCAAGTGAAATAGTTAACAGAATAGTTGACAGTCTATATGGAGTAATTTGTATGTCGCTTGCTACAAATATATATTTATTATTTTATGCCAAGATAGGTGGAGTAACCACTATCTCTCTCCTGCTCCCACAATGGAAATGAGGAATCAATCATGACACCCTTTCCTCCTGAGTCTGGGCAAGACCTCAGATTCCTTCTATGCATAACACTTCAGGAGGCCACTATTAAGAGACAGGAATTGGCATTTCAGGTAAAATCTACTCGTGTTTCCTTGGCAAATATATTGACTCTGGAAGCCCTTTTTAACATACAAACAGGTACCGGGAAAGGGTAACACAATGATACTATATTGTCCTATTTTAGTTATTTAGTCCAGATGTTTATTAGTGGAGACCTGATAGCATAGAATGTGTAGCCATTTAGTTCTCTTAAGAGGGCTGGTCCTGAGAGTGGAGGGGAAACTTCCAGGACAAAAGCTATAAATTTATATTATAAATGTACAACTCCAATCTGGACCTCTTTCCTGAACTCCAAATTCATATATTGAATTTCCTATATGATATCTCCACTTAGATGTTCAACAAAGACATCTCATAATTAAAGTGGCCAAAAACTTCTGCTTTCTGCCAAGATGGAATAACAGAGTCTGTATTTGACCATCATCCCATACCTATACAACTAGTAAATCAGACAAAATACATGAAACAACGGTTTTCATACATTGGGCAACAGGCAGCATAGATAATGATCCAAAGAGAAAGGAAGCGGACAAGATGAGCCCCAACCTACTACCTGAAGAGAGTTTCCAGGTTGAAGTTCAGGAAGAAAGAACTCAAAGAGCCCAGCTGCCCTCCTGAGTTGAGTTGAAGATAGGAGTTCAGAGACCAAGGCAGCTAGAATTTGTAAAGTAAAGTCCCAAAGAGAAGGGAACTACATAGAAAGAATTCCAAAGATCAGAAGAGGAGTTCTCTAAAGTATTTTTCTGACTTTTAATATAAGTCCATATGCAAAGAAACTACCTGAGGTTATAGAAAAAACTCCCAAAAAGCAGCAAAGCTAGAAGCTCATACAGAACTGGTATGCTAGTTTGGAAGGATTTATATACCCTAGAAAAGCCATATTTTAATCTAATCCCATTTTGTAAAGATAGCCATTTCTTCTCCTCCCTACTCAGTACATAATGTTGAAAACTTTAATTAGATTATCTCCATGGAGAGGTGACTCAATCAAATGATAGTATTAAACTTGATTAGGTGGAGATGTGTCTCCACCCATTCCAAGTGGGTCTTGACTACTTTACTGGAATCATTTAAAAGAGGAAGCATTTTTGGAAAAGTTTTGAGGTTCAGAGAGAACAGAGAAGGACGACTGAATGCTACAGAACCACAAAGCAAAGAGTCCACCAGCCAGCAACTTCTGGAGATAAAGAAGGAAAACACTGTCCCAGGGAAAGAGAGAAAGCTAGCAGATAATATATGTTCACCATGTGCCTTTCCAGATGAGAAAGAAACACCGATCATGTCTGCCATGTGCTTTTCCACTGGAGAGAGAAACCCTGAACTTCATCGGCCTTCTTGAATCAAGGTATCTTTCCCTGGATGCCTTAGATTGGACATTTCTATAGACTTGCTTTAATTGGGACATATCCATGGCCTAAAAACTGCTAATTTGCAACTTATTAAATTCCCCTTTTTAAAAACCATTCTGTTTCTGGTATATTGCATTCCGGCAGCTAGCAAACTAGAACAATTAGGAATACTTAAAGTTCCCACTAGCTAGGAGAGAAAGGCTTTGCAATACATGGAACATCGAGTAAAATCCTCAGAAGTGTATAAACTTAGTAGTAGGGCTAAATTAGACTTGAACTAAAGGATGCTCTGGACTCGCCTTCACAAAGCTTAGAACTGCCATCAAATGGGTTGTACTGATTCTAAGAAACTTAACTACACATCAGATTAATGTCCAGCACTATTTAAAGGAATGAAACAAAACCGAGCACATGACAATGTAAAGTTCCCAATGTCTGTCTTCAAATAAAAAATATCAGGCATCAAAGAAGGAGGCTATAAGATCCATAACCATGAAGAAAGCAAATCAATAGCCAATCAACAGACCCAGAATTTACAGAGATGAAATCAGTAAACAAGTGATTTCAAACACCATTATAGCTATACTCCAAATGCTCAAGGAGATGTAAGAAAACATGGACAGAGTGCGAGACCCAAGGCCGGAGCGCGCGGCGGATACCGAGATTGGTGCGAGGGGCGGACAGGCCCAAGGAGCCCTGGAGAAAGTTTCTTTATCACGAGGTCAGGGCGCCCGGCACCCGCACTGCTCCGGGGGATGCGTGACTGTGCACGGCGTGGCTGCCGTGTGGACCCAGAGCCCCGGAGCATGGAGGCGCGGCGTGTCCCAGAGTCACCTGGAAGAGAAGAGTTGGAGGAGGAAAAGCTGCGGTAGTCATCCCCCCTTTGAAGCAGCAGACAGTTCCTCCTCCAGAACAGCTACTAGGGGAGTAGAAACGATACAGAACAGCTCCCGGAGCCACGACAGAGATCAAGAAGACAGCGTACCCCATTCTTAATGGCTGTCTGGCTGGGAGAACCCGCTCCGGTGAGATCGCCGAGGGGCGCGGGCTTCCCCGGGCTGGGGCGGCAAGCAGCCGGAGTTCCTCCCTCCCTCCCTCCCGGGGGGCTGGGAGAATTGGACAGGCGGTCCCCTCAGGCTTCAGTGGCTGGAGCCCCCTCCCCCCCATGCACGGCCCCCAGGAACAACTGGGAGAATTGGATCGGAGATCCCCAGGCCGCGGAGAACGGTGACCGGGGCCCCTTCGAAACACGTGGCTTCCCAGTCTGGCTGGGAACGGTGCACTCTCCCAGGCCGCGGCAGCTGGTGCCCTCCCGCCACGCTTGGCACCCTGGGCCGGCTAGGAGATTCAGACGGGTGCTCTCCTGGGCTACGGCGGCCGGCAACCCTCCCCGCGTTCGGATCCCCGGGCCAGCTAGCACTCTTCCAAGCCGCTTCGGCTGGCGAACCTCCCCCACGGCGAGAGTTTTCCAAAGTTAAAGGACCCACAGCACCTTTTACTGGTGGGACCCGTAGACAAATGAGTGCCACGAGTGCCACCTACTGAGAAGGATAAGAAAAACAGAATCCAGAGATTTCACAGAAAAACCTTTCAACCTGTTGGGTCCAACACCCAGGGAAATCTGACTAAATGCCCAGACGCCAGCAGAAGATAATGGATCACGCTCAGAAAATTGAAAATATGGCCCAGTCAAAGGAACAAACCAATAGCTCAAATGAGATACAGGAGCTGAGACAACTAATGCTGAATATACGAACAGAAATGGAAAACCTCTTCAAAAACGAAATCGATAAATTGAGGGAGGACATGAAGAAGACATGGGCTGAACAAAAAGAAGAAATAGAAAAACTGAAAAAACAAATCACAGAACTTATGGAAGTGAAGGATAAAGTAGAAAAGATGGAAAAAACAATGGATACCTACAATGATAGATTTAAAGAGACAGAAGATAGAATTAGTGATTTCGAGGATGGAACATCTGAATTCCAAAAACAAACAGAAACTATAGGGAAAAGAATGGAAAAATTTGAACAGGGGATCAGGGAACTGAAGGACAATATGAAGCGCACAAATATACGTGTTGTGGGTGTCCCAGAAGGAGAAGAGAGGGAAAAGGAGGAGAAAAACTAATGGAAGAAATTATCACTGAAAATTTCCCAACTCTTATGAAAGACCTAAAATTACAGACCCAAGAAGTGCAGCGCACCCCAAAGAGAATAGACCCAAATAGGCGTTCTCCAAGACACTTACTAGTTAGAATGTCAGAGGTCAAAGAGAAAGAGAGGATCTTGAAAGCAGCAAGAGAAAAACAATCCATCACATACAAGGGAAACCCAATAAGACTATGTGTAGATTTCTCAGCAGAAACCATGAAAGCTAGAAGACAGTGGGATGATATATTTAAATTACTAAAAGAGAAAAACTGCCAACCAAGAATTCTATATCCAGCAAAATTGTCCTTCAAAAATGAGGGAGAAATTAAAACATTCTCAGACAAAAAGTCACTGAGAGAATTTGTGACCAAGAGACCAGCTCTGCAAGAAATACTAAAGGGAGCACTAGAGTCAGATAAAAAAGACAGAAGAGAGAGGTATGGAGAAGAGTGTAGAAAGAAGGAAAATAAGATATGATGTACATAATACAAAAGACAAATAGGTAGAGGAAAATATTATACAAACAGTAATAACACTAAATGTTAATGGACTGAATTCCCCAATCAAAAGACATAGACTGGCAGAATGGATTAAAAAACAGGATCCTTCTATATGCTGTCTACAGGAAACACATCTTAGACCCAAAGATAAACATAGGTTGAAAGTGAAAGGTTGGGAAAAGATATTTCATGCAAATAACAACCAGAAAAGAGCAGGAGTAGCTATACTAATATCCAACAAATTAGACTTCAAATGTAAAACAGTTAAAAGAGACAAAGAAGGACACTATCTACTAATAAAAGGAACAATTAAACAAGAAGACATAACAATCATAAATATTTATGCACCGAACCGGAATGCCCCTAAATACGTGAGGAATACACTGCAAACACTGAAAAGGGAAATAGACACATATACCATAATAGTTGGAGACTTTAATTCACCACTTTCATCAATGGACAGAACATCTAGACAGAGGATCAATAAAGAAATAGAGAATCTGAATATTACTATAAATGAGCAAGACTTAACAGACATTTATAGGACATTACATCCCACAACAGCAGGATACACCTTTTTCTCAAGTGCTCATGGATCATTCTCAAAGATAGACCATATGCTGGGTCACAAAGCAAGTCTTAACAAATTTAAAAAGATTGAAATCATACGCAACACTTTCTCGGATCATAAAGGAATGAAGTTGGAAATCAATAATAGGCGGAGTGCCAGAAAATTCACAAATACATGGAGGCTCAACAACACACTCTTAAACAACGAGTGGGTCAAAGAAGAAATTGCAAGAGAAATTAGTAAATACCTAGAGGCGAATGAAAACGAAAACACAACATGTCAAAACTTATGGGATGCAGCAAAGGCAGTGCTAAGAGGGAAATTTATTGCCCTAAATGCCTATATCAGAAAGGAAGAAAAGGCAAAAATGCAGGAATTAACTGTCCACTTGGAAGAACTGGAGAAAGAACAGCAAACTAATCCCAAAGCAAGCAAAAGGAAAGAAATAACAAAGATTAGAGCAGAAATAAATGAAATTGAAAACATGAAAACAATAGAGATAATCAATAAGACAAGAAGTTGGTTCTATGAGAAAATCAGTAAGATTGATGGGCCCTCAGCAAGATTGACAAAAAGAAGAAGAGAGAGGATGCAAATAAATAAGATCAGAAATGGAAGAGGAGACATAACTACTGACCTCACAGAAATAAAGGAGGTAATAACAGGATACTATGAACAACTTTACACTAATAAATACAACAATTTAGATGAAATGGATGGGTTCCTGGAAAGACATGAACAACCAACTTTGTCTCAAGAAGAAATAGATGACCTTAACAAACCAAGCACAAATAAAGAAATTGAATTAGTCATTCAAAAGCTTCCTAAAAAGAAAAGTCCAGGACCAGACGGCTTCACATGTGAATTCTATCAAACATTCCAGAAAGAATTAGTACCAACTCTCCTCAAACTCTTTAAAAAAATTGAAGTGGAGGGAAAACTACCTAATTCATTCTATGAAGCCAACATCACCCTCATACCAAAACCAGGCAAAGATATTAAAAAAAAAGAAAACTACAGACCAATCTCTCTAATGAATATAGATGCAAAAATCCTCAGTAAAATTCTAGCAAATCGTATCCAACAACACATTAAAAAAATTATACATCATGACCAAGTAGGATTCATCCCAGGTATGCAAGGATAATTCAACATAAGAAAATCAATTAATGTAATACACCATATCAACAAATCAAAGCAGAAAAATCACATCATCATCTCAATTGATGCAGAGAAGGCATTTGACAAGATTCAACATCCTTTCCTGTTGAAAACACTTCAAAAGATAGGAATACAAGGGAACTTCCTTAAAATGACAGAGGGAATATATGAAAAACCCACAGCTAATATTATCCTCAATGGGGAAAAATTGAAAACTTTCCCCCTAAGATCAGGAACAAGACAAGGATGTCCACTATCACCACTATTATTCAACATTGTGTTGGAGGTTCTAGCCAGAGCAATTAGACAAGAAAAAGGAATACAAGGCATCAAAATTGGAAAGGAAGAAGTAAAACTATCACTGTTTGCAGACAATATGATACTATACGTCAAAAACCCGGAAAAATCCACAACAAAACTACTAGAGCTAATAAATGAGTACAGCAAAGTATCAGGTTACAAGATCAACATTCAAAAATCTGTAGCATTTCTATACACTAGTAATGAACAAGCTGAGGGGGAAATCAAGAAACGAATCCCATTTACAATTGCAACTAAAAGAATAAAATACCTAGGAATAAATTTAACTAAAGAGACAAAAAACCTACATAAAGAAAACTACAAAAAACTGTTAAAAGAAATCACAGAAGACCTAAATAGATGGAAGGGCATACCATGTTCATGGATTGGAAGATTAAATATAGTTAAGATGTCAATCCTACCTAAATTGATCTACAGATTCAATGAAATACCAATCAAAATCCCAACAACTTATTTTTCAGAAATAGAAAAACCAATAAGCAAATTTATCTGGAAGGGCAGGGTGCCCTGAACTGCTATAAACATCTTGAGGAAAAAAAACGAAGCTGGAGGTCTCGCGATGCCGGACTTTAAGGCATATTATGAAGCCACAGTGGTCAAAACAGCATGGTATTGGCATAAAGATAGATACATCGACCAATGGAATCGAATAGAGTGCTCAGATATAGGCCCTCTCATCTATGGACATTTGATCTTTGATAAGGCAGTCAAGCCAACTCACCTGGGACAGAACAGTCTCTTCAATAAATGGTGCCTAGAGAACTGGATATCCATATGCAAAAGAATGAAAGAAGACCCATATCTCACACCCTATACAAAAGTTAACTCAATATGGATCAAAGATCTAAACATTAGGTCTAAGACCATAAAACAGTTAGAGGAAAATGTGGGGAAATATTTTATGAAACTTACAATTGGAGGCAGTTTTATGGACCTTAAACCTAAAGCAAGAGCACTGAAGAAGGAAATAAATAATTGGGAGCTCCTCAAAATTAAACACTTTTGTGCATCAAAGAACTTCATCAAGAAAGTAGAAAGACAGCCTACACAATGGGAGACAATATTTGGAAATGACATATCAGATAAAGGTCTAGTATCCAGAATTTATAAAGAGATTGTTCAACTCAACAACAAAAAGACAGCCAACCCAATTACAAAATGGGAAAAAGACTTGAACAGACACCTACCAGAAGAGGAAATACAAATGTCCAAAAGGCACATGAAGAGATGCTCAATGTCCCTGGCCATTAGAGAAATGCAAATCAAAACCACAATGAGATATCATCTCACACCCACCAGAATGGCCATTATCAACAAAACAGAAAATGACAAGTGCTGGAGAGGATGTGGAGAAAGAGGCACACTTATCCAGTGTTGGTGGGAATGTCAAAGGGTGCAACCACTGTGGAAGGCAGTTTGGCGGTTCCTCAAAAAGCTGAATATAGAATTGCCATATGACCCAGCAATACCGTTGCTGGGTATCTACTCAAAGGACTTAAGGGCAAAGACACAAACGGACATTTGCACACCAATGTTTATAGCAGCATTATTTACAATTGCAAAGAGATGGAAACAGCCAAAATGTCCATCAACAGACGAGTGGCTAAACAAACTGTGGTATATACATACGATGGAATATTATGCAGCTTTAAGACAGAATAAACTTATGAAGCATGTAACAACATGGATGGACCTAGAGAACATTATGCTGAGTGAGTCTAGCCAAAAACTAAAGGACAAATACTGTATGGTCCCACTGATGTGAACCGACATTCGAGAATAAACTTGGAATATGTCATTGGTAACAGAGTCCAGCAGGAGTCAGAAACAGGGTAAGATAATGGGTAATTGGAGCTGAAGGGATACAGACTGTGCGACAGGATTAGATACAAAAACTCAAAAATGGACAGCACAATAATACCTAATTGTAAAGTAATCATGTTAAAACACTGAATGAAGCTGCATCTGTGCTATAGGTTTTTTTTTCTTTTTCCTTTTCTTTTTTTTTTTTACTATTATTATTATTTTTATTTTTTCTCTATATTAACATTCTATATCTTTTTCTGTTGTTTTGCTAGTTCTTTTCCTAAATCGATGCAAATGTACTAAGAAATGATGATCATGCATCTATGTGATGATGTTAAGAATTACTGATTGCATATGTAGAATGGAATGATTTCTAAATGTTGTGTTAGTTAATTTTTTTTAATTAATAAAAAAAAAGAAAGAAAGAAAAGCTTGAAACTAGCTAGAATAAAAAAACACAGATACAGAGGACAAAGATCAGGATGACACCACAATGTATGCCAGAAACAATGAAAGCCAGAAGGCAATGAAGCAGCTGAAGGCATGGGGCAGGCAGTGGATGGGACTATTGTCCATCTAGAATTCTATACCCAGCCAAAATATCTTTCAAAAATGAAAGAGAAACTAAGACTTTCAAACAAACAAAGAAACAAACAAAATGCTGAGGGATTAGTCAACAGCAGATATGCACTAAAAAAAACTATGAAAGGAGAAATTCCCCTGACAAAAGGAAAATTATACCAGATCTAATTTGGCTCTACCCAAAGGAATGAAGAGCACAATAAATGGGAAACATGTAGGTGATTTTTTTAAAAATTAAAATGCTCCAAATTGAGCTTTGGATCTTGTCCTCAAAACCTGCTCCTTGTCTTTCTTTATCTCATTAATGGTGCCTCCATTCTTCCATACTAAGTTTGAAAATCTTGGACTCAACATTGATGTGTCTTTTTTTTTTCTTTTTGCAGATCCTACATCAATTATCAGCAAATGCTGATGGCTCTAACTTCAAAGTAGGTCCAGCATCTTAGGACTTCCGACCCCTCCACAAGTATCCCATTGGAGCTCACCTCCTCCGTTCTGCCTCGGCCATTGCAATAGCCTTCCGATTGCTTCTCTGCTCCTACATTTGCCCCACAGCAACGAATTCACAAGGCAGCAGTCAGAGTGATCGTGTGAACACACATGGCAGTTCAGTTCACATCTCTATTCGTAAACTCCATTAGTTCCACATCTCACCTACAGAAAAGCCCTATGGGCCAGAGATCCCATAGGGTCTGCCTTTCACCACCTCGGCATCTTCTGTGCTCTTCCCTCACTGGGCTTCGGGCGCACTGCTCTTCGCCATTCCTCAGACCCACTGGGTACCCTCTCCCTTTGCCACATTTACAGCGTCCTGTGTCTAGGCCATTCTTCCTCAAATACCAACTTTGCTTCCTCCCTCACTTCCTCCCATGCCCTATTTTCACTGAGGTCTTTCTTGAACACAGTATTTAAAGTTGCAACTTTCCACACATTCTCTCCTACACACTTCCCTTCTCTATCTCACTTGTATTACGTGTTCACTCTCTCGTCTTTCCCCGCTAGGATGGAAGTCCCACGAAGGCAGAGATATTGTCTTTCTTTTCTCCAGCGTCTGGAGCAGTGGTTGGCATTTCATAGACCTCAGTGAACACTTGCTGCACGAATGGTCACCCGGGGCAGCACGGGGTATTAAGGATGGAAGCAGAAGAAGCGCTGAAAGCTGGAGGTGAGGAAAAGCCTCCCGAGCCGCACGTCATATACTGGAGCCAGTGTGCAAGAAGAAATCTGAGGACTGCAAGCAAGTCTCTGCTTTGCGTTGTGTGACCTTGAGCATGGCTTCCCTCTCTACATTTCTTCATATTTTATTTTAAGGGTTAGCATGAGATTTGAAGAACTGATTAATTTCTGTCTTTAATATTCCGGGATTCAAAACCAAATGCACCCCCTCCCCGTAGGCTCTTTTCATTTCACATCCAGACTAGAAGCTAGGGGCAATGCATTTCCCATAAAATCGTAGGCAAGCCACTGGGATTCAATTCTACATCCACAAATTCATTAGAAAGATCTTTTCTTCTTTCATGCAGAGAAAGACTACATCAGAGATTGATCTTGACTCTATTTATTCCCACCTCGATTTTTTAATGAGAAGAGGCAATACCTCTGGAAAGGGAAGGAGCTGTGCTCCAATCTGGAGTTCCCAGGGCTCTGAGATGGTGCCAATTAAGTGCTGTGGTTTCTTTCCTTATTATTTCTTTTGGGGAGGAGCTAATATTCAGCAATCTAAGGCACAGAAGATATTTGCCTCCCGGGAAAGAAGTCATTTAGATTTAGTGATGGAAAGGAAAAGTGAATTTCTATTGTTAATGATGGAAGAGTTTAATTTTCTTTAAAAGGGGCAGCATTTCTAAAATTGACCAGGGGAGGGCAGCAAAGAGTCACATATGGCCATCTCTAGTCAAGAAGGTGTTCGTGCAACAGGGAAGAATTGTATTTTTAAATAATTTATTTTTAAGTCTTACTGCCCCCTAATAAAGTTCACAAGCAATTTTACGGGCTTCAGAAAATTAAGCTGCCATCAAGGACTTCTGGAAATTTCTTTGGCCAAGTTAGTATAGTACTTCAGAATTAAAAATTCCCCAAATTTCGTGTTATCATTGAATTTGAAGCATACAAGAGAATCAGTAAATAGATGAATTCTTCAGGTTCTTAAGTGACAACAACAGCCATGATTTATGGGGCTAAATGCATTAATTCTTACCTTAAGGGCAATTTTGTCTTAGTCCTAACACTGACTTATTTCATAAAGTCTAACCCAGGTTCATGTCTCACAGAATTTTATTACTTCATTGTAAAAAATGACACAGACAGAAATAGTGGACTTCCTTATACTAGCTATTGTTGTAAAGCAAAACCAACCTAAGAGCAATGTTTCTTTGGCCTAACTCCGTGATGTATGTGGATATCACTGAATGGAAATGTTTGGAGCTGCTAAAGAAGGAGAAAAAAAAATGTATTTTTGCTATGTATGTAAACAGCATTAAAAATAACACACCTGATTTTCTGTCTGATTCCCTGGCTAAATAGTAAGGAGGTAACGGGCTAGAGTGAATCAAACCATCCGAGCCAGCTCATAGCCATATTTTCATAATACCTGGTATTTTCCTTTCTAGAACTTATCAAAACTGTAACTATCTAATCAACCGTCATTTTTTATTCTCTATCTTTGCCATCTAGGACCCTCTCCTGACCCCATATCTTTCGGGATTACATCTCTGACAACTCATGTAATGCCTGTTCATATAGCAGGAGTTCAGTAAAGATTTGTGAATAAATACATAAGCCTTCTAGATTACAAGCTCCAATGGCAGGGATGATGTCATGTCATGTTCAGATTCTTAGTATTTAGCACATAGCATGGTAGGAAATGTAAATCTAATAATTGCTTCCTGAGTAAAGTCCTGGCTAATTTATTTACTCTCTCTACAGGATACAGCAGGGTATGAAACAAATTTCATGCTCATATGCAAACATTTTAGTGGGAGATGAGACACAAATTTAACAGATACATACACATGAATAATTAAGTAATTAAAATATCAGACAGTAATAATTATACATAGACTCCTCTAGAATATCAATGTAACAGGTTTCTCCAGAGAAACAGAACTACTATGGAAGATAAATATATTTTGTGTGTGTGTGTGTGTGTGTGCAAATACTAAGATATTTATTATAGGAATTGGCTTACACAATCATAGGGACTGGCAAGTCTGAATTTCACAAGGCAGGCTGCAAGTTGAAAACTCCAAAAAAGGTAAAGTTGAGTTCCCCAGGAGAAGCCTCAGTTGGCAACACTGAATTCTCTGGACGAGCTGGCTAGCTAAAGTATAGATAGAAATTCTTTCTGACTTCTGAAATCCCCAGTTTTGTTTTAAGACCTCCAACTGCTACGGTAAGGAGACTCCTCTCATTGCTGAATTAAACTCCTTTGTGGATTGTAGATGCAATCAACCATAGATGAAATCAACTAACTACAGATGCAAATCCATCTATGAAGTTCCCTCACAGTAACAATCAGGCCAGTGCTTTCTTGATCCACAACTGGACATCATAACCTAGACAAGTTGATATCTGGTCAGGAAAGCCTGCTCTGGGTCATTGATAATGAAGCTCAGGGCTGAAGTTGCCTACCTCCAAAGAATACAGGAGAATTTCCAGGATGGGAGGGAACAGCCTGTGCAAAGGCCCTGAGCAGGAAAGAGTTTCGCAAATTCAAAAAGTGAGTGAGGCCAGAAGGAAAGACGGCAGGAAGACACAGGTACCCATCATGCCATCCATTGCAGCGGAGACTGAAGAAATGTGGCTTAAAAGAATGGCACATGGAGTGGAGTAACAACTAAATTATCTAATAACGAAAGAAATGAATCCTGCCCTAAGCACTCAAAGGCAGGCTGTGTGGCACTGTTAGCCTCTATTTTTAATATGGCACTGCACATCAGAAGAATCTCAGACAAATAGCTTCAGGGAAACTTACATTTTAATTTAAATATCAATACACAAAATTGTTTAGAGAGAATATTCAACTAGGCAAAGACTACTCAAAAAAATAAAGCATTACTCGTGTTCATTTGTTAAATTATTCAACAATATTTGGCAAGTGTCCTTCTATTGTCAGGCCTGACTTTTTGTACTGGAGGGTTCTGAGGAAATCATTCTCAAAGTCGACTAAAATTGCTGCAAAAGGACATATGGAACATGATTGCTCCCCATATCTGGGGTAAAGAAACCTCAACGTCAGAGTCCTTACATGGTAACATTGATATAAACATTGTATCATGTTACTTTCAAATAAACCTCCCCTGGCCAAACCATGCCATTGATAAGGAATGACAGAGGTGAGGGACATGGGGACTAGCTTATCTTTTTTTTTTAAAAGCATAGAGTAGGCTGTAAGCAGTGTGATACAAGTTCTGAAGAGTGAACATCCACAAAGTATGTCGTTGAAAACAGGAAGAATCATCCTGCTTGTCTTGACTCAAAAAACAAAACAGAAGTATTATTTTCATTGTCTCTTCTGTGTTAACGCACACACACATCTCTAGATAAAAATTAATGTGACCACTGAAGAAGCGGCAGGGGTGGGGTAGAGGGAAATGGCTCAACTTAAAACAAAACAAAACAAATGAAAAAAGATAATGCTGCCACACTGGATCCCTATCTCACTTAATTGTAAATCATTTGTTTCCCAAGCTTCCATTGACCTTTATTTCCCCCTGCCACTCTAGCACTTCATTTTTTTTTCTTCCATTCAATAGCTTTCAGCAATTCTCAAGGAAAAACGGGCATCTCTTGCTCTTTTCCCAGGCTTTCTTCTAGTTACTTGAAAGCCAAAAAAAAGGGGGTGGGGGCAGGGGCGGGGGCGGTGCCAGGAGGAGAGACAGTCCGCGCTGCCTGGTTCGCCTGGCGTCAAACTGGTCACGTCGCCTTCACAGGCAGCAACAGTCAGCGTGCAACTCAGCCACATCTAAGCACAAGCTGCCTCCACAAAGATGACCAGGAGGCAGCATTCAAAGGCTTACAAAGGCATCCCTAAAGCAAGAAGAAGCAGGAGACGTGCAGGCTGCCCAAGGGAGAAGGCTTCCAATGTTTATACCTAGCGTGTTTGGGGATTGTGCAGAACTGGGATGATGGAATACTATCTGAAGTTCACACTCGGAGCAAGCGGCATGCTTAGCATCAGAAGTGGGAGGAAGGTGCCATGATATAGAATAAAAGAACAAATCGTAAAAGGGGGAGGAAGCATAAGAAGGGAAATAAATTGCAGCGTATGCAATGTGTTAACACCGGGAACGGGTGGTGTTTTTTGTACATTGGTTTTCCATGCACTCAGAGTTAATGATTCCCAAGTGGTACTTGATGAATTGCATATATTTTAGATGTAATTTATTTTCTACTATATCATTAGGAAGAGAGTCAATTCTTGAACTTGCAAATGCTTTTTGTTTGGAAACACTTCAAAAAATTAAAACATTGACTAAAGGTCGTCAAAATGACATCTAAACTCCCTTTCCCATATTATCGACAGCCCTTTCCAACATGAAAAAGTTAGAATGGGCATAGCCCAGATACCTCCAAAGATTAGGAGAAAAATCAAAGGAGAAGGTAGCATTACAACAGAGAAGGTAAGGTTTAACAAATGAGTATGACTACTGTCCATTATATTGATTTTTCTTTTTGTCTCCAGCGTCTTGGAGCAGGTGGAAGGAAAAACCTAAAATTGTGGAACTGTAACCCATACCAAACTTTGAAATCTGTTCTATAACTAATTGTTGAGGTGTGCTTTGAAATTGTTTGCTTTTTTGTATACATGCTATTTTTCAGATTTTTTTTTTAAATGACACTTAAAATATTTAGTAGATTGATCTAGCAATAAAACTGTTCTTTCAGGCAAAGATCGTTACTTACCACTTTATAAACTATATACAATCAAATTATTGATGATCTCAGAAATGGGTCGTACCAGAAGAAATCTGACTTAATATGCCCCTAGGCCTGAGCCACTTCTTCTTACTGGAAGGCACATCTGCTAATCTACCGACTATTATCCCCTCACTTGCTCACCTACCCGTCCTGTGCATCCTTCTATCCACTCAATACCCACCAAGCAGCTCACATATTTTTTGGTTGCATTTACCTCTTTGCCATCCCCTTTCTCTTCTGAAAAGGCCTCAACATACCAAGTCACATCCTTTTAAGATAAACTCTTTCAAAGAGACATTTGGTAAGACCCATATATGGAAATCTGCTTTGTTCCAGGGTTAATTGCCTACTAATTGAGCTAAGCAGTACAATCAAAACATTCAGCCTGTTAAAACTCGAAGTGAGGCACGCAAGATTTTAGAACTCTACTTGGAAAGAAAATGCAACTTAAGAGATTAGTTCTCATTTGTGCCACGTTTACCCCATCTATTTATTAATTATAGAATCCATCCCCTAAGGTGGGGTGCTGGCTGCAGAGGCAGGTGGGGACAGACGGACTTTCTGATCAGAGAGGTCATCCCAAGGGAGCAGATCCCCGAGGCCTAAGGGACAATTCTCCAGATACAAGCATGGCGCTACTGACCCAGAGCCCACTTCCGCCAACTCCCTGTCTGTATCTTCCGCAGAACCCTGAAACTGGAGCCACTGACAGTTAAACGACATAGTCCTGGACACTGACCAGACAGAGATTCACCCCGCTACTTTCAGGCCCTCTGGGTGAGGGTTTTTCCCAGGCACCAGTCCCAGCACACGGATGCCTCTCAGTCCAGGGTAGAACAAAGCCTTGTTCTTCTCTGATCCCAGAGCCTTTCCAGGGGTTTGCCTTAATGAGTTAAAACTGTTCTCTGATTTTGGATAGGGCTATTTCACATTACCTTTTCAAAGACAAGCACCCATTTTCAGATGGGTCACATTTCTGTCTAAGGGTATCGTGCAATCAATGAAGGCAGGATTCAAACTAAGAACACAGCAAAGTAGAGTTTCAAGTAATTTGGACTAGAATTTTGAATGCTGTGAAAGCATAATGATAATTTGAAAATGTATTACATTTCAAGACTAAGATCAATTATTTTGAAGCGTGTGGTTATTGTTGAAACACCAAGAAAAAGAACAACAATCATAATAATTGTATTATTAATGAGATATAGAAGCTGAATCCCAAATAGTGATCAACTCTATGTGGGACAGTCATGCCCATAGTAGGAGTCAGAATGAATGTGTATTATATCAGTTAGACATTTCCATTGACTAATGGAAGGTGGAGGAAGGACCTGCCCGAAGATTTAGAAACTGTCATCCTTCCATCATATAACCTGATGTAATCACCAGGTACAGCCAGCCTTCTAGCTCATGTCAGAAGTTGAGACGGAAAGCCAAGTTGTAAAACATACTCTAGTTTAATCCAGAGTCATCAAAGTCCTCTTTTAGAAGTTACGACTCAATGTCAAAAGTGATTCATCAAAGAAATGCACAAAAAGATAATATTATCACCAATTTGAAAGTCTTTAAAAGTGATAATAACCATTGTTTGATAAAATGCGTCCTCTCATGCCTTCCTAGTGAGGATGTAGGCTGGAACATGCAACCTTATCTATGGGGGATAATTAGTATCAGGAGCTTTAAGAATTTTTCATATTGTTTGATCCAGTAATTCCACTTCTAGAAGTTAATGCCAGGGAAAATAATCAAAGATACAGTCTAAGAATGACATACAAGAAAACCCCTCACAGCATTATTTATGACAAAACATAGAAAACGACCTAGATTTCTAACATCAAGTGAATGGTTGCATGGCCCACATTTAAACTGCTGTCAATGATTACCCACGTTTTAGAGGGACGTTCACTGCCAAACGCCCTCGTAGATTGCGCCAACTCCTCTCTCTCTGCCCCACCCTGGCGGATGGGCTGGGCACAGCTCTGAGATCTGGCTTCGTCCCCACATGCCATATTTCAGGCTGCTCCGTGGTCACTTTCTCTGCACGATGATGAAAAACTATCATCGTGCTCTTCAAACATTTTACTTACACGCTCTCGAAAAGAATTCTGGAAAACTGCGTACCCACAAATGCATTTTAGAACTACTCTTCTAAGTTGAAACAGCTGCAAAGGATATAATTTCTGGTGTATTCTAAATATCGACATTTTATGATACATCTATTAAAACACCCTTTAACAGTATCCAAATGCAATGTCTCTGTAAAGTGTCACCTTGGCAAGGCTGAACTGTATCCCAGAACCCCCTTTCCTACCTGTTTCTGATAATGGTGGGCCCCAAGAAAGCATCTCATGGGAGGCATGAGGGGTGAAAGAGAAGCAGAGGCCACAGCCCATACGCACAGCGTCTCTCCTGGCTGCCCCTATAGGCACAGCTCAGCAGTCGGATCTGCCACTCCTCCACCCGCCTCTGCATCCTCCTTCAGCTGCTCTAGCTCCTGGGACAGGCACACGGTTAGCTCCAGGACAAAGGGCAGCAGCCTCTCCCGCAGGATACCTGCATCGTTGTGGTTAGAGGCGGTGAGAACTGAAGCAGATGTCAGACCTTCCTCGGGGGACCCACCTCCTGCTAGAGGATCCCAGCTGGCCCTTCCTTTCTCCAGTTTTGCATCCATGTCTGCTTCCCAGCTGCCTGCCCTGTGGACTGCAAGTTGCAGCATCAGATACAAAGGCAGTCTCCTGACAAAGACTGTTTATCCAGCTCCCAAGGTTGTGTAAGGTCAAATCATTTCAACAAATGCATCATTTTATAAAAGCCCACAAATAGATAGAGAATGATGGGAAATGATTGATGATAGTTAGGTAAGTGGATAGATGATAACTAGACCCCCTAATGATTCAGCTTCTCTGATTGAACCCTGATTGAACACAAAGGAATCTAAGTATCATAGTAACCTGATATCCACAATTATCCATTTAAAAAAATACATGAGCCCCTCTTCTTGAAATCAGAATGTCACCTAATTATTTTTATTCCTTGAATTTACATTTCCATTCCACTTTTACATAAATGCAATATATTTTTTTAGCCAAATGTTGATCATTCTATCATGCTCCCCTTTAACAAAAAATGCTACAATTATTTTTTAATTACTGTGATTGAGAGGCTCTAAGCATTTTGACATATCTTGCAGATTTTGGTCTTAGTCTCGTCGTTAATAATAAATGATTGATAAAAATTATAAAAATATGTTGCTCATTGTCAAACACCTCTATTGGTTGCCAACTGCTGCTGGCACCCAAAAGCGCATTAGATTAAATTGATAATGAATTATTCTAGCTCATGTGTCTGTGGGCAGCTGGGAGGCAGCTCTGCCCTGGGATGCTCTTGCTCAAAGCAGATTAGGTGGGATTATTCTGCTCCGTGTGTCCTTCGCCCTCCTCCTGGGACAAGCCACCTGGTCTGGGCCTGTCTTGGGCATAGCAGTGGCAGGAGGCTGAGCAAGCAGAAAAATGTGCAGCCTTCGAACCCTAAGCTCAGATGTGGCACATGGTCACCTCCACCCGATTCTATCAGCAAGTCACAACTTCAAACCCAGAGGCAAGGGGCTGGGAAATAGACTCTTACATTGTCAGTGGGGATGTTCTAGTTTGCTAGCTGCCGGAATGCAACACACCAGAGACGGATTGGCTTTTAATAAAAGGGGATTTATTTTGTTGGTTCTTCAGAGGAAAGGCAGCTAACTTTCCACTGAGGTTCTTTCTTACGTGGAAGGCACAGGATGGTCTCTGCTGGTCTTCTCTCCAGGACCCTGGGTTCCAACAACTTTCCCCGGGGTGACTTCTTTCTGCATCTCCAAAGGCCTGGGCTGAGCTGCTAGTGCTGAGATGAGGAATGCCGAGCTGCTACGCTGTGCTATGTTGCGATCTCTCATTTAAGCACCAGCCAATTAAGTCAAACGTCACTCATTGCAGCAGGCACGCCTCCTAGCTGACTGCAGATGTAATTGGCAACAGGTGAGGTTCACGTACTGTTGGCTTATGTCCGCAGCAACAAGATTAGGTATGTTCACCTGGCCAAGTTGACAACTGAATCTAACTAACACAGGGGAGAACTGCAAAATCTCAAGGCAGAGAGAGAGAGAAAAGTGAAGAATTGGGGTCCCTTATGTAGTGTGGCAGAGCATCTGTTGAGAAAATTGATGGTGCTGGGTTGGGTTTTTTTTCTTGCATGTTAGCTTGCATGTGGTAGATCTATCATAATGTTAGAATGAAGCAGATGTGCACATTTCTCTATTCTTTTTTTTTTTTTTTTTAGTTTTTATGGGTATAGCACTGAGAAACATTGTTTTCACAAATAATAAATGGGAAAAGAAGTAGTTTTAGCATAAAAAAATGTTAATCCATTATTTGAATTCATTCCAAAGTACTTTTTAAAAATTCCATAATAATCTATCACCAAAAGGCATCTTTAGCAATCGATCAGCATTTTAAAAGCAAAAAGTTACAAACCACCTGGACAGCAAAGAAATTTATCTAATCATTAGAGGTATTCTCTTTCTCAGCACAGTAATATTTTTGTGTCCCTTTATTTGGAATCTGGAGAATTTTTTACACTATGGAGTCATATACCATAGAAAGAGTATGGATGGGTGAGAAAAATGTTTTTCTTTTGTAAAGGTGGCTCTGAATGGGGTAGTACCAAGTATTTCTGTCATGGGTGCCTCCTTAGGCATGCAGATTTTAGAACCAGTACACCTGGAAAATCCTAATCAACATTAGTGGAGCATGTAACTATTCTGTCTTCAAGCTTCAATATTGCCATGGGCATATACTTTTAGAAATAGAATAAGTGTTGGGAATTCCATCAAGCCCTTTCATCTAGACAAATACATAAAAGTAACACTGGGCTTAAAAAATAATCGAGGTATTTATTGGGCTTTCAGGCGAGGCCCCCATTTCTTACTATAAATTACAAAGGGGGTCTTTTGGTGAGTGCCCCCACCCCAGGGAGTTTCTTGCAACATGAGCCAAGTTTTCAAACCTCTCTCCCTCCAAATGTCATGGTGCAAACACCACTGCTTAATTATAAATTCAAATACTTCAAAGAGGAAAACAATCCAAGGGAATTAGGCTTGTACACACTTTGACAGTAAAAGAGACACAGTAGGATTGATCAAGCCTGACTCAGAATTGTGCAGCAGAAAGAAGGTACAACAAAATCCCCTGTTGTTAAAGAGCACAGGTTTTTCAGTGACAATGACTTAGCTACAAAAAGTACCAGAAAATGGTGCAAATTCCAGGTCCTTAATGGTATTATGAAAATACTATTTATAGGAGCACCGGTAAGTTCTTTCATTTCAACCTGCCAGTTTTCATCAGTAATATATAACAGCTAAATTTTGAAATATAAATTAGTATATTTGATCGGTTTTGCATGGCCTTATGTGATCAAAACACATACACAGATTGTCAAAGCAAAGGAAAGGATGCGCGAAGCCGCCTCACCTCCCCAGAAGAATGTGGGTCACAGTCCTTCTCATTGCTGAATTAATATGAAACAGAGAAATACTTTCTCCTGGATCGGTTCTGTAGAAGGACCAGCACGCCTTAAAGGAGATGCTGAAAGTGGAAAGCAGCCACACTTAGCAAGGTCATCCCTCTTACAGACTCAGAAAGAAACTGAACACAGCTGTGGGAAAGCAAGAAGAATCATTCACAGCAATCTTGAACTTGGCCTTTTGGGAGCACAGATTTATTACACCCCATGCTTCCAGCGGTGAGCTCCAGCACCTCCACACGAAAGCAATGTGAGCCGGTTACCTCGCAAAGTGTCGCTAGAGAGAGCGATCCATCTCACTTCCATGGTTTGCTGGGTTCCGGGGTGTGCCACGCAAAACGCAGAGTAGGAGTGGAGGCTCCATCAAGGCAGCAGGAAGGGTGCCGAGCGAGATCCAGTCGCTGCCTGCTTTATAACAACTAAACTGCGCCTAACTGCTGAGGATAGCAAGTGGGAGGGAAAACCTCAAAAAACATATGGAGCAAGTCACAAAATGTGAAATTGCATATGCTGTTTAAAATAATCAATAATCAGTTTATGACACTAAAGTAAGAAAATGGACATTACCGAAAGCTTGCCAAGAGTAAAATGAGGATCAGAAAAAAACCAAGTCTCACTACTTTATCCCTACACTTCATCACCTGGGTAAAGTATTCTATCATCTCCCAAGCCACAGACTGGAGAAAAAAAATCATAGCTTCTATAACTTGTGCTTTATTTTATTTTGTTTTTTAGCTTTGAATGTTTTCTCTGAACTAATTTTTCACTTTATTTTTAATATTTTATTTTACTTTATACACATGTCTGTGTATATAAATGTCTATATATATCTATGTATGTGTGTGTTAATTTTTTTCTGAACCATTTGAGAGCTAATTGCAGACACCTAAATACTTCAGCATGCACCCCAATAACCAGGACTTTTTTTTCCCACGTGCAATTATCAAATTTGGAAGATTTGTCAAAACATACAGTAAACACTATATAGTTTATCTTTCAGTTTTCACCAAGTAACCCAATAAAGTCCTTATGGAGATATCTTGTCCCAACCCAGGATTATGCATTGCTTTATTTGTTGGGTTTCTTTAGTCTCCTTTAATATGAAAGGATGCCTCAGTATTTCTTCCTTTGTCTTTCATTACACTGATACTTTTTAAGACTACAGTCCAGTTATTTTGTAGGCTGCCCCATAATATGGGTTTATCAAATGTTTCCTTAAGCATATATTCATTTCATGCATACTAGGCCAAAGTACTATGTCTTTAGAGTCCCACAACACACTCATCCATTTGTCCCATTGTTAGTGATGTTAACTTTGAACTTGGCTAAGGAAGTGTCCACCAGGCTTCTTCACGGTAAAGGTCCCACTTTTCTTTTTTTGTAATTAATTGATCATCTGTAAGGAGACACTTTTAGATAAAATAATATCCTGTTCCTCTTCAAATCCAATAGCTTTAGCATCTGTTGATGATACTTGCCTGGATTCATTGTTACTATGATGGGGGAGAAATAATTTCAGTATCCTTTGAAAAACTTCATTGGTAGAACAAAAAGAAAGTTGTGGATTGTGTCGTTTTCTCATATTTATGCCTTGAGATGTATAGGGAAATGCTTGTGCAATTTGATCAAACTTGCAGTTTAGTTGATTTCTTAAAAAATGCAGAACTATTTCTTTCCCATTCCCATATCACTGAGTGAGAAGCCTTCCCTCTCATGAACCCAGTAATGTGTGTTTAAGTGCAAGTGCATGCAGGAATTATTATTGTTTGCTGCTTGTTTCCTAGAAAGTATTAGGTAGAATATATATTATATATGGATTTGCTTTCTCCGATGAAGTCCTTGTTAGATTTTCTCCTTTATAAACTCCTAGGACTTTTCCCTTCTAAACAGAGAGATTCGTTGAGGGTGTGCAAGGGATGAATCCTATTTTAATATCAGCTTTTCTGTGGGTCTATGGTTAGCCCAGGACTAATGCAAAAATTTGAAAAACTTTCCATAAACTGGAGCGATCAGGGTTATAAGAATGAATTGTGTAACTTGCATAAAATGGCTACCCAATCAATCATGTTAAACGAATAAGTGTAAGAACCCCTACACACATAATGGGCTGTTAAAAATAAAAGACTGAAGACAGCTTTCCAGCAACACAATGGAAAATAATGACCATGCTTGAAAATCAAGTTAGAAAAAATTCTCAGACTTGAAAAAGTTACATTTTATATATGCTGAAGTAATAGAAAAAGGATAAGCTCTTCCTAGCATAAGTCTTAAATTATGCCTTGGACAGGAGAAAAAGGAAACCAAAATTTGAAACAGGAATTTTAACTTAGTAGAAGTAAAGAAAACATCATGCAGCTTTAGTATTGGCTGTGTTTTCGACTCACCAATAAAAATAGAGCGTGTGTCCTCATAACGAGGCATGAGGGATCAGAAGAGAATATAAATACTGAACTTTCAGCATAGGCAGATTATAACAGTATGAAGAGGTGAGAGGTTTACTGGATAAACAATATTCTGAAATATGGACAGGCGTCTTGGGGGAAAATCCACTGCCTAACTCAATTGTGAAACAACTAACTGGAATTGTTTTTGTAAGTTTATTTTATCTATTTGCACTGTGAATCTGACGAGTTATTCATCAATATAGAAAGTGCTGAAAACTATATATATGATTAGTATAGTAAAAAAAATAAGTTAGAAGGCCTGGGTTTGAGATTCAGCCTTTATACTTAATTAGGTAGATGTCTTAGTCAAGTTACTTAACCTTTTGAGCCAACCCTTTCTATAAATAATGTGGTACACAGAGTAAAAAGTTTTCTTTTTTAATCTTTTTTTTTTTTTGAGTAAGAAGTTTTAGCTTCATAAAGGCAGAGAGAGATGTTTTTGGTTTGTTCTTTTTCCTTTAATTCCCTGTTTCCCACCATGCCTAAAACAGCACCAGCACGTAGGAGGAATTCCAGAAACATTGGATGAGTGAATAGATTAATTCACCAGGACTAGCAGTCAATCTGTTAACAGAATCTAGAAAGAACTTCATCTGACAAATGAGTGGGAAGAACAATCACTGAACCTTACACAATTTGCAGTTGAAGCTAACTTGTTGGCTTGAAAGATGAGGAGAAACCTTTGTTCTTACTCCATTGTCTGCTTTGGGCTCAGAAGTACAAGACATTAGAAAACAGAAATCAAGACATCTACCTTTCTCTGGCCAAAGTCCAGCAACCTGTGTACTGGTCTCCCTATCCTCAGTAACTCTCTCTTTCTATGTCAAATTCGAGCCTACAACTTCTAGAAAAATAACTGGGCAAGAATCATGGAGGAGCAACATTTGGGGAACTCTGGGAGATGTAGTCCCCAAATGAAAAGTTATAAGTAGGTAGAGAAGACAGATGGGCACATATTCTACTCCATGTGGGAAATTATGGTTTTCTTCATAATTCTGATGCTTTAGCATTTCAGACAAACAAATGGTGGGAACTAAAAATAAGATCCCAATTCAAGTCAAGCAAAGCCCCATTCACTTCGTGCTTTGTGTAGGCTTACTTGTGTCCTTGTATATACGTACAAAATACCCTCCCATATTTTTGAACCAAGTGGGAAAAGTTAGTAACAGCTCTGTGATCAAAAAATACATTGCCCAATCAGATTACATGCCATTGCCAACCCTTGTAAATCTGTCCTGACAGGCCAGGCCATTGGCTGTTTGAACTTGACTTGTTCTCAGTGCATAGGAAAGCGGGGGGCATGAAATAAATGAACCATGACAACCTGTCTTTACTTAAAATATTGATATTTTCTTCATGATCTTTTTTTTGCATAAATTTTGATTTTTTTAAAATATCACCTTGAAATAATATTTCTCGTGATTAATGAGTTTTTGGTGCCCCCTTAAATTTTACACTAAAGGTCAGTGACGCATAGCCCTGATTTTGAGCTTCTAAGGATGCTAAAAGGCTGCAATAGCTTGCCTCTAGAATTTTGACATTTGGCTCCAGTAAACTTTTCGTGCAAAATAGTACTCAAAGCACCTTAATGATGGGAACTGGAGCTTCTGGTGACTATAAAATGGGTTGTGTAAAATTTTAGTTCTTTTATTTCTATTGTTTTACATGGTATCTTATTAATAAATGTTTAGTTAATACATTTCTGAGTGTGTGACCTGATTTGGCTGAAACTTACTTTCATTTTAACCTAACACCCAAGAATTTAGGGATGGCCATCAATATAATAAAACAAAGAAGAGTAAATTGACTTAGGCCAATTCTTAACACCCAAGTAGACAATGATTGGGATGAAGAGTAAGGGACATTTTGTTTCACTTAATGACATTTTTGCAGTACTTCCTGTGTGCTAGATATTGCTCTACATGCTTGACAAAACTTGCCTCATTAACCCTCCATGGAAGATTACATTGTGTTCCCCAACAAGGGACGTGTTCTTAACTTTAATCCTCACTCCTGTGGGTGGGAGCCCATTTGTAAGTAAGTTTGTTGTATTAACAGTTAAGGAGTGGATTCACTTGTGAAACGGACCTTCAAAAACCCCATTGAGCTGTCACTAACCTGAATCAGTGTGGCCTTTAATCCATATCACCAGAGGCTTTGAAAAGAAAAGCCAAAGGTCAGAGTGAGCCCCAGGCGGAAATCAGGGACATCGCCATGTGACAGAGGATTGTCACGGCCAGGAAGCCACTGACTCCAGGAGAAAGCATGGCCCTGCTGACGTCTTGATTTGGACCTCCTGGCCTCTGAAACCGTGAGACAGGAAACGTTTGTCATTGAAGCCCACCTTTCAGTGTTTGTCATAGCAGCCTGGCAAACTAAGGCCCTGTCACAACAACACTCTGTGACTACAACTAGGACTACAACTTTGACTGTGACTATCTTTATTTTACAGATGAGGAAACTCTTTCCTTTCTCTTGATAAAATCCAGAAAGAGGTATACGTCCCCTCATTTGAAGATGGATTACAGTAAAGTCCATTGTGGATATTACATTAAACTCCCTCAGAAAAGAAAAGAAAACACCATTCATAAGACTCAGGATGGGGAGGCTGTATTTCTACAATAACTCATTACAAGAATAAATCCTCAACCACAGGCAAAAAACGGAAGCTCAAAGCTATCACATATCGGCTAAATCAATGGCATTTCTCTACCATGCTAACTCTTAAATTACCCATTTATGTTTGTGTCTCCTCTTCAGTTTCCCATTTCAATCACCTTCGTACCCTTGTACCTTAGCACAGATGCTGCATGTCACAGGCACTAAGAGAGTGTGGAGGGATGTATGAATCCATGTCTCCCTTTTCCATAAAATATTTGCTAAACATGTAAGCAGCTTAAATAAACACACTGTGGGCTCTAAGCAAAGGAATCTCTCATTTTCTCTTCCGTGGCCCTTCATCCTTAACTGAACAAGATGAATAGGATTTTAAATGTGCCCTTCTTGAAGGGATCCTGATTGGCTTCAAAAACATTAAGATTCCCAATGAAAGGTTTGGTTTTTTTGTGGCATAGCAAACATATCTATTAAAACCTAAATAACCAGTAGCTGGTACTTTGAATTTTTAAGTGATTTTGGTTCATTTTCAGAGAATTTTAATACCCAGATATTCTACAAGTAGTGCTGCCGACTCTTCCTAAACAAATAAAGCATTAGAAGAAACTACACTGATTTCAGCTAAAGATGCTAGGTAGATTTGAAAGGAAACGGTGATTAATGAATTTTCAGATGAACAGAAACTACCTCAGGCTGTTGCTATGGTGCTTTGATACCGCTTGGCAGAAATCTCCTGGCTTAACAGGAAAGAGGAGAAATGAACACTCCAGCAAAACAGTCCATGTGACACCAGTGATTCTTCCAAGCATAATACCACTCCTGTCTGCGTGATCTGAGAATAAATGCTTTCAAGACACAAACATAAAAACGAATTGTGTAAGTACACGACATATCTCAATATCAATCAGCAAAATAACAAACCAGATCTTTCAGGGAGACTAAACGGAAAATATATTTTTTTCCCTTTATATTGTGACAGCCATTTCTCTATTTATACAATTACATGTTTTTTATATAAAGCAATTCACTTTAGTAACTTTTCATCATTCTCCCCAAATATCTGAGACTTAGGTGAACATCTCTGTAATATAACTGCTAATATTTCTGACACTTTTGTTTCATGACATGACACTGAGAGACCCTATGAATTAGTTCTCTGGTAATGAAGTACATTGCGATGAAGGTGGCTCTGTTAAAAAAAATGCATTAATTAATAAGGCAGGAAGTGACTTATCTCACACACACACACACACACCCTCCACAAATGTGTATGCTAGAACAGGAGCTGTTCCAGGGCATGGATCTTTCTCTGTTTTGGTCACTGCTGTATCCCAAGCATCTAGAACCTTGCCTGGCGCATACAGGGGACTGGACCAAAACTTGTGGAGGGAAATGTGCCGTATGGAAACATAATGATCTCAGCTTCGCTTTTATACAACACTGAAAAGGGTCAGGTTTTGTCTTTCCTTGACTCTAGCTTCCATTTTCTGTAATCTTTCCTGTCCTTGTCAAATCCACTATGTTCCCTCCAGGCATTTAAGAATATTAAAAACAATATTAATATTTATAACATTTACCTAATGCTTACTACATGCCAGGAGCTAGGCTATGCACTCTACATTCACTATCTCAGTTAATCCCCACAACAATGCTATAAATTAGGTGGTTAATAGGTGAGACAAGTTGAATTACAGAGGAGTAAATATCTCGACTGTGATTAAAAAAAAAAAAAAACGTGGAGGGGCTGGGATCAGACCTCAGATACCTGAGCTTTTATGCTCTTACATCACCTCCCGATGGCCTCTCCTCACTCAGCCCTCCAACGGCCACACTGCCCGCGGAGGTGCTGTCTCTAGGACAAGCACTTGCTCTCCATCTCTTCTTACGTCTTCCAACTCTCGCCTCCTGCTGCAGTTCGCTAAAGCTGCCAGAATGCAACATACCAGAATTGGGTTGGCTTTTACAGTGGGGATTTACTAACTTACCAGCTTACAGATCTGAGGCTGTGAAAGCATCCAGATGAAGGCGTCAACCCCGAAGATGGGTCACCTGGAGACACTGGGCTCTTCTGCCACGTGGCAGGACAAATGGCAGCTCTGCTAGGCTCTCCCTTCTCTCCCAGGTTTCTTCTCTTCTGGGTTTCTTATTTTGTGGCTTTTTTCCCCCCAGCTTCTGTGCCCTTCTCTTTCAGCTTCTGTGGCTTTTTCTGTCTGAATTTTATCCTCTCTTAAAGAACCCCAGTAAGAGGACTAAATCACACTTGGGCACACCTCACCTGAAGTAACCTCATCTAAAGGTCCCACCCACAATAGGTTACACCCCCAGGAATGGATTAGCTTTAAGGACATGAAGTTTTGGGGATCCATAAAGTCTCCAGCCCATCACGTCTCCGTTCTCAGTTCCCTTTTCCCAACCCACCAATGCTAGAAACCCATCCTCTCTGTCAAAACTGGAATGAGGTCAGAGGATGGCTGACTAAAAAACTCATTACACTTCAATGTAAATAAGTTTCAGCCAATGTCTTGTCTTACCTGACATTTTCATCTTGTGACTTTAATCTCTGCTACAGAATGGTAAGTTTTATTCACTCATATAGGAATTCAGGTGTCAGGAAATCAAGAAAAACATCTCCAAAAGTAGATACAATTTCACTTATTCAACAGTTTATTATAAAGCTCATGTGCCTATTTGTCAAGCCCCAGCGAGATACAAAGTGGCTAATGAGGATTGGAAAGTGGAAAAGGGAGGTGTGGTGATGGCATAAATGGCTTTAAATAAGGCACTTCAGGTAACCCTGAATGTAGAAGATTAATTCCTCCTGAAAACATC
This sequence comes from Tamandua tetradactyla, assembly GCF_023851605.1. Classification (NCBI taxonomy): domain Eukaryota; kingdom Metazoa; phylum Chordata; class Mammalia; order Pilosa; family Myrmecophagidae; genus Tamandua; species Tamandua tetradactyla. The sequence continues at coordinate 183,973,433 of NC_135331.1, read as the reverse complement.
AGGTAAGTTTCAACAAAGGAGGTAACTTTCATTCTGGCTCTTTTAGAAAAACTACTAGTTTGCAAGAGGAAGAAATGGGGGCATTTAGACTGGGAAAAGGAACCATAGGAGCAAAGGAAAAGGAATGGGTAAGGGTGTTTTTTTTTAAAGTGATGGTCCATTTTAATTTGCGGGGGGTGATGGGAGAAACAGGAGTTTGCATTGAGGCAGGAAAAGAGGATATAAAAACCAATAGGGGCCAGGCCGCGGCGGCTCAGTGGCAGAGTTCTCGCCTGCCATGCCGGAGACCCGGGTTCCATTCCGGACGCTGCCCACGCAAACAAACAAAAAAACCCATTAGGGCCACCAGTCCCTGGTCTCAGAGGAAAGCAGTCCTCCAGGCCCATGTGGCGAAACCCTGGGACTATCCCAGGCCATCTCCCTAAACCATCAGTTTCCAAAGCTTGGGGACAAGGAACCTTCACTTTTACAACAAAAGCAAAAGAGCTTTTTATGCTGGTTGTATTTTTTAAATTAAGGAACACGTATATAATGTAGAAAGAACTGCATTTTGTTAAAAAATAAGAATGCTGAACCATGCTAAAATTTAATGAGAATAATTTTGTAAAATAAGAAATCCAAGTATATCTTGGAAAACTACAAAGTTACAAAATAGATTTGGCCCTTATCTTTTCATTATTTCTTCCAACGTTCCACAGGGTGACCACCCACATTCTACTTATGCCTGCAATTGCTCCAAGGAGAATCCAAGTAGGGAAGTCTAGAGGATGAGAAGACCCGTTCTCTACCTACAGAATGAATAGCAGAGCAGTGATTAATACTATTCCTTCCTTCCTTAAATGTCCTCAGCATTTGTCTAGAGTGGTGTAGACAGCAGCAGTAGGGAAACGGGCAGACGATACAATTTCTATAAGAAAATCATATTTATTCCTAGTAAACTTTAAATATTGTAGAAGTAATCAATTTAGTAGATTTAGTATGAGTTAGTTTTGCCTCGGTTTTAGAATACGAATTTATTTTATTAGAGAAACTCTCAAGTCCTCAGTTTAGAGATGAGACACCACCCACCCGCCGCTTAGTGAGACCTCTAGGAGTCATCCTTGAAGCTCTCTGCACTTGACCCTACACCCATGCCATCAACAAATCCCAGTGCTTCTATTTGCAGAATATATCAGGAAACAGGTTACTTGTCTCTACTGCCATCACCTCAGCCCAACAACAATCCCTTCTCGGCCAGACTACAACCCTCTCAACGTCTCTGAGTCTTCACTGTAAATCATTCTCTCATGGAAGAGTCAAAATCTTTCTAAAAACCTAGATAGCTATCTCTCCTCACAAAAAATGAGAATGTAATATTTAACATATCCAAAACATATAAAGGAAAATAGAAGAACCAGCATGTGTTTAGCACTGACTGTATTAGGAAAGTTTTCCCAACACAATTAAGTCCCTCTTATCATTCTCTAACCAACTCTCCCATTTGCCACCATCTAACTATTCTATAGCTGTTTATCTTGCTTTTTTGGTCTCCAAAGAAACAAAATAAATATGTTTACTGTGTGTATCTTTAAACAACTTGTGCTATCTTTGCAGTTTTAAAGTTTGACATAAGTGATATATATTGCAGTTATCCTCTGGCAACTTCATGGGTTTTTTGTTTTTTTTTTGTCACTCATTATTATACTTTGACAATTATTCATGTTCATTTTTATTTCTGTATAATATTTCACATCTGCAATTTTTCATTTCTCAATTCTCCTATTGATGTATATTTGGTGATTTCCAAGGTGTTTTGATATTATTACCAATAGTGCTGCCGTGAATATTTTTATACACCATTCTCACTGTTTATTTGTGAGGGTTTATGCTTTAGATAAAGCCCTAGGACTAAGTCGCTAAAGCAATAGACAATTTGTATCTTCAACTTTACATTGTAAAACTGACCCAATATGATTATTTACAGTCACTGGGTTCTTTTGGAAAATACAGGTAGCTCCACTAGTTAGAAGAAGTGAGAGCTATAGCCTTTTTCCACTACAAGTTTGTTTTCTGATGATCAATAACAATGAAAGCAAGTCTCATAGGTTTTTATCCAGCAAGCTGGTCCAAAAAAAAGTCATATCACATAAACTGTTGGCCCAATGCAGTCCCAGCTTCTCTCATTTTGGCACAAAGCTTATTGCATAAAAGAGTCAATCAAGTGAGGTGGCAATAGTCTAGAGGCAGAATTCAGCTCACCTTTGAAGAGTGTCAAGTAGCAGAGAACTCTGTTAGGGGGTGAGACTCAGGACCAGATGAGCCCCTTGGGCTAGGCACCAATACAAGGCTGCTGAATTCACCATGTGAATTCTTCTACCACATTCATGCAAGAGAGGATGTGCCTGTTCAAGTCTGTCAATCCATGAATAAATGTGTTTATTCAGTGTTTAAACTTAACAAGTAAATTACAGATCAAACAACATGTTTCCTCCATCTTTTGTGTAAATTATTTGAGTACAAGTATTTTGTTTGTATTCATTCTAGCCCTACAGAATCTAGCAGTGCCTCAGGGGGGAAATTAAGAAATGGAAGGATTTATATAATGCAACTGATTGAAGTGGCAGGGATGATATGGATAAAGGAAATCGAATTAAGTGTTAGTTCTTACCACCGTCAACACCTACACAGTTACCAGAACCAAGAAAAAAATCCATGAACTCACCTTGGTTCTTCCTTCTCCATAAATACGCACTGCCAAGTTCTGCTTTCTGTTTCAAACCAATTCCTTCTCACCTCCACCAGCCTTCTTCATCTTTTACTTGCCCTATGACACTAGTCTTCTAAGTGCCCTTCCTGCCTTCCATCTTTCCTTCTTGAAAGACATCTTGAATACATGATCTTTACAAAACACAGATCTCCATTTCAGACATTAAGGTGGAATAGATATTTTGAAGATGCTCACAGTAAAAAAAAAAAACAACTAGAAATACTGAGAGTATTTTAATTTCTAAGCAGACTTTACAGGAGAGAAAGGACCAAATAACAGATATTAAAAAAAAAAAACAAGAAACTGAGGAGGCTGAAAATAGAGCATACCCTTGGTGATAACTGCCAAACTTGTTAACTAAGTGTTTTAGTTTCCTAGGCTGCTTAAGCAAGTAGCATGAAATGAGTCAGGTTCAACAATGGTAATTTATTTGCTCACAGTTTTGACACTAAAAGAAAGATCAAATCAAGGTGCCATCAAGATGATGCTTTCTTCCCAAACAGGAGCCTTCTGGAGCTGACTGCTAGTGATCTTTGGCTTCTCTGTCATAGAGCAAGGCACCTGGCAGCTTCTCCTGGTCTCTTCCTTCTCTTCTGGATTCTATCTATGCCCAGCCTCTTGCTTCCTGTCTCTGTTTGTCTGAATTTCATTCTTATGATGGACTCTGTAATAGAATTAAGATCCATACCAACTCATACTTAGGTGGGTCACAACTTAACTGAAGTAATCTCATCAAAAAGTCCTACCTACAATGGGTTCACACCTATAGGAATAGAATAAATTCAAGAACATGTTTTTCTGGTACATACAGCTTCAAACCACCTCACTGAGGCATTCCCAGAGATATAGATCTTCCTGGAAATGTGGGACATGACTCCCAGAAATGAGCCTAGCCCTGGCATAGTCAGATTGAGAATGACTTCTTGGCCAAAACAGGGAAAAGAAATGAAACAAGGTTTCAATGACTGACAGATTTCAAATACAATTGAGCTCATTCTGGAGGTTATTCTTATATATTATATAGATATTCCTTTTAGTTTCTAGTGTATTAGAAAAGCTAGAAGGAAATACCTAAAACTGTTGAACAGTAATTCAATGGCCTTGATTTTTTTTTTTAGGTTTACTTCTTCCTTTTTTTAAAAAAATATAACAAACAAAAACACTCTTAACATATGATCATTCCATTCTACATATATAATCAGTAATTCACAATATCATCACATAGTTGCATATTCATCAATGTGATCATTTCTTAGAACATTTGCATCAATTCAGAAAAAGAAATAAAAAGACAACAGAAAAAAATTCATACAATCCATACCCCTTACCCTTCTCTCTCATTGATCACTAGCATTTCAATCTACTAAATTTATTTTAACATTTGTTCCCCCTATTATTTTTTTATTCTGTATGTTTTACTCATCTGTTGATAAGGTAGATTAAAGGAATATCAGACGCAAGGTTTTCACAATCACAGTCACATTGCATAAGCTATATCATTATACAATCATCTTCAAGAAACATGGCTACTGGAACACAGCTCTACATTTTCAGGCAGTTCCCTCTAGCCTCTCTGTTACACCTTAACTAAAAAGGTAATATCTATTTGATGTGTAAGCATAACCTCCAGGATAACCTCTCTGCTCTGTTTGTAATCTCTCAGCCATTGACATGTTATTCTGTCTCATTTCTCTCTTCCCCCCTTTCATTCGAGGTTTCCTCAATTCCTTGGTACTCAGTCTCAGCTCATTCTAGGATTTCTGTTCCACGTTGCCAGGAAGGTCCACACCCCCGGGAGTCATGTTCCACGTAGACAGGGGAAGGGCAGCGAGTTTGCTTGTGGTGTTGGCTGGAGAGAGAGGCCCCAGTGGCCTTGATTTTCGATGATGATTGTATAACTATATAGCTTCGATGGTGTGACCACGTGATTGTGAAAACCTCGTGACTACACTCCCTTTATGCAGTATATGGGAAGATGAGTAATAAAATAAAGACATACTTACATACCTAATGGGGAGTAAAGGGTATGGGATGTTTTGGGTGATTTATTTTTATTCTTATTTTCTGGAGTAAAGAAAATGTTCTAAAATTGTAGTGATGAATGCATAATTATACGAGGATATTGTAAGGCACTGGTTGTATACTTTGGATTACTTGGTTTGTGAATATATCTCAATAAAATTGCATTTTAAAAAATGGTGGGCTAGAAAAAAATGCACACAGGAACAAAAGGGATGTTTTCCATCTGGGTTCTGATAGGATAAGAAAAGTTTCTACAGTCTTTAAAACTAGTATGATAGTTATCCCTTTAATGGAATTTGAAGATCATATCTACATTGTATACACATGGGAAATTAATATAAAAGTAGTCACTTTTTTGTAGCATGACATTATTTTAACCCAAATCACCCAGAATACTGTAAGCTCCAGTGAACACAAGTCAAAATCCAAAGTTGGTACCATGTGAGGGAAAGGCCTTGTGAGCAGTTTTTTAGCAACAACAACAAAAAATCCTTCAATAATTTAGAATAATGTATTCCTTTCTAAAAATGACCAAAGAAATTAAATATGAAACATGCAAATGTATACATACATGAGATGTTGCAAAATATAAAAACCAATATATTTGCAAAAAAAAGCTGAGCTTTTATAAATGAAAGCTATATTCATTGAATCATTCTCCCTTTCATTTTTACCAATAGAAATCCTGTCTTTAGGATTGTCACTGTATCTAGCCAAAGTTCCCTTCTCAGACTCCCTTGCCATTAGAGGTTACAAGGTGACCCAATTATGTCCAAAAATGTGTAAACTGAAGTTACAGGTTAGAATTTCCAGATAAACTTTTCAAAAGTGTCAGTCTCTGCCGGCATGCCTCTTTAATCTTTTCCCCTCCTGTCCCTCCTGCCTAGGACAGGTATGTGATCCTGGAGGTGGAGCACCCTTCTTACAATTTTAAGGCACCAAGGATGAAGAAAACGCAAATCACAAAAGATAGTGGAGCAAAAGAAAAAACGTCCTAGGCCATTGGTAACATCATCTTGAAGGTTACACCCATGCTGGATTACCTATCTCCAAACCTCTTTAAGACTTCAAAAGGAAAACTGTTTCTTTAAGACCTTATTGAGTTTTCAGTTACTTGTTCCAACTGCAATTCTAAATGACATGAAAAGGTAAGTACCATGTGTCTTAGTTAGCCAGGGCTGCTGTAACAAAGTACTACTGACTAGTTGGTCCAAACAATAGAAACTTCTTATTTCATGGTTTGGAGGCTAAAAATCAGACATCAAAGTATTGTCAGGGCCATATTCCACTGCATAAGGGAGAATCTCTTCTACCCTTTCTCCTAACTTTTGCTGGATGGCCAGAAATCCAGTGTTCCTTGGTTTATGTCAGCCTCACTCTGCCTCCATCACGTGGTTAGCGGCACTCTCTGTCTTGCTCACTCTCTGCTGTTCTCGCTCTTGCCCTCTATGTACAAATGGCCTTTCCTGACAGCGCCAGGTTAGGTTGAACCAGGTTAGGGTGAACCACAGTCCATTTTAGCCCCATTTTAACTAACAGCATCTTCAAAGAGTCTATGCACAAACAAGTTCCCATCCACAGGCCTAGGGGTTAGGAATTGAACATGGTTTTGTGGGGACTAAATTCAATCCACAAAACCATGTTAGAGAGAGCCAAAGAGGAAATAAATGAATGGTAATTCTAATATAGCAAACGGAAACAAAAAGATGGAAATATGAAAGGAATGTTTAGAGACCCACAGGGCAGAATGAGAAGGTCAAACTTATTTTTAACAGGAGTTCCAGAATTAAAGAATAGAGAAAATAAAGATGATGTAATGTTTTAAAAGATGATACATGAGAATTTTCAGGACCTCATAAAAACAAGAATCCATATATTTAAACAGCCCAAAAAATTCCAAGCTAAGTGAATTAAATGGAACATCATATAACAGAATAGCAAAGTCAAAGAATCTTAAACACAGATAGGTAAAAAAGACAGATTATTTAAAACCTGATTAACCAACGGGCAGCACAAATTAATCTGACATAATTCTCAGCAGTAACAATTGAAGCCAGAAACCGGTGGAATAATATTTGCAAAGTACTAAAAGAAAACAACAAAGTAACAAACTTAGAATTATATACTCAGCGAAATTATACTGCAAAAAGGGAGGTGTGTAAGCAAAATGAATATATTTTTGGAAAAACAAACATTGAAAAAATTAAAATGCTAAAATAAGTTAGTGCTAAAACACTAGACAATGACAAAATGTCATGAGAAGACATTTTAAACATCAATATCAAATTCTAATATTCAAATTTTGTATTGAATAAAAATCAATGTTAAAATTGATCTTTAGATCAAATGTTTATGAGAAAATGCAAGGTTCATCATTAAAAGCAATAAAATGTATAAATTCCAGATTAATAGAAGGAATGAAGAAATTTGATCAATCTAAAAAAAGATAAGAACTATGCAAACAGAGAAATTATAGAAATAAATAGATATATCAGTCTGCAAAATAATAGGCTGATTAATCAGTCAGAACCAGTAAAATTAGATTAAATTAAAAACATTCCAGCTTTATATAATACTGAGGACATTAATGTATAACAAAGATACCTTAAGGTTGAAAATAAAGAATAACCTTTTAAAAAATACACATACAATTGAGTAAGTAATTTTAAAGTATTGGCATAGTCCCTTGAGGGATAGGAGAAAAAATATGGAACTATTAAACTTAAACCACCGGGGAAACCCCTAACATTATCTCAAACATCTGAGATCCCCAAGCTGACAAATACTTGATCTTGAGGCTTGCTCTTGTGAAGCATATTTACATAGCAGAGAAACTTAGCCTACCTATAGTTACACCTAAGGGTTACTTCCAGGAGACCTCTTTTGTTGCTCAGATGTGACCTCTCTCTCTCTATAAGCCCAACTCTGCAAGTGAAATCATTACCCTACATGACATCCAGGGATAGAAAGTATCCTTGGCAACACGGGATATGATTCCCAGGGATGAGTCTGGCACTGGCACCATGGGATTGACAATGTCTTCTTGACCAAAAGGGTGAAAAGTAACAAATAAGGTATCAGTGGCTGAGAGAGTTCAAATAGAATTGAGAAGCTACTCTTGAGGTTACTCTTACACAAGCTTCAGCTAGACATTGCTACTTATCACGGTTTGCCAAACCCCAACCAAAACCATTCCTGCCAACCCTAAAGATCATCTAGGGCATTATCTGAGATTCCACAAAGGTTCCATGCACTGTGATTACTTTCCAGAAACCTACAACTTCCAGATGGGTTCCTAGACCAGATAAGTCCTGAAACCCAGAGGGGCCAGCCTCTCTAGAATATATCTACCAGTTCCATCCCCTTATGCCATATTATAAATGGTCCTTTTCAACATAAAAGTTAGAATAGGCAGCACCCAAATACCCCTAAAGAATAGAAAAAAGATCAAAGGAGATGGTGGAGCTATATAGAGAAGATAGGATTTAGCAGCTGGGGGTATGAGTGCTGAATCATTACATTGATACATCTTTTAGTCTCCAGTGTCTTGGAGCATCTAGAAGTAAAAACCTAAAATTGTGGAATTGTAACCCATACCAAATTCTGAAATCTGTTCTACAACTAATTGTGGTGTGCTTTGAAATTTATTGCTTTTTTGTATATTTGCTATTTTTCACAATGAACTATATATATATATATAATATATAATATATATATACACATACATATTCATGAAACATTAAAAGAAAGCTGAGAAAGTATATTGAAATAAAATAATTTTAGACAAAGAGGAAAAAATAAATAACTCACTGGGAAGATACACACGTAACAAGCAGCCTCAAATATATTTAAAAGGGATCAGTACCTGTAACAGGCAGCTTTCAAAGATGTCCCTCAAACAAAACTATAAATTTGTAAATTTAAATTTATTTCTAATAATGGAAAGAAGAAAAAATTTGACAAAAATTTCAATATTTAGAACTATATGACAACATATGGGATATAGCTAAAGTTTTATTTAAAGGAAAGTAGTACATAGCTTTATAGTAAAATAAAATAAAATAACCATAAATTAATGAGCTTATCAACCCAAGTAGCTTAAAAAAGAATCGCTTAAGTTTCAAAGAAAGGTAGAAAATTATTATTAAAAAAAAAGTTTCAAACAATCCCATAGAGAACAGAAAAGCCAAAGCTGGTTCTTCTAAGAAAAAAAATAATAATAAGACAAACTTACAGTAAATTTTATTTTAAAAATAAAGCAGAAAAATACTTAAGACATAAAAAAGGAAATATAGTTATAGGTTGAAATTTTTTAATAATAAATAGCTCTATGACAACTTTATGGACATTTATGCCTGTTCTTTCATGAAACGCCTCTTCCATATTATTACATTGTGTTTGTCCTTTTTGGTTTAAATGTACCCTTTACATTTGCCAGTTACATACATCTTTGCAAATGATCTTGTCCTAGTGGAAGTATCTTCACTTTTCTTGTCTCTTGATGAACAGAAAACCTGAAATTTGATGTAGTCAAATTAATCAACCTTTTTCGTGATGCTTGATGTTTTTCATGCCTGAAGAAATCTCTCCCTAGGCTGAGTTCAGGATACTCACCCACATTTTCTTCTAAAGTTTGTAAGTTCTGATCACACATTCAAGTCTTTATGTGTATAGCATGGAGCATAGCTCCAGCTTCATTATTTTTTCATTTTTATTGATACAACATACCAGCACATGCATTCTTGACACACAAACATTCCATATATCCAGCTTCATTTCTCCACCGTATGGACAGCCAATTGCACCTGCAGTGTTTATTGAATAGCTATCATTTTTCTCCAGTATTCTATGCCACGTTTCCATATAGATGTGCGTCTGTTTATGACTTCTCTGTTCTGATCCATTGGCCTGCCCTGATCTACCCTCATGCCAATATCACACAATAACCTTGATGATCGGTACAGCAAGAATCTTCATCTTCTCATTCTTTTGCAGGACTTTCTTGACTATCTTTAGTGCTTTGTTCTCCCATCCATATTCAAGTTCCATGAAATATTTTTCTATATATATATAAGCTGCATCTATAAATTATGGTATTTTCATATAACAAAGAAAAATAAGTACTGAAATAAATGAATATACTAGAACAAGACAAACTGGCATAGCTAAGTCTAACAAAATATTTAGTCAGATAAGTTCTAGAAGGATTCATACAGTATTTCATATTAAACTTAAACATTTAAATAAATACTACGTACTTTTTATTCAAATATTTTGTACACTTTAGGGACATACATGTATGTGGTAAAATTATCAAGACCTTCCCAGTAATGAAAAGATAAGTTTCATGGTGGTGATCACCTCTGAGACAAAAAGAGATTGGAACAGAGCAGGCAAACAAAGCAACACAGCAATACAGTGGGTGGGGATGGATTGACACAATGGTTTGTGAAAGAACTTGGAAAGAGAGGATGGGAAGAGAGAGGATGGATATTATGAATTTGAATATCATGAATAAAAAGCATTCATTTGAATGGCCATTTCTTGGCAAATCAGTGGCCCTAATTCAGCACTCTATCCTCTTTTCCTCATCACTTATTTTTACCTCCTTTCTCCTCACCATTATGTAGCTAAACGGAGAAAGAAACTACTTCAATATAAAGATTTTACCTGTCCAGATGGGATGTAGTTGATGAATTTGCCAAAGCACCACTAAGAAACACAGGGAAGCCAAACAAGGTTTACTGTGGACATAATCAAAGTTATTGTATATTTGAACACAATCTGAAATATGTCAAAATAAAACAACTGTAACATGCTCTGACTTTTTAGAATGGAAACGCTCATTTAACTACTGATAGTGCCCCTAAATGCAATGGAAACTTAAGGATTATTTCTGTCTATTTTAAGATGAAAATAAACTCAATACAGAAAGTACCACTGAACATTTTCAACTGTAAAATAATGTGGAAAATGTGGGCACTAAATGTTCACTGCCCAATATTCCCAGCAGATGCAGGAATTACCTGTACAATAAATCTTGCAAGCCCAAACTAGCTTATTTACAGTTGTTTTAATTTGCTAGCTGCCAGAATGCAACACACCAGAGACGGATTGGCTTTTAATAAAAGGGGATTTATTTAGTTAATGTATAGTTCTTCAGAGGAAAGGCAGCTGACTTTCAACTGAGGTTCTTTCTTACATGGGAAGGCACAGGACAATCTCTGCTGGCCTTCTTTCCAGGCCTCTGGGTTCTAATAACTTCTCCAGGATGATTTCTTTCTGCTTTTCCAAAGGCCTGGGCTGAACTGCAAGTGCTGAGATGAGGAATGCTGAGCTGCTTGGGCCGTGCTACTTTGAGCTCTCTCATTTAAGCTTCCAGCCAATTGAATCAAACATCATTCATTGCAGCAGGCATGCCTCCAAGCCAACTGCAGATGTAATCAGCAACAGATGAGGTTCACATGCCATTGACCCATGTCCACAGAAATAGAACTAGGCACCTTCACCTGGCCAAGTAGACACCTGAACCATACTATATGCCCACCCCCTATCAACCTGACAACTATACTCATAATCTTAAATGACATTAAAGTGACAAAATTCTCTTCTGGCTGTGGACCTATGAATCTCAAAACAAGTTATCTGGTGACAATATGCAAAGGAGGACATTCATAGGGTACAGCTTTTCATTTACATGAGGAGAAATTGAAAGGAACACAGGAGTCATAAGACACAAACAGTTCTGAAAACCTGCAGGGCAAACACCATTGGATTTCAAAGTCTGAAAGTCATTGTCATTTATCCTTCAGCTTTAGAAAATGGCAGTACCACCCTTTCCAAGGGTCTATGTGGCCTGTCTCTTTTCAAATCAACCTCAGGGGACACTGAGGAGACCACTTTTTTCTCAGCTCCACCCTCTGCAAGCATTGGGGCCACGCCTGGGCTCTCTGCCATTTCCTGGGCACACGCTCAACCCCTCCATGTGGTGGCAGCCAGGCTCTCCCCAGTCCCCAAAGAGTGTGCTATACCTTCTCCAAGGCCTGAGGTGGCACAACTCTTTCACTACAATGAGGTGGGAGACTCATTCTCACCCTTCAGGGCAAACTCACCCTCTCCATGTATATAGGTGGGTCCACTCTCCTGGCCCAAGGTTTCTTGGCTTCAGACCCCAACTTCCATAGTTCTCACTCTGAAAACTTCAATTTGTCCCTTTTGTGTTCCCCTTTGTCCAGATTGGCAGTAATCTGTTTACACCAACAGTCTCTTCAAGCACTCCAGGATTTCCCCATCATTCTCTTCACAGTTCCCCCCAAATCTTCCCCTTATCCATCAAAAAAAAACCTGGCCCAACATGACTACTATTTTCCAACTGCAGCAGCACCCCACTTCTCCGGTACCAAATCTATTTTAGTTTGCTAGCTGCCGGAATGCAACACACCAGTAATGGATTGGCTTTTAATAAAAGGGGATTTTAGTTAACGTATAGTTCTTCAGAAGAAAGGCAGCTAACTTTCAACTGAGGTTCTTCCTTACATGGGAAGGCACAGGGTGATCTCTGCTGGCCTTCTCTCCAGGCCTCTGGGTTCAAACAACTTTCCCCGGGTGATTCCTTTCTGCATCTCCAAAGGCCTGCTGCTGAGCTGCGAGTGCCAAGATGAGGTGTGCTGAGCTGCTTGGGCCGCAACGGGCTGTGCTACATTGACTTGTCTCATTTAAGCTTCCAGCCAATTAAATCAAACATCATTCACTGCAGCAGGTATGCCTCCTAGCCGACTGAAGATGTAATCAGCAACAGATGAGGTGCACATGCCATTGGCTTATTTCCGTAGCAATAGAACTAGGCACCTTCACCTAGCCAAGTTGACACCTGGATCTAACTACCACACCAGTATTGGGAACTCACAGACATCTTTGGTTTTTACTGTTTTCAAAATGTTCCTTAAATGGTACTGACTTATTTTCTTAGAATTACTGTCCATAATAATGTATGAATACTATTTTAAAATGCAAAATTTAAATATAATTGCAAGTGTGATTTTCTAAATCGTGATTATTTTGTAACAATGGAGTTTTGCTTCAGCATTCTCACTTATAAAATATACACATTTATAAAGGTTTTTGAAATAAAAAAAGAAACATCTAATGAATACTAGCATTTTAGTAAATACAATATATTTATTTTGTAATATTTTCTCACCTCTAGAAATCAGGATGATCTGGGTTGATTACAATGAGATCTTCATTTATTAAGTTTTTGTTTATTTTTTACATGTAGTCAACCAGTCAAAGGGTGATGCATTCCACTCTCTTCATCATTTGACCTGGTTTGCTAATTGTCTCTCTAGCAAGCCAAAGTATTGGGGTATACAATCTTCTCCCCTAAATTCCTCAGCCTGCCTCTCTGTTCTCCTACTTTAATTCTAGTAGTCATCGTGGAAGCAGACAACAGGTTGTCCACATAAGAGCCCTAACATCAGTTCCATTAAATAAAAACTCATTTTTATTCTTCCTCTTGGGATATCAGAACAAAGAAAATATCGCTGTCACATTTTTCTTTGGGAAATACGCATGCCTTCCGATCCATTTCAATAAGAATTTATGAAGCGCCATGTCCAATATTAGGACTAAGAGTTGCCACAGGACAACTTGTGACATTCTCTTCCTTAGAAGTTAGAGCTAATGATGGCACCCCACTCACAGAGTGAAGGAAGCTGGGCAATCCATGTCCCACGAAGATCCACGGATTCAGACATGGCCATAATGAGAACTGGGTATTTTCCCAAGAGTAGATAAATGCATACGAATGGCTTTAACCTACATTTACAGGCGAGGTTTTAACAAGAGAGAATTAAAGGACTGAAAATTACCATACAAGAATAACTCATATTTAGTGAGAAGTCATTTGCTTTACTGTATAAAGGACAATTTTAACAAGCGTATACATAGAACAAAGGTATAATGAAGGTCAGGAATTTTGCTGGCTCAGTCAGTAATTCACTGAGAATAGCACAATTCTCACAAATCAATCTCAGAGAGAAAGCAATGTTACCTTTTCCATGAACATAAACTGTGAAATACTAGTGACTGTGCTGGAAGTAATACTGTTTAAGGCACTCCTCATAGGAAATATGGTCAAGATTCATAATTGCACAAATTTGGAGGGCCTTACATTTCTCATCACAAATTGCACTGCTGTCATAACTCACAAAGAAGTAATTATAGTATTTTATGAACTGCTTACTATCCAGGACTGCCAATTGCTTAGCTAATACATACAAACTTTTTGGCTGCAAATCTTCAATATCATAGGCCTGGGTGAGGATGTACTCCAGCGTCCAGTTGGATTCTTCCTTTAGATTAGCTTCTGTCAGGTTCAAGTAATACTGCCACATATCCTACAGTTCAAACAATAACAAAGTCTCATTCATTTCCTGGCACGTAAAGCTCTGCACAACAAGAAGAGGCCTTACCATGATCTGTGTGACATTTGTCACTTAACTGAAAGTTGTAGTCATTTGAAGAAAAAAAAAAAAAGCAAGAATTGGTTTCACGGAAAAAAGTCTTTATAATGAAAATAATCAAAACTATACAGAGAGACGTAAAAAGTAAAAAGCCTTCAAATCACACACCTCAGAGGTTGTGTATAAATCTATGGTGTGTTCGTATCAGGACACAGGAGCTGATTATTAAATTTTCAGGAATATTGTGAACCAGTTGTGTTACCATGGTAGCCTGAAATTGGCCATGATGGGAGACTTTACACCACAGAAATAGGCAAACACTACAAATCAAGGTGCTTTTTTCCCCTGGAAAACCAGTTGTTAACATTTACCAGTACTTGAGTCTTCAGAGCTTATGCTTTGCTTCATGTGCAAAAACAAACATGTTTATAATATACATACTTATTTAACTTCTTGCTTTGTCAAGAATGGACTCATACTAGACAAACAGTTATGCACTTTAAAAGATTATTTTATTTAGTGCTACATCATCGACACATCTCCATGTCAGTGCATAAACACATACACACACACACAAACATATCTGAGGTTTGGATCCAAGAAATAGGTAGCTGTTAGATGTCAAAGAATTTCTTTTAACTAGTTTATCGGTCACCTATTTTATTTCCTCATTCAATCTAGTATTTATGGATTAAATCAGATTTTTTTCTACACTACCTCCTTTATGAAAACAAATTATAGGAAAAAGTCAAAGCCATCTCCTATCAAATTTATCTAGGAAAGAAATGCAATTACATCAATGGAGACTATAATTGGGGTGAATTTTTTCCAATTTTATTTGTATAAAAGAACAGTTACTCAAGCTGAAGAACCCATTAGCTAAATATTAGCCTTTTGAGACTAAAGTGGTCTAAAGCATACAGCCGTGTGCACACTGAAGAACTCTGTCTCTCAGATAAATGTCTAAGTCAATTTTTTTCTTTTTCTCTTTTTATTTTATTTTTGGGTTTTTTGCTTTTGCTAATATTTACTGAGCACTTACCACGGTCCAAGCATTTTTCTAAGTGCTTTACATACATTTGCTCATTTAATCCTCACAATAAAGCTCAATGAAATCAGTAGTATTTTAATCTCCATTTTACAGAGGAGTGGACTGGAACACAAATGTAGTGATAGAGCTCATGAGAGATTATGGTTCCAAAGCCTACTCTCTTCTTAGCAGTTGTTCTGGTAAAAAAATAATTAATAACAAACATGGCTTAGTGAAACGTTTCAATATGCAAGCAAACCCGCAAAGTAGGTGCCACCCAAGCAAATCTTCATCGAAATAAAGTCATCAGAAGGACAGAAACAGTCTCCCAGAGGATCATCTCAAACTCACACCTAGAAAGTTCCGACAAATACCCCAAACATCAAAAATAATAAAGACATCATGAGATTTCAATATAAAATAAAAGTCACACTACTGTGCTTAGAAATATCCAACTAAACCGTTAACTGTGAAGACACACACTAACACAGAGTCAACCCTAAAACTGCACCAACTTACCAATAATTTATAATCCTGAGGAGCATACCGAAACAGTCTGACGCCAGGATTGTTGGTTTGTTTTTCTAGAACACCTTTCACAGGAGTAACAGCAGGAGCCACAAACAAAGAACTTAGTGGCCTTCCTAGATGAAACACAGATATATATACATTTTCTTTAAAAACTGAGTTTAACTATATTAAAAATATGAACAGTTTCTAGAGCAAGATGTTAAGACGTGATAGCCAAATAATTTGTGATACTTAATGGATTCTGATTTGAAAGTTAGGATTGAAAAGAGACATTTTTGAGAAAATAGGGGAATTTATAATTATGTATTTTTATTATGGATAAAAAAATAATAACATTATGCTTATTAGGTGATATTAAAGAATTATGGTTGCTTTTGTTAGGTAAGGTAGTTATATTGTGGTTATTTAAATTGATTTCTCTATATTTTAGCATCGCATACAGAAGCACATAGGGCTGAAATGATCTGATGTTTGGAATTCATTTTAAAATACTTCAGGGCGGGCCACAGTGGCTCAGTAGGCAGAGTTCTTGCCTGCCATGCCGGAGACCCGGGTTCGATTCCCAGTGCCTGCCCATGCAGGGGGCGGGGAACCTCAGCAAAGAAAAAGAAGGAAGATAGGGAAAAGTAAAGCAAATATGGCAAAATCCTGATAAATGTAAAATACAGGTTTGTTTTCTCTCTACTCTGTACTTTTAAATGTGTTTGTATATATAGTTATATATACTCTTATCTGTCTACTTTTATACACATATTCAAAAAACTTCCATGATAAAAACACCAGTGCATTATAGGTGCTCTTACATACAAAGTACATACACACGAATACACACCCACACAACTCAAAACTAGTTTGCTTGGTGGTTCTGCCTGAAACAATATTTCAGTAATTACATAAGAATAAGATTAAAGTGTGATATGTTTTATACATATTATACGACTAAATTTCTTCCCAAGGAAAAACAGGTATCAAAAGCTGAAAAAGAGGTCATTTCTACTGAGTCCATTCATTCCAGATGAAAGAGGAAAACAATTTAAAAATTTTCCCCAATTACTGAAAAAAATGCATATTGATTTTTCTCCTGCCTGATTAGCATAAAATCAGAACTCATATTTTGTTAATCTCTGTTTTCTGTCCTCAGGCTGAAGTAATCTTTAAAAATAGGCGATAACCCAAAATCATTGCTTTGTTTGCTGCCAGAGTTCCTTCTACTTACTTTCTTTTAAAGCTGACTGGGTGACAATGACATTAAGCACTTAAAAGTCAGAACTTAATGTCTTTTATTGTAAGTCATTGGTGTCAGGTATACTCATTTTTATAAGTTCTGTGAATTGTAAAACAAATCACATTAAAAGAAATTTGAGTCTGGAAGGGTAATGACAAATAGTACCATGTCTCTATTCAAGGATCTAAAAGAAAATTGGAGGGAGCTGAGTTTCAGAGACTTTTGTATTGACAGTAATTAAAAGATGCTGGCGCACAGAGCTTTTGTTGAAAAAACCCAATCGCGGGTTGTATTCTTTGGATAGATTGTGTGTGATGTTTGAATATATCTCAAAAAAACTGCATTAAGAAAAGCCAATTGTAGTTCTAACACTACTTGAGCACTCATAATATTTGTCATGCAACCATGTGAGGTAATTCTGAAAAGGTTGGTGCTGGCAACTTGATTTCATGAAACTTTTAAGTTAGTGGATTAGTAGAGTTACCAGATCCCCCCTGTTTTGCCTTAGCAATCTCAGACCAGGGAAGCATTGTGGAAAGGTCCTGCATCTTCCCAGCTTTGCATTAGCATCTTGGACAGAGGAGATGTAAATGGAATATCACATTACCTTTTTCATCTGAGAGAACCATAATGCTATCTCTGTGAGTGTGTCCGTAAAAGTGTCCGGCAATGATGTCGCTATATTTTCTAAAAATATCTACCAGCTTCTCATTGTAGTACCCTCTCATCGCTGTGACGCTCTCTGAGCAGGGCAGGTACCCCACCGGGATGTGTGCTATGATGTACACCTGAAAGAAGAAACACAGGGAGGTGAGAATCCATTCACATAGGAACCACAACTAAATGGCATTTGAATGCCCACAACTGAAAGCATCCAAATTCAAACTTAGTAAGCAAGTCTACCATCTCGCTTCTTCATTGCAAGAAAGAGACAAAACTATGAAACTATCAAAGCCACTGTGTTTGCACTCATCTCATTTAATCTACACTGTTGACAATATAAGTCACTATGCCCTTATGTCACAAATTTTTAAAATGCCCTCTTTCTACACGAACAAATGTCAACCCTTAAAGCATTAAAAGCAAAAAATAAATATTAAAAAAAACTACAAAGGGCGGGTCACGGTGGCTCAGCAGGCAGGAGTGCCTGCCTGTGATGCCAGAGGACCCGGGTTCGATTCCCGGTGCCTGCCCATGTGAAAAAAAAAACTACAAAAAAACCCCCAAAACTTTAGAGATAAGTCATAAAGTGTTTCTTATAAAGCCATCCTCAAATTCTAATACTTTTCTTAATACTTGACACCCTCTCCCCCCCAATTTCAATCCATATACTTGCTTAGTTCCCTGTTCATTCCCTGATGGTTTGGGTCCACATGAGCTACCTTCTCTTCATCGTGCCGAGAGCTGTTCAATGTATATTCCAGCCATTCAAGCTGACTTCCTGGGTCAGTCTTATTCAGAGTGACAATATTAGGGCCGTAATACAGGTTTGTGTTCAGACTGATGATCCTAAGGCTCGGATTAACTTTCTGTGAATAAAAGCCACCTATAAAAACAAATTCAAACACAATTGAGGAAAACACACACATATACCATTGTGAAGGCAAATTCTTAATTAAGGTTTATAATCCAGTCTAGAAGTCTGTCCTTATTTCTCACTGTTTACTAAGTTTACATACACTGTCATGAGATGAAAATTACATTTGACATTTATTGAAAACCAGTTACACGCCAGGCCCAGGACTTGCATATACCAAAGTAGCAAGAGTTGCATACAACACTGGTGGTTTGCAGCTGTGCATTCTCCAGGAAAGCATGGGATTAAACTTAATCTGCTCCTGTGGGCATGAACGCACGGGTGGGCGTGATGAGAATGCCTCAGTTAAGGCACGGCCCGCCTCGAGGAGGATGGGGTTTACCACTATTACTGGATTCCTTTAGAAGTGGAGTGAATTTCAGACAGGAAAGGGAAATGCCACAGGATGCAAGAAGGAGGAATCCAACAGAACCCAGAAGAGAAGAGAAAGCAGGAAAGACGGCCAACAGGGGGCCCAGGAGCAAGGGCTGTAGCGGCCAGCCCCTCAACACCAATCCCTTCCAATCCCCAGGAAGGAAGCAGTGCCTTGATGACGTCCTGATTTGGACTTTCTTTTAGCCCCAGAACTGTGTGCTAATAAACCCCCATTATTTTACCAACCCATAGCATGGCATTTGCTTAAACAGCCAAGGAAACTAGAACAAATATTTAGATGAGAAAAGACTTAAATGTTTTGGTGCCAGGCAATGAGTTATTGACATTTTATAAAAGAAAGATTCATCCATCATCTGTACTTTGGTATTATTGGAGAGTTAAGATGAAACAGATAGTTAAATCTCAAAATCCAAAGCATGCAAACACACGTGTAGTTTTCCAGAGAGTACTGAGAAAGGAATGGCAGATGAGCTAGAGCTGCCACAATCTCAGTGGGGAGGCGCTGAAACGCATGGCGCCAGCTCCTGTGACCCCGTGGTGGCAGAACATCCAAGCGCCCCAATGACACTCCCAGAGCTAAGCCGCTGAGACCTGGTCCTGCCTCCTGCACCCTCTCCTCACTCCCCAGCCAGGCCTTTCCTTGTGTTTCAGACACGACGGATGCCTGTCTCCCTGATTTCCTTCCTTCTTCCCTGTCATCTCATCAGCTTATGATTCTTGTACGGCTGCAGCAGTGCAGGTGGGTTTGAATGTGATGGAAGCTATTTTTGAAAAGCTGCCCTTTAAGGCTTTCAACATTAAACATGTACCCCAGTGGTTAACTGAAAAGTTGTCCTAAATCCATCCCTCTTAATCTTGATCCTCTTTAAGCCAGCATGCCGTGTTTAAGACCTTTTCTGCCCACCCCTCTACTTTCCACTGAGCCTCCTCAGAATGAATCCAGAGCATGTCTTTAGGAAGCCTGATCACTTCTTGTGACTCTCCCTTCAACCCACACACCTTTCCCAGGTGTCTTTCAGGTTCAGGGAACTAGGGCGAGTCAGGGTTCCCTAAATTAATCAGGACCATTAATTAATTCTAAGATGGCAGTTCTCAAATTCAAATATTCTGTGATTTGCTGAGCACTAGCAAAAAAAAAAATTGTGGCAAAGCCAAAGGTTTAAGAAAAATAAGCTACAACTGAAAGAATTCCAGCATTCTAGAATTTTAGGTTATTGACTTGATATAGTTGTCTGAAAAATTTCAAAGCCCCAAGGTTTTAGCTTAGCAGTTGAGCATTTCAGTCAAGCTCACAAAATGTAAGTGATTTACATCAAGATGGTTTGCGAGCCCCAGGCAGGGGCTCTGTCTACACCCTTGGACAGGGAAGGCCCACCCCTCAAGGCTGTTGCACCATTTTTCCAAGCATCTCAGGGTCTGTTTCAAAACCTTAGTAAACCTCACATTGCCAGCTTGGAGGTTTGCATGGACTTGTGCTGATGCAGTTAAAAGTAAGTGTCCATTCCTTCTTTTCCATCAATTCGCTAATTATAAGCACATGCTTTTATTTACATTCAAATCCAAAGTTCCACTTTGGCTTCATGTGGACCATAGCAACCTGAGGGGGGAAAAGATCAGAAAGAGTTCCCTGCAAGATTAACACGTTCACAACGGGTGTTTGTAACTCACTGTCCTTCAGAGCAACTGAGAGCTGAGGCTCTCGGCAAGGACACAACCCAATCAGATGAGAAAGATTTAAGTCTAAATGACATGAATAAAAATGAAGGTAAAATGGGGATGAGTCAGTCCTTTACTTACCTTTCCTTAAAGTATGAAGAGCGTCTTCATTCAGCCACGGTTTCCAAAGGTCAGCTACGGCACTGTACACTTTGCTGGTGATCACAGGCAGCTGATCCTGGACACACACGATATATCCCGTCATTTACACATTAAAAATACATATAGGGTAATTACTTCAAACATTATTTGAGCACGTATTACTACCCCAGGCATCTGGAGAGGCAAGAATGAATATGACTTATAACACAGGTGGGAGGGGGGACAAAATGTAACCAACTAGCTATAAAACAATGTCAAGGACTGCCAGGGAGGCCCTGGGATGCAGATGCAGGGACAACCACGTCTGCTCCAGGGAGTCCAGGTGGAGAGCCAAGAAGACATCTGACCCAGATGCAGACCCTCATGGTTCCAACAAGTTGACGAGAAAGGGTATCGAGGCAAAAACAGTGTCCCAGGCACAGACACAGATGCCTGGAAAGTGTGCACCATGTTCAGGGAAGAGCACGGGTGGTGGCGTGGCCAGGGCACAGCCGGTGGGCGGAAGCGGGCTTACTTAACAGACAGTGACGCTGGGCTGGAGTGCGAACACACAGTGCCTGGCCCAGTGTGGGAACAGGAGACGCTTCATATTCCCAAAACTGAACGAAGCCCTCTGAAATGTTAAAACTAATGGAAGGCTTCTTAACTCCCTGAATGAACATTTGCAACGTCATGCCCTTGCTTTGAAGAAGCCTCTTCATAGCAATATAATATCAATGGAGTTTGAATTTTTAGGAATGCATTATAAATATAAGGCATTGCTTTTATCATCATGAAGTGGAGAAAATGGAACTGTCTTTCTGAAAACATAAACTCTAAGGATAAAAGAAAATATTAAGAAAGCAAATTCTGAGTAAAAACCCAGAAGCCGATTGTGAAATTGGATAATCATTTCTATTTTTTGTTTTAAAGAATGATTTAAAAACTGATGCCCTTTTCTTCACTCTCCTTCTTCATACTGCTGAGATAGATCTATTTCTGAGAGGAGTCCCCCAATTAGCATTAATCAGAACACTCAGTCATTTTCTACAACATCCAAGTTCAAGGTGGCTTTTTTTAACTACCTAATACACAATGAAAAAATATATATACACACACTCAGGAAAAGTAATAAGCAAACAATTTGTTTTAACTGGAACTAACTGCCCAACATATATTTTCAGTGTGCCTGAGAGATCAGAGTCACCTCACTGAGTTTAACACAAAGGCTTAGGCCATTCTGGAGTTCGACTTAAAAAGGGTGGTAGTAATTACAATAATAACAACAATAATAATAATGGAAAAAACACACAGTGCTGACCATTTGTTAACTTTGGGATGGATGTCAAGATAGTGATATGGTCCTGTAAAATCTTAAAATTATATGCAGATCACCCTAGACTTTCTTCCCTACTTTACGTATGAGAAATACAAGTGCCAGAAAATTTGGGTGGCTCGTCCAGGGACAACTGGGTCTAAATTCCAGGTCTTCTGTCCATCTGATGTTCAACTGTCCTTCCACCACGCCAGTCTCAATCCTTTTTGGCTGTGACACGACCCCTGCCCAGAAACGAGGTGCAGTGGAAGGGAGCCAGGCACATGTGGTGTCACCAGTCTTGCCAATGCAGGAGTCAGTGGGGGTTCCAGCTCAGGGATCCCCTGGCTGCCCATGTCACGCCCACCACATGGACGTGCGTCTGTGGATGTCTGTCTGTGAAGCCTTGCAGCTCATAGGCACTTTTTTAAAATTTTTTTAAAAATACCAAAAAAACACTAAACAAATGCAAACATTCTTAACTTTTGATCATTCCGTTCTACATATATAATCAGTAATTCACAATATCATCACATGCAGCTTATAGGCTTTTAATGGAGAAGTTACACTTCGAATTTAATTGTTCCCAATATTCACCAGAATTAAGATAGCTGATCTCATCTCTAGAAGAATCTGTTTGGGGGCTTTTGATGTGACATTTGATATTTCTGAAACTGCAAGAAGAGAGGATGGCAGCTGAACAATGGAAAGAAAAAAAGTAGATATAAAGGCATAAGCTAGAAAGAGAAAAATTTAAGTACTTAAGGTATCCTTAAGCTGCCCAGTTTACCCTGGCTGTGCATTTAATCAGATATACATTAGATATCCATATCTTTGAATTATTAAAAGATTTGACCTTTCCAAAAAGAAGACAGAGATGAAGGTAACATAAAGCAAATCCTCAAAAGGGTTAGGAACATGTTTCTTTGGCCACTACTGAATGCCTACATAATACATGAACAACTGTAATAACCAGCACCTCCCTTATTCAGAGTTTATGATTTTCTGGGTAGTAACCAATCTACTAATCCTCAGGAAAACTTTGCAGGGCAGTTATTATTGTTTCCATTTACAAAGGAGGGGCCTATGAACAGGAGCACTTAGTGAATTGCCCAGATTGGTCACGCTAACAACAAATGGGACAGACTGGGGCTTCAAGTCTAGTGAGTGTGACTCTAGCACACCGCCCACCCCTCCCGCCACACCAGCCACCTGTCACAGAGGCAAATGAAAACAGTATGCACAGCCTTGGGGTGCCTGGCGGGTCTGCCCTAAGCCTTGGCACTGGGATGTCTAATATCTCAACAGTCCCAAAAGCTGACCCTAGGTGAGACGTGAGATGCGGACTCACAAATGCTCATGTATCGTCTCCTCAGGACCAGAGGCCAGTACCACCGTCAGGTCATACGAAGCTTGTCCTAGATTCCAACTTTTCAAAATCACCATAATCAGGCTACATTAGTAAAAATAACCAAAATCCCCATTCAACTCCCAGGTTACATGAGACGGACAAGAGATTCTAAGCAGAGACAATGTAGACAAAGAGAAACATGAAAATTAATAGAATGCACAGGAAGTATTGAGTATTCAGTCTGGCAAGAGGGGAGATGTACCAAAGGAGGTTGGCCCAATGGAGCACAGGGTCAGGGTGAAGACATCTGAAATAAGCATTTGTCTGGATGAGGGTGGGGGATGTGATTGTGAGAACTTGGACAAGAAGCTTAACATTTCTGGACCTCAGTTTTCCCATCTATGAAACAAAGGGCAGAGGTAGCCCAGCGGACAGCAAACTTTCTATAATGGGCAAGATAATAAATATTTTAAGCTTGTGGGAGGTGCTATCTCTGTCACATCTACTCAGCTCTGCTACTGTAACACAAAAACAGCCACAGGCAATACAAAAACTGAATGGATGTGGCTATAGTCCCAATAAATCTTGATTTACAAAAACAGGCAGTGGGGAAATTTGGCCCAGGGGCCATACTTTGGCAGCCCCTGGACTGAACGGCAATCTCTCGGCTCTCCTGCAGCTTTCAAGTCTGACATCCTGTGCTGGTTTGAAAGGATATATGTCCCCTAGAAAAGCCACGTTTTAATCAAAATCCCATTTTCATAAATGTAGAAAAATCTCTATCCAATACCGTATGTCTGAAACTGTAATCAGATCATCTCCCTGATGATGTGATTTAGTCAAGAGCAGTTGTTTAATTGGATTAGGTGACAACATGTCTCCACCCATTTGGGTGGGTCTTGATAAGTTTCTGGAGTCCTATAAAAGAAGAAACATTTTGGAGAATAAGAGATTCAGAGAGAGCAGCACCATGAAGCAGAGTCTACCAGCCAGCGACTTTTGGAGATGAAGAAAGAAAATGCCTCCCAGGGAGCTTCATGAAACAGGAAGCCAGGAGACAAAGCTAGAAGATGACACCGTGTTGGCCATGTGCCCTTCCAGCCAAGAGAGAAGCCCTGACTGTGTTCGCCATGTGCCTTCTCACTTGAGAGAGAAACCCTGAACTTCATCAGCCTTTTTGAACCAAGGTACTTTCTCTGGATGCCTTAAATTGGACATTTCTATAGACTTGCTTTAATTGGGACATTTTCTCGACCTTAGAACTGTAAACTACCAATTTATTAAATTCCTGTTTTTAAAAGTCATTCTATTTCTGGTATACTGCATTCTGGCAGCTAGCAAACTAGAACACATGCCCATCACTGGGCCCTGTAACCAGGACTAGCAGGAAGATATTTTGCACAGGTTGCTTAGGAACTTGTCTCTGCCTGGAAGCACATCTTCATTAGATAAACTTAATTAGTCTTGAATAAGGAACCCACCTCTCTGTTTCTTAAGATAATTTGCTCTATTTTTGGGTTTTTTTTAAGCACAATCTAGTTTAGATCAGAGCACACAGAGCTTTGCATACTTAACAGAAATTCCTCAAAATGAAAACATTCATCAACATTAACTTTAATTGTTAACCCATTATAGAAATATGAATGAATAAAATTTTTTAAAAGAAAGGGAAATAAAGGAAGATTATGAATGAAGACTGGAAGTTATAATCTACAAAGTGGATGCCATGCTTCTTCCTTCCCCCAACAAGACATGCTACTGACATAATTTTGGCACTACTAATGGGAAAAAATCCTTTCAACACTTCTGGAAATCGAGGCAAATTTACCTGTGGCCAATAGTCATGATTTCCCAGTGCAGGGAAAACCTGGAGATTTGGGAAGTGATTCTGGATAGTGGTTGTCATATTAGCAATCACATTTATGACCTTGTCTGTCGAGAGTTCTCGCACTGGAACGTGAGGTGGGCTATCCCTGAAAAGGAGACACAACAGCAGAGAACAAAATCACTTTCTACACAGAGCCTCTGGGCTCACAGATTCCCACCATAAAGCAGAGCAGATGCCATGACAAAGAGTTGATAAACTACTCTTCACCTCCCTCTCCCCCACAGAGAATCCCATACAAAATAAAACTACTAAAAATGCCATGCAAGAGAAACTGCCTATTTCACTTCCTGATGGAAGATTTATGAGAGGCTGCCATCCTACCCAAAATATGTAGTAATGAAGAGCACAGAGTTCACAGCCAAATGCCTGGATTCAAATCCTGGCTGTGCCACTTACGAGCTGCGTGGGAGCTCCTGTGAGCAAGTTACTTAGATGCTCAGTGCTTCCATTTGCTTATCTGTAAAATGGGAATAATAATAACACCTACTGTTAAGGTTAAACAAGCTCTGATTATAATTAATTAAAGCAGTGCATGAAGTAAGCACCTGTGAGTATTAGCTATGATAATTAGTCCATCTACTGGAAACCACTGGCCTCTTCACTGTAATTGAACTAGTCAATTACACCACCAGATGACAATGCTGTACAAAACTGCCTTCACAGGGTAACTCCCACTGTCACCCTGTTTTTTGTTTTTGGTTTTGTTTCCTTATGTAATCAAGACCTGTTATCAAATTAATCAACATTTCCAGACATTTGAACAAAAATGTGCTATTTATGGCTTCCATCTCTTATAACACACACATATTTCTAAAGCCGGTATTCCCCAAAATACAGGGGGGTTAGATTTTTTTCTTATCTTGGATAATGTTGATTAATTCTATCTAATGTTTTTTTATCCAAATAATTCTCAAAAGGCAATTAATCTTCTTATGGAATTCAGCATTCGAATGAAGCTTAGGGCACTGCAGATAAATACTGAGCAACTAAGGGCTCTGCATCTTATCACTTACCCTGTCCATATCATGAAAGATGCTTCTTGTCCTGAATTTTTAATAAAATCAAATGCTGACAAAATCAGCTGATATGGAGAATCACACAGAACGTCTCCAAAAGGGCCAGGATTGGAGGCATTTGCACCTTTGGATGAAGAGCACACTTTTGTGTGGTCATCCGTGATGTGGTAAGTGGGATCTAAGTGTAAGTCAGTCACATGCCAAAACTGTCCTGTTGATTAGAAAAGAAATTCTGTTAATACGAGTTCTCCTTCAGAATCCCCGCACGAATATTTACTGTAAGCCTAGAGTCAGCTGCCCCACCCTGGGAAGGTCCTAAGGATTTAAATCGTCCAAAGTCCTGAAGTTAAATCCCACCCTTCCCTCTGAGAAGGTGAGGATCCAAAGGATGTACTAGGTGAGAGCAGGGGGAGTACAAGAGCCACACAGCAAATCTGTATGAGGAAATATGTGCAGGCCTCCTGCTGGGACGTCAAATTGTAACAGCACGCTGGGTCTCAAAAGCATGTCTCCTGGCAGAATTTAAGGCTGTAGAGATGACATTTTCTGGTAGAAAGAGGGACATAGAAATATGATATGGACTGTTAAGGCTACACACTGAGAAGATGGCAGAACCAGGAAATAAACCTCACTTCTAACTAATTTGCACAACCTTGCCTCACAACCTTAATGTAATAAGAATATAAATCTTGAATATTAGCTTTTAAGCTAAGAAGTAGGAATTTCCTGAGGTTCTTCAAAAAGGAATTTAATAGAGGTGCCTCTTTTACCATAAACATCTATAAAGTGTTCATTATATTAAGGAAAGCAGTTAAGGAGGACACTGACAGTAGGTTCTCGGGTAGAAGCCAAAACACTGCTTAGAAATCATTCTGAAAGAGATTCATTTATTGCAGAGAATCCTACCACATAAATCACTAGTAGCATCTCATTTATTGAGCATTTACTATATATCAGGCACTGCAATAAGCAACTGAAATATACTACGTCATTTCATTTCTCAAAACAACTCCCTCAGGTAGATATCATCGTTTCATTTAGAATTGAGAAACTAAGACTGAATCAGTTAAGATATTTGCTCTAATAGTCACAGCTAGTAAAAGACAAGTCAGTATCTGAACCCCCATTCGAAGTATTTCCATATATCATCAACAATTTTGCTGCACCCTCAAAAGCAATTTTAAACTTGCTTTTAAAATTTCAATCATAATATTGAAATTCCATCAGATTTATTTTTTGAGTTCACTTCAATTATCACTGACCTACATCAGAAACATATCAGCAGTGATGCAGCAGTACACAGGACACCTGCAGCACTTGGCATGCAAAGTAGAATGCAAATCTTTACCTATAAAGGATGCTTTATAAAAGGTGGGTCTGTGTGTGAATAAACACCAGAAGAAAACCCAAAGCTGCCACAGGAAAGTGAAAGCAGAAAACAGCTGATTTGTTAAGGTGGTAAAAATGTGAGGACGTTTTTGGCTGTGTTTCACCCCAATGTTGTTGTTTCCAGGCAAGAAGTGGTAGAGAAAGGTCCAGAAGAAAGTAAACATAAAATAATCTCTGTGGCCAATGACTAGGTACTTAGTCACCATCTGAAAATAAAAATGCCAAGAGTAATTTGATTTATTTTATCCCAAAATTCAGAAAATACCCTAACATCTATTTCCAGCTCAGACATCCTTTATCCAGGACACCAAGTGGAGTTGGCAAAAAGCTCAGACTGATCCTGGAGGCTGCTCCTCCCTGTGGTATTAATATATAGTCCATCTCACTGCCAGGTAAGCGGGTGTCTCTTTTAGCACATAAAACATTCAGGTGGAGGAGACTGTGTATGAGAGGGTACCGCATGGTGGCCAAGACTGTGGCCCAGGGTCAGACTGCCCGGTTCCAGTCCAAGCTCTGCCACCTGCTTTGCAACCTTGGCCTCTGTCTCCTCCTCTGTAAATGGAATACTAGGGCCTGATATACGAGAATTACAAGACTTAAAGCTAAAGCATTTAGAAGGTGCCTGGCATCTAGTAAACTCTCTCAGTTTTATTGCTGTTTTTCTGTAACCCAAAATCTGGAATTTGAAAATGAACTTTGTTATTTGCAAGCATTAGTTAAACTTCATTGAATATTGATTATGTGCCGAGCACTGCATTTTAGACTTTACTTGTATTAGCTCATTACCACCTCCACTTTACAGATAAAGAACTGAAGCGCGCAGAGATGAAATCCAAGGCACCTATTTCATAAGCAACAGAGCCAGGCTATGTATTCAGGAAATGTGATTCCGGAGGTGGGGTTGCTTGTGAGGAGTGCACACGCCATTTCTCTCTGTGTCTCCACACTCCAAAATCCTCAGTCTCACTTTCTTCACATGTAAAATATATGAGAACACCTGTATGTGTGACACATGGGTGACGATTAAGGAAAATGAGAGAACAAGCACATTAAATTTTTATAAGCCAAACTGAAATGCAGTAAGGTTACACCCTGCTGATGGAAATAGTGCCTGTAATTATATGTCCCCAGCGTTTTAGAATATGTCTGACCTTCTGTAGAACCTCAAAAATGATTCGTTAATTCAGTAATAAAAGTTGAACCAGAACTGGAATCCCCTGATCTCCAGTCTGGAACTCATTCTGCTCCCCACCTTGCCAGACAGATAACTGATGGCAATTATTTAGATTCACTGAAGGATTATTTTTAAATAGAAGCCTAAAACAGAGCTCCAGAGGGTCCCTAACCTGGGATCCACGAATAATGGCCCGCTAATGAAATTGCATACAAAATGCTGTTTGTCTCCAGGGCCAGGGACCCGGCCTGTGACAGAGCTCATACTCCAATACAGGTCCCCTGTTCAAAGCCAAGTTCTTTTCAGGAAACCACAGTGACTTTCTTGTTCTACAAACAGTATTTTAAAAGAACGTAACAAATATTTGTGTGTATGTGTTAAGGTATCTACATAAACATGGATGCAATGTGGCTCACATTACACAGAGACTATCTTTAAGTCAAAACAAATGTTACAATTTTTTCTAGAGAATCTATTGAACCATAGGAGGCAGATTAGATAGGAAAGGAGGGAGGGGGAAGTGATCCTAAAATTTATAACAAAGTTCTTCACTCAGGTCTTAAAAAGAACCAATGAAAAGTGCAGCTCATCAATTCCTTATTAGCATAATCAGAGGGGGGAAGAGCCCCTCCAAATCCTTCTGATGAAGGAATCTCAAACTCAGAGTGCTTCTCCTTTGGAGAATGCCCACACTCATGTTCGAGTGCGTACTTTCACTGTGCTTTAAACTTTCTGGCTGTACACACAGGCTAGTCTTTGGATTCTTTGACTGTACACATTGATTAATCCTTGAATTCTTTCCTGCAGTTGGGTCAAAAACCTTCAACGCATGAGTCCCTGGTGGAGATTCGCGACTTCTCCAAGAATAACCAGGGCCCTCCAGCATCATATCATTCAGATGTCTGGATTCCTGGTGGGTGTTTGAAAACAGGATTTTTGTTTGTTAGTTCATAGGTCGATTCCAATGTACCAACTACTCCAGCAGGTCTCTGATCAGTGCACTTGTAACAGTAACTTTTTAAATGTAACCTTAAAACTTAAGCAAGCTGAAAACTGTAACAGTAGCCTTTAAATGTAACCTTCAAAGCTGGAAGCAGGCTGTAAAGAGACTGCTCTTAATCTTGTTCACAAAGGAAGGTTATATAAATATAGAGCTTGAATAAGCTTTCATCTATTGCTCTAGACCTCCCAGATAGGAATAAACCTTTCATCTGTCTCCCTAGACTGGGAAGCATCTTTCCCAGGTGTCACATAGGACGAAAATCCTGAAGGAAATAGGAAGTAACTGAAATTTCTCCAGATCTCTGTTTCTGTAAACTAAGATGATGATCTGTCGTTGTCTCTGATGGACATAAAATCCAAATGAAAAAATCACTTAGTGGAGGATGATTTGAGAAATATTCCCAGTACTGCTGTGTAAATAAATTCACTTTAATTTCTTCCTCAGCTCCATTCAGTGTAACTTTCGTTCGCCCCACAAGGAAAAGTGACAAACCCAGATTTGGGAGTGCTCCTTTCTCCACACTCTACCTTCTGGGGTTGTAGCATCCTCAGCCCCAGGACTTGGGCAGAGGGCTGACACCACAAACTGCACAGAAAAGTGAGTAAACAAAGGCCAGTCATGGGGGGGGGGGGGTGTAAAATAAGTAAAGGATTTCAAAGATTATATGGGGCATGAGGTAAGGGTCAAGAGGAAAATGCATAGAATAATATATACAATCTGTTGCATCAATATTTCAGACTTATGAACTTCAGGTACCCTCTCTCCCTCCCCAGTAGGAGGTGACTCAGTGTTGTGGCCTCCCAATCAAAACTTCCAGGAAGAAATGGAGAGTCACACAGCCACAGAAAATTCTGTCAGAGCCTCTTTGCCCAGAAACAATCAGATCCTTAAAACCAAAAGGTGAATTTGCCTCTAGTGAGTCTCCTGCAACCAGAGACATTTTAATAATCCTAAATAGTCATATAATTACAGAACCATAACTCCACCAATAATAAAAGCAGAGCTGGCATACAAAAAAAAAAATCCTTCTTTTTTTTATGACAGTCATTCCCACAGTTGAGAAATCAGATTTACAGTTCTTACTTTAAACAGCCTGACAGCTGAGTCAGTAGGACTTGGCTTTCACCCAAAGAGGAGAAACCTACACAAGGGCATTGCCCAAAGGGTAACAAAGGGTGAGAGAGAGAGACAGAGAGACAAAGAAGTCATTTTCCTCAGAGATTTCCGGAAGAAAAAGAGAGGGAGAGAGCGAGAGAGAGGGACAGACCTAGGGAAGGAGAGAACGCCTGGGCACTGAATACCGCCCCGCACCTCGTCCCGGGAAACTAATCCGAACACCACCTCATTTATCAAATATCAGAGCAATTAATTTTAAGGGGAGCGGGGGAAGCGGACACCTGATCTTTGAAACAGAAGGTCAGATGGCATCATATAATCTCTCATCAAACACCCCCCTCTCCTCTAGACCCGCGGTTCTCGGGCTCGGGTGTCCGGGAGAGTCACCCGCAGCACGTGGTAAGCGCGGGGGCCATCCCTCCCCGAGCGTCGGTCCGCAGGTCCCGGCTGGGGCGACGAAGTTACAATCCTAACAGGTTAGGGGACGCTGCGGCCGCTGGCCTGGGGACGCACTTGCAGAGCCACTGCTGTGCCAGGCGCAGGGTGTGCACCCTGGGGGGAGGGGGGTTGGGGGCTCCGCAGGTCCCCCTCCGCCCTAGACAGATCCGTCCTCGGGGCGTGCAGCTCTCCCAGCTTCCCCGCTCCGCGAGAAGCCGCTTCTCCCACTGACCCCCCCTTCCACCCCCCAGCCCCCCACCCCCACCCCCAGCCCCCCACTCGGCAAAGGAGCAAAGCCCCGGGGGGCGCCGAGTGGAAGCGAACGCAGCCGGGGAGGAATCGGCGGACGCGCCACCCACCCCCTTGCCCGGGACGCCCCCAGCCGGGCCCGGCCCCCTCGGCGCCCTCCCAGCGGGTCCCTCCCACCCCGGGGGTCCTGGCGCCCCGCCCCCCCAACTCTGCGCCCGCGGCGGGTCCCGGGCGGGGAAGCGCGAGCTGGACTCACCCACGGCGGGCGCCAGGGGCAGCCCCAGGCCGGGGCGGCCGGGCCAAGCGGCCAGCAGGCAGCAGACGAGCGCGCGCAGCAGCGCCATCGCGGGACGGCCCGGGGAGGTCGCGAGGTCCCGGCCCAGCGCGGCGCGCCAGGCGGGGCTGGGGAGCGGGGCCGGGGCGGGCGGGGCGGGGGCGGGGCCGCGGCGGGTGTAGACGCCCTGCCCAGCGCGCGCCGGGCGGGCCTCGGAGGCTGGGCCCGGCTGCCCTTCGGCTTCTGAGCGTCCGGGACTCGCTTGAACAGGAATGTCCTTGGGCCCGCCGCCCGCGATGGCCTTCCCTAAATGCCACCTTGCCCTCAGCGGACGGGGCGGCCCAGGAGAGGGACAAGGAGCCATGAAGTGGGGTGTGGAAAGGCAGGAGGGCCGCGGAGATTGGGGACAGAGCAGTGGATCCCCAAGAGTGGTGCATGAGCGCCACCTGGGAACTGGAGTTCCTGCCCGGGCGCCGGCCCAGACCCGCTGAACCCGAAACTCGGGGGGCCCGGGACCTTGTCGAAGCCCTCCGGCGGGTGGTCATGTTGCGGAGCGCTGCAGAGACACTGTTTTCTAAGCTGTCTGAGAAGGTCTCAGAGCCGCGTCCTGAACGTTCCTGAGCTGAATGAAAATCTTAAATGGAGGTGGTTGATTTTACTCTTCCAAGAATCTTGTTCAAAATACTTTTACAAAGGAGCCAAGATCTCCAAACTGGGTGTTTCCTACGTTTTTTTTTTTGTTCCGGAAATACTATCATTCATGAGGCTGCTGACTTGCTCGAGAATACAAACCCTATAATTTAAATTCCTTTGAAGAAGAAGGTATCCTCCTGGCAACTAACCTCCTAAAAAATGTGCATGCGTTTCTGTTTTGCTTCCCGTGTAATTTACTGGGAGTGTGTCTCATGAAAAGGGCTTTGAAATGGGAATCAAGGAGCCTCACTTTTCTGGTTCAAGTCCCGCCTGCATTTGAGGATGATGGAAAAGCTGTGCGAGAACCGAAGTGCTTTCTAGTTGTAACCCAGAAATCAGGATTTAAGGGATGAATTTTGATTACTAAATCGTTATATAAGTATTCCTTTTTTGCTTTCTGGCGTATCGCAATAGACAGGGAAATACCTGAAATCTCTGAATTGTGATCCAGCTGCCTTGGTCTTTGATACTGGCTGCACAGCCCTTCCCTCCTGCCCCTGTGTTGTAAAAACCTTGTGACTAACCTTCATCTGTACCTAATTATCCAGTTTTTCAACTTTAGAGTCTTGTATTCAGTAAAGATAGCTCTTAATGTTTATTAATGCAGGGTCTTGTGTCCACCCCAAGTCCCAAATTGTCTTGATGTGGGAGACTGGATCTAACTAAAGTGGGCCTGCCTGACTTGTGCAGTAGCTCCGACTTTAACCTACAAGTCACCTAGACCTCATCCTGCCTTTTTCTTTCATACAGTCCGGGACTAAGCATGTAATTAAGCTGTGCATGCTCAATAATTAGATCACCTCCAGTTGCATCATCTGGGGCCACTGTACTCATTACCCTAAACCCTGCCCACCTTTTTTCTAATAAAACTACCGGAGTTACTGCAATTCAGGGAGACAGATTTTGGGCCATAAGGCCATCTGCTCTCCTACTATGTGTGTAGTAATAAATTCTTTTTCTCTTTGAAACCCAGAGTCTCAGGAATTGGCTATTGAGTGGGTCGGGCAGAAGAATCCACAGCCTTTGTCCAGTAACACAGTCTTGGATAAAAAGCTTCTTAAACATTTCTCAGTTTACAACCTCCAGGGGATGGGGGGAAATGGAGTATTAAAGGGATGCAAAGACAGAGGGAGGGCGGGAGGAAGGTATGGAAGTGAAGAGTATTAGCAAGGCTAATTTAAAGGATAAAAGGTGAGAGAGGGAAAAGAATATATAGATCTGGCAAAGAAAAAGTATAGGCAACTATAATAGTATTAGATAAAATAAATTCCTGAAGTAAAAAAATTGAAAACGGTGCACGGGTGGTTCAATGGTAAAATGATTGTCTTCCAGGTTCGAGTCCCAGACCATGTACACAAAACAAACAAAACCTGAAAGCATTTAGTAACATACATCAATATTATAGTAAAGTTGATATTTGTAATAACTTTCTACTTGATATCTTGAGAACGTACACAGTTTTGATAGCTAATCAATGATATTTAAGATACTGTTTAATATTTAGAATTTAAGGAAGTGATACCTGTAGAACTTTTCCTTGCTTGCTTTAATTTTTAGTTGGCTTATGAGACCAATTGTATAAACACAGGCTTTACAATAATTATTTAGACATTTTATATAAATATGCCTACGGATAAGCTAACTAGATATTCATTTTTGGTGGTTAAGATTTTCACATGTTAATTGTAAAAACATTTGTATCTTTATATTTTCTTGAAATGAATTACTTGAAAATATTCAATAACACAGGTCAAAGTTGATATTTGTAATAGCTTTCTACTCGATATTTTGAAAATGTTCACAGTTTTCAACAGCCAATCAAATGGTATTTGTTAGTATTTAATATTTGGAATGTACGAAATTCCATTATCTGTCTCTGTAGAGCTTTTCCTTGTTTGCCTTAATTTTAAATTGGTTTATGAACTTGCCGTACAAACACAGGCTTTACAATGATTATTTGGATACTTTATTTAAATATGCCTATGTATATGCAACCTAAGATATCTGTTTTTGGTGGTTGTAAATTTATTGTTTGTTTTCTAAAATAAAAAAATATATATCTTTAAAAGTGGATGGACCGAGAAATTGCAATTTAACAAATGATTGTGATGATTGAATCATTATATAGATGTGTTTTTCTTACTTTCCAGTGTATCATGGAAAGGCCTAAAGGAAAGGCTGAAAATTACTGAAACTCACTGAATTTCAAACTAAAAACTTCATGACTGGCCCCACCTTGTACTCCCTGGTCCTGTTTTACAATTTTAGAGTCAAAGACCACCACCTAATGGTAATGAAGGAACGGGAGTCAGCTCAGAGTTAACCATTAACTTGTTCTTGAAATGGTTGTTTTGGCTGGTTTAGTTCTAGCCTAGCTCTACTCCTTTGTATTTGTAAATTGTAAGAAGCTCATGCTTGTTGTTGTAATGGTAACAACTCCATCTCCAATTGTTTGAATCTGTAAAAACTCCTTAGACCAGGGAGACAGATTTTTAGGCCAAGAGACCATCTCATCTCCTGCTTCATGCGTAGCAATCAACTTTCTTGCTTTAAAACCCCATATCACAGCTGGAGTGTTATGCACGTTTGCTTGGTATCTTGGTGAGCGAGCAAAAGGTCACAATTTTAAGGAAAGCAAAATGACTTGTGAAGTTTTAGTCCAACTATTATGAAAGATAGGGAAAGGATGAATTCTAAATAATGGCAGTTTTCATTGATATTGCTTTTCAAAGAAGGAAAGGGATAAATTATAAATAATAGCAATTTTTACTTTTCTTTCAGTTTTCAATACACTTTACTGGAATAAAGTTGGTTATGAAACAGTTCTTCAGTAAATAAGCCATACACATGAGACATACACATTTTGAAACCTAAGAAACGTTTGCAATCCTAATAAGACTCTATTAAAATGAATGAGTGCAAACACCATCCTCCTTTCTTCCCACTCGGTCTTCTCCTGTTTACTTATACACGTACCCACCCTTCTCGGGAGTACGAAGCATGGAGCCTCAAATCTTCAGGTGTGCACCTCATCCCCGGGTGTGTACTTCTCAGGCAGCTTGTTCAGCACGTGCTTGTGTTCTATTGTGAAGGTGCATATCTGGGGGGGAAGCAGGGGGGAGCAGAGAACAGAGAGGAGATGTCTGCTTACTCTTTGTCAGCTATCCCTGACTGGAGTTCTCGAGGTAGCCTTCTTAAGCAGAGACCTTGGGATTTCAGAAAAGTTCTTCCAGGTCCCCTTGATTAAATTGCCTTTTGCCTAGATAATTTTTCCTTTGCTGATAATAACTTTGAAAGGAGGGAGGGGGACAAACCAGAGGTTGGCAGATTACTGCATGATACAGAATACTGCTGGAAGTAAAAAGGATTGCAACTGTCCTGTAAACATTTAAGAAGCAAAAATACCCGTTAATTATCTTACCAGAAACATGCTTTTGGTCTCCCCCTGCAGCCTCTATCTTTCAACCCAGAGTCACTTTGGCTTTCATTTAGGCCACCCCCAAACATTTCCATTCTCCACTCTGTGATCCAGTTCTTACGGAAATTAATGTGAACGGGCTGTTATTTGGCCTCATTAGAATGAGCAGGAGTTTAATCCCCTTTCCCACTCCTTCCCCATTCTAGTATCTCTGAGAACAAAGAGTAGGATCCAGTGTCCTGCCAGAAGCAGAGGTGCAGGCTGGCGGAGACATGAGCAAAATCCTCACATAATGCTCTGTCTTATCCTTTAAGACAGAGGTACATGCTGTAGTTTTAAAAACGGTAACTTCGCTGGACAACATATCTTGTCAATCAGCAGTAATTGTAACCATTCAAATGTGAAATCGTATAGCTGCACCTTAGGTTTTTGTACTTGTCATTATAGTAATTAGAGTAATTCAGTAGTGAATTGTGTAAGTTAGAGAAAGGTTCCTCATGCTTCTGTGTATTAGTTCACTGGACCTTGAAATCGCTGGGTTGACAATAAACGCACGTTTTATATTTGCCCTGAAAATGCTTATTTTCCTTTACCCCCATCCCCCTGAGGCCGAGAGAGGAAAGATTTCCTAAGACATAGTGGGAATAAGACCTTGCATCTTTTTTTAGAACAGGGGTTAGCTGAAATATTGATTACTTGACAGGAAATGAATTTTAAAAGATCATGGTGTCTTCCCCTATGTGAGACATGACTCCCAGGGGTGTAAATCTCCCTGGCAATGTGGGACATGACTCCCGGGATGAACCGGGACCTGGCATCATGAGATTGAGAAAGCTGAAAATGCTTTGGTCAAAAAGACCAAAAAGAGGAAGAGAAAAATGAGATGAAAAAAAGTTTCATGACTGAGAGACTGCAAACAGAGTTGAGAGGTTATCCTGGAGGTTATTCGTATGCATTATATAGATGTCCCTTTTTAGTTTATGGTGTACTGCAGTTTGTTTTAGTTTGCAAGCTGCCAGAATACAATATACCAGAAATGGAACAGCTTTTAAAAAGGCGAATTTATTAAGTTGCAAGTTTACAGTTCTAATGCCATGAAAATGTCCAAATTAAGGCATCCAGGGAAAAACACCTTGGTTCAAGAAGGCCAATGATGTTCAAGGTTCTCACTCAGCTGGAAAGGCACATGGCAACATCTGCTACCTTTCTCTCCAGACTTCTTCCATGGCTTTCCCTGGGGCATTTTCTTTCTTCATCTCCAGTGGTCTCTGGCTGTGTGGGCTCTGTTGGCCCTGGTGGTGGCTCTAAAGCTTCTTTCAAAATGGTTCTCTCTTAAAGGGCTCCAGTAAGCAACCCGCCTTGAATGGGTGGAGACACATCTCCATGGAAACTGTCTAATCAAAAGTTACCACCCACAATTGGGTGGGTCACATCTCCATGGAAACAGTCTAAAAGATACCACCTAGCAATACTGAATGAAGATTAAAGGACGTGGCTTTTCTGGGGTACATAATAGCTTCAACCAACACAGAGTATTTGGAGGGAAATACCTGAAACTGTCGAACTGTGTTCTAGTAGTCTCGATTCTTGAAGACAGTTGTATAACTATATAGCTTTTACAATGTGACGGTGTGATTATGAAAACCTAGTATCTGATGCTCCTTTTAACCAGGGTATGGACAGATGAGTAAAAAATAAGGACAATAAATAAATAAACAAGTAAAGGAGGTGTGGTAGTTAGATTCAGTTGTCAACTTGGCCAGGTGAAGGTACCTAGTTTTGTTGCTGCAGACATGAGCCAATGGCATGTGAACCTCATCTGTTGCTCATTACATCTGCAGTCGGCTAGGAGGCGTGCCTGCTGCAATGAATGACTTAACTGGCCGGTGCTTAAATAAGAGAGCACAACATAGCACAGCCTAAGCAGATCGGCATTCCTCATCTCAGCACTCGCAGCTCAGCCCAGGCCTTTGGAGATGCAGAAAGAAGTTACCCGGGGAAAGTTGTTGGAACTCAAGGGCCCGGAGAGAAGGCCGGCAGTAGACCATCCTGTGCCTTCCCATGTAAGGAAGAACTTCAGTGGAAAGTTAGTTGCCTTTCCTCTGAAGAACTAACAAAATAAATCCCCTTTTGTTAAAAGCCAATCCACTTCTGGTGTGTTGCATTCCAGCAGCTAGCAAACTAGAACAGGAGGGGATAAGGGGTAAAAAATGGATAGATTGAAGTGCTAGTGGTCAGAGAGAAGACTGGGTAAAGCGTAGGGATGTATGCATTT
Organism: Tamandua tetradactyla; assembly: GCF_023851605.1. Taxonomy (NCBI): domain Eukaryota; kingdom Metazoa; phylum Chordata; class Mammalia; order Pilosa; family Myrmecophagidae; genus Tamandua; species Tamandua tetradactyla. The sequence goes on along the minus strand of NC_135331.1, from coordinate 183,935,047 downwards.
TTTCTTTTTTTCTTTTTCTGGAATAATACAAATGCTCTAAAAACATTCTAGTTGTGAGTGCACAACTACGTAATGATATTTTGAGCCATTAATTGTATACTTTGTATGGACTCTGTATATGTGAAGATATCTCAGTAAAGATACTTTTTAAAAAAGATCATGGGGTCTGCAGGCCACGCCTTGGTATTATTCACTAGTTGTATGAACTTGGAGGCATAAAGTTCTCTTATCTTCAACTTCCTCATTGGTAAAGTAAAAATAATATCTTCCTTCTCTGCTTCACATTACAGAATTGAGAGAATGTGTTGGAAGTATTTTGTAAATGATAAAATACAGAATAATATTTGATTGTTCATACTTCACAAATGCAAAAACTGAACAGTTGCAAATATAGATTTATTTTGTTTGGACAACTCAATTCCAATTGCTCTTCCCTTCCAACCCTCCAAAAATCTAATTAGAATACACTTATGCACACTCCATTTTACTGCTCCTGTTGACTTGGTTTGGCTCAATTTACCTGTCTGGAAACACATCTTTATAACCCAGGTTAAAATGTATTTCCTTTCCCTATTTACTTTAAAAAACAAAATACTTTTTATTATGAAATACAACATATATATTTTTAAAAAGCAATACTTTTCAAAGTACATTTTAACAAGTCGTTACAGAGCAAATTTCAAACTCTGGCATTTTGAAATAGTTACCATTCCACATTTTCAGGACTTTCCTCTAGCTGCTCCAAAACAGTGAAAGCTGAAAGAACTATCACTACAGTGATTCAGCAGTCACACCATTTGTTAATCCCATCTTCTCTGTTACGACCCCTGCCCCTACTCTGATCCCAATCTACAGGGGTCTTTGGACTATGCCCATACTAACTTCTTCATGTTGGAAAGGGGTGTCAACAGTATGGAATAAGGGGATGGAATTAGTTGGTATTCTTGGAGAGGTTGGCCCCACTGGCTTTCAGGATGTATCTGGCCCAGGAACCTTCCAGAGGTCGGAGGTTTCAGGAGAGCAAACTTACTGCATGAAACTTCTGCAGAGTCTCAGTTAGAGCCCCAGCTGTTCTTTAGGGGTAACAGGAATGGTGTTAGTTGGGGTATGGCAAACCATGGCAATTAGTAATATCTAGCTAATTTTGATTTTATATCTGCCTCTTAACAAGATATGCTGATGTATATGGTTCGCTTCTTGAAACTTTCTGTTTCTAATGGCAAGACTTCTATTTCTTATCCAACCCACTGGAACAAGGCTTCTTGGCTCTGTCCAAATGAGTTTAGTCATCGCAAGTTCTCCGTAGAAATTTCAACCACAGCTGTTGTATTTCAACGTTTCCCCTAGACTTCTAACTATTTTTGTTTAATTTTTATTTTAAAGAAGGAGCTAGTTTTTCTAGCCTTATTTTAAGCCATAAGAATGGCTATATGGCTACTTTATTTAAACTCTCTAATACACAGTTCCCAGGGAGATTAATGCTATTAAAGACAGCACAAAATTTCACATGTGCACGATTTTATTCAGATTTAATTTGCATTCCAAAAAAATTATAAAATGAACTCACTTCTTTATTTTTAAAATGTTTAAATTTTAATACAAATTATAAAACAATAAATTGACAGTTCAAGATTGGGCTAGTTGCTTGGAGAAGCATGTTTTTAAATCACCATTTTCCACTCCACACCAAGGATAACCTTCTGATGAGTGATCAGCCATGCGGTAACATCAGGGTAGCGCTGAGACGAGTTATCAGAGAACTCAGGCTCCTCCAGCCCCACACCAGGAAGTAATCACCTTTCTAGGCTTTCTCATAGTGGCGAACAGCGACCACGTCACCAAAAGTAAGAGTCTGAAAGATTCGAATGGTAATCAAACCTTTTTACACAGAAATCTGAGTAGCCAGGTTTTAAGAGATCATCATATTCCTGAATTAAATATTATGCAAAGGAATGGCTTTGACAAATCTTAGAAGCTGCATAAACTCTTCATTTCTTAAAATTAAAAAGGAAAGACACCCTTATATTTATTGAGCAAATAACACATATATAGCTCATGTCTCTCAGGTGAAAAAGCAAACACTGAGAGCAGTGCAAATTCAGGTCTACCCCTTTTGCCTTAAATTATCAGGATAATTAGGGCAAATTGGGTGTGAGGAATGGAGTATCTAACTTATTTCAGCTACCTGCTTTAAAACTGAAAGAGACTTATGATAGGCTAAGATAACAGTTTTCAGGTCATATTCTAGAACAATTTGGAGCAGTTGCTAGAAGATCCACATCATCTGGACAAATGGTATTTGGAATGGCTTGAGTCAAAGTTGACAGGTAAAAGTAAAGATGAAAATGTCCTCATGGCTGGGACTATCCTGTTTCAGCTACGCGAACCCTGCTGTGTAAGTCATTATCCTCTGCTATGACTCTGACATCAAGTCCAACTTGAAGATTGGCTGTAAAACCACTTTACAAACTGGAGGGACTATTTAGTGCTCATTGTCTTCATGAATTCATGTTATTTTCGAGAGTATAATGTGCCCGTGGCTTTAATCTCTGTTTTTAAACTCAATCTTGCCTGATCATGGTCATCAATACATGCCAAGTTAGGCTATCTGCTTTTCACAAGAAATCATTAAGATGGAAGCTCAAGGGAAAATTTCAGGTTGACTCTTTGAGAAATGAATCCTTTCTTTCTTTCTTTTTTTTTTTTTTGCATGGACGGGCACTGGGAATCGAACTTGGGTGTCCAGCATGGCAGGCGAGAACTCTGCCACTGAGCCACCGTCGCACCACTCACAAATATCTTTTTAACATGAAAGGAAAATTGTCCCTCTCCTCCCCACCCCCATCTCCACACTTGGAAAGTATGAGTATATAAATCCCATATCTTAATACAGAATAGCTCTGACTGCAGTAGCCATGGGGAGGAGAAGAAAACAGCAGTCAATTTTCTTCAGTAACAACACCCCCAAAAATACTAAAAAAGAAACTTTCTGCTACTATCTTAGGAGAAGGTGTAAAGCAATCATCCCCAAAAATGAATCCACCTACTTGACCATATCGATGTCATCAAAATGCTATTACTTGGTTTAAAGGAAAAGTCTCTGGGACTTTTCCATAAGAAAAACATATTTTCCCCAGTTTGTGATGCTACATCATTAAAGAACTTCTTTTAAAATTAGTTTGTATTTCATAACTTTTACATGATACTACAGCACTGTTCCTACATGTTTAAAGTTATCTTGTGCATAGACAAACGACTGGAATGGAATAACATCAAAACGTTTTCTCTTAAGTGGGATTAGAGGGACTTTTCTTTGTTATACTTTTTGATTATATTCTAAATTTTGAATATAATTTTGATTTGATTATATTCTAAGTTTTCTGCACTGAACTTATATAACCTTTACAAAATATAAAATGTTTAAAGATCTCCTGTTCATTACATGAGCTATAAAGGAATTTTCTGAGATCCAGTAAGCCTGATGCTCTTACAATAATATCAATCATCATATATTTTCATGATCATTGGTTTTATATTTAGATTTCATTTGAGCCTTAGCCATTCATATTGATCCTACAAAAATTGTTTATTTTGGTACACAGTGTTTGCTTAATCAACTTAAAAAAAAAACTACACTAAGTAGAATTTTTCTCTTTTTCTGCAATTGAAGATACAGAGTTAAGGAAACAATTAGCTAGAATCTTATTTTTGTTTTACATTTGGTTAAAGGCCCTTGCTGGTGATGTAATGTTATGAAGGAAGGAAAGAAGGAAGGAAGGAGAGGAGGAAGGGAAGGAAAGAGAGAAAGGGAGGGAGGGATGGGAGGTGGTAATGTTGGGTGAAAGGGAGAAAAAGTAAGGAAGAAAGAGACAAAAGTGTCATTACTTACCATAACCATTTTGCCATCCTTAATTTCTCTCACAAAGTTTGTTTCTTTGCCATCCCATTTCTGTACATGAACGAGTTTGTCTCCATTCAGGGTTATGACCGACTGAGACCAACAGAATGCAGAGCACAGCAATAGGTACAAGTCAGATTTCTGACTGGGACTTCAAATGACTTGTGATTTTTTTTTCTTTTAATAACTATATAATTGTGAATAAATTACGATCAACTATTCACAGTATTCGTACCACACCCTCTCTATTGCTTTTTGATTCATTATTACAGGAACTCCAAAATCTCATAATCTGATTGAACTGTATCTAGATGCTCAAGTTCAGATATTAGAAATCATCATCCCAAAGTAAATTAAATATTCTCCTTCCTGAATCGTTGCCCCTCTGATCTAAACAAATCAAAATAAGGGAAGTTGTCCAGGCCATCTGAGGCTCTCAGAGAAATTTAACGAAGTTCAATCTTCAAATGAACACTTTACATGCTTCCTGAAATGCAGATTTGACATAACACGTGGGAAATATATGGTAAGTGACAAACGGATCTGAGATTTGAGCCGCAGCAAGCACCCACTGTTGAGAACAGAGCTCTGTGCCCCAGGATGTGGAATGAACCCCGGTGTCTTCTTTCCTGAGTTGAAGTTATGGAAACATTTCCCAGCCCTCCCTCTAGAAAGGGGAAGGTAGGAAATCGCTCCCTTTTATTCCCTCCTCGCCACCCCGCCCCCAGGAAGTGGCTTCTCACCTTACAGTTCCTGTCGTCGGCAGTGGCTTCATCAAACTCTTCTCCCAGACGGAAACTGATCTCTGTGTTTCTGAACGTACTCTGCGTCCTGAGCACCACTCTGTCCCCTTCCTGACTGATGGTCACTGTCGGTTTAGTCACATTTCCCACCTGTCTAGTGGCAAAGCCCACACCTAAAATAGCAAAGGAATACAATACGGTCAGCGCTGCTTCCACAGCAGTGCTCAGAGCAGGACGCTGCTTCCAGGGCTGGCATCGAGGTTTAGAAACTAAGTTTCATTAGGGCCTGGTCTGCCCATTAATCACCCAATACTGGTTTGAGCACAAGTGGACACTGAAGAAAAACTGAAAGAGATACAGAAGCGCTCACATCCTCCACAGAAGAGCAGATACTCTGTTCGTGTTTGGTCCTGGGCAAGAAAGCAGGCAAATGCCACAGTAAAGATCCATTCAGTGGGAAATGCATGCTTCCCGTTACCGCAAGGTGACCGACCTGCCTTTTGTCTGCGACTAATCTGATGGTGGAAAAAAAAAAAAAAACAAAGGACTCTGCAAAGACCTGAAGCTGCAGGTTAGGAAGAGAACAGCGCGTCTTAACTGTACCTACCCAGAGCCTTCATGTATTCATCAAAGTTCTGGCTGTCCGCCAGCTTCCAGGTGGCACAGAACGCCTCCACCATTCTTGTCCCTTTCCCCACTTGGCTTCTAGAAAGGATGAAGGAGGCAGGAGAGAGGATCTTGCGATCTTACTGCCGCTGGAATTCAGACGACCTCTTTGCAGCTCCTGCGTTCTTATGGGGGAAAGAGGCTGGCGAAGAGCCCAAGACGGGTTGCAAACCACCCCTCCAGCGTCCCTCTTCCCGGGTGCAGGGGGGTGGCACGCGGGACTAGACTGAGGCTCTGATCCTCTTTGTGATTGGCTCAGGCCACTGGGTCAGCGGAGTAGGTCGGGTTCCTACTCCCCCCACCCCGCCCCACTCGGCCCCTAGTCCTGAGAAAGCTCTGCGGGGAGTCCATGGAGCTGGGGGCGGAGAACGCGAAAATGAGAGAGGGTCTTTCAGGTTCAGCTCGAAAACTTGGCAAAGGCAATTTCAGACTGTGAGGAAAGAAAAAGGATGCATAATAGGGCATTCAGATTGATTTCCGTTAGTGGTGAAGCTGGTTACAAATGAGGACCCCCTTAAGAAAAATCACTGAAATGCCAGACTTTTCAGCCCAAGGAGGCTGAATAGTGCCTTTTATTTTCTCTCATCTTTACAGGGAGAGCAAAACACAAGCTGGAATATGCCAACCCGGGGAAAGAGGTGAGGGGTGTAAATGCCTTTCCTAGTTCCACTGCTCGACTGGGACTTCTACCCCAACCGGGTATCAGTGGAAGCTAAACTAATTTTTGGTTTCTTCCCAACACCAGTCGAAGGAATTTAATGACCCCCGTTGTCCTTTCCAAGAATGTGAGAACCAGACTGAGATGGAAAAGGGACCTAAGAAAGAATATGGTCAGAATTCTCTAATGAGGAACAAAACTGGATAAAAAAAAAAAAAAAAGAAGTTCCTTTCTTTCTTTCCTCCTTCAACACATTATGGAATCTGGATAGAAGACCATTTAATAAGATTTTAAATGACCTGCACTAAAGGCCCTCCCGATTTCCCAAGGCCAGTCTACACAATGCAATGTCTGTCCTTGGGGGAAACGGGGAGGGGGAGGGCAGGAATTGAGCATAGTGGGAGTAAGAAACTTTGGCTTCAGTTTGCTCTGCACCACATTAGCTCAGGGTACCCCCAAAATAGCAAAATACCTCAGGGATTCTAAGTAGAGTATTTTAAGATGGACTTTGATGCTCCCCTTCACCCTGATAGTCTTCCCCCTTTACTAGCATAATCTGGTAGAAAGCTGCTCTCCTGCCTCTCTTAGAGACGGAGCAGAGGGGTCCGACCTGCTGCTGCCTGCTGCTCTCTTTCCCCTCCCAGTGAAGCCTCAGCCACTGCATTCTGGCTTCTGCACCCACCAAATACACCAGACAAGGTTCAGAATGTATCTTACTCCAACTACTAGTTCTAAAACGCAACTTAGTCATCTCAATAGTACCTCAAAGATACTCATTTAACATAAACTCACAATCTTCCCCCATACCTGGTCCCCCTTGGGTTTTCACTGTGCCTCTGAACGGCACCATTGTGCATCCAACTGCACAAGCCAGAAATCTCAGACTCATTTTAACATTTCATCCTTTAAAATCAAACTCATGTCAAGCCCTATTTTGCCTCCTGAATATTCTCTGATTTGTCATTCTCCTTCTATCTCCATGACCACCATCTTCATTCAAGCAACCACTCACTGTCTTTTACTCATTCTATGGCAGTTGCCTCTTAACTCTTCTTCTTGCATTCACTCCTGTTCTCCTTTGATGCTTTCACTGCATTCAACTGGAATGACCTTTTGAAATACAAATCTGTATCTCCATAGTAACTAAGATATTGAGCATATTTTCATGTTCTTCTCTGCCATTTGTATATTTTCTTGAGCGAAGTCACTGTTCAAACCTTTTGCCTATTTTAATTGGATTGCTTGTCTTCTAATTACTGAACGGTAAGAACCAGAACCCTTTACATGGATATGTATTGTGCAGACAATTTCTTCCTTTTCATTTTCTTCCTTTTCATTTGATTGTAGTAAGGGTTTCATGGGTATATCAAAATTTATCAAGTGTATTATTTATGAGCAATTTAGTGTATGTCAACTATATCGCAGTAAGGTGTGAAAAACCCGACAATGAACAAACCTATGGTTTGATCTTGTCTCTTTCCTGCTTAAGCCCTTTTAAGTGGCTTTCACTGCTGTCAGGTTGAAGACCAACATTCTTACCATTACCCTCATCAGGCCTGCCCCTCACATGCGAAGGACTTGGGGTCAGAGTCTAAATGGAGGCCCACGTTCCACACGTCTAAATAACAAAGTCTAGAGATCAAGCAATGCCCACAGCCTGGCCTGACATCCCAGCAATGGGTGCAAAGCCTGTCCTCCACCCTCTACCCACAGACGGTCAGCGCTGTCTACAGAGCTGAGCATGGATCTTGTGAGGCCAGTAGGGTAAAATCTGATCCAGAGACCAGGATTTCCCTAATTGGGGTGGAACTTACCTGGACTTGGCATTGAGCCTGAAGATGCCAGAAGCCTCCATGAAAATCCGAATGGAACAAACCCAGGGAGACAAAACTTGTACAGTCAGATCCCTCCAATACCATTTGACCTTTAACCACCTGAAGCCAGCCCTATCCATGAACCTTTCATAAATTCCCCATTTTTTTCTAAAGCTAAGATAACTAATCAATCCATCTATGCAAACCATCCTCCATGGAAAGGGTTCTCAACATTTTGCTACAATAAACATAAGAAACATTGTTCTGATGTCAGATATTCTTTCTTGGATATAACTAGATTTGGGCCAAAATAGCAAAACAAAACAAACAAATCCTGGGAAATTAAATAGCTACTTCATGGGCTCTCTTTTTCTTTTTTCTTTCCTTCCTTTCTTATTTTTTTGCCATGGCTTTCATAAAATTATTTTACAATTATACAAGTAATTGAATAAGATATGAAGAGATCTTAAAACTATTATTTTGCAAGAAAGATATATAAATATATATTGAAAAATGAGAATTGATTAATTTTCCACAATTCATTAATGAAAAGATTTTATTCTAATACTGTGATAATATATAATATTCTAATAACATAATATATATCAATTAACTTATTTAATAAAGTCATGCTGACTAGAATGAGCAAGTATTACTGCTGATGAATAACAAAATTATGGCTTAAAGAATACACATTAATATTACTATCACAAAGCCATTTTTTATTTGGAATAGTCTTCTGGAGATAAATTAAGTTGCATATAATTATATGTTCCATTTAATAAAACAGATGTTCAAAGTGACAAAATGTTTAAATATTATTATACCACTTAATAAATCATTTCTTTTTTCATTGTTCAGGAATTTAAGATCCGTGAGGGCAGAGGCCACATGTTACGGGGCCTCATCTTAGCTCCTTATGCATCATAGATGCTGAAATATTTAACAATACCCATTTATTTCTTCTACTTTTCACATAAGAAATATGAGCTCATGATCTATTTATTCTAGTTTAAAGGCTATATTTCTATAATGCTGATTGTTTTATTCCTCATATAAAACATAAAGGCCCATTAATCTTGTATCCCACCACTTTTGCTGAATTTGTTTGTTAGCTCAAGTAACTTTGTTGTAGAGTTCTCAAGGTTTTCTAAGTATAGGATCATGTAATCTGCAAATAGTAAAAGTTTTACTTCTTCCCTTCTTCCTATTAGGATACGTTTTATTTAGTTCTCCTGTCTAATCCCTCCAGCTAGAACTTCTGTCACAATATTAAATAATGGTGGTGACAATAGGCATCCTTGTCTCGTTCCCAATCTTAGTGGGAATGCTTTCAATCTCTCACCATTAAGTATGATGCTGGCTATGGGTTTGTAATATATGCCCTTTGTGATATTAAGAAAGGCTCCTTCAATTCCTAGCTTTAGGAGTATTTTTGTCAGAAAAGGATGCTGGATTTTGTCGAATGCTTTTTCAGCATCAATTGATATGATCAATGTGTTTTTTACCTTTCAATTTGTTAACGTGCTCTATTAGGTTGACTGATTTCTTATGTTGAACCACTCTTGCATTCCTGGTGTGAATCCTACTTTATCATGACATATAATTTTTTTAATGTGGCATTGGATTCAATTTGCTAGTATTTTGTAAGAATTTTTGCATCTATGTTCAGTAGGGAGACTGGTCTGTAGTTTTCTTTTCTTGTCCCTCCTTTATCCAACTTTGATGTTAGAGTGATGTTAGCTTCATAAAATGAGTTAGGTAGTATTCCTTTTTCCTCGATATTTTGGAAGAGTTTGATCAGGATTGATGCTAGCTCTTTTTGGAATGTTTGATAACATTCAAATTTTATGTTTGATAAAAGCCATCTTTTCTTAGGATTTTCCTTGTGGGAAGATTTTTGATAACTAATTGAATCTCTTTACTTCTAGTTAGTTTGTTGAGATCTTCTATTTCTTCTGTATAGGTAATTCGTGCATTTTAGGAATTTGTCCATTTCATCCAAGTTGTCTAGTTTGTTTGTGTCATGGTCAGGTTCATGTGTCAACTTGGCCAGGTGGTGGTACCTGTTTGTCTGGTTGGGCAAGTGTTGTCCTGTCTTTTGCTATGAGGACATTTAATAGAATTAAATCATGATCACATCAGCTATATCCACAGCTGATTCCATTTGTAATCAGCCAAGAGGAGCGTCTTCTTTAATGAGTGATGCTTAATCTAATCACTGGAGGCCTTTTAAGGAGGACTCAGAAGAGACAGGCTCTCTTCCTGCTTCGGCTGGTGAGCCTCTCCTGTGGAGTTCATCCAGACCTTCCATTGGAATCGTCAGCTTCACAGCCTGCCCTACAGATTTCTTTTCACTAAATGAGCATGGGAGAATGAATTTCAATAGCCAAAAAAAGAAAGAGAACTCCTAACTTATACTCTATACAAATATTAATTCAAAATGGATTGAAGACCTAAATGTAAGAGCCAGTACCATAGAACTTCTAGAAGAAAATGTAGGTAAGCATCTTCCACATCTAGTAATAGGAGGTAGCTTTTTAAATTTTATATCTATGCAAGAGAAGCAAAAGAAAAAAATAGACAAATGGAAACTCCTTAAGATCAAGAGTTTCTGTGCCTCAAAGGAGTTTGTTAAAAAAGGCAAAGGGGCAGGTAACTCACTGGGAGAAAATATTTGGGAACCATGTATTGCATAAAGGCTTGATATCCTGTGTACATAAAGAAATTATGCAGCCCAACAACAAAAGAACAAACAACCCAATTTGAAAATGGGCAGAAAACATGAATAGACACTTTTCCGAGCAAATGCAGGTGGCTAAAAAGCACATGAAGAGCTGCTTATCTTCATAGACTGTAAAGGCCATGCAAATTAAGACGACAAAGAGATCTCATCTCACACCTATAAGAATGGCTGCTATTAAACGAACAGGAAACTATAAATGTTGGAGAGGATGTGGAGAAATTGGAACACTTATTTATTCACTGCTGGTGGGAATGTATAATGGTTTAGCCACTGTGGAAGTTAGTCTGGTGATTCCTCAGAAAATTAAATATTGAGTTGCCCTATGACCTGACAATATCAATATTTGGTATATTCCCAGAAAAGTTGAGGGCAGTGACACAAAGAGAGATATGCACACCGATGTTCATAGTGGCACAATTCAGAATTGCCAAGAGATGGAAACAATCCAGGTGTCCGCCAACAGACAAGTGGATAAACAACATGTGGTATATACATATGATGGAATATTATGCAGCAATTAGTTGAAATGATGTCCCAAAACATATGACGACATGGATGAACCTTAAGGACATAATGCTGAGTGAAATAAGCCAGACACAAAAGAACAGATACTGTATGATTTCATTATTACAACTCTGGTAAAGCCTTCTGTGTTTTGGAGCAGCAAGAAGGAAAACTCTGAGATGAGGGAATGGTAGCCCATAACAAACACTGGGACATTTGCTGTAGCTGCTTGTTGAAATGTGCTTTGAAAATTTTTCTTTTTTCTTTCTTTGCTTTGTACGATATGTAATATTTTACAACAAAAAAATAGTAAAGAAAAACTATAGGCAGCCACAGTAATATTAGATAAAATAAATTTCTGAAATCAAGAATTTGAAAATGTTCAGTTACATAGGTCACTACAATAGCAAAGCTGATATTTGTAAAAACTTTCTTAATATATTGAGAACACACACAGTTTTGATAATCAAATGTTATTTAAGATAGTGTTTAAAATTTAGAATTTAAGAAACTCTGATATCTGTATTTAGATTTTTCCTTCCTTGCTTTAACTTTAAATTGATTTATGAAACATATATAAACAAGGTTTGCAATGATTATTTAGATTTTATTACAATATGCCTATGGTTAAGCTAACTATGATATCCACTTTAGGTGGTTAAGATTTTCATGTTAATTGTAAAATTATTTGTTTCTTTATATTTTCCTGAAATCAGGAAAATATTTAATACCATTGGTCATTCCTATAGTAATGCTGATATTTGTAATAACTTTCTACTTGATATTTTGAGAACATCACAGTTTTGACAGTTAGTCAAATGGTATTTAAGTTAGTGTTTAATATTTAAAATTTAAAAACTAACTCTGTTACCTGAATTTGTAGATTTTTTTCCCTTGTTGCCCTAATTTTAAACTGTTTTATGAAACTTACTGTGCAAACACTGATTTTACAATGATTATTTGGATACTTTATTTAAATATGCCTATGTATCAGCTAACTGAGTGTATTGTTTGTTTTCTTAAATAAAAGTATTAAAAAAAACATAAAGACCCAGCAATTAATAGGCAGTTTTTGTTGTTGTTGTTTTGTTTTGCTTTGCATAATAATTTAGAAGAGACAAACGGATGTCTATAGTAAAAATTTTAGGAAAGCCACTATACATTGCAGTTTGCTAACTTTACACATTTAACCTTACTATTTCTAATTATTCTAACTGCAGTGCATTTATACCTGAGAGATTACTTTCAATTAACAGATTATTTGCTCTATTAGTTAATGTTTATGAGCATTTTAATAGAAAAAGTCAAAGAGTGGGGACGAGGCAGTGTTGTGCTAAGGAGGATTCAACAAAAAAATATTTTTTCTAGGTTTCCTATACCTTGGATAAATTTGTGATTCTGCTTTTATCATACAAATTTATGGCTTTTATAATTCAAATGTATCTGTGGGCTTGAAAAGGAAAGATTGGGGCAGATTGGTCCCTTTCTCAGTGATATTACCTTTGCATATTAACTAACAGCAATAGGACATTAAAGAATCCCTTATAAAATGAAGGAAACAAAGGAAGCAAAGTTGCTTTTGAAGGTCAACTTTTGAGTTCATCTCAAATGTTATTTCCTCAAGGAAGACTGGATTGAAGGTCCTGTTATGTCATCCCATGGTTTCACGTATGTCTTTTTATACATATCATAATTTAATTAAATATTTCTATAATCATTTTTTTAGTATTTTTCTCACACTTTGTAACAAAGTTCCTAGAAGCATCTATTTTCTTCTCCGTTGTGCCATACCCCTGTTGTTCAGCCCAGCATCCCGTCCACAGTGTGCCCGGAACATGTTAAACATATGAACAAATACAGATAGTGAACACAGAGAAGCAGAGAACTAGAAAAAAGAAAGAATTCAAACTATCACCCATATTTTGTTTTCCCAGGCTCTGTCCAAACTTTTCCTCTCTTTGCAACTGACATAATCCCCAAGAAAGAATATTTCAGCCTCTTTCTCAGTCCTAGCATGTTCACGTTTGTGGGGAAATCAAGGCTCAATTGTTTTGATTCTGTCTTCTTGAAAGTGAAAGCATGTGGAATAAACTGAGAGACCATCTTACTGTATGACAGATTTATTAAATGTAAACGTAGGAGAGTTTTATGCCATGCCATAATTGGAAACCCGTTCCAATGAGTTTGCATGAAAATTGTCTTCTCAGTTGATACTTTGGTCGGCTTATTTTGAGTTGCAACTATTTTTAAATTGGAAAATTAGAACTTTTTAAAAATTTGGTTCTTGTATTCCTTGATGATTTCCATGGTTTACTCCACACATGAAATTTGAAATAAGCTTTGAGTAATGACTAACAGACAGGTAGCTATAAAAGGAAGGTATTAGTCTGGGTTCAGTGAGAGATTAAAGAAACCACTCTAGCTGTTCTTAACAGAAAAGGGGCTAAGTATAGGGAATCAGATAATCTTGGAGAAGTTGAAGGAGTAGAATTTAGGGAGAACTAAGCTTTTAGGAATACTTCCGGAATACCACCATAGAAACTGGCCTGCTAAGGGCTACAGAAATACACTGCCTTAGCTGAGGCATGAGGAACAAGGAAGCATCACCCAGAAATAGTAACTCCAGCACTATACCACAACAGCCAAATCTCAACAGCAAAATGCATACATCCTCTCCTCTCTAACCCCTTAACTCAGTTTTGAAATCAAGTCTTACACAACTATCTGACTGCAAAAAGTAAAGCATATCCAGAACCATAGGTGGAGGGAAGTTTGAGAAATGTTTTTATTCTCTCACACCTCTGCAGAGCAGAGAACCACAGAAGGCAGTGGGAACAGAGGTCAAGTGAGCCAATCCACCACACAGAGATAACCAGATATGATTTAAATGTGTTTAAGAGGGGAGAAAAGCAAAGACAGAGATCATGTATGTCTGAGAATATCTGAGATATTCTGAATATTGGATGGATGATCCTGAGAATCACCTGGGAGATTTATAGTAATGTAGATTTCGGGGTTATCCATAGAGACTTTGGTATAATGATCCAGGGAAAGGCTAGCTTTGTACTGAAAAACAAAATCTTAGGTTGAAAATCCTTCATATACTGTTTTGGTTTGCTAAAGCTGATGAAATACAATGAATCAGAAATGAATTGGCTTTTAACAGTGGTGATTTATTCACTTATGAATTTGTAATACTAACGCCATGAAAATGTCCAAATTAAGGCATTATGGGATGATACCCTGTCTGAAGAAAGGATGCTGGTCATCTTGGACTCCTACACCAGATAGCAAGACACGTGGGGACATCCTCTGGTTCTTCTCTCTTCTCTCCCAGGTTTCATTGTTTGCAGCATCTGGCTTCAGTGGCTCAATCTGTCAGCATCTCTGGGTATTTCTTTTTTGTGTGTCCTTTATCCTCTTATAAAGAACTTTAGTAAGAGGATTAAGACCCACCTTGAATGAGATGGGTCGCCTCTCAGTGGAAATAACCTAATCAAAAGGTCCCACCTACAACAGGTCTACACCCACAGGAATGGATTGGAAGAACATGATCTTTTCTGGGGTACATAATATCTTTAAACCATCACATCTGCTAATGGAGTTGATTCTCTGTGATTTATTAAATAAATAGTATATCCAGTTTGTCAGAATCTAAGGTTATCAGGAACTTCAACAGCAATTTCTACAATAGCTTCTGATACCAGCAGCAAATACTGCAGTAATTCAACTAATTCCCTTCTGTTTCAAACCCTTAAAGTCATCTTGTAACTTTCTACTACAAGTTTGACCTTCAGAGACCAATGGCAAGTCAGGAGAACCCTGCAGTTCTGACAAGGTGGATACAAATTCAGGGGTTCTACCACACCTTAAGTTCTATAATTTGCTAGAATGACTCATAGAACTCACTGAAAGTGTTTACTTACAAATATAGTTTTATTATAGTAAAAAGATTATAAACAAGAAACCAAAGAAGAGATGTATAGGGAGAGGTATGCAAGGGTCTCAAAAACAAGCTTCTGTGTCCTCCCCACGTGGAGTCAGAACATATCACCCTCCAAGCACAATGATGTGTCTTCTCAATCATAGAAGCTCCCTGGAGCTTTGAGTATCCCAAGTTTATATGAGGTCTCATCATGTATGCATGACTGATGGAGTCAATGCCCACACGGCTGAACTCAATCTCCAGCCTCTTTCCCCTCCCAGAGGTCAGGGTGGTGGGCTGATGTAGGCTGATATGGGCTGCTTGGGCCGATGTGATGTAGCTCAAACCTTCAACCCCCTAATCACCTCATGGGTCTTTGTGGTGCGGCAAGCCCCCTCCAAAAGGCTGCAGGTCTGGACGGCCCCATCCTGTCACAATCAGGTGATCGGCTGGGCCCTCCATGAAGAACGAGACACTCTTACCAGAGGAATTCCAAAGATTCCCAGGAGCTCATGACAAAGATCAGCAAAGTTTTTCATTAAATACTGCAGAATCATACAAATTGATTTAGATTCTAATATTCTTCCAATGCTGAGAATGAAGTAGACCTATGAGCCCAGCAATGCAACTACTTTCCTGACCATCATTTGTCTTAGCAGGGACAATTTTCATTTCCTTGGTTCTATTTAATTAATTATTTTCATTAACATAATAATGTGTGTAAACTCAACATCCAAAACAAAACCTAGGACTTTGGCAATAACCCCATGGTTTTCCTGTACCCATTTCCCTGCTTCTTCCACCCAAATTAGCCATCTTCCTGATTCTTATGTTTATCATTTCCTTACTTTTATTTTAATTCTAGTGCATCTACATATTCTCCTAAAACCATATATATTACTGTATGTTTATGTAACTTTATCAAAATTGTTTTACACTGTTATATATAACCTCCTGGGACTGTTATATAATCTCCTGGAACATAACTTTTACATGTATAATATTTTCTTTTTGGAAACTTAGCTTAAAATGGAATTTTTGTATCATAGGTTAAAAAATATTCAATTTCAGAATGACAAACAGGTTTCCATAGTGAATTCACCAATTTATATCTCACCAGTGACTCCACATCTTCCTAACACTTAGTATTGGCAGATTACTTAGCGCTGACCAATCAGTTGCGCATAAAATAAAATTTAATTTTGTCTTGATTTGCAGTTTCCTCATCTCTAATGAGGTGGCCATTTATTTTTGTGTTTATTGGTCATGGTTTTTTCCTTTGTGAAGAGTCTGTTCACCTTTTGCCCATTTTTGTGTAAGTACGTTGTGCTTTTCCTGTTGATTATTGATACTAATCCTTATATAATGTGGATGTAAGGAATATCTTCTTTCAGTTTGAGACTAAGTTTCCATTTCTTTAATGTAACTTTTGATGAGCAGAAATTCTTTCTTCTAATATTGCCAAATTTGTTAATATTTATTTAATGGTCAATGTGTTTCATATCTTGCATAAAGAATCTTAGCCTGACTAAGATCTGAAAAGTAATCACCTATGTTTTCTATGAGGGGTTTTAAGACTTAACATTGGGTCCTTAAATATCTGGAGCAGATTTTGTATACTGTGAGAAATAGGAATCCAATTTCACCTTTTAATATATAAATAGCCATTTCTTTTTAGCTCCATTTATTGAACAATTCTACCTTTCCTTACTGAACTGGAATGCCACCTCTGCGATTTACCCAAGTTCCACACATAATGTTGGCCTGTTTTGCTGCTCCCTATTTAATTCCATTAATCAATTTTATAATCCCTGCACTACTGCTGATCTGTCTTAATGTTTATAGTTTATCCTACTATCTAGAAGAGCAAGTCTCCCTATACCCTGGGACTCTCTTCAGAAATTTCCTGACTATTCATGACCCTTTATTTTTTTTCATATTTATTAGGATTTTATTAACCTCCATGAAAAATTCTGCTGATTTTTTAAATTGTTGAAATCGCATCTACTTTATACATCAATTTGAAAAACTTATACCTTTATGATATTGTCTTCTTACTCATAAAAATGATGTCTCTATTTATACGCAGTCTTCAAAATTGTGTAAAAATATTTTATAATTTTTCCTATAGGGCTTTGTACATATTTTTGTAGACTTAGTCCTAAATAATTGAGATTTACTGATACTAATGAAAAATGATGTCTTCTCCTTAATTATATCTCATTTGATGCTGGTATATAGAAATATAACTGACTTTGGCAAGCATATCTAACCTTCTTGCTTTACTTTCCTGCTATTTTTAATAATTTATTGATGTTTATATAAGCAATCATAACATACATAGTTAATATATTTTTATTTTCTCTTTTCCAACTGAATTTTTCTCATGATATGATTGCCCTGGCTAAGGATGTCAATTCAATGTCAAATGTAAATCATGACCCAGGGCATCATTTGCTCATTCATGGCTTCCTAAGGAATCCTATCAATCTACTGTCTAGTTAATACCCAAGAGGAAGATTTACCAGTTATATCTGGATGGACAGTAATTTGAGAAAAAAATGCTTCTCTCACTATTTTTGACAAATTCCAGGTCTGGAAAAATATTTCTCTTTATTTAGAAAAGAGAAAATAAAAACAAAACCCAGCATGAAATCTGTGGAAAAAATAGAGGTTATATTATCCAGAAGACAGAGAACAAGAGTATACCATCGAGAAGCAATTTATCAAAGCCAACAATAAAGGAAGAGAAAGTGATCTCTTTAGCATATTAATATTATCAGGGGCAAATGGCTCCTATGGAAGGGGAGCAAGAAGCCATCAAAAGAGAAGAGGTTGAAATTAAAGGTGAGCCAGATGAAAAGAAAGAAGAAGAAAAGACAAGTAAAAGACAATCTGCATGTGATCAAAGAATTCAAGGAAATTAATAATTAAGTAGAAGAAATTAGATCATCATAGAAGACAGTAATAAGTAGAATGATACTGTTGGAAGAGAATTTCCAGAATGCAGAAACTAGTACAAATAATGGAAATAAAAATGTTAGACTTGAAGAGACTAGCGATGCAGCCTACTATTACAGCTATTACTAAGAAGGACATCAAAACAAGAGGAAAAAGTAATAACTGAGGATAATTTTCTGTAACTGAAAACAGAAATTAATATACATATCAAAATGCCACACCATTGTGACATAATGAATGAAAGGAGAACCCAAACGCTCTAATTCGAACAATATTTTTCAATAAAAATATAAAGAAAAAAAATCCAGGAAAGCATTCAGAGAAAAAGATGCACAAACTGTGATAAGGAGCATGGTTTATCATAGCTTTCTTCATTGTGGCACTTAGATACCAAAGAAAAATAAATCAAAGTTACAGACCACCATGGAAGGCAGTTTGGCGGGTTCTCAGGAAGCTAAGAATAGAATTGCCATATGATCCGGCAATACCATTGCTAAGTGTCTACTCAGATGAGATGAGGGCAAGGACAGAAATGCACATTTGCACACCAGCGTTTATAGCAGCATTATTTACAATTGCCAAGAGATGGAAACAACCCAAATGTCCATCAACAGACAAGTGGTTAAACAAGCTGTGGTATATATGTACGATGGAATATTATGCAGCTGTAAGACAAAATAAAGTTATGAAGTATGTAACAACAAGGATGGACCTTGAGGACATTATGCTGAGTGAGATTAACCAGAAACAAAAGGACAAATACTGTATGGTCTCACTGATATGAACTAACATTAAGGAATGAACTTGGAGAATTTCAGTTAAGAACAGAGGTCGTCAGGAGATAGAAATAAGGTAGATATTGGGTAATTGGAGCTGAAGGGATAGAGATTGTGCGATGGGACTGATTGCAAAAATTCAGAAATGGATAACACAATACTACCTAACTGTAATATAATAATGTTAGAACACTGAATGAAGCTAAATGTGAGAATGATAGAGGGAGGAGGGCTGGGGGCACAAATGAAATCAGAAGGAAAGATAGACAATAAAGACTGAGATGGTATAATCTAGGAATGCCTACAGTGTATAATGATAGTGACTAAATGTACACATTTAAAAATGTTTTGCATGAGGAAGAACAAAGGAATGTCAATAATGCAGGGTGTTGAAAATAGATGGTTATTAATATTTTAAAATTTTAACTTATGTGTGAGACTAAAACAAAAAATGTTTATTCGGTACAAAATTTATATTTTGACTTGTGCATTTCCTAATATAACTTATGTGGACAGCTTAATTGAACACCACAATACTTGGAACCAGAGTACAGCATGAGATTTTGTAGGTTTGTCCAGAGTGATGCCCCGATAAATCCCAAGAGTGATTTAAACAGTGAACAAAAAAGTATCTGCAAAGGCCCCTTGAGGGAATGGTGAGAAAGGGGGAAAATTAAACTTTCCCAAGTGGAAAATTCATGACATTCTCACAAGCAGTGGGGACAACCAAATCAATAGGCTGAGCACCCAATCTTGGGGTTTGTTCAAAAGAAACTTAACCCTGCAAAGGATATAGGCTAAGCCTTCTTAAAATTAGGCCTAAGAGTCACCCTCAAGAGAACCTCTTCTGTTGCTCAGATGTGGCCTCTCTCTCTCAGCCAACACGACAAGCAAACCACTGCCCTTTCCCTCTCTACATTGGAAATGACTCCCAGGGGTGTGGACCTTCCTGGCAATGTGGGACAGAAACCCTAGCATGAGCTGGGACTCAACATCAACGGCTTGAGAAAGCTTTCTCTGCAAAAGGGGACGACCTAAATAAGACAAAATAAAGTGTCAATGGATGAGAGATTTCAAACAGAGTTGAGAGGTTATCCTGGAGGTTATTCTTATGCCTTCAGTGGATATCGCCTGTTTAGCTACGGTGTAATGAAGAGGCTGGAGGGAACTGCCTGAAAATGGAGAGTTGTGTTCTGGTAGCCATGTTTCTTGAAGATGATTGCACAATGATATAGCTTTCACAATGTGACTGTGTGTTTGTGAAAACCTGTGTCTGATGTTCCTTTTATCTACCTTATCAACAGATGAGTAGAACATATGGATTAAAACTAAATAAATAGTAGGGGGAACAAATGTTAAAATAAATTTAGTAGATTGAAATGCTAGTGATCAATGAAAGGGAGGGGTAAGGGGTTTGGTATATATGAATATTTTTCTGCTTTCTTTTTATTTCTTTTTCTGAATTGATACAAGTTTTCTGAGAAATGATCATGATGATAAATATACAACTATGTGATCATTTTGTGAGTTACTGATTATATAACAAGAATGGAATGATCATATGGTAAGAATGTTTGTGTTTGTATGTGGTTGTGTTTCATAAAAAAGATTATGGTGAAGAATACACAACTATGTCATGATATTGTGAGCCATTACTTGTATACCATGTATGGACTGTACGTTTGTGAAGATTTGTCAACAAAACAAAACAAAAGACAAAAGTTACAGAGTTTTAGATAAAAGCTGTGGCTTAATTTTTTTTCATTATGTTGGAAGATAAAGCATGCATATTTTTCTCTTTGGAAATTAATCAACTACCTCCTGATAATGTTTTCATGACTTGCTTGTCTGCAGGAGAGAATATGTTCATCAATGGACTTGAGAACCTGATTTATTTCACAATTGTGTTTCTCCTGTAGATTAGTGAATTCTGATTACATGCATCCATCCTGATAAACTCGTTGACTTGTCTGCCCCTGAGACTAGGTCAAGATTTGCTGTCAGATCATGTTTCCAAATCCTCAGGACCAAGTCCAGATTATAAACAGTGGCAAACACTCAAAGATGATGGTTTTCAACACTTGGGAACATTCACACAAGCACATCCCTTCCAAGAAATGAGAACCCTGGGTTCAGGCAGGGCTGGTGGGTTTAGTTGGAGAAACCATGTTCAAAATTGCCAATTGTTTTGATCAATAGCATCAAAGGAAAGCACATCGTTTTTATTAAAAAAAAAAAAGAGTATGGATTTTTAAAGATTGAGGCAACACCTCATTGCAAGAGTTTCTGGGATCTCCCCAGGATAGCATAGTCATTCTGTCTCTTTGAACATCTTCTTTACAAAATTTTAACAATTCAGGATTAACTTTTTCTTTTTTTTTTTCGAGGAAATATTGAATCAGCGTTATATTTAGTCTTCTGATTTAGAGGCGGTAGGGTTTCATCTGCATTTATTCAAAGGTTTGCTATTTCTTTCAGTAATATATTTATTTTCTACATATGTCAGCTCTCTCAATCTTTTTACTCTCTTCACAAGAGCATTGGATAGCAAAAATAATTGACACAAACAAAATGAGGCAAAACTCCATAGCCTAAGGATTAGGATTTTTAATCTTAAATCTTATTCAAATCCAAGATTTAGATAAATTAATCTAATAATCTGGCTGCCCTACATTAAAATCCTGTTATTGGAAGATCTTCCTGTTTGGATTTTGAAAAGTTACTGACCAGGCTCAAAACACAGGGTTAGATAAATCATTTAAACACTTTAGTTTATGATTCTTAATCTGGAAGTGATGATGTTACTTTAGTTCATCACTTAGGTTCCCTCTTTCTCTAATATCCTAGATTCGTAAATACTTCTACCTTACGTTGGTCCATTTTCAAATTTCACTTCGTGGAAACCCTATTGGAAGTTAAGAGATCTTTGACCTATATATGTCAATAGACATCTTATAAGAAAACATCACCTCATAACTAAGGAAGCAGTAACCTAGGTGCATTTACCATCCTAGTTCAGGGCAAAAAACAATGATCTTACTGCAGTAAAACTTTTATATAGATAATACTTCAGTCTTTTTGTGAGAAAGAGATGGGGAGAAGAAATTAAATAGCTAAATTTGAGTTTCTCAGATAAATAAACCAACTTAAACTCAGGAATCTCTTAAATCTTAATTCATAATGGATTTTAATTAAAATCTGATTATTGATTACTGATTAATGAGGAACTATACATTAATCAATTACGAAGTTGCAAAAACATTCCTTTTAAATTTTTACAGTGATATATATCCTCAATTCACCATTTTCTTTAAAATATCTGTGGCTAACAGATTAGCTGTAATTCTTAGAAAATCTAAGAATTTCTAAATTCTTAGAAAGACTCAATTTATCGTTCCCATCAAATTGAAAGCAAAGAGTACATTGAGGAAGCCACACTTAAAGATTTATCCCTCAAAAAAATCCATTTTCTCATTTCTTTTGTTTTTTCTAGTTTTCATTATGCCCTTGTTGGCCACTATAATACAGTAATGCTATTTGACTTAAATAAAATCAGTTCAATATAATGTTTAACAAATCACTTTTTTCATTAAAGAGCCACTTATATAAATCTTATTGTTAAATTGACCATTGTATAATGAAAATTACTTCCCAGCCATATTTTCAGTCAAAACTGAAATGAAAATTTCTGAAAAACATTACATTTTGAAGGAAAAGTTCAATTTATACCTACAAATATTAGGGCAATTAAAAAAACATTTTAAATATTTGGATTATAAAGATCTCAATTTCATTTTATCTTTATGTCTCTGAGAATTTACATCTTCTTAAGACTTAATAAGTAAATTAAAATCAAAATTTTACTAAGAAATTTTCTAATATCCAGATATTTAGCAAACCTGAAGGAGGATACACACAAATACAAACACATATACAACACACCAAGGTACGTCATAAATAAATTATTGAAAGCCACTTATAAAAGGAAAAAGAAAAAAAAATCTTAAAAGCAGCCAAAAAAAAAAAAAAAGAACAAATTACCTTTAGAGAAGCAAAGATTAAAATAACTGCTGACTTCTCACCAGAAACAATGAAAGTCAGATCACACTGAAATGACATCTTTAAGGTGTTTCAAGACAACTAAAATTCAACCTAGGTCTCTATATCGGGTGAACATACCTTTTAAAATGAAGGCAAATGAAGAATTTCTTATTTTTTCTCCTCATGCAAAAACATCTTTTATTTTGTGCATTTAGTCACTATCATGCACTGTAGGCATTTCTAGGTTATATCATCTCAGTCTTTATCGTCTTTTCCTTCTGATTTCATTTCTGCCCCAGCCCTCCTCCCTCTGTCATTCTCACATTCAGTTTCATTCATGTACTTACATTATTGTATTACAGTTAGGTAGTATTGTGCTATCCATTTCTGAATTTTTACAATCAGTCCTGTTGCACAATCTGTATCCCTTCAGCTCCAATTACCCAACATCTAACCTATCTCTATCTCCTCATGATCTCTGTTCTTAGCTGAAATTCTCCAAGTTCATTCCTTAATGTTAGTTCATATCAGTGAGACCATACAGTATTTGTCCTTTTGTTTCTGGCTAATCTCACTCAGCATAATGCCCTCAAGGTCCATCCATGTTGTTACATACTTCATAACTTTATTCTGTCTTACAGCTGCATAATATTCCAACATATGTGTATCTACCACAGCTTATTTAGGTACTCGTCTGTTCATGGACATTTGGGCTGTTTCCATCTCTTGGCAATTGTAAATAATGCTTCTATAAACATTGGTGTGCAAATGTCCATTTGTGTCCTTGTCTTCATGCCCTCTGAGTAGATACTTAACAATGGTATTGCCGGATCATATGGCAATTCTATACTTAGCTTTCTAAAGACCCACCAAATTGCCTTCCACAGCACTTGTACCATTTGACACTCCCACCAACAGTGAATAAGTGTGCCTCTTTCTCCACATACTCTCCAACACTTGTCATTTTCTGTTTTATTGATAATGGCCATTCTGGTGGGCGTGAGATGATATCTCATTGTGGTTTTGATTTGCATTTCCCAAATAGCCAGGGAAGTTGAGCATCTTTTCATGTGCCTTTTGGCCATTTGTATTTCCTCTTCTGAGAAGTGTCTGTTCATGTCTTTTGCCCATTTTGTAATTGGGTTGTTTGTCTTTTTGTTGTTGAGTAGAATAATTTCTTTATATATTCTGGATACTAGATCTTTATCTGATATATCATTTCCAAATACTGTCTCCCATTATGTAGACTGTCTTATTACTTTCTTGACAAAGTTCTTTGATGCCCAAAAGTGTTTAATTTTGAGGGGTTCCCATTTATTTATTTCTTTCATCAATGCTTGTGCTTTAGGTGTAAGATCTAGGAAACTGCCTCCTATTATCAGATTTATAAGATGTTTCTCTACAATTTCTTCTAAAAATTTTATGGTCTTAGATCTAATATTTAGGTCTTTGATCCACTTTGAGTTAATTTTTGTATAGGGTGTGAGATATTGATCCACTTTCATTCTTTTGCAGGTGGATATCCAGTTCTCTAGGCACTATTACTGAAGAGACTGTTCTGTCCCAGGTGAGTTGGCTTGACTGCCTTATCAAAGATCAATTGTCAATAGATAAGAGAGTCTACATCTGAACAATCTATTTGATTCCATTTTTCAGTATATCTATCTTTATGCCAGTACTATGCTGTTTTGACCACTGTAGCTTCATAATACACCTTAAAGTCAAGTAGTGTGAGACCTCCAACTTCATTTTTCTTTCTCAAAATATTTTTAGCTTTTTGGGGCATCCTTCCCTTCCAGACAAATTTGGTTATTGGTTTTTCCATTTCTGAAAAGTAAGTTTTTGGGATTTTAATTGGTATTGCATCGAATCTGTAAATCAATTTAAGTAGAATTGACATCTTCACTGTATTTAGTCTTCCAATCCAAGATCACTATATGCCCTTCCATTTATTTAGCTCTTCTGTGATTTCTTTAAGCAATTTCTTATAGTTTTCTTTGTATAAGTCTTTTGTATCCTTAGTTAACTTTATTCCTAAATATTTTATTCTTTTGGTTGCAATTGTAAATGGAATCTTTTTCTTGATTTCTCCCTCAGATTGTTCATTACAACTGTACAGAAACACCACAGATTTTTGAGTGTTGATCTTGTAAGCAAATGAAGAATTTCTACGCAAATGTAAGAATCAGGCTAAGTTTAGCTTTCACACAAGGTGATACAGGCAGGGAAAGGGGAGAGCCTCTCAAGCCTAGAACTGGCACCAAATCCATAATGGCCAGGGTCATTAAATATAAAGCATAACCAAAGGGGGAACCTTCAGCAAGAAGTTCAAATTAGACTATCTGGATAGGCTGTAACCTCTGGAGTATCCAATCAGCAGAGAAACAGAGGAGGGGCTGCGAGCTAGGCACAGGTATAACCATTGTGGCATTCTGTTGTTTTGTGCACTGGCCACTATTTTTCAGTTAGGTGCCCGTTCTGGCAAGATCAGGAACAAATTTTTCTCTTCTCCACAATTGAATAAGTGTTAGTTCTCCTTCAAGTATGGCATTCTGTCTAACAGTTTAGGGGCTTGTCCAGGATCGAGGCTTCAGAGGAGAACCCCTGGAAAGATGAAGGGAAGGCGCTCCCCACTGACTGAGCAGTCTCAGATTCTGCCTTGGGGGCCCACCTCCAGCAGCCAGAAGGACCCAGGACCCAATGCTTAGACCCACCAATTGTGAAGGAGAAAGGGAGAAGGGAAAATCTGCCTCACAGTGATCAGGCAACTCTGTGCATGGATTAAGTAAGAAAAGACTATTAAGTATTATCTTGGTGGTCGGGAAGAATTCTGATGAGACTGGCATTGAGCAATCAGGTGTGGAGTCCCAATCCATGGTTCCCTTCTCCTGTGAGGGAAAGGGCCAGATCAGATGAAGCAAAAGGGCATTGAGACAAAAGAACACAGGCAAGACTCAGAGCGGGTAGAGGCAGTTGGCTGGCTGGGGAAAAAAGGACGGGGCACCTATAGAGTCCATGGGAACATTCCCCTGGATAGTCCATAGGGAGACTGTTGGAACATTGACAGACCAAGGGAAAGAAAAATGTACATTTGGACAAAAGAAAGCATTCTGCCACCCAATGTATTCTGGCCAAAATACGGGGCAGATGAGGACTAGCTTTATGGGAGATCTTTAAGGTCTCACTATACAGGGGATAAAATTGGCTGTACCCAAATCTCAGAACTTAAATAAAGCCTTTGAGGTGGCTCAAGGAAAAGACAGCTAAACTATCCAGTAATGTTTAGTCCTTAAAAGGGACTTAAAGAAGTTGCCTGGAGTTACTGACATTCTGGTAATTTTCTAGTTTTCTCTCTTTGGTTCAATAGAACTATTTCAAAGTGGGATGTGACCACTTGATGCACAGTCTGGGTTTCTCAGTAATAAATCCCTTTGCCAAATGCAGGAATTGCAGACTTGCTACTAATAACAGTGAAGCAAATGGGTGAATTAAACTATCTTGATGTGGGAGCATTTTCCTGTAGGAGTTCAGTCTTGATGAAAGTGTCGGGGCAGGAATTGGACTCCTAGGAGGGTTATGGTGTCTTCTGTCAGGACCTGCCAGCTACTTCTGAGCAATAATATTGGCATTATTTGAGGTGGCAGAAAAGATGCCTGCTTTCTAATTTATTTGGGGAAGTAGCTGAGCCAAGGAGAGGGTGGATGATTAACGAGATACAAGGAATTCTTGGTTAAACTAAAGATGCAGCTTTTCCAGCAAAATCTTTTTAGGTATTTTGTATATATATATATATATATATATATATATATATATACAAAATATACAATATATTATATATATATTAAATTAAATCAAACAAAACACCCTGTACTTAACTGCAAAAATTGAGGGTCCAAGTAAGGAAATATTCAGGGATGAACCCTGATAGTCCTGTGGCCTAAAGATATAAAGGGGTCTGGAGCTGACATTCAGAAAAAAATTCAGGAAATAGATAGGTGGAAGGATAAACCACTAGGAGAGTTTCCTTTCTTTCTTCCTTTTTTTTTTTTTAAACTTTTTAATTGTATCATATAACATATATACAAAACAAAGAAATAACAAAGCAATAGTTTTCAAAGCACTCTTCAACAAGTGGTTACAGGACAGATCCCAGAGTCGTGAGCTACCATAAAAGCCTCTCATATTTTTTCTTCTAGCTGCCCCAGAATATAGGAGGCTAGAGGGATTAAATATTTTTTCATCATCACAATCTACTTTTCTTCTTTTTTGTGTGAAAAATGACATATAGACAAAAAGCTATAAATTCCAAAGCACAGCCCCACAATTAGTTGTAGAACATATTTCAGAGTTTGATATGGCTTACAATTTCACAATTTTAGGCTTTTACTCTAGCTGCTCTAAAATACTGGAGACTAAAATGATATCAATTTAATGATTCTAAATTCATATTCATTTGTTAAATCCTGTCTTCTCTGTATAACTCCACCATCACCTTTGATCTTTCCACATCTCTCTTTAGGGTTATTTGGTCTATGGCAATTCTAAATTTTTGATATTGGAAGGGTCAGTCACTAATATAAGGTAGGGAGATGGAACTATCTGATGTTCTGGAGAGGCTGGGCTAGGTTTCAGGGCTTATCTGGACCAGGGACCCATCTGGAGGTTGCAGGTTTCTGGGGAGTTACTCTAGAGCCTGGAATCCTTGTGGAACCTTATATATTGCCTTAGGTGTTCTTTAGGATTGGCTGGAATGGTCCTGGTTGGGAGTCACAGGTTATGATAGGTAGCAAGGTCTAACTGAAGCTTGCATAAGAGCAACCTCCAGAGTAGCCTTTCAACTGTATTGGAACTCTCTGCCACTGATACTTTATTAATTACACTTCTTTTCCTCCTTTTGGTCAGGATGGAATTGTTGATCCCATGGTGCCAGGTCTGGATTCATCCCTAGGGGTCTTCTCCCACAATGCCAGGGGGACTTTGACCCTTGGATGTCGTGTCCCTCCCAGGGAGGGCAATGATTTCACTTGCAAAGTTGGACTTAGAGAGACTGAGGCCATATCTGGGCAACAACAGAGGTCCTCCAGAAGTAACTCTTAGGCCTGCCTATAGGTAGTCTAAGCTTCTCCACTACCTACATAAGCTTCAAAAGAGTAAGCCTCATGATCTAGGACACCTTGACTTGGGTGTCCCTAAAGTTTGACACAGTATTAGGGGATTCCTTGATGGTAAAGTTTAATAGTTTCATAGTCTTTCTCCCATCCCTCAGGCTTTGCCAATACTTTTTGATTATCTGCTTAATGTACTCTAGGATGTTTCCTAGCATTACAATAATCTATACAGGGTTAAAGGACCTCTCTTATTCTGTGCTCCCTGTGTTTCAGTTGTTCAAATGAGCTATACAGATAGGTTGAATTAGATTATGCACTGCAGAAAATTTCAGTTCCAGATCAAATAAACCTTTCTTCCATTGGTCTCAAAGAGTATGTGTGGTTCTAAAATATAGACACTGTCTTTTTTATCCCTATGTTCTGAATCCCTTTAACCCCAAACTGTTCAGCTTTGGTCTTATCTCTAAATATCAGGTTATAAATATAAAACAGCCTCTCAAAATCCAGAAGTAATAATCACTACTCCAGACTTAATGTGTCTCTTCTAAATCTCAGTCCCTGTTTGCTTATAAGCATTTTCTAAAGATGACCATACCATTGTTGTTCTTTTGTTTCTGACTTATTTTGTCTCATTAAATGTCCCTCATGTTCATTCACATCGTTACATGCCTCACGACATTGTTCCTTTTTATAGCAGCATAATTTTCGTTTATAAGTATACACCATCGTTCACCAATCTACTTCTCCGTCAGTGCATCCTTCAGCCACCTGCATTCATTGGGTATCATGTAGAAGGCCCAAAGTCCACAGTCCATCAACATCCTAAATTTTAGATAATTTCATTGTTCCCAAGAGTAAGAAAACTAACACACCCTCGCCAAATAGGAAATTTAAACTTCCCCTTAACTCTTGTCCTTCACCCCATTATTTACCTCTGTTGTTGCTGTTGTAGTGCTGGTGGTTTCCTTTTGAACATAGTTAATAGCGTACAACAGCAATTTTCCCCCTGTACCCTGGAATTAAACACTCTTTAGATGAGAATCATATCTTTGAAGTAGTTCTTACGAGAACTCATTCATATTGCTAGTGTGAATCAATGGGACACATAGGCTTATACAACCCCTTTCAATCTTGTTCATCTTCAATATGGCAATATTACTTCTAGACCCACTAGAGAGCCACCTTCAACTCCTATGTATTCCCTTACATTGGAGTTCAATCTCATTAGCTAACAGTTCACCCATCTCTAGCTTCTGTGTATTTTAAGTCCCTTACATTCTGTATTATAAGTCTCTGATTTTATCTTTATGCTGGTCATAAAAGTGGAATCATACAGTATATATCCTTTTGTGTCTGGCTAATTTCACTCAGCATTATGTCCTCAAGGTTCATCCATCTTTTCATGTGCTTCAGGACATCATTTTGTCTTACTGCTGCATAATATTCCATCGTATGTATATACCACATTTTGTTGATCCGCTTGTCTGTTGATGGGCGTTTGGTTTGTTTCCATCTTTTGGCAATTGTGAATAATGCTGCTATGAACATTGGTATGCAAATGTCTGTTTGTGTCTTTGCTTTCAGCTCTTTTGGGTATATACCAAGTAGTGCTATTGCTGGGTCATAGGGTAACTCGCTATTTAGTTTCCTAAGGAACCGCCAAACAGTCTTCCATAGTGGCTGCACCAGTATACATTCCCACCAGCAGTGCATAAGTGTCCCAGTTTCCCCACATCCTCTCCAACATTTATAGTTTCCTGATTGTTTAATAGCAGCCATTCTTATAGGTGTGAGGTAGTATCTCATTGTAGTCTTGATCTGCATTTCCCTTATAGCCAATGAAAATGAGCATCTCTTCATGTGCTTTTGAACCATCTGTATTTGCTCCTTAGAAAAATGCCTAGTCATATCTTTAGTACATTTTATAATTGGGTTGTTTGTTCTTCTGTTGTTGAGCTGCATGATTTCTTTGTATATACAAAAAATCAAACCTTTGTCTGATATGTGATTTCCAAATATTTTCTCCCATTAAGTTGGTTGCCTATTCACCTTTTTAACAACGTCCTTTGAGGTGCAGAAGCATATGATTTTTGAGGAGTTGTCATTTATCTATTTTTTCTTTTGTTACTTGCACTTTGGATATAAAGCTTAGGATGCTACCTCCTATTACTGGGTCTTGAAAATGTTTCCCTATGTTTTCATCTAGAAGTTTTATGGTGCTAATTCTTATATTTAGGTGTTTGATGCACTTTGAGTTAATTTTTGTGTAGGTTGTAAGATAGGGGTCCTCTTTCATTCTTTTGGCTATTGATATCCAGTTCTTCCATGCCCAATTATTGAAAAGGCTATTTTGTCCTAGTTCAGAGGATTTGGGAGCCTTGTCAAAATTCAGCTGACCATAGATTTGGTGGTCTATTTCTGTACTCTTGATTCAATTCCATTGGTCAGTGCTTCTATCTTTGTGCCAGTAACCATGCTGTTTTGACCACTGTAGCTTCATAATAAGTTTTAAAGTCAGGGAGTGCTAATCCTCCCACTTTGTTCTTTTTTAGGATGCTTTTAGTGATTTGGGGTCTCTTTCCCTTCCAGATGAATTTGGTAGTCAGCTTTTCCAAATCTTCAAAGTAGTTGTTGGAATTTTGATTGGTACTGTGTTGAATCTGTAGATCAATTTGGGTAGAATTGACATCTTAACTATATTTAGACTTCCTGTCCATGAACAGGGAATGTCTTTCCACCTATAGATCTCTTTTGATTTCTTTTGGCAATGCTATGTAGTTCTCTGTGTACAAGTCCTTTACATCCTTCGTTAAGTTTACTTCTAATTATTTGATTCTTTTAGTTGCTATTTTGAATGGAATTCTTTCCTTAACTGATTCCTCAGCCAGGTCATTGCTTGTGTATAGAAATGTTACTGATTTTTGCACATTCATTTTATATCCCGCCACCTTGCTGAATTTGCTTATTAGCTCAAGTAACTTTGCTGTAGAATTCTCAGAATCTTCCAAGTATAGTATCACGTCATCTGAAAATAATGAGAGTTTTATTTCTTCCTTTCCAGTTTGGATGCCTTTTATTTCTTTGTCCTGCCTGATTGTTCTAGTGAGAACTTCTAGCACAATGTTGAATAATAGTGGTGACAGTGGGCATCCTTGTCTTGTACCTGATCTTAGGGGGAACTAGGAGAGTTATTGAGAGAGTCTGAAAGTGCACTTTAGTTGTGATGTTTGCTATATTGAACTTTACTGATGATGGCAGCCCTTAAGATCCAATTGGGCTCCTTTGCTTCCACATTTTGTTTTACATGCAGGACCACCTGTTCCTTCTTTGGCACAGGTGTGGGCTTTTGTTTGTTGTTTGTCTGCTCTGAGGTGTTGTATGAAAGGGAGGTGGGGAGTAGGTGAGAGTGGGGTGCTTGGAACTGCTCAGTATCAGGGCTATGAAAGGACACACTGGAGCTCTCAGCTTCAAATCTGTTTTGGAAAAGCAGCACAAGGGAATCAGTCACTGGGCATCTTCTAAGTGCCAGTTACTGGGGGTCTTGTTTACTTGAGTGGAGGGGAAAAGAGGTGCTAAGAACAGGCCCTGTTGTTCTCTGTAGTGTGCTGGCCACTGCTGCATGGAGGGACCCGTGGTTTCTCTGGAGCTCAGGAACACAGGCAAACCAAAGCCACCTCGCAGACCTGGGGGTTGGTGGGCAGAGGTACCAGGGCTGAGAGGGTGGGTTCGGCACCTGCCCAGCCCCCTCCTCTAAGCCCCAAACCCCTCTGCCATGCATGACTCACCTCTGGGCTCTGAGGATTGCACAGCTGTGGGCCCCTGTGGGTGTGGACCAGTGCCAGGAATGGGCCAGCAGGGACGGACCAGGGACAGGCTTGGCTGAGGGGCCAGCGCAAATGCCGGCTGGGTGTTCCCCAGGCTGCCTGCCAAGTGACAGAAACTTAGTCACTTAGCTGGATGGTTTCCTCAGCCATGCCATTGGTTATAGTCGGTTGTGCAAAGGGAAGAGGAAACCAGAAGCAACAAGCTAAAGTCATGTTGAGCACAGTCGACCACATGGTCAAGGAGGGATTAGAGATAAAGCAGGGAGGAGACAGGCAGAGGTGAGAGAGTGAAACAGTCTGGGCCAAAAGGGATAAAGAAGCAGGGAGGACACCCTCAGCAGGGTGTTATCACTGTGGGAAACCTGGTCGTTTCAAAAGGGAATGCCCAAATTTAATGAAAGAAGGTCGGGGGATAACCCTGATGAATTTTGAAAATTGGGGCAGTCAAAGCCTCCTCGTCTGAAGAGCCCACCAGGAGCCTTTGGTAAATCTAAACGTGGATCCATATAAGTAGCTGCAGGATTTGGGCCATCCTTATTCTAGTGGGTCACCATCAACAAAAATACAGAATGGACTAATCAGCAAAGATTTAAGGGAATAGCAGAACAGTTGGATGCTACTACCCAAATGACATGGGAGAATAAGATGGCCCTAAGCATGATATTAGCTGAAAAGGGAGGCATTTGTGTTATGGTTGGGGTAGTTGATCATTTCTCCCCCCGATAATACAGCCCCAAATGGAACTATCACCATGGCTTTACAAGGTCTGAGGGCCTTATCTGAAGAATTCATGACAAATTCAGGTATTGATGACCCCCTCAC
Source organism: Tamandua tetradactyla (assembly GCF_023851605.1). Taxonomy (NCBI): domain Eukaryota; kingdom Metazoa; phylum Chordata; class Mammalia; order Pilosa; family Myrmecophagidae; genus Tamandua; species Tamandua tetradactyla. The sequence goes on along the minus strand of NC_135331.1, from coordinate 183,902,561 downwards.
AAGATGGTTAGAAAACTGGTTTGGGGGATGGGAAGTTAGCACTACCCATGCTAACTTTAACCGCCATAGCTGGGGGACTCACAGCACTTAGGTGCTGCATTATCCCAGGTGCCTAAGGGTTAGTCCAGAGACTTATCAAGAAACCCCTTGAAAAGAAAGACCCCTATGATGAAGAGTGTGAAGAGGCTCTCATCAGGTTTGAAGAGAGACTAAAATGTGAAAACTAAAGGTTTGAAAAGAGAGAGAGGGGATTTGTGAGAATCAAGCTAAGTTTAACTTCCACACAAGGTGACACAGGCAGGAAAAGGGGAGGGCCTCTGATGCAAGTCTAAACTGGTGCCAAACCTTTAATGGCCAGGATCATTAATCAAAGGGAAACCTTTGGCCGGAAGTTCAAATTAGTTAGACTATCTGGATAGGCTGTAACCTCTGGCGTATCCAATCAATGGAGAAACAGGGGAGGGGTTGTAAGTGAGACACAGGTATAACCGCTGTGGCGTTCTATTATTTGGTGTACCAGCCACCATTTTTCGGTTAGGTGCCCATTGCAAAATCGTGGATAAATTATTTTCTTCTTCACAATTGGATGAGCATTTGTTCTCCTTCAAGTGCGGCGTTCTTTCTAACAAAATCTGAGAAAATATACCACCACAACACCTACACTAAAAAAATGTTAAAGAAAATTCTTTAGGCTTAAGGAAAATGATACCAGATGAAAACTTAGATCTATACAAAGAAATCGAATGCCAATAATGGAAAATACATATAAGAATATTTTATTCTCATCTTTTATTTATTTAAAAATAATTGACTGTTTAAACAACATCATGATCATGAATTGTGAAGGGTATTAGCCAAGGTTCTCCACAGAACCTTGAGAGGAGATACATATTTGTATATAAATATTGAGATTTTATAAGAATTATCTTATTTGACTGTGGAGATGGAAAAGTGCAAATTCCACAGGGCAAGCCGCAAGTTGGAAATTTGATGAAGGTTTTTGATGCATTCCCCAAGAGAAGCTGGCGGGCTGGAGCAGAGATGGAAATTCTCTCCTTTTCGACTGCTAAAATCATTGCTTCTCTTCTTAAGGCCTTCAACTGGTTGGATGACACTCCTCTCATTGTTGAAGACAAGGTCCTCAGTTGGTTGTAGAATCAATCAGCCATAGATGCAATCAATTAACTGATGGTTTAAATCCACGAAAGAGCTTCATAGTAACATTAAAGGCCAGTGCTTGCTTGACCGAAACCTGGACAGTATAATTTGGCCAAGTTGACACATGAACTTAACCATCACGTGCAGTTTATAACATTTGGAGAAGTAAAATATATGACAAAGTAACATAAAGGAAGAAAAAGAGAAATGGAAGAATACCACTGTTAGTTTTTCACATTATTTGTGAAAGTTGGGTATAAAAAGTTATACTGTAAAGCATAGAGCAACCCTTAAAAATAAAACAAAGAGGTATCACTAATAAGTCAAATATTGAGAAAGTATTTAATTAATCCAAAAGAAGCCAAGAATAGAGGAAAATAGGAACAAAGAACAGATGAGATGGGTCAAATACATGGGGCAAAGGGCAAGATGGTAGAATTTTTAAAAAAACTGGTTCTGTGAATGTGCTGTTTACAAGAAATTTTCTGATTATATATAAAGTCACAAATATATCATGCAAACCCTAATCAAAACAAAGCTGAATTGGTTACATTATTATGAGACAAAGTAGGCTTTGGGACAAGGAAGACCACTGAGGAGAGAGAAGATTATTTTTAATGATAGAAGAGTCAATTATTTAATTACTATATGCTGCAAAGAGGCATGAGGGAACTTTTTAGAATGATGGAAATGTTAAAAAGAGAAAGACAGTGAGCCAGGTAATTTAATTTTCATGAGACACAGAGACATGATGGCAAGTTCTTAGACTGACAAAGAGGGACAGCAGAAAAGCTCATCTTAAAGCCTGTGCTTCTAAAGGGGCTGCACAGGCAGAGAAGAGGAAGACACAACAGTCTGGAAGAATTAAAGAGAACAAAAACGGAAAGTGACCCTGTATCCAGGTTTAGAAGTCCATGAGATGTGGGAGGAAAACAGTCATCCCTGTTCATTGAATGCCAGAATTCAGTTAGTACAGAAGGTGAAGGATACCTTTAGACAAGAGGACGAAGTATATGAGATTTTTCTGATGATGGACTGTGAATTCTTGAAGGCTGGCACTGCGAAATTTTAGGAGTTTGGAAGGGGCTGATTTAGGGCCATGTGGGATGAGTTACGAGAGATGCCTGGCTATTCCTGATGACTGCTTCCATCCTAATCGCAGCCTTCTCTGGGAGTTGGTACCATCAGCCATTTGTAGTAGTGAAAGGGGGGAGTTAGACTTATGAGTTTGCGTTAGACAGGCATTGTAAATCAAAGTGTCATAGAATAATATATTTTGTACTGTTTAGCTAATATAGTTTTTGCCTTGGAAATTCCCTTTTACTCTCTTACTCTTCCAAAATAGACTTTGAGGTTCCATTTATCACTGAAAAGCAGGAGGAAAGCAGAAAAATAGTTTCAAAAGTTGAAGATTTTGAGTTGAAAAAGACTAACATTTTGAACTTTAGGAAACTAAACCTTAAAGAACTCAGGGAAAATGAAAATATATTATTGGTTTTATTATATATTTATATAATTACAGGAAATAGAAGTCTTTGAGAAGGTGAGTCAGAGAGCTATAGTGCAACGGAGGAGCTGCCTTAGAGCAGATAGCTTTTCCATTGAAACGGGGAAAGGCAGAACATGTGGGCACTGAAGTAGGGAGCAGGGAGGCTGTTGGGTTTTGTGGAAAGAAGAAGGTAGTTCTTGTGGAAAGGAGAAGGACATTCTTATTTGACTTTCTTTTAAAGACAAATCTTTAATTGACTGAGATTATCTACAACTGATAGAAACTGAGTTTCTATTACTTCATGAAACTAGGGCTCCAGTTAGAAAGTAAGTTTGAATTTATAAAAATAAAGTTACATTTCTTATAGAACTGAGTCTTGTGGGCTAATAGTGGTACGTACTAGGTGTAAGAACCTGTTTATGACAAATACAGACACCACTGAATCAAGTCATTTTGAGCCAATACGGGAGAAAATTGGCATGTAGGGAAGAGGCAAGCTCTGAAGTCAACTTCAGAGAAGTCAGGGAAGAGTGATAAGATTGAGTATGAGCAAACTATCACATTTTACATTTTCTAGATAGATTAATGGCAATCTACATAAGGAAAGAAGAGTCAAGACCATCTTCTAAATTGCTCTGGTGATTTCATTCTCTATATCCTTGGGAAACCTCTAGTAAGAAGTGTAGAAAGCTATATTTAGAGTCCATTCTTCAGGCTGTGAATTTCCAACAACCTATCTATACAAGCACAGCAAGACAGAGGAGCCCCATTTACCATAGGGGGCTGCCTAAAGCAGTGGCCTGGGGCACACAATGGAAGACAGATTTTGTCAGGAAAGAAGAGTTTGACTCTGCTAAGACCACAAGATAAACACTTCTTCTCAGAGAGAGAATTTTTTTTAGATGGTTGCTAGGCATTTAGTCTGGAGTAAATAGCCTTCTTTTTCTTTGCCTTTGTATAAATGGCACTTTGTTCTTAGCAGAGACTCTTAAAAAGAAAGCACAGCTAAAAACAATGGAAACTACTCAGGCTTGGGAGGATGCAATGAATCATTGAAGGAACCACTGACCCTATAAGCTTAACCAGTACTTTCTTGAGCTGGGTAATTGCCAAGAGAGTAGGCAATAACCACATGGATGAAGTGCTCATGACTGAAGTTTGGGGCTGGGAAAGAAGCTACGTTGTCTATGAATTTTAAATAGAGTGCTGTTCATCTTGGTTTTCTGAGGACTATCCAATTCACACCTATTGTTCTTGCATGATTATTAAGGGTCCCCTTTCATTTTTCAAAGGTGTCCCAGCCTAGGCAAAAGTTACTAGTTTTCAAAATAAGATACATGTCCTTTTTCCAAACCAATGTTTTAGTTTCAAATTTTTGTTGTTTTTTGGGGGTGGCTGTTGTTTATGTATACACACACCCACACCGCTATCCTTCTTGAAGAATGAGGTATTGAGTCCAAGCAGTTTATTAGAAGTTAACCTGTGCTAAGGGAACATTTAACTGATTGTGGTTTGCAAATTGGGATGGTTGGATGCATTTTCCAATGCTATTAAAAACTAAACATGTAGGCTATTTAATATTACATCAGTACATTATCCAATAGCTTCTCAAAATATCTGTGCCATTTTACATTTTCACCAGCAGGAGAGTGACGATAATTTATTAAGATTAAACTCTTAATAGGTAGGTGCAGGCACTGTGCTAAGTATGTTGCAGCCACTGTTTCATTTAAATCTCCATCAATAACCCTGTGGGGCAGGTCTTATTATCTTTGACAACTTACAGTGAGAAAATATGCTTAAGATCTACATAGCACTGGTGGTTGGTGACAGGTAATGATAGAATATTTATTCCTCTCAGGTATGTCTGCCTCCAGAGCTCAGGTTCCTCAGTACTGCATCATATTGCTTTAGCTTTGCTAACTTATTAGAAAAAAAAGCTTGCTTTTTTCTACTTTTTAATTATTAGTTTTTCAAATATTTATAATTTTCCTCCTTTATCAGCTATCTTCTAGTATTGTCCCTTATTATTTTTTGCTTTAAATCCTTACGCTTTTCTTAGTGTTTTATTTGGGTTCTTTTAAATTGTCTATGCAATTATAAATATTTTTCCAAATTTGCATTTTTTCTTTGTTTTTATATAAGAACTTCTCATATATCTGTTTAGAACCATAGAATTAAAAATATATATTTTTATTAATAAATCTTAACATACAAACATACAAAAATGTTTTTAACATGCAAACATTTCATACATGGTGTACAATGAATGACTCACAATAACATCACATAGTCGAATATTCATCACCATGATCGTTTTTTTAACATTTGCATCACTCCAGAAAAAAAATCAAGAGGAAAAAGAAAAAAACTCATACCTATCATACCCCTTACCCTCCCTCTCATTGACCACTAGTATTTCCATCTACCCAATTGATTTTATCCTTTGTCCCCCTATTACTTGTTTATTTTTATCCATATTTTTTACTCATCTGTCCATACCTTAGATAAAAGGAGCATTGGACACAAGATTTTCACAATCACATAGTCCATGGTAAAAGCTATGTCATTATACAATAATTTTCAAGAAACAAAGCTACTCGACCACACCTCAACAGTTTCAAGTACTTCCTTCTAGCCACTCCAATACACCATAAACTTAAAAGGGATAGATTTGTAATGCATAAGAATAACTTCCAGGATTACCTGTTGATTCTGTTTGAAATCTTCTGCCACTGAAGCTTGATTTTGTCTCATTTCACTCTTCCCCCTTTTTGGCCAAGAAGGTTTTCTCAATCTCTTCATGCCACGTCCCAGCTTATTCCAGGATTTCTGTACCATGTTGCCAGAGAGATACATACACCTGGGAGTCATGCCCCATGTAGAAGGGAGGGCAATGAGTTCACCTGCTAACTTGGCTTTGAGAAAGAGGCCACATCTGAGCAACAAAAGACGTTCTCTGGGGCTTATAGGTAGGCTCGGCCTATCCTTTGCAGGAATGTTTCATAAGGGTAAATCCCAAGATCAAAGCCTCAGCCTATTGATTTGGTTGTCCCCACTGCTTGTGAGAATGTAGAAAGTTCTCCAAATGGGGAAGTCGAATATTTCCTCCTTTCTCTTCATTCCCCCAAGGGAACTTTACAAATACTTCTTTATTCACTGCCAGAACCATAGAATTTTAAAAAGATCATCTAGGCCAATGCTCTCAACATTTTGGTTTGAGAAGAACCAAAGTCACACACTCAACCAATTGCTGATCTCTGGGCACTGTCAGGTAAAAGCTAGAACACTGTATTAGCATTATAATACCAAATTATCACGGGGACTTCCGAAGGTATTTGTTGAATAACAGTCATTATTCTTGAATCATATTATGTTTTTTTATAAAAAAATTTACTTAGAATTAAAATGTGTAACTATATCAAATAATGAAAAGCATAAAAAGCCCTAGAAGAAGAATGCATATCCACATAAAGAAACTGTGCCTAAATGATATAAATACGCAGAGATTTGGTATATGTAAATAATTGACTTTTTTCACTTTTATTTAAACCCAGGAAAATACATAAATACAAGCAGAATAAAACCCCAGGATGATTTGCTTGACTTTCTTTACCTCCTTCCTATGTTGGAGCCAATCTTAAATTTAATCCAGAATTTTGGCTGACAGATGGGCACTGTATTTCCTGTGATACTGGGCCGGCGAAGGCCTTCCAATATATTACCTTTCTATGACAAAAGAAAATAACAAAGAAATGTCTATGTAAGGAGGAGTAAGCATTTGATAAAATGAATTCCAAGGAGGAAATTCAAACATATGCCAAATGTTAAAAGATGATTTTTTTTGTTGTTTTTATGCTATGTCTTCCAAACTTTTTGCCTATAACTATAAATATTTACAATATGGAATTCATCTAACCTACAAGATAAGATATTGGCTTTGGAAATGTCCCCTGTGTTAATGTGAAGAGGAAAAAAAAAAGATACATAATCAATGTTTGTGTCCAACCAACACCAACGATTCTCACTCTCTGAACTCCTACTTTTGTTTTGGAAAAAGAGATGACGTGAATCATTATGGACAATAATCCTCCTTCTCCTGATGCCCGCTGCCCCCTCCCACACTCCTCAAACATACACACAATACACACAAACTCACACATGCACACACACGTGTAAACTGAGAATTTAGTCCAAGAAATTCAGGTCGAATAACTTTGTAGGGGTGGATTTATTTATAATAATGTAATGTTAACATTTTTGGCAAAGTATAGCAAACTGAAGAAAAGACAAATTCAATTGGGAGCACTAAAGCATTTCTTTATGTCTCTTGCTTGTTCTTTATAATTCTCTGATTAAAAGTGAAACAGTGACAATAGGATTCACAGGGACTGCATACTAATGGAAGATAAAGGACTGTTTTGTAATGTGAAACTCGTTTTGTCTCTAAGTGACCTTAAGTGTACCAAGCTCTTAATGTGGAAGAATGTTTTTTTCAGCAGAAAATTTGGCAAACTGCAAAGGTTATTCCTCATTGCCAAGAGGGCTTTGAGTTGCCTTCCTAATTTACTTCTTCCACGGGTTGTGACTTGGTGTTACACATATTAATGTGTCCTGCTGGACTAATCTAATTAAAAAAACTCACCCTGCCTGTATTTTGAGGTTTCAATAATTCTTCTCTTATCCCCTAAATTGTTTAAATCAACTGTTTCTGCTTGTCAGAACAGAAACAAAATAGAAGAATATGGCGAACCATAATTAATATGCTTGAAACAAAACTATCATTCCTGAAACAAGATTTTTTTCCAGTTGATATTGGTAGGGCCAAAAGACTGTAAATTCAATGGGTCCTTCAACAACTATTTGGTAGAGAGAGAACCATTCTTAATTAAGTTTCCTAGGAAACCATCAGGTGAAAAATCTGCAGTTACATTTTTTCCTCCCATTTTCCATTTATCTAAAACTGGCTTATTTTCTCTTAATCTCCAATATCTATTCTTTCTCACATTTTTCTATATATGTTAAGAATATCTTGCCTTCTTGTTTTTCTCTTTTACTTCCTTTTCTTCTTCTATTAATTATCTAACGTTTCTTCCCCTTAGGAAAGAGACCAAAGTATTTGCCTTTAAAATTTGGCCTGTCAAGTAGCATCTGGTTACTCGCTTGTTCCTTTTTTAGAAAAAAACAACAATAGCCCTTCCTGCATGTGGAAATGTTGCTCATTATGTTCTCAGGCCTGGTCATACTGCAGCTTGTTAAAATGCAGATGACTTAATGGTAGAACCCGTGATGGTTAATTTCAGAATCTAATTTCCACGTTGCCTGCTTTCTCTGGGGGAAGAGGGGATTTGAAATGATCTACCTTAAACAACACCAAAACCAGAGAAAGAGCAGAATGGTGGAGCCAGGGAGAGATGGCTTTTGTTAACAGGTAACCAGTAAGGGAAGGGCAGATGTGCAGGAAACACCTGGGCACCCTGGAAGGGGAGTGAGAGCTCACCAGGCACATGGGGGTTGAGGTTTCTCACCGACCACGAGCTGCTTTACTGAAGTGAAGACCTTCCTGACAGCTGTCTGTTATAGTTTCCCCAGTTACTAAGAAAAAGGTACAAAATATTTTTATTTATGTAACTGAAGAAAAATGGAGGAGTCTGAAGTCTTCCATTGCATTGCTTCACTGCTGGACAAAACAGAACAGAACCAGCTCAGTTAAGTTTTTCTGATGTCTACAGGGCAGCGTGCAAGAAGCCTCAGCCTGCCTTTTGGGTGTCTCTAGAATCTGTTCCGAAGCTCATTTCCGACCTTGTTTCCCACGTCTTCCACCACTTTGGGCACCCTCAGCCTTCTCATCTCCAAACGCACCTTGTGCATTTCTTCCCACGTCTGAAGCACCTTCTCGTTCCTGCTCATCCCCCAACCCCAAAGCAGCCGTCCAGTCAGCCCACCCCTGATCCCCGCACCTGGAGGCGCCGACTGGGGCTCGGCTGACGGCGCCCCCGCTGACAGCGCCCCAGCGCTTATCCCCGCGTCCCCCACCATCAGCAGCGGCCCAGCTGCGCGTGGGAGGCGGCGGGACCTGCTGGAGCGCCCGGGGGCGGCCCGCTGCTCACACCCCTCCCTGCCGGGCCACCTAAGAGAAGGGACAGAAAGATGATCTCAGGGAGTAAAAGTCTTGAGGGAAAGTCCTGTGGTCACCGGCTGCTCGGACGGGAGGGCTCGTGGCCAGGTGTAGGAGGTCGCACGGGAGCAGGCCCGGCCGGCGGTGGCTCCATCCCCAGCGCCAGGGAAGCACTGCTGTCGGGTGAGCCCAGGAGAGCGGTTCCATGGAAGTTTGAGAGAGTCCTCTTGGCTGTAGGGATTCTGATCACTTGATTAGTACTGAGAAATTATGTTACCCCTCATTTGTAGAGCTTGCAGTTGTGGAGACTGTACACCACGTTCTGGCCGTCTCCTCTCAGCTAGAAATAAGTTGCACAGGAAAATAACACAACAAAAGAACTGTTTATTTGTTCACATGTTAAAAGTATCTACGCTGTTACTGCTGAAAATCAGCTTTATTCTTTCAAAAAAAAAAAATAATTCTTTTAAAATGTGTCCAGAAGTCATAGACTATCAGAATGAGGTAGGATTAGAGGGCTTTTCACTAAGCCCATTTTACATCTAAGAAAAGGAAGTTCTGAGAAATGAAAGAATGTCTGAATGGAAAAGAACTGCTCTTTTGGATTTGTCATCCTTGGCAGCAGACACATACAGCCATTATCCGCCCACGGATGAAGTAGCTGGTAAGTTAATCTCCCCGGGTTTATGACTTCTAATGGAGCAACCTCATCCTCTTTCCACTGTCTCCTGGTCCATCATCTAAATCTCATTCGCAGTAGGGAAGAGGATGTTCTCACCAGGAGACGGTGATCATTCATTTTGTTAATTGCAGTGTCTGAGCAAACACCTGGGTAGGAGGCCCAAGATAGGCTGGAGAGTTGGAAGGTCATCTTGGCTGTGGGAAGTGACGATGATGGTGGGAAGACGGCACCTGGGGCACAGGCTGGAGCCGGAAAGCAGGGAGGAGCCTGTGAAGTTGCCGCAGAATCTTGGTGCTAAAGCCACATTCTAGCTGGTTCCTCAGGCTCCATGTCTAATGCATTCTGTTCTAAAGCCCTAGTGTGACAAGGCTCTTCAAGCGAAGAAGCTCATTCCCACACTTGGACGAAAGCCTTATAAAAGAGGCAGTGTAGCTTGGGGATGGCTTGGAGGGGCTGATCCCAATGGAAGTACGAGAAACCCCGCGGAAAAGAAAACGATGTGTGTGTGCATGGGGAGGGCGGTGGAGAGCGGAGCTGAATTCTGCACCTGCTGAGCCTCCTTCAGAGAGACTTGGTTTCAATAAAAGACCTTCTTGTCTTTAAACACACCTTCAGCTTCAGTCATTGCCTTCAGCTCTGGACTAGTCTGTGCCTAGGTTTCCTCGGCTCACAGCAAGGGTGTTGTGAGCACTAGGAGAGTTAATATGGGTCTTAGGACAGTGTCTGGGACCTGGCCAGCACCGCCTACGTGCTTGCTGGCATTTTGGAAGAAGGAACTGGGTAGCGGTTAAAAGCACAGATCTAGAGCCAAACAACTTTGGTTCAAAACGCAGCTTTGCCACTCAAGAATGTGACCTTGGACAAGCTCTTCTCTGGGCCACAGTTTTTTTTCATGTGTAGGGTTGTTGTAAATAAGTTAATACCCATCAGGCCCCAGGAATGGTATTATACGCATAGTAAGCGCTGTATTAATGTTGGCTATTATTTGTCCCTCCCTGCCCCACTCACATGCAAGCGGCCCATCACCACACAGGGAAGTTGTCCAGGAAAAGCTCTCCAGAGATGCCAAGAACTGTGCTTGGGCCTCTAACCCATCAGCCCAGCATGCACCTGGCCAGGGCAATCCGGCCACATCTCTGCTGCACACTCAACTTTCCCACGCCACCGTCAGCGGGATTTATGGGAAAACGTGTCCCTATTTCCCTGTTTGCCCTTGGAAGATTAACCTCCTCCTGTTTTCATGAAAACCTTTCTTTCTCCTGAGTGGAGGAGGAAACTGTTGAGCAGTAAAAGATATTTTAATTAAATCAAGAAATAAAGCCACACAGTCACAAATGATTTACTTGGGTTCAATTTTTTCAGAAGACCTTCAAAGTCTAAAGTCCAAAGACACAGCTGAAACTTTTAACTTTAAAGACATCAAAGATTTATTTGACTCAAAGATGATAAAAAATTCAGGACTGTTTTTTATTTTAATGAATAAAACATCTGTGCATTTATTTAAAATTAAAAAATTTTAAAAAGACACCATACAGTACAAGGAGCTCTTTATCCTGGGGAGAAATGTGGTAGCCCTTGTATTACTACGTGTATTTTTAAAATGTGTTCGAGCACCCTCTTCTGTTACCTCAGGAACATAAGATCTCCTAAAAACTCAATAGCCAGAGATTAGCACATTTTCTGTTATAATTTTCTTTTTAAACTGTCTCTCAGTAAACATTTTACTTTAAAGACTACCATTTTTGTTTTCTTGTGAGTTTTCCTTATTGTTCTGTTTTTACAGTGATCTTGATCAACAAATGTAGCAGAAGTGGTAAAAACAAGCTGAAAAGCTTTCACAACCATGTTTTAAAGATTTGACAGTTGTGGGCCTGTAAGAAGCGTGGTAGAGCACCCCCTAGTGTTGATTTTGTGTAGTTCTTGCAGGTGAGAATTACAGACGTGTGTGCAGAAGAGGACAATGACTTACCTGGAGCAAACGGTCCATTTAGGTCAATGGAAATCCAATTTAGATGAAAATGTTGAGTATAAAGCAGGAATATGTGAATACCTAATATGTCTAAAGCACCCGATGAGCCTCTACAGAACTGCTGAAATCAATTCTGTAGCTTCTACGGTGTGGCAAGACTATCTGAGAATGCTGGATTTTTTTTTTTTTTCTGTAGCGATCCTGTTCTCACGCTCGGATGCTTCTCTGATGTCAGTACTGCCCAACAGCACTCAGTCTCCGAACCATATCAGTATGGAACAAATGAGGTCATCCAGTCTGCCTCGGTGCCCCATACTTTTAAGATAATCACAGTGAGTTCATGTCGGATTGCTTTTGTGTTTCCCACGGGATGTCTTTCTGCCCTCATCACAATCTCCTCCAGCCCTGGACTGTATGGGAAATGCAACACCTCGCTCTTTTTTTTTTCATTTCAGCCTCGACCCACTTCGCCTTACTTCCTACTCCCTTCCACCCCAAAGAGTCATAGGCTCCTCTCCAATTTCCCACTCCTTCAGTGGCTTCAGTGGCTAACAGCATATTAAATGATAATTGTGCTCATCATAAAACCTTTTCAGGAATAAGGTAAACTGTGAATGAATAAAAAAGTGAATGAATGAATATCAAAAAATAATTAAACTTGTTTGTGCTGGGGTGTCAATGTCTCATGATGGTTTATGTGTCATTCTTCCTAGAGACAAGTTTTTACATTTCCCAGGAGACACAGATGAGAGAGGCCTTATGGTGTGGGAGAAGCAGGGCACATCTTGCCTCCAAGAGTGTTGTCATTTTCTTACTTGAGCGAATTCCCACAAGGCACTCCCTCCATTTCCTTCACCTGTACAATGGGAAAGAGTAATGCCTAGTTTGTATGGTTTTTGTCATGAAGCTGCAAAAGTATCTACCATGGCAAATAATAATCAGCAGTCAATTGAAGTTTGGCTATAATAATAATCATTACTATTGATGTGTGCACAACAAGAAAACCATTCCAGGATTTCAACAGGCAGCAATAATACCTTCCCTGTCCCTTCACTTGAGCCTGTGCTCCCCATAAAAAAAAAAATACCTGCAGATTTTTAATGTGCTGAAAAAACTTGAATCCATTCTGATTAATTAGTCCTATTTAGCTAAGGAGGTGCTGTTAAAGGAAAGAAAAGAGAGCAGAGACATAGGAATAGCATGTACTTGGGCAAATAACATGAAAAGAATAAACAGAATGAGGATATTTATCTTCAATTCTTTACCACCCTTTTGCTCTGGCAATTGATACCACTAGATTTTGGTATACATCAGACACTGTCCTTCAATTTCCACATTGAGGAAATTGAGGCACAGAGAGCAAAATAACCAAGGCCACGAGAGCAAGTGACAGCTGAAATGTGAACCTCTGAGCTCAGGTTCCAGAATCTGAACTAGTCAACTTTGTAAGACCATCCTTGTTTCCTCTCTCTCTCTCCACCACAATCATCTGCACAAGCAGCTCATGCCAGAACAGCTGAAGCCAATGCACCGTAATTATTTTGCACGTAGGCTGCGTTCCCTCTCAGGAGTCATCAACAGTTACTCACAATCTAAGAAGGTCCAAAACCTTTTTGGCCCAGATCACTAAAATGTGTACATGATCTTGAGTGGTTTCCCTCTGTTGTTTGTTCTCCTCCTCATTTGTACAGAGTCAAGTTTCCAAAAAGGCACTTTATGGCTTCCTTGTCCCCTTTTGTCCTATTTTATCTGATAGTACTAAGACTTCATAGTTACTGACTGAAGCAGCTGGCTTGGACAAAGACAATGACAAAGATGGACCTGGAGACCAAAAATGGACCTCGAGCCTCTACTAAGCAGCTCTGTTCAAAGTGCCTACTTGTTATTGCAAAATACCATAGGTTGCCCCAAATAGTTTGATTTCTTTTTAAAGTTGGTAGGTGACTTCAATTTTTGTCCTTAAGCTACTACCAGCCTTTCATTCTCCTTTGTTTGGGTTCCATCTCAGGAAAAAAGAAAAAATCCTTTGTCGGCAAATATTCTAAGTCAACAGTGTGCTACCTTGCATAACACAGAATATTTACAATGAGACATCTCGGTGTGCGTTATGACGAACCAGCGATTCAGGAGGCTCCTCATTCAGAACCCATGCCATGGCTGGTAGTGACGAGGAGGGATGTGGGCTCAGTTCTGGTCTTCGAAATGAGAGGCGATCACCCTGCCATACCACGGCCAACAACGGCCCTGTTCCTTTCTTCTTGCATTTTTCATGGAACAAGTTATTTAAATACTGACTCAAAAGTGTTTCGTTGCAGTCACTGCCATAAATAACTCGTGAGGTGACGCACTGTCACGGTGCACTAGGCATCACCTGGGAGGTGCCAGCAGTCTGACTGAACTGGTGTTGATATGCTAATGGCCACACACCTGTCGCTTCCCACCAGTGTCTTCTCCCAGGACCAAGAAGTGGGCATGTCTGTGGAGGGAAGAGGGAGGCAGAGGGCAGCCAAATGAATGGGCCCTGCAGCCCACCACCTCCACCATAAGAGAACAACCACTGCAAGAGCCCTGGAATAAAAATGCTGACAGTGATGATGTCAATGCTGGTAGCTAATTTGAATTAAATAGTTATTTTGCTTGCCAGGCATGGCCAGCATTTCTGCATGCGCTATCTCATGTACTACTTCCAACACCCTTAAAGTATGTATTATCATTAATACTATTTTTACAGAGGATACAACTGAGGTTTAGGGACATGAAGTAAACTGCCCAAGAATACACAGCTGTTGAGTAGCAGAGCTAGAATTCAAACCCAGGTCATCTGAATGCGGAATTCATATGCTTAACAGCTCAATTCTACCGCAGGGTTTCTCAATCTCAGCACTAGCGACATTTGGGGGTGGATAATTCTTTTCGTGGGGGGCTGCCTTTTTTTCCCTGTAGGATATCTAACAGCTTAGAGGCATCCCTGGCATTTGACCACTAGATGCCAGTAGCATGCTCCCTTCCCTCTTCTCCAACTGTGATAGAAATGTCTCCAGACGTTGTCAAAGGTCCCCTAAGGAGCAAAACTGCCATCACCTGAAAACCATTGTTCTACCCCAATTCCTTTTTATACTGATAATATCTCATGCTATTAATCATGTTTAGAAATATAATTTTATTGACTCCGATGCATTGTATTGTATATTAAATTAGTGGTGCACATAAAATATTACATTTGATTATTTTACAGAGAAAAATTTGTTTGAAAACGTAAGCAATCAAGTTCATTGAAATCTATCCCTTTGATACAGACAAGATGAAAAAACAAACTTCATCAATGAAATAAGAAACAGGAGGTGATCTAGATCGCAAAGACTATTAATTTCCTTCTTTTTAAAATGGGTTGCTATTTTTCACCTCTATACTTTAGGAGATAAAATTAAGGGATAGGTCAGTTACAAGTTTCTTTAATAGGGAAGGAGTTTGATTTCTGTGAACAGACATGGCCTAAGTCGACTAGCAAATAAAATATTACAGCATGCATATTTACCTGAAAATGAAAATCACATCATTAGGCAATCTTTGAAAATTTCAGGGTTTCATTATTTTCCTCAAATGTCTAATAAATCAAAATTTACTAATTCTTTCATTTTGTTTCTGTTCTTTTAAAATATATAGACTTAAATATATATATTAAAAGTAAGTAATTTGCTATTTCTATGTACATCATTCACTATATATTTTAATATTTACTGCTATGTTAGCTACTTTCAGAAAATTATAAAAATTAAGGTCTGGGCGAGCCATGGTGGCTCAGCGGCAGGAACGCTTGCCTGCCATGCCAGAGGACCCGGGTTCGATTCCCGGTGCCTGCCCATGTAAAAAAAAAAAAAAAAAAAATTAAGGTCTGCCTTCCTGAGGGAATTATTTTAGGAACAAATCATACAGACACAAAAGCCTTAATAATAATAAAACAAGACAGTATAATGCCACCAGGAAAGTGTTTCATGTAATTCACTAAGTAAAATACACATATACTTGTGCACATACACACACACACACACACACACAAAGTGAAGTTAAGGAAGATAGTAAAATTCATTTAATAAGCATGTTCCATATAAACAATCTGTCACAAATATTGCATTTTAAGGGTCTACATGAAAAAAATTATAAGATGCACAGACCGGAAGTAAAATTATGAGACAAAAGCAGCCCAGAGATGTTTATGTGTCTAAGCTTTTCCAAATCTTCTTAGGGGTTGGAAAACAAATCTGATTCATTTTTTATTAAAAACACACACTCTGTCCATGTGATTATTGACTATTCTATTATTTCTTCTCACCAAATTCGTAATTCCCTACAAATCCCAATAAAGTTCTAAATTAATGGTGGTTGATTTAAATTTCCCAAGAAATGGTTTATACATTGCCATAAAAATGGAATAAAAATTATATCCGGCTAAATAAATCCTAAAGAGAACACTGGATTTTCTTGGGTATATAGACAATGATGCGTATTTAAGTGATCATATATTCTTTACCTTCTCCTTGGGTGCAACTTGGCAGTAACCTAACTTTCAGCAGCCTACAGTGCACATGGTGGTGGCAACTCAGGTGAGCGACGTCACTACAAATGACCTAATACACACACGTTGCTGCGATATTACCACAGTTGGTGCCACATCAAACGTCTCAGGAAAACACAACCACGAAGCCTTTCAACTTGCATAAACTCAGCACTTGATAGGTTATGAGTCTTTATTTTCTTCCTTTTGGGGGTTTTCAGATTGTTCCTGTGCGGTTTCTTCCTTTTTCTCTTCTACACCTGAAAAAAATAATTTTTCATTAGTTGGAATCGAATCATGTTCAGGTCCCAGGCGCCGGTCCTGTGAGGGTGAGTGCATTTGTAAACAGGAACTTTGACGACCTTACTAGTTAACAGGTGCCCGAATTGAGTGGGGAGGCGGCGTAATCCAATATGGCAGAAGACCTCACAAGCAAAGGAAACTGGACATGAGGGAGAAGCCAGAGGGCAGTCAGAAGCCGGAAGCCATGGAATCCAGGAGAGAGAGAAGACAACACCATGTGCACTGCCACCTGACAGAAAAGCTGAGGCGCCCCAAAGATTGCCCACCAGCCCGAAGATTCCGACCCCGAGAGGAAGCAAGTCTGCTAGGCTCTGAAGCTGTGAGCCAATAAACTCTTGTTGTAGAGCCAACACACTGTAGGCTATTTGCTTTAGCAGCTAGGATACTAAAACATGGTTCTTATACACAATATACTGAACCGTATTTTGTATTATAGTGTAACACAAGAGCCGTTTTTTTCTTTATCCATCTTAGTCATTTTCTGCTTGACTAGAATATATGTTGCCCTCAACTCAGATGTGGAAACGACACAAAGAAAAGAGGCTTGTGTAGGTTTGGGGTTCTATATTCTCCTAATAGCTGCCTCTGCTTTCCTCCAGGATAATTATATCAAGCGTGTTTATGTAACTTACTATGTGCCAGGCAGTCTTCTAAGGTATTATTAAAGCCTCCATTTACAAGTGGGTAAACTGAGGCACATGCAGACTAGGAGGTATGCCCAAGGTCAGAGAGTCAGAGGCAGTGGGCCCACGACAAGGATCCGGGTCAGTGGCTCCCTGTCCACACCTTGCACCGCCGCCCTCTCCCAGGCCACGGCCTCTCCAGCTCTCTCACACTCCCCTCCTTCCAAGGGACATCAGACAGGGAGCACTCAACTCCGAGCCCCCAAACCTCTGTGCCCCTGCCGTCGCACTCACCCCTTCCTCCCTCCCTCCTGTTCTAGTGGAAGGTGTGCTCCTCAGGATTGGCTACCTAATTCAGGGGGCCCAGGGGAAAATGCAAATGCAGCCTCCCCTGTGCAAAACTTGTGAAAATTTTCAGGATGGCAACTGTGGAGCAGTAAACCAAGCGTGGATCTCCTGAGTCCGGCCTGCGCGACCGTGCAGGTGGCCGGCCTGGGGAGCTGTCCCCGGTGCTGCCCTCCCCGGGGCCTGATGCCTCCGCGGCCCGCACCCCTTCCACTCCTGCCCCATCAGGAAGTGACTCCAGGACTCACCCCCTCTCTCGTTTCATCCAGCTTTCTCTTCTTGCTCCTTCTTTACCTCAAAGTCACTCTCATTTTCAAACAAACAAAAAACCAAGCTCCTCTTTCAACTGTAATCCTTCTACTTACTGTCCTCTTTTCTCCCCTTTACAATGTACCATCTTTTACTGTTTCCATTTAAAAATAAAACGAACTCCCGCCCCCCTCTCCAGTTTCTCCTACTGAGATCACCAATGGCTTCTCTGGAGATAAGTCTGGTGGAGTCTACTCAGGCCTTCAATTTTTATTCAGAAAAAGTATGCACTGTGTGCCAAGCAGGAAACAACCCACAGATCAGGGCCCCAGGGAACTTCTGATAAGGGACATGGACAACCAACAAGGCAGATAAATAAAATGTACGGTGTGTGGGACAATGGTGCGTGCTCAGGAGGAACAGAACACACTGAGAAGCATCAGGGCTGGCAGGTTGTGATGTAAGAGGACACTCTGGGAGTGTCCCATGGAGAAGGGGGGATTTGAGTTAAGATTTGGGAACATGAGGGAGTCAGCCATCAGGAAAGCAGGGAGAAGGGCACTCCAAGCCGAGAGAACAGAAGGTCAACATGCAGGAGGGAACTGCAAGGAAGACAGTGAAGCTGAAGGAGGGAGAAGGAAAAAGAGCAGAATATGGGGTCAGAGAAGTATCAGGAATTCAGAGCTTGCAGGTGAAACACGGCTGATTTCTGGATCAATTTTGAAAGAAATCACCATTGAGCAGGAATCAGAGCATCTTGTTCAGGATTATCAGATCATATACGAAGCTTGTTTCCTATACCAGTCTCATTTTTCACTTTGAAATCTGAAAGTGAATACTTAGAAATACATCAAACGATGATTGGAGATAAAAGAGCAAATCTTCAAAAGAGGTATGGTTACTCTGAACTTTGTATTGCAATATTAACAAAAGGAAAACGGGCAGTCAAAAAAAGTTTGCAATTGATGCAAAGAATTAAACACAAGGATGAAACAAAATGACCACTAAATGACAGCTCTGATTTATTTTAATACAGTATTAATTAAAAGTGTAATTTGGTAAATAGGTTCAAGTGGTTGTTACTTAAAGGACACACCATTTGACTATTTACTGAATTACTTCTTCACATTAATCATGGAAATCATTGTTATAACACAAGGTGCAGTGTAGGGTTTACAAGGAGTGTCTCAGAGGACAAGAATTCGCTAAGATGCTTCTTCAAAAACAAGTCAAATAAATGTGGGACGGAAGTGCTGTGTGTGCCCTCCTCAGAGGGTTGTAGGACAACAGCATATTAAAGACTATAAAAAAGGCTCTGAGAAATCATTGTGTAAAAAGGAAATTTACTCTGACAAATGTTAAAAGGCAATTGTTGAGGCATGTAGATATTTCAATAAAAATATTTTTTGAAAAAAAAAAGTCAATTGTGTCTAAACCAATAATACCAAATTTATTTGAAGATACCATCCTTTCGTATGGAACACATTAAAATCCACAAAAATTTCCATGAAACATACCTTAAGAAAAGTTGGGGTAATGGGAAAGGTGAAGGCTTGGGAACCAGAGATTTTATCATCATCTAACTCTGTGAGCTTCAATAAGTCTCTTAACCTGCTAGGGGTTTAATTATGGCAATATCTATACAGCAAAACAGCTTTACAAGACTCAGCTTTCTACAAGATTCAGCTTTCTATACAGCTTCTAAGATTCCTTCTCCTTGCATTCTTTATTTCCCTATCAAATTAAAAGATAATCTATGCTTGTTAGCTATAGGGTAATTCCATGTGTACTGTTTTCTCCTATATTCTACGAAAAACACTTGAATATTTCAAAGTCCACGCTTCTGAACACTCTGGTACTCCAAACCGTACATCAAACTGTGTGACTGACACGTCCATTTGGATATCTCAAAGGCATCACAAACGGAATACAGAGAAAGCTGAAATTTTCATTCCTCCAATTCTCAAAAGCATCCCTTTTCTCAGTATAAAACGGTGTCCTTATCCATCTGATTGCTCTAAGAGTTATCCTTCATTTCTCTTTTCCTCATCTCCTCTACATCCAACCCATCAGCGATGCTGATGGATTCTGTCTCAAAAACATATCCCAAATTTGTCCACCCTTCTCCACCTTCTTTAACTACTCAAAGCCATCATCAATTCTTGTTGCACAAATGCAACGTCTCCATTGGTGAAAGGTTAACAAAACCCTTTCTCTTTCTCAAAGAACAAATTTGGCTTGGCATTAATTTCCTAGTGGTTACTCTGGAAACCAGACAAAGGTGTAATATCAGCCTGGTTACTGAGCTTATCGTAAAAATGACCTGACATCAGATGTGGGCCATGGTCGGTGTTGTGAGTCTGAAGGTTTAATTGGACCTAAAAGTTCCCCTAATGGGTACTGTACCTCCCAATCCAGTATTTCCAATATTACCCTTCTACAATCCGTTCTCCACATAACAGGCAGAGTGCACATTTTACACATAAATGACGTGACTCCCCTGATGAAAACCCTCACATTTAGAAGAAAATTCAATTTCTTCACCCAAGTTTATAAAATCCTACAAAATCCAGCCTGTGTTCATCTCTCCAACATCATCTTGCACACTCTCTCCCTCATTCACTGTCCTCAAGCCACAGCACTAGAGTTTGACCTTCATCTTATTCCAACCTGAGAACCTTTTACTCAGCTGCTCCTCTGCATCAGAGGCTCTTCCCTCTGATCTTTATGAGGCTGGATCAGTCAGCTGCTATTCAAAGCACAGGGCTATCATCCTCTCAGTTAGGGCTTCCCCGATGCCCAATATAAAGCAGCTTTCCAATAGCACTCTACCACAGCACCCTATTTTGGCTCTGTGATAGCACATAACCCTCTCCTGTTGTTTTCACTCAGTTAGACATTTGTTTGCAATCTATCTCTTCTGACTGGAATATGAGATTCCTGACAGCAGGAGTTTCTATCCGTCGTACTCACCTCTGTGCTCCAAGCTTCTAGCATAGTGCCTAGTGCCCTTAGTGGGGCTTCGGCTGCAGGACGAAGCATACGAATAGCAAACGATGGTGGGAAGGAGGGAAAGGCCCTTAGCGGTGTCTAGTTTTCTGGGCTGCCACCCTCCCTCTCTACCTGCTTCTGTCTTCTAAGAAGGCATCATGACTTTCCCAACATAGTTACCAATTTGGAAGGGATAGATTAGGACAGATGATAAACAAGGCAAATCTCAGGTGACTTTCATGTGGGATGCAGGACCTTTGAGATCTTAGATTTCCTTCCACCTAAGATCATTGCTAAAAATAAAATCTAAATCTACCAAACAACAGCAAAAACAGGGTAGATCTAAGGCAAACCTGCAGACTCCCAGAGTCACTGAAACCATCATGCCTGTGACAGACCCTAGCTTTTGGGTTTTATTAGCAATTGGAAACTATTCATCATCGAATCCTTAATAATATGGAGCATTTGCAACTTGGGTAATGAGAAAGGTGTGCCTTAAAACTCCTTACTTACAGCTTCCTTAATAAAACATAACATCTACTTATATGATCCTACTTCATTTATGTATTCTTCAATATCCAGTAATAGATATACGGATTTTTTTTTAACATTTTTAGTTTCTTAGTCACTGCCTTTAAGTTCATTCCAGAGCAATCTGAAGGAAAATGTAAAATTAAGAATAATATACTTTCAGATAATGGTCTATCTAGGAACAAAATACAATGGAGAAGTTTACTAACTTTTTTACAGTGTATTTGTTGATTAACATTAAACTTTATTGTATACTTAAGGAACATAAAGTATGCATAGGCTTTTACCCTAACAAATAATTTATTTTCTCTACCTCATTAGTTTAAAATGGGTCCTTCAAGAACAACATCAGCTTCTGACAGTCAAATTATGTTTTAAAACTTAAAAGGCCAAAAACACTACACATTTAATTTTCCTTCCCTTCCTCTCTCATTTTTTTTGTGTGTGGGTGTGTGTGTGCAAGGTCCGGGAATCGAACCCAGGTCTCCTGCATGGAAGGCGGGCATTCTACCACTGAGCCACCATGTACCCCCCCCCCCCACCATTGTGTGCATATGCATCTCCTGCTTTACTATGACCTGTACTGCCCCATATGAGGAATGACTTTCCTCATCACATGCTTTGAAGAAGGATGACGTCGGGAACAAAGGTGAGGCCACCACTGGACTACAGGTTAAGGCCACAGTCCTCGGTCAGGCAAGCACAGATATATTTCATGGGGATCAAATCAGCCACATTCTTAACTTTTCCAGGTAGTGAGTGACATTTGAGGCCGAGACAACAGGCCTCTCCTTAGGCTCATGTGAACGTGTGCATGTGTAGTGGTTTCAAATCCACTTTTGCCTTGCTGCTGTCAGGATTAACTCCTACACCACACCTCGATTTAAAGAGTCTACCACAGGTATGCTGGCGGTGGCATGCAACTAAGATTATTTTTATCTCTATGAAGTTAACTCCTCTAATACTGTATTGAAAGTATATTTCTTTCAAGACATTAAACTCCGGAAGTTCTATGAGCTTTATGCAAACAACGGAAGCAAAATCCGAGATTTCCCTTCATTGGTTTGACAGCGCTCCCTCTCCCTTCATTCTGTTTTACTAGTTGAGGGATGATCACCTCTTTTTTTTTTTTTTTGCATGGGCAGGTAACGGGATTCGAACCCAGGTCTCCGGCATCGCAGGTGAGAACTCTGCCACTGAGCCACCGCTGCACCACCCAGAATGATCACCTTTTACACAGAGATTCACTTCAAAGACTTCATCCCTGAAAGGATAGTAAACTCTCTCCTAGACCTGAGCAGTAGAACGATTTGCAGAATACTATAGCGAAGTGGAATTTTTCCAAGGTGGTTTGTCTGTGTCTGGCGGAGGGAAATTTATTTTATTTTTGAGAGCTTCGGAATAGACTGTTAGATCCTGAGGGCAGGGATCGTATTTGTGCACCTCTGCATGCCCAGTCAGTGGCACTGTGCATGACTCTGCACACTGATTAAATACACAAATGCTCAGTTTCCACATACACACCGGGAGATGGAAAGGTGAAACTGTCTACTTTTAGAGAGGCTGAAAAATCCTGGCTTTAAACAAAAGCAGAAAGGGTTTAGTAAACAAGTGAGAAAAAGAGCTTTTAACTACTTAGGAGAAAGACTGCTCCCGAGGAAAACGCTGGTGGAGAGAGCCGGTGGTCTAAGAGGCCTTCGTGCATTTCCTTCCTTTGTGCATTACCTTCCTTCACGCAGAGGGCCTGCAGTTTGAGGGGTAAGTCTGAGGCTGCACCCGGGGCAGCTGGGCTCTGGATGTCCGGCACGGCATTCCGGCGGCCGGCTCTGGCTGAAGACGCAAAGCTGGTGACCGGAGTCTCCACATCAGTCATTTCTGGTGAATCTGTCCTCATAACAACACCTGCAAACGGAATGTGCACATGGAGGAAAGGATGAGGCTTTTCAGAGAGCAAGGTGGCTGGAAGGCACAGCTAGATCAACACCACAACAGGCTGGGGACTCGGGTCACTGCTCACCACCTCCCACCCATGCCCCCTGCTACGGACCTGGAGCTTCCATCTGCACATTCTCCGAACAGAGCAGGAAGGCCACGGTGTGAGCCTGACTGCTGCAAATAACCCCTGAGCCGAATGAGCCACTTGGATGCTTTAGGGTACAGGAGTCCGTTGCCTTCCTTTTGGCTTTTCTGTGGATGGATCAGCCAAACTAGGGTTTGAAAGAAAAAGGACACTGACTTGTTGGGTCACTTCCGTAGAGATTCAGCCCATGACCATTTGCTGTGGTGCTTAGTCAGGCTGGAACCAAATCACTATAATTTGTAGTGACCAAACAAAACACATTCTATTCTTACTCTTCAGAAATAAGAAACCCAACCTTGTCTCAAAGGCTTTTATTTCTCCCAGAGGGCTGTGTATTTTGAGTTGTTCTAGTCTCAGACCTATTTTTACCCCTAATTTTTAGGAAAAGTAGGATTGTTAGACCTTATCTTATTTTTCTAAGCATCCTTGAGTTTCTTAGCAATTGTCTCTATCTAAGAAAAAAATCTAAAAATGTCATATTCACTATACAGGGAGGGAAGTAGCAGATATTGCTTATTCTAAGATTAACCCTCTTTCACATGTTTTCTGAATGAACCTTTCTTAGGAAGTTAACAAAGAATGATATCTCAAAAGCGGCAGCACCAGCAAGCATTAATTGAGAACCCATTAAGAGCCAGGATCTCAGCAAGCGTTGAGCGTTGACCATCTATAGGGTACTTATACTCTCTCTAAGGGAAAAAAGAAGGCAGATATGCAAGGATAGATAACATAACATAGAACATGCCAGTATCAACCAAGATGTGGTAGGCTGAATGATGTGCGCCAGTGAAAACATGTTTTTAATCTTAACCCAAATTCCTGTGGATGTGGACCCACTTATAAATAGTTCCTTTTGAAGATGTTGTTTTTAGTGAAGGCATGGCCAGCTGAAGCAGGATGGGCCTTAGCATGGATTTCTAGAAGCCCTATAAAGAAAACCCCAAGTTACAGTAGCCATAAAGGGGAAGACATTGCCATGTGATGTGAGACAGAAATAAGCCAAGGAAGCCAAAGGATCAGCAGCAGCCAGGACAAAAATGCTACCAACCCTGGGAGAAAGCATCTTGACTCTGGGCCTCTTCTAGCCTCAAAACCATGAGTCAATAGTTCCTGTTGTTTAAGCCAAAACCAGTTCGTGATATCTGTGATAGCAGTTCAATTAAACTAACATGCAAGGGATGGGTATAATCATTTTGTGGTGCTTAGATGAGTCACAAGACACAAACTAACCTCTTCAATGTAGTTGGAAGGGAGCCCTTTATAAATGATTAACTTCTATTAAGGAAATGCTGAAATGGAAGTGAAATAGAAAATGTGGTCCACAGCACCCAAGAAATGCATGTTGAGCTTAACACATGTGTCTCAGGAGTTCAGGAGTGGTCTGATTTTACCCTAGAGAGCAGGCATTCTAGGACATCCCCGGTCTTTCCAGGAAGTATGAGAAATTTGAAAATAATGCTTAGTTTTCAGATGCCATTTTAGAACCAGACTTCCAACTATTTGATATTTGTCAGCTGTTTGGCTTTGACAGACTCATTGGAATACTGAATTAAAGTACTTGACTAAAGAGCACTAGACTATTCGTAAAAAAAAAACAAAAACAACTCGGTTGCAGGCTATCAGTTAATCCATTTAATCCATGTAATTTCTCAGAGCCACAGTTCCTTCCCTACATAATGAGTATAAAAATTCTCTGATTCACCAAATTCTTGAAAAGAACTGATGAGAAAATGATATAGAATATTCCACCATGAATCCTAACAAGAAAAATTCATGTTTTCTAGGAGGAAGTAAACTAGCATTTATTCAATACTGCAAGGGCATTTTTACATCTATTATCCCATTTAAGCGTCCCAAACAATCCGGTGAGGTAATGAAGTGTGACTTTCACTTTGTAGATGTACAACATGGGGCTCAAAAAGGGTAAGCAACTCATCTAAAGTTATCCAGTGGCCACTCCAGCACTAGCTCAGGGATATAAAATCCACTTTCATCTCCCTCTGAACACAAGATGTCACGGATAGCCACAAAAGAGCCCTTCAGCCTTTTGAAAAAAAATGTTGTTTCCACATCTCCATGGTACATAAAGACATAAAACAGCTACTTTAGATTCTGTCAATTTTTAAACTCATGTCTGTTATTGTCCTATACAACACATTGCACTTGTTGATTTTTAAAAAATGGATAATACATATATAACAGACAGACAATTTCTCCCTTCAAATGCTTTGTGACATGTCAAGAAAACATAACCCATGCAAAAATGAGGAAACAATACTAAGAATAATGGAAGACAGATTAACTTCCAGGTTCTTTTAATTTTCTGAGCTTAAAAAAGTTTCCTTGCTAAACGAGGAAGCTGATTCACTAGCAACTCTTCCTTTTTTTCTTTTACAGAATTAGCAGTGGAATCTAGACAAGTTCTGCTTTGTCGACTCTGAGCACTTACAGAAGCTGTAACCATTTGGACATTATGAGATTTAGCAGAAATTGTTGCAAGCCCACTGCAAGGGAATTCTCTTTAATGTTTCTGGGAACACACTTCCATCTTTATTGAAAATAAATAATTTTCAGCAGGTCCTAGCAAAAGTCCCTGCTTAGCTCCCAGTGGATGAGAGGAGCCTATTAATAAATGAGTACGTTTGTATGTTATAAACATAATTGTAATCAAATGAAGTTTTTTGCAATATCTTCCCCTCCCAACTGAGACTATTCACCCTCTTAGCACATGAATTCTTTCTTTAATCTTCCTTACTTGAAGGCATAACTCCAAAGAGATGAACACCTTCTTTTCTCATCTTTGGACCAGTATCACTTGCCTAATACATCATGGTGAAACTGCTACTTATTCTACACATAAGACCTCAAAGAAATTTCCTACCCACCAAATCAGTTCTCTAGGGGAATGAGTCAGATATGTGAAAAAGCACTTAGAGTGACTAACAAACTAAAAAGGGAAAAGGCATGCATTTTGGAAAGTCAGTACCTTTCACTTGGCCAAAAGACAGAGAAAAAGAGACACACATGGGTCTCAGCTGATAACCAAATGCTTTATCTCTCTCCAGCTGTCAATACTGCAATACCTTAAACTAGATTTCTTCAATACTCTGCCTACAGATCATTATTTTGTATAATTTTTTTCTATTTTGGGAATAGAATATATACAATAACTCATCCAAAGAAGATCAAAGAACTGGAACAACTGCCTGTGTGGACCAACAAAAAAAGATCATTATACTTACTCATCCAGTCCACATTTACTGAGCATCTACTGGTTATTAATGCCAGGCCCTGTGTTAGTGCCACAAGCTACCAAGGGGAGCCCACATCTGGTGAGATGGAAAACATTTTTATCTTTTCATTTACCTCTCTTGATTTCAAATCCTATTATTTGGAAATAAAGCAAAAGCATACTCTATTAAAATATGACTCCGTTTACCATATCTCCTAGTCTCCTAGGTATCTAGACCATTTTAGGCTTAAACAGAGCTTATGTAAATTGTGTAATTTTTTTTTTTAATGAAGAGTTTACTAAGAAAGCTACACAGGAAGTATGTGTTGGGGATTTTTCTAAATGTGTTTAAATTTCATATAGGTCCTTCCTCTTTGTAAATTACTCAACATCCTATGGTGGTTTTGTGCCTTAAGTATAAGTCAAAAGAATCTCTAGTTTCTGTTCATTGACACATTTTTTTCGCATTCAGATTCTTGCTTGATAATGATATGGACAGACCCTTCAACATACATCAGTAGACTCATGGAAGTTATTTTTACCACAAAGAATTTGGGGCAGCTTAAACATATAAAATTCAAAGCACGAAGTCAAATAGAATTTTCCATAATCTTTCAGATAAAGTAATGGCAAACCTGAACACCTTTCCAGCAAAAAGGTAACTTATACTAAAATCGGTCCACTTAGAATAATAACATGGACTGATGCCAATGAGGATAAAAAAGCTCTTCTATGCACTAAACCATGTACCCCTCTTGAGTGAGGATGAAACGTTTAGCTGCTCATCCTATTCTCTTTAGCTGCCAGCTAGAAAGGCTTAACCCAATATACATGCTCCATAAAGGACTATATGGACTGAGTTTGCCAAATGTTTTCCCCCAGCTCCTTGCAGATTCCTGAAAGGACCATTAAGCTTTTTCCCTCCATTGCATGATTTTAAAGTAGAAAGGTAATTTAGAGACCACATATTCTAACCTTCCAAATTCAAACACTTGAGTGATACATCAAAGAAACAAACAGTTTGGGTCAAGCAAAAACTTTCTTAAATTTAGACAGTACTTTTTCTGCTATCGCCATGTTTCTTCCTGTGCCTCTTCAAAATATACAAAAGTTTTCATACCTAAAAGGATTTTAAAAAATAAAAGAATCATTCTACACTGAAAAATTTATATATCATCATGAGAGATGTGTGTGTAAAGTATAGTGAGTGGTATCTGAGATGAGTTGTATTTTCAGTTCTCCTTTAGACAAGCACTAATGTTTCCCTATTTATAAGTAGCTATAAACAATATCAGAGCACCCCTCTTAGCTTATATCTTACAGGTTTTTGACATTTCATCCTAACTCTCTCCTATATTTTATTTCCATCTTTCTGTGTGGTTAGAACAGAGAGGACATGGCACAGATTGGAAGGAACCAGTCCCTTTCTTTTGTTTTCACCTTACTTGAAAGCACTTTCCATACTCTTTCACTCTTATTCATTTATAATGTTGCCCTTTTTCCAATTAGTGATTCAAGTAAATGCAGTATCTTCCCAATTTACTAAGGTACTGCACCCTAATTTACTAAGGTACTATGTTCTAATTTACTAAAGTAGTGGATTCTGCTCAAAGAAGTATTTGAATTTGATTTTTAAATTACTAATAATTTTCTTCTTTGTTACTCCTGCAAAGCATCATCTGTTCCCTATGGGATTTGGCACAATAAGGAATTCCCTTGCCCTCAGTTGGGATATCTGGGGAAGGTATATTTTTGCAGAGGCAGGATTGGTTAATTCCAAAATAAGAAAACAGGGCTACCCAGGGAATGTAGCTTGTGAGTGGGGCCCCAGAGGATGAGTAAGTGAATTCCAGTAGGAGGGTGTCTTCAGACAGCCCATTTCTTGTTTTTACTCTTTTCCAACTGTCTTTAAACACAAAGTGCTCCTAAATTCAAAAGGGGCACAAAGATACTCTGAATACATAAAAGCCTTAAAATTGAATTTGCACTAATGGGAAATGATATGATTCTGAAGTTAATGTGGTACACTTGCAGCCTGCCTTCAGAGTGGACAGCAGCCCAACTGCACAGGGGAATTTAAATGCACGGCCTGAGAAGCCAGCATCACTTTTGGCAAGAAGGGTGGTTTCAGAAGGTCAAAAGACTTTTGATGATGTCAATAAGAAGGAGAGAAGGGGAGGTCAACTCTGACCGCTGTTGCCACAATGGAAATATATTTGTATCCCCTGTGCTTAGTACATGGATTGGAACATAATTGCTTAATAAATGGTTTATTTGTTGAATAGTAGCTGATAATTATAAATTATAAGCCAATAAACATCGTCAGTGGAGACTCTTTTGATTATTAATATTTATAAAGACAAAGTTCAATGATTAGATATTAAAATGGATTTTGTTATGGTAACATCAAAATAGCTTTCGAGGCAGACCATAGACTTGTGGTGAATACAACGCCTCGAAGGTGTGGGTTACAGAAACATCACGTGTCATATGCAGAACAACAGTTAATGCAACTGCTCTTGGAGTGGTCGCCCTTCACTTAGTCTGCATGTTTGTTGAGCAGTCGATTGGAACCATGGAAGGGTTGGCGTCCTGAAAGTGAACGGGCCTGAAGCTAAGTCCTGCACCATCCTCTAACAGATATGTGGTTTCTAGCAGGACATCTAACTTCTCTGTTAATAAAGAGAACATATTTAACAGAAGTACGATTAATACCACCTATTTTACTACCTTAAAAGCAGTACATAAATGTCTTGGTTAATGACTATATGAATAAAATTTGTTGAGAATTGGTCATATTAATTTATAGGCAATACGGAGAATATCATTACGAACATCAATTAACCTCTTGAAAATACTGTTGGTATAGTTTTAGAGATAGTCATTGGTATTGGGGATATAAAAGGGAAAAGTGATACACCCTGAGACATTCTCAGAAACTTGCTGTTAGAAAAAGAAAGGTTTCCTTTTTAATCATGTACCCCTTACTTCACCTCCCTCCCAAAATACCCTCAAACTTGGCTCTCTTTCTTTATCTGGTAACATCTCTACCAGACAACCAGAAAAAAATCCTTTTCTGTAAAGGAAAACCATATCTCAGGTACCTGGTTACAGTGGCAGGTGAAAAGGGACTATCTATTGCCATTTCAAGAATGGGAATTTCTCCCTAAAGACGAACTTTCAGCAACAAACCATGGTTAAGTGCCCTCTTTGATAGCTAACATGGGATTGGAATTCTCACTAATTTCTTTATTATGTCTGGAAAACAAGTCTTAATCTGAGTAATACATAATGACATAGTATGGGAAGAAGGGTCACAAAAGATAATATACAAGACAGTTCTGTTCTGCTTTCTCTATGAGGCTCCCCCCCCACCACACCATTTAAAGACGCATCACTTTCTGGTACTCCCCAATTCCATTCCCTTGCTCTACTTCCCCCCCATCCTCACCCCCTTTTAACATATAACATAATGTACATTTGATTACATTTACTGCTTATCTGTTTCTGGCACTAGACTGTAACTCCACCAGGGCAGAAATTTTTGTGGGTTTTTCACTGATATGTTCATGGCACTAAAACCATGCCTGTCACTTACTTAATATGCACTTGATAAATGTTTGTTTACTAAATGAAAGGTTTATCTTTCCATTTTGCTTTTTCAAAATGTATTTTTTTATTTTACGTATTAAAGTAGTATAAGCTCATTTGGGCAGAAAAGACAACGTTTCTTAAAAGTATATAAAGAAAAAGAGATTATCTGGTACCCAGCTCCCAATGGACAGCACAGCTATCATTTTGGTGTATAATTTTCTGGAATATTTTTATTTCTCATATACACAAACATATCAAATACATGTTTTACATGTATTTTGAAGTTAGGTTACATTTATTTTATATCATTTTATTCTATATTAAGAATACAATATTATTCACACTCACATATGCCTGAATTTTTAATGAATGTTTTATACAAAGAAAATCTTTTAGAAAGTCAATATATTACCTTATATACCAACTATGTAAACTATACAGAGCCAAAAGGCAAAATGTAATGGTAAAGTAAGGGACATGATTAAGGTCTGAAATTATACATCTTTCCTTGATTAGATTGGATAAATTATGTTATTATATAGATAAGACATTTGTGAAATGTACAAAACTTTTAAAGTTTCAGTAAAGCTGTTTTCTTCTATTTCATCAGTTTGCAGGAAACTTCTTTGGGACCTCTCAGTCCTTTTTTAAAAGAATTTAATTTTCATCTTTTTTTCTACCGACTAAGGAAAGGGGATAAATGATTGAACCTTTCCAAACTCTGATTTGTTTTCTTTCCAAGTTCTCTTCAGTACTTATTCTTCTTTACAGGAGAAGAAATCATTTTAGTGCTTCATCAAGCAAAAACTCAATCAGAACCACAGTAGTGGGCCACGGTGGCTCAGCAGGTAAGAATCCTTGCCTGCCATGCCTGAGGACCTAGGTTCGATTCCCGGTGCCTGCCCATGTAAAAAAATTAAAAACAAAAAACAAAAAAAAAACACAGTAGCAAGAATTTAAGAGATGTTTTGAAGATTTTCTGGGTCATGGAGACAGAAAAGTTTCCAACCAAATAATTTCAGAAGGGACAACCTTACTATTAAAATGGTTTTGTTCATTAAATTATGTTTGTTGGTATTAATCTACACCTAAGGTAATAAAATAAAAACCATTTAAATGGATGCATTTAGCTTTTACAAGAAACTCACATAAAAACAAGGAATACTTAACTATATTTCTTAATATTATAGCAATTCAATAGAAAAAAAAATGAGACTTCCTGAAGAATGATATCTAAAACATATCCAACAGACATAACAAATGAGTTCAAAACCAGTATGCATGCAGTATTAATTTTAAAAGTACACACATAGAATGACACCGGCTAGGTGTCAGGGTAAGAAACTCCAAATGCATGCCCCTCTACAGAAACACTGAAAAGCAAGCAGGAACCGTCAGAAACAACCTTCTCAGAACTCTGGAAAATAGTCAAAGGTAAATAGCAACCAAGTGAATGCTGACTCAAGAAGAGTAATTAAAAATTGTAGGAAAACTGCACAGTACTTTTACTTGCCCTGGCCACGCTCCTTCCTCCAGCTCAGATACATCTGAGGGACAGTGGTCTATGTTCCAATGTGAGTGCCTGGTATCTGATCACTGAGGGAACAGAAAGCATACCTAATATGAAAATTCAGTGTGTGTGCATGTCTCTTTCAATCCAACTGGTGACTACCTGAAAGACTGGCTTGTCTTTTTTGCTTAATGTAGAACTCACTCAGCGGAGAAACAGTGGAGAAGAGTGACAGAACTGAGAGAAATGCAATCACCGGGCATAAAGACTGTGAATGAGACATACAATACAGCACCTGGGGCCTTGGAGGAAGAGTTTTGGAGAGACCTTTTTTGTACATAGTGCATACTTGGGAATTGAAAATACTGTGCATGTCCAGGACAAGATGTGTGCTCAGAAAGGACCCTAAATGTATATCCTGGGCTTACTGCTTACCTATAAACTCAGCACAAACTGCACTAAGCTTAGAAGAAGAGCTTCAACACAGAGCTAATTTATATCCCAATCTCAACTATTAAAAAAAGAAAATACACAGAAATTACTTTAATAAAACCTGAGTTAAAAAAAGAAAAAGAAAATACAGCAAACACTGGGAGAGGAAGTGACTCTCATTTTAATAGTCAACACATCAAAATATCCAATTGTCCAGGCTTCAACAAAAATTACAAGAAATACAGAGAACTAGGAAGAGAGGATCCACTAAAGGAAACAAAATAAAGTAACAAAAACTATCCCTGAAGCATAGATATTGGACTTACTAATCAGAGATATCAAGTCAATGTTCTTAAATAAGTTCAAGAGTTAAGGACAAATAACTAAAAGAAATCAGGAAAACAATATACAAACAAAAGGAGGAACTCAATAAAAAGATAGAAAATTTTAAAAGGAGCCAAACAAATTCTGGAGCTTAAAAGTACAATAAATATAAGTTGAAAAGAGGAGTTCAATGGGAGATTTGGACAGGTAGGATAATAAATCAGCACACTTGAGGATAGGATAATTGAAATTATTCAGTCTGAGGAGTTGAAAGAAAAAAGAATGAACAAAGGTGAACTGAGTCAAAGGGGCCTGTGGGACACTATGAAACAAAGAATATATGCTGCATATGATATATGCATAAAGGGGCTTTCAGAAGGAGAAGTGAAAGTAAAAGGGACATAAAGAATAAGGAAACAATGACTGAAATTTGACAACAGGCAAGAATAGATACATCCAAGAGACTCAATGAATTCTAAGTAAGATATACTGAAAGAGAATCATACCAAGACACATTGTAGCCAAACTGTTGAAGGCCACAAAGAGAGAATCCTAAAGCAGAGAGAGAAATGACTTGTCAGATACAAAAGAGTCTCAATAAGGTTAAGTGCTGACTTCTCATTATAAACCATGGAGGCCAGAAACAGTGAGATGATATATTTAACGTACTGAAAGAAAGAAACAACTGTAAATGGAGTATTCTATATCAAGCAAAACAGTGCCTCAAAAATTAGGGTGAAATCAAGACATTCCCAGATAAACAAAGCTCGGGGAGTGGAACACCACCAGGTTAGCACTACAAGAAATGCTAAAAGAAAGGAAAAGACACTAGGCAATAACTTAAAGCCATGTCAAGAAATGAAGATCCACAATAAATGTAACTACATGGATAAACACATTGTCAACATTGTTGTATTCTTCATTTGTAACTCTACTTTTTTTCTGACATGATCTAAAACACAAATGCATAAAAATCATAAATCTATGTTATTGGGTTCAAGCACAAACATGAATTGGGCAAACAAAGTATAGAGAAAAACATGAAGAAGGTTGGGTGAAGGTGTAGAGAAACAGAGCTTCTGCATACTTTTGAAGTTAAATTGGTAAAATTCAAACAGCATTGTTACAGATTTAAGACGTTAAATATAAACCTTATAGTAACCACAGAGGAAATAACTTAAAAATTTACAGAAAAGGAAATGAGGAAGGAATCAAAACATAAGAGAAGATAGCAGTGGAGAAAACGAGGGACAAAAAGATAAGACTTACAAAAACAAGTGGCAAATTAGCTGAAGTAAATCCTGCATTACCCGTAAAACTCAGAATGTAAATGGATTAAACTCTGTATTCAAAAGCCAGAGATTAGTAGAATGGATTAAAAAGGATGATCCAACTAATTGTTGCTCACAAAAGCTCACCTTAGCTCCTAAGATACAAATCCACTGAAAGTAAAGGGTAAAAATATTCCATGCAACCAGTAACCAAAAGAGAGTAGACATGGCTACACTAACATCAGACAAAACTGACTTTAAGTCAAATACTCTTACAAGAGACAAAGAACATATATTGATGAAAGGATCCATCAATCAGGAAGATCCAGCAATTATATACCTATATGCTTCTAACAAGTGAGTGAGGTGACTTAAGGTTAAACACAGGTGGGCCGAAAGACAGAGCCATAGACCTGCCAAGAGCCTGGACCACAGCAGCTGCAAGACTGCTGGAGGAGACTCCAACCACTGTGTCACGGACCACGCGTGCTGGTTGGAAGCTGTTATGAACCTCAGAAAAGGACATGTTCTTTCAATCCATTCCTGTGGGTGCAGACCTGCTTTGGGTGGGACTTTAGGTTAGGTTATTTCAATTGAGTTGCTACCCACCCCGTTCGAGGTGGGTCTTAATCCTTTGCTGGAGTCCTTTATGAGAGGATAAAAGGTGGTAAAAGCCAAGAGAGCTCAGAGAGAAATACCCACAGAAGTCTGGAGAGAAGGAAAAGCCCCAGATGAGCTAAGAAAGGACCCACAGAGGAAGCCACTAAAACCAAAGCTGAAGGATACAAAACCTGGGAGCAAAAGACCCACAGACACCGGCCATGTGCCTTGCTATTTGACAGAGGAACCCCAAACGCCAGCAGCTTTTCTTTAGAAAGGGTATCTTCTACTTGATGCCTTAATTTGGACATTTTTCATAGCCAGAGAACTATAAATTTTAAACTAATAAATCCCCATTGTTAAAAAGCCAATCCACCTGACTGAAAGAGGGAAGGGAGAAATGAGACAAAATAAAGTGTCAGTGGCTGAGAAATTTCGAACAGAGTCAAGAGGTTATCCTGGAGGTTATTCTTACACATTTTATAGATATCCCTTTTTTAGTTTAAGGCATATTAGAGAGGCTAGAGGGAAGTGCCTGAAACCATAGAGGTGTATTCCAGTAGTCATGTTTCTTGAAGATGAACATATAATGATATGCTTTTGCAATGTGACTATGTGATTGTGAAAGAACAAAAAAACGTAAAATTGTAGAACTATAACCCATGTCAAACTCAGAAATATGTTCTACAACTAATTGTGGTGCTGTGCTTCGAAATTTATAACTTTTTTGTATACATGTTATTTTTCACAAAAAGGTCGACTGTGATGATAACAAAAATATTTAAGCCCTCTAGCTTCATATATTCTGGAGCAGCTAGAGGGAAAAATATGAGAGGAGTGTACGGTAGCCCACGACAAACTCTGGGATCTGTCCTGTAACTATCTGTTGAAGAGTGCTTTGAAAACTAATGCTTTTTAAATTTCTTTGTTTGTATATGTTACACAATAAAAAAAGTTAAAAAAAAAAAAAAAAAAAAGGAAATCCAATCCATTTCTGATATATTGCATTCCAGCAGCTTTAGCAAAGCAAAACAACATGCTTCCTGGTCTTAAACCTGCCCGTAGCTTGAAGGGTACTCCATCCACAGGAAGCACAAGAGCTCCCTGCAACCTACTGCGCTGCTGTTCTGCCGTCCTTAGGTGGCTGCTGTCTCCACTGCTGATGCTCCTCAACCCCTGATCCCTGGCATAAGGTGGCTAGGGAACCATTCTACCAAAAAAAGTTTTAAAGAGGGCCTGAGCATATTGTGCCAGTACCCCCTACAGCACAAGAGGAAGTTTCTATGTTGCTTTAAGAAATGAAAGACTCTCATGCAATTTGCACGGGTCCCACTCAGGGCTGTTGCTTACCAGCACATCAAAGTTCTGGTGTTGCACTGCACAGCTTGGGGTGATGCCTGATGATCCATTACTATCAGGCCAGTGAAAATGGACCCCAAACCCCAAGAGGTCGATTGGGACACCCTAGAGAGGGGAACAGCTGCCTAAGCATTCATCTGACAGAACCACACATCTTACCCAGAGGGAACCACAAATTTTGCCCATCACTATGCAGGTCAAGCAGAAGTCCAAACGGGAGCCAAAACCGGAAATTAAAACTTAAGATTTTACTTAATTGGACATTCAAACCATACTGAAAAATTTTGTTCAAGGGGACAAGGACAAAGAGGCAGATAAGTCACTCAGAGTCTTTAACATGGGGCTCAAGTTGTCACTCCCATCCCCCCAAAACGGGGTAAGTGGCTGGTATCACTAGAGCCAAGCTCCTCCTCTATTGACTTAAAAATATATACAAAAAAAGATACACTGTTGAGCAAACAATTAAGGGGACCTGGTTGCAACTTTAAAAAGATTGAGGTAAGGCAATGGGTTCATCTCTTTGAACATCCAAACAAAAGACTCTCAGAGTTCCTTTCATGCCCTGGGGAGATCCCCTCTGATACTAAGTCATGCAAAACTTTCTTACAGAGCCACCTTCCCCCAGAATTACATGGGAGCCTTTTTCAATCTTATTAACACAGCTTGTATCATCAGCAAGACTATGACAGGGTGGAGTTATTGGCAAGATGTGGTAGGACTCACAACAGAGTCACAGATCCCGGCTTATAAGGTCCAGTAGGCAACCCTATAGGGGGTCACATGCCCCTTCCCCAGAGGCCCCACCTCCTCCTCCTGAATACCAAAGGCCCAGTGCTCTACCCCCCTAGGCATTGTGATCACTTGAACAATTCTTACTAGACAGGAACCTCTAGTGGTGGCATCTTTTGACACCCTAAATGTGGATGCTTTAACACATTGCCTGGAATAAGATCAAATCTTTTGACTCTGTTGGTGGGCTGGATCAAATGGGTCCCCTTTAAGCGCCCTTGCCAATCACACTATGATCTGAAACAAAGTACTGTGGGCCTTCAGCCTATGCTCCAGAATTTCCTCAAAGAGGGAGGGATTACACCTGCCATTTCCCCATAAAATAGTCCTGTTCAGCCAGGCCTCCAAGTCTCCACCAAGGAAGAGCAGTTAACTACCAATATATCAACCTTAATGCACAAGTCCTGCCCATCAAAGCCCCTAATCCTGACATCATTTAATTAATAAAAGCTGCACGCAGGAGCATGGGCAATTGCTTTACTGTGACTGATTTGGGCAACATGTTTTACTCAGTGCCCTCCCCTAAAAAGAAATTCCTAACCACTGCCACCAAGACCTTAACAAATACTGGCAATTAAGGGGTGACGAAAAGAGGCTCTCCATGAGGACTTGGCTACACTCACACATCATTTATAAAAATGAGGCCAGGCAATAGCACCCTATAAAATACAGGGGCCATCAAACTCTGTCAAATTCCTGAGCATCACCTGGTTCTCTAAGGGCAACCAGGTTCCCACCGCCATCAAACACAAACCCACTTCAGACACAGACACACACAACACCAGGCCATTTATATACTGGAGGCAATCCATGTCACAGCTCAGACTCTCACTACAGCCCACATACAAAATCACATGAGTATCTGTCACCTTCCACTGGGAGAACCCCAACTATGTGCCTTAGAATGGCCCATTAGTCATTCTTCATGCCATGCCTGTTGTCCCACTGGGGATGGACTTTAAATTAGATGTCTTGGTTACCTCTAACATGACTCTTAAAGTCCTTGGAGCAAGCGTGGCAAATCCTGGCTGCTTCTGAAATGGCCATGCTTACAGGGCCACCCAGTTAGCTTGTGCACACAGATTCCCAAAATGCCACGGGTGACAGAATGGAAATGGTACCTATAGGACGGGGCTAAACCTGACAAACAGGGCCTTTTCAAATTACAGGAGGATGTGGCTTTCCCCAAGCTCAGCTCCTTGCCCATTATCTTGAGATGCTGTGATGTGCCTCTGTTGCCCTCTCCTCTAGTCAAGTGGGAAGACCCTCAGGACCAACTGTTGAACATGGGAAGGGAGTTGGTATGTCTAAGTGATGGCAATGCCACTGTATAGAGCTCAGCCTCCTGGAGGTTCACGGCACATCACCTGGCTCAAACATCCTGTTTAGCCAAGATGGGGTCTGAGGGTTTGGGGGTCACATGGTTGGCAGGCTGGAAGTGGTGCTCTGAGCCACCAGCTGCCCAAACGCCAAATCTTCACTGATTCTTGGGTGGTGATCAAAGGGCCAGCATGGGGTCAAGCCAATAGAAACCATTTTTCTCATACAAGAAAGGGCATTGTTGGGGGCTCAACATTTGGGAACAGCTTGCAGGCTCACACATTTCCACACACATTTGGCTCACCACACTGCAGTCACTGTTCAATGACCGTGGTGGTTGGAAGCTGTGTGTACCCCAGAAAAAAGATTCTTTAATCTATTCCTGTGGGTATGAACCCATTGTAAGTAGGACCTTTTGATGAAGTTACTTCAGTTAAGGTGTGGTCCAGCCCAATCAGCATAGGTCATAATTCTATTAATGAAATCCTTTATAAGTGGAATGAAATGTAAACAGAGAGAGAAAGCCACAGAGGGAGTAGCCAGAAGCTGAGACAATGGAGGAGAGGAGAGAGGCCAGAAGATTCCACCGTTTGCCTCCCTATCTAACAAACTAAAGACCAAGACTCTCCAGCAGCCAGCTCCAAAATGCCATAGTCTTCAGGAAGAAAGCCACAGTTTAATGACAGCTTGATTGCACTTTCTCCCAGCCTCAAACCATGAGCAAATAATTGTTAACCCAACTCATATCATGGCATTTGCTTGAGCAGTCTATCTAAAACAATGGCACAAACAATAACTCTTTAAAATTCATTCTTACACAGTATACTCGATACCCAACAGGTCCCTCAGACACCATCCACTCAGTTCCCCCAAGCTTCCCCTACCAACTGGCCATCTGGGTCCAAAGTACCTCAGGCCTCAGGGGCTCTCTGCCCTGTGGAGTGGGCACATACAAAGGAATTTGCCTCTAGTCCATCACTAGCCAAAAGAATGACTTGTGTTTGAAAACCAAACATTGGAATCCTATAGATGAGGTCATATTCCATGGGTGGGGTTAAACCCTTCCCCTGTTGCCATGGTAATGATTTAGGACTACTTCTCACCCCTGCCAGAGCCAGTAGGAAGTAAAGATTATCACTCCCAAACCAAGCAGTGAAACTGTGTAGGTCACCTTTAGAGGTAAAGAAAAGCTACATCTAGTAGATGCCAATCACATCAAAAAGTGACCACCTTTTACCCTGCCATGAGTGCCCACAACACAAGGCACAACATTCAGGCTAGCAAACATGGCAGAGAGTCATGTGAGGAAAACAATATGCAGAATTTTGAATATAAATAACTTTTTTGTGCTCTTTATACTTCTGTATATATAATATACATATACAGCATATACTATATATTTGTGAGTACCCACACATTAATATGCCTTAAAATTCTTTGACAGAATAAAATGGAAGCAAACTCCTGTTGCTGATGATATAATCTTATCTATAATTTAATTAATCTCTATTATTTTTATGTGTATTGGTTGTAGCTTCCGATTTAGCTTCCATGGCACAACAATTAGCAGAATGCTTTAAACATATTAAAAGACCAATATGAACTTTGGGTCAATGATTCCAAGATCCTTTTGCTTAATTTTAGACTTTTTTTTTTTTTGCTCTTGCAATTCATACTTTTAGGTTTTTTGTTAAAGTATGAAAATCAGTTTGCATTTAATGGAAAGACATTTATCTGATAACAAAGGAAAGGAGTCCCCAAAGAAAGCAGCAAAGGAAACCCACTCTCAGATTCCCTTTTGGTAAGTGACAGTTGACTGCGCTGTATTTACTTCTGTAGAGTAAGAACAATAAATATGCATTTTACTTTAAAATTGTGACTTTCCCCTGGAAAGCTATAATTAAGATCTGGTGACCTTCATCAAGCTGTCCCAGCTCTGCACACATCTCGGCCTGAATATCCCTCTAGTCAGTAACTGCTAAATGATCAGGCAGTCTTCATCCATCTGCTGTGACAATGACCTGCTTCGAATTTTTTTATAAGCTTTGGGTATTTTCTTTTTATAGCCTTGCCAACATAATCATATTACATCCTGACACCAGGCAGTGTAAATTAATTCCTCTTCTTTTTTATGCACCATGCCACAGAGAAGAGCCAGATTTTTCACTTTAACATCTCATTAAATTGTGGAATGGAGAGGATGAAAAATGAGGCCTATTGGGAAATCTTTATCTCACCTGTGCCAGCCTGGAGGCTGATAGAGCAGATTTGATGTGAATTAGCTCCTTCCTGAGATTAAAAAAAAAAATCTTTACTGGGGGAGAGAGAGTATGGGGGTGAGAAGGGGGCAAGAATAGGTAGTGAATTTACCTAACAGTAACTTTATTTATTTTTTTTTCCTAACAGTAATCTTATTCCAGATAAACTAGGACAGTGTTTCCCACATTTGCCTGATCAAAAGGTAAGGAAGTCTGTTAACAATACAGATTCCCAGTGCATCTCAGAGCTTCCAATTCAGCATGTCTGACACCATATGTTTCACAAGCCCCCTGGGTGATTTTTGTGGTCATACAAATTTTGGAATAACCGAGTAACCTTGGAAATAACTTTGGGGTAAAGTTCAATGAGATTGTTCTCCATCTTACTCCAATAATGAACTGAAAAAAAAAGCCCCACAAATTATGTTGTCTCATGTATCACCCAAATGAATGGACTATTTGCTGCTTGATTTATTAACGTATAGTAATGCAGAGAGACCCCCTAATGATATATAGACACAGCCACTTTCAAACCTTATTAAAAATATCCTTGTAGTAAAACACAAAATTAAATCACAAGATTAGTTTTGTCTGCCCTGTCAGGACATATGCTGCAACCTGGCTTGATCAGTCATGCCCTGGGCTCTTTGATCTTTCCCTCTGTTATGGGGTGAACTGTGTCCCCCCAAAAGATATGTCCTAACCTTGGTCCCACGAATGTGACCTTATTTTGAAACAGAGTCTTTGAAGAAGTGACTGGTTAAAATGAGGTCAAACTGGATTGGCCTTCGAAGGAAAGGCAATGTGGGCACAGAGACAAACAGAAACAGGGGAGAAGGCCATGGGGAGATGGAAGGCAGAGTTGGACTGAGGCATCTATAAGCCAAAGAGTGCCAAGAATTGTTGACAAAAACCAGAAGGTAGAAGAGGCGAGACTGGACAGTCCCCTACAAGTTGTTTTCTTTTTTAAAATTTTTAAAAAATTTTTTATTAATTTTAAAAAAACAAGAAACACAAACATTGTGAATATATGCTCATTCTGTTCTACATGTATCATCATCCCTACAGAGGGAGCACGGCATGCTGACACCTTGATTTCAGACTTCTAGTCCCCAGACGTGCGTGACAATGAAGTTCTGTGGTTTTAAGCCACTTGGTTTGTAGTACTTTGTTATAGCAGTCCTGGGAAACTAAGACACCCTCTGAACACCAACCCTGAAGTTCACTGATAAATCCCTTTAATATGTTGTTCAGTGAATGTTCTAGGTGGGAGGCAAGAACACATAAAATTCTTAATGTGGGCAGCGGACAGGAGGTGTCCAAGGAGCACTTTCTGAATGACCATTATGACCCTCTGATTCAGTGCAGTCCACCCCACACGCACATCCCATCAGTGTGGACTGGACGCTTCCACTGCAGGGCTCGATGGAAGCACTTCCTGGCCACACTGCACCCCAGGCTACCCTGCACCCCAGGCCACACTGCACCACAGGCGACACTGCACTCAGGACATACTGCATCCCAGGCCACCCTGCACCCCAGGCCACACTGCAACCCAGGTCACTCTGCACCCCAGGCCACACTGCACCCGAGGACACCCTGAACCCCAGGCCAGCAGCATGCCTGAACCAAGAAGGGCCTCTCAAGTCACACTGCCACTCTGCTCTGTTCATCTCACAACAGACTTCTCATCCGTACCCTCTCACATTTGATTAAGGATGCTGAAGAATTACAGTATAGAGAAATTCTCCCAAATTCAACATAATTAAAATCATTGAAGAGAATAAGAAAAAATTCAATGGGTTTGTAATAATCTGAAGACTACTGCAATGATGGACAATTCTCAAATATCTTCACAAACAGGGGTGGGTAGAGAGGAGCTACTTAAAAACAACAGAAACGAATAAGTGCTGAGATAGACTTGGAAGGCAGTGAGGTAAGGGAGGCATCACGTGATCACTGTACAACACGTTTTATTTTTTTAGAAAATTCTAAAACTGTATCGAAAGACATTTAAAAGGCCTAAATAAATGGAAAGCTATACCATGATCACAGATTGTGAGACTCAGTATTACAAAGATGACTTGGCCTCCCAAAAATCAATCTATAAATCCAATCAAAATTTCAATAGAGTTTTCAGGTAGAGCTTTGTTTCAGGTAGAGCTTGTCAATCTAATTCTAGAAGTGTCATGAAAGAGCACATGAATAAGGAGAGTCAACATACTCCCGAGAAAGAAAACTTTAGTGTGAGTTGGGGGTGGAGGTTGGGTTTGTCCTCTGAGATATAAGGACCTTGTCCTAACACTGTAGTAATCAGAAGCATTTAATACTAAAAGGTTAGTAGAATTGATCGGTGTATCAGAACAGGGTCCCACATCAGACCCACCTCACACAGAAACCTGGGTTAGGAAAGAGCCAGCCTTACAGATCAGCAGGGAAAGGACGAACTTTCCAGTAAATGGTCCTGAGACAAACTACTTTCCATATGGAAAGAGTATTAATCAGGATTTCTGCCTCACACCTTTCACAAAATTCAGTTGAGGGCAGACTAAGGGCAAATGTGAAAAGCAAAACTATAAACCATTTACAAGGCAGTACTGGAGATGATCTCAATGACATCCAGCAGGAAATTGTTCCAGCCTCCCTCTCCAAGCCAACTTGCATCTGGCTTTCGAAAGGTACTTTTCAAAAGCAGTCATGTTTCTTCCAGCAGGGTGTAAACAACAACCAATGAAATGTTACAATTTTCAAACTCCCCTTTCAAAAGTCACTGTAAAATGTAACAGAGTCTTCTTTTGCTGCTTTCCACAGGAGAACTTTTCAACTTGCGTGGACATTTCACATGACGCGTGTAGTTTAAGAACTATTCCTAGGCCAACTCTGATATGGAGGAAATGAACTGAAAAGCAGGAACGTCAATGGGGCAAACCACAAGCTAAAAACAGGAATCTTGGTTCTTTTGAATGACACAATCTTGATGTCATCACCAGGGTCTGTACCGCCTGAGTGCTGTCATGTAACATAGCTGCTTTCAGGTGTGCCAGGGCCACCTCAACACACTCGTCTCAAGTCTACACTGATCGCATCAGGGAAGAAGAAGAGCACACGAAGTTCTGCTTCCCCCATGATAAGGCTTCCATGCCACAGTGTCAGAGAATTCCTCCCGAGAGTCAAGAACAATCTTCAAAACCCAAGACAGAAAATCCTGTTTTCGCCCATTTCAGTCTGTCTTCCGA
This sequence comes from Tamandua tetradactyla, assembly GCF_023851605.1. Lineage (NCBI taxonomy): Eukaryota > Metazoa > Chordata > Mammalia > Pilosa > Myrmecophagidae > Tamandua > Tamandua tetradactyla. The sequence goes on along the minus strand of NC_135331.1, from coordinate 183,859,546 downwards.
GATACATTACATTAACGGTATTTAACCTTTTTACCAACAACACTGAAGCATTATGCTAACAACATAACAAAAAGATAAACCAAATTTCTAAAAATTTTTATAAAACTTGACTAAAAAACACACAGTATTTCAAACAGTGGAGTCACTAGAAGGTATCCAAAATGCACACTTCACTGGGCATCCTCAGCGCCTTCCACTTCCTGTGCCCGGGCCGTGGAGGCATCGCTGCTCTCCCCCAGGGTTGTTCCCATCTTTGCCAGCATCTGCTTTCCGCTTTCTCCCTCTGGGCAGCTTCCCTCCCTTCTTTGCTGGGGCCTTTTTAGGCCTGGGCTCTCGCTGTGGAGGAGCAGGGTTAGAATACAGCTGTGCTGACCTCTTCTGCGGCTCATCCTTTCCCTTTACTTTGTCACCTTTAGCATCTCCTTTTGCCTTTCTCTTAGGCATGGTGGCAACAGTGCTTACAGGTGACTCTGCTAAGTCCAAGGGGTGCTTCTATCTCTCTCAGCCTTTAAGGGGTTGACCAGAAGACCAGGCAGCTGATTCTCCAGATACCTGTGTCTCATGGTCAGCCCAGGGGGCTCCCAGCTGCGGGCCTGGTTGTGCGGTGCCCTCAGCCTGGGCAGGGGCCAGCAAGGAACATTTTAAAGCCCCCTCTCACTTCCACACGCAGGTGGCCTCTGGTCATGTGTGACTGTCATAGAAGTGGTTCAACAGCTTTATTACCAGCTCCAGTTGTTCCACTGTGTGATGACATCCACGTGGTAAGGGCAGGGGTGGGGGGGTGGGGGGGACATGGCAGCACAGCAGATCAGCCTGAGACATAATGCTGTCGCCACAAAACTTTCAATACAATTAATAACTCCATATAATAAATGTCTTTCCCTAGTCCTGTCATGGTAATGTTCTCTCAGTAACTAAAGTATCTCCCAACTTTCTTCTTGCATTGTCAGTAGGAGAACATAGATTTTTCTATTTTATTGAGATACAGTCACACATCACACAAACCATCCAAAGTTTACAATCACTGGCTCACAGTATCATCATATAGTTGTGCATATGTTCCCATGATCAATTTTAGAACATTTTCATTACCCCAGGACAGAAATAAGAATAAAAAATAAAACTCAAATCCTCCCATATCCCTGACACACCCCCACTATTGTTGATCCACAGTGTTGTGTAGTAAATCTGTTATTGTTGAAATATTAAAAAATTGAAAGAATATTAAAGAATTGAAATAATATTAAAATATTACTGTTAACTATAATCTATAGCATGCAATAGCTATGCTTTTTCCCATTTACCCCTGTTACTTTTTTTTTTACATTCAGAGTAGTTCATGTAAGAACTTATTTACATACATGAGTTTAAACAGCCTCTTTCAATCAAATTCACCTATAATACATCACTAACACTTATAATCCCAATAACAAGTTACCACCACCTCTATCCATTTCCAAACATTTAAGTTCAACCTTGTTGACAATTCTGCAGATATTAGGTAACGCTTCCCCCTTCTTAAGCTGCTGTCAATCTCTGGGTACCCTACACTCTACATTTTAAGTCTCTGCATTTACAGAGAACATACATTATCATAGCTTTGTTTTTCGCAATTAAGTAGCTGTAAGCTGTCATCTCTTTCACTCTTCTCACCTCAACCACCACCCTGTTTACAACAAGCCATCCAAACTTCCTAACCAATCATGAAAAATAGCCAGGAACTAAGGTGGAAAGTAATGATTAAAGCATAGTCCAATCCACGGCTCAGCAATTAAGAGATAATTTATTTCACTTTGAGACTGAAATAGACTAGGCGTATCCATGTGCCATAACTCCAAAACTTGAAATTTTCAGAACTGGATAGATAAATTTTACTCACAATATATCTTACTTGCACTCAAAAGTATGCTAAAGGAAATCCTTAATCAGCACACCTGGGCCTGCTCCTGTCCATGGGGAGAAGAGTGCGCGGGTGTCAGGAGGCGATGGTTCCTGGGGCTTTCAGTCGCAAAGTAAATGCCCAGCGAGTTGCCCCGCCGAGAGCACTGAGGTTTCAGGAAACCTGGATGCCCGCTGCACCCCGACAGGAATCATACATCACAGGTTGCAGAGAAGAGTGTTCTGGCATTTTCAGAAGCCCCAATGCAAATGCTCACAGGTCTCTTGCCCTCCTTGCACGCGCGGCTTTCCCTAGCAAATCCACTTGTCAATCACGGGGAGAAAGCTCAGCAGAGGTTTCTACCTCCACTTAACTTGCATGGTCTTTTGATGTGACAGTTCTGTTAACTGCCAAGAATTAAAATTCAAAACCTGTTTCCCAGTAAGTTCTCAACAGGAAGGCTCTGCGTAGGCCAAAACGGCCTGTTTCTTTATCTAAGATAAGCTAACCCAGTCACAGCAGGATACTTTAATTGAATATTTCACTTTTCATAGGTATTTGTTCAACTCAGGCCGAGCAGTTTGGGCATGAGGCCACTGTGCTTATACACGATATAAACTCCTTTGAGCCTAAGATTCTTTTCTTTGTTTTAATCCTTTCTATAACTTGATTCCAGATTCGTCTTGAAAACATAAGTTGGATCATTCTTATCTCTATTTTTCATGTACAAAGTAGTAACCACAGCTCTAAGTAGAGATAATGTTTAGTCTTTTAAATTGCAGCTCTTTTGTATTACTTGCACTTTCGGCACAATCTCCCCCTTTAATTTACCTTGGGGGTAACTCTATTTCTGTATTAATAAATTAAATATACCAATGGAAACTTAAGATCCAGCTCCTAATCCTATCATCATCTATGACTGGGGGCAAGTGACTCACTTTTCATAACACATTTTTAATGACTTGTGGAGTTCAGCAGCTGTGCGAAGATTAATGAGCTCAATATATTTTCTGAATTAAAAAAATACAGTACTTGGATTTTCTAAGTTTCAACAGGCTAATTTAAATGTTTGAAATGTAACACTTTGCACAAGAAACCAAAGCATACTCAAGTCCACTATCTTTTTCCTATTTTATAATTTCATGGAATTGTTTGCTGTAAAGTCAAACGAATAAATGCTGATTAAAAAATCCAAAAAGTGAAACAAAACAAAATCAACAATCCATGAGTAATTTGTGGATATCTGAGAATTTAAACCCAGAAGAACTTCAGTCATCAGTTAATTCAAAAACAAAAACAAAAAAAGAGGTCACAATTTCAAAGATGAGGCAACAGAGTCCAGATTTGTTGGTGTGATTGGCAATTTCAGAATCAAGACTAGATATCAAGTCTCTGGACAGCTGGGCTAGTACTTATCCCAACAGAATGCTGGTTTCTAACTTATTTTCAAGGGCCAGTTATAAAAGTCAAATTATGGGCGGGACACGGTGGCTCAGCAGGCAGAGTTCTCGCCTGCCATGCCAGAGGCCCAGGTTCATTTCCCTGTGCCTGTCCATGCAAAAATAAATAAATAAATACAAATCAGATGATATGTGTGGATATTCATACAACAGTAGTTGCAGAGAAAAGGCCAGCACTGCTGGTATGTGCATGGAAGAGGGAGGGAGAGCTTCTATTCCTCTAAGAGGGCCTGGCCTTCCATGTGCTTAGGGAAAGATGCATGATTATAAAGTAAATTAGGGAGGGACATGTCCATGAATTTTGACCCTGAGTCTTGCTTAGAAGACAGTCTGTGTTTTTCTAAGACTTAAGAAAAACTCATCTGCCCCCTTTCCTTGATAAAACCCTCTTGCTTGAGAGTAAATGGTTGGGCATGAGAGAGGGTTAAATGAGAATCCCACCTTGGAATGATGAAGTTCAGAACAATAAAAGTTATGTATTGTTCCTATTCTAAAATTTCATTCACTGGGGTCTGAATTGCATAACTTCCAAGAACATAACAATCATAACATGCACTGATTTATTTACATGCAAGGAATGGAATTCTAGTTCTAGATTCCAGGGGGACATGATTTTAGCAAACTTGCCTGTAGAAGATACAGGCCATGGAACAAGGTGGAAGGCTGGACAACAAGATGAGAGCCAGCCAGCAGGGAAACTGTGCAGGGCACAGCCAATGGACTACAGTAACAATTCCACTGACTATCCATATGGTTTCCTGTTTCTGCACTGTAATTCTCTTAGGTTATTCTCCAGCTTCAGCATCATTTACTATGCACTACACCATCTGGGTGATGCTTCTGCTTTGGACATTAAAGGGAGGACCCTGTGGATAGTCCTAAAATTAGACCAGAGAATTAGGAAGTAAGCCAGAGAGATGCAGCAGCATCAAGCAACTGTTAGGAGAGCAGGAAGCGGTGGAAAGAGAGATAGGAGCAGCAGACCAGAAGCAGCAGCCGCACGGAGCCCTCAAGCGCTGGTTGCATTCACAGAATCTGAGAATTCTCACCAGAATGAAGTGTGGGAGGTGCAATATGTTGACTGCACAGCCTGCCAATGGGGGTTAAACCCATGCTTATTGAGTTCCAGCGGCAGGATGACCCCTCAAGTCAGACAAACATCTGGCTACAGACTGTAGATACTGTCCGCTGAGAAAATACACGGTGGGCAGAAATGTACACTGGCAAATAGTTTACAATAATTTTTCTTACTTTTTTAATAACAACATTCTATATACTTTTGAAAGTGGTAGCATATGTGGATATGCGATGATATTTACTTACACACAGTGACATGGTTTTATGGACCCCTGTGATAATTCTATGGAATCCTAGGATACACTGACAAACCTGAGCTGTACCATAGAACATGGCCCTGTGTCTCCTGCCACAACCACAGCCTTAGTGGCTAAAGCAGAGCCTTTCTCTACTCACCTTCAATTTCCCTCTTCTTCATTTAGAACTGAAGACTATTCTAGCTAAACAGTTTTCTTTCAGAATTCTTCTAATCCCTCAGTTGGATCTTAGAGATTGAAGAACAAATGATAATTATGGTTCTCAGTGTTCAGTGGACAATTCTAGGAGGCTTCAGCAACACATCTGGAGAACAGAATGCAGATTTCCTCATTGTTAGCTTCCATCCACAGTCCATTTAAGTTTTCAGCCCAAAGTCTTGGAGGCCGATTTTGTGAGCAAGAGCTGTCACCACTTGAGGGCCAAGAGCTGATACTTAAGTGGCAACTTCCCCTAGGGTTGTACACAAGCTTTATTTGATGGACTACACATAGTCACAGGGTGGAGAATTAGTCTTGAGGGGAAAAATAAAATCACTTCTGAAAATTCTAAACTATTTTCAGTGGGGCTGGAATGGAAAATCTTCATTTAAATAGCAAATGCAATAAAGATGTGACATTTAAAAACACATTATGACCCATTTCCATCATTCATTGGTACACTGAATGGTGGCATATTGTTCTTTTATGCTTGCCATTTCAAAATTTTAATTGCTTTAGTCTAATTGGTTTAATCTGAAAAATGTCAATGCAGTAATTACCTCTATGTTGTTTGAATCAGTTTCATTTATTGAGAGAGAGAAAACTGATTTCAGAAAGGGAAAAATAACTACATTATAAAACCCAGGGACAATCTTAAATGAGTGGGGGTTATTAAAACACAATATCCTATATGACTGAAGCTCAGTTTATTTTTCAGGAGCAAAAGAAAATTTTATTTTGTCTATTCTAAACAGCAGTTTACCAAAGAAATATACAAATTGTAAATTAGTAAACTAGAATCACTTGAATTAATTTATGAATTTATTAATTCACTTGGAAAATATATTCTGGATGCAAATTATGTGTCAGGCAAAAGAATTACATATCTGTTTTCATGGAATCTAATGGGTGAGAAATGCATTATAAAATAATCAAAACTATAGGAGCTCTCATGGAAACACACTAGTGTGGCAGTTTCTTACAAAGTTAAACATAGGCTTACCATATGACCCAGCAATCACACTCCTAGGTATTTACTTAAATGAGTTGAAAACTTACATTTGCACAGAAGCCTACACACCCACATTTATAGCAATTTTATAATTGCCAACATCTGGAAGCAACCAAGAAGCACATTAATGGTGAATTAATCCATTAGGTGAATGGATAAACACACTGGGATACATCCATGCAGTAGGATATTATTCAACGATTAAAACAAATGAGCTATCAAGTCACAAAAAGACATGGAGGAACTTTAAATACATATCGCTAAGTGAAAGCAGTCGGTCTGAAAAGGTTTCTCTTTGCCTGGTCAACAGTTACTCAAAATGTCAGCCTTGGCTCAGATACTACTTTGTCTGGGGAAGTCCTTATTCTCCAGATGACGGGATGCCTAGTCTACAGACAGCCTCTAACACATATTTCCTTCTTTGAAAGAACTGAACAAGTCAAGTAAACATAGAAGTCTGACTGTATTGTCCAAGGTCACACATGTGGGTGTGGGGAGGGTTGGAGGGAAGACCCAGGTCTCCTGCCACCTGCTCCAGGGTTCCTTTCTTCCACTGCTGACACCCGCCTTATTCATCTTAAATGCATTAACTCTCTTCATTAAGCCCTAGAAACCTCCTCCTCATGAGGGTTCAAATGTTACACATCAATACTGTGGGTTCTGATGCTTGCTCCTCACACAGACCACCTCCTCTCCAAATCCTTCCCTGACTCTCCTAGGAGGCGATGCCCCCGCACCGTTTTCCACACTTGGCCTTGTTCCCTCTGATACTGTGAACTGTTCTGAGGCTAGGAGCATGCTGGATCCACTTTCCAGCCCCGTACCCAGCAACGTTCTTGGGACTTGATCTAGGCTAGCTAAAGCCATGCACCCATGCCTACCTTCTTATCCACATACGGTAAACCTGGTTGGAAGCTTTATTAATAAAATGTTAGAGATATGGTGAGGCTGTAAAACGATGATTTGTAAGTACCAAAATTTGTGAGGCAACTTTTGAAAAAGACAAGTTTTCAAAGTCTTGCTCCACATCTGCCAAATAGATGGAGTCTTAGCAATATGTGCATATATTTTTACAAAGCTTCCTAGTGACTTTGATAATCTACTAGTTTGGGGATCATTTTTAAAGGACAAGTTAGTGTTTCTCAAAGGGAAGCCTGTGGACCACTTCCATGGGCATTATCTAATATCTGGTTATTACAATACCTGGAAGTGAGGCCCTAAATCTGTATTTTAACAATTCTCTCAGTAATTCTTATATATCAGCTTCGACCATAAAATAGCTTAAATATGTTGACAAGTGAAAAATTTGTATAGATAAAATCCTCAATGTCTACTAAACAATGTAATAGAGTGCCACATTGTGACTGTAGCATACGCTTATTTCATTATTTATATTAAATTGTTTCACTTAATCCCCACGACAACTGTGATACAAGCACTGTTATCCTCATTCTACAGACAAATTGAAGCATGAGAGTGTTTGGGTAACTTGCCCCAAATCATTAGACTAATAAATGGATGCACTGGAATTGAAAACAAAGGCTATGCAGCTAGGAAACAGCCTATACTGCTACAGAATACGCAAATAAGAGTTTGCTACACCTTTTAATTAAACAATTTCTGAGTTCTTATCTGATGAAGGAAGTTAGAAATAGACCTCAGATCCTGTTGGTTGGCTTTACCAGCTATAACACAAATGCTAATGTCATTATAATAATCTTAGATTGGCCAATATAAGTGCCTATAACTACTGGGCAACAATGTCTCAGGGATTTCCTGGAATCCATAAGTGATCTATGGTAGTCATCATTACTAGTCAACAGCTTTCAAACACAAATATTTACAACTGAAAAGACAAGGAGTCTGCTGGCCAAGGTCTCAGAGCTACTGAAAGGTCAAACCTGCCCTAGCTCTTAGTTCCCTGACTCTGCCTTACTGGTTGGCCTATCCACCACGTGCCCTCCACTCCGTGCTCTTAAACTCAACCTGCCCCAGATTTGCTTTAGTGCTAAAAAAGATTTCATTCAACTCCTTTTTTTCCCTCATTTATTCTTTCAAGGAATAAAACATAAAATGCAATCATTACAAATGTATTTTTAGGGCAAGGTCATCTCGGTTCCTCTAATGCTTGTGCAAGGGTATCCAATTGAGTAAAAGCTTGTCTTGAACTCTTGGAAAAGTGAAACAAAAAGGGCCTCCCAGATTCCCTAGTCCTGGGATCTGAGAGAGTTGGGTATAGCACAGGAACAGGCATTTCATAAGTATGATGAAACTGAATGGACCCCGGCTATTAGGAGACCTAGTTTAGATTGTTAAAAATTCACTAAAAGTGTTCTTGGAAAATACTTAACTTGGTCAGAGCCATATCATTTACAAATAGTGCAAAATTCCCCCTCTCCCGTGTTTACACACTACTCTTTTTCTCTTCTTTTTCATTGGTGTTAAAAATATGTGGACACACAGATCTGTTCACAAAAGGGAAAAAGGAATGACAATGACATCGAGAAGGAGAAACAGCAAAAAAAAAAAAAATTAAACAGTCACTAGAGTTGGTGAAAGATTTCTGGTTGAGGTTTTGCTTTGTCTGTTTAGTTTTGTGAGGGATGGCAAATTTGGGAATATATTTTGCTCTCATACCCATTTTGCATGACAACTCAAATAGGGTAGCTATACTCTGTCAAATATTTTACAGAAAGAATCCATTTCTCTTACAAAATTGGTGCCTAAATTCTTCAATAAAGAAAAGGATACTTACGTATCTCCTGATTAAGATCTGCTATTATTCTTAAGGCAGGTATAGGAAGAAGTGCTGATAAACCTTCTTTCCTGCAAATAAAAACAAAAACAACTATGAAGAACTGAAAAAGTTGACAATCTTTTAGGTAATGAAATTTTAATAATCTTGGCAGTGTGTGTGTGTTTGTGTTTGACTTAAAACTGGTAAAAAACATGAGTTAACCTGATTTTCTTGGGAAAAGAGAGCCTCCAGCACCACAAGAAAATTCTCTATTCAAAGTCAGAAGGGCTTCATTTTAAACAACAGGGGTTAATACCTAGGAATGGCCAACTACAAAATCCACTGGATGATTACCACATCAGTGCTAGCAGAGAGCAATGCCAGGCTGAAAAAATCATCCCCTAAAAAAGACCAACTATTACAGTCAACATTTGTAGGTGCAGAGAAATGACTGCAAGAAAATACTCAGCATGACTACACCTGTAGGAAGTTGGAGATACACGTTACATTTTTGGAATATGATTCAAGAACCATTTGCATCTTTCCTAAGTGTCTTGAGGCATTGTACCAATAGTCTCAAGCATCCACGTGAGGACAGTGTGGAAGGAATCCATCCATTTCTCTCCTAGAAATAAAAATAAACTATGACATATAATTCCCCTTCACAAGTAAGCACCTTGAGGATGTACCTGTATCTCAAGACTTAACACAGCACCTGACAAAAGAAAGGTGAAAAATAATATGAGTAGCCACTCACAGAACAAGACACCAAGCAAACTCCTCCCTTCACTGTCCCACTGCCCTATTTCAGCCTGTCACATACTCTTCCTGGACTGTCGCAACTACTGTGTGCCCATTCTTGCTTCCTGCAAGCCCATTCTTGACACAGATGTCAGATGGAATTATCTCAAAGTTAATATGGCCATGAGCATTCTATGACTAATCTTTCACAGCCTTTCCATTACCTAAAGGATCAAGTCCAAGGTCCGCCATATGGGACATGTGTCCTCCAGGGCCAGCCACAGTTTGCCTCTCCTTCATCTTACCCACACCCAACCTGTACCAACCCTGCAGCCTGCCAGTCAGGCCCAGCCAACAGTACCCCTATGCCTTGCTTGTATTACTCCACAGCTGAGCTTTTTGCTACAACTCCCTCCCTGTCTCCTGGCTAACATCCATTCATCTTTTCTGAGCCAACTCAGGTACCCCTTTCCTGGAAGCCTTCTCTGGCCCCTTGGGCTAGGTGGGTTCCTCCTCTGTGCTCTAAAACACCCCAGCCTATTTCTATCATTGCCCTTATCACGTGTTATAAATTTCAGATTAGTGTCTGCCTTCCCTTACACCAACACACAATTTTTTCAGGCCTTTGGAGGGCACTGACTGTGACTCATTCATCTTGGCTCCAGCACCGTGTTTCACACATGGTAAGAAAGATGCAATAGATATCCGCGGAATGTCCAGGTAGATGAGGCACTTTTCAGAATCAGAACTTCCTGGATGCACACTTTGTCACTTGGGAAGAAATTAAAAACTGGGCGTCTTTTAACCTCAATCTTATCCCCTGCTTCCCACGTGGATGTGCTGTTCTCCCTCACTCTGTATCTGGGACTGTTTCCCTCCAAATGAGTCCTATATGTGCAAACAGGAACTGGGAAGAGGAAGAGAAAAACAAATGAAGAAGTAGTAATACACTAAAATTTTATAATCCTCAAAGTGGCTGTAATGTAGTTCAAATAATGTGGCCCTTGAAATTAAGATTAAGAAAACATACTTTTGTTATCCTAATTTTTCATCCATTAGCTTACAGCTCTTGGTAAAGGCCTGGCACACTGCAAACAGGTATCCAGTTTAAAGGCTAAAACTAAACAAAATGAAATAATGTCCATTCCTCTTTAAAATGCACATTTTAAAAATTCCTATAATTTTTATACCCATTCCATAACTAAATTCGTTTTAATTTGATGAATTTCTACCTAGCTCTACTCATTACAATTGAACCAAAAAAAGAAATAGAAGAGTGAAATAGTTATTTTTTCCCTCCCCACTTCTTTGCAGCTTATGTTGCATCCAAATATACTGGACTTTGAAAGCAGTATTCCACAGATATTTTTAATTCTTCACATAAATAGAAGTACAGATTTGCAGGGAATATGCTAAACACAAATGTGCTAAAGTTTAAGAGAATAAGCCAAGTCATCCTTTAAGTTATTAATCACTGAACAGTTTACTAATGAAAATATGGTAATTCCTGAAAAGGTTTCAAGAACAGTGACATGCCCCTACTAAAAAAAAAAACAGAAAGTTTTTTGAGTACACACCCCTAATATAAATAATATATATAAATACATATAGTTATTTTTATAAATTGAGTATACTATACTAATATAGTCATATAATTCATAATTCATTTGCTATAAAATAGATTAAAATATATTAAAAATAAGATAAAAATAGATACAGCTGAATGTTCTTATATGTTCTTCCTGAACTTCAGTACAGGATACAGAATTTGTGAGACCTTGCTCCTATACAAAGTCTAATTCTCTTTCCATTATCTCTCCTGGAACTGGTGATATTTATGGTAGCTAAGTGTTCTAGTTTGCTAGCTGCTGGAATGCAATATACCAGAAATGGAATGGTTTTTAAACAGGGGAATTTAATAAGTTGCTAGTTTACAGCTCTAAGGCTGAGAAAATGTCTCAATTAAAGCGAGTCTATAGAAATGTCCAATCAAAGGCATCCAGGGAAAGATACCTTGGTTCAAGAAGGCCAACGAAGTTCAGGGCTTCTCTCTCAAGTGAGAGGGCACATGCCAAACATGGTCAGGGTTTCTCTCTCGGCTAGAAGGGCACATGGCAAACATGGTTTCATCTTCTGGCTTTCTCTCCAGCTCCCTAGGAGATGTTTTCCTTCTTCATCTCCAAAAGTCACAGGCTGGTGGACTCGCTGCTTTGTGGTGCTGCAGCGTTCTCTGCTCTCTCTGAATCTCCCCTTTCTCCAAAATGTTTTCTCTTTTATAAGATTCTAATAAACTAATCAAGACCCACTTGGAATGTTAACACCCACTTTTGATTGAGTCACATCTCCAGGGAGATGATCTAATTAAAGTTTCAAACATACAGTGTTGAATAGGGATTAGAAGAAATGCTGCCTTTACAAAACGGGATTAGGATTAAAACATGGCTTTCCTAGGGTGCATACATCTTTTCAAAACAGCACACTAAGGGATACCAAAGCAAATGAGGCAGCGGTCTTGGCACAGAGTGTCATCCGCCACAGGGGAGCAGATGAAAGCATGGGTGGACCAGCTCAAACCCATCACATCAGAAGCACACCTACACTCAGAATTCTGATGTAGCAGATATTATTGAAACCATCTAGTCCAATGGTTTTCAAACTACTTTTTAGGTGAGCAATATATTTTTTTCCAGAAAACAAGAACTCTTTACCAGATGGCCAAGATATCAAACGTATACAAGCAGAACTGCCCGGGGCAGGCTTCGTGGCCATAATGCTCTATGGATTCTGGCTCTTTACCTCACTCCTGTCTCTCCAGGGGCGCAGTCTGAAAACCAGTCATCACTCATGTCATTTTAGGGATGAAGCTACCAGGAGATGGAGATGGAAACGGAACACAACAGCTGCTTCAAGACAGATTGTGATAAAGCAGCTAATGTTACTAATCCTGGGCACTAGTCCATCTCCCCTTCCATGCTCTTCCCCCATTTTCATGGAATGGCTTTCCTTGGTACCCCTCTCTGATCTTGGTTGTAAGGATAAAAATTTAGACTATGAATTGATAGACTTAGGGGTTTGTTAAAATAATGAATGCTTATTTTTTTTTCCAGATATATACTTTCTAATTTCCAAGTTAGATGGTCAAATAGCCAGTCATCTCTAAAAGTAAATACTTTGCATAAAGTAACAAGGTCTTGTGCAGTAAGGTGAGATGCAAATTTGGGTAGGGAGGGAAGCAACACATTAGGAATCAAAATAAATATTTTAATGCACTACTTTAAAAATATCAAAAGTATGCAAAAACATTCTTAATGAATAAAATATCAAAATTTTAAGGACAGCATTCAATACTGCATTTGCATGGCTTAGCCTTACTTGCCTCACCTTAATCCCAGCACAGTGACTTCTCCAAAAGAATAGAGTATAAATACAAAAATTATTTCAGATTAGCTGGGTTATATACATTTATGCCTCTTTAACTACCTAGGGTTGTAAAAAGAGGAGAAAATGTAGTTTGGAGGACAAAATCCTGTCGAGTTCTGCCATATAGACCTTTACACCGGGTCTAGGCTGGCAATTTGGTTAAATTGCTTTAGGGCAAGTAAGAAACTAGAGAACTACAAGACACACAAGAGATTTAGTCTGAAATGATTTAGACTCATTTTATAATTTCAGTGAGCTTCTAAGTCTAGCTGAGTTGCTTCAGTAAGCATTCTTTTCAATTATTTTGCTTGTTTTTAAAAGAAAATCACAGTTAAAAAATGCATATAAATCCTGAACATTGAATTTATGTCAGTGAACAGACACAACTCTCAGATAAACTGGGAGTTGAAGGGTGTCAGAGAACATCCTCTTGACTCCAAATGCAAATGAACCACATCAACTGCAGGGCCCAGCTGTAAGGGCTGCTCTGAAGAGGATACATCCAACCTCTCATGCTTCACAACAGGGGAAACAACTGTTAAAGAGATACATCATAGTGACATGCCATGTACACTCATGAGAATGTTTTCTGTCCATCGAACTCAAACGAACTAGCTTAGGAAAATGAATGACTCCATAACCCCTTGCCTGATGCATAGTAGATACTCACTGCAAATTCACTGAATGAGTAAATTAAATGTATGAAAGTTGAAGAAAAGATAGAAAGAAGGTAGAAACGGACTAGGTTATAAAGAGTTTTGAAGCAGAGATCTTTTGCTGTGGGCTTCTGAGCAGAGGCTTAATGTGGGGCGGGGGGCGGGGGGAGAGATTGCTTGAAAGAAACAAGGGTGCATTTATAGCTAAACACTAACTCCAGCTCAAAGATTCTTGAGATAATCTTGGCAATGGGCAATAAAGGCCCACCAGGGGGTGAAGACACTGAAAATGGAATAAGGAAGTTGTGGCAGAAACTGCTGGCTGCCCCCAAATCTCTGCTCCCTCTTTCTTCTACAGAAACAGACATTTTATCTGGGTCTAGAAGGAAGTACCACATTTCCATACCTTCCAAGCCACTAGGCAAGGCCATGCAACTGAATTTTATTAAAGGACGAGCTATAGCTTAATTGACATTCCTATGTTCTTAATAATTATTTCAGCTAGCTTTTAGAACTCTATACATGTATTCATTATTAATTTTCTTTGTTTTATGGTTTATGGAATATTTGATAGGCAGGCAGATTTTTAATAAATTAATTAAGTAGATACGGTTGACTTTCAGAACAAAAGAAAAAACAATCAAAGGAAGTAAACTATTTGGGGGAATAACTATAATCAGTCTCCTCCTTTAAACAAAAATCTGCCCACAGCACAGAGCTTTGGACACTTGACTAGTCTATTGCTTCCTGAAATAAAGGGAGGCTCCCTTGCTACACTGCTCTTGCCTCAGACACATGAAAATGTGCAACCAACAGGTGCATTCAAGGTGAAATAAATAATAAAATAGTAGGGAAAACTGAAGTATACTGTGGATACTGTTTGTCTCCTCCTAAGCGGCTGTGTGAATCGGGGCAATTATTTCATTTTTCTGAGCCTCAGTTTCCGAATCTCTAAATGTGTGCCTCATACTATCTATTTCTCCAGTCCATATAGGGCTTTTATAAGGGAGAAAGGACATAATGGATATAGAATGCTATTTAAACTGTAAAGTGTTATGCAAACCTATGACAGAGGCCACATGCTGGCAGCTCATCGGCCAAAAACTACATACATATTTTATTTGGCCAGCACTGTATATTTGAGAAAACAAAAAACAAAAACCACAGAGCCAACAGTTGAAAATAAAACCACTAAAAAAAAACCATAAAAACCCCACGAGCTATGAGCAGAAGTGAAATGTGCCGTTTTCAGGTTGTACCAGAAAGAGGAAAGTACAGCCCCGCCTTCCTGGACAGCACTCTGGGGATGGCAGAGCCACAAGAGGGAAGAAACCACCGTCCCTAACATGGTCAAGCCATGTAGCACTTCTGTATCTCCCACCAATGGTGTACACCAGCCAATCAGGCTTAGATTGGGTTTAATCCACTGCTATTTTTGGACTCTGTTACAATTGCCAAACCAATGTCCTCACTAACACAGATGGGGATTCAAAAACAAAAATCTTTGCAGAATGGAAAAATCCATGGAATTTGGTAATAGTCTGTAGTGAATGAAGGAGAGTGATAAGCTGAAATGATTTCAAGGTTTTATGCTTAGGGAACTAGAATAATTAGCAAATTAACAGGTTAAAGGGGGAGCTGGTAGAGTAAAGATGATGGCAAAAGAGCTAGGGGATATGTCTAGTAAGTAATCAGAAATATGGGCCTGGAAATTCGGCAAGAGGAAAAAATCGAAAAGGAAAGTTTCAGTGACTTACATATTTTATATATTTATATATACATATATAATTAAAAATGTGAGAATCGATGGACTCCTAGACTAAGAGATGAGAGAAAAGGCCAAGGGCTTCACAGCCATAAAAGCAAAAGAAAGAAAAAGATTATTATTATCTTACATAGGAGAGGGATAATGATTGAAAATAGGGAATAATAGAATTAACCTGATTCCAGCTGACAAATTAAAAAGGGATCTGATGTGGCCTGAACGTCTTAAACTAGTTTAAAGGTCTCATGAAAAAGGAATCATTTCTTAAAATAGAAAAAGCATTACTCAGGGTTCTGAACAAACCAGTTCTCATCATGTTTTAGAGTCAATTTAAATTTCCAGGATTCCAAGAGAGAAAAGAAAAAATAGGTACTCAGGCCATTCTCTTCTTTTTGTTTTTTTGTCACTAAAGAAGGAAATGAGAGGAGTAAAGGGAAATGGAAGCAGAAATGTTTTGCTGCAGTCCTAATTGCTTCTAGGAGGCTGCTGTTTTCAATGGAAATGGCAAATTGAAACAAAAATCTCCTAGCCAACTTATATTAGGTTACTTTCAAAGGATCTAAATTTGACTGCAAGTCACTTTAAGTTTAAATATCCTATTATAAGGTTTGCAACATCAAAGTCATCCATTACATACAAGAAGTGGGAGACTGGGTGACTTGTGAGATGCATGCAATTTCTAAGAACTGAAAAGTCACCAGCATTCCAGAACATTCAAGTCGCACCAGGCCCTCTAGCACTCCTTCTTCCCAGCTGGTTTTGACCACCCAACCAGGTGGGCATATTCCAGAAAAGACCTAACCAAGCCCTAGTGCTTTCTGACCAGCTCTGTGCAGTGACTACTTTTCTGCTTTTCATCCCCCTCTCCACTTCAGATTCATGAAAGCTCACCATAGAAGATTTGTCTTGAGGATTAGCTTCTCTCTAGCTTTAGCCTTCAAGAAGTTCATTATAGCTGCCAAGGGAGGCAGTGAAGATTCCAGGATGGTGTACTACCACATTGTTATCGAAGTCAATCATAGCACCTTACTTTGTCTGAGAAACTGATGTTCCCCTCCTTTCCTTTGAAGTCTGCTGGCTATCTCCTTTTACTCTCCACACTGCGAATGCATTATCCATGGTCTTTCCAGTTGTGAGAGCAAAGAGTTTTTGCTGTTCATTCTAGTGTTACACTTGAGTTCCATAATCATTCTTCTTTAAGCTCTTAAAGAACTCATTTTTTGGGATCCTAGACTCCCTTATTTTTTTTACATGAAGACTAGACATTATTTTTTATTGCTCCAAGGGGATCAGGGTAGGAAGGTTTGTTGTAAAATGACCTTTCCATTCTAAATGGTTGCAGACTACTTGAACAAAGGTTGCTGTACACCATCAGCATAGCAGGAAGGAAGGAGGAGGAGCAGAAGGAGGAAGAAGAGGAGACCAAAACAGCTTTTTGGTATAAGGGAAGATGGGGGGAAGGATTGTGTTACATGGAACCCATCATTCAACATACAAAAGAAAAAGAAGCCTGTTCTGCTGCATCCCTTCAGGCATGGGTGATTCTTGGGGCTCTTGAATTTCTGGTACTTAACATACAACCTGGAACTGAACATATAACCTGAAAGCCACTTGGATCACTCAGGAAAGGCCCTTTTTCCTACCCTCTCACCATGTCCCACATAAAAAACACAGGACCAAGGCACCAGGATCACATCTCACATTTTTTTTTTTTAATTTTTTTTATTAATCAAAAAAAGAAAAGAAATTAACACAACATTTAGAAATCATTCCATTCTACAAATGCACTCAGTAATTCTTAGTATCATCACATAGATGTATGATCATCATTTCTTAGTACATTTGCATCGATTTAGGAAAAGAACTAGCAAAACAGCAGAAAAAGATATAGAATGTTAATATAGAGAAGAGAATTAAAATAATAATACTAATGAAATATATATATATAAAAAGGAAAAAGAAAAAAAACAAAAAAAGATACAAACACACAAACAAACAAACAAAAAACCATATTTCAGGTGCAGCTTCATTCAGTGTTCCAACCTAGTTACATTACACTTAGGTATTATTGTGCTGTCCATTTTTGAGTTTTTGTATCTAGTCCTGTTGCACAGTCTGTATCCCTTCAGCTCCAATTACCCATTATCTTACCCTGTTTCTAACTCCTGCTGGTCTCTGTTACCAATGATATATTCCAAGCTGATTCTCGAATGTCGGTTCACATCAGTGGGACCTTACAGTATTTGTCCTTTAGTTTTGGGCTAGACTCACTCAGCATAATGTTCTCTAGGTCCATCCATGTTACTACATGCTTCATAAGTTTAGTCTGTCTTAAAGCTGCATAATATTCCATCGTAGGTATACGCCACAGTTTGTTTAGCCACTCGTCTGTTGATGAACATTTTGGCTGTTTCCATCTCTTTGCAATTGTAGATAATGCTGCTATAAACACTGGTGTGCAAATGTCCGTCTGTGTCTTTGCCCTTAAGTCCTTTGAGTAGATACCTAGCAGTGGTATTGCTGGGTCGTAATCCATTCTGCCATTCTATGTCTTTTGATTGGGAAATTCAGTCCATTAACTTTTAGTATTATTACTGTTTGGATAATATTTTCCTCTACCATTTTGGCTTTTGTATTATATATATCATATCTGATTTTCCTTCTTTCTACACTTTACTCCATACCTCTCTCTTCTGTCTTTTCGTATCTGACTCTAGTGCTCCCTTTAGTATTTCTTGCAGAGCTGGTCTCTTGGTCACAAATTCTCTCAGTGACTTTTTGTCTATAAATGTTTTAATTTCTCCTTCATTTTTGAAGGACAATTTTGCTGGATATAGGAGTCTTGGTTGGCAGTTTTTCTCTTTTAGTAATTTAAATATATCATCCCACTGTCTTCTAGCTTCCATGGTTTCTGCTGAGAAATCTACACATAGTCTTATTGGGTTTCCCTTGTATGTGACAGATTGTTTTTCTCTTGCTGCTTTCAAGATCCTCTCTTTCTCTTTGACCTCTGACATTCTAACTAGTAAGTGTCTTGGAGAACGCCTATTTGGGTCTATTCTCTTTGGGGTGCGCTGCACTTCTTGGATCTGTAAATTTAGGTCTTTCATAAGAGTTGGGAAATTTTCAGTGATAATTTCTTCCATTAGTTTTTCTCCTCCTTTTCCCTTCTCTTCTCCTTCTGGGACACCCACAACACGTATATTTGTGCGCTTCATATTGTCATTCAGTTCCCTGATCCCCTGCTCAAGTTTTTCCATTCTTTTCCCTATAGTTCCTGTTTCTTTTTGGAATTCAGATGTTCCATCCTCCAGTTCACTAATTGTAGCTTCTGTCTCTTTAGATCTACCATTGTAGGTATCCATTGTTTTTTCCATTTTTTTCTTCTTTGTCCTTCACTCCCATAAGTTCTGTGATTTGTTTTTTCAGATTTTCTATTCCTTCTTTTTGTTCAGCCCATGTCTTCTTCATGTCCTCCCTCAATTTATTGATTTGGTTTTTGAAGAGTTTTTCCATTTCTGTTCGTATATTCAGCATTAGTTGTCTCAGCTCCTGTATCTCATTTGAACTATTGGTTTGTTCCTTTGACTGGGCCATATCTTCAATTTTCTGAGCGTCATCCATTATTTTCTGCTGGTGTCTGGGCATTTGATCAGATTTCCCTGGGTGTGGGACCCAGCTGGTTGAAAGGTTTTTCTGTGAAATCTCTGGGCTCTGTTTTTCTTTTCCTGCCCAGTAGGTGGCGCTCGTGGCGCTCGTCTGTCTGCACGGCAGTCGGCCCAGGAAACCGCGCCTGGAGGAGGGGGTCGCTGGCCGCCGCGGCTTGGGAGAGTGCCGGTCCTAATTGCCCAGCTGGCCCGAAACGCCAAGCGTGATGGGAGGGCCCCGCTATCCAACGTTCCCAGTCAGACCGGGGAGCCACGTGTGTGGAGGGGACCCCAGTCGCCAGCCGCCCCGGCCGGGAAAACGTGCACCCCTCGGGTATCTCACCGCAGCAGATTCTCCCTGCCCGTTCAGCTGTTCCAGAATGGGGTACGCTGTCTTTTTGGTCTCTGTCGTAACTCCGGGAGCTGTTTCGTATTGTTTCTGTTTTTTTAGTTGCTTTTCTGGAGGAGGAACTAAGACCCGCGCGTCTTACTAAGCCGCCATCTTCTCCAGAAGTCCCACATCTCACATTTATTATAGGCTACTCACTGCTGCTGCTTCATTCTTAAGATTAGAGAAGTTGTGGGTCTACAGAATAAAATGCAGGATTCCCATATACCACCCTATCACCAACACCTTGCAATGGTGTTAAATATTTGTTACAATTTACGATAGCATATTTTGACAATTGTAATATTAATTAAAGGTCATAGTTTACCTTAGGGTTCATTATATGTGTAGTTCTATGGATTAAAAAGAACTCTTTCCATTATAATATATACAATCTAACTTTTAATCATATTCAGATACATATTTCAGTGCAGTTAATTGCATTCACGATGTTGTGATACCATCACCACCAGCCATCACCAAAACATCTCCATCATTCCAAATAGGACCCCTGTACATTTTAAGTCTGAATTGCCCATTCTCCGTCCCCCCCACATCTCTTGAATCCTACGTTCTAGATTCTAACTCTGTGAGTTTACACATTCTAATTGTTTCAAAACAGTGAGATCACACAAACATTAGTTCTTTTGAGGCTGGATATTACTAAATATGATAGTTTCAAGGTTCATCCTGGTTGGTGCATGTATTAGGATTTCATTACTTTTTAAAGCTGAGTAATATTCCACTGTATGCATAAACAACGTTTTGTTTATCCGTTCATCAGTTGATGGACACTTTATTGTTTCCATCTTTTGGCAATTGTGAATAATGCTACAATGAATATCAGTGTGCAAATATCTGTTTGAGTCCCTGCCTTCAATTCTTTGAATATATACTTAGTAATGGGATTTCTGGGTCATATGTTAGTTCTATACTTAGATATCTGAGGAATAACCCAACTGTCTTCCACAGTGGGTATACAATTTTACACTGCCACCAGCAATGAATGACTGTTCCACTTTCTAAGCATCCTCTCCAACACTTGTTATTCTCTCTCTGTTTTTTTTATAGCAGCCTTTCTAAAGGATGTGAAATGGTATCTCATTGTGGTTTTGATTTGTATTTCACTGATGGCTAAGGATGTTGAACATCTTTTCATGTATTTTTCTGGTCATTTGTATATCTTCTTTGCAGAGATCTGTTCAAGTCTTTGTCTCATTTAAAATTCGGTTGCTTTTTCTTTTTTGTTGTTAAGTTGAAGGATTTCTTTATCCAGAATATGGAAATTAATCCTTTATCAAATATGTGGTTTCCAAACATTTTCTTCCATTGTTCTTTTTATTGTTCATTTGCTTTTGCTTTTTTTTTTTTACTTGTTGCTTTACTTTCAAGTCCTCTAAGAAACGAACGTTTTATTTTTGATAAGGTCCCATTTATTTTTTCTTTTGCTGCATGTGCTTTGGATGTCAAGTCTAAGAAACCACTGCCTAACGCAAGATCCTGAAGATGCTCCCCTAAGTTTTTCTTAGCAGTTTGCTAGTTCTAGCTCTTACTTTAAGACTTTTGAACCATTTTGAAATTATTTTTTGTATATGGTATTTCTGCAAGTAGGAATCTAATTCCTGCCCCCCCACCACCATTTCTCAAAAAGTCTATTCTTCCCCAATTAATTTATCAAAAACAAGTTGGCCATAAATATGAGGGTTGATTCTGAGCTCTCAATTCTATTTCATTGGTCTACATGTCTGTCCTTGTGCCATTATTGTATTGTTTTGGCTTTGTAATAAAGTTACAAAATTAGTTTTAGCTTTGTAATAAATTTTAAGATTGGGCAGTGTGAGTCCTCCAACTTCTTTCTTCTTTTACAAAATGGCTTTAGCTATTTGGGGACCCTTAATCTTCCATATGTATATGGTAGTTGGTTTTCCATTTCTGCAAAGAAGGTTGTTGGAATTTTGATTGGGATTGTATTGAATATATAAATTGCTTTGGTAGTATTGACAACTTAACGATATTTACTCTTCAAATCCATGAGCAGAAAATATCCTTCCATTTGTTTAGCTTTCTTTTATTTCTTTTTGGCAAAGTTTATAGTTTTTTGTGTGCAAGTTCTTTACATCCTCAATTAGATTTATTCCTAGATGTATGATTCTTTTAGTTGCTATTGTGAATGGAATTTTTACCTTGATTTCTTCTTCCCATTGTACGTTGCTTGTGTAGAAGCAGCATGGATTCTGCGGTGTTGCTCTCATGTTCTGCCACTTTATTGAGTTCATCTTTAAGCTTTAGGGCCTTTGTTGTGGATTTTCCAGGATTTTCTGTACATAGTTTCATAACATCTGCAACTACAGAAAGTTTTTCTTCCTCTTTTCCAATATGAATGCCTTTTTTTTCCTGCCCAATTGCTCTGGCAAGAACTTCAGGTACGAGGTTGAATAATAATTGGTGAGAGTAGGCACCCTTGTCTTGTTCCTGAACTGAGGCAAAGTTTTCAGTCTTCCATCATTAAGTAAGATATTAGCTGTTGGCTTTTCATATATGTTTTTTATTATGTTGTGGAAGTTTCCTTATATTCCTAGTGTTCTAAGTGTTTTCATCAAAAAAGCGTACTATGTTTTTGTCAGATGCCTTTTCAGCATCCACTAAGATGATCATGTGGCTTTTTTCCCTTATTGTGTTAATGTGGTACACTACATTAATTTTCTTATGTTGAACCAACCTTGTATAGCAGATTAATCCCACTTGATCATGGTATATAATTCTTTTAATATACTGTTGGACTTGGTTTGTTAATAATTTGTTGAGGATTTTTGCATCTATATTCATAAGAGGTATTCATCTGAAGTTTTCTTTTCTTGTGGTATCTTTATGCAGAACTGGTATGAGGGTGATGTTGGCCTTATAGAATGAGTTAGGGAGTGTTCCCTCTTTTGAAGAGTTTGAGCAGAATTGGAGTTAAGTCTTCTTGGAATGTTTTGCAGAATTCAGCGTGAAGACATCTGGTCCTGGGCTTATCTTTATTGGGAGGTTTTAGATTATTAATCAATGTTTACTTGTAATTGGTTTGTTGATATCTTCCATTTCTTCTTGATTCAAAGAAGGTAGTTGGTGTATTTCCAAGAATTTCTCCATTTCATCTAGGTTATCTAATTTATTTGGTATACAGTTTTTCACAGTAAACTTTTATACTCCTTTTCATTTCAGCTAGTTCAGTAGAAATGTTCCCCTTTGATTTCTGATTTTCACTATTTTTATTCTCACTCTTTTCTTCTTTGTCAGACTAGCTGAAGTTTCATTGATTTTTTTCAAAGAACCAACATTTGATTTTGTTGATTCTCTCTACTGTTTTTTTCTATTTCATTTATCTTTGCTCCAATCTTTATTTCCTTCTTTCTGTTCATTTAGGGTTTAATTTGCTCTTCTGTTTTAATGTAAGCATTTAGAGCTATAAATTTCCCTCTTAGCATTGCCTTCACTGCATCCCATAAGGATTGATATGTTGTATTTTCATTTCATACACCTCAAGATATTTCCTAATTTTGCTTCTGGTTTCCTCTTTAACCCACTGGTTAAGAATACGTTGTTTAATTTCCACATATTTGTGAATTTTTCATTCCTCCCTATGTTATTGATTTCTACCTGCATTCCACTATGGTCAGAGAATATATGTTGATGATTTTAGGATTTTTTAGTTTATTGAGACATTTTTTGTGACCCAACACATACATGGTCTATCCTGGAGAATGATCCATGTGCCTTCGAGAATAATTCTGTTTTCATTGGGTGCAGTGTTCTATATATGTCTATTATGTCTAGTTTGTTTAGTGATCATTCATGTGTTGTATTTCCTTATTGATCTTCTGACTAGATGTTCTATACATTACTGAGAGTGGAGTTAAAATCTCTTACTATTAATATAGAACTGTGTATTTCTCCCTTCAAATCTGTCAGTATTTGTTTCATATATCTTGGGGCCTATGCCGTTAGTTGCACATATAATTGTTACATTTTTCTTTTGAATTGTCCCCTTTATCAGTATACAATCACTGTTTGTATCCCTTGTACTTTTTTTGATTAAAGGCCTATTTTATCCAACATTAGCACTGCCACCCTAGCTCTCTTTTTGTTACTACTTGTATGGTAGATTGTTTTTCCCATCCTTTCACCCTCAGTCTGCTTGTATCTTTGACATTAAGGTGAGTCTCATGCAGAAAGCATATAATCAGGTCATACTTTTCTTATTCAGTCGCCCATTTCTGCCCATTGAATGGGGAGTTTAATCCATGCATATTTAAAGACACTACTGATAATACAGGACTTTCTTCTGCCATTTAGCTATTTAGACTTTTGAATCTTAAACTTTTTTGTCTTTCACTTCTGTTAACGTCTACTTTTATTTTTGTTTCCTTTTTTGTGTTGTATCATATTGAGTGTCTTCTCACTTCTGTCTGGATATAATTTTCATCTGTTTTCTTTGTGGTTTCCATAAGGTTAAAATTGACCATCTTAAACATATAACAATAATATTTGGTTTGATAACAACTTAACATTTATAGTACAACTTATACTTTTCCTGTATACCTCTGCCTTTCCATCATTTTCTTTTCACGTGTTATCACTTCCATCACTGTACATTATATGTCCAAAAACATAGATCTATCTTTACTTTTTATGCATTTGCATTTTAGCACCCATAAGAAGTAAGAAACGGAGTTACAAACCAAAGAATACAATATATTAATACTGTATTTATAATTACCCAATGGTTACCTTTGCCACTGGCCAATATCCTTTCCTTTTAGTCTGAAAAACTCACCTTTAGCATTGCTGAAGGAAGGAACTCCCTTAGTTTTTGCTTATCTGAAAATGTCTTAATCTCTCCTTCATTCTTGAAAGAAGTCTAGACAGATTAAAAAAAAAAAATCCTTGGCTGTCAATTGTTTTCCCTCAACACTTTCAATGTTTCAACCCACTGCCTTCTTGCCTCCATGGTTTAAGATGAGAAATTGGCGTTCAATCTGATTGGGACTCCCTTATACATAACAGGTTGCTTTTCTCTTGCAACTCTCAAGCTCTTTCTTTGTTCTTTGCATTTGATAGTTTAATCAATATATGTTAGGATATACTTTTCTTCAGTTTATCCTGTTTGGTGTTCTCCCAACTTTTACTAAGCTTGAGAAGTTTTTTGTCATTATTTCTTTGACTACTTCCTTCTGACCCTTTCTCTCTTTCTTCTCCTGGGACTCTAATAATGCATGGATTGGTGCATCCCATAGCTGTCTTAGGTTATTTCCACCTTTTGTATTGCTTCTTTCTGCTCCTCATTTCAAGTGTCTTTGTCTTCAAGTTCACGGACTCTTTCTTCTGCCAGTTCCATCTGCTCTTGAAACCCTCCTGGGCATTTTTCATTTAAGTTACTGTGGTCTTCAACTCTAGTAGTTCTGTTTGGTCCCTTTTAAAAATATCTATCTCTTTATTTGAACACTCATTTTGTCATTCATTGTTTTCATAATATCCTTTAGTTATTCTTCTGTAGTTTCCTTCCCTTGAGCATTTTTTAAAGATATTTTTATTATAAACAAAGAATCGATGTACCAACATTCCTGATATACAATCATTCTTGACATAAAAACATTCTTGACATGGTTACAATCAATGGTTCACAATAGCATCACATAGTTGCATATTCATCATCATGATGATTTTTTGGAACATTTGCATGTCTCCAGAAAAAGAAAAAAGAAAAATCTCATATATGCCATACCCCTTACCACTCCCTTTCATTGACCACCAGTATTTAAATCTCCTCAATTAATTTTAACCTTTGTTTCTCCTTTATTTTTTATCCATATTTTTTACTCATCTGTCTATACTATAGATAAAAGGAGCATCAGACACAAGGTTTTCACAATCACATAGTCACACTGCAAAAGCTGTATCATTATATAATCATCTTCAAGAAACATGGCTACTGGAACACAGCTCCACAGTTTCAGGCACTTCCCTCTAGTTGTTCTAATATACCATAAACTAAAAAGTGGATATTTATATAATACATACGAATAACCTCCAGGATAACCCCTCAACTCTGTTTGAAATCTCCCAGCCACTGATACTTTATTTTGTCTCATTTCTCTCTTCCCCCTTTCAGTCAAGAAGATTTTCTCAATCCCTTGATGCTGAGTCCCAGCTCATTCTAGGATTTCTGTCCCACATTGCCAGGGAGGTTTATATACCCCTGGGAGTCATGTCCCATTTAGAGAGGGGGAGGGTAGTGAGTTTGCTCACCATTATGGCTGAGAGATAGGCCATATCTGAGCAACAAAAGAGGTTCTCTGGGGGTGACTCTTAGCCCTAATTTTAAGTAGGCTTAACTTATCCTTTGTGGGGATAAGTTCCTTGAGCATTTTAAGATCATTTTTTTTAAGATTTTGTTAGAATGTCCATGTTATCATCTTCTTCACTGGTGTTCTGGATATCCACTTCTTTTGAATAGGCATCATTTCTCATTTCTTTGTTTTGTGCTCTGTTCCACAATGTACATTAAATTGAATATTTTAAAATGTCAACTCTGGTGTTTACTCCTAAGGATGTCTGTTTCTTGGTTTTGTAACCAAGTGGTGAGAAAGTAGAGATTTTCTTGAGTTCAGCCCTCTATCTTTACTCTTTACATATTTGCATTAAAAGTAAAGACTGCCCAAGTCAAATGCGATATACAGGGTTTTCCCTATATTTTGGGGCCTCTGCCTTGTTCTGACTTTAGCTTTTTAGTTGTTTTTGGAGCTCCCATATTTACAGGAGTTTGGTTGTCCCCTCTGTTTCCCAAGAGACAAACCTCCCTCTCTCAGGTATTTGAAGCTGGCAGGCCTTTTTCCCAAACTGTCCCCTATTATAGGTTTTTACACCCCCTTCACTGTCTCAAGGTACTTTTGTGTGGAGGGCAAATTTTAAAAGGAGGCCATCCTGGGGAGGACTATCCCAATTCAGTCCTTCCCAGCCAAAGCAGGGTCAGGGGCTCATGGAGACGGTGCAGGCCCACTTCAAAGTGCCCTGAGGAGGGGATCAGGAAGGGCTCCAAGAACTTCTCTGATGGAGCCCATAGTTGAGTTGTCCTGGTCTGTCCAGCAAATGCAGCCCTTCAGCTAACTGTCCCCCTGCAGCCCTGAGGAAGCACTGTGTCTTTAAATCTCCACTGTCTCCACCCCTGCCCAGAGAGGGTTGAAATGGTCATGGCCACTGCCCTTACTGGAGTGGGGTTGAAACAATGGCTGCTGCTACCTTTGCCCAGGGTGGGTTAAAACATTAGTTAGTTGCCCTCAAAGCTAGGAACCAAGTTCACTAATTAAAAGCTGTGATCAGTGATAGGTTGTGCCCACACGTATTCTTGGGGAACAGGATTTTTATGTCCACTTTCTGTCTCTGGCAGCTAGCCAAGGACTGGACCCCATGGTGGCCTGATATAGAGCAGTGGATAGGCAGTGATAGCCCTGGTGTGGACAGAGCAATTTACAGTTCTTAACGGAAATTTGTCTGATTTTTCCTCCCACTGTTTCTTGGATGTTGTACAGTGTTTTTCTGGCCTCTGGAGTTTCAAAATCATTGTTTCTCACAGTTCCTGCCTGTTTAATAGTTGTTCTGGTGGGAGGACTGAGTTTTAGAGTTCCCTACTTAGCCATCTTCTCTGGAAGTCCTACTCACAGCTTCTTAATGTTTGCTTGCCTCAATGAAGGAAGTAACTTCGAAACTATTGGAACAATATTAAACTTCTCAGTGTATATCACTTTCTTAGCCTATAATAATAATCCTCAAACACCAGGAAATTAACTCATAAGCCTCATACATCTCCCATTATCTTAATGTTAATAATAAAGGTAATAATTAAGGTCAAGTGTTAAGTCTAATGCCAATATTTTTATTTCTACACTAGCAGATTTACATCTAACATTCAAACATTTATGTTCACAGAAGAAAGCCAGTTAATATGTTAGATATGAAAGTGAAAATGCCAACTCATCAGGAGGGAAGGAACTAACAAGTACTGAGTGCCCATAATTTGCCCAATGTTTTAAACATTCTCTCCTGCATCCTTACAAAAACCTTCACAAAGAATTATGAATACCACTGGACGCATGAGGGAGCCTGAGGGTATACGAGAGACAGCACTGAACAGAGCCAACATTCAAACCAAGGTGTACCTGGAACAAAGCCATATTGGCTCAATAATAACAGTAGCAATTGACTTACATCAAGCCACAGGATCAGCAAAGCAGCGTTATATGAGAAATAAAGTTTTAATATTGGCAAATTCTACTTTAGGGGAGATTTTGGATACATCCCATATTTTTCTAAAGCCATTTTTATGACATCCTATTAGTAATATATTTTAATTCCAATTTCTCCATCACTATCTTAGTAAGATAAGAAACCTGTTCAAAGGAGGCTGATCCATAAATAATAGGTCCATGAAGGTAACTCAGGATTAGCATTACATGTCATCATCGTGCACATATATCAGAAAGTGATTTGATATATTCCAAGAGTAACCAAGGTGGTAGGAGGGAACAACAAAACCCAGAACAGATCCCCAATTTTAAAAATTGTTTTTTAAATAGATAATATTATCATAATTGGGTATCCATTAGGGTAAGACAAGATGCTCTTATAAAATGGCATAATTCTGGTTAGCCTGAACAAAACATTAAACCCTTTGGACATCAGTTTCTCCATCTGCATAGGCAGCCTGTTGGAGCGATGAGGTCCTTTGCAATGTTAATTTGCATGAGTCTGGTTGAGAGTAGTGTTGCTGGAGAGAACACTGGGCAAAGGAAGTCAGAGAGTCATAAAGGCTTGGTCATGGAAGGCTAAAGCTGGAAGGTTTTTACACACTAAAGAACACAAAATGCAATGAGCATGAGTTTTGGAGACACACTGGCTCCAGAATGCAACACTGCTTGGGCAGCTTGGCAACTTCAGCCCAACTTCCTTGTCAATCATGGGGAAGTAAAATTTCCACCTCACAGGGTGCTATGAAGACTAAATGAGACAATGTACAAAAGTACTTTGTATAATGTATAGCACATGGTAAGTGCTGATTAAATAGTAGTTATTGATACTTTTCTTTGTACAGAAGGAGAAACTGCATTTTAGGTTATATGATTGGTACAAGTTACCAGATCATTTCTTTATCAGAAATATAGGGGTGGGAAATAAAAAATTCAGCTGCATCTAAAATGAAATACCAATACAGAACCAGAAAATGTTTATGAAGCACTCAAATGAATTTTAATTATGTTTTTCATTAATCAAGTTGACTTAATAACCAATATTTCTTCCTCTTTCTGACCTCAGTTCCCTCTCAAAACTAACTCTGCATGAATTCTTGGATGATTTTGATCCTATCATTTCTTGGGCTGAAGATCTCCCTCTCGTATCCACTTTGTCCTGACAGTCTCAGCAACTGCTATTTACTTCTCCTATAGTCTAGGAAAAGCAAACAAAAGGGTAATGCAATAGATCAATCTTATAGGCATATTTTATTTAACATGAAGCAGATTTAGAGGTTTCTATCTAAATAAGGCACCAATTGCTAATTTCATATTTTAGAAAAACCAGTAAGAAAAAATCTGAAGCCATTTGAGATGAATCCATTCTTAAAGGGTTTTCTGAAGGGTGCTTCCTGGGCACTATCTATTTGCAAGAACAATCTCTGAAAAGTAAATTGACCAAATTAGGATGCCATATTTAGCTCATCATTAGAAAGATTTAAGATGAAATGCTGATTTCTAGTCTACCTACTTATCTTTACTAAGGAATGACACCTAATGCTTAAGTTTCTTAGTGCTAAAACAAATAGCATATAATAGGTAGGCTTAAACAAGAGGAATTTGAAGTCTGAAATGGAGGTGTCAGCAAGGCCATGCTTTCTTCCCGAAGGCTATGACCTTTTGGGGTTGGCTACCTGGGGTCCCCAGTCCTGGGCTTCACTGTCACAGGCCTTGCACGTGGCAATGTCTCCTCCTTTCTCCTTTGGGTTCCACTGACTCCAGCTTTTTCCTGTGGCTTTTTTCCCTGTGGCCAACTTTCTAAGCCCTCTAGTAATAAGATTAAGACCCATTCTGATTCAGTCTGACAACAATTTAACTAAAATAATCTCATTATAAAGTTCTATTTACGATGGGTCATACCCATGTAATGGATTAAGATTAAGACCATGTTTTACTGGGAGCACACAATTCAGTCTGTCCCACCTAAAAAGGTTACTCCCTTTTTGTTGTATGGGGGATTTTTTTTTTCTTATCCAGGTATTTGGATCAACTTAAAAGAAAAGCTTAACTTTTCTAATTCATGATCTTTCTAGAACTAGAGAGACATTTACTGCAGACCACTGCATTAGGTTGTAGAGACCATGTATCCCAGGCCACCACTCACACTGTAGTCTAAGTAATATACCTAGCTAAAACTGTTGGTGTGATTAAAGTCCAAATTTGCAATAAAATAATGTCTTAATATACTTTTTACAAATGTATTTTCTCAGCATAGCGTTTCCTAGGTATACGCAATCCTGGAAATTATATTAAATATATTTGCTTTTTAGAAGATAAATTAACTTATTTATATTTAGATATGCATTATTTTAAGTCACTAAATTCATGGTAAGAGTGGTATGGACAGGACGAAGAATGGTATGGAAAGAGATGAGACTCAATGAAAATGTATTTAACACCAAAACTATTTCCTTCTTCAAATTTGAGAGTTTGATTACAGATCTCAAACTTAGGCCAGTGACATTCACTACTGACTGAATTTTTCTTCCTTTAACGGCACCTTGTCCGTGTCAGGATTTATCTGGCTCAGAGGAAAATGGCAGTTGCAGTGGTGATTCATTAAAACCAATTATCGATGAAGCAGCTTCTGCTGAAAGCTGTGTTTCAGGCTTCAATCATTCACCAATCATCACAGCTAGTTCAGGCACATCATCTGCCCAGCCTATTGGTTTTGTGGGTTGTTGACATTTCCATTGCACTGAAGTATTACTGACTGTTGTCATATCATGCTGAAAAGTTGAGATAATATCACCTTGTGCCCTTTGAAATATCAGAAAGTCCACACAATCATGAAAATACAAGCATTTTGTGAAGAAGAGGCGAAAAGAATATTCATTCTAAATGTTACGAGACTAACTGGCTTTTAGTAGAATGGACATTCCACCCCCTTCTGTGTTTCTCTGAGAGGCGGTCTCAGCTAAGCACATCCAGCAATATCACAAATACCAAACGTGGAGACGGTGACAAAATATCAGCAGCTCCTAGAGGGCACGGTCCCAGGGAATCACAGTTACTTACTGGATTCTCCTCTGAGGCCAGATTTTCTTAGAATAGAGTCTCATATTAGAGGATCCCTAACTGTGTAGATCATTCTCAGTATAAGCAAAGTCAGGATAAGAGTAACTGATTTTAGACCCAAAACACAAAAACATAAAAGCTCTAGGAGGTGAATCAAGTACCCTATAATGACTTGCATTTCAGGCATTTCCAGGCCATCTCAACACAGATACTCATGCCTGAAGGTTCCAACACACTCAAAAGAACAAGGCAATATATAGTAGGATATCTAGAGAGCCTCTATCCATGAAGTTTTTCAAGAAAAGGCAATGCAGAATAAATGGCACAATGGTACAAACAAAAGAATTAGTCCTATGGGACTGAGCCATTAGACTCAGCCTCCACAATTCTTTTCTCAAACTGTTTTTTTCGGAAGGCAGCATAACATAGCTGGCTGGAATCAGACATCCTTGAATCATACTAGCTTCCACCACTGACTAGCACTGACTCTCTGGGCAAATTTTATTCACTAATAAAGTGGAACTAATAATTCTTCCAACTTCATAAGCTGTTGTAAGTAAGAATTCAGTAACTCCTAGCAATCATTATCACCAATCTCAAAGTTAGCTTAAGTTGCCACTTCAGCCATGGAAAAGACGTTCCTTCATGCCTTTGCCTTCTGTTTTGTAAAGCAGAGAGAAATGAAGTCAGTTATAAAATGGGTCCTAAAAACTATTCTTGTTACTAGAAAAAATGACTTCCACAGCATCACTTGAACTACATGCAACTGAAAAGCAGGAAAAGTAAAACATTTTCAAATCTTGTTTCTTAGAATATTTCTCAAATGTTCTATTCTCCCTTCTTCTCTCTGATAATAAAAAGATAAGTGACATGGCAATATCTTCTTGATGACTGTATCTCTTGTGATTTTTGGGGGGCATTATTCTAAATATCAAATATTATTAGGATAATTTTTATATTATACTTAAAGCTATTAAGTGTATCATAGTAACCCTTTATAGTATAAAAGTATGTGCATAATGATGAATAATATATCCCCTTAAAACATCTTCTTATTCTTTGCCTTTGTTTTGCTTTATCAGCTATACATAATCTTTGAAACAGACAAGCAAACTATCACACCCCAAGTCTTTTCTTCTAGAGCTAAAATGAATATCAAGTACACATAATTTGATAATTTCAAAACCTCTTCCAAACTGTTCTTGGGCAGATAAATTTTGGTACCTAAATATATATATATATATTTTTTCTTTTAAGGCTGACAAATTTCATATTATTGATTTCAGTTCATCATTCCAGTCTGAGACATGGATCAACTTCACCATAAGTTATCCTTCCAGCCTTGTGTCATGAGCAAAGTAAAGACAGAAACATCTGCTAATATTACACAGAGCTCCACCAAGAAGAGGTCTATAAAGAATGTCATTATAGATTTTCCTATTCACAGAATGATGTAATAGGTGTAGAAAAATCCCAAGGAATCCACTAATTCAGTGAAATAGCAGAGTATGAGATTAACATGCAAAAATCATGCACTAGCAATGAATAGTCTTAAGAAGAAAATATTTAAATAGCAACTAAAAGAATAAAATATCTAGGAATAAATCTAATCAAAGATGTGGAAAACATACATCAAAAACTACAAAACACAGCAGAAAGAAATTAAAGAAGACCTAAAAAAAAAAATGGTAATACATTCCATGTTCATTGATTAGAAGAAATCATATTGTTTGGATGTCAATACTATCCAAAGAAATCTACAGATTTAATGTAATCCCTATCAAAATCACAGTAGCCTTTTAATTTTTGCAGAAATGGAGAAACTGATCCTCAAATTCATACGGAATTGCAAGGGGACCCAAATAGCCAAAACAGTTTTGAAAAAACAAAGTTGGAGGACTCACATACCTGATTACAAAGGTACAGTAATCAAAACAGTGTAGAACTGGCATAGGATAGGCATAAAGCAAGGGAACAGAATATAGAGCCCAGAAATAGACCAGGTTTCTAAGGACAAGGGTAACATGCTGGTTTGAAACTGTTGTGTAACCCAGATAAACCATGTTCTCTAATCCTGAGTCAATATTGTAGGGTGGGATCTTTTTGATTAAGTTTTTTGCCATGGATATGTGACCCCCCTCCCCAATTGTGGGTGGGATCTTTTGATTAGGTGGTTTCCATGGAGATGTGACTCCACCCATTCAAGGTGGTTCACTTACTGTAATCCTTTAACAGGGAACCATTTTTGAGAAAGCTTCAGAGCCAACACAGAAAGAAGTTTGAAGATGCAGAAAGAAAATGCCCCCGGGAAAGCTGTTTGAAACAATAAGCCAAAGGGCCCATGGAACAAGCTATGTGCCTTCCCAGATCAGCCCTTCTTGCATTAAGGTATCTTTCTAAGGTGGCTTAGTTTGGATATTTTTATGGTCTTAGAATTATAAAACTCTTAGAATATAAGGGCAAATCTTTACGACCTTGGATTTGGCAATAAATTCTTAGATATGACACCAAAAGCATAAGCAACAATGACAAAAAAACAATAGACAAATTCAACTTCACCAAAATTTAAAATTTTTTTGTATCAAAGGATATCATCAAGAAAGTAAAAAGAATCCACATCATGGGAACACATAGTTGTAAACTGTATATTTGATAAAGGTTTAATATCCAGGATATATGAAGAACTGCTACAACTCAACAACAAAAAGACAAACAACCCAATTAACAAGTAGACAATGGATCTGAAAGATATTTCTCCAAAAAAGACATACGAGTGGCCAATAAGCACATGAAAAGATGCTCAACATCATTAGCCATTAGAGAATGCAAATTAAAACCACAATAAGATACCATTTCACACAGTCACAAAAAATGAAAAATAACACATGTTGACAGGGATACAGAGAACTCAGAATCCTTGTGCATTGCTGCTGGTAATGCAAAATGGTGCCGCCAACTTTGGAAAGCATATGGCAGTTCTAAAAAAAGTTAAATATAGACTTACCATAGGACTCAGCAATTCCACTCCTAAGAATATACCCAGGAGAAATGAAAACACATCTCTATGCAAAAACTCGTACAGGAATGTTCAGAAAGTTGGGCTACTTTATAATAGCTTAAAAGTGAAAACAGTGGCTGAAGGATGCACAGATGGAGAAGTAGCTTGGCAAATGATGGTATATACTTATGAATGAAGGTTGTGCTGCTACAAAAAGGAACAATGTTGTGAGGCATGCAACGATGTGAATGAACATATAGGACATTTGATGAGACAAAATAAGTCAAAAATGAAAAAACAACAATGGTATCCTCACCTTTAGAAAATGCTTATAAGAAAACAGGGGCCTAGACTGTAAGCTTTTAGAGCAGACACATTAAGTCCGGAGTGGTGATTATTATTTCTGAATTTTGAGAGGCTGTTTTATATATATAACATGATACTTAGAGATAAGAACGAAGCCAAACAGGATGGGGTTAAAGGAATTCAGAGCATAGGGGTAAGGAAGACAGTGTTTATATTTTAGAACCACACATACTCTTTGAGAACAATGGAAGAAAGGGTCATTTGATCTGGAACTGAAATTTTCTGTAGTGCATAATCTAATTCAACCTATCTGTATAGCTCATTTGAACAACTGAAACACAGAAAGCAGAGAATAAGAAAGAGGTCCTTTAAACCTGTATAGATTATTGTAATGCCTAGAAACATCCTAGAGCATATGAAATAGATAATCAAAAAGTATTGGCAAGGTCCCCTGAGAGAGGGGAGAAAGACTACAGAACTATTAAACCTTACCATCAGGGAGTCCCCTGACACTGTGTCAAACTTTAGAGATACCCAAATCAATAGGCCATGCCCTCAATCATGAGACTTACTCTTGTGAAGCTTATGTAGGTAGAGGAGAACTTAGACTACCTATAGGCATGCCTAAGAGTTACTTCTGGAGGACCTCTGTTGTTGCTCGGATGTAGCCTCAGTCTCTCTAAGCCCAACTCTACAAGTGAAATCATTGCCCTCCCCACCCCCTACGTGGGACATGGCATCCAGGGGTGAAAATCTCCCTGGCGGCGTGGGAGAGGACTCCCAGGGATGAATCCAGACCTGGCACCATGGGATCAACAATTCCATCCTGACCAAAAGGGGGAAAAGAAGTGGAATTAATAAAGTGTTAGAGAGAGAGAATTCAAATAGAGTTGAGAGGCTACTCTGGAAGTTGCTCTCACACAAGCTTCAGTTAGACCTTGCAACCTATCATAACCTGCCAACCCCCAACCACAACCATTCCAGCCAATCCTAAAGAACACCTAGGGCAAAATATAAGATTCCATAAGGGTTTCAGGCACTAGAGTAACTTTCCAGAAACCTGCAACCTCCAGATGGGTCCCTGGTCCAGATAAAGTCCTGAAACCAAGCCCAGCCTCTCCAGAACATCAGATAGCTCCATCTCCCCACCCCATATTAGTGACTGATCTCTCCAATATCAAAAATATAGATCTGCCATAGCCCAAACAACCCCTAAGAGAGGTATGGAATGATCAAAGGTGATGGTGTAATTATACATAGAAGATAGGACCTAGCAAATGAATATGAATGCTGAATCATTAAACTGATATCTCTTTTAGTCTCCAGTATTTTAGAGCAGCTAAAAGTAAAAACCTAAAATTGTAATGCTTTGAAATTTATAGCTTTTTTTGTATATATGTTATTGTTCACAAAAAAGATGAAAAAATGTCAATTGTGATGATAAAGTATTTAAGTATTTTTTCCATCTTTTTTTATGAACAATAACATATATACAAAAAAGCTATAAATTTCAAAGTACAGCACCACAGTCAGTTATAGAATATACTTCAGACTTTGACATGGGTTACAATTTCATAACTTCATGTTTTTTGTGTGATGATAAAAAAGTATTTAAGCCTTCTAGCCTCCTATATTCTGGAGCAGCTAGAAGGAAAAATCTGAGAGGATCATATGGTAGCCCATGAGAAACTCTGGGATCTGTCCTGTAAACACTTGTTGAGGGGGGCTTTGAAAACTATTGGTTTTTATTTCTTTGCTTTGTATATATGTTATACTATACAATAAAACAATTTTTAAATAATAAAATGAAAAATAGAAAGATGTCATGTTGAGTAAAATAGGCCAGACACAAAAGGACAAATATTATATATCTCTTATTTGAAACAATTAGATAAGCCAACTCATAGAGTCAGAATTTAGAATACAGTTTATCAGGGGCCAGGGTGGTGGTAAGAAATGAGTTAATAATCAAATTGTACAGAGCTTCGATTTAAATTGATGGGAAAGTTTTGGTAATGGATCGTGGTGATGGTAGCACAAAATTGTGAGTGTAATTAACAGCATTCAATTATATCTATGAATATGGTTAACAGGAGAAATTTTAGATTTTTGTATGTAATAGAATAAAAATTTAAAAAGCCATTGGTTTGTAGAACACAAACCAAGAACCCTATTGTCAATGATGGAATAGAGTTAATAGTACAATTATACACATGCTCTTTCATGAACTATAGCAAATGTATTAAACTAATGCACAGTATTAATAATAGGATGATACATTGGAACTTTGTATTTTATGCATAATTTTTCTCAAATAAAAATGAATCAATTTGTGAGGAAAGAAAAAAGTGAAAACGACTCAAATGTATCTCAACCAATGAATAAATAAATACAACATGATATTATGCTTATAAGGGAGTATTAGTCATCAGTAAAAAGGAATGATACATTGTATAACACGAAAGAACATTGAAAACATCATGCTAAGTCAAAAAATAGACCTTATAAAGACCATATATTGTATGATTCCCATTACATGGAATTTCCAGAATGGTTAAATCTATAGAGACAGAAAATAGATTCATGGTTGCCTATGGCTAGGACATTGGGGGGCACGCATGGGAAGTGACAGCTAACAGTATGGGATTTCCTTTCAGGGTGGTGTTAATGTCCTAAAATTGTGGTGCAGAATTGCACGATTCTGTGAATATATTAAAAAACACTGAATTCATATATATAATATATACATAAAAGAGTATATTTATAAATATACTCATGGGCAGGCACCATTAATTGAACTCGGGTCTCCAGCATGGCAGGTGAGAACTCTGCCACTAAGCCATGGTTGCACCACCCTGAATTTATATTTTAAATGGAAGAATTGTGTAGTATGTGAATTATGTCAATAGAGATGTTTTATAAAGTCAAATAAATGAAGAATATCCTCAGAGGGTGTTAATGTTTAGTATGAATCTCTGAGGGGGTATTTTAGTGGGCAATATACTAATCACGTTTATCCATAGAGCCATTTATTCTTGAAGCATTTTGAGGAATACACTGATTGCAGCTCCCAACTTGCACTTTTCAAGTGGCTCCCAACTTGAACTTTTCTCTTTTTCCTAAAAATGGAGTGCAGAATTAGGATGATACTGAAAAGAACTATCAATAAAATGATTGAATAGTCACAACCATTTGTTAAATCCTATCTTCTCTGTTACAACTCCTACCTCACATTTGATCCTACTTCCAATCTACAGGGATATCTGGGCAATGACCATTCTAACTTCCTCATGCTGTAGAGGGGTACTGACATTATGGAGTAGGGGGATGCAACTGGTTGGTGTTTTTGAAGAGATGTGTCTCTGGATTTCAAGGCTTATCTGGCTTAGGAACCATCTGGAGGTTTCAGCTTCTGAAAAATAAATTTAGTGAATGAAACTTTTATAGAGCCTCAGATAGAGCACTGGATGTTCCTTAGGATTTTCAGGAACACTGTTGTTTGGGGTTTGGCAAAGTGTGGCAGTCTGCATTATCTAGCTGAAGCTTGCATAAGAGTAACCTCCAGAACAGCTTCTAGACTCTATTTGAAATCTCTTAGCCAGATACCTTATTTTCTTACTTTTCTTTTCCCTCTTTTGGTCTAGAAAGCACTGCCAATCCCACGATGCCAGGGGTATAGGCCTAACTTTTAATTATTCTTCGAAAATAGTATGAAATGAGAAAGTATGAATATCCAATCTATAAACATAAATACGCTTTATGTGGGAAGGTTTCTTAAATGGATGGGTTTCAAAAATAAGTGATAATACTGATTGCATGAATATATCAGTCATTCAGATTTTCTCTCCTATTTGCCAGGCAGTTTCAAATCCCTTTTGCTACAGAAACCAAGCATTTCCATATGAGAACATGCTCCCTTTTGGTCACTGAGTAATAGATACAATCATCCTTTAGGCCATAAAAGCGTGGGATTGCCTCCTCTTACTCTGAACAAGAATTTCTGCTTAATGGAACAGCAAGTGTTTGGTGTAACTAACCATGTGTTTATTTTAGTCCCAGATATTCATGTCGTTTTATGCTTTCCAAATATTGTCATTATAAATACTTAGCTAATAAGTGCTCTAGGCCTGAAGGCCAAGCAAGGAGGATGCAAGTCCATCTGTGATGTAGTTTGTATGGAAACAACATATCCAGCTACAGAATGCTGGAGCTGGAAAAGATCTTAGAGGAGAATGTATTTAACTCTTTCATCTCAGTCCCTAATTGCAGAAACTGAGGTCCTATCTGCTTTGGTCCTAAATGAGTGGCCAAGATAAAAAGCAGAAGCAGAATTAGACCCAGGTTTTCTGAGCTCCAGCCTCGTGTTCTTTCCATATCATATTGTCCTCTGATGCATAAGGCAACACGGGTTCTTTTGTTCTTAACTGCACTGCCAACAACAGTGGATGTGCATTATGAGCATTATAAACCCACTATGTTTTGTGCAGCTTTCTTATGCGTGTCAGAAACCTCCAGGCTCTGCTGTGTTTAGAAAACACCTGCAGATGATTCAATGCTTAGCCTTCTCATTCATCGAGAAATTTGTTTGACATTTCCAACCCATTTGTAAAGGCAAACTAAAGTAGATAATTAATTTTCATGCTCTTTCAGAACATTTCACTATCATGCTGAACAGGATAAATGTTTCCATTTAAATTTCTTTTCCTTTTATGCGCGTCTCTCTATTGCTGCCTGTCATTCTCTGTGCTACAGATAAAAAATTGTTAGGAGTTTTTTTGGAACCTTCTTTTTTTTTTTAAATGTGTGTCCTCTAAAGATAGCATGAAGAGAAATCTATCAGCTAATAATTTTTCAAATTATTTCATATTTGCATTTATAAATTCCCTTCATGGTACTTCATTATAGCACTGCTGGTAGCAAATACAGATAACTTTACTCACAAGAGTTTGAGAAGGAGAGGTTACAAAATTAGAATTTTAAACATTATTTAAGAATATGTTTCCTTTCTCTTGCATTGAACCTTAAGGATGACAGAGAATTACATTTTCCTCTGCTAGGTTAAAGCATTTTAAGTGCTTGTGTGGGAAAAATAAAATGGGGTACCTATAGGTAAATCATAAAAGAAGGACAAAATGCTCTTGCAGAATGATCCCACACAGTGTCTTTTAAAAGTACAATTATATTTTGTTCTCAAGTCAGCCTGGTGAGGGCTAAATATTCCTGATCCCAACAACTTTGAAAATATCTTCCTAAATATTATTCCCATTTACCCCCTAATTCTATAGTCAGAAATTTAAAAATATATTCAGGTGTATTTTACATGTAATAAGGCTTTGTTAATTTTGCTTTGTAAATTAGTAGAGTAAATAAAATTCTAATTTTATTTCAAATTATTTAGGTTGAGATCTTTAAACTTCTTAAGAAAACAGATTACTATATTTAGAATCATCCATTTCCATGTACATAAGATGCAAATAAAATAATCTTTATTCATTCATTTTAAGAGTCCATATGATTTCTATTTGATAAAGTCTAACTTTTGTTCTTCATGGAAAAATTGCTTTGACTGAAAGTAGTAAATAATTCAAGCCTACCGTTAAACATACTATAAAATGAAAGTTCCATTAGGCTGGGATTCTGTTTTGTTCACCATTGCATCCTGAGTATCTAGAAGAGTTCCTGGCAATTGATCAATGGGTGCTCAATAAAAATGTGTCAAGTGAATACTAAACAAATGAATCAACGCCATTGCTAATATAAACATCCAGTGTTGCCAAGTACTTAGAACATGGCAAAAGCTGTGCTAAACTTTCTACATACAGCGTTGCGTTTCATCCTCAAACAGCCCCATTTCCACCATCCTCTTCATTTTACAGATGAGGAGAAGTAGCTCAAAGAGGTGAAGTGAGACACCCCAGGCCGCCCATTTAGAAGGATTAGGGGCTTAAACCCAGGTCTCCCTCATGGCAGAGCCTGAGCATAATAATAACCATAACAGTACTAATAATACTAGCAATAACACAATACTAATAGTAATAGTAAGTAATTTTTATTTGCTAGACACTGTTCTAAGCACTTCAAACATGTTAGTGCACCCAATCCTCACAATCTTATCAGGCAGATTCTGTTTTATCTCCATTTTGTAGATGAATACACAATATGTTGAGCTAGTCCCTCCCCACTTATTCCCAGTTATTAGGTTTATTTTCATTATTGTCCTTTTCAAGAGTAATAAACTGAAAAAGAAAGGTATACCTTATGGACTTTCCAAATAAACTCTGTCCCAAGCCCTTCTTTTGGTGGGATGCAGATTAAGGTGCATATATATATATTTATATATATAAAAATATATATTTATATATATATATAAAAGGACAGAAATAAACTTCCACTGAACCACCAAAACCTGCCAGACTATTAATAGCATTATCAACAGTCCTCCCAACACTCTCAAGATAGAATGACTGTCACCAATTCCTCAATGAGAAAACTGAGTCTGCGAGAAGCTGCCAAGCAACAAGCTAGCTCTTGATTCAAGCTCAGGTCTTAAGTCCAACTCAAACACACTAACCAATTGAGCTTCGGCAAACTATTGGCCCCTTCCTGAACCTATTCCTCAACAGCAGCTTCTTCTTGGTGAGTCCAGCCACTGTGCTTTCAGAGGCACCTCAAAGCAATGCAGACAGAGGGCACACGTCACAGGGAATCCTTTCACTAGAGGACCCAGAGTAGTTCAGACAAGAAATCTGTTCATGGCTACTGTATGTTTTTCCACTATACCTTCTAATGGAATATGAACTCTTCTATTTGCTTTTAATATTTGAAGGGCTTTATGTTTGTGATGCTGCATTTTTCATATTTCATCACATCCAAAGATGGCAAATCCACTCACAGGAACATCTCATTAATTTTCCCAACTCTTCTGAGATAATTGCACAGTCTCTTTATTTTGTGATGAAGTGCAGTGGCAAAGAGCACAGTTAGAATAAATGTGGAGGCCTTTCCTATTGAAGAGAATCAGTTTCCTCCAGACCCATATCCTCCGGCACCTGACTTAGATTTAAGATAAAAAGGTGTAGCAGCCAGCAATGGTCCTGAGTAAGACATGCTCTTGCCAAGAATACAAGGCTTTCCCGGTTGTGCTGGTTTAAAAGGATGTACGGACCCTAGAAAAGCCATGTTTTAATCAAAATCCCATTTGTAATGGCAGAATAATCCCTATTCAATACTGTATGTTTGAATCTGCAGTTAGATCATCTCCCTGGATCATCTCCCTGCAGGTGTTAAACTGGATTAGGGGAGATGTGTCTCCATCCATTTGGGTGGGTCTTGATTAGTTTCTGAAGTACTATAAAAGAGGAAACATTTTGGAGAATAAGAGATTCAGAGAGAGCAGAGAAGAACAACATAGCCACGACAAGCAGAGTCCACCAGCCAGCAACCTTTGGAGATAAAGAAGGAAAATGTCTCCAGAGGAGCTTCATGGAACAGGAAGCCAGGAGAAGAAGCTAGCAGCTGACGCTGTGTTCGCCATGTGCCCTTTCAGATGAGGAAGGAACCCTGACCGTGTTCACCATGTGCCTTTCCAGATGATAAACCCTGACAGTGTTCGCCATGTGCCTTCTCACTTGAGAGAGAAACCCTGAACTTCATCAGCCTTCTTGAACCAAGGTATCTTTCCCTGGATGGCTTAGATTGGACATTTCTATAGACTTGTTTTAATTGGGACATTTTCTAAGCCTTGGAACTGTAAACTAGCACCTGATTAAATTCTCCTTTTTAAAAGCCATTCGTTTTTGGTATATTGCACTCAGGCAGCTAGCAAACTAGAACACCAGTTCTTCATTCTGAAGGAGCTCTGCACAGAGAGGGCCCTAATGCTAAAGAAAAGTCAAGCTTGCCACTTCAACCCTATGAAACTTCCCTAGCGCTGTGTAATTATAGCAGAAGGATGGTGATAACTCCAAGCTTACTATAGGAAATACGAGTGTGTAATGAATGAAGGTAATTGGTGAAAAGTTAAACGTCAGGCAACTGGACTTACTTGCATCTCAAGGGATAGTATTTAGGTTGTAATCGCAAAGGACTCCATGATACATTTCCTGCTCTATGGTTGAGGAAGATACAGCTAGAGCTTATGTCTACTATTGTTAATCTGAATTTGCAAATTAAATCTGACTCGTTTTTCAGTAAGATTCATTCAAATATAATTATATAGTAACTAATCCAGGGCCTAACTGCATGTTGTTGTCAAGGGATAATATAACTAGCTTTACCCAACCCTCTTCCGCAAACACTAACACAGCTAACATTTCCTCTTGATTATTCCAGAAAGTAGCACAAAAGCAACCTATTTTGAAACCTTTTTACATGCTCAAAAGAATCATTCTCAAATAACAAACTAAGTTTTCAGGAAGGTTTTCCTTTGAAATTTGCATGAAAGATTAATAAATTGAATTTTAGTGTAAATGATAACCAGTGTGATATAAAGAACTTAACAAACTGATTCAGGACAATAACAGAGAATGAGAATTTGTGAGTGATTATTAGAGGTGACAATATAAGCCAACAAAAACCTGGTGTTTGACAAAATCCCTTATCTTTAGTTATATGCATTAATTGCTTGAGCAAGAGCTATATCTGGTCCCTGCATCTGTGAGGCTGAACTGAAAGGACTTTTACTGGTGGGATGAGCACACTGAGAAGAGGCTGAAAGCCAGGGTTTAAGTTGAAACTTTTCAAAGTTTAGAAACACACCACTGAAAAAGAGCTCAGTAAATATCTATCAATACTGTTTGCTAGGAACATCAA
Organism: Tamandua tetradactyla; assembly: GCF_023851605.1. NCBI lineage: Eukaryota > Metazoa > Chordata > Mammalia > Pilosa > Myrmecophagidae > Tamandua > Tamandua tetradactyla. The sequence continues at coordinate 183,816,852 of NC_135331.1, read as the reverse complement.
TGTAAGAAAGATTCCAAGCAGCTCCTGCTTAACTATGATGAAAAAGGAAACAGCATTGTAGATATTCCAAAAGCAAAGGACAACCAGCATACGTCCTTAATCATTTACTCTTAAATTCCCTTACTACCAATGCGTACACAGCATACTAAAAACCAAAGCCATATGAGCTCCAAAATATCGTCTTAACATCAACCATTGTTTTCAATAAAAATAACGACCACCACCACCATAAATTGTGATATGGTGCTAGGATGAATAGCTAGTTTTGGTGTAGAGAATCAACATCTACTGCACGCCAATGGAATACAGAATGCAAGGGCTCAGCTTTAAGCTGAAAATCTATGCTGTGAAAAAATGCAAACATTTCAGAGCATTTCAATGATACCCATGAGAGCTCCAAATGAATTCATACCCCAAAGCAGCGATTTGAACCTCAAGTTCTCCTGGATAAAGGGGAAAGCTGAGGGCAGCCAACTGTTTGTCATTCGTTTGACAAATACATATCGAGCTAGTTGAGGGTAGCAATGCAAACTAGAAAGACAAGGTCCTAAAGACTAAAGGAGAATATGGGAAACATATAATAAATTCACAATTTACCATTTTGATAAGGCATATGCATGGGAAAATAGATTGTTAGAGATTAATGAGAACTCAGAGATGGTCTAATCAGAGAGCTCAGAGACAACCAATCTGAGGAGGGGAATGATCTGGAACTGCATGTGGCAAATAAACCGAGTGTGCTACTGTGCAAATATACGGACATTCAGTGACTTGTCTTCGGGGAAAATGGTTTAGTTTTATCTCCATGCTGGTTCTGCCTCAACACCCATTAGTACTGCATCTAAATTTGGGGATTTCCGAGTTCCCCTGCAGCTCCCCTCACAGCATCCCCACACTTCACCAACCCTCTGGACCCCTCGCTGCTGTCAGAGGGGCAAGCTGCCCATGTGCTGCAGGTCTCCAGCTGTCCCTCAGGGGTCCTGCCACACCACGGGGCCAGCATCTGAGAGGGGTCTGTGGTCAGGGACCCACCGCTGCAGAGGCCAGACCTGAGAACCAGCCCGGGGGCTCGCGTGGGAACAAGTCCCAGCACCGAGCTGTCAGGTTTGTTAGAAACCTCTTCTTGATGTTACGGAAGCAATTTCTTGAATTGCTTCTTTTCTTCATATTCAACTACTGCATTTAAGATCGATTTAAGTAAACAAATTGCATCTAATTCACCATGAACTCATCTTTCTAATTACATGGGAATATGCTTAAAGTCTTAGCATACACTTTGCCTAAAACACAGATGAGATTTATGCTATTGTTACTATCTCCTAAAATGGCATTTAAAATTTGGCAACCTCATGTTGAAAACACAATCTATTTTCATTCCACAGATTTACCGGATCTTTTATTTAATGGAAGTTAGTGTGTACTCTGTTTAGATTCTGATGGCACATACAATAACTCCAAAACCAGTTGCTATTTTTAGGTAAAAGCAAAATTTGCAGGTGCTAAAACTGAAGATTTCCTACAGAGAGAGAGAGCCTGAGAGAGGGAGAGAGAACATTAAGAATACAACATATCCAGGCAAATAAAACTCACAATACCATGAAAGATAAATTATGGATCAAGGGGAGAAAAAATGTGAAAATGTAATACTGCTGTGTTATGCTCAAATTTTGCCATTTTAAGCACCTTCTTAAGTTTTTAACTTCCAAATCTCTATGGCTGGGGAGAACATAAAATTGCTTCATTGTTTCTTAGTATTTTATAGAAGAATATGTTCTAAAATGACTATTTTCCTCTGATCTTTCTCATAGGAGGCTAATTAAAATAAATTATTAGTGCTATAAAGATTAAGGCTATCCTCTAGCAATCTACTCTTTTTTTCATAATACTCATCACAGTGGGTATTTTAAATTTTTTAAAAAAATACAAATTACTTAAAAGCAAAATCTTTTCTAGAACTTTGTAAAGAAACCAAGTTCCAGAGACATTACCCATAATCTCTATGGTCACATCATCCACAGCTGCCTATATATGTGAGTTATCAAATATATAATCAGACTACTGTGATAGCTCTGTGTATAAATTCGGGGCTGCAATCCCCAGCTATTCAATCCAACACAAATCTAGGTGTTCCTGTGCTGTGATTAGCATAAATTGATCTAAGTAAAAGCAGTTATCTTTGATAACCTGGGTGAGAGGGATCCAATCATTTGAATCACCTTATGAGCAGGACTGAGGTTACCAGAAGGAGAAAGAAATTTCCCCCATGGACTGCAGCTTTGGCTCCTGCTTGAGTGTTTCCAGCCTGTCCTTCCTCACAGCCTGCCTGACAGTCTTTGGGGACTCCCCTAGACAGCCCCAACAATCACAAGAACAAATTCTTGTCAATCAATATGCGTATAGATATGCATATAAATCAATTAATGACTTCCTTAAATAAAACAATTCAAGAATTTTTAGCAGAAATCAATTAATGTTCCCCACTCTATATGCCCTCATGTAAGACAATATAAGGACAGTTATATCAGTACTGTATATATCAAGTACTTGCTCTGTGTCTTTGGTGGAACCCTGACTGATACAACTGTCCTTAGGTCATCTTATATGAGGGCATTCAAGAGGGGCGAACATTAATTGATTTCTGCTAAAAATTCTCAATTAAAAAAGTAGAAATTTTGGTAGCATCGTGATTCCAAGAGTGTGCAGAAATACAGCATTTCTATTACAAAGGTGAAAATTGATATATGAAACTAAAAATTAACATGGTAAATAATTTGCCCAAACTAAACTTCATGACAACCAAATTTATCCCATAATAATTACTTAAATTAACTGCCAACTGATCGATGAATGCATAGTTTCTCTAATACAACATTCACCAATATAAAGAAAGTCTATCAGAAAATAGTACCTAGAGAAATAACTAATGATGAAGCTCTGATTTCATAATAACCTAATAAAATGAAAAGTGGAAATCAGCCTAAGACATAATTTAAAATACAGAACACAATAATTCTTGGATTGTTCTATTTGAGGGAATTTCTTCCTTAATAACAAACATGTCAGTAGGTATAAGGTCTAAGATGAGTAGAAGAAAGCTGTTAAAAGTGATGATTCAGGCCAAAGAGGCAATGTCCAATTTTCCTTCCTAATTCTTGGAATTGGAGATCCTGGTTAGAAGCAGAGCATTCCTGAGTAAAATAACTGAGCTTGACATTCCCCAAATAACGACTGCCAGGGAAAAGGAAGGTAGACACTCCCTGCCATTGGGAGGAAACTAATTTCAGCAACTTCCACATTTCCTGCTACATTCCAGTCAAGTTTTACCCAGAAGCAACCAGCTGCATTCTAATCCTTTTATGCTCCCTTCTCCGAGACATGACCCCTTCCTAAGGGTACATCTGTGAAGAGCAGGGAATGATAACACCTCCATACTGAGGGCACCACTTAACCCGGGCCCCAGGTGCACAGTTGCAACCACATGGAATTCAGTCTGATTCAAAAGCTACAGCTACTTCTACCAAGAGAGGGCAAAGCTGATAATATACAAGTTGGCTTCTAATCTTCCTCATTAGTAATAAAATAGAGTTTTGTTTATATTTAATTTGTTTAACATTTGAAAACATCAGTTTTTCAACTTTCAAAAAACAGTCACATGAGTGTATTCTAAGGGATATCAAAGTCAGCTTCTATAACACCTGCCTGGCTCCCTCCAGCCCACACGAGCCCAGACCTGAGGGCATTCATCACAAGTCATCTTTGACCTACCCACACAGCCTACTCACCTGGATAGCACCTACTGCCTAGGCCTTGGCCCTAGCTGGATTTCAGGCCCTGCTCCAGTCCCCACCTCCCTATCTGTGATCAGACCTCTCTGTTTATCTGCCTGGATATCACCCTTCCAGGCTCAGTGTCACCACAGCCTACCTACCTGCTGGGACACTACCTGCTGCTCCTTGGGTCCTCCTGGACTCTGACCCCTTCCTGCCAAGACCATCTCCCGTTACCATCATCACTCTCTCTGGATGAGTCCACGGGCTTGGCTGGACTTTCTCTCATCAACTGAAACTAGCTGTGACTCTCACGGCCTCTTTTACCTTGGTAGGCAATACCCTATCTTTAAAAACAAACTAATTCATCCCTCTACCATCAAATTCTTTTTTTTTTTTTACATGGGCAGGCACCAGGAATCGAACCCGGGTCCTCTGGCCTGGCAGGCAAGCATTCTTGCTTGCTGAGCCACCGTGGCTCACCCACCATCAAACTCTTATTATGACAATTTTAGGCTGCCCTACCTTCAACAAATATTCCAATTTAACAGGCTTCCAGCACAGTTAAAAGAGCCAGTTCAACAAAGTGTGATGGGGGTGTGACAAGTGTAAAAAAGAAGTCTTGAACCAACCTAAAGAAAACTGACAAAAGATGGAATATGTTCACAACAATACAAGGTGAAAAGCAATCAACACATTCAGTTTTCCAAACAGCCTTTCCATCCAGTACCGCATTTATAAAGACAGAAATTGAAAAATGAAAACCTGACATTAGCATGGCCACACGATGCAGGAACAAGCTCTAGGTCCACTCACAGGGGTCACCACACACTGTACAAGTGTGACATGTGTACACCTTTTGTCTAGCTTTTAAAGCAATTCTCTACAGACGTAAAACAAGTGACACAAAAAAAGGATCATCAACAGGAGACCACATAACCATCAGTATTCTGCATTTAAACAAAGTTTTCACCAGCGTAAGTTCAGAGCCCGGTGTTCCATAGGGTTGGCAGGAAGGGTCTTGGTTGGGGTTTGGCAAACAACCAGCATATGTTTAACACATTTCATGGGTATTGAAAACAAAGGCAAGAAATAGACTCTACACTCTTCAAGCTAGAAATATTCTCAAAATCACTGAATCCAGTGAAGTCCAATTACATTAAATTCTTTTTGTCAGTCTCTATAAGGACAATTCTAAGTGCTCTACCAATTTCAATATCAATATTGACTAACTGATAAACCTTAATAATCCCATGAGAAAGGGGCTATTACCATTTGCATTTTACAAATGAAGACACTGAGAAAGAGAGGGTAAATAATCTGCACGGGGCCACACAGTTAATTAACGGCACGAGTGGGTTTCAACCCCGGCAATCAATGCTTTGACCCACTACACCGTGTTGTGTCTCTGAACTGAGACTCAGACAACCAGACTGTGAGAAAACAATGTTTAAAATAGAGATTTGACCTCCAACATTCAGTGCTCTTTCCCCCAAATCTTTTGTGCACTTCAAACAGAAAGACAATGAAATTCCTTATGACAGGTGAGTAGTTTGCCAGAAGCGAAAACAGCACAAGAAATATTGCACAAGTACCACTGAAAATACAACTTCATCTGATGGGGCCAAGCCACCACATGCATTTAACTACTAACCACAGACCCCCAAATCTCACGTCAATAATAATAGTCAATGAAACAGTTCACTTTGGGTGATCCCTTAGAAGTCAGCTCACAAAGCTGAGCCATGTTCTATGTGATACACAAATAACAACACAACTATTAACCAAACTAAACCAAAGAACAGCCTATACACATATGCAGTTTTTGACCGTGACTTAGATACATTTTCCTTCTCAGCCACACTGCTCCATGCTATGAGCAGCAGCTGCCATGTCCACAGGAAGGGCTGAGCTACACATTAGACTTTTATACACAGCAATAAAAATATCCATGACGTCTTCCAGCAATTTGAAGATACATCATCTGAGACAAATAATAATTAACTCTTGTTCAGCTTTTAGATGATGATTTCTTTTCAAGAGTTATTTCCTTGACCTTTTACAGTGGTGTTTAAAAACAACCATGAGCAGTTAGCCATACTTTCTTAGTATATTTCTTAGGAATTTGATTTTTTATGTCTCCAGTTATCATGAATGTGATGCTTACGATGTAGATAATAGATCGACATTAAATCAATCCACAAATAATTAAGTGTTCTCAGGCATCTGTAAATTAGGATTTTACATGCTGAATTTACTCATAAAAAATCAACTTACCACAATTTTTTTATTAAGATCGTAATTAGGTAAAACTTAAGACTCAACACATGATGGATCTTCACTTTCAAGGTACCAATTGACTTATATGGAATATTTTAGCAATTAAATTTGTATCTCCAGTAGGTAGTCAAGAATAATGACTTTATCTTACAAATGTATAAAATTAATTTGAAATGAGTAAAATTTAAAAGCTATTTGCAAGCCATTTAATCCTAGGACTTGCATTAGTTTAGAAATTTAAAATAAAAATAAACAAGGAATTATTCGTCCTAACACAATATGTACAATGAGACAACAGCAATACTCTCTTCCTACGGAGAACACTTGAGACTGGGCCACGTTAAAGGAAATTGCATAACAAAATTGTGAATGTAACCCCTGGTGGTTTAAGAGTTGAGTCACCTTCTCTAGCACAGCCCTGGCACACCCAAACCTCACACAGACACACCTGCCAGATTCATTAACTAGCCACAATCAATGCAACAGTAGGAAAAGGACAACTAGAAAAGTGATAACTTCTGATCACCAGTGGAACCTGATTTACCTGACCACATTCACCTACCTATCTGGACAAATGGGAGTGAGTGTTTTACCCAGTGGATAGAGGCCGTGGTCTGCCTGGGCAGGGGAAAGAGAAATCCTAAGGAGAAAATGATGGAATCAAGCCAGACTGTGACCAGCCATCCTGAAGGTAGGGCATCTAGCATTTTCCTGATAAGGTGGCCCTAAGAATATATTTTCTTACTTCCCTCCATCTTTTTTAAACATAAACAACAAGATGAAGTTAATAATGGAAAGGATAGCTTGCTATATCTTGTACCATGCAACTGTCTGGTTTTGAGGTTTGTGCTGGGGATTCCCAGGTCTGCCAGGAACTGGCTGTGCAACTGGGAAAGTCACAGCCTCTCACGGCCCTGTTTTCCTCATGTGCACGCAGATGCTCCATTCTGGTTTGCCTGGGAAAGTTCTAGTTTACTCATGTTTTCCTGACTTCCCATCTCTCTTAGCTTTTGTCCTTTTCAAAAGGTCCCACTGTGGACAATATATAAAGAAGTAAATTAGAAAGCTATGTTTTCCCATAACTTTTCCAGCAATAACATCCTGTCATCCATGGACCCCATCTGGGAGTAAGAAGGGCCAATAGATGTGAGATAGCAAATGCCTTATCGAGTGAAACACAGAAGTCACAAGGGAGAACAAGAGCGAGGACTGTATCTAACTTCATGGATCTTAAAAACATAGTGTTGCTAAAAGACAGTACAATACTATTTTTGTAAACTTTAAAAATACAAATTAGAACCAAATATTGGCAATGATTCCATAAATTCATTGGTGGAACTCTAAAGTGGAATGGAATGATATACACTAAAGCATAGATGCGACCATGAAAAACAACTAATTATAGCATTTTATTTCTTTAAAAAGAAAGATTTGAAGCAAATATTACAAAACAATAATGTGTCGATTCTGGATGGGGGTGATTTTATTATGTATTCTTCACTGCATTGTTTAAAGGGCTGAATCTATAAGTTACAATAAAAAAAAAGGACGGAAAAGAGGCTGTTAGGACTACCAAAACCAAAAAGAAGATGGAAATAATCAGCGACAAGCCTGGAAAAGTGAGCACAATATAGCGAAATGGTTCATTTACTGTAGCTGGTAAGCATACCGTGATATCAACCGTAGTCTGTTTGTGTGATGCCACACAAGTGATCATTAATTGCTTTCTTTAGTTCATGTTGGCACCACCTGGATATAGCAAAACCATCTGAGCCCCTTCTTAAAGGCTAATTCAAATCATTCAATGATTGATACCCAAAACATGAATGAAACACAAGCAGGAATTAACTGAAATGCAGATTCTTCATTACAACCAAAGCCCCAGCAACCTTCAAACCCATCCAACGTTCATGAGCAGGCTCCCTGGGAACAGGCTCTAACACAGTGTCCAAGATTCCCTTTGAGATGGCCAACTGAGGTTGACAATATGGATCACTTAGCATAACAAAAAGAAAAACCAAGAATGAGCTTAAAAAAAAAGAAAGCTTTCCAGCATCTAAAAACAGACAAATAAGTAAGCATGTCTCCTATATCTCACTACACATTTTGCCAAGAAATCCCTGAAATTTTTACAAATCCCAGGGTAGGAAGAGAAGGACTTTCTACATTAATGGGTATCGTTTTAACTTTCTGGATTGCATAAGGCAGTCCAGCTACTTCCCAAGATGAGACTCCACTTCCCTATAATAATAGTACTATTTCTCCAGTGGCTACTATACGCCAAATGTTTTAAATCAGTTCATTTGCACTCAGTTTACTCAATCCTCACCCCAGTCTTGTAAGATTTATGTTATTACTATCACCATTTCTCTACTGTAGAAACTAAGGCTCAGAGAGAAGAGATTTATTTGGCTGTGGTCTAAGAGTTAATTGGAGCAGCTCTTGGGTCCAACCCACCCCAGGCAACCTTGCAGCCCTCACTGTCCTGTCTTCAAGGGCAGCCCCTCCCAACCAGTGAGTCAATAACCAATCTTGGAAGAGTGGTCTTCACAAAGGAGTTAGTCATTGACCCTCCCCCTACCCCACTATCCCATGCATTTCTCCCTTGTGCTCAGCGCCAAGCTTCTGAAATCACCTCAGGAGGAAGGAGCTCATTACAGTTTCTCCTTTGAATAGACAAAAATGTGCTTTCCTCTGATTTCCACCCACTCAATCTCGTTTTGCCTTCTCAATCTCATCAAACAGATTGAATTTCTGCTGTACGTGCTATTCCTCAAATAACTGAAGGAAGTCAGCCCTCCATCCCTAGGACCTCTCGGCGTGACGCACCTGCCACTACCGATAGGATACTCTTTTGAGCCTACTCACAGCCTTCTAGTCCATTTTTATCTCAGCCTCCATGTCTAGTCTGGGGGTTCACAAACCCTGGGAAATTGCAAAGGGTCTTCAACGCTGCATCTGTGGTGCTTACAACAGTGCTCAGCACAGGACAGATGGGATAAATCCTTATTGAACTAAGGAATGAGAAATGAGTTTTGCAAACACTACAAACATTACATGGCAATTAATTTGATCGCTGATAATTATAGTAAACTGCCACAGACTACCTCCATTCTTTGTACCATATTCCCTTTACGTGATCTGGCTCCTTTGCGAGGGTGTTGGTTTGTTCTGCTCTGTTGCTGGCAGTTTTGTTTGTTTTGTTGCCATTTTGCCCTCCATAACTCACTGCTTACAATCAGCTTTTAACAGTCTTCAAAAGTGACAGTCTTGTAAGCATGAAAAATAACAAGATTTATTTCTCTGTAGGGTTGTGTTTGTCTTACTTTTTAGTCTTGTTTAAAACAAAATGGCTAAGTCTCTCTTTTGCTTTTGTTACCCTCAAGAGGAAAATATTTTATACATTCCTTTTAGCTAAGTTCAAGGCCTTTTTTTTTGAAGGATAATAATTATATATATATATATATATCCATGCATCATGTATGCACATCTGTTAACAAATGAAGTTTCACGTTTAAAAACCAATGTTTGTTTATCAAGGATACTAAAGCTAGGATATGTATTATTTTCTAGATTTAGATAAATTAGAGCATGTCTCATGAGTTAGCATGATGGATTTGCCAGGAATATAACTCCATGAGTACCAAAGGATCTGTGGTGTATCAAACAATATACCCCAATATAAATACATTCTTAATCTTAATTCACATTTCTGGGGATGTGAACACATTGTAAACAGGATCACCTGAAGTGATTTTGGGTTAAGGTATAGCCCAATTAAAGCAGGGTAGGTCTTAAAGCATATTACTGAGGCCTTCTAAAAAGAAGAAACCAGGAGCCAAAAGTTGAGTAGACCGCAGTAAGAAGCTAAAGTCAGCAGAAAACCAGAAGAGCAGACAAAAGGAGAAGATCTCACCATGTGACGAAAGCAGAGAAATAGGCCAAGGAACCCCAAGGATCACCAGCAGCCAGCACCAGAACATCCTGGAATCCAGGAGAAAGCAAGCCTTGCTGATATTTTGAATTTTTGACTTCTATTTCCAAAGAGTAAGCCAGTTGTTTAAGCCAACCCACTGCGTGGCATTTGTCACAGCAGCCTAGATAGGCTCCTCATAGGAAGGGCACATCCAACGATGGCTGTTGGCCAATTCCCAGGACCAACTAAGCGCTGGGAAAAAGCCACCTATGAGCTGTCCCAGCCCTTAAGTTAGATGAAAAACAAGAAACTCTCTCGGGTTGGTGGCAAAAGAGGGTTGAAGTAAAAACATGATTGAGGGAAACACGGTCAGTGTAAGAAAGGAGGGGAAGGGCACCTGAATGCAGAACACTGGGCTCTCTGGGCCTGGAAATAAAGGGCAACACAGACGAAAGGCCATCTCAGATGGCTAGGAGTAAGGCACAGAGCAGGGGGATGTAACCTCAGGAGGAACAGCAGCCATCAGGAATCAATGCATTGACAGGGAGAGGGAACAGGTGAAGTAGAAACTAGCAAGCTCATGAGCCCACTGGTCACTTTTTCCCATGAGATATTTGAGACTGCGAGTCCAGCAATTGTGCTGGTATAGCTGGGGGCAGAGATTGTTTGTTACTGTCGGTGTGAATTGATTGTTGCAGTACAGGCCGATAACATCTGAGATTTTCACCTAAATTAATACATTTTTTCATTTCACTGTTCACTGATTATTATCACATGTTCAACACTTGCTTTGGGGCCCCAACCTTGAAGGAGAAAACAACTCTGGGGGAGGTGAAGAAAATTAATCTTTTGTTCATCCTCCTCTATAATAAAACGGGAGAGTTTCCCTCCAAATTTTATCATTGCATCACTCTTCTGCAAACATCCACTGCCTAATTCAAGACAGGAAATTGGAATTATTTCACCTTTATTAGAGATAACTTTTGTCTTAACACACTGCAAAAAGTCAGACATTACTTATTGCTTTTGTTGAAATAAAATATCCTGGCACATGTAAGAATTATAAAGCTGCCTAGGTTGAAATACCCTGCTCTCTTGGACCCTATCATTCAAATCTCATTGACCTTTTTAGGTGGAACAATTCTCCTTCCATGTCACCATCTTTGTTGTTAGCTAAGACGTACTATATATCCGCCCTACAAAAATTTCTATGATTCTCTGCGCATGTGAAATGCAGGGTTACAGCACCAAATTAGTACTATCCCAGGCCAGTCTCTGCTTTATTGAGCCTTTAAACAGTGGTGTTGTATTTGGTACATTAGCTCAAAATTACAGATTTATTATGTTATCTCTGAAGTCCAAAAAATTAAGCAAAAGGACTTTTTGAACACATTGTTAGGTTTAGGCTGTTTGAGTCTCCTCTTTATAACAAACAGAAGTTTGAAAATATTTATAGTCAAGTCTATCAGTCTTCAAGTATGATTATTGCCTTTGAAGTCATTTTAGATAAGATTATAATAATATTCACCTCAAGTTCTATTATGTCTCATTACTTTTTCTTTTTTTTTAGAACCTTATATTTAATTTCTATATATAATATAGAAAAGATTCAACTTTACATTTTTTCCCTAATATTAACTAATTATTGCAGTTGTGCTTCTTGGAAGAGTTAATACTTTCTCCTCTGACATGAAATGTTGGCTTTATTATATATAATATTATTTCATATGCTCAGATCTGCTTGGGAATTTCAAAGCTGATTTTGCTAATCTTGAGTCTCTATTTTAGTGAAAAGTATGGTACTGTTCTAATAATTTTAATCTTATATTTTAATACCTGGAAATATCAAGTTCCTTCTTCATCAGTCTCCTTTTTCTAAAATTTGTTTTTCCCAAAGTGCCCATTTTTCCAAATAATTTTTAATTTTTGCTAAGCTCTACCCAAAATCTCTCCAGGGTTTGAAATGAAGTCTTGTTAACTTTAAAAATTAATTTGGGAAAGCTAACCTCTTTACAATATTTATTCTTCTCTTGCAGGAACAGGACATAAATCTCCGTTAACTCTAATCTTATTTCATGCTCCACAATAAAAGTTATTTTTTCATTTAAAGAATTCTTGAACATTTATGGTAAGGTTTATTCATAGATATTTGGTATTTCATTGCTATTGTGAGTGGATTTTCCATCAGGTTTTCCATTTGTTGCTGCTATGGAAAAATCAACTGGCTTATAAAATTTATCTCTAATATGGCTGTACTCCAGTTTCCATTGGGATTTGTAGTAAAAATATTTTTAAGAAGAAAAAGATGTCTCCTCCTGTCTCATAATTATAAACTGTGAGAGGCAGTAAGCATAGTATTAGGATCAAAGACTCATGAGTCACACTGTCTGCATTCTAATTTAGTTCTGTCACATATTAGCTGTGTGATCTTGGGTGAGTTACTCAGCCTCTCTGGGTCCCAACTTTCTTAATTGTGAAATGAGAATGATAGTAATCCATATTTTTCATAGCTTTTTTTTTTTTTTGCTTATTGGCCAGAATCTATAGAACAATATTAGCTATAATGAATGAAATTGGGCATACAACAGGTTATTAATGTTTTTCTTTTCTTGAACACATTCTTCTTAAATTTTAATAACATCTCACTCTATTTTTAAATTAATATGTTGGATCTATGTCTGCTTTCTAAAAGAAATATAGTTGCATTTTATCAAATACCTGTTGGAATCTATTTTAATAAATTCCCTAATATTGAACCACTTTCACATTTCTAGAAAAATATCATTTGCTGCATAGAATAATAAAACAAATATTTTCTTGATTCAATTAGCTAGTGTTTCAATTAAATATTTTTACTTTTTATTTTGAAATATGTTCGAACATACAGAGCAGTTACAAAAATAATACAAACGCCATTCAGAAAATTCCAACGTACCCCTATTCCCCCCAAACTCAGATAAATCTATTTTAGCATTTTGCAACATTTTCTGTATCATTCTATCTATTCATCTATCTACCTATTTGTCTGTCTATCAATCCATTTTCTGAACACTGGTGTGTAGATTGTACACATCATGTTCCTCAAATGTTAATCCTGCCATATACATTTTCTAAGAACAAGGATATTTACTTCGGTAGCTACTTTAAGTGCAGTTATCAAGTTCAAGAAATTTAACATTGATAGAAAGCATGCAGCCTCTATTACAAATCTGCCATATGCCCCAATGATATCCCTTTGAATCTTTTCTCCTCTCTTCCTAGATACCGCCCAGGATCATGGATTACACTTAATTATCACCGTTTCGTTGGCAGCTTTTTTTTTTTTTAATTGTGGGAAAATAAATACAACAAACTTTTTCTTCTCTACCACCCCCAAGCATACCATTGTATGGGATTAGTCACATTCACAATACTATGGTGTCCCCACCACCTTCCATTACTAAAGCTTTCCCATCTCCCCAAACAGAAACCCTACACCCACTGTGCATTCACTTCCCACCTCCCCACTCACACCCCTGGTAACCCATATTCCAACTTGGGTCTCTATGAGTTTGCATATTCTCCGATATTTTCTTTATATTTACCATGAGACTTAAATTTAACATCCTAAATCTGTAACAATCTTGTTTGTTCAATACCAACTCAATTTTAATAGTATACACAAAACATGCTCCTATTATCTTCTGTCCACCCACCTTTATATAGTTCTTATCACAAATTACATGTTTGTACATTACGATTCCAAAAACACTAATACATCTTTACATTTCCTACATTTGCATTTTACATCCTACAAGAAGTAAAAAGGAGTTACAAACCCAAAATACAATAGTATAAGTACTTATATTTACCCCTCACTAGAGAGCTCTTTCTTCATGCAAACTTCGATCTATTATCTATTGTCCTTTCTTTTCGACTTGCAGAACTCTCTTCAACATCCCTTGTAGGGCTGGTCCAGTGGTGACAAATCCCCTAAGCTTTTGTTTATCTGGGAATGCCTTAGACTCTCTCCCTTACTTTTGAAAGACAGTTTTGCTAGATACAGAATTCTTGGTTGGCAATTTTTTGCTTTCCACATTTTTAATACGTCATCCCACTGCCTTCTTGCCTCTGTGGTTTCCGATGAGAAACTGGCATTTCATTTTATTGAGGTTCCCTTGTATGACACACTGCTTTTCTCTTGCAGCTTTTAGAAATCTCTATTTATTTGTCACTGTATGGGTATGTTTGGGTTTTTTCCTATTTGGAGCTCATTGAACATCTTGGATGTATATATTCATATTTTTCATTAAATTTGGGAGATTTTTCAGTCATTATTTTCTTGACTATTTTCTCTTTCTTCTCCTCCTGGGACTTCCACATGGTGTTTGATGGTGTCCCACAGGTTCCTTGGGCTCTGTCCATTTTATCTCGTTCTTTCTTCTTTCTCCTCCTCAGACTGAATGACTTCCATTGTCTTATCTTCAGGTTCTTTGATTCTCTCTTATGCCAGCTCCAATCTGTTGTTGAATCCCTCTAGGGAATTTCTAATTTCTGGTACTGTGGTCTTCAGCTCTGTTTGCTTCCTTTCAGACTTTTCATCTCTCTACTGATATTCTCTCTTTGTTCATTTTCCTGATTTTCTTTAATCCTTTGCCCATGCTTTCCTTTAGCTCTCTGAGCATATTTAGAACCATTATTTTAAAGTCTTTGTCTGGCATGTCCCAGGTGTAGTCCTCCTCATTGATGGTTTCTAATGTTTTAATCTTCTCCTCTGCACAGGTCATTACTTCTTGTTTCTCTGTATGTTTTGGAACCTTTAGTTCCAAAACAGGATATCTCAATATTTTGATGTGTTAGCACTGGAATTTAGAATCTGAGGCATCTGTTACTTAAGTCTGTATCCAGAGGCTTACCCTTACAGTAAGTTTAGAGAATCTCTCTGGGTCAAACGTAGAGGCCTCACTCACCCTTTCCAGCACGAATCTTGTCTTAAGCATGCACATCTGATCCTCGGACTTCTCCCATGTACAGGGATACAAATGTCCCCTCTTTCCTAGAAGATTGTTTCCTCATGGCTCCTGGCTCTGCACTACATGTTCTACAGCCAGCAATACCTTGCCCCAGGCAGCACGGCTTGACTGCTTTTCCACAGTGTTCTATGGAAAGCTCAGTGATGTGGTTTTCTTTTTTGTGCTACCATTATTAGTTCTCACTTTTTTGGCTTTTTGGTTTTACTTCTTAGTAACATACTTCATATTAAATGAATCAGAGAGACTTTTTTTGGTTTTCTAGAAAAGTTCATAGACCATGAGGATGCTATGTTCCTAAAAATGTATATTTTCAACAACTGATTATAAATACCTGATGAAAACAAGATACTATGCCCATCCATGCAGGGAGTATTTTAGCTCCTGCCAAACTTTCCAAGCTGGTCAAGGACAGAGTGCTTAAGCATTAGGCAGAATTGAGTCCAAATGCTAACTTTACCACCCACTAGCTAAATGTGTGCATCTGGCAAGACACACTTTCATCCCAGGGAATATAATCATACCTTTTTTTAAACCTTCCTCACAAAATTATCATGAGGACTAAATGAGATCCTGTTCATAAATCACTGAACATCCAGACTTTATTTACAATATAAATTAGGAATTATATATCAATTTTAATTTTCTTTAAATATAAAATTAATATTTATAATTCTACTTACTATTCTTTCCTAGTATGGTGGTTCTAGTTGCTTATTCAGAAATACAAATGTTTTTGATAAAATTATTTGTGTGAAATTATCTTATAATAAAAGGTGTTTCACAGTTCAGATATGGAGTTCTCTATTAGCAAATTTAAATCTTCACATTAGGGGAAAATGCTCTAATGAAACATGGAAATGCATTCATTACCAATGTGAAAATGAAATCACAGTGGGTTAACAGAAAGTTGTTCTGGTTTTGAAAAAAAACAGGCAACGATCCTAAACCAAAATTAATCTCTTCCACTCTTTCCTGTTCCCTCGGAGCTTTGTTCTCATGGGAATCCAGGGGTGGGAGGAGAATGTTAGAGCCTTTCCACCGGCCAGGCCAGACTTAGTGTTCTCCCGGTTTATCATCTACATTGCAACAGGGGAGGGCGGTTCTCACTCTCAGAGCGCAGGAGCTGGCCCTAAGGGATTGAGGGGGTGCATACACAAATTTTACCAGCCTAAAAGAATCTTCGTGGGATATTAATAAGAGTAAAATACGGATTTGGCCTCAATTTTCAAAGAAATTCTATTTGTGTAGGTGAATATGAGCATATACAAAATCATATATATACTCATATTAACCTATATAAATGGTGTGTGTGCTTTGGGAGGAAAATATATCTATAGCTATATCTATCTATCCATCTATCCATCCATCTATCCATCTATCTATCCATCCATCTATCCATCTATCCATCTATCCATCTATCCATCTATCCATCTATCTATCCATCCATCCATCCATCCATCCATCCATCCATCCATCCATCCATCCATCCATCCATCCATCCATCCGTCTGTCTATATAAACTTAAGACCACAGAAACTTGTTTATTTCTCAATATTAATTTGAAGTCTCTTTCTACTAATCAGCATCATCAAGGATACTTGATTTTTAATCCATATATCTGCACGTGTATACTCTATAAGAAGAGTCATAGGTTTTTAAGATCTGATTGTAATATGATGAGTTTCTCTTCTGTTTTAAAGGCTATAAATTTAAAAGCATATCCTGGTAGGGTAGCAGCCTCTACTAAGAACAATTTAAATAAGCATAGCTGTGTATGGAAATAGCAACCCAACCTCAGTCTCTCTCCTACTCACTGGTCCCTGGCAGACAGACACAGAAACAGAATGGATACATGGATCTCTCAGTACTTATTACTTGCTATTAATTTGAAATTAACAATGGAGTCTATCCAGCTTGAATTGAAGTACATTGATTTGTTTTTTGAAACTGAAAACCTCCCACCATACCTTTTCTTTGCTGTGCTCTGGCTTTATACCAGCAAAGACAATTTCAGGGACCTCCTCAATACCACAATCAAGAACACAAAAGTGTACTTACCGCTGGTGGGTTTTTTTGCCCCTTGCGTGGCCTCAATAACTTGATAGTTTCAAGCTTCCCCTAGATTTCTCTTGTTCAAGTGCCTTTTCAATGTACCATGACCTCTGAAGGAAATGGGGAAGAAAAAAAGATTTATGAAGATAAGCATCTGCAGTTCCGGGCGGGCCGCGGTGGCTCAGCGGGCAAAGTGCTTGCCTGCCATGCCGGAGGACCTCGGTTCGATTCCCGGCCCCACCCCATGTAAAAAACAAACAAACAAACAAAATACAATAAAACAAGAAAATGTTTAAAGATGTTTCCCTTTCTTCCTTCCTTCCTTCCATCCTTCCTTCCTTCTCTCTGTCTTTCCTTCCCTTCCTCCCTCTCTCTTTAAAAAAAAAAAAAAAAAAAAAACATCTGCAGTTCCTTATCTCCTGCAGAAAAGAACAAATAGTTCCTTGGGCAAGTACATCTAATTTAATGACCGAATGCCACACAATTTAAAAAACAATGTTCATTATTATTTTTTTTTAAGTCCTCACTCCTTTTTTTTTTTCATTTTGGACATCTCTGATTTAAAGCAGGAGGAGTGCAAATTTCCTTAAGTCAGCAGCACAATACTTTCTTATAAATGAGAAGAGACTTTCTTTTTATTATTTTGTTCACCATTAAAGCCCATTAATTGCATTTTGAGCAATCTTTTTGTGGTCTCTAAACTGTGAAACATGAGCAAAGGCATTCTTAGAAGGCAGTAAAAATGCCAATATAACAATATATATATATATATATATATATATATATATATTTTCTTCAAATTTTCACTGAAAATAGATTTACTTGCTGAGTGACACCTATTTCAAACATGTGAATTAAAAGCAACTTTATCCCTGCAATTCATCTTTTAATTCCAATGCCAAAGAGCAAAGACATTGTATTCCTCAACCACATGATACAATAGATCAGAATTCTAGAAAAGAAAAACCCAATAAAATAATTCAATAAACTCCAGTCCACATGTAATGCCTCAAAATTGAGAGGGAACCTGGAAATTTGCTTTGAATAGCTAAAGTCTTACCGGTATGTTTCTCCTGCTCATATCCTGCTAGCTCTTTATATAACAAAAGTTCCCATTATAAATCTAATAATACAGAAAACAACTTAGTTTTCATCTCCGTAGATATAGTTCTGAAAGGTGGTTAACGACTGATCACTGGGTCAACCCAGCCCCCTTTCAACTGGGCATTCTGTGTATTTGAACAGACACACAGTAAATGCTTGGTTGTCCTAGAAGAGAGGAGACTTGTTTCTTTCTTTTATGGAGATACTGTGTTCCTTTTTCTCCTCATTGTGCAACCATCAATATCAATATCCCCATGTTTATATGCTCTATCTCAGCTACTACGGCTATTCAAGCAAAGGAGGGTCCAGTTTTAAAGTATATATTCGGGGATCAGTAGTTTCTTATCCTCTCCTTTCTTCCTGTCTAATCAATTACCAAATTCTGTCTATTCCAGGCTCCGAATGGGCTTCATCTCCTCTCCTGCCAACCACTTCCCAGTCACCATCTGATTCAACCCTCCATCCCTACACCTGCCTCCAGGCCACCAGTTCTTTCAGAGACTACAACTTCTCTCACCCATCTCCCTGGTTTCGGGACACTCTCCTCCAATCTGTCCTCCAAAGACCAATTACTTTGGCACCACAACTGATAGCTTCTACAGAACACAAGAATTATATATGGTGGAAGTAGTCCACTGTGATTCAGAAATAAAATATCGTTTCTCCCAAATACCAAGAGCTTTATGCTAGCCACTCTTTTAAGTAAGGGTTCAAATAATTTAACTCTGCTGTGCTTTGTTTCTCACATTTTCTCACAGCTCACAAGTGAAGTACTGCAGGAAAGCCTTAAGGGTGCTATACTATAAAGGTAGAAGCACTGAACTTAGTTCGAGCTCCAACTCATCCGTTTATCAGTTGTTGACTTTGAGAAGCTATTTCCTTTCTTGTGGGCAAATGACAGCCTTGCTCACCAAATGGGGGAGGAAAATACTCATCCTGTCTTTCAATCCAGGTTTCTCTGCAAATCCAGGAAGACAACACAATAAAATACTGAATGTGCAGTACCATCATTACTCTCGCTGGAGAATCATAAAAGTGAAAACAGTACGTTCTGTGTTTAACACTAGATTATTCAGATTGGGATCCCAGAAAGGGAGCTGTGATCCCGCTCTTAAGTCTTACAGCTTCCTTTTGGGAATGTCATGTCTAAGGCATATTGTTTTAGCTGCCAAAGAGAAAGAACAGCAAAGGAATCATACTCTATCATATCTGGACTTCAAGGACATGCTGAATCTATAATATAAATGGGCTCAAAACAGTAACAAATCTTCATAAGCTCAGCTTGCTTTAATGAAAACAACCCACCTATAATTTGATGCACAAATATTAAAGCAATCTCCTTGAAGCTCAGCTAATAACTCCAACTATTGCTGGACACTGTCTTACCAGAAACTCTGTCTCTAGGGCAATTTTTATGGAAATAAAAGTTCTGTATGGCCACACAGCAGGCTTTTAGTTGAAGACTTTGGAGTGTGTATAATAGGATGACTTTCTTTGCTTTTGCTCTCAAGAAAAAAATAGAAGGTATCAACCCCAATATTACTTCATATATAATTAGCACTATAACTTCAGCTCCACAAAGGTTTTATTTTAGAAGAGACTGTGCTCTCCCAATCAAGTGGATTTAGCACCCTTGTCAAAATCAGTTGGCGAACCCATGATTTATGAACTCTGTATTTGATTACGTGTCCAGCATGTCAAAAATAGCTGGGGAGCTATTTTTGAACTTGTTACAAATTACATCTCTGTGTATTGTATGTCCAAAATCCTAGATTTTTCATTACTTAGTATGCATTTGCATTTAGCACTTGTAAGAAGTAAGAAGTGGAGTTAAATACCAGAAATTGCAATACAATAGTACTGATGTTTATAATTAACCATCTGGTTACCTTTACCAGAGGTCTTAATTTCTTTTTGACATTTTGATCCACTATCTAGTGTCCTTTCCTTTCAGTCCGAAGAATTCCTTTTAGTACTGTTTGAAGGGTAGGTCAAGTGGTAATGAACTCCTTACTTTTTCTTTATCTGGGAATGTTTTAATCCCTCATTTTTGAAAGAAAGTCTCACCAGGCGTTAAATTCTTGGTTGGCAATTGTTTTCTTTCAGCACTTTAAATATTTTGTGCCACTGCTTTCTTCCTACCACAGTTTCTGATGAGAAAATCAGAACTTAATCTTATTAGGATTCCCTTCTACATAACTCACTGGTTTTATCTCACAGCTTCCAGAACCCTTTTTGTCCTTGACATTGAAAAATTTGATTACTGGGTGTCTGGGCATGTTTTCTTTGAGTTTATCATGTTTAGAGTTTGTGGGACTTCTTGAATGTGAATATTCATGTCTTTCATTAAATTTGGAAAGGTTTGTGCCATTATTTATTTGGATAATAAATATTTGGATAAACCTCCTTCCCCTTTCTCTCTTCTCTGCCTGGAACTCCCATACTGTGTCTATTGGTATGCCTGATGGTATCTGCGATGCTTTAAAGCTGTATGTACCAAAGAAAGCATGTTCTTAAAATAAATCCGCTCTAGTGGGTGTGGACATGTTGTAAGTAGGATTTTTTGATGAGGCTACTTCTGTTAAGGTGTAGCCCACCTCATTCAGGATGGGTCTTAATCCTCTTATTGGAGTCCTTTATAAGAAAATGAAATTCAGACAAAGAGAAAGAAAACCACGGGAACAAAAAGCTGAAAGCAACAAAACCTGAAAGAGAAGGAAGAGACAAGTAGATGTCACCATGTGCTTGCTATGTGGCAGGGGACCCAAGGAGATTGTTGGCAGCCAGTCTTTGGAAAGGAAGCATCGCCTTGACGATGCCTTGATTTGGGTATTCTCATGGTCTCAAAATTTTAAGCTTGTAAGCTAATAAATTCCCATGGTTAAAACCAGCCCATTTTATGGTTTCTGCTTTCAGCAACCTAGCAAACTGAAGCAATGCCTCACAGGTCTCTTAGCCTCTCTTCATTCTGTTTTTTTCTTTCCTCCCTTCAGCCTGAATCATTTCAGTTATCTTTTCTTCAAGATCAGTGATTCTTTCTTCTGCCACCTCCAATTTTTTGTGGAAACCATCCAGGGAATTTTTCATTTATTGTGTTCTTCAACTCCAATAATTCTATGTGATTACCACTGTGAATCTCAGAGATTCATATATTGTTCATTCATTTTTCCCCCCATATCCTTCAATTCTTTCTCATCATTTTTCCCTTACTTCTTTGGGCATGGGGATCTTTTTTTTTTACATCTCTGAAGGCTCCAACATCTGGTGCCCTTTGTTGGTTTCTGGATTGCTCCTCTGGATGAGCCTTCATTTCCTGTCTCTTTGTCTTATAATCATTTATTGTAAAATGCATATATTTTAATTTTTTATAATATTAATTCTGGGATCTAGTCCCTGAGTTGTCTGTTCCTTAAGTTTGTATTCAATTATTGATACGGCACTGATTTTCTTGAATGCCAGGAACTGATCAAAATGAACAAAATAAACCAAAGAGTACCTTTCATGCCTTTGAATTGGCTCTGCTATAGCTGGTTGTCTTCTTTGGAGCTGAGCCCTCCTATCAAGAAAACCAGCCAGAGGCAAATGCAAAGTGCAGGGTCTTCTCTGTCTTCTCTGAGCCAAACTGGTACTGCAAAGGCTGCTGCTTTTTCTGGGTTTGTGTTTGCTAGAGGCCTTAGGAATTTCCTGTTTACAGTTTATAGGAGTTCAAGTGAATGCCCCACTACTCCCTTTGCAATAGACTTTCACCCCCTCCTTGGTGCTCTCTTGAGTGACTTACTGCAGGCTGCTTCAACTTCATTCTTACTCACACTGTCCCAGCTGTCTGCAAGCAGCTTGTCTGTTCTCAAGATAAACTCTGGAAGGTTGACCCCAAGACACATTCCTTGGTCAAGTTTCTCAGGCTTCCACCCAAAAGACTCACACTGAGATTTACATATACCCCAGTATGTGCACAGGGGCCACTGTCCTCCATCTGGAACCAGGCCAGAGATGGACAGTGGGCTCAAGCTGGCTCCACCTCACACTGTGGATGGGGTGGGGGAAGGGCCAGCAGGGCACAAGGAGCTTCTTCTATGGCTTTTGAAACTGCATTTTTTTGAGTC
Organism: Tamandua tetradactyla; assembly: GCF_023851605.1. Lineage (NCBI taxonomy): Eukaryota > Metazoa > Chordata > Mammalia > Pilosa > Myrmecophagidae > Tamandua > Tamandua tetradactyla. The sequence goes on along the minus strand of NC_135331.1, from coordinate 183,794,618 downwards.
AGCATTTGCCCAGTTAATGCAGCCCATGAACTGTTTTCTGTGGTTTTGAGAAAAGTCCCTGAGTTCCTCTGCCACCTTTGCTGAGGGGAAGTGAACAATGACCATCCTGAGAGTCAGCCTCCAGCCTCTGAAGTATCTGATCAAAAATAGTGATCAGTGACCAGACCAAGCACCCCTGGAATTTGGAGGACGAGGTCTTTATTTCCCACCACGGCACCAGTAAGCTGTGCCAGGAGATTGAGATGCAGTCCCCACTGCTGTCCCCCCACCCCCACCCCCCACACCCCATCCCCCCCCCATGCACCAAGAGTTTGGGGGGGGAGGGGGATGGTAGCCACAGCATGGAGGGTGACTCTCACCAGCGATTATCATAATTTATCACTGCTTTCTCTTGCTTTTCCGTGGATACAGCTCCGAGTTCCCTAGATTCCAGAGATTCAAAGTGTTGATTCAGTGTTGAATTGCCAGTTCAACAGCTGTTTTGGTAGAGGGATTGATTCCTGGAGCTTCCTATTCTGCCGTCTTCCCAAATCCTCTCATGATTTTACTTATTATTTATTTTCTTTATTTTATTATGATTTATTACTTCGTTTTCGTTTTCTTATTTCCTAAAATAGAAACATGTTGTTTTGTAATAAAAACATTTTATAAACATTATATTATATATATTATACAATATAAAATTTATATACTAATTATATAACTATAAAAAGAAGCTGTCGTTTCTTGACCAGCGAGTGACCATCATTGCGACAGTGTTTTAGGGTGTGTGAAACTGCAAGACTGAGAAAATGAATGCAGTTCACTTGGGACAATAAGCCACGTGTTGTAGTTGGTGACTCAAGGCTGACAAGGAAGAAAGATATCAAAAGAATAAATACCAAGACTTGATTGTGGATTTGGGTGAAGGGGTGAAAGAGTCAAATATACATCAAGATTTCTTATTTAAAATCAGCAGCCAGAAAAGGAATAACACAAGAAGAATTTAATTGAATGTGAACTCTATAAAGGAATATATTTGAACGCATGCATTTATAGTAGCCAATTGAGATATCAAAAATAGAAAGAGAAAAGCATAGGGCTAGGAATAAATGCCACAATTACATATTTTTTAATTTGTTGAAAAGAATTAAAAATTTGCAAAGTTTAAGTTTTCCTTTGAATTGCTTAAGTACATTGGATAAAGAAAAACAACGCTCAATGAAGTAAATGTTCTGCTTTTTGTTGTTTCAACATTTTTATTGTGAAATATAACATATATACAAAAAAGCAACAAATTTCCAAGCACTTTGTAACAAGTGCTGATAGAACAGATTTCAGAGTTTGGTATGGGTTACAGCTCTACAATTTTACATTTTTCCTTCTAGCTACTCCAAGACAACAGAGACTGAAAGAAATATCAACATAATGATTCAGCAGTCAAACTCACTTGCTAAATCCTATCTTTCTCTGTTCTAACTCCTTCTTCTTCTCTGACACTTCTACCCATCTTTAGGGGTATTTCGGCTACCTCTCACTTTTTCATGTTGGAGAGGGGTGTCGATAATATGGGATAGGAGGATGGAACTAGTTGACGTTCTCGGAGAGGCTGAGCCCTCCGGCTTTCAGAACTTATCTGGTCTAGGAACCCATATGGATGCTGTAGGTTTCTGGAAAGTAATCTAAGTGTAGAATCTCAGATAACATGCTAAGTGTCCTTTAGGGTTGACAGCTATGGTTCTGGTTGGGGGTTGGCAAACGCTGGTTAATGGCAATATCTAGCTGAAGCTTGCATAAGTGTAGTCTCCAGAACAGCCTCTCGACTCTATTTGAATTTTCTCAGCCACTGATACCTTATTTTGTTACATTTCTTATCCCCCTTTTGGTCAAGAAGGCAATGTCTTCCCACAGTGCCAGGGCCAGGCTCATTCCTGGGAGTCATGTCCCATGTTGTGAGGGATATTTTTGGCCCTGGATGTCATGTCCCATATAGGGAGGCAGATAATGACTTTACTTGCAGAGTTGGGTTAAGAGAGAGAGAAGCCACATCTGAAGAACAAGAGGTTTTCTGGAAGTAATCCTTAGGCATTAACTGTAGATAGACTTAGCTTCTCTGCTACAGAAATAGGCCTCACAAGGGCAAGGCTCAAGATCAAGGATGTGGCCTATTGACTCGGGAATCCCAAATATTTGAGACAGTGTCAGGGCCTTTCCTGGTGGTAAAATTTAATAGTTCCCTATGTTTCCTCTCATCCCTCAAGGAACTTCTTAATACTTTTTAATTATCTTCTCAACATACTCTGGGATGTATCTGTGCATTACATTAAGCTATACAGAATTACAAGCCCTCATTTCCATTCTGGGCCCCACGTTTGGGTTGTTTGAATGATCTGTCTAAACAGGTTGAATTAGATCATGTGCTACAGAAAATTTAGGTTTTGGACTACCTAAACCTCTATTCCTTTGGTCTCATACAGTAGGCGAAATTCCAAAACACCGACAATGTCATCCTTACCCCTGTACTCTTATTCTGCCTTAGTCCCTACCCAATTGCCTCTGTTCTTAGCTCTAATTGAAGCTTGGTTTCTTTTTTTGGCTCCTGCAACAGTGGTTGCATGTAGCAATGCTGACTTTCAGACTGCAGAACTCCTACTCTGAGTCTTAGGTGTCATGCAGGTAGCCAGAGTTCCAGGGAGATACCAGGTTACACATATATAGCACAGCTTCTCAAGATCTAGAAATAACATCTACAGCTCCAGACTAAATGTGACTGCTATAAGAGCTTACAATCTAGACCCCAATTTTCTTATAATTATTTTCTAAAATAGACCATACAATATTTCTTCTTTTGTTTCTGGCTTATTTTGTACCACATAATATATCCCTAAGGTTTCCTTCACCTCACTGCATGCCTCATGACTTCATTCCTTTCTGTAGCCAGAGTATTCCATTATATGTATACACAGAGCAAATCTTTTTTCTTTTAACTTGAATGTAATTTTCCTATATTAAGAAGGATTTGTAAGTTTGCTCATTCATTCATTAATACATTCAATCAACCAATATTTATTGAGTGCCTCTTTATCCATGAGACCTCGTATAAGATGTGATGAGAAATGCTGGTTTGGACCACATGGGGCAAGTAAAAAATGCCAAAAGATCAGCACAAATAGGCCACATAAAAATAGCCTGTTTCATCTCCTAGAATGCATGTCTCCTTTGCTCTTGCTAGCAGGCTGTAGGTCATCCTTGAAGGCTCAATTCATGTACTGACTTTTCTGTGAAGCTTTTAGAATCTGTCCAGTTTGGTATTAATCATAATTCCTGTCCTCAAATCACCTTGTTCACAACTCTCTGATGCACTTATGGTCTACTCAGTGCCACGGATAAGTGTGACAGTCTTCCCCAGAGCCTATGATCATCTTGAAGGGCAATGCTAGTCTTCCGACGCTACTGTTTAGCACAATAAACTGTAGGGTCTTAATAAGTGCTTATTAACTGAAAAATTCATACATCTTTACTTGTATGAGCAAGAAATATATCAAATCTTTAATGTAGTTAAGATTCGCAGATGTGTTTTATGCATTTGCTCCATCTAGTTCCAAAAAAATATGGAAAACCCCAGAATAGTCATTTATAAGTGGTCAGAGCAAAATTAGTACAATTTTCTTTATTCACTTTTTCTTAAGTTTCCCCTGGTTGACCCTTAAACTGTTCTCTCCTATTTTCTTTTTGATTTCTATAACTATGACAGTTTTTAAACAACCTACTTAAAAATCCCTGGCAACTGTTCATTTTCAAAAGCTTTCATAGCTATTTTATGAAAATAAAATTGTGAACAACCTTTCTCCTCCATTCTTTCATTCATCAAATATCACTAATTGTCTTCCGTCTGGTAAACACCATGGAGGGGACACAGACCCTACTTCTGGGAGGGTACTGTTAAACTGGTTTTTAAGTTAGTCTGAATTGTATCTAAAGTCATACCTGTAGTTTATCTGAAATTCTAATGCAAATACTAGAGCTTTTATAGCTCAAGAATGAATTAAATGATGAAAATGTCAAAGAATCTGATGTTTTCGTGTTTCAGAAATCACTGAATAAAAATAGCTGAACAACTAGACTAATTGTCTTCTTAGATTCAAGTCAATACCAAAAACATCTGCGATGGGCAAAATAACATCAGGTTTCCCAATTAAACATGTAACACTTGCATCATACAACTGTTCTTATATAACAACTTAGCAAAGTAGATCAGAGTTTTAAGAATGTTAACAAACTTTAACTCATGATCCCACTCTGAAACTTCCTTGACCCTTTGGGTTCCCAGAATAATCCTCTTTTTAACGTTTGTCTTGTTGCTTTTGGAAGGGAGAGGAGATAAAGGGATTTTAACATTTACTCAACAACTGTTCAGTGTTTGCTTAACAGAACATTTTCATTTTCCTCCATGTAATCATCATAATTAATCCACCACACAGCGGATATTTTTCAAAGTTTAAAAGCTGGTGAGATACAGCTAAAATGTCACAGAGTCAGGATTCAAACTCAGCTCTGTCTGACTCTAACCCCTGTAATTGACCCAGCGCTCACTATGATACCTCACAATATTCTTGGGCCACTGTGGCTTTTATATGCAACTATTCCTCTATATGCTTTTGCTGTTGTGATTAAATGATGGTTCCTTAATGCTTATTATTTTGTTATGTCATGGCTCTATGATATATATTAATCAAACTGATTTGTTGAAGAACTGGTTCAAAAGTAGTTCACACACTTATGATATAATATACTTCCACACCTCTCACCAAAGACAAGCAACCTGGGAGTGCCACATGACTGCTGAATTTATTTTTCATGTTCGTAGAATTTGGATGGATATAAAGAGCTTGATTGATAAGGCTTCCTGCTGAGGGTTACAGGCACAAAGAATACAATAAGAAAACCTAGTTAACTAGAGGATTTTGCAATCTGCACTCTCATTACATCACCATAACTTAAAAACCAGTTTGTTGTGAATGCCAACTGAGTGGGCCTCATAAAATAATATGGGACTTACAGTATATTGTAATGATCAAAAGCAATGACTCTGAAGACAGACTTTCTGATTATAAATCCTTACTGTGTGCACTGGGCCAAGTACCTTAACATTTCTGGGCCAGCCTAGACTCCCACATGTGAAAGGTCCATAATAATAGTAGTTGTTGCACAGGGTTGTTGGGGCATTTCAATGCCATACTGAAGTTAAGTCATGTAGAACAACGTCTGGCACATTCTGTGCTTAATAAGTTTCACTTTTAAAAATAGTCATATAACAAATATAAATAGAATCCTTTTGCCAATGATAATATATGATAACAACAGTAAAAAGATCACTTTGAAAAGTTTAGTATTTTTAAATAAGGTATCTTAAAAAGTCTTAATTGTTCTATTAATATTGATATAATACATTGTTAGCACTCTGATCGAACGGACTTCGCACATTAGTTGTGTGTGTGTGTGAGTGTGTGGTATAAAACAAACATTTGTGTGCAAGGCTTAGGAAGAATTTTTAAGTTTTTAAGTGTTCTTTTTTAAGAGAGTATAGGTCCCGAAGAGAGTGCAGACCAACACAGAGAGCTCTGCTTTGGATGCAAACAAAACCCTGCCACCTGAACTCTTTGGATCCGTAGGCAGTTACAACTCAAGGCCAGAACTGGGTGAAAATGTAGTGGGAGAAAGATAAGGAAGGCTTAAATCACTTCTTCCTCACTGGCCAATGTTAATTATTTCTCAAATCTGATGGCTGCACCTTCCTGTCCTTCACACTGGGTATCATTACAAGATAGCAAAAGAAATATGCCCTGGTCTTTAAAACACGCCTGGATCTGGAAGAGACCCAATCGATCAGTACGGGCAATTTAAGTCCTAAAAGCAGAACTCAGCCTTCTGATGAGAATTGGTTAGTGTCAACGTTTTATCAACTCCTCTGAAGTCATTTAAGTCCTGTATTAAATATTAAAGTAAAATTAGACGTGGTCCTTGTGAATTGTTATTTTCTGATCCTTCTATTCAGAAAGAAAAGTCAAAGCAGTATCTCAAATACCAGTGCCAAGTTCTTTCACTGATAATGAGGCAAACGCTCAGCCATCCAGACCCACTTAGCTAGAGCAAGAGCAGGTTAGCTTGTTGGTTTTGCTCAAATGTAAATATTTGCTTTGGCTAAATAATGTAAATAGAGAAAGCTACAAAAAAAAAAAGAAAAAACCGCTGCATATTCTATGCAGCATAAAGAAAAATTTATCATCTTTCCACCCAGAAAACTCACCTTGCAACTCAGTCTTGAAAGAGAAAGAAATAAAGATCAAAGTATTTGAAATGGGAACTCTCGCTGCCACAGCCACCTACCTTGCCCAAGTCCATGTTTAATTAAATGTACATCAATAATTCCATAATTACTTGCATAAGGACATAAGTCACCTCGTTTGATTATAAGGTCAAATACTTACTGCTAACAGTGTCTCTGAGGGAGACTTGGCCCTCTGCCAGACTCCGCTGTTCACCCCTGTGGACGGACCCACCACTGCTGGGCGCCTGGATGGGGTCCCCTTGCCCCCACGGCGCCCCTCCCCCCCAACCCCCACCCCGCTCCCGGTTGCCCAGCAACAGCCCCTTGTGACGGCTGGGCCAGGACAGCAGGCGACCGCGCCGTCTGCCTCGCAGCTCCCAGCGCGGCCAGCTCGCCGCCTCCCCGGAGCGTCAGGTCAGCCGGAGGCGGGGGCCTCAGTGACTAGTTACATCATCCAGACCCGCGTTTCCCGGAACGCTCCGACCATCTAAATAAAAATCAGAGGAGCACCAACCAGCTCCTGCGCTGAATGGGGCGCCCTTGAATATATCCTTACAGCTGAACTCTATCTTTGGCTCTTTCCAGGCGCTGAGTGCAAAGCTAAAGCATCAGAGCCGAGACCTGTAGCGAAAGTAAAGCTTAAGTGGTTAAATAAAAAATAAAATATGAAAACCCTATCAGTGCCGAAATCTGTAGAAATAAAAGTCTAAGTAGTTAAAAAAAAAAAAAAAAAGGAACCCACACGTAAAGGATCCATTTCCTTTTTAAATGACAAGCAAAATGCAACTTTCAGAATTTCAAAGAAATTTACTATTTAGATATTTTCCACTAACAGTCAAAAAATTGGAGGAAAACATAACTTAAGAGCATTACCTTTATGGAGAGCCTGTTCCGAAAATGTTCTAAAACATAACTCATTCAAAAATTAAAATATAACTCATTAAAAAATTAAAACACAACTCATTAAAAAATTTCAAGGAAAAGGCCTTCAATTTTTACCTAGAGGTAAACCCACGTTTACATCTTCAAGTCTCAATGGCTCATGAGTTCCATATCCTTTACTCAAACTCAACAAAATCTAAGTTAAGAAGCCACATGTTTCCACCCACATCTTACCTACTTCTTAAGACACCAGCAACCACCCCGTCTTTCAAGCCAGGGTCTTAACCACAAATGGAAATACGAGTCCAACCTTGCCTATTTACTGTAACTACCTCTGCCTCTACGTTGTGGAGAAAGAGGCATGTGCTCCCAGAAACAAGAGCTTGCAGCCAGCGTACCATGGTCTAATAGGGTCCCCGAACGTCCCTAATTCAAAACCCTCAATCAAGTCCAAGCCATAACAGCACAGCTGCAAGGCACTTCAGAATCCATTCCCTGCCTTACTTCACAGCCACATCTCCTGGGCTGCCCATAATCTTCACCCCACTATATTGAATATAGTTCCCTAAACACGTTGCCTACTTTAAGTCTCTTTTCCCATTGCCTGGCAAACTATTGTCTCCTTCAAGATCTAGCAAGAAAGTCAGCTCTCGGAGAAACCGTCCCTGGTCTTGGAATTCTTCATTAACCACCTCTGAGTTTCTATACACTTTTTTCATACAACTGCTGTGTGGCTTTAGCCACAATGTTTTTCAGCTAGTTTATTGCCCCAAATTAAGTGCTTTTCAAGGGCTTGGACCTTGTTTTTTTCAGTCTGGCTTCCTCGGTGTCAGGCATATTCCTTTGCATTTAGGAGGTGTTTATATAATAATTCACTAATGATTAGAAAACAGTGCTCCTAGAACCAAGGATTGGTCATCTTTCCATTTTTAAGCTTTCCAATCTACCATAAGGCCACTGACCTTTTATATCAGGGATGGGTAATAAAGTGATTGACAAAAAATAAAATGAATTATCTGTCTCCTGACTTCTGGATTGGTTTTCCTGCTGCACTGTAATGATTCATTAGAGGGCAAATAAGCAAATATTCCTGCAGTGATGCAATGGATCCAAGAATATGACTAAAATAATCAGATCGCCTGTGCCCCTTCTATTGTAATCTTAAGAACATGAAACTCAAGGCAGCTGATGCCCAAATAATCAAATCACCAAAAGCTGATCCAGATCTAGTTTCAGGGGTGATAATGTGCTTTTCAGATAAGTACTTCTTAAATTTAGAGGGGAATTTAGAGGGGAATCTTTGGTGTAACTAAAGTAAGGAAGAGACTATAAAACCATAACAACAACAAAATCACTTTAGGGCTAAAGAAATAGAAAGAAAAAGTAATTTTTAATTTTAAAGCCTCCTAAATAACTCACAAAGTAGCTCAATATATGCCTCTCTTAAAGCATGAATTGAAAAAATAAGAACATAAGAAACAGCACACAAAAGCCCCCAAATGCAGCAGCCACGTGCAGGAATGTGATGCTGCTTACCCATTTTCCAATATATCAATGCTTTTATGCTTTCTTTATTACTTCCTTTTCTAAAAAGTAGTTTTTTTTTAATAAGCAGCTTCATTCACACACATACACTCCATCAAAAGTGTACTATCAACGACTCTCGGTATAATCACACAGTTATGCATTCACTGCCACAATGAATATGAGAACATTCTCATGCTCTGAAAAAAAAATTCCATACTCCATATATCTCCTATTATGACACTTGGCTTTGATACAGTGGCTTTGTTAACACTGATGTGAGAATATTAAATGTCACTGCCAACCATAGTCCTTAGTTTATGTTAATTGTATTTTTCCAGATACCATCCTACCATTAACACCTCATAATAGTGATGTACAATTGTCCCAGCGCATGTAAGAACTTTATTCTACTTGTACAGTTAGCCACAGTCACCTCCACTATAGGTTTTTCTGTGTTATACTTTTTTTATTCCCTAGCTTTCCTTCTAATGACACTTTTTCTATAATTTCTTAATTTCATCTGTGTGGTTACTGCCAAATATTTTGATATTAGCAGTAACATGATTGCTTAAGTTAAACCAAGCAACACAAATTCTAATAATAGAAATCTTAATTGTTAGCCTATTTTGTGTTAAAAAACTGAGAGAGAATTCTTAAAATATTAGAAATTCATGAGTTCCACATACTGCTAAGCTTGTGCTTCTTCAACTGGGAAATTTATTACCTTTGGGAATACTTGACGATACCTAGAAGATACTCACAAGTCACATGATACATTTTGTATAGCTAGGCAATTTTTTCTTCATGGTATATATCTTAAAACATTATTTAGATGATAAAAAAAATTGATACATTATAAAGTAGAGGCAAAATTTATATAAACTTTTAAGGTGAATATGTAATTTCAGAGAAACCTTGCGCTTATGGAACTCTTTGTGATGCCTCCAGATTTCTGGTGGTTGTTTCACAGAGAAAAGTGGGAAGTCTTCTCTTGGGACATCCCTCCTGGACTGTGCTGAGAAACAAGCTCTCACGTCTAAGATGCAGACAACCTTGGCTCTAGCCTACCAACTCTCCCCACCCGGCTCAGAGCACACCCCCACTCAGGCAAGCCATCACTTTTTGTTTCAGTTTAAACCTCTAATATCTTTTTATTTTTGAGATTAAAGTCTTTCTCTTTAATATCAGTCTTAAATCTTCTGGAGATACTTCCCAGGATCAGTCTAAACACCAACATTTGTAAGATAGTTGTTCAAATAAAAATAATGGCCATAAATAATAGAGACATACTGGATGCCAGGAAATGTGCTGGGCACTTGGTAATCATTAAATCATCACAAAAAAATTGCAAGTAAATAGTATCATCTTTATGTTACTTACCTCCCCCCTAAAAAACACTGATACTACAAAAAGTTAAGTGACTTGCCCAAATGATAATGTTAATAAGTAGCAGAGCTGAGATTTAAATCCAATTCCAATGCCTGTGCTTGTTTCTTCCCCTTTTTTACTTTTTTATTTTTTGGGTATGTCATGCAATACTATATTTCCATGCCTTCTTCACTAAGTGTTCACCTCTCCTAGCTAAATATCTCCATTTTATGACTATTCCTGCCATCACTTCTGCAATAACTCACCATCCTGATTATTGTGGATGGACAGATGGATGGCATGGATGGGTGCATGCATTTATGATAGATAGGTAGAGATAGATAGATGATATATATATAGATAGATAGATAGATAGATAGATAGATAGATAGATAGAGACAGAGAGAGCGGCAGAGAGAGAGAGAGGAAGAGAGAGGTTTGTAGGAGTAGAACATCCAGAATAATGTGACTTGCCCAGAACAGAGCTGAACCTTCAGCTTCCTTGTTCTGGATAACCTACTATTTTAATTAATTTATTTGGGTGCATGGACCAGGAATAAACCCGTGACTCCTGCATGCCAGGTGAGCATTCTACCACTGATAATCTTCTACTATTAATAAAGCTTAAAATTATACTAGCTTTGCTGAACAACTTAACATTACCAACTCGTACTGAATCAGCTGTAAGCCAAAATCTTCTAGTATTTTTTAATAGATGCTGTTACTAACCATTTTCTGTGTCTTGTTTCTTTAGAAACATGTATATGACTCTTGGATTTATTCACCTATATAAACAGCCCGTCAATTTTTTTTTGCCATAAAGTCCTGCACTGATTATATGGCTCCTTACTCAAAAACTTTCAAGGATGTCCATTAGCTACAAATTTAAATCCAAATTCCTCATCTTGGTATTTAAGCCTCACCGCTACAGCCCTATCCTATCTGCCTACAATATCTCCTCCCAGTTCCCAAACTTCTACACACCTCTGCCTTAATTCCATCTGTATCTTTAGTTTGTTCATGCTGTCCTTTCAGCATAAAAGTGATAAGTTATAAGGAATGTTCTGCCCACTTGCTGAAATTCCATAAGTCTCTTCCAGGATGAACCTGCTGACTCCATTCTCTCTAAAGCCTCTCTGATTAGTTTCAGTTTTCATCTTTCTCTTCTTTGAAACCCTACAGTACAGTTTAGTTCTCCTGTGGCACCTAACACCATTTGCCTGGCAGGACAATTGTGTGTTATCTTTCCTCACCTCCCCCAAAAGTGGAATTACATGCTCATGTAGAAAGGATAGAGTCCCACTCATTCCAGCATGTGCTACATCACTAAGGACATGTATCTTGCAACCAAGAAGGTGTTTTTTCTTTTTTAAAAAAACAGATAGCTTGTTTTCTTGAATTGAGTTAAACTAGTTAACTCGGTGATGCATGTACTAAGTTTCAGAGTTCATTTCAAATTGAAACAAAAGGCATCTATTAACTACCCTTAGACATGAACCTGAGAAAGAACAGGCACATGTAGCATTAAGATATGGAATTACAGACTCTGTTTAGAATAATGAAGGTTCTTCTTTCAATGTCCTCATGAAGAACTGAAGTCCTATGACTCATATTGGTGCAGTCATGTCGATGATGAACTAAAATTTCAAGTGATGAAAGACTTCAAGTCACATGACTAATTAAACATTGCATTGGTCCTAAAAAAAAAGTCTTTTTTATTTCTAGTATTTCTAGTGATTATCCCACTATTATCTCCCAATTCATCTGTCAATATCTGTTCTTTAATGATAACTGTGAAAATAATTATGTAAAAAAGAAAACTTCTTTCTTATTTATTTTCTTTCTTCAAAATATTATTTGAGAGCTGACCATGGTGACTCAGTGGCAGAGTTCTCACCTGCCATGCCGGAGACCTGGGTTCAATTCCCAGTGCCTGCCCATGCAAAAAAAAAAATTTATATATATATATATACACTTACATTATTTGAAGAGGCAGAGTTTGTAAAAGATCTAATATTGATGCTAGAGAGGATTATATAAACAAAATTTATTTATGCAAAGTGCATTTATTTTGCAACTTCAACTATCAAAAATACAGTAAAAAATAGGAGTATTAAAGATACTGCTATTCAGCAAAAATAAATCATATAAAACCCAACATACTAATAATATTCCCATTTTTTACTCATAAGACAATCCTACAGGTTTAATCAGAGCCTGTTTATGCTTTTTGTTTGTTTTTAACCTGTTTGCCACCAGTTTGGAGAAGAGGAAATAACTTTGAGGCCCCACCCCCACCCCCAGCTCACCCAGGGCAGCTCAGCTGCCTCCAGCTCCGAAGATGACCCAGACCTGGCACTGCGGAGCTCCAGGTGCCCCTGGCTGAGTGGCCAGTCCTGAGGGGTGCATGACTCCAGCCTGCCCTGCAGCTCATTACATTTTCCCAACCACAGTGATTGCTCCAAGAATGCACCTGTGGAAAGTTTTGGTACTAGATGGTACTGGTGGGAGCCTGGCGTTGGGAAGGTAAACACCACTGAATCATATATCTGAATGCAGTTAAACGGGAAATTCTAGGTGGTATACATGTTACTAGAATAATATTTAAGAAGAAAAAAGCACCATAGAGCTATACAACACAAACAATGAACCCTAATGGAAACTATCTACCATACTGATAGCGCAATTATTGTAATATTCTTTCATAACTTGTAACAAAGACAGCACACTAATGCAAAATGTTAATAATGGAGGCAGGTATATGGGAACTAGATATTTACTGCATGATTTTTCTGCAAACTTACAAATTCTTTAATTAAAAAAAATATTTTGAAGATAAGAAAAAGAATGGGCCTTTAAGGCAAATTGGTCTATCCTAGGATTTGGGAAAAGCTACTGAGTTGAGCCACTTTTTTCCCCTTTGAATTTAAACTTGGGAAATGAGGTTGAAGTAGTTGCTAGCCATGCTGACACCAAGCAGAGCCTGAAAGAAACCAATTTGAAGGGGAGTCGAGTCAGATGTAGAAAGAAATCGGGTCCTTATAAAATGATCTGTGCTCTAGATCAAGCAATGACTAAACACTGGGTGTTTCAGTTACTTAAAAGTGATACATTTCCCTTTCTCCATAAGCCAGCTGACATGAATTTTCTATCACAGGCAACTATAAAAGCCCTGACATGTACTTAGTTATCTGAGTTTCTCAGCCCACGACGGATTAAAGGGTGAAAGAGAGAGGGAACAGTAAGATCCAGCAAATACTTTTACATGAAATAACAGCTTATAGCTTGAAACTAAAGATAAAAACAGGTGGCATATAAAAAGAAAATTAAAAATAAAAAACTTCAGAAGTATAGAGTCTTTAAGAAGTCAAAGGCTTAGCATCCCACAGAGCATCCTGGGAAGGCCCTCAGACCCAGGCAATCCAGGACGGTTGAACATCCTACCTAGGAATACAGGGCTTCTTACAGTGGTATGTGCAAGTGAGAAGAGAGGACATAATAGGTCCTCAGGGACTCAAAGCAAGCGGTGGCAGTTGGGCTCAATGTTCCTGAGGTGCAGAGGAGGCAGTGGTAGGGGATTAGCCAGAAGCATAGAGTTCTTAGGTTCTCTGCTGACTTCAGCTAATGGGCACTGGAATCCAGAGAGACATCTTACATGTCAAGCACAGAAAGCATGGCAAAGGAGAGTAGATGGGTCAAAAGTCCAGACATCCCAGTGAGGCCAAAGGATAAGTGTAGAAGTAATTCCTTAACTAGGTGTAAAAAGATATGGACAGGCCAAGGCCAGAAAGTTCAGGAATTTGAGTTGTTATGAAAGGAACAGTTTCATGTGATATCCAGTCCAGGGTGTGGCTACAGAAGTGGCTGGGTGAGAAGGAATAAAAGAGGTCACTGGAGTTGTAGTGGTCAAGGAATGTGAGGTCCTGGTGCTGGATGGAGATATGAAGTCATCCAGAATAAGGGCACGAAAAGGGTAGGAGATGACTGGACCATTTGCCAGAATGTTCAGGGGAAGAGAGGTTAGGTTGTTCAGGTGGTAGGGAGGTAGGTGACAAGACCCAGCAATGGTAGTGGATGCTACAGCTTGCAGCTCAAAGGAGCGGAAAGAGGGTGGAAATGGTTTAGAGCTGGGATCGAGAAGAGCATGTGGCCCATCTCCCTGTCCTGAGACTGATGGGCGGTGGAAGAGCAAACAGCCTACAAACCAAAGGACTCGAGGGGAAGGTGGGCTCCCAAGAGAGAGCCACAATTCAGTGCTGGGAGTGGGCGATTGGAAGTTAAGGATATAAGGAACTTTGCTATGATTGAACTAGAGCTGCACAGGGCGTGATGGAATGGATGGTTTTGAAGGAAGAAGTAAAAGGAGGCACTGGGTCAGGGATGAGGCAGCACAGGTCATAATAAACTTACAAGGCAAAGAGAGAAATAAATGGTCAGGCACCTAATGGGACGGTGAGGGCCAGCAGCAGAGCTTTGAAGCATTATAAAATTAGCTGTTTTGCAGGACTAACAAAACTGGATGTTCTAAAACTGGTAAACTGGGAATTTAGGAAGAACTGGCAGCTGTAATTTGGAACACGGAATCCTTTTACATTTTGGGGTTCTGGTGGTGAGTGACAGATGAGGATGGAGGTTAAGTGTAGAGCTGGTGGCCAGCAAAGCACGCACATGGAAAGTCTGGGAGACTTCATGATGGTGGGTACGCAGGTTAGGGTCAAGGAAGGTACAGAGATGAGGAGGCCTGGGTGCGATTTCAAATCAATATAGAATCCTCGCCTTCCATGAGAGAGATCTGGGTTCGATTCTCGGACCATGCACCCCCCCCCCCCAAAAAGGCAAATCAGTATAGAATTGGTTACGAAACAATGGACTAGCACTAAAAAAAAACAATCCCTGTCTTATTCCCTACTTAAATAACTTTAGGTGGATTAAACATTTAAATAGAAACAAGAAGACACTAAAAGATTTTCTTATGAAAATGTAAAGGAATATTTAGAGTGGCCTTCTCAAATTTAAAGTCAGAAACTATGTGGGGAAAATCTGATGGCTTTTGACATCCACTAGAATTTAAATATTTTACAGAGCAATGTACCACAAATAGTTAATAAACAAGAAGCTGGTAAAAACAGAAAAAAAGCAGCATAACAGGTATAGAAGGAGTTAATCTCTTCATGAATAAAAACTTTTGCAAACAAAAAAGGAATTGCAAAATAGTCAAAGAATATAAAGAAGCAATTCATAAAACTAAATCTAAAATAGTCAATAAATATACTGAAAATATTCAGCCTTACAGGCCAAAGATATCCAACATGATCTATCTTTTTAAACCAATTAATTCCTAAAGTGTAAAATGTTCAAATGTCATTAGTATGTTAGTGAAAATGTGGCAAAATTAGAATTTTTTCAATTGCTATTTTGAGACTGCTCCCAGCTTTCTGGGAAGAAATTCTGCAAAATACATCAAAAGTCCTGAAAGAGTGGATGTCCTCTGATCCAGCAATTCTATGCTTAGAAATTGATTTAAAGGAATCAACAAATAAGTAGATTGAGCGTATAAATATTTATGAGCAAAGTTATCCACTATGACATTGCTTATAAAGCAAAATTGGGGAACCTACTGTATATTCAACAATAGAAGATTAGTTAAATATTTTAGTAGAACACTTTGCAGCCATTAAAATGATGATTTACTGTCTAGGAAAGATTCATGAAGATGACTTATTAAGTGGGAAGTTGGGTATATGTCATGATTTCATGGTATGTTATCACTGTTGTTTTAAAAAAACTCTATACATATGCAAAGAATAATGTTTTAGTGATTACTCCAGTTATTGGAAAGACAGATTGTCCTTATTTTCTTCTTAATACTATTCTTAAATTTCTGATTTCTTTAATGTAAATGATCTCAAAAATATATTTCAAAATTTTAAAGTTTAAAAGTTGGTGTAATTTTAGGTGGTAAACTTTTCTAGCTCAGAAAATAATAAGTGGAACAATTCATTTAATGCAATCAATGGTGGGGATTGAGACAAAACTTGACAAAGAAATTAAATTAAAAGAAAAAAAATAACACTTTACTGTATCTTCACATCTCTGATCCTTGGTGAAGAATTTATAATACCAAGCATCTACTGTGCTTAGAAAAGAAACTGGAGTCCACATTTAACACTGCTATGCTTAATGTTAGCAATGCATTCCATTGGTTTACATATGTTTTTCTTTTATTTTGTTTTCCCATTTCTATGTTAAATCAATGGTTACCACAGCGTGCAGTGAAATTAGAAGGCAGCTGTGCCAGTTTGAAAGGATGTATGCACCCTAGAAAAACCATGTTTTAATCCTAATCTTATTTTATAAAGGCAACAGTTTCTTCTAATCCTTATTCAGTACTGCATGTTTGAAACTAATTAGATCATGTCCCTGGAGATGTGACTCAATCAATAGTGGTTGCTAAACTGGATTATATGGAGCTGTGTCTTCACCCATTCCAGGTGGGTCTTGATTAGTTTAGTGGAATTCTATAAAAGAGGAAAGATTTTGGAGAAAAGGGGAGATTCTGAGAGAGCAGAAAATGACATTGCCATGAGAAGCAGAGAGTCCACAAGACAGCGACCTTTGGAGATGAAGAAGGAAAATACCTCCCAGGAAGCTTCATGAAACAGGAAGCCAGGAGAGAAAGCTAGCAGATGACGTCATGTTCGCCATGTGCCCCTCCAGCTGAGAGAGAAGCCCTGACCGTGTTTGACATGCGCCTTCTCACGTGATAGAGAAACTCTGAACTTCATCGGCCTTCTTGAACCAAGGTGTCTTTGTCTGGATGTCTTAGATCAGACATTTCTATAGACTTGTTTTAATTGGGACATTTTCCACAGCCTAAAAACCATTAACTTGCAACTCATTAAATTCCCCTCTTTAAAAGCCATCCCATTTCTGGTATATCGCATTCCAGCAGCTAGCAAACTAGAACAGCAGACTTTCAGCAAACTTAAAAATACTCTGTTCCATATCCTTAAGATCTGAAATTTCATCCTGCCAAAGACTATTTCACAGGTTATTTTACATAGTAAAGAAAAATGTTATTTCTTTTTTTATTTGCTATTAAACTGAATTGTACAACACTAAGTAAAAATATATCTTGCAAGTGTACAAAAACTGGACTAATTCAAAATCAAAATGATAATGACTGAGCATTAGAACTGAAATGAAAAATATTTAAATATTCCTTGCTAATGTGACAGTTCAGTGATGAAAAAAATAAGAAGAAAAAGCTAACAAATAAACCTTTGGTAATCCTTGTGTAAAATAACTTGAGATGTCCTTAAAAATAACCTAAACTTCTGTCCTTAGATTGAATCCTACTTCTGATGGATCACATTGAGACAAAACCTACAAAGCAAGGAGCTAAATAAAATCAACTGACTATTCAGGCAGATAATTATTCACAGATAATACGAAGATTTCAACAAATCAGGATAAATTAAAACACTTAAAAAAGAAAGTTGATAGAAAATAACCTATGAGTAAAAAAATCCTTTGTTTCCTCCAGTTTTAAAATTAAAACTGAAAAACCTCTCTTTCCTTTCAAAGCATTCAAACCTAGAACCTAAAATATAGACTTCTCAGACTTGGAACAAGCTATGCTGGTTTTACACTTGGAGCTTACTATTCTTTGGCAAAAGTCCACAAGGATCCTTGGCCACTGAGCCAGGTCTTACCCAGTCAAGAAAGTACTTCTCCCTTCCCCATCCTTCCATGAGGCAAACAACTAAAATCTGCTCTCCCGCTGTCATACCCTGGTCCCTCTTCTATACTGTCAAGTGCATATGGCACTGAGAGACAGAAAGCCCAAAATGACCTGGTTACTTCAGTGCCATGGGACTCTGACCACATCAGGATCCAGTAGATGCACCGCCCAAGTCATCACATTGTTTTCTTTAGAACCATCCTTGTAATTGACACTGAGGAAGAGGGCTGGGTCTGTGCCAGGCTCAGCAGAGACTGTTAAGAATGTCCAACATGAGCGAATTAACTGTGCATTTTATTCATTTTTTTTTTTTTTACATGGGGAGACACCAGGAATCAAACCCGGGTCTCCAGCATGGCAGGTGAGAATTCTGCCACTGAACCACCATTGCCCGCCCAACTGTGTGTTTTATTCAATTCATATTAAAATGGTAGACTGTGGGTTCAGACACCTGGCTTCCAATCTCAACTTGGCCACTTTCTACAAATGACTTTGGGTAGTTACTCTCGACGCCTATTCATCTAAAAGGAGAGCTACAACATCAGCTTCTTGGGTTGGAGAATAAATGAAATATTTGAAAGCATCTAGCTTGGGGCCTGGCATAAAGTTGGTTCCCCTTAAATGGCAGTTTCTTTTCTCTTAACATGTACAGTCATTCCTATAGAGAGAAAAAAACAGTTACTGTCACTTCCAAAAATTTAAAGCTTCTATTACAGACTGAAAAATGTAGCATATGTTTATGGTCTCTATCTTTGCCTTAATCGGCTCTTATCCATGAATTATCTTCCATCTTTTCTCTACCCTAAGCCTCTCCCACACTGATGGCTCCTTTATGGTGTCTCAAGAGAAGATCAAGGATCTCCTTGAAATATTAAATAAAAATTAATTAAAAGAAATTAATTTGACTCTGTATTCAAATCCCTCTGCCTCCTTAACTTTCTTTTCCATCTTTCACATATAATCAAGCTAACACTTCTGATTCTATTTCATTTCTTTCCATTTCCTCTCATCCCAGGAAATCTGGCTTCTACTTCCCAGTCATAAAATCATTCGTCTTCCTTTTCACTTGTCAGATCAAGTCTCTTTAGCCCTTCTCCTTCTAGGCCTTCTGATACTGCTGACCTGTTTATCAGGCCACACATTTTGAAGCTGCACATGTCCCTTGTTGCTAGGACAATTCTCTTTCCAAGTTTTCTTCTTGGGCTCCCAGGGGAACCTCTTCCCCCTAGGCTTCCATTTTCTCCCCATTTCCCTTCTTCAAGTGCTCTCCATAGGAGGCCTCATCACTTTTTTACCTCTTGGATGCCAATGTCTACTAAATGTATGTTATCTTGAACTTATTATGCAAAATAGCCTTTGGGATATGCTGGATATCTTCACCTCTGATTCATCTTTACCAATATCATTGTGCTGGTTTGAAAGGAAGTATGCCCCCTAGAAAAGCCATGTTTTAATCAAAATATCATTTCATAAAGGTAGAATAATCTCTGTTCAATACTGCATGTTTGAAACTGTAATCAGAACATCTCCCTGGATGATGTGATTTAGTCAAGAATGGTTGTTAAACTGGATTAAGGGACGACTTGTCTCCACCCATTTGGGTGGGTCTTGATTGGTTTATTGGAGTCCTATAAAAGAGAAAATATTTTGGAGAATGAGAGATTCAGAGAGAGCAACACTATGAAGCAGAGAGTCCACCAGCCAGCGACCTTTGGAGATGAAGAAGGAAGATGCCTCCCGGGGAGCTTCATGAAACCAGAAGCCAGGAGAGAAAGCTAACAGATGATGCCGTGTTCACCACGTGCCCTTCCAGCCTAGAGAGAAGCCCTGACTGTGTTTGTCATGTGCCTTCTCACTTGAGAGAGAAACCCTGAACTTCATTGGCCTTCTTGAACCAAGGTATCTTTCCCTGGATGTCTTTGATTTGAAATTTCTATAGACTTGTTTTAATTGGGACATTTTCTCAGCCTTAAAACTGTAAACTAGCAACTTATTAAATTCCCCTTGTTAAAAGCCATTCCATTCCTGGTATATTGCATTCCAGCAGCCAGCAAACTAGAACAATCATCTACCTCCACATCCACCAAAACTGCTCCTATTTTTATATTCCCCAACTACCAACCTCAAACCAAGAATATGAGAAGCAATTCTCATCACCTCCTTTCTTAATCCCATATCAAAATATCATCAAGCCCAATCATTTCTGGATTACAATATATCTGGACTCTGAATACTCTTCTTCATCATTAATTCTACTGCCCTGACTCTTGCTGAGACTACTAAAACAGTCAGTCCAACATCCTTCAAATCCAACCTCTTCAGAACTACAGCAGTATACATACGTACGTACATGCATACATACCTTCACAGCAGGTTACAAAGACATAGATAGCTAGAGCTGTTCTTTTTGTTTGCCTAATCTTTCACTGCTATGAAAGTTCTGCTTCTTCACAACAAGCCACACAAAGATGCTGGACGACCTTCAGGGATGGAGGCTATGAGAGTCAGAGTGGTTTCTGCAGAACCTCTTGCCCTTGTAACTTTTTCTCCAGGCTTAACAGACTCTTTAGAAACCTTTCAAGTAGGACAAAATCCATTAAATCTAAAATCCAGCTTATTATTTGGTTTTCTTGGGGAAAAGCAGACAAGAGGAGCTCAATTCAAGGTTACGAGATTTAGTACTATACCTGGATTCAGAGAGACTCAGCAGTGGGAGTACTTATTCTCATTTTAAAAAGAGACAAACATAACAGACTAATAAAATCGCATGAACTGTAAGGTATCCTTATTTAAACACACATGCTAATCTTAAGAACGGAATTTTCTTCTTCTGAAACAGATTAGCCCAGCCCATAAAGATTAGACTAGAAATAAAATATTTTATGTTCACTAAAATATAAATATATTTGGGAAGAAGGCTCAACTCTTTCCTGTCTTCCACAGTTTTATTCCTGAAGCTCCCACAGGGAACCACAGTTTTTCCCTTTAACCCACCCAATGAAAACCTACAGCTAGCTTCGCAGATGCCCCCACCCCCAAAGTATTTTGTCTTTCATTAGCATAATAAATTTTAAGGCTTAGAAAGAAGTAGGGCCTGAAAGAAGGGTGAGTCCAAGAGGCGGAAGAAGGCTTTCAGTTCTATTTCCATGCAGACGGTTCTGCGGCAGCTCCCCAAGCAGGAAAGAATTCAAACTGTCTCAGGTCCAGACTCCAGGGTCTTAAAGTTTCTCCACTCCCTTGACTCTTTGTCCAGTCTGAGAAATCACATTCTAACTAATCCAGGATTCGCAGTGAGATTATCTCCTCCTGTTCAGAATGTAAATAAATCTGAAAACTGTTTTATTCTCATCTGGAATACCCCCATTCTCTTCTCCAACCAAACACCAAATGCCTGGGCACTGCCACATTTAAAGAATAGGAGTGACTGAGGGACACGAATCACTCTGCTTTATAAAGTCCTTAGTATGTACCATACCTGGGCAAATGCATAAAGCTGCTATTTGCCAGTAAGAGCTGGAATGAAAAGCTTATCTCACTTGAGTAAAAAGTACAGTATCTATCCGACCAGGAAATCAGTTGCACTGCTAATAAAAAGACAGAAGATAAACACTTTTGGTTTTCTAGTTATGTTCAAATGCTTAAGCTCAAGTTACTTTTATGCAATGCCACTAACTGAGAGTGACTCACAGGAGTGCATAGAACATATTAACATACAAATGTCTTGGGACAAGAGAATTAAGAAGAGAATGGATTGAGGAGAGTAGTTTTAAAGCAGGAAAATAGGAACCCTGGATTGAAAAGAATTATGTGACATCATAGTTAAGGAAGTTTATTTTATCATTAAGACTTGTAGTTTGTTTTGGATATTGAAAAAGAAACACTTTTTCTTCATTCAATTAAAATCCTGCATTGAAGGAATGGACAAACACTGAATTTACTGTCGAGGCAGTTCAATTTGCAAACTGTTTTCCTTCTCATTTTCAATGGACATTGAAGAAAATGTAGTCGTGATTAAGCCTGATTTATCTCTTTTGCCATAAAAAAAAAAAACCTTTTATGTAAGGAATTCTTTATTTTTAAGAAATATTGCAACATTTTTCAAAACTGTTTGTTGCTAGGTGAAATCAAACCTGAAAGGAAGCAAAGTGTTTCCTCCCCCAAAATCTCTCTCTCTCTAAGTTCATGCATGATCCAGCGAGAAGTATTTCTCCAGAATTTTCTACATTTTGTGAAAATATATAACCTCTACATTAAAATCCATTCTATATGATCTTTCAAAAGTTAAACATAAATTCATCATACAGTCCAGCAATTTCACTTCTAGGCATCTAACCAAGGGAAAGGAAAACACATGTACTCACAAAGATATACATGTGCCTGCTCATAGCAGCATTATTCATAATAGCCAAATATTGAAACAGTCTGAACGTCCAGCAACTGGTGAATGGACAGATAAAATGAGATACAGCCATACAATGAAAAGCACTCAGCAATAGAAAGGAATGAAATATTCATACATAAGAACAAGATTAAACCTCAAAAAACATTATGCTGATTAAACGAAGCTATAAACAAAAGACTACATAAAGCATCATTCTATATATATGAAATGTCCAGAAAAAGCAAATCTAAAAAGACAGAAAGTAGGTTAGTGGTTGGCTGGGCCAGCCTACGGGGACAATGATTAACTGTAAATAGGGCATGAGGGATCTCACTGGGGTGATGAAAATGTTTGAAGGCTGGATTATTGATGACAGTTGACAACTTAGTAAAATTTAGAAAAATCACTAAAAGGGCTAATTATCTAAAAATATTCACCTTCGAAAGGGGTGAATTTTATTTATATATAAATTATATCTTGAATTGTTAAAAAAAAGTTATTCTGAAATGCAAACTGGATAGGGATTTGAGTAATTGAAAGAACCCTGTGAGAGAAATAAAATTGGTCCATCACTGACAGAAAAAATTGACTAAAGAGGAGGAAAACATTCTACAACAAAAATGAAATTTGACACTTTAAAATATTCTGTACAAGGCAGCCCGTTAGCCCTTAAAGTTGTGGCAAAGAGTAAAACATCAATTACTAAACACTTTTTCCAAAATTTTTTTTCTTCCAAAGTACAATTTGAGTCAAGATTGAGTCATCTGAAATTCCAAAACACGTTTTTTAGAAAAGAAACTCTTGATAGTGTCTTAAACTCACTTAAAGGTTTTCAGAATGCTGGTCTAGTCAACGCTGATTCAAAACCTAAGAATCTAAGGGCTTCCTATGAGATTTATGGCCGTCAGTTCTCATTTTAAAAACCCAAGTCCTGATCTTCCTGAATGTTAAATTCTAAAGCGAATTAAAGAAAAGTAACCGTGCGGTACCGTCAGTAAGAAAGGAAGCCTCTTGTGAAAAGGTAAAGTGTGCAGACGGATTTTGAGTGTTCATGCACACACAGAGAAGTGCCAGACTGAGAAGGAGTCTAACCCAATGCAGTTTTATCCAAACCATAGACCGGAAGGTTTTAATTTTTAGTGTTTTCCAGGTGAACGCTCAAGTGGTCAAATTTGAATCTCCACTTCCCGATGCTGCACAGACTCCAGCCGGTAACAACAGCGCCTTCCTTTCTTCTGGCCTTTAGTGCCAGGTTCGTGCCAGGCGCTTTTCCAAAGGCCCGAGATGGGCTGCGCTGGCTGGGAGGGGCTCCGCGAGGGCGGCTGGCGGCGGGTCCCGGCTCCCCCGGCAGCGACTCGTGCTCTGGCCCTGTAGCCTCGGACGGGTGACCGGCCGGGCGGAGGCAGCTCCCCACGAGGGCACTTCTGGGGCTCCCCCAACGGGCTGCAGCAGCAGCGGCCGGGACCCCCGCCCTTCGCCCCTTCCAGCCACTTCGCCCCTGCTGCCCGCCAGGTCCTCGGTGCCAGGGAAAATGCAGAGGCTAGCGGGGATCCGAGTGTCATTCGGCCCACCCACACCCGGGTTTTATGGAAGTGTGGACGCAGACTCGAGAAATGAGGCGCCGTGGCTACCAACCCGACAGCTGGATGCCGGCAGGGAGGTGGGCGCTCCGGTCTCGGCTGACCCCGGCCCGAGGAGATGCTTGGCGCTCTGAAAACGACTCGGCATTACTGGCGTGAGAGAGAAGGGTTCAGCCACCTGTGCCAGGAGGTCGCCGGTGCCCACCCTTCGGGCAGAGCGAGCAAAACACAGGTGAGCCTACCTCCTGGCTCACGGCCCCTGACCCGAGCGCCCCCCTTTCACCCTAAGCGTCCTGCTGTGCCGGACGAATGGTGAGGTCGCCCCAGCAAAAGGGGCATCCGCTTGGAATTCCCCTCCACCCCCCACCCCAGCCCCAAGCTGGAGCAGGCTGGGCGGAAAAAGGGAAAGTTGCACTTACCACCTCTAGGCTCGCTCAGCCACCCCCAGCTCCCCCCAAGTCTTTTCCCTCCATCCGCCCCGCGCTAGGTACGTACCAGCCGCGCGCAGAGCTGCCCAGAGCCTGGGCCAGGTCCCCTGTGCGGCCGGCACGCGCCGCGGGGCTCGGGATCGCCGGCGCTTCTCGGGTCTGCGCGGATGCGGGCGCGGCGGCGCTGCCGGGCTGGGGCGCACTGGGGCGGCGGCGCCAGCGACGCGGGGGCGGAGGGAGCGCGGCCCGGACCCGCCCCCGGGCGCAGATCTCGGCTCCCCAACCTTGGGCGGCCCTCGCTGCAGCCCCGGCCGCGCCGAGCTCCCCGGAACGCGCGTGATAGGGGTGCTTCCCCGCTGGAGCCGTGGGGAGAGCTGCCTCTCCTGCGTGCACGTTAACAGGCAGCTAATCCTCGGGGATAGTCACGGGGCCCGGGCCCTCCCCGCCTGCCACTCCCAGTTCCCTGAGTTCAGGTGCTGTTAAGAATGTGCTGGGTAGGACTGCGGGAAATTCGCTTCACTCGGCTCCCCAGGCCCCCAGCTCGCACACGCAGCGTCTTACTTTCTGTCCTGTCCGCCTGTACGCGCCGGGAGGGTTTGGGCTCCAAGGGTCACAGCGCTGCCCTTTGAGCTGTCGTGCCTGTTTGGAGAAAATAGGAATGTGCATAGTTTTCTTATCAGTACCCGGAATCACTTTTATTGCCATTGTTTTGCAGATTGTGAGGCAACATGCAATGCAAACAACTTTTTGTGCAAAGGAAAAGCGCAAAACTACGCGTGTCGGATTTCACGTTCAGGTGCTTGCTAAGGAAAAGGAGCTCCTTGCTCTTTCGGTCTCATCGTGTCCTTTGCAAACCACACCGATGCACGAGGACACAGCTCCGAGGAGCGTCTCCTCGGCTTCCTCAGAAAGTGATTTTTCCTCAGTTCTTAGAATAGTATGTTAATAAGTAGCTGCTTAATAAGTGTTTCTTAAATGAATTAATATTCATCTAACTTTTCTCAGTTAAGAGGGAAATAATGACTTAAGAAACTACTGTTTATAGGATGTTTTTGTCAATTTAGAGGGGACTAAATTTCGATGGCTTCTCATTTCTACTAGGAAAATAAGGGAGGCAGTGCAGTCACAGGTTTATAGTAGCTGCTGTTGGAAATGGTGCAGAGAACCTGACCATAGATCCAGAGAAGTATTTTTGAGGCCAGAAGTTGGTGGCAGCAGTAGTTCCACACATTTGTGTCAATTAGTGTAAAATGTGTGACTTAATGTAGAAAATTGAGCTAATCCAAGTTTATGGTTTTACCAGGTGACTTGCTGGAAAAACAAGAGAAGTAGCTTAAGGACAGGGTCATGAGGTCAATTTAAGACATAGGAAAATAGGTGAAGAAATAAGAAGAGGGAGAAAAAGGAAAAGGCAAGGAACCATAAATGTCAAATGAGAATGATAGAAATATAAGACGTTGTGGTCAGGAGGTGGGTTTCAGTAACAGTGTGATAGCATGGTTTCTGAAGTAGCTGTGAGTGGGGTTGGCTGACATGGGCTGGAGATCAAGAAATTTGTGACTAGTGCATGAAAGAGGCAATCCACACACTCATAGAAGCCACCTTCAATGATGCCAGGACATGCAGTAGGGAGGGAGGCTGTGAGTCAGATAAGAGTCTTCTGTGAATGTGGGAATGATCCAGAACTGAACGGATGGCCGTTAGAGTTGGGGCAATGGGTACATATCCAGGGAACAAGAGCCTAAATGGATCAAGTGCTGATAGGAGAGGTAGTTAGAAGTCTGGAAGCAATTTGGAGGAGTTATGAGGATGCCAATGCTGCCTCCTGTCGTCCTAGGGCATGTTGTAATGAACAGTCTACATTGAAGAGAGATCTGGATGAAACTATACTCCAAAGAAAGCTGTTCTTTACTTAAAGCAAGAAAATGAAGGGAGCACTGTGTGATTATGAATGTAGTGGGATTTTTCAGTGTTGAATGAGGATTCTGCGCGATCAGAGAGATTAGATACAGGAGGCAGGTTCAGCTTCACAGGATGTGACCTGTGCAGTCACGCACAGCTCTGTGCTTAGAAAGGCCGAACTCTTGGCTTAATGCCCTGCTGTCTCCACCTCGACAGTCTTAATAATTTTTTAACAAGGGGCCCCACCTTTTTATTTTGTATTGAGCCTTTCAAATTATGTCGACCGTCTCATTAAGAGGAAATGGAGAAATGAGAGTGTGAGTGAAGCAGGAAGCTGCACAAACCCTCTGGGGATGAAAGTATAGGAGATACAAAGTGAAGCATGTCATATTTGAGGGAGATCAAGCAGGGCAGGGAGAAGGGGTGTGGATGCGAGCTTTCAAGTGAGATCTGGTTTCCACACACTTCAGGATGAGGCTGGCTAGACCTGGGCATGAGAAGAGGAGAGGAGTCACCATCAGCCTCCCCCACGTTTCTGTGGACCACATCAGCGGAGGCTGCAGAGGGAGCCTGGCTGGATGACACAGGCAGGCAATGGCTTTTCAGGTCTATTTGGCACACCAAGATATCTATAACAATGTGAAAGCTATCCATATTTCTAAAACTTTCCAACCATGAAATTTCATACCTATAAATGCTCTCAGGTCCTTTCTACCTTCTGCTCAAGGCAGGACAGGAGCTATAAATTCCACTGAAGGTCTGCTTTTAGATCAGAGGCTCTATCATGAAAGGCAGAGGTAAAAGCCAGAAAGAGAAAGGTTTCCTTTTAGGGTTTAGGGTATGCATTTCCTAAGATAATATACCTATATTAGCTTTGTTGTCTCGAGTCTTTCCCGTCCCTGGTCAATGGGGTATCATTTTACAGAGAAGCAGGGAATATGAAAAGAACACTGAAAACAATCCTGGACTCAGATGCAGGCAGTGCTGCTCATGGCGGTGTAGTCTGCTCAGGATTGAAGGGAAGGAATATGGCTCAGTGATTGCCAAGCTCTAAAATTCCTTGTCTCTGAATTGGCTTCCTTCTTAAATAGAAACTTCTCAGCCCTCAGTCCAACACTTAGAAACTTTACCCATTCACCTCCATCTCATGTTCTTATTTCCCATCACAAATCCTGTTTTCCACATGAGCTAATCAATTGGCCACTTCACGTGACT
Organism: Tamandua tetradactyla; assembly: GCF_023851605.1. Taxonomy (NCBI): domain Eukaryota; kingdom Metazoa; phylum Chordata; class Mammalia; order Pilosa; family Myrmecophagidae; genus Tamandua; species Tamandua tetradactyla. Next base: position 183,767,284 of record NC_135331.1, on the reverse strand, counting down.
TTTTATTCCAACATTCGTATTCGGTGCAGGCAATGTGCTTTTTAAAACTTCCTTCTACTTTTAAGCAACTGTCCCTTACTTTCTTTAAGATGCTGTTCACACATCATCTAATTTGGAATCCCACTTGTTGATGTTTTTCAATCTCTGATCAATTCATGTCAATGTGTGCCTCGTGTTTGCTATCCATATTCATAGCCCCTCCTTCATGTCTTTGGGGTGTACGAAGATTTTAAATTAAAACTAAAATATTGTTCTCTTAAATTTGCGGCTTGCTCTAAAGGTTATTTCATGTACATTGTCTCCTACTCATACTGTAAGTTTCTTAGCACAGAGTTCTTATTCTACGGTAATATTTTCTAACTTCTTCCAGTAAATGAAACAACTCTAAATAATTTAAGAGCAATAAAAAAATAGCTAAACATCTAGCTATCCTCTGATACAGCATCAACAAAGTGCTTGGCATGGAGTAAGCATGCAATGAGTATGTTTGCATGATCATATTTAAATTAACCCATACCTTTCTTCCTAACCACACATGCATATGCACATATGGATCTGCATATACATATGCATATATATATATATAAACATCAACCATCCTCCTTCCTGTCTTCAACATGATGATCTTAACATCTGATGAAAACATCAAAAGAAATTAAAGAAATCAGACATGTTACAAAGATATCTTTGTGATTCACTGATAATATGGTAATTTCTTTGCCCAAATAAACTTCACTTTTAATAACATATAAGAAATAACTGAAAAAAATTAAATATGCTTTTCTATGAATTGCTTCTGTGCATAGATTCATGAAATCATAGATGAGAGCTCTAAGAGTAGATGATCATCATAATCAAAAAACCAATTTGGAACTTCTAACACAGGGGATCTAGGTGTCTCTAGAGTTGTTTTATTATTATTATTATTATTATTATTATATTAGGAAAGAAACATTGTATCAGAACTCAGTAAATATCTTTTTCTGATATTTATTATGTTTTTCACAGTCAGTTTCATTTACTGTGGTCCTGAACAACTCAGTAAGTGTAGAGAAATATAATGAATGCTAAGTTGTCTTACAAAATGAGTTGGGTCTTTGGAATTGGGACAAACTCTTATGTAACCTAAATTAATTCAAGCATCACTAATGGAACTTGGGGTGGGTAGAATCTTCCAAAGAAAAGAAGCCTCTGTGATGGTCCTGGGGCATTAGACTTGAAGGTTAGTCACTTTTAAGCATTTTCCTGGGAACCTATAATTGAAACTTATTTCAACTGGGACAATTTGAGGGAATTTTTCTTTATACTGTGTAGGAATTATAAAAGCTGCAAAAAGTAGTGTTAGCTCATACAACCAAAGCAAATAACAAATGCCATTATTAAATTTAAAGTACTTTAATAGTCAAAATAATTTCTTTAGCATTAACATTTCTCTGTGCTTGTCAGATAAAATGCATCTCATCCATGATTCCCTTCGTTAGTTGCAGCCCTAAGGAGAATTTTAACGAAAATAAAGCCTTTCCCCCTTCTGCATCTTTTTTTGTCTTCTCATCCCAAAACATTTGGTTCTTTCCTGTGGACAGTGTATTTTCCATATCAAATATTGTATTTTTATCTCTAGAAGTTTGATTTGGGTTTTTAAAAAATATATCTTCCATGTCTCTACTTAACACATCTAATTTTTCCTCTATTTTCATAAGCATATGGAATGTAATTACAAGACTTCTTTCTACGTCCTTTTCTACTAATTCTATTGCACGCGCCATTGGGGGAATGTTTCTATTGATTGATTTTTCCCCTTCATTATGGGCCATATTTCCATGCGTCTTTACTTGCCTGGTATTTTTTTATTGATTGCTAGACAATACAGTGTATTTTCCATATCAAATATTGTATTTTTAGCTCTAGAAGTTTAATTTGGGTTTTTAAAATATGTATCTTCCATGTCTCTACTTAATACATCCAAATTTTCCTCTATTTTCATAAGCATATGGAATATAATTGCTTTGTGCTTAGCCATAGCTAAGTTACTTGATAACAATTTTATTCTTTTGAGGCTTGCTTTTAAGCTTTGTGTGATAGGAATAGATAAGTGGGCTTATTTTCCCATTCTGAGTTCTCTACCTAATGACCCTTGAATTATGAGCCTTTCCACTTTGGCTGGCAGGAACATGAACTATTTCCAGCTCTGTGTGAGCTTCAGTGATATTTTTCTGTGTTCCTTTGGGCAGTTCTTTGTCAGCATTAGGTGGAGTCTTCACATGTATGCATTGATACGTACCCAACAAAAGACTAAAGGGGAACTTCTGCAGTTCAGAAGTTCTTTGTGCAGTTCTCTCTTCTTAAGGACTCAGGGTTCCCTGCAACCTTAAGCTACCCTGGATCCCCAGATACCCAGATCCATTTCTCAATCTTGGAGCATCACCGAGCATCACCGGGCCATCACCCCTCCCTGCACTATAGCCTGAAACTCTCTTCGGACAGTAAGCTAAGTCAGTCATAGGGCTCTCCTCATTTGTTTCCCCTTTCCCAAGGACCATTGTCCAGTGCTCCCTGCCTGGTACTGTTTGATATCCACTGTCTGAAAATCAGTATTCCATATATTTTGTTTGATTTGTTTTGTTTTTTAGTTCTTTCAGGCAGGAGAGAAAATGTGGCCCCTGTTACTCCATCTTGACTGGAAGCAAAAGTCCACATAATAATGTCTTTGCTTTTTAGTTTGTTTTTTCACATAGAATTTTCTCCACAAAATACTCAATAGTAGCACACCACACACAATGTTCTCTTGATAAATATTTTGGATTGATGAAATAAATCTTTTAAAGAAAAGGGGGAGCCTCTATTCACTTAGATTTTGCTCATAGAGTTTTGTGGAGGACACAACCCTGAGATGTCCAGTCTATTAGCTCTGTTCCTAACAGCTTTAGTAACCTTAACTTTTTATGCCTGCATTTTTGCGTACAATTGTAATCAATATTGATATTTCTCTTTAAAATTAAGTAAGGATTTTTTTTCATTATATTTGAACAAGGACAGTCTTATTGAGAGTTGTATTGAAATTCTTCCTAAATTGCCCTTGAAACACTTTAACCATTGTGAATATTATCAGGATATAAATTATTCATTATGGTAAATGAGCTGAATTCCAAGCCATGCTCTTGAAATCATCTGATAAAGTCACCATCAATAACCACACTGAGGCCACATCTCAAGAAGGGGAACAAATAAAAAATATCCCTCAGTTCAAGTGGTGATAATCTCAGCTTTTATATTAACTTAATGGCTTGAGTCTTTATTAACAAATGTTCCAATTTTCCCCAAACAAAAAGCATTTTTATGATAATTATATATAAACAACCTATGAAAATATCTGCTATCGTTCAAAAGAAATGAAAGAACCTATAAATTTGCCACCTCCTCTGGTTCATATCATTGGCCTCTGGTTCATATCAAGCCATCTGGAGCACCCAACATGAAGAAAGCTAAACAGCACAGATACATAAAATAATTCTGTATTTGCTCTAAAATCCAGGTGCGCAAATCTGGAGACATAGTTAGACTAGTATATTAGAATGTTTAGTTTTATTCCAGTATACAAATCCTCTTGATAAAGGAATGATTGAAAGCTGAAAATATTAACTTGGTACCACACATCTACAATCACCACCATCAATAATTTTAACCTGTGAAAGTCCAGGAGAGAAATTGATGTCCAAGCATCCTTAGATTTTGAAGCAAGACTATTAACCTGACTTAATCCCAAATGTCAGTATTGGGTACATCCTTTCTATTCAAGATACCATGCCAGCAGAATTGGCCTCACCAGGGAGCTTGTTAGAAATGTAGAAATTGAGGCTCCACCCAGCCCTCCGGAGTCATAATCTGTGCATAACAAGATTCCCAAGTGATTCATATACACAAGTAAGTTTGAGAAGTACCAATGTACATCACCTTGTATCCTTAACCCAGTGGTTCAACTCAAGGTTTAGCTCCAGATGCACTGTGCTTCTCTTACTCAGAGAAAGGCCATTTCTCTCTTCAGCGTGTAATAATTTCAGATGGTGTTTAACTTGGTCTGTTTTCTGTGACATCAAATGCAATGGATAGGCAATGTTTCAGGTTGGTGGGGCAAGCTAGCCATGTGATATGCACACGAAAGCAAGTGTCTAGCATTCTTAAAAACATATCCCAGATTTCTTGACCTTAAACAATCAAATACTGTAAATAACCATGCAATATATATAATATAGCTCCTCCATGATTCTTTCAGTGATTAGAATTTCCTAAAATTTATTCACACCCCTAATTTATAATAAAACGTGTTTTCATTGTTCTGGTGGAAAAGCTGAATATAGTTGTTCAAAACTCCAGTCACAGCAATAGAAATTTAGATCAAGAAGACATTTTAAAGGTTATTTAATTCAATTACCTCATGGTGCATTTAAGGGAAATGATTTGCAAAAGATTACATACCTAGTTATTTATTCTCTATAGAGTTGATACCCTGCCAGATTCCAAGAGGAATTTATTATTATAAGAGGCCATATGTATAAAATAAGACTGTTCAAATTAGTTTTGTAAAAAATAATGCATAAAAGGAATGAAATAAGTGCATCAGTCACCTGGGCTGTGTTTACTGTAATTAAGCATTTAATTTGGTCCTCCACTTCCTGGAAATTAAAGGGGGAAAAGGAAAACACAACAGACTATATAGCAAGTTCGCATTTGCAATCCCAGGTATAGAATCCTAGTTGAGTATATTAATTTCCTCACATAATTCATTTTGCTTCTTTAAACCTTATTTTACAGATGGTCAATTTGAACCAGACTTTTTATTTGAAAGGTTATGTTTCCACAATAAATGAAAGATGATTAAATTTGGTTCATTGTCATTCTTACTTAACTAGATTTTGAATGAAGTCTAACAACAAAAAAAAAATCCATGGACTAAATCCTGAATATATGAGTCAGGTAATAATGAAGATACAATTAAAAAATATTAACAAAAAAGTCTTGGTTACCTAATGTCTGATAAAACTTTATCTGTCTAGTCAAAACCCTCTGGTTAGGTAGTCATCAACAATTGTTATTATGGAAATAAAATGCTTTTGCCCAATGCAAGTATTCAATCTTTCTCTAGGTGGAGACACCTATACAGCCAGTAGTTTTTATGTACACTTGTAGCAGCTTCTTTTATGACAAAGTTCGTATTGAGACCAGCAACAGAATACTGAGTTCTTGATTTAGTTTTCAGCTACATCTCGACAACTGGTTTTGAATAACTTCAAATCTATGGGGAGTTTAACAAAAGATGGTGAATGGATTTTTGCCATCTCTAGTAAAGGAAGCAGTAGAAATCAGTCTATTGATGCTAAAACAATAATACCAAAAAGCAATAAATTCCACTAGTCTTCCCATTATTCAAAGAAAAACCGTGCAGTCATAGAATGTTTTTCTAACCTGGCAATGTGTGTGTCTCTGTGGTGAGAGCGTGTGTGTGTGAGAGAGAGATAGGAGTTAGATGAAAGAGAGTCCTTCCTAACCATAGAATTATTTAAGAAGGAAAAACTGGACCTTGTGGAAGGTTCTACCTTACAGAGTTACCTTAAACTCTCCCAGATGGCTGAGATCCATGCCTTTTAAAATTAAAGCCTGTGATAGAGTTCCCCCTGAGGGAAAGGGGCAGTTCTAAAGGAACCACAGAATTGGGGAGGAGTTTAACATTGACAGATACACTCTTCTCTTATCTCCTGCCATCTATTTTCTCCCCAAATCCTTATCAATAGAAGTCAGTTATCTCTGTGCATTGGACAACTGTGTAGACAGAACTCTGAGCGTTTGTCACCCTCACCTCCAGTCTCTCCCTGGCTGTGCCTCGCTCTCTCTTTCTCCTTGAGCAGCCTAACCCAAGAGAAATGCCTGATTGCCTTCATCTAAAACTTTAAAAACTCACTGTGGAAACTGAAATATCATAATCTTTGGTAGCTATAATCACCCATTTAATTAAAGAGCTAACTAATCTACACTTGTTTTTTAGAACATTGATAAGACACTATTATTTTACTTTCTGTCTACTTTTATAAACTTCCACTGGGGTTAAAAAGAGAAACTTCTCTAGTTTATTGAGTACTTTCTAAGCTAAGGCTTTTCTTTCATTTCCTCATTTATTGCCTCCTTAAAACAGTCTGTGAGGTATGCAGTATTATTGCCTTTAACTAAAGAGTAAACTGAGGCACAGATAGGTTAATAACTTACCCAAGATCTCAAAGCTTGTAAGTGGGAGAACAAGATTTCAAAATGCAAATATGTCTGAGCCCTCAGCCTGAGATCTTAACCTCCACACAGTATGACTTCCCATAAATAAACCTCACCAAATTTCACATTGAATCATAATTGACATAAAAGAACAATTCATGAAGCTTTTCTTCCTAAATAAGACTTCACTTTAAGATGACATTATATTTGCTTGCAGCAGTTCAGAGTTCAGTAAAATAAACATTTTAATTGGATACCACTCGTCCTTAAAAACAATTTAGCATTTCTATATACTCTTTCCCCCTAAATATGTTTAAATATTCCCTTTCCTTCTGCTCCTGATTTTTGCTCATTTCTTCTGATTTCCATTGATGTCAAAGCATACATAACAACAAGTGCAAAAGCAACAAAAAGTAGAGTGTTTCAGAATTTACAAAGCCTGAAAATTCTTATCTTTTTCTGGAAATATGGCATATTGAATATTTGTGGATCATTTCTTTGGACTTGAAAATAAATGTTTTTAATAAGTACAAAATTGACCCTTTGTTGATAAAAATGATCATCTTACTGTCTTCTGCCTCCTTATTTTTAATTTTCTTTTTTCCTATAATAATTTAATGACAATTTATTTCTGTTATCTTCTTTGTAGAATTTGAACTGACTTAAATGACAACCTCCTCTTGAAAATATGTATATTTTCTCCCAATCCCTGAGGTAGAATAGAAACAGCCAGCTTTTATCGAATAATGTGCATTTTACATCACATAAGAAATTCATGAATGCTTTCTTAGAAAATTTAAAACAGAGATGAAATCAAGCCTCCTTTTGAACATCATCTTCAACCTTTATTCCCCACCCCCACAGGAAACTGTCTCTATCACAAATTTATAATGTTTATCCCCATTTTTAAAATGCTTTCACAAATAGGTCATATGGATTCAAATGACATTTTTTTGCATTTACACACTGTAAATATTCTTAGCTTTCATTTTTTATTGTACAATGTCTTGGGTTTCTGTTATGAATGTCAAATGTAGTCCTGACATTCTTTTTATAACTGTTGCATAGTATTTCATAGACTAAAAATAGCGAAAGGTATTTCAGTATTCCTTTATACGGGAATATTTAAGTTGTTTCCAGGTTTTTAGGATGATGAACATTTTGCTGCTGTAAACATTCTTCTTTATGAATTGTTACGTACCTGTGTTATTCTCGGGTAGATACCAAAAAGTAACATTTCTGGGTTATGGCATCATTTTAGATTGCTAAAGTTGCCAAAATGCAATATACCAGAAATGGGATGGCTTTTAGGGTGGGGATTTATTAACTTAGAAGCGTACAGTTCTGAAGCCATGAGAATGTCCAAATCAAGACATCAACAGGTCATGCTTTCTCCCTGAAGACCAGCTACCAGCAATCCTCAAAGCACATGGCCACCTCTCTCCCTTCTCCCAGGTTTCATTGCTTCCAGCTTCTGGCTTCAGTGACTTCCTCTCTCAGCTTCTCTAGCTCTTCTCTCTCTGCTTCTCTGAATTTCATCTCTTTATAAAGGACCCCACTAAAAGGATTAAGACACATTGGATTGAATAATCAAAAGATCCCACCCACAGTAGGGCTTCACCCATGGAAATGGAGTAGCTTTAGAACATGATCTTTTACCTACAGTCTCAAACCATCCCAGCACATATTAATCCAAGAGACATTTCTGTTTTAGGAGGTTATATTAGAGTCATAAAGCCTCAAGCACTAAAGTAAGAACCTCCTCAGTCCTGGAGTCAAGAGTTATAAAGACTATCAATTTAACAGCAGTTGTATTCTTCCCAATAGAAAGCACACTGCAGTGGGAATTAAAGCAAATGGACACTAACCCCTGTCGGGGTTTGACTGGTGGTCCTTCAAAAGATACGGCCATCTGGAAACTGGAAAAACAGTCTTTGCAGATGAAATCAGGTTAAGCAGCTGGAGAATAGATCATTCTGGATTAGGGTGACCCCTAAATCTAATGACAAGTGGCGTCCTTGTGGAGGGGAGAGGGGAGAGGCCCCACAGAGGCTCAGGAAGAAGGCTGTGTGATGGCACATTCAGACACTGGGGTAATTCATCTTCAAGGTAAGGATTGCTACAGTCACCAGAGGCTGGAAAAGACAAGAAGAATTCTCTAGAGCCTTTGGATGGAGCATTGTCCAGCCGTCACCTTGATGTCAGACTTCTGGTCTCCAGAACTATGCGAGAACTAAATTTTTGTTGTTTTTAAGTCTCCAAGTTTATGGTAATTTGCTACAGTAGCCCTGGGAAACTAATATACCCCCTTCTGCTGCTATTTAGAAGTTACTCGGCTTCTCCAGAATTCTTTTTCCTTATCTACAATATTAGGAACAGATGATTTCTCTGAATTTTTCCAGCACTAAATGATATCTTTCTGCTCTTCATTTATTCAATCAGCAATTATACAAGCACATATAAGAACTTGCAATATTTCTGTAAGGACTTCACACACAGAAAAATAATGCCAGGAAACAAAGCAATGTGTGTCAACACATATCATTTAAACAAATTTTTCTAAGCTACAAAATGTGTGCTTTCAAAAATTTTTTTTAAAAAGAGCACAGAAGATTAGCACATCACTTATTTGGGATAATAAGGTGCTTGGTACACCTTTATCTACAAACAATAAATTCTAGAGTGAAGTTATTGCCGCGTCCCACCAATGCATCAGATAGAGTCAGAGGGAAATTTTTCTAACAGTTGCTCAGATGTTCCCTGAAATCCCAAAGGCCTAATTGCCTTGAAGAGCTGAGCCCAATATTGAGATTTGGATGTGGGTCTGTTTTCTGTGTTGTCCAGATTCCCAGCTCCACAATCTCTGCCTCAAGCCCCATCTGCTGGATTGCTGTCCTTAAATAGAAGTCCTCTCATCTGTATCAACTGTGCAAAGGGCACAAACATGCTGAATAAAAAAGGACTGCAAAGTAGGAAGCACAGGGGAGAGACTTACTGAAGAAGAGAGTTTTGCTTTTAATGCTAAAGAAACCATAACCATTTTTATCCAGTTTTGAGATTCCTCTCCTTTAGCACTGAATCTATACACATAACTCTTCATTTATTTCAGCTTTCTTTGAAATTATAATAGCTTCAAAGGCAGAAGGATGAAGACATGAAAATAAAAAGATGAATGAAAATACAAAAGAGCTATACTAATGTATAACATTCCCTTGCTGAGGTTTGCTGAAAAGACAGATAAATATAAATGATTTAAAGAGAAAACACAGCATAGTATCAAGACAGCATTTAATAATTACAGCAAAGTAATGGAAAAGCTAACCAGGACCAAACCATAAATAAGTAAAGTAACTCCTTGGTTCAGTGGATCATGGTTTATTTTCAATTACACAGAGTCTACCCATACCAAATGGAAAATTAAGGCATTCTCTGAATAGGGGATTTCAAAGCCTGATTTCACAAAACCCATGCCAATTTTATCCTTTGGTTAAGCTTAATTCAGTTCAAAGAACACTTTTTTTAGGCACGAGGCATGCTGCTAAGTGCTTAGGACATGTACCTTACAAAATGTGAACTCTGCCAAAAAGAAGCTACAATCTTTTGGAATCTTTTGGATGGCTTTCAGGGACTCAAAACTTCAAATATCTAAACCAAATTTTTTTTTTAGAGTTTGTCATCTTTAAACAAAGATAAGAAAAAAAAAATAAGAGGGAGAGAGAAACAAATTGCATACACATTTTGCAAAGGCCAGTATGAGAGATATAAAAAAGTAATAACAAACTTCAAAAACGTGAGGAATCATGATGGTTCTGGATAATTCAAGAAAATATATTTTGCTCAATTTTAACAATTTTGTAACAAAGTAAGTATAGGGAAGCAAGATGCTGACGTGGAAAGAATACTGGACTGGAAGTTAAGAATCTGGGTTTTGTATGCGAGATCATCAATCTGCAGTGTGTAATCACATCATTTAATGTCATTTCCATGGACTCCACTTTCTTCACCTGGGGCCAGTGGAGGAAATGAAATCATCAATGACCCGGTTAGGCATTAACCTAAATCACTGAGCCAGTTACAGGCTTCCTGTTGTTGATATAGAAATGTAACGGGTAAAGATAGGTCAGTGCTAGAAGCCAACTGGAGTTGAAAGGTGTTCAATTATCCAGCAGGCCATCTGTTGCTCTTTGAATACCTTCCCTTGTTATATGGGATAATAATTCTTCCATTGATCACAATATTTGATGAATATGATATTTTGTTAATTTAATATTTTTGGATAACATATATTAATCAGACAACCCATCCTTAGTTTCAACTTTCCATTTTAAAACTCTTTGTTAATAGACTGAAGCCAGTTTTCTGAATAAATAATATGGTAAGTATGATTTAATTTTTCTTTGGTTCTGTTCACTGTTAAAACTACATTTAAGCCTCCATGATGTAAAAGTTAATAATATCTGAGATATGAGATTTTCATATATTTTTGTATCTTTATTCTAAAGGTGGAATGTACCAAGAAAAAAATCCACTAGTTTGTTAATTAGCATACCACAGTCCCCTAATTTGGTGCTATACTATTTTTCTAATGAATTTGTTTATGCAAAAATAAAACAACTGGTTAGAATTCTATTCTCGTTTGAGTTCCTTAGGATTTATTATCATTTCTGGCATTTCAATTTTGTATTGACATATTTAACTTCAGGTTAGTACAATCTTTAACCTCTATGATATCTGTTATTTTTCTATTCTTTCAAATTCCTCTTTATGCTCTTCTAGTGTCTTCTTGATCTCCTTTATGTCATTAGCCATCACATTTATTTTATTTAGTAGAGTTATATGAACATCTTTGATTAGCTGTTTCAATGTCTGTGTCTGCTTCTGGCATTTTAATTTGCTTGTTAAGCTGGGTTGTATCTGTCCACATCATGATATGTCTAGTAATCTGCTGTCTTCATGGCAAGTAAATATCTTGATTGGTGTATTAGTTAGTGTTCTCCAGAGAAACAGAATCAAAAGGAAATATTCATAAATATAAAATTTATAAAAGTGTCTCACATAACTGTGGGGATGTAGAGTTCAAAATTCATAGGACAGGCTGTGAAGCTGACAATTCCGATGGAGGGTCTGGATGAACTCCACAGAGAGGCTTGCCAGCCGAAGCAAGAAGAGAGCCTGTCTCTTCTGAATCCTCCTTAAAAGGCTTCCGGTGATTAGATTAAACATCACTCATTGTAGAAGACACTCCCTTTGGCTGATTACAAATGGAATCAGCTGTGGATGCAGCTGACATGGTCATGATTTAATTCTATGAAATGTCCTCATCACAACAGACAGGCCAGCATTTGTCCAACCAGACAAATAGGTACCACCGTTTGGTCAAGTTAACACATGAACCTGACCATGCCATGTGGATAGCTGAGAAGTTTAAACTACCTATAGGCATGACTAAGAGTTACTTCTGGGAGGTACTCTTTTGTTACTCAGATGTGGCCTCACTCTCTCTAAGCCATGAGACTTTCATCATTGCCTTCTCCCCTACATGGGCATGACATCCAGGGGTAAAACTCTCCCTGGCAGCATAGAAGATAACTCCCAGGGATGAATCTAGCCCTGGCACTATGGGATCAACAATTCCATCCTGACTAAAAGGGAAAAAAGAAGTGTAACCAATAAAGTAACAGTGGCTGAGAGAGTTCAAATAGAGTCAAGAGGCTACTCTGGAGGTTACTCTTACACAAGCTTCAGTTAGACATTACTACTAGATCATAAATTGCCAACCCCCAACCAAAACCATTCCAGCCAATCCTAAAGAACCCCTGGGGCAATATATGAGATTCTACAAAAGTCCCATGCACTAGAGTAACTTTCCAGAAACCTACAACGTCCAGATGGATCCTTGGACCAAATCAGTCCTGAAACCTTGAGGGCCCAGCCTCTCTCTCCAGAACATCATCCAGTTCCATCTCCCTAACCCATATTATTGACAGCCCCTTCCAACATGAAAAGTTAGAATGGCCATAGCCCAAATACCCCTAAAGAGTGGGATAGAAAGATCAAAGGTGATGTGGAGTTATACAGAAAAGGTAGGGTTTAACAAATGAATATGACTGCTGAATCATTAGATTGATATTTCTTTTAGTCTCCAGTATCTTAGAGCAGCCAGAAGTGGAATGGTGGAATTGTAACCCATACCAAACTCTGAAATCTGTTATACAACTAATCGTTGTGCTGTGCTTTGAAATTTATTGCTTTTTTTGTATATATGCTATTTTTTCACACCAAAAAAAGTCGATTGTGGTGATAAAAAATATTTATTCCTTCTGGTCTCCTATATTCTGGAGCAGCTAGGAGGAAAAATCTGAGATGATGGTACAGTAGCCCATGACAATCTCTGGAATCTGTCCTATAACTACTTGTTGGAAGAGTGCTTTAAAAACCATTGCTTTTTTCTTTCTTTGCTTTGTATAAATGTTATATTATACAATAAAAAAAATTAAAAAAAAAAAACCAGACCACCATCAAAATAAATAGCCAAGGCTTACCCTCATTCCTGCGTGACTTCCCAATATGGAGAATCTCCCATACTGCCAAGACACTAAGTGCTACCACTCTGGCCCTCTACCCAAGTGAAGCCACCAGAAGGGGTATAGACCAGGAGAAAAGAGAAAGTCCAGCAAGCCTAACAGTTAACCTCTCTGCTCTATTCTTGCTGGTCTCGGAGAACCCTATGGAACTATTTACTGTTCAAATCAAGAAACAATAGCCTAAATTAAGTTTATGAAAATAAATAAACCAATCCAGAACAGGTTGTTTGATTGTTATCAATGTTATCATCCTTATGATTAATGGTGTCCATTAGAGTTGGTGTTTGAGCCTAGAAGAAAACAGAAAGGCACACTAGGATGAGCACTGAGGAATGTGTGTGTGTGTGTGTGTGTGTGTGTGTGTGTGCTTTTTATAAGTAAAGGTGGAAAGGGTTGTGGCGCCAGGGGGCATTCTAAAGTAAGAGCAGCAGAGATTTTATGAACATCCTAGCAAGCAAAGAAGAAAGCTAAAGAAGTATTTCAGAGAATCATTTGTGAATGATTGTATATTGCAAGATCATTTATGGGTGTCAAAATTGTTTGATTTCTATAGTTTACTATGCTATGAGGAATCAAAACAGCCACCTATGTAAACAACTTATTTGAGAAAAATAGCAAAAAAGAAAATAGGTGAAATACTTGTGATAGAAGTGTTTTTCCATTTGGATGGCTGACTCTGCTCCATATCATATCTCTTGATGTTGCCTTATTAAGGAACACTCAGTAGATGGTTACGAAGACTAGGATAAGAAGACACAATCTATAGAGCCAAAGTTAACAAAATGTAATGACAGTGTATCCAGATTTCTAATCTTCCATTTAATAATTGTTTCCTTAGTGACCACTATGGATTAGGTTCTGTGTGAAGTTGGGATATATAAGAAAGATCTTGTGGAACCTTTATATTCCAGTCTCTTTAAAAATGTTCCATATACTAACCGTTACTATAGTCATCAGTTCTTTCCTTTGTGCCGCTGCACAAAGGAGCTGCACCTTTTACAAATACCATGTGTAGCCACATCGAAAGCAGCTCTCAGCTCAGGAGCGTAGAAAAGAAAAGCACTTGTTCCCTTAGCTGTCTGTCTAGTCTCTTCCAGTGGGTAATCCCACGCCTAGCTTCTACCTCTTTAAAGGACAGGTTTACAGACATAAATAAGTAAGCAGCATTTGAGAAGAAAACAGAATTGAATCCAGATTCTGTTTATTTTATACTAGCATACTGTGGTATAAAACTGTTCCTTAGCCTTTGGTCTCGTTTGGTCTCACCTGGTTGAGAGCCTCTAGCCAATAACTGTTATTAACTAGTATTATTACTTGTTGTTAACTAGTAGCCACATCTCCTTACTCCTCTCTTACATTCCCTTAGTCACATCACCTTTTGGGTGGCAAATAGAAGGAAGAGGAGGGAAGTACTTCCCTGGCACTTTTATTTGAGTGTAATATTTAGGACAATTTTCCAAAAAGGCCAACATTTCCCAATTTAATCTGAAGTCATAATAGAACATCAACAAAACAGTATCTGGGATTTCAGTTTCTCACTCTTATCATTAAGACTTACTGCCTCACATCATCAATATTTATTGAATATTTACAGAACAGAATATATTGTCCCTGCTCTTGAGGCACTTACATTCTAAAAGAAAAAAAAATACATCTCCTTTTTTGGGGGGGTACATGGTCTGGGAATTGAACTTGGGTCTCCCTCATGGAAGGCGAGTATTTCTACCACTGAACCACCCATGCAGTTGAAAAATACGCCTCTTTTAGCGTGGTATTTTTGTTTGGTGTTTTCTGCAAGGCACTGAGGATATAGTTTGTAGAGTGAGCTTTTGGTGCAGCTGAGCCCATCATCACTTAGAGAACAGAGAAAGAAGAAGGAGTTGGTAGACAATAGCAGACCATTCAAAAAAGGTAGGGCTTAGAGGGACATCAACACAATCTCATCAACTAAGGAGAGATTTGCTGCAGCCAACAGGATGACGGAAGCAGTCTGTGGCATGCAAGCAAAGGAAGTAAGCTAGTTTCCTAGGTATTGAGTGCAGCCAGGGAGCTCACGCGGCCTTTTTCCAAGTGCACAGCCAGCAAGTAGGAATGGTTGGTGACGAGACAGAAGAAGACTAAGAAAAGGCAGGTATTCCGTTTGTGCACCTCACATTTAGAATGAATGAAGGACTGAAATTGAAGGCAGGCTATAAGAGTGTTAAGAAATTCTTAAAAACCAAAAGTGGAAGCACAAAACTTACAGTTAATGCTACCCAACATCATAACAGGCCAAGAACGTTGTGGTTTGTGTCTTCCTAAGTTAGAAAATACCATATACCAACAATTTAAATGAAGCACCTTACTTCTATCCAATTGAAACCTCCCCCCCACCATACCCAATTGATTTGGGGGCAGGAAGGAGGGAGGAAAAGGAGAATGTGGCATGGTTGGGTGCAGGAGTTAGTTGAATAATATTTTTGTCATTATGATGAAGTTCTTATTTAAACTTGGTAAAAGCCCATTAGCCGCCAAAAGAGAATAAGGAATGAAGTTCCAAATATGTATAATTTCTCTTAGAGAAGTTTCACAACCAAAAGACTAATTAACATGAAAAGCTGTAGAGAAAGTAGTTGAAAAGTCTATTCATAAAACTTTTATTCCACTTACATGAACTTAAAACACGTGGTCTTAACAGTTATGCTTGGATTGTTCATGAAAATTCCATAAGACATTAAACAAAGCTAGCCATCATCAAGTTACTTTCTTGTTAACCATTTTTACAGCACATGCATGTTAGGCAAGTTTATTTTAAAAAAAAACCACAAAAGCAAAAAGCCTAAAAAATGTTAAATACATGGTTTTTTTGTTTTACTGCTGCATTTGATATGCATGAAATAATAGATATCAACTAGCTCATTTTTAAAGTGTTGCATTACTTGTACAATTGCTTTTAGGTTGCCTAGAACATTTAAATACAAATAAAATGAGCAGGACAAAAATAATGAAAGCAAACGGTAGGTAACTTTATAGAAACTGGAATGTGAACCATTTCTACCTTTCCCCAGAGCAAATTGGGTCACAACTCTATCTAAATGAATATTTCCGCAGCTTCAGCCAAAGGTGTTCACCTTAAGATTGTGTATTCTGCAGACACACATGGCTCAATACGTAATATCCATGGGATGTCTACTTCTACCACCGCCTTGAAAGTGCTCCAAACCTTAAAGTACTCATAATGGCTATACTTGTGACTGGAACCAATTATCTCTTTTATCCCCCACCAGGACAAACCAATCTGTGGGCAATTTTCTTTGCTTAGACATGGAAGCCGTTTTAACACTGACCCTTATGAAGCTACAATGTTCCAAAAGTACAATGCCAAACGTTTATAACTTGTACAAAAATTCCACATCCCTATATTGCCACCTCAAGATGAAAACAGATAATGCTTTAAATGTTAACTGGCTCTACTCCCCTAATACTAAACATAAAAACCACATAGGAAATACAGAAATTCAAATAGAAGTAACATAAACCTGTCATAAACTGTAAACAAAACTATTTGTGGGACGGAGTGGACAGCAAATGGTCTACTGTGTAAATTTTAGAATGAAGCAGACAAAAGTTGGAAGGCCGGTTAATTTTTCCCTCCTTCTCCTGCCTCAGCTTCGTCTCCTGGGGATTCCAATGTCCACAATGTCAAGCTGTCCCTAAGAAGCTGCATTATTAGCCTGCTGTCTTTGTAGGAATCTTCATTTACTGCATCAAGCTCAGCAATGGCTTCATCAAAAGCTGTCCTTGCAAGAGAGCAGGCTTTCTCCAGGTATTTCAGAATTTCATAATAGAACACAGAAAAAGTAAGAGCTAGACTCATTCTGATAGGATGCATTGGTTGCTTTTCCTTTGGCTGATTTCAGATCTTCTTGGTATGCTTGTTGTGACTGATCCACAATTCCTTTGTTGTTATCACCAGCAGTGTTTCAGTTTCCTAAAGCTGCTGGCATGCAATATACCACAAATGGGTTGGCTTTTAACAATGGGTTTTATTAGTTTACAATTTACAGTTCTCAGGGTGTGAAAATGTCCAAATTAAGGCATCAAGAGGAAGATACTTTCTCTGAGAAAGGCTGCTGGCCTCCAGGGTTCCTGGGACACATGGGAAGGCCCGTGGCTGGCATCTGCTGGTTCTTCGCTCCTGGGTTCCATTGCTTTCAGCTTCTGATGCCAGTGGATTTCTCTCATAGCACTTGGAGGTTGTCTCTTAATATCTCTGGGGAATTGCTCTCTGAGCTCTCTCCAAACTGCTCTGTCTCTTATAATGATAAGGGCTTCAGTAAAGGATTAAAGGTGGGTCACATCTCAATTGAAACAAAAGGTCCCACCCACAATAGGTCTGCAACCACAAGATGGATTAAGAGAAAGGGCCTTTTCTGAGGTACTCAACAGCTTCAAACCACCACAAACAGGAACCTCAGCCAAATAATGCTAGCAGTCTCTTTTCATTTTCAAATAGAGGGCTTTGCTCTCTGCTTGTGAGACAGTACATCATTGCAGATATCTCTTAGCTCAGCCTCAATTTTCTCTCTGTATTCTCAAGCCATCTGTTGTTTTTTCTCAGCACCTTCCGTCTTTTGCTTAGTACTTGAGACAACCCTCTGAGGTGACCTACAAGATTTCACAACATTATTATAAGCAACTAAGAGAAGATTCCTCTTCTTATTGGATAACTCAGCTCCTTGCTCACGCAAGGCTGCCACGGTAGCATATGGCTCAGCCTGCTTGGCCAGTGTGGCCTTTTGCACCAGCTCGTTTTTATCCATGACTGGTTGGTCTGTTGTCCAGGGTATGTGGCTGCAGACAGATGGGGCTCAGCAGTCTCTGGGCCATGGCAGCCATGAGGCTGAATGACTGATTCCTTCTGGTGAAAACAACCATTGAATTCTGGGGAGACACATGAAGACTGCCTGAGGGTGCCCTGGGTGATTCTAGGACTTTAACTTTTTTTTAGGATGTAATTGTTACTTTATTAGTTCCATAGACTCACAATGACTATATTTGTGATGGAACCAACTATCTCTTTTATCCCCCACCAGGACAAACCAATCTGTAGGTAATTTTCTCTGCTTAGACATGGAAGCCATTGTAACACTGACCCTTATGAAGCTACAATGTTCCAGAAGTATAATACCAAACGTTTATAACTTGTATAAAAATTCCACATCCCTATATTGCCACCTCAAGATGAAAACAGATAATGCTCTAAATGTTAACTGGCTCTACTCCCCTAATACTAAACATAAAAACCACATAGGAAATACAGAAATTCAAATAGAAGTAACATAAACCTGTCATAAATTATTAACAAAACTATTTGTGGGACAGAGTGGACAGCAACTCCGTGGAAATCATAGAAAATAAGCAACTATAAAGAGACTCTTCTTGCTACTATCGAGACGCAGAAACATTTTTTGAATAACTATCATGTTTGAACCATGAACCATGCGTTGAATGGTTGATAGTTGAAGACAATCTCTGCCCTCAAAAAATATATGCACAAGTTTCAAAAGACAGACATAGACATTTACTAATTTTTAAGAACAATGCCACATCCTATACCCACTGCCTACCATCCATTGAGCCTGCCCTTACTGAAGCAGATTGCAAGCTAGGATAAAAGCTGCGTAATTGTATAGGGGGCTGGCAACCATGAAAACAGTTCCTCCTGGCTCAATCTACTAATATTTACCCAGCAGTCAGAAACACCTGGCACAATTCAAGATTGGCAGTGCTCCCTGCCCACAAAGGAGATTAACATAAAATAAGGAAGATA
This sequence comes from Tamandua tetradactyla, assembly GCF_023851605.1. Classification (NCBI taxonomy): domain Eukaryota; kingdom Metazoa; phylum Chordata; class Mammalia; order Pilosa; family Myrmecophagidae; genus Tamandua; species Tamandua tetradactyla. Next base: position 183,748,633 of record NC_135331.1, on the reverse strand, counting down.
AACAGAAAAAAATACAATAAATGCAAATGCCTATAGATCAATCATAGAATTACAAGAACAAAGCACATTGAAAGGGAGGTTTATGCCTGTGTAAGAGAGAAAATGAGTTTCTTTTAAACCTTTAATCTTGGTCTTTGAAAATTTAAAGATTTGGGGATTGTTTTTCAACATTTATATGGCAAATTAAATTTAATGTTGTCTCACTATCTTCCATTCCCAAATATACAGTCATTTGTGAGGCTCTCTGACCAAATAATTTGCTCTACTTCTTTTCTGTTCAACATTTTGTGCTAAAAAAAAAAAAAAAAGCCTAGTTCTGATAATAACTTGCAATCCTAAATCAAGATGAAGAGGAAAATCGCACATTGTAAAAGAAATGTTATAAAAAACAACTCGGAGATGGCCAGTAGTGGGGGAGGGTAGCATTTCCCAGGAGATCCTAAATTTCAATATCAAGAAACCTCTTCAGAACTGAACGCTCTACTCTATCCTCTATATAAACAAATTATGAGAGCAATATGATGTTTAATTTCTTCCAAGTCACAGTGTGACTTTGTAGCTAAATGTTTATTTCCACAAAAGAAGTAGGAAAATAAGAGTAAGTTGATACCCTGGCTAAGCAATAATTAAAAGTCCCTGCCTTTGGCGTGACTTGAGGTTTATCTCATTCTATGATTGGTGGAGGATATTGGGCATTTGACAGGCTCGAGCGTGATAAAGAACCAGTAGCATCCCTCTACCGCCAGCCCAGGCAACAAAACTTGACGGTAATGATTGTTTCTCCATCAGCTGCAAGTCACATGTTTTCTAGAGGAACTAGGAATGCAAATTTATCAGGGATTGAACCCAGCAAGATATTGAGAACAATTCAGTAAAAATGAACGAACCTACCTTACTATCCCATTTCATCTATAATTTTTTTTTTTGAGGCTCACTAAAAGAGATCCACTTAGTTAAAAAACAAAAACAAAAACAGAAAAGTTGGTGTTTGCCGGGACCCAAGAAGATACCAGACCAAGTAATATTCCCTGTGGTTGCAGTGTGCGGCACATGCGGTTACAATGCCGGAAAACTCCAGAACCTGTGTTGCTATAACACGAAAAGCCGGGTGCAAAATAGATAAAACAAATATAATTACATACCAAAGTCATTTTCCAGGGCTCCTAAATTCCCATCAAAATCACTAGATTCGCATTTATTTTATGGAATTCATAATTAAAGCTACCAAAGGAATGCTTTACCGCATTTAGAACACACTTGAAGCGTCTCAGGTTTATGAAGAATCTTCAACCAAGGGGTTTTAATGTTTGAGTTCAGTGGTATTCAGCTAGAACCCTCTATTTTTGATGAGAGAAAAATTTTAAAACTTTAATATGTTGGGCTAGTAAACCAGACAAATATAAAATCGTTAAATTATTTCAGTATAGGTTTGTTGAATAGACGTTTGTCTTTTAAAAAAATTAAAATAAGAGATGTGATCATAATACCAAATAGAAAGCATTTTAAAACCTATTTTTAATAATCTCAGAACAAGGCTGACTGAATTATCAGTCTGTGCTCTGTCTTCTTTTTTTTCCACCTAAATCTCTCTAAATGAGAAGCAGCTGGGCTTTGTTTAACATGTATCATTTATTTAATGTCGCTACTCTTCTGAGAATTATTCAGATTTTCCCAAGCTGACCAATGGATGGAGATGATGCCACTTTATTTTCAGGAGTAATATTTAACATTTACAGTCTGAACTTGATACATGAAGCCTAAAGAAAGTACTGGAGGACAATTCTTACTTTGTTGTATAGAACTCTGCATTAGGAACTGACACATTTAAAAGTTTTAAAAAATCAAATGAATGCTCAAATGCATTGCATATTTTAAATAGTATTTTGCTTTGGTACTAATCACTGATTAATAGTCATCCCATTCAATCAATATTGAGTGATTAATCTTATATAAAGAGCCACAAAGATGAGTAATACACAAATCCCTACTTTGGAAAAGGCGATAATCTAGTAAGAGAAACAATATTAATTCATATGCTGTTTTAATAAGAGATAAAATAAAGGAACTGGAATTAAATGTAGAAATAAATGGTGAGAGTTCAAATGAGTGAAAGGCTCCAAAAGGTGTCACGAGTCAGGCAAGGGCTTCATAGAGGGATTTGAAGATGGATCTTGAATGGCTTGGGAGAGGGGAAGGGAGAATCTCCCCCACAGAGGGAACACAGGGGCAAATATGTTAAGCGATAAACGAGTGGGTTGTGTCAGTGCATGGGTGAGAAGTCCCATTTGATTAGGATATACGAAGACTATAAGGAAGTAATTAGAACTAAACCCGGGAAGGTAGGCCGAGGTAAATTATGGCAGCCTTGAACTCCTGATTTTCTTCTGAAGTAACAAGGGGCGATGGGAAGGGCTTGAGCAGAAGGAGTGATGTGATCCCTGGCTGTCGGAAGATCCACCCCATCAACTGTGTGGGTTCAATGTGGGGGAACAGCCGGAAGGTTCTTAGAGCCCAGGTAAGAAATAAGGGACCAAGGTCAGTGCGGTGATGGTGGACATGGGAAGGAAGGAGGGACTAGCTGGGGGGATCGAGATAATCAGGCAAACAATTGAATGTAGGAAATGGAAAAGAAGGAATAACAGTTTGTCATGTGGGGGACTATAAGATTAGCATTACTATTAATAGCAATTAATTTTGCATGGGAAATTTATGAGCTTCATTTTGAACAAGTAGATCTCAAGATACTAGAGAAATATCAAGAGGGGAGAGGTCAAAAAACTACATCACCATGTTTTTCTATATAAATAACAGTTATCACTTTGAAGCATCCTACGTACTGCTAACTCATTCGTCAAATCCTCTTAAAAGGCCTTGGTTGAGCCCTAATTTTATTTTGGCTATAGCTCCCAGTTTCATTTCACCCACATTTGAAGTAGAATCCATCTTCCTTGTTCATTGGAAGATGAATTGTTTGTATCCACATTTCCCATCAATCAGCTTTCCCATCAATCAGCTTTCTCTTCTAATACCATCCTAAAATGATTCCTGTCCATTATGTTTCCCTCCTTCATCCTAAATTTTATAAAGAACTATCTTTTCTCTACCTAACAACACTTTTCTCTGCATTTTACACTCCAGTTAGTGCATTTTAAATAAATATCTTCCCCATTTAAAATGAGAACAAGCCATTCCATTTTCACTCACTGCTGCTTTCTGTATTGTTTTTCTTCATTGACATTTGAAAACGAACGGTCACTGTTTTTCTAGGAGGATTTGATTAACTCACAAACCTGAAAATCTTTACTATCTTTGTCCCTCATATCTGTCTAAAAAACAGTATGACTAATTACAATTCACTCCTGGAAAGAAACAACAGATAAACAAAATAAACACAAATTTAAGGACAGTACTAAGGCTCTTGTGAGTTTATCGTTTTCTCCTTATCACTTCTCCAATTCTGACTTCCTCACATCTGGGAAAAAAATTATTCCACCATAAATTTCTTTACTTAAAGTAACATAGTTCAGGCTTTACACTCATTTTACTCCCTAGAATTCCTAATTTGGAATCTACTTATGATACTATTTTGCTAAATACCATAATCAAGTTATGTTACCGCTACCTTTAAGCACCCACAGCCCTTTTTAGATAACAACCTTCCTAAGGGAGGTTTCTTTTCATAATATTGTAAGACCCTGGAAGACAGAGACTTCCCATCTTAATTCCTGTGTGGCTCATGCTTGACACAGTACCTGACATGTAAGTGGCCAAAAGTTTGATGAATAAATATATGAAGAAATGACTGTACAAATGTTAGAGGTTAAAGATAGCCCTTATCCTGGAATTCTCTTGATGCACCACGCTTAAAATATCATGTCTAGTTCCTTGGTTCCCTGACTTTCTGGTAGTCTTCAATTTGTTTAATAACCCATGAAGTCAAGCAAGTTAGAATTAATTTTAAAATGCATGAGATAGAGGGTGCAAGGGTCGTTCAGAGGTGGAATTCTTGCCTACTGTGTGGGAGACCCGGGCTTGATTCCTGGTCCATGCACTTCCAAAACCAACAAAGAAGCAGAACAAACAAACAAAAATTTAACAGATGATGCTGCAATGACAGGATACTCACATGGAAAAATAATGAAATGTGACCCCACCATACAGCATACAAACAAAAAAATGTATGAGATAATGTCATATGCTTAGCAAAATCAATATGTGCTGGATTAAATGTATTCTTTTAACCAAATAAATGTTGTCAGTAATGTTTCTTACTTTAAATGAAATTATGCTCTTTTCCATCATAGTACCTTTTTAACTTTCCTTGCTTATTTTGAATAAATGCTATTCAAAATGATATAAGACTTCGAAAATATAAAAAAGCATAAAAAGATAATAGGTCCTTCACAATTCTACACCCTAGAACTAACCAGTGTTAACATTTGGTATATTTTCAGCATACTTTTTGATATATGAGATCTTAAATTTTATACAGCTTTGTATCCCAGCCTAATTTTTTCATTCGATAGTTTATTGTGAATATATTCATTGTCATTATGAATTTTTAGAAAATATCTTTAATGATTATTTCCATTTCTTTTGATAAGAGTACTGAAATATTTTTTGCCTATCCTGGGCATTTGGAGAATGTCTAAATTTTCAAGATGATATATAGTGCTACAAAAAATTCTTTGCAATAAAATCATTGTCAAGTAAACAATTTGGAATGTTTAACCCTATGTCAAGTTTATTAATCACATTATTTAGCTAAATCTTTTTGATAGTCTATAAGGTACTTATAGTTATCCATATTATATAGACATTGAGGAAATGGGCTCAGAAAGAAGGAAAAAGTAACTTACCTAAAATTACATAGTCAGTAAAATGTAGAGAGGAGATTCAAATCAAGGTCTGTATGATGTCCCTGCCTCTACTCTGACCAGAAAATCCACAGTCTGATGGAACCTTTATAAATAAGTCTTAGAAGGCAAATTACTGAATCAAAGGGGGCCAACTCTCTACAATGGCCTGTGCACATATGAGAATTTATGTGTCTGTCTGTGTCCTCATCAGCTTTAAGAGTTATTGTTTTAAATCTTTGCCAATTATAGAGGTGAAATTGTGACTCTTGCTTTTTTATGCTTTATTTGATTACTAGTAAAGTTGACTAGCAAGTAAATAATGAACTAGTTTCTCATGTCTTGTAGTCATTTTACCTCCTTTGAAAATTCTGTGTTCATGTTCTTTTGCCATTTTTCTGTTAGGGTCTTACTCTTTTTCCTATTAATTTGTAGCTCTATGTTCTAAGAATACAGTATTTCTTAAATTAGTGGTAAATCACTTCCCATATAGAAAATTTTGTTCCAATACTCTGACATACAAAATTTACATTTTTTTAGTTAATTTTGTCAGATCTTTCTATTTCTGTCTACTACGTATGTAAAGTTATTTTTATTTAAGTATCAAATGAGTGGATCTTTACAAATACTGGAGGAGTTCTCCTTACAAAAGGAAGGAAATATTTTATATATTTGATCTCCTTAGATAATCTTTTTTTTTTCTTGGTATGCTCTAGGGCAGGGTCACATTTCATTCTTTTTCCGTGTGAGTATCCCATTATTGCAGCACCATTCTGTTGAAATTTTTTTTTCTTGGTTGGTTTTTTGTTTGTTTGCTTGCTTGTTTGTTTTTTGGGGAAGTGCATGGGATGGGAATCGAACCAGGGTCTTCCACGTGGCAGGCGAAAATTCTACCACTGACCTACCCTCGCATCCCTGTGATCATTTATATAATTAAATATTTCAGACATATGAAAACATATGCATATTGCTTTTCTCACTTAATAATATGTTTTGAGATTTATCTATGTTGATACAACAAACAATAATTGTAATTCATTTCTTATTAAATTAGCCGGTTTAAAAAATTAGGTGAAGAAAGCCAGTGGTGATATTTCAGCTTGGGTTTTCCCAGAAGTAGACCCTGAGATGAGGCTTCAAGTGTAAGTGATTTATTTGGGTGAGGTAGGGCACCTTGCCAGAAGAGCGGGGGCATGAGACAAGGAAAGGAGGTCTGCCAATGGAGGGTGTGTTATGAAGCCAGCTACCACAGAGGGCGATTGGATTTCAGTCCCGTGGAGAATGGTGGAAAGCACATGCCTCACCAGCTCCCATCCCTCATGGTTTGAGTGCTGCCAGGGGGCGTGTTAGTTCCCCGCATTGGTGACCTGTGGCACATACCTGAACAGAGATGCTTCAGCAGTCCTGGATACAGTCTGTACAAGAGGTACAGGTGTCAGCAGTCGGAAGTCACCTGAGCACACTTCAGTGGCACAGTCCGAGGGGTATGGGCGGGACACCATACTATAGCCAGTGAGAATGTCATGAAGTCTGTACCCCCATATATTGCTAAGGGCATGGCAAACTGTCATTATTTTTGAGAGACATTTGGCACTATATAGCAGTTGCCTTAGAAATGGCCATGCTAAGGGTAACCCCATGAAAATCATTACTTGTGTGCTCCTCTTAGTGTTATTTATAATGTTAGAAAATAAGAAATAATCTAAATGGCCAACCAGAATAATGGTTAGAAATATCAGTCAAAATTATATTATGACTGCTAGATGAAATTTTACAGCCATTGAAGTTGAGAACTATGAAGATTATGTCGCCATATGAGAAAATGTTCATGGGGAAGAAAAAAATTATACATACTTTTCATAATGTTCAAAAAAAAATTAACATGTATAGAATTTCCTTTGTACCAAACCCACTGTTCTAAGAAGATCACATATATTAGCTTCTTTATCCTTGTGACAATCCTGTCACGTTGGTACCATTTTACAGCTGAGGAAACTGAGGCATAGAGAGATTAAATAGTTAAGGATTACATAGCTAGGAAGCAAGGGGTGGACCATGGATTTGAACTCCAGCGGTTAGGCTCTAGAGTCTGTACTCCTAACCACCATTCTAGAAAGAAAGAGAAGTGGGAGAATAAAAGAGAGAAAGAAAGGGAGAGAGAACGTGAAGAAAGAAGGAAAAGAGAGGGAGAGGGATAAAGGATAGAAAGGAGAAAGAAAGGAAGGAAGGGAGAAGGAGAAAGAAAAAGAGAGGGAAAGGTAGAAGGAGAAAGAAGGGAGGGTGAAAGAGAGGGATGGAGGACAAGAAAGATGAAATATTTTTAATCTTAAAAACAATGATTGTTCTGGGTGGTGGGCTTATGTAGTTATATTATTTTGATACTAAAAGTAACACTTTTTAAAAGCAACCTAAGATTACTATAAAGATCATCCAAAAGTACTTTAATAAGAATATTTAATTTCTATAGCAGTCAATGAGAGGGAGGGGTAACGGGCATGAGATGTATGGGTTCTTTTCTTTTGTATTTTTATTTGTTTTTCTGGAGTGATGCAAATGTTCTAAAAATGATCATGGTGATGAACACACAACTATGTGATGATATTGTGAGCCACTGATTGTACACTTTGTATGGACTGCATGGTAAGTGGAGATATCTCAATAAAAATAAATTTTTAAAAAATATCTGATTTCTATATATCACTTCTGAGATTATATTTAACCTCACCCTATCATCACAAAAATGTTATAAAATAACTGAGTTTTAGTAATAATGTCCCCATTATACAGATGAGATGTTCAAAACAGACCAAATGGCTAGAAAGTGATGGCACTGGCGAGACTCCTTTCCTCTGACCCTGGCCGATTGCCTGTCACGATGGTGAGCATGGTGTGTCTGCTTGCCCGGCAGCCCTATCGCAATAACTGAATTTCTTCTCTTATTTTCAGGACCCTTCTCATCCCGTTCCTCAAGGGCATGTGGATGCCCCAAGCCTGGATGTGAGTGCCCACAGTGATTGGCCTAAAGCTGGAGATTGGGACCGAAATTAAGTCAATCCAAGTTGACCCAGGATTTTTGCTGGAAATTTTGGAAAAAGAGGTGGCTTTTTCCACTGCAAATACTAAGCTGCTTGAAGAAAGGAAAGGGTAGAGTTGCCTGTGGCCATATCTGTCACCTCACGGAAGAGCTGGCCTAAACGTGAAGAAAGATCTAAGTAAGCAAAGCCAGAAATAGGGAAAGAGATTCCCGGTGACACTGTTAAAGCACTCAGATGTTCGGATGTGGCCATGCGTCAAGCCGGGGTCTAACCTTGGACTTGCAGTTCTGCAAGCCAATTAATACCATTTCTTTTCCTTTTAATCAAGATAATTACATGGAGGTTTCTGTCTCTTCCACCTAATAACACCCTGGCTAATGTGAAAGTTATTTGCTGTCATTTACAAATCTTAAAATGCTGAGTTGGCCAAGTTGAGGTGGGTACAGGGTAGTGAATGCGTCCCTAATACCGGATAGAAAGTGGTTCACCTGTGCCATGCAATAGAAAAGCAGAGGCTTAAACTATTGCTGGCCATAACTATGAACTCAGGCTGTGTGTCTACTGAGGCTAGAACTTTAGGGGAATTAGTAGACAAGGTCAGGATGCTGGAATATGTTAGCTGATTCAAGCTGGCCTGTTTGAAAGCAGAGAATTAAGAGAACACAGCCTTGTTTTATGTCTGCACCTAAGAATACAAGACAGCTGAGATTCCAAATAGCCATGAGTTCTACAAAATTGAAAGAGCCAAATTCTTCATCCCAAGAAAAGTTAGTGCAAGGAAAGCAAGTAAGAATAGAAGCTTGAATATAATTCTCCAGACAATTTCAAGAACCTCAAGTGCTACTCCTTGACAGAAGATGCTAGCCAGATGTTTTTAAGGGAAAATGACAGAAGTTCCAATCGAATAACCTGAAGAGACAGTGGAGGACTCGACTTGCTGTGCTGTTGCCTGAGAGTCAGAGATGGTCCTGCTGTGACCGCAGCTCTTATAGGTGCCTGACAGTGTCATCTCACTTGGTTGTGCAGCCGCCAATAACGGCACCTGCGAGGAAGGTGAACAGCCTTTGCCGTCACCACCCAGCCTCAATGGTCCATGGATGGAGCTACCAACAACCCCCAGCAATGACAATGATAACGGCAATGGGGAAAGTAGGGAGTTGGGACATCTACCCTCCTCCTCTCCTATCCATAGGGGAGACACGGAAAAGATCATGGAGAAGAAATATCAATATGATTCAGTAGTCATACTCAAGATTAATGTTTTAAAAGCTTTACACCTCTTTACAGTGTGGGGACAATAGGTAAGCTTCGTTTTTATGTTTTAGGAAAACTGGCTTAAAATATTTTTAGAAAGTATCATATCAAGAGCAAACATCACAAACTTGCACAGTGAAAATGCAACAGGTTACCTTAACTGCAAGAAAAATAATTTCTATTCTAAAAAATAAAAATTGAAGACATTCTGCCAGTCAGATGATTTTTTAGATGAGCTGTTTGTTGAAATTATTGGAATTAACTAAACCAAAGTGATTATGCATTCTTCATTGATCTGGTTGGCACTTTGTATCATTATACAGTTTATAATACATATATAACTTGGAGCTTTAAACATTTTGTGTTCTTAAAGCTCTCTCTCACACATACACACACACAACAGAGAGTAGAAAGCAATTTCTATGCCATCTAGAGATACTAGGAGTGTTAATTGTGACCCCCAGTCCCAACCGATTGTTCTGTGCCATCACAAACCTTAAGCCAAGAGTTAAAGAAGAGGCAGAGCATTGAGGCCTGATGCTAAGAAACTGAAACTACAGACTCAGGTTTATCTGGAAACCATTATTCAATAAGACCTCACGTTCCTGTTACTAGTCTACAGAATTGACGAAATGCAATTTAACAACATGCCCACTGACATTTTGAGGAAGTTATGTTATAAAAGAAATTCCAAACCTAGCATGCAAATGCTTGGAATTATTCAATCCCTAAATCTACCCCTCCACACTAAAACCACACCAATAAGCAATGAGTTGTTAACAAATGGCAGCCACCAAAAGAAGAGTCCTTCACAACGTCATTGTCGAATGTGGCCATTAGAAGATAATTGTTGAGTAAAAAATGCTCCATGTAGCAAATTGGCTGACCAAGGAACGCACTTTCTTTCCAGGTCAGGAAGGACATGCAATCCCGGATGAGTAGAACCCTTTCAAATGAGAATTTTATTGCATTTATCCTTTATTTACTTCACCATTATCAATTATGGTTTTTATAGGTGGCTAAATAAATATACAATTAGTCACAGACTGCTGGATTATGACACGTTACAACTGAGTCTGACACAGAGGCAGGCACATCTCCCAAAGGTTTTGAGATGCATAACGCAACTGGACAGCACACAACTGAACTTTTAGAGAGGAGGTGAATATGTTTTTGTTGTATGTGGAATAATTGAATTATGTTATATATGAGCACTTGTGGAGATGTATTGAGTGAAAGCATATGCATTTTCTAGACAACAAAATTTATATATATATATATGTATGTATGTATATATTAACTATTCTTACCCAGGATCCCTAGTTAAGGGACCCCTCTTTTTCTTGTGGTCCCCTCCATTTTCAATGCATGAGGTTTGTGTGGGTTGCCCCAGTTTTAGTGTGCTCGGACTAATCAAACAGAACCCACAATGAATGATTAAGAGATGGGCATGTGACCCAAGATAGGTCAGTAAAAATCACCTTGAAAACTCTTGCTAAAAGTTTTTGGAAAAGAGGGCAGGGCAATGGTGGCTCGGTGGCAGAATTCTTGCCTGCCATGCTGGGGATCCAGGTTCAATTCCTGAAGCCTGCCCATGCCAAAAAAAAGGTATTGGGAAAAGAGTACTTTTATTTTACTGGCATTGCTAAGATGATAGAATGTAACCCTGGAACAGCCACTGCTCATCTTTGGTATCACTTGGAAAGCTTCTGAGAATGAAACAACCAAGAAAGTATTGCTGAGAGGTGGAGAGAGAGATAGAGAGCGATTTCTGAAAACATTGTACGAGCGCCTGAATTTCAGCCATGCCTGAAGCCTATATATACTTCTTAGTTATTTGAGCTGATAAATTCCCTTCTCTGCTTCAATAAGTTTGAGATGTGTTTCTGAAACTTAGTCTCCTGGTAAATATATTTCCAGTCATTCTTTCCATTTCAAAATTCAAAATTTTAATTGTTCAGTCTATCTGATTTATAACATTTATTAAATATCTCAGGAAACGAAAGCTCACAGGGAAAAACTTTGTAATCCCATAAAATTCACTGAGTCATCTGCCTCTCTTCTTAATGTTATTAAGATTTCCAAGAAAATCAAGAGCTTGGAGGGCATCTTTCAGGAAGGTAAGTCAGGAACGCGGTGTCATCATGTTTTATGGGATGAGGGATGTATTGTAGGAAGTCGTCCTAACACAATTATGGGAGGAGCTGGAGGATCAAAGGTCCAGAGGGACAGAATGAGGGCCAAAGTAGGGCTCTCCCACCAGCGCAGGTAGAAAAGTCAGTCCGTGCAGGGAAATCCGAGCAGCCCGGCATATCTGGCAAGCAGAGTGGGTCTGTGAAGGGGCAGTCCTGAAAAGGCCTCTGAGAGGCTCCCTGTGGCCTTGGTGGGTCTGCAGCCAAGCGTCCGGAGATGCACCCGAGGCTGCTCTTAATCACCAGGACCCGTGTCAAGGAAAAAACCCTCCTCTCTCCAGCACCTTATCTGACCAACAAGACACTCAGAGTAAAGCCTGCGATTTTACGCTTGTGACTCACACAAGTTCCTCTTTTGGCCAACTTTAATCTAGTCCATTAGAGGGAAGAGGATTCTTGGAAATGTGCTTCCCAGCTTAACCAACTGGACACAGCACAATCCATAGCCGTCCTCTCCTGGGCAGTATGGCATCCACACGCCCCTCCTTCAACCCTATTCCAAATAAGACAACAGGAAAATCATGCTTCTGCCTAACATGATGCAACTATCCTTTGCTTATATAAAATCGCTCCATCCCTCTCCAAAAAGAGACTACAGACAATACCACCTTGCGGTGATTTCTTCTTCTGAGTCACACTTTCCTTTTGATATCCTGTAACAATACTGAGTTATCAGTTTAACCACGAGGAACACATCTTTTTAGATAGTAGGAGAAGAAAGGAAAATCATCAGTTAATATAGATGCAAATAAATTCATATCTAAGTAAGGAAGACATACTCATAACTACAGCAGTGCGCATGTGGTCATATCATATTTTGATAACTTTTTCTTCTACTACCCATTCCACAGTGCCTTTGCTCTCAGCAAGTGCCTCAACTGATCATGGTTTCTTTCCTGGTAGAGTAATCAAAAGCTTCATTTCTGAAGGTTCTGTACATTTACAGCCCTGCTTCCATGGATCAGTTGCAGTTGTTCACTCAATTTTTTCTCAGGACATGGGAGTATTGGGAGGTACCTCAAAGGATTTCCTGCATTCCACAAATACTCCAGCATTTGTGGCAACACAATCCTGCCCCCTCTCAGTAATCAGGATCAATCACCCAGAAATACAATAATCCCTTCTTTTCCCTATTGGTTCAGTGGCATGAGTTGCTAAAAGTGGCCAGGTGAAAATCTCAGCTCCCAATTTAGTAAAACTATCACTGTGCCCCATGGTAAAAATACCCCCCCCCCTTGGGAATGAACACCTCCAAACCAGCGGAGAAAAATTTGAAAGAACAGGAAGCAAAATGTTGCTAATGGATCCTTAGGGCTAACAGACAGCCACTCCTATTTCTACCCCTTGAACCCTGAGTATTGGAGAAGGAGTTCCATATTTTGGTCTCAGATTCAGAGAATATTCCTAATCCTGGAGGACAGTACGCCAGCCCCACAAAGGCATTGCCATCCAGCTGGCACCATAACTGAGTTCTATCAGGCCACCTGCTTCAGGATGATAGGTAACCTACTAAGACCAGTGAATTTTATGAATATGAACCCACTGACCACACTTCACTTATTGTAAAATAAGTTCATTGGTGAGAAGCAATGTATGCTGTGTGGAACTCTATGATGGCGAGTAATGCATTCTGCTAGTCCATGGCTGATGGTTTTGGAAGAAGCATTGCAAGCAGAGAAGGCAAATCGATATCTAGGGAAGAACCTATTCCAGTGAAAATAAAGTGCCTCCCTTTCCATAATGGAAGTGATCCAATGTAATTACCCTGCCAGCAGGTGGCTGGCAAGATTCTTAGGGGAATGGTGCCATGCCAGTGACTCAGTTTTTGTCTCTGTGGTTGGCAGGTTGGACATCCAGCAGTGACTATAAACAGAACAGCCTTGTGTTGCCGAGCTCATGTGTAATCTCCATCCTTGTTTCCAGAGCCACTTTCTGTATATATTTGTCTAGGACAGTAGTGGCTAGAGAAAGATAATGACTGACAGACCTGTACCTTTTCACATGATTATTAAAATCCTCTACTGCTGAGGCCACTCTTTGGTAAGTATTTAAATGGGCCACAAATATCTTTATTTTCTGCACATATTCAAAGAGGTATATTTACATACCTCTTTCCCCAATTCTGTTGAGACCTATTTTCTGACTGTGTTTCCTCCAAGCTTCGACCATCCAGCCAAATATTAAGCACTGCTTATGGATCAGAATAGAACCACATCTCTGGCCATCTCTTCTTCCAAGCAAAATGAACAACCAGGTGCATGATTGCTTTGCCAATTAGAAGGATTTTCCTCCCCCACTGTCTTTAGGACATTCCTGAGTAGAGTTCTGTACCTTTCTACTTTAGAGTATTATCATATTGTACAGAACCTTCTGTAAACCAGACCCTCAATTGTTCTTCCTTAGTCAATTGGTCATTGGGAGCTCCCCATAAGGCTGCATGCACAGGTTTGTAGGTAGGAAGGAGTGGGGCATAAATAGAGCCAGAATCATCTGTGACATTTGCCTATGCAATTACCTGTTGCTCATGCAAGAACCCACTTGAGGTTGATCTTATATTACCACTTTCATCTGGTTATGTAGTGCCAAAGGTCTGGCTTGGTTTGAGAGATAGCACTGGGTTTATGAAAGGCAGCTCAGATGGCTTGGTAATTTAGTGGCTCTTGGTCAAGTTTTCACTTAAGCTTGCTCAGTAGCAAGCCAGGAGCTCTTTCTCAAAGAGTCGAGTTTTCTGCAAAGGATAGTGTGCTCGGCTCCAAAATCCTGAAAGTTTTGTACTATGATTCACTTGAAAGGGCTTGCCAAAACTCTCAACAGCATCCCTATCTACCTCTGATAGATATGCTTGGTCATATGGCCCAAGTGGTGGAACATCTTGCAAAGCAGCCTGGACCCAATTCAGAGCCTTCTCTTATACTGGTCCTACTCAAAACTAGCAGCCTTTGGAGATACTTGATAACAGATTAGAACAGCTTGGCCAATGAGATATATGCATCTTCAAAAATTCAAAGAGGACAAAGAGGTTCATAAGGTCTTGTGCCTCACTCTTAGTGGTCTATGGGGGCCAATGCAATAACTTGTCCTTCATTTTAAAAGGGACATGCTGGCATGCTCAAGATAGATCACTAGCCCTCTGGGAGTTTCACCAAGCTGGCAGGCCCCTGAACTTTCGTCATGTTTTTCTGTATTACATACAACCTTACATTGCAAGGTAGTAAATCTTCTCTGACATGTTACTATGACAACTTGCCTCTCCAGGGGTATCAACAATAATAAAGAATAGCTAAATGATAGTGAGCAGGATCTTCAAACAAGCTATCAAGAAATGTTCTGAAAGAAAGCAGAACACTAAGATAAGAAATGTGACTGGAAACTTAAGTCCTAATGGCAATTTGAAAGGAAAAGATGGCCTGCAGAGCAGAAAACAAAATCAAGACATGAAATTATCCCCAAGCCTCAAAAGGAGAAGGCAGCACTCAGGACTAGTTGTGTGGGCCCTTTATCTTCTTTATATTCTTTCCTCACCTTTAGAATTTGGTATTTCTTATAGTCTCAACCAAAATGCTCAGTTTTATCAATTATCCCTGACACACTTTATCAAGTTCTTATATTCCCTACTGCCTATAAGATAAAAGGTGAACACCTAGAGATTTCTGGTGGAAGATAGTAGAGTACGGAGCTCCAGGACTCTGTCCTTCCACCAAAACAACTATTGAATAGGCAGGAACTGTCTGAAACAACTACTTTGAAACTCCACAGGGCAGAAGAACACTGGAGAAAAGTGAGAATAAGAGGCTAATGAACTACCATAAAGATAGCAAACTTCACTCTTTGAGCAGTGGCTATCAGCACCCATCTCCCACTCACATAGCAAGCTACTTTGAGGTCCCCCTGTCTGGCTCACTGGTGACAGAAAGAGACATAAAAATCCTCTTTCCCAAGACCATGGGTGGACACAACAATCACTAATCATGGCTTTTGATTGATGACTTTGGATCACTGGGGCCCTGGCTTTGAGGGCAGGTATTGTTTGAACCCACCCTAGACAAAGGTGGCAGCAGCCACTGTTTCAGACCTTCCCAATCAGGGGCAGAGGCAATGGAGATTCAAAGACACAGTACCTCCTCAGGGTTTTGGGGACCAGTTAGCCAAAGGGTTGCATTTGCTGGGCAGACCAGGAAAGCTCAGCTATGAGGAACTATTGGAGAACCTCTTGGCTCCCTTCCTGATCCCATCCCCAGGGCACTTTGGAGCAGGTCTGCACTCCATTGTGGGTCCATGCCCATATTTGGCTGGGAAAAAAATAACACCCAATTGTGGGTGTGGCCTTTTGTTTAGATGGAGATGTAACTCCATCTATTCAAGGTGAGTCTTGATTAGTTAACTGGAGTCCTTTAAAGGGGGACATATTTTGAAGAAATGAGGTAACAGAGAGCAGATGTAGACATTTGGAAAACAGTTGCTTCAGAGAACAGAGACACAGATGTTTGGAGATGCTTGGAGCCCAGAAAATATCACCATGAGATGTTAAGCAAACCAGAACCTGGAGAGAGCCAAGGGAACCCAAGAGATGAAAGCCAGCCCTGGTGAAGCAAAATGTGGAACCCCAATAGGAACAGAGGCTGAAAGCAACACAGCCCAGGAGTAAGGGACCAGTAGATGCTAACCACATGACTCTCCAGCTGACAGAAGTGTCCACACACATCAGTCTTCCTTGAATTAAGGTATCTTTTCCTGGATGCCTTAGTTTGGACATTTTTATAGGCTTAGAATTGTAAACTCATAATGGATTAAATTCCCCCTTTTAAAAGGCATTCCAATTCTGGTATATTGCATTCTGGCAGCTTGAAAACTAATAAAAGGGACACAGATGATCATTATATACTGTGAAGGGGACCATTCAACAAAAGGATGCAACAATTATAAATATATATCCAGCTAATAGCATAGCCCCAAAATGTATGAAACAAATACTGACAGATTAGAAGGGAAAAATTAACGGTTCTACATTAACAGTGGGAGACTTTAATATAACACTCCTGTTAATGGATAGAGCAGCTACTCAGAAAATCAATAAGAAAGTACAGCACTCTAATGATACACTAAGCCAGCTAGATCTAACAGACGTACAGGAACACCACGCCCAACAAAATCAGAATACACGTTCTTCTCAAGTGCAAATGGATCATTTTCCAGAATAGATCATATGCTGGGTAACAAGACAAGCCTCAATAAACTAAAAAATATTGAAATCATGCAACATATATTCTCCAACCACAATAGAATAAAGGTAGAAATCAATAACAGAGGGAGAAATGGAAAATTCACAAATACTTGGAAATTAAACAACATCCTATTAAACAACCAATGTGTTAATGAGAAAATCAGAAATGAATTTAGGAAGTATCTTGAGACCAATGGAAATGAAAATAAAAACATATCAAACTTTATGGGGTGCAGTGAAGGTATTACTATGAGGGAAATGCATAGCTCTAAATGCTTACATTAAAAGAAAGACTTCAAATCATAGACTTTACTTCAAAACTGGAATAAGTAGAAATAGAAGAGCAAACTAATTCCAAAGTTAGCAAAAGGAAGGAAATAAAGATTAGAGCAGAGATAAATTAAATAAAAACGAACAAAAAGGAAAACAGTGGAGAGACTCAAAGCCAAAAGTTGGTTCTTTGAGAAGATCAATAAAATCAACAAACTTTTGGCTAGATTGACAGTGGTAAAAAGAGAGAGGATATAAAAATTGAAAATCAGAAGTGAAAAGGGGACATTACTAAAAATGATTACAAGAGGATACTGTGAACAACTGTATGCCAACAAATTAGAAACTAGATAAAATACACAAATTCTTACACACACATGGACTACCTACCTTTATTCAAGAATAAATAGAAGGGGGTGCAAGGGTAGTTCAGTGGTGGAATTTTCACCTGCCATGTGGGAGACCCAGGTTTGATTTCTGGCCTGTGCATTTCCCCTTCACCCACCCACCCACCCCCCCAAAAAAATTTGAGCAAATGGTGCTAAATAAGGGGATAGTGACAGGGAAAAAGAATGAAATGTGATCCCAACCATACAGCATACAAAAAAAAAGGAATAAATAGAAGATATCAACAAATTAATGACTAGTAAAGAGACTAAATCAGTCACCAAAATCCTCCTGACAAAGAAAAGTCCAGGACCAAATGGCTTCACAGGTGAATTCTACAAAACATTCCCAGAATTGACTCCAATTCTACTCAAACTTCCAAAAAAAGTGAAGAGGAGGGAATACTCTATAACACTTTCTATGAGGCCAACATGACTCCTACAAAAAATGAATAAAAATATATTCATTTTTATATTTTATATTCAGAAAAGTAAAGCACAGACCGACAACTACTAGGAATATAGATGCAAAAATCCTCTGCAAAATACTAGCAAACCAAATCCAACAGCATGTTAAAAGAATTATCTACCATCCTTGAAGGAAGTCTGTGGTTGGAGGATGGGCTCAGATCCTAGCTCGCTCGGGCAGGCTCACCCACCCTCAGCCTGTTTTGTGTGAATTAGAGGAAGACCTCCCTGTGGGTGGATGTGGCCAAGTCTGGGGCATGGCTTGGCAAGGAGAGGGGGCACTGGGGTTCAGGAGGCCTTGTGTGCTGCAGAACCTGCTCAACCATGCGTGGCCCACCCTGTGTCCTCCACCAAGGCTAGAAGAGTATGATTGAGAGAAAGACACAGTACCCCCAGGATTGAGGCAGTCTGGAGTCTTCCCAAGAGCAGAAGAAGCCAAGGTGAAGAGAGAAGGTTGGAGCAGATCTGCACAGAGACAAGCCAAGAGACTGCAAGAGTGAAACTGGCCTGCGTTCTGCTGGCTTCCCCTTTCCACACCCTCCTGTGACTTCTAGGTTCATTGGGACACCCTGTATCCTTTACAGCAAGCCCCCACTTTTTGTCTAAGCTGGCTCCATCCCTCCCTCAGCAGCCTCCTAACAATGGAAGAAGGATTTGGTTTCAAATTTCACTTACCTGGGCCACTGGGGAGAGACTTGTGCTGAACACCCTGTGGAGTGTCACTTCTCTGAGCACGTGGAGGATATGGTGGCAGCATCTAAGAGACCTGAACTCAAATCTTGCCAGGACTAGCTAGATTCTGAACATGTCATTTAACTCTCCAGCCTCCATTTCCTCATCTGTAGAATGTGGATAATCATACCCACCTCACAGGGATGCTGGGAAGACAAGACACCATATAATTGTCCCTAGTCCAGAAGAGGAGATGTCATGGTCACTTACCAGTGCTGGATCATGTTATTTCGACTTTGGTTGTATGCACTGTTCCACCTGGTAGGCTACTCTGATACTACACCCTAAGGACAAGTGGCCCATTCCTGCCAATAACAGCAACAATGGCAATGACGACAAAGCAACTCGTATTGGCTGAGATTCATTACATACCAAGTATTGTCAAGGCTGCATTATGATTTTGCATTTCCTTTCTCCATTAAAAAAATATAATGTTTTGGAGCCCAGAATCGGAATGAGAACTTCTAATCCTGTATAACTTAATGTAATACCTGCTACATCCCAGAGTATATTGGGCAGATAATTTAATAGTATAGGCAAAGTCCCTTGAGGGACTGGAGAAAAATATGAAAATATTAAACTTTCCCACAGGGGAAACCCCTGATACTGTCTCAAACATTAGGGACTCCCAGGTCAACAGACTTGATCTTGAAGTCTGTTAATAAGTTTCACTTAATGAAACTTATTTCTGTAGAGGAGAAGCTAAGCCTACCTTTAGTTATGCCTAAGAGTTACCTCCAGAGAAACTCTTTGTTGTTCAGATGTGACCTTTCTCTCTCTAAGCCCAACACTGTCTGCAAGGAAAAACATTACCCTCCCTACTATGTGGGACATGACATTCAGGAGTGAAAAATCTCCCTGGCAACATGGGACATGACTCCTGGGGATGAGATTAGCCCTGGCACCATGGGATCGACAATGCCTTCCTGACCAAGAGGGGGAAAAGAAATGTAACAAAATAAGGCATCAGTGGCTAACAGAGTTCAAATAGAGTCAAAAGACTATTCTGGAGGTACTCTTACACAAGCTTCAGCTAGATATTGCTAATTGACACAGTTTGCCAAACCCCAACCAACATCATTCCTGTTAACCATAAAGAAACCTAGGGCTCTATCTGAGATTCTACAAAAGTTTCATCCACTAAGATTACTTTCCAGAAACTATAACTTCCAGGTGGTTTCTGGGCGAGGTAAGACCTGAAACCCAGAGGGGCTAGCCTCTCCAATATATCAGCTAGTTCCATCTCCCTATCCCATATTATTGACAGCCCCTTCCAACATGAAAAAAATTAGAATGAGTGTAGCCTAAATACCCCTAAAGATTGGGACTAAGATCAAAGAGAAGGTGGAGTTATAACAGAGAAGATAGAATTAAACAAATGAGTAGGACTGCTAAATCATTATATTAATATTTCTTTTAGTTTTCAGTGTTTTGGAGCAGCTAGAAAGAAAAACCTGAAATTGCAGAACTGTAACCTATACCAAATTCTGAAATCTGCACTATAACTACTTGTTACAATATACTTTGAAATTTATTCCTTTTTCATAAATATGTTATATTTCATAATTAAAAATCTTAAAGTAAAAAAAAAAAAGAATGATATACACTTTAAGTGGGATTTATCCTTGGCATGCAAGTGTGGTTCAAGATAAGAAAATCAATTAATGTAATACACCATGTTAACACAATGAGGGAGAAAAATTATGATTATTTCAATTGAAGTAGCAAAAGCATTAGAAAAAACACACCATCCTTTCTTGATAAAAACAGAATACTAGAGATAGAAGGAAACTTTCACAACATGAAGGGCATATATGAAAAGCCCACAGCTGACAGCCTACTGAATAGTTAAAGTCTGAAAGATTTCCCTCTGAGATCAGGAACAAGATAAAGAAACCCAACTGTCTTATTCAACATTGTACTTGAAGTTCTTGTCAGAGCAATTGGGCAGGAAAAAGAAATTTCCATTATGGAAAAGAAGAAGCAAAACTTTCTCTACTTGAAGATGTTATGATCCCATGTACAGAAAATACAGAAGAATCCACAGCAAAGCTCTAAAAGCTAATACATGAATTCAGCAACGTAGAAGAGTATAAGATCAACAACCCAAAATCATTGTTGTCTCTGTACACAAGCAATGAGCAAAGGAAAAAAAAAATCAAGATAAAACTTCCATTCACAATAGCAACTATATTAGAGTTGTTTAGAGAAACAGAACCAACAGGAGATATCTCTAAATATGAGATTTATAAAATGTCTCACGCAATTGTAGGGATGCAACAGTCCAAAGTCTGTAGGATAGGCTGCAGAGCTGTCAACTCTGATGAAGGTCCTTGAGGAATTCCACAGAAGAGGCTAGCTGGCTGAAGAAAAAGTGAAAATTCTGTCTTCTCTCTTAAAAAAAAAAAAAAAACTCAATTGATTGGATTAAATCCAGCTGATTGAATTCCTGCCTGGCAGAAGACACACTCTTATTTAATCATAAATGTAATCAGCCACAGATGCAACCAACTGACTGATGATTTACTAAACCTGCTTTCTGGTTTATGAACCACCCACAAAATATACATGCAGTAACAGGCCAATGTATGCCTGACCAGACAACTGGGCCTCATCACCTAGCCAAATTGGCATTTGAACCTAACCATCACAGTCCAATCTTTGTCACCTTGGTAACTATATAAATCAACTTAAACCATACTTAATTTTTAAACAGAACATAATAACAGACATATGTTTCAACTAACAATACTCAACTATCCTGAGTGCAACCAGAAATGTACAAAATCCCTCCAGAATAGGGTGCAAGTCCTTAGGAAATATACATCATTAAACTGGATATCCTATAATTTAAATACTATAACATGAACAATGCAACTTATGTCATATGATAAGAAGAAAACAAGATTTTTCTTTACATACAAACACAAATATACTCATAACAAAACAAGAAGGAAATATTCATACCATCACAGTCCTCATTTCTGTAATTGGTCATGTCGTTGTAGAACATATTTATCACTACCTTCTTCCACTACCCATTCCATGTTTCTGTTACCTTCAGCTATCACTTCACCTGGCCATGGTTCTTTTCCTGGTGGGCGAACTAGACCTTCATTTCTGAAGTTTCTGCGTCTTTGGTATTCCTGCCTGAATTCGGTTGTTACATTTTCCCGTTGACAATTACAGGGCACGATAATACTAAGAGACACCCTAGGGGATCTCCTGTATTCCAGGAAGACTTTTCTTTACCTCCATTGTGTAGTTGCAGTTCTATTTCCCCTTGATAGACTTGATCAATCACCCCAAACAGAACAGTAAACCCCTTCCTTGCCTGTTGATTCAGAGTCATGAGAAGCTCAAAGTGGCCAGATGGCAATTTTAACTTTCAGTTCAATGGAATCATGGTGGTGTCTCTTGGTAGGAGCACTCATCCTTTTGGAACTAACGTCTGTAGACCCTCAGTTTAAGGTTTCAGGGACAGGAAGCAGAAACTTTTCTAGTGGATCAACGGAGGTGATAATGAATGGTGCCACTCCCATTTCCACCCCTTAATTTCTGGACCTGTGAATCCTGACTATGGGAGAAAGAGCACCATAGAGTGGATCCTGATTCAGAGCATCACAGCCTTCTGGAGAATATTTTTTCCAGCCCTAAAAATTATGGCCACATAGTTGGCACCATAATTGGGTCTTCAAGTGGCCATTCCACTATTCTGCCAACTCAGGTGCCTCTGGATGATAGGGAACATGTAAAACCAGAGAATTCCATGAGCATGTGCCCATTCCCACACTTCATTTGCTGTGAAGTGAGTTCCTTGATAAGAGGCAATATATGTGGAATATCATGCATTCCGTTAGACCACAGATGTTAGTTTTGGTAGGAACATTGTTTGCAGGGAAGGCAAACCCATAACTGCCTATCCCAGTTAGAACAAATCACTTTCCCTTCCATGTTGAAAGTGGTCTAATATAATCAACCTGCCACCAGGTAGCAGGCTGATCATCTTGTGGAATGGTACCATATTGGAGACTAAGTGTGGGTCTCTGTTGCTAGCAGACTGGGCACTCAGCAGTGACTATAACCAGGTTGACCTTGGTAAGTGGAAATCCATGTTGCTGAGCCCATGCATGACCTCCATCCCTACCATCATGCCCACTTAGTTCATGAGCCCTTTGAGCAGTGACAAATCCTATGGCCTGCATTATGACTCTCCTATAGGGGCCTGCTAAAAGCTCCAGACAGCATCTCTGCTAGATCATATGGCCCAAGTGGCACAGTAAATTGCACAGCAGATGAGACTTGTTGCAGAGCCTCCTCTTGTTCTGGTCCCACTAAAATCTAGCAGCTTTTCTGGTCACTTGGTAAATGGGTGGGAGTAGAGCACCCAAATGAGGAATATGTTGTCTCCAAAATCCAAAGAGGCCAACTAGCCATTGTGCCTCTTTTTTGGTCATGGGGAGGCCAGATGCAACAACTTATCCTTC
This sequence comes from Tamandua tetradactyla, assembly GCF_023851605.1. Lineage (NCBI taxonomy): Eukaryota > Metazoa > Chordata > Mammalia > Pilosa > Myrmecophagidae > Tamandua > Tamandua tetradactyla. The sequence goes on along the minus strand of NC_135331.1, from coordinate 183,725,732 downwards.
ACCTTAAAAGGGATATCTCAATATGCCCCACATCACTGGATACCTAGAAATTTCACTGAGATAGAAGGCAGTTTTATTTTTGTTGAATTTATCTCCCATCCCCTGACACTCAAATGTCTTACCAATAAGTCTAGAATAGTTGCTACTTCTTGCTCACTAGGTCAAATCAACACGATAACATCAATATAATGGACCAGTGAGATGTCTTGTGGGAAGGAGAAACAATCAAGGTCCCTGCAGACAAGATTATGACATAAGGCTGGAGAGTTGATACACCCCTGAGGTAGGACAGTTGTAGCTATATTGCTGACCTTGCCAGCTGAATACAACCTGTTTCTGGTGGTCCTTACTAACACCTATTGAGAAAAAAGCATCTGTCAGATCAGTAGCTGCATACCAGGTACCAGGGGTTGTGTGGATTTCCTCAAGTTATGTTTCCACATCTGGAAGAGCAGTTGCAATTGGAGTCACTACCTGGTTAAGTTTACTATCATCCACTGTCATCCTCCAAAACCCATGTATTTTCTGCATAGGTCAAATAGAAGAGTTAAATGGGGATGTGATGGGAATTACCACCCCTGCATCCTTCGGGTCCTTAAGAGTGGCAGTAATCTCTGTAATCCCTCCAGGAATCTGGTATTGCTTCTGATTTTCTATTTTGTTAGGTGGGGTTAGTTCTAGTGGCTTCCACTTGGCCATTCATACCATAATAGCCCTCACTCCATGAGTCAGGGAACCAATGAGGGGATTCTGCCAATTGCTGAGTATATAGATTCCAATTTTGCATTCTGTAACTAGGGAAATAAGCACAGAATGGGTCTGGGAACCCACTGGACTCACTGTGAGATGGACTGAGCTAAAATTCCTTGATCACTTGACTTCCATAAGCTTCTACTCTGGTGGTAAACCAGAGTGATGTTTCAGATCTCCTGGAATTAGTAACACTTTGGATCTTCTGAACCAGTGTCTAGTAATCCCTGAAATATCTGATCATTTAGTTTCCTCAATGAACAGCTACCCTCCCTGGTGAAAGACCACAGTTTCCTTGGGGACGACGGGGAGGAAGGCTAGCAGTGTAAATTTTGGGCAGTGTAACAGTTCCTTTCCCAGTGGCCTTCTGGTCCTTCAGGGGGCTCTGGGTCTATAAACTGCCTCAAGTCTGGGAACTGATTAGGGGGCTGTGACTGTCTGTTTTTGTAATTCAAGTTGGACTTTTGTTCACTTAACCTAGAACTCTTCTACTTATACAGCTCAAACAAGAATTTAGTAGACTGCCCATCTATTGTACTTTTAGGTACCCCATGATCTACTAATCAATGCCATAAGTCTCTGTGAGTCAGATTATTTTGACTGCTGCTTTGAGTCTGCTGTTCATCATGGTAGCCACACCCACCCAGGGGATGGTGACTAACTGTTGCCATGTGGCTTCTGTCAGCTCAGAACTGATCATCCTCATTATGTGTAAGGATTGCAGCTCAGTGACAGCAGTTCCCAGAGTAATATCTGACCTACAGAGAAGGGTGATTACAGAGCTTATCATGGATAATGAAGCTTAATCTCACCAATAAAAGGTGGTCCTCTGGGCATTTCTGAGGGGTGTGAGCAGGTCTTCCATGACAAATCTACTCTAACATTCCAATCTCTCTAAGCCTTTGGATCCCCTCATCTTCATTATGCTAGAGCAGTTCTGGCATCTCAACCTCAGGTAATGGTGACCATCTATTTTTTTTTTTTTAACTTATTTTTGTTTTCTCATAGGCAGGCACTGGCAGTTGAACCTAGGTCTCCAGTATGGCAGGTGAGAACTCTGCCTACTGAGCCACCATGGCCCGCCCAATTTTTTTTTTAACTTTTTAAAAATGTTTTTTATTGTGAAATATAACATGTATACAAAGAACAGAAAGAAAAAGCACTAATTTTCAAAGTATACCTCAACAAGCAGTTACAGAACAAATTTCAAATTTTGTTATGGGCCACTATCCCACTATTTCAGATTTTTCCCTCTAGCTGCCTCAAAACACTGCAGGCTAGAAGAAATATCCACATAGTGATTCATTGGTCATATTCATTCAATAAATTCTATCTTTCTCCTCCTCCTTTTTTTAAAAAATATTTTATTGAGAAATATCCACACACATACAGTCCAACAATATTGTACAATTAATGGCTCACGATTTCATCACATGGTTGTGTATTCATAACCATGATCATTTTTAGAACATTTGTATCACTCCAGAAAAAGAAATAGAAGAATATGAAAGAACTCATTCACCTCATGCCCCTAACCCCTCCATTTCATTGACTCACAGTATTTCAATCTACCTAATTTTTACCTTTCATCTGCCCTTATTATTTGCTCATTTTTATCCTTTTTTTTCCTCATCTGTCCATACCCTGGATAGAAGGAGCATCAGACACAAGGTTTTCACAATCACACTGTCATACTGTAAAAACTATATAATTATGCAGTCTTCTTCAAAAATCAAGACTACTAGAACACAGCTCAACAATTTCAGGTACTTCCCTCCAGCCACTCCAAAACACCATAAGCTAAAAAAGGATATCTATATAATGCATAAGAATAACCTCCAGGATAACCTCCCAACTCTGATATCTCTCAGCTGCTGAGACTTTATTTTGTCTCAATTTTCTCTTTCTTCCTTTTGGTCAAGAAGGCTTTCTCATTCCCGTGATGCTGGGTCCTGGCTCATATCTGGGAGTCAGGTCCCATATTTCCAAGGAGATTTACACCCCTGGGAGTCCTGTCCCACATAGGGGGGGAGGACAGTGAATTCTTCTGCTAAGTTGGTTTAGAGGGAGATACCACGTCTGAGCAACAAAGGAAGGGTGACTCTTAGGCATAATTATCAGTAGGCTTAGCCTCTCCTTTGCAAGAGTAAGCTGCATAGGAGCAAGCCCCAAGATTAAGGGCTCATCTTATTGATTTGGTTGTCCCCACTGCTTATGAGAATATCAAGAATTCTCCAAATGGGAAATATGAAATTTTCCTCTTTTCTCCCCAGTCCCACAAGGGGACTTTGCAAATATTCTTTTCTTCTCTGCCCAGATTACTCTGGGATATATCAGAGCATCATACTAACCTGCAGAAACCAACAAGCTCTCATGCCCTATTCAAGATTCCATGTACTTATAGTGTTCAAGTAAACTGACCATACAAGTTAAATCAGATAATGTGCTACCTAAAATATAAATTTTGCGCCAAATAAACATCTCTCCCTTTGGTCTCGCACAGAGGTTGAAATATGAAACTATGGGCATATCATTCTTTACCCAGTATTCTGATTTACCTTTGTTCTATCCAAATCAGCTTCATTCATATCTCTAGATGAAGTGCAATCACTCGTTCAGCTTTTTTAACAGTTGCTGAATGGAGTAATGCTGACTTTCATAGCTTCAGTACTCTAACTCAGAGTCTTAGGTGTCATATAAATACCCAAAGTTTCAGGGAATGACCAGGTTATATACAAATAGCTCAATATCTCAGAATTTAGAAATATCAGTTACAACTTCTAAATATATGTGACTTCTATAAGAGCTTATAATCTATGAACCTTTACAATAGGCCCCAACCTGATAGCCCATGCTCTCAACTTCAATTCTCTGAGTTGGCATGTTATAGCTAATCCATATGAGTGAGGCATAGTAATATTTTTATTTCTGCTTCTGACATTTTATTCATCATATTGTCCTTAAGGTTCATTCACCTAGTTGTATGCCTCACAACTTCATTCCTTCTTGCAGCCACTCAGTAGTCCACTGTATGTAAGGACCACAGTTCCTCCCTTCCATTCCTCCAACCATTGCTTGTGAACACTGGTTCAGCTTTTGATCCATGTTTCAGTCAACCACCCAAACAAACTGTTAATACCCTTTCTAACCCCTAGAGGTACAACAGTGAATGCAGAATCTCTGCTTAGTGGGCCCATATCAATAAATTCAGCCTGATCCAACTTAACATTCCTTCCACCATTATCCCACACCCTTAATATCCACTCCCACAATATTCCCCTGATTTCTGTCTATGTAAACTGGAAAACTCATGCAGTTCTTTTGGTGTGTAACATACCTCCTTGTGGGTCACACTTTGTACCTCACCTTTGGGGCCTGGTGGAATTTTGGTCTAGTTACAGGTCTTGTAGAAAAGAGGGGTGGTTGGAATGGATTGTAAAAGGAATTAGAAATGTCTTTCAAGCCAATTACCTCAGGGCATTCCATTGCAGTTTCATCTGAGGGAAACAGGATTAATAGCTCCAGAGAGAGGAGAGAGGGCTGTTTTACCAGAGTAGGTCTTTACAAGTTTAGCAGGCACTGAAGTATCTTTAGGTGGAGGTTGGATGGCATACTGGAGGCTGGGAAGCTGTTTTCTAGAGACTGGCTGGAGGTTGGGTGTCCTCAGGGCAGACTGGAGATTGGTGGCTTTTTCCTCAGGACAGGCCATTACAGGTTTACCTAGCAAAGACTATGCAGAATCCAGGGTTTCTCTGTACCCATTACCTTATTATCAACCCATGTGACACCATCCCAAATTTCAGGATCCTGTTCTTTTCCAGTGAAAGCCCTTACTTTAGCAGCAGACACCCTGCAAGGACGAGAGTTTAGTTTATATTGTAAATCTGCTACAACCAGCCAAAGTCTTAACCCCACAAAACTCCCTTAAGGTCAAGAATATTGTCACCTGGAGCCTCATCCTCATAAAAGAGTATGACTGGAAGAATCAAATGATGATATTTTGCATATTTAAATTGCAATTCATGCCATGAACTGTCATTGCCATCCTAATTATTGGAAGTAGAGTCATCAGTGCCTTTGAATCTAATCAGAGTAGAAAACCAATTGTAAAAATCCATTGTTAAGATTCTAGTTCTCAAGAACCTCCCAACTTCCAAGCTATATTTGTCAGGGTTCTCTAGAGAAACAGAACCAACAGAAGATATCTGTAAATGTGAGATATTAAAAAGTTTCTCATGCAACCATGGGGAATCAAGAGCCCAAAGACTGTAGGGCAGATCACAAACCTGGCAACTCCAATGAACTCCACATGAGAGGCTGGCTGGCTGGAAAAAAAAAAACTGAAAATTCTCTCTTCTCCCTAAAAGTCATCAACTGATTGGATTAAACCCAGGTGATTGTATTTGTCCCTTGAGGAAGACATACACTTAGTTAATTGTAATCAGCCACAGGTGTAATCAACTGGCTGGTGATTTAATAAACCAGCTTTCTGATTTATCAACCAGTTAGGATATCCTTGCAGTAATGGTTGGACCAGTGCTTGCCTGGTGAGCCAACTGAGTACCATCACGTGGCCAAGCTGACACCTGAACCCAACCATCACAGCAACTAAAAAAATCAAACACCTAGGACCAAATATAACCAAGGTTGTAAAGGACTTCTATGCAGAAAACTACAAAACATTACCAAAAGAAAGTAAAGAAGACCTAAATAAATGGAAGGCTATTCTGTGTTCATGCATTGGAAGAGTAAATATCATTAAGACGTTAATACTACTCAAAGCAAAGTATACATTCAATGCAATCCTTAGCAAAATTTCAACAACCTTCTTTGCAGAAATGGAAAACCCAATAATCAAATTTTTATGGATGAGCAAGGGACCCCAAATAGCTAAAGCCATCTTGAAAATGAATAGTGAAGTTGGAGGATTCAAACTTCCTGATCTTAAAGCTTATTAGAAAGTCACAATAATCAGGACAACATAGTACTGGCAAAAAGACAGACATATATACAAATGGAATAGAATTGAGCACTCAGAAATCAGCTTTCACACTTATAGTCAATCGATTTTTGACAAGGTGGCAAAGATCACTCAACTGGTAAAGGATAATCTTTTCAATAAATGATGCTGACAAAACTGGTTCTCCATTGCAAAAAGAAGTTCACCTACCTCACACCAAATGCAAAAATAAACTCAAAATGGATCAAAGATCTTAATTATCAGAGCTAGAAATATCAAACTCCTAGAAGAAAATGTAGGAAAGTGTCTTCAGAACTTTTCGTTAAGTGATGGTTTCTTAAACTTTATATTTATACCCATAACACAAGCAAAAAAAAAAAACATAGATAAGTGGGTCCTCATCAAAATTAAAAACTTTTGTTCCTCAAAGGACTATATCATAAAAGTAAATAATATATCTGATAGAGGATTAATATCCAGAATATATAAAGAAATCCTTTAACTTAACAACAAAAAGTCAAATAATCCACTTTAAAGATAGGTAAAAGACTTGAGCAGACATTCCTCCAATGAACTCCATATTTCTATCAACCTGCACAATATCTAGACAAAATACAAATTGAATTAACTGATATTTAAATATCTGCAAAGATCAGTGAGAAAAATACTTGGAAGATTTAGGAATCATTGCTTCGTAGTTGGAATGAATTTTTCTGTCATTATTGTAAGCTGAAATCTCACTTTAATCAGAAAACATGAAATAGTTCTAGTATCTAATTCCAATTCATTCCAAGGAAGCCTTGGCTCAGTCATATGGAGTTTTAAACTCTGCACTAATCTGTGGATTTATTTTGGGAACTAGAGAATCTCAGCAACACCTGTTAATCTATGAACGTAAATGGCTACCAGAATCCCAGCATACACTGATAATTGGTTTTCCCTAAATTAGAAGCACCTGTATCAACGTGCTCACATGTGTAAAGCGCCCCCAGCTAGGAAGAGATTCAAATTAACTTCAGCTACAGCTACAGACAAAGCTTAGAATAATGAAGCAATACTGCTGTGACGGTGGGTGCAGCGTGGATTGGACTACACAATTTAATATTTTTCCATCTCTGGAACTCTCTCCTTGATCTTAATTTATATTCATAGTTCACCACTCTATGGCAGAAACTGTAAATGAGATTCCTTAAAAATTTAACATGTTCCTTCATTTCGCAAAGGTTTATGGAGCTCTTCACACGTGACTGACCAAAAGGGAAATGTGTTCTATCAGGAAGGATTAAGAGGTCAGTGGAAATTCAGAGGGATAGGACCGTGAATTCATGTATCCTAGGAGCAAGAGATAAAGGCAACTAATTTCACAAGCAATAAAGGGTCAGAAAAGATGGTGTTTGAGCAATCTTGAGGGATGAGTATGCCATACTGATGAGTGAAGGTATTTTAGAGTGAGGGAATTACATGTATTTGAGGCCCAGAAGTATCAATCTGCTTCATGAATACTGAAAACTAGAAGTCATTTTGTATTCTATTTTAAAAGATAAGTGTCAAGAGATCAGGAGCAGAGTATAGGGCAGTCTGGATAGCCAGGAAAGAAGTGGCCAGGTCTTCAGGGACAAAATGAGAAAGAGCAGTGCCCCCCATGCCACTACCCTGGGCGGGACACTACCCCTTGAGGGCTTTAAGTGCAGGGGTGATGTAGCAGTGAAAGCGAAGTACAGTCATTTGAACAGGGAAAGTTTAACATAAAGAATTACTAATTTTAACGGGGAGTTGGAATAACCAGGAGTTAGCTAGCAGGAAGTAAAAAGAAGTCTAAAGAATATAGGAATAGCTGATATATGGGTGACAGCAGGGGTAGCTGGTCAGAAAAACAGAGGAAAATGTCGTAAGTGCTGGAAGAGGGGTAAGGATTGTGGCGTGAGGAATTCAATTGTTTAAGGAAAATGTAAGAGAAAAAATGTCTTGATAAATATTTTCACAGTTTAAAAGAGGTAGCTCAAGAAAGATACAGTATCATCTCTTTAATAATAATAGTAACAATAGCTGGGATTGTTTTTCACTGCCTCATATGGTTAAGCCACTCATCCTAGGTCTTTTACCTGCATTCTTTGCATTAATCCTCCTAATTCTGCTGAGGTGAATCTTATTAGCCTCATTTATAGATGAGCTGAGTGCTAGCTGTCTGTTCTGATGGCTGACTTACGATTCTGCCTTAAAGGGAGGGAATTAAGCAGGTTATCTTCCTTCCTGTACTTTAAGTACTATGATCTCACAGTGTATTTCTTTCTGTGGGGTTCAGTCCAGAAAAAGTTGGAAAACCACTGCTGTAGGTTTTCAGAACCTCACAAAACTACATGCTTGAACACGTATCTTTATCATGCAGAACCCCTCTTTAAACACTGAATTTTAACTATTTATCTATACAGCTATATAGTTACCAAAGGAAATATTTCTTCTTTTTCTTTAAATAAACTTCCTAACATTTCCATGTGAAAGAAGAGCGCCGATGCCAACCTTGCCATGTCAAAATCTGCTTTGAAGATATCCTTGGACTTATTCTCCAATCCCCTCTGTGAGCAAGACCAGGATTTTTTAATATAGTCACAGCCCTGGACACCGCCATGAAGCGGGTGGATACCTTCAAGCAGGGAAAGGTAAACCAGATCCAAAAGACTGTAATCGAACCCTTAAGAAAGGTTAGCCGTGTCTTCCCAAGCCTCAAGATGGCAGTGAAACAGCGGGTACAGGCCTTGCAGGACTAAAGGAGATTACAGGCCAAGGTGGAGAAGTTTGAGGAAAAGGAGAAGACAGTACCCATGCTGGCCACACTCCACCAGGCCCGGGGAAAGCTTCGGCCTGTCCGGGATGACTTTGAAGCCAAAAACAAGCAGCTTCTGGATGAAATGCCACGGTTCTACAACAGCCGAGTTGACTACTTCCAGCCCAGGTTTGCGTCCCTGATCCAAGCCCAGGTGTGTATTACTCTGAAATGGAGATCTTTGGAGATGTGACTCAACAGCTTGACCAGCCAGGCAACACCGATGGGCAGCGGGAACGGGAAAATGAGGCCAAACTGAGCCAACTTTATGCCCTCTCTATTGCAGCCGATGACTGAAATTCCGCTCACCTCTGAAGATTACTACAACACAAGTCAACCTCTCTAGTCTTGGCCCTTTTCAAGCTTAGGTTCATTTGTCTCCCGCCCACCAACCCAGCCAAAGGCTGTCTCCTGGGAGAAATGTGGCAGCTGGCAAGTTGGGACTGAAGTGGCTCCCGCTCTACCTCACCAGCACTTTGGAATGAGCCTCCATTTCCGTGGGCCCTTCACCAGCCCCAGGAGTCCCAAGCAGGCTGTGGACTCCCCGCCCAGTAGGAAACCTACCCACAGACCTAAGGTAAGCAGTGTAGAAAAACTCCAGGGGCTTTTTAAAGCTTCTTAAGAACTGTCCATGTTACAACATCCTTAGCAAAATTCAACCCTTTAAAGGACCTGGGTTATCGTTGGGGGCTTAGCCTAGCTTGCATGGTTGAAACCAAATCTACTTCCAAAAGACTCATCATGGGGAAGTCCACCAGTTTCCTTGCATTTTCACTTCAAAGACTTTTTTATGGGCGAGGCCTGGTCCACTGCTTTGGACCTCCAGGTCATGACAGATGCCCCTGTCAGCACCCAAGAACTGCCGAGGCCCACCTCGATCCCTTAAAGTAGAGGGAGGAGCTCTGACTCTTTTAAACCCCCTAGGTAGCTATAACCTATAACCTATGTAAATACTGCATGCAAAAATGTCAAAGACCACCCAACAGGCCTCAAAGATCAGTGGGTTTGTGTCTCATCTGAAAAGCTTGGAATTTTATTTTTTTCAAGTAAAGTTTTCAATAAAATGTCTTTATATTTAAAAAAAAAATTTCCATGTGAATGAATTTGAAACCAATCAAAATATACTTGTGCTCTCTTCTTTTGTAAATTCCGAAATGTTAACATTATTAATTTGTGCTCTTAATACATTCTGCACAATACAATTTCAATGTTAGCTATTTTAACTCCATTCTCCTAGTACTTTAGTCATTGTGCACCTGCCGTATTTGTCCTTCTTTGTAACCTAAAAGCATGAAAACTGACTAATAAAATAAAATGCTTAACTATTTTGTATTCGTTCTGCCACCCTATTTTTAAAACACTTTGAATGGTATCTACATGTGACCTGTATAATTATCACAATACTGCATTCTAAATTGAAATAAAATGATAAATAACATAAATATTTGTTGTCCTTTCCCCCTATTATTCTCTGTGTATGTTTCCATCTTGGTCTCAAATGACCACTTTGAAGAGAGTAGGATGAGATTTCATAGTCGCTAAGAGATTTCTTTTTAATAGTGCTTTAGAAATGCTCAGAAGTCAAAAGTTCAGTTTGTAAGTCTCTAAACCATTGCTCAAATGATAGAAGTTTTTAAAATTCTTGCCATAGAATTCTCAGAAAAGGTTATTTTCATATTTAAAATTCAGTGTGAATTGACTTTTTCACCAGAAAATGAGTTAAGGGATGTCTTTAAGCTGCTGTAATTCCCAGGTGCATTTCAAATTATAATTAGTCATGTCAAAACAGGCCTGTTGAAATTAAATTACCCTTTTTTCTTCCTTTATCACACAGTTCCAAACCTGGAGGGAAGAGATTAAAAAAAAAATACCAGCAACGAGGATTCTATTCTCTAGAATATGAATGGTAAATAAAATGTTCTAAAGGGAAACACAGATCTGTTTTGTGGATTTGGCTTTGGTATTCACCGGCCCAGGGCAGACCTGTATGCATAAAAAGTAAATAACAAATGACGCAGGGCAGTTGTCATAATCCCTTCTTCCCCTGCATCTTTGGAGCACTGATTCCCAGCCCCCTTCTATTGATTGCCAACCCTCCTGTTTTCCTTGCTACCTTCAACAACAATTTATGAAGTTGCGTGTCTCATCTCTCCTACCATGAACAGCTCTATACAGAGGGGACCCTTCTCTCATTTATCTTTCTATATCTACAATACCTCGCTCTGATCTTGCACATATTAAGCACTCAGTACATTTTTTTATTAGTGCTTGGTTTTTTGATTTTCTTTTTTAACATCTGCCCATTAAACAAATACTTGAAAAACAGTAAATTTCAAAAAAAAAATCAATGAACCACAATTTCTTCATCTGTATATACTAGAGATGATGTTCTAAAATATATACACCCCCACCCCTATTTCCTAGTTTGTGGCTCTCTTTATATGGCTACAAACATGAAGCTTGCATATTCTGGATATAATGTGGGATGTTATAATCTGGAAGTTCTCCTGTTATTTTAAAACCATAGTAAACAGTTAAATAGCTACATAATATTTCATTTAGTGGATATTACAACAGAATAGTCATCATTCTTTTGTTTTGAGGCATGAAGGTTGTGGTAAACAGCTCAGCCTCTAGCTCGCCCAGTCTTTGTGAAGTGCTATGGGTCATTTTGAGAATAGCAGCATGGCAAGTGGCCTGCTGGGAGAACACATCCCAAGGTGAAGGTTTTAAGATGAATTGTGTCTAACAAAGGGACCTTCACGTCATCCACTGCTGTGAAAGGTGAGATCCTGGAGCCCATCCTGTACCACTGGCAGTTGTTCCCCCACTTTCCCACCTTAACCAACCTAGTAAGTGGCTGGTTTTTCTTAATCAAGAAGAAAAAGCTGTTTGCCCTTTCAACAGCTGAAGACTACTTGGCTTCAACTGGTTTCTGGTTTACGTGAGTCATAACACATTCACAGATAATTGGGAGGCTTCCATTAAAGAGAAATGAACCTTTAAGAGAAGGACCTGGGGCCTCACCACCCATTGAGGAAACCTCTTGACTTTATATATGGGCACCCAGGTCAGTCTCTCCAGAGTCTACCTCTTATCCACACACTCAGCCCCCTTAACCTCCCTGATGTCCTGGAGGCCAGTTTTGCTGGCTTGCACTATGTATTTGCCTTTCGGCTTCACCCCTTGAAGCCGAGGAGGTTTACTGAGGGAGGGCTATGATAGCTCTGTCCAAGTTCCACCCTGGCCCCTGGATCTCCAAGCGTGCTCCGTTCCAACATCCTGCCCAGATTTCTTTTCAGGCTAGAGCCCTGGGAGACCTTCCTGGGCACGGGGGGAGTTCAGATGCAATGAAATGTGGGAAAAGCTATTCACACATTCAAGAGGTTGTGAATTTTATCTAATATGTTCCTAATTGCATGTCATGCTCAGAATTATTTTTTGGTCTTTTAAGAAAATTAATGACAATTTCTTTAGGGTTATTTTTCACTAACTGTTCCTTGGACATTTGAAAAGGAGGTGAGATATATGTATATAGGGGATAAACGTCTTTGTAATTTTAGTAATCTGATATAGTTTAATATATAATTTAAATTTCAATACTTACTCTTGTTGATTGATACAAAACTGTTATAAGATACCTTATGATTATATATTTTAAATTTTTTCTTTGTATTTAAAAAAGTCTGCTGTGTCTGTCTTTTGATAGACATGAGTTTATGTTATACTGCCTTCAATAGTGATTTTTATTATCATATGTATAAAACTTTTACTGGAGTTTTGGCATAGATTAGGGTCTCAATGAATACTATTATTATTATTATAGTCTTTTTTTTTAATTGTAGTCCTTTTTAAAAAAGAAGTTGAAGTTTGGCAAAGAGGAAATGAAATGGCAGGTGAAATATATTTATCCTTTCAATATAAGAAGATAACATGTATCAGTATGGGATTCCTTGGAGAGACAGGTAACAGGTATCTGACAACAGTGGATTAACCATATGTGAGTTTATTTTTTTCCCACTTGAGTCAGGAGTACATCTTCCAGGGCAGATGCAGCAGCTATGCAGTCCCATCAATCACCTTGCTTTTTCTCTGCCATCCTTAGCTGTGAATGTCATCTCCATGGTCACCCCGACTTCTTACTTCTGAATTGTGTTACAGGCAGAAAAGAGAAAAAAGAAGGAACTAGGAGGAAAAGGCAACACTTAGATAACAAAAAGGACAATTTTTCAGCACTTCTGCTTATGTCACATGAGATGGAAATATTACAAGACCACCCCAGATGTAAGGGAGGGTAGAAATGTAGAATTTTAGTAGGCAATTTGACATTTAAAACAAAATCAAGGTTCTATTGGTAAAGAAGAGAGCAGAGAGGATATCGTGTAGTCAACAAATACAGTCTTTTGTGCCTGCTTTTGTTCCTTTTGTCTTCCATTTTCATGTCTTGATTTTTACTATTGCTTTCATTGTCTCTCTTGTGTAATGAAGTAGAGTTTTACAGGCAATGACAACAATGAAATCTTCTAGTCAGTACCCTTTGATTATTACTCTTTGTGTGCCAAATCTTCCAGAATTTTCTCTAATAATCATAGACCCCTCCATTAATTGGATGACAGCATGTTTTTCAGTAACAAAGGTGTTGTTTTACACACAGGAACATGATGGGACTACAGAAAGCAGTTATTTTATATTTACAGGGAATTCCCACTCTTTCAAAAAAATTTCATAGTACATATTTTCTTTTGTAAGGTTAAAGAGGCAATACACCAAGACCTTTATAGCTTCTCTCTGCAACATTCAAATATTTTTCTACAAAAGTATGTTGTTAAAAAGCCACTTATTCTTACCCTGGACATAGATTCTTTACCTCTGTGCATCCCTGACGGTAAAAGGTCATGATAAGGAAACCTGAGCTCTGTGTCTAAGGACACAGATCAATTTTATTTCACATTCAAACAAGGAATGGAGAAGATTGTGATAATACTGAACCAACTTTCTCACAAAGAAAGATTTGAAAGATATTTTGAAACTGGATATGGAATTCATGGGAAAGAACTCTGATGGGAGAGCTTATGGTTTTATCCCCTTATGAACCCCTAAACACCAACACTGCCCACACTTGACGAAGCCCCTGAAGGTAAATGAGCAGCAGTGGCTTTCGTAATCATGGGGTGATGAATATTGTCTGTTTGCTCCTGGAGTTATAAATATGTTCAGTATTTCTACAGAAAGGTTTAGACACAGACCTTCTTCATGAAGTTGAAATAGTCTGATGAGAAAGACCATACCAATCCTGGGAAAGCAATATAAGAGGGGGTACATCTATAGAAAGAGTCCAAGAAGGAGAAACAGTCACAATCCCTCTACTAGAGGAAGGGGTCCAGTGTCACTACAGAAGGATGAATCAGACAGGAAAATCACATGTGCACTCAGATACCTGCTAATGATCACCATTTCAAACTGTCTGCAGAATGGGCCCTGTGATAAATGGAGACATTTGATATTCAGAAGGCCTCTTCTAAGATGACTCATCAATGATTTATTATGGTAAGTTCCTGTATCCGGTCTAACTATCAAAAAAGTCACAAACCAAGCCTGCATGACTTGGATTCCTAACTCAATAAGCTAATCATACATATATAAGGATCAGCAAACATTTAATGGGTATGTGTGATTCCAAGAGTCAGGGACATTCCGATTAGCAAAAAGGCATGGCATTTTTTCCTTGAAGAGCCCATAATCTGGTTGAAGAAACTGATTTTAAAAATCAAAAATTTCAATAAGACAGTAAGTAAGTACAGTGGTAAGTTATGAACGCAGTCAAGAAAACTGACTTTTAAAAAGGCATTTGGCCCAGCTTGTATTTAGGTAAGTCTTCTTGGAATTGATGCCCAACTTTACTCTTGATGGATGAATATGACATAAATAGTCAGAAATATTAAGATATTTTTATAATGAAAGGCATAGCAGTCAGAGGGAATCTTTGGAAGATGGGAGATTGCATGATGAGTGAGGAAAATGCAACAGTTCAGGGCAAGGGTGAAGAGAGAAGATATTAAAAAGAATCCCAGGCCACTCTTTTCAACGTGGTAGAGTGAGATGCTTCAGGGCTCCAAAAACCATCAAGTATTAGCAGAAACATCTGTCACAAACCTCCAGAAAACACTAACAAGAGTTATAGAGCAAGTGCTGAATCAAGATAAAGACTACTTAAAAGTGGTAGGATCACCTGACACCCTGACTGGCCCCTCCCTCATACCTCAAGCTGGGTTGAGTTGGCCAATGTGCCAGAAGGAGCAGAGTGACCTCATGCACATACTGAGAGTAGGATTGCCTGGTCCAGTCTCTCTGGTTGTGGCCTAAGGGACTCACAATCCCAGAACTTGCCCTCCATGAGTCCAGAGAGCTCTCCTATAGAACAGTCAAGTCGTGCTGCATGGGGAAAGGGATTATTGGCTATAGGACATACAGCACAATGTCCAGGACCAAGAAGAAACTGTTCTCTAGTGAAGAGAGGACAGTTAGAATGGTGTAAAAGGGAAGAATTCCTAGGGTCACATTCACAAGCCCAAGATAAGATGCATGCACAGGAAAGATCGTGCCTTAGCTTGGAGCTGTTCTCTAACTTGATCGTTTGGATACTTCCTGAAAGAGAACACTCCAACAGGTCAAAGTGCAAAGATGGAAGGGTGTTAACTATTTATTTTTTCCCTCCTCTCCTCCTCCTTCTCCTCCTCCTCCTCCTCCTTCTTTTGTAGTTCCTGGCAATCAAAGAAGGCTCTGACGTAATAAAAGCTGGATGCAAGCTTAAAGAACACACACTTCAGAATGTAATAAAATAACATATTAAAATACCTCAATGTTTGTGTTTCAGCAAAAGGTCACAAAATATTTATAAAGAAACAGGAAGTAATGGCCCAGCCCAAGGAGAAGATAAAAGCCGTAGAAACCATCAATGAAGAAGAACAGACTTGGGAAATACGAGACAAATGCATTTTTCTAATGGAGCTAAAAATGCTCAAAGAGTAGAGGAAAACATGGACAAAGAACTAAAGGAAATCAGGGAAATGATAGATAAACACAAACAGAATATCAATATGGAGAATGGAAATTGAGACAAGGAACCAAACATAGCTGAAGACCACAGTAATAGACATTAAAAATTGCCTAGCGGAGTTCAACAGCAGATTGGAACTAGCAGAAGAAAGAATAAGAGAACTTGAAGTTAAGACCATTGAAATCATTCAGTTTGAAGAAGAGAAAGAAGAAAGAATGAAGAAAAGTAAACAGAACCTGTGGGACACCACTAAACATACCATAATATGCATTGTGAGTGTCCCAAAGGAGAAGAAAGAAAGGGGCAGAGAGAATATTCAAAGAAATAATGGCTGAAAACTTCCAAAATTTAATGAAAAACATAAATATACACATCCAGGACTCTCAATGAATTCCAGACAGGCTAAACTCAAACAGATCCATGTTGCGACATATTATAATCAAACAGTTGAACAGAAACTTCTGAAAGCCACAAGAGAGAAGGAATGTGACATATGCAAGGGAGCATCAATATAATTAGAGGCAAGAAGGCAGTGGGATGACATCTAAAGTGCTGAAAGCAAAAATTTGCCAACAAGGGTTCTATATCTGGGAAAACCATCTTTCAAAAATGAAGGAAATATTAAGATATTCCCAGATAAACAAAAGCTGAGGGAGTTCATCACCACTAGATCAGCCCTATAAGAGATGACAAAGAGAATTCTGCAGGAAAGCTTACTAGGTAATATACTGAAGCTGTATGAAGGAATAAAGATCTTTCATGAAAGCAATAGGATGGATAAATATGTCTGTTACCTTAAATTTTTGGTTTGTAACTCCACTTTGCACTTTCTACAGGATCCAAAAGTTCGAAGTAGAAGCTATAATGATAAATCAGTGGTTTTGGACTCATTATGCATAAACATATGGTTTATAACAAGAATACATAAAGATAGGCAAATGGGGTAACAGAGAGGTACAGAAATGTAGTTTGTGTATACTGTTGAAGTTAAATTGGTATCAAAGCAAATGCAATTGTTAGAGATTTAGGATGTTACATTTCAGCCCATGGAAACTACAAGTTGCTAGGGGCATAGGCAGGGGGATGGAGAGTTAATGCACAGTGGGAGTAGGGTTTCTGTTTGGGGAGATGGGAAGTTTTAGTAATGGAAGGTGGTGAGGGTACTACAACATTCTGAATGTGATTAATCCCATACAATGGTATGAATGGGAGTGCTTGAGGTAGGGAAGTTTACGTTGTATATATGTTCCTACAATTAAAAATGAAGAATGAATGAATAAGTGAGAATTAAATGTAATATAAGAGACAATGACAATTAAATGTAATACGTGATCCTGGGAGGGATATCTAGCAAGGGAGGAATAAAAGTCTCAAGGGGTCATTATTAGGACAAATGAAAAAATTGGAATACAGACTATGTATTAGCTAGGGTTCTCTAGAGAAACAGAATCAGCAGGAAATATCTTTAGATATAAAATTGATAAATGTGTCTCACATAAACATGGGAACATAGAGTCCAAAATCCATAGGGCAGGCTATGAAGCTGACAACTCCAATGAAGGGTCTGGACAAACTCCACAGGAGAGGTTCGCCGGCCGAAGCAAGAGAGCCTATCTCTTCTGAATCCTCCTTAAAAGCCTTCCAATGATTAGATTAAGTGCTACTCATTGCAGAAGACACTCCCCTTGGCTGATTACAAATGCAATTAGCTGTGGATGCAGCCAAAGTAATCATGATTTAATTCTATGAAATGTCCTTGTAGCAACAGACAGATCAGCACTTGACTAACCAGGCAAATGGGCACCACCACCTGGCCAAGTTGACATATTAACTTGGCCATGACAGACCGTAATCTTTATATCAATGCTAAATTTCTTGAGCTTGATAGTTGCACTTAAGGTGGTTCCATAAATCAGTGTGCAAGGAGCATGATGTTTATGGCACTCAAGTTTTCAGAAAATGGATGGTAAATATATAGATTGATGGATGGATAGATAGATGATAGATAGATAGATAGATAGATAGATAGATAGATAGATAGATAGATAGATAGATAGATAGATATGTCAAATGCGGCAAAATGTAGAGATTGGTGGATCTGGATATCTGGAGGGTGATAGGGACATGTCAGAGTTCTTTATATGGGATTTTAATTTTTTTGTGTGACTGTCCTGTAAGTGTGAAAGCATTTAAAATGAAAAGTTTAAAAAAAAAAGGAATATCAGACCTGACCCGTGGTGGAACTCATGAGATAAAGTGAGGTCCTCTGCTTCCATAACAGCTGGTATAAGAAACATTTCTGAGATTCTAGAAAAGTATTTTTGAGGACACCATTTATTATGTTGCCATATCTCTTTTTTTTTTTTTTTTTTTTTAAGAGAGAGGGAGGAAGGGAAGGAAAGAAAGACAGAGAAGGAAGGAAGGATGGAAGGAAGAAAGGGAAACATCTTTAAACATTTTCTTATTTTATTATATTTTGTTTGTTTGTTTGTTTTTTACATGGGCTGGGGCCGGGAATCGAACTGGGGTCCTCCGGCATAGCAGGCAAGCACTCTTGCCCGCTGAGCCACCGCGGCCCGCCCCGCCATATCTCTTTTATTTAAAGATTCAAGAGGAAACATATCCAGAAGTGTCTTTCAGCATACAGAGCTCTGCTAGTGAAATTGTACTTTGTCCTTTAACAGTGAACGAAGGCTATGTTTTCATCTGCCATACTTACCTCTTATCCTTGTTTTTAAAAAATGGTTAAAGCTCAATTTTTCATTTACACCTTGCAGCTTGTTCTTTCTAATGTTTTATGGTCTAAATCACTTATTCTATCCCCACCCTGGCTCTCTTTACTAAATTACCTTCCTTTTTGGTTCACACTTGTATAATAGCACTTACATTTTCCGTGAACAGGTAAGTTCCTCAAAGGCAGGCATCTTTCAATTTCATCTTAATATGTCCATCAATAAGTAAGGAGGTTGGCGTGTAGTGGACGCTCAGTATGTGTTTAAGTGAACTATTGATTTAAAAAATATATCGTTATAATTGAGTCTATTTTAACTGGTGCTTTTTAAATAAAATGGAGAGCATGTAAAATATAAATATAAGTAAAATATAAATATACTTCTTAATCTAAATGGGCTCATGATAATTCTAAAAATAGGTGTCTTTATTGAGTGCCCAATACCCTCCAGGCATTCTCCTTTCCTTCCACTATGCCCAAAGTCCTGTCAGCACCTTCTCCTGTGCTCTTCTTTCTGCTTGGAAGGCCCGGCCTCAGCTCTCCCAACAACACCCCCTCCCAGCTTTCAGTTCTCAGCTCAAATGATTGCTCCTCAAGTTGGCTACAACAACCTCCAGCTAAGCCCCTGCTGCCTCACTTTGCCCCAAGAAATCTTCCCTGATACATTTAGGCAGTAGTAGACACTGCCACCAGGTGCTCTAAGAGAATTACATGCCACTCAAAAAATAGTTCAAAAACTGCACTGAAATTAGAATAACTGTTTATTTTCTTTTATTCCACTGTGGATTTGATCCCTTTGAGCAGCGACCTACGGCCTGCAGCTCCAATCCTGCTCACTGCCTGTTTTTGTACACGGTAGTTGCTTAGTGAATATTTGTTTAACAATTAAATATTTCTTTCTTTAATGGAAAAGTAAAGTATTTTGTAAAATCCCTTTAGTGGAAGTCAAGACAGTGGTTACCTTTAGGGCTGAACAATGCCTAAGGGGCATGGACATGAGAGAAGCTCTAGGGTGCTAGAAATATTGTCTAGTGTAATTTGCGTGGTGGTCAAGATGTGTTCACTCTGTAAAAATTCCAAGAGTTGAACATTTATCTTCTGTGTAATTTTCTGAGTGTGTACTATGTTTCAATAAAAAGTCTACCCCCCAAAACTGAAGTGATTACAATATTTCTAAAGATCCCTTTACCTCTAAAAATTCTGAAACTCTAAGACAGAATCCATAAAATAAAAAAGCATTCAGATGACCATGGCCAGAGCAGATGTAACATTCTAGACCATGGGTGAGAGTAGGTTGTCAGCACTGAGGAAGCTAGAATGGAATCTAGAATCAGGTACCTACTCATCCCAGCTCTCTAAATGTCACCTCTTTCAGATATTTCTGGAAGAACTTAAAGGCCAGACCAGGCAAAAGCCTTTCTTTTTCCAATATTCAGCCAAGCTCTTTTCTATTGTTCCCTACATCTTTTCCCCAACTCTTCATTCCTTGGCCACTCCAATTCTCAATACTTACTTCCGTATTGACTGATTTTGTGGACTCTCTTCTCCTGCTTCCTGATATTACTTTGTCTTACTTGATTCTAAGTTTTTCATATCCTTTCCATTTCAGCCAGCCTGGCTTTTGCAATAAACTAAGTCTGAATGAGAGGAAGAGAAGGTCAGGCTGCAGACTATGACACACACAGCTGGACAAGCCTCCGGCCTTGTCACCAGTGGAGGTCTAGGGTGCAGGAAAACTGGATGCAAACAGCAAAGATGGGAGCAGGCCAGGCCTGAGGTCTGCAGCTGGATAACCACAACTGCGGACTCAGGTGAGGATTATAGAACCAGTCACCTATTATTAGAAATGAAAGGAGAACATAGTCATAGGTCAAGGATCTTAACAGGAGGCACAAAGAGACTTAGAATTTGAAGGCAAGAACTCAGGGAAGTGACTGAGCATCAGTGATCAGAATCATGAAAGATGAATATGCAAGAGGCGCAGGGAACAGGCAGCCAACTCTTTGATTCATCTGGAGATCTCCTATGGGGTTATGTGGCAGCAGAGAACAATCCCCAAACAGGCTGCTCAGAAGCCTGGAGGTGAGGCCAAGAACAAAGTACTTGGAAAGAGGCCACCAGGTCATCCAGGGAACCAGAGCAGGTTTGCTCCTCAGCCACAATTAGTTCCTTTTTGTGCTCTTTGAGATTTATGCTTTCTATTTAGCACATTAACTTTTATTACAGTAGATTCTATAGGAAACAAACTAGTCATTAGCACTTTAATTAACAATGATTTCACATATGTTAGATGATAAAAACTTACGAAAAATGGTTTGCTAACATTTTAATTAATAAACAAGATCTCAACTGGAGATTTTTTAAACTTATTTCTATGAACAAACCACTGGGGTGCTCATTTGCATATGGTAACTACTAATCTCTTATTTGTCCTTAAAGCAAGTTTCCAAGGGATCTATTAAGAAATGCTTTATTCTTCAAGCGTTTGTTTTGTATTTGAAAGTATAAGAAGACCTTGTCTTTATTTTCAAGCATTATTTAATTCCAAATTTTGCTGATATAGACTAATTTGACCTGAATTAATAAAATTTTTATAATGAAAATGATCTCTTTCATCCCATGAGTTACAAAGTATTTAAAAAGTTAGTCAGGTTTTTAAAAAATACTTATTTTCTGAAAGTTACAACTGCTGATGTTTAATGTTAACCTGAGTTGAAAGAAGTCAGAAATAGAAAACTAAATTTAATAGATCTTTTTGTATTTTATTATTTGGCTTTCAAAATATGCCATTATGCCTTGGACCAAAGGCTCAAACCCAGAGTATTATCATGAAATAATAGCTCTGGGAATGGAAAACTATTTATTACTGTATATTAGGTTTGAATTTTGATGAGTTAGTATTCAAATGTTTCATTCTTTCCTCACAAGAAGAATGTCATTTTATAGAAAATTACATCAATACCAATTATAAGATTAAAATGCTTTCACCTTTAGGCTTTCTTTACAAGCGTAACCTCAGAGAAGGTATTATACCACAACTGTACCATGCACCCTTGCAAATACCTCAGTAACAGAAACATTGAATGAGATAGAAAACCTGAATAAGACTACTCTCTAGAGCAAGATTTCTTTTCTTGGTGTCCATGGAAAAGAAATTGGTAAAGGCCCTGAAACTGTCCTCTTTTCTTCCATTAAATATATTAAACACCTATTATTTATAATGCATCTTTCAAAATTCAAATATCTGCCATCTTTGTGAATCTGATTCATCATCTAGTTGTTTCTAACTTTTGTTCAAGATGGTATCGTTCTCCAAGTGTTTTTTTAAATATTTTTATGAGTTCATGTTCCTTGGATCTTTATCAGTGGGACTTCTTCAGGGCCTCAGTTTAAAAGGATCTGACTTTGTTTTCGCCAGGAATCTGTGTATATTGCCAACCCAGGACCACCTTCCTATAGCTACATGTTTATAATTGTAAAACATTTTAGTCAGCACTTTTGTTCTGACTAAACCTGGAGTTTCACTCCAGGATCCAGGAGGAAGGAGGATACCTCAGGTGGTGCTTGAACCTCTCAGTGTAGAGAGTAAGAATGAGACTGCTAAAACCACACAATGTCCATAAAAGCTTCTGTTCTGAATGGCATACCATCACTTCACCCACATTTCATTGGCCAAAACAAGTCATTCATCTAAGCCTGATATAAGTAGTGTGAGAAGTATGTTTAGGGAAGCACTGCAAGCACATTGTAATGGGTAAAAATGATAATCTATTACAGCAGAGAAAATGAAAAATTGGGAATCTTTCACAAAAGAGGTCACAGGTAGAAAAGCAAATTTTGAAAGTAAGATATATTTTGCAACATAAGATGTTGTAGTCACATCAGACATGTGTTTGAAATGTAAGGAAGACATCCAACCAAAGATGCTGAGTAAGCAGCTGCATATATGAGTTGGAAGCTCAGGAGAAAAATTTGGATGAGAGATATACTTGTTTAGAATTATTAACACTAAAAATGGTGGTTTAAAAAATGATGGTTGAAATCTTATGGAAGTAAATGAAATCTTTCAAGGACAAAAGGGTAGACTTTCCATTTGAACACTGGCATTTGCTTTTTCCCAATTTTTCTGAAAACACATAGCTCACTTAATCATTCATTGTCCAATTTTTTAATGGAGATCAAGAACTATTTCTCACAGTTCAGATGTGATATGTGATAACTGATGCTTATTTTCAGAGTTCAGGATCCAAAAAGAAGGGTAGGTGGGAAAGACACTGTATGACCTGTCCAAATGGGTAGCTGGCATGCAGCTCTAGCCAACTTTTGCCAGGTGGAAACACCAAGTCAGGTTGCCCAGATAATTCAGTTTTTCAGGAAAATAAAAAAACTGAGATTTAATTTTTAACCACTGAATCAATTTATTTCAAATATTGCATGAGCCAAATTTAATCATCATCATTGTCATCATATTCTATCTACAGGCCAGATGTGGTCTGTATTATCAATGGTTTCAAATGTCTGATTAGAGTGAGGAAAGGGAAAAGAAAGGAGCATGAGAACATTAAAGGAATGGGTAGAAAAAGAAGTTCATTGAGAAAAAATATAAGAAGATGATAATGTCAAAGCTCCCCAAGATAAAGAATGTTTCAAGAAGAAACTAACCTGGATATTTTATAGACTTTGATGCTTTCCTATTTTTCAAATATGCACACAATAAAATGAATTTCGTGTTACTTGAGTTAAAAGTATAACACTCTGAGGTGAAGGTGTATTGGGTTGCTCCTACAATTTCAAAAAGGTTAGGACATGACCTGAAAATACTTCAAGATATTTCAAGTCTTTAAATATTTCAAGAGCAATACAATTTTTTAACTTTATATGTTGAATTATTGTAGATTCACATGCAGTTACAAGAACTGTTACAGAGAGCTCCCCCATACCCTTCACCAGTTCCCAATGGTAACATCTTACATAATTATAGTACAATATCACAACCAGGAAATTGACATTGATACAACCCACTGACCTCATTTAGATTCTGCCAGTTTTACGTGCCCATTTGTGTTTACTTCTGTGTGTATTTAGTTCTATGCAATTTATTGTGTGTGTGAATTGGTGTGGCACTGCTGCAGCCTGGATACAGAACATTCCATCACAAGAATCCCCTGTGCTACCCTTTTATAGCCATAGCCACCTCTCTTCCTGCCACTCCCTAACTCATGGCAACCATTAATCTGTTCTCCAACTCTTCGATTTTGTTATTTCAAGAATGCTATAAAATGGAATCATAAAGTGCATAAGCTTTTTATCTGTAGTGCTTTTTTGTTTGTTTTTAGCTTTTTATTGTAGTAACATATTGTATTAGTTAGGGTTCTCTAGAGAAACAGAATCAACAGGGAACACTTGCAAATATAAAATTTATAAAAGTGTCTCACGTGACCACAGGAACGCAGAGTCCAAAATCCACAGGGCAGGCTGTGAAGCTGACAACTCCAATGGATGGTCTGGATGAACTGCACAGGAGAGGCTCACCAGCCGAAGCAGGAATGGGACCTGTCTCCTCTGAGTCCTCCTTAAAAGGCTTCCCGTGATTAGATTAATTGTAGAAGACACTCCCCTTTGGCTGATTACAAGTGGAATCAGCTGTGGATGCAGCTGATGTGATCATGATCTAATCCTATGAAATGTCCTCATTGCAACAGACAGACCAACACTTGCCCAATCAGATAAACAGAAACCACAACTTGGCCAAGTTGACACATGTCCCTAACCATGACACATATATACAACTCAAGATTTCCCATTTTAACCACTTTCAAGTATACAATTCAGTGATATTACATTTACAATATTGTGCTACCATCACTAATACCTGTTACCCACAATTTTATCACCATCTCAAACAAAAACTTTGCACCCATTAAGCAATAATACCCTCATCCTTCCCTCCCAGATCTTGTTAAGCTATAATCTATTATCAATCTCTATGAAATTGCTTCTGATCATTTCCTATTAGTGAGCTCATAAAACAGTTGTCTTTTTGAGTCAGGCTTATTTCATTCAACATGATGTCTTCAAGTAAGCCATTACATTTTATTTACTACAAGTTGTTTGCCCTTAAAGTAGATAAAAAAAGATATAGTGATGTCCGTAACAAAATACAGGAGGAAAGAGGAAAATGTTGCATAACATAGCAAAAATTCATTTTTAAATAATAGTTTAAAGCCACAAAATATAGGACAATTTTTGGAAATGTGCTAAATCACAATTTAAGCTGGTGTGAAATAATATCTCTGAGCATCTAAGTGTCCACAACAAACATAAAATTAGACAGAAAATATATCCATCCAGAAAGATGAACATCAGCTTTCAAGAAATCATAAATGAAAGGTAGCATTATTTGAATAACTGTACTACTCAGCTATGGGACACTGAGCACTTAATGACATGAATGCTATTTAAATCATGGTAGATAAGGCAGCGCTTCCTTAATTTTAAATTTATTTCATGCAGTCAAATCCATACACCTGACCTATAAGGTAAACCTTATGGTTAAATGACTTATTTTATCAAAAGAAAAATATATTTAAAAGATAGCAAAGACTCTAAAATAATAACCCATAGTCCTATAAATTCTTTCAGCCACAAACCACAAGATCAAAACACTTGGCACCCACTGATTAAAGCCTCAGAAAAGAAACTCATTACTCATTACTGCAAAGTCTATCAAGTCAATAAATGTAGACCCAGCCCACTGAGCCAAAAATGAAAAAAGTGCTTATGAATTCAACCTTCATTAGCCTCTTTCTAAAGCATATGAATAGTTATCTCTCTTACTCTCCAGAAAATACTTGGGGAACGATAGTAGAAGGCACTGGAATCAACTTATTACCAGAAACCACAATATAGTCAAATAACATGTTTGGCTAAATATAGTTGTAACCTCTTCCGGTTTCATTAATTTGTATCCATCTTCCCATATCTTTCCTCTATCCTACACTTGACTGGAATGAGTCTCTGCTTTCTTCAGAAAAGCGCCCTTCCCAGCTCAAGCTGGAGGGTGGGGTGCCAAAAATCAGTATTCCTCTTTCCTAACAGGCCTGACCAATCATGGACTTCCAACGTCCAGGTTGCGGGAAATAGCACAGGAAAGGCAGGACTAAAGAGAGGATATTCAGGCCTTCCTGTAGTACCCCAAGTAAACAAGCCTCTCCTTCTTTTGGGTTACTAATTGAGCTGACAAAACCATAAGGTACCTGCAGCCAGGTCCCTTTTTCCTCCTGCAGGAAGCATGTGGCTGTGGAACAGAATGAAGATATAACCCTAAAAGATGATAAATAAATGATGGAAAATAGAAAATCCTGAAGACCTCACTTAAATCCCTGAATCCACTGACCCTAAAATAGAAAATAAATTATTTCCTTAAGCCACGTTGAATTGGGTTTTAAGAAAAGGAAGCATTGATATAAACTATCCATATCCTTTGTAGCATTTGGATAAATTTATAAGTAATCCATAAACCTCTTTTGAGGCATATTTTTTTACTTCTTCTGTGATGTTTAAATCTCCACAAGAGTTGTTACATGAAAATTTCAAAGACTCTCATTACCTTTGCCTGACTCTTTCAAGGAAGACACAATTAGCAATGAAAACTTACTGGAAAGAGAGCATTAAAAGAAAATAAGCCAGGATCTCCTTTTACTTCCTTAGCTGCAGGATCAATCTCCAACGAGTCTAGATTGACTATATTTAATGAATAGAGAAAATGTGTTTGGCACCTCTCAGTAAAATGAGTTTCCCCATACCTAGGAAAATGCATTATCAGTTTATTTCATATTGACAATCTATAAGATTCTGTACATCTGACAAGAAGTAGGTCTTTAACTATCAGAGCAGCCAGAACAATCACAAACAGCATCATTGTGTGAACTTCCAGCTACGTGGTGTTAAAGGTCTACAATTAGCAATGCTAACACAATTTTTCTCTTATTAAGTGTTTTCCCGAGATAAAGGAGAAATGAAATATTTTAGGCTTTGTGTTACTTTGGTTTTGGCCATTTCTTTTCAACACACCTTCTGGAACCACCAGAAACAAAATATGTTAAAGCTTAGTGAAACTTATTGATCAAATGCCAATGTTTCCAGGGTGTTGGGTCACATCACTGGATTTTGGATTAAACAATTCTCTGTATTACAACACTATCCCATGCATTATGAAACACCTAACATGCGGGCGCCTGCCCAGTGGCACTCTTCAGTCATTGTGACAACTCATATTTCCAAACACCAGTGGCTGGACAACCACTGGTCTAGTCCCTGTTCATAGAAAGGGTAAATAATAATCCAGAGAAATTAAATGGCTTGATCAAAGTCACATAGCTAGGAAAGTTCAAACTAACAGACAAGACAGGCTTTTCTTAATCCAAAGATCCATGAATTTTTTTTTAATGCTTTAACATTCCTTTCAAGTTTTCTAAATTTTTGATGCTTGGATTTAATGTGAGTTAATAAATCAAAATCTTAAGCAAGAAAACTCAAGGCCTGCGTGGAAATCACGTGACCAAATATAAAGTTGGATATAGTAGCTGATTTTGAATTTCTAATAGTTTTTTAAAATTTCACTCTCTATTAACATGAATATATGCCTCATGACTCTTAAGGACAATGCAAGGAAACAAGATTTAAAAGCAGGTAATAAAGCAAGCAGTGGGGATGAGAAAAGACACCATTTCTATCCAGCAGGACCAGAGCAGATAAATGACTACAAGAATATGATCAATGGAAACAATCTGTTCCCTGGTCATGGATCCAAGAAGAAAATTCTGTACATCTACAGTAGAGAGTATAGAGAGGAAAGCCAAGGTCAAATCAGAGACTTTGACCTGGGTATTGAAATATTGAACTGGACAAACCTCTGTCATGATCAGGTTCATGTGTCAACTTGGCCAAGTGGTGGTACCTGTTTGTCTGGTTGGGCAAGTGCTGGCCTGCCTGTTGCGATGAAGACATTTCATAGAATTAGATCATGATCATGTCAGCTGCATCCACAGCTGATTCCATTTATAATGAGCCAAAGGGGAGTGTCTTCTGCAATGAGTGATGCTTAATCTAATCATGGGAAGCCTTTTAAGGAGGATTCAGAAGAGACAGGCTCTATTCCCGCTTCGGCTGGCAAGCCTCTCCTGTGGAGTTCATTCAGACCCTCCATCGGAGTCGTCAGCTTCACAGCCTGCCCTGCAGATTTTGGACTCTGGGTTCCCGCAGTCATGTGAGACACTTTTATAAATTTTATATTTGCAAGTGTTTCCTCTTGATTCTTTTTCTCTAGAGAACCCTAACTAATACAACCTCTCCTCAGTGAAGATGATTAAAGAAATTTCAGGTCTATGAAAAGATACTGAAAGACAAGGAAAAGGAAACATAAGATTTTAACACTGTTCATGCTTGTTCTTGTTTGCTAGCTGCTGGAATGCAACACACCAGAGACGGATTGGCTTTTAATAAAAGGGGATTTATTTTGTTAGTTCTTCAGAGGAAAGGCACCTAACTTTCCACTGAGGTTCTTTCTTATGTGGGAAGGCACAGGGTCGTCTCTGCTGGCCTTCTCTCCAGGCCTCTGGGTTCCAACAACTTTCCCCAGGGTGATTCTTTTCTGCATCTCCCAAGGCCTGGGCTGAGCTGCAAGTGCTGAGATGAGATATGCTGAGCTGCTTTGACTGTACTACGTTGCACTCCCTCATTTAAGCACCAGCCAATTAAGTCAAATGTCATTCATAGCAGCAGGCACGCCTCCTAGCCGACTGCAGACATAATTAGCAACAGATGAGGTTCACGTACCATTGGCTCATGTCCACAGCAACAGCACTAGGTACCTTCACCTGGCCAAGTTGACAAATGAATCTAACTACCATAATGCTTTTATATTCAAATAGATTTTTGTAACTTCATAAATTTTCTGAAAAACTAATTAATGAGATTGAATTTAGATAGTCATATAGATAACTTATAATAGGAAATGTATCCTTTATAAGAAAGCATGAAATAAAAACATTTTTCTACATAACCATTGAATTAAATGAAAATCACAGCTGCTATAACAAATATTGGGGAAGCAGTTAAGACTGCTTCATGTCAAAATGTATATAATACGTGGCAAACCTATACTCAGGCAAACTTATAAGCTCAAAAGAGAAAAATACATAAAAGAACAATTGCTTTAAAAATATACAACAGGTTGGGGCAGGGCAAGAGGGTGGCATAGTGAGGTGTGGAATTTAGTTTTTCCTCCAGAGCAGCAATACATAGCCAGGAACAGTACAGAATTATTGCAGGCAGAACATCAGTGACCAGACACACAGCATACACCACTCTGGACCAGGTGGAAGGGCTGAGATCTCATACAGAACTTTCATTATATAGAACTGCAAACACTCTCAGGCTCCAGCACTGCCCAGGCAAGGGTAGAACCAAAGCATGTCTGAGAGACAAAGTAACTGGTAGGTGAGAGGGGTTAATTCCCTCGAAGGCATATCTTCTCCCCCAAAAGGGGGCCAGGGTCCAGCAGAAGTGGAATCCATCCTTCAAGGAATTCAGGCTCTAGGGATTGGAAAACAGAAGCAAACATGTCAAACATTAGGGAGACTCAAACCAATAGGCCAAGCCCTGGATTTTGAGGCTTGCTTTTGTAGAACTTATGTATGTAGCAGAGAAGCTTAGCCTACTGATAGGTATACCTAAGAGTCACCTCCAGAGGACCTTCTTTATTGCTCGGATGTGGTCTTACATTCTCTAAGCCCAACTCTGCAATGAAATCATTGCCCTCCCCACTACAAGGGACATGGCATCCAGGGGTTAAAGTCTTCCTACTGGTATGGGAGATGGCTCCCAGATATGATTCTGGCCCTGGAACCATGGGATCAACAATACCATCCTGACCAAAAGGGGGAAAAGAAGTGTTACAAATAAGGTGTCAGTGGCTGAGAGAGTTCAAATAGGGTTGAGTTGAGAGGCTACTCTGGAGGTCACTCTTATGAAAGATTCAGTTAGACATTGCTACCTATCACAACTTTCTAAACCTCAGCCAAAACCATTCCAGCCAATCCTAAAGAATACATAGGGCAATATGTAAGATTCTACAAGGGTACGATGCACTAGAGTAACTTTCCAGAAACCTACAACTTCCAGATGGGCCCCTGGGCCAGATAAGTCCTGAAACTTAGAGGGGTCAGCCTCTCCAGAACATCAGCTAGTTCCATCTCCCTACCCCATATTATTGACAGCCCTTTAGAACTTGCAAAAGTTAGAATGGGCATAGGCCAAATATCCCTGAAGACTGGGAGATGGCTCAATGGTGATGATGGAGCTACATAGAGAAAGTAGAGTTTAACAAACGAGTATGAGTGCTGAATCAGTATACTGATATTTCTTATAGTCTTTAGTATCTTAAAGTGGGTAGAAGTAAAAACCTAAAATTGCACAATCATAACCCATATCAAATTCTGAAATCTGTTCTACAACTAATTGTTGTGCTGTGCTTCGAAAGTTATTGGTTTTTTATATGTTATTTTTCACAAAAATGAAAAAATAAATCAATTGCGATGATAAAAAAAGAATTTATTCCTCCTAGCCTCCAAAGTTCTGAAACTTAGAAGGAAAAGTCTGAGATGATAATATAGTGCCCCATGACAATCTCTGGGATGTGTCCTGTAACTACTTGTTGAACAATGCTTTGAAAACTATTGATTTTTTCTTTCTTTGGTTTATATATATGTTATATTATACAATAAAAAAGTTTTAAAAAATGAAGCAATCAAAGCCCACCTACTACTAACTACTTGTTGAACAGTGCTTTGAAAACTATTGCTTTTTTCTTTCTTTGGTTTATATATATATGTTATATTATACAATAAAAAAAGTTTTAAAAAATGAAGTAATCAAAGCCCACCTACTACTGCAGGCTTGGTCTCAACCACACCCTGGCAGGGAGAGTCTGCTGAAATTAAAGGCACTGCACCACTTTACACTGATAGAAGGTTGTGGGCAGCAAACTGTCACATGCTGGGTGGGATAGGAAAAATACAGAGCCTAAAGGCTTCATAGAAAAGTCTGACAACCTGCAGGATCTCACTCTCAGGGAAAACTGATTCTGGCCACTTTCTCATCCTGAGAAGTGGGACTGTCTGGACTGTGTGCTACCAAACATTCAAGAAAAAATTAGTACCAATCTTGCCCAAACTCCTCAAAAAAACTGAAGAGGAGGGAAAGCTCCCTAACTCATTCTATGAATTCAACATCACCCTAATACCAAAACCAGACAAAAATACTACAAGAAAAGAAAATTACAGACCAATTTCTTCAGTGAATATAGAGGCAACAATCCTCATAATTTTTGCAAATCAAATCCAGCAGTACATTCAAAGAATTATACACCATGACCAAGTATGGTTTATTCTAGGTATGCAAGGATGGTTCAACATAAGAAAAACAATTACTGTAATACACTATATCAACAAATCAAAGTGAAAAATACACACTATCATCTCAATTGATGCAGAAAAGGCATTTGATAAAATTCAACATCCTTTCTTGATGAAAACACTTCAAAGGATAGGAATAGAAGAGAACTTTCTCAACATGGTAAAGGGAGTATCTGAAAAACCCACAGCTAACATCATCTGCAGTGAGGAAAAACTGAAAGCTTCACCTCTAAGATCAGTAACAATACAAGGATGCCCACTGTCACCATTGTTATTCAACATTATCCTGGAAGTTCTTGCCAAAACAATTAGATAAGAAAAAGAAATAAAAGGTATCCAAATTGGAAAGGAAGAAGTAAAATTCTCACTGTTTGCAGATGATATAATACTGTATGTTAAAAGTCCTGAAAAATCTACAGCAAAGTTACTAGAGCTAATAAATGAGCACAGCAAAGTGTAAGGGTACAAGATCAACTCCCAAAAATCAGTAGAAGTTCTATACAACTCAGTTATACACTAGTGACAAGCAATCAGATGAAAAAATCAAGATAAAAAATCCATTCACAATAGCAACCAAAAGATTCAAATATTTAGGAATAAATTTAACTAAGGATACAAAAGACCTATACCCAGAAAACTTCAAGAAGTTGCTAAAAGAAATCATAAAAGACCAAAATTAATGGAAAGGCATACTGTGTTCAATGATTAAAAGACTAAATATAGTTAAGATGTCAATTCTACCCAAACTGATTTATAGATTTAATGCAATACCAATTAAAATCCCAACATCTTACTTTGCAAAAGTAGAAAAACCAGTAACCAAATTTATTTAGAAGGGCAGGGTGCCCCAAATAGCTAAAAATATCATGATAAAGAAAAATGAAGTGGGAGATCTCACACTACCTGATTTTAAAGCATACTACAAAGCTACAGAGGTCAAAACAGTATGGTACTGGCATAAAGATAGATATACTGACCAATGGAATTGAATTAAGTGTTCAGATATAGATCTATAGTCAACTGATCTTTGATAAGACAGTCAAGCCAACCCACCTGGGGCAGGACAGCCTTTTCAATATATGGTGCTTGGGGAACTGAATACCCATACAAAAAGAATGAAAGAGGATCCATATCTCACACTCTATACAAAAAATTAACTCAAAATGGATCAAAGACCTAAACATTAGAGTTAAGACCATGAAACTTTTAGGAGAAAATGTAGGGAAATATCTTACAAATCTTGGAATAGGAGGTAGTTTCCTAGACCTTACAACCAAAGCATGAGCACTGAAAAAAAAGAAATAGATAAATGGGATCTCCCCCAAATTAAACACTTTTGTGCATCAAAGAACTTAGTCAGGAAAGTAAAAAGACAGCCTATGCAATGGGAGACAATATTTGGAAACCACATATTAAATAAGGGTTTAGCATCCAGAATATATAGAGATTCTTCAACTCAACAACAAAAGACCTAATTTAAAAATGGGCAAAAGACATGAACAGACACTTTTCAGAAGATGAAATACAAATGGCTAAAAGGCACATGAAAAGATGTTCAACATCACTCGCTATTAGGGAAATGCAAATCAAAACCACAACGAGGTATCAACTCATACCCAATAAAATGGCCATTATCAAAAAAACAGAAATTGACAAGTACTGGAGAGGATATGGAGAAAGAGGCACACTTATCCACTGTTGGTGGGAATGTAAAATGGTACAACCACTCTGGAAGGCAGTTTGGCAATTCCTCAGGAAGCTAAGTATGGAATTGCCATATGATTCAGAAATCCCATTACTTGGTATGTATTCAGAGGAACTGAAGGTAAGAACATTGGACACAATGGACAATGGACAAGGACACAAATGGACATTTGCACACCAATATTGATAGCAGCATTATTTATGAATGTCAAGAGATGGAAGCATCCCAAATGTCCACCAATGGATGAGTGGTTAAACAAGATGCGATACATGCATATGATGGAATATTATGCAGCTGTAAAACAGAATAAAGTAATGAAGTATGTAATATTGGGGATGAACTTTGAAGACATTATGCTGAATGAAATTAGCCAGAAACAAAAGGACAAATGCTGTTTGATCTCACCAATATGAACTAACATTAATGAGTGAATTTTGAGAGTTGAAGTTAAGAACACAGGTTATCAAGAGATAGAAATAGGGTAGAGATTGGGCATTTAGTGCTGAAGGAATACAGAATGTGCAAGAAGACTGACTGTAAAAAATCAGAAATGGATAGCACAATACTACCTGGTGGTAGCACAATAATATAAATACACTGAATGAAGCTGAATGTGAGTATGATTGTGGGAGAAGGGCTGGGGGCATGTCTGAAACCAGAAGGAAAGACAGAGGATAAAGACTGAGATGGTATAACACAGGAATGTTTAGAGTGGACAATGATGTTGATTAAAAGTATAAATATAAAAATGTCTTTGCATGAGGGAGAACAAATGAATGTTAACACTGCAAGGTGTTGACGATGGATGGTATATAGGAAAAAGTACAATCAATGCAAGCTAGGGCCTATAGTCAACAGTAACATTGAAACATGCTGCCACTGAGTGTAACAAAAGCATTATGCCAAAATTAAATGTCAATGGATAGGGACATGGGGAAGGGGGTGAATTCTTTGTGGAAAAAAAGGAAATGTCTTCATATAGATTATGGTGGTGAAGGCATGTCTATTTACTTAGGTTGGATTGTATGATGTGTAAATAAAACAATTTAAAAATGAACAAAGGGAAATAAGTGTTAGAGAAATGCAGAGAAAGAGATGTACCTATTTACTGTCAGTAGGGAAACTGAGAGGAGAAGCCCCTTGGAGGGCAGGGTGGTGGTTCCACAGGAGGCTAGGGGTGGGGCTGCCATATGATCCTGAAACCCCGTTGCTCAGTATATACCTGGAGGAACTGAGAGGGGACACAAATGGACATTTGCTCACTGGTGTTTATGGCTGTAGTGTTTGCATTTCACAATGGGTGGAGGTAGCCTAATTTACAATGACTGAAGAATGGAAGGGGGACCTGTGGTGTCTACATATAACAGAGTACTGAGCTGCCACAAGAAGGAATGAAGTTATGAAGCATGCAACTAGGTGAATGAACCTTAAGGACTCTATGTTGAATGAAATGTCAGAAACAAAAAGACAAATATCATGCCTCACTCTTATGGACTAACTATAATATATAAAATAATGAATTGAAGTTGAGAGTATGGGTTATCAGGTGGGCCATATTGTAAAGCATCCTAGATTGTAAGCTCTTACAGCAGTGTATATTCAGGAGTTGTAACTGTTATTTCTAAATTTTGAGATACTGAGCTGTTTGTATTTATATACAAATTGTATTTTATTTTTATATACAAATTATATACAAAGTATATACACCAGAGACTCAGAGTTAGAGCTCTGAAGCTATGAAAATCAGAACTACCCCATACAGAAACTGTTTAAGTTTAAAAAGTTGTAAAAGGGATCAGACTTTGACTATAGATACAAATGAAGCTGATCTTGGATAGGACTAAGGGAAATCAGAATACATGGTAATGGATGATATGGTCTGTATTTTACAACTTCAACTTCTGTCTGAGACCAAAGGGACAGATGTTTATTTGGTGCAAAATTTATATTTTGGGTGGTGCATTACCTAGTTTAACTTGTATGGTCAGTTTAGTTAAACACCATAAGTACAGGGAATCATGAATAAGCCATGAGGCCTTGTTGGTTTATACAGGTTAGTATGGTGCTCCAATATATCCTAGAGTAATCTGGGCAATGAATAAAAAAGTACTTGAAAATTCCCTGTGGGGGACTTGGGAGAAAAGAGGAAATATTCAACTTCGCCATTTGGGGAATTACTGATATTCAACAAGCACTGGAGAAAACCAATTCAATAGGCTAAGCCCTCGATCTTGGGGATCACCCCCATGAAACTTATTCCTGCAAAGGATAAGCTAAGCCTACTTATAATTGTGCCTAAGAGTCACACTCAGAGAACCTCTTTTGTTGCTCAGATGTGGCCTCTCTCTCTAGGCCAACTTAGCTGGTGGACTCACTGCCCTCCCCCATACATGGATATGATTTCCAGCATTGTAAATCTCCCTGGCAGCAAAGGACAGAACTCCCAGCATGAGCCGGGACCTGGCACCACGGAATTAAGAAAGCCTTCTTGACCAAAAAGAGAATAATGAGACAAAATAAAGTCTCAGTGGCTGAGAGATTTCAAACAGGGTCGAGAAGTTATCCTGGAGGTTATTCTTTTGCACTATATAGATATCCTTTTTAAGTTTATGGTGTATTGGAGTGACTGGAGGGAAGTACCTGAAACTGTTGAGCTGTGTTCCTGTAGCCTTGAATCTTGAGGATGATTGAATAATGATAAAACTTTTACAATGTGACTTTGTGATTGTGAAACCCTTCTGTCTGATGCTCCTTTTATCCAGGCTACGGACAGAGGAGTTAAAAAAAAAAAAGGATAATAAATAAAAGATAATAAAGTGGGGCAAGGGGGTAAAATAAATTCGGTAGATTGAAATACTAGTGGTCAATGAGAGTTGAGGGTTAAGGGGTATAGTATATATGAATTTTTTCTTTTGTTTCTTTTTATGGATACAAATGCTTTAAAAATGATCCTGGTGATGAATGCACAACTATGTGATGATATTGTGAACCACTGATTGTATACCATGTACGGACTGTATGTGTGTGAAGATTTCTCAATAAAAATATTTTATACACACACACACACACACACACAACAAAAGATATTATAACAATGAAAATAATAAAACCAGATGAGAAGCTGAGGGGAAAGGTAGTTTTCTCAATAAAAGCTAAAGCTGGTTCTTTGGGGGTGGGGGTGGGGGAATTCGTTGAAAGAATAGTATCTTTTAAATTTTTCACCTGGCCTAGGAATTCTTGCAAGAGTCATACAAATACATTCCTTGAAGCGTCCCTGAAGCTAACCTTAGTCCCACGCTGTTCCCTGGACCCTCGAGGTAAGGCTGATTCGGAGCCCCGAAGTGGTCCTCAGCGAGCACACGCCCGGCAAGCTCATGGTCTACCTAGAGCCTGGATTCTATTTGCTTTCCTTCTGTTCAGACGGTCCCATGAGCGCTACCCATGAATAACTGGTGATTCTCCCAGTACTGATTCTTTTTCTTCAACCCAAGCACCTCTTCTTCTTTTTAGCATCAAAACAGAAATTTAGAGCGCCAGGGATTTCCAGATCCGGGCTCAGATCAGTGCCTTCTAAAGGACCTGTTCCCACCTTCACTGCACGCTTCGGTGGCCCTCTGCTGCCCCTCTTGGTTCTAGGCGGGACTTACTCAGCATTGGCACAACTAGCTTCAGACTCTGAAAAAAGCCTCCAGGTGTTTCCAAAATACCTGTGTAATCTGTTGCCAACTTGGTGGTTTTAGCTTTTAGGAATGGAATAGAATTACAAACCATCTTCAGTACTCATAATCCTCCCATACAAATAAAGGAAATTTGCCATCAACTTTAATGCCAGTATATTTGTTTTAATAAAGTAGTTTTAGAAATTAGCTTTGTTCACAGCTTTCAAAATTGACTTTGGTCTACTAGTAAAAACAGTTAAGGTGCAGACATAATGAACTTCCCCAATAGTTCAGAGATTTTTCACCTTTTTGAGACATGAGCAGCTTTGAAATCTGATGAAAACCACAGCCCAGAAAAGTGCATATTCAAAGGGCATCCACTAGCATGCCAGGCTGCAACTCCGTGATTGTTTTCCAAGGAAGGACTTATACCAGCTGAGGGAGTTTTGTCTGCAGGCAGTCTTCAGCCTGGCAGAAAGCCTGGCATGTACCCATCTCCCTGTTCTTTCCAGAGTCCCAATCTAAGACTGATCAAGGCGGGAAAATAAAGGGCTGCCATCTCTGCCTCACTAAGCCAACTCTACAGGGTCATTTTGGCTCCAGAGCTTCCCTTTCAGGTCAAATGAGGCTGTCATTGTGCCCACATCTCAATACAACTTCTCCTTCTGCACATTCCTTCTTCCTTCCCTTCTCTGCCACCAAGTATTGATCACAAGGATACTGTATTAGTACAGGTTCTCTAGAGAAACAGAACCAACAGGAGATATCTGTAAATATAAGACTCCCAAAAGTGTCTCAAGCAACTGAGGGAATGCAAGAATCCCAAATCTGTAGGGCAGGGTGGGAGGCTAGCAACTCTGATGAAATTCACAGAAGAGACTTGCTGGCTAAAGAAGCAGTGAAAATTCTCTTTTCTCTCTTAAAAGTCTTCAACTGAGCAGAACAAGTCCAACCAACTGGATTATCACATTTGTGGGAGACACACACTTACTTGATCATAGATACAATCAGCCACAGCTGCAATCAACTGATGATTTACTAAGCCAGTCTTCTGCTTTCTCAACCAGCCACAAAATATCCTTGTAGTAACGTTAGGCCAGTGTTTGCCTGACCAGACAACTGGCACCATCTCCTGGCCAAGTTGACACCTGAAACTAACCATAACAGTCCAACCCTTGTCAAATTGGCAGCTATACATGTCACTTTAAAGCATGCTTAATTTCTAAATAGAACACAATAGCAGACATCTGTTTTGCCTAACAATACTCAACGGTCCTGCTACACCTGGAAATGCACTAAATCTCTCCACAATAGGGCGCAAATTATTAGGTAACATTCATTCTTAAACTTGATATCCTATAGCTTAAATACTATAACATGAACAATACAACTTATGTCATATTATAAGAAGAAAACAAGATTTTTCTTTATGAATGCAAACATATTTATAACAAAATGAGGAAATATTCACAGACCTTATTTCTGTAATTGGTTATATTGTCGAAGTTCATATTTATCATTACCTTCTTCCACTACCTATTCCATGTTCCCCTTACCCTCAGCAAGAACTTCATCTGGCCATGGTTCTTTGCATGGTGGGGTGACACAAGCCTTCATTCCTGGAGTTTCTGGGCCTTGGGTAGTCCTGCCTGAATTGACTGTTGCAGTTTCCCATTGACTTAAATCACAGGGGATGGTAGTACTAACCAT
The DNA here is from genome assembly GCF_023851605.1 of Tamandua tetradactyla. NCBI lineage: Eukaryota > Metazoa > Chordata > Mammalia > Pilosa > Myrmecophagidae > Tamandua > Tamandua tetradactyla. The sequence continues at coordinate 183,687,863 of NC_135331.1, read as the reverse complement.
GGGACCTCCTGTATTCATAGAAAACTCTTCTTTACCTCCATCGTGTAGTTGCAGTCCTATTTCTCCCTGATAGTCAGGATCAGTCACTCCTGCCAGTTCAGTAACCTCCTTCCTTGCCTGTTGATTCAGACGCATGAGAAGCCTAAGATAGTCAGGTGGCAATCTTAGATTCCAGTTCAGTGGAATCATGGTTGTGTATCCTGATAGGAGCACTCCTCCTTCTGGAACTAAGACCTGTAGACCATCAGAGCTTAAGGTTACAGGGACAGGAAGCAAAAACACTTCACTAGGGGTAATAGTGAGTGGTACCACTCCCATTTCCATCTCTTGATTCCTGGAACTGTGACCCCAGGCTATGGGAGAAAGAGCACCAGAGAGTGGACACTGATTCAGAGCATACACAGCCTCCTGGAGAACACTGCCCCAGTCCTGGAAGGTATTCCCACCTAGCTGGTGCCATAATTAGGTTTTCAAAAGGCCAGTCCACCATTCTATCAGCCCAGCCGCCTCTAGATGATGGGGAAAATGGTAAGACCAGAGAATTCCATGGACATGTACCCATTCCCACACTTCATTCACAATGAAGTAGGTTGCTTGATCAGAAGTAATGCTGTGTGGAATGACGTGACAATGGATAAGGCATTCTGTAAGTCCACAGATGGTAGTTTTGGCAGAAGCATTGCATGCAGAGAAAGCAAACCCATATCAAACTATATGTCTATTCCAGTTAGAACAAATCACCATGATGGAAGTGGTCCAATGTAATCAACTGGCTAGCAGGTAACAGACTGACTACCTTGGGGAATGGTGCCATATCGGGGACTGAGTGTGGGTATCTGCTGCTGGCAGGTTGGGTACTCAGCAATGGCCATAGCCAAGCCAACTTTGGTGAGTGGAAGTCCTTATTAGTAAGACCATGCATAATCTTCATCCCTACAACCATGCCCACCTTATTCACGAGCCCATTTGAAAAGGGCAGGAATGGCTGCAGAAAGAAGATGACTTGTATCCACAGCCAGGTCATCTTATCCATTTAATTGTTAAAACCTTCCTCTACTGAAATAAGCCTCTGGTGAACATTCACATGGAACACAAATATCTTCATATTTTTTTTGTCCAGTCAGAAAGATCTATCCACATTTCTCCTCCCCAGACTTCTTTGTCACCAATTTTTCATACATGTTCCTTCCAAGTCCCTGACCATCCAGTCAAACAATTAACAGCCCATGAATGAGTATACAAAGGCACCTTTAGCCAGCTCTTCTTCCAACAAAATGAACAACCAGGGGAATTGCTTAGAAGTTCTGCCCACTGTGAGAATTTTCCCTCACCACTATCCTTCAAGGAACATCCCAGAAAGGGGATGAAGTGCCACAGTTGTCCACTTTTGGGTGGTACCTGCATATGAGCAGAACCATCTGTAAACAAGTCCTGAATTTTCTCTTTCTCAGTCAACTGACTGTAAGGAACGCACCAAGAGATCATAGCTCTGGCTGGGGAAAAGAAGGTAACATGGCAGGAGTGGAGTCCATGGGCCTTTGGGCCACTTCCTCATGTAGCATACTTGCTCTTCCAGGACCTGCTCGAGTCGTATCTTTTATATACCATTTCCATTTTATGATGGAGTGCTGCTGTGCACGCCAACTTTATGGTTTGGTGGGTCAGACAACATCCTGCTCATGACAGGCAAGTCAGGTTTCATGGTAACTTTGTGGCCCATGGTTAAGCATTCAATCTACTAAGGCCCAGTAGCAGGTCAAAAGCTGTTTCTCAAAAGGAGTATAGTTATCTGCAGAAGATAGCAAGTCTTTACACCAAAATCCTAAGGGTCTTCTGTATTGTGATTCTCCCATAGGGGTCTTTCAAGGTTGCAGACAGCATCCCTATTTGCCACTAACATAGCACCATTGAATCTGCTGGATCATATGGCCCAAGTGGCAGAGTAGCTTGAACAGCAGTCTGGAACTGTTGCAGAGCCTCCTCTTGTTCTTGTTCCCACTCATAACTAGCATCTTTTCTAGTCACTTGGCACATAAGCAGGCGTAGCACACCCAAATGAGGAATATGTTGTCACTGAAATCCGAAGATGCTAGCTAGGACTTCTGCCTCTTTTTTGGTCATGGGTGGGGTCAGATGCAATAGGTTATCCTTCACCTTAGTAGGGATTCTAGACATGCCCCATATCACTGGACACCTACAAATTTCACTGAGGTGGAAGACCCCTGTATTTTTGTTGGATTTATCTCCCATCCCCTGACACACAAATGCCTTACCAATAAGTATAGAGTAGTAGCTACTTCTTGCTTAATAGGTCTAATCAACTTGATATCATCAATATTATGGACCAGTGTGATGTCTTATGGGAGGGTCCCTGGAGAGAAGATTATGTCATAGGGCTGGAGAGTTGATACACCCCTGAGGTAGGGCAGTGAAGGTATACTGCTGACCCTGCCAGCTGAATGCAATTGTTTCTGGTAGTCCCTATTAACAGTTATTGAGAAAAAAGCATTTGCCAGATTAATAGGTACATACCAAGTACCAGGGAAGTCTTGATTTACTCAAGCAATGATATCACATATAGAAGAGTAGCTTCAATTAGAGTCACCACCTGGTTAAGTTTCCAATAATACACTGTCATCCTCTAAGACCAACCTGTTTTCTGCATAGGCAAAACAGGAGAGTTGAATGGGGATGTGGTGGGAATCACCACCCTGCATCCTTCCAGTCCTTACGAGTGGCGCTAATCTATGCAGTCCCTTCAGGAATCCATTTCTGCTTCTGATTTACTGTTTTGTGAAGTAGTAAATATAATAGCCTTTTATGCCATAATAGCCCTCACTCCATGAGTCAAGGAACCATACAGGGATTCTGGAAGTTACTGGGTATGTGAATTCAAATTATGCATTCAGGGACTGGGAAAATAACCACAGAATGGTTCTGGGAGCCCACTAGACACACTGTGAGATGGACCTGAGTTAAAGTCCATCGATCATCTGGCCTCCATAAGCCCCTACTCTGACTGGTGAACCAGCGAGACAGTTTTGGGTCTCCTGGAATTAGTGTCATTTCTAAGCCAGTGTCCAATAATCTCTGAAATATCTGATCATTTCCTTTTCCCCACTACACAGTCACCCTACTACACAGTAAAAGGCTGTAGGTTTCCTTGAGGGAGGCTGGGAGGAAGGTTAACACTATAAATTTTAGGCAGCGTAACAGGGTCCTTCCTCAAGGGTATGCACCCTTCCCTAATTCAAGGAGCTCTGGATCTGTATACTGTCTCAAGTCCAAGAACTGATTAAGGGACCATGATTCTCTGTTTTTGTAATTCAAGTTCAACTTTTGTTCACTTGATCTAGAGCTCTTCTACTTATATAGTTCAAACAAGAATTAGTAGACTACTAACCTATTTTACTTCTAGGTACCCCATAGTCTACTAGCCAATTCCATAAGTCACTGTGAGCCATATTATTTGGACTCCTGCTTTGAGTCTGCTGTCCATTATGAAGGCCATACCCATCTTGTCTACAGTGATTAACTGTTGCCACATGGCTTCTGCCAACTTCGAATCCAGTCATCTTCATTGTGTTTAAGAATTCCAGCTCAGTGACAGCAGTTCCCACAGTGATGTCTGACCTACAGAGAAGGAGAACTATAGAGCTCTTCAAAGATGATGGAGCTAGTCTCACAAATTTATTTCTCAAAGTTCTGGCAAAAGGCATGTCATCTGGACATTCTTGGGTTGTGTGAGCAGGCCTGCCATGATAAATCCACCCTAACATTCCAATCTCTCTAAGCCTCTAGATGCCCTTATCTACATTATACCAGGGCAGTTGTGGCATTTCAGTCTCAGGTAATATTGGCCACCTTTTGATCCATGTTTCAGCCAACCACCAAACAAGCTTCAACACCCTTTAAGCTACAACAGTGAATGCAGAATCTCTAAGCAGTGAGCCCATATCAATAAATTCAGCTTGATTGAACTTTATATTCCTTCCATCATTATCCCAAACCCTTAATATACATTCCCAAACATATTCCCCTAATTTCTGTCTATGTAAATTAGAAAACTGAGGTAGTTGTTTGGGATATAGCATAACTCCTCATGGGACACAATTTGTATCTTACCTTTCAGGGTCTGTTGGGACTTTGGTCTAGTTATAGGTCTTGAGGGAAATAGAGGTAGTTAGGGTAAGAGTCTTTCAAATCAATTATCTCAGGAAATTCTGTTGCAGTTTCATCCGGTGAAATAGGATTAATCTCTTCAGACAGGGGAAATGAGGACTATTTTCCCAGGTGAGGTGGTTACAGGTTTATCAGGCACTGAAGATTTAATCTCTTTAGGTGGAGGTTGGCTGTACAACTCCTCAGGGCAGGCTGGAGTCTGGGAAGCTCTTTCCTCAGGGCAGGATGGAGGTTGGAGAGCTGTCCTCAGGGAAGACTGAAGATTGGGTGGCTGTTTCCTCATGCTGGCTGGAGCGGGGCAGCTATTTCCTCAGGACAGATTTTTACAGATCTGTCCAGCAAAAAATCAGCAGAAGCCAAGGTTTCCAGGTCCCCACTGCCATTATTATCAACACATATGTCACCATCCCAAGTTGCAGGATCCCATTCTTTTCCTAACAAAGCCCTTACTCTAACAGCAGATAGCCTACAAGGTTGAGAATTTAGTTTATGTTGTAAATCTGCTACTCACACAATGAGACTCTGGGTCTGATTTTCAGAGATCTCAAGTCTGCAACCTCAGGAAATAAGATTTTCTTTAGGGAACATATACAAACTTTTACATTTTTCATATAGCATATAGGTTATAAATTTGAAGGCTTCAGCTCATCCCTTTCTCTCATAACTTTATCCAGCATATCTAAGAAAAACCAGCCAACATCGTTATACCTCTTAACTCCACAAAGCCCCATTAAGGTGTCAAAAACACTGTAACCCAGAGCCTTACCTCATATAAACGTACAATTAGCAGAATCAAATGGTGATATTTTGCTTATCTCTAGTGCCAACTCATATATGGACTGACAGTGCCATCTTGATTATTGGAAACAGAGCCATTAGTGCTTTTGAGTCTAGGCAGAGTACAAAATCAATTGTAAAAGCCCATTGTTAAGATTTTGTTCCTAAAGAACCACTCTTGGGACCAACCTGCAATAGTCAGGGTTCTCTTGAGAACCAGAACCAACAGGAGAGATCTATAAATATGAGATTTCTAAAAGTGTCTTGTATGACTGTGGGAATAAAGAATCCCAAATCCGTAGGACAGGCTATGAGGCTAGCAAGTCTGATGAAGCGTCTGGATGAACTCCACAGGAGAGACTGACTGGCTGAAGAAGCAGTGAAAATTCTCTCTTCTCCCTTAAAAATCTTCAACTGAGTGGATCATATCCAACCAACTAGATTATCTCCTTTGCCAAAGACACACCCTTAATTGATCACAGATATAATCAGCCATACCTGCAGTCAACTGACTGATGATTTAATAAACCAGCCTTCTCATTTACCAACCAATCACTAAATATCCTTGTAGTAAGAGCTAGGCTAGTGCTTGCCTGACCAGACAACTGGGTACCATCACCTGGCCAAGTTGACACCAGAACTTAACCATCATAGACACTCTTTAATAAACATCCTCATGCTAATCTCCATCTCAAAGTCTCCTTCCTGGGGAACTTTTGTGTCAGGTATGAACATGACTGCATATATAGCAGCATTTTCTCCTATGCCTAGATATTACTCAAAAGCACAAAAAGTTCTTACAAGTTCACAAACCATTATTGGTAAACTTGGAGGTAAGTATGACTTATAGACTCTATTTTACATCAAAAGCAGATGACATTCATTAGAAACACAAAGGAGGCAGTGGAAGCCAGAAGCTCTAGAGAGAGAGAAATCTCAACAGGGAGAGGCTCACTGAAACTATATCTCAAAAAAAGCATCAGCAAAATATATTTCCTTAAAGTAGGGGCATACCCTGAAATGAAAAAGTATATTCCTGGATTTAAGAACTAGATGGCTTAAGTTGACAACCAAGAAGAGAAGAGGCTACAAAAAGAATGATATAAAAAGCCATATTTGCAGGAAATACTGGGACTCTGTAACTGAAGAGAAGGAAAAAGCCTTTGCACAATGAAAACCAGCTTGCTTGAAATACTATCTTGTCCTCATCCCCCAAAAGGAGCATATTTTTTCCAAAAAGAACAAATACTTATTACAGGAAAACATAAGTCATTCAATATGAGTACTATTTTAAAGGGACAGAATTTATTTTCAATACTATTTTTTCAAAGTCTCTTGCTCTTTCCTCTTTCCCTCCTTTTCCTTTCTCAAATATATTTACAAATTCCTTTCATTTCCTTGAGGCACTTAGGCCAGTGGAACCTGTAGGGCCAAGGAGACTGTTGGGCTGTGAAGGGAGCCAGAGCCTAGAAGGGAAGTAGCTGGGTTAGAAAACTAATTATATACAGGAGAAAGCAAAATAGTGAAAACCTAGCTTCTCTCTATTGGATAAAGGAGCTACACATATGGAAAGGGCAAAGGTAGAATTACTCCTGTGGTAATAAATTGGAATTATCAGTGTGAATGTATGGTTTTTAATATATAGAGATAGATACAGAAGTAGATATAAATATGAGTGTATCTAGATAGATGATAGCTAGATGATAGATGAGAGAAAGAAAGAAACACATATATTTCTTACCACTATCGGCTGGAAAAACCTAGAAGCAACTGCAACCAAAAACATTGAAAAGACCTCATGCCCAGATCTTGGTTTCTAAATACCATTCTCCACTACATGGAACCAGAGCTCCTTGGGAAAGTAAAGGAACAATATCAGCCTGGTAAATTTTGTGCCAGAAAGTAAGGAAAAGCTAAAAAAAAAAAAAAAAAAAGTGAAATGTCAAAATGATATAGGATCCAGCATCAGGGGGTACCCATTGGCCAAATATAAGGCAATTTTACATCAAAACAAATAATGGTAGTGTGTTAGTTTGCAAGATGCTGGAATGCAATATACCGGAACTGAAATGGCTTTTTGAAAGGGGAATTTAATAAGTTATAAGTTACAGTTCTAAGGAAGTGAAAGTGTCCAAATTAAGGCACGAACAAGAGGTTATCTTCACTCAAGAGAGACCTATTGGTCAGGAACACCTCTGTCAGCTGTGTAGTCACGTGGCTGGCATCTGCTGGTCCCTTGTTCCTGGGCTCCATTGCTTTCAGCCTCTGTTCCTGTGGGGCTTCCTCACTTTGCTTCTCCAGGGCTGGCCTTCATTTCTTGGCTTCCCTTGGCTTTCTCCAGGTTCTTTGCTTGCTTAACATTTCATGGGAAGGCACACGGCAATGTCTGCTGGGCTCCAAGCATCTCCACACATCAGTGTCTCTGCTCTCTCTGTTGAACCTGAAGTTTCTGTCATTTCTCTCTCTCTCCAAAATGTTTTCTCTCGTAAAGATTCCAGTAAACTAATCAAGACCCACCTGGAATGGGTGGAGTCACATCTTCATGTAATTAAAAGGTCATACCCACAATTGGGTGTGTCACATCTCCATGAAGATAAACTAATCAAAAGTTACTACCCTACAGTATTAAATTAGGATTAAAAGCAGCAGCTGCCTCCTCTAGAGAGGCACATGGTGACATCTCCTGGCTTTCTCCCAGACTTCTTGAACCATTTTGCCAGCCCTCTGTCTGTTCTGTTGGCTCTGTTGGTTCTGGGGGCTCTAAGGATTTTTTCCAAAATGGTTCCCTCTTTAAGGGCTCCAGTAGGCAACCCCACCTTCAGTGGGTGTAGACTATCTAATCAAAAGTTACCACCCACAGTTGGGTGGGTCACATCTCCATGGAGGCAATCAGAAACATTCCACCCAGCAATACTGAATGAGGATTAAAGGACATGGCTTTTCTGGGGCACATAATAGCTTCAAACCAGCACAGGTAGCAATATAACGAATTAAGTAAAGAGTTTATGAATCCATATTGATATTTATATATAAACAAAGAAATAAATAAAAAAGTGAGGAAGGAAATGTTATTACTTCCAGTAGAATGCAAATGAAATATTAAAAAACTGATGAAATTGGAAAATCACAATTTGACAATCATCATAGTAATATTACATTTAGGCAACACTATCCAACAGATGTTGAAATGAGTGGATAAATAACTACTGAGGAACAGAATATTTGAATAGTCTCAAAATATCTTCCTACAAAATGCTTATAAAGTACAGACAGGAAAATAGAAATTTTACATTTAAGAAACCTGGCAGATAATCACTTTAAGCAAACAATAAAAGTTACTATAACTGTAATAGGACAAATTAATACCATATACTTGCTGGTGTGTTACAGTAAAAACAATATGGGGCAGTGTAATGGTGGCTCAGTGGCAGAATTCTTGCCTGCCATGCTGGGGACCCCAGTTTGATTCCTAGAGCCTGTCTATGCCAAAAAAAAAAAACAAACAGAAAATGGCATTGCTTCTGTAGTATTCCTGATCAAAAAGCATAAGCTTAATCTAATCACAAGGAAACACAAGAAAACCCATACTGAAAGGCATCTTACAGAATTTCTGTCCTACATTTTTCAAAAAAGAACAGTGATGAAAACAAGGAAAGAATGAAGATGTATTACAGATGAAGCATAATAAAGAGACAAGTAAATTAATATGTAACCAGAATAAATATTTTAAAAGCATTAACTATGCAACACAAAGAGTGGACACTAATGTAAACTGTGGGTTATAGTTACTACTAATAATCACAATAACAATATTGGTTCATCAATTGTAATAAAGGCACCACACTAATACAAAGTATTAATGAGGGAGACTGGGGGAGGAAAATGGGAAATCTGTGCTTTTTTTTGTAAACCTACAGCTGCTCTAATAAAAAAATGCTTTTTAAATATTTGCAAAATCTAATCCTTGATTGGATCCTGAGCCAGATTTTTTAAATCATATATGTACATATGTTTATATGTAGCTGCTGTGCAAGATATCATTGGAATAATTCACAAAATTTGAATCTAATCTATGGATAGATAGTACTATTGTATCAATTAATTTTCTCATTTTGATGGTTATGTGTTAGTTAAGTAGTAAATTGTCTTGATCTTTTAAGGAATATATATCAATATATATAAGTGAAATAGAGTATTATATCTGCAGCTTATTCTCAAATAATTTAGAAAAGAATACTAATGTGTTAATAAATAGATAAATACATTATGGATAGATAGATAGACAGACATAAATTTGAATCTAATCTATGGATAGACAGTACTATTGTATCAAATAATTTTCTCATTTTGATGGTTATGTGTTAGTTAAGTAGTAAATTGTCTTGATCTTTTAAGGAATACATATCAATATATATAAATGAAATGGAGTATTATGTCTGTAACTTATTCTCAAATAATTTAGAAAAGAATATTAATTTGTTAATAAATAGATAAATACATTATGGATAGATAAATAGACAGACATAAAGTAAATGTGGTAAAATGTTAAAAGTTGGAGACCTGATAAAGGGTGTGTATGGATTTTTTATACTATTTATGGTGGCTTGGAGTTACATAACCCAGATAAAACATGGTCTTATTCTTAGGCCATTCCTGTCAGTGTGAACCATTGTAAATAGGACCTTCTGATGAGGTTTCTTCAATTAAGGTGTGGCACAACTGAATCAGCAGGGGTCTTATAGAAAAAGCAATAGAGAAAAAAAACTATGGAAGAGCCAAAAGCTGAAAGTCAATGGAACCTGGAGTACAAAGGAGAAGAAGCCCCCATGTGCACTGCCAGATGACGGGAAAGTCAAGGAACCCCAAGGATGGTGGGTCAACCAGAAGAAACTGACTCCAGAAGGAAGCAGCTTTCTAGTTTCTGAAACTATTGCATGGTATTTGTTTTAGCTGCTGAGACTATTCTTAAAACTTTTTGTAGATTTGGAATTATTTCAAATAAGAAAATGTAAAATGTAGCATCTTTTAACAAGCAAAAACTACTTGCCAGAAAAATGTTATCATGGTACAGATTAAAACTGATTGAACACTCTACCACAAAAGAAAAAATTCACAAGATTTTTTAATGAATGTGAAAAATAAAACTGGAAAAAAAACATAATGGAAATCAGATACACAGATATATAGTGGATAAAACTAGAAAACAAAACAAAAGAGAAGTAAAGTTAAAATGAATTAACAGAAATACCCAACAACAAAAGATGAGAGATCAATATTACAAGATTTTCGAAGTGTGTGTGATCCAAGGATGTTATATACAGCCAAAAATGTAAAAGCTAAAGTCGTATAGTGCTGAACATGTAAAAACCCAGGAAATACTGTCCTGATGGGCTCTTACTAAGGAAAATTACCAAAGGACAAAATTCAGTCAACCAAGATATGAGTCAGTGAATTAACGAAAAAGGACTAACAATGAGAACTAAATATATTTTATAGCGGGGTTAGATTAAGACACACTAGAACATTATGATGAAAAGTAGAATATAAATATTGTGCTTGTGACAAAGTAGAAATAACTAACAGTTTGGGAATTGAATAAGGTAGTAAAGTAGAATACACTCACTGATTCCCACCTGCAAAAACTGGGGCTCAAAATATTTCGTTTTAAAACATGCAAGCTAAGTAAATAGAAGTAAAAGCACATACTGAAGTTATATTTAAAGTTTTAATCCAAGAGCAGCTTCTAAAAAATATCTTCTACAGTTAAAGTATAAATCTTCCTATACAACTAAAGAATCATAAAAAGGCATACACACACACACATAAACACACACAAATACACAAAACAACCCATAAACCACATACAGGAGAAACTTTCTAAAAATTTGTAACTATGGAAAACATAAGAGAAAATAACATCACAGAAATTAGGCCAAATCTATCATATCAACAAACATCAATTACCTAAACTCACCAATTAAAAGGAAAAAAATTTCAAAATGTACCTCAAAATAAAACCCAACTTTACAATAGCTATAAGAGAAACTCTTAAAACAAAATCAGGACGTTTTAAAATAAAACAAAGCAAATTGAAAGAAAGCAGCGCTCATAATTTTAATATCTGAAAAGGTGGAAAGCATGCCAAAAATATTAAATAAGACAGATAACTGCTATTTCTAGTAGTAAAACATCGCAATGACAATATATCAAATGAAAGCATAATGTTTACAATATGTATACACAAATAATGTAACATCACAGCAGAAACTATAAGAGATATATGAAGAAATAGAAGGCAAAAGAAAGAGAAACATATTAATCATAGATTATAATTCATCTTCCTTGGTCTATGACATATAAGTAGATGAAAGAAGTAATAATAAAAGAACACAAAGTAGCACAACTAATAAAGTAGACTGACAGATATATATCGAACTTGGCGCTCATGAAGCAGTTACAAAAATTGACCATATTTAGCACAAAGTAACTTCAAAAAATTCCCAACTGGAGAAATAAATTACTGGCAATATTCTCTGATCATAAGGCAAATAACTGGAAATTAATAACAAAAGGTCAAACAACTTTTGTATTAAAGGGTGTCATGGTCAAGTTCATGTGTCAACTTGGCCAGGTGGTAGTACCTGTTTGTCTGGTTGGGCAAGTGCTGGCCTGTCTGTTGCTATGAGGATATTTCATAGAATTAAATCATGATTACACTGGCTGCATCCACAGCTGATTCCATTTGTAATCAGCCAAGGGGAGTGTCTTCTGCAATGAGTTATGCTTAATCTAATCACTGGAAGGCTTTTCTTTCTTTCTTTTTTTTTTTTCCCGCATAGGCAGGCACCGGGAATTGAACTGGGTCTCTGGCATGGCAGGTGAGAGCTCTGCCTGCTGAGCCACCATGGCCCGCCCCACTGGAAGGCTTTTGAGGAGTATTCAGAAGAGAAAGGCTCTCTTCCTGCTTCAGCCAGCCAGCCTGTTCTGTGGAGTTCATCCAGACCCTTCATAAAAGTTGTCAGCTTCACAGCCTGCCCTACGGATTTTGGATTCTATGTTCCCACGGTTACGTGCGACACTTTTATAAATTTTATATCTATGGGTATTTCCTGATGATTCTTTTTCTCTACAGAACCCTAGGTAATACAAAGGTCAACTACTAACTGAAAGTACAAAAGATTCACAAAATGTTAATAAAATCTAAACATATCAACAGATTTAGGATATAGTTTAAAGCCTAGCTCAGAGAAATGTATAGGTACAAACATATTCACTGAAACATTATTTGCAATAGCAAAATTTTGGAAAAATTGTAAATGTCCAACAGTAAGAGACTGGTTAATAAACTATTGTAGAGCCATATCATGGGATACTATGTAACTGTAAATAAAAAATTTGAGGACACTTATTATGCAATGATCTGGAGAGACTGAATAGATGCATAAAATTTATAAAGTAGAGAACAGAATAGTGTGCACATTGTTATTATTATTTAGATTAAAATAGGATAAGAATATATTTATGCATAAAAATGTGGAAGAATACACAAAAGAATTCATAATAGTACTTACATTTATGGGGCTGGAACTAGGTGAATAATGGGATGTTATAAAATATGACAAATCTATATTATGAAAGAATAAACCACATGTCAGGAAAAATTGAAAGGGGATAATCAATACATGACATAATCTGTTAAATTTATTGGACTCAAATAAATCTTTGAAGTCCAATAAATTGACCTTTCATGCAAAAGAGTCAAGTGTCTTATAAATGGACTCATTAATTAGGATGATGTTAAGAATTTGTTTTTACAATGATTTACACAAGAATTGTTTTCCCAAACTGCTATTCAAAGACAATTATCTTTGAACATACAAAACATCAGGGAATAGAAATCCAATGAACAGTTTTGAAGAAACAGAGGGTGAATTTCAGCTATCTAAGAGATGAATGGATAAACTACATTCTAGAAACTAACTATAGGACGTATCCTAAAATAACACAAAAGATTATTGATACAAAAGTAGAAATTGAATGTTCTAAGTCCCCAAAATGTGAAAATCATATTAAAAAACAATAGTTGAATGGAGAAGGTAGAAAGATGGGGCAGGGGCAGATAATATGTGCTGATTTCCTCATCTTCTGCAAGGCAAAAGAGATGTTTAAAGTTTGCACATAAAGTAGTTGTGCTGGTTTGAAAGGAAGTATGCCCCCTAAGAAAAGCCATGTTTTAATGTAAATCCCATTTCATAAAGGTAGAATAATCCCTATTCAATACTGTATATTTGAAACTGTAATGAGATCATCTCCCTGGTTGATGTGATTTAATCAAGAATGGTTGTTAAACTGGATTAGGGGATGACATGTCTCCACCCATTTGAGTGGGTCTTGATTAGTTTCTGAAGTCCTATAAAAGAGGAAATATTTTAGAGAATGAGAGATTCAGAGAGAGCAGAGAATGCTGCAGCACCACGAAGCAAAGAGTACACGAGCCAGCAACCTTTGGAGATGAAGGAAGACGCCTCCCAGGGAGTTTCATGAAACCGGAAGCCAGGAGAGAAAGCTAGCAGATGACGCCGTATTTGCCATGTGCCCTTCTAGCCGAGAGAGAAACTGTGATTGTGTTTACCATGTGCCCTTCCAGCCAAGAGAGAAACTGTGACTGTGTTCACCATGTGCTTTTCCAGATGAGAGAGAAACCCTGAACTTCATCGGCCTTCTTGAACCAAGGTATCTTTCCCTGGATGCCGTAGATTGGACATTTCTATAGACTTGTTTTAATTGGGACATTTCCTCGGCCTTAGAACTGTAAACTAGCAATTTATTAAATTCCCCTTTTAAAAACCATTCCATTTCAGGTATATTGCATTCCAGCAACTAGCAAACTAGAACAGTAGTAGACATATACATATAATGAAAAATGCAAAAGTGCTAACCAAAACGTGCTTCACCAAAAATCAGGAAGAAATCATCACAGATAGTATATTAAAATAGATATAAAATAACACTTTGTTCAACCTTAATAAATTTGGAAAATTATGAAATAGCTGATCTTCTAGAAAAAAATATAAATAATTATGAAAATAAAACTGTTTCAGTTTTAATCACAGTCCCAAACAATAGTGACCAATGGCTAAATATTCCGAAGTTGGCTGGTAGACTCCTTAGGCAAGATTCGAAAAAATTAGCAAAAAAAAAAAGATTTGCTATCCTTAACATCCACCTTAAGTAAACAAATGAGTGCTACTACCATGGGGAGGGAGAGATGCTGGCCGGTAGTGATAGTTAATATGCTAATATCATGAGTCAACTTGGCTAGGCTATGGCATTCACTTGTTTGTTCAAACACTGGCCTAGATGTAACTGTGGAGATATTCTGTCGACTTGATTAATATCTACAATCAATTGACTTTAAGTAAAGGCAATTCCCCTTGATAATAAGGGTGGACTTCATTCAATCAGTTGAAGGCCTTAAGAGTAAAAACTATAGTTCACAGAAAAAGAAATTCTGCCTGAAGATTATACTCTACTCCTTTCTGAGTTTGCAGTCTGCTGATGTCCCCTACGGATTTTGAAGTCAAAACTTTAACATCACTCATTCTGGAATTTAGAGCCTGATGATATACATACATACACACTTTGTAATGGTTCATTTCACTTGCCAACTTGGATAGATTATGGTAGCCAATTGTCTTTGGTCGAGCAAACGCTGGCCTGCTTGTTACTGTGAGGGTATCTCACAGATGGATTTACATCATCAGTGAATTGATTGCATCTATGACTAATTACATCTACATTCAACAAAGGAGATTGCCTTGACAATGACAGGAGTCTCTTTGGCCAAACCTATGTGACTGAGAATTTCAGCAGTCAGAAAGAATTTCTAGCTCTACTTCAGGCAGACAACTCCTAGGGAATTCAACTTCATCTTCAACAAGTTTCCAACTTGCATCCTGCCCAACAGTATTGGGACATGCCAATCCCCAGAGCCACACAACCCAATTCCTATAATAAATCTCTTAATATTTAAATAAAATATATATACACATGTTTTGTTTCTCTGGAGAACCCTAATACAACCCTCATCTCAAGTCTTGTGAAAAGGGTTTGAAAGAAACCACTTATAGAGATTGATATGTGTCTCAGGCACATCTAACACTCATGCTAATTCTGTCAGTCTTACCTGTCTCCAGTACCTTCAACCGCCTGCACGACCTCAGCTGCTGCTTCAATCAACCATTTTGTGGTAGCCATGTGGTTCTTGTTCTGCTGCCTGAGACAAGCCAACTTTTTTCTGGAGACTCTGACTCCTGCTAATTCCAGACTTGGATGAAATGCCACACTTCTGGACAAGGGATTTGACTGCAGAAAGAGGCCAGATGATACAACCCTCACGTAGATGATGCATAAGGGATGTGTTATATCCCTGGGCTGCAAACTTTTAGCAATGAACATAGAAGCTAAGTTGGAGCCATGCCAGTAAACAGCCTTTCTTTCTCCCTCCAGTAGACTACTTCAAATCAAGATTTCTCTGTATATTCCATCAGAGTTGTCCCACAGAGTAGACATTCTTGCCAAAAGACAGGCTACCTCCTCCCATTTCATTACACAGTAGCCAGCACAGTAGTACATCAACTTTTATTGCTTCCTATCCTTTCTTGCTTCCCACCCCTCTTCCCCCACACTGACTGCCTGGTATGGCACTTCCTAAACATATTATCCATTTTTGATTCTTGTTTTAAATTGCTGTTCATTTCCTAGGGAACATGGCTAAGATTGCAGACAAGTGCCTGACCACACCTGAGAAATCGAAAGAGTAAGGAGCTGGCTGAAATAGCTCTTCGTGGGAGAATAGAGAAAGCAACTTTCCCCCACAGATGTATGCATTTCCCATTATGCACATGTGGGTCCTGAACACGTATAGAGAAGGAGAGAGTGACAGAGAGAGAGAAAATCAGAGGGAGAGACAAAGAAAGATGGGAACAGACAGAGGTAATAAGAGAGACAGAGCTACAGAGAGACAGAAAGGGAGAGACAGACAGTGGATGACAATGCTGGGGGGGCGGGGAAGAGGGAAGGGAGAGAGACTCTTGTACTATCATAAAGAGCTTTGCCCAAGAAGGCCATCTGAAGGGCTAAGGAGCTCCCAACAGACGTTTCTTTTAGAGTCTGTGTAGGAATGGAACCATAGAGAACGAGGGGCCAAAGGAGATTGAAAGGCCCATCAGAGAACAACAGTTAAGTGGGTCATCCCTAGATGGGCTGGGAACCCTCCAAGAGAGCTGGCCTTAAATGTATGCCAGCACAGATGGAAACCAAAGTCCAGATTAGTGCAAAACAACCAAGATTTCCCATCCCCATTACCTTCCTCCTGTCCCATGTTCCATCCCTACATGGACCAAGAAGTTGCAAGTAGTATGTGGAGGGAAGGCATGGGGCAGGGAGGAGCTGATGCAGTTTGGATAGAAGCTGAACATGACCTCTCCCCACAGCAGGCTTTCCATCAGCAACACATTCAAGTTAAGTAGAGGAATTTTTATCCTTACACAGGAATTAACATCATAATTATTGAATTGATACTGGTTTTAGGTATTAAAATGACTAGAGGAATTTTTATTATCTGAAACATTTCCAGAAAAAAAAAGGTGAGACCAGACCCAAGATTTCTTCCATTTCCAGGGGAATAAGTGGCTCTGTTAGTTTAAAAATAAAGTTGCTTTATTTTAAATTTTGCTTGTTCAATTTATCAATTACATTTTCACATGTTTATAAATATGTTATTTGTAGAAAGAGATAATAAATTCATATCAGAGGTTGCCTCTGGGGAAAATAATTGTTTGGGAAATTGAAGGACAAAGGGGGAAGAGAGGCTTAATTTTTGGCAACCAACAATCAATGCAATTTTAAAGGATAAAGGCAAGATATATGGCAAGATCCAAAATGTTGTACTGAATCACAAGCTACTCAAGCACACTTATTATTATTCCACAATAAAGAAGACATCAACAGATGCAATTAACTATTCAATCCTCAGGCACTCTTCAATCTGCTAATAATTTCTATCACCAGCTTTCAGGCCTTAAACCTGAACTTCTCCATCTTCTGATCTTTCAGTGCCAGTGAAGTTTCTGCTGTTAAGCTGCCTGCCTAACCTTACCTGACTCTACTTTCTTTTTGCTTTGACTTGAAAATGAGTTTCCCACTCTCTGTTCTTTAATTTATTTCCTGTCTGCTATATGTGCATCCTTTGGATCCCATTTTCTGTATTCCAATCACAGTCTATGGAACTTATTGTTCCATCTGAGAAATTAGTGTTGCTTGTAGTGCATAATACATCTGCCATTCAGCTAAAAAATGATGCTAGCTTATTACATTACTTTGTTCTAGTATTTTAACGCCCAACCTCCCCCCAAAAAATCTGTTTTTAAAAAAGAGATTCTAACTCTCCTTTAGGTAATAATTTCAGTGTATAAATTCTTACTTAGCTATCTTATTTACAGCCCATGAAATAAATTAATTCAGTTTTCCTGTTTTGTCTTATTTTATTCTCAGTGAAAATGTTTACCACCCAGCTACCACATTCTGAATGAGTATATTTTAACAGTGTTTCCCCAAGTGTGATCCATGGGATGTGATATATGTCAATTGCTTTGTTTTATTTCAGGGGACAGAGAGTCTTGAGGTCATTTAAATTAATTAAACAATGTTCAATGTCTTTTTATCACTGGGTTTCTCAGAGACTTTAAAATGTAATATGTGTTGCACAGAAAAATAATGAAATGTGACCCCTACCATACAAAAAAAAAAAAGTAATATATGTTATGAATCTCTTATAGCGGAAATTCAAAAGTTATTTCAAAAAGATTCCTTCACTTTAAAGCTGCCCCTTTTTATTTCAGGATTCTCGTCATCAAACAGGGAAAAATAACACCTCTTGTAACAGGTTCTCACATAATATATTTTCCAAAATTTAGCCACACTTATTCTTTGTGGTTGCCTATGTCCCAAGAGCTGATGGGAATGATTCTCAGTTAATATATAAAACAGGTTTTGATTTCTAAGGCAAAATCCACGTCTTTCAATAAATACATAAACTGAGTACATAAAATGATCTTATATGATTTAGTTTGTGTTTTTATCATTTTATTCGCATTATGTTTTAGCTATTTGATAGAGGCAAATAATATTAGAAAATTATTTAAAAGTGCACATGTATATTTGCTGCTGCACATCATGTGGAAGGTTTGCAAGGCAGGAGCAAATGCAGAAATTTGTTCAGGAATTGTTCACTGAGCCCCTCCTTGTTCTCAGGCATTGGACTAGGAGATGGTAGTAAAACAGTGCACAAATTAATTTGGCTTCTACCCTCACAGATCTTCTTAGCAAATGCATTCTATGGTACCTAAATACCCAAAATTCATCTGAAGCATCAAGATATTTGGAAGATCATTACAAAAAAATGACTTTTCCATTTTCAGCCATGTTGAATCTAATGCATTCAGGGGTGTTTCAATTTGTATTTAAGCATTATTAACTTCCATAATTAAAACTTTAAAATATATTTATAGTTGTATAAATTACTTTCATCTAATTTTCATCTAAAGTTCTTTCAAATTATTTACAATTTGGGAGCTAAGCATAATCATCATAATTTGTAATTATATGATCATAAATGCTATGTGCTCAAAATTTTTCATCTGGTTTAATTTTAAAAATGAAGAAACTACAAACTAAAAATCTATAATACTGTAAATTTAATAATTCAGTCACAATCCTTTCATTCTTTTAAGTAATGTCTAAGTTCTGGTGTATCAGGAAGATTTGAAATAATTTAATTCACTTAATTATCATATTTTTTATACTAGTTGTCAGAGTTTTCTAGAGACTCAGAACCAACAGGAGATATCGCAAATATGAGATTTATGAAAGTGAAATATGAGATTTATGAAAGTGTATCAAGCAAATGTGGGGTGCAATAGTCCAAGATCCATTGAGCAGGCCTCAAGGCTGGCAACTCAAATGTAGTTCCTCAAAAAACTCTGCAGGAGAGGCTCGCTGGCTAAAGAAACAGTGACAATTCTCTCTTTTCCCTTAAAACTCCTTAACTGATTGGATCAAACCCAACTGATTGAATCAGGAAACACACCCTTAGTTGATCATAGATGTAATCAGCCACATATCACTGAATTTCACCTTTCCTGTAGTGGTTACCATCTCCCATTCCTCAGCCACATGGCACAGAATTTTGAAGACTGCAGTACACATTTCTGGTGGGGTTTGCTGGTGCCAGTACCTTGTCCTCCAAAAAACAAGGGTGTGTTGTCTGACTGCTGCTGATCACTGCTTTTGGTCACTGATTTGTATTTTGATTGCTGGGATCCAGCCCAAAGGGAAGCCATTATTTCAAACCCCAAAGACACAAGAAGCAGAGGAGTCTTATAAAGACAGTGCCTTTTTTCCTTTTCTTTCTTTTCCTTGTTTGGGAACAAAAATAGTTTGTAAAAGTTACAAAATGATGGCTCCCCTCCTCAACAAGAAAAAAAAAGGAATTCTAGAGAAATGGGAGCATTATGTTTCCTGAGCTAAAACAATGTAGTAATCAGAGTGTGCAATTCTCAATAAAAAATTACAAAACATGCAAACAAACAGGATCATATGGCCCATTCTCAGAAAAAAACAAGAATGATATATAACGATACAGCTTTTATAATGGGTATGATTGTGAAAACCTTGTATCTGATACTCCTTTTATCCAGGGTGTGCTGGTTTGAAAGGATTATGTACCCTAGAAAATCCATGTTTTAATCCTGATTCAATTTTGTGGGAGCAGCTGTTTCTTTTGTTTCCTATTCAGCACCTTAGGTTGGAGACTAGATTATCTCCATGGAGATGAGACTCACCCAATTGTGGGTAGTAATTAGAGGGAGATGTGTCTCTACCCATTCCAGGTGGGTTTTGATTAGTTTACTGGAATTCTTTAAAAGAGGAAGTATTTTGGAGAAAGCTACAGAATGATGGGAAAAAAACAGAGCAGAGTTATGAGAACCACGAGATCCCAGGTAGCCAGAGACCTCTGGAGATGAAGGAGGAAAACATGCCTGGGGGAGCTTCATAAAACAAGTAGTCTGAAGAGAGAGCTAACAAACATCACCATGTTTGCCATGTGCCTTTGCAGTTGAGAGAGACACCCTGAACTTCATCCACCTTTCTAGAGGGAAGGTAACTTCTTGTTGGTGCCTTAATTTGGACATTTTTATAGACTTGCTTTAATTTGTACATTCTCACAGCCTTAGAACTATAAATTTGCAATTTAATAAATTCTCCTTTATAAAAGCCATTCCATTTTTGGTATATCGCATTCCAGCAGCTAGCAAACTAGAACACAAGGTATAGACAGATCAGTAAAAAAAAAATGGATAAAAAGTAAATAGATAATAAGGTATTACGGGATAAAATAAATTGAATAGATTGAAATACTAGTGGTCAATGAGAGGGAAGTAAAGGATATGAGATGTATGACTTTTTCCTTTTTTCTTTTTATTTCTTTTCTGGAGTGATGTAAGGGTTCTAAAAATGACCATGGTGATGAATACACAACTATGTGGTGATTTTGTGAGCCACTGATTGTACACCATATGTGGAACGTATGTGTGTGAAGATTTGTCAATAAAAAATATTCTTTAACAAAAATTCCAGCAGCCCTTTTGCAGAAATGGAAAATCTAATCCTTAAATTCATATGGAAGGGGAAGGGGCCCTTAATACCCAGAACAATCTTGAAAAAGAAGAGCAAAGGACTCATACTTTCTGATTTCAAAACTTACCACAAATGGACAGTAATATAAGCAGCCAATGCAAGGACAAATAAAATGTGGTACATACACCAATGGAATATTACTCAACTGTATAAAGGATGAAGTTCTGATATATGCTACAGCTTGGTTGAATCATCACCAGAATGCTTGGTTTCAGGACCACTTTGTACCTACTAGAAGGCACCAGTGACGTGGATACCTTCCAGGCTCCACCTCCTCCCTTGCCACTTAGATGAAGGAAAATTCAGGGCCTTATCCCTGCAAGGCCATAACTTAGGAAACAGCTTTACTTTCCCAACCTTTGTAGTATAGGAAAACCCATCAGAAGGAAATGGACTTGATGGTGAGCAAAGCAATAAACTCTGCCCACTACAGCATCCTATAACCTAAAATAACACTAATTTAAAGATTTGGCAGGTGATATATAATAATGAAAATGATACTTATCTTTCCTTTTTCCTCAGATACGTATCATTATTTTAATTTCAGTTTCCTTCTCCAGGCCAGGACTGGCAGAGCTCCTGAGTGAGGCGTTTGGTCACATCGCTGGCACAGAGCGCTTTGTTACTACTCGGCCTCACCAGCAGCCCGGAGGCGACATCAGGATGGATAGAGCAAGCAAACCACGGTGTGGCTGCAGGTTCCCCAGAGAAGACCTTGTGCAACCCCAGGGGAGCTGGGAAGACTCATGCTGAAAGAGAAAGCCCCGGAGATTGCTCTTGCGCCCACAATGCATTTCCTAAAGACCATCAGCAAAACCAATTTTGTAATTCAGTTAACAGCACACACCAAGTCGTATGATTTCTGGAGCCATCAGCCCATATTTGTGAGGCCAAAAAGCCACTTAAAACTCCATCTTTTCAGGACTAGTTTTCATTCTACAATCACCAAAACTGGGTTTGGTGTTTTTCTTTGTTTTTGACTCTTCTACGGATGTCTTCCGAAGTGTCCCCCAAATCCCTCCTTCTCCCAGATCTTACTGGAAAAAGGAAATGAGGGCGTGTAAGCAACAGGTAACAGAATTGTTTGCGGCATTTTCCCTTCTCCCTAAGGATCTGGGAAGGCCCCATCGGGCCGCTTCATTCATCGTGACCACCCGGCCGCACCTTTGCCAGGTGGCCGCGCGGGGACCAGTCCCGCGCCCATCCGCCACCGCTGCTCCAAGGGCTGTTTTTTGTTTGTTTGTTGGGGGGAGGTGCATGTCAGGAAATCGAACCCGGGCTCAGGCACCGCAGGCGAGGATTCTGCCACTGAATCACCGTCGCACCGCCCCAAGGACTGTTTTTGTTTTTTGTTTTTTAAATTTTTTTATTAATTAAAAAATTTTTTTTACAAATATGACAAGAAAGAAACACAAACATTCGTATCATATGATCATTTTGTTTCACATATATAATCAGTAATTCACAATATCATCACATAGTTGCACATTCATCATCATGACAAGGGCTGTTTTTGATCACAGCATATCATTTCCTGGTTGTGGCTTCGTATTCTGAGGTGGTTCATCCTCATGCAGCTTGGTTTATTTCCTAAAGCTGGGGGTCCATAAGACGCTGTAACTTTAGGCTCTCACCAGGTACTTCACTTGGAACTGCTTGATAAGGTGTTTTTTTTTTGGCTGGAAATATTCCATACAAAAATGGCTTCCAGGAAACCTGCCAAAGTTCTGCATTTAATGGCATATCATATTGTGCAAGATAGAGCCAATATAATGCCATATCTTGTACCCATTATTAACACGTCACCTGGGAGCACACATGGCAATCAAAACATGATCACCACCTGGGCACCAAGAAAACCATGTAGAATCAGAGGCTGCTAGTTTGGAAATAAGTTTGTAGTTTTTGACATCCCACAGTTGCATTTGTTCCCTCAGATCTCCAAATCCAGCTAGTTTAATATATGTCCCTGAGGGTTATAGAAGGCTGCATTATGTGGACCAGTTCCAAAATCAAACACAGGATCACATTTCAAGTTGAAAATTGTCGTTTTGGCAGGCATAAAACTGTGAACAGCACAAAATTCAGTGGAACAAGAGTTTCAAACTACATAAAAAATGGGGCCATTTTTTGGTAATTGCATTACCGCACTTTCTCCATTTGTTGCAAAGTAATGCAGCATTTGTTTCCCCTAGTAGGACCCACCTGTGCTGTCAATATCTGTGCCACCTTCTACCAACACCGCAGTAGCTCTTTTGTTCCACAGCATTGAAACCTTTTCAGCCTTAAGACAACTTTGATTGGTTAAAGCTGCATGAGGTCTGCATGAGGATCACAGTAGTACCTCCACTGTAGGTACTAACATAATCTAACAAATGAAGGTGCACCCTTACTTCCTGGAACATAAACAGCCACCTTATATGGTAGAGGTCCAGGTAATAACACAAAACCATTAATTTTTTGCAAATGCAATTCATTTTAAATTGTACTAATTGTTGTTTTCAAAGAAGAAAACTTCATTGTTACCACTTTGGGCACAAACAGTTGCATCTTCTGACCAAGATGGACACCAACTTGGCATTTTTTTCTGGATGAAAGATTTCATACATGTCCCAGTTTTCACATCATGAAGTTGTAGACTGGGCACGTCAGCGGTGCCAGCTTTAGAGACTTGGAAACACAGTGCTTTGTGTAAAATGCAGGGGCCATTCACCATGTAGAGTCCTTCTCATCCTTGGCCAGCCAGAGGCAGCATGGATGGCACCTTCTTATCCTGGGAAGTCCATATTATTTTTTAGTCAATGCTTCTTTTTTTCATTTAATTTTGTAACTGTTTTCAAACAAATTTCAGTAAGATGGTGACTGTGTCCTTCAGGAACATCAGCTCTGTTTAGGAAAATATAAGTGATGCCATGACTGGCTAGCCTAGTAAGTTTTAGGCACTTAGCTTTGGAGCAGTAGGTCTCTATTAGTACTTTCACATTATATTCATTTAACAAAGACAGAAATAACACCCAATACATATACATTATTTTTCATAAACCCATGTGTCTACAAAGATAATATAAATGTGTGATGTGGCTTAGGCTTAAAAAAAAAATCAACTGCCAAAAAAGTAAAATCAAAATGTTTTATTTTACTGATATTTGGTCTAAGCATATAAACAATACAAATGTGTATGGTATGAAAAGGTTACATTTTAAATCTAAAACTCAAAAATGAAAAGTT
This sequence comes from Tamandua tetradactyla, assembly GCF_023851605.1. Taxonomy (NCBI): domain Eukaryota; kingdom Metazoa; phylum Chordata; class Mammalia; order Pilosa; family Myrmecophagidae; genus Tamandua; species Tamandua tetradactyla. The sequence goes on along the minus strand of NC_135331.1, from coordinate 183,663,917 downwards.
AAATAATGGGAATTCTATGTTAATTTTTTTCTTTTAAAATGTGCTACTTCACTGATTTGGAACACTCATATGATACTTTTTCTTCTATATGAAGTTGCCAGTAACAGGTTGTGGTAGTTAGATTCAGATGTCAACTTGGCTAGGTGAAGGAGCCTAGTTCTAGTGCTGTGGACATGAGCCAATGGCATGTGACCCTCATCTGTTGCTGATTACATCTGCAGTCAGCTAGGAGGAGTGCCTGCTGCAATGAATGATGTTTGATTTAATTGGCTGGTACTTAAATGAGAGACAACATAGCACAGCCAAAGCAGCTCAGCATACCTCATCTCAGGACTAGCAGCTCAGCCCAGGCCTTTGGAGATGCAGAAAGGAATCACCCTGCGGAAAGCTGTTGCAACCCAGAGGCCTGGAGAGAAGGCCAGCAGAGATCGCCCTATGCCTTCCCATGTAAGAAAGCTGCCTTTTCTCTGAAGAACTATATGTTAACTAAATAAATCCCCTTTTATTGAAAGCCAATCTGTCCCTGGTGTGTTGCATTCCCGCAGTTAGCAAACTAGAACATAGGTCTTCACTTCTGTGTTATAAAATGAAGTACAAATTTAAATATGAATCCTTAAATATAGAAAGAGATTTGGTTTTATGTAGTTTCATAGAAGTAAACAGTTTACAAACGTAAGTACTTCCATGAATACATAGAATCCCTATACAGTCATTTTTTTTAGGCAAAGATATTTGCTAAATTCTAGTATTCTGATATACTCATATTTTGCTTTCACGTCTGATGCACTGTAGTTCAGCAGACGTCCATTTATAGCTTTTCAACATGCTATCATCAATTGAGAAAGACACCTGAACAATATTTATTTGAGAATCTTCTTTGGAATTCAATCAAACAATTTGGAAATTGTTTACAACACGGAAAAATGGGTCAGTTTATTTATTGTAAAATAAATTTAACAAAGGCTGTATCAAAATAGTTAACATGTGGAACTACTTGTGAATGTCTTTCCTTGGAAATATTTGAAGTGTTTGAGTGGGAAGCCAAGACAAGGCCAAAGAATGAAAATGAGTCAGTGCCAGTTTTAGCAAATAAAATGCAGACATATAGTTAAATTTGAATTTCAGATAAGCAATGAATTTTTTAATATTTATCAAATATTGCACAGGATATACTTACACCAAAAAATTAGTCACTGTTTATCTGAAGTTCAAATTTAACAGAGAATCCTGTATTTTATTTGGCAACACTACTCAGGAGGAGTAAAAAAGAAAGAATAACCAGAAAAAGGTTGTTAGGTCAGGGGAACGGGGAGGGCACTGCAGCTGGAGCTACGGAGGCTGTGTCTCCCCTCCCAACATGACTCCCGGAACCACCCCTTCTGGATGACATGACTTCCGGAACCGCCCCTTCCAGACACCTGACTTCCAGAGAACCGCCCCTTCCAGACGTCACCTGACCCGCTTGCTTAAAAACTACCCAAGCCATCACCCAGGCAGGGACTAACCTCTCTCCATCTTGGATTTGGTGAGCTCAGCCCGGGAGCACAGAAATAAACCCACCCACTTTAAATTTCCCAGTCTACCTTCCTTCTTTCTCACCCTTTCGCCTCCTAAACCTTTCAGAGGTGTGTTGGTGGCAGTTAGAGGAGGAAAGGAGATTGTATAATGAGTGAGAAATTGGAAAGATGATGTGCTGAGAAATTTAGGAATTGCTGCTTCAATGTCATTTTCCCTTTGCCATCTCCTCAAGAAAACTTGAGTAAAGCCTACACACGACTTTCAATGCCTTTTGAAGTTGAATTTGTACTTCTTTTGGATGGGTCATGTTTCTAAGATAGGAGGAACAATTCCCAATTTTAATAATATTATGCAGTCAACCTTTATTGAACACCTGTTATGTCAGACACCAGGGCTGCAATGTGATGATATGGTCACAAGCTCACTGAGCTTGTAGTTTGGAAAGAGGCATACAATAAGCAAATAACTGTGCAAACAATTATACAATTATCATTGTGACCTGAAACCAAGTCCAATAAAATATGTAACCCAAAACAGTCAAGGAGGAAAAGGTGTGTTTCGAGGAGAAGAGGAAAGGTCCTAGGCTGGAAAGGGCTCAGCATCTCACAAGAACTAAAAAATATCAATGAATAGTAAAGTGTCATGATCCGAGTGGGGTAGGGAGTTAAAAGGGTTAATGTGAAGGCATAAGTAATGGTACAGCCCATATCAATCATCATTTCTGTTTAAATCATATTTAAGTATTTACAACTTAACATAAGCACAGCAATATCCACAAGTCTTTTCACCTTTCGATCCTAAATGCCTGTATTAGAGCTCCTTGAAAACAGGGATCATTTCCTACCAATTTTTTAATTCCCCCATGTATGTGGTATACTTGAATCAGAGCCTTGGACATTCAGGACATTGTCTCAAACACATCCTCAACAGTCTAGGCACACACCTTTCTTAGCATATTCATCTGAGGAGAAGTCACCCACAGCTATGAATTTCAGTGGTAACAACAACTGATATACTATGTCTGCCATAAATAGTCATCCAGTACTACCACATCATTATGATGGCAGGAAAATATGTAATATCAAATTATCAAAACAATAACACAGGGTTTACTGACAGGCAGTGATAAGGAGTGGGGACTCTGGAGCCATGCTAACTGGAGTTCTACCACTAAGTGGCTGAGTAGCCTTCAAAAGTCATTTCATTTCTCCAGGCTTCAGATTCCTTATCTGTGAAATAGAAATGCTAATGATATTTTCCTTCCAGAATTGTTATGTGGATTGAATGAGTTAAAACATGTAAGCACTTGTAACAATGGCTGGCATATAGTACATGTGTTGGATTAATATTATCATAATAACGATTATGGAGGAAAGAGGGCTAGGTGATTACTTTCCCTACCCCAGAATGAATGTCTGGGCCTCCAAATTAAATACAAGACCAGGAGAGAGTTTTAAAAGCCAGATAAACAATCAATTAAAATTATCTCATTTGCTTTGCTTCTGAAAGGGAATATCATACAAGAGGGTCAGCTCTCTTAATTTGATACTCATGTTTCAAAACCAAAGATGCATTATGAAAGATGAAAGTCACTAATGAACAACAACAACAAAAAAGCCACCTTTATTAATTCAAGCACTGCCTAGAAAGAATGTTAAGAGAAAAGTCAAGCTGGTTATAATTTAAAGCCATAATTTATTCCAAACTTCTAAGATTTTTGAAAGAGCATCTATTCTAGAGTATGCTGTCCCTTTGCCTCAGGCAGAACTAAGCCTTGCTACCACAGAAGTAAGATATACATACTTTCCACAATCTCTTTTAAATTACAGAATTCTTAGGCTTATACATTCTGACCCAACCTCCAAATGTTTGAATGTATTGTTTCAAGATATAATTTAAACATCTATGTAGAATAAAATACTTATTTGGAACTGAACTACTTATTCAACGATAAAGACATACAGATTCAACTAGCTATTTTTAGGAGAGATAGTCAACTGTTCTGCTTTCTCAGAGAAAACATTGATTTTATTTGTACAAAAGCTACCATATTTATTGGTCAGCATTAACAATGCCTACATATTTATTGGTCAAACATTGTAATGTCTGCTTTTCATGAGCCTATGTATTGGCCTTAAATGCAAGAGGAAAGTCAAACTGTGAGAGTCAAAAGAATTTATGACCCTGTTGCAAGATGAAGGCATACAGAAGACGGTGTTATGGAAGAAGGATTGAAAAACTGTTAAACAATCAAATATTGATCCGTTTTCAACTAACATTAGCGGCAGGCACCCCTGGAAGAGGTAGCAAGTGCACTAGAAAAAAATCTCATTTTTACTTATAATTATATACAAAGTGTAAAATCCTCTGAGAGTTTGGGAACAACAGACAATGAATGTGCCTATAATGATAGAATTCTTTGCAATCGGGTGAAGTATTTTATTTTTTATTCGATTAACTAATATTCACAACCACGCTTTCAGTTGTTCATTTTTCTGCTTCTTTCCTCAATGGTTGAGAGTATATGTGGGTTTTGTTACTAAAAGAAGCCATATTTTCTGCAAGACTTGCTTCCTTCTCCATCTCTTTAGTCCCAAAATTTTCAAGTCAAAACTGATATCCTGTGGACTAGAGGATGATTTAAATGCTGTGAAGCCTTAAAATTAAACTTGACAGATATTTCTAAAAGCTAAGAGGAAAAACATTTTTAAATACTTGAATGCTGCAAGATATTGCTTACAATTTGTGGCAACCTGTATTTCTGGACTTTTAAATTACATTCTAAGACAAACCATGGATTCATCTTAAGTTTCCAGGACAGCCACTTGTTCTACCCACTCATGTACAGAAGAAGGCACATGTTCTCAGAGCCCATTCTTTAGGCAGGTGGGATTTTTTTGAGATATTTGCATCATACTGTTACTAATATAACCACACTTATCTTATTACTCTCCATCACTGAGGAAGAACAAAATAAAAAATGCCACTTGGTTTTGTGAAATAGAGTTCATTTTAATATTGCTTTGCACTAAAGCCCTTTTGTTCTGGAATTGGAGAATGGGAGGATGGAGGTAAGAAAGAAACTATAAGACAATTTCTCAATAGATAATGTTAAACATTGCTTTTTCCTAGATTTAATGTATAAGGTTTAGTTATAGCTATTCATTTGGTACTATCAAAATACCTGCTGGGGATCTTTTCATAGAAAACAATAATCAATCTAAGCAAAAATAGACAGTTTCAGATTTTGATATTTTAAATTATTGCCAAGAAAATAGCTTTGAAAGTCATCAGAAATCCTGAGTCATCTAATTTTTTATCACCAGAGTCAAGGAAAGGACAGAAAGGGACCCTGTGGTGGTTTAAGCATGTACCAAAGAGAAACATGTTCTTAAATTTAATCCATTCCTGCAGGTGTGGACTCTTTGTGAAGAGGAACTTTTGATGAGGCTACTTCAGTTAAGGTGTGACCCGCCTCAGTCAGGATGGTTCCTAATCCTATTAATGGAATCTCTGTAAGTGGAATGAAAATTATACAGAGAAAGGGGGATAGGGTGGGGAAGCCACAGGAAGTAAGAAGTTGAAACAGAACCCAAAGAGAAAAAGAGACCAGGAGATGCTGCCGTCACCTTGCCATGTGATGAGAAGCCAAGGATCACTGACAGCCAGCCCCAGAATGCCAGTCTCCAGGGAGGGACCATCACCTTCAGGATGCCTTGACTTGGACATTTTCCTGGCCTCAAAACCATGAGAGAATAAATTACCACTGTTTAAGCCAAACCATTTCATGGTATTTGCTTGAGCAACCTAGGAAACTAATACAGACCCTCAGTAACTACTTAGTGTCCTCCAAATCCTTGCTTCTTTATCTCTACCTGCCATCAAGTTCACTCTTACATTCATTCATTTACAAATAGTTATTGAATGTATGTTGTGTGTGTAAAGGCATGTTCAATACTACCAGGGCATACAAAATGATCCTTATGGAATGGCTTTACGGAATTTATGACATAGAGGGGGATTCAAGCAGGGAAACAGAACTAGAAGGGATGATGAAGTTCATTAATTTAATAAACATTAATTTAAAAACTATGTAAAGGGCATGTTTTCATTTTGCAAATGTGGTAATTCTGTAAGTACGATGTGACTAAATGTTGGGTATAATATTTTTGGCTAGGTAGGAACCTCACATGAATTAAATGTGGTAGCAATATACTTCTCCAAAGTAGACCTTAAGGGAAAAAAACACAAGCATCGTTAAAATTTTCAGGTAAATACCTTTCAATGAGTCATTTACTTTTTAAAAAATTTTTTTTATTAATTTTAAATAAAAAAATATGACAACAGAAATACGAACATTCTTAATATCTAATCATTCCATTCTACATATATAATCAGTAATTCACATCATCACATAGTTGCACATTCATCATCATGATCATTTCTTAGAACATTTACATCAATTCAGAAAAAGAAATAAAAGACAACAAAAAAAGAAATAAAGTGAAAACAGAAAAAGAAAATTATAGATACCATAGCCCTTATCCCTCCCGCCCACTGATCATCAGCATTTCAAACCAAATTTATTTTAACATTTGTTTCCCCTATCATTTAATTTTATTCTATATGTTCTATTCATCTGTTGACAAGGTAGACAAAAGGAGCACCAGACACAAGGTTTTCACAATCACACAGTCACAATGTGAAAGCTATATCATTATACAATCATCATCATGAAACATGGCTACTGGAACACAGCTCTACATTTTCAGGCAGTTCCCTCCAGCCGCTCCATTACATCTTGAATAACAAGGTGATATCTACTTAATGCATAAGAATAACTTCCAGGATAGCCTCTCGATTCTGTTTGGAATCTCTCAGCCATTGACACTTTGTCTCCTGTTACTCTTCCCCCTTTTGGTCGAGAAGGTTTTCTCAATCCCTTGATGCTGAGTCTCAGCTCATTCTAGGGTTTTTCTCAGTCCCTTCATGCTGAGTCTCTGCTCATTCTAGGATTTCTGTCCCACGTTGCCAGGAAGGTCCACACTCCCGGGAGTCATGTCCCACATAGACAGGGGGAGGGTGGTGAGTTTGCTTGTTGTGCTGGCTGGAGAGAGAGGCCATATCTGAGCAAAAAAAGAGGTTCTCTTGGGGGTGACTCTTAGGCCTAATTTTAAGTAGGCTTGACCTATCCTTTGTGGGGTTAAGTTTCATATGAACAAACCCCAAGACTGGGGGTTCAGCCTATAGTTTTGGTTGTCCACACTGCTTGTGAGAATATCAAGAATTCAACTTGGGGAAGTTGAATTTTCCCCCTTTCTCACCATTCCCCGAAGGGGACTTTGCAAATACTTTTTTATTCACTGTTCAAATCACTCTGGGATTCATCGGGGCATCACTCTGGAAAAACCAACAAAATCTCATGTCCTACTCAAGGTTCCATGTACTTATGGTGCTCAACCAACTATCTACATAAGTTATATTAGGACATGCACTAGTCAAAATATAAATTTTGTACCAAATAAACATTTTTTGTTTGAGTCTCACACATAAGTTGTAATTTTTAAATATTAATTACCATCAATTTTCAGCACCCTGCAGTGATGATATTCCTTTGTTCTTCCTCATGCAAAAACATTTTTTAAATTTGTACATTTAGTCACTATCATTATACACTCTAGGCATTGCTGGATTATACCATCTCAATCTTTATCGTCTATTTTTCTTTGCGATTTCATTTATGCCTCCAGCCCTCCTCCCTCTATCATTCTCACATTCAGCTTCATTCAGTGTTTTAACATAATCGTATTACAGGTAGGTAGTATTGTACTGTCCATTTCTGAGTTTTTATATTCAGTCCTGTTGCACAATCTGTATCTCTTCAGCTCCAATTACCCAATATCTTACCCTATTTCTATCTCCTGATGGTCTCTGTCACCAACAAAATATTCCAAGTTTGTTCACTAATGTCAGTTCATATCAGTGAGATCATACAGTATTTGTCCTTTTGTTTTTGGCAAATCTCACTCAGTATAATGTCCTTAAGGTCCATCCATGTTGTTACATACTTCATAAGTTTATTCTGTCTTACCGCTGCATAATATTCCATCATATGTACATGCCACAGTTTGTTTAGCCACCTGTCTGTTGATAGACATTTTGGTTGTTTCCATCTCTTGGTACTTGTAAATAATGCTGCTATAAACATTGGTGTGCAAATGTCCATTTGTGTCCTTGTCCTCATGTCCTTTGAGTAGAGGCAACATATAGATGGGTCCTGTTTTTTAATCCATTCTGCCAGTCTATGTCTTTTGATTGGGGAGTTTAATCCATTAACACTTAGTGTTATTACTGCACAGGTAGTACTTTCTTCTACTATTTTGCCTTCTGGATTTTATATGTCATATCTAATTTTCCTTCATTTTATCTTTACTCATAGTCTTCCTTTCTACACTCTTCTCCACACCTCTCTCTTCTGTCTTTTCATATCTGTCTCTAGTGCTCCCTTTGGTATTTCTTACAGAGCTGGTCTCTTGCACACAAATTCTCTCAGTGATTTTTTGTCTGAAAATGTTTTAATTTCTCCCTCATTTTTGAAGGATAATTTTGCTGGATATAGAATTCTTGGTTAGCAGTTTTTCTCTTTTAATAATTTAAATATATCATCCCACTGTCTTCTCGCCTCCATGGTTTCTGCTGAGAAATTTATGCACAGTCTTATTGGGCTTCCTTTGTATGTAATGGATTGCTTTTCTCTTGCTGCTTTCAGGATTCTCTCTTTCTCTTTGACCTCTGACATACTGATTAATAAATGTCTTGGAGTACTTCTATTTGGATCTATTCTCTTTGGGGTATGCTGGACTTCTTGAATCTGTTATTTTAAGTCTTTCATAAGTTGGGAAATTTTCTGTGATAATTTCCTCCATTAGTTTTTCTCCTCCTTTTCCCTTCTCTTCTCTGTCTGGGACACCCACAACACGTATATTTGTGCACTTCATATTATCCTTCAATTCCCTGAGTCCCTGCTCATATTTTTCCATTTTTTCCCCTATAGTTTCTGTTTCTTATCGGATTTCAGATGTTCCGTCCTCCAGTTCACTAATCCTATGTTCTATATCTTGAAATCTACCACTGTAGGTTTTCATTGTTTTTTTCATGTCCTCTACTGTGCCTTTCATTCCCATAAGTTCTGTGATTTGTTTTTTCAGACTTTCCATTTCTTCTTTTTGTTCATTCCTTGCCTTCTTTATATCTTCCCTCAATTCATTGATTTGGTTTTTGATGAGGTTTTCCAAATCTGTTCATATATTATGAATTAAATGTTTCAGCTCCTGTAGCTCATTTGAATTGTTGGTTTGTTTCTTTGACTGGGCCATATCTCCAACTTTCCTAGTGTGATTTGTTATTTTTTGCTGGCATCTAGGCATTTAATTACATTAATTAGTTTATTCTGGAGATTGCTTGCACTTCTTTTGCCTAGGGTTTTCTTGCTGGATGAATTTGTTGTCTGTCTGTTCTTTGACATTCAGTTCAGCTTTATCTGAACCTCTAGCTTAGGTTTTGTTTAACAGAGGAGAATTTTTCAGTTCTTGTTTTCTTGTTTCTTGCCCTGTTTGTATGGTACCTTTTTCCCCCCACACTTAGGAGGGTCTACTTAAGTATTATAGACCCCAGCCGGATTTTCCCAGACCAAACTGGCCTCCTATCTGGAGGAAAGAGTCACCTGCGTTGGTTTTCCCTGAGAGTGAGACCCAGCAGGTTGAAAGACTTTCCTGTGAAGTCTCTAGACTCTGTTTTTCGTATTCTGCCCAGTATGTGGTGCTTGTCTGCCTGCAGGTCCCACCAGAATAAGATGATGTGGTACCTTTAACTTTGGCAGACTCTCCCTGCTGGGAACGTGGTGGAGACGGAGGAGAGGTTGTAGGCTGGTTTTAATGGCTTCAAATTACCAAGCCTTAGGGTCTGAATTCCTTGAGGGAGGGATTCCACCTGAGTTGGGCTTCACCCCTCCCCTGGGGAAGGCAAAGGCTCCAGACAAGCTCTCAAACAACCTTGTTTCTGCCTATGTTTGAGGCAGTTGCAGCCTGAGAAGTCCTGCCGCTGTATCCAAAGGCAGTCAAGCCTTTGTAGAAACACAGCCACAAAATCCTCTGTTTCCTTTTTTTTTTTTTCTTTCCATCATCCCTGCCCCCTCAGGTCTGGGGCAAAAATGAGCGACCTCTGCTTTGACCAGGTTCAACTGAGCTGGGGGCCTATTTTTAGTAGTCAGAACTTATTAATTAATTTCACAATTGGCGTTTAGTTGGGGTCAGCCCCTGCTGCTGGTAAAGTCCCTTTCCTTTCCCCTCTGGGAAGCATCCTGTGGGGGAGGGGCACCGGCAGCTGCAGCTTGGGGAACTCACGGTTCTGGGGGGGCTCGCAGCCAGTCCAGCTGGTCCAGACTGGGGTACGCTGTGTGTTCAGTCATTGACGTGGCCCAGGAGCTGTTCTTTACTGTTTCTGGTTACTTAGTAGTTTTTCTGGAGGACAAACTAAAATGCACACATTGTTAAGCTGCCATCTTGGCCCAGAAGTCAAGTCATTTACTTTTGAATAGTATTGAAATATTGTCTTAAAAGACTGTGCTTTTTCCACAGACAAAAATTAGAGAGATTGAAAGAAAGTAAAAAATCCATCTACCATGTGATGATGGACTCTGTAATTGTTGTCAAAAATCATAGCTCCTTGACAGACTGAACAACAGTCCCCCAAAGAGGCCTCATCCAATGCACGGAACCTGCAAATGTGTGACATTACGTTGCTACAGAGATTTCGCAGATCTTATTGAAGTAAGGCTCTAGAGATGGGGAGATTATTCTGGATAATTAAGCTGGGCCCAGTGTAGTCACAAAGGAAAGACAGAATCACGAGTAAGAGATATGACTACAAAGGCGAGGTCAGAGTCAGGCAGGGCCAGGAAGGAGTGGTAAGGGCTGCCTCCAGAAACTGAAAAAGGCAAAGAAATGGATTCTCCTCCAGAAAGACACAGCCTTGCCAACAACTTGGCTTTACAGCAGTGAGACCTATTTTGGACTTCTGATCTCCAGAACTGTAAGATAATAAATTTGCATTGCTTTCAGCCATTAGGTTTGTAATAATTTATTACAACAGTAATAAAAAATAATACAGGACCTTTCTGGGCATTTTTGTGTGCCATTACGCACTTTAAATATATTATCGCATTTAATCATCATGAAAGCCTTATGAAATAGATATGATCATTATCCCTATGTTTCAAATGAGAAAACCAAGGCAAAACTGTTTAAACAATTTTCTCAAGAGATTTTCTCATTCGCCAGGACTGCTATAACAAAGCGCCAAAGACTAGGGGCTTAAATAACAGGAATTCATTGTCTCATGGCTTTGGAGGCTAGAAGCTGAAAAAGAAGGTATCAGCAGAATCATTTATTCTCTGAATACCACAGCATTCTCATGGAAGCTCGCCGACAATCCGTAACAATCTCCACATCCGGCACGTGGACGTCAGTCTCTTACTGGCTCCTACTGTTGTGTCCAAATGCCTTCGGTTTATAAGGACGCTTGCTCTGTTGGATTAAGGCTCACCCTGATTCAATCTGGCCTCATCTTAACTAATAGTATCTTCAAAATCTCATTTATAAATGAGTTCATTCCTAGGACCAGGGAGATATGACTCAATCATTAACAGGACTGAACTCTTAATCACCACTAGATTTCTTTATGAACAAGCAAGTTAATGTGGACACATGAAGCAGGAGGATATCAACCAGGAAATCATTTTATAATTGAAAAGGGCTCATAGCTTTCTTGGGTTTTATTTTCTATCTTGAGGAAAAGTATGTAATTCACACTATTGTAGATTTCAATGATAGCTTGCATTTTATAAGAACTGTAGTTGCTTTTGCTTCTTCTTGAAGGCTGTATCCCTTTTATTGCTGTTTTCCATTTGTTTTACTTCTGGGAATTTGGTGGTCTATCTTCCCTCCATCTCCTTCTCTCTCTGCACCATGAGCCCCCACCATATACATGCCATATTTAAACAATTTAAGATTGAGTGATTTATTTATTCAGGGCTCCCTGGGGATTGGTGGAGGTGGTTTTTAAAAATAAAAATGTTGTAGCAGAATCTATACACCAATTTTATGTTAAAGTAGAAACTTTAACTGATTTCTTTGTTGATAACAATCTTTTTTAGGAGTAAAATCTAGAAATACATTCTCCAGCATATATATTGGCAGGTTCCTATTTAGGTACCATTTATATTTGGTCAAATATTATATAAAACCCCTACACATTTAGCTTCTATTTTTCCACAAACAAATGAAAATAAAGGAGGTACTTGTAAAACATATTAGAAGGTCTTATCCATGTGTAACTAATTAACATGAAATATAATTTTGACTATTGCTATCAATGGCTAGGTTTTGTTATATGCTTTACTTAATCAAATATTAGAATGTATTCTCATATATCAACTCTTTATAGTTTATGGTTTATCGAGTACTGCCTTTTGCTAAAAATAAAGCCAAAAAATCCAAAAGATTATATGATGATCTTTTCCATGTATCTTCCTTTATTTCCAAAGGGTTTATAGATAAATTAAACAACAAAGCTCAATGAAGTTTTTGCTCTTGTAGAACTGAGAAAGATATATGTCAGGGATATGTTTCCCAAAGAGATAAAAGTGAAATACTGTCTCTTTAAACTTGACATTAAAATATCAAAGTCTCTTCTATTTGAAAGTAATACTTGCTTTTTTTTTTTTTGCTTAAAAGCTAACTTTTCTAGTTCATTGCAGAATGAATAATATAATATTTCTCATAGGCTGCAGAATAAGAATTGTCAGCTAGTATCCAATGGCTATAATTATTACTGATGTGGATGTAAAAAGAAAGAAATAGCACCACTTTCTGACAGATCACAGGTTTAGGGTGAGTTACTGGTGGTTACAAAAATCATATTTCAACTTGAAAAGCAAATAACCTTGCACTGGAAATCTCTGATAAATAAATAGATCCACTCTTAATCTTATTTACACAAATCTATTATGTCCTGAGATGAATCACTAATGTTTTTATAGTTATGTGTATATAATTATAAAACTTTCTAAAAACTTTAAATTATTGAACATTTTATTTTTTGTTCAGGAATGTGAGATTACTGATTTACAGTGTACCAATACTGAGTGTATTTTTTTAACTTCATTTATTTATTCACTTAGTTAGATTTATTGATCATCTATCACAGACAACATTTTTCTAGCCTGAGAACACAGACATGCATAAGGGACCAGATGCCCAGTCTGGTCTGGGAAACAGAAACCCAAAGGACTAAGAATATGATGAAGCAAGTATAGCGATAGGAAACTGTGCTGGGCACACAGAAAATGCATAAGCAGCCATTTTAGCAGAGAGCCAAGGGAAGAAGGGGAAGGTGTTAGGTAAATTTATTACAGGAAAAGCACCTAAGCTGAGTTTTCATGGATGAGTAGGTATCAGCTGAATAAAAGGAGTTGTGGGGGATGGTGCTGGGAATATTTCAGGGAGAAAAGTTCATAGCATGTTGTGCAAAATCCAAGCATTGGGTAATGGCTAAAGCTTAAAACGAAAGGCAATTCACCACACTGTATATCCAGTTTCAAGATGGGAGGAGTAGTTGTCATTTTGTCCCATTTTGTTCCTGGAAGCCATCCAATAGAATGAGGAGAAAAGGGTGGGAATAGCTGACACAATCTTATTTCTAGTAAAATTAGGAGACAAATTAAAATTGGCAAAAAGGTTGAAAAAAATACTGGACAAGAGAGAAGGATACATTCAGGAAAAAACAAAGAGAACTTTGCTTTTGCTATTGCTCTTAGGGAAAAAGCTGCAAATCTGCTTCTCAAGGGGAGAAGGCAGGCCTTACGGATGAAACCTAAATTCCTTATCTGTAATGAGGAAAACTAAAAGTGGCCTTCTCTGGGCCTGATCTGAGTATGAAAAGCAGGAATAGGATTAATTGAAGTCTGATGCAAACAACCCCTATATGAAGGAGAGAAGCAGTCTATCTCAACCTTAGCAGGGGTGGTGAGAGTTGGGGCGGGTACAATCTCTGCTGGCAAATGAGAAATAAAAATCTAAGTGAAACCAACAACACAAAAAACATACCTGAGTTATAGATAGGGTAAAATATGATCCTGGCAATTTCTCTACACAAATCTCCTTTAATTACCAAAACCAGGAAATTTTAAAGTAGGGAAATCAAAAAACTATGAGTGCAGGATTTGTATAAAAGTACTGTAAGAAACAAGAAAAAGAATAAGAGAACAAATGGTAGATGATGACCATGGAACAGAAAAACAACACCATAGAACAGATTAAACTATGTTAACTGTGACCTTAAACAAAGAAACAAACAAATCAACTTCTATGAAGCAAGAGCACAAAGCAAAAATAGTTGCAATAGAAAAACAGAAAATAAATTTTAAAACAAGAAAGAAAAAATAGGTGTGATAACTTAGTGAAGAGATTGAGAAATAACAGAAAGAGAGGAAGTGTGAATTAGCAGAGCCCTGGAACCAAGTAGAAGAAAATGGAGTAAAATAAACTGTAAATAAAGAGTTAGAAAGAATTGAAAGTAGATACTATGTATAAAAGATAATCAAAAGAGATCCAACATAAAAAATAATTAGCATTTCAAAAAAGAAAAGGAAAAGAGCAAATAATTAAAGACAATTCAAGGCCACTTTCCTGAAAGGGAAAAGAAAAAAAAACCTTGACTCTACCCATGAAAGGGTTCAACATGCTGTCAGTAATGTAGAATATTAAATACTAAGATATATCCTAGTAAAATAACTGGTCATGAAATTAATAAAGTCACTCTTTAAAAATATAGGTAAAAAAGATAAGATCACTGATAAGGGGTAAAATTCAGACTGACCTCAGACTTCTTCACAGAAATATTCAATTAGAAAAGGGAAGCTAAGGAACTCCTAAATATTCCTTAAGAAAAGAGAAGGTGATCTGACAATAGTTTCATTCTAGCCAAACTACCTTTCAAATATAAAGGCAAAATGCTTCTAACAAGCAAAAACTAAAGAAATATGAGGAATCATGGGTCCTTTTTTGAATAATCTATGGAGAAGAACCTTGCCAAATCAAAAAAGTAGCTGTACCGCAGATGAAACCACAGCAAATACTGGAAATGTATACTGGCTATATTTTACTGTACAACTAATACTAAAAAAAACACAGTGCTGAGGGTGGCAGAAAATAATTTAAATAACATAGGCCTCAAACCTTAGAAATGACGAAGTAACAAAAATGGAGATAGGAGACTGAGAAAAGAATTGTAACAATGCTGATTGCTCCAACTAGGAGAGTAGGAAGTCAAATGACCTTATTTAAAGCACATTAAGATTAACCAGGAATAGCCAATAGACATTGGACAAGATGATATTAAGATATAGTTGATGTAATCATCAACCTGAACACATCAAAGAAATAGTACCTAAATATACAGTAACCTATAAAAAATGCATGAAGAATATGATTTAAAACTTAAGTTATGGTGGGAGAGTCAAGAGAACTCATTTATAATGAAATTATTTAGTAAACAAAAAATTAGCACAGAGGAATAGTAGAATTAATAAACCTATGTTAATAGATCTATGACTCTTTATAATATACTTTTTCTTTTTTATGTCAATGTAACATTTAGAAAAATCTATTTGATACTTGGTCATAAATTGATAGAATAAGAGATTTTATAGTATTTCTCTGTTATGAGACAATAAACCAGTGAAATCTTTATCACTTGGAAATTCAGATTAAGCTCAAAAAGCAAATTTTAAAAGAAATAAAAATCTTCATAGAAAGCAATGAAAGGGAGACTTTTCAAACTACTATCTATAGGAGATGAATAAAGCATTTCACAGAGAAAAATCTATTCATTTAAATATCTTCATTATAAAAATAGGATGAAGAAAATAAAGGAAGTATGCATTCATATAAGGAAATTTAGAAATATTTATGGAAAGGATGAAGGGAAAATGAAGAAATGACGAGAGGAGCCTGGAGACCTAGGCTACATGGCAGGTTAAACTTCATCCTTGATCCAGGGGTAGAAAATGCAAATCACTTCGGAGTAACCTAAATGTTTGAAGCTACTGCAACACCACATGGCATTGTGAAGTTTGTGCGTCAGGGGAAATGTTGTGTCTCACCTGAAGATGTTTAATTCAGTTTTTACCCCCTTATCAATCCTGCAAATGGTAGGTGCCAGGCACTATTGGTGATCTTTCCAAAACCCACTGTTTCCATCAATCCAACTAACAAAGGGGGGCATCCAGGGATGATTTTCTAAGAAGGGCAAGGAGGCACAATTCGCATCACATTCTTATTAATCTGATCATTTTTTAATTCTATGATAAATTTTATCTTAATTGATGGGCAATTCATATTAATTATTTTCCACCATATTGCAGTGAAGTGTCTTATTATAACAAATTTCAAACTGGTAGAAAGAATAAAATATCTCATTTGACAGGGTTGACATACATTGTACCATTTCAATTATGCAAGAGAAACTTGCCCAGTAATTGAACACCCTTAGTGTGATTACTTTTAAATATTATATTATATTTGCCATTCATCTCAAATACATTTAGTTTTCAGAATATATTTAGCGTGATAATAGTCTGTCAGTGGAAAAAGTAGCTTCTTGAAATCAAAACTTACTAACAACTAATTAAGGCGTACAATGTCACAAGGAAGATAGTAAAATCTGGCAACCATTTCCAAAGAAAATGCGAAGTTGGAGAAAGGAAGCTTTAACGCTGTCAAAGAAACTTCATTTCTTACAAAGGAAGGTGAGTAGTGATTTGTTACAATTTAGGAAAAGCTAGTGACTTAAGCTCCTACTTATTGTGAAGAAAAAATAAAAAATTTTTATTGTTTAGTATCATTTGTATAATCTATGTAGAATGACAATTTTATAGTAACTTTATTATTATTGAGAAATAATTAATACCCTAAATTTTTAAATGTCTGGAGGAAAGAATACCTTCTAGAATTGAGGTGGCCCAGTAAAAGAAACAGAATTTGATTCTGATAAGATCCGAAGCTTTATCTTTCAGAGACTCATGTGAGAATACTGATGAGTGTCTGATATGGTCTCTTGTCTCCCCTTTCCAAGGGTTGTTTTAATCAAGGACACAAAACACATTTCTGTCAGTGGGGCTGAAAACGAGACTGCCAGGGGCTGGGGGGGGGGGGCACTTCTGGAAAGTATTTTGCTCATTAAGGAAAGAAAAGGGACGTTTGGGAGGAATTAGCCATTCTTCTTTCTCTCAAAATGATCATGCTTAAAGTAACCAATCTCCAAAACTTCTGTCCTTCTAGGATAGTCATATACCTCCATCCTCACCTTCTCCTGAGATGGAGTCTTTGGTAAGATAAACAAAAGAAACAGATTCTCTTAACAAAACAATGCTTGGGAGTTGTACTTTTAATAAGATAATATAAGCAAACAAACAAAAAAAGTTTTGTGTGTTTTAATTTTTTGTCTTGTAAAATTGCTTCACTTAGAAGCCCCCACCCTATTTCACTTTGAGTTTCATCTGGGAGAAAACTAGATATAATCATCTGACTGAGAGATGGACCAGGATCAAGAGAATTGGGGTGGAGTGAGGGTGGATTAGAGAACAAGGAGACCAAAGTAGAGGAAGTCTCTAGATTTATTTAGAGATAGCAGCTGATTTTTATAGAACACATACCATGGGCCAGGCATGTTTTACACACTTTGCTTGTTTTCATTTAATCCTCACAACGATGTTAAGAAGAAGGTACTATTACTCTCCACATTTGAAAGCTGAGAAATGTGAAGCACAGAAAACAGAACTTACCCCAAATTGTTACACAGCTAGGTTGGGATGGCTCTAGCATTTAAACTCTGGAAGCCTGTTTCCAGATTTAAGCACTTCTCTGGCATCTAGCCCCACACTCTTTTGTACGGAGATCTGGTGGGAAAAATCCATTCTCTGGACTCCATATGTATGTGGGAGCTACTACTCCATGATTAAGCTACCCCAGGACTCGGTGAGAAAGCTTGAGCACATCAATAGAGCAATAACGTAACTGGATGCCACCAAGCAGCTTAGCCTAGGATTTTCGCAGATGGTGCAAAATGGGTTCGAGAATGTGCAGATCTTAATACTAGGAAATTCTGATACATTATGAAGAAATTAGGACCCTACCACTTAGTCACTGGGTTAGGGACAACCTGAAAGCCTTTCTGAATTTCTGGTTTGACCATTGTTGAATTTAAGCAAATCTTCAAAAGGATAAAAATTGTGAAGAAACAATACTCAAAGTTTTTGATCACTTAGCAGAAAGAGAATGGAAGTATCGCAGCTTTATGTAAGAATTTGCATAGGTTTTATAAACTCTGGTGGAGAAAGGAGGCGGTGGAATGAGGTGTAAAGAACTGGGTGAAAATTCAACAAACACCGGCTAGAGTCCTTTGAGATCAGGCTGCATAAAATGCCAAAGGCCTTCCGGACTACCCTGTTGTTACAATTAATTCTGAAAGAGAAAAAACTGGATCATCTAACTCAGATGAAGAAAAGGAGCAGTATAAGGTGGCTAAAATTGCATTGTGGAATATGTGAATACTTGACATAAAATCAATCTAGAAAATTTCATAATATATATTAGCAGTATGAAAATCTGAAAACTAAAAGAACATAATTCATATATTTATAACTTAAAACATGTGCCCTTCTTTTAAGCCTCTTAGATTTGATTTTTATACAAAACTCAACTAAGATAAAGCAGATGAGATGCTTGGAGTAACTGTCACAGGCTTAAAACTATTTTATCCTGAAATATGTAAATAAATAATGCAAAGAAACAATGCTTACTTGCTTGTTTAGCTGGATCATCTGGATAATTGCCTCAATCTTCTCCTTCAGTGTCTGGAAGTGCCATCCAATAGGGCAACCACCAGCCACCTGTGGTTCCCAAGCACTTGAAAATGGCGGGTCCAAATTGAGATGTGCTGTTAAGGGCATGATGTGTACCAGATTTCAAAGACTGAGTAGGAGAAAAAAAAAAAAACCTCACTAATAATTGCTATATTAATCTCATGTTAGAATGTTGATATGTTCAATAAATTGGGTTAAATTTAATATGTTATTAAAATTAATACACCTATTTATTTTTCCTTTTTTAATGTGGCTACTAGAAAATTTTAAACTACATATGTGGCACACCTTGTATTTCTCCTGGAGAGCACTGATTTAGACATAGTCTTAGTAACATATTTCATAAGAATTTCAAAATCTGATGAGTTTAAAAAGGGAGGTAGTTGTATCCTTTCTGCAGCATAATAATTAGAATTATAATGCGAATAACTTTGAAACTAATGAGCTAAAACTTTTCAAATCCACTGAGATAAATTGTCTTACAGGATGAATAAAATTTGTCCATACATTAAGTTGGACAATTTAAGGAGAGAAAATATCTATTAAAAAGTCTTAATAACATATTTCATAAGAATTTCAAAATCTGATGAGTGGCCAAAGTGATAACACTTTTGGCCAATGAATGGTTTATTTTAACAGGAGTTCTTCAACATACATTCCTTTTTTTTTTTTATTAGATTCCATTACATTTTATCTACTCTTATGTAAGGTCAATAGCTTAACAGACATGTTTTAGCTAACTGCCCTCGAGATGCAAAGTGTTTTTAAAATGCCATTAATATTTCTTCAAGCAGTCATTCCTCCTCAATGATTATAAAATAATATATTAAACATTAGAGACATATCTCAATTCTCTAACCACTTCATTATTTACATAATGAAAATCTGTCTTTTCTCCCCTAAATTTATAACTGCTATGCCTGAAATAAATATTATATATCCTGCAGTCATCTACTTCATTGATATAAACATAGGTGGTTGTCATGGGAATAACTGGTTTAGACGTCACAGGTGAAAGAAAAAAAAGGAAATTTGTGAGGAAAGAAAATTGTTCACTTGCTATATTAAGGTAAAAATTTAAGAGAGTTTTCTACACTCCTCCAATGTACCTTTAAGAGTATATCTCAGTTTCTAAATTTTTTCCTAAACATCAAAGTCTGTCTTCAAACTGACAAAGGCATGCCTTTAATCAGAAAATGGTCACTTCCAATTCTAAGTTTATACTGACCCCTATGGGTCATTCTGATCTATTCTATTTCTGATTTATTCTTATGGAACATGGTAAAATATGTAAACATTTTTGTATTTAGAATTTAATTACCTTAGGATTAAAACTATAAAATCTTTTTTATAGATGTTTTCTCTCCTTAAATTGTCCAACTTAATGTATGGACAAATTTTATTCATCCTGTAAGACAACTTATCTCAGTGGATTTGAAAAGTTTTAGCTCATTAGTTTCAAAGTTATTCGCGTTATAATTCTAATTTCCGACACAAAAAATGACCTGATTATTTTCCTCAAAATCTGTCCTTGCCCCAAAACATATTGTAGATATAGATCACCAAAAATCACCTTTAAAGTTTATATGGAAATTTGTATAAAAACAGGAGACTCAGTACCAAGAATAAGCCTGAATTCAATCAATCCTTGTGAAAGGACATCGATTCTACATTAGAGACCGGGAACTCCTAAAGCAATATGCAATATTCCAAACCATTTATTTATGGATTTGGATGCTGAATTACAGAAGTAGGTGCAAGGCTACAGAACAGACTTTCAGACACATACTCTCCAACAAGTAGAGGGGAAGATTATCTGTGGATGACCACTGAACAGTATAGGGACGAGCATGGCAGCAGCAACCAACAGGGGTGCCAGTGCCATCACTGACAACCTGCAATGGGAGCTCTACAGAGTTTTACACACTTACCAGAACTGTCAGTCTCTGCGTGAATACTGTATGAGATACTTCTTCCTAATCTATGCTTTGCAGAGAAAGGAAGAAAGGAAAAGTCTCAACTTCTTCAGAAAAGAGAAAAGAAGAGTTTCAGCAATGTCTGTTCTCAGGGAGCAGGAACTGGACAACTCAGGAGTAAGTCTGGGGCAGCTCCAAAAAAGTCACAATGCTATGAAGTACAGAATGTTGTTTCCATATTTTTCTATAATACTAAACCCTTCATAAAGAACACAGAAACTTACTATGAGGGCTTTATAACCAGTTTTCAAAAATATCTTTCTTTCATTATTCACACTTGTTCTATAGAAAAAAATTATGAACTCTGCTATATGAATCCAATGAGATAAACTGGGTATCATAACCTATCTTAAATTTGTACTTTAAATATAATTTGAAAGCTAACCATGATAGAAATTAGCTTCTGCCAAATTAGAGTGTAATCTCCAGGGCAGTATAAAGCAGATGTGTATTTGGCCCTTTTTCTCATTTGAGGACAGGCATGGACTGCCATAGAGAATATAAATCTGTCTTTTCCTTTATGCTGAAATATGTTTTAAATGCCATGCAGATAGGTTCTAAAATCAAAATTATTGTTTTTGGTAGATATTCTCCTTACACATACATGACTGATAGCCAACAATTCAGAATAATTGTTCTAGTTTGCTAGCTGTCAGAATGCAATGTACCAGAAACAGAATGGCTTTTAAAAAGGGGAATTTAGTAAATTGCTAGTTTACAATTCTAAGGCCGAGAAAATGTCCCAATTAAAACAAGTCTATAGAAACGTCCAATCAAAGGCAACTAGGGAAAGATACCTTGGTTCAAGAAGGCTGATGAAATTCAGGGTTTCTCTCTCAAGTGGAAGGGCACATGATGAACACAGAGTTTCTCTCTCATCTGGAAAGGGACACAGTGAGAGTTCCTCTCTCATCTGGACTGGCACATGACAAACACAGTGTCATCTGCTAACTTCTTCTTCTGGCTTCCTGTTTCACGAAGCTCCCTGGGAGCTTTCCTTCTTCATCTTCAAAGGTCGCTGGCTGGTGGACTCTGCTTCTCGTGGCTATGTCGTTCTGCTCTGCTCTCTCTGAATCTCCTTCATTCTCCAAAATGTTTCCTCTTTTTAGGACTCCATAATCAAGACCACCCAAATGGGTGGAGACATGTTGTCACCTAATCCAATTTAACAACCACTCTTGATTGAGTCACATCTCCAGGGAGATGATCTAATTGCAATTTCAAGCATACAGTACTGAATAGGGATTAGAAGAAACAGCTGCCTTTACAAAATGGGATTAGGATTAAAACATGGCTTTTCATAATACATAATACATAAATCATTTCAAACCAGCACAGTAACTCACTTAGTTTTGTAAGGGTAAATTTTGTACTTAAATTGTTCTGGGAATTATATCGGTTAACATAGACTTTTATGAATACATTAATGAAACTTTCATTATGAGTAGGATGAGTTTATAATCCTGGCTTTAAGTTTTTCTCAGGTTAAAATTATCACAATTATGCTGTACTTGAAGCTTCAATTCACTTTATCCGTGTTTTAGAGTGAACCCAGACTATTTACTGAAGAAAACTTTCAGCTTGCCAACAGGATTCCAGAATTTTCTCTCAGCACACTTTTGTGCATATTCATTTCGACAAATACCTTGGTCTTATCCCTGAATTTCCTGAAGAGATTATTAATTTTGAATCCCATTTATTTTTTATTAAAATTATATACAATTATTATTAAAGCTTATGTATCATTCTTAACTGACAAGAGCACTTGTGCTAACGTTCTTGCCAAAGGACATAACCTTGAGCTCTCCAGTGCACCACCCTGATCACAATCTCAGTTCTGAAAATGATATTCTTGGAGGATTGCCAGAAGGCTATGCTGTCCAGCCTTTCTTCTATCAGTATTTCTATACTATATTCTACAGAATATTACTTCTAGAAGACATTACCACATGTTTCATGGGAAAGCAAAAAGTTTTCCAAGGCCAAATAAACTCAGAAAGCATTAGATGTGCAAGAATTCTTAGGTAATTTAAAATGCTATAAGAAGTAGCCTGTGCTTCTACTTAGTAGCTGGTATGTACTGGAAAATCCATGCTTTGAGTTGTGTTTGGGTTCAACTCTAAAAAAGCAATCATTTTAATGTTCTTTTACAGCTAGCAAGGAGAAGAACAAGGCTGCTTTCTACAACTTTGGAATTAATAAAAGAGTCCCTATAATTTATATAGTTAGGTCTGATTAGTATTGTATATACAACTTAAGTAAGCAAATTCCACTCCATTTAATAAACAGTCTATAAGTTATATTAACAATACAATGTTTTATGTGTTTCAAGGTTGAACATGACATTCCAGAGAGGTTAATGAACTCTTCTGTATTTAACACTGAATGAATATTCCAAAAAGAAAAAAACTCTATTGAAACATAGGAAGGACTTATGAATATTTCCGAATCTTATTGAGTGGAACAAGACACAAGATTTTGTACAAATTTACATTTAAGAAAAAAAAAACCCTCGCCCATATGTTTAATCAATTTGTTCTTTATGACCCTAAACTAAACAGCATATAAATGTTTTCCACTAAGAAGCTTATAGTCAGATTTATGACACCTCTAAAACATGGGCAGAGCCCTACAATTCTAGTGACCACATTATTTATCATCCAAAGTTGATCTTGACAACCTGACTGTTAAATATATGCATGGAAGAGCAAAGGTCTAAGAATTGAAAGCCAAATTTAAAGAAAAGAACAAGGTAAGAAGATCAACCCTTCCAGATATCAAGATTTATTTTAAAGGAATTATAATTAACACTAGGTGTTAAAGATACAAAGATAGGCAATTCAGTCCATAAAACAGAACAGAGTCCAGAAACACTCGTGGTCTGGAAACATTATTTATGACAGCAGTGCTATCGCAGATGAGAGAGAAAGTATTGCAGATGAGAGAGAAAGGATGGATTTTCTCTAATTCATACTGGGAAAATTGGCTATACATGTGGAAAACTAAAATATACTTGGATCTAGCAGCATGCTGAAGCCAGATCAAACATCCAACTGTTAAATATTCGAGAATTTTGCAAACATGTTATTAAATCATTGGTGGTTTGAAAATAGCTGTGGTGGGAATATTTACAGCATAAAAATTAGCAAATTCTACATATCATGACTTTTTTTCCCAGAGAGTCTACTTTCCAACAGACCAGTGATTGGATCTCTTCTTCAGCTCCAGGTGAAGTAAAACCCAAATGTGAAGAGATAAACTTTAAAACTTCAAAGAAAATACCTAGAAGAAAATATCTTTACAATCTTTGGGACTGGGAATAAGTTCTCAACAATAAATAAAAATCATAAAAGTTAACAGACAAGTTTCTAAATTTAACTGCTTTGTAAGGATAATAAAAACTATGATGAGGTGTTGTCAAAGGACATTGAAAAACATGAAAGAATAAACAGAGTGGGGAATGAAATTTGCTATGCACATAATAAAGGATTACTATCAAAAATATATATTAAAACCATCTTCAAATGGATGAGGAAAAGATGAATAACCCAGCTGATAAATGGGCAAAAGACTTGAAAAGGTATTTTATATACAAGAGGATATTGAAGTGGCCATTAAGCAAGGAAAGTTCTGAACTTTACTGGTTGTTCTAGTCTGCTAGCTGCCAGAATGCAATATACCAGAAATGGAACAGCTTTCAAAAAGGGAATTTATTAAGTTGCAATTTTACAGTTCTAAGGCTGTGAAATTGTCCCAATTAAAATAAGTCTATAGAAATGTCCAATCTAAGGCATCCAGGGAAAGATATGTTGGTTCAAGAAGGCCAATGATATTCAGAATTTTTCTCTCAACTGGAAAAGTACATGGCAAACATGGCAACGTCCACTTGCTTTCTCTCCAGGCTTCCTGTTTAATGAAGCTCCCCCAGGGTATTTTCATTTCCAAAGGTCTCTGGCTGCATGGGCGCTGGCTCTTGTCATTCTCTTAATCTCAAGCTTTCTCCAAAATGCTTCCTCTTTTAAAGGATTCCAGTAAACTAATCAAGACTCACCTGGAATGGGTGGAGTCACATCTCCCACTGATCCAAGGTTAATACCCACAACTGGGTGAGTCACATTGTTCTGGAGATAATCTAATCAAGTTTCCAACCTATACTACTGAATAGAGAGAGTAAAAGAAATGGTTGCCTCCACAAAATGGGATTAGGATTAAAACCTGGCTTTTCTAGGGTAAATAAATCCTTTCAAACCAGCACACTAGTTATTAGGGAAATATAAATTAACAGCATAATGAGACATTTCTCTTCTACCACATTGGCTAAATTAAGATGTGACAAATCTAAGTGTTGACAAGGCTGTGGAGCAGCTCTCATTCACTGCTGAAGAAAGTGTATGCTGAAGAAAGCTCATTTTGTTAACAACCACTTTGTAGACCTATTTGGCAGCAGTTAGCAAATTAAAGACTGGGTAACAAAGATTGTTAATTGGTCCTTACCACTTATTCATTATGATCATCCCTTGGGGAAGGAGAAGGAGTAATTAGGAGTAATTCTGTTTGTGATTTTTTTTTTCTTGAGGACAGGGTAAATTCATGGTTATGACAGTACTACTTTTGTAGGTCTAAATATTGCAAATTTTTTAAATGTTGCAGTTTAGTGAGTTACCAAACCATTAAACTATTTGATTTAGTGAGCCAAATAAAGGACAATTTAGTGTCCTTTATTTTTGGACATGTGCATTTTAAAGTGTCTGCTAGGCATCTGGATGGATCCCCTTACAGAGATGAAAATGTGGATCTGGAATTCTTTCTTGAAATTTTCTTCTCTAGGAACACAACTACTTCTTACTTGTTTTTGCTAGATCCTCTTCTGATTTTCCATAATTGCAGATTCCCCCCAAAAGTCTTTCCAAGGTTTTTGGAACAAATTTGTTATATGGAAAATATGATCTTTATGGTTATAGCATGGCTAGATTGTTGGCTTTGTATGTAAGAGGTTATTTTCATATGAATAACAGGATTGCCAATTACTAAAGGACTGTCTGAGGAAAAGATGAGAATTACAAATGAATAGGAGATCTCTAGCTGATCAACAAAGTTAAAATGCTACATGAGCTCTGTATTTCTACAAGAGGATACAGAGGGAATCTTGGCTACAAACAGAGGAGGAGGCATTATGAAGACAGAACACAGAGACATTTGAAGATGCTTCAATTTTGGATTGATGTGCCCACAAGCCAAGGAGTGGGCAGCCTCCAGAATCCGGAAGAGTCAAGTACCTTAGTTGGTTTCTGGAGGGAGTATAGCCCTGCCAACATCTTGATTTGGTGATACTGATTTCAGACTTCTGGCTTCCAGAACTGTAAGATAAAAAATATCTGTTGTTTTAAGGGGGAAAAAAAATGCTGTGTGCTCTTGGCTCTGAGCAGCAGTGGCCATGGCGGGAGAATGGCCCGGCCGCCTACTGTCTTACTTGCGCGTCTGCTGACCTCAGTCTGTCCATCTGGCTGTGGACGTCACTCTGAGGCCCATGCCTGCCTGCCCTCAGCCCCTTGGTGCACAGCGCCCAGGCTGGAGCTGGTGTCCTGCCTGACAGCCTCCTGGCCCCCGCGGAGAGAAGGTGAGCGAACAAGTCTGAGGGGTGGCAGGGTGGGGTGGCTGCGGAGATGGTCACCAAGTAGCGGATCCAAATGGCCAAGGAGAGGCACAGCAAGCACATCCCAAAGCGCAGCAGCACTGCCGAGACCTAGAGGAATTTCTGCGAAGGGAAGGCATCTGCAGAACCCTGGTTATTGGCTTTCTTTGTTTTTGTTGTTTGTGGCTCTGCAATTTTCTAGATTTTATCAGGATGGGCAAGTGAAGTGACTGACTTTATTAAGATGTTTCCATTCTCCTGTGCATTTTAACTTGAATGCATTCCTTAAAAACAATTAGGTAAAGCATCCTGCCTCTGAATGACTTTTCATGTCATCTTTCATATCTTATTCCAAGATTTCTTCACCATTCATTATGAGTTTTCTAGTCCATTCCACAGTGCCTTGCAAAAGCACAGGAATAAAGCAATGAAATTTGATTGTTAAGCTTCAGTAGAGGGTCCTACTGAAGCCAGTAAAAAGTAAGTTTATCTATGTGGTTGTTTAAACCAATATGCAGTATGGATTGTTGGATCAAATCTGTGTAGACAGAGTGGCCTAGATTTTGTTAACCCTAATATGTCATTGCAATTGGCTTAATCTAAAATTTGGGATCTATGGTTTTATTTAGCTAGGCATTTTATTACTCTCTCATGAATTAAAAGCACATTTCCATGGAGGGCCAAGTAAAACTGTCCTGTAACAAGGTGTTTTATAAATGGAACAGCTACACACAGCCTAGTTTGACCACAACCTTTAGCAGCTGAAAAAATTTTGAAATTTTTAAAATGCCTCATATGAAGGGAGATGCTTATAGCCACAACATCTACTTTAACAATAGTCTTTCTATGACACCACCTTGGATTTTGCATTAGTGAATATGCTAACCTAAGATGCCACAAACACATGCACACAACAACCACCTTGATGGAGCATTTTGTAACTTCGTCATTGCAGTTTCAATAAAAGCTACCATGAAGCCAAGTCAGGGAAGGCTGTCTATGTCAGCAGTGATTCCACCAGAATTATTTTAATATATTAAAGGGTTTACTATGATAGACAAAATCAAAGGAAAAAATACTACTAAAAATGAATGCCTCATCAGGACATGCTACTGAGCCCATACATCTTGGCAGATTTGAAGGTGTTATGTACCCCAGACAAGGCCATGTTCTTTTAATTCTTTCCTGTGGGTACAGACCTGCTGTGGATGGGAATTTTGGTTAGGTTATTTCAATTGATCTGTGACCCACCCCATTCAAGGTGGGTCTTAATCCACTTATTTGAGTCCTTTATGAGATGATAAATGACACAGAAAGAGCTCAGAGGAAACACCCAGAGAAGTTTGGAGAGAACTTAGAGAAAAAGGCCCCAGAGAGAACTTAGAGAGAGAAAATCTCTGGAGAGGTTCTGGAGAGAGAACCCACAGAAGCTCAGCGAGGAGGCCCCTAGAACCATGAGCTGAAAACAACGAAATTGGGAGCAAAAGACCAGTAGACATTGGCCATGTGCCTTGCCAACTGACAGAGCAACCCTAGATGCAAGCAGCCTTTCTTCAGAGAAGGTATCGTCCTGTTGATGCCTTAATTGGGATATTTTCATGGCCTTAGAACTGTAAATTTGTAAACTTATAAGCCCCCATTGTAAAAGCCAGCTCATTTCTGGTATATTGCATTTCGGCAGATTTAGCAAACTGAAACAGCCTATTACTAGCACCTTTAATACCAAAAAAGGCACATCGACTAAACTAAAAGTCACACTTAGTTTAGAAATGCCTTTAATGGATTTATGATTAAAGTGATCTTAGTTACTAGATACATTGGACAGGGATGATATCTGAAATTAACTAGATTTAATAATAAGGATTAATCTTTTATCTTCCTCTTTTGTGATTTTACAGGTTTTGATTGATCAAATTTCCTTTTTACTAAAAGGGGTGAGGGTGATAAGGCTGGTTTTGGGTATTGTTGAAAAACTGCCAAGTATTGGTGAGGGTGATAAGGCTGGTTTTGGGTATTGTTGAAAAACTGCCAAGTATTGGCAATTTATATTTTTAGTTATAACTTGTGAGAAAAAAGGCTGAGGTGTCTATTAATAAATTGGAAAAAGCTGCTACTGTGTGTTCTGTTCATAGTCTCAGGAAATCTCTTTCAAATAGTTAAGAGGAACAGATGGGAAATCTGCTAGCTAGTCTATACACAGTGTAGACCTCATAGAGAGTTTCTAATACTGGAGTAGGAGGAAAAGTAAGGGAGAAGAATGGTTAAGGACAGTAACTAGTCTAGTGAGCTGAGCTGCTCCAAATGGAGAAAAGGAATCAGCTGACCTTGGGCCAGCAGGTTTTTAACCCCACTGTTACCTGCCTTTCTTACCCTGTAAATTGATCCCTATAGTTCTTTCTTCCCATTGTCTTGGTTAACTAAATCTATTTTATTATAAACTTTGAAAATGAAAGTTCTTGCTCTAAATTCATAGCAGGTACCTTAATTTTTGCTTTGAGCTGAACCATATCAGAATTTCCCTTGGTTTACTATAGATAACTGGCTTCAAAATGTTATATTTTTAAAAAATGTACAATGTCTTGATTAATTTGACAGTTAAATTGTTATGGATTAAGTTGTTTCACGTATGTAAAATTGCATTCCCTTTGTGCTTCATGTGTAGTTTACCAGTTAAGTGCATTTTATATTAAGGATGGATTATGCATGTTTGAGTAGGTGAAACTGTATCTTATTTGATTTATTCTTAAAAAATAAAGTTTCCTGAATCTTTTTTTTAATGCTATGTGAGCCTCACCCACACAGTATCAAGGTGCCTGGGAAGTAAATTTCCATGTTGTGGAACACAAGATGATATCCTTCCAAAGGATATATACCAGGAAATGTTATGGAACCTTGGGAAATCATCTCAGAAATTAAAGTAGCCCTTTGGGGTCTAGACTATGTCCATTCTACATTGTCAAGCCAAAGAAGCTAGTCTGTCTTGGTCAAAAAAAAGGGGGGGGGGGTTGGGGGGGGTGGGAAGAAAGCCTGTCTGCTTGTCTGCTATATGCTATGCAGGGTGACGTCATTTATAAGACATGTCATATCATTTCATCCTCACCACCTTAGAAGGTAGATAAACTACTGAAAAGGATACTGAGATTCTGAGGAGTCAAATATCATGGCATTTTCACAACTTACAGTGGAAACAGCAGAGTTTAAAACTCAGAACTTGGGGAGTAAGGGAAGATATGGGAATGACATTAACAACCTAAGTGAGAAGGTAAAAATTAAGTCAATAACTTCTCCCTTCCTGATAATTCTTCCAGTGTTAATTTTTTTGGTTCAATATTCAGAACTCTTTAAGTTCTATAACATTTCTCTTTGGTTATCTTACTCAGTCCCAATCTTCAACTATAACTTCAATGTAAGCTACTTTAAATTTTATCTCTTATTAACTCCTGGTCTTCATGCTTGTATTTTCAAGGGCTGAGGAATAGCATTTCGGTGACTGTAAATTCAACATGTCCAAACCCATAAGCTTTTTAAATTTTTTTATTTTGCTTTTGGAAGACTTCAATTTATTACTGTTGCTAATACTTTTTTATTGAGGTGATATGATATAACATGAAACTTTAAAGTGAACAACTCAGTGGCATTTAGCTCATTCACAATGTTGTGCAACTACCATCTCTAGTTTCAAAACATTTTCATCAAATAACCTAATTACATAGAACCTAGAATAGAGAATAAGATCTCGTTATTTTGTATAGGTTAAGGTAATACCCCAATAAATTACAGAGTA
The DNA here is from genome assembly GCF_023851605.1 of Tamandua tetradactyla. Taxonomy (NCBI): domain Eukaryota; kingdom Metazoa; phylum Chordata; class Mammalia; order Pilosa; family Myrmecophagidae; genus Tamandua; species Tamandua tetradactyla. The sequence goes on along the minus strand of NC_135331.1, from coordinate 183,634,026 downwards.
TTTTAGGCAGAAAATAAAAAAGTTTTTCCAAGGTCCCCTGGAGGGACTGGGGGAAAACGTAGAGCTATTAATCTTCCCCACTTGAGTGATTCCTGATATCCTCTTAAGCATTAGGAACTACAAATTTAATAAGCCAAGCCCTCAATCTTGGGGTTTGCCCCTATGAAACTTATCCCTACAATGGTGAAGCTAAGCCTACTTATAACTATGCCTAAGTGTCAACCCGAGAGAACCTCTTTTGTTGCTCAGATGTGGCCTCTCTCTATATATATAGCCAATTCTGCAAATAAACTTCCCCTCCCCACCATGTGGGACTTGACTCCCAGGGGTATAAGTCTCCCAGACACTGTGGGACATGACTCCCAGGGTTTTAGTTTGTTAATACCTCCAGAATGCAATATACCAGAAATGAGTTGGCTTTTATAAAGGGAATTTATTAAGTGTGGCATAATTTTATTCTCGGCCTGGTGGCTTAGTCTCTTTCTCTCCCTCCCTCGCCATTTTGGCACGTCCGGTTCTTCTAGACCTCTGAATTACAAGCCTCACCAGCGACTAGTGATGATGCAGCCTTGTCTCTTTAACCCTATTGGTCTTCTCCTTAGTCCTCCACCTGCCCAACATCCTCTGCTACGGGTACACTCAGGAACAGCATCTCTATGGTCACAGTCACTCATCCGTCCTCCCTGTGTGATTGGCTACCCTCCCCTGGAGCCCACGCCCTAACTCCACCTCTCCTCAAACTGTATATAATCCAGGGCTCGTCAAGCCTGGTGGTCTTTAGCTACTGGCGGCCCTGGCATAAGCGTCTACCAACAATAAAGCTACCTCGCTTCATGCCTTAATTGGCTCGGCCTCCAGTCCTTTAGACCCGCAGCGAGGTCTCCTGCGCGCGCCCCTTGGACCCAGACCCCCAGCTTGAGCCCCTTTTCTGCGTGCGGCAGTGTCGTCTAGCAAGCAGTGAGAAGCTGAGGAGTAGAGGGTCCCCGATAGTTTAGCGGTTGGGCCAAACCGCAATTAAGTTACAAGTTTACAGTTCTAAGACCACAAAAATGTCCAAACTAAGGCATCTAGGGAAAGATACCTTAACTCAAGAAAGGCTGATGGGTCTGGAACACCTCAGCTGGGAAGGCACATGGCTGGCATCTGCTGGTCCTTTGGCTTTTGGTTTCAAACAGCTTCCCTGGGGGCATTTTCTTTCTGCATGTCCAAAGATCTCTGTCTCTGTTGACTCTGAAGCTTTTTTCCAAAATTCTTCCCCTGAGAGGACTCCAGTAAGCAGCCTACCTTGAATGCATGAAGACATAATCTCCATGGAAACCACCTAATCAAAATGTCCCCTCACAACTGAGTGGGCCACATTTCCACAGAAATAACTTAATCAAAAGTTTCCACCCAATAATATTAAATTAGGATTAAAGAACATGGCTTTTCTGAGGTACACAACAGTTTCAAACTGGCACACCCAGGGTTGAACCTTGCACTAGTATCATGGGATTGAGAATGCCTTCTGTTGCACAAAAGGCAACATGATATTTGTGGTCACTTAATTTATAGGTTCAGATTCGTGGAAAACACAGACTTCAGTGATATAAAAACAGAATGTATTAGGAAAGTAATTAAAAGGAAATAATTTCAAGAGAGTAATTATAAGAGCTTTCAAAAATAAGGCACAGCTACATCACTAGATGAGATGGTACCAACACCTGAAAGTGCTGGAGCTTCTCAGAAGCAGCATTTCAAGTGTCATTAGTAAAAATCCACAGCAATCTTGGAGACAGCATTCAGAGCCTCCTTAGTAAAAATTCACAGCAAAGCATTCTTTTCCTGGATAAGATTCTGATGAGACACTCTCTCTTTCTCATAAGATTATCCTCTCTTACTTATAAGATTCTGTTCTCTTAAGATTCTCCACTCTCTCATAAGATTGCCTCTCTCTTTCTTTTTCTGTTCTTTTCTAACTGCTTGCATACAGTTTTTATGATATCTTCACACAATGGTGGCCAAATTCCAATTAGCTTACGTGACTGGGCCCAGTTGGGTCCTCTGGGAGGTCTTCCTGGGACCTAGATATCTTTATCAAAGTACACCTCTGTGCTGGTTTGAAAGGATGTATGTCCCCTGAAAAGCCATGCTTTAATCAAAATCCCATTTCATAAAGGCAGAATAATCCTTATCCAATACTGTATGTTTGAAATTGTAATCAGATCATCTCCCTGGAGGTGTGATTTAATCAAGAGTGGTAGTTAAACTGGATTAGGTGATAACATGTCTCCACCCATTTGGGTGGATCTTGATAAGTTTCTGGAGTCCTATAAAAGAGGAAGCATTTTGGAGAATGAAGGAGATTCAAAGAGAGCAGAGAATGCTGCAGCACCATGAAGCAGAGAGTCTATCAGCCAGAGCTTTGGAGATGAAGAAGGAAAATGCCTCCCGGGGAGCTTCATGAAACAGGAAACCAGGAGAGAAAGCTTGCAGATGATGCCATGTTCGCCATGTGCCCCTCCAGATGAGAGAGAAACCCTGACCGTGTTCACCATGTGCCTTTCCAGATAAGAGAGAAACCCTGAACTTCATTGGCCTTCTTAAGGTATCTTTCTCTGGATGCCTGTGATTGGAAATTTCTATAAACGTGTTAATTGGGGCATTTTCTTGGCCTTAGAAATGTTAACTAGCAACTTTTTAAGAGCCATTCCATTTCTGGTATATTGCATTCTGGCAGCTGGCAAACTAGAACAACCTCCTTTCAGGAGGATAACCAGTCCTCCCAGCTAGAGTGCACATTTACAACTGTTTCTTACTAAGGTCACATAATAGCAACATTAGTTGCATGCAATGGCAACATCAGTTGAACAAAATAGACTCTACAAATTTATCTTTTCCTTACACCTTCTTGACAAAAAGGGGGAAAAGAAATGGAAGAAAATAAAGTTTCAGTGGGTAAGTGATTTCAAATAGAGTCAAGAGGTCATTCTGAAGGTTACTCTTATGAAGCGTCAACCAGATATTGCAAATTGCCACAGTATGCCAAGCCCCAACCAACAGTATTCCTGAAAATCCTAAAGAATACCCTGGGCCCTGTCTAGGACCCTATAAATGTTTTACCTAGTAAGTTAATTTTTTTAGAAACCTAAGGCCTCCAGATTGTTGCTATGCCAGATAAGCCCTAAAACCCAGAGGTATCAGTTTCTCCAAGAACATCAACCAGTTTCATTCCTCTACCCCATAAGACCAACACCCTTTCCAGCATGAAGAAGTTAAAATGGTCATTGCCCAGATATCCCTAAAGACTGAGAGAAAGATTAAATGAGAGGGAGGATGTGTAACCGATAAATTCAGATATAACAAATGATTATGACTACTGACTCATTATATAGATATTTCTCTTAGTTTCTAGTGTATTATAATAGCTAGAAGGGAATTCTGAAAACTGTTGAACTATAATCCAGTAGCCCTGATCTTTGATAATGATTGTATAGCTATAGCTAATAGCAAAAAAAAAAAAAAAGTCAGTTGCCCGTTTGTATGGATCTACCTCTGGATGTTTCATTCTGTCCCGCTGATCTATATATCTATCTCTGACAATACTACACTGTCTAAGTTCACTTAACTTTATTTCATGTCTTTACATTAGGTAGAATGCCATACTAGGGGTCAATAAGAAGGGGGGGCGATAAGAAGTATGGGATGTTTGGGATTTTCTTTTTTCCCTTTATTTCTTTTTCTACAGTAATGAAAATGTTGTAAGATTGATGATTATAATGAATGCGCAACCATGTGATGATACTGTGAACCACTGACTATGCATCGTACGGTGTATGATTATATCACAATGAAATTACATTTGAAAAAAACAAAACTTTTTCATCACCACACAAATGAATCTTCCATACCCAATAAGCAGTTGCTCCCCACCCACCACCAGCCCCAAGTAAACACCATTTTGTCTTGTCTTTAACCTTTATTAGATATTTCATGTAAATAGAACCATGCAATATGTGACCTTTTGTGTATAGCCTCTTTCACTCAGCACAATGTTTTTCACATTCACCCACACTGTAGCAAGTATCAGTATTTCATTCCTTTTTATGGCTGAATAGTATTTCATTGTATGTACATTCCTAAAACTGTCAGAAGGATGAAGTCTGACTCAGAAAGTTGCTTGAATTGTACTTATTTTCAGAAAAACATAACTGCAAACACCTGCAAAGAAGCTAACTGGCTAAAAACTGCAATATCTGCAGCCATTGTCCCTCATTTCAGGTTAACCTCAAAGTCCAAGGCCAATGAAATAACAAGAACCCATTTTGATACTAACCTCAGGTTCCTGCCTTGCACTACAGGGGAAGTCCCCTTCCCAGAAAATGCACACTAAGCCCCCAACACTAACTTTACATTTACTCATTATAATAGTGAATTCTCCATGCCTGGGTTGGATTTAGACATTATTTTCTGAACATGCAATGTACATGGACGTACATTCTAGCATGACCAGGGACTGTGCATGCTCAAAACAAACCAATTCGTCTACAATGTGTGAATATATCCCAATAAAATTGTATTAAGAAAAAAACAAAAACCTTTCGTTGAAAAAAAAAAACTCTTGAATTCTTTGGTAATGTTCTTACCTACTTGCCCCAACCATCTGCGTGCACGTCTCCTGATCGCCTACAAAAGCATCCCTCTCACCTCTTTGGGAAGAAGGTGACTTTTGGACACGAGTGCCCTCTTCTCCGTTGTTTGGCCAATAAAATAAAGCGCTTCTTTGCTTTACCGAATTGTATTGGTGCGAGCCACACGGAACAGGAGATCTGCTTCGGAGGGTCCGGCCCATACAGGGTCAGTAACAAACTATTATATTTTATTCCATCCAATTCCTTCCTTTCTACTCCCCATTGTTACCTGAGAGGAATACCTCGGTGAAGCGGTGGCGAAAAGAACTTCGTCGGTGTTTCAGGTGTCTTTCAGAAGCCAGTTTTTCAGCAGGAACAGCACCCTTTCAGGTGGGCTCAGCAGGAGCAAGCTGACCACTTCCTCCAGAGTTTTCTACTTTTCTACTGCTGCGGTTGGGCACAGTGCGCATGCACTGAGTAGACCATATGCCTCCAGACTGCGCATGCTTACACGGAAGTGGTTTTATGTACTGCGCATGCTCATACTGAGGCGGCCTGTGTCTATACTGGGCATGCTTATACTGAGGGAGCCTTATGTCTCTATACTGCGCATGCTTATCCTGAGGTGGGCTGTCGTCTATACTGCGCGTGCTTATGCTGAGGTGGCTTTATGTCTCTACATGCGCATGCTTATGCTGAGGTGGCTTTATTTCTCTATACCGCACATGCTCCCCTCCATTTCCCCTTGCAATAATTGGCCTAGTCATCTTGTCCCTTGACCGAACTGTGCGTGGTTTGGCTCAGCACATTCTATCTCTAGTCTCAGCCCGAACCTCACAGCCTCCATCTGACATCCTCCTCCACCCCTTCCTACCTACTTTCTACCTAAACACTACGAGATAATGCTTTCAGTCTTCTGGGTTGCCTAGATCTTAGCCCACCTCTACCCATCCAATTTTTGTTGATTTTATAAGGCACTTATTAATTATGTCAATGAAAATTGTATCCTTTGTCAATGAGAAAGTTGTTTCTGTGTGCCTAATGCTTCTCCCAGAATAGATTTAGGGACAGCTCACTATGAAATTATGATCTAGAATTTCTGTATGAACACATTCTTCTCAGATGTCCACTATCACTTAGTAAGAGCTTCCAAACATCTCAACAGCTCAATAAAATCCGTTAACATGGTTGGGTTCTTGTAATTAGTATGTTTTCTTATCTACTTAAAAATTTTTGACTGCAAATTTCTTGTAACATCTTAATAGGAAGAGAAATTAAAATATGCGTCAGTAACAAACAAATGGATGGAGATAACTAACAAAACCTGTCCAGGGCAGTGAGCTGCAGGAATAAACTGTAAATGTAAGTGGAAAAACAGATGCAAAGGGCGGAGGGGAGGGGACAGGGATAATGGGAAATAAATGGAGAAGATGGGACGCATGAACATGGAAAAAGAGAAAGCAAACGCCAGCCACCACCTCAGCTCTACCCTCTACTGATGCCCAAATTCTAGTAAACAGTCCATAAACGTGAGTTTTGCTCAGGTCTTTTTCTTAGTGTGTAGGGCAGCAGCCGTAACGCAGTTCGACCTCTCCACTAGAGCTCCTCCCGGACCTGACTTGGTTTCGCTGGGAGCGACCCACTTACGGTTGCGCAGGCGCAATGCCAACGCAGTTCCAGCCCCCCTGCCCGCCCACGCCCAGGTCTTGGGGGAAGTGACGCGCGGCTGGGGGGGTGGGACGGGATCTGCGCCGGAAGTAGCTCGCGGGTGGTAAATAAGTCCTGAGAAGCAGGAAAGACGGTCTCCATCTTGTCAAGTCCTACGGCGCTTGCGACGTTGTGGAGATGGGGAGCGTCCTGGGGCTGTGCTCCATGGCGAGCTGGGTAAGGTGCCTTCTTACGGCCTCTGGGGAGCTAGCGGGAGAGGCAAAAGAGAAAGCGAGACGAGCCGGGCCGCGTGAGGCCTGGCGCGAAGCGCGGTAGCCCCACCCTACGGGGAGTGTCTGCTGTCCCCATTTTCTGCACATCTCCTCTGGCCACCCCAAGTCAGCCTCGGAGCGCTAGGTCTTGCGCAGAACTGGCTAAGGTGGTGGTCAGGTGCAGTGGAATTCGGATGACACGATGTAAGAGATAAAGAGGAGATGTGAACACCTTTCCTCCACCCCTCCTGCGTGAGCGGTGCTCTCCATTCTCCCGGGCCCCTTTTCGTTGTTTTCTCTTGTGTCGGCCTCGACCATTTCCACAAAAATCTTCCTTCGGCCCTGTTCTTTCTGTGGGGCACCCCATCTCTTCTTATTGACTTCCCAGCGACCTCAGATTGCAGCACTGTCATTCCTGGACGCATGTCGGCCTCTTTGTTATGTCGCGCAGACTACGATTAAGTGCCAGCAATTTTCGGATAAAATTTGTTTATTCCCTACTTGGGAAGGCATGCATGCAGTTATATTCATGTATTCATTTTAAAGTAAATAGTCCTGGATCTGCAGCTAGACCTCGGTTTAAAGATAAAAAAGGAATTACTGTATTTCTCAATGATTAATGTATCTGGTCAGTTCTGTGGTGTAGAATATGCTGTCGTTCGACATAGAGCATGCGTGTCTAATTTGAAATTTCTTGCTGAATTAGATGAACGTTGCATTTTTATTTGCTGCTGTGTTGTACAAGTGAAACCATTTTCATTATAGTGACATAATTTTTTTATTCAGGTGGCACAGATAAGCTTTAGTTTATTTTGTAGAGGATGACCAACTGCTCTCCAAAAGAACAGAACATTGGTATTACAGAATAAAAATATTTGTAATTTTGGGCTAGGTAATCTGGTTTCTAAATTCCCTGTCTAACAATTGACTGTATTTCCCAAATAATTCCATTGTATGCATATGTGGAATATTTTTTTACATGTACCGCTTTTCAAAAAGGTTTTGATGTAGCTTGAACAATAAATGTTAAATTCTAAGATTGTAAGTGGAAGTCGTTACTCCAATCCCAGGCCGTTGTCTTGATTACCTTGTATTCTTGCCTCTGGGCATGGAAACCTGGTATCTTTTAACTCAAAATATTAAGAGTCTACTTGAGAGGAACAAATAGGTCAAATAGGTGACTCAGATGACTGTGGTATACAAAGGAAGCATATTTAGTGTGGCAGATAAAAAAGCAATGCAGAGTAATAAATGATTGTTATTACGTTGTTTTCTTTGTTTTTTTCCTGGAATATGTATAGTTTAATTTTTAATTTCATGTTTTGTCTAGTTATCATGTTGACATGTAATAGTTGAGCTATAAGAAAAGGGATACACATTATCCATTTTGTTCTTGACCTCTAGATCAGTGATTAGAAACTTTTTTTGTCTTGGGGACAATTATAGTAAAATAAAAAATACTTTTAAAAGTTTGCACTTGTGTTTTAAATCAGAAGAGTAGCTTAAGTGAACGCCATAGGGAAAATTTTATTCTTTTTACTATTTTTACAACTTAGATCACCATTATTGACTAGAAGGATATCAGTGAGAAAATTGCCACTGCCTTTTAATCATTGTAAATATAAATATCCAGGTATATTGGAGAGGTAGTAATTAAGGGGCAGCTTTTTTTCCTTCCACAATTAGATCTGGCAGATAGAGAAGTTAGGCCGCCCAAGATGCTCATCCTTGCTCTAGATCATTGTGGTTAATGTATGAATTGATTTTATAGTATGCAATTTGGGCTTTCTTTTCCCCTTCTCGACTTTGTGTCTCTTTTCTCTTTTTTTCCCCTGAATTTTTCAATTTCAGAGTAAGTGAATAGCAATAGGAAAAAAGTTTGCCTTTTCATATACCTATCCATGTCTTCTTTATTTCTAACAATCAGTATACTCATTTACTTAAGAGAATATGGTAAATATAAAATTCATTCAAATTTTCAAAAAATGGCATTATACTTGAAAATTAGAAATTAAATTTTATCGGTCAAGCTAGAATTTTAAAAAATAAAAAAACAAAATCTTGTTTTTTATTTGCTGAGGTTTCTGCAGGCTTCATCAATTTTTGTAGTTTTCTCTTTTAAATTATAAATACTTGTAGAAAACTTCTGAGCTATGAAAAAGAAAAGTATAAATTACATGTTATATACTGTATCAATTTTGCATTGTTAATTTTTTAATTTTTTTTATTTTTATTTTTTTGTCTTTAAGAGGCCCAGAATTAGATCACTCAAAGTCCATGGTTGGTGGTTCTATTAATATTAATTCATGCATAAGTGTCGGTTTTTGATTTGTGAATATTGGTGATTACTTTAAACACTATCATAAACATCTGTGGACCTCCCACCTAAACCTACCACTACATTACCAACAATTTATATCAATTTACATTCGTTCCCCCATCCCAGTCCCAGCAGTGGATTAGTGAATAGAATTGATTTTTAAAGTGACAGGCTTAAAAAAAAAAGTCATATGCAATGATTTTTTTCATTTTGTAGTCCAAGATATTTAATGTAGGTAAGTTGTTAGGGATAAAGAGCTAATGATTACCCGTTCCTATTTTTTGCCAGTCTCTGCTGGATTTTTATTTTTTTAGTATGCCTTGCTTTTTGTATAAATGAATCATAGTTGCTATGAATAATCAAGGAATGCAGAATACAAAGAAAGTAAAACTGTTACATTCCTACTACTGATAGCTAGCATTACTTCTCTGTCAATGCTTATATATGAGTGGGTGGATGAATAGTCAAAAATACTTTTGTAGAAATGGTAACATGCAGAATAATTTAAACAGTGCATTAAATTTAGCTTTTCTTGAATTTAACAAAGGAAAATAAAACTAAAAGAATTATTGAATGTTAAATAAATGTTTCTTCATCAATAGTGTTCCTAATAAGTTTGTTCTAAGAAAGTGGTTCTGTAGCAGTGGGTCTCAGCTGGGCATGGTTTTGCCTTCCAGGTCATACTTGGCAATATTTGGAGACATTCATTTTGGGTTGTCACAACTTGGAATGGCAGATGCTACTGGCATCTAATTGGTAGAGGCCAGGATATTGCTAAACATCCTAAATGCACATACAGCCACCCCAACAGCAAAGAATTTTTCAACCCCAAATGTCAGTAGTGCTGAGGTTGAGAAATCCTGGTCTAAGTCTAAGAAAAAGATTTTATAAAAACTTGATGTTGGAGGGCAGTGCAGCGGTGACCCAGTGGCAGAATTATAGTCTGCCATGCTGGATACCCAGGTTTGATTTCTGGTGCCTGCCCATGCAAAAAATAAGAAGAAAGAAAGAAAAATTGATGTTGAAGTACGTTTTTAAGAACATTTTAATTTTAGGCTTACCACTATGAGTGATGAAAAAGATCAGCATTCACTTATCCTTCTAAATCCCAGTTCCTGTTAATTGTATAATTTTTAAGTTTTTCTCTTCAAAAGTATAAATGCACAAAGTTCTGTGCCCCTTATTATAAAAAAGCAGTACACCATTCTATTTCCACTTTTTGAAGGCACTTCCTTCAAAAGTAGATATTTACCTCCACATCCTGAAACGTGTTGATTTTCTTTTTGTTTGTTTTAGACATGGTCCTCTGATGATGAAAAGATGAAGATTTACCTGTCTTTCATCTGTCCGTCATCCCCTACCCCACTACAATCACAACAAACATTCATGTTGTCCCTCATCTTTGCATAATACTTAAAATTTCAGTTAAATCATCATTGTGACTATTTAAATGAGCTAATTTATGTAAGGCCATAGTAGATGCTTATATTTCTTAGCTATGTATTATTTTTATTATTGTGTAATACTATTCATAGTTCAGCCATGTAATAAGTATACAGTGTGTCAAAGATAAACTGAGGCAATTTAAAAATTGAGTTAAAGTTTATCTGGACAACAAGCTGTTAGTTGCATTGGACAGGATCATACTGAAAGTTACGGTGGAATTCTGAAAAAAGCTCCACCAACAGAATGGAAAGGGAAACTTATATAAGGGCAAACATGGAAGTAAATAATGAAATCTGATGGTCTGATGTTAAGTTTCCATTTTACATAGGGGATGTTATGGAGTGGGGAGCAGATATACATTGTTAAGTATAGTATTCTTGCCCATTCTGATAAGCTATCTCTCCTAGACCAAATCTGCTTTATCCTCTGGTGTTGCTTATCTGCAGTTCTATAGGGTGTGTTCCGTTGTTCCATTTTCTTGGAGCACTCCCTGCTGGTCAGTTGTTTTTGTATTCTACAAGGTCCCATACAGGTAGCCATTTTATTTTATTTAACACGTGATTTCTCTTTCTACATACAGCTTTTGTATTCATTCAGTTGTCTGCTTTATTTTGTGTGTCTTTACGTAATTTAACCCCAACTTTCACCCAGCTGTATACATCTCTAAGTTCAGATGCAAATGGTGATTGATGTAGTTATTTTTTTCTGGAAGATAACCTCTTCCAAAACCTTGTGACCTGCTCTGATGTGTACTGGTTGTCACTACATCCTTAAAAGTGAGGATTCTTATCCCTTCTCTCTCTGTCTGAAACCCTTTCCTGGGTTACTTGTCTTGTTCTTTCTTAGTTTATGCCCGTGCTTGGTGTAGTGCTTCCTGAGAAAGGAGCATAAGAAATACACTTTTTTGGTCATAGATTTCTAGATTATAAATCATCATCCCACAGAATTTTGAAGACATTGCTCTTTTGTAATCTGAATTGCACTGTTGTATATTGCTGTGGGGATTCTGAAGTCATTTTAGAAACTCCTTTTTGGGTGACTTCCACCTGGATGAATTTCTTGAGTTCTTTGTTTCTTGTATTTTCTCTCTTCTGTTTTCAGATATTGGCTCTCTATAAGTTTCTTCTTTCCCATTTTTCATCTCCTTTGGCTTTTTGCACTGCTTTCTGAAAAATTTCCCTGATTATTTCCAGTAATTCTATTAGTTTTTAAAGCTCTGCTAATATTTTTAATTAACAAGTGTTTTTCTTATTCTCTGTTCCATTTTAATTGTATTCTCTGCTTGTTTCATGGGTGCGCTGTCCTTTCTTATATCTATAAATTGTTAGTGCAAACTGCCTGCATAGTTTGCATCTGTAAAGACTGGAAAAGCTTCACTAATTTCAGCAACACAATTCAATTCAGTTCTGACTCTACCTGTAGTCAGGCCAGACCTGGCAAGTTAAGGACCATTTTCTTCAAAATTGCCTTTTAGTCCCAGGAATAACCTTGGCAATGTGATTGTGTTGACCACATAGGAAGTTGGTATCATTGCTTCTTCCACCACTTTCACCACAACTAAAATACAGTCTTTCCAAGGCTTGGAGACTCAGCCTTTCTGTGTGTTGCAGTAGGCACTCCTTGAAGATGAGGAAAACTGGACTGAAAAATGAAAAAGCTTATGTTTATAACGTGACCCAAAGTGTATCATTGTAAAGAATTATAGCTAGGCATGTTGAGTGCTTTCATTGTTGTGATTGGACTAAATTCTATGAGCTTGAATGGCAGAAACGTTATTATACGGAGAAACTCAGAATGATGGAATTGAGGGCTCCATCTCAGGAGTCCCATAACTATGAAGTGCATTTGTTTTTAATTTTCAGTTAACACAGGATAAATTTTAAAAGCTGAGTCATAAAATATCATTTTTCAATAAATTTAGAAGACGTAATTTTTTAAGTATAGTATTTTCACTTATGAAGTATCTTTTCTCCTAATTCTACTCCCCAGTATTATCTACTGTTAATGGGGTTTTGTGTGCATTCTTTTGGGGTGTGTTCATAAACAGCAAGTGGTTTTTGGAGGAACCATAATTTTATTTTCCCTTTTAATGCTGTCTTGACCCCCTTGTTCTAATTTGGTTATGTAACTTTAACTTCTCTTGGTAAAAGAAATGCAAATTTTATTGATTATACATTTTTCTTTAATCTTTATTTCTACCAATTTTCTCTGCAAAGAACATGCTTCTATGTACATTGTTTTGAATTTTTTCCACTATTTTATTGAATAATTCCTATGAATTGAAACTGCTGGCACAAAGGATATGTAGAACTTACATTTTGAGTGAAAATTCACAATTCCTTTTTAATATAAAGCAGCCCTCATGAGTCCTGTTTCCCAGTATTTGTGAATGAGAGTTTCCTATTTTCTACAACTGCACAAATATTACTTATTGGTATTTTTAATCTTTGACAGTGTGATATTACAAAGAATATCAAGATTAATCATCATCGCATCATTAATAGCCTATTGTATTTCACTTCCCTCTATGTTCTCATTTTTCTTGGAGTAGTTACATTTCTCTTGAAGTACTCGTTTATGAGGAATGATGTTAGTCTTTTGATTTTCATGCATTGAACATGAAGTACTGTGTTTTCTTCCCAGTAATTCATTGTTTTATTTTTGCTTGTACTGAAGTTATATAATAATATATATAACATATATAATAATTTTGTGTTGTGTGGCTTTTGAGTTTTGTATTCTTAAAAACATTTACATTAGTCACATACATATGTTTGTATTGTCTTCTGTTTTTAAGAGTTATTTTTGTCATTTCTTTATGCATGAGTCATTACTTTGGTTCTAAAGCATTACATTTTCAAACTTAAAAAAAAAATTTCCCGGCGGGCCGCGGTGGCTCAGCCGGCAAAGTGCTTGCCTGCTATGCCGGAGGACCTCGGTTCGATTCCCGGCCCCAGCCCATGTAACAAAAACGGAGAAACAGAATACAATAAAACAAGAAAATGTTTAAAAATGTTTCCCTTTCTTCCTTCCTTCCTTCCTTCTATCCTTCCTTCCTTCTCTCTGTCTTTCCTTAAAAAAAAAAAAAAAAAAAAAAAAAAAAAAAAAAATTTCCCTTTAGACATTGGTTCGAACTTAGGGGCTGTGCTGGTTTGAAAGGAAGTATGCCCCCTAAGAAAAGCCATGTTTTGATATAAATCCCATTTGTTAAAGGTAGAATAATCCCTTTTCAATACTGTATATTTGAAACTATAATGAGATCATCTCCTTGGTTGATGTGATTTAGTCAAGAATGGTTGTTAACCTGGATTAGGGGATGACGTGTCTCCACCCATTTGAGTGGGTTTTGATTAGTTTCTGAAGTCCTATAAAAGAGGAAACATTTTGGAGAATGAGAGATTCAGCGAGAGCAACACTACGAAGCAGAGAGTCCACCAGCCAGCGACCTTTGGAGATGAAGAAGGAAAATGTCTCCCGGGGAGCTTCATGAAACAGGAAGCCAGGAAAAGATGCTAGCAGATGATGCCGTGTTCGCCATGTGCCCTTCCAGATGAGAGAGGAACCCTGACCGTGTTCGCCATGTGCCTTCTCGTTTGAGAGAGAGAAACCCTGAACTTCATTGGCCTTCTTGAACCAAGGTAATCTTTCCCTGGATGCCTTTGATTGGACATTTCTATAGACTTGTTGTGATTGGGACATTTCCTCGGCCTTAGAACTGTAAACTAGCAACTCATTAAATTCCCCTTGTTAAAAGCCATTCCGTTTCTGGTATATTTCCATTCCAGCAGCTAGCAAACTAGAACAGATTTAAATCTGTTCTAGTTTGCTAGCTGCTAGAATGCAATATACCAGAAACAGAATGGCTTTTAAAGGGGGAATTTAATGAATTGCTAGTTTACAGTTCTGAGGCGTAAATATGTTGTCCTGACTAAGGCATACAGAGAAAGGTACCTTAGCTCAAAGAAGGTTGATCTGGGAAAGCACGTGCTTGCGTCTGCTGGTCCTTGTTCCTGGTTCCATTGCTTCCAGCTTCTGATGCCAGTGGTTTCCTCTCTAAGTGTCTGTGGGCATTCACTTAGCTGCTCCATGACAAAGCACTGGGTTTCATCTCTTAGCTTGGTGTGCTATTTTGAAAAGATTTATGTATCCTATAAAAGCCATGTTTTAATCCTAATCAATCTTGTGGGAGCAAAGGTTTCTCCTAATCCCTATTCAGTACTGTAGGGTGGGAAATGATTAGGTTATCTCCACTGAAATGTTCCAATCGTATTAAACTTGATAAGTTGGAGATGTGTCTCCACCCATTCTACGTGGGTCTTGATTAGTTTACTGGAATCCTATAAAAGGAGACATTTTGGAGAGCATTCCCTTTTGAGAACGAGGAGAGAACCGCAGACAGAAGGGCGAGAGAACCAGAGTCCACCAGACAGCAACCTTTGGAGATGAAGAAGGAAAACACCCCCCGGGGAGTTTCATGAAGTAAGAGGCCTGGAGAGAAGCCATCAGACACCACCATATTCACCATGTGCCCTTCCAGCTGAGAGAGAAACACTGAACATCATCAGCCTTCTTGAACCAAGGTATCTTTCCTTGGATGCCTTAGATTAGACATTTCTATAGACTAGTTTTAATTTGGACAGTTTCACAGCCTTAGAACTGCAAACTAGCAATTTATTAAATTCCCGTCTTTAAAAGCCATTCCATTTCTGGTATATTGCATTCTGGTAGCTAGCAAACTTCAAAACGGCACAGTAGGTAAAATGTTATCAACAGCATAGCATGTTAATAGAGAAATCTTTCTCAGAAGAGTCAGTCAGTGTGGCACATTTCATTGTTTTACTTTAAGAAATGACCACAGCCACCCCAACTTCAGCAACCACCAACCACCACCGTGATCAGTCAGCAGCCGTCAACATCAAGACAGGACCCTCCCAGCAGAAAGATTACAAATCATTGAAGGCTCAGATGATAGGTAGCATTTTTTAGCAATAAAGTATTTTTAAATTAAGATATTTAGTTTATTTTAGACATAATGCTATTATTGCACACTCAATAGACTATGATATAGTTTAAACATGACTTTTATATGCACTGAGAAACCAAGAAATTTATGTGGTTTGCTGTATTGCATCAAACCTGCAACATCTCCAAGGTACAACTATAGTATACATATTACCTTCAGGACTTTAGAGTCATTTCCACATTGTGTTCTATCTTATATTAGCCTTATATTATATTCCCTCTTCCCACTACACCCCCATATATATTCAGGTTTATCTTTGAGATTAAATATCTTAACCAGGATATGCTTGAGCTTGAACCGTTATCCCTTCCTTTTTTGCAGGGGGAGGCGCATGGTCCGGGAAATGAACCTTCTTTTGATCGATATAATTCAGTTCTTCATCCAAGGAAGTTTTTCTTGTGTTAGGTCTTTGAATGCTCTTTTATTTAGAAGATTCTCTATTTTAAGGACACCAGTTACCTTTATGTTGTCTTTGTTTTCCATCCATGTTATTTTTCCTGGTTTTTGCTTTAAATTAAGATATACTTTATGTACAACAAAATCCATACTTTGTGGTATACAAGTCTATGAATTCTTACAAATGTATACAGTCAAGTAACCACTGTAGAACAGTTTCCTCACCACCTTAAATTCCTCTTTCTCCATCCCTGGCAACCTGTTTTCTGTCCTTAAAATTTTGCCTTTTCCAGAATGTCATATAAATGGAATCATAGAGGTTTTGAGTCTGGCTCCTTTTACTTAGCATAATTCCTTAGAGATACATCAACATTGTCTTGTCTGTTAGTGGTATGTTTCTTTTTATTGTCATATTCCACAGCTTGTTTATCCATTCACCGTTTGAGAGGCATTTCCATGTTTTGGTGATTATGAATAAAATCACCATAAGTATTCACATACAGGTTTTTATTTCACTTGGGTAGCTATCTAGGAGTGGAATTGGTGGGTCATATGGTAAATAAATGCTTAACTTTATAAGATACCTACAAACTGTTTTCCAGAATGTGTATACCATTTTGCATTCTCACCAGCAAAGTAAGAGAGTTCTGGTTGCTCTATATACTCATCAATACTTGGTATAGACAGTATATTTGATTTGATTTTAGCCATTATGTGTGTAGTGATATTGAGCATTTTCTCATGTGCTTATTTTCCATCTATGAGTCTTTGGCAAAATACGTGTTCTCAAATACTTTGGCCTTTTTTTAAGTTATGTTTTCTTATTACTGAGTTCTGAGAAATCTTTACAAATTCTAGATACAAATACTTTTATTGTGGTTTGCCAATACTTACTTTGAGTCTGTTGCTTTTTTTTTTTTTTTTTTTTTTTGGCATGGGCAGGCACCGGGAATCACACCCAGGTCTCTGGCATGGCAGGTGAGAATTCTGCCTGCTAAGCCACCATCGGACCACCTGAGTCTGTTGATTTTTGCAGTATCTTTTGAAGAGCAGAAGTTCTTAATTTCTTCAGGGGATTGTGTTTTCTATATTGTATCTAAGAAGCCTTATTATTATGTTGGCTAGGACTTCCAGCATGATGTTGAATAAGTTAGAGCAGGTATCCTTGTCTTGTTTGGGATAATAGTGGGAAAGCATTCAGACTTTTGCTTTTAAGCATGGGTGACAATTAGATTTTTGTAATCCTTTATCAAGGATTCCCTTTATCAAGTTAAGGATGTTCTATTTGTTGTTTGCTTAGAGTATTTATTATGAACGGATATTGAATTTTATCATTTAGTTTTTCTGCACCTGTTGAGATGATCATAATGTTTTTGGTTTGTTTTTTGTTTTTTTTTTTTTACTCTATTGATAAGGTGAATTTCATGATTTTTCAATATCGCACCAGTCTTGCTTTCCTGGATTAAATCCCACTTGGTCATAATGTATTATCCCTTTTATATATTGTTCATATTATTGGATTCAACTTGCTAAAATTTTATTAAGAATTTTTTTTTACTCTGTTAATGAGAGATATAATCTTAACATTTCTTTTAATGACTTTGGTTTTATGCTGACCCCATGAAAAGAGTGAGGAAGTGGCCCCAGCACCTCTTCAGTTTTTTTGAAGAGTTTGTGTAGATTTTACTTATTACTTAAATTTTGACTAGAATTCGCTGGTCTGTCCATTTGGAACTCAGGTTTTTATCTACAAATTCATATTCTTTAATAGTTTCAGTCTCTCATGGAGTTTGTCCATTTTATCTACATTCTTAATTTGTTAACATAATGGTGCTCATAGTTTCAATTCTTTAATGTCTGTAGGATCTGTAGTGATGCCTAATTTATGAAATTGATGATTTGTGTCCTCTTTTTCTTCTAATCTGGCTAGAAGTTTCCCAATTGTAATGATCTTCAAAAAAGAACAGTCTTTTGGTTTCACTGATTTTCCTCCCTTGTTCTGTTTTCTAATGAGTTGATTTCTCCTCTTATCTTTAATATTTTCCTTATTTAGCCCACTTGGGGTTTAATTTGTTCTTTTAATAATTTCTTAGATGGAAATTTTAGATCATTGATTTGATCATTGATTTTTCTACTGTAGCCATTTTGTGTTATGAATTTCCTTTTAATCTATTTTTTAACTTTACCCCGCAATTGCGAGATATTTTTATTTTCACTCTATTCAAAATTCTAATTTCTTTTTGATACTTTAGATCTGTGGGTTAATTAGAAGTATGTTACTTAATTTCCAGAAATCTTTCTGTTGTTGACATCTAATTTTATCATGTTGTGGTCAGAAAATACACTTTGTATGACATTAATCATATTTATTGAGATTTGTTTTATGGTCTGGAATATGGCCCTCTTTTGGGCATTTGCTTTTGAAAAATAAATAAATAAATCTATACTCCTCCTCCTCTTGGATGGAGTGTTCCCTAAATGTTAGTTTGGTTGATAGTTTTGTTCAAGTCTTCTACAGCTTTACTGATTTTTTTGTTCTTTTTTCAGTCAGCTTATTTAGAAAGGGTTAGTGAAATTAAGCATAAATGGATTTGTTTATCTTTTAAGTTTATTCATTTTTGCTTCGTGTATTTTGAAGTTCTATTAAGGTATTTATAAGTCCTTCTGTAAATTGACCCTTCTTCATTGTGAAATAACCCTCTATCTCTGGGGAGATTCTTTGTTCTGAAATTGACTTTGTTTTGTAACGCCATAGTATGGTACCATACTATGTGTCTTTATATTTAAGTGGGTTTCTTATAGGAAACATGTAGCTGGCTCTTTGTCTTATCCAAAGTGACAGTCTTTGCCTTTTAATGGAGGCATTTGGACCATTTATATTTAATGTGATCATTGATATGTTTGTGTTTAAATCCCCTGTCTTTTAATTTGTTTTCTTATTGTCTTGTATGTTCTTTGTTCTCTTTTCTCCACCTTTTTTATTTCTAGAAGTTTGAATTGGGTCTTTTATTGGTCTCTCAGTGTTCCTTTCCCTCTGTGTCCTGAGCTTAAAAGGTATAGCTACACCTTCCAATATGCTGAAAGGAGGAATAACAGGGGAAACACGCATCCTATTGAGGATGCTTCCTTATATTCCCAAACAGCTGAATGGTGTGTATTGGCCAGAGCTCATTGGCATGTCCACAGTCAGCTGCAAAAGAATGGAGAGAAATGCTGTATTTGGGGCTGAGAACACTGCCTCTGAAAGCTAGGGGTCCATAACTAAGGAGAAAGACTCTTGGACATGGATACTGGGAGGCATATAGCACCCTTGTGGATAGAGATCCTCCTGCTTTCTCAGTGGCAGGTATAATCAACCCCTGAGTTTCCTTCTACAAGTCCAGTTTTGGTAGATACTATGTGGTATTTTTAAAAATGAAAGTAGAAGGCAGTGCTTCTCAAACTTGAGTGGGCATCAGTGTTTCCCCGCAGGGCATGTGGAAGTGCAGACGGCTGGGTTCCAACTTCTGAGTTGGGTGAGTCAGGGTGGGGCCTGAGAACTTATATTTCTAGCAAACTCCCAGGTAAGGTGCTGATGCTGCAGGCTAGAGACCACACTTTAAAAACTGCTGGATAACATTTCAGGCTCAAAGGAAAGATATTCCAGATATGAAAGGAGACTAAAATAGCTCAAACAAAACAGAACACAAGATGAGCCTGAGAACTAGAGGGCAGAAGGAAAGGGACACACATCCAGCACCACTCATCAAGCTTCTCTCGGTCTTCCCAACCCACACTTCCAACAGGTGTGGATATGACTGTTCACATACTGTGTGCCAGACAGTGTCCAAAGCCTCTATGTTTTTTATTTTGTTTTATTTTATATGTAAGTGCCACTTGTAAGCATTTTTTTCTTAACATTTTTTATTGTGAAATATATATACAAAACTATAAATTTCAAAGTACATTTTAATAAGTAGTTATAGAATGAATTTAAAAGTAACAGTATGAGTTACAGTTCCACAATTTCAGGTATTTCTTTCCAGCTGCTCTAAGACACTGGAGACTAAACAGAACTGTCAGTGTAATGATTCAGTAGTCATACTCATTTGTTAAATCCTTCTTCTCTGATACAACTCCTCGTTTGATCCTTCCCCCACTCTTTAGGGATATTAGGATATTAGGGCAATGACCATTCGAAGTTCTTCATGTTGAAGAGGGATGTTGGCATTATGGGGTAGGAGGAGGCAACTGGTTGATGCTGTTGGAGGACTGGTAACTCTGGGTTTCAGGGCTTATCTGGCCTAGAAACCATCTGGAAGTTTTAGATTTCTGAAAAATAAACTGAGTGAAACTTTCATAGAGTCAAAAAAAAGGTATAGCTATAAAAACTATTATAATGTCTTTATTAATTCATTCATCTGTGTCCTTTAAAGGTTGGAATCTGATGCTTTACATGCTTCCTTGTTTTTAATTGTGTGCCAGACTTTTTAAATTTTACCTTGGTTGGTGCTGGATATGCTTATATTTTAAAATTTATACTCGAGCTTTTCTTGGACATAAGTGAGTTGCTTGAAGAGAGTTAGATCTTTTTGTTGTTTGCTTTTAAGTTTTGTGGGGCTAGAAAAGTCTTTAGTCTGTGGCTTGTTTTTCCTTAGTAGTGAGTAAGAGCATTCTGATTACTGTGTCTGATGCCTCATGAATTAGAAAACTTTTCCACACTGAATGTGGGAATATGAACTTTGGTCAGCCTTCAAATATGTGCTGACTCAAGTTGAACTCTCTGCACATCTCCAAACTCTCTATGTGTAGCTTTCTCCTCTTAGGATTCTCCATCTTTTTTTACTCCCCAATCTCCCCACTCAATCTCCTCAATTCAAGCAGATTTCCGGACTCCTCGATATCCCTCCTGTATAGGAAACTCCCTGAGGAGCATTCTGGTCAGTCATAGGGCTTACATTGTTTCTTTCTCTCTCTCAGAGATGACTCCTGTTTTACCTGCTATTCATTTTCTAAAAAACATTGCTTCGTATATATTTTCTATGTTTTTAGTTGTTTAAGTCTGGTCATTTATTCCATCTTAGCCTGAATTATAGTAATTATTTCAAGCCTTTTTCCATCAGTTTTATTTTTAGCCATGTCTGTTTTGCCCCTTACTAGTTAATTTTAATTCTGTAGGGTTGTTTTTCCTCTTCTCAATTTTTTCCTTAGTTCTGCAAACTCATTTTCCATCTTGTTCTGTTCTTTTATCATTTCATTTTTGATCTCTTGCCTTTTTATTTACTTTGTTTTTTTCCCAGTAGCTCAAATGAGACACTTGTGGGGATTTTGTTTTTCCTGTTTTTGTTTTATTTCAGACTAGACTTGATTTTTCAAATGTCTTTTTTTTAATATTTTGAGGGATTATATTTATTTTTTGCTAGAGCATGTTTGCATAGTTGCTGTGACATTTATTTTTTAATATTATTGCTTAATATAAGCAGCTCTGTCTCTACCTTATATTGGTTCCTAACGTTTATCTGGCTTCTGTCATATCTCTTCTCAGACTGTCTGAGGCTCTTTTCTCCCAGAGCTGTATTTCTAGGACTAGAATACCCTAGCCTATCTGAAGTAACAGCAGAGCTCAGCACAGATTATATACTGTCCTTATGAGAATATTTAGTTTGCTTTTCTGAGATAGTTAAATGCCTGAATCAGTGTTCACCTCTCCTGGTCAGGGAGTGGTCTTGTTCCCCTGGAGTATACTACTAGTTTAATGTGGAGCTCTTTTGGAGAAAGTTAACCTTCGTTGTTCACCTATTCTGTTTTGCCTGACTCTGATATTAGTTTTAACTATTACTGTCATCCCAACTTAAAAAGGGAAAAGATAAAAATTACAATTCACTTATTTTTTTCCTTGTATTTGAGAATTCTTAGTTTTTGTGGGACTCAACAGTGTGGTTTCTGGGGGCTACGGAGTATGGGGTGGGGCCTACGGGGGTGGGCTTAGCAGCAGTGCTACTCATGCATATGTCATTTCTTTTCTTGTCTAAACTTTGCACCTGTGATTTTCTGCCTTTGTTGTTTTAACTTATTTTATTTATGTATGTTGATATGGAGGGCAAGGGCTTCTTTGTTTGCTCTTGTCTTTACCCGGAAGTTACTAGGTTTTATAGTTTAGAGATGTATGTAAACAAACCTTTGTCCCTTGGTATTTACTTAAACTTCGACCCTTTTATTTTAAACAGGTAGAATATAAATTCTCATTGTATCACTGTAAACTATACTGATGTTAATACTGTTTTTTTTCTCAGATACCGTGTTTGTGTGGCAGTGCCCCATGTCTGCTGTGCCGATGTTGTCCTAGTGGAAACAACTCCACTGTAACTAGATTGATATATGCACTTTTCTTGCTTGTTGGAGTTTGTGTAGCTTGTGTAATGTTGATACCAGGAATGGAAGACCAACTGAATAAGGTTAGTCTTTTTCTTATTTATTGATTAGCTAAAGCTGTAGGATGTATATGCACAAAACTGATTTCTGTGTATAGGGAATAGAAGATGTATACATGTGATATGTACAAAGGTAAGAACACACGTGATCACAGTTTAAGCCATCCACAGTCTTTTGGGAAGATAGGCAAAAACATTGTAAGGTAGCTTGTTAAGTTCTGTGATGATAGTACAGAAAATGTGTTGTAGTAGTACAAGGAAAAAAATAATTCTCCCCAGGAAAATGTCAGAATATTGCTGGGCCTCTTGGAGAAAGGGACATTCTAAGAATGTGTAGAACTTTTATATGCAGAGATGAAAAGTAAAGACATTTAATGGGATAAAGCCAGAAAATTAGGAATGAATCAGATTGTAGAGAGTCTTGAGTGTCTTGCTCAAGAATTTTCCCTTCTTTAGACACTTGAGAGCTGTCAGAGCTTTTTGAGCAGAGTGTCTGTTCTAGTTTGCTAGCTGCCAGAATGTAATACACCAGAAACGGAATGGCTTTTAAAAGGGGGAATTTAATAAATTGCTGGTTTGCAGTTCTAAGGCCGAGAAAATGTCCCAATTAAAATAAGTCTATAGAAATGTCCAATCAAAGGCATCCAGGAAAAGATACCTTGGTTCAAGAAGGCTGGTAAAGTTCAGAGTTTCTCTCTCAAGTGAGAAGGCACGTGGCAAATGCAGTCACAGTTTCTCTCTTGGCTGGAAGGGCACGTGGTGAGCAAGGCATCATCTGCTAGCTTTCTCTCCTGGTCTCCTGCTTCGTGAAGCTCCCCGGGATGCATTTTCCTTCTTCATCTCCAAAGCGCTGGCTGATGGACTCTCTGCTTCATGATGTTGCAGCGTTCTCTGTTCTCTCTGAATCTCTTTTATTCTCCAAAATGTTTCCTCTTTTATAGGACTCCAGAAAGTTAACAAGACCCACCCAAATGGGTGGAGACATGTCATCGCCCAATCCAGCTTAACAACCACTCTTGATTAAATCACACCTCCAAGGAGATGATCTGATTACCATTTCAAACATGCAGTATTGAATGGGGATTATTTTGCCTTTATGAAATGGGATTTAGATTAAAACATGGCTTTTCTAGGGGACATACATCCTTTCAAACTAGTACAGTATCTGTGCTTTAGTAAGATTAATCTGGTGATTCCAAAAAATAGAAGTCAAGGAGATAAGTATGGAGGTTGTTGCAGTGGTATAAAGCAAAAGGTATGGAGGCCCTGAAATAGATTTTCTGATCATATCACTGTTTCTGCCTGACATTTATAAATATTGGCAGTGATGGAATCATGTATAACAACCATGTTCCAATCCTACCCAGAAAGAAAATTAAGAAAAAATAGTATGTTTGTTAGGGGGTTGTTTTAGTTTGCTAAGTGCTGCCAGAATGCAGTATACCAGCAGTGGATTGGCTTTTATAAACGGGATTAAGTACAAGTTTACAGTTCTAAGGCCATAAAAATATCCAGTAAGGCATCCAGAGAAAGATACCTTGATTCATGAAAGGCTGATCTGAAAAGAAACAAGACTGGTGTCTGCTGGTCCTTTAGCTTCTGGTTTCAAATAGCTTTCCCAGGGGTATTTTCTTTTTGTATCTCCAAAGGTCTGTGTGTGTGTCAGCTCTCCTTCCTGTCTAGCTTCTGTCAGCTCTCTCAGACCCTGGTATCTCCTGGGGCCTCTGTATTTCCAAACATCTGCATCCGCGTCTCTTCTTCTGAGGTTTCTCCAAAATGTTCCCCTTTTAAAGGACTCCAGTAAGCTAATCAAGACCCACCTGGTTTGGGCGGAGTCACATCTCCATCTAATCAAAAGGTCACACCCACAATTGGGTGTACACATCTCCATGGAAACTACTAATCAAGAGGTTCTACCCTAAACAGGTCTGGCCCTACAAGATTGGATTAAGATTAAGACATGGCTTTTCTGGGGTACATAATAGTTCCAAAACAGCACAGGGATTTTGTTTTCTATATTATGTTTTTAGGGTGTGGGAGCAATGGAAGGAGATGAGGTTTATAATCCATGGTGACTTGGGAGTACTGTATCACATACATCTATGAGTATCCAACAGGAAGTAGAAAATGTGAGTGTGTAACTTAAAAGAGAAATCAGTACTAGAGATTTTGTTTTGAGGATTGTATGCATAAAGAGTTGAAGGTGGAGGGTTGAAACCATGGGTATATATGCCACAGAGGACCACTCAGGGTGAGCAGAGCTAGAACTTTGAGAAAATCTCTTCTTTAAGAAGAACCAAGAGAATGTACTATTGGGCAGGCTTTAGCAGAAGAGACTTTTAAGATTGACAGGACAGTGTCTGTGTTAATGACCTGAAAAAGTAAATTCTTTAGAGTGCTAGAGATAGAGATAGAAGGTGGAGGGAGGTGGAAGTGCAGGAAGAGAGAGATTCAGATGTCTATGAGGAATTATATCCAATCGGCCAAAACTGTTAATTTGAGGAGTTTTCCAGTGAACATGGTAGCTTTAGAAGGAAATTGGGTTAAGGAAAGGATTTTTAGAAGAGAGGAAAGTTAATAATTGTATTTTGATAATAGTCCATCAAAGAGGAAAAATGAGAATTTGTAAGAGAGAAGGTGATCAAGAGAAAAAGTTGTTAGCTTTCCTCCAAGAAAAGATGAAATATAATACAGAGAATGTGAGGTAAAAAGAGTATGTTTATGTCAGTCACATGATCGCAGTCTTAATAAAATAGCATAGTCATCTGTTTGGGTTTGGCTTCGGGGTAAGGAATAATGATAAAAGTTTGGGGGTGAAATTATTATGTGAAAACATCTAACATGATTCTTGGCATATAATAGATACTCATTGAATCCTAGTTATGTATAAGCAAAAGACATGCCAAGAGGTGTTATCGTGGTTTTGTCATGCTACGATTATGAATGCTGTTGTTGGTAGAGGTTAGTTCTTATCAATTATTTCTGCTTTCTGAAGTCATCAAAAGAATTGCATTCCCTGTTGGAGATTGAATCATTTCCTCCCTAAAGAGATGTTCAGTCTTAATCTGAGTTCCTGTTGGATGTGAACTGATTTATAAATAAGACCTTTAAAGATGTTGTTATTGGTTAAGGTACGGACTCACTGTGAATCGGATCTATGAAGATACTATTGAGATGAGGCCAAATTGAATCAGGATGAGTCTTAATCTATTTAGCTGGAGTTCTTTACAAGACAGAGGTTTTCAAACACAGCCAGTCAGTAGAAGCCAGAAATCAGCAGAAATTAGAGGAGCCAGATAGAAGGAGAGAGAGAGATCAGTATGAGAAAGAAGATTGCCGAAATACTACAGATTCCAGAAAGCAAGTCCTGCCAGTACCTTGATGTTGAAAATCTAGCCTCCCCAGCTGTGAGACAGTGAATTCCTGTTTAAGCCGACCCATTGTGTGCTATCGGTCATAGCAACCCTGGCAAACTTATGACACCTGGCCTGCTACTGATGTGTTGTCCCCTATGTGTAGTTCTGGCCAGTGAGTTGTGAATGAAGTGATACATATCAACCTCTCTTTGCGGTTGCAAGACCTGCTTTCCTTTTCTTTACAATCAGGACATCACTTGAGAAGGTGGCTTCTCTACCAGCCTGGATTTCCAAGTGAATCTGTAACATGAGCTAGAAATAATACCTTGTCTATTTTGACCCTCTAAGACTTGGACGTTGTTACAGAACCAGCTTAACCTGACTGATCTAGATGGTTGGATTAGTTTAATGCTGGGAATTAGAAAAATGTTTGTACCGCAGGTTTATAAGGGAGTGAAAAAATTAAGGAAGCTGGTAACAAATGTGTGTGGTGGGTAGGTAGGCTTTAAGTAGGACCAAGATAAGGCTAGGCCAATAAAAGGATATAAAACCTACATTAGCCTAAATATAATTTGTTATTCGTTTTAAAAAAGCAAGTTAATAGTTACATTTTAGTAACTATTGCTTTACTATTGCCTAGAGAAAATAATTCTAATACATTTGAATAATGTAAATAACTCTGACCAGTATTCCAAATGATTTCACTTAAAAAAAATAGGTTTTTTTGCATTATGATTCCAATGTGAGTCTCTAAAATAATCATCAGGATTTCCAAGATTCTAAGTTAAAAAATTAAACTACCACCACTCTTTGGCAATCTATTCATTATCAAAAATAGCACTTTTAGAATAAGCGATCAAAAGTTTAAAATGGATTTAAGTAGTGTCAGCTTTGGAAAACTATTATTGCTGTTTTAGTACTTAGGTACAAACTTAGTAAACCTCTATGATTCTTTACTTTATTGATTTTTTCTTCCCTTTTCTAATATATACAATTCAGTATGTCATAGTAGAATGCAAGTTTTAAACATTTAGAATATGTCTACAAGGCTAAAGCATCCAGTTTAGGGTTGGCATTAATAGTCTGTTATTTACTGACATGGAAGTTTATCTTTTCGTTATTTTAGCTGATTAAAACTTAAATTCACTGTACTAAAGCAAACTTCTGTTTTCTAAGCCCTTACTTAAACTAACTGATTACATTGAAGTTTTCATTTTACATACTGAAAAACTTAGATCACAAACTTGTTTTCTAGATTCCTGGATTTTGTGAGAATGAGAAAGGTGTCGTCCCATGTAGTATTCTGGTTGGCTATAAAGCTGTGTACCGTTTGTGTTTTGGCCTGGCTATGTTCTATCTTCTCCTTTCTTTACTAATGATCAAAGTAAAGAGCAGCAGTGATCCTAGAGCTGCAGTGCATAATGGGTAAGTTTTTAAATAAACTTCGGAATAGTCTGAGTAGCCTCTTTACAGTAATGTTGAATATCTGAAAAAAACAACTTAATGATAGAAAAACACAATTTATAGATTTTTTTTTTAATGACAAGGTAATAAATACCTTTGCCCTTACTAGAGCACGTCTGATTTTGGAAATATTAGTATTAAGTAATAACTTTGTGACATTTATTGCCCTGATCTCATATTAAAATATATATATTTTTTAATATTTATGCTAAAAAGAGGATTGTGACATCTTTGACAGTTAATGAGGAATCCTCTTGTAGCTTTTGGTGGATCAGTCCAACTACATAGATTAAGCTCAGTTCCCAGAGCTGCAGTATTGCAGGATGAAAAACTTGATTCCTAAACAGGGTGACTGATTTTCTAAATGGTTAAACTGGAAAACCTAGAAAGAAATTTCAGTCCCTGTATCAGTCTCCCTTACAGAGAACCACTTCTAGTACTGGTGATTTAATTGTTATCTCTGGTTTTTGTTTTTATTTTCTTCCTTATTAAAAACATTCTCGAGTGCTTGCTTATCTACTAGCTTAGGTCACCAGTGACAGGAAGAACAAGAAAGTAGAATTTAATATTAAAACTCAAGTTGATTTAATTTTATTGTGTTCATTTTATCATTGGCTGTTTTAAATTATTAGAGTTTTGAATAGAGGCATTATATGTCTTATTATGTAATATAAACCTTTGAAATTGAACTAATAATATTTTAATAATAATGAGTTAGTGATAAACATTTCTAAAACTGCCTTAAGAGCAGTTAGATATAAATCTCTTCCCAAAATTATCAGTGTGGATTACCACAAAAAAAATAGAACCGATCACATAAAGTGTAGCTGTTCTTTAAGATGCTCTTAAAGGATTTCATAAATGAAATTGTTGAATGAATGTATATGAATTAAAAATTGTGGGGTGTTTTGTTTGTTTTTGGTTTTTAGATTCTGGTTCTTTAAATTTGCTGCAGCAGTTGCAATTATTATTGGGGCATTCTTCATTCCAGAAGGAACTTTTACAACTGGTATGAAATCTTTTTTTTTAATTGCCTGATACTGGTGTCACATAAGGAATCTGAAATAGTGGCTTCCAGGAACTATAACTATGCTCATTTTGTTTTTTCTCCCCCACCCCCCAAGTTGGAAAAATCAAGATTTGTTTATCTGAGATTTTGAAAAGGAAATGGTAAAAACTGAATCAGCTTCTCACTTCTGTGTATGCTTTTTCTTTCAGTATGGTTTTACGTAGGCATGGCAGGTGCCTTTTGCTTCATCCTCATACAACTGGTCTTACTTATTGATTTTGCCCACTCATGGAATGAATCATGGGTTGAAAAAATGGAAGAAGGAAACTCAAGATGCTGGTATGCAGGTAAGCTTTTATCTCACAGAACATTTTCAATATAGTTGAACTTTGAAGATGAGGGCAGATTCGTAGACTGTAGATAAATCATAATTTTTGTTTCTAATTTCCTGTAAATATTATTTTAGTCTAAAAATCTGTAAGTGACATCGTATGATAGTGTATCAACAGTTTTACTTGTTGAAAAATCTAGTAGTAAGCCAGTTATAAGCATACCCAAGAACCAGGAAAGAAACCAAAAGAACCTTGGCAACTAAAATAGATATTCCAATGCCTATTGCTGAAAACATGCGTATTTTATAATTTTCATTGCACATTTATTTTTATTTTAAACATTTCTTAGCCTAACTTTCTAGCCTACAGAAAGTTAAAATAATAAAAGGGTGAGAGAACTAATAGAAATAAACATATATGGTACAATTTATAAACAGCAGTAAACAGAAGAAATACAAAAAGCAAATCTGGGGCAATTTATGATGAATTGGAGAATGTGAATGTTCCATCTAAAAGGTATAACTTCAGCTCAACCCCAACCATAGTTCCCTTAGGGAAATGTGGACCTAGAGTTGATTTTTTTTTTTCCCCCAAAAGAAGCTAGAGCGCCTCAGTGGCAGAATTCTCTCCTGGCATGCCAGAGACCTGAGTTCGATTCCCAGAGCCTGCCCGTATTTAAAAAAAAAAAGGTAGAAGTTAGAAATACAGATTTCTATCTGTTTTCTTCTGGGTTTCAGCAAAAAAAAATTTGAGCGAGCCAAATCTAAAATCCTTGTTGGCCTAGTATACCTCACACACAGCTATTTTCTAATGTTCAACCATATTGATTAGACTTAAAAGAGTTTGGTGCTCAGAGAAATAACTTTTAGGTATTTGGAAAATTCACTTAGGGTAGAATACATCATTCTTGAATGCAAGATCTAATGCAGGCATTTCTGTTTTGTTCCCTGCTGTATCCCCAGGGCCTGGAACATTGTAGGCATTCAATAAATATTTGTTGGATGGATCCCTGGCCAGTGAGGCAAATCTAGATTAATACATGTATATTGAGCACATATTAGAACAAAGACTAAAATGTATTGTAAGTGTTGAAATTAACACAGACGAAACTTAGATTGTCTTACTAAATAATAATGACTTACTCTTGCTTAATATATTTTTCAAAAAGATTTGAGTTGAAAAAAAGCATCATTGTTTTGTGGGCTTAATAGTTAACAATGAAAATAAAGATTTTATATTTCTTAATGCCCTTGTTTACTTGAGTGAATATGGTTCTTTAAAAACCTTAAGTAATACTCCCCTTCTACTTACTTTTCTTTAATTTGAAAATAGCGGCTAAATATGTGAAAGTGTTTTGTAAATTCTGAATAAAGATACTAGTACTAATAAAAATCATATATTAGTATGTTACTAACTTCTTGTCCTTGATAATATATCCGTAATAATGAGCTATGTGTAAAGACTATGAAACTCCTCAGTGAGAAAATTCAGAATTAATTTTCTTCCTTATTTTTATAGCCTGCATAATGCTGACAATAGTAGTTGCTTAAAAACATTTTTTAATAAAATGATAATCTGTGATGGCTGATGGCAACCTAATTGTCCAATTATATTTTTTTCACAGCCTTGTTGTCAGCTACAGCTCTGAATTATCTGCTGTCTTTAGTTGCTATAGTCCTGTTCTTTGTCTACTACACTCATCCAGACAGTTGTTCAGAAAATAAGGCATTCATCAGTGTGAACATGCTCCTGTGCATTGGTGCTTCTGTAATGTCTATACTGCCCAAAATCCAAGTATGCTCTTTATTTCAATACTTCTTTTGAAACCTCTACATTTTCTGAATTTTTTAAGTCTTGAATGATGTCAGAATATTTATCTGTGTTGCTTAATTCTCTCTGTAGGAATCGCAGCCAAGATCTGGTTTGTTACAGTCTTCAGTAATTACAGTCTACACAATGTATTTGACATGGTCTGCTATGATCAATGAACCAGGTATATTTTGTTTGGTTTTGTTTATTTCATTTGAAAGGATCCTGTAGTTTTTTGTCATAGATGGTCATTTTGTGAAATGAAGTCATTTAAAAATTAAGCTCCTGAGAGGAATAAAAATTATAGAAATGATGTCATTTTCTAAGTATTGCTCTGATTATTCACTTAGTTTCTTCCTTAACTAGCAAAATTATTAGGTCATAAGAAATAAACCTGATTTGCATAGTGCATGAGATAGTTATATGTAGAAAGAAAAGTTATTCAAATGCCTATTAACTCAATGGTAGACAATAAAATATTTTCACATCAAGTTATCCTTTTTTGGCTGTGACTACCTTGCAATTGAATATGATAATTTGGTTTTGTAATGAGTTTCTTTATAGGCTATGTTGTAATCCATGGGAATAGACACCAATATAAACTGTTTGAGAGGAAACAAATTAGTGAGAAAATAATTACTGTTTTTAGGAAAAGAAGAAAACTTTTCCTCTTAACTAAAAAAATAAAATCATAAAATACAAACTCTGCAGATAATTTGTCATTAGCTGAATTTTTTTTTTAATGTATAGTTGAAAAAGCTTCCCTACAGTTTTTCCCAGGTAGGTAGTTTGAAAAAAAATTACATGTAATTTGCCTTAGAGATTATCTGATTGGCCTTTAGATAAGAATTATTTTCATAAATAATTGACATATCTGGTTTCATGGGAGGAAAAAATATCTTTTGGAAACTTCATTGAGTACCTTACCAACCCTCCTTTAACTCTTTCTTACACAAGAGTAAAGGAAACTAACCTGAAAAAATATTTGGTCATTATGCCTCACTGATCATTTCAATAGCACATTTCCTAGGATTCTCATAACTAGTTGTATGTGTAAGCTGTCTTTTTATAACAATGCACTGTTACAAATTGATAACCTCATGAAGCCAGTAATGTAAAGTAGAAAAACTGGTGCATGGTGTTTTAGAACATCTGAGTTTTGTTCCCAACTCTAATAGAATTTTACTTATTTCACCTATTTCTGTATCTATAAAGAGATTAGAATACCTATCTTGATTATTGTACAAGGTAGAAAATAAAGTGATTTTATTTTTCTAAGAACTTTTTAAAAACAGCACTATAGAACTTAAAGATCTCATTGTTATAAAATATCTTCAGATATCTTTTTGTTGTACTGTATTCGCCAGTAAAACCTTTTGAATTTGCTAGGGTATTATAAAATTTTTAAAAATCCCAAGTATGCCCTGGGAAAACCTTATTTTTCATATTATTCTAACATTTTAATTTGACCTTAATTCGTGACAGAAACGAACTGCAACCCTAGTCTACTGAGCATAATTGGCTACAATACAACAACCACTGTCCCAAAGGAAGGGCAAACTGTCCAGTGGTGGCATGCTCAAGGAATTATAGGACTGATCCTCTTTTTATTGTGTGTGTTTTATTCGAGGTAAGAAAAATTATATGTATATATTAATATTTTTTAACAAGAGTTAAACAATTTGTGAATTGTTTTTTAAGAAAATGCCCTTTTCCCTTCTCTCTTCCTCAACTGTATCTCATGAAGCATCCGTACTTCGAACAATAGTCAGGTTAATAAACTGACTCTAACAAGTGATGAATCAACATTAATAGACGATGGTGGAGCCAGAAGCGATGGATCACTGGAGGATGGAGACGATGTTCACCGAGCTATAGATAATGAAAGGGATGGTGTCACTTATAGTTATTCCTTCTTCCACTTCATGCTTTTCCTGGCCTCACTTTATATCATGATGACACTTACCAACTGGTACAGGTACTTATATTTCATGAAAACTTTGAATGGAGAATTCTGATGGCTTTTTCGTGATAGCATTGTAAACCTATGTGATATGAAGTACTTTTTAATCCTTCAGTATATTTCAAAAAAATGTACAGCTAAATGAATAGTAAGATCAGTGAGAAATGCAAACTTTACTTCCTTGATTTAACAATAATAGAAACACTGAAATAGTTTTAAATCTTGAGGTTAAAATTAAAGAAAATTTTATGAAACTCAGACATTTCTTGTGGGAATGCTTTTATATCACTTCTCAGCTAAATCATAAATCTTTTTCTGATTAGAAGAAGATAGTTTATAAAGTTCAATTTTTAAAAATTTTCACTCTAAATGATTACTGAAAGATTTGAACTAAGGTTCAAGTTAATCTATATGATTTGGGCAGTTACGTTTTTAATAACTTTTATTTCATAATATCCATCGACAATTTGTAAGAAATCTTTCAGTATCAGCAAAAGATGTAGAAAAAATACTATTCTTTGCCTCATTTCTCTCAGAGCAGTCTTTACTGATATGTATTATTTAAAATAATATGTTCTTTAAATCCCTACACTGCAGCTTTTAGCTATCAGAATCCAGGTAGTCCTTATAACAATAAGCTGTGGCTATCAAGTAATAGATTTTAAGATTTTAAACCTAAAAGATTTTTTATTAGTTTCATTAATACAAATCAGGTAAGCCTGGGATGTGTCTTCTTCCCAGTCTCATAAATCTGAGAAGGCAGTGGAAAAGGGAGGAGGGAGGGGGAGTTATATATACTTTCAACATATAGCGGGCTATATATATTCTTCAAAACAGAATAAGATTGCTAAGACTTTTACATAATATTAACATCTTATCCAGAGGTCATGTTTTCATTTTTTTGCCGTGTAATAAACTACTGTTGAGCTAGCAGTACAGAGAACCTCTGAGTATTATGTAGAAGAGCTGCTTGACAAGTCTGTATACTTTATTCCTTAGAAGAAAATTATTAGTTTTTACTTTCACAGTAGCTGTTTTAAAGCAGCTTGGAAAGCAAGGCAGCAAATTAGAAGCAGCAATGATGTATCTGTTATCATAAATTGTATAAAATCAGTTCTGACTAATGAAGTTTAGTAGCTTGGTGGCTGATAATCCCCCCCCCTCCCCTTTTTTTCCCCTTCCATTATAGGTATGAGCCTTCTCGTGAGATGAAAAGTCAGTGGACGGCTGTCTGGGTGAAGATCTCTTCCAGTTGGATTGGCATCGTGCTATATGTTTGGACACTGGTGGCACCACTAGTTTTAACAAATCGTGATTTTGACTGAATGGGACTTCTAGCATGAGAAGTCTCACATTGATCACTGCTTATTTGAAATTAACAGTATTCCAAACTTTTGTAAAGTCTGTGTGTGTGCTTCCCATATAACTTCTACAGTGTTGGTCTGGCATGAATTAGGGTTGACTGCTTGCCATTTTATTCAATATTTTCTTGCATATTCCATTGATATGTGTTAGACTTAATTGCAAGGGAAGAGTTTTATGAATATGGTGGTAACTTAGAAAAAGTGAGCATTGTTAGGTTTATCCCTCCTCTGTTCTTATGAAATTAGAGTAAAAGTTAAACTGTTTGTTTTTAAAATTATGTTAGCGCTTAAGCTACTTTAGAAAGTATAAAAGGAGATGTGTGGCTACTTTTTGAAATCTTGATGCTTTAATTTACAGGACCCTGCAGAGAATGTGGCTATTCTTAAGTTATATAGAACAAGTCACTTCAGTACCACTTTTCTGAAAAATCTTGTTAGGTTTTCCCTTGATGTGAAGATAAGGTTGGGACTGTTCAGTGGACAAAGTATAGGTTGTACATGGAGGTTATGATGATACACAGCCTTCGTGAAAGTCAGATTGGCAGAAAATCAGAAAGAAAGTTAAATTGCAATCTTCCTTTAGTAGGATGGCTTTATCCCATACCTACATAATGAACTTTGTGTTGGGTCATGATAAATACATGTAACAAGTCTGGATTTAATGGAGATGGTAGGAGCTCTGAAGGATATAGACAGACATTTTGAAAGGATAATCATGGGTTAGAAGGAAGTTGCTTAAAAACACTTTAGAAGGTTAATTTTGAAAAAACAAAGGTGGTAAACTTTTGACAGGGCAGGAAGAAAGTGCAAAAACTAGGCTTCAATAGGTGTTGCAACAAAACGTAGTACAATATTCTCATTTTAAAATGAAGAAACTGAGCCACAGATTTATATTGATTATATAGCTAATTAGTGGTAAAGCTAGGAAATTCCAAGTCTGCCAAAAATGGTATTTCTGGCATTCAAAAATAATTTTTATTCAAAATACATGCATAAAAGTTTTTATATGCCATCAGTGGTGGATAATTGATATGATGCTGGTACATGGCATACCCTCTTTGTCTGAGGCCAGGAGAGTGATGGAATGCTGTAGAATAAGCAGTATACTGTGCAGTTCAAAAGATGTTTAAAATGCTTTTGTATTTGCTGCCCTGTAATTGAAATATGTAGATTATTATAATCTGTCAACCTGAAAATCAAGCACTATGACAGTTAACTTAGAAACATTTAGTACTTCTATATGTCATGTGTGTCTTAATGAAGCCTTTAAAGTAAACATTTGCTTTTTAAAATATTTATTACTGTATATGAAATATAACAATTCAATTTAATTCCCCAGCCTTATTCTGTGTGTGTTAATAATGTATTCCAAGATTTTGAATGGCTGTGTTCTATCTCTAAATAAATGAGTTCAGAGAAACTATAATGCATTATTTCTTCAGCAGGTCAACTTTAGGTGACTAGCATACTTAGACATACTTTCCTCCTTCATGAAACAGAGCCTGGCTCTAGAGGGTTAACTGTCCATTTTCTGTCCTAAAAGTTGAATTATTTTGAAGGTAATCTTTACCCATGTAGTCATCTGTAAGTAAACCCTGAGGCTGGATCCCAAAGATTATTAATGTTCTCCTAAAGAGCCTTCAGTAGGGTGTGGAGGAGGTGAAGGAGGAGGTCCCATTGCACTTAACGCCACACACAGCAGGGCTGACCCTGTAGCTCCAGATCGAGCCTGAGCTCATGAAGCCACTACCAAGCTCTCCCCTGGGCAGAAGGCGCTTCTGTCACCTCCCTCCAGGGAGGGGCCCTTAGCAACCCCACCCAGGCCCCCTCAGCCTACAAAACACTACACAGCAAAATAATAATCAGCTATACTGCACTTCCACAAGGCAGGTCAAAGGACAGAATTTCTGTCCTGTCCAATCTCTATAATGGTTTGATGAGTATGTGCACACAGCCATCAGTTTAGGTTGTTCACACAGTTTGCAAAGACTTGCTTGAATAAATTTCTCCGAAAAGCTTGTCCTTTTGATCAAACGGCCATCAACTTCGCACTTCTCCAGTTAGTTGGAGCCCAGGTAAGAGCTCATAGGTGATTAAGTAATCCAGGTGAGAGCATGCATTATGAGGTTGCAAAGAAATACAGAGGATTTTTCACTCTACTTAAAACCAGAGTGTAGGAAAGGTATAGCTAGTTTGAACCAGAGTGTCCTGAGCCCACCAGTGCAAAGGAAACTGATGACACCCATAAACTGTCAGTTGTTGGAGGAAGAAGGTCGTTTAAGAGCCGTGTGAGCAGCCCATTCACTTGGAGAAAGAATTGTTGCAAAACTAATATTACAGCATCTGAACTTTCAGCAATTATCTGCTAGTCCGTGGGCTGCTGTCAGGGTTCAAGGATGCCAGTTTCTAGGGCCAGGTAACAGCTAATGTTACCCTGATTGTCTGCCTTCGTTAAGTCTGTCAGGACACGAGTGCCAGTTTCTAGAGCTAGGTAAGACTCTCCAGACCCAGCCAATCTTCTTTATACATGCAAACCTTGGCATAATTAGAGATAAACTAGTTTTTGTTAATCATTATTTGTATGATAGTTCTTCAGTGTTTCTGTTTTTAGAACAAATTTCTCAGTTAATTCTCAACTGCCTTCAAATAGTTATCTACCCAGCTCCAGTTTTACAAATTGGAAACTGAGTCAGAGACCCAAGATTGTCACAGATAGTAAAGGAAAAGTAAACCTTTTTTTGGTCAGAAAAAATGTCTTTAACCTTGTTTTTTTAAAAACTTAGGATAGTGTAAAAAAAAAATTTCAGGGGATGATTCCTTTGTGGTTAATACTCTTTTACGTACCATTTACCATATTGTTTACCTATTTCAAAGTTATGAAGTATTGTCCTGTGTTAATTCTAGGAGGTTTATTGTTTTACCTTTCTCATTTAGAGTCCAGGTAGAATTTATTTTTGTAAAGGAAGCCTTTTTAGTTAGGGTAATTGGGGCAACTAGATAGGCGTGTGGAAAAAAGATAAAATTGGATGCATCCCTTATACCCTATAGCTACACAAATTCCAAATGGGCCAGAAATTACTTATGATTAAAAATAATAAATTACACTAGTAAAAACAAGATTAATTTTATAAAATGGGAGTAGGGAAGAATTTTCTAATTCTGACTCAATTCAGAAGCAAATAAGGGAAAAGATTGATACTAGACTGCATAATTAATTTGCATTTAAAAATCATAATAAAAGTATAAGTTGGGGTAAATATATGCAAACTGTCACAGATACAGGGCAAATATAACTATTATTAAGGAGCTTTTAAAATTTCAGGGAAAAAAGACCGATAATCCAATGAGAAAAAGATGTAAACAAAATGCAACTAGAAACAGTAATGCAAATGACTCTCAAACATAAAAAGATGCTCAACCTCCCTCATAGTAAGAGAAATGTACATTAAAATTAAACTGAGATACTATTTCTCACCTTTCAGATTTGCAAATAACCTGAAGTTGACAGTGTGCTCTGATGGCAGTGCTGTGGGGAAGCAGAAACCTGCACTTTCCATTCAATAATGGGAGGAATGCAAAGTGGTACAGACTTAGAAGAATTTGACAACTCATATAGCAAAATCACATGCCTTTACCATTTAGCCCAGTAATCCTACTTCTAGACATTTTTCTCAGATATTGATAACAAAAAGCGGAAAATGCATCAAGTTATAAAGCTCTATTTGTTAAAGCACACACCCGAAAACAACCTGTATGTTTATGGATAAGGAACTGATATGTTATATGGTACATCAGGAGAGTACAATGCAGCTGTAGAAAGGAATGAAGAGGATGTATATATTCAGCTAACACGTGATCTCAAGATTGAAGAAAAAAGAAAAGCAACGTGCAGAATGAAAATAAGAGCCTCAGTAAATGGGCCAGTTTAGTTTGAAGAATATTTTTCACCCATTCAATAGATGTGCACCTACTGTGTCTTCTAGGCAGTTTTCTTTTTGGTTTTTTAATTGATGCTTTTCTTCTTTTTCTGACACATAAGATAGTATGAAAGTTTTCCCCCTATTAAAAAAAAGTAATTCTATTGATTAAATATTCTACCCCAAGTAAGATACACCAAGTCATACTACATTTTATCCAATAATTCATTTGAAAAATTTAAGCTCCAAAAAATACAAGTTCTACAACTCCCATGTATTTGAAAATGACTATACCAAAATAGATTTACATGTGTAATATTAGTAGCAACTCAAGGATATTAATGCTGGGGATAGCTGCAGAGGAAAAAATGTGATTTCATGAAAACTCTAATGCAACCTAAATGTTTTTCATTTTGCCTCATTCATTCCTAATTCATTCTTGGAGTAGTTTTATATTCCAGTTTAGAAAAAATTAAAATAGCTGGCTATAATACCCTTCAAGTAAAAATTAGTAGATATGTCAGATATAAGTGAGAGTATTAGAAGAATATGATACCTTAGACTTCTTGGAATCTAGTACTTCTTGTTTACTAGTTTATATATGTCAACCTTTGTGTGGTGGACTAAATACAGTACATTTAGGATAGGACCCATTGCTACCCTTGTCATAACCTGTTGTCACAGGAATAATCTCATATTATGAGCTTCTGGATGTAACTGTCCAATGTATATACTACATGAACGAGGGATAGAACAGTCGCCATCCTTAAGAAACATAGGGTTTGCCTACCTCCTCTCTTCATTCTTTGCCATGTTTCTCTAGTTCTCTCCACTGATGCACTATTACTGATAGCTTTTTCCTAAACAGATCACACTTCTGGATTCAGAGATTTCGCACACGCTGTTTGCTTTGTTAGAAAATACCCCTCCCCTAGGGCTGCATGGCCCTTTTTTTACAAAAAGCTGGGAAGAGATCATCATCAAGCCTTTTGCTTCCCTCTTAGAACTCAGGTAGCTTGAGTCAATCTCCATGCATGCAACCAAAAGGAAATTAATATAGTGAGTCCTTTCAGGGGCTTTCTGTTTTTCTATCGATATCTCTATATTTATTTTAGGCAATGTTACTTCATTTGGTTACAAGTATACTGAATATTTGTCAAGAGTACTACTTTGTTATTACTCTTCTTTGTGAATTTCCTCATCTGTTTTGCTTGCTTGTTATTCCAGATAAATGTTATTTCATAAGTTGCCAAAAAATCTAAGTAAAATAGCAATTATGAATAATAAAATGTTTTGTGAAAAAAAGGGGGGGATATAATGAGATAAGGTAACAATAGTAAGAAAAATCACTTCTGATCTGTGAAATTTAAAAATATTTCGTGGAAGTGCCTAAACTATAGATTTAAACAACTGGAATGGGAGGGACCTGAGCAAATTATAAAGAAAAGGCACCACAAGAGCTAAGCAATGGAAATATTAAAGTATTTAATTCAGGCAAGTGGGAGGAAGAACTAGAAATCCTGAAAAAAAAAACCCAAATTTTTAAAAAATGCATGCCATACTTGCAAGAAAGTAACAGACCAAGGGTCAAAATTGAAAAGAAAAAACCAAAACAGTCACATGGAAATTGATAATTTGACTTCCTGAGGGGTATTTCCTCGTTTCAGTAATCAAAGGGCCTTTGGCTTTTAAAAAAGCATAGAACAGAAAACGAGGCATGCCATGTGAGGTGGCAAGTAGTGAAAAAGTAAGGACTGAGAGGGCTTACATCTTCCAGTGAAAGGGTACACTAGAAATTAACTGCAAAAGCAGCAGAGGCGAAACGTAGAAGATTGTCTAGCTCTTCTCAGTTAGAAAATAAACCTCCACTGTGAATTTCAACACAGACTCCCCTCACCCGGATTTGGGGTTTGAATTTATAAATAATACCTGAATGATCCAAGTACTTCCAAGTTGAGATATTGACTGGGAAAATGTGGTAACAAACACTCTAGTAGAATCAAAATAGATTAGGGGGACTCCATACTCTCAACCTGGGTCACACCCAATCTCTAGCTTGCAATCCAAATTTTCACAAATGGATATACATTAGGGGGGAAAAACACAAATTTTAAAACCAAACTACTATGAGTCAAGAGAAATCAGTAAAAGAAGAACCCCCGAAACATAATTATTAAATGTGTAATATAAAAGTGGTTAGATAAAGAAAAGGAATGTTAAAATATATTTTCAGATTTAGGAGTCACAAGCAGATCAAATAAATCCATATTTACTCTTAGAATAGCTGACCTGAAACACCAAACCAAAGGGAATACCTTAAAAGCAACCAGAGTTTCGTTTCTGAATGTAGAAGATCAAGCAGACTATTGTTCCTATAGTAAAAAGTTAAAAAAAAAACTGGGTAATTTTTTAAAAATCATTTTTTAAAAGATGACCAGAAAGCTAAAAAAAAAAAAAAAAAAGAAATAAAAAGATGACCAGAAAGCTGTGGAAGTCTAAAGGAAATAATTTCTAAAAGTACCTTCATAAGTAGGTGCAGACCAGAAGCCACATTCCTCTGGAAGGCATGGGGGTGGCTGCTGAATCTGGGCATGAGCAGATAGAGAATTTGACTTGCCAAAGACAGCAGGATTGAGCTGGGAGTAGAAGAAACCAGCTTGGCGTTTGAAGTTCATATGACCTTGCAAAAGGATTGGAATCTGGAGGAAAGACCAAAGTACATTGGATTTTTCTGCCCATTAGTTTTCCCCATTAGAATGCTTGCTGAATACTAGACGGGGTTTCGAAGGGTGATTAATGGTTGGAAAAACAACTTTTGCAGACTTAATGTGTCTGACAGTCTTGCTAGAGGGAGGGGCCAGCCATTAACAACACTGGTATTGCTTATCAAGACATTGAAAGCAGAGTCAAACTGAAACTAAACTGGAATTCAGCTCATTTCCCAGTGGGATCAAAACAACCAACACCTCACCTCAGCATCCTCAGAGGAAAGGATTTGCCTTCTCTGGGAGAAAATAATTTATTTCAGTCATGAAAATGTTATCCATAATTATGAAGGGAAGTAAAAAAAACTGAATAAAAACAGTTCCATAGATAACTCAGATAATAGGTTTAGGAGAAAATGCCTTCAAAATATCTATGAAAAATATAAAGAAAAAAAGAGGAACAAAATGGGTAAAAGTTTGGAGTAGTTCCACTGAGAGATTGAATTGCTTAAACAAAACTGAAAATATGTATCTGAAATTAACTTACAATCAGAAATGTAACAAGAATGTTTGATATGCTTCTTGTGAATTTAGTACTATAGGTCTAGCCAGCAAAATAATTTTTTTAAAAAGGTAGTAAGTATAAGATAGAGAAGGAAAAAACAAAACTGAAATTCAAGAAAATATGATTGCCTGCATAAAAATCCAAATGCACTACTATTGTCAAATTATTAGAATTAATAAGAGTTCATCACACTGGCTGGAATAAAGGTAACCATTGTTCTGGTTTGCTAGCTGCTAGAATGTGATATACCAGAAATAGAACAGCTTTTAAAAGGGGGAATTTATTAAAGTTGCAAATTTACAGTTTTAAAGGCCGTGAAATTGTCCAAATTAAAGCAAGTCTATAGAAATGTTCAAATTAAGGCACCAACAAGAGGTTACCTTCACTCAAGAAAGGCTGATGAAGTTCAGGGTTTCTCAGCGGGCAGGGCACCTGGCGAACATGGTGACATCTACTAGCTTTCTCCCCAGGCTTGTTTCATGAAGCTCTCCCTGGGGCATTTTCCTTCTTCATTTCTATTCTCTGGCTGGTGGACTCTGTTACATGGCTCTGTGGCATTTTCAGACTTTCTCCAAAACACTTCCTCTTTTAAAGGATTCTAGTAAACTAATCAAGCCACAGCTGGAATGGGTGGGGTTACATCTCCCTCTAATGAAAGGCTAATATACACAAACTGGTGAGTCACAGCTCTGTGGAGATAGCCTAATCAAGTTTCCAACCTACAGTATTGAAGAAATTAAAAGGTTGCTCCCACAAGATTGATTAGGATTAAAAAATGGCTTTTCTAGGGCACATAAATCCTTTCAAACCAGCACATTCCACACTCTAGAGCCTAAAAAAGACATGTTTTTCCCATATGCAAAATACATTCAACCCATACAATATCAGAAAGCCTTAAAGCATTTCAGTAACAATACAAATGCAATACACAGATAAAGCCAGTACAGTCTCATCAAATTCAGCTACGGGCATGGTCTGTCCTAAAGCAAAACTCTCCTCTGGCTCTGGACCTGTAAAACTCAGAACAAGTCATTTGCTGCCAACATACTTAGGAGGGACAGTCATAGGATACATATACCCATTTCCATGGGGAGAAATTAGAAGGAACACAGGGGTCACCAGACCAAAGCAAAATAGTGTCAATAACAATGAAATAATATTAAAAAATAGGAAGGACCTTTATGGAAAATTTTATAAAATTGTATTGGAAGTCATTAAGAAAAACCTTTATAAATAAAGACATCTGCCATGGTTATGAATTGGAGTATACAATATTCAATGCTCCCCAAATTAATCTTTAAATTCAGTACAATTCCAATCAAAATATTATCAAGGGGATGGTGGGACCTGGGTTTCTGTGTTGAGGTAATTCCTTTTGTGAGGAAGGCAGAGTTGTGGAGTCATCTGAACTATTCATACCCAGGATCTGATAGCTCTCTGCTCATTAGTGGTCAGTCTTCACTGTTTCCAATGGAAAATGGATTTTTGGATGATGGCTGTGGGGATCAACCTGTTCATAGTGGCCTGGGTTCACCTCACTGCTTCACTCACCAGAATGGAGCAAGAGTGGAACAGTACTCTCACTCGGTGTTTGTGGGTGGACTGCCTCCTGACATTGATGAAGATGAAATCACAGCTAGTTTTTGTCACTTCAGCCCTTTGATTGTGAATTGGCCTCATAAACCAGAGAGACAATCCTATTTTCCTCCTAAAGACTAAGTATTCCTGTTATTTCAAGATGAAAGCTCTGTTCAGGCTCTCATTGATGCATGCATAGAAGAAGATGTAA
Organism: Tamandua tetradactyla; assembly: GCF_023851605.1. Taxonomy (NCBI): domain Eukaryota; kingdom Metazoa; phylum Chordata; class Mammalia; order Pilosa; family Myrmecophagidae; genus Tamandua; species Tamandua tetradactyla. Next base: position 183,591,629 of record NC_135331.1, on the reverse strand, counting down.
AACTTTCTGTGTGTATCAAGCCCCACTATCAAGGCTAAGCCAGTAGAGATTTGGCCTTGGCATCTCAGTGACAGTGACTTTGTGATGGATGGTTCACAGCCACTTGATCCATGAAAACCTGTATTTATTGGTGGTGTTCCTTGACCATTATGAGCTGTGGAGCTTGCAATGGTAATGGATCAACTGTATAGGGGGTGTGCTATGCTGGGATTGATACTGACCCTGAGCTAAAATATCCAAAAGGAGCTGGGCAAGTTGCATTCTCTAATCAACAGTTACATAGCTACAATCAAGGCCCGCTTTGTTCAACTGCAGCATGGAGAGATAGATGAATGGGTGGCAGTTAAGCCATATGTCTTGGATGATCAGTTCTGTGATGAATGTCAGGGTGCCCATTGTGGGGGAAATTTTGCTCCATTTTTCTGTGTTAATGTTACCTGTCTGCAGTATTACTGTGAATATTGCTGGGCTGCTAGCCATTCTCTTGCTGGCAAGAGTTTGTGAATTCCACAAACTCTTGGTGAAGGAAGGCAGCGACTGTCCTTGGCATATTTCATTCCGCTGGAACTAAAGGAGACCTACAGTGTTCATTTTCACGCCTCAGACTAAGTGCACCATTCTGTTAACTTGGACCCCTTCCTCAACCTCTTCACGCTGGCATGTCCTTTTGTAGCAGTCTGTAACTTAATGATAATAAAATGAAAAAATGACCATAATATAGGGGTTTTATAGATTCTTGTGTCACTGAAAACAATATATGTACTCCTTTTGTATTTTCATCATGTTTGCATGGAACTTTTATTCTCTTGTTGTGCTGGAGACCAAAAGGATCCAAACTTCCTACAACATTTTCTTAGAGGAGAGAGAGAAATATTAAAAGAGAAATGGATGCACACCAATGTTTATAGCAGCGTTATTTACAATTGCAAAGAGATGGAAACAGCCAAAATGTCCATCAACAGACGAGTGGCTAAACAAACTGTGGTATATACATACGATGGAATATTATGCAGCTTTAAGACAGGATAAACTTATGAAGCATGTAATAACGTGGATGGACCTAGAGAACATTATGCTGAGTGAGTCTAGCCAAAAACTAAAAGACAAATACTGTATGGTCCCAATGATGTGAATCGACACTGGAGAATAAACTTGGAATATGTCATTGGTTAAAAAAAAAAAAAAAAAGAAATGGAATAATAGAGTATTTTGGATTTTTAATTAAATTATTATTAATAAGATAACATATAAGAATGCTTTTGTTAAAATAATCATGCCACCATAGCAATAACACTTATTAGCCCATCCTGACAGATTTTTCCTCAGGGAAGTGTTTTTGACTCTTCCTTTTTCTTTCTTTTTGTTCCTCTTTTTTCCCATCCTCTTTTTATTCTTTTAACAGCAGCAGAGGAAGTTAACAATTATTGACAGAAAAGAGCATGTCAAAGTGAATAAATGCATGAGCAGGTTGAAGCAGCATTATAATTAAATTTAAGGGTTTTGAGGCTGAATATTTCTTCATTTCGCCTCAAAGATACTACCACATCAGAGAAAAAGAAACAGTGAAACAGGCAGAGCTGATTTTACTTTCTTTTAAGCAATTTTAAAAACCTACAATGTAAAAATTGGGTAAAGTTAAGACTGAGGGAGCGCGCTTATTTATTTTTAGACTTATCTGGTCACAGCCCCAGGAAACCTGCCAAAGTTAGAATTAAGGTCAAAAACTAGCATTTCCTTTCTTGAAGAACAAATGTATGAATTTTATTTTTGATTTTCTATATAAACTCTATACCCTAATTTACTAATGCTCATCAAGTGTCACTTTGCTCTCCATTTTGACATTAAAAAACAAACAGCACATCTAGAAATACCTCAAGGATATCATCTTTTATTTTGCAACATAGTACACTTGAGCCAAAGCAGGAAGACAAAACTAATATGCCAATTGACTGCTGATTGGCTTACTTTTAAATTTAAAATTACTTTGGGCATCTTATAATTTAGTTGTAACATAGAAAATGATGAAAAGAAGAAAAGTTTAAAAAACATTAAGTAGTTGCAAAGTGTTTTGCACTGTTGAACTAAGTAACTGTGTAAATCTGTGCAAAGGTATGTATGTTTATCTTACTCTTCCTATACAATAAAATAACATTACAGATTCAGAACTTAGCATGGGACATAGTGTTTGAAGTGCAACTTCATCAAGTAAAATGCTTGCTTTATTACAAATAAAATTCTAGCTCTGAAAGGCGTTACTATGTGTCGAACAGTATGCTTCAAGGGTAAATTTAAAATACTCTCTTGAAACCCTGGCCATGGGAGTAACTTTTATTTTAATTAACATTCTCTTATTAAATGCCCTGCTCATCATTGAAAGGATTATTATCAGTGTGCAGAACATGAAAAAAAAAGAAAGAAAAAGCCAATGGCAGTCTTGCCAGTTGTGCTACCTAACAGTACCATCTTGAATCCTTCAAAACCAGACTTGCCCAAACACGGCGGCATGGAGCCACCTGGCTGACAACCCCTACTGATCCTCTTTAAGAACAGCAGTCCTCTTTTATTTTACTTTTTATTTATTTATTTATTTATTTGTATGCCACTGTTTGGCAGGGGTCACATTTCATTCTTTTTCCATGTGAGTGTCCCGTTACTGCAGCACCATTTGTTGAAGTTTTTCCTTGGGTGAATTTTCTGTTTGTTTGTTTGTTTGGGAAGTACATGAACTGGGAATCGAACCCAGGTCTCCTGCATGGCAGGCGAGAATTCTACCACTGAGCACTAGCCTCGCATCCCCAGTCCTTTATTTTTAATACAGGCTTTAATGAACTATACTTGCTAAGTTACAAAGGTTTCAAAATGGAACATTTGCTGTCTAATAGCCAAACACGGGAAGGGAGCTGCTTTAAGAGTTCCTGCGGATATCAAGCAGTCATGCAGAGGAAACTCTAGTGTAGCTGGGCAGGGACTTCTGTTTTCTTTTCTCCTGAACTACATAATTCTAATTGGAATGTTCTTTTGCCTCTTTTATTCTTTTAAATGCTTGTAGGTGGCTTGGGCTGTGTTATTGTGCTGGTCCTACTCAGTAAACAGGTGTGAAGAGTTAACATTACCAAAATAACACCATTTGAGAATTAGCTTTGAATAATGATTTTTCCCTTTGTACATGACCTGCTGTACAGTGTTTTTGTAGCTAACTTATTTCGTCATGCACATAATGTATATTTGTTACGCACTACTTTTGTATATCTTGTTTTTCCAACTGTGAACGTTTTTAGGCACACTTTTCACTGACGGGATATCTCTTAATGCAATACCTCAATTTTCCATATTGCAAGGAGTAGTGTCCGGCGCCGTCTCGCTCAGCTTCTGGTCCCCGGCCGGCGGAGGGAACAGGAGGGAGAGAGAGACAGATGCAGACAAACCGACTCAAGTGACAGACACGGGTTCGAGACACGTTGCAGTTGTGAGCACAGACCTTTACTGGAGCTAAGCTTGCAAGCTCTGTTACAAATTCCGCGCGGGCGAAATACCCCGCGGGGGAACAACCTCTATGCGGCCGTCAGGTACGGCTCCCTATGGGTCGTCTCCACCCACCCTGTCCGGGTAACCTCTTATATACTGTGCCCAAACCCAATAGGTTAGTGCCACGTATACAGAGGTGATTGGAAGACAGGGTTGGTGGGCGCGTGCGTCATACGCGGAAACAGGATGCGGGCGCCATCTTGACTCACTCGATGGGCGGGGGGAACTCTAGAGCAGGCCGCAGCGTGTCCACTAGGCCAGACCCGGGAGGCGGCTCTCCACATCTCCCCCTTTTTTATTTATTTTGACTCAGTGTCTCCATTGATGAGTGTGCTTCTGTGGACCTGAGCGGCTCACTACATGTTTTGGTGCTTTGGGGAGTCTGGACTAGGCTTGCTAGGCACCAACCAGAATGCCACCTCATATAGAGACCGGAGAGCCCGTGAGCTGGAAACCACGTGACTCTCCCTGCAGTGCTTCGCCTCGCAACTGGGTTAGGAGGGGGGGGGCAGGAGAGCGGCAACCAGGGTCGAAAGTGTCACTAGGCATCTCTGTGCAATGGCTGGAGCCTAGTCTGGCCAGGACTGTTACTCCGCCGTAGAGATTATCCTGAGACTAAAATTATGACTCCTGGCGCCGCCTTTTATACCCGGGACACAGCCATGGGCCTTGCAGCGGGTCTTGCTTTCGAGCGTCCCGCCCTGAGTGGCCGGGATGGATCATACGGTGAAATGGGGGACTGGGCAGCAGGGCGGTCGTTGTCAGGAGCACCAGGGGCGAGTGACATAGCCAACATGGTAGTAACACGTAATTGCTGCTGTGTCTGGAACAAGCGTTCTAACAAGCATTTAACAGTGACTAATCCCACTAATAGTCCCACCGCTACGAGAATCTAAGTAGTCAAATTGGGCCAAGAGAACCAAGAGGTGACTCAGTTCCACAGACTTTGTACAGTCTCGCCCAGTTTGGAAAGGTCGAAGGCAACGGGGGTTAACTTGATCTTCCCAAGCACTTTAAGGTCTGATTCCACCTGTTGGGAGAGCGGGGGGTATTAAAACTGGTCCCCCTTCTAAACAATCGAAGGGTGACCAGCGTTTTCGTTGCCATCTCGTCAGTCGCCGCCGTCATCAGCAGAGTTGGAGGCCTGATCTGATGGTTCAGGTTGAAGGCTTGTTGGTTTTTTGGGCAACAGCTCCTTGGCCTCCTCGGGCGATGTCACGGTTCTCACCAGTCTTTCCGGAACCCACACTGGTTGACGTCCTGGCTCCTGGGGAAAAACACAAACAGAGCTTCTGGCCCAGCTGAGCACTGGGTCAGGGCCTTGCCATTGTCCTGACAGGACATCCTTCCAACGGACTAGACCTCTATGTGGAGGACTCGGAGTGGTGTGTTGAAGGGCAGGTGTCATTCCTTGTGAATTTTCATTTAAAAAATTGTACGTAAACAAGGCTATAGACAGTTGAGCCTTTGGGGACAGGCCGTGACCTATTCCCCCTTTCTGTTTCTTTAGTAAGTCTTTGATGTCTAAGATGAAAATAGACTAATGCTCTGGCAGAGCTGAGAGAAGGGGCAACCCCATCTGAACAGGTCCTAAGGACTCCATGCAATTATTAACGGCTCTTAAATCATGTAACAATCTCCATCTGCCTGATTTCTTTTTTATGACGAATACGGGTGTGTTCCAAGGCGATGTGGAGGGAATGATATGGCTCTCTTTTAGCTGTATAGACACTAGAGTATGCAATGCTGACAGCTTTTCTTTTGGTAAGGGCCACTGAGGCACCCACACCGGGGTACTGGTCTTCTACTTTAGTTTTATAGGTGTGGGTGGGAGTCTCTCCTCAGTGGCCCCTAGGAAAAACCCAGGCCTCGTTTATCAGAATTGGAGACAGCCTGTATAGGTGTTGTGCGCCCCTGCAATGAGGCTCTTAAGCCTTTGCCAGGGACATATCCCATTCCTTTTAACAAGCGCTTAGAAGTTGGAGAGCAGCCACTGTAATTACCTGATTCGGCCACCAGAGGGAGCCCGTGGTGAGGGTTTTTGGCGAGATCACCAAAACCATTCACCGGAAGCCGCCGCGCCCCTGCAGCAGGCGCTGGCGGGGCGGAAGGCTGCGTGGGTGAGACAGGGGGCCTCCCCCAATCGATCAGCGGAGGCGCTTCCGCCCCCTCGTCTTCATCGCCATCTGACTCTGAGTCAGAGCTGTCTGAATTATCGCTTGACTCTGGCGGCTTGCCTTTACGGGAGCCGTCCGCAGACGAAACTGACTGAGTTTCTTGGAGCGCGTGCCGTGCCTGTAGCAGGGCGGGAGACGGACTGAGGCCTGAAGTAGACTTTGCCTCAAGGCAAGCACGAACGGTCTCCCAGATAGGGACCAGGATCGGGTCCATACAAAGGCCCGTCCGGCGCGCTCGTTCTATGTCATTACCAAGTTTTAACCAAGAAGGCAGACTAAGGCTCCCGGAGTGGGCGAACCAAGGTGCAAAAGCAGCAACATCGTCTAAGAACCGCAGGAGGGAACTCTTCCTAACCGAGATGCCCCGCTGCTTCAAAAGGGTTTTTAAAGGGGGTAATAAAGGTGAACTCCTGACTGCCCCATGCTTGCAGTCGGCACTGTACCTTAACCACTCGGGGAGCTCTCCCGAGTCACCGGGGCTACCTGAAAGCCCGCGGCCCTTAGCTCTCACGTAACAAGAAGCACTCACCTTCCCACGGTGATCAGGCGTGGAAAGTCCGCCGCGAACTCAGGATGCGCGTCCTCACCAGCTCGAGAAAGGACAGCACAGCGCTCCTCGCAGGAGGGAGGTTCGAGGAGGTTCCCCGTACGGGCCACCACTTGTCCGGCGCCGTCTCGCTCAGCTTCTGGTCCCCGGCCGGCGGAGGGAACAGGAGGGAGAGAGAGACAGACGCAGACAAACCGACTCAAGTAACAGACACGGGTTCGAGACACGTTGCAGTTGTGAGCACAGACCTTTACTGGAGCTAAGCTTGCAAGCTCTGTTACAAATTCCGCGCGGGCGAAATACCCCGCGGGGGAACAACCTCTATGCGGCCGTCAGGTACGGCTCCCTATGGGTCGTCTCCACCCACCCTGTCCGGGTAACCTCTTATATACTGTGCCCAAACCCAATAGGTTAGTGCCACGTATACAGAGGTGATTGGAAGACAGGGTTGGTGGGCGCGTGCGTCATACGCGGAAACAGGATGCGGGCGCCATCTTGACTCACTCGATGGGCGGGGGGAACTCTAGAGCAGGCCGCAGCGTGTCCACTAGGCCAGACCCGGGAGGCGGCTCTCCACATCTCCCCCTTTTTTATTTATTTTGACTCAGTGTCTCCATTGATGAGTGTGCTTCTGTGGACCTGAGCGGCTCACTACATGTTTTGGTGCTTTGGGGAGTCTGGACTAGGCTTGCTAGGCACCAACCAGAATGCCACCTCATATAGAGACCGGAGAGCCCGTGAGCTGGAAACCACGTGACTCTCCCTGCAGTGCTTCGCCTCGCAACTGGGTTAGGAGGGGGGGGGCAGGAGAGCGGCAACCAGGGTCGAAAGTGTCACTAGGCATCTCTGTGCAATGGCTGGAGCCTAGTCTGGCCAGGACTGTTACTCCGCCGTAGAGATTATCCTGAGACTAAAATTATGACTCCTGGCGCCGCCTTTTATACCCGGGACACAGCCATGGGCCTTGCAGCGGGTCTTGCTTTCGAGCGTCCCGCCCTGAGTGGCCGGGATGGATCATACGGTGAAATGGGGGACTGGGCAGCAGGGCGGTCGTTGTCAGGAGCACCAGGGGCGAGTGACATAGCCAACATGGTAGTAACACGTAATTGCTGCTGTGTCTGGAACAAGCGTTCTAACAAGCATTTAACAGTGACTAATCCCACTAATAGTCCCACCGCTACGAGAATCTAAGTAGTCAAATTGGGCCAAGAGAACCAAGAGGTGACTCAGTTCCACAGACTTTGTACAGTCTCGCCCAGTTTGGAAAGGTCGAAGGCAACGGGGGTTAACTTGATCTTCCCAAGCACTTTAAGGTCTGATTCCACCTGTTGGGAGAGCGGGGGGTATTAAAACTGGTCCCCCTTCTAAACAATCGAAGGGTGACCAGCGTTTTCGTTGCCATCTCGTCAGTCGCCGCCGTCATCAGCAGAGTTGGAGGCCTGATCTGATGGTTCAGGTTGAAGGCTTGTTGGTTTTTTGGGCAACAGCTCCTTGGCCTCCTCGGGCGATGTCACGGTTCTCACCAGTCTTTCCGGAACCCACACTGGTTGACGTCCTGGCTCCTGGGGAAAAACACAAACAGAGCTTCTGGCCCAGCTGAGCACTGGGTCAGGGCCTTGCCATTGTCCTGACAGGACATCCTTCCAACGGACTAGACCTCTATGTGGAGGACTCGGAGTGGTGTGTTGAAGGGCAGGTGTCATTCCTTGTGAATTTTCATTTAAAAAATTGTACGTAAACAAGGCTATAGACAGTTGAGCCTTTGGGGACAGGCCGTGACCTATTCCCCCTTTCTGTTTCTTTAGTAAGTCTTTGATGTCTAAGATGAAAATAGACTAATGCTCTGGCAGAGCTGAGAGAAGGGGCAACCCCATCTGAACAGGTCCTAAGGACTCCATGCAATTATTAACGGCTCTTAAATCATGTAACAATCTCCATCTGCCTGATTTCTTTTTTATGACGAATACGGGTGTGTTCCAAGGCGATGTGGAGGGAATGATATGGCTCTCTTTTAGCTGTATAGACACTAGAGTATGCAATGCTGACAGCTTTTCTTTTGGTAAGGGCCACTGAGGCACCCACACCGGGGTACTGGTCTTCTACTTTAGTTTTATAGGTGTGGGTGGGAGTCTCTCCTCAGTGGCCCCTAGGAAAAACCCAGGCCTCGTTTATCAGAATTGGAGACAGCCTGTATAGGTGTTGTGCGCCCCTGCAATGAGGCTCTTAAGCCTTTGCCAGGGACATATCCCATTCCTTTTTTTTTTTTTTTTTTTTTTTTTTTTTTTAAAGGAAAGACAGAGAGAAGGAAGGAAGGATAGAAGGAAGGAAGGAAGGAAGAAAGGGAAACATTTTTAAACATTTTCTTGTTTTATTGTATTCTGTTTCTCCGTTTTTGTTACATGGGCTGGGGCCGGGAATCGAACCGAGGTCCTCCGGCATAGCAGGCAAGCACTTTGCCCGCTGAGCCACCACGGCCCGCCTATACCATTCCTTTTAACAAGCGCTTAGAAGTTGGAGAGCAGCCACTGTAATTACCTGATTCGGCCACCAGAGGGAGCCCGTGGTGAGGGTTTTTGGCGAGATCACCAAAACCATTCACCGGAAGCCGCCGCGCCCCTGCAGCAGGCGCTGGCGGGGCGGAAGGCTGCGTGGGTGAGACAGGGGGCCTCCCCCAATCGATCAGCGGAGGCGCTTCCGCCCCCTCGTCTTCATCGCCATCTGACTCTGAGTCAGAGCTGTCTGAATTATCGCTTGACTCTGGCGGCTTGCCTTTACGGGAGCCGTCCGCAGACGAAACTGACTGAGTTTCTTGGAGCGCGTGCCGTGCCTGTAGCAGGGCGGGAGACGGACTGAGGCCTGAAGTAGACTTTGCCTCAAGGCAAGCACGAACGGTCTCCCAGATAGGGACCAGGATCGGGTCCATACAAAGGCCCGTCCGGCACGCTCGTTCTATGTCATTACCAAGTTTTAACCAAGAAGGCAGACTAAGGCTCCCGGAGTGGGCGAACCAAGGTGCAAAAGCAGCAACATCGTCTAAGAACCGCAGGAGGGAACTCTTCCTAACCGAGATGCCCCGCTGCTTCAAAAGGGTTTTTAAAGGGGGTAATAAAGGTGAACTCCTGACTGCCCCATGCTTGCAGTCGGCACTGTACCTTAACCACTCGGGGAGCTCTCCCGAGTCACCGGGGCTACCTGAAAGCCCGCGGCCCTTAGCTCTCACGTAACAAGAAGCACTCACTTTCCCACGGTGATCAGGCGTGGAAAGTCCGCCGCGAACTCAGGATGCGCGTCCTCACCAGCTCGAGAAAGGACAGCACAGCGCTCCTCGCAGGAGGGAGGTTCGAGGAGGTTCCCCGTACGGGCCACCACTTGTCCGGCGCCGTCTCACTCAGCTTCTGGTCCCCGGCCGGCGGAGGGAACAGGAGGGAGAGAGAGACAGACGCAGACAAACCGACTCAAGTGACAGACACGGGTTCGAGACACGTTGCAGTTGTGAGCACAGACCTTTACTGGAGCTAAGCTTGCAAGCTCTGTTACAAATTCCGCGCGGGCGAAATACCCCGCGGGGGAACAACCTCTATGCGGCCGTCAGGTACGGCTCCCTATGGGTCGTCTCCACCCACCCTGTCCGGGTAACCTCTTATATACTGTGCCCAAACCCAATAGGTTAGTGCCACGTATACAGAGGTGATTGGAAGACAGGGTTGGTGGGCGCGTGCGTCATACGCGGAAACAGGATGTGGGCGCCATCTTGACTCACTCGATGGGCGGGGGGAACTCTAGAGCAGGCCGCAGCGTGTCCACTAGGCCAGACCCGGGAGGCGGCTCTCCACATCTCCCCCTTTTTTATTTATTTTGACTCAGTGTCTCCATTGATGAGTGTGCTTCTGTGGACCTGAGCGGCTCACTACATGTTTTGGTGCTTTGGGGAGTCTGGACTAGGCTTGCTAGGCACCAACCAGAATGCCACCTCATATAGAGACCGGAGAGCCCGTGAGCTGGAAACCACGTGACTCTCCCTGCAGTGCTTCGCCTCGCAACTGGGTTAGGAGGGGGGGGGGCAGGAGAGCGGCAACCAGGGTCGAAAGTGTCACTAGGCATCTCTGTGCAATGGCTGGAGCCTAGTCTGGCCAGGACTGTTACTCCGCCGTAGAGATTATCCTGAGACTAAAATTATGACTCCTGGCGCCGCCTTTTATACCCGGGACACAGCCATGGGCCTTGCAGCGGGTCTTGCTTTCGAGCGTCCCGCCCTGAGTGGCCGGGATGGATCATACGGTGAAATGGGGGACTGGGCAGCAGGGCGGTCGTTGTCAGGAGCACCAGGGGCGAGTGACATAGCCAACATGGTAGTAACACGTAATTGCTGCTGTGTCTGGAACAAGCGTTCTAACAAGCATTTAACAGTGACTAATCCCACTAATAGTCCCACCGCTACGAGAATCTAAGTAGTCAAATTGGGCCAAGAGAACCAAGAGGTGACTCAGTTCCACAGACTTTGTACAGTCTCGCCCAGTTTGGAAAGGTCGAAGGCAACGGGGGTTAACTTGATCTTCCCAAGCACTTTAAGGTCTGATTCCACCTGTTGGGAGAGCGGGGGGTATTAAAACTGGTCCCCCTTCTAAACAATCGAAGGGTGACCAGCGTTTTCGTTGCCATCTCGTCAGTCGCCGCCGTCATCAGCAGAGTTGGAGGCCTGATCTGATGGTTCAGGTTGAAGGCTTGTTGGTTTTTTGGGCAACAGCTCCTTGGCCTCCTCGGGCGATGTCACGGTTCTCACCAGTCTTTCCGGAACCCACACTGGTTGACGTCCTGGCTCCTGGGGAAAAACACAAACAGAGCTTCTGGCCCAGCTGAGCACTGGGTCAGGGCCTTGCCATTGTCCTGACAGGACATCCTTCCAACGGACTAGACCTCTATGTGGAGGACTCGGAGTGGTGTGTTGAAGGGCAGGTGTCATTCCTTGTGAATTTTCATTTAAAAAATTGTACGTAAACAAGGCTATAGACAGTTGAGCCTTTGGGGACAGGCCGTGACCTATTCCCCCTTTCTGTTTCTTTAGTAAGTCTTTGATGTCTAAGATGAAAATAGACTAATGCTCTGGCAGAGCTGAGAGAAGGGGCAACCCCATCTGAACAGGTCCTAAGGACTCCATGCAATTATTAACGGCTCTTAAATCATGTAACAATCTCCATCTGCCTGATTTCTTTTTTATGACGAATACGGGTGTGTTCCAAGGCGATGTGGAGGGAATGATATGGCTCTCTTTTAGCTGTATAGACACTAGAGTATGCAATGCTGACAGCTTTTCTTTTGGTAAGGGCCACTGAGGCACCCACACCGGGGTACTGGTCTTCTACTTTAGTTTTATAGGTGTGGGTGGGAGTCTCTCCTCAGTGGCCCCTAGGAAAAACCCAGGCCTCGTTTATCAGAATTGGAGACAGCCTGTATAGGTGTTGTGCGCCCCTGCAATGAGGCTCTTAAGCCTTTGCCAGGGACATATCCCATTCCTTTTTTTTTTTTTTTTTTTTTTTTTTTTTTAAAGGAAAGACAGAGAGAAGGAAGGAAGGATAGAAGGAAGGAAGGAAGGAAGAAAGGGAAACATTTTTAAACATTTTCTTGTTTTATTGTATTCTGTTTCTCCGTTTTTGTTACATGGGCTGGGGCCGGGAATCGAACCGAGGTCCTCCGGCATAGCAGGCAAGCACTTTGCCCGCTGAGCCACCGCGGCCCGCCTATACCATTCCTTTTAACAAGCGCTTAGAAGTTGGAGAGCAGCCACTGTAATTACCTGATTCGGCCACCAGAGGGAGCCCGTGGTGAGGGTTTTTGGCGAGATCACCAAAACCATTCACCGGAAGCCGCCGCGCCCCTGCAGCAGGCGCTGGCGGGGCGGAAGGCTGCGTGGGTGAGACAGGGGGCCTCCCCCAATCGATCAGCGGAGGCGCTTCCGCCCCCTCGTCTTCATCGCCATCTGACTCTGAGTCAGAGCTGTCTGAATTATCGCTTGACTCTGGCGGCTTGCCTTTACGGGAGCCGTCCGCAGACGAAACTGACTGAGTTTCTTGGAGCGCGTGCCGTGCCTGTAGCAGGGCGGGAGACGGACTGAGGCCTGAAGTAGACTTTGCCTCAAGGCAAGCACGAACGGTCTCCCAGATAGGGACCAGGATCGGGTCCATACAAAGGCCCGTCCGGCACGCTCGTTCTATGTCATTACCAAGTTTTAACCAAGAAGGCAGACTAAGGCTCCCGGAGTGGGCGAACCAAGGTGCAAAAGCAGCAACATCGTCTAAGAACCGCAGGAGGGAACTCTTCCTAACCGAGATGCCCCGCTGCTTCAAAAGGGTTTTTAAAGGGGGTAATAAAGGTGAACTCCTGACTGCCCCATGCTTGCAGTCGGCACTGTACCTTAACCACTCGGGGAGCTCTCCCGAGTCACCGGGGCTACCTGAAAGCCCGCGGCCCTTAGCTCTCACGTAACAAGAAGCACTCACTTTCCCACGGTGATCAGGCGTGGAAAGTCCGCCGCGAACTCAGGATGCGCGTCCTCACCAGCTCGAGAAAGGACAGCACAGCGCTCCTCGCAGGAGGGAGGTTCGAGGAGGTTCCCCGTACGGGCCACCACTTGTCCGGCGCCGTCTCACTCAGCTTCTGGTCCCCGGCCGGCGGAGGGAACAGGAGGGAGAGAGAGACAGACGCAGACAAACCGACTCAAGTGACAGACACGGGTTCGAGACACGTTGCAGTTGTGAGCACAGACCTTTACTGGAGCTAAGCTTGCAAGCTCTGTTACAAATTCCGCGCGGGCGAAATACCCCGCGGGGGAACAACCTCTATGCGGCCGTCAGGTACGGCTCCCTATGGGTCGTCTCCACCCACCCTGTCCGGGTAACCTCTTATATACTGTGCCCAAACCCAATAGGTTAGTGCCACGTATACAGAGGTGATTGGAAGACAGGGTTGGTGGGCGCGTGCGTCATACGCGGAAACAGGATGTGGGCGCCATCTTGACTCACTCGATGGGCGGGGGGAACTCTAGAGCAGGCCGCAGCGTGTCCACTAGGCCAGACCCGGGAGGCGGCTCTCCACATCTCCCCCTTTTTTATTTATTTTGACTCAGTGTCTCCATTGATGAGTGTGCTTCTGTGGACCTGAGCGGCTCACTACATGTTTTGGTGCTTTGGGGAGTCTGGACTAGGCTTGCTAGGCACCAACCAGAATGCCACCTCATATAGAGACCGGAGAGCCCGTGAGCTGGAAACCACGTGACTCTCCCTGCAGTGCTTCGCCTCGCAACTGGGTTAGGAGGGGGGGGGGCAGGAGAGCGGCAACCAGGGTCGAAAGTGTCACTAGGCATCTCTGTGCAATGGCTGGAGCCTAGTCTGGCCAGGACTGTTACTCCGCCGTAGAGATTATCCTGAGACTAAAATTATGACTCCTGGCGCCGCCTTTTATACCCGGGACACAGCCATGGGCCTTGCAGCGGGTCTTGCTTTCGAGCGTCCCGCCCTGAGTGGCCGGGATGGATCATACGGTGAAATGGGGGACTGGGCAGCAGGGCGGTCGTTGTCAGGAGCACCAGGGGCGAGTGACATAGCCAACATGGTAGTAACACGTAATTGCTGCTGTGTCTGGAACAAGCGTTCTAACAAGCATTTAACAGTGACTAATCCCACTAATAGTCCCACCGCTACGAGAATCTAAGTAGTCAAATTGGGCCAAGAGAACCAAGAGGTGACTCAGTTCCACAGACTTTGTACAGTCTCGCCCAGTTTGGAAAGGTCGAAGGCAACGGGGGTTAACTTGATCTTCCCAAGCACTTTAAGGTCTGATTCCACCTGTTGGGAGAGCGGGGGGTATTAAAACTGGTCCCCCTTCTAAACAATCGAAGGGTGACCAGCGTTTTCGTTGCCATCTCGTCAGTCGCCGCCGTCATCAGCAGAGTTGGAGGCCTGATCTGATGGTTCAGGTTGAAGGCTTGTTGGTTTTTTGGGCAACAGCTCCTTGGCCTCCTCGGGCGATGTCACGGTTCTCACCAGTCTTTCCGGAACCCACACTGGTTGACGTCCTGGCTCCTGGGGAAAAACACAAACAGAGCTTCTGGCCCAGCTGAGCACTGGGTCAGGGCCTTGCCATTGTCCTGACAGGACATCCTTCCAACGGACTAGACCTCTATGTGGAGGACTCGGAGTGGTGTGTTGAAGGGCAGGTGTCATTCCTTGTGAATTTTCATTTAAAAAATTGTACGTAAACAAGGCTATAGACAGTTGAGCCTTTGGGGACAGGCCGTGACCTATTCCCCCTTTCTGTTTCTTTAGTAAGTCTTTGATGTCTAAGATGAAAATAGACTAATGCTCTGGCAGAGCTGAGAGAAGGGGCAACCCCATCTGAACAGGTCCTAAGGACTCCATGCAATTATTAACGGCTCTTAAATCATGTAACAATCTCCATCTGCCTGATTTCTTTTTTATGACGAATACGGGTGTGTTCCAAGGCGATGTGGAGGGAATGATATGGCTCTCTTTTAGCTGTATAGACACTAGAGTATGCAATGCTGACAGCTTTTCTTTTGGTAAGGGCCACTGAGGCACCCACACCGGGGTACTGGTCTTCTACTTTAGTTTTATAGGTGTGGGTGGGAGTCTCTCCTCAGTGGCCCCTAGGAAAAACCCAGGCCTCGTTTATCAGAATTGGAGACAGCCTGTATAGGTGTTGTGCGCCCCTGCAATGAGGCTCTTAAGCCTTTGCCAGGGACATATCCCATTCCTTTTAACAAGCGCTTAGAAGTTGGAGAGCAGCCACTGTAATTACCTGATTCGGCCACCAGAGGGAGCCCGTGGTGAGGGTTTTTGGCGAGATCACCAAAACCATTCACCGGAAGCCGCCGCGCCCCTGCAGCAGGCGCTGGCGGGGCGGAAGGCTGCGTGGGTGAGACAGGGGGCCTCCCCCAATCGATCAGCGGAGGCGCTTCCGCCCCCTCGTCTTCATCGCCATCTGACTCTGAGTCAGAGCTGTCTGAATTATCGCTTGACTCTGGCGGCTTGCCTTTACGGGAGCCGTCCGCAGACGAAACTGACTGAGTTTCTTGGAGCGCGTGCCGTGCCTGTAGCAGGGCGGGAGACGGACTGAGGCCTGAAGTAGACTTTGCCTCAAGGCAAGCACGAACGGTCTCCCAGATAGGGACCAGGATCGGGTCCATACAAAGGCCCGTCCGGCACGCTCGTTCTATGTCATTACCAAGTTTTAACCAAGAAGGCAGACTAAGGCTCCCGGAGTGGGCGAACCAAGGTGCAAAAGCAGCAACATCGTCTAAGAACCGCAGGAGGGAACTCTTCCTAACCGAGATGCCCCGCTGCTTCAAAAGGGTTTTTAAAGGGGGTAATAAAGGTGAACTCCTGACTGCCCCATGCTTGCAGTCGGCACTGTACCTTAACCACTCGGGGAGCTCTCCCGAGTCACCGGGGCTACCTGAAAGCCCGCGGCCCTTAGCTCTCACGTAACAAGAAGCACTCACCTTCCCACGGTGATCAGGCGTGGAAAGTCCGCCGCGAACTCAGGATGCGCGTCCTCACCAGCTCGAGAAAGGACAGCACAGCGCTCCTCGCAGGAGGGAGGTTCGAGGAGGTTCCCCGTACGGGCCACCACTTGTCCGGTGCCGTCTCGCTCAGCTTCTGGTCCCCGGCTGGCGGAGGGAACAGGAGGGAGAGAGAGACAGACGCAGACAAACCGACTCAAGTGACAGACACGGGTTCGAGACACGTTGCAGTTGTGAGCACAGACCTTTACTGGAGCTAAGCTTGCAAGCTCTGTTACAAATTCCGCGCGGGCGAAATACCCCGCGGGGGAACAACCTCTATGCGGCCGTCAGGTACGGCTCCCTATGGGTCGTCTCCACCCACCCTGTCCGGGTAACCTCTTATATACTGTGCCCAAACCCAATAGGTTAGTGCCACGTATACAGAGGTGATTGGAAGACAGGGTTGGTGGGCGCGTGCGTCATACGCGGAAACAGGATGCGGGCGCCATCTTGACTCACTCGATGGGGAGGGGGAACTCTAGAGCAGGCCGCAGCGTGTCCACTAGGCCAGACCCGGGAGGCGGCTCTCCACAGAGTAGCTTTTTGTACTTTTATTACTGGAGAGATCTTCATATACTTCATTTTTTAATACAAGTAATTTCAATAAATTTTATTTTCTTATATTCTGCTTTTTATACATTTCAGTGCTCTGCTTACATTTTAAATTTTGAATATTGTGCACTGGCAATGCTATTTCTTTTTTTTGACATGGGCAGGCACTGGGAAATGAACCTGGCTTGGCAATGCTGTCTTAGAGTCTGCAGAGAAGACTGCACCAGCTATTGGTGTACCTATAATTTAAGAAATAGCCTATGTAAAATCACAAATCAATGAAAAAAATTCTCATGAAAATACAGATAACACCATAGTTCCTAAAAAATATTAAATAAATAAATGGTAGAAATTTAAAATAACAAAATTGTCTACAACTTCTTATTAAGTTTTTAAAAGTATTCATAATGCAGACATTTCTGGTGAATGTTTAGCCATTTTTAATGTTAATAAATCAATGTTAAGGGTTTGATTCAGAGATGTCTGCTCTTTTAAATTATATATAAAGAAAAGAAAATAGCCTGCCGTGGGTCAGGTGTGTGATATTGGTATGCATTACTAATGTCAGAAACTGTTATTCTACTAATACTTGTGATTGTGTAACAGCGTGTTTATACATTATTTGGTTACACTTCAATTTATAGGGCATAAAGAATTATTAACTATTACTCTGAACTTTCTTGATTTCATGTCCTTCAGATTACATGGGATTATAGTTGGGAGTTACCATGCCCCTAAAAAATAATTATCATGTAATTAGTTTACAGATTATAGGGTATCACATCAATTTACCAAGCATGTAGCTCCAGTGTACTAGCATGGCACCGGCCATGTACTTACAATGTAGTTACAGGGTAATTGCATGGTTATTTTTGTAATATTAAACAGAGTGTTCCTGATTATTTTCCGTCAAGGAACCCTCCCCTGGCCCCTTCTGGTCCCCACGCTTTGGTATAATATATCTACTTCTCCATACACAGACCTCTGCAGAATGCAAAATAAAACTAGTAGTGAATGAATTCAGCATTTTATGAGAATGCTGTTGGAAAGAATTGATAATGCCGTCCCTTTTGTTTTGAAGAGTTGAATCTTTTATTAAAAGGTGATTTAAAACTTCAATTGTGGCAAGTTAGCTTCAAGTTATGTGCAATACTTATTTCAAATTTTTAAAAGATCTTTGCAGTGTAATTCTTTGTTTTTAATTGCAGACATTTAAAAATGTCATTTTCTACTGTTAAGAGTAATCCTCTTTCTTGCTGGTGTTTCTTAAGAAAAGAATCATGAATCAATCTTTCTATTTACATAAATTTGAGATTATTTTAAAAAATGAAATAAAAGAGGCTTTAGTTATTTGCTTGATTTTATTACCTTATTTTAAAGCTACTGTGATTGATACCACTATAAGAATTGGGACAATATTGTATTCAACTGTTTTATTTTTTATATTTTTAAAATTTGTTTTTCATAATTTTCATCAGATTTTTATTGTATTTTTTGGACGTGAAACTTTTAGCAAGTGGATGTCTAAGCCCTAATTGTTTTTTTTCCAGTGTATTGTTCATATTATCAGAAGGAAAAGTTATTTAAGTATGTCAGTAATTGTACTACTTGGCTGAATTTTCATATAGCTTTTACTGTGTATGGGGAGGTTGTAGTATTTATTATAGCATTTTAAATAAGGATAATTCATTTTTTATTAAAGTTATTTTCACGTTAAGTTCCTATTTTTGTATGTTCTACTCTTTAAGCTATATAACATAGTTCCTTTTTTAAGAGTTCATTTATTGAAGTGCTGGTGGAAAATTAGTGTTATTAAATAGCTTGCAAATGACTATTTATACCAACTTGCATATAATTTTTAAATATTTGTAATGTGAGATGTTGAATGAATAAAACTTTTAGCTCAGAAAAACAAATCCTATCAAGGGGACATCATCAACCAGGCAATGTAAGGCTCTCCTCTCAGAATCAACTAATAAAAAGACAAATCCAAAGACAGTTTGGATCTCTGGAGTATGACAGAGACCAAGGAACTCCACAAATGCTGAATCAAAGAAAAAGGAAAAAAAAAAACCCACCAAAATCCATTAGGAGATTTGTGTTCAGACCCACCAGTTGGGACCCCTCCCTCTCATGGGGCCAATGTGAGATGTTCAATGAATAAAACTTTTAACTCAGAAAAACAAATCCTATCAAGGAAACATCATCAACCAGGCAACGTAAGACCCTCCTCTCAGAATCAACTAATAAAAAGACAAATCCCACAGGTTTGGATCTCTGGAGTATGACAGACCAAAGAAGGACTCTACAAATGTTGAATCAAAGAAAAAGATAAAAAAAAGACTAAAACACCGAAATCCATTAGGAGATTTATGTTCTGACCCACCAGTTGGGACCCCTCCCTCTCATGGGGCCAATGCAGCCCCAGAGTCACACAGAGGAAGCATGGCCCAGGCCATCCTGCCCCAGGTACAGACCACAGAGCCACCCACAGGGAGTTAGAGCCTACATATAGAGTCATGGGGACCCACGTCTGCAGAGACTCAGGGTGGAACACAAGTGGCACATTCAATAGTGCCCCCAGGGAAAAAAAGGCCACAGTAGGACTGTGGGGAAGAAGTGCACACACTCAATCCAGTCTCTATTTGCTGGATGACTTAAATACAAAGCAGACCTTTCTGGATTGGCTCCATCTGGCTCCCCAGGCCTGGATATCCTAACAGGGAAGAAACCAGAGGCAGAAAGCCTTACAGGAGAGGAAAAAAAAAGAGGGTGGTGGTGGGGGTGGGTGGGAACTAAATGGCTATAAAATAGGATCATTCCAGAACTGCGAAGTATAATGAAAAGGGAATAGTGAGTGAGGGAAAGAAATTAAACAAATAATAGGGGGTAGGGAGAAAATGATGCACCAAAACAAACAGAACAGATTAAGATTCATGGACAAGGAACAGAGGAAAGGAAACTTTCTCCTGGAGGTGAAACAATTGCACACAAAAGGGCAATCTTAAAAATTGTAATGCATATACAAGGCAAGAATCAAGTGTCGGAGAGCTGAGAAAACCTGAACTGTTCAACATAGGCTAACCTAAAGATACAGAATAAGACGGACCAAGCGTCAAAGAAGAGCCTTAACACAAAGCCAATCAACAATAAAACCTTAGGCAAGAAGGAAAAACTGACCTTCAGGGTGAATACATCAAAATAATCAGATACTCAGACATCAGCAAAAAATTACAAGCCATACTAGAAACAGGAATATATGGCTCAGTCAAGGGAACAAATTAAAATTTCAGACAAGACAGAATTAGGAGCAATTAATCAAAGAAATTCAAACAACTCTAAGTCAATTCAAGGAAATGAGGGAAAATATGAATAGAAATAAAATAATGGTGGACATGGATATTAAAACAATCTGCGAACATAAAGAAGAATTTGAAATCTTAAAAAAAAACATAACAGAAATTATGGGATGAGAGGCACAATGTTGTATGCATACAACAGCAGGTTTGAACAGCCAGAAGAAAGAATCATTGAAAAAATACAGGACAATTGCAAGCATACAATCAGAAGAACAGACAAGAAATAGAGAAAATTGAGCAATGTCTCAGGGACTCACAGCATGGAGCATACAAATGTGCACATTGTGGGTGTCCAGAAGAAGAGAAGAGGAAAGGGACAGAAAGAATATTTGAGGAAATAATGGCCAAAAATTTCCCAACTCTGATGAAAGACTTAAATATATACGTCAAAGAAGTGCAGCATACTCCAAACAGAATAAACCCTAATTGATGACTCTGAGACACATACTAATCAGAATGTCAAATGCCAAAGATAAAAAGATAATTCTGAAAACAGAAAGAGAAAAGCAATTTCGTCACATACAAGGAATCATCAATAAGACTAAGTGCCGATTTCTCATCAGAAACCATGGAGGCAAGAGGGCAGTAGCAGTATGATATATTTGAGGTTCTGAAAGAGAAAAACTGTCAGCCCCAAATTCTTTATCTGGCAAAACTGTCCTTCATAAAATGAGGGGGAGTTAAAATATTCACAGATAAACCAAAACTGTAAGAGTTGACCAATAAAAAACGTGCCCTGCAAGAATTGCTAAAAGGAGTTCTTTGGGTTGAAAGGAAAACACAGGAGAGTGGCTTGGAGTAGTGCAAACAAAGTGAAGAACTAAAAGGGTAAATGCGAAACTCAATAGTACCATGTATCCTCAATAAGTGACTCTACTCTTTAACTCCTGTAAGAGTCAGAATACAATTGAACAAGAAAAAGCCATATTTCCTGATAATTGACACTCCGAATGTAAGGACCTAATGTGGAGCACAACTTAAAGAGTGGAAACAGGGATACAGGAGGAAAGAATGTGTTTGCTGTTGAAGCTAAGTTGGTATCTTTTTAAATTATTAGGTTATAATATAGGTTGTATAACCAAACCCCAGGGTAACCACAAATAAAATATTTTTAAAACTTACAAAAACGGGGGTGCAAGAGTCTTTCAGTGGTAGAATTCTTGCCTGCCATGCGGGAGACCTGGGTTTGATACCTGGCCCATACATTTTGCAAAAACAAACAAATAAACAAAAATTCAACAAATGGTGCTGCAAAAAACAGGACACTCACATGAAAAAAGAATGAAATGTGGGTGCATTAAAGGAAAAGACGAAAATATGACACATAAAAACCAAAGGACAAAACAACTGATGAAGTACTGATTTTATGGTAATAAAACTGAATGAAATGGATTAAACTCCCCAATCAAAATACACACATTGGCAGAATGGATAAAAAAAAAAAAAAAGGACGATATCATTCTATGTTGTTTACAAGGACTCACCTTAGGCCTAAAGACACAAATATTTTGAAAGTGAAAGATGGAAAAAGATAATCCATGCAAATAGTTACAAAAACTAGCTGGGGTAGTTACACTAATATTGTACAAAACAGATTTCAAGTCAAAAGCTGTTACAAGAGATAGGCTGGTTTGAAACTGGTATGTACCCCAGAGAAGCCATACTCTTTTAATCCAGTCTTGTGGCTAAGACTTACTATGGGTGGGGTCTTTTATATATTTTTAAAAAATTCACATTTATTTACTGTCAAACTGTGTTAAACTTCACATTAGATATGAGTGACGGACTCATTATTAACAGGTTTACCCAAAGGAATGAAAAGAAAAGCAGAATTTTGCTGCAACAATTACATTTCATTAGAACATTATCATAAAATAAATTAATTACTAAATATAGGCAGAAAGAATATGGGAGAGTAATATTTATGCTTTATTACAAAAATAGAACAGGCATCTTTTTATTCACTAGAAAATTTGTGAGGAGCACCAAGTGCCCTCATTGCCCTCTGTTCAAGAATAAATTGAGGGGTGATACACAATCTTTTCTGGATTTCACCACATTTGTGCAAGGCATAGCATAACTGCTTCAAATGTTCCCCCCATAAAACATGTTCTTTTGGCACTAAGAAATTTAAATGTCATAAAGACTAACTTGTCAAAGCAGAACACTGTATACAGTGGAAAATAAGTGAAAATGGGTAGAACTTACCATGACAAAGAGAAAGGAAAAAAAGCATTTCATAAAATATGTGCAACAAAAAGTTTTTCACAATATTTTCTTCAAACTCTTTAAAATTACTTTAATGACAATTATATTTCAATTGGACACAAATGTATTTATTTTACCCTAGCAATAGAACAAAGTATAATTTCCTTAGCCATTTTTTCATGAGAATAATCATTGTACACCTAAAGAAGTATGAAATAAGGCCTGTGGCTTGATTGCTAGTGGTTAAACATGTTTTCAGTTTTTGCCTCAATGTAAAAGATTTCCAGTGAAGTGCAAACTGATGCAGAATATCTCTCCTGCTTTTCCAAGTCTTGTCAGAAATAGAAAGGTACAATAAATCCGTCCCACAGGATTTCAAAGCCCACGTGTTGTATATAGTACAATACAGGCCTATAAAAATGGTACAGCCACATTTACACATATAGTTTTCAAACTGCTGCAATAAAATCGCTGGAAACTTGTTTCACAATTTTTCTAAATAGCACAAGAAGCTTAAAATACCTGGTTGGCTTCTCTTTCCTTTGTAACAAATAATTAATTTAGTATGTGTGATGTATATACTAAGTTTTTTATACATTTTCTAAAAATTCACAGAACTGCAAAGTTTAGTCATCTTTTTACAATGAAGAACCACAGGCCAACCAAATTGTCTCTTCAGGCAGATTCTGAGGCTCTGCACAGGGCCATTGGGGTCTTTATTAATACTTGCATGTGGCCGTTGGAATTCCTTAGCTGCACTATTAAAGGCTTGCTACCAGCTGCATTTGTCCTTCCCTAACATGTCCTTCTGGAATACACTTACTTTTCTTTGATAATGGGGATTATATAGCGATCACTATTGGCCCTGCCGATCTGGTGGTACATCTGAAGCCGATGGCCAGCTCCAAGATTTGGTATGCTTTTATCATGAATGTCCTCTGCTTCCACATCGGAACTGCTCTCTTGATAGAGTCTCCAAGACCGGACATGCCTGTATAGAGTGTCTCTACTGGGGGGCTGTAGGTGGTCCTCAGCCTTAGCTCTCAGTTCCCTTGGTTTAACTTTCTTCTTGGGTTGTTACAGAAGGGAGTGAGCCTGTTGAGAAATGAACGGGGTTAGAGTTCTTTGATCTGGAGCTCCAGCCGTGGGTCGTCACTGTGCATTATAGATGAAGCGTCTGCCACAGTAGCAGCAACTTCACTCTGCTGGCTCCAATGACAGGCCTGACTGGGAGTGTAAGCTTGAGGCTGGGAGTCTTGCTGCTGCCACATAGGTTGCTGTGCACTAATTCTGAAATGATCATTTTCTCAAAAGCAGTATCATTCGGACTTAGTCCACAGTCTACCACTTGCCTGCTGTCATTATAGACCTCCTGGAGCAGTGAGCAGCTGCTGTTGAAATGACCAGTTAGCAGTAGTTTCCGTGGCACTTGTACCCCTGGCATTGTTCAGTGAATGACCTTGCTTAAGTGTTGAAAGGCTACTGATGTCAACTGACATAAAAGATTCAGGTTGTTTTCTCACAGTGTCATTCCACATCCTTCTTACACGGCTCTGTGCCAGAGGAGCACTGTGCACTGGTTCTGCTGGATGATACCTTTGCTGAACTGTGCGTGTGTGTGGTGGGGGGTCCAGGGTGCTCAGGTGGGAGGTCATCACAGAAATATGAGTGTATGAGGCACTTTCCATACTGCTGTTGTTTCTTTTGGAGAGCACAGTGGAAAATGAAAATGAACACTCCATGGAAAGCATTAGAGATGGTGAAGAGATAGATATGCCATCACAATAGTGTCCCTCACTAATAAAAAGTGACCCAAACGACTGGGTCAGGCCTAGAAGCCACAGTAGAGCAAAAGCACCAAATACCCAACACATAATGTTTTCCAACCTGGTTTTTAAATTTATAAAGACATGCTTTGTGCCCAGCATATGGTCTATCCTGGAGAATGTTTCATGAGCACAAGAGAAGAATTTATATCCTGTTGTTTTGGGGTATAACAACCTATATATTTCTGTTAAATATTTAAGTTCTCTATTTCCTTTTGATCTTCTGTCTGGTTCTTCTATCTATAGAGGAGAGTGATGTATCAAAGTCTCCTACTATTATTGTTGAAACATCTTTCCTCCCTTCAGTCTTGCCAATGTCTGTCTCATGTACTTTGGAGCTCCTTGATTGGGAGCACAGACATGTATGATTGTTATTTCTTCTTGGTGAACTGTCCCTTCTATTAATATATAGTGTCCTTCTTTGCTCTTATGATGTCTTTATGTTGAAATCCTATTTTGTCTGGTATTAGTATAGCTACCCCTGCTTTCTTTTGGTTACAACTTTCATGGAACATCTTTTTCCATCCTTTCACTTTTAATCTATTTGTATCCTTGTGTCTAATCTGGACGTCTTGTAAAGTAGCATATAGCTGGATTATATTTCTTAATCCATTCTGCCAATCTGTATCTTTTAATTGGTAAATTTAGCCCATTAACCTTTAAAGTTCTTACTGTAAAGACATTTCTTGAATCCAACCATCTTATCCTTTGGATTTTATATATCAGATGTTATTTGCCAGATCTATATATTCTTTTCCTTTTTTCTCTTTTTATCCTTTAAGTTACCCTTACTGGTACCCTTCAATTCTGTGCCCTCCTTCAGAGCTCCCTCCCTTGTCTTTTTTTTCTGATGGCAGAACTTCCTTTAGTAATTCTTGTAGCGCTGGTCACTTGTTGACAAATTCTTTCAGGATGTGTGTGTGAAAATGTTAATCTATACCTCAGTTTTGAAGGATAATTTGGCTGGGTACAAAATTCTTGGCTGGAAGTCTTTCTCTTTCAAGATCTTAAATATATCATACCACTGCCTTCTTGACTCCATGGTGCCAGTTGAGTAGTCTGAATCAGTCTTATGTGGTTTCCCTTGTATGCAGCAGATTGTTTTCCTCTTGCTGTTTTCAGGACTTTCTGCTTCTCTTCACTATTTGACAGACTGATTAGTATGTGTCTTTGGGAAGGCCTATTTGAATTGATTCTATTTAGAGTTCACTGAACTTCTTTGATTTTCATATTTATGTCTTTTGAAAGGGTTGGGAAGATTTCCTCCATTATTTCCTCAACTAATCTTCCTAGCCCTTTACTCTTCTCTTCTCTTTCTGGGACACCAGTGATTCTTATATTTGTGGCTTTGTTTTATCCATCATTTCCCTGAGATCCAATTCAAATTTTCCCATCATTTTTGCCATTTGCTGTTTTGAGTGTTCAAAATCAGTTGCCCTGTCCTCTACTTTGCTTATTCTTTCTTCTGCCTCTTCAAACCTCTGTTATGTGTCGCTAGTATATATATTTTTACTTAATCTATAATATCTTCAATCTCTGTGATATCTGCTATTTTTCTATTTATTCTTCCAAATTCCTCTTTATATACTTCTAGTGTCTTCTTGGTCTCACTTAGATCACGAGCCATCACATTGATTTTATTTAGTAGAGTTATATGAACATCTTTGATTACTTGTTCCAACATCTGTGTCTCCTTCTGGCATTTTAATTTGGTCGTTAGGCTGGGCTATATCTGTCTGCATCTTGATATGCTTAGTGATCTGTTGTCTTTGAGGCATGTAAATGTCTTGCTAGCGTTACTTTGGAAGTTAATTTCCCTCAGTAGTCTAAAGCTTCATATTTGTGGGATGGATATGGGGCGGGATGCGGGGCCTGGGGCAGGCCACAACAGTGTGGTGATGGGTTGTAGCACAGATATAGGAACATACGCTGGTGCCTGTGAGCATGGGGTACCAGGCACTGGGTTGTGGAGATGCAATGAGGGGGTCATGGGGACAGGTTGCAGCTCAGGCACATCTTGGAGCACAGGAGCAGGGTGTGGTGCAGGGAACATGGATGTAGGGCATGGCGGGAGGTGGATGGGGGTGTGCTCTGTGGATGCACAGGGACTGGTGTGCAGGCAGGATGTGGGTGGGTTTATGGAGCATGGGGGTCGTGGGTATCAGGGTGTATGGTAGGTGGCACACAGATTGGGGCGGGGGGGGGGGGCAAGGTGCAGGTATGTCCTTGTGCAGGGGGAGGGGTCCAAGCGAGCCAGGATGCAGATGGGGGAGTGTTTAGGGGCTGGCACAGATCATGGGGCTCGTGGGATGTGGGTCAGGTGTGGGTGGTGCTGGGTGGGCAGGGCTTTAGCATGAGTGCGCAGGTGCAGGGGTGTTGGAGCAGTTGTGCACGTGTGTGCAGGATGGGGGCTATGTAGCACAGATGCACACGTGAGCACCTGCCAGGTGTGGGAGCGGGGCATTTGTGCCAGGTGTCGGGGTGGGACAAAAGTGTGAGGGGCAAGGTGTTGGGGTGCAGGCATCAAGAGTTTGGTACATGAATGCCTGAGTACCCAGCAGTGGGAAGGATGTTGCTGTGTGGGTGTGTGGGTCTGAGGGGGCAGACACCTGGTGTACTCTGGTCTAGGGGGCAAGGTCCTGGTGTGTATATGCACAGAGCTCAGGAGCAGCAGCCTGGATTGTACCTGTGTGGGGGTGGGGTGGGGGGGCATGGCCCAGGTATGAAGGTGCATGCCTGTAGCCTTGATGTGCTGGCAACCACTTGCAGGGGGCAGGTAGGGAAAAGTGGGGGTTAAGGGGCTGAGTACTGGTGGGTGGATCTCGAGAGGGGTGGGGGGAAAGTGTTCACTTGCATGGGAGAGGGGAGTTGAGCTGGGGCAAGTGAGTGTGTGCTCAGGGTGGGGGTGTGGGGTGGGGAGATACAGGAGGGTGACTGGTGTGGGTGGTGTGTGATGGGGTTCAAGTGTGTGGAGTGTAGGGGAGTCACGAGTTTCAGGGCAGGGGCAGAGTGTGTGGCTGTAGTGCATTGGCTTACTTCCCAATCCCTAGTCTCTGGGCCTCCATTTGGAAAGGGGCGTTTTCGGCTCGTTGCAGTAGCTGGATGGTCTCCGGTTATCTGCATCTTGGCTCTTCAGTTTTGCAACCAGGGCCTCCCTATGTGTGCAGAAGACCCTCTGGGTTCACTTACACACTAGAATTGCTGTCCCAGCTGTTTTTTCTGCCACTTCTCTACCTATTTCTGGGAGCAGGGGTGAACTCAACATATCCTATTCCACCATCTTCCCAGAACTCCCCAATTGTTTTTTTTTAAAAAAAGAAGAATCAGGATGGACGTTTGTTGTTGTTGTTGTTGTTTTTGGCATGGGCATTGAACCCGGTCTCTGGCATTGCAGGCAAAAATTCTGCCACTAAGCCACCATTGCACTGCCCAGAATGGAAGGATTTTTGTTTGTTTGTTTTTGTTTTCTTAGGATGGAAAGTTTTTAAGTGAGAAAAATTGCTAGGAGGTGGAGCTACGATTCAAACCCCAAATCTGTGATTACAAATTTCATGTTCTTTCTACCATGCTATAATACTTCCTCATCTGGGAAATCAGTGATGCATCTATTTTTTTCCACTAGTCTTTCATTTAATGGCTTCTTGTCATATCAGATTAAGATATAAAAATCATATCTTAAACATTGTATATTATAAAATATTTCCAAAACTGATTTAGCTTTCAAAAAGGGATCTCCAAAAACATGTGGCAAATCCCCTATAACTTTGATTGCCACAGTCCCTCTCCTTTGAAAGTGGACAGTCACTAAACTATGGGAAAGTTGCCAAGCTTACTACAAAGGGGGGGAGGATGGCAGGGAGTTAAAGAGGGTGAAAAAGGGTTGCTGTTACGGTCTGGTTTCTAGATTAGCTTTCTTTCTTTCTTTTTTTTTAATATTTTTACTGCAAAATCTTCACACTCATGCATTCTAATCATTGACTCACAACAGCATCACATAGTTGTGCATTCATCACCATGATCCCAATTAACTTTTGGCAAGGCTTCCAAATGCAGTCAATTGGGAAAGAATATAATGTTCCACAAATGGTGCTGGAAAAACTCGATAGCCATATCCAAAAGAATGTAGGAGAATCCCAATCTCACACCACATATAAAAATTAACTCAAAATGGATCAAAGACCCATTCTAAGAAGCAGGACTATAAAACTTCTAGAAGAAAATGTAGGGAAACATCTTCAGGATCTTGTGTTTGGCAATACTTTGTTATTCTCTACACCCAAAGCACAAGAAACAAAAGAAAAATGCAGTGTTTTAGTTTGCTAAAGCTGCTGGAATGCAATATATCAGAAATTCACTTTCATAAAGGGAATTTGCTAAAATACAAATTTACAGTTCTAAGACCTTAAAAATGTCCAAACTATGGGATCCAGATAAAAATACCTTGTCTCCAAAAATGGCCAATTTCTGTCACATGGGAAGGCATGTGGCTAGTGGAACCTTGTTCCCAGTTCCATTGTCTCTAACTACTGATTCTGGTGGCTTCCTCTCTAAGAATCTGCAGTCCTTCACTTAGCTATATCAGAGCAAAATTCTCGGGCTTCTTCTCTTAGCTTAGCATCTCCCAGGGCTGGAGATTTCTTCTCTTCAGGTTCTGGCTATGTCCATAAGTTCTTGATTAGCATCCAAGCTTTTTCTGTCTCAATCTCCAAATGTCTGTGCCTCTGTCCACTCTGAACTGTTTCTGTCTTCATGAGCTCTCTTAAAGACTCCAGTAAACTAACTAAGACCCACCTTGAATGGGTAGAATCACAACTCCATCTAATTAAAAGGTCCCACAACTGGGTGTGCTACATCTCCATGGAAACAATCTAATCAAGAGGTTCCACCCTACAATATTGGATCAGGATTAAAAGAATATGGCTGTCTCCTGAAGATTGAATTAGGATTAAAAGAACATGGATTTTCTGGGGTACATAACAGTTTCAAATCAACACAAATAGATAAATGGGACCTCATCAAAATTTAAAACTTTTGTACACCGATGGATTTAATCATGAAAGTGGAAAGACAACTTACTCAATGGGAGAAAATATTTGGAAGCCAATATGCACTAAAAATTTAATATCCAGAATATATAAAGAAATCCCACAACTGAACAATAAAAACACAAACAACCCAATTTAAAAATAGGCAACCAACTTGAGTTGACATTTCTCCAAAGAAGTTATACACATGGCTTAAAAGCACATGAAAAGATGCCCAACATCATTAGTGTGTTAGTTTGCGAGCTGCTGGAATGTGATATACCAGAACTGGAATGGCTTTAAAAAGGAGAATTTTAAATTTTACAATTTTACAGTTATAAGGAAGTGAAAGTATCCAAATTTAGGCACCAAAAAGAAGTTACCTTTACTCAAGAAAGGCTGACGGGTTAGGAACACTTCTGTCAGCTGGGAAGTCATGTGGCTGGCATCTGCTGTTCCCTTGCTCCTGGGCTCCATTGCCTTCAGCTTCTGTTCTTGTGCAGGTTTTTCATTTTGCTTCTGCAGGGCTGGCCTTCATCTCTTGGCTTCCCTTGGCTCTCTCCAGGTTCTGGCTTGCTTAACATCTCATGGTGACTTCTGCAGGGCTCCAAGCATCTCCCAACATCTGTGTCTCTGTTCTCCAAATTTCAGCATCTGTGTCAGCTCTGCTCTGAAGTTTCTATCAGCTCTATCATTTCTGGTGGCTCCAAAACTTTTTAAAAAATGGTTCCCCCTTAAAGGGCCCCATTAAGCAACCCCACCTTGAAAGGGTAGAGACAAATTTCCATGGAAATGCGTCTAATCAAAAGTTGTTTTGTTTTTTTTAAGTGGATGAACAATGAGAGAGGAGAGAAGGAAGAGTCAGGAAGTACAGGAGTATCTCTGCCAGTCACCCTCCCTTTGACATCCAGGTTACATTCATAATTCTGAAAGCTGAACAGCTCATTCAAAAGTTCAAAAGTTACCACCCACAATTGGGTGGGTCACATCTCCAGAGAAACAATCAGAAAGGTCCCACCCTGTAATATTGAATGAAGATTAAAGGGCATGGCTTTTTTGGGGGTACATAATAGTTTCAAACTGGCACAATTACCTATTAGGGAAATGTAAATCAAAACTACAATAAGATATCATTTCATACCCACTAGAATGGCTATTATTCAAAAAAACAGAAAAGTTACAAGCATTGGAGAGGATGTGGGGAAATAGGAATGCTCATTCATTGTTGGTGGGAATGTAAAATGTTGCAGCCACTTTGGAAGGCAGTTTGGTCATTCCTCAGAAAGCTAAGTATAGAAATAATACATGGCCTGGCAATACCACTACTAGGTATACACCCCAAATAATTGAAAGCAGGAAATCAGATAATTTCAAACTGATGTTCAAAGCAGCATTATTTACAATTGTCAAAAGATGGATGAAGTGTCCATCACCTGGTGAATGGATAAACAAAAATATGGCATATACATACAATGGAATATTATTCATCTATAAAAAGGAATAAAGATCTGTTACATGTGACAACATGGATGAACTTACAGACATTATGTTGAGTCAAATAAGCCAGGCACAAAAGGGGAAATACTGTATGATCTCACTGATATGAAATAACTAGAAAAAGCAAATTAATAGAGACAGAATCTAGAATATAGGTTACCAGGGGCTGGGTCGGGGTAGAAATTGAGGAATTAATGCCTAAATTGTACAGAATTTCAATTTGGGTGATTGTGAAGTTTTGGAAATGTATGTGGTGATGGTAGCATATCATTGTGAATGTAAATAATAGTCCTGAATTATATATGTGAATGTTGTCAATAGGGGAAATTTGAAGTTGTATATGTGTTACTAGAATAAAAGTTAAAAGAAAAAAGCATAGGACTATAAAAAACAGTGAATTCTATCATAAATGATGGGCAATAGTTAATAATACAGTTATAAAAATATTCTTTCAGTAATTATAACAAATGTACCACACTAGTGCAAGATGTCAATAAATGGGTGGTACATGGAAAAAATACACCCTACCACCTAATGTAAACTATGGACTACAGTTGATAGTACAATTATAATGTTGTTTCCTCAACTGTAAACAAAGGTACTCCATTAATGCAAAGTGTTAATAATAGGGTGGTATATGGGAACTTTTTATTTTCGTCACAATTTTCCTGTATACTTACAACTTCTTGAATAAAAAACATTGTTTAAAAAATACTATCATGGACTTTTTAGGGAACTTAACCATTTGATTATAAATTTTATATGAAAAATGATGAGCCAGAAACAGTTGGGAAACTTGTGCATAAAAAGATACAGAGACTGGTATACAGATTTATCAGATATCAAATTCATTACAAAGTAATAACGGTAGGTATAGTCATAACGGTAGACAATAAAGTTAGCTGCAAAAATACACACCCATGTACAGAAAATTATTACTTGGCAGAAGTGGAATATTAGCTAGTAGGGAAAATTATAATTCAGAAATAGTGCTGAGGTAATAGTGGCTAATTCATGCTGGAAAAAAAATTGAAATTGAGTCCCTAGCTCATATCCTATATTAAAATCAATTCCAATTAGATTAAATACCTAAAACAAACCTGAAAGACTTATGAGCATTTTATGTAAACTCAGGGTTTTCAAAATATAAAGATACATGGAGAAATAAACACAAGTGTATGTGTGCATGTGCGTGTGTTCCTGAGCTTTGGCCACCAAGAGGGCATTGGAGCAGCAGTACCACCAAAAGGAATGAACAAAGCACCCAGATCTTGTTTTCTAAATACGATTTTCTAGTAAAAAAGAACCCAGCTCCATGGAGAAAGGGCTGAGGTTAGGGTTGGGGAAGGTCAGGCCTCTCTGCTTGGGCTCTCCCAGTCCCCTCAAAGACCTGCTCCAGCAGGTCACCCTTCAGTTCCTTCGAGGCAGGATGGATGGGTAAAAGGTGAAGGGCAAACATTCCATGGAGAAAAATCAGCTTTCGAGAAAGCCCCAGCCATTCAGCTTTTACTATCTCATTGCCCACAGCTAGGTCTGAGTCAACCACATTCACACACAATCTGGAAAGATACATATTTTCAATCCAGCATACCACAACCATGAACACAATTAGATTCTACTAGCAAAGAAGAAAACAATAGTTATTGTTCTAGGCAACTAACTGCCACAGAGGCTAAAATCAGACTTTTGCAAAACTACACTTGCTATTGTGCCTCACTAATGAACTAATAATCAACTGAATATCTCAAAGTTTTCATCATAAGCATTTTGGGGACAGATATCCTACCGGTTAAAAACCTTGCATTAAAATTATGTCTTAAAATGTGTTATTATTAAGTTTCCTTGGAGTGATTTCTCCCTATTAAACATAAAGATGACTAATTTATTAACTCAAAGTAATAAGAGTTCACATTTCTACACCAAATAGAAAACAGTTTTGTATCACAGTTTTTAAAAATTATTTTTATTGATATATGTTATATATTCACATATCATGTAATCATCCGAAGTATACAATCAATGGTTCATAATCATCATATAGCTGTGCATTTATCATCACAATTTGACCTTTTTTTCTTTTTGTGAAAAATAACATATATACACAAAAGCAATAAATTTCAAAGCATATCACAACAGTTAGTTACAGAACAGAGTTCAGCGTTTGGTATGGATTACAATTCCACATTTTGGGTCTTCACTTAAAACTGCTCTAAGATACCGGAGACTAAAATAAATATCAATAAAATGATTCAGCAGTCATATTCATTTGTACCACACTAGTTTTTTGTGTGTGTGTGTGTGTGTGGTCTTTTTTTTTTTTTTATGCTGTATGGAGTGGTCCCATTTCATTCTTTTTCCATGTGAATATCTTGTTTTTGATACACCATTTGTTGAATTTTTGTTTGTTTGGTTTTCTATTTGCTTTTTGGGGGGGGGGGGCAGGAGCGCATGAGCTGGGAACTGAACCCAGGTCTCCCACATGGCAGGTGAGAATTCTACCACTGAACTACACTAGCGCCCACCTGTACCACACTGTTTTTATAAAACTGTCAGCAAGACTTTCTTGTGTTGAAATAATTTAAGGTCACTGAAAAAATATAATCATTTAAGAAGAGTTGCTACTAACTTATAATTCACTAAGTCTCTTAATATTGAATAGCATTTGATTGATGGATGTCAAAGGAGGAGTTCCTCAGTAAAGAACTGGTGTTTTTTCTTCCCCGGAGAGGACTCCCTTATTTCTAAGCATGCCTCCCAACAAGCTAACACACCATTTACACACGTAAATAGTGATGGGTTAAGGCTTCAGATTTTATCTCTGAAGGAACAGGAACACCTGGATGTTAAATTGAGCAGCTCACAACTGTTATTAATGCAGGATTTCACCTCAAAGGCATTTTTGAATCTTTCAATGAGGTTAATCTAGGTGTTATATAAATATGATAACTTGAAGAAAATGTCATTGTCGGGATTTCTGTGAGTTGACAGTTTATATTTCAGACAGCTACTAAATTTCAAAAAGATTCACATTACTACTGAAAGAGGATGCCATTCCAGATAACTCTAGTTACATGACCATTCTTTGCCATAGCAAATTTGCCATAGCCATTCTTGTTGGTGAATACCTCCTGTGTTGAACTTGTTCATGAGCTAGTTGTCTAACAAAGGAAGATTATCTGGACACACACACACACAGCAGATGTCCTAATTTGTTTGTGAACACTTACCATTTATATGAACAGAAAGAAAGCATAACTGGCGTGGAGCTCACCTTGATGAAGATAGTGGAGTGAGACACTCCAGGGGGCTGTTCCCCCACTGAAGATTTAAGCAGCAAAGAACTGAAAACAGTTTAAACTCTTGTTCAAGTTTGCTAGCTGCCAGAATGCAACATACCAGAAACGGAATGGCTTTTTAAAAGGGGAATTTAATAAGTTGGTAACTTATAGTTCTAAGGCTGAGAAAATTTCCCAATCAAAGCAAGTCTATTGAAATGTCTAATCTAAGGCATTCAGGGAAAGATACCTTGGTTCAAGAAGGCTGATGAAGTTCAGAGTTTCTCTCTCAAGTAGAAGGGCACGTGGTGAACACAGTCAGAGTTTCTCTCTCATCTGGAAGGGCACATGGCGAACATGGTGTCATCTGCTAGCTTTCTCTCCTGGCTTCCTGTTTCATGAAGCTTCCCAGGAGGCATTTTCCTTCTTCATCTCCAAAGGTCACTGGCTTGTGGGCTCCCGTGGCTATGTCATTCTTCTCTGACTCTCTCTGAATCAATCTCATTCTCAAAAATGTTTCCTCTTTTATAGGACTCAGAAACTTATCAAGACCCACCTAAATGGGTGGAGACATGTCATCACCTAATCCAGTTTAACAACCACACTTGATTAAATCACATCTCCAGGGAGATGATAGGATTATAGTTTCAAGCATACAGTATTGAACAGGGATTATTCTGCCTTTACAAAATGGGATTTAGATTAAAACATGGCTTTTCTAGGGAACACACATCCTTTCAAACCAGGACAACTCTGAAAATCAGTTAAAGTTGTTCAGTAATGGTGAGCACTAAGCCAAGGATTTTGTAACTTAAAAATCTTTGGGTTTTGCTGGTGTCTTTAAAAAAAAGTTAAAATTTTTAATATGTATAAAGTACTCAGAACTGTAAATAATACATAATGATATTTCAAATTTGGTTAGTAAGGAAGATGGCATTTTCTCATGAATGGGTATTATAACACCAACTTTGGGGTTTTTAAGAATTAAGGAAGAACTCTAACCACTCCACTTGCATGAGGGCAAGGGCTTCCATGGAGGAAACAGTCTGGCAATGTAGCTGGTTATGATGGTCTGGGACACAGCATGGAAAATGTAATACCACTCAACATAAAATGAGGGGTAAATCCTATAAATGCAATCACCCTCAATAAACAATTATTCTTAAAGCTATATTCCATAAGAATTCTGAATCATGTTATATGAAAACAAAAGACCATAATTGAACTGGGGATGGTCTACGTATTCAGAGATGTAAACTACTGGGACATGATCTATGCTGCTCAATACTGCTGAGTGTTGGATGTCTCTTCCAGTTTGCTAGCTGCTGGAATGCAATATGCCAGAAATGGTATGGCTTTTAAAAAGGGGAATTTGTTAAATTCCTAGTTTATAGGACTAAGCCCACAAAAAAAAGTTCCAATTAAAGCCGGGCTATAAGAATGTCCAATCTAAGGCATCAGGGAAAGATAACTCAGTTCAAGAAGGCTAACAAGGTTCAGGGTTTCTCTCTCAACTGAAAAGACACATGGCAAACATGTCAACATCTACTAGCTTTCTCTCCAGGCTTCTTGTGTTCGTGAATCTCCTCCAGAGGTTTCTCCAAAGGTCTCTGGCTACGTGGGTTCTCATGGCATTCTTGTCATTCTAAAGCTTTCTCCAAAATGCTTCCTCTTTTAAAGGATTCCAGTAAACTAATCAAAACCCACCTGGAAAGGGTGGAGACACATCTCCCTCTGATTGGTACCCACAATTAGATTTATATCTCCATGGGGATAATTTAATCAAGTTTTCAACTACATTATTGAATAAGGATTAAAAGAAACAGTTGTTCCCACAAGATTAGGACTAAAGCCTAGATGGCTTTTCTAAGGTACATAAATCCTTTCAAACAGGCACAATGTCCAAGGGATGAAATTTTGAATTTCATCTCCACTTGGTGCTGGTTTTCAGTTATCTCCATACTCCAATGAATGCCAGGGCAATTTATCTTGTATTTTATAACTGCAAGTTCTTTATTGGTGCTTCCCATTCTCACATTGAAAATGTTCAAGTGTTGAAAATGAATGGCTTGCTGGCTTATTCCTTCCCCTTTTGCTCAGAGAATATGTAAACATTCACAGGAGACTTCTTGGTTAAGTATGTGCATTTTATGACTTGGCCCAACAGGGAGGGAGTGAGCTCCTTTGCCTACAACACACAGAAAGGAGGTAATCATGTTACAGTATCTTCCTATGTCTTCAGAAGGGACTTGCTGGCAATAGGGAACTGAGACCCATTAGTAAGGCTGATCACGCTTTCCCTTTTCTCTATAATTAAGCGGCACTCCATCCACTGCCCATGTCAGGTCTTTTGTTGGAAAATCCAACATCTCAATGGAATGGGTTGACATCTCTTAGGTAGGGCTCCTATCCTGGAGTTGGTACTAGGTGTCTCTTCCATAAAGGATTTGGTGAAGTGAACATAATCACCAATAAAGCACTCCATGGCATGGTGGAGGCATAAGGAACTTCAGTTCAGTAATCCTAGACTGGTTTTGGCACTCTGTGAGATGACAGGGTGACAGTTACTTGCCTCCCTCTAGCTGCATATGGACAATTGGAATGTGAGAAACATTCCTCTTAAAAAGGATAAGCTGGTATGATGGCTGAGGATGGATATATGAGAAGTGGGTCCTAGAAAGAGTAGGGAAACCAGACTCCTCATTGCACATTTCCCCAAATACCAATGAACCACCATAGTATCTCCAAGGATCTCAATTGTCTCTCAAGGGTAAACTAAGGCTCATGCAGGAGCTCCATCCAGTTCAGGTTGTTTGTTGGCCCCATATTAGATCAGTTTGTACTCAATGCAGAGCCAGGGATGGTGCTGCTGAAAATCAAACTATTAAAATGAGATATTTTTCCACAAGTGAAATGAAAAACTTAAAAGACAGATATGGACACCTTAAAAGTGTCATACATCTGCTATAGTTCATGAAGGAACTTTTACATTTAACTAGGTTAAACTTGATCGTATGGAAATAAGGTGACAGTAGCATGCTATGGAAAGAATGATTAACAGTACCCTATGGTGTATAAATGCAATGGAAGAGGAATTTTAGAGTCATGTATATCACCAGAAAGAAAGGTGATCATTAAAACATAGGAACATATAACATAGTGAATCTTATATTGGACAATGTCTGTGACTAACTGTACAAATATAAAAAAATTCACTCATGAACTCGAGCAGATACATGTCATATTATAAGGAAAGAATAGGAGTATATGGTGTACCTATCACCAACTATGGAGTATAATTGACGATAATATTTTAATACTCTTATCAACAGTAACAAATGTACCACACCAATACTATGAGCCACTTAAATGGGATAAGTAGTGTGGAAGGGTTAGGTTTTATTTTTTATTTTATTTCTTTGCTGGAGTAATGAAAATATTCTACATTTGATCATGGGGCTGTATGCACAACTATGTGATGATACTGTGAACAAGTGATTGTATACTTTGGATGGTTTCTATGCTATATGAATATATCTCCATAAAATTATATTTTAAAAAATTCTGAACAAGAGCCAGGGATGTATTAGGTGGCTCAGTTAGCCACCTAACTGGTCAATAAGAAACTATTATAAACTGGAATGTCTTGAGCTAAATGGCACACTGGGGAAATTACTTACTGAGCCCCTGCTAAAACACATTTTTGTCCACACTGAACAGCACAATCAATAGGACAGAGACACAAACCCATGACACTTTTAGTCTGGGTCCTTGGAGCATAATAGCATTGTTCCCAACTGGGGAGAACTTCTTAACAAAAACCCCATGGGAAGTTGTTTATAAGGCCATAACTGCCCTTTAGATTAAGGTGATAGACATGGCTATATATCCCTGGACAGGATATGGATGAGACAGTCCTGCCTCAAACATCATTGGGGGCATTCATGAGACAAAGTTCTCTCTTGTGGAAGATACCTCTGCCCCTTTTGTTCTCTCTTGAGATGATGGTGGGCAAAGTGTTGGAAAATATCTACTATCACACCCTATTTTGGTATGGAAGCAGCAGCATGGAGGCAGGCCTGGAA
This sequence comes from Tamandua tetradactyla, assembly GCF_023851605.1. Lineage (NCBI taxonomy): Eukaryota > Metazoa > Chordata > Mammalia > Pilosa > Myrmecophagidae > Tamandua > Tamandua tetradactyla. The sequence continues at coordinate 183,553,977 of NC_135331.1, read as the reverse complement.
GGATGAAAGCCAGGCAACAAGAAGATGCATTGAAGGGCCATAGAGGGAAGACCAAGAAAGATCAAGGAAAGAGTAAAGAAGGGGGGAGACCCACTTCCAAGGCACTGCAACTTTGGTTACTAAACAGAATAAGAGATACAGAAAATGATGTGATCCCTTCAGAAGAACACCACTAATGCCAACATTATGAAGTTAGAGGTTGAAGCCATGATAGGAGCCAATAAAAGAGCAGGAGGAAGAGGAATCGCAGGGCTGGAAATACTGCACAGCTACCCTTAAGTCCTGAGTACTAAGAGGGATGATAGGTTGCTAAGTGTTCCCTGTGCCCCTACTGGGACAGTGAGGAAGACAATTCCAACTGTGAGAATAATGACACAGATAAGGAAGATGATTTCCTTGCCTGTGAACCCCAAATATTATTCCCTATTGAAGGTAGCCACTAAATACGCAGTCATTACAAACTTGATGTTCCATTCCTATGGCATGCATGCATTTAAAAGGTAAATTTCAAACTAAGACAATCCCACATTTAGTACATAGAATTGCTCATGTGTAATTTCTCTGGCTTGCTACCTGAGTGGTAGATGAGGACTCTCCTCTTCCATCAGATTTATATTGTGAGTTCTCTCATATGATAGATCATCAGACCATCTGCTAAGGTTTTTGCTACATAGATGACATTCATATGGATTCTCTCCTCTATGAATTTCCTTATATAAATAGAACCAGTACAGAGGGCTAAAGGCACTACCATACTGAATACAAATATAGTGTATCTGCAGTATGTGAGTTCTTTGGTGTAATTTAAAGGTTAAACCTACAGCTGAAATCTCTAACATATTCAAAATAAGTGTAATTTGAGTTTTTTTCTCATTCCATCCAATGTCAGAATATTGACTGAAATATTTCCACAATGATGACACTAATAGTGTTCTCTCAAGTTTGAATAATTTCATGTTGTCTAAAGATAGAAAAATTAAGGTTTTTCCATATAGATAACCTTCTATGGCTTTTGTCCACTGTGCATTCTCTCATGTTGCCTGAGGGCAGAACTATAAGTGGACGCTTTCTCACATAGATGATATTCATGGGGTCTCCCTCCAGTATGGGTTCTCTCATATCATCTGAGTGCAGAGCACTGAATGAAGGCTTTCCCACAGGTACGGTATTGATAGAGTTTCTCTCCAGTGTGTGTTCTCTCATGTTGCCTAAGATAAGAATATTGACTGAAGGTTTTCTCACATAGATGACATTCATAGGGCTTCTCTCCCATGTGTACTGTCTCATGCTGTTTAACATAAGAATATTGACTGAAGGCTTTTCCACATGTATGGCATTCATAGGGTTTCTCTCCAGTGTGAATTCTCTCATGTCATCTGAGGTCAGAAAAATGAAGGCTTTCCCACATGCATGGCATTTATGGTTGTGCCAGTTTGAAGTTATTACATACCCCAGAAAAGCCATATTTTAATCCTGATCCAATTTCACAGGGGCACATTACTTTTTTAATTTTATTTTTTAAAAATCAATTAATTCAATACATCACATTAATAGAGTGAAGGACAAAAACCATATGATATTATTAATTGATGCACAAAAGGCATTTGACAAAAAAATCCAGCACTCTTGATAAAAACACTCAGAACACGAAGAATAGAAGGAAACTTCCTCAACATGACAAACAGCATATATAAAAAATCCACAGTCAACATCCTACTACTGGTGAAAGACTTAAAATTTCCCTTCAAGATAAGAAACAAGACAAGGATGCCCACTGTCACCATTGCCATTCAAGATTGCACTGGAAGTTGTTGCCAAACAGCCAGGCAAGAAACACAAAAGCATCCAAATTGGAAAAGAAGGCGCAACCCCCTGCCTATTTGCATATGACATGTCCCTACATACAGGAAATTATGAAAAATCCATAATAAAGCTCCTAGAGCTAACAAATGAATCTGCCAGAGTTTTTGAGAACTATGTCTGAAGTCCTTAATCTAGACCTAAGGACTCCAGTTAATCTGGAGGTCAGATTATATTTCTATTCTAATTTCACAATACCATGTTGCATAGGCGTTTGCTTGCTATTCTCATCAGCATAGAGCCCTTTTGTTATTCATGATTCAGTTTAAATGCAACCTCTGCCGCTAAATGGAGACCAAAAGCCACAGGAATGCAAAGTCTCTGGGGGTATTGAACTAGGTTCAAACTCAATTACAAAATGTCTTTTATAGAAATGCTTTCACAAAGTCATGCTTTCTGGTCTCTCTTGGCCTTAAATTTCACACTAAGAAAGATTGAGGGTTAACAGTAATACCACAAGAAAGAAAGAGCATGAGTGGTACAGATGGTGAGACATTCTGAATTTATGCTTTCATTAGGGATACAAAGAGAAAATATAGGCTGAGAGCTCCTTGGAAGGTAGGATAAGAGAAATTGTAAATGAGAGGTCTCTCTGTCACATTATAGATGATATTTGCCCATATTTATAGTGAAGGAAAACTCCAACTTTGTACTTTCATTCTCTCAGGGAAACCCAAAAGAGGAAGGACCCTGAAGGTAAAATCACTCCCTGTTAGGTAGTTAGGAAGTCATGAGCCCACCACATGGGAAAAAGTGGACCACCCCAAGGCTTCCCCCAGGAGGCTAGAACCACCTTTAATGGATGGTTAAGTTGAGCAAACTGCAGTCAGAACATTCCACTTTTAGCAGTTGAGCAAACTGCAGTCAGAATATTCCACTTTTAGCAGATGGTTAAATGGTTAAATTGCGCAAAGTGCATCAAAACACCTGCTAAAACAAGAAACAAAGCCACAAAGGAAAACCCAAGAAAGTCCTCTAGTAATGTATGCATAATAATACCATCAGTTGGCTCCATAAAATCCTGAACTAAACTGTAATTGGGGCCAGTCTGGTTCTTCAACAACTGAGCCCATCCTTTAGGGCATATTTCTTCCCCCTTTTTACCCTCTGCTTTTAGTAAATCACCTTGCTCTCCCAATTTTGACTTAAGTTTCAATTCCTTGTCTCCATGAGTCAAGGACCAGAACTGTCAGCAGGTAAAGCTAGGGTCAATATAATTTGGTGCTGAAACCCAGGAGCTATTCTCAAATCTATAGCTCTCCCTGTTGTTTGTCATGTCTTGGCCTGTGTGGTTTTTCCTTTTGATATTTCTTTTCTTCTCCACCTCGTCTGTCTCTCTGTCCTTGAACCAGTTTGCCCCCTTCTGTGCCCTGTTTGCAACTTTTCTTTGATCTGGTTGCACTCTCTGTTTTAAGGACTTTGGTTTCTTTGGTAAGCTTACTCCAAGTCTCATTCCTCATCATGGCTGAAAATCTTACTATTCAAACCTGCCTTGTCAGTCTCCACTTGAAATATGGAGTTCCCCACCCAGGAAGCTATCTCCAACAACTTTTTGGGCCTTTCTTTCCTTGCTCTCCTCCCCCTTGCCTTGTTCAGTTTGTTTGCCCATGTTCCAATCTGAGAAGTCACCCTGGAATGTCTTCCCAGCTGTTCTCTTTCATCTCTCTCTGCCAGTCATCCCTTCCCCTCTGGAACTTTGTTGAATCCCTCTGGACTGAGAAGTGGGTGATCTGGAGGGCTTTACCCACCTTGGTCTGTCTGTGTACTCAGAAGTTACTCCAAATACTGGTCTGAGACCTCAGTTTTCTGTGTCTTAGGTGCCAGGCATTCATTGATACCAGGGCTGGAGACATACACTCAGGCTTCTAGCTGATTGACTCCTGATGGGGAGTCAGTCTGAGGGGAAGCTGATTGTGAAACACAAACTCTGGAACTAAAGGTCTGTTCCTCTGCTCTCCTGTTCCTTCTGTGTCTATTGCAGTAGAGTGTCTTGTTCTTGCATCTCAGCCCCACCTCATCTACCAGCTCACCATCATGGGCAAAGGCTTCTTAATGATAAAGTCTTGGAATCATACTTCCCCTCAGCCTGGGAAGGCCTAACAAGTCATGGCCCTCTGGAAAACTGTAGTTGGATCCCAGCCCGACTACTGGGATCACTGAACCCTCAGAGGTGCGCCCTCTCTGAGGCTTCATCAGACACACCCGAGGTGCAGAGGGTAATGCCTTTCCTTTTGGTTCCAGATGGAAAACATACAGTCAGGAGTCCTCAGCTTCAACAGCCCCTTTGGTTGTCTCCTTAGAAATTGGGACAGTTTTGATCCAAACAATCTCTAGCAGAGGAGGCTAATATTCACTTGTAATATGTTCTGGCCCCTATACCCTCTAGAGGACTAAGAAAAATGGCCAAAGGATGGGACCCTAAATTTTAAAACCATTTTACAATTCAATCTGTGTTGCAAGTTGGAGGGCAAATGGTCAGAAATCCCCTATTTACAACTTTCTTTGCTCTAAGGGAATCCAAGGACTTATGCACCAAATATAAAGTAGAGGTGCCTGGACCTAAACCATTGGTGCCAGCAGCTCTCACTCATCCAGCACCTTCCTCTCCTTCCTGGGCACTTGAAAATCCACCCCAGTATACCCACAGACCATCCACCAGATGCCACTGGTGGAAGTCCTTGGGAATAAAAGAAATAGGGGACCCAAGATGCTTGTGGTGCACCAAGCCTTTGCCCTAGCAGAACTTAAACAGATCAAGGTAGAATTGGGAGATTTCTTAGACAATCCAACTAAATACATAGAGGAATTTAATAATCTTACAGTGCCTTTGATCTTTACAGGAAGGATATTATGATAATTTTAAGGCAGACCATGACTGGTAAGGATCAAAAGAGAGTAATTAGGGAAGCGCAGAATGGGCAGATGAAAGTCTTATGACTGATGAGGCCAAATCTCCTTTGGGGGATGTGGCTGTCCCCACTGTAGAGCCAGAGTGGTATAATTAGTGAAGAAGACAGGGAGTCAGGAAGTCACTTTGTAAATTGCATCAAGGCAGGGTTTAAATGCAGCGTCATTTAAGGCTATTAATTATTTGGTAATTGCCAGCATATCTCAGGGTCCTGAAGAGAGCCCCACTCAAGTTTCTACACCAGCTAAAGGAACCTAATAAAAAAACATACTCATACAGACACAGACTCTGAGGAAGGCAAGATTGTTCTAAAACATAAGTTCTTTACCCAATCATCCCAGATATCAGGAGAAAGTTACAAAGATTAATGCAAAACCAGGTGTGACCCTAGATGAGATGGTCTACCGTACAATCATGGTCTTTTACGATTGCAACCTGGTGCTTGAACAGGCAGCTCAGGAAAAAGAGAGGAAAAAGGAAATTAGACACTTTCAGATGTTGGCAATGATGTCAGGCTCGAAAGGCCAAAAAGGATCCAGCAACAAATGTTGCATATGCTGTAAACCCGATCATTGGTCATCCTCTTGTCCCAGTCAGGACAAACAGCCTAACGATCTTTGCTGGCACTGTAAACAGGTGGGCTATTGCATAGTTCTTTGCCCCTCATGCCCCAAGGTGAGGAGGTTGGAGGCCCTTGAGCCCCAAATGGTAATGCAAGACCTGCAAGACTGGGGGCACCCACTCTGGCTGATCCCACTGACATCCCAATAATTGGGCTAGAGTCTAGGGTGCAAATAGAAGTAGCAGGTAAGATAGTTGACTTTATCCTAGATACAGGGGCCACTTATTCTGTTTTAACAAGTGACAAGGGACAGTTGTCCAAAAACAGTGTCATCACTGATGACTCAGGTGGAATTTCCAAACAATCTTTTACTGTGTCCCTAACCATGTGTGGAATGGAATGGGATTTAATCATCAATTTCTCCTCATGCCCAGATGCCCAACCCCTCTTCTAGGGTGAGACATTTTACAAAAATAGAAAACAACATTACTATTTAAAAGAAATAATCCTGAACCCTCCAGGACATCTTCTCTGGGACACAATAGAGGTATTACTCTCACCTATCGGAGAGCCTGACAATAAAGGCCTATGGACAACACAAGTTGATCCAAAAGTATGGGTTATAAGAATTCCAGGCAGGGCTACTGGGGCAACTCCAGTTGAAAGGAGGCTCAAGGACCCCACCAAATTTCCCTGGAGAGGACGGTACACACTGTCTCCAGAGGCCAAACAAGGGTTACAGTTCATAATCTCTAAATTCGTTCAGCATGGACTACTGGTTTCAACCAGGTCTCCGTGTAATACTCCTATCATACCTGTAAAGAAGAAGGACAGCAGCTATCACATGGTCCAAGACTTGTGAATTAACAAAGAGACTGTAGTCCCCCTTCATCCAGTGGTCTCAAATCCCTACGTTTTATCAGGACAGATCCCATCTACTACAGAATGACATACAGTCTTAGATTTAAAAGTTGTCTTCTGCATTCCCTTGGTCCCAACCTCTCAATTTCTTTTTGCTTTTGAATGGGAATTCCCTGGGAACAGGACACAACAGCTAACTGGACAATTCTTCCCCAAGGCTTCAGGGACAGCCCTCACTTATTTGGACAAGCTCTAGCACAGGATTTACAAGACTTGTCTTTAGAACAGGGAATTCTGTTGCAATATGTAAGATTAATCTGCTTCCCCACCAAGGAGCAAGCCATAGAGTATACCATTTAGGTTCTTAATTTCTTGGCTGAAAGAGGCTACAAAGTCTCTTGAATGAAAGTGCAACTAGTACAGCAGGAAGTGTCTTATTTGGGGGCAATTCTAACCTCCAGGGAAAAGGGCATCCTTGGCTGAGTGCATCCAGGCCATCACAGCAACAAGGGCTCCCCAAACCTGAAAACAGCTCAGAGCCTTTCTGGGGCTAGCTAACTACTGCAGAATCTGGATTCCCAACTTTATCATCATAGCAAAACTTCTTTATGAACACTGCCCCCTAATATGGAAAGAGCCACAAGAAAGAGCAATCAATCAGATAAAAACCCTGCTATGTCAAGCTCCTGCTTTGGTGATACCTGACCTATCTAAACCCTTCCAAATATTTAGCCAAGAAAAAGAGGTTGCAGCCTTGGGTGTATTAGTTCAGAAGTGGGGCATCCCCTCTCAGTTGGTAGCTTATCTGTTCAAGCACTTGGACCCCACTGCTAAAGGGTGGCCATCCTGCTGAGGGCCTTGGGAGGTTTAGCACTATTGATAAAGGAGGCCCTTAAACTCTCACTTGGTGCTCCCATTCAGGCATATACTCCTCACCCTGGTAATACCCTTTATTCTAATATTGTTATTTTCTCCTCTCCTCCTTAGGTTAATAAGAAAATTCATAACTGACCAGCTGCATGCTTTATTCCCGAACATGTTCCTCTGTGGTGACTACCCCACTGTTCCCACCACCAGTCCTTTGGACAGCCATCAACAGCCATTTCCCAATCTATAAAAACAGGACATACAAGAGTGATACAGTTCCTCTGAAATGCACAGTGCCCCTAGTCAGCAGGAAGTAGTCAGAATGGTCATTATCTTACTTCCCAAAGAATTCAGAGGGAAATCACTCAGAGAGGGAATGTTAGGTAGTTAGAAAGTCATGAGCCCGCCACATGGAAAAAAAGGACCACTCCAAGGCTGCCCCCATGAGGCTACACCCACCTTTAATGGATGGTTAAATGGTTAAATTAAGCAAACTGCATCAGAACACCCTGTTAAAGCAAGAAACAAAGCCACAAAGGAAAAGCCCCAAGAAAGTTCCCTAGTAATGTGGGCATAATATTATCATCAGCTGGCCCCATAAAACCCTGAACTAAACTGTAATCAGGGCCAGCCTGGCTCTTCACAAACTGAGCCTATCCTTCTTTAGGATGTATTTCTTCCTCTCTTTACTCAGTGCTTTTAATAAATCACCTTGCACTCTCAACTTCGACATGAGTTTCAGTTCTTTGTCTTGGACAGTCAAGGACCAGGACTACTGGCCAGGTAAGGCCTGTGCCAACATCCCTATAATGAATCCTATGAGTAAGGTTTTATCTCCAGAAACTTTGGGTCTGACACACTTTTGACTTACAGAGTCCTTGTATATGCTCAACTGCCACTTAGTAGCCTTTTCTTCATTTACCTTCCAGGAATGCCTGCCGGAGGTGAAGCTCTCCATACCCAACACAGTGGCACTGAAGTCAAATCTCTTTGGATTATCACATACATCCTGGAGGATATTTCCAAAACTCACACTTCTCAGATCATTAGATAAAACTAGAAAGGGATGAGTTGTTTTAGGATCCAAAGTTATGTATCTTTGGAATACGCAGCATTTCACTCATTCTTGTTATTTGGCCACAATTCAGGTTTGGGATATGGGCAGGCTCTAGACATTGAAGAAGTAGTGATCCTCTCCTTTCTAAAGAATATCTTGCATTCTGGAGCAATGCTAAGGCAGATTCCCCACACTTCTTCTCTAGCTCTGTGGAACCTTTGGAGGCTGTTGATCTGTTCAGAGACCCTGACTTCACTCTCTTTCAGGCTATTCATATTCTCTTTTCCCAATCTGTTTACTTTCTGTAGCATCTCCAGGAACTTATCTAGCTTTCTGGCAAAGTGATCAGGTGATTCAGACTGGCTTCTCTCATAATCAGGTTGAATATGAATCCTTGCAATCTTGAGAGGTTCATCTCATTATTTTCATTCAACAACCAGAATCTAACCTAATGATTCAGTCATTTCTTCGAAATCCTTCTCCTTTCCCTGAATCATCATCATTCTTTCTTGCTCATCAGACAATATCCATTTAACTACTTCCAGTTTCTCCTTCAGTGTGTTCAATATCTCCTGGAATATCTTCCTGTAATTCACTGCAGCCTCTTCTACTCCATACACCATGTGATTCTTGCTTTCTTAAGACAGGAAACACTTGACACAGTATGATTTGGTCCTCTCAAAATAGTTGTGGTAGTTTCAGGTGTTTCACACGTAGTAATCTTCTGGAAATTTTTTGTGTAAATGGGTGCTGATACTTTTGGACATCCTGGGATGTGTTGCTGGTTGAAAATATGACTTTGTTTCTTTGTAATCCTGAGTATTTCCTTTAGGGAAAACAGCTGAAACAAAGAGGCTGGAGGGCTTTTATCTGTTCAGTTGTTTCCTTGGGCTCTCTCTCCCCTTACCAGGTAGGCAAATGTCCAGGCTTTTCTTTTAATCTTGATTCAATAGTGTAGCAGGGAAAGATTTTTTTTTTTTTTTTTTTTTTTAATGGGCGCCAGGACCAACGATCACCAGCTGCCCTGGCAACAAAAATTATGCTTCCGAAATCTCTTGATGTCGATTCTGCACGAAGAGCAACCGAGGCGCCCTACGTGTGCCACTCACGACAGAAGCCCTTTTTACTTGACTAGCAGGGAAAGTTTTGAGTAGATTATCTTCACAGAGATGTGTCATGCCCAACTGTGGGCATGACCTTTTGATTAGATGGAGCTGTGACTTCATCTATTCAAATGTGGATCTTAATTAGTTTATTGGAGTCCTTTAAAAGAGGAAAAATTTTGGAGAGAACTCAGAGGTGAGCAGATGCAGACACTTGGAGAACAGAGACATAGATGTTTGGAGGTCAGCAGATGTCGCCATGTACCTTACCATGAGATATTAAGCAAGCCAGAACCTGGAGAGCGCCAAGGGAAGAAAAGAGATGAAAGTCATCCCCAGAGAAGCAAAGTGAGGAACCCCCACAGGAATAGAGGTCGAAGGCAATGGAGCTGCAGAACAAGACCCCACCAGACACCAACCACATGCCTTCTCAGATCACCCTCCCTTGAGTCAAGGTATCTTTCTCTGGATGCCTTAGTTAGGACATATTTATGGCTTTAGAACTATAAACTTATAATTTATTAAATTTCCTTTTTAAAACCATTCCGTTTCTGGTATGTTGCATTCCAGCAGCTTTAATACATGATGCCTATATATTAAATAAATAAATATAAATGCCTATGTATTAAAGTAACTAATGCATGTCTTCAAGTTTCATCCATGTTATCACATATATCAGACCTTTATTCCATTCTACAGATAAATTATGTTCCATTGTATGTATATACCACATTTTGTTCATTCACTGATTGATGGACATTTGGGTTGTTCCCACTTTTTGGCAATTGTGAATGTTGCTGCTATGAACACTGGCATGTAAATATCTGTTAAGTCCTTGCTTTCAATTCTTTTGAGTATGTACATAAAAGTGGGATTGTTGGGTACATGGTAATTTTATACCTAACTTTCTGAAAACTGCCAAAGTGTCTTCCACAGTGGCTGTACCATTTTACATTTCTATTTTCCACATAATCCAACACTTGAAGATTTTTTTAATAGTAGGAGCCATCTAGTGGGTGTGAAATGGCATCACACTGTTGTTTTTATTTGCTTTGCCCTAATGGTTAATGATGTTGAGCTTCATTTTATGTACTTTTAGGCTATTTCTCTGTCATTTTTGCAGAAATGTCTGTCCAAGTCTCTTGTCAATTTTTTAATGGCGTCTTTTTCTTGTGTTGTAAGATTTCTGTATATATTCTGGATATTGAACCCTTATTGGATATGTGGCTTCCAATTATATTCACCCATTGAATAGATTGTCTTTTTACTCCCATAATAAAATACTTTAATGCTCAAAGTTTTTAAATTGGTGAGGTCCTAGTAGTATATTGAAAATACCCATGGAAGAGGGCATTTTTGTCTTATTCCTGACTTAAAAAGGAATACTTTTAATTTTCACATTTGAAAATGATGCTGAAGTTGTTTCTGTAAATATTAATGTAATTAAGGAGTTTTCTTATATTCGTAGTTTACCAAGTTTTTTCAAGTATGGTTATAAAATTTTAGCAAACTTTTTTCCATATATACTGAGAAAATCATGTTTTTTCCTTATGGCCTATTAACATGGTGGTAGATTTCAGTCATACATGTTTCAAGTCTTCAGTCAACAGTAAACTATTTTAAACACAAATTCATTGCAATAAACTTATATATATACATATATATGGACAGAGAGAGAGAGAGAGAGAAATTCATTGCAATAAACATATATATATATATATATATATATATATATATATATATATATATATATATATATATATATATATATACACACACAAATTCTATTTGCAAATAATTTGTTTCGGATGTTTTGTGTATGTGTTCATGAATGTACCTATAATGGTTTTTCATCTTATTGTTTTTCTCTGGTTGGTACAATGATTAATTTCTTTTTTACATATATATTTTAAAATTTGAAATAGTTTAAGACTCACAAGTGTTTGGAAAACCAGTACACTTTCAATGTACCCTTCACACCAATTCCCCCAGTGATAATATCTTCCCTCACCAGAGCACATCATCAAAACAAGGAAACTGACATTGGTACAACACTGTTAACTCATGCACAAACTTTATCTGAATTTCATCAGTTTTTACGTGCACTTATATTTGGTATAGAATTCTATGAATTTTTTTCCTCTTTTTTCTTTCTCCCTTTTTAAAAATTGATATATACTATATATTCATATACCATGTAATCATCCGAAGTGTATAATCAATTGTTCAAAATATCACCATATAGCGCATTTATTATCACATCTTTTTTTATGAAAAATAACATATACATAAGAAGCAATAAATTTCAATGCACATCATAACAATTAGTTGTAGAACACATTTTAGAGTTTGGTATGGGTTACAATTCCACAATTTTTAGGTTTTTACTTCTAGCTGTTCTAAGGTACTGGACAATAAAACAAATATCAACATAATGATTCAGCAATAATACCCATTTGTTAAACTCGATTTACTCTGTATAACTGTCATTGTCTTTGATATTTCTCCTTCCTTTAGGGGTATTTGGGCTATGCCCATTCTAACTTATTCATGTTGGAAGTGGCTGTTAATAGGGGTGAGGGGGATGAAACTAGTTGATGTTCTGAAGAGGCTGGCCTCTCTGCATTCAGGACTTATTTGGTCTGGGGACACATCTGGAGGATGTAGGTTTCTGGAAAGTTACCTTAGTGCACAGAACCTTTGTACAATCTTATATAGTGCCCTAAGTGTTCTTTACAATTGGCAGGAAAAGGTTTGGCAAGCTATGATAGGTAGAAAAGTCTAACTGAAGCTTGTGTTAGAGTGACCTCCAGAGTAGCCTCTGGACTCGATTTGAACTCTCTCGGCCATTGATACCTTATTTGTTACACTTCTTTTCCTCTTTTGGTTAGGATGGCATTGTTGATCTTATAGTGCCAGGACCAGACTCATCCATGGGAGTCAACTCCCATGCCATTAAGGAAGTTTTCACCACTGGATGTCATGTCCCATGTAGGGGGGCGGGCAATGATTTCACTTGCAGAGTTGGGCTTAGAGAGAGAGCGGCCACATCTAAGCCACAAAACAGATCCTCTGGAAGTAACTCTTAGGCAATACCTATAGTTAAAATAAGCTTCTCCATTACATACATAAGCTTCACAAGAGCAAGCCTCAAGATCACTGGGCCTACTGATTTGGGTGTCCCTAATGATTGTCCCTAATGTCGGACAGTATCAGGGGGTTCCATGGTGGTAAAGTTCAATTGCTCCATATTTTTTCTCCCATCCCTGAAGGGACTTTGCCAATATTTTTTGATTATCTGCTTAATATACTCTGGGATTTATCCAAGCATTACATTAAGCTGTATAGGATTAAAGGTCCTCATTCTTATTTTGGGGTCCCAATGTTTGGATTGTTTAAATGATCAATCCAGACAATTAAATTATGTGCTACAGAAAATTTAGGTCCTGGACAAAATAAATCTTTCTTCCTTTGATCTCAAAGAGTAGATGAAGTTCTAAAATACAATGTCTTCCTTACCCCTGTATTCTCAATTATCTTAATTCTGACCTGATCAGCTTTGTTCTTATCTCTAAATACCAGGTTATACATCTACAAAACAACCTCTCAAAATCCAGGAGTAACAATTACTGCTCTAGACTATATGTGAATATTATAAAAGCTTACATCTAGGTTCTGTATTCTTATAAGTATTTTCTAAATGAGACCATACAACATTTGCTCTTTTGTTACTAGCTTATTTTGCTTCACCAAATGTCCCACACATTCATTCACAATGCTGCATGCCTCACAACTTCACTCCTTTTTTTACCATCCCAATATTCGATCATATGTATACACCGTAGCTCGCCAATCTGACTTCTCGGTCAGTGCCTCCTTCAGACACCTTCATTCATTGGGGATCATGCATTATATTAAAAGTCAACAGTTCATCAACACTGTAAGTTGTAGATAATTTCTGTGTTCCCAAGAGAAAGATAACAAATTAACACACCTTCACCAAATAGAAAATCCAAACCTCCCCTTAACTCTTGTCCCTCCCCCCATTATTTATCCCTGGTGTTGCTGTGGTACTGTTGATGTTTTCCTGTTAAATACAGCTCAGAGATGCAATAGCAGTTTTTCCACTATACCACAAAATTATACACTCTGTTCCAAGACTCATACCTTTGCAGTAGTTCCTGCAAGAATATATTTATATTTGCACTGTTAATCAGTGGGACATTTGGGTCTATACAACTCCTTTCAATCATGTTCACATTCGACATGGTAAATTACCTATAGACCCACTAGTGAGCTGTCTTCACTTGTCTATTCCCTTTCAATTAAGTTCAACCTCATTAGTTAATCATTCACCAAGCTCTAGCTTCTGAGTATCTCCAGTCCCCTATATTCTACATCATAAACCTCTGATTTTGCCTTTACAATGGTCATAGAAGGGGAATCATACAGTACCTATCATTTTGTGTCTGGCTTATTTCACTCAGCATTATGTTCTCAAGGCTCATACGTCTTGTCATCTGCTTCAGGATGTCATTTTGTATTGCTGCTGCATAATATTTCATCGTATATATATATATATACCACGTTTTCTTAATCCACTCATCTGTTGATAGGCATTTGGATTGTTTCTATCTTTTGATGATTGTAAATAATGATGCTATGAACATCAGTGTGCAAATGTCTGTTTGTGTCATTGCTCTTAGCTCTTCTGGGTATTTACCAATTAGTGCTATTGCTGGGTCACAGGACAACACGATATTTATTCTTCCAAGGAACTGCCAAACTATCTTCCACAGTGGCTGCACCACTATACATTCCCACCAGCAGTGCATAAGTTTCCCAATTTCTCCACATCCTCTCCAACATTTATAGTTCCCTGTTTAATAGCAGCCATTCTTATAGGTGTAAGGTGTAATCTCATTGTAGTCTTGATGTACATTTCACTTATAGCTAGTGAAAATGTATCATCTCTTCATGTGTTGTGGTTTTTTTTTTTAGTTTTTCAACTTTTTTATTGTATAATATAACATATATACAAAGCAAAGAAATAAAAAGGCAATTTAAAAAGTAGTTGCAACAACAAGTAGTTACAGGGCAGATCCCAAAGTTTGTTGTGGGCTACCATATGATCCTCTCAGATTTTTTTCTTTCTAGCTGCTCCAGAACATAGGAGGTTTAGAAGGCTTAAACATTTTTTTATCAACACAATCAACCTTTTTTCCTTCTTTTTGGTGAAAAATAACATACACAAAAAGCAATAAATTTCAAAGCACTGCACCACAATTTGTTTTAGAATATATTTCAGAGTTTGATATGGATTACAATTCCACAATTTTAGGTTTTTACTTCTAGCTGCTCTAAGATACTAGAAATTAAAAGAGATATCAATTTAAGGATTCAGCATTCATATTCATTTAAGTCCTATCTTCACTGTATAACCCCATCACCACCTTTGAACTTCCCATCCCTCTTTTTAGGGATGTTTGGGCTATGGTTATCCTAAATTTTTCATGTTGGAAGGTCTGTCACTAATATGGGGTAGGGAGATGCAACTATCTGATGTTCTGGAGAGACTGAGTAAGTTTTCACGACTTATCTGGACCAGGGACCCATTTGGAGGTTGTAGATCTCTGGAAAGTTACTCTAGTTCATGGAACCTTTCTAGAATCTTAGTGCCCTAGGTGTACTTTAGGATTGGCTGGGATGGGGCTGGTTAGGGTTTTGCAGGTTATGATAGGTGGCAAGGTAACCTCCAGAGTAGCCTCTCAACTATTTGAATTCTCACTGCCACTGATACTTTATTAGTTACACTTCTTTTCCCCCTTTTGATCAGGATGGAATTGTTGATCCCATGGTGCCAGGGCCACATTCATCCCTGGGAGTCATATCAATGTCATCAGGGAGACTTTCACCCCTGGATGTCATGCCCCATGTAGGGGGGAGGGCAATGATTTCACTTGCAGAGCTGGGCTTAGAGAAAGTGAGGCCACATTTGAGCCACAAAAGGGGTTCTCCAGAAGTAATTCTTAGGCATGATTATAGGTAGTCTAAGCTTCTCCATTACCACATAAGCTTCACTGAGTAAGTCTCAGGATGGTGAGCATGGCCTACTGATTTGGGTGTTTCTAAAGTTTGACACAGTATCAGGGGATTCCCTGATGGTAAGTTTTAATAGTTCCATATTCTTTCTCCCATCTCTCAAGGGACTTTGCCAATACTTTTTGATTATCTGCTTAATATTCTCTAGGATTTTTCCAGGCATTACAATAATCTATACAAGATTAAAGCAGCTCTTTCTTATTCTGGGCTCCCTGTGTTTCAGTTGTTCAAATGAGCTACACAAATAGGTTGAGTTAAATTATGCACTAAAGAAAATTTCAGTTCCAGGTCAATTAAACCTTTCTTTCTTTGATCTCAAAGAGTATGTGTGGTTCTGAAATATAGACACTGTCTTCCTTACCCCTATGTTCTGAATTATATTTACCCCAACCTGATTGGCTTCATTCTTATCTCTCTTGATCAGTATATATATATATATATAAAACAGCCTCTCAAAATCCATAAATAATCATCATCACTCCAGACAATGTGTCTGCTCTAAAAGCTTACAATCTAGGCCCTGGTCTTCTTATAAGCATTTCTAAAGAAGACCATGCCATTGTTGTTCTTTTGTTTCTGGCTTATTTTGCATCACCAATGTCCCACATGTTCATTCATGTTGTTTCATGCCTCACGACTTTGTTCCATTTTGTAGCAGCATGACCTTCATTCATAAATATACACCATCATTCACCCAATCTTCTTCCCAGTTAGTGCATCCTTCAGCCACCTGCATTCATTAGGCATCATATATAATGCCCAGAGTCCACAGTCCATCAATACTCTCAATTGTAGATACTTTCATTGTTCCCAAGAGGAGGATAACCAATAAACATACCTTCATCAAACAGGAAATCTAAACCTTCTCTTAACTCTTGTCCTTTCCCTCATCAAACAGGAAATCTAAACCTTCTCTTAACTCTTGTCCTTTCCCTGTGCTGTTGCTGTGGTGGTGCTGATGTTTCTGTTTTGAACATAGCCCATAGCATGCAATAGCAGTTTTCCCCCTGTACACTGGGCTTAAATATTCTTTATACATGAATCATATCTTTGAAGTAATTCTTGCAAGAACTAATTCATATTTCTATGTTAATCAGTGGGACATGTAGATCTATACAACCCCTTTCAATCTTATTCATTTTCAATATGGTAGCATCAATATGGATAGTATAGACCCACTAGAGAATCACCTTTGCTCCTGTCTATTACTTTATGTTGGACTTCAACCTCATTAGCTAATGGTTCACCAATCTCTAGCTTCTACGTATCTCTAAGTCCCCTATATTCTGTATTATAAGCCTCTGATTATACCTTTATGCTGGTCATAAAAGTGAAATCACACAGTATCTATCCTTTTGTGTCTGGTTTATTTCACTCAGCATTATGTCAAGGCTCATCCATCTTGTCATGTGCTTCAGGACATCATTTTGTATTACTGCTGCATAATATGTATATATCCCATTTTGTTAACCCACTCACATCTGTTGATGGGCATTTGGTTTGTTTCCATCTTTCGGTGATTGTGAATAATTCTGCTCTGAACATCAGTGTGCAAATGTCTGCGTCATTGCTTTCAGTTCTTCTGGGTATATACTAAGTAGTGCTATTGCTGGGTCATAGGGCAACTCGATATTTAGTTTCCTAAGAAACTGCCAAACGGTTTTCCATAGTGGCTGTACCATTATACATTCCCATCAGCAGTGTATAAGTGTCCCAATTTCTCCACATCCTCTCCAATATTTATAGCTACCTGTTTGTTTAATGGCAGCCATTGTTATAGGTGTGAGGTGGTATCTTATTGTAGTATTGATCTGCATCTCCTTTACAGCATCTCTTCATGTGCTTTTGAGCCATCTGCATTTGCTCTTCAGAAAAATGCCTATTCAAACCTTTAGCACATTTTATAATTAGATTGTTCTTTCATTGTTGAGTTATATGATTTTTTGTATATGCAGGAAATCAAACCTTTGTCTGATATGTGATATCCAAATATTTTTTTCCTATTGAGTTGGCTGCCTCTTGACCTTCTGACAAACTGTTATGAGGTACAGAAGCATTAGATTTTGAGGAGTTCCCATTTATCTATTTTTTCTTTTGTTGTTTACGCTTTGGGTGTAAAGTTTAGGAAGCTACCTCATAACTAAGTCTTGAAGATGTTTTCCTATATTTTATTCTAGAAGGCTTATAATGCTAATTGTCATATTTAGGTCTACACAACCCCTTTGTTTGATCCACGTTGAGTTAATTTTTGTTTAGGGTATAAGATAAGGGTCCTCTTTCATTCTTTTGCCTATTGATGTCCAAGTTCTCCCATGCCCATTTATTGAAAAGACTATTTTGTCCCAGTTCAGTGGATTTGGGGGCCTTGTCAAAAATCAGTTGACCATAATTCAGTGGTCTACTTCTGCAATCTCAATTCTATTCCATTGGACAATACTTCTATCTTATGCTAGTACCATGCTGTTTTGACCACTGTCGCTTCATAATAAGTTCTAAAGTCAGGAAGTGTTAATCCTCCCACTTTGTTCTTCTTATTTTAGGATTTTTTTTTTACCTATTAGGGGTCTCTTTCTCTTCCAGATGAATTGGGTAACTAGCTTTTCCAACTCTTCAAAGAAGGTATTTGGAATTTTGATTGGTACTACGTTGAATCTGTAGATCAATTTGGGTAGAATTGACATCTTAACTACATTTAACCTTCCTGTCCATGAGCAGAGAATGTCTTTCCACCTATTTAGATCTTCTTTGATTTTTTTTTAGCAATATTATGTAGTTCTCTGTGTATAACTGCTTTACATCCCTAGTTAAGTTCATTTCTAAGTACTTGGTTCTTTTACTTGTTATTTTGAATAAAATTTTTTCGTTAATTGACTCCTCAGTAAGGTCACTGTTTGTGTAGAGAAACATTACTGATTTTTGCACATTAATTTTATATCCTGCCACTTGCTGAATTTGTTTATTAGCTAAAGTAACTTTGTTGTAGAGTTCTCAGGATTTTCCAAGAACAGTAACATATCATCTGCAGATAATGAAGGTTTTACTTCTTACTTACCAGTTTGGATGCCTTTTTTTCTTTGTCCTGCCTGATTGCTCTAGCTAGAACTTCCAGTACAATGCTGAATAATAGTGGTGACAGTGGGCATCCTTGTCTCATTGATGATCTTAGGGGGAAAGCTTTCAGTCTCTCTCCATTGAGTATGATGCTAGCTATTGGTTTTTCATATATGCCCTTTATCACATTGAGGAAGTTATCTTTGCTTCCTATCTTTTGAAGTGTTTTTTTTTATCAGAAAAGGATGCCAAATTTTGTCAAATGTTTTTTCAGCATCAATATGATCATGTGATTTTTCCCTTTTATTTTGTTAATGTGCTGTTATTTTGTTAATGTGCTGTTTTACATTAATTGATTTTTTTGGTTGAGCCATCCTTGCATTCCTAGTACAAACCCCACTTGGTCATGTTGTATAATTCCTTAAGTGTGTTGTTGGATTTGATTTGCTAGTATTTT
Organism: Tamandua tetradactyla; assembly: GCF_023851605.1. Lineage (NCBI taxonomy): Eukaryota > Metazoa > Chordata > Mammalia > Pilosa > Myrmecophagidae > Tamandua > Tamandua tetradactyla. Next base: position 183,535,149 of record NC_135331.1, on the reverse strand, counting down.
GTTGAAAGTTTTGCATCTATGTTCATTAGGGAGATTGACCTATAGCTTTTCTTTTGTATAGCATCTTTACCTGGTTTTAGAATTAAAATATTAGCTTCATAAAATGAGTGAGGTAGCATTCCCTTTTCCTCAGCTTTTTGTAAAAGTTTGAGGAGTATTTTGTATTAGTTCTTTATGGAATGTTTGATAAAATTCCCCTATGAAACTATCTGATCCTGGGGCTTTTCTTTGTAGGGGTATTTCTGATGACTGACTGAATCTCTATTTGTGATTAGTTTGTTGAGATCGTCTATTTCTTCCTGAGTCAATGTAGCGTTTGTGTGTTTCCAGAAATTTGTTCATGTCATCTAAGTTGTCTAGTTTGTTGGCGTATAGTTGTTCATAGTATCCTCTTATGATTTCTTTTATTTCTTCAGGGTCTGTGGTAACACACCCCTTCTCATTTCTGATTTTGTTTACTTGCAACCTCTCTTTTTTTGTCAGTCTTGCTATAGGCCCATCAATTTTATTGATTTTCTCAAAGAATCAGCTTTTGGTTTTATTGATTCTTTCTATTGTTCTTTTGTTCTCCAATTCATTTAACCCTGCTTTAATCTTTGTTATTTCTCTTCCTTTATTTGCCTTGGGTTTAGTTTGCTGTTCTTACTTGAGTTCTTCCAGGTGAGCAGCTAAGTCCTTGACTTTTGCTCTTTCTTGTTTTTTAATATAGGCATTTAAGTCAATAATTTCCCTCTCAGCACAGCCTTTGTTGCATCTCATAAGTTCTGATATGCTGTATTCTCATTTTCATTTGTCTCCATATAGCTACTGATTTCTCCAGCAATTTCTTCTTTGACTTACTGGTTGTTTAAGAGTGTGTTATTTAATCTTCATATATTTGTGAATGTCCTCATTCTTTGGTGGTTATTGAGATTCAGCTTAATTCCACTGTGATCAGAGAAAGTGCTTTGAATAATTTCAATGTTTTTAAATTTAAAGACCTGTTTTGAACCCCAGTATATGATCCGTCCTAGAGAATGCCCCATGAGCATTAGAGAAGAGTGTATATCCTGGTGTTTTAGGGTGTAATGACCTTATATGTCTGTTAGATCTAATTCATTCATCAAGTTGTTTAACTTCTCTATTTCCTTGATGATCTTCTGTCTGGTTGTTCTATCTATAGAGAGTGGTATATTTGAAGTCTCCTACTATTACTGCTGACATATCTATCACTCCCTTCAGTTTTGTCAATGTCTGTCTCATGTACTTTGGAGCTCCTTGATTATGAGGATAGATTTTTATTATTGTTATTTTTCTTGGTGAACTGTCCCTTTTATAAATATATAGTGTCCTTCTTTGTCTCTTATGATGTCTTTATATTTAAAGTCCTCTTCGCCTGATATTAGTATAGCTACTATGCTTTCTTTTGATTACAGCTTGCATGGAACGTCTTTTTCCATCCTTTCACTTTCAACCTATTTGTATCCTTGTGTCTAAGATGAGTCTGTTGTAAGCAACATATAGCTGGATTATATTTCTTAATCCATTCTGCCAGTCTGTATCTTTTAATTGGTAAGTTTAGTCCATTAACATTCAAAGTTATTACTGTAAAGGCATTTCTTGAATCTACCATCTTATTTTTTGAATTTTATTTGTGAGATCTTTATACTCTTTTTACCCTTTAAGTTACCATTACTAGTACTCTTCAATTCTGTGCCCTTCTCCAGACCTCCCTCTCTTGTCTTTTTTTTTCAACTGGCAGAACTCCCTTGTATTTCTTGTAGGGCTGGTCTCTTGTTGACAAATTTTTTCAGGGTTTGTTTGTGAAAATTTTAATCTCTCCCTCAGTTTTTTTTTTATTTTTAACTTTTTTTTTATTGTATAGTATAAAAGCAAAAAGAAATAAACAATAACAAATAAACAAAGCAAAGAAATAAAAAAGCAATAGTGTCCAAAGCACTCTTTACAAGTAGATAAAGGACAGATTCCAGAGTTTGTCATGGACTACCATATTATCCTTTCACATTTTTCCTTCTAGCTGCTCCAGAATATAGGAGGCTAGAGGGCTTAGATTTTTTTTTTATCATCACAATTGACTTTTTTTCCTTCTTTTTATGTGAAAATAAGATATATATGAAAAAAGCTATAAATTTCAAAGCACTCACCACAATTAGTTGTAGAACATATCTCATTTTGACATGGATTATAGCTTCACAATTTTTGTTTTTACTTCTAGTTGCTTTAAAATACTGGAGACTAAAAGAGATATCAATTTAATGATTCAGCATTCATATCCATTTGTTACATCCTTTCTTCTCTGTATAACTCCACCATTACCTTTGATCTTTCCATCCCTCTCTTTAGGGATGTTTGGGCTATGGCAATCTTAAATTTTTCTTATTGGAAGGGTCTGTCACTAATATGGGGTAGGGAGTTGGAACTATCTGATGTCCTGGAGAGGCTGGGCTAGGTTTCAGAACTTACCTGGACCGGAGACCCATCTGGATATCCCTCTGTTTTAAAGGACAATTTGGCTGGGTACAGAATTCTTGGCTGGAAGTCTTTGTCTTTCAGAATCTTAAATATACCATACCACTGCTGACCACTTCCATGGTGCCAGTTAAGTAGTCTGAACTTGGTCTTACGAGGTTTCCCTTGTATATAGTAGACTTTTTTTCTCTTGCTGCTTTCAGGACTTTCTGCTTCTCTTCAACATTTGACAGACTGATTACCACGTGTCTTGGGGAAGGCCTATTTGGATTTTTTCTGTTTGGAGTTTGTTGAATTTCTTTGACTTGTACATTTATGTCATTTATAAGGGTTGGAAGTTTTCTCCCATTATATCCTCAACTAATCTTCCTAGCCCTTTACTCTTCTCTTCTCCTTCTGGTACCCCAATGGTTCTTATATTTGTGTGCTTTGTTCTGTACATCATTTCCCTGAGATCCAATTGAAATTCTTCCATCTCTTGTGCCATTTGCTGCTTTAAGTGTTCAAAACCAGTCATCCTGTCGCTTATTCTTTCTTTTGCCTTTTCAAATATACTGTTGTGCATCTCTAGCATATTTTTTATTTGGTCTACAGAATCTTTACTCTCTATGATATCTGCTATTTTTCTATCCTTTCAAATTTCTCTTTATGCTCTTCTAGTGTCTTCTTGATCTCCTTTATGTCATTAGCCATCAAATTTATTTTATTTAGTAGAGTTATATGAACATCTTTGATTAGTTGTTCCAATGTCTGTGTCTGCTTCTGGCATTTTAATTTGGTTGTTAAGCTGGGTTGTATCTGTCCACATCATGATATGTCTAATAATCTGCTGTCTTCATGGCATGTAAATATCTTGATTGGTGTATTAGTTAGGTTCTCTAGAGAAACATAATCAAAAGGAAATATTCATAAATATAAAATTTATAAAAGTGTCTCACATAACTGTGGGAATATAGAGTTCAAAATTCATAGGGCAGGCTGTGAAGTGATGACTCCAATGGAGGGTCTCAATGAACACCGCAGGAGAGGCTCACCAGATGAAGCAGGAAGAGAGACTGTCTCTTCTGAATCCTCCTTAAAAGGCTTCCAGTGATTAGATTAAGCATCTCTCATTGCAAAAGACACTCCCCTTGGCTGACTACAAATGGAATCAGCTGTGGATGCAGCGGACATGATCATGATCTAATTCTGTGAAATGTCCTCATAGCAACAGACAGGCCAGCACTTGCCCAACCAGACAAATAGGTACCACCACCTGGCCAAACTGACACTTGAACCTGACCATGACAGTCCACCCCTTGTCAACTTGGCAGCTATACTCATCACTTTAAACCATACCTAATTTCTAAATAGAAAACAGTAAAACACATTTTTTTTCCTTATCTAACAATACTCAACTGTCCTGCATATAACTGGAAACACATTAAATTTCTCCAGAATAGGATGTAAGTCCTTGGGTAATATTCATTCTTAAACTTGATATCGTACAACTTAAACAGTATAACATGAACAAAACAGCATCATCATCCTCGTTTCTGTAACCGATCACGTGGTCGTAGTTCATATTTATCACTACCTTCTTCCACTACCCATTCCATGTTCCCTTTACCTCAGCAAGCACTTCAGCTGGCCGTGGTTCTTTGTCTGGTGGGGTGACCCAAACCTTCATTCCTGAAGCTTCAGAGCCATTGGTAGTCCTGCCCAGATTGGGTTGTTAGTTTTCCATTGATATTAGTCACAGGGCAAGGTAGTACTAAAAGACACCCTAGGGGATCTCCTATACTCCAGGAAAACTCTTCTTTACCTTCATTGTGTAGTTGCAGTCCTATTTCCCCCTGACAGTCAGGGTCAAACATCCCAGCCAGTAATGTAATCCCCTTCTTGGCTTGTTGATCCAGGGGCATGAGTAGCCCAAAGGTACTAGGTGGCAGTCTTAGATTCCAGTTCAATGGAATCATTGTTTCTCCTGGTGGAAGCACTCCCCCTTTGGGAACTAAAACCTGTAGACCAGTAGAGCTCAGAGTTGCAGGGACAGGAAGCAAAAATTTTCCTCGTGGATCACTAGGGGTAATACTTAGTGGTGCCACTCCCATTTCCACCCTTTGGTTCCTGGACCCATGGATCCTGGCTATTGGGGAAAAATCACCATACAGTGGACACTGATTCAGAGCATACACAGCTTCCTGCAGATCATTACCCCAGGTCTTCAAGGTATTGTCACCTAGTTGGCACAGTAATTAAGTTTTCAAAAGGTCATTCCACTGTTCTATCAATCCAGCTGCTTCTGGATGACAGGGAACATGGTAAGACCAGAGAATTCCATGAGCATGAGCCCATTCCTGCACTTCATTTGCTGTGAAGTGTGTTCCTTGATCAGATGCAATGCTGCGTGGAGTACCATGGTGATGGATAAGGCATTCTATAAACCCACGAATGGTAGTTTTGGTAGAAGCTCTGCATGCAAGGAAAGCAAACCCATATCCAGAGTATGTGTCTATTCCAGGTAGAATAAATTGCTGCCCCCGTCCATGAAAGGAGTGGTCCAATGTAATCAACCTGCCACCATGTAGCTGGCTGGTCACATCAGGGAATGGTGCCATATTGGGGGCTGAGTGTGGGTCTCTGTTGCTAGCAGACTGGGCACTCAACAGTGGCTGTAGCCAGGTCAGCCTTGGTGAGTGGAAGTCCACGTTGCTGAGTCCATACATAACCTCCATCCCTACCACCATGACCACCTTCTTCATGAGCCCATTGGACAATGACAGAAGTGGCTAGGGAAAGAGGCTGACTGGTATTCACAGAACAGATCATTTTATCCACATGATTATTGAAACCTTCCTCTGCTGAAGTCATCCTCTGGTGCGCATTCACATGGGACACAACTATCTTCGTATTTTTAGCCCACTTAGAAATGTCTATCCACATACCTCTTTCCCCAGACCTCTTTGTCTGTCACTAATTTTCCAACTATGGTCTTTCCAAGTCCCTGACTATCCAGCCAAACAATTAGCAACAGCCCATGAGTCAGTACACAAACACACTTCCAGTCAGTTCTCCTTCCAAGTAAAATGAACAACCAGGTGCTCTGCTCAAAGTTCTGCCCACTGGGAGGATTTACCCTCACCAATATCCTTCAAGGATACCCCAGGAAGGGGCTGTCGTGGTGTAGCTGTCCACTTTTGGGTAGTACTTACATATTATGCAGAACCATCTGTAAACAAAGCCCGAGTTTTCTCTTCCTCAGTCAATTCACTGTAAGGAACTCCCCAAGAGGCCATAGCTCTGGTCTGGGAAAGAGATGCAGCAACTTAATCCTTCACCTTAGAAGGGATATCTTGACATGCCCCACACCACTGGACACCTAGAAATTTCACTGACATGGAAGGCCCCTGTATTTTTGTTGGATTCATCTCCCATATTCTGACATGCAAATGCCTTACCAATAAGTCTAGAGTCATTGCTACTTATTGCTGACTAGCTCCAATCAACATATCATCAATATAATGGGCCAGTGTGGTGTCTTGTGGGAGTCCCTGCAGACAATATTATGACATAGGGCTGGAGAGTTGATATACCCCTGAGGTACGACAGTCAAAGTATATTGCTGACCTTGCTGGCTGAAAGCAAACTGTTTCTGGTGGTCTTTACTAACAGCTATTGAGAAAAAAGCATTTGCCAGATCAATAGCTGCATACCAGGTACCAGGGGATGTACTGATTTGCTCAAGCAATGATGCCACATCTGGAACAGCAGCTGCAATTGGAGTTACCACCTGTTGAGCTTACAATAATCCACTGTCTTCCAAGATGAATCTGTTTTCTGCACAGGTCAAACAGGAGAGTTGAACCCCATGTGGTGGGAATTATTACCCCTGCATCCTTCAAGTCCTTAAACGTGGCAGTAATCTCTATAATTCCTCCAGGTATCCAGTACTGCTTCTGAGTTACTATTTTGCTAGATAGGGGCAGTTCTAGTGGCTTCCACTTAGCATTTTCCACCATAACAGCCCTCATTCCACAAGTTAGAGAGCCAATGTGGGGATGCTGCCAGTTGCTCAGTATGTCTATTCCAATTATGCATTCTGGAACTGGGAAAATAACAGAATTGGTCCAGGGGCCCACTGGACCCACTTTGAGACAGACCTGAGCTAAAATTCCATCAATCACCTGACCTCCATAAGCCCCTACTCTCACTGGTGGACCAGAGTGATGTTTTGGGCCCTCTGGAATTAATGTAACTTCTGAACTAGTGTTCAATAATACCCAAAATATCTGATTATTTCCTTTTCCCCAAAGCACAGTTACCCTGGTAAAAGGCCTTTGACCTCCTTGGGGAAGGCTTGGAGGAAGATTAGCAGTATATATCTGTGGCAGTGTAACAGGGTTCACCCCTAAAGGGACCTGGCCTCCCCTTCATTCAAGGGGCTCTGGGTCTGTAAACTGTCTCAAGTCTGGAAATTGATTAAGGGGCTGTGACTCCGTGTTTTTGTAATTCAAGTTAGACTTCTGTTCACTTGACCTAGAACTCTTTTGTTTATATAGCTCAAAAAAGAATTTAGTAGACTGCCCATCTATGGTCTTTCTAGGTATCCCAAGATTTACTAGCCAATGCCACAAATCTCCGCGAGTCAGATTATTTTGACTCCTGCTTTAAGTCTGCTCTCTATTATGATAGCCACATCCACCCTGTCTTTGGCAATTAAGTGCTGCCACCTGGCTTCTGCCAACTCGGGATCTGGTTGTGTTTAAGGATTTCAGCTCAGTGACAGCAGTTTCCAGTCTGACCTACAGAGAAATGCAACTAAAGAGTTCTTCAGGGATAATGGCACTAGTCTCACAAATTTATTTTTCACTGTTCTGGTAAAAGATGCATCCTCTAGATATTCCTGGGGTGTAAGAGCAGGGCTTTAAATGATAAATCCACTCTAACATTCCAATCTCTCTAAGCCTCTGGATCCCCTTATCTACATTATACCAGGGCAGTTCTGGCATTTCAACCTCAGGTAATGTCGGCCACCTTTTGATCCATGTTTCAGCCAACCATCCAAACAAACTATCAATGCCTTTTCTAGCCCCTCAAGCTATAACACTGAATGTATAATCTCTGCTTAGGGGGCCCATTTCAATAAATTCAGCCTGATCCAGCCTTATATTCCTCCCACCATTATCCCACACCCTCAAAATCCATTGCCACACATATTCCAAATTTCTGTTTATATAAATTGGAAAACTCACACAGTTCTTTTGCAGTATAGCATACATCCTCATGTATTATACTTTGTACTCACCTTTAGGGGTCTGTTGGGACTTTAGTCTAGTTATAGGTCTGGAAGAAATGAGGAGTGGTGCGGGTGGGTCATGAAAAGAATTAGAAGTATCTTCCAAGCTATTTGCTTCAGGGTATTCATTCATTTGCAGTTTCATCTGGTGAAACAGGATTAATCAGGGCTAATCCCTTCAGGTGGAGGTTGAGTGGCCAACTCCTTAAGGCAGGCTGGAGGTGGGGCAGCTATGTCCTCAGGGCAGACTATCACAGGGTTATCTAGAGATGACTCAGCACGACCTAGGGTTTCAACTTCCCCACCAATATCATTATCAATCCATATGTCACCATCCCATCTTTCAGGGTCCCACTCCTTTCCAATCAATGCTCTCATTTTAACAGTAGACACCATGCAAAATTGAGATTTCAGTTTATGTTGTAAAGTTGCTACTCTAACAATAAGATTCTGAGTCTGATTTTCAGAGATCTCAAGTCTACGGCCACACGAAACAAGATTTTCCTTCAAGACACTCACAGAAGCATTTATATCAGTCAGATGGCATGCAAGCTTCTCATTTGAAGCCTTAAACCCATCCCTTTCAGTCACTGATGTATACAGTGTATCTAACAACAACCAGCCACCATCTCCATACCTCCTATTTCCACAAAACTCCATAAAGGTGTCAAAAACATTATCCCCCAGAGCCTGGCTTCATACAAGCGATGAATTAGAAGAATCGAATGGTGATATTTTGACTATCTCTTTTGCCAACTCACTCTATGGATTGGATGTGTCATTGATTATGGGAATCAGAGTCCTTAGTGCCTTTGAGTCCAGTCAGAGTAGAAAACCATTCATGAAAACCCATTTTTAAGATTCTGTTTCTTAAGACCCCACTTCTGGTACCAAGTTGTATTAGTTAGGGTTTTCTAGAGAAACAGAACCAACAGGAAATATTCATAAATATAAAATTTATAGAAGTGTCTCACATAACTGTGGGACTGTAGAGCCCAAAATTTGTAGGGCAGCCTGTGAAGTGATGACTCTGATGGGGGGTCTCGATGAACTCCACAGGAGAGGCTCACCAGCCGAAGCAGGAATAGAGACTGTTTCTTCTGAATCCTCCTTAAAAGGCTTCCAGTGATTAGATTAAACATCACTATTGCAAAAGACACTCCCCTTGGCTGACTACAAATGGAATCAGCTGTGGATGCAGTCGACATGATCATGATTTAATTCTATGAAATGTCCTCATAGCAACAGACAGGCCAGCACTTGCCCAACTAGTCAAACAAGTACCACCACCTGGCCAAGTTGACATATGAACCTGACCATGACAATTGGTTTACTTTGGAAATTGATTTCCTTCAGTAGTCTAAAGCCTTGTATTTGCTGGATGGATGTGGAGCAGGATGCAGGGCATGGAGCAGGGCAAACATTGTAGGGATGCCTTGCAGCACAAGTATAGGCACAAGGTGGGGATGCTATCCTGGTGTCTGTGTGGGCACCCAGTGGTGGAAGGGGTTGTGGCTGTGCAGGTGCACGGATCTGTGGGGTGGGGCCCTGATGTGTGCTGATCTAGGGCATGGGGCCTTTTGTGCACATATGCAGAGTTACGACAGTGGGTAGGCATTGTGCCTGCATGGGCAGGGGCCAGATGTGGCCTGACTGTGCAGGACAGCACTTTCCCACAGCTGGGGTGGGGGTGGGGGAATGACTGCGGGCCGTACACATTCACAGATCTGGGAGTGCTGTAAACTGATATATGCACATGGGTGGGGGGGGGGACTCAGAAGGTGGGGTGGGGCTGCATGACTGTATGGCCTCAAGGTGAGTATAGCCTGAGTACAGAGATAAGTACCCACAGCTTTCATGCACTGGCAACTGCTTACAGGGGACAGAGACTGGGAAGTAGGGCTCGGGATAGGTGGGGCAGGGTGAGACTACCCTTGCACAGGAAAGGTGGGTTGGGGCAGGTGTGCACATACCTGGGGTGGGTCTGAGGCGGGTATGCACCTCAGGGTTTGGTGGGGCGAGGGCACTTGGAGTGCACAGATTGGGGGTGGGTGATGGGGTTCGAGCTGTGGTTTGCAGGGCTGCACTGGTGAGGGTAGCATGTTTAAGGAACACGGCTTGGCTTACTTCCTCGTCCCCATTTTTTATTATTTGTTATTTCCTAAATGATCTTATGAGACATTTTTCAGTTTTTATAGTCTTTTAAAATAAACAAAATCTGGTTTTACAGTCTCAATTGCATTTTGTCTTTAATTTTCACTCTATTTTTTTCCATATCCTCCCATTCATTTGGCTATATTCTATTGTCTGACTTAATCTGGATGCTTATTTCATTTTTTATTCTTTTCTAACAAAAGTATTTAAGACAATTTTTTTCCTATTAATTTATATCTCACGGGTCTTGGTACAAAGACTTTTAAATCATTAATTTCAGGATTTCCATTACTATTTCTTCTTTGGTCTAAAATTCATTTAGAAAGTCTTTTTCAATTTCCAAAATGTTTAAGGCATCTCTAAACAATACTGGCTTCTAGCTTATTTGTACATCTGATACCAATTCCTTGACATTTGTTGACTTGCAGCCAATTCTCAAAAAACATTTCATGTGTGAAAAGAAAAGAAGGGTAATGTCTCTATTGGATGTACCATTCAATATATGTTCATTATAATGGATGCCACTGAGGCATTTTCCTAGTCTGCACTTTTTGTTATTACACTTCAGCCTCTGAACTCAAGTGTCTACCCACACTCTTAAAAAGAAATTTTTGGATCTCTATAGATCAAAAACTATCTTCTATGACCCTACATGTAGTCTTCTGAGGCAAAAGAAAACTAGAGGTGGGAGGAAGATGGATATATTCTTATATAAATTAATGGTCTTCGCACTGTCTTGTTTCTCAGGTAGTAAGAACAAAGAGACTTGCTCTTGTAAATATATGCTAGATTATCTTAAGGAATTAGTTTCCAGATCTTCAATTTCAATGCATACAATTTCATAAAAATATCTGCCTGAAAAGGTGCCTTAGGACAAGGCTTCAGCCTTTTCCATAATCATTGCTCTCATACTTTACAAAACAAAGTTAAACCTCTCATTCATTCTGAATCTTACCAAGGCACTTTGGATTAAATTGCTACAGACATCAAGAGAAGGGACAATTTTAAATTCTGATGAGAAAGAGAATGTCACTGACAGAGTAAAAAGTCCTTTGCAATTCAGATGGCTTCTAATTTTTTGCTTTTAGCAAAACTGAAGAATAGTCTAACTGAACATATCATTAAAAAAAATAACTTGAAAGGAGTGAATTCTGGTATATAATTCTGAAGGAATTCAAATAACCGAGTAGCACTACTGTAACAAAAGTTCCATTCTCATCCAATTATTAGGCCATCACCTCTGTAAAAAAATATGGAATTAAAATTGATGCAAAGAGGATCCATATCTCACACTTTATACAAAAATTGACTCAAAATGGATCAAAGACTTAAACATTAGGTCTAAGACCATAAAACTTTTAGAAGAAAATGTAGGGAAATATCTTATAAATCTTGTAACAGGAGGCAGTTTCCTAGATCTTACACCCAAAGCATGAACACTGAAGAAAGAAATAGATAAATGGGAACTCCTCAAAATTAAACACTTTTGTGCATCAAAGAACTTTGTCAAAGAAGTAAAAAGATAGCTTACACAATGGGAGACAATATTTGGACAATATATATGAGGTAAGGGTCTAGTATCCAAATATATAAAGAGACTGTTCAACTCAACAACAAAAAGACAAAGAACCCAATTACAAAATGGGCAAAAGACACTTCTCAGAAGAGAGAATACAAATGGCCAAAAGGCATGTGAAAAGATGCTCAATTTCACTGGCTATTAGGGAAACGCAAATCAAAACCACAATGAGGTATCATGTCATACTTACCAGAAGGCCATTATCAATAAAACAGAAAACGACAAGGGCTGGAGAGGATGTGGAGAAAGAGGTACACTTATCCACTATTAGTGGGAATGTGAAGTGGTACAACTGCTCTGGAAGGCAGACTGGTGGTTCCTCAGGAAGCTTAAGTATAGAACTGCCATATGATCCGGCAATACCACTGTTAGGTATTTACTCAGAGGACACGAGGGCAAGGACACAAATGGTCATTTGCACCACTGTTTATAGCTGCATTACTTACAATTGCCAAGAGATGGAAACAGCCCAAATGTCTATGAACATGAGTGGCTAAACAAGCTGTGGTATATACATATGATGGAATATCATGCAGCTCTAAGAATAAAGTCACAAAGTATGTAACAACATGGATGGACCTTGAGGACATTATGCAGTCAGATTAGTCAGAAACAAAACGACAAACACTGTATGATCTTACTGATATGAACTAACATTAATGAATGAACTTGGAGGATTTCAGTTAAGAACTGAGAACTTCAGGAGATAGAAATAGGGTAGATATTGGGCAACTGGAGCTGAAGGGATATAGATTGTGCAATAGGAATGACTGTAAAAATTCAGAAATGGATAGCACAATACTACCTAATTATAATACAATAATGTTAGTATACTGAATGTGAGAATGACAGAGAGGAGGGCTGGGGACACAAATGAAGTCAGAAGGAAAGCTAGATGATAAAGACTGAGGAAAAAAAGACAAAACTGATGCAGAATAACCCTTATTAAAGCAATATAATATTCAACCAGATATAAAAAAATAGCAAATAAGAACCAGGCCCTATTTATTCCAACAAAAGATGATTTTCTGATAGAATTTCACTTTTTATGTTTAATAACAACTTATCAAAATTTATACTTAATACAACTTTATTGTATTAATGAAAAAGAAAAGCTGTTAACAGAGCAATCCCAAAAATCTGAGGGGAAACATAACAGTTTGTTGTCCCTCACCTGAAATCTAAAATAGGTGTCTAGGATTGATGCTTGACTCTCCTCTAAACAGTGATTCAGGAAGTCAAGTTTCTTCCATCTTGATTATATACTCAGAAGCCACATATATTCTACATCAAGCTAGTGGAGAGGTAAAGTGCACCAACGATTGCTGGTTTCTTTTTCACAGACCAGACCTGAAAGTGCAGTACATCACTTCTGTTTTAATTGCCAGAACTCAAGTCATGTGGCCATCTTAATGGCAAGGTATGCAGAAAGAAGTCTAACTTGTGTGATGGGAAGAAGAAATGGTTTAGCAATTGGTTTACAGTCTCTGCTAATTACTTGTACTGTTTTGATCAATTTGATATTTATAATTGGAGAAGATCTTTAATACTCAAAATCTTAAGGCTACAGGTAACAATTTCAAATTCAGTCACAGAATTGTGGGAAGATCAACAATATATATTTTCTTGCATAATAACAAAATTGTTTGGGGGAAGTGGAATGAATCATGATGGATATCAAATCAATATGGTGTCTAGATTCCTTTAGATATATTTAAATGAACTGCCTAAAATTGTGTTTTAAAACAGTATTGACAATATCCTAACTATCCTAAGTTCCTTCCAACTATTTATATTTAGGAAGAAAAATTTTAATGTCAACTTAAAAATTGGCAGGGGGTATTTAAGGCTTTTCAAAATTACTTTGAGTATTTTTCAAGCACCAAGCTAGTAGAAGTACAATCCCTTAGAGCTCCAAAATGTCCCCAAAGAGAAGAAATTTGATCATATCCCACAGCGATAAAGGGAAGGAAAAGAGAAAACACTCCTAAAGTTTTCTCTCTTCTCAGACAATATACTCCTCTTCTCTTCATTTTCACATTAATCTCTAAGAAAGTGACCTTTACAGCTCATGTAAAAAAGTGCTGGGATTCTGCATTCACTCACCAAAGATCCAACTGTCACAGCCAAATGTTTAGGATGTGTTAAGGAGGAGTGTCTGTTCCTCTGCACTATTTTGAATCTTTACGTCACAGTAAGAGAAATTCCAAGACATCAAGAGACAGAGTACGGCCAACAGGAAGGCCTTGTAATTTCTTATCAAACAGCCCTACTACAACATTCAGATATTAACTGCAATTCTTTCAATCTTCTGTCTAAGGGTGAAATTCTTCAAGTGATAGACGAGGTGCCCTGGCTTTGTAGTCCTCATGAGGAACACTTCTAAAGAGAAGTGCTAATTTGACTGTTTCTCTAATCTCCCAGGGCAAAAACTGTAGGCCATTGGCAGTATCCAGTGGTAATGTTCTTAGCTCATTTGGGACAAACAGAGGCATACTTCTCTCAGTTCTTTACTGGAAACACAGAAAGCAAGCCAGTGCAATTAAAAAAAAAAAAACCGAACTTTAAGATATTCTATATCCCTCTCTTGTTGAAATAGTCTATCTTTTGAGATGAAGCACAAAGATCTTGATGCATCTCACGTTAATAATGGGCAACAGGCACAGTTAAGTTCATCTAAGTCCATCTACTCCTTATGAAAAGGAAAAATTGTTGCACGTGGGTGTCACCTCCAAAGAAGACGCACAACAGACAATGGTACTCAATATTCATTATATTTATTTTACTAAATAGTAGGTTCGAAAAAAACACAAACCAGAAAACTTCTACCTAAAATGAGTCCAACTGAATGGATGGGGCTGATTCCATCCCATCCTTTTTACCATGTATATGGAGTTGGAACCATATCAGACAGTGAGCACTAATGAACATTTTGCCTTTCCTTTTGAGCATGAATGACTTCTTTGAACCAAGAGAGACAAACGAAGTTTTACAAGATACAGGCACTTTATGTTCCCAGTTTTAAAAATAAGCCAAGTGAAAAATATTTAATAAAAGTAACTGGAACAGAAAGCTTTAGGAGTACTAACCATTACTTCTAGAGATTTACACTCAATGCAATCAGACAGCATCAAACAAGTAAAACAAACAAACAAAAGTTAAACTGGGGTAAAAGGTATATAGGTAAAAAAGAATTCCAATCTGCTGCAAATGGAGAAAAATGGTCATTTGAATCCAACTTAAATTTATGCCAATAATGTGCATTAAATCTCACATAGCTATGCATTTAAATAACATCTGAGAGCTTAATGTGCAGTTAGTGAGAAAAGCAAAAGGTGCTTTAGATTCCACAGTATCTGACTAAACAAAACAAAGCAATTTACAAAAAAGTACCAAATGATACTTAAAAATAAATATTTCATCATTTTGATGAATATATACACGTATAGTCCAGTTTTGGGGGATTTAACTATCTAAAAGTGGCATATCACTATCCAGAGGTGCAGGAGCAAGTTCACATAAATAAAACAGTGTGGCTTCACTAGCTTCAGCTTCAGTCAATGGCTCCAGACGAACAAGCTTACTTTGGGTTGGTTCTGGGTCCAGGCTGCTGTCCAGAAGCTCATCCACTTCTATGGGTTTATCTACAGAAGACATAACTTCTGATGATCCTGTGCTCCCCTGTTCAACAGTAGAAGTGGGGTTCCCATCAAGGAATGCAAGAAGTGGAAAGGCAGTGTACTGGACAAGCTGTTTATCTACAAAGATTAGAAAAAACAGTTTTATACCAGTTTATACAGAGCTCAAACTGAAGGGGAAAAAAATGGAAAGAGAAATGCATATTTATATATCACCACGTGTAGTATATGTCAAATAAGGATAGGATATTATATGATAGTTTGTATTAGAAAATTAAAAATGTGCAAGTTGAAAGAGTTAGTCTTTATTCAACAATTAAGAAATGAAAGTTCTTTAAGTTCTTCTAAAATCAAATATAAAAAGAGTCACAACTTAAATTTTAAGGACTGTTACCTAACCAATTCAATTTTCTCTATATGCTGGAACTTTGACATGCTGTACACAAAACTGAGGCCAGTATATTCTGTGCTTAATTGTTAAGTATGGTAAGATTTTCTATGGCTTACATTAGTTTGTATGTAGAACTCTAACCTTAACAAATCTATAGAAACTAATGCCATATCTATACATACCTGGTTTGGGTTTAGATTTTCTTACTTCTTCTGTAACTGGCTGCATTACATTGTTCTTGGTAGTTTCTAATCCCTTATTCTCTGGCTAAAAGAGAATAAAATTATAAAAATACCTGCATTTTCACATTTTCTATGTTACTGAAAAATAGCAAAAAAAATAAAAAGGTACAGCATTAAATATTGGTAGTCATCTAAAATATGGGAAATATACCAAGAAGGATAGATTGAGAAAAAGATTTGAATAAGATACAGAAACTGGTTAACATACTACCGCTGTCATCAAGGGAATGAGACAAGCTAAATTAGGATGATAAAGGTAAGTATCAAAAGGAGGGAGTATTCCATTATAGAACAGACAGAAATTTGTCAACAATAAAAGATGAAAATGAATTAAAAATGGCCCAAATGCTAATTAAAAGAACTCTTTAAGCAATTAAACTAATTTTAAACATTTTTTGATTAAAAATGTATTACACATTTCCCTTTAATCATAAACAGAATGTTTAACATAAGTGAATATATTTGGAATAGCTCAGGATTAGCTATATGGTGACATCCTTAAAACTATCACTCTACTAGAAGCCTCAAAGTTGAGCTGCTGTGTCTTCTTTTCCTTTTTGTGGCTCTTTCAAATGTTTTCAAATTTAAATCACTTCTTTCAACCACTGTCTTCTCTCCTGACATATGTTGTGGTAGGGGAATTAAAACTTTAATGCTGTTAAGTTCTTCGGTACTTTTTTCAGTGATGATCAAGCTTCAACCAAGGTGTAGAGGTTCACATTTTTTCCTGGATATCTGCATGCTGGTTATTTAAGTCCCAGAATTCTGCATGTTGGTTAAGTATATGTGTTATAACAAACATTTGTATATTAATTCCTATAACTGCCAATATATTTATCATAAAATGAAGCAGTACAAGTTACCAGGCCTCAGAAAACACAATGGTGCTAAGATATAATAAAAATTACTTAAAACAAATCTTTAAGGAAAAAAAGAACACCACACATATTTACATAAGAATGTTTTCTTACTTAGTATCCATAATAAATAAGCATTAATGCATTATTGCCTTTATTTTTAAGCTTCCTAAAATAGGTAATTTCCAAGAAAGCCACTATTGTTCTAAAATAGACAGGAACAAGGATGACAAATGGGCTTAATTTCCCACACAAATTACAATTCATTAGTAGTGGCTATCTGGATTGTTATACTGAAGAGTTTAAGCCTTCCTAATTTATGAGGGAAGAATCTTATCATTAGAGGTATCTATCATAGGCAAGGGAACAATAACTGATGTGCTAATTACTTGAAATTGTTAATTTAGATTCTAGAATAACCTATTCTGAAAAGTCCTATCAAATTTAATTTTTCCATACCATGATAGAGCAATATGCAATTTACTGTTTTAATTACTACTGATTTTTTGGAGCAGGGAAGATGACACGAAAATAAAGGATGGTTCAATGTCTAGCAATACATAAATAGGAAAACATATTCACTAAATGAATACTGACATGGTCCTTTCAAATTAGGGTCCTGACTTAATAACAAGAGTATGATCATATTTACTAAAACAAAGAGTTAGGGTGGTCCAAATACTTTTATAATAGAAACTTGGGCAAACTAAAGTCTGCAAGTCATATTTTGCACAGTGCTTATTTTCATAAATAAAGTTTTATTGAACCAGCCATACTCATTCTTTTATGGACTATCTCTGACTGCTTTTATACTACAAAGAGTTGAGTAGTGTGATAGAGAACACATAGTCTTAAGCTAGAAAATGTTTATAAGTTAGTCTTTACAGAAAAGGTAAGCCGACCTTGAAATAACTCATCCAAAAACTGAATGTATAACCAACTACCTACTTCACAAATTCTTTAAGCCCTAAGTTACCCTGGCTATAACTCAGAAAATGTAGAAAATATGGTCAGGCTATACTTACACATGACAACAGCCAGACCACCCTCCTTTCCTATAAACTTAATATTTCAGATTGCACTAATTTTTAGACTACACAGAACAAGAATCAAAATAAAATTCATACTGTACTAATCTGAACTTTTACAAATTTTGGAGGACTCGATTTACCTTTGTATCAATGAAAAACAAGGGCCACTAAAGAATTTGGTATAAACACAAGATAAAAGACAATATATCGCATAATATAATAGAATGATTTATGAACATCTGCTCTAAAATAAAAACTTCAACTTGGCCTCAGTACTCATTAAAAACCAGTTCTATCTCGCCTGCCATGCCAGAGACCCAGGTTCGATTCCTGGAGCCTGCTCATGCCAAAAAACAAACCAAAAACCCCACCCAGTTCTAAAGAATCTCTTGCCATCACTCAGCAAGCCCAACTGGAGATCCTATATATTTAAAAGACAACCAAAAACCCAGTGCACAGGTAGTTCAGTGGTTAGAACGTCCTCCTTTCATGTGGGAGATTCAGGTTCGATTCCTGGACCATGCACTCCCAAAAAACAAAAACAAACAAAAAGACAACCCAAAACCATATTTAAAAAAAAGGCCAAACTCCAAACTTCATTGTTTCAACTTGCCTTATTTCTAATCAGTACAAATTCTTGAGTTTTTATTTACCCTAATAAGAAAAAAAAAACTGAAGAATACAGTTACTAGTAAATTTTCAAAAACAATGCTGAAAAGTTGTTTACAGAAGAATGTAAAAATGCAGCAACATAAAACATGAAGAAATTGTATTTTAATAATTTAGTGTAATGTTATACCTAAACACTCCAAGTTTAGTCAGGTGAACCTGCAGCACCCAAAAAGGGCTGATTTCATAGTGTTAGTTAATCCCATAGTGTCAACAGAACTGGACAATGATTCACCCCATAACCAAAAACTAAGTTTTCATCCATAATTTTACTAGTTTGATCACATATATTAAGTAAGAAAGTGAAATGCTTTTTGTAACTTGAGGTGATACTGCTCTCTGCTTACTAGGGGTTTTTTTCTTTTCAGATTTTCACAGCTTTGGGTCCTAAGCAACATGAATTAAAACTTACTTTTGTATTATTGATGTAATCTGTGGGATTCATCTGCACAGAACTAGTGAAAAGCTGAAAGACCAAACAAGAAAGATCATAAGTTTAAAAATTATGAAAAAAAGAATTAATTGTGTGTTCACAACTTTCATACAGCCATGTTGGGTGAAAAGATGTAGCCCCTACACTAGGGAAGTTTCCACACAGTAAAACAAGTTTGGAAGAGGAAAACAGAAAGAAAAACAAACAAAAGCTGAGCAAGCTAGCCCATGCATTAGATGGAATTTCACTGTAAGAATTTCTCTATGAAACAGTGGGGTAAGTCACTTGAGACAAATGGTGATTCTCTCTTTCTCTCTTCTCTCCTTCATTTTCTCCATTCACCTTCATTTCCTTCTTCCTAAATTGTTCTTAAGTGGTACCCAAAGGAGTACAGCTAAGATGGTTACCCTGATACTAAGTCTTTACTGAACATCTGTCAATTTGGCAAAAAATTTACAGAATCTACTCCATGGCAATAACTCCTAAACTATACCTCAAAGGGAGCTCTCCGACAAGATGGCAAACCTACTTGTGGATTTGTGTCACCTCACCTAGCAAGGGAAATCATAAGTGCTAAAACCACTGCTTATTGCACTTCTCGGTTCAGCCAATTTACATAAATTGTCATTCACTCCACAGGGATTTACTGAGCATCTCAGAAATAAATGGTATCATGAAGAATACAAGATGAAGACACTATTCCTGCCCTCCAGGAGCTTACAATCTAAAAGACTAGATAAGACCAACGTTAAACAGCAACATACAATCAGGTACAATCCAGGATTATAACAATGGGTGGCAGGGTTTGAAAGTACTAAGGAGTTAAGAAAAAGGAGGAATACACATACACTATATACACACATGTATGCATGTGTGACACTCAAAAACATGGTTTGGAAAAGAAAGACCTTGATGAAGTTATACAACATGCCAGTCCCAGGAAAATGGTTAGGACTTATAAAGGAGAAGTTAAAGAGAAATGGGCATCAGTATAGCATAGCAACAAGAAGGAATGGTTGTGAAGTATATTTTAGAAATAGGTAAGTCCAGTCCAAATAACAAAGAAGTTCTTACAAAGGATAGTAAGTTTTATACATAAGGTAGCAAGTAGATGAGCACTTGGAGTGCATTCTATCAACAATAACAGCTTTGGGAATGGCTAGAGTGGTGAAATAGAGTGATAAATTCAGCATTTTAAGGTAACAAGCACACCAAATGATTCACAGGAAAGAATGAAATGCTGTGTGGCCAGAGGTAGAGTTCTCTTCCTTATTCTCTAGACACCTACTGTTTTTTTAAAGTTCCACATTCCTGGCAATTCTATAAATATCCCCAGCTATTCCTTTTCTTTCCTTTCTTTCTCCCTCTATACCATTTACTCATCCATGAAGAGGAAGAAAGCTCAGGTCCTTGATATCTACACTCACTACCCATCTTAGGTAGTCAGTGTGCCAGTCAGAAGCCTGACCAAATATTATTCCCACTGAGATTATTTCTGAGGAGGGCCAGCAGTGTGAGCTCTTCTTCCCCTTCACTACTTCACACCCTACCCAATGACTGAGGAACACCTTATATGTATTTCCAGCAGACACATGGTGTGAAGTAAAAAAAAAAAAATTGATCATCTATGAAAGGCTGAAACAGCTGGTTCAATTCTAGACCTGTCCCTTCCTGCTGACTCTACCTTAGGTCCTCCAGAACTGAACTCTGCAGAAAGAACCCATGAACTCCTTAGCCCACTTTTTCATATTCTTACCATCTTTGCTGTCTCAAAGAATTACAGGTAGATTTCTTAGTTATAATATTACAGTGTAATTCAGAGTCATGATGAGGATCTTCAATGAGAGAGGCAACAGTGGAAGCAGAAACCAGGGACGGCTTGTGAGTGCTATTCTGGAGAATATACATGTCATGGTGAGTGATGAGATAAAGAAGATGAGGAAACCAAGGTGATTCTGTGCTAACTATCCTGGGTGAATAAACAGAAGTATTATAAAAAAGAAAATAAGAAACCTAAAAAGGTAGCTAAGTTTAGGGAACAAAGAAAAGTTTGGGTTAAACATAAATAAGCTGAGGCAAGATGTAACTGATGATCCCAAGGACACGGAATTAAAATTTAGGCAAATTTACTTTTAAAATGTTAAAAGCTACAGAAATACATTTCAGAACAATCATGCAAGCCAGAATTCTTCATATAGGAAGAGAGGAAAAAGAAGAGAGGAAGAAAAAAACAGTGGATAAGAGATTGGTGCTTTGGAATACCCACACGCAGAAGACGGCAGGAAAAGAAAATCCCTTAAAAGAAATACAGAACATTTAAGAAGAAAGGGAGAGAATAAGGAGGTTCAATGTCTCTAAAATCAACAGAACAATTCCTGTCGTCAAATACCTAACGGTGTAGATAATAATAGTGTTAATTATAATCTTCTTAACAGCATTTCATGTTAGGCACTGGTCACATGTGAAAGAAGGGGAAACTGTGTAAGAGAGGTTAACTTTCTCAAGGTTAGTATCATACTTAGGAAGTAACATGAGCCAATATCAAAACCAATACCTGCCCAACTCAAAGCAAACCTTTCACTAGCCCAGTGACAAGATTTAGTAAAAAAAAACTTGGCTTACTTATTATGGATAAACCAAGACAGCACAGGCAGCACAGAGTTAAAGTTAAAACCAAGATAATACAGTTTCAGAAGAAATAATAGAGTAAAAAAGAAGCAACAAATATAATCACTCATTTCTAGAGCTCTGTAATGAAAGAAGAATGGTAATAAACAGAACAACATATCAAAATGCTTTTCTTTCTTTTTTTTTTTTTTAAAGATGGGGAAGTTCTATATTGTTTTGGAAAACTTAAGGGGCAAAGATAGAAAAACTAGAGAGGTAGAGGACAAGAGGACAAATTGGTTTTAAAGAAGAAGTAATTACTTCCTCCAAGACAGAAGGATAAGAGTTTGAAAATAGAGCTACAGCTTATGAGAGAACCAGGGCAGGATATGTTAGTCACTGTGAAAAGAGAGGCGTTGGCTTGGTGAGAGGTCTTGAGGATAAAAAAGTATAGTAAATGTTCTAAGGTTTAATTAACAAATAGCAAGTGTAATGACACACTTGAAGACTGCAAAGATTTTAGAGGGACAGAATTAAGGGAGTTTACTTCATTCTATTCTTTCTAAGTGATCTATGGAACAGATATTCTGAAAAGTCTCTGGATTTAAAGTGGAGACAAAGAGCGATTACAATAAAAAAGACGTGTCAACTGTTAACCCTCTGAAGAGGTCCTGAGTATGGATGCTGAGTTCAATTAAAAAGTGAAACATATTCTGTGAGACATTGATAATTTGGAAAGGGTATAAAGTCATGTGACAATGACAAAGACTGAGAAGTAACAGAGGGGAATCACGTTAAATCAATGGACTGGTAAAGTAATTTATTGAAGAGTAAGAAAAGACTAATGCTTTTTGATATCACTGAGAGGCTCTTAAAAAGATAAGACTGCAGAATCTTTCCATATGAAGAGAAGTTGCATCTTAAGGCAAGAAACAAAGAACAAGGATAAAGAAAGAAACCTGTTCACAGCAGAATATGGAAATGAGAGAACAATTCTCAGGTTTTAGGTAAAAGGAGTGGTAGGAACAAGAGGGAAAAGAGTACAAAGTGTGATTAGTGTCAGAAAGGGTAGATATGGACTGACAGTCCAGACAATAGTGGAGTCAAGTTCAAAGAGGCGGTGGATGGAATTGAAAAAAAAGGAACCTTAGATCTCAGAACATTAAAAATATAAATACACAAAATATTAAAAATAATTCATTAGAGGGAAAAAGCTAATTCTCAAACTATTAAAAAGTTTCTCTATAACATTTTCTGGCTAAGTACCTCTATTGCCCATTTCTACTAGGAGCAGTTTATTTGAAGGCAAAACAGGATACTGCAACAAGTTCAGACAACACCTAGATTAAATAGTATTGCTGAACAGAGTTGACAGAGGGGATCAACTAAACTGCTACTCAGAGAATGTTACTGGTTATCTTCCTTCAATGTCCTGAACACAGCTGTTAATTCTTTCTGATAACTGAAATAAAAAGGAAATACAAAACAACCATGTAGAATGCAAGAAAATGCTGTTTTAACTTATAAATTATATACATAAATACACAAACTATCAAGACAGCAAGGACTATGCAAAGTACCTACATCAACCAGCAGATCTGGGTCTATGCTAAACTGTCTTCCTGACAGCATGGCTTGGAAGTCCTCTAAACTGCAATCAATACTGTCAAGATAATCCAACAGTTCAACCCTAAGGAAAAAAGATTAAAAACAAATTCAAATATTACATTTTCTTGTTTTTATATTTAAAATCACATTGTAACCTCACTAGACAAAATATTTCTAGTAAGTGCTGACACTACCAATTTTTATTCTTAAGAGATCCTATTTAATATTCAGAATTTCTGAAAATTTGGTTGCTGAGTAACCAAAGCCTTTACAAAAAACATCAGTATTTATTAGAGAAAAGGTTCTACAACACCACAGTCTGATTTACCTTCTTCCTCTGTCCTATAAAATATATAACGTTTAACCTCTTATTCCTAATTATTACTACTAAAGTACTGGTTTTCTTTATTTATACTATAAAATGATTAGTCTCTTAATAGAGACTAACTCTGATTAGTCGCTATAATTCTGGTACAAACATAAATATATGCAAGCACACACATTTTACGAACAATCAGAACAAACACTTCATTTAAAGAATCTGAGGAACTCCAAGAAAATTCAAAGACTGCTCTGGAATGATCTAATCCCTCTCAAAATATCATTTGCAGAATGTGATCCAGACCAAAACAAAGGAAGGTGGACTAGATGGGCTTATCATCAAAAGGAAGTTCACCCAAAAAAGAAATGAACTATGTGAAACGACCAAAGAAAGCAAATACTTTTAGACAGTATCTAGATGAGCACTCACTTTCCCAAAAGATTGATGTTATCATTCAAAATGGAATCCATCATGGTCACAGGATCATCTGTGGTCAGACTGGAAGAGCCATTTAGCTGGACAGCACTAGACATGAGTGGGTTGGTGCCATCATTTTCTGAACTTAGGGACTCACTGGGTGGTTCACTCTGATCCCCACTCTGAATAACAGGTGCATACTCATCTTCATTGTCGTCTTCAACAATGACAATATCAGGGTACTGGCTACAGCTGGATTCGTTAATAAGAGCAAGAGGAAATGATTATATTTTCAAAAAAATTCAATATTTATTCTATCCATTCATTCTTCATGATAACTCATTTACCAAACCACATATTAAAAGGCTTAAATTTCTTGGATAAGCAGCTTAATTCCAAACATTGATACTTCATAGGATACAAGGCCACAAAGAATCAATGAGAAGTATTGAACCACCTCCATCCCCCCCAAAAAATCAGAATTCTCATTACTTTTTCATTGGAAGGTCTTTAATTTGGTTGAATACTTTGCTTAATTGTTCATTTAAAACTCTAGATATATTAGGTATTACTCATTTATCAAAGAACAAAGCTGTTTTAAATTTAGCTTTTTGATAAGACAACCAATATTTTCATAAATTTTATCTCACAATCTCCTCACCTAGAGGGATCAGATATAACATCCTCATTAGTTTCTGGAATAACTGGAATATTTTCTTCATCTGTATTATCATCAGTGACATCATAAATAATGATGTCATCAGAAATTCGCTCCCTTGGCTTTAAGCCTTCAGTCCTGTTGTGTGGAACCTAAAAAAATGTGGGATAAAAATACATAAAAAAATCTAAATCATATTAACAATTTCTAAACAACATCTCATTCAAAAAATCATTAGCTGAGCACCTAAACTAAATGTTGAGGATATAAAGCTGATTGAAACAGACAGATTCTCTGTCCTTATGATATGTATATGCTAACTGGTATTACTATTACCAATTCACAGAGGTATGAAGTGCATTATCTGTACAGATAACTACTATTCTTATTGCAAGG
Source organism: Tamandua tetradactyla (assembly GCF_023851605.1). Classification (NCBI taxonomy): domain Eukaryota; kingdom Metazoa; phylum Chordata; class Mammalia; order Pilosa; family Myrmecophagidae; genus Tamandua; species Tamandua tetradactyla. Next base: position 183,510,400 of record NC_135331.1, on the reverse strand, counting down.
ACTCCTTCAAAATAATATGACTCAATTTCTGTGGAAAGATCTTCAAATTCTAGGATATTTTTTAATCCTCAAAGGACAAAAATTTCCAGATCATCAGCAGGAATTTCAAGCATAACTTGATGGCCATTATGCTGACAAAGATGATTTCACCTCAAGCTAATCTGTTTCTGGACATGTTCTATTCCCATATGTTAAATAGTTTCATTAATAGAAACAGCACACCTTTAAGTAATCTCTGGTTAAATGCCATCCTGACTTTACAGCAGTAATATTTTTTCAAAGCTACAGATATGTTCAGGCCACAGATACATTAATAAAAAAGCTTTTCATTTGCTAAAGCAAATTCAATTCATTATTGCAGTGTAAAAATATATAAATTTCAACACTAGATAATAGTGATGTACTTTAAAATACATAAACACTTATGTTTAAAAACTATCAATTTATGTGGACCTTCAATCCTAAAAACAAAATAGTTAAGTGTGACTGAATACTGAGGAATAGCAGAAGGAAAAGGAATTAGATGTATTATGTTAGGTTAACTCTGATTTGTCTGTGAACTGAAATCTTGATACTTCAGTAAATCTGTTGCAGTATTTAGAACTGTAAGATTTGAAAGTAACTATGATAATCAGACCTTACAAGAGGTCTGAAACAATGAACTGATTTGCCACTGGGAATGAACTTGACAAATTAATCCAGAGTCTGTGTCAAAAATGAAGGTATACAAAAACAGGTTTATTAAAAATTAGTAAAGAAAAATCAGCTTACTTGGTTTACATTTATAAAGAAAGTAAGAAACAAAATACCCAACAGGAGAGTGTGTAATTACATTATCATAATATTAGGTTGATATTATGGAGTGGTTAAAATGAATGAATTAATGAATACACAACTATGTGATGATATTGTGAGCCTTTGATTGTACACCATGTATAAGCTGTTTGTATGTCAAGAATGTTTAAGTTTGACAATAAAAATAAAAAATATTTATTAAAAAAATAAATTAACTAGATGTATATGCTCTTAAATAAATCTTAAAAGCAATACCAAGTGGCAAAAGCCATAATGCAGAACATATAAAGTATCATTTATATGAACAAAGCTTAGATATATGCAAAACTAGTATCAAACATATTATTTATTTAATGGGTACACACATATAAAACAGCCTTGGGAATGGCAAATAGTAAATTCAAAATAGTGACTACCTGTAGGGGAGATGGGAAAACAGATAGAGGAAGGCAGAAAAGGAAGAAAGGTGAAGAGAGAGGAATGGGTTTGAAAGGGAACAACAGGGAGGCTATATCTGTAATAGTTTATTTCTTAATGTAATCTAAAAACAAGTAATGAAAAAAGTCATGATTTGATAAAACTTGGGGATGAGCATGCAATACTGCGACAATAAAATTTAGTTTGACACAATAACAAATATAAAATAGTATTTAACTTAAAATTACTTTATGATGGTGATTATCAGCTGGTTCTTTGACTATGTGCTGAAACAGATTCTTCTTTTGGGCTCCATTCGTGTTTAGAAGTAGAGGCCTGAAAATCAGAACAATCTCCATGCAGTTCAGTGGAGCAAACAAAAACAAATTTAAACTAAACTACTACTGCTAACTTATCTACACACAAACACACTCACTTTAATAAGGAATTAAAAAATTCAATAAGGATACACAAGGATATCTTAAAATTACATCCTAGGAGAAGAAATATGAAGATGAGTATGTCTAGGACTTCTATTTCTCCATTCTTTTTATACTGTTTTTGTTATGATAAATATAATAAAATATTCCCTCAGTTATATTTCACTGAAAATTAAATTGCACAACTCCTTATGAATTGTACTTACACAGTAAAATAAATAGGTCATACCATAAGAACTAGTTAGTGGGAACAGAGTAAAGGTCACAGAATTCTGTTCACATTCAAGTTTTGCCAAAATCTTAGCCTTATAGTTATCTTCGTTTCCTTTCACCTACTCCTTTTGCCCTTTATTCTTTCTGTGCTTTAAGAGTGACAATGGCTCCTACTGATATTTAAAGGTTTTATGATCCACAGTTGATACATGGATTTCAACATACTTTTATGATGGATTAAACATAAGAGAGGGGGTAAAATAAAATTTTCTTTTTTAAACTTTTTCAATATGCAACCTCATTTTTTAAAAAATTTTCTTCACTCAGACCTTGTTACATTAAATTGTTAATCTGAATTAAAAATGAATTCTTTACTAACTGTATATGTGTCTGTAAAAAGACCATTAAAGTTATCTTTAGCTCTAAAAAATACCAGCAGAATGACAACAGTAGAAAATAGTTCCACTCCCGAGATCTTGAAAGCACAATTTAATAAGAAAGAAGCTTTTTGTCTGGGACAGAAGGCAAATTCAGCAAATGTAGGCTCATTAATGGTTAAACACTGTATGTGTGATTGTTTACGTATAGGCTAAAATGTTTTCTCAGAAATCTTACCTTTTACGTTTTAAACTCACAAGTTGGTTATTCTGAACCAATGTCACAATAAACTGGACAATCTAAAAGGAAAATATAAATAAATAAAATTTCTTCCAAGATAGTGCTTATGTCTTTAGTTCATATTACCAAGTCTAATAAACGAATTCAGATACTATATGTTAGTTATTCTAAATCCCTTAAATTCTCATATTTTTTTGAAATTTGGATGCATTTTTGAAATTTGGATGCATCTCACAATCTGTGTCTAAAGAAACATGCCAGCTTCCAGGCAGAAGAATAATGCTACCTGAGCATGGACACAGTGACGTCAGAGCATCTATTTATTCAATTTTCACTTTAGTACTAAAACTTGCTTGCACGTATATCCCAACTTTTTACTTAAACTGCTTTAAATAAGATTGCATGATAATGTAAAAGAGAAAAACAGCGTTTGACAGGTAACATTTTTATTTATTTATTTTTTATTTTTATTTTTTACACGGGCAAGCACCGGAAATCGAACCCGGGTCCTCGGGCATGGCAGGCAAGCATTCTTACCTGCTGAGCCACCGTGGCCCACCCACATTTTTCTTATACTAGGAATAAGATTAAAGGTGAAAAAACTATCTAAGAGTAGATCATAAAATTGCTAACTTTCTCAAAATAGATCATAAAATTTTCAAAGTTAGGAAAAGTTGACTGGCTGATTCATGAAAGATTTTTGTTGGGGCACTCAAGATCAGTCAGTCAAAGCTTTCTGTTGACAGTCAAATGAAGCCGGTTTAATCTTCAAAATATGATTATGATTCAGAGGAAAAACTAATATTTAAACATATCAAGACATGCAAACAAACCTTCATATTCTATGGCACTGTTTTCTTAAAGTGTAGTTCATAGACCAGCAGCAATGGCCTAGTAACTTAGTAGACATGCAAATTCTTGGCTGTACTCCAGATATGCTAAATTTGAAAATCTGAGGATGAGGCCCAACATGCATGTTTTAGCAAGCTCTATAGGATATACTGATGTGAGCTAAACTGTGAGAATAACTGGTATAGGGAATGTCTTGAAACCATATGGTCAACCACTTAAAATTGTAAGGATATGGGTAAGCTATGAAAGTAGCATGTCATGAGAGGATATGAATAAGGCCAAAGTGACTGGAGGATTATATGGACTATGAAAACATATTTGTAAACTTTGTGAAGTATAATTACTCAATTAAAATAGGGTACTGGGTGGGCAATGGTGGCGTAGTGGCAGAGTTCTTGCCTGCCATGCCAGAGACGCAGGTTCGATTCCCAGTACCAGCCCATGCAAAAAAAAAAAAAAAGAAAAAAAAAAGAAATTGGGTAGTGTCAATTAAACATGTAGCTTTAATTTGTGCTTGACCCACAACCGAGTATTATTAAGCTATGTGACTCACAATAAACATAAACTTTCAATGGAGAAAAATATGGGCATTTTAACTCAAGAATTAGACAGCACTGAGTCTATAAAAAGAGGGTTAGCCACTAAATAGCTTATACAAAGAAAATACTAACAGGTAGTGAAAAGGCTTAAAGATTTCTATGGAACAATTCAACTTTATTTCTGTTAATTTATAAATAAGTGGTATGGGAAACTCCTAAAAACATTCACGTTGAATTTATAAAAACATGAATCACTGGCTAAGTCTCTTTTGAAACTGATTTTACATCTCAGTACTTTTTTGATACTTTTGCTTCAAGTTGCAATTTTTTTTCCTAAGGGAGAAGATGAGACATCTAACATTTATAGTACCTAACCTCTATACCTGACAAGTCTTATCACAGATACCTCACACATATCATTCTCAATTAATCAAGACTAAACAGCAAATGACAGAGCTAGCAACCAATTCATTTTAGATTAAAAATTACTGGCTATCACCAGGCACTATACAAACTCCCCACCCAAAACAAAACACCTTGATTCAAATTTAAATTTGAATAGAAAGTACATTAATTTTCATGAAAAACTGAAACCTCAACGTAATATAACTATATACCAACTATCCTTCCTTTCAGGGGAAAAAAAAAACTACAAAATTCTACACATCAAAAGTTAATATTCAACCAAAACATTGTTTTCAGAAAAAAGATTAATAGATATTTTATAAAGTACAGGTCAAGGAACATCTATCATTTTAAAGAAGATATTCTTAACAGGGTTGCACACCAAATCAAGTTACAGAAGTTTTGAAACTATATGTATGTGGATTAAATATTTAGAATCAAGTTCTACTACATGCAATTCTAATTTGCATCCTAATTTTTAAAAAAACAGCATATCTATTTTGGCCTAGGACAAGGAGAGCAAATGCCATTCATTTCTGCTCTAAAACCTGCTCCACTGCCAGAGCCTGTCAGTCACAACTATATTTTTAGCTCAAAGGTCTTCTGAGTAGGAACAGCCTGGTGATTCCCTCCATCCCTCCTATGCTCAAAAAAATAAAACAAAACAAACTAAAAAAATCTGTTGCTCAAACTTAAAGTCTGGTCTACTCATGCAAAAAATAACCAGGTAAATAATCAGCACATGAAAGCTGATATGCAAAGATTAAATCAGAAAGACACAAGATAACAGAGGGATTTTCAAATCTTTCTGTAATTTTTAACTCAGAAATAAATTTAGATGTCATTTCACAACATTATATTAACTGCTTTTCTGAGTAGACTAATAATGGCACACATTGATTCAATCATTTTTTGAAAACAGTTTGAAAATATTAGTTCTTTATTTCCCAAGATATTAACCATGTCTTGTGTGGCAAAAAATGTTAAAAACAAAATGTTTCTATGTCTTTTATAGCAAAAACGTTAGGACACAGCTAGTGTATTAATTATGTCCCTAGGAACAAAATATCTCAAATGAGGCAAAAGGTCTTTTACTAAAAGTTACTGAGAGTACAAAATGATGATCCTTAGCTAATGAAAAAAATCATTTCATTAAAAATGGTATATAACGTTTGGCTTTATTTCACTTTTCACTTGTATCTGTGTATCCAACACATAAGAAACTTAAGATTTTAAGATTGATCACTAGTTACCAAGTAGAAAATTTGTTGGGTCACAGATGTTACTACACAAATGGGGGGAAAGCGTCTTACCTTTCGAATAACTTGTTGCTGTTGTGCATGTTTTGCTCGTAATTCCGACACCTCCTTCCAAAGTGACTCATTCTCACTGTGTTATCATTTATTAAAAAAACAACAACAAAAAACAACCAAAACTGAATCTGGAAACCAGGCCTCAATATCCTCCAAGAATACAATTTAAATATACTTATTACTATTTAGTTTTATGAGACTAGGAATACTTTGGTTAAATTACATTATGTTTGCAGTTGTTGATAAAACTCCAGAATCATCTATTGATAATCAAAGCATCTACTAATCATGGCCATACACAAAAATTTAAGACATATCTATATTCAAACAGTACAGGTGATTTTATGCCTTGTGGCCATTTGGACCACTGTTACATTTTATTTACTTTTTGTTATTTTGGTTACATATAAACAACACACAATTTCTTTATTTTAACCCCTTTCAAGCACACAATTCAGGGGCATTAATTACAATCATACTGCTAAGCTACCAATTCCACCATTTGTTACCAAAACTTTTCCAGCAATACAAACAAAAACTCTATACCATATTAAGCACTTTCCCATCCCCACTCCTGTAAACTGTAATCTACTTTCTGCCTCCATGAATTTGCATATGCTGGTGATTTCAAATAAGCGAAATCACACAATATTTGTCCCTTTGCATGTGTGTCCTCAAGATTAATCCATATTATGGCACATATAAAACTTCATTCCATTTTACAGCTGAATAATATTCCACTGTACGTATATACCACATTTTCAAAATTCATTCATCTCTTGATGAACACATCACTTTTGGCAATTGTGAATAATGCTGCTATGAACATTGGTGTGCAAATTATCTTTTTGTGACTCTGCTTTCAATTCTTTTGAGTATATACCTAGAAGTGGAATTGTCTTGACAGTAGTTTTATGTTTCACTTTTTTGAGGAACCATCAAACTTTTCCACTGAAAACTGCCACCATTTATGACGGTTCTTATTTCTTGATACCTTGCAAAACTTAATTTCTGTTTCTGTTTGTTTGTTTTAAATAATGGCCATCATCCTAGTGATGGTGTGAAGTGGTATCTCACTGTGGGTTATTTTTTGAATTTTTTTTTATTGATAGATACTTTATTTTCCCATACCATGTAACCATCCAAAGTGAACAATCAATGGTTCACAATATAATCAAAGAGCTGTGCATTGATAATCATAATCAACTTTTTTTTCTTTTTGTGAAAAATAACATAAAAAAAGCAATAAATTTTAATGCCCATCACAGTAATTCGCTGTAGAACACATTTCAGAGTTTGGTTATCAGTTACAATTCCACAATTCAAGGTTTTTACCTCTAACTGCTCTAAGATGCTGGAGACAAAAAGAAATATTAATATAATGATTCAACAATCATACTTATTTGTTAAACCGGACCTTCTCTATATAACTCCACAATCACCTTTGATCTTTCTCCCACTCTTTAGGGGTATCTGGGCTATGGCCATTCTAACTTTTTCATGTTGGAAGGAGCTGTCGATAATATGGGATAGAGGAGCGGAACTAGTTGATGTTTTGGAGAGGATGGCTACTCTGCATTTCAGGACTTATCTGGTCCAGAAAACCTGGAATTTGCAGGTTTCTGGAAAGTTACTCTAGTGCATGGATCCTTTGAAGAATCCTATATAACGCCCTAGGTATTCTTTAGGATTGGCAGGAATGATTTTGTTTGGGGTTTGGCAGGCTATGATAGGTAGCAAAGACTAACTGAAGCTTGTGTAAGAATGACCTCCAGAGTAGACTCTTGACTCTATTTGAACTCTCTTAGCCACTGATACCTTATTTGTTACACTTCACTTACCCCTTTTGGTGATGATGGCATTGTTGATGCTATAGTGTCAGGGCCAGGTTTCATCCCTGGGAGTCATCTCCCCCACCATGAAGGGGATATTCACCCCCGGATGTTATGTCTCACACAGTGGGGAGGGGATGATTTCACTTGCAGAGTTGGGCTTAGAGAGAGAGGCCACATCTGAGCAACAAAAGCGGTCCTCCAGAAATAACTCTTAGGCATACCCATAGGTAGGCTAAGCTTCTCCTTGACATACATAAGCTTCACAAGAGCAAGCCTCAAGATCAAGAGCTTGGCCTACTGATTTGGGTTTCCCTAATGTTTGACACAGTATCAGGGGTTTCCTTGGTAGTAACATTTAGTAGTTTCATATTTTTTCTCCCTTCCCCAAGAGATTTTGCCAATACTTTTTATCTGCTTAATATACTCTGGAATTGTCCAGGCGTTACATTAAGATATACAGGATTAAAGATTCTTATTCTTAATCTGGGCTCCCTGTGTTCGGATTGTTTAAATGATCTCTCCAGACAGGCTGATTAAGATTATATGCTACAGAAAATTTAGGTTCTGGGCAAAATAATCCCTTCTTCCTTTGGTCTCAAAGAGTAGATGAGATTCTAAAATATAGACAATGTCTTTCTTACCCTTGTATATTGAATTATCTTAAGCCTGACCTGATCAGCTTCATGCATCTCTAAATACTAGGTTAATAAATATATAAAACAGCCTCTCAAGTTCCAGAAATAATAACTGTCAGATTAATTGTGACTGCTATAAGAAATTACAATTCAGGACCCTGTTTTCTTATAAATATTTTCTAAATGAGACCATATACTATTTACTCTTTTGTTTCTAGCTTATTTTGTCTCACCAAATGTTCCAGAGGTTCATGCACAATGTTGCATGCCTCACAACTTCACTTATTTTTGTAGCAGCACAATATTCAATCATATGTATACATCATTTGCCAGTCTACTTCTCCGTCAGTGCATCCTTCAGCCACCTTCATTCATTGGGCATCATGCATGGTGTCCAAAGTCAAAAGTCCACCAACACTCTCAATTTTAGATAATTTCATTGTTACCAAGACAAAGATAACCAATATAAATACATCCTCGCCAAACAGAAAATCCAAAACTCCCTTAAGTCTGGTCCCTTCCCCTATTATTTACCCCTAGTGTTGCTGTGGTACTGCTGTTTTCCTGTTAAACATAGCCCATAGCATGTAAGAATTTTCTCACTACACCAGGAACTGATACACTCTTTGTACAAGAGTGAAACTTTATAATTCATGCAAGAACTTATTTACATTGAGTGTTAACCTGTGGGATACATGGGTCTGTACAATCACTTTCAATCACGTTCACCTTCACTATGGCAACACTACTTATAGATCCATTAGTGAACCGCTTCACTTCTATCTATTCCCTTACTTTCAATTCAAAGTCACTAGCTAACTGTTCACCCAGCCCTAGCTTCTGTGTATCTTGAGGTCCCCTATAATTTGTATTATAAACCTGTGATTTTACCTTTACCACAGTCATAAAAGGGGAATCATACAGTATCTATCCTTTTGTTTCTGGCTTATTTCACTCAGCATTATGTCCTCAAAGGCTCATCCATTTTGTCATGTACTTCAGTATGTCATTTCATCATACTGGTACATAATATTCCACTGGGTGTATATGCCACATTTTTTAAATACACTAGCCTGTTCATGGGCACTTGGACTGTTTCCATCTTTTGGAATAATGCTGCTATGAACATTAGTATGCAAATGTCTGATTGTGTGACTGCTTTCAGCTCTTCTGGGTATATACTGAGTAGCATTACTGCTGAGTCATACAGCAACTCAATAATTAGCTTCCTAAGGAACTGCCAGACTGTCTTGCAGAGTGGTGTACAAGTGTCTCAATTTCTCCACATCCTCTCCAACATTTGTAGTCTCCTGTTTAGTAGCAGCATTCTTATAGCTGAGAGATGGCGTCTCACTGTAGTCTTGATCTGCATCTCCCTTATAGCTAATGAGAATGAACATCTCTTCACATGCTTTTTAGCCATCTGTACTTGCTCTTCAGAAAAAAACCTATTCATATCTTTAGTCCATTTTATAATTGAGGTTTTGTTCATTTGTTGTTGAGTTGTATCATTTCTTTATGATACAGACTATCAAACCTTTATCCAATGTGTGACTTCAAATATTTTCTCCTATTGAGTTGGCTGCCTCTTCACCTTTTTTGACAGTCTTTGGAGGCACAAAAGCATTTGATTTTGAGGAGTTCCCATTTATCTATTTTTTCTTTTGTTGCTTGTGCTTTGTGTGTAAAGTTTAGGAAGCTACCTCCTATTACTAGGTCATGAAGATGTTTCCCTACATTTTCTGCTAGGAGCTTTATGGTATTGATTCTTATATTTAGTTGTTTCATCCACTTTGAGTTAATTTTTGTATAGGTTGTAAGGTAAGGGTCCTCTTTTATTCTTCTGGCTATTGATACCTAGTTCTCCCACGTCCATTTATTGAAAAGACTATTTTGTCCCAGTTTAGTGGATTTGGGGCCTTGTGGAAGATCAGTTAACTATAGATTAAGTGGTCTATTTCTGCGTTCTCAATTTGATTCCATTGGTCAATATGTATATCTTTGTGCCAGTACCATGTTGTTTTGATCACTGTGGATTTATAATAAGTTTTAAAATCAGGAACTGTTAATCCTCCTACTTTGTTCTTCTTTTTAGGATGCTTTTAGCTGTTTGGGTCTCTTTCCCTTCCAGATGAATTTGGCAAACTAGCTTTTCTAAGTCTTCAAAATAGATTGTTGGAATTATGATTGTTACTGCATTGAATCTATAGATCAATTTGGGTAGAAATGACATCTTAACTACATTTAATATTCATATACATGATCAGGGAATATCTTTCTACCTATTTGGATTTTCTTTGATTTCTTTAAACAACAGTGTAATTTAGTTCTCTGTGTACAAGCCCCTTACATCCCTAGTTAAGTTCCTTCCTAGATACTTGATTCTTTTAGTTGTTATTTTGAATGGAATTTTTTCCTTAATTCACTCATTAGGTCATTGCTTGTGTACAGAAACATTACTGACTTTTGTACATTAATTATATATCCCTTCATGTTGAATTTATTAGCTCAAGTAACTCTGCTGTAGATTTCTCAGAATTTTCCAAGTATAGTATCATGTCATCTGCAAATGGAAGCTTTACTTATCCTTTCCAATTTGGATGTCCTTAGTTTCTTTTTCCTGACTTATTGCTCCAGCTAGAACTTCTAGTACAATGCTAAATAATAGTGGTGGCACAGCACATCCTCGTTTCATTTCCAATATCAGGGAGAAAGCTTTCAGTCTCTCACCATTGAGTACAGTGCTAGTTATGGGTTTGTCATATATGCCCTTTACCATATTGAGGAAGTTACCTTTGATTCCTACCTTTGAAGTGTTTTTATCAGAAAAGGAGGTTGAATTTTGTCAAATGCTTTTTTCAGCATCAATCAACATGATTATGTTATTTTTTCCCTTCTATTTGTTAATGCGCAGTATTACATCAATTGATTTTCCTGTGTTGAACCATCCTTGCATTCCTAGTATAAATCCCACTTGGTCATGGTTATAATTCTTTTAATGAGTTGTTGGATCAATTTTAATGAGTTTAATTCTTTTAATGAGTTGTTGGATTCGATTTGTTTTTTGTTGAGAATTTTTTAAATCTATGTTTATTAGGGAGATCAGCCTTAGTTTCCTTTCTTATAACCTCTTTAACCAGTTTTGGTATTAAAGTGATGCTAGCTAGCTTCGTAAAACGAATCAGGTAGTGTTCCTTTTCCCTCAATTTTTGGGAAAAGTTTGAGCAGGACTGGAGTCCTTTTTGGAATGTTTGATAAAATTCCCGTGAAGTCATCTGGCCCTGCACTTTTCTTTGTAGGAAGATTTTTGATGACTGCTTAAATCTCTTTACTTGTGACTGGTTTGCTGGGATGTTCCACTTTTTCTTGTGTTAGTGTAGGTTGTTCATGTGTTTCCAGTAATTTGTCCATTTCATCTAAGTTTTCTCATTTGCTGGCATATAGTTATTCATAGTACCCGCTTATGAATTTTTTAATTTCTTCAGGGTCCCTAGTAATGACCCTGCTCTTATTTCTGATTTTGTTTATTTGTATCCTCTTGCTTCTTTTCTTTGTCAGCCTTGCCAGCTGCCCATCGATTTTACTGATTTTCTCAAAAAACATCTTTTGCTTTTATTAATTCTTTCCATTATTCTTTTATTTTCCAATTTATCTTTAATCTTTGTTATTTCTCTTCTTTTACTTGCTTTAGGGTTAGTTGGCTGTTCTTTCTTGAGTTCCTCCAGTTAAGTAGTTAAGTCTTCAATTTTTGCTCTTTCTTGTTTCTTAATATAAACATTTAAGGCAATAATTTCTCTCTCAGCACATCTTTTGCTGTATTCTCATTTTTATTCATTTCCAGATAGCTACCAATTTCTCTAGGAATTTCTTTTTTGACCCACTGATTGTTTAAGAATGTCTTATTTAATCTCCATGTATCTGTGAAAGTTCTCATTTTTTGATGGTTATTGATTTCCAACTTCATTCCACTGCCATCAGAGGAACTGCTTTGAATAATTTCAATGTTTTTAAATTTACAAAAACCCATTTTGTGCTGCAGCATATGCTCTATCCTGGACAATGTTTCATGAGCACTAGAGAAGAATGCACATCCTGATGTTCTGCGGTGTAACACCCTATATATTAACTGTAAGGTCTAACACGTTTATCAAATTGTTTAAGTTCTCTATTTCTTTCTTGATCCTCTGTCTGGTTGTTCTATCTACAGAGGAGAGTGGTTACTGAAGTCTCCTACTATTATTGTTAAAACGTCTTAATGCTCCCTTCAGTTTTGCCAATGTTTGTCTCATGTACTTTGGAGCTCCTTGATTGGGAGCACAGACATTTATGATTGTTATTTCTTCTAGGTGTACTGATCCTTTTAGCAATATCCTTCTTTGTCTGTTATGATGTCTTTATATTTAAAGTCTATTTGCTCTGATGTTAGTATAGCTACTTTGGCTTTCTTTAGGTTACAGCCTGCATGGAACTTATCTTTCCATCCCTTCACTTTCAATGTATTTGCATCCTTGTGCCTAAGATGAGTCACTTGCAAACAGCACATAGCTGGATTATATTTCTTAATCCATTCTGCCCATCTGCATGTTTTAATTGGTAAATTTAGTCTGTTAACATTCAAAGTTATTACTGTAAAGGCATTTCTTGAATCCACCACCTTATCTTTTGGATTTTATTTGTCAGATCTATAAATTCTTCTCCATCTTTCTCTTTTTTAACCTTACTGGTACTCTTCAATGCTATGCCCTTCTCCAGACCTCCCTCTCCTGTTTTTTTTTCTTTTTTTTTTTTCAGCTGGCAGAACTCCCTTTAGTATTTCTTGTACAGTCAGTCTCTTGTTGACAAATTCTCTTAGCATTTGTCTGTGAAATTTTTAATCTCTCCCTCAGTTTTGAAGGACTGTTTGGTTGGGTATACAATTCTTGGCTGGAAGCCTGTCTCCTTCAGGATCTTAAATATATCATACCACTGCCTTCTCGCCTCCATAGTGCCAGTTTACTAGTTCAAACTCAATCATATGTGGTTTCCCTTGTATGTAGTAGATTTTCTCTTGCTGCTTTCAGGATTTTCTGCTTCTCTTCAATATCCGACAGACTGAATAGTATGTGTCCTGCCTAGTTGGATTTATTCTATTTGGAGTTTGTTGGGCTTCTTTGATTTGCTTATTTATGTCTTTTATAATGGTTGGGAAGTTCTCCCTCATTATATTCTCAATTAATGTTCCTAGTCCTTTTCTCTTCTTCTTCTGGGACACTGATTTTTTTTTTTTTTATTTCTGCACTTTGTTTTTTCTATCATTTCTCTGAGATCCAATTCAATTTTTTCCATCTTTTTTGCCTTTTGCATGTTTGAAATCAGTTATTCTGTCCTCTAGTTTGCATATTCTTTCTTTTGCCTCTTCAATTCTGCTGTTTTATGGTTCATTTTTGATGTGGTCTACAGCATCTTCAATCTACCTGCTATTTTTTAATTTATTCTTTCAAATTCCTCTTTATCTTCTAGTGTTTTCTTGGTCTTGTTTTCATTTTATTTAGTAGAGTCATACGAACATTTTTGATTAGTGTTCCAAAGTCTGTTTATCTCCATTGATATTTTAATTTGCTCATTAAGCTGGGCTATATCTCTCTGAATCTTCATACGCTTAGAGATCTTCTCTTGCCTTTGAGTCATGTACATATCTTGATAGGGTTACTCTGGAAGTTGATTTCATTCAGTAGCCTAGAGCTTTGTACTTACGGATGGATTTGGAGCAGGATGCTGGGTGTGGGGTGGGGAACAGTGAACTAATAGGTTGTGGCGCAGGTATAGGCATGGGTTGGAGATGCTAACCTGGTGCCTGTTGAGTGTGGGGTATGGGGTGCAGGGCCATAGAGGTGCAATGCAGGGGCTGTGGGAGTGGGGCACAGCTCAGGCAGGCCTTGGAATACAGAAGCAGGGTGTAGTGTGGGAAACACGGAGGTAGGGCATATAGGGAGCCGGATGGGGGATTGTGTGGGTGCATGGGGGCTGGTGTGCAGGCAGGATGCGGATAGAAGCTTGGAATGTGGGGATTGTGGACATCTGGGTGTGGGGTACAGAGTACAGAGGTTGGGATACAGGGAGGGCAGGGCATGAGTATGTCCTAGCACAAGGGGAGAGGTCCAAGGGGGCTGGGATGTGGATGTGTGTGTGTAGGGGAGGGGCACAGGTCATGGAGGTTGTGGAACGTGGGTCAGGGGCAGTTGTGCCAGAGGGTGGGGCAAGGGTGTGCAAATGCGCAGGGCAGGGTTAGTGGAGTAAGGGATCAAGAGGTCAGTGCATGCATGCGTGGTTGCCCAGAGGGGATGATGTGGCTGTGCACAGGCCTGGACTGGAGGCTAGGACCCCGGTGTCCACATCTATAGAATTTAGGTGCAAAAGGGTGGGGTTGTGTCTGCATGGGCTGGGGGTGAGTGTGGACTGGATACACAGGTCAGTACTTGCCCAGAGCTGGGGGGACATGGTGGGAGTATGTGTGTATGTGTCTGCATATCCGGGGTCTGGACGCCGATATACACGTGCAAAGCTCAGAGTGGGTAGGTCAAGCTTATGTGACTGTCTGGGCTGGGGATGGGTGAGCGCCCACAGCCCGAATGTGCAGACAACTGTCTGCAGGGGACAGGGAGGGGAAGGTGGTGGTCGAGGGGCTGGACACAGGTCTTCAGAGTGGTGGGGCAAGATTGTAAGGTCGGGCTAGGGCAGGCAGGCACGGTGGGGTTGGTGATGGGGTTCAGGTGCATGGAGAGAATCACGGGGTGGGGCAGCATGCATGAAGACAGCAGGTTCAAGGAATGTGGCTCAGCTTGCTTCCTTGTCCCCATCTCCCTGTCCATGCACCTCATGAGGGCTCTGGGCTTCCATTTTGAAAGGGGTGCGTTAGGCTGTTTGCACCAGCTGGACAACCTCTGGTTCTCCATGTCTCAATTCTGCAGCTTTTGCAAGCAAGGCCTCCCTACGTGGTGCAGAAGACTCTCCCAGGTCACCTACACCCTGGAATTGCTGTCCCAGTAGCCTTCCCCTCACTTCTCTAGATGTTACTTGGAGCAGTAGTGAACTTGACCTCTCCTATTCTGTTATGTTCCTGGAACTCACCATACTTCTGAGTTGCATTTCCGTAACGGCTAATGCTTTTGAGTATCTTGTCCTGTGTTTATTTGCTCTATGTCTATCTTCTCTGGAGATATGTCTATTCTAATTCTTTGCCCACTGTTAAATTGGCTTGGTTTTTTTTTTTTTTGTTATTGAGTTGTAGGCATTCTCTGTATTCTCAATATTAAATACTTATCAGATATATGGTTTCCTAGTATGTTCTCCCATTCTATAGGTTGTCTTTTCACTTTTTTGATAATGTCCTTTGATGCGTAGATTATTCAAAATTTTGATGAAGTCTAATTTATCATTTTTTTTCTTTTGTGACTTGTGTTTTGTTGTCAAGGCTAAAAATCCACTGCAAGATACATTGTTGGTTCATTACTTTATGGGTGAAAGATAAACTAACCTTTTAACTATGGCTAAAGTGAATTCAGGCTTTGTGGAACACCTTAGGTAACACTTTTTAAATTTAAGTGACACCTACCCAGTACCTCCTTTGCTCCAGGCATTATCTTAAGACTTTTATGTATACTATTTAATTTAAATTTCTCTGAAATGTTTTAAGAAAGGAATTATCATCATCTCTATTTTATAGTTTAGGATATTCAGGCTCAGATATTAGGACTCACACAAGATCACACAGATAATTTGGTATGCATCAAAGCCAACTAAGTGTTGTAGTTTAGTATCTGTAGTTGTCAGATACTAAAACCATCTTGAGATCTGTTTCAAACAAAAGCATATGCAAATGTCAAAAATGCTTTATATTTTACAAAAGCATATCTAGTAGTATTTCAAACCAACAATTTATGTAACAGTTTCTCTTCATTCTCCATTTTTTATTGAAAGTACAATGTGTTAGAAAATGTTAGCACACTGATAATGATGAGAAGGCATCAAAGACAACCTACATATTAAGTGCTTTACTGTGGCAAATTAAAATAAGGATGCCCAGACTTGTAGTACAACAAACAAAAAAAAGCATCCTCCTGTTAATAAAGGGTTTGAACTGCACTTTCTGAAGTCTATATAAAAAAAATAATCAAGTAGGGCAAGCCTCTTGTGGAACAAGCCTCTTGCGGACACAGGGTAGTCTTTAAAAAATCTCCAAAAAGAATGGATGGGTAACATTTGCAGTATTTTATGGCTTGTGCAGCCTCAATTGTGTGTGACATTCCTATGAGAGCTTACCTAAGTAGAATCCTATTTTCTATATCAATTTAAAGACTTACTGTTTCTATCAGTAAGACTTGTGTATCAAAGTATTTCGATATGCCTTAAGTTTATACATTCTTTTAACCAATATCATTAAAATGTAATATTGGGGTAATGTCCACACAATTTTGTCTACGCAAATTTGTCTACACAAATCAAAATAAAAGGAGTCAATCCTTGCAGAGAAACAACTTATAATCTTGGCTTCAGCAATGTGATACAAGTACATAAAACACCAGAAAACCTCCAATTCTTCACACATACACACACCCACACCCCAATCCCCACATTAAAATTATGTTTGGAAATAATACTTTACCTTTTCAATTCAGAAAGCCTAGACTCAATAGTCTCTTGTTTTATTTGAACCTTCTGAGCACTGCTTATAATTTTTGTTAAATCTTCTTGACGAATTTTATTTTCTTCTGGTTTTGAAGAGGAAACCTTTTCAAAGAGCAAATTTAGGAATAAAAACAAAACCAAAAACAAATACTAACTGCCATGATTATAATTTAAAGCTTCCCTATTATAAGAGGTTTTATAGTATGCTCAGGAAGAGAGATTTGGTTTCAAAATCCTAGGATAGGATTCTAGGGAAAGAATAAAATTCATGTATAAAAAGGAGAGAAGGCAAGGAATAATCAGGGTTTTAAGTTTGTTTTTAAAATGTGGGGAGGTTTCCATGAACAGGAATATCTTAGGAGTTTTTTCTTTTTTTTTTGCTTCTGCCAAACTCTCAGTAATTTTCCCAAGCCTCTTTATTACCACATTCCACATTTAATTAAATTCACACTGCAATAGATGCATGCTACACCACTGGCTTTCATGGTCCACCACCCTTTTTACCTCCCATTTTTATGGATATGGTAAAAATATCTTATTTCAACAAAATATATCATTCATTCAAAAATGCATTACTAAGTGCCTACTTTGTGCCAGGGACATTCTGTGTACTGGATATACAGCAGTAAATATAAAGTTCCCAAGGGAGCTGACATTCTAAATCTAGTAGGTGCTTACGTATTTTTTAGCAAAATTAGGAGTGAGTCATCCCATTATAGCCAATAACTCTTCTCTCAGAATGTAAACATTTGCCTTCCCTATAGAAAGTGTTTGAAGACTGAGTTTTCAGTATAGCTGAGCTCAGGGAAAGAACAAAATGAAGAGAAGCAATTTAAAGATTTATTAAGTCTAAGTCATCCCAATAAAGAAAATCCGTTTATTTTTATACAATCTTATTACAACAGGTGAAATTAAAATCTTGGCCAACCATACAATATGGCTATGCCCTAATTAATTAATTCATGTTAACAATAGCTCACCTTCCTTTTAATGTTTTCCAGCAAATCATCCTGGCCTTGCTTGAAGTAAGGATGCTGAAATTCAACAGGACCATCTCGTTCCTGCTTTACAATTCCAGAGTCGATATGTACTACTTTACGGAAGCCATCTGAAAAAGATTCAAAATTCAAATGACTAAAATGGACAAAAGTTAAATTTAGTGTTTCTTATATGGAATGCCGTTTATCGGTCTTATGGGGAAAAATCGTTTAATAAGTGGTTAAAAGCAGACTCCACATAAACTGATATTTATACTCACACATATTCAGTTGCCTCACAAAGCTTGCCATGTTATTGTGCTTGAAGTACTTGGGAAGAATTTCTTTTGCAAATCTTTGTTCATCCAAAACCAGAAAACTTTGGCCATTCTAAAACAAAACAAAATGTCAATTATTTAAGGTCTTCTGACACATGGTGGTACATAACGAACTTAAAAACTGTTGCGGGCAAACTCAAAAACTCTAGTGGTCATGGGCTGTCATTCCACGATACCTTCAGACCAAGCTTCCATTACCATTAATGGCAACAAGAGTCAATGTCAAACTGCAAATAAGCTTTCCGATGTCTATCTCAAAAGCTTAGAAGTATGTTTCAAATCAAAAGCCAGGACTTTATTCCATGGTAAAATATTAGAAGACTTATCATTAAATCAGAAACAAGAAAAACAAACAAACAAACACTACGTAGCCAGCATAATTAACACTGTTTTAAAGTATAGCCAATGCAATTAGACAAAAACAAATAAAATAAATTTGGAAAGGAAAGCAGCATTTCATCGTTATTTGCAGGAGATATAACCATAGCCATATAATCTACTGAAAAACTAGAAAATAATTCGGTAAGATAGCTGGTATTTAAACTAAGTCACCAGTGTTCCTCTAAACAAACAAAAAAAGTTTGAAACTAAAATGGTACCAAAGACCCCATCCATAATAGAAAAAGATTAAGTATCTAACAATAAGTCTTAAAAAATAGAAAGAATTGTTAAGAAAACCTTAACACTACAAAGGGACAAAATAAATACATAGTAATGTTGACAATTCTCTTAAATTAATCAATATATTCAACTCTTGCACAATTAAAAAAAATTGTTTTTGAGAGGAAATAAAGAGAACCTAACATGACCAATTAGATACTAAAGCTTATTTAAAAAGTAATTATGTAATAGCAACCAAGAAAATATTGAAAAAGATTGGCAGGGAGTGGGGTGAGGGAAATTGTTTAACCCTGCCCTATACAGATTATAAAATCATAGTATTTACAAGAGTTTTACACTAAAGAAAGGATAGTAAGACGAATGCACAGGCTAGAGAGGTCATAAAAAGCAGCAAATACGTTAGAAAACTTAATTGTTAGTAAGTAAAGCTGGCTCAGGAGGGAAAATCATTAAGGGAGATTATTTAATAAACTTTCCATTTTGGAGGAAAAATACAAAGGCTCAATGCTAACTCACTGTTATTTCACTCTTTACAAAATAAGCTTTTGGAAACATTATAAACTAAACTTAGAAGGCATACAGATAAAAATGAATAAATCTATTTATGGTGACTGCTAGCTATCTACCCAATCTCCAGTCTCCTCTATTTCCTTACTAACAGAAGCACATTCTTGTACTTCAACTATATTTCTCAGTATTCCTTGCAAACAGGGGTGGCCAAATAACATGACTGGCAGTTGAGATATAAGTAGAATATACTGGCTAAGACTTACTGAAAAGCTCCTAAAAGGAGAAAAGATCAAAATGTCAAATTCCCACATCCTATTTTCCCACCTGGAACTTGGTGCTAATGGCTATGGCTCCAACAACCACTTTGTGAGATGGAGTAAATAAGTCCAGGTAAACAGGTCAGAGAAATACACTTCTATCTTATTTAAGCCACTGTTGCCTGGATTTCTATTACCTATGTCTAAGCCTAATCATAACTGTGATAAGAGTATAAAAATAAAAATCATTCAATAGAGTAGAAAGACACTGGCATAATGAATACATTTTAAACACTAATGACAAAGGGTTAATTATATTAACTAAAACCTCCCAATCATTAAGAAAGAAAACCTAATGGAAATTTTAGAAGAGACCAATCTCATTCATAATTGAAGAAATGTACGCCAAAACAATCATTTTCACATATTAGACTGCAAAATTTAACATTTATTTACTGGCAACTAGGGAATAACTACCAAAATTAAAAATGCATACATCTTTGCCCAAGTAATTCCACTGCAAAGAAGTTAATCCATAGGATATATCTGCACAAATCAAAAAAAAAAAAAAAAAAAAGGGCACAAGGAAATTCACTCTAGCCCTATTTTTTAACAGTAACAATACAAACACCAGAAACCACCAAACAAAAATCAACACATCTGAATTAAAATGACCGTGGTGCATATACATATATTTCTCACAAGCTATTCATTATTGTGGATAGTTCCCAGAAAAGAATCCACACACACTTAAGAAAAAAACAATCAACAAAAAAACAAATCCTTTGACAAGTGGAAATGGCACATAGGGAAAAGGAGCATTTCTACATTCTTCCTTGTGCCCTGAAGTACTGTTTGAATTGTTAGTCATCACCATGCTTTACTTTAGAAATACACATGATAACACTATGGTCTCACTCAAGAGTCCACTGTTTATATCAAAGCCACTTTTAAAATTATTTGCAATTTTAGCCTCTGGAATGTTTCATTAAATTTAGCAAGAACTATGAAAGTGACTACTTTCTATATAAGTTGCTTTTCAGCACTAGAACCCAGAAATCAGCAGCAGTACAATATGGCTAAGAGTCTGGGATGAATCTCAGGAAATCAGATCTACTACTAGTTCTGAGATATTGAATAATTAGTTGCTTCTCTATGCCTTAGTATCCCTAGTTGTTACATAAGGAAAAAGGCCTCTAAGTTCCTTCTAATTCCACTGCTTTATGATACCACAATTTGTGATATTAATCATAACTCCATTAAGCCTTTGTGTGATTTCTGGAACTTCTTCCTTGATCATTTTAGTTACTTTTCTATGAAAAGACTAGCCAATATATCAAAATGTCACCCTTTGATTTCAAAACCCTTAAGAGATCACAACAGGTCACAGTTAAGTAGTTACATTTAGTCTGTCTATTTTTGTGAACAAGTGTAACCAATCTTTGTGTTGGAGTAAGGCTACTTTACTCCTGAGCTGGGCCTTCAATACTGTTGGTCATATTTTTACTCAGCAACTAAATGACATGCACATACATCTCAAGGCCTCAAAATCCACTTTGATCCTTTACTCTCAGCAAGTTAACTTCAGGTACATATCAGTTTTGTATTTGAATAGCTTAGCAGAATTCCTATATCACTGTCTCAAATTTTCTACAAAATTTCATCCATTTCTCTTTTCCTTTAATTTCATGCTTCTCTTCCACTTTGTCTACTGAGTCCTTTCCTCTCAGAATACATGGGATATATGCTCTAGTCTGTCCTATCTCAAAAGGACTTTCCCTCTCCCTTACTTTCCTCTAAATCCTGAGTAGAGTAAAATACTCTCTTTCTTGGCTTTGGTACTATACTCCATTGGGTTGCCTATCCCCTTCAATTTTCTTCACCCATCAATAAAAGGTAGGTATGTTTTCCAGGGTCCTATCCGCGATCATGACACCTTTTACACGCTTTCCTCAAGGACTCTCATTCGTACCGTGTATTGGATTACTGATTTTATTATGCACGAGGATTATCACATTTATTTATGTTCCTGACCTCCTCAAATTTCAAACTTGAGTTTACCATTGTTAACATTTTTTTACACAATGTTCTTTATCTCAGTATGTTCCAAACCCACTGTCTATTTCAAATTCATTTCCTAGACCCCTAAAGCCAGCCTTTTCTATCCTAGCAAACCCCTCCCCCATCCAGTGAAGTTTGACGTTATTATCAAGATGATATATGTAAAATTCTAAATTTGAATGCCTAGTAATGTACGTGGGAAAGAAGCATTAAAAACATTCCCTTTACAATTGAGTACAAGGCAAGAATCTCATATTATTGCTTCTATTTATACCACAACTGAGATCTGAGCCACTGCAAAAAAGAAAAATTGAAGGCATAAGGTCCTGAAAGAAGGAACAAAGCTGTCATTCATAGGTGCTATGGTTGCACATACAGAGAAACCAAATCAGTAAAGTGATTAGCTCATTGGTTTATGATCAATATATACAAAAGTCACTTGCATTTCTATTTACCAGCAACAGCTAGAAAATGTAAATTTTAAAAAGGAGGAGCACATTATTTACAATATCTAGAAGATAACCAGGATGAAATCTAATGAAGATGTGTAAGACCTAATTGCAAAAATAAAACTATTTCAAAACAAAATGAATTTAGCAGTATGACTTATTCATGGGAATACTCAATATCATAGGTATTCATTTTCCATAATTTAATTAAAAATTTCAGGGCCATTCCAACAAAAATTCCAACAGTGGTTTTTAAAACTGGGAACTTGGATTTTAAAATGTATATGAAAGCGCAGAGACCAACAATAGTCAAAGCATTCTGGATCTGTCTTACAAAAATCAAGACTTTTTAGAAAACTTTAGTAATTAAGATAGTATGACATTGCACAAACAGTGAACATATGGTACTTATAAGATAATATGAAACTGACACAAGGATAAATTTTCCAATGGAGAACCAAGGGAAAAAACCCATAATATCTACATGTAATTTTGATATAAGACAAAGATGGCAATACAGATCACTGGGGAAAAGAGGAACTATTTGAAAAAGTGTATAGGACAGCTAAATACTTATATGAAAAACAATGAAGTTGGGTCACTCATACCACCCACCAAAATCAATGCCAGGTGGATTAAAGACTTACATATGAAATGCAAACTTTTAAAACTTACAAAAAAAAAAATAAGAAAGATGGAATATAATCTTTCTCTCCTTGGAGAGAAAGTAGAGGAAACTATCTTGAAGAAATAAAAAAGGATAAATTACAAAAAGACTTTTCTATTAAACTATAACTGAGATTTAAAATTTCTACTCATCAAAAGAAAGTAAAAAAATCAAGCCACAAACTGGGAGAAGATACACGTAACACATAACAAAAAAAAAAAGATATCCAGAATACAGAAAGAACTCCTATAAATAATAAAAACAAACCACCCAACAGAAAAATGAGCGAAAGATAAACATTCCACAGAACAGGAAACACAAATGGCCCATAAACATGTAGTTGTTCAAGCCCATTAATATTAAGGGAAATGTAAGTCCTCAGTGACATAACACTTTGCACTCACTAGATCGTTAAAAATTAAGAAAAATGATAGCAGGCTTTAAAGAATATCTGGACTAACGAAAAATCTCATCCAAGGATAGTGGGAGTATAAGCTGGTTTGATCTCTTTGGAAAACAAATGTTACTATCCTGAGGTTCAACATTTCATACCCTATCTTCCAGCAATTCCGCTCTTACATGTAGGTATATACACCTGGGGAGGTGAACAAGAACATTCATAGCAGCTCTCTGAAAACAACTAAAATTTCATCAACAGAGAATATTCTCCTTCCAGAGTTGGTAGATGAACAGATGTTTGTTATATTATGCATTATGACACGTGTGTCATTATTCTTCTGGCTCTATAAAATATATTTTATAAAATAAAGAAAATGGCATCATAATAGCCATGTTTAATAGATGTTTTGAGGCAGTTCATTTCACTGTCATAGTTGATACTTCCTCCATAAAATACTCTTTGGTTTTCATGACACTGATTTCTAGAAGTTTTTTTTTTTTATCCTTTAAATGTTGATATTTTCCAAAATTCTACTCCCCATACTACTCTTGCGAAATTTATTTTAGGATGTCTCATGGAGACCTCACATTCAACTTGCCCTGAAATGAATTTCACTTCTTTTGTGTTACTTTCTTTTTTAACTCAGTAAACAGCACCAATTTTAAACATCTCCCCTCCCCAAATTTACTCAAGTCAAACACTTTAGGGTCATTCTTGACTCTTCTCCTTTCTCTCCACAATACCCAACCGATCATAAAAGCCCTGTTTGCCATCCTTTCTTCTTGTAAGTTTCACTGCCACTGAGTTCAATCACCACTTGCCAGGACTTGTCAATACCTGGTAAGTGGACTCCTAGAAGCTAGTATCTCATCTTTGCAATCCAGACAAGATTAACTTAATAAATTAAAAATAGATTGGATTCCATAAGGTTTCTAGGCACTAGAGTAATTTGCCAGAAACCTACAACCTCCAGATGGGAGGCCCAGATAAGTCCTAAAACCTAACCCGTCTCTCCAGAACATCAGATAGTTCCATTTCCCTACCTCATATTAGTGACAGACCCTTCCAATATCAAAAATTTAGAATTGTCATAGCCCAAACAACCCCAATGAGAGGTATGGAAAGATCAAAGGTGATGGTGGAATTAAACATAGAAGATAGGACTTAACAAATAAAAATGAATGCAGAATCATTAAGTTGATATCTCTTTTAGTCTCCAGTATTTTAGAGCAACTAGAAGTAAAAACCTAAAATTATGAAACTGTAACCCATGTCAAAGTCTAAAATATGTTCTACAACTAACAGTGGTGCTGGACTTGGAAATTTATAATTTTCTGTATATATATTATTGTTCACGAAAAAAAAAAGAGGGAAAAAAAGTTGATTGTGATGATAAAAAAGTATTTAAGCCCACTAGCATCCTATATTCTGGAGCAGCTAGGGAAAATACAAGAGGATCATATGGTAGCCCATGACAAACTCTGGGATCTACCCTGCAACCACTTTTTGAAGAGTGCTTTGAAAACTATTGCTTTTTTATTTCTTTGCTTTGCATATATGTTACAATATACAATAAAAAAAGTTTAAAAAAAACAGGTTGGATAAAATTCCTCTCTTCCTTAAAACTGCAGTGGTTCTTCAACACCTATAAGTCAGAGTTCAAATTTATGACATGGAATTCAAGTCAATCCATGGTTATACCTAAATTAAGATGATTTTTATGATGTGATCAACTCTGACCCCATACAACTCAATCACCCAGCTGCATTTGACAGAGTTGATCATTCTCTCTTTCTTGATTCATTTTCTTCCACTAACTTCTACGATGTCATTCTCTTGGTTTTCTTTCTTTCTCACTGTTTCTTCTCAGTATTGGAATACCCCATCTCTCAGTTCCTTCTATTTTCTATGTCTCCCCATATGATCTTATCCAGTATCATAGCTTTTCCACCTACAAATATTTATTTCCAGCTCCAATCTTGAAGGGTGGAAGTTGTTTAGGTTGTTCATAAATATTTCTGTTCTCCTTCCTAACTCTGCACTTTCACACCTTCTTTGAAGTTAGGTGTGGCCATATGACTAAATGAAGTCAATGAAATTGAAACAGAACGAAACAATTTTCAAATAATACCAGTGACCCACTTTTAGTTAAGAATTAATATGGTCAAAACAAACCCCTCAACCTGTATTTGTCCTAATTATCTCAGCAAATGGCATCATTCATCCTGTTGCTCAAGTCTAAGTCATCCTTAGTTCTTCTCCGTCCCCCTTCAAATACAACCAATTTATTGGCTAGTCCTAACGTCACTCCTTGTAAAGTAGATATAAAATCCAACTATTTCTCACCACTTCCAGTACCGCTATCCTAGTCACAGCCACCATTATTTTCAATACCATACTGGGAAACTGTGGTCTTCTAACTGGTTCTCTTATCTCCAATCTCCTTATCACAGGCCTGTCCTATGCTATCTGCTCCCGCCTATATCCTTAACCTTACTGTGTACTACTTTTTCATTCTTGAAAGATACTCCAACAACATGAGCCTTTTTGCTTCCTTGAACATGCTATGTTTGTGCCTTTATATTTGCCATTCCCCATATCCATTCTTTCTAATCATTCACGTATCTGCCTAATTGTCACTTCCTCAAAGAGGACTTCCTTGTCAACCTATTTAAAATACCTAGAACTCCCAATCTGTTTATGTGCCAGTTATCAATTTATTGCTCCAAACTCATTCTTCCTTGTCTGTTTTGCAAAAATGGTGATAGGTCCTTTAAATATCTTTCCTTTTCTAGGGCTAAACCTTTGTCAGTATAGGGTACTAGAAAGATACGGTAAGAGGAAGGCGTTTTCCTTCTTGGTTCCAGTGTGTTTTTGGCAGGCTTCTATAGCACAGGCAGCTCATCCAGTACCTAGCTCTGATAGCATATGGTAAATTCGAAGTATCCAACGGCCAACAGCTTCCCCTGGCACCCTCCTTACTTCCTTGGGGGGGGGGGGGGTTCAAAGGAGAATGCTTTTGGCAAGACATCTCCCCATGAATGGTTTTCTATGACACTCTTAGAGAAAGTGTCGACAAACTTTTCCTTACAAGGCCAGACAGTAAATATTTTAAGCTTGTGGGTCATAAGGTCTACCTTTGAGGCAGGAAACCAGCTATAGACAATACGTAAACAAATGGCATGGCTGTGTTACAGTTAAAGTTTCTTTACAAAACAGATGGCACAGTGGTTTGCAAACCCCTACCCTAGAGGTCATATTTCTAGACAAGTTCCGAAGGACAATTTTCATTAAGTTTCACCAGAGCGGCACCAGTGTCTTCTCTGCCATTCAGTGAGAAATGACCATACCCTCTCCAACAAGTTCTGAATCTTAGCTAGGTGGAGAGTGGGGGAGGGGTGTTAGCAGGGTGCTCTATCTCAGCCCTAGCAGTAGTAACTGCTCCTTAAATCTCTCATTCCTATATCCTTCCAAGTTTTCTTTACTCCAATTCCCCCATTATAGTTAGAAATTCTTTAACTTTTTGCAGTTAAAAATACTGGGTGGTTTTTATTTTCTGTTTGGACCCTGACTGCTACACTCTCTCTTTATCTTGCTTTATTTTCTTCGTGGTACTTATCACTAACTGAAATTATACTATTTGTGTTTTCTCTCTTTTTAATTATCAATATTCTCCAGTAAAACGGAACCATGAAGGCAAGGACTCTGGTTTACTACTGAATGAATTCCCAGTACCTAGCACACTGCTTAGTTATAAAAGAGTTGCAATATTTGTGACTGACTGAAAGAATGAATTGTCGGTCATAATGGACAGAATTACACTTTTAGAATTTTCAACTTTTGGATTATATCAAGCGAAGTGAAATGTGTCTCACTCATATCTGCTCTCTCTGTTGTATACACATATACCCCTCCTTCACTCATATTCTGAGTCTCTGTTCATGTACTTCTTCAGTCTCCACGATAAAACTAGTAAATAACTTCTTGGAGTGTAAAATTTCACTGTATTGCCACTTAAACCTGTGAGGTTCAAGCAATACACAACAGAATTCTCCCTGGTCCTTAAACATTTTACCAGGAGCAGATCACTGGGTGGGGTGGAAGAGATGGTCAGTTTCTCCTTAAGCCTTATCAACAAATGCTGGCATGCTTTTAAAGTGCTCTAACATTCATTACTGCCCAAATTAACCATTTGGCACTCCTGGTTTAAAACACCACAAATATTCTTATTACTAGTAGTCTAATACTTCAAACCTATCACCTTGAAACACTTTAGCAAGAGAAATTTGTAACACTTCTATAACAAGTCTATAACTTCTCTCTCTCTAATACACGTAAGTAAAAAGTACTTGCCACTGAATCTTTCAACTTTTCTGCAGGCCCAACTAAGTTGGATTTTTACCTCTATCTTGATACATTTTGTGGCCTTTCTTGTTTTTGAGTAGGAATATTGTAATAATGCAGTGTTAGCACTTGGAAATCTAAAGGGCCTAATGCTCAAATTAACCCAAGACAGAAAACAATGGCTAATTCTGATTTTTTCCCTTTCCCTCACACCTATTTCCGGATTACCTTCACTAAATTTGAGAGGGACAGGAAAGTTGAGGACGGAAAGGGCACATAAAAGGTAAAACATATGGATAAAGGTTTCTAGAGGAAATCACTTGTTCTTCTAAAGCAATCTGAACAGCAAGGACAGAAGTAAGAAAACTGGCAAAGACCTTCCATTTCTTTCCCTATAAACCGCTTAACTTCAACATATATGGAGTATCAAATTTCAGTTAACAGTAAAGCCTGTTCTTCACTATCAATGGCAAGAACTTCCATTTAATCTTTACAACCTCTTCCCCTATCAAGTTTCCACAGTTGCTTCAAATCTAAATCCCTACCCTTTCTTTAGGACTCTGTTATATCTAAAAGATTTACTTTTGTCTGACGGTACTATTTCTGCCCTTGATTTTCGCAGTAGACTTCCTAATCAGAGCCAAAAATAGCTATGTAAAATTTTGAAGCTATAGAAAATGTCCCAAAAGAAAAAAGGAAAAAAAAAAAAGCAACTTCCATGGGAAGACTATGGGAATGAGTGAAATATGCACAGTATATGTTTTCTTAAAGGCATTCTGAATATATAGATGTTTCTATTATTTTAGGGTCAAAACATGTAGTATAATAATTTTGGTTGCTCAGGATATATTTCTACATTTAATGATGAGAAATTCACTTTTCAATTCTGTCCCATTATATGTTTCAAGGAAAACTAAAGTTATCTTAAAGTTTTCAGAAATACTAAGCTAAGCTTTCAAAACTTCAGTTAGTAGTTTACTCCCCTTGACTTGCACTCAAGCTAGACAAGTAAATTATTTTTCATGACTAGAAAAAATTTACATAGACGATTGATTGCCTGGTTTCCAAAACATCTGCTGCGTCTAAAAAAAACTTAATATATTTTCTCTTAGATAGTATAAATGTTAAATTACCTCAACAGTAAGTTTAGCAAAACGAGTCTGAAGAAATCCAGAAGCAACCATAAATAGCAACTTCTAAAAAATGGGAGCAGCTTAATTTGTTCTTCCATCTAACATCACTATTTAATTCAAATTTTACCTTTCAGTGTTAACATGGGTTTTAGAAAAACGCATCCAAGAGCAACAGTGAGAGATCGCAGCCCTAAGTAACTAGTTTAGTCCTAGATAGGATTTATCCAGAGTTGTCCACAGACTTGTGAAAGTGGAGGAACAACATTTTGGTATAAACCTAGATATCCTACCAACAGGCATTACGTGTAGTGCTGCTGATGGAAAGCCTATTTGGAAGCTAGGACATCTATGTTAGAGTCTTACCTCCAATCTTGGTTGGCTGTGTAATGGATAAGTAATCGAAACACTGTAAAAAGCCTCAAATCCTCATCTACGTTAAGGATAATGCTAAACAAGATGATCTCTTAGATTCTTTTCAGGGATAATTCTATCTTTATCATTCTTACCACTTCCATTACATCTACTATGGGGATTTCATCCATGCATCAAACATTTACTAAGCACCTATTTTATCACGGGGATAGACACCGTTCCTTCCCTCATGGAGTTCAAATTTTAATTATCCCATTGGTGTATTAGAAAATGCATAGTTAAAGCTAAGTTTAGACTTAGTAACAGGACAAACAAGAATGATTTTACGTGACTGTTTATTCATAAATGATGTATTTATGAATTAGTATGAAACTCTCCACATTTGACATTTTCCATAAAATAAGAATACTATCAAGATATTTTGGTTAATGAGAATATATTAGACCTGCCACTGACATAATATCCTTTAAATAAAACCAACGCATTTGGGAAACATTTCTAGGCAGCAAAAATAAGGCTTATACAAACCAAAACGGTATGATCAAGTTAGTTGGGGGAGGGTGGAGTGTGGTGGAGAATCTCAGTCCAATCTCTATCATGAACACATGGTTGAATAACAGCAGCCTGTGCTGATCCATTCTTGTCAACTTTTAATCCTTCTGACTGATGAGAAGCATGAGACATCTGCTTATTTTTAAGTACATGCTGGCTCCTGGCTTCCTTACTTCCATCTTTCTTTGTAGAATTGTACAGAATTCATCAAATGTTTAAGAACAGAACATAGGATATAACGTTAGGTCCCCCGGGGCTAAAATGATGACCCAGGTGACCATACTGACCTCAAGAAAATTAAATCCTAGGAGTGAGATAAAAAATGGACAAATGACAGAAATACAAGGCAAAACGTGGTGCTACAGTATCCCAAACTACATGTACTAAATATTGTGTTTCCTGATGGGGGGAAAAGGGAGGAAGGGATATAACATTGACTCAGCATAACAAGTGCCAGGCACTGTGCAGGTAGTTTTTCACTTACTTTTCTCCAGAACTCGACACAGGAAAATATCCCAAACTGATTATTCACAATAGGAGAAATCTACTTCCCAGTACAAACTGATCCCAACAGCCTAGGAGTGGATCCTAACGTAAATGCACGGTTGATGTAAATATCTACCCACTCTTAGAATCTCAGTATTTGGAACTGGAAGGGGCTTTCCATCTCTCCTAGGCAACCCACTCATCCTGATAAGAGGCAGGCCTGGGGGCTCGACTCCGGTCATCCTTGTTCAGTGGCAGAGCTGGGATCAAATCAGTAATCAAGACATTCATGTATCACTCAGCTCGTAAAGTGGAGTGAAATTTGGTGATTCATTTTAGCTCCTAAGTTACTGAATCACCCGTCTAGTCACACTTCTATTAAAACAATCATTAAAAAGCTGTACAAAAGGCCGAGAGTCCTCAAAGAATCATTTTTCACTTTCAACGTAATATTTCAAAAACCTACTGGAACGCAGTAACCTCGGTTTGAACATTTGCCTCCTTTCCGCAGACGCCGGGCGTAAAGCGCCGTGCGCGCTTCTGCGAGGAGAATCAGGTGCCGAGGCGAAGATCCCCCCCGACAGAGCCCCGCGCGGGCGACCCCGGGCTCTCGGCGAGCCACGCGGGCGCACGCAGGGTGCGTGGGCAGGAACGTGCTCCTGCGCTCCCGGCCGCCGCCTCCCGCGCCGGTTCCGAACGCGCCCCCGGCCGGACCGTTACCGGGCCCCGCGCGGGCCGCCCCTCCCCCACCGCGGCCTGAGGCGGCGGAGCCCGGCCCTGCCTCCGCGGCACCCCGCGCGAACAATGCCAGGGGTCCCCCTCGCGGGCGAACGCCCAGGCGCCGCGCCGCCCCAGGCCTCGCAGAGCGCGTCGGGCCGCAGGCCGCGGGAGACAAACCCGAGGTGAGGGAGAAGAGAGGAGGCGGCCGTTCAGGGGTCCCCGAGGCCGCCGTGCCCCGGCCCGTACCTGGCTCCAGGTGATGAACTCGTTGGTGTGGGCCTCCTCTACGAGAGTCCACAGCTTGCTGAGGAAAGCCGGCACGTTCGAACTCTGCTTCATTGTTAACGAGGCGCAGGGATTCCGAATTCTAGCCCCGAACGCGGCGGCGGCAGCGGCAGCTGCTCGCCGAGAACGCCCACCACGCAGGCGCAGCGGCGCGCGGGCCCCGCCCCCTCCCCCACCCACTGCCGGCCGCGGCAGGCGCGCGGGGAGGCCCGGCTGCCACACGTGACGGACAAGTCTCAGCGCTGGACCCGCGTATATCGGTCCCCCGCCAGTCCGGTTCCTGGCCAATCCCAGGAGCCGATCGCGGCGACACCGTAAAGCGATTGGGTGTCGCAGACGTAAAGGGGTGGGAGCAGAAGGGGGCGCTGCCTGCTCGTTCGCCTTTTATAAGGAGCGCTTCGCGTAGCGGACCTCAGGTTTAGGGGGCTGGTTGGTTGCCTCTCGTGGGGACAGCTTTGGGTTCCCGGGCTGTGGCTGCGATCCTGTGAAAACTCCCTAAAGGGCCTTTGAGTCATAAGTTTGGCAGGCAAAGTGTGGTTTGCACCACGGGAGGCAGTAGTTTCAGCATGATGTGCTAGGCCCCAAATGGAAACAGTCCTAAAAATAATGAACCTTGTCCTCGTCCTTAATTTTTCATTGGGAGGAAGTGGCTCCTTTAAAATGTTTATTTAAAAAAAAAAACTCATTCATTGCTAAGCAGCTATTATTATGAGCCAGGAGCTGTCATAAGCATCTTGTATTTTTTCCATTCAGCAAACTTCCAGAGCTCACTGTAGCTCGGCGTGGAAAGAAATAGCCTCATTCATACTATTGTAGTCAATTAAAAAAAAAAGTTCCTGTATATATATTACAGGTATACTTTTGCTTGTTTGAGGTAGTTTGGTTTAATGGAAAGATGTTGAACAAGAAGTCTGCAGATCTGAATGTCAGACCCAGCTTTGTGTATACTAAATTACCCTGGTGTGTAATTCAGAGCAGTCTCTTAATCTATCTGGCCCAGTCTACCCCATCTCTTCATTGGGAATAAGAATATTTGTTCTTTCAACCTTATTAGTGACTTTAATAGCCTAATAGATGTGAAATGCTTTGAAAATACCAAGTATTCTACCAAATTATACTTTAAAAAGTCAGCATGGAAATATAAGAATTTACAAACCAGTCAGGGATGATAGTTAACATTTTGTAAAATATTCAACAAAGGATTGTTTTACTTTCTGGGTACATGTAAATGTGTTAAAAATAAAATTTGTACATCTTCTGATGAATTTTTCCATCAACCACTAATTATTTATTGAATATTGCCTTTGTATTCAGCACTGGTCTGTTTTCTGAAGCAAAAATCATGTGTGTCAAGGAGAGGGGAATGTAAGAACTAATATTTCATAAGTGCCTATATATGCCAGGGCTTTACATATATTATTTCATTTCATCCTCACAGTAACCCAATAAGCTAGATCTTACTATCCATTTTTTCCAGTGAACATTCTGGCTCCAAAGTGAATTAATTTGCCTGTAAGGCATTTTGAGCATGGTCTATCTATGGTGGGCAATGGCTAGATTGGTAATCTGGGTGGGTGGTTAGAGCTGCTTTTAGCCTACTTGTATGGCTTTATCTATTAAATTCCATCTAAAGAAAAGTTGTGGGTTGATGCAGGCAGAAATCACTCGTTCCGCTTTTGTAGTACAAAATTGTACTACGAGATGTACGTACAAGATTGTATGTTGTAGATCTCCTCGATCTGTGCAGTCATATAGAGCTCCATGTGTAGTAGCACCCTGCACTTGGTTTAGTGCTTTTATCACCACCTAGAAATTCTCAATTTTTGAACAAGGGTCCCTGCATTTTCACTTCACACTTGGCCCTGCAAAATTGTGATATCCTCTAGACCAGTGATTCTCTTAAGCATGCATCTGGATTGTTTGGAGATGGCAGATGGCCAATAAATAAATTAACAAGTGACACAGGTAGTTTTTTAATACTCATAAGACTAACTAAGAGCATAAGTTATTAACCAGATAAGGAAGCCATGGCTCTGGGAAATTAAACGACATGTTCAAAACCACATGGTTGATGTGCTAGTTTGAAAGTGATGTAACCCCAGAAAAGCCTTGTTCTTCTAATCCTGATTCAATACTGTGGAGTGTAACCTTTTGATTAAGTTGTCCCCATAGAGTTGTGACACACCCAAATATGGGTGTGACCTTTTGATTAGAGATGTGACCTCACCCATTCAAGGTGGGCCTTGTTTAGTTTATTGGAGTCCTTTTAAGAGAGGAACATTTTGGAGAGAGCTCAGAGCTGACATAGACAGAGACATTTGGAGATGCAGAAAGAAAATGTCCCCAGGGAAGCTGTTTGAAACCAGAAGTCAAAGGACCAGCAACGGCCAGCCACGTGCCTTCCCAGCTAGCAGAGGTGTTCCAGACCCCATTGGCCTTTCTTGAGTCAATGTATCTTTCTCTGGATGCCTTAGTTTGAACATTTTTATGGCCTTAGGACTGTAGACTTAATAAATCCCCTTTATAAAAGCCAACCCATTTCTGATATATTGCATTCTGGTAGCATAAGCAAACTAAAAGAGCTTAGGTAGGAACTGAAACCATATCTTTCTTAGTTTAAATCATACGCTTTTTTCCTTTACACCAGTGAGTCTCAAATTTTATCCTACATGAGGATCACCTTTAGGCCTCCCTCTTACCTCCAAGTTTCTGATTCAGTACAGAATATTAAATTTTTCCATACAGAAAATTAAATTTTTCAGTACAGAAAATTAAAAATAATTTGCGTTTTTAACAAGTTCCTAGGTAATGTAAGTGCTGCTAGCTCCTGGGATACCTATAAGAACCGCTATTACAGAGACAAAATTAGTTAACTGACCTTTTCTTGCTAGCATGTACAGACTTGTTACCTCTTAACAAAATCTAGACATTCCAGGAATAATTGTAACCACCTACTGTTTCATTTTTCTGTGTACTTAATTCTTAACTTTTATTCTAATTAATAACATGTTCTGAAAACTTTATTTACTAGAGACATGTTTGGGGAAAAGAAAATAATTTATTGGCTTTTTCTTATTTGTAAAACTGAAAGGGTAAGAAAAACAAGTCAACCTTTTTATTTCACAAATATTTGTCACCTAAAATGTTCCACAAATATCAGAAGAAACAGATCTGAGGCAGTGCCGACAGTTTTGAAATGTTTAAAATATTAGAGGGTAAAAGTATCAGTTTCTTAAAGTGAGTTATCTTCTATTAACTCCAAAGAAAAATATTGGACTATTTCCATGGGTCATTTGCATGGAGTTTAAGATTTAGAAAATTTAAAATAATGTTAGAAAACACAAGTGACCTAGGCCTTTGCCCAAGAAA
The DNA here is from genome assembly GCF_023851605.1 of Tamandua tetradactyla. Classification (NCBI taxonomy): domain Eukaryota; kingdom Metazoa; phylum Chordata; class Mammalia; order Pilosa; family Myrmecophagidae; genus Tamandua; species Tamandua tetradactyla. The sequence goes on along the minus strand of NC_135331.1, from coordinate 183,476,133 downwards.
TAGAAAAACATATTATGGAGCAAGGTGATGCTTTAAAGCAGCTGATTCAGATTGCTATAAATTCCATCCAATCAGTTATGTCAAATTTAGAATCAGTAGTGCAACTAGAATCAGTTTTTTAAGATTATTTTCAAGGCTGGGATGATTGAACTAATGGTAAACTCATAGAACTTTCCGCCTACATTCCTATCTGGACATAGTGTTCTCTTTCCTCAATTCTGGAATGACCTAGAAGAATTTAGGCAAGCCACTTAGCATCTCTGAGCCCTAGTCCCTTATATATAAAATGTTAATTAAAATATCTGCTGTAATTACTTCACAGGATGGTTGTCAGGATCAAATAAATAGCTTCTTTCTCCGCTTCACCCTCACAATCTCTACAGATATTTTTCTATAAGTCTGAAAAGGTCACTTGCAGACTTAAAACCTTTCAGTGGTTTCCCGTAATTTTCAGAACAAACCCAACCCCCTTAGCATGGCATAAAAGGTTTTCTGTTATCTTTGCCCCACCTACTATCCCAGTCAAGGCCTACCATTCATTACAAACACCTCACAGTTAGCCACACCCAATTGCTTGATGACCAGGCTCTTTTACACTTCTGTGTACTTCTACAAGCTGTTGCTTCTAGCTGGAGAGCCTTATCCCTACCCACTTCCACCTCAAGTTTCTCCTTAACCACCTCAAGTACAGTCTATGCAGAGGTCACCTCTTTTGGAAAATCTTCCCAGGTGACCTTTATTACAGCACTTACCACATCTTATTGTAATGATTTGTTTACATGTATTTTCTTATACTAAAGTATGAAACTTTAACGTAAAGACTATGTCATATTTATGTTTATTTCTATCTACTTATCTATAATGGCTATCAGACAGCCTGGTACAACTTATTGAATTAATCAATGAATATATGAACAGAACTAGGCACCATCATCCAGCCAGGTATGTGCTAAACATTCCTTTAGTCTTCCTAAGCTAGATTCGTTATTCCTCCCATATGCTATCATAGCTTGTGGAATTTGACCACACTTCTCTTGCTTATTTACTTTTCAGCAACCCTTACTAGACCAGCAGAGTGAATAAAAGGTTCACTTTTCTTTTCTTAGCACAAAGCACAGCTAATGACAAAGTAGCTACTCAATAAATATGGGTTGAATGAATAATTTCAGTTTTTTGAAACCCTTGGGGAAAAAAATACTCTGCCTAATAAGAGGGAAAACCCCATACAGTTATTAAATGTCAATCCATATAAACTTGTTGTTTATAAGGGAAGAAAATTAAGAAAAGGAGAGCTTAAGGGTAGGTCAACTGAGAGACATATGACCTGGGAACTATTAGAAGAGCAAGTAACAGAATCCTAGAAATGACGGACATTGATAGATTGCTATAGGAGGTCCAGGTTTGAGGTTATTTATGTTTTAATGATAGTGTCAAAGTGCTTAAGGATGCTTAGGTAGACTTTTTTGTTTTTGCATGAGCAGGCACCAGAAATTGAACCCGGGTGTCTGGCACAGCAGGTGAGAACTCTGCCTGCTAAACCACCGTGGCCCGCCCTAGGTAGACTTTTGAATAAGTAGAGAGATGGAAGACAGTGAGAGTTGACTTCCTTAATCCTTTCCAGAAGTTCAAAGAAAGAAGCTAGAACCTGGGTTTGCAAGTAGGACTGGAGAATATTGAAGATGAACATGATTGAAAGGGGTTGTACAGAGACATGTATCCCACTGATTAACACTACAAATATAAATAAGTTCATGCATGAACCTACTTCAAAGGTATGAATTGTGTACAAAGAGTTCATAATATCGGGGTGTGGGAGGAAACTACTGTTGCATGCTATGGCCTTTGTTTAACAGGAAAGCATCAATAGTACTACAGCAATACCAGGAGTAAATAAGGGCCGGGAGAGGGGAACAAAAGCTAAGGGAAAGATTGGATGTGTTTATAGGTTATTATTCTCTTGGGAGCAATGAAAATTGCCTAAAATTGAGGGTGTTGATGATTACACCACTAAGTGAGGATAATGTAAGACATGGACTGTTGATTTTGGACATTATACATGATGCCCATGGATGGAGGCAGCTGAAGGATACACTGTGAAGTAGAATGGTGTGGTAGTTAGGTTCAGGCGTCAACTTGACCGGGTGAGGGTGCCTAGTTCTGTTGCTGTGGATTTGAATCCTTAGCTTGTGAAACTCATCTATGGCTGATTACATCTGCAGTCTCTAAGGGGAGTGACTTTCCCAGTGAGTGATGTTTAATTTAATTCATGGGAAGCTTAAAAGAGAGAGCTCAATGCAACACAGCCCAAGCAGCTCAGCATACTTCACCTCAGCATTTGTAGCTCAGCCCAGACCTTTGGAAATGTAGAAAGGAATCGCCCCAGAGAAAGCTGTGGGAACCCAGAAGCCAGCAGAGAAGGCCATCAGAGATCGCTCTGTGCCTTCCCATGTAAGAAAGAACTTCAGAAGAAAGTTAGCTGCCTTTCCTCTGAAGAACTGTAAGTTTTTAACTAAATAAATCCCCCTTTGTTAAAAACCAATCCCTCTCTGGTGTATTGCATTCTGGCAGCCTTAGCAAACTAAAACAAATGGCGAACTGTGGTGTATACATATGATTGAATATTGTACTGCTACAGAAAGGAACAAAGTTCTTAGGCATACAATGTTGTGAATGAAACTGTGGGACATTATGTGATGCAAAATAAGCTAGAAACAAAGGAGCAATATTGTATGGTCTTATTAGAAAATACTGATAAGGAAATCAGGGCGTAGATTTTAAGCTCTTATAGCAGTCACATCTAGTCTGGAGCTGTAATAGTTATTTCTAGATTTTGAAAGGCCATGCTATACATGTATACCCTGGTATTTCCCTGAAACTGTGTGTGTTACCTAAGGCTCAGGAGTTCTGAGGTTCTGAAGGTCAATGTCACATACAACAACTGTTAAAGAAATTGAAGAAGAGAGTAGGCTTCAATTAGAGATAAGAACAAAGCTGATTAGGTCAGAATTAAGGTAAATAAGAATACAGGGGTAAGGAGGACATTGGATATTGGAACTTTATCTACTCTATGAGAGCAAAGGAAGAGAGGTTTATTTTGTCCCAAACCTAAATTTTCTATAACACATAATCTGGTTCAATCAGTCTGGATAGATCATTTAAATAACCCAAACACAAGGAGCCCAGAATGGGAATGAGGGTTGGTAATTCTGTATATCTTTATGTAATGCTGGGATACATCCCAGAGTATGTTGAGTAGATAATCAAAAAGTATTGGCAAAGTCCCTAGAGGGATGGGAGAAAAAAAATATGGAACTATTAAGCTTTACCACCCGGGAAACCCCTGGTACTCTCGCAAATATTAAGGACTCCCAATAAGCCAAGCCCCTAATCTTGAGGCTCTTGTGAAGCTTTTTTATGAAGGAGGTAAGCCTACCTACAGTTATGCCTAAGAGTTACTTCCAGAGGACCTCTTTTCTTGTTCAGATGTGGCCTCTCTCTCTCTCTAAGCCCAACTCCGCAAGTAAAATCATTACCCTCCCTTTTATGTGGGCTATGATGTCGAGGGGTGAAAGTATAGCTGGCAACATGGGATATGACTCACAGAGATGAGCTTGGTTCTGGCACCATGGGATCGACAATGCCTTCCTGACCAAAAGGGGGGAAAGATCTGTAACAAATAAGGTATCAGTGGCCAAGAGAGTTCAGATAGAGTTGAGAGGCTATTCTGGAGGCTACTCTTAGGCAAGCTTCATCTAAATATTGCTGTTTATCATGGTTTGCCAAATTCCAATCAAAATCATACCTATTAACCCTAAGGATCATCTAGAACTTTGTAAGATATTCTACAAAGTTCCTTGCACTATAATTACATTCCAGAAACCTACAACCTTCAGAGGGGTTCCTAGGCCAGATAGGTCCTGAAACCCAGATGGGCCAGCCTCTCCAGAATATTAACTAGTTCCATCCTCCTGTCCCACGTTATCAGCAGCCCTTTCCAACATGAGAAAGTTAGAATGGGCATAGCCCAAATAGCCCTAAAGATTGGGAGAAAGATTAAGGGAGAAGGTGGAATTATAACAGAGAAGATAGGATTTAACAAATGACTGCTGAATTATTATTTTGATACTTCTTTCAGTCTCCAGTATCTTGGAGCAGTTAGAAGGAAAAAACTAAAATTGTGGAACAGTAACCCATACAGACTCTGAAATCTGTTCTATAATTAATTGTTGTGTTGTGCTTTGAAATTTATTGCTTTTTTGTATATATGTCATTTTTCACAATAAATTTTTTTTAAAAAAAAGGAAGAAAAGGTGGATAGAGAAGCTTTATACTTGGAAAATGTTTCAGTGCCACCTGACCAGGCTTGGGCTGCAACTCCTGCATGTGAAATGTCTGCTCTATGTTGGATATGGACAGATCTCACAGTTAGGGTTACCAACCCATCCCGGTTTGCTCAGGACTCTTGCACTTTTAGTACTGAAAGTTATACTCCCCAGGCAGTCCCTCACCCCCAGGCAAACTGAAATGACTGGTGTCAGGGATTGGATCATGTCTGACAAAAAAAAGAAATGTCCATGTCCTAAACCATGCCCTTCCCCCTATAACACACACACACACACACACACACACACACACACACACACACACACACACACACACACCATCCTGTGGGCATGAACCCATTTGTAGATAGGATCTTTGAATAATCCAATGTGGTTAAAGTTCTTATAAGCAGAGGAAATTTGGACAGTCAGTGGAGGCCAGAGAAGAGGACATATCACTACGTGATGGAGGCAGAGGTGCATTTACAAGCCAAGGAACACCAAAGATTGCTGGCAAGCCAGCACAAGAACAAACACTACAGACTCTTGGAGAAAGCAAAGCATTGTGATACCTTGATGCTGGGCTTCTAGCCTCAAAAACTGTGACAATAAATTCCTGCTGTTGATGACGACTGATTCTGTGGCATTTGTCATAGCAGCCCTGGCAAACTAAGACAGTTGATCACCTTAACTCTAGCCTATCACTGGTGTTGAACAGGGAGAAAGACCTTATCAATTAAGTCAGGTGTTAGCCTTGCTGGAGGCAGAGTGTAGGTACTGATTCATAGGCACTCCAGCTGATAATTAAAGGTAATCTTTGCACCCTGCAAAGCAAGTTCTTCTGGAAGCCCAGACACATGCAGAGGGATATTAAAAGAAAGGAAACTCAAGGCCAGAAAACTTAAAAGGGCTGGAAGCATTATAAAAGCCAGTGGATTAGTGAAATGGCCTGGGATTCCTTCTGTTATTTCCAGTAGAATAGCATGTTAGGGCACCAGTTTTCATTCCTCTGGGGCTGGTCGTGTTCCAAGTAGATATGCTGGCCAGGACAGAAGATACTTGGAGTTATTCCTCCTATATATTGGGTTTCAAGTAACTATTGTATTCAAATCATTTGGTAATAGAGACCTAAGTCCCACAAAGATTAAATGGGTTAGGTTATATGGCTTGAGCAAAGACACCTACCAAAGCTTGAATATGATATTAAACTGGAGAAGTAGGCTTTTACTAGCCACTGACACAGTGTGTGCCATAATCTGAGAGATGCCTAGGGAGGATTGGCAATGAGTAGAGCACTTCTATCCTCTTTACAGTGTAGTCAGCTAAGAACTGTGAGTAACATCCAGGAACCAGTCAGAAAAGATGTTCTCCCTAGTGTGTGGGCTCATGGTGAAATGTGGGACAGTAGAGAACAAATGCTCAGGCTGCCTTCTTGCCTCATGAAAGGACATGGGCAGAACTGAATGACCTCAGACCTTTGGGTCTGAATCAAAGACTTGCTAGAATACGTTAAAGAATGCTATTTAATGGCAGATCTCTTGATTTATAAAGCCCTTCTGCATGATGATTGTTACATTTGCTATCATTTACTTTAAAATACTACTATTTAAACCTTGTGGTGTATCTACATCACCAGAAGTAGTGAGTTAGCATTTGAAATATTCTAACTGGGAATGCATACTCCAGGGGTGGTTAGTTAGCATTTAAAAGACTGATAAAAAGCATACTCTCTGGGGACTTTATCTCAATTTTCTTATCAGAAGAAGTTTCTTATCAGAGGTTTTGTTAATTAGGAGAGTGTATGTGGAATAGATTCTGGATACGTGGGTTGACAAAACCAGTATATAGGCTTTCCAGCTCTTGACTAAACTGGGTATCAAGATCTCCTGAGCCAGGAGCCCATGTCCTTCTGTAGGTTCCTTAACATTAGGACTGGCATTCACTCTGTGTTCAGAGTGCTTTCCAGGTCAGTGCAGGGCATTGGGGTGGCCTGGGGCAAAAGTATAAATGAAGACCCAAATACCATATTTCAGAACATTTAAAGTTTACAAATGAAGTTCAGAAATGTAAATATGTCCTATCCTCTTACCTTGACAATATATCTTCATAATAAAAAGATTGAAAGATAAATATAAAGCCATAGCCTTTTAAAGACATTAAGTTGGCAAAATATCCAAGACAACCAAATTTAATTATTGTCTGGGTGTTCTGTTGATGGGCAATGGTGTTTAGATAAGTAATAAAATGAAGACATATATAACTTGGTAGTCATTATATATCTATTCCATAGACTTTTTTTCTCGTCTGTATTTCATCAAAATCACAAGTTTCTAGAGTCACCTACTTTGTATTCTCTTGATGGTAAATATCAGAGGATTAAAAATGTAATTGTGTTCAAAATAAAATTGTATTGAAAACCAAATTTGAAAATATTTAGTAAGAATGTAATTTAAAATAAATGTAAAAATGGGAAAATTAAAGTTATGTTCCTATTTTTTAAAGTTATGAATGTTCAGAGTTATCTAATGAGTTAAAAACGAAAATATAAATCATATTTAATTGATTTAAATTTCAAAAATTTAACGCTTTGAAAATTTAATAAAATTTTATTAAATCTGTTTTAAAACATAAACTCTCCTCACTCTGAAGCAACTTCTATCTCTGACATGAGAGGTAATACAACCTATATACCCTGTATTTCAAGGACATAGGAAAGCATTTTCCGGAAGCCTTAGTCTCTCAAGTGATGTTTAGGGTTACAGGCCCCACATACCAGCACTGTGATAGGAGTGCCCATGTCTTCATTTGTAAATAAATTTTTATATACATTTATGATATTTGGGGACTTAAGGTGCTGAGCTTAAGACGGTGACCCCTCTTGCTAGACTGTAAGATCAATTTCACTCCCTATAGGAGATTTTGTCACCAAACTCTGTCTTGAAAGTTATCTGAAACCTACTGTTAGAATACTTGTAACATTTATGCAATACTTATTATCAAGTTTATGGAACAGGCTGAATAACATTTTATCTCCTTGCTAATTCATTTTTGTATGTGCAGAATTTAAACTGAGACTTTTGCATCACAGCATTCTACCTGGTAGTGAGGTTACAGAGAGGAACACCTCTGACCTTCACCTTGCTCGAACCCCTTGAAGCTACCAAAATAACTCAAAAACTGTGATAACCAAATTGGTTTAGAGTAGTTCTCAAGAGAGTAAATCTGGCAAAACAGATCCACACCTTGAATTCTGAGTTCAAAATGACTTGAACTCTTGGCTGGGGAGCCAATGTTCAGTGCTAGGCTGTAGGTGTTATTGAATGCGACCTTGCCGGCATTAGTGACTGAGGATATATTTCAATGTATATGTAAGTATGTATAACTGGTAAGGACCTCTCACCTCCCACTCTGGAGAACTTCCATTGCCTACACCAGGCTCTGTACTATTTATTCTCTTGATCCACTTGATCAACATACTATCCCCCTCCCCAATATATCTATACATTTTGACCACCTGGTGCCATCCTTCCAAATTCTTTCCATAATTGGCAATCCTTTACTTTATTATATATGTACTTGCATACATCTAGAGTTTATTGGATTATTTTTAAATGCACATTTTTATTCATTTTACTTTAACCATCTGAAAATTCATGATAGAAACTCCAGTCAACTAGTACAGCTCTAATTTACTCCCTTTAATGGTTCCATGGTGTTCCATGAGGCTCCTATGGACCATAATATAGTCAGCCATTATGATATCGATGGGCATCTTTTAGTTTTGAGGCTTTTATTTTTTCTACTATGAATGATGTTACCAAAAATATCCTAAACATAAAACCTTAAATACTGGTGCTTTCATCTCTCCAGGTTAGCAAGTTCAGATTTTCATGTATAATTTATATGGTAAATCAATACTTTCCCTTATTGTACTGGCATATAAAAAGAAATTCTTACTCATTAAAAAGCCACACATTTGCACTAACAGAATATGATTGTATGCACATCCAACACTACAGCACTACTGGCAACCAGAAATGTTAACATTCTGCTTCAGTGGCAATAGCAAATATTTAAGCTTGCAGAGAAGGATTTAATATTTGAAGCTCAGGGTGAGTTTTGGCTCTTGGGTAGCAGTTAAGAGAGATACCTTTATTCTTTGGTATTTTCATAACACTAATGTGCAAAATCAGGAAACTGCAGGTTTTATTACATACGACTTTGTAGACATTAGTTGCTGAAGATATTCATGCTGCTTCTGGTCTTATCTAGCTCTGGTTTACTGAGTTTAAGCTTATAATTGTCAGTAACTATTTCTTTGAGCTCTCCTCAGGTATGTAAAGAGAATTATAGGGGATGCAGTATTTATTGAGATAATTATTGAAATGAGGCTCAGCAAGATTTCATCACATTCTCATAGATTCACAACCAGTATGCTGTATAAATAATGGTTTGATTCAAAACTTTCCACTTCAAAGCTTATGATTTTCCACCACTTTGTTCAAGGTTGAACCTACAAGGACCCTGGAGGAATAGTATCCAAACCTGGCATCCTAAGGCAGGTGGTATCTAATGTGCTTAGTGGCAGTGCCAGGCACCCTCAAGTCCAAACTCTAGACCTAATAAATGGATTTTCTGATTGCATGCTGGACACAGAACCCTGCTTCCATTACACACTCACATGGCTGGGCTGCTTCCATCATCCGCTTCCTGAGGGCTGGCCTCCAGCCTAAGCTGGAGTCTGCCATAGGCAGGTTAAGACTTTTAGTGACTAGTAAACACTGAAAAGAAAATGGCATCTTCTCCCTAAATAGATACAAGTCTCTATCATCATAAATATAAGAAGGCGCAATAAAATTTTGCTTTTTTCATGATGATTGTTTTGATGCTTCTGGAGGTATCAAAATCTGTAATTAACAAAAACCAAACAAATACATAAAAAAAATGTTGAGGTTCTCCTGCTTTGCCTAGTGCTTAGGTAGAGATTTGGACGCTTAGTCCCGTGTCTTGCTTCATTTGGGAGCTGATGCTTGGCTTGCCTTAGGTATCGGCGTTGGCCCAGACAGGAAAGAATTCACTATACCCACACAATACTGTGGTTACATCAACTGACCATTGCCTTCCCATCTGGCCTACACATGAGTTTTTTCCGTAATTGTTGTTCTACCTGTTCACTCTCCCTCCCTTGGACATTTAGGTACTGGATTTCCTGCAGCTGAGACTGCTAAATTCTCCCTGCAGGAGGCCCAAGACCTTCAACTATATTAAAATCTCAGGTGGTCCCAAAACTCCAACTACTCTGCATATTAAAGCAGCTTTAAACAATTTACTAACCTGGTTCATTTATAATGACCAGATGAACAGCTAAACACATTCTTAATCACCTTTAATAACTTTCATATATTAATAGTCATAGCCAATGATGAAGCATTAAGGCAGTACTCTAAGCCTCGATGAATAGAGAATTATTTTTTATATTAAAATTAAGGTTAGCTCTGTGATATTTGTCATGATTGCAAAAGATTTGATGAATATGCAATAACTATAAGAGAGGAAAAAATTGATCATTGAAATTTTGGATGTTGTCAAACCATTTTTCTTTGCCTCCTACTTTTAAATTATGCTTTCATAAGCCATTATGTAGTTTTAAGCTATTTCTTTTCTTATTTTTAACATTTTTTATTGTGAAATATATATACCAAAAAAGTGGTAAATTTCAAAGTACATTTTAAAAAGTAGCTATAGAACAAATGTCAATGTATGGTGAGGGCTACAGTTCCACATTTCAGATATTTCTTTCTAGCTGCTCTAAGTCACTTGAGATTAAAAAGAAATATCAATATAATGATTCAGTAGACATACTCATTTGTTAAATTCTATTTTCTCTGTTACAACTCTTCCTTCTCCTTTGATTCTTCTCCCAAACTTTAGGGATAATTTGGCAATGACCATTCTAACTTCTTCATGTTGAGAAAGGGTGTTAATGTTATGGGGTAGGGGTATGCGACTGGTTCATACTCTTTAAGAGACTGGTAACTCTGGGTTTCGGGGTTTATCTGGCCTAGGAAGCATGTGGAGAAACTTAGTGAGTGAAACTTTTACAGAGTTTCAGATAAAGCCCTTAGTGTTCTTTAAGGTTTACAGAAATACTGTTTGTTGGGGCTTGGCATACAATGGCGGTTAATAATATCTAGCTGAAGCTTGCATGAGTAATCTCCAGAATAGCCTCTTGACTCTGAAATTTCTTAGCCACTGATACCTTATTTTGTTACATTTCTTTACTCTCTTTTGGTCAGGTAGGCATTGTCGATCCCAGGGCGCCACGGCTAGGCTCATCCCTGGGAGTAATGTCCCATGTTGCCAGGTAGACTTAAACCTCTGGATGTCATGTCCCACGTAGTGGGGAGGGTAATGATTTTACTTGCAGAGTTGGGCTTAAAGAGAGAGAGGCCACATCTGAGCAATAAAAGAGGTCCTCTGGAAGTTACTCTTAGGCATAATTATAGGTGGGCTTAGCTTCTCCATTACAGAAATGTTTCATAAGAGCAAACCTCAAGATCAAGGGCTTGGCCTATTAACCTGGGAGTCCTTAATTTATCAGGGATTTCCCAGGTTAGAAAGTTTAATAGTGCCATATTTTTTCTGTAGTCCCTCAAAGAACTTTGCCAGTACTTTTTAATTATCTGTCCAACATACTCTGGAATGTATCTGGGTATTAATTAAGCTATATAGAATTTTAAGACCTTGTTCCCAATTCTAGGCTCTATGTGTTTAGGTTGTTTAACTGAATGGAACTGGCCAGACAGGTTAAGTTAGATTGTGTGCTACAAAAAATTTAGGTTTTGAACAAAATAAACCTCTCTTCTTTTGGTCTCATATAGTAGGCGAAGTTCTATAACATAGACAATATCCTCCTTTACCCTATATTCTGATTTACCTTAATCCCAACCAGATCAGCCTTGTTCTTATCTCTAATGGAAGCCAGATATTTCAGTTGGCTAAAGCTGCTGGAATGCAATATACCAGAAATGGATTGGCTTTTGTAAAAGGGATTTATTAAGTTACAAACTGTTACTGGGTTGCATTGCTTTCAGTTCCTGATTCCAGTGGCTTTCTTTATCAATAATATGTGGGTCTCTCACTTATCTTCTCCAGGGCAAACTCTGTGTTTAATCTCTTAGTTTAGCATCTCCAAATATCTGTGACTTGGCGTCATCTCTCTGACCTCTGTATCAGCTCTGAGCTCTTTTTCTCTCTGTGAGTTCTTTTAAGGACTCTGGTAAACTAATTAAGACCCATCTGGAATGGCTGGGGCCACAACTCCATGGAAGTAATTGAATCAAAAGGTCCCACCCACAATAAGCCTGAACTCACAAAACTGAATTAAAAGAGCATGACTTTTCTGGGGTACGTAACAGTTTCAAATCATCAGCATTCTTCTCTCTTTTTTTTGGCTTCTTTAACAGTTGCTATATGTAAGCTATTTATTTTTAACTGCAACTATACATCAGGACATGTCATTCTTATATTCAAAACTCGACAAAGGCACTCCATCTCCCTTCCTGTAAAAGCCAAAACCTTTTAAATACTACAAGTACCCACATGATTTTTCCCTCTCCTTCTCACCCCCCCCCCCCCCATTATTTCTTTGAGCTCAGTTCTTACTGCCATCTTCCCTATCCAGCCACACTTGACTCCTTATTGTTCCTCAGGCATATCAGGGACACTTTGCCTTTAGGATCTGTGCCTTGATTGCTTTGTCACCCTGGAATGCTCTTTCCCTAGATATCTTCAGAGCTAAGTGCTTCCTCCCTTCTAAACCTTTGCTCAAATGCCATTTCTATGAGACTATCCTGTCCAACCTATTTAAAATATCAGCCATCTCATCACACTGTCCGCGGGCCCCCAATCCCATTTTTTCCTCAAGGTCAGAGATCTTTGTTTTTTTCCACCAACGTATCCTAAGATCCTAGATCTTTGTTGTTGTTTTTTTTTACCTAATGTAACCTGGGACATTTACATTTATTGAGTTGCTCAATAAATATTTTGTTGAATAAATTAATACATGCATGAATGAGTGGGACAGATTTTTAATGTACCTCTTTATAAACTAAATTAGTAACAAAAGTTGGCTAAAAAAGTTAGCATAAAGGAAGACTCTACTTAATGATGCCTTAACTCTATTCCAAGTTAGCAAAGAAATGACCCACTCATGAGGGTTTAGAAAGGATTTAGCATGTTCCTTAAAACATTAAGCAAAAATCTAAGTACTTTAATTCTTATTATGAACTTTGATTACATTAATAAACAGTTGTCCAGGATTTTCCACATGAATGGTAAAAAACAATTTGTTTCACCATTGGAACATTTCAGTATTAGTGTATTTTGGGACTCTACAAAAATTTTGCAGCCTTCCAGTCAGCCGATTTTGAAATTTAATAGATCTTGCTAGATTTCTTTGGCTAACTTTTGAATATGCATTTTAATTTTTCTTATTCTTACTTTGCATCTCTAGAATTTTTCTGATTATGTAGTACACCTGTATAAGCCAAAAAAGAAAATTATTTCTCCATCTTACCTTATTATATCAATGGGAGATGCTATAGAACAGTACCTGTTTGGAGTCTAGTGGACATGGATTTGACCCTTGCTCTGTCATTAATAGCAGTGTGACCATGGACCTCTCTGAGCCTCATTCATTCATAGAATTTTTAGTAGTACTAACCTTACAAGGTTATTGTGAAAAGTTAATTAAATAATTAATGCATTGTGGATAAATAGATAGGTAATAGTAGCTGTCCAGTAAATATTTCTTTACACTGTTAAATCAGTATGTTCATTTTTTTTGAGCAGTTTTCAGCTTAATTCCCACTTTCTACTAATAAATGTGCACATTTCTGTGCTGGTTTGAATTGGTTATGTACCCCAGGAAAGATTCTGTTCTTTTAATCTGTTCCTGTGGAGACAGACCTGTTCTGATGGGACCTCTTGATTAGGTTGTTTCCATGGAAATGGTACCTCATCCATTCAAGGTGGGTCTTAATTTGCTTACTGGAGTCTTTAAAGGGAGAGACATTTTGGAGAAGCCCAGAGCTGAGAGAATCTCAGAGAGAAAGAAAATGCTCTAAGAGTCACAGTAGCTGACAGTCACTTTGAAACCAACCCAGGAGAGAAGGGCCTTCTGACATCACCTTCCCTGTCACTGAGGAATACCAGATATCATTGATCTTTCTTCAGTGAAGATATCCTCTTGTTGGTGCTTTAGTTTGGACAATTTATGGCCTTAGAACTGTGAATTTGTAACCTCTGAAAAAGCCAACCCAGTTCTGGAGGCTTTAGCAAACCAAAACAGATTTTGGTACCATAGAAGTGGGGTGCTGTGAGATGCAAATACAAAACATGATGGAATGGTTTTAAATGGACAAGGAGAAGATTCTAAAAGAATTTTAAGATGCTTGATAGAAAAGGCCTAAAGACTGTTGATAGAAATATGGATGCAAAAGATACTCCTAATGAAGACTTAAGATGAAATGATGAATGTGTCATTGCAAACTAGAAGGAAGGCAGCCTTTGTTTTGAGGTGGCAGAAAATTTGGCAAAATTGAGTACTGGTGTTGGATGGCAGGGGGAATTTGAAAGCAATGAACTGGGATGCCAAGTTAAGGAAATTTCCAAACTAAATATATAAGTGCAGCCTTGTTTCTCCTTGCAGCTTACATTAAATGTGAGAAGAAAGGGATAAGCTTAGATCTAAACTCTTGGGTACAAAGAAACCTGAAACTGACAGTTTGGAAAGTTCTGAGTCTCCAGAGAATAATGTCCTACATGAGGATTAAACCAAACATGTTAAATTTAACCACTCAGTCATTTCAGCAAAGCCAGGATTGGAAATGGACTTATCCAGGAAGGATTTGTGGAAAGTCCTATTATCTGATGGTTTTGATCCCTGTATGCTGCATGCCAAGCCAACAAATTTTTTTGTGAAATCTGTACGAACAGAATTACTGCCAGTCTGGATTTTATGGGACAGAAAAGGGACAGATTAAAGGAAAAATGACTTCAAAAGCAGAACCGTGGAAGCTAAGGCCTGGAGCCAAGAAATCTCCGACCAGGAGAGTAGAACCATCCATGAATGTAGAGAGGGTGAGTTTGCCTCAGAGGCAGAGGGCAGGACTTCTGCCTCATTGTTGGTGAAAAATGTTGCTTTCCAGGCCTCAGAGAGCATGGAGCACATTCCCCATTGATTGGGGAAAGCCTGGCCACCACCCCACTGTTGTGAAGGGGTTGAGAATGTGCTCCCCAGATGCTTGAGGAGGGTGGGGTCACGAACAAGGTGGTCTCCCCAATGCTCTTCAACATTGCAACCCTTACTCCAGTGTTTGCAGAGAGTAGGGCTGCTCCCTAAAATCTTGGAGAGCATGGGACTGCCATCCTCTCAAGCCCTGAGGATAAAATGTCATTCTACAGATGAATCTCAAACTTTGAAATCTAATGGTCTTTGCTCTGCAGGGTTTCAGAGTTATTTGGGATCTTTTACCCCATTTTCCTTCCAACTTCTCCCTATGGCTATGGGAATGTTTAGCCTATAACTGTCCCTCCTTTGTATATTGGAAACAGATAACTTGTTCTAAGTTTCACAGGTCCACAGCCAGAGAATAATTTTGCCTTGGGACAAACTATGCCTATAACTGACTTTGATAAGACTTTGTACTTAATATTGCTACTGAAATGATTTAAGGCTTATGTGATATTGTGATGGAATGAATGTATTTTGCATATGGAAAGAACATGTTGTTTTAGGGTCCAGAGGTTGGAATCTGTTATGTACCCCAGAAAAGATTATATTCTTTTTTTCTTGGCTAAAACAGAACAAATTTATTGTCTTACAGTTCTGCAAGTCAGAAACCTAACATGAGTCTCACCAAGTTAAAATCAAGGTGTCGGCAAGGCTGCATTCCTTTCTGTAAGCTCTGGTTAGGATTTGTTTCCTTCCCTTCACCAGCATCTAGAAGGTGTTCCCATTACTTGGCTTATGGTCCCCTTCCTCCAACTTCAAAGCCATCAGTGGTGGGTCTAGTCCTTCTCACACCACACCACTCTGACCTCCTCTTCTGCATCTTTATTGCACTTTAAAGGATCCACTTGAATAACCCAGATAATCTCCTAATCCAAAAAGACATCTGATAACCTTAATTCCATTTGCAACCTTACTTCCCCTTTGCCATGTAAGGCAACATATTCACATGTTCTGGGGATTAGGATATGGACATCTTTGGGGGACCACAATTATGCCTACCGGAGTCCATCCTCTAGCCCCCAAAGATTCATGTCTACTCTACATGCGAACTACATTAGCTCTGTTTCAATGTCCCCACAAGTCTCAATATATTATAGCATCAACTCAAAACCCAACATTCCCTTTGAAGTTCAAAGGTACCAAACATCATCATCTGAATCAGATATGGGTGAGGCTCTGGGTGTGATACATTCTGAGGGAAAATTTCTCCCCATCTGTGGATCCGCGATATAGAAACAAGTTATCTGGTCCCAAAATACAATGGTGGTATGGGCACAGACACCAATTATAGACATTCTGGATCAAAATGGGATCCAATAGTCTTCTTTCATTTCCTCCTCTCTCTGTCCCTTTCAGTCCAAGCTGGTAGTATTTTTTTCTGGGATAACATCCTCAAGAACCTCATGGGGCACTTGTGTCTCGTGTCCTCATGGGGCACTTTGTCTGTCACCAGGATTTACTTCATTAGACAAAGACTCCTCCATGGATCTTTCCTGAATAATCCCATCTCTATTTTTGGCTCTGCTGAGATGCTGAAGGGATCACATACTTAATCTCTTCAAAAACAGCTCCAGTTACTTGAATATTGTTGTCCTCTGTCAGAATAGCCCTAGCATAGAATACCAAAACCAGAATTCTCCTGCAGCCCCCAGTCCATGTAATACATGGATGATCCTCTTGGCTTATCAGCAGCTCATCCTCTGAGGATGATGCTGATTCTTCCGGGTCCTGGGTCATTACGACTGGCATCTCCTCTAGGGTTTGTCATGCAGTCAGTAGAAGGAAGCCTCAGAGACTTTTCCTTGCAGATTCACAGTATCAAACAATTTGAGAGGCACAGATTCCTACCTCATCCTCCCATGGCTCAGGCTGGTCATGCAGGGACTGTGTTCTGCTCCCACCACCCCTCCTCCTTCCCTTGCTGGGCTCACCACCACCACTACCAACACCAGCTGCTCCCCTGGTTACTACAACAACTAACAAGCTAAGACTATGTTATTTTAACCCATTCTTGTGGGGGCAGGCATTTTGTGCGTGGGACCTTTTGATTAGGTTGTTTCCCAGAGATGTGACCTGCCCATTCACCCTGGATTTTGCTCTGCTTATTGGAGTTCTTTAAGGGAGAGGCATTTTGGAGAGAGCTCAGGGTTGAGGGTAGCTAAGAGAGAAAGAAAATGCCTCAGGAGAAGCTAGAAGGATACACAGATGCTGAGAGAGCCATGTTGAAACCAGCCTAGGAAAGAAGGGCCAGCAGATGTTGCCATATGCCTTCCCATGTGAATGAGGAATCCCGGGTGCCATCAGCCTTTCTTCATTGAAGGTATCCTCTTGTTGATGCCTTAGTTTTTTATTGCCTTAGAACTGTGGATTTGTAACCTAATAAATCCTCTTTGAAAAAGCCAACCCTTTTCTGGTATATTGTATTCCGGCAGCTTTAGCAAACCAAAACAGCTTCCACTTCAAGCTATTCACTTATTCATTGCTAGGATATGGGATTCGTTGCTTAATTTAGCTAATATTTCTTTGTGTACCTGATAAGTGTCCACAACCATGTTAGTTCCACAAGCAAACCAAATAAATATGTAAATTCTGTGGTCCCTGTCACAAAGGAACTTATGGTCTTATGAAAATACACAGAATAATTAGACAGTAACTGTTATCTTGTGTAACATTGTCTAGAAGTACAGTGAAATAAAAAAATTGTGTAACTGTCTAGATGTACAGTGAAGATTAGTAAAAACTTCATGGAGAGAATATGGGATATTGGAGTTGGCCTGTGATGGATATATACGATATAAATAGACAGAAGAATACTTGATAATCATCATTAATCTCTGTCCTGTAAAGAAAGTATATTTAACTAATAACATTGAAACAGATAATATCTAAGCAAACTACAAGACCCAAGAACCACTACTCTGGTACAAAGAAGTACCAGTAACGGTTCTCAATTAACCCTTAATAATATAATAACACTTGTATAACCCTTAATATGTGCCTTGAACAATTCTAAGTAGTTTAAATTTATTAACTATTTAATTCTCAATAAATTTTTATGGATTGGGCAGTATTTTATACCATTTTTACAGAGGAGCAAAAGGGTAACGATTGGTAATTGTGATATTCTCTGACAAGTCTACAGAAGAGTGAAAGAGGTTTATTGAAAGGCAGAGTATAGAATGAACATTGCATAGAAACCATTTTTAATGCTTGATAAGTGATGTACAAAATCTCTAGCTGCTCTTCCACACATATCCCACGTGTGGGATGACCTTTGCACACTAGGACTACATGATTACCTGTTGTCCTAGTGCGCTAGTTGCCGGAATGCAATATACCAGAAATGGAATGGCTTCTAAAAGGGGGAATTTACTATCTTGCAAGTTTACAGTTCTAAGGCCATGAAAATATCCCAATTAAAGCAAGTCTATAGAAATGTCCAAGTTGAGGCACCAACAAGAGTTTACCTTCACTGATGAGTTTCTGGGTATCTCTCTCAACTGGGAAGGCACATGGGGAACATGGTGACGTCTGCTAGCTTCCTCTCCAGCCGTCTTGCTTCATAAAGCTTCCTTAGGACTATTTTCCTTCTTCATCTCCAAAGGTGGCTGGCTGGTGGACTCTGGGGTTCTTTCGTCATTCAGAAGCTTTCTCCAAAATGTTTCCTTTTTTAAAGGATTCCAGTAAACTAATCAAGACCCATGTGGAATGGGTGGAATCACATCTCCCTCTATTCAAAAGTTAATACCCACAACTGGGCGAGTCACATCTCCGCAGAGATAATCTGATCAAGTTTCCGATATACAGTGCTGCATAGGGTCTAAGAGAAACGGGTGCTCCCAAAAGATTGAATCAGGATTAAGCATGGCTTTTCTAGGGTACACAAATACTTTTAAACCAGCACATCCGCCTTCTGCATCAATGTATTATTTATCTTGTTCTCTAGACCTAGGAAGTTTTTGTCCCTATTTACACTTATTGATATTTTATCCATCCTCCAAGACCCCTTATTACAAACAGCTTTCACATTAGTCTCATGCCCCCAGAGAGAATTATTGTATATTTCTTATGGTACTGGTCTTATACTGCCTTCATTTCTTTTTTTTTTTTTTTTCAGATGCAGCTTCATTCAGTGTTTTAACATGATTACTTTACAATTAGGTATTATTGTGCTGTCCATTTTTGAGTTTTTGTATCTAGTCCTGTTGCACAGTCTGTATCCCTTCAGCTCCAATCACCCATTATCTTACCCTGTTTCTAACTCCTGCTGGACTCTGTTACCAATGACATATTCCAAGTTTATTCTCGAATGTCCGTTCACATCAGTGGGACCATACAGTATTTGTCCTTTAGTTTTTGGCTGGACTCACTCAGCATAATATTCTCTAGGTCCATCCATGTTATTACATGCTTCATAAGTTTATCTTGTCTTAAAGCTGCATAATATTCCATCGTATGTATATACCACAGTTTATTTAGCCATTCTTCTGTTGATGGACATTTTGGCTGTTTCCATCTCTTTGCAATTGTAAATAACGCTGCTATAAACATTGGTGTGCAAACTGCCTTCATTTCTTATATGTACTATTTCTTATGACATTATGACCAACAGAGAAAGGAATCGTATCTTTATTATTTTTATCCTCCCCATATTCCTTGTTTCTATCCCCCAACCATTGCCTCTGGTTCCAGTTGTGCATACCACAGGCACTCAGTCAGCGACTAATGGATGCAGCCAAGGTATTGTTCCCACATCACAGAAGTGAGAGGTAGCTTTCTCAATAAATGTGAAAAGAGGGAAAGGAAGAGAAATTTTTGATATAATGGTTTAGACAGCTTAAATGGCTTTGCCTTAGAAGAAGGAAAACATGGATGGACGAAAAAATTATGAACGAAGAAAAAAGGGAAGAAATTATTAAAAAGAAATTAAATAGCACTAGAGAAGAATGGGAGTTGAATAAGTGATTGGGAAAAAATGGTAAAATAACACAAAAAAGGAAAGAAAAAATAGGACATATTTGGGAGGAGTTGTGAAAAGAAGAAAAATGAAAAGCAAATAAAATATAAGGAAAAGGAAATCAGTGGAAAAAAGAAATAAGAAAACATAGAAGAATAAAGAGAGAGTAGTGGATAGGAAAAGGCAAAAAAACAACATCTCATTGTTGCAATGAGCCTGAAAACTGGGCCATCATCAGAACTCTTGGTGAAAGTTACCAGTGAAATGACTTGTTTTGGCCTCATTTTTCTCCCATCCCCCTGCTTCCTTCTTGGAAATTCTTCATATAAGGAGCCCAGGCTGTTGGCAATGACTGAGGGTATTTCCTAACAGGAATCATGGAGATGCTGGAATATTTGATGATAGTTTCAAAACTATGGAAATACCTTCTTTTCCTAATTATATTTGCCCAAGAAAAAGTTTTTGGCAAAATGAGATACAGGAAGGATAGTTTGACATTTTCATAATACTTTTGAGAATCAAGAAATCTCACAGGTATTTCAATCAAAGTGCTTTGCACACTAGCGCCTGCGGGGTTTGGTATTACCACTGACAAAAGGCAAGCTGTGTTAGTTGTTAGTGAAACTCAAACCTTACTGGCAGTCTCTGGCTGGCTTGCGCCTCTAGCTCCCTCTGCTGTTCACAGCCTGTTACTGCTGCGACTTGTAGAATGCGTGTATTTTTGGCTGCGGAGTTAAACGAGCAAACAACAGGAGGAGAAAAAGACCACACGTGAGAGAAATGTCTATTAAAGAATCCTAAAGGTCATCTTCATAGGCCTCAAAATGGTATTTCAAATAGTTAATTTCCTAGGTTCTTCTCCACAAGCACTCTAACTAGAAATGCTCATTCTCAACAAAACCGCATCATTGTATATTTCAAATACTTGGGATCCGATTTTCTCCCCTTAGTTGATGTCAGTTTTCTTTCAATTAATGGTGATATATGAATGTGCATTATGTGCTTCTCTTGGCAGGTGTGGTTTGTTTTTTTAAGGATCTAGGTGATATAGATTATGTTAAGGCACATGCTTTCTCTGAGTTGTTTCAATGAAGTTCATTAGGAGAATGGAAATTTGGCATATTCTAAAAGTAGGTTACAATTTTTTAAAACGTTTTTTTCTTAAATTTACAAAGTGTGGTCATTTCTGAGACCTTGGAAAACTAGGCCAGCATTATATTTAATGAATGACACTGATTTATGTATACTAAATTGTACTTGTTATGTGTATTATAATGAAGAGTATGTATGGAGATCAATAAACTTTAATTTCTGGAGGCTATGTGTATGTGAACTTACTCAATATCTATTTTCATGGGCACAAATCCACTGAATATTAAATATCCCCAAAGCAGATAAGCCTGCAAGCACCACCAACATACTAAATCCCAGGCAGGGCAGTCAGTGTTGAAGGAGAGAAGACAATGGAAGAGAAAAAGGATGGGGTGGGGTTGGGGGATGAAAGAAAATGAAAGAGTAAAAGAAATGAGAAATTGAAGTTCATAGTAATAAGAAGCAGAGCATCATGAGGACTTTTGCCTAGACGATCACAGAAAGATGAGAAATGGGCTCAACTGAGCTCACATTAATTCTTAAATCCATTTGACTTTTTTTTGGAATTTGCCTAATGCCTTTACTCAACTCCAGTCACCCAAACGGGTGGTTTCTCATTCTTTCAGCAGTTAATTTGGTGGGGTCTATTTTTTTAAATTTTATTTAAGCAGTTTTATTGAGCTATATTCACATGACATATAGTCCATCCAAGGTGTACAATCACGGATTTTAGAATAATCACAGAATGGTACATCCGTCAATTTTAGAACATTTTGATTATTTCGAAAAAGAAAAGCCCCGTACCCCATAGCGGGCACTTCTCAATCCTCCTATCTTTCCACAGTCCTACATAACCTCTGATCTGATTCTGCCTAAATTTATCTTTAAAGAATATTAAAATATTACTGTTAACTATAGTCCATAGTTTGCATTAAATGTATCTTTTCCCAAATACCCCCTATTATTAACACCTTATAATAGAGACATATATTTGTTAGAATTCATGAAAGAACGTTCTCATATGTGTACTATTTACCAGCGACATAGTCCATCACAGGGTTCACTATGCTATACATTTCCATGTTTTATCCTCTAGCTTTCCTTTTAGTAACATGCATGACCTTAAACTTCCCCTTTCGATCTCATTCACATCTATAATTCAGCACTGTTAATTATACTCACAATAATGTGCTACCATCACCTCTATCCATTCCCAAATATTTATAATCAACCTAAATACAAATTCCGTAGACATAAAGCAACAGTTCCCCATTCTCTACCCCTGTTCTATCTACTAGTACTTTATATTCTAGATTCTAACTCCGTGAGTTTGCTTATTATAATTAGTTCATATCAGTGAGAAAATACAGTTTTGCCCTTTTGTATCTGGCTTATTTCACTCAACATAATGTCCTCCAGGTTCACCCATGTTCTTGCATGTATCAGGAATTTATTCCTTCTTACTGCTGAATACCATTTCATCAAATGTATAGACCACATTTTGTTAATCCATTCATTTATTGATGGACGCTTGGGTTTCTTCTATCTTTTGGCAATTGTGAATAATACTGCTATGAACGTTGGTGTGTATATGTCTGTCTGAGACCCTACTTTCATTTTTTGGGGGTATAGGCCTAGCAGTGGGATTGCTGGATCATATGGCAATGTTATACTTGGCTTCCTCAGGAACTATCAAACTATCTTCCACAGCAGCTGCACCGTTTTACATTCCCACTAACAATGAGCATTCCTCTTTTCCACATCCCTTCCAACTCTTGCAGTTTTCATATACATTTTGGCTATTTGCATTTCCTCTTTGGAAAAATATATATTGTGTTGCCCATTTTTAAAATTGGGTTGTTTATCTTCTTATTGTTCAGTTGTGGGATTTCTTTATGTATTCTGAATATTAAATTCTTACCACTATGTGCTTTCCAAATATATATTTCCATTGAGTAGGATTCCTTTTCACTTTCTTGACAAAGTCCTTTAAAGCACAGAAATTTTAATTTTGAGGAGGTCCCATTTATCTATTTTTTCTTTCCTTGCTGGTGTTTTGGGTGTTAAGTCTAAGAAACTATTGCCCACCAGAAGATCTTCAAGATGTCTCCCTACATTTTTGTGATAGTTTGACATCGAATGGACCTCAGAAAAGGTCATGTTCTTACAGCTAATCCCTTGCCGTGGGGGTGGACCTATTGCGGTAAGACCTTTTGATTAGGTTATTTCAGTTCAAGTTCAGGCGGGTCTTAATCCTCTTACTGGAATCCTTTGTAAGAGAGACAGAAGACAGAGAAAGGACACAGAAACTAAGAGAGAAACGGAGAGAAGCTGAGAGAGAAAAGCTGGAGAAGTTGAGAGAAAAGGACACACAGAAACAGAAACAAAGATGAAGCCACTGAAGCCAGAAAAGCTGGAAGCAACAAAACCTGGGAGAAAAGTTAGAGACCAGCAGACGTTGCTGTGTGCCTTGAGGATTGCTGGCATCTGGTCTTCAGGGAGAAAGCATTGCCTGCTTTTGATATCTTGATTTAGACATTTTAGCACCCTCAGAATTATAAGCCTTTAAATTAATAAATCCCTGTTGTAAAAGTTGACTCATTCCTGCATTTTGTCAGCTTTAGCAAACTAAAGCAATTTTCTTCTGGGAGTTTTATGGTCCTGGCTCATACATTTAGGCCTTTAATCCTTTTTGAGTTAATTTTTATACTAAGGTGGGAGGTAGGGGTCCTCTTTCATTCTTTTGCATATAGATATCCAGTTCTCCCAGCATCACTTGTTGAAGAGACTATTCTGTTTCAGTTGGGTGGACTTGGCAACCTTGCCAAACATCAATTGGCTGTAGATGTACAGTTCTATGCCTGAACTCTCAATTCAATTCCATTGGTCAATATATCTATCTTTATGCCAGTACCATGCTGTTTTGACCAGTATAGCTTTGTAAAATATGCTTGAAAGTCAGGAAGTGTGAGTCCTCTAATCTTGTTCTTCTTTTTTTGCTATTTGTCGCTCCTTACCCTTCCTAATAAATTTGATAATTGACTCTTCCAATACTGCAAAGTAGGCTGTTGGAATTTTTATTGAGATTGTGTTGAATCTATAAATCAATTTGGTAGCATTGACATCTTAACAATATTTAGACTTCCAATCCATGCACTTGGGATGTCCTTCCATTTATTTAGGTCTTCTTTGAGTTCTTTAAGCAATGCTTTCTAGTTTCCTGTGTACAGATCTTTGATCAAATATATTCCCAGATATTTTATTCTTTTAGTTGCTATTTTAAATGGATTTTTTTCTTGATTTCCTCCTCAGCTTGTTCATTACTAGTATATAGAAACATTACTAATTTTTGCATGTTGATCTTGTAGCCTGCCACTCACTTATTAGCTCTAGCAGCTCAGTTGTAAATTTTTCAGGTCTTTCTATATATATATAGATCATGTCATCTGAAAACAGTGAAAATTTTACTTCTTTCTTTCCAGTTTGGATGACTTAATTACTTTTTTTGCCTAACTGCTATAGCTAGAACTTCTAGCACTCTGTCAAATAATAGTGGCGACAGTGCATATCTTTATCTTTTTCCATATCTTAGAGGGAAAGTGTTTAGGTTTGCTAACGCTACTGGAATGCAGTAACCACAAACGGGTTGGTTTTTTTTTCAGTGGAAATGGAGTAGGTTATAAACTTCCAGTTATAAGGTCTTAAAAATGTCCAAAGGTCTCAAGAGGAAGCTACTTTCTGTAAGGAAAGGATGCTGGCATCTGGGGTTCCTCTATCACATGGGAAGGCACATGGCAATGTCTGCTGGTCCTTCTCTCCTGGGCACTCATTTCAAAATGGCTCTCTCAGTTTCTGTGGGTTCTTCTTGTTGCTTCTAGTCATTTCCTTCCTCTCTTAGCTTCTCTCCAAAATGTCTCAGTGGGCATTTTCTTTCTCTGAGCTTTCTCTCTTTCCATGAGTTTTCTTAAAGGACTCCAGTAAAGGATTAAGTCTCACCTTGAATCGGCTGGATCACGTCTCCATGGAAACAACCTAATCAAAAGGCCTTGCTCACAATAGATCTGCAGCCACAAGAATAGTCTTTTCTGGGGTACAAAGGAGATTCAAACCAGCACAGAAGATTTCCAGTCTTTCACCATTGAGTATGATGTTAGCTGAAAGTTTTTCATATATACCCTTAATTATGTTAAGGAAGTTCTTCTATTTCTATCTTTCAAAGTGTTTTTAATCTAGAAAGGATGCTGGATTTTGTCAAATGTCTTTCTATGTCAATTGAGATGATCATGTGACTTTTTTTGCCCCTTGATTTGTTAATGTGGTGTATTACACTAGTTGATGCTCTTTTGTTGAAGCACCCTTGCATACCTGGGATAAAACCCACTTGATCATGTGTGTAATTATTTGATGTGTTATATTGATTCACAAGTATTTTGTTGAGGATTTTTGCATCAATATTCATTATTTTTCTTTTCATATTGTATCTTTATCTGACTTTAGTATTAGGGTGATGTTGGCTTCAGAGAGTGAGTTAGATAGTGTTCCCTCCTGTTCAATATTTTTGAAAGAGTTTGAGCAGAATTAATTCTTCTTGGATGATGGGTAAAATTTACCTGTGAAGCCATCTGGTACTGGGCTTCTTCTATTTTTGATGGCTGATTCAATATCTTTACTTTTAACGATCTCTTGAGGTCTTCCGTTTCTTCTTGAGTCAGTGTAGTTTGTTCATGTGTTTTTAGGAATTTGACCATTTCATCTAAAATTTCTAATTTTTTTTGGCAGACAGGTGTTCATGGTATCCGCTTATGATCCTTTTTGTTTCTGTGAGGACCCCCTTGCCATTTCTGATTTTATTTATTTGCATCTTCTGTCTTTTTTTTTTTGTAAGTCTAGCTAAGGGTTTGTCAATTTTATTGATCTCAAAGAACCAACTTTGTTTTTTTTACTCTATTATTTTTAGTTCTTGGTTTCATTTATTTGTGCCTTAATCTTTGTTACTTCTTTCCTTCTGCTTGATTTGAAATTAGCTTGCTCTTCTTTTTCTAGTTCTCCAGGAGTGCAGTTAGGTTTTTGATGTTATCTTTTTCCTCTTGGTTAACATAAAACATTTAGAGCAATAAATTCCACTCTGAGCACTGCTTCACTACATCGCGATAGGTTGTGTTCTCATGTTCATTTGTATCCAGATATTTACTGGTTTCCTTTGCAATTTCATCTTTGATCCACTGATTTTTGTGAACATGTTTGACTTCCATATATTTGTGAATTTTCCATTTCTGTGCCTGTTAGTGATGTCCAGATTCATTCTATTACGGTCAGAGAAAAATGTTTGTATAATTTCAATCTTTTTAAATTTAATAAGACTTGTTTGATAACCCAACATGTGTTCTATCCTGGAGAATGATCCATATGCACTGAGAAGCATGTATATCCTTCTGTTTTTGGGGTGCAATATTCTGTATATGTCTGTTAGGTCTAGTTATTTTATCATATTGTTCAAGTACTCTTTCCTTATTGATTCTCTGTCTGGATGTTCTATCTAATAATGAGAGTGTTGTATTGAAGTCTCCAACTATTATTATTATAAGATATCTATGTCTTCATTCCATTTTGCCAGTATTTGGTTCATGTATTTTGGGACACCCAGATTAGGTGCATAATTATTTATGATTGTTATTTCTTCTTAGTAGATTGCCCCTTTTATTAATATATAGTGTCCTTCTTTGTCTCTTGTAGCAGTTTTGCATTTAAAGTCTATTTTATCTGATATTAGTATAGCTACTCCAGCTCCTTTATGGTTATGGTTTGCATGGAATATCTTTTTCAACCCTTTCACTTTCAACCTACTTGTGTCTGTGCTGGTTTGAAATTCTTGTGTACCCCAGAAAGCCTCATTCTTCTGATCCTGATTCAATACCGTCAGGTGAGACCTATTTTTAAAATTTTTATTGAGAAATCTTCACACACATACAGTACATACATTATGTACAATCAGTGGCTCACAATATCATCACACAGTTGTGTATTCATCACCATAATCATTTTTAGATCTTTTGCATCACTCCAGATAAAGAAAAAAGAAAAAAATCACACATCCCATATCTCCTACCTCTCCCTCTCATTGACAACTAGTATTTCAATCTACCAAATTTATTTTTACCTCTTATCCCCCTTAATATTTATTTTCTATCCATACTTTTTTACTCATCTGTCCATACCCTGCATAAAAGGGGCATCAGACACAAGGTTTACACATTGTAAAAGCTTTATCATTATACAATAGTCTTCAAGAATCAAGGCTACTGGAACAAAAACTCTGCAGTTTCAGGTACTTCCCTCCATCCACTCCAATATACCATGAATTAAAAAGGGGTATCTATATAATGCATAAGAATAACCATCAGGATAACCTCTCAACTCTATCTGAAATCTCTCAGCCACTGAAACTTTATTTTGTCTCATTTCTCTTTTCCATCTTTTGGTCAAAAAAGCTTTCTCAATCTTATGATGCTGGGTCCTGGCTTATCCCAGGAATTCTCTTCTATGTTCCCAGGAAGGTTTACAACCCTGGGAGTCATGTCCCTCATAGGGAGGAGGGCAGTGAGTTCAGGGTGGGACTTTTTGATTCGATTGCTTCTATGGATATATAATTCACTTACTTTGTGGGTGTGACCTTTTGAATAGATGGAGATGTGACTCTGCCCATTTAAGGTGTGTATTGATTAGTTTACTAGGGTCCTTTAAGGGGAAATAGTTTAGAGAGAGTTCAGAACTGACAGAGCCAATACAAGACCCAGACCTTTGGAGATGCAGGAAGTAAATGCCCCTGGGAAAGCTGTTTGAAACCAGAAGCCAAAGACCCCAACTGATGCCAGCCACGTGCATTCTCTGCTGACAGAAGTGTTCTGGACCCATCGGCCTTCCTTGAGTCAAGTATCTTTCTCTGATTGCCTTAGTTTGGACATTTTTATGGCCTTAGGTCTGTAAGCTTCCAACTTAATAAATTCCCTTTTAAAAAGGCCTTTCATTTCCGGAATATCACATTCTGACAGCTTTAGAAAACCAATACAGAATTTGGTATGAGAGAAGTGAAGTGTTGGGGTTTTGCAAATACCAAATATGTTGGAACAGCTTTTAAAGTGGTTAAGGGGAAGATTCTGGGAGACTTGTGAGGAACTTGATAGAGAAGGCCTAGAATGCTTTGAAGAGACTCTTGGTGGAAATGTGCACTTTGAAGACACCACTGATGAGGCTTTAAGCAGAAATGATGAATGTGTCATTGCAAATTGGAAGGAAGGTGGTCTTTGTGGATGAAATGCTGAATTTGAGAATGATGAACTTGGATACTTAGCTGAAGAGATTTCCAAGTTAAATGTGGAAAATGCAGTCTAACTGCTCCTTGCAGCTTATGGTAAAATGTGACAGGACAGAGATAAGTTGAGAACTGAACTCTTGGGTACAAAGAAACCAGAATGGTCTGGAAAATTCTGGGCTCCCAGGAAGTAAAACCGCAGAGGCTAAAGTCCAATTGAGGATTTAACCAAATATGGAACCAGTCAACCATTTCAGAAAAAGCTAGGATTAGAGATGGTGCTATATAAAAAGGATTTGTTTGATGGCTTTGATCCCTATGTGCTACATGGAAAATCAACACTTTTTTTTTGAGATATGTATAAATGGAACCACGTGATTCTGGACTAAAAGGGACACCAAAGGGGTGGAGTGAAGGAAAAACGACTTCAGAGGCAGAGACATAGAAGCTAAATCCTGGAGCCAAGAAATCTCTGTCCATGAGAGCTGGAGCCACCCATAGACATGGAGAGGGTGAATTTGCCCCACAAGCAGAAGGAGGCTTTTTGTCTTGATATCCAGGAAGAGTATTTTGGTTTAATTTCTCTTTCCATTTTTGGGCAAGAAGGATTTCTCACTCCTACAATGCCAGGACTCTCATCCCTGGGTGTCATGGCCCACATTGCCAAGGAGATTTATACCCCTGGGAGTCATGTCCCACATAGTGGGGAAGGCAGTGAGCTCACCTGTGTAGCTGGCTTGGAGAGACAGGCCAATCTGAGCAACTGAAGAGGTTCTCTGAGGGTGACTTTTGGGCATAATCATAAGTATGTTTAGTTTATCCTTTTCAGGAATAAGTTTCATAAGGGAAAGCCCCAAGATAGAGGCCTGGCCCATCAAATTGGCCATCCCTAATGTTTGTGAGAACATCATCTCTTCCCCAGGTGGGGAAGTTTAATATTTCTACCTTTTCCCATGGTCCTTCAAGGAGACGATGCAAATGATTTTTAATCTTCTGCACAGATTACTCTGAGATTTATCAGGGCATCGCACCAACCTGTACAAACCAATAGGATCTCACTCCTTATTCAAAGTCTCATGTAATTATGGTGTTCTAATAAGCTGACCACGTAAGTTAGATTAGATAGTTTGTTACTGAAAATATAATAATTTGTATCAAATAAACATCACTTCCTTTGGTCTCAGACAGAAGTTGATGTTTTAAAATATAGTCAGTATAATCCTTTATTCTTTAGTCTGATTCTCCTTAGGTCCTACCCAGATCAGCTTCATTCATATCTCTAGTTGAAGTCTGATTATTTTTTCAGTGTTTTCAATAGTTGCTGTATGGGGTAATGCTGACTTTCATAGCTGCAGAATTCTCACTCTGAGTCTTAGGTGTCATCCAAATACCTGAAATTCCAGAGAACGACCAGATTATATACAAAGAGCTCAGCATCTCAGAATTTAGAAATAACAGGTACATTCTGGAATATCTATGACTGCTGTAAAAACTTACATCTGGGAGCCTTTACAATAGGCCTTCACCGGACAACCTATGCTTTCAAATTCAATTCTCAGAGTTTGCACATTATAGTTAGTCCATATTAGTGAAGCATAATAATATTTGCTTTTCATTTCTGGCTTATTTCATTCAACATACTGTCCTGAAGGTCTGTGAACCTAGTTGAATGCTTCACAACTCTAGTGTATTTTTAAGTTCTTCTATTATGCCTTTTATTCCCATAAGTTGTGCTATTTTTCTTTTTATGTTTTCAAATTATTCTTTATGCTCACCCAGTGTCTTCTTAATATCCTTTATCTCTTAAGCCATATTCTGTGACATCTCTTTAAATTGATTTAGAAGATTTGTTTGAACATCTTTGATTAGTGGTTCCAAATTCTGTCTTCTCCAACTTTTTAATTTGTTCACTTGACTGGGCCATATCTTTCTGTTTCTTAGTATGACTTGTAATTTTTTTTTTTCTGATGTCTAGGTATCTGATATTCTTTATGAATTTACTCTAATGGTCAGTTTCTCTCTCTTGCCTAAAATTTTATTGTTGATTGGATTTCTATTAAGTCTCTTCTTTGACTCTTGATTCAACTTATCTTAGTTCTTTAGAATTGCCTGTGTTTTACTGATCAAAACAGGGCCAGGGGCTATGAAGGGGCTGCAGAACAGTTACAAAGGGCCCTAGTGAGAGTGTCAGAAAAGATGCCCAAACCCCCGCCCCCCTTTTTTGTCAGCTTCCTAAAGCTGCACTTTCCTAGCCTGCCCAGCAGATGGCATTCTTCAGGCTATTTCTTGCAGCCCTAAAGAGGGAGTGTGTTTTTCAATCTCCAAAGGCTCAACCTCTGGTGAGGGTGGTGTTGAAACAGTGTCCTTTGGGAATCCTCGCAAGGTAGGCTGACCAGCAATTCAGCTGTTCAATGGACCCAGTGTTCCAAAGTTGCTGACCAGAAGTTATGCTTGTCTCTCTGTGGGGCTCCCTTTTTTCCTGGGGAGGAAGCTCTCCATGTCCCTCTCCATCCTTAGCAGCCAGCCACGGACAGTACCCAAGGCTGCTTGCCTCAAGGGTGGGGAGTGGGCTACAGCCACTGCTGCAGAGTAATTCACTCACAGTTTATTAGCTGCAGCTTCTCAGTCTCCCCATCCCATTCCTTCCTGGATGCTGTACAGTGCTCTTCCAGCCTAGAGCCCCAGAAACACTGCTTCAGATAGGTTCTGCCTGTTCCTACTCTACCACCTTCCCTGGAAGTTCTCCTCAATTGACCTTTTATAGTCTTTTCTAGTTTTATAGCTGAGCATAAAAATTAGTTGAATAAAATCTAATTTTGGCATCTCTAGATTTTGGGGGTTGACTTTGTTCAATGGTAAAACATGATTTCTAAATTATTTTTCAATGTATTTTTGTTATCAAAGGAATACTTGTCCTTTGTTAAAGTAAATAAAATAAGGATAAATAATGAAAATTAAGAGCCTTCTGCTTTCTTCCCCCTTCACCATCAGTATCATTTACAAAGAAGTATCATATATATGCATATTTGTTTATTTGTATGTGGCACTCACAATGCATGAGGCACTATTATAAGGGATTTATATATATATACTCATTTAATCCCCACAACACACACCATGAGGTATGTATAATTATTCTCATTTTACAGATGAAGAAACTGAAGCATAGTGGGGTTAAGTAACTGGCTAACATACACAGCTAATAAATCTTGAAAACATCTCTAACATGCTTATGTACCCATTTCTAGATTTATCAATTTCAGATATTCTTTATTATTCAACCTGCTGTGATAGACTAGGATTTGGCTAATTTTACCAAGGTTTCCAACATTTCTCCATCTCCCAATACACTCCTGTTAAAAATTTAGGCTGTGGCTTTAGTTCGTGTGATTTTAAGTTTTGTCCTACTTTAATTTCTTCTTTCCTAAAATTACAGTAATATGTTTTGAGTCCATTCTGTAAAACAATAGCACTGCCTTTGATCTTCCCTTTATCTCTCCTACCCCTTCTCTTCCACCTGCCAACTTTTGCCCCTATATTCTTACTTTTATCAAGGTTCATGCTACTTACATTCTAATCTGTAACCATGATACTTTCATGTTTTGTCCACCAGCTCTTTCTAACTTATGAAACTCGATAGACAATCTTAACTTACTGTGATCGTGTAAATATTGTTCCTGGTGGGTCAAATGGTGCATTATGTTTATGTTTTTTTTTTCTTCTACAGATGTTATTTCTTGGAGAGTTTCTAAATGGTTTCTCTCTTTCTTTGCATCATTTGCCATCATCATATTTTACATTTTGGTAAAACTCTGACTCACACTGTCAGTAATATTGTGAGTCTTTTACACAATGTGCTCCTCTGCTTGGGGTTTTCCATCCTCCTGGTTCAGACCACATCACTTGCTATTCTGGTGTCTCACTGTCATCCTGAGACTCACCTTCACTGCTCTTATGAGTCAGATCCACTGTTTTCAAACATTATCTTTAGTCTTGGCTTATTTCTTCTTTTTGTTGGAAGTTGTCCAAAACTAATTTCCACAGAAAGGATCATGGTAGTTGTTTTAGCTGCCAAAATGCGATATACCAGAAAAGGAATGGCTTTTAAAAAGGGAATTCATTAAGTTGCAAGATTACAGTTCTAAGACCATGAAAATGTACAAATTAAGGTACCCAGAGAAAGGTACCTTAACTGCAAAGAAAGGGCTGATGATGTTTGGGCTTTCTCTCTCAGCTGGGAAGGCATATCTGGACATCTGCTAGCTTACTCTCCCAGCTTCTTGTTTCATGAAGCTCACTTAGGGGCGTTTTCCTTTTTCATCTCCAAAGGTCTTTGGCTATATGGGCTCTGTTGGCTCTGAAGCTTTTTCCAAAATGGTTCCCTCTTAAAGGGCTCTAGTAAGCAACCCCACCTTGAATGATTTGAGATACATCTCCATGGAAACAATAAAAAAGATCCCACCCAGAAATACTGAATGAGAATTAAAACGCATTGCTTTTCTGGGGTACACAACAGTTTCAAACCAGCACATTCCACCATTTGGACACCCCAAAAACATGTTCTTTCCAAATACAAAATACATTCATTCCATCACAATATCAAAAAACCTTTTCAGTAAAAATACAAATACAATACAAAGTCAGAAACAGTACAAAATCTCAACAAAGTTAGACTCTGTCTTAAGGCAAAATTCTCTTGAAACTGTGGAACTCAGAACAAGCTATCTGCTGCCAACATACAATACAAAGGAGGGACAGTCATAGAATTCATGTTTCCATTTCCATAGAGAGAAATTGGCAGGAACTTTAACAGTTCTTTAAACCAACAGGGCAAACTCCATTAGATTTCATAGTATGAGAGTCATTTATCCTCAGAACTTTAGCGAGTGGCAGCCTCACCCTTTCCAAGGGCCTACGCAGCAGCCTGGCTCTCTCCAATTGCAACCAGGGAGCACACTGGGGAGACCATCTTTTTCTTGGCTCCACCCTCTCCAAACATTAGGGCAGCACCTGGAACCTCTGCCATCTCTGGGGCACATGCTTAACCCCTCCAGAATAATGGGGTGGCACCCAGGCTCTCCCCAAGGAATGTGCTCCACCCTCTCTGAGGCTTGGTGCACTGAAAATCTTGCCCTATGCCTTAGGGGAAAAACTCACCCTCTCCAAGTGCCTGGGTAGGTCTACTCTCCTTGCCCAGGGTTTTTTGGCTTCAGACCTTACTTTCTATGGTTCTGCCTTTGAAATTATTTTTCCTCATATTTTTCCCTTTTCTGTTCCTTTTAGACTAGACTGGCAGTGATTCGTTTTATATAGATCCTGCAGCACTCTTGTTGGTTTTCTATGCAGTACACTGAGATCATGCCCATCAGACAATAGGACTTTCCACAGATCCTTTCTGGATAATTCCATCTCAAATCCCTGCTTGTCCTGTAATGGCTACTGCTTCCATTTTGTTTGGTTAAATCCTCATGTGCAGCACTATTCTTTGGGTCTCCCTTTCTGGAAGCTCAGAATTTTCCAGACCACCAATTTCTGTTTTCCTTGTACCCAAGAGTTCAGTTCTCAACTTATCTCTTTCCTGTTGCATTTCTCTATAAGCTGCAAGGACAAACCAGGACGAACTTTCCACACTTAATTTGGAAATGTCTTCTGCTAAACATACATGTTAATGGCTTTTAAAATCTGTTTCCTTATGAAACCAGTAGTCAATTTTGTGAGATTCTTTGCCACTTTAAAACTAGAATCACTTTCCTTCCAGTTTGCAATAACACATGCATCATTTCTGTCTAAGGCCTTATCAGAAGCATCTTTAGAGTCCACATTTCTACTAACAGTCTTTTCAAAGCATTTTAGGCCTTCTCTATAAAGCTTCTCACAATTATTCCAAAATCTTTCCCTTATCTATTTAAAAAGCAATTCCAACATGCTTGGTATTTGCAAACTACAGCAGTACTACCCGCTTCTCTGATACCAAAATCTATTTTCGTTTGTTAAAGCTGCCAGAGTGCAACATGTCAGAAATAGAATGGCTTTTTTTAACCTGAAAAAATATTTATTCAATAGTTCCAGTAAAATTGAGTTGGAATACAATGTACATGCAAGCAATTTAGCTCCTTATAGGTGGCATCCACATCAAGAGTTCTAAGTACTTTCAATATTCATAACAGGATGGCTTTTTTTAAAAATACATAGTCAGGCACTGGGAATTGAACCTGGGTCTCCAGTATGGTTGGCGAGAATTCTTCCACTGCACCACCACTACACTGCCCAGGATGGCTTTTAAAATGGAAATTCATTAAGCTGCAAGTTTACACTTCTTATGCCATGAAAATGTTCAAATTAAGGCACCCAGAAAAATATACCTTAATTCCAAAGAAAGGGCCAGTGACATTCAGCCTTTCGCTCTAAGCTGGGAAGGCACATGAGATGTCTGCTAGCTTACCCTCCTAGCTTCTGTTTCATGAAGCTCCCCTGCAGGCATTTTCCTTCTTCCTCTCCGAAGATCTCTGGCTTTATTTGCTCTCATGGCTCGAAAGCTTTTTTCAAAATGGTTCCCTTTTAAAGGGCTCCAGTAAGCAACCCCACCTTGAACGGGTGGAGACACATCTCCATGGAAACCATCTAATCAAAAGTTACCACCCATAATTAGGTGGGTCACATCTCCATAGAAACAATAAAAAAGATCCCACCCAGCAATACTGAATGAGGATTAAAGATCATGGCTTTTCTGGGGTACATGACAGTTTCTAACTGGCACAGTAGTTAATTTTTCTGATTGCTTACATATCTAAAAGCATTTCCTTTTTCCACCTTCAAATTTGTTTAATGGTTTTCTTGTATATGTATTTCTAGGTGGAGAATCATTTTCTCTTAGACATTTGAAAACATCTTCCACTGTTTTTAAGCATTTAGTACTACTGATAATTCTGATGAAAATCTGTTTTGTTCCTCTTTGAGGAATTTGTTTTTATTTTCACTCTGGAAAATTAAATATCTTCTCTTTATTATTTTGAAGTTTTAGCATGATATGGCTCAATGTAGGATTTTTTTTTTTTTTTGACTCCTCGAAACTGGGAATGTCATGAGCCCTTTCCACCTGCAGATAGTCGCTGAAGTACTTCAGCTGTAGAAGATCTCTTCTATAATCACCTCCCTTCAATTGTCTCTTGTGGTGGATTGAATTATATGCCCCAATTTAGACATTTCTTGGTTTTGATCTGCATTCCTGTGCGTGTGTGAACTCATCGTAAATGCAAATCTATTAACAATATCATCTTTTCTAATGCTTTAAATTGATTTTTGAATTTTATTGAAATTTTACATGAAAAAGAAATTAGAAATACAATCAATTTCCAAATGTTCTGAAAGAACAAATTGTCACAGCTTTGATGTTTAAGCCAAACAAATGTTGTAGGGCAGAATTCAAAAAGTGTGTGAAATTATAACAATTAGAAAACATAGTAAACCTACTTCTAGGAACGCAAAAATACAATCATAGGCTATTTTCAATACGAGAAAACTTAAATTTGATTGCTTTAATTTGTTAAAACTTCTAAGACAAACACTAGCTTGTACTTTTATTTTTACAGTATACTCCATTCTCCTAAGTAACCTATCCCAAATCCCCAAAAATGAAATGGTCCAAAACCAGTTTCTGCAAAATCATGATTTAACAGTGTGCCCAGTTTTTTTTTGAAGTGAAAATGAAGACTGAAGCAATAAAAGCATTGTAAATCCCAGAGTAAGGGAACTCTGCAAGCCCAATAATGTCCAAGAGCCTTTATGAAAAGAGGAAAAAGAAGAAGACGTGAGTATATACATGTTCTAGTTTGCTAGCTGCTGGAATGCAATATACCAGAAACAGAATGGCTTCTAAAAAGGGAAATTTAATGAGTTGCTAGTTTACAGCTCTAAGGCCAAGGAAAGGTCCCAATTAAAACAAATCTATAGAAATGTTCAATCAAAGGCATCTATCCAGGGAAAGATACCTTGGTTCAAGAAGGCTGATGAAGTTCAGGGCTTCTCTCTCAAGTGAGAAGGCACATGGCGAACACAGTCAGGGCTTCTCTCTCAGCTGGAAGGTCACATGATGAACACAGCATCATGAACTCCTCTCTCAGCTGGAAGGGCACATGAACACAGCTAACTTTCTTTCCTGGCTTCTGGTTTCATGAAGCTCCCTGAGAGGCGTTTTCCTTCTTCATCTCCAAAGGTCGCTGGCTCATGGACTCTCCACTTTGTGGTGCTGCAGCATTCTCTGTTCTCTCCAAATTTCCTTCATTCTCCAAAATGTTTCCTCTTTTATAGGA
The DNA here is from genome assembly GCF_023851605.1 of Tamandua tetradactyla. NCBI lineage: Eukaryota > Metazoa > Chordata > Mammalia > Pilosa > Myrmecophagidae > Tamandua > Tamandua tetradactyla. The sequence goes on along the minus strand of NC_135331.1, from coordinate 183,439,847 downwards.
CTCCAGAAACTCATCAAGACCCACCTGAATGGGTGGTGACATGTCATCACCTAATTCAGCTTAACAACCACTCTTGTTTAAATCACATCTCCAGAGAGATGATCTGATTATAGTTTCAAACATACTGTTTTGAATAGGGATTATTCTGCTTTTACAAATTGGGATTTTGATTAAAACATGGCTTTTCTAGGGTCCATATATCCTTTCAAACCAGCACAATACACAGTAGTGATTCTTCAGTTCAATACAAATGGCAGCAAATTGCTACTTACAGATGAAACAGTTAAGGCAAATTTTTTTTGAAGAATGTAAATCTAGAGCCAGTTGTATCTTGCCAATATTATTTTCAAGCCCTTATTTCCACTGTTGTCCATAAGTATCCTGAAAAACTTCCCATTTGTCATTATTATAGCAACGCTTACTAGAATAGTCAACACCTTGCTGAAGCAGCTGCTGAGTGATGGGTTGGGAACCTCAGTTGTGTTGGTTGTTGGTCTAACAGTGCTTGGAATCAGGTTGGTTGTACCTACCTGACTTTCTCTGGTGTCCTGCATTGCCCCCACCATTGCCCTGAGCTTCATGGAAACTTTGCCCTCTCTGCTGTTGTACAGCAGACCCCTTCTGCCACCTCTAGAGTCTTTTGGTAGTCCCAAGGTGTCCTCCTCTGAAAATAGCCAGCTGTACCTCTTGGAGGTGGTGCTCCTGTCCCCTTGGTGGTGGTGGAGCACCTCACCCTCCCCTTCCTCCTCCTCTTCCTCTTACAGCATAGCCATCATCATGGCCATGGAAGGATCTTCATAAGCCTCCATGATAATTGAGATAATCGTAACCATTGAATTTATCATAGGACTCTTCATAGCCAAAGTAATCTGGAAGGTAGCCATGGTCACCTCTCTCCCTACCATGGCCCCAACTTCTAATCAGAGGTGGCATGTTAGAGGAGGGGTGAAGCTCTTCATACATAAAGCTTCCTGAAGCCTGTCAAGTAGCTTGGCACACTTTCCTTTTCTGTCTGGTGGCTTGGCTAAGACTATTTCAATCTGTTTCCTTTTTACTTCTTTGTCACTTATTTTACCCATGGTCTGAACATCTGCTCCTGTCTTCAAAATGAACAAATCCATAATCTTCTAACCTCTTCACTCTTTCAAGTTTTCCAAATTCAGTAAATGACTTCTCCCTTTGCCTGTAGGTCTTCATAACTCCACATCCAAATGCACTTTTGTTTGGACATGCGATACACCACTTTCCTGGAACTGTTGTAGTACGGGCAGAGCTCCTTCATCATTAAATTCCCTGACAGCATCGGTTACTCTCAGGATCCACATAAGCTACCAATCCTGTCTGAAATATTTCACCAAGTCTCTCTGGTACCTTCTCAGGGAGGCTTGCCTCTATCAGTGTCTTGCAGTGTTTTGTGTGCGTTACTCTGGAAGTATCCATTGCTTCTTCCTCTTCTTTTAACTGTACCTCATTACCATTTACCTGATTAGCCATTTTATTATGCTGCAGGGTAAAGCAGAGGTCTACAGCCCAGACTGTGAGAATCAGCACCAGGCACTTTGAAAGTGACTCGAAAAGAGGAGCTCCTCTTCATGGACCCAAGTGACTCAGGTCTGCCTTAATCTGGATTACTGGAGAATTTTGTAAATAGAAGAAATTCAAACAGAAGGAGAAAGTGCAAGGAGGGTCAGGAAGCTGATGGTCAATGGAATGGGAAGAGAAAGGAGAGAAAGTTGTCACGTGATAGGAAAGCTAAGAGGTCTGAGGATTGTCTGCCAGAAAAATGCCACAGACCCAGGAGGGGTCTTCTAGTCTCTAAAACCAGGAGCCAATAAATTCCTATTGTTTAAACCCAAACTGATTTGTGGTATTTTGTGATAGCAGCCTAGGGAACTGAGACAGCTCTCTAATATTGGACATCTTGGAGTAATCAGCGATGTCTTCTTTTCTCTAGTTTCTATTTTTTGTCATAGTTCTATTATTCTGAAACATTCCTGGTATTCATATCTTTATATGCAAGAAAACATTTACCTTATGATTTCTACTTTTTAATAGCATCCTGTTCTTGTTTATGTATTTTTGTTTATAGCTACAATACATACAATATCTCTTTGAATATCTCTGAGGATGTTATAAAGTCTTTTTTTATGATCCCATTTTGGTGAATTACCTCCATTTCACCTCAAGTCATTTTTATTTTGAACCTTTTCATTCAGATTGCAGTTTTTTTCCCTCAGATTTTTTTGGTGATTCTTGCTGGTCCATTTGTATTTATGAAAGAAATAACAGAAAAGGTGACTGTGCTGGCAAGCTTATTATTATTATTATTACTATTATTATTATTATTATTGCATGGGCAGGCACTGGGAATCTAACCTGGGTCTCTGGCATGGCAGGCGGGAACTCTGCCACTGAGCCACCATTGCACCACCCTGGGAAGCTTAATTTTAAGGTGTTTGGGAGGGAAGCTAAATATTACAGTTTTGGACTTCTGAATGTCAAGAGTTCCAAATCCCACATCAGCTGCCCTAGTACTTCCCAAGCAGTATATTCAGTTTCTACAGCACAGAACGTCTTCCCTTTCCCTCCCTCCTCCCTCTCTCCTGTCTTTCTCTCTCCCTCCCTTTTTCCCTCCCTTTCTTTAGTCCAGGGTTGGGGCAAGGGTTAATGTTATGCAGTTGGATCTTCAGAAAGACGTTAGGTGAGGGGCTGGGAGTGGAGGGAAGTGTAGCTTTTGTCTGAAAATTTCCAATGTATCTCCCTGTTTTTAACCCAGTCTCACTTCTACCCTCCATATTAATTTGCATGTCAAAGTCCTTAGCCCTCTGGATCCTACTAAACAAATTATCCTTTTACAAACAGCCCTTTCTGTGGGTATACTTCAGAGCATCTTTCTTTGCCCTCTCTTATCAGTCATTATTTCATCATCAGCTTTCAGTCTTAGAGAAATTTGTTGACATCTTTGGTTGAATATGTCCTTTTCTCTTTTCTTTCAAATTGTTGATTTATACCATTTTTGTTTCTTTCTTATTTTCATTGGGTCTAAGAGGAGATAAATTGTAAGAACTCTGTTTTTCATCTTGATTTTTCTTAGAATGAAGACAGAAATGACCATTCTCACAAGTTAAACCAGTGGTTTATGTATGTATTTATTCGTTCAAGAAATATTGATTAAATGTGTTAAATAATACATGAATATACACATACATATTATACATGTATGGGCATATATATCATATGTAACATGTATGCATGTGTATATGTGTGCTTTTGGCTCTATGGCTTAGCAACAGGGTGGATAAGAGAGGGCTTGACCTAATCTCATGGACAGGTTCCCTGAGAAAGTGAATTTGAATTAAGAACTGAAGGAATATTGAGCAGGAGGTAATTAGATGAAAACTAGGTGGGAGGAAGTATGTTCCAGGAAGAAGCAACAATATACACAAAGGCTCAGTGTTGGAAAAGAAAATGGTGCTTTAGGGAACTGAAAGAATACCATGGTGGTTAGACCAAGGAGGACAGGGGAAGGGAGATGTCACATGAAACTAGTGAAGCAGACATTGGCCAGCTGGCTCAGACCCTCTTATCCAAATTCAGGACTGGAGTCTTGATCCCTAGGAGCACTGGGAAGTCACTGCAGGAGGGCCTGGGGCGGGGACAGGAGCCATGTGGAAAGAAGGTCTGGCTGCTGTGTGGTGAATGGAGTGATCCATAGTGATGAAGGCAGAGGAGTTTGGAAGTTGTGACAACATTGCAGGGCAGAAGTGTTGGTAGTCTGGAGTAGCATTTGGAAGTGGAATCAACAGGAGTCAATAGATTTAAGAGTTATTTAGAAGTTAAGCCAGTGATTTGAACTATGACTCTGATATGAGAAGAAAGGGAGAGGGTGTTTTCAAGAGTAACTTCTAAGTTTCATGGTGCCATTGACTGAAAAACAAAAAGTTTTGGGAGAAAGAACATTATGACTTTGACTTTGGACATGTTAAGTTGAAATGTCTTTGAGATGGCAAGTAAAGATGCTGAGTTGTTTTCTGAATATACAGAGGTGAGATCTGGAGTAAAGATATTAATTTAGATTCATTAGCATATAACTATTAAATTCTTGGCAAATAAGTTATTTTTGAATGAGATTAACTAGGGAGTTAAATAATGAGAAGAGCTGATGGCATGGAATTTCTGGTTAATTGCTTTCAATGTAGCATAATAAGACAGCTAAAAAAAGCCATTCTCAATGTTGCAAAGTTGTTTTTATAAGTAATAGTAAAAATTATTGTTACAAAATAAGTTAAATGCTGACATAAAGACAGAGTTGCACATTAAAGATATTTACTCATAGAAGGTAGTGTAACTATTAATTTAACTCACTTTACCATATAGATGTTATGAGGCCCAGAAAGATACTTAGCAAAAGGGATGTTCGATTCTCTCATTCTCTCTTTTTTGGTGATAAAATATTTAGCTTTGGAGGTTTTAAAATCTATATTTCAGTCTTCTTACCAGTAATATAGATTTTTTTATATGAAAAACAAAGGAAAGATGGGTTTTTCCTTAAGTACACTATTTGTTGATAAAACGTTATCTTTAATTTTAAATAAGTAGACTTTGGTTTAACATTAGAAGAAAATCTAACTTTAGCCTCTCCAACATACTAAGGGAAAGTAGTGTTTAAATTATGGTCAAGAAAACATTTTAAGCAATTGTAAGTAAAAGCATTTGATGCTAGATTCTAAATGTCTTAGTTCCTATAGAAAAGACTGGAATTCTCATAGTCCAACAGGATTTGAAAAACATGTCAGGCAGATGAAAGTAGTTTCTATTTTATAACGCTCATGATGATATTGTGCTATCTGTTTCTATAATCCATATAAAGTGTTTATGTTCAATATAATTTTTACCTATTTCCTCTAGATGGTGCACATGGCACACTTATGTTGGAGAAGCAATGGGAAATCCCTAAAGCTTTTCTATGTTTTTTTCTAACTGAGAAAACTACAATCTTTTTACCCATCTTCTATAATTTAGCAATTGAAATTACTGTAATTCATGACTGTAAGATACTAGGAGGTATACAAGAATTGCTTGGAGCATGGTAAAATGAAGTACAATTTTTTTCTTGATATTATTATAAAATTAATTTTAGCTTTCCGTGAATACAATTTTTGATACATTAAAACCATTCTTTCAGTTCTACAAGTGAATGATGAATATTCAAGTAACCAGACCATCGTCAACTCTACTCCATTCCAATGTAGAATGGAAAATGGCCCTACGTTTATTTATGTCATATTAGCCTTTGAAGGTGTGGACTGCTACTGTGTGCTTGATATGCATTAAACTTCCCTGTCTCTTCCCAAACCTTAGTGAAGATACAGGATGTCTTAATGTAGTGGCACATAGATTTTGAGGGTTATCTTCCCTCTACAGCAAGAATGCTTGTTGAGTAGGATTGAAGCCACCACAAGAGTGCAGGGCAGGCTTTCTGCAGGGAGTGCAGTGGATTGAGGAGCCCAGGAATGGAATGGCTGAAAAGCATCACTTTTAGTATTAAAATAAAAGTTTTAATGATGTTTGAAACAGCTTGCTTTTTTGAAAGGACTAGCTATGTTTGAATAAGCCCTAAATATTTCATTTATTACATTTGAATGCTTCTTGTCTGTATTTTTTACTTTCTTTTTGACCCAAAAGTTTAAAACTATGCACTGGATTAAAGGCACTGTTTTTCAAATGATCATCTGTATTCTCTTCTTCATCATGGTAGGTAACTTGACGAAGATATTTTGTGAACAAGTCATCTTTAGCAAATATGTTATTAGTATTATCATGATACAAATTTCCTGAGAACCTGCTATTCCAGGGTCTAATATTTCAAAGAAGACCTTGCTGAATTTCAAATATGTGGTGTAAAAAATAAGTAAAATACCTCTGGAGCTCACTGTTCTCTCTCAAGAGAGAAAGGAAAGCTTTAAAACAGGTCTTGTGGAAATGGAATGAGGAAATTCTTCTTTCTCTTCCTTTCTCCTTCAGTTTCTTCCTCTTTATTATCCTCTGGATCAATTTAAATTATAAAAGAAATAAACTCCAATAAAAAAAGGCAAAACTACAAAATGTGTAATGCAAAAATTAAAATTTCCTGGTCCTGGTCTCCAGTTTTCCCAATCATATTCTCTAGAGGTAACCATTATTAACAGTTAGAAGTGGGTATTCTCATATCCACATTAATTTCATGTATAAATATTTATATTTTTTACACAAATGAGATATAACCATAACACTGCTTGTTTTTTCATTCTTTTGCTATTTATAAAAAATACTGATTATGAGATTATGGAATTATGTTTTAACAATTCTAACCCTTTTTATACAGTATTTATATCCCTCTGAAAGAACTAACAACATTCAGCCTTCTATTCCTGTCAGAACTGCACAATCTCACACACAAGTAGATGGTATTTTCTTTGACCCTAGAGAGAGTGCCCTATACATCTTATTAAAAAATTTTATTTTGAAGTACTTATCTATTCACAGGAAGTTGCAAAGCTATCACAGGTAGGTCTTGTGCACTCTTTATTCAACCTCCCCGTGCTATCATCTTGCATAACTAAAGTATGCTATCAAAACTGGGAAATTGACATTGATACCATCCACAGAATTTATACAGATTTCACCAATTGTATATGCATTTATTTGTGTGTGTTCCTCAATGCAAATTTTTTTTGTTTGGGTGCATGGTCTGGAAATCGAACCCAGGTCTCCCACATAGAAGGTGAACATTCTACCATTGAACCACCCTTGCACCCTCTTTAATATAATTTTATCATATATGTGGTTTCTTGTAACTATGACCATAATCAAGACATGGGACTGTCCGTCACAGCAAGGACCCCCTGGGTTCCCCTTCATAGCCACAGCTGCCATCCCTAAACCTTGGCAATCACTTATCTGCTTTTTTTTTAAATTTAACTTTTTATTTTGAAATAATTTCATACCTACTAGGCAATTGCAAAAATAATTTAAAAACCCATACAGAGAACTCCAACATAACGCCAGTCCAGAGACCAATCTGCTATTCATCTCTCTAATTTTATTTCATGAGTATTCTATACAGTAATAACCTTTTGAGATTGCCTTTTTTTTTACTCAGCACAACTTCCTTGAGCTTTGTATAAGTTGCTGTGAGTTTGTTCTTTACACTGTATAAAAACAAACTATATGATATTTTTAATCACATATTAAAAATATATGGGTGGGCCATGGTGGCTCAGTGGCAGAGTTTTTGCCTGCCAGGCTGGAGACCCGGGTTCGATTCCCAGTGCCTGCTCATGCCAAAAAAAAAAAAAAAAAAAATATATATATATATATATATATGATAAATGTCTTACTATGTTAGTACATATAAAGCCATCCAACATTTTAAAACAAAATTACAGTGTGCCATTGTATAGATGTATCATTATTTAATTAATTGGTCACTCATTTTTTGCCTACTTGTGTTAAAATATGTATAGTGCAAGTTCTTAGAATTACAAAGCATGGCATTTAAAATTTCCATATATATAGCCTTCCAAACACAGAATTAATTTCTATTGGTGATGAATGACATGGCTATTTTTCTATATAATTATCCATACTGTCTGTTAGTAAGCTTTTAATTTATCTTTGCTTATCTGATAGATTAAAAATTGCATTTCAGTGCTTTAATGCAGTAAAGTTGAGTCCATTTTTTTTTTTAAAGAAGTTACAGGTTTACAAAACAATTATGCATACAATACAGGAGCCCAGCACCTTTCATTGGTGTGAAAGATGTTACAACTGATGATAGCACATTTTTACAGTTGTACTATTAACTATAGTCCACGTTTTAATTTAGGCTTTACTGTGTAGTATAGTTCTATGGATTAAATAAAAAAAAATCTGCTACCATATATATATATATATATATATATATATATATATATATATATATATATATAACCTGACATTTCCCCTTTTAATCACATTCAAAAATATATTTCAGTGTTGTTAATTATATTCACAGTGCTATGTTACCATCGCCACCCTACAATACCTAAACATTTCCATCCTTCCAAATAGGAATCCTGAACATTTTAAGCTTTAATTTTCCATCCTCCTTCCCCTCCCCTTCCAAATAAATGGTCACATTTATTCTAGATTCTGACTCTATGAGTTTGCTTATTCTGTTGTTTCATATCAGTGAGATCATAAAATTATTTGTCCTTTCGTGTCTGGTTTATTTCACTCAACATGATGCCTTCAAAGTTCATTCATATTGTCTCATGTAGCAGGACTTCATTCCCTTTTATGGCTGAATACTATTCCATTGTTTGCATATTCCACATTTTGTTTATCCATTCATTGGCTTATGGACACTCGGTTTGCGTCCATCTTTTGGCAATTGTGAGTAATACCACTATGAACATTGGTGAGCAAATACATTTTTAAGTTCCTGCTTTCAATTCTTTTGGGAATATACCAGGTTATATGGTAGTTCTGAGGAACCTCCAAACCGTCTTCCACAGCAGCTGCACCATTTTGCTTTGCTACCAGGAGTGAATGAGTATTCCTATTTCTCCATATCCTCCCCAACACTTTTAGTTTCCTTTTTTTAAAAAATAGCAGCCATTCTAGTGGGTGTGAAATGGTATCTTGGAGTTTTCATTTGCATTTCTCTGATGTCTAATGAAGTTGAGCATGTTTTCCTGTGCTTTCTAATGATTTGTACATTTTCTTTAGAGAGATATCTATTCAAATCTTTTGCCCATTTTTAAATCATGTTGCTTGTCTTTTTTTAAGTTTATATAGTCCAGATATTAAACCGTTATTGGATACATGGTTTCCAAATATTTTCTCCCATTGTGTAGGTTTCACGGATGCTGATATAAAATACAAGGCTCCAAAATCAGAATTGAAGGAAAGTTTATCATTCATAGAAATAACGGTAGTTAGAAACAAGCAATTTTTATACCTGTTCTCTGAACCCCAGTTTCCACAGAGCAATACAAAAGGGGACAGATGGTGCCTGCACACATGGAGATTTCATTATAGAAGAATCCTGAACCCAGGGAACCTGAATATTTTATACTGGACAGTACAAAAATACCTCTCCTTAGTTCTATAGAGAAAATACTACCTCTATTTTCCATACTGACATTCTTGGAAAGATAATTCAAAACCAAGGACAGTTAGTGCGTTGCTTATAAGATGTGCAGAAATATAGAGGCCCAGGGAGAACTGGTCCTCAATGGAGTCAAGATCACAGCTGCAAAAAAGGAGGAATCCTAAAATGATTTGAAGCAGAGGAATAAAGGAAGTGCTTTAAGTAATATGGAGATTGTATCATAAAAGAAAGAATGCAAAATAAGAATTTAAAAGCTGTTATACTAATTCAGGCAAAAGTTGGAAGGATTTTGGTTAGGTGGTGGTAGAAGATAAGGCAGAACATAAGGAGAAAATTCAAAGGAAAATGATCAGGCATCAGATACTGATTAGATATGAGGGGAAGAAGATAGTGAAGATGGAACCCAGTCTCATTTGTAGGGAAATTTTTATCTAAACTTTTTATCTCCTTTTGTTTCCTGGACTAAGCACCAACCTCCATTTTTTTTTCTTTTTATTTCTGTAGTAGATACCTCTGTTCAAGGTATCTGTTTTTTCCTGGGTGAGCTTTGGTGGTTTTATCTTTCGAAGATTTTATCCATTTCACCTAACTTGTTGAAAATACTGGCAAAAGTCATTCATAGTATTTGCTTACTATGCTTTCAATATCTGTGGAATCTGTAGGGATATCACCTCCCTCATTCCCAACACTGGTAATTTGTGCCTTCTTTTTTTTCCTGTTCAGTCTGCCTTGAGGTTTATGCTAATTGATCTAAAAAATCAGTTTTTGCTCCATTAATTCTTCTCTATCACTTTTCTACTTTTACTTCATATAAAAAAATCTTTATTTCCTTTCTTCTGCTTTAATTTACTCTTCTTTTTTTAGTTTCTTCAGGTAGAAACTGAGTTCAATGACTTGAGACCTTTCTTCTCTCCTAATCTGGATGGTATAGCTAAAAAGTTCCTTCTAAACACCACTTTAGATTATCTCACAAGGTTTGATAAGTTGTATTTTTATTTACCATTAGTTAAAAGTACTTTAATATTTTATTTTGATTTATTTTTGGGTTCATGTTCTACTTAGCAGTGTGTTATTTAGTTTTCAAATATTTAGGGAGTTTTTAGACATCCTCCTTAATTTACTTGTGATTTTATTCTATTGTGATCACAGAACATAGTTTGTATGATTTAAATCTTTTTAAATGTGCTGAGACTTATTTCATGACCTAAAATATGTTATATTGTGGTAAATGTTCTATGATACATGAAAAGGACTGAATTCTGCTGTTGTGGGGTCAAGTGTTCTATAAATGTCTACTAGGTGGGTGGTATGTTGAATTAGGTACACCAGGAGAACATGCTCTTTATCAGCTATGTGACCCTATTGTAATAGAACCTTTTGAATATGCTACTTTTAGTTAAGGTGTGGCCACTTGAATCAGAATGGAAGTCTTATAGAAAAGGGAAAAAAGCCAGAAGTCAATGGAACATGGAAGAGAAAGGATAGGAGGTCTCAGGTGCATTGCCATGTGACACAAAAGCCAAGGATTGAAAGCTCGCCAGTAGTCAACCCAGAACTTCACAGTCCGTGGGGGAAAAGCATTGACTGGGTGACAACTTGATTTTGGACTTCTCCTAGCCTCAACGATATGAGCCAATAAATTCCCACCATTTAAGCCAACCCATTTTGTGGTATTTGTTTTAGCATCTGGGATATTAAGACATAAATTAACTGTAAGAATTGTTCAGGTATTCTATATCCTTACTGGTTTTCTATTTATTTGTTATATCACTTATTACAAAATTGGAGTTGACATCTGTATTAGTTTATGAAGCTGCCCAAGTGCAATTTACCAGAAATGGAATGGCTTTTATAAAGGAAATGTAATAAGTTACATGTTTACAGTTCCAAGCCTATGAAAATGTCCAAACTAAGGCATCCAGGGAGAGATACCTTAATTCAAGAAAGGCCTATGGGTCTGGAACACCTCTATCAGCTGGGAAGGGACATGGCTGGCATTTGCTGTTTCCTTGCTCCTGGGCTCTATTGCTTTCAGCCTCTGGTCCTGTGATGTTTCCTCACTTGGCTTTTCCAGGGCTGGCTTTTATCTCTTGGCTTCCCTTGGCTGTCTCCAGGTTGTGCCTTGCTTAACATCTCATGGGAAGGCATACAGCAATGTCTGCTGGGCTCCAAGCATCTCCAAACATCCATGTCTCTGTTCTGAGCTCTCTCCAAAATGTTTCTTCTTTTAAAGGCCTCCAGTAAACTAATTAAGACCCACCTTGAATGGATGGGGGTCGCATCTCCATCTAATCAAAAGGTTACATCCACAATTGGGCTTGTCACATCTCCATGGAGATAACCTAATCAAAAGTTTCATCCCTGCAGTGTTGAATCAGGATTAAAAGAAATGGTTTTTGGATTTCTTTTGAATCAGGATTAAAACATGGCTGTTCTGGGGTGGATAATAGCTTTAAGTCAGCACAACATCTTTGACTATAATTGTGGAATTAGTTTTTATTCCTTGCAGTTGGGAAGGAGCTATTTGCTTCATGTGTTTTGTATTTTGATATATTCATATATTAGTTACATAAAAATTTAGGATTATTATGCCTTTTTGAAGAACTGAGCCCTTCCTTTGTCATCTTCAAACAACTTTCCTAATTTCTGGTAATATTCTTTGTTCAGAAATCTTCTTTGATATTAATACAGGCACTGCAGATTTCTTTTAACTAATCCTAGTATGACATATTTTCTCCATCCTTTTCCTTTTAACCGAATTGTTTCTTTATATTTAAATTGAGTTTCTTATTGACTCTTGACAATTTGTACTGCTGCTTTGCATTAAGTGGCACTCTCTGTCTTTAATTGGACTGATTAAGTCATTGGCATTTAATGAGTTTATTGATATGATTGTATTTTAAAATGACTTATTGCTATTTTTCTTTTTGTTTCATCTGTTCTTTGTTCCTCTTTTTCCTCTTCTGCTTTCTTTTGAACTAATTGAATTTTTATGATTTTTTAATAATTGTTTTAATGTCATTGTGTACTACTTTTATCATCTGTGTTATTTCTGGTTATGTTTTGATCTATTGATTTTTTTTCCCCCTCATCATCAAATGTATTTTCCTGCTTCTTTACATACTTTGTAATTTTTGCTTATTTGCCAGATATTGTGAATTATAACTAGTTTGGTCCCTGATATTTTTGTGGTTTTGCCCATTTTTCTTCTTTTATAATAGAATTATGCAGTAAGTAATTTTTAGAGTCCATTCAAATGTGTGTTAGGGCATCTATACTGTTGTTTATAGTTGAGAGCCAGTTATTCTGATTGGTCTACAGAATTCCATGGTATGTATACACTGTCATCTATTTATCCTTTCCACAGCCGATGAGCATTTGGGGTATTTTCCAATTTGGAGCTATTATGAAAACTACTGTGTGACTATTTTTGTACATCTTTTTTGGGGTGGACATTAACATGAATTTCATAGTACTACCAATTTTAACTCCTACCAGCAATTTATGAAAATTTCAAATTTCCCATTGTTGCCATAACTTGGCATTTTCTATTTAACTTTAGCCAGAAAGGTGTTTTGTTTAGTCTTATCTCACTGTAGTTTTTAAAAAAATTATTCATTTTTTAATTAATTTTACTTACCAACATTCTATAAACACCAAACATGGCTTCCCTCTTCCTTCATTCCTTACATCCTCTATTAACCTTGAATCTCCTTTCTGTCTCTCCCAATTTACTATTTCTAGTAAACTCTCATAGGTGACATCATTCAATATTTGTTCATAATCCTATATTTAACTTTATAACATATATGGTCAGTTCTATATTTAACTCTATGAAGAACCACCATATTGCTTTTCACAGTGGCCGTGCCATTTCACATCCCCACTAACAATGAACTAGAGTTCCAATTTCTCAACATCCTTTCCACACTTATTTTCTATTAAAAAAAAACAGCATTCTTGAAAGTGTGTGATAGCTCATTGTGGTTTTGATTTGAATTTCCCTAATGACTAATGATGTTGAGCATCTTTTCATATTTCATGAAGTAAAATTTCATAAAATTTTGTTAGGTGCCTTCATTTATTTATGTGCTTTCCTTTTTCTTATTGATTTTATGTGTGTTCTTTACGTATTTTAGGTACTAGTCTCATTGGATATTTTTAAAACAGTGTCTACAATTGTTATTTCCTTTTTAATTTCTTATTGTCTTTCATTGAACAGATATTCCTAATTGCAGGTAGTTCAATTTAGGATATTTCTCTATCATTAGTGCTTTTGTGTCTTGATTAAGAAGTTTTTTCCTACCTCAAGGTTATAAAGATATTCTCCCACATTTTCTAATATATTGCATATTAACTGTTTAGTTATTTCAGTCTCTCACCTACTAACCTATAAACCTCTTGAGGCAGTCATTGTATTATATTTATACTTAAATCTCTCATACTTAGAACATTATGTGGCACAGAGCAGTTATTCAATAAATAAATAATCAAATGTTCCCAATTTTGTTTTTTATATGATGACCTTGAGCAAGTAATTTAATTTTGCTTTAGGTCTTCTCCTTCTTTTAAAATTTGACCACTTGGTTTTCAGTTCTAAAAATTCATAAAACAGATTTTAACAAAATACGTTCAGTGCCACATTTCACTTTAAACTACGTTAGTCAGAAAGGGATGGTATATAAAAAAATTGCTCATTGGTTTTAAAAAGTTGAAAATATAGGACATGACTTGCCCACTTAGTATATGATGCTGTCTTTTAATTTTACTTCTTTTTCTTTGAAACTTGTCTTCCCGCATGTTGGAGAAGTAGCATGGTCCAGGGAGACGTACCTTTGGAATTTGGCAGGCCATCAATGATTATTAATAAATAACCATCAGGTACCTGACACTATTTTAGGAGCTGAGAGGATACATCAATTAATCAAACTAATTTCTATTTTCATGGAGATAATATTAAATGAATAATTGAATCATTTGATCACTATACTTCAGTTTCCTTATTTCTAAAATAGGGTTACTGTGCAAATTAAGTCAAGTAATAAATGCCAAGTTCTAGTATATAATATGTACTCATGAAATGGTATCTATTTCTATTGCTATCATTGTTTTGGTTTATAATTAAATTTTTCCATTCAAAAAATTTATTAAGTTCCTGCTAGTTTCGGCCAAAGTCTCAGGTTCCTTAGCGACAAGCAATTGGGACACTGCCCCAAATTACCCCTTAAAAATTTGTGATTAGCCTTCTTTACAAGTTCTTTGAGACCTACCCTTTTCCCCTGAATGTTTGAGAAACACCGTTACCTCTCTCTACCTCACTGTACACAGGGACTTCTTTGCCTCACTTGTCACATGGGTGACTTTGGCAATGTTTCTGGTGGCCATAGGTAATTTTCTTGGTAAAGCCAGACACCAGGTAGAAGCTAGAGAAATTCTTTCATTCACTATAAAATTTTATATATGGTTTCCATCCCTGGTAAGTTGCAATCCAAGGGCTAAATTTCAAACTGAGGGCAGTTTGTGAACCTGAGAAGAAAATACAGCAAAAGTTCAGCACAGAGCAGATTTTTAATACTCTATTTTAATTCCTTTTCATAATAGCAGTATGAAAGCCAAGGAAAATGACTTCTAGTTGATTTATGCAGCTCCTGTGAATCACTTTGCTTTTGGCCTGGAGCCTTACAACAGCCACCTGAGGTATGGTTTATGATAACCACTCAAATATGTGCTCCCTAGCAGGCGTCTGTGATTAAATAATACAGTTTTGTTATTTCACTCAGCAGTTATGTAGTTTTGAGGGAGATGAACCCATTGCCAAACACTGTCTTCTAAAGCACAGCAAAGCTGAGAGTCCTAAAGGAGTGGATATTCCATTTTAAGAAGCTTATGATCTTTTAATGCTGTATGGGTCGTGACAACCTCAGAATGACATAAAGAAACAAACATTTTCCTTCTCTCACTCCAAATAGATAGTGGTTCTAAATTGCAGGTAGATTTGGAGGATTTTTTTCCCAAAATTTTCCTGTTTCTTACCTGAAGTTTTAGTCACCGAATATTTGACTATATTTGGAACTAATACATATAGCTAATTTAGGTTTTCAGAGAGGCCATTAAGAGTTCAAGGATTACTCAAATCCGAGCTCTGTTCACTTTGTGACGGACTGATTTCAATAAGGCTGGCATGACTCAACTCGTTCTGTGTGCTAGCTAGTGTCACGCAGAAGCACAGACTGCAGGCTGCATTCAGGTCTCTGGTTAGCGTTCCTAATATACGTGTTCAAAACTGAATTTTGGAGCAAACACATCTATTAATAGAAAATCAACTTGAGATTGTACCTTGTGATGGTTCTGTAAAATTTCACCTGTGAAATCATCTTCTTGCTAACTGCTCTGAGAGGGAAATGGGGTGAGGGTGGGGATGAAATAGTGATTAAATGTTCAGTAATATGATGCACTGAATAGTTTAGGAGCTTTTCTAAATTACTCAGAAATGTTTATTGGTTGTATGTGTACCCGTGATATTTTAATAAAAAGTAATCACTGTGTTTTCACAGGATAGCCTGTTAAAATAATTATACAAGTATTTCCTCTCAATCAGTAAAGGCAATTAAATAAGCTTATACATTCTTTTTTTTTTTAGTAAATGCGATAACTCATTTAACCCATATATTTGGTTGACCATTTGCAGTTACTCAAGGCGGCATAGTGCTGTGGAGAGAGAATGAGTTTTGCAGTCAGAAAAGCCTAAGTTTGAGCTCCTAGTCTCCCCTTACCTCACTGTCTGGCCCTCAGCAGCCTCTCTAGGAATAGAAGGTCAATCATATATACTTCCTAAGACTGCTGCAAGTATGGCATTCAAAGCTGTTAATGTCAAAACGGGGCTATCGTACTTGTTCAATGAATTGTGTTCCTTTCTTCCTGAGATTTTTAGAAGTGTAGTAGGGGACATTAACATATGCCTGAACTTCTTGGCCATTACCTTAAAATTAGATTAATATTAGGAAAAAGATCATCCAGGCCATTATAATTTAGGGTGGTGAAAAACATAAATGAGATACAGAAATTCCTAATGTTGGACATAAATGTGAAGTATCTTCTTACTCTCTCACTAGCTCAGAGGACTATACCAGTCTCCTCTAAGCAGGAAAGCAAACCAAAGCAAAACCAGGAACCAATGAAGCTTATGTTTGAAGTTCATTTTCTTAATCTTTTAGGCACATTTTTAAAAGAAAGTTTGCTGTTTATATCCCTATTAATTTCATTTAAAGATTCACAAACAAAAGGGCTTTAAGCAAAAACGTTACCACCCAACTGAGAAATCAAGCAGCCCTTAGTTACCTTTTTTTCCTCCTGATGCACATCTACTGAGGTCTTGGAAGGTCAGATGCTCACATTTTTTATTCTTTCAGTTTTACTCTTTACTCCTATTCTCTCCCTTCTGGGACATGCAGTGGAACATAGGAACAAGAGAAGAAAGAAATACATTGATTTGGCTTTGATTCCTCACTCTTTCATGCAAAACATTTTTTCCCACCGTCCCTTGATTTATTATCATGTGAAACATCCAACAAATGCCTTGCATGTAAACCATGCTAGCTCTCAAGCACTTAAATTAGTGTTTTGGTTTTCAGTGAGGAAGGGCAAAATTCATGTGGGCTTTTGCTGGAACAAGATGTACATTTGAGATTCTGGAATTTTATTGTTATTTTATCCACCCCCCCCCCCCCCACCTTTTTGTGTCTTTTTTCTTGCAACAGACAAGGATGGAACAATGCAGGATATTTTTGTTGTAGTTTGTTTATCTTTAAGAAGAATTGAAGTCGGGAGAAAAGTGGTTTCTATCTTGTTAGGACATCAGTGTTTGCAATTTAGAATGTGGAATTATTATTTTGAAATAGTACTGAATCAATATACAATCTAATTAGTTTAATGCTCCTGGGGAACCTTAAAGTTCTAACTCATAAAAAACTTTTGAAGCTTTTTAATGGTACTAGTTCTCTAGAAACGTTGATAAGGTAGCAATATATTAAAGTTGTATCTACTTTTTAATTAAAAGACTGTTTAATTGTGAAATATAAAATATATACAAAAAAGCACTACATTTGCAAGTACATTTTAACCAGTAGTTATAGAACAGATTTTAAAATTTGGTATGGATTACAGTTCCACGATTTTTCATTTTATCTTCTAGCTGCTCCAAGACTTTTTTATGTTGATAGCTACTCAGCATCATTTAGATTCTTCTTGCCATTTCAAAATGGTAATATTAATCTATTGCTTGAATTTAATTTGTGTTAATGAATTGTTTCCATAGTTATTGTATTTTACCTGAAGAGTATCTCTGTTTTACAGTTGATAGTGAAATAGCTACATCTTAAAAATGAAGCTTAGTAAGAGAATAGGAATCTGATAATATATATGCTAATGATCAAAACACAATCATTTTTAACTTTGGTCTCAGCACTGGGACTGTGGTTAGGGAATAAAGAAGTTCTGGTAATAAACAGAGTCTTGAATTAGAAGTTTTGACATTGGCTTTTAGTTCTTAGATCTGCTACAAATTTGCTATACAAATTTGATCTATACAAATTCTGACCAGATAATGTATTTGGGCTCAGTTCCTTCATCTATGAAATTTTTGCATGCTTCACAAGATTTTTTCTACTCTAACAGTCTGATCTGACTTGGGTAGTATGATCGTCAAATTACTTTGTGCCCAGAAGCATCCTTGAATACCAACCGTGTGCTGGAAATGCAGCTAGAAACGAGGATGGGAAACAAAGGTCAGGAAGTATTTGAATATGGGAGTCAGGTACCCAGGTAGGACACAGGAGGAAAGAGAAGCACAAAGACAAGGCTGACCGGAGTGTTCAAAGTCTGGAAGCAGTTTGGACTTACAAGACTAACCGGAGCCGTAAATGTGGGCAAGTGACTAGAGGGATAAATTTAAGCCCCAAGTTCCAAGAAGTCTTTAATAGTTGAAGTAACCCTGCTTTAACAAATCCATTATGTACTTCCTGTGCAGGCAAGAACAAACTGGAGAGGAGGTGTCATGAATGTTAGCCTAACAAGAGAATGAGTAGATTGGGATCACACTAGTAGTTGGGAGGGATGGTGAGAGTAGAATTCTAGACATTATCTAGCTCTGGCGACTCGTTTTTCATAGTGGCCCACAGACCTGCAGCACTGGCATCACCTAGGAGCTTATTAAAACACACAAACCCTCAGACTCCGCTCCAGACTTGTGGCTTCAGAATCTGCAGCTTTTACCAGATCCCCAGGAGATTCCTTTGAGAAGCATTGACACAGAACATCAGCTAATCTTTGCATATAGATTTTGTGGTCTAGCCAAGCCTATGCGTGAGTGGAGCTCTCTGAGTTAAGTATTCAGGAGTAACACTGAGGAGACCTAGTATAATGGCGATAAACACGGGTTCACTACTGGTGATGAGCTGAGGTAGCCTCTGAATTTGAAGTAGAGAACACACATTCTTATGTGGGAGTGGCTACCCTGGAAATTGCCTTCAGTCTAATGGGAGAATCTAGTTTTACTTCCCCATAGGTGTTTTAGTGCCTCAGGTGACACTGTAGGTCTTCTCACTTGACTTCTACAAAGGTGGAGATGCGGAGACATGCGCTCAGTGTGTGTTAGAATGATAATATCTCTCAGATAACAAACTGTGATTCAATAAGTGTTGGCTGGAGATTAATTTAAATCATCTAATTATGCTTGAATCAGAGAATATTCAACAATCTCTTCATGTCATTAGGATCTGTATGTTTTTTTTTACCTCAAATATATTCTTGCCGGTTTTAAGTGCTTCAGGACAGGAAAAACAGTTGGCCATCTGGTTTCACTAAACACTTTCTCATGTACAAGTACAAGATGTATTACTTGGAGCAGTGAGGAAGTGCACGGTTGGAAGAATTTAGGACATTTCTCTATACAAATTATTCTCCTGTTCCCAAACTCCTCTCAGGAAGAGTTTGACCTGTATCAAGAATTGAAAAAATTTCCCTTGGGTGTACTCCTGATTCTTCATATACTTCATCTCGCTACAGATGATGTACAAAGAAAGTACTTAATATTTAGAACTATAAATACCATACACTCACCTTTCCCTAATGGAATAGAAAGCTTTGGTATCCAAATATGTGCTCAATGAATCCTGCTTTATTTTTCATGCTACTTTCATTATTAAATAAGATATGGAATTTGACTAGATAAAATTCTGTTATTGGGCTACGAAGCAATCAACAAGAAGAAAAAAATGAGTTGCATATTTTAAGAGTAACAAAATTTATGATAAAACATTAACCTTATTGTTCTGTAGGAAAAACAACATAAAATAATAGAAAGTAACAAAATTCAGTGTATTGGGCTGAACACATAGTTTTCACTAAAGAAGTATCAAACATAGAAGCTCCAAAACCTTTCAACTTAACTAACTCTATGCTTAGACTAATTGTCTCCCTCCCCCCAACACTTCCATCTAACTAATCTTTTGCAGACATTCTGTTTCTTAGTAGCCTGTGCACAATTTGTCATGGTATTCTTTGATCACATTTAATTGCAGCACAACAATATAAAGTCAAAACCACCAATCTGTATCTAGGAGGATAGATTCAATCAGATAGATGTTAGCTAGCATTTATATTTGTCCAGCCACAAGGCCAGATTATTCAGTGAATACTTAGTAGATTGTATTTTTGGATTTAATCGGTTATTTGTTTAAATAATCTGCTCTTGACACATCATAAATGTATTTGTCAGAATATTGATGATCATAAGATAATGGCTATTTGCTAAATTTTAAATGTAAGGTAACAAGGTTCAGAATAGGATATTTAAACTGAAGATCAAGAGAGCTGGGGAAAGACAGTGGCATAATGAGTGCCCTTATACTTGCTAAGATTAGAGTAGGTGTATTTACAATGAATCTGTGACTCCAAAAACTCTTTAACACTTGTAATTCTCTTCAAATAATTTATCAAAACATGACAAAGTAAACAACTTATTGCTGTTGCCAATAGCACATGCCTTTGACTCTTTGAGTCATGCAGGGGCAGGGCCAAGCTCAATGGGGGCCTTCTCACACCCATTGCTGGCACTCGAGATAGCCACCTCACCCCATTTGCGGGCTCCACACCATGCGCCAGACAATCCTCAGGGATCCTGAGACCCCTGATGTGCAACACTAGTGGGCCCTTCAGATGCTCTTCTCGGTTGGTCTTAAGCCATGCAAGATAGGAGATACACGTTCCATGTGTACATGGAGCCATTCTTCTTGCATGTCATCTCTGTGTGGAAGCAGGAATGTGATCAACAACGAGTGAGTTTATATTCTTCGGATGCAATGATAATGGTTTAGAGAATGTTTTGCTTTGCTAAAGCTGCTGAACTGCAATATACCGTGAAATGCAATGTACCAGATGGACTGACTTTTAACATTGAGGATTTATTAGTATACAAATTTGCAGTTCTAAGGCCATGAAAATGTCCAAATTAAGATAGCAAGAGGAAGATACTTGCTCTGAAGAAAAGCTACTGGCATCTGAGATTCTTCTGTCGGCTGTCAAAACACTTGGCCCATGTCTGCTTGTCATTCGCTCCTGAGTTCCATTTTTCTTTAGCTTCTGGTTTCAGGGGCTTTCTCCCAGGGCTTTCTCTAAGCTTCTTTTAGTGTTTTTTCTCTCTGCCCTCTCCAAATGCCTCTGGGTGTTTCTCTCTCTGTATTTCTCTCTGAGCTCTCTCGCTGAAGAAAATGTGGGGGAGCATCTTCAGGACCATTTGCTAGACAATGGTTTCTTAGACTTTACACTCAAGCACAAGAAAAAAAAGAAAAAGCATAGATAAATGGGGACTTCATCAAAATTAAAGATTTCTGTGCCTCAAAGGACCTTCCCATGAAAGTAAAACAAAAACTTATACAACGGTAGAAAATATTTGGAAACCACATACCTGATATGGGTTAGATATCCATAATATATAAAGAAATCCTTCAACTCAACAACAAAAAGTAAAACAACCCAATTAAAAAATGTGCTACAGACTTGAATAGACATTTCTCCAAAAAGGATATACAAATGGCTAATAAGCACATGAAAAGATGCTTAGCATCATTAGCTATGTGGGAAATGTAAATCAACACTACAATGAAATACCATTTCACACCCACTAAAACAGCTACCACTTAAAAAACAGAAAATTACAAGGTTGGAGAGGATGTGGAGAAATAGGAACCCTCATTCATTGAGGGCTGTGTTAAATGATGCAGTTACAATTTGGAAGTTCCTCAGAAAGTATGGAATCACCATATGATCTGGCAATCCTACTTCTAGGAAAATACCCCAAAGAATAAAAATAGGTACTTTGAACAGATATTTGCACACCAAACTTCGTAGTGGCATTATTCACAATTGCCAAGAGATGGAAGCAATCTAAGTGCCCAGCAAAAGAAGAATGGATAAACAAAATATGGTATGTAAGTAAAATGGTTCATTATCCAGCCAAAAAAGGAATGAAGAAGCTCTGATCCATGCTACAACATGGATGAACACTGAAGACATCATGTTGAATTAAGTAGGCCAGACATGAAAGGACAAATATTGTATGATCTCACTGATTTGAAACAATTGAGATAAGCAAACTCATAGAGTCAGAGTCTACAATATAGTTTCCAAGAGTGATAACCCTGGGGATAGGGAATAGGGATTAAAGCTTAAAATGTACAGAGTTTCTACTTGGAATGATGGAACAAAATGGGAAAGATAGGCTTTGCTGAATTTCCTCTGCAACACTTTTAGATCAGATTCTTTGGAATTAGAGAGTTGGAACTTGAACTGAAGACGGAATTGTGGTGGCTGTTTTTGTAACCCTGGGTAGATTTCATTCTGCAGCATGTCTCAATTTCCTCATCTCTAAAGTGGAATAATTGAAGAATGTGCCTCATAAGGTTGTAGATAAGGATAGAATAAAATAATTTTGTAAGTAATTAGCACAGTGCTTGGGACATTGTAAGAGCTCAATTCTTGTAAGATATTTTTATGTATGATTATTAGAGAGCTGACACACCCAGATAGAGCATTTAAGATAATATTATAATCAGTGGAAGTTTTCTTTTTCATTCTTACCAGAAAGCTAAATATTTTATATAATTTTACTTCATTTCCTGAAAATATTAAATACACAGAGCCAGAATAGTCTTCTGAGTCCATAGTTACTACTATATTTTATTTACTCTTTTACCCAGAATTGTCGCTGGGCTATGGCACACTCGTATAATTTCCTATGGTACCAACTAATAGTAGTCATTGGGAAAGTAGAAGGCGACTCTTCATCTTTTGCTGCTCAGAAAGATTTGAAGCGTATTTGAATGAAATGAAAACTGAATTCCATCCTCCCTTTCATCAAATTCAGGTTACTTTTTAAAAAAATAACTTTTTATGGTGTTAACATAAAATGAAACTCAAAATTTTCTGTTTCAAGCATGTCCAAGTTTACAACTTGGTGGTATTAGTTGCATTCACGATATTGTGCTGTTGCCACCATCATCCATTATTGAAATGTTTCATCATCTCAAAAGAAGCTCTGTGCCTCTTTAGCAATAACTATCCATCCCCCACCCTTGGTAATCTGTAATCTTCTTTCTGTCTGTATGAATTCACATATTCTAGGTATTTCATGTAAGTGGAATCACACATAATGGACATTTGCTTATTTAGAAGTGCTGTATCTGTCTGTGTGTGTGTGTGCACACTTATCAGCCTCTGAAGTTCTTTCATGTATTCCTGGAATTCCCCACCTAACTAGTCTTGGTGAGACACAGGGCCAGTCTTACATAATAGATGTTTGCTTTCCTAGGATTTCTTTCACCTAGGATGTTGGCATATGACTGGAGTTTCACCAAGCACCTCCATCTTTGAGTAAGAAGATATTGATGCAAAAGAGCAAGCACTGGAGAAAATCACTTTGGGGACGGGTGGTGATGGCAGCAGTGGCAGGGATAACAAGTTTGTAGGGGCAGTTGTGGTTTTCAAAGCCCAGTAATAGAAGCAGCACAGGTGGCATCGAGCAATTTATTGGTGGCAGCAGCAGTATTCTCTCTGAAATGGTTTGTGTAATAGCTTGACCATGGCTCATTGCCCTCTTTTCCACCTGTTCTCCAAGCTAGAGAATTGTGAACAATTCTATAAATTTTCAATATATTCTCTTTTTCGTAAAGTCAGGCTTCATTTCTGTCACTTGCAACTATGAACCCTGATTGATGGAGCACCATATACATCTATGTACTTTATTTCTATACTAGAACCCTTCCCTGATTTCCTATCCATTTAAGGCCTCCCTTGGTGCCCTTCTTAGAAGCCTGATCCCTTCTTCATCATTGTATTAGGAGATGGGAACAGACAGTGTTATTGTAGGGACTGTTACTGCTGCAACCTAAAAGTCATCGAATGACACATAAAGCAGAGCCACTTTATCTGGATGGATTAAGCTTACCCATATATTTTGTGGTAGTAAGATTCATGTACATTCTCTAGCACATTGGTTACTTGCTATGTGGAGATTTTGCTATGCAAGTGGTATTTTTAGGTAAATTCCTTTGTTGAACTGTTGCATGGTACAACCTCAATTGTTTTGAGACATGCAATACTAAAATTCTTTTATTTTATTGGTATTTCCCCCCCCCCAAACTTATGGGAGGTTAAAAATTATTCTTTTAAAATATTATTCATTTCTTCCTCCCAATGCTTTCCATTTCAGAATTTGTACTGGTTCCTTCCAACTGAAAATCTAAAATTTAGAGTTATGGAGAATTTTTATGCTGACATAAACTTATTTGGTCATAAAAATAGCAAAGCTTTCTTTAAATACCATCAGGAAGAAAGACACTAACAAAATCATTTTATGGTTTATCAATTATGCCATGCTGCTGATACATTTTGAACACTAAAAAAGAAAAACAAAATGCCATACTTAAATTCATCCTCTAGGCAACTAGTCTGAGTATTAAATCTTGTTCTAAAACCAACAAAACATTTTTGAGGTTTTTTTTTAAATCAGGCTGCTGAGCTAGTGCAACAAAATTCAATATATTGTGAAATCTGTGAAATAATCACAGATTTCAATTGTATCTGATTCAGTTATTGGGCTACCACTAAGTTTTCATTTGAAGAAATTATGTGGTAGCTGAAAGAAATTTGGAAACCACTGTTCTACAGGCTACAGTCATTTTGCTCTCAGCCATTTCTGCTCTCACTGCAGACTTATGCCTTCTTTGGGCGTTCTTGAGCTCCTGCTTCTAAAAGAAGAGTTAGGATTTTCTTTTGGGGGGAAGGGAGAACAGGAGATGAAAAGCAACAGAAAACTGTTGATAGTGAATTATTAGATTTTTCCAGAAGATGGAAAGAAGGGTCTTGTGACCGCAACATGACTCAATCCCTGGCAAAATTATAAAATGGAATAGTAAAAGAAAATTGTTGGGGTTTAGAGAATTTTGGAGAATTGTGACATCACAAGGCTTCAGAATGAGTTCACAAAGAACAAGGCATGATAAACCTTATATCTTTTTGTAATAGAGTGGCTATTAAGGTAAAATAAACACAGCACATCTTAATTTCAGTAAAGAATTTGATATGCTTGGTGTAATTTTCATTTGTGAATCAATTTATAAAATGTAGGATGTATGATAGAAGTAAGTGATAAATTCTGACCTGGTTAAAAACATGGCACCCAAGGTGTGTCGTGTGATGATTTACAGAGAGCAAAACTTGAAGTGTTGCTAGACATCTGCCCTTGGTTCTTTGCCCTCATTTTCCTAAAGGTCTTTTAAGAAGATGAAAGAGGAATGTTTTTCCTAAACCACAGACAAGTTTACAGGCATGACATATTGGATACACAGTATGAGGGACCAGAGTTAAAATTTGCTATTCTTACAGGAATGCTGTGATTAAAGTTCTACCCCAAAGCCTAGCACTTAGTAGCTACTTGCTAAATGTTTGCTGAATGAATAACTCTTGAATTCTATAAAAGCTAACATTATGTCTGGTTGCAGTGATAGAAGTTTAGAGTCTGTAGCATTAGAAGGTTCACATCCAAAATATATGCTTGCTTCCTGGTACCATCTTTTAAGCATTACACTTATAAAATGCTGTGCAGGAGGGAAAAACTGTAAACTGTGTTGGAGATAAACTCGAAGCTGTGTCCTGTGGGGAATGTTCTAGTAGAACAAAGAAAAAGGGGATCTATTTGAAATGATCATGATATATAAACCTTTATGCAAACACGGGAACAGTCTTATTATTCCAGTAGGCTGATCTAGAACTAATGCAAGAAATTTAAAAAGAGGTAAATTGTAGTTTAATGTTGCAATTTCCTAAACAAGACTGTCCAGCGGTGGAATGGGTCTCCTGTGTTGAAGATATAGTCCTCTCGCTGGAGGGTAAATGATTTGGTCAAGGATGCTGAGGAAAAGAATTTTCATGGTGGAGAGGATTTCTTAAACAATAATCTGATTCTCAACACATTAGGGCATGGGATGCAGATTTTTGTTTGTAATCTAGTTTACTATTTAGGAAATATTTATTGATTGGGCATTTGTTCATTTTTGTGGAGTTAATGTCTCTTCAATCTGTGTGCTTGTTTGAATCTGTTAGGTAACCCAGAAAAGACTATGTTCTTTTAACCCATGCTTGTGGGGCACTGACCTATTGTGGGTGGGACCTTTTGATTAGGTTGCTTCCATGGAAGTGTGACCCACCAATTCAAGGTGGGTGCTTTGAGAGAGCTCACAGAGAGAGAGAGAGAGAGCTTAGAAAGAAAACACGCTGGGAGAAGCTAAGAGAGAAAGAAATACCTAGAGACATTTTGAAGAGAGCCATTGAAACCAGAACCCAGGAGAAAATACCCGTAGAATCTCAGAGACATTTTAGAGAAAAGGACCATCAGATATCACCATGTGCCTCCCCATGTGACAGAGGAACCCTGGATACCAGCTGCCTTTCCTGAAAAAAAGGTATCATCTTCTTGATGCTTTAATTTGGAATTTTCATGACCTTTGAACTGTAAATTTAGAACTAATAAATTTCCATGGAAAAAAATTTCTGTATATTGTATTCCAGCAACTTTAGCAAGCTGAAACAGTTTGTTCTGTAAATCTGGATGAGACAAAGTGAGAAAAGAAGAGACGATGGCCTAGGAAGTTGGAAGGAACAGGATTCTTAAGATATTCAGAAAATTCAGAAATTTCTAGTTAACTTCTTGTGCAGACCCAGGGCCTGGGCCCCTCACCACCATATTGAGAATAAGTTACTGCATGTAGCTGCCTACAATGACCAGGACAGAAGTTAAAGGTCATCAGATCTCTTTGAGAGGGGAGGGAGAAGGTACAGATGCTATCTGAAACAAAGCATTAAAAATACCCTCCCTTGATCACTGTTGATAACAAACCTCCACACCCCTGTGTCACGAGACCCTGCTGAAACCAGGGTCCAGACCCATCCTATGGAATGTCTTTGTTCTAAGCCATTATAAGCCATCCCTTTCACCCCCCCCCCCCCCATCCTTTTGCAGAGAACTGACTTCCATTTTGCAGATAACCACCACTGGGAAAGATTTTCTCCTGTTCATAAGTCCTGACAAAATCCTTGCCTAACTATGTGCCTGGCGTGTTCTTTAGTCTTGGGGCTAGGCTGACCTGAGCTCTTCAAGGGGCTGGATTGGAATGATTGGTGAACCAGCCAGGAAACCTAAGAGCCACAGGCCATAGTGGGCATGAGTTCTGAGAAGGGAGAACATGTGGGAGGAAATCTCAAATCGGCCTATATTGTCCATGTGGGGAGGAGTGGCTGTCTTCGTGGATGAATGGGTACTGCTGTAAGAGTATGGGGACACCCTGTAAACTCTGGCAGTGTTCTGTTTTGCAACAGATAGCGGATGACTGTATTTTAGCAAGGAGGAAAAAGAAAGCCACATAGCTGCGGTGATAGCCTGACCCCTTTAAGGAGCTCTACATATGGCCACAGAGGCAGAACAGGTGGCAAAAGAAATTGCCCACCATTGAGAGGAGGAGTTAAAACTAGAAAAAGATATGTGCCTTGTCCGGGCAGAAAGGAAGGACTTTCTGAGTGATTCATTGCCTGTGCTGAGTGGACAGTAAGTTAGAGGCTGTGGCATGCAGAAATGTCCGAGTCAGAGCCATAAGTTGCCTCAGGCTTGAGTCCAGAGGATTTCATCTACTCTAGGATGGGACCCCAAAGCATGGGACCCCATAGACTCCCCCTCGGAAGAGGAAATGAAGGACGAATGGCAGATGGAGGAGGATGAAGAGCCCCGAGAAAAGTGCTCCATAATACAACAGAAATGGAAGGTATCACAGTATCAGTCCCCTGGGGTTCAGAAATTCCAACCTCCTGAACAGACAGTACATGTTACTATGAGAGGTTATATCACTGCCAGATTGGGTGATTCAGGGTAGCAGAATAGACAGAAAAGTAGGGAGTCCCTACCCAATTGGCTTTTGAGGTTATGGGACACTGAGGCAGAGTAGGTAATGCTTTCTGGAGTGGAGATTAGTAAATTGGGGTCTATTACAACACACCCTTCACTATTTCCGCACTTGTATGCTACCTCCTTATTGATATGACTGATTGACAGGTGTAAGGCTGTGTAGCCTAACTAAAGGAATGTACTGTACAATAGCCCCCATTGGCAAAATATGAAAGAGCTACAAGATGTTTTAAGAGGGCTGAGAATGAAACGCCATTTATGCCATCGCTTTCATAGGTCCTGACATCGCAGCTATTACTGCAGGAATGAAAGACGCGGTATTGCATACTGCTCCCAAGCCATTACTATGGGCCTCTTGTGTCCCTCTTAAGTCTGCTAGTAGGACAGACTATTTCCCTTGATGCTCAAGCTAGAGCCAACCTCAGAGAGTCAGAGAGGCTGTGGCAACAGGGGACGGTGGTAACGGCAATGGGAAAGGCTCCCTGTGAGCATGACTGCTCTAATCGGGTCTCCTGCAAGCAGAAGTGTGCAGATCTCATTGCTGCAGGCATAGAGATCGAGGATATAGATAACATGATGCAGTTCTGGTAAGACTATAGGGCAAATGGCCTAAGGTCAAGAATTTACTAAAGTGAGCTCCTTAGCCTTCGAATGAGAAAGCAAATCAAGGAAGAAACTGCCATTCACAGCCTGAGCCTCTGCTCTCCTGGAAGAGGCTTGGCAAACTCTTTTCCCTCTTCTGAATGGGGGGAGGTTGAGATCTCTGGGTGTGACAAAAACTGGAGATTCTGGGGATCGGAGGCCACATGTAGATCTGACCATCTACTGGTCTCCTACTAACCAACAGTATTAGTGCTTAGTACTAATAGATATGGGAACCAAATATACCATAATGTATGGGAATATAGCCCAAATTCATGGATGAGTACTGTGGCTATAGACAGCTATGGGGGAAGAATGATCCAGAATGAGCAGCACAATCTAACTTTACAAATTTGGAGTCCTCCCCACCCCCAAAGTGCATATGTTATATATTTGTCCTATACCAGAATACATTTTAGGAACTGATCTTCTACAGAATACTACATGGCAGATCACCATAAGGAATTCTACGTCTGGTGTACAGTGATCAAAACGGTCTTAAAGGGGCAGGCAAAATGATCCCCTGTAAAAGTATCCCTGCCTCAGAGGGTTGTGGTTACAAAACAATATAAAATTCCTGGGAGGGCACCAAGAAATCTCAGCCACTGTCAAAGAGTTGGAGTTGGTGGGGATATAATACTGCCCCATGGCCCTTTCAGTAGGCCTGCATGGCCAGTACAAAAGTGATGGAATGTGGTGTATGGCAGTAGATTATCAGGAGTTAAATAACATAACATCATTATTGTATGCCACAGTCCTGAAAATTACTGGTTTATTACAAGAGATTAGTACCCAATTGTGTCAGTATCATTTTGTATCAGATATTATTAATGATTTCTTTAGTGTCTTCCTAGAAAAATCAAGCAAGCCTGCATTTGCTTTCACCTGGGGAGGCCAACAATGGACTTTAACTGTGCTTCCCCAAGGCTGCCATAGCCCGATCATCTGCCACAGTCTTGTGGCAAAGGATTTGGCTGAATGGAAACATCCAACAAGTGTAACTCTATTTCACTATATTCATGATGTCATATTAACCAGTAACTCTTTTTCAGAATTAAAGAAAACTTAGGCTCATTGCTATCTCACCTTGCGTGTCGAGGCTGGGCAGTCAATTGGTACAAGTTACAAGGCCTTGGTTGCTCTGTCAAGTTCTTGGGTGTTGCATGGTTGGGCAAGACAAAAACTGTACCTTTTGTTGTAACTAGTGAGATGCAATGTTTCTTCATGCCACAAATACCAAGACAACTAATGACTTTCATGGGGTTGTTGGGTTAGTAGAAACCTTTGTTCCTCACTCATCCCAAACGTTAAAACCTTTGTACATTTTGATTAGGAAAAACCATTTCTGGACAAGGGGTACTTTCCAATAGGCTGCTTTTGTAAAGGCAAAGAGGGGAATTGCATAGGTGCAAGCCCTGGAGGTGTGTAGATCCAGACCTCCCCTGTGAATTGGATGAAGCCAGCACTGATATTGGCTTTGGATGGGGTTTGTGGCAGAGGTAACATTCTAAATGAATGCTTTTTGGCTATTGGAAAATTATGGAAAGGGGTAAAAATGGGGTGAGATACAGCCCCCTGGAAAAACAGTTGCATGCTTCGTAGAATGCCTTAATGTAAATGGAGGGAATAATGCAAAGATGTTCTGTCACCTTTAAAGTGACCATCTCTATTCATGGGTGGATAACTGATACAGTTTCTAAGACATACTCTGGTAGTTCCCAACAGAGCACACTGATCAAAGCCTACCTGCTACAATGCAGTATTTTCAATACCAGCTGTGTGAGTACAGAAATGCATGAGATTCTTGGACCAGTGTCCTATATAGAAGATATAATAGCTAAAGTTGTTGTACCTGAAATGGCTGTTGAAATGCTCATTCTAGAAGGCACAGGTAACTTTGCTGAGTCTTCTTGGTATACTAATGAATCTGCCAGTGGGCAGCCTCCCACATGAACAGCTGTGCCAGTATAACTCAGTACTGACATTATATGGTGGGAGACTGGCACTATGCAATGCAGTCAGTGGGCTGAGTTATGGATGATAATAGTGCATGAACCTGTGACTCATCTGTATCAACAGCTGGGCTATTTACAAAGACTTTATGACCTGGATGGCAATCTGGAAGTAGGAACAATGGACAGTCATATATCGTCCCTTCTGGGGATAAGAATTGTGCAAAGACATCCGGGACACCTGTCAATGACAAAAGGTAACTGCCTATCATGTCCCTGCCCACACTCCCGACATGTTAACTGGGAATGTGGAAGAAGATGTACTCACAAGGTGTGGAGCAGTTCAGCTGAAACTAGGGAAGTGGTGAATGGCATCATTGGAAAATCAGACAACAAGGGTATCAAACTTTGTGGTCTCTGGCTCAGCAATTCTAGCTGCCAATCATGTGCCAGCAGCTAGTGGACATCACTAGAGAGTGCCCTTCATGCTCCTTGCTTTGACCACGTGGTGTACCAGATGGGGCACATCATCTGGGTACAAATCCCAGATCCAGTTGTAAGTGGATTAAATCGGTTCCCTTCTGCTATTGGAGGGTGCAAGTTATGTTTTTACTGCCATGGACACAGCTACAGGATGGTTGTTAGCTTTCCTGGTGAGAAAGGCTAACCGACAGGCCACCATCTGATGTTTGAAGAAAGTGTGTGCTTTGTATGGAGTACCTATACAAATAGACACTGGGCAAATAATCCAATCGTGGGCCATGGATCAGGACATCATATAGACATTTCATCTGCCTTATTATCCCATGATTATAGGTCTTATTGAAAGAATGAATGGCTTCTTTCTTCAAAAAATTATTTAAAATACATTCAACTTTGTAGGGCAATATTTGTGTATCATTCCATTTATCTATCTATCTATCTATTCTATTTATCAATCCATTTTCTGAACACTTGAGTTTAGGTTGTATAATCATGTTCCCTGAACACAATATTACTACTCAAATTTCCTAAGAACAAGGACATTCACTTATTTTTAACATTTTTTATTGTGAAATATAACATATACAAAAAAGCAATAACTTTCCAAGTACGTCTTAACAAGTAGTTATAGAACAGTTTTCAAAGTTTGGTATGGGTTACAATTCCATAATTTTAGGTTTTTCCTTCTAGCTGCTCCAAGACACTGGAGACTATAAGAAATATCAATATAGCAATTCAGCAGTCATACTTACTTGTTAAATCCAATCTTCTCTGTTATAATTTCATCATCTCCTTTGATCCTTTCTCAATCTTTAAGGATATTTGGGATATGCCCATTCTAACTTTTTCATATTGGAAAGGAGTGTCTAAAATATAGGATAGGGGGATGGAACTAGCTGATGTTCTTAGAGAGGCTGGCCACTCTGTGTTTGAGGACTTATTCTGCCTAGGAACCACCTGGAGGTTATAGGTTTCTAGAAAGTAAATTTAGTGCATGAAACTTTTGTAGAATTTCAGATAGAGCCCTAGGGGTTCTTTAGGGTTAACAGGAATGATATTGTTTGGGGTTT
Source organism: Tamandua tetradactyla (assembly GCF_023851605.1). Classification (NCBI taxonomy): domain Eukaryota; kingdom Metazoa; phylum Chordata; class Mammalia; order Pilosa; family Myrmecophagidae; genus Tamandua; species Tamandua tetradactyla. The sequence continues at coordinate 183,408,056 of NC_135331.1, read as the reverse complement.
GGCAAACTGTGGCAATTAGCAATATCTAGTTGAAGCCTCCTAAGAGTAGCCTCCAGAATAGCCTCTTCATTCTATTTGGCCTCTCTTAGCCACTGATACCTTATTTTTTCACATTTCTTTTCCCACTTTTGTTCAGGAAGGTGCTGTTGATCCCACAGTGTCAGGGCCAGGCTCATCCCAGGGAGTCATGTCCTACTTTGCCAGGGAGACTTTCACCGCTGGATGTCATGTCCCATGTAGGGCTGAGGGTAATGATTTTCCTTGCAGAGTTGGGCTTAGAGAGAGAGAGGCTGAATCTGAACAACAAAAGAGGTTTTCTGGAAGTAAATGTTAGGCATAACTATAGATAGGCTTAGCTTCTCTTCTACAAAAGTAATGTCACAAGAGCAAGCCTCAAGATCCAGGAGTTGGCCTATTAACTTGGGAGTCTCTAATGTTTGAGAGAGTATCAGGAGTTTCCCAGGTGAGAAAGTTTAATAGTTTCATATTTTTTTTCTAGTTTCCTAAAGGTACTTTGCTGATGCTTTTTTTTTTTTTTTTGCATGGGCAGGCACTGGGAACCGAACCCCAGTCTCTGGCATGGCAGGCACAAATTCTGCCACTGAGACACTGCCACACTGCCCTGCCAATGCTTTTTAATTATCCACCTAACATACTTTGGAATGTATTCAGGTATTACATTAAGCTATACAGAATTACAAGTCATCGTTTCCATTCTGGGCTCCATGTGTTTGGGTTATTTAAATGAGCTATCCAGGCATGTTGAGTTACCTTGTGTGCTACAGAAAAACCTTTCATTTTGGACAAAATAAATCCCTCTTACTTTGGTCTCCTTCAGTAAGTGAAGCCCTAAAGTACAGACAATATCTTCCTTTGCTCTGAATTCTGATTTTACCTTAGTCCCAACCATATTAGCTTCATTCTTATCTCTAATTGAAGTCTGATCTCTTTTTTGGTTTCTTTATCAGTTGTTGTCTGTAGCAATGCTGACTTTCAGAGTTATAGGACTCCAACTATGAGTCTTAGATGTCACACAGGTACCAAAAGTTCCAGGGATATAGCATAGCATCTCAGAATCTAGAAATAACACAACTCGGGACTAAACGTGACTGCTACATGAGTTTACAATCTAGATCCCAATTTTCTTATCGGTATTTTCTAAAAGCAACAATACAGTATTTGTTCTTTTGTTTCTGGCTTATTTTACACAACATAATGTCGCCAAGTTTCATTCACTTTGTTGCATGCCTCACAACTTCTTTCCTTTCTGTAGCTGCACAATATCCCATCCTGTGTATACAGCACAGTTCACCTTTCTGCTTCTCAGTCAATGTCATGTCCCATGTAGGGCTGAGGGTAATGATTTTCCTTGCAGAGTTGGGCTTTAAGAATGAATGGCCTCTTAAAGGAACAGTTGAAAGATGATAAGAGGTGCTTGCAGTGTGGACTGAAAGGCTCTTTCAGGCCTTGACTCATTTGAATACAATTCTATGGGCTGCTGCACCTGCCCCTGTTGAAATGCTAATGGTAGCGGGCCCTGAAAAAGCAAATTAAAGGGTCAGCCACTTTGCAGCCAAAAAGGGGAAATGATAATAATTTGTTGTTGCCTGTTCCTCAGACCATACAAAATGGGGAAAATGAGGTCTTCTGGCCTTGTTGCTGACCTATGCAGCTGCGCTGGTTGAGAATCTTAAACCCATGGAGAATAGGAGTTACCCCAAATACTGTAATCTAACAAAAAATATCTGTTAATTTTTTTTTTAATCCCCAATCTGGGGCCTTCTGTTCCCATGGGAACCTTAGGCATGACTATATGGACCTTCCTTATTCCCAGATTAACAATTGATATAATGGTGGAGGACTCTCAAGATTTGCAGGAGGAGAATATCTGGTATTTAAAACTTCCCCATAATGTTCCTCTACCTGGTAACCTGTTGTCAACCAATGGAACTCTAGCATGTATATTGTTAGATCAGCAGGAATTACCCTTTCTAGTTCCCCATAAACGTCTTTTCTTTTCACCCATAGTGCCCTAGAAAACACCTTCCTACGGTGGGCTTCAGCAGTAACCCATGTCCACAATTGAACCCAGTGATGGGTTTGCATGGACTCGCCATCTTCAGGTACTACCAGCCTTCCCTGGACTGTGACCCCTGTAAATTGGACTTTGTGAAATACCCTGCTGGCCTGACAGAATTCAAGGCATTGAAAAATCTGTGAAAGAATCTTCTTATTTAAAATTGAAATCCAAATGCCATCCTGTAATGATACAAGGACTTTCATCTCCTCCTTTGTACAGGAACAGGTGAACCAGCCCCAACCTATATGGAGGTATGCTCTATATGATGTTTTAGGGTGGCTGATGGCCGAAGCTGTAACAATAGACTATGTTGCCCTGTCTGTATGGGACAACTTGATGGAATTCATAATTTAGGGTGGCTACCCCCTGAATTGTGTAATTTTACTGTTAAGCTACAAAATAATCGACTTTTCCACTGGCAAGCTATCTCCAGCCAGTATGGGCACATCCTTTCCCTAAGGGATGGCTACGGACCTGTGGGCAATACGGCTGGCCCAAACAATTTACCCTATAACTGGACAAGGCATTGAACGTGGGGACAGTTCTATGTCCCCACCACCTTGTATGACTCTTTACCCCAATTCTCCTAGTAACTGGGAAATGGTTAAAGCCAGATATAAACTGAAACACACTCCCTGGTGGTATTATCCTTTAGCTATTCTTGCACCAGGTGGTGCTACAATAGTTACTGAAAAACATGTGGCAGCTTTAGCCAATCACATTGTCCAAGCACTTAATTATTCCAAAATAACTATATCCTTGCTAAATGAAGAAACCACACAGCTTAGAAAAGTAGTTTTACAAAATAGAATGACTTCACTGTGGCATAAGATGGCACTTGTGCCTTAATTAATGTGCAGGGCTGTGTATATATTCCAGATCATTTGCACAATGTTTCACGAGTATTAAATCATGTGCAAGAGTACTTACATAATTTTAATCAATTATCAGTAGGTCTCTTGTCTAAATGGTTTAATTCCCTTTCTTGGCCTTGGTGACATCTCTTTGTGTCTAAATGGTTTCCCTTTCATGGCCATGGTGACATCTCTTTGTAGGATTGTTGTCTCTGTGTGTGGGACTCTTAGTGTTATTGTCTCTTACAGTGTTGTTGTGGAATATGGATGCAATGTCTGTCCTGTGGTCAATGTGGACAACTGCAATGGGGTTGTTACTGGAAACCCAGGGCCAGCACCACCCCCCACCCCACCCTGCCACCTCCTTATTGAGAATAAGCTACTGCACACAGCTGCCTACAATGACCAGGACAGAAGTTAAAGGTCAACGGACTTCCCTGAATGGGGAGGGAGAAGGTGCAGATGGTATCATTAACAAGGCGTTAAAACTCCCCTCTCGTGATCACTGTTGATAACAAGCCACCAGACCCCAGTGTCATTAGACTGATGAAACTCTGTTCTCATACCCTCTGGAATGTCTTATTTGTAACCCTTATAATAATCTGTCTCTTGCACTCCCTGCCCTTTAGCAGAGCACTAACTTCCATTTTCCAGAAGGCTGCCACCGGGAAAGATCTCCCATTCGTAAATCCCAATAAAATCCATGCCTGGTGTGTTCTTTGGTCTTGGGACTGCTCTAGCTTGAGGTCTTTAAGAGCTATGTTAGAACAATCCTACTTGCTAAATTTCTAGGCAACTCTCTTACTGTGTTCTCTCCTACAGTTGAATACATAAATGACCTTGAGATACTGATGGATTTTCTCTGAGTTTACTTTAGTAATTACAATAGATTTGTATTGCTGGAGAAATTTTTGCTTAATCATTCACTCATGTTCCCTACTCTTAGGAATGGAAAAATTATGAGATATACCCCTGTGATAGTTTGAAGCTTTACGTACCCCAGAAAGACATGCTTTTAAATTTAGTCCATTCCTGTGGGTGTGAACCCATTGTAAGTAGATCCTTTTGATGAGGTTACTTCAATCAAGGCACAGCCCACAAAGGGTCCTTATCCTATTACTGGAGTCCTTTATAAGAGAATGAAACTCAGTCAGAGAAAAGAAAGCCACAGGAAGCAAAAAGCAGAAACAGATTCAGAAGAAAAGAAAGAGACCAGGAGATGTGACCATGTGCCTTGACAAATGACAGAGGAACCAAGGATTCCAGTAGCGAGCTACAGGACACCACAGTCTTTGGGGAGGAGGCATTATCTTGATGATACCTTGATTTGGAAATTTTCCCAGCCTCAAAATCAGAGGTGAATAAATTTCCATTGTTTAACTGAACCATTTCATGGTGTTTGCCTAAGCAGCCTCAGAAACTAAAACAATCCCCAAGAACATGGGGCGATAAGACCTACACTTGTAATAATAGAAAATTGGATTTAAAAACCCATATATATAAAAGGATCATTGCCTTTAGAGATGTTGTGCTATTTTTTCATAGTTTTTATTTTGATGTGACATGGCATTAGAAACATTACCTCCTGAGTAGAAGGATTTCCTAAGAGAGACATGTGGATTCAGAAAGAGAGGCCGACAGGAATGGAGGTTAGTGTGCTAGAACACTCAGTGAGAGGGGAATAGATATTATAGCATAGTCACAAAATCTCTCTTGTAAGGGAAATGCAAATAAGATGTTCAAGGTTTTCTAGGCACATTGCAGTTTCCAGTGACCTTTACCCTGAATCAAAGAGTAAAGGTCTTGTGCCACAATCAGACAACATAAAGCTGTGGAAGCAAAATTCCTGCAAAAATACATAGAAAAACTGAACAAGAACACTTGAGTTGATGTTTCTCATAACTACCCCACCCCCCATTCTTTCCCACTTGTCCCTGGTAAATTTGAGGACAAAGCCAGTTTTCTGGTTATACAAAGAGATTATTCTGGGTATGACAATGTGAATTAAAAGATTTGCTGTCTAATTCTTCCCATATGTTGGGCAAACTAAGTTTATTGTTCACAGCACTTTGATGGAACAAAAATGTTAATGAAATAAAAATAAGTAATGAATCCAGTAAGGTCATTATAATTCAGAGTCCCCCACTGTCCTATGTGGTTATGAGTTATTATCTTGACATTTCTCTAGGGTAGGACCTTTAAGTTGTGTTCTTATATATACACAGTTTTTATTTTTTCTAACATCAGAATTTACAGGTGTCAGTTTTTGAACAGCTTTTCCTTTATTATCATTCTAAAACTACATTACTTGCAACATAATAAAAATATATGTAACATATATGTAAGTTTTAAAGCACAATTATACAATGTAAACCAAAGTGCCTGCTATTAAAATTTTTTACCAGTATTTTACATCTAACTGGGTGTTCTTTCCCCTCTTTTCTTGACTCCCTCCACCACCCTCAGAATTAACACAAATTTGTCTTTCTATTGCCTTAACTTTTAAAACATAGCATATATGCATGCCTAAATAATATAGTATTATTTTTTGCTTGTTCTTGAGATATAGAAAGTTGTGTTATACTATATGTGACCTTCTGAGACTTGCTTTTTTCACTTAATATTGTATTTGGAAGAGCTATTTATGTAATTGCAAGTTGTGGTTTAGTAAGTTATTCTGTTTTACAATATTCTATTGTGTGAATACACTATGGTTTATCTATTTTATTATAAACATTATAGTGAGCATTTTGGTGTACATGTGCAAAAGTTTCTTTAGGATATATACAAGAATTTCTCTAGGAGTAGAAGTTCTTGGTTAAGTGATATACACGTTTACAAAGTAATGCCAACTTATTTTCCAAAATAATTGATACAATTTGCTCACTCTTTCACAATATATGTGTTGCAGTTGATCCTTATCCTCATCAATAAGGAGAGATTTTCCCATTTTTTGCCAATTTAGTCATCATAAATGAAATATCTTATTATTATTGTGAAAATTCATAAGCATTTTTGAACAAAAGGAAGTATTAAAATAATGATCAAAGAAAACATGATGCTCATTTATTCAAGTATGTACTGAATGCCTATCACTGGTCACCCAGTATGAATGACAAATGAGCAAATAAAGAAAAAAGTGTAGAAAATGTTTCCCCTCTAAAGAGATTACAATCCACATAAAATTATATGTTATACAAATACATTCAAGTAATAGTACAAGACAGTATTATTATCATTTTTCAGTTCTCCCTCTCCCCTCCCTTCATATTCTTTGCTCCTCTGTCTTAGGATGTCCCAGTAAAAGAAACCTAAGTAGTGTCTTTGAATTTGAGTTTGAATCTCGTCTCTTCTGCTGTTCTTCCATTTATTCTGACAGCTCACTGTTGGACTACATGATTTTCTATTGAAGGAATAACCAAGGTGTGAATGAAAAAAAAGGGTTTAACGAGCAAGTCCCTTGCCTGAGTGAAAAGATATGTAGGAAAACAGAAAGAGGGAAGATTTGATTGGGAACTTATAGTAGATGGTCTTAAATGTTTGGGTAGAAGAGTTTGGACACTGTCCCGTAGACAACAGAGGGGAACTAAAGGATCTCATGAAAATATTTTCTTATTTCCTGATTTACTGAGAAAGGATTACATTTGGATGAGATTTCCTGAAATGAAATGCACAAGGCATAAAAGAGACATTTATGTAAATACCAGGAATATATTTTTTAACGGAGTAAATAAAAGTAACACAGCATTTGGTAAAAACAGTAAGACGATCTCTAAACTAGCATTTTCAATAAATTTGGCTAATTTACCAGACCATTCTGTTCTGAAAAAAATAAAAAATAAAATCAGCATTCTTTACCTCTTACCTGGCATAAGTTGCTCTGGATAAATTATTCTGGGCAATTTGGATGCCTACCCTAAAGTAATATTATGTTTCCAAATACTTTATTGCTTTATTTTTAGACTTTGGTTTGGTATTGTTTTAATGTCAAACAAGATTAGGGCCGTTCCTAATTCGTATATAACACAAATTCTTACCAAACCCTGGAGCTCAATAGTGACTGGTTTGGACTTTCAGTTTACACAGTCAAAGATGTTTTTGAAAATACTGTTGAGAGCAGCACAAAGACCCAGGGTCCAAATGAAGTGTGGGATGAGTGAGAGTCAGGCAGTGGGCTGAATGTCCTTCAAAACGGGCTGTTTCTCTTAGCGCTTATAACGTGTTTTCTTATGGGACTTTACTCTTTTCTAGTGCGTTGTGATGGCTTTGGGAGAAAAAGTGTTATCAATATATGTAAAAGGGAACTCCAAATCCTGGGACACACACATATATTAGGTCTAATGAATTTTAAACTATTTCTAAGGGTGTTTAGTGATCATACACTTATTCCACCAACAAATGTGGAACTTTAAATTTGTGCTCAACAACAAAACTTTCAGATAGGGCCTTTGGTTACTTACAAGATGGACATTATTGGTTCTTCTGTAAGCAGAGGCTACTTATGAGGTATATCCAGGAAGAGAAAGGTAAAGAGACAACTGTTCCTCATAAAATGGAATGATGCTTACTTGTCCTCATTATCATTTCTACTCCAACCTTACAGACCAAACCAATATTCTGAAATAATTCCCATAGATGGATATGTCCTTTAAGTTTAACTGGTTTGACTACTGTACGGAAATTTTGTGTTGATAGAACTTAAAAATTCTGTAAGAAATTGCTATGAAAATTAGTAATGCAATATTTTAGACCAGGTCTTGGCTATTCTCTTGTGTGCCTCCATATTGAACTGGGCCCCACAAGCAGATCCACTGTTGTTCAAAGTTAACAACAGGAGCAAGGAGAGAAGAAAATATTGTTGCATAAACTAGTCTGGAAATTCTTGCTGTAATACTTGGAATTGTCTTTTGCTTCATTATGTGAAGTTTACAGGCCTAACTTTAAAAAGTGGATATTAACCTTTTAAATATAAGCAATAAAACCCAAACACACACAGTTTTAAAATTACAATTACAAAATTGCCTGTGGCAAACTTGCTAATAATTAAAGAAAGCCATTTATGGCTTTATTAAAAGTTTATTTGTGCATTCTATTTACCTATTCATTTATTCCCCTATATCTCCATTTCCCTCTCTCATCCCCACAATGTCAACAACTTTAATGTGTTTGATGTTTTATCCTTTATGTTGCAAGTCTGACTATTTTATATAAGCTTCATTATTAGAGAAGATTTCTAAAACCAGACTATTCTTTTTTTAAAAAATATATATTTTTAAGTATCTTTTCACACATACAGTCAATCCAAACTATAGAATCAGTGGCTCAATATATCACCACATAGATGTGTATTCATCACCACAATCATTTTTAAAACATTTGCATCACTCTAGAAAAATAAATAAAAACAAAAAAACCTATTCATCCCATACTCCTTACCTCTCCTGCTCATTGATCACTAGTATTTCAAACTACCCATTTTTTAAACCCCTTTTCTCCCCCTATTATCTTGTTATGTTTTTGTCCTTAATTTTTATTCATCTGTCCATACCCTGGATAACGGGAGAGTCAGCCACAAGGTTTTCACAATCACACAGTCACATTGTAAAAGCTACATAGTTATACAATCGTCTTCAAGAATTAGGCTACTGGAATACAGTTCAACAATGTCAGGTAACATCCCTCTAGCCACTCCAATGCACCATAAACTAATAAAGGATATCTATATAATGTATAAGAATAACCTCCAAGATTACCTCTTGACTCTGGAATCTCTCAGTCACTGAAACTTTATTTTGTCTCATTTCTCTTTTCTTCCTTTTGGTCAAGAAGACTTTCTCAATCTCATGATACCAGGTCTTGGTTCATCCCTGGGAGCCATGTCCCAGATTACTAGAGGCATTTTCACCCCTGAGAGTCATGTTTCATGCAGGGAAGAGGGCAATGAGTTCACCTGGCTTAGAGAGAGTGGCCACCTCTGAGCAACAAAGGAGGTTCTTAGGCACATTGTAAGTAAGCTTAACTTATCCTTTGTAGGAATAAGTTTCATCAGAGTAGGTTCAAAGATCAAGGACTTGATTTATTAAATTGGGAGTCTCTGGGCTCAGCATATCGATTTGGTTGTACCCAATGCTGGTGAAAATATCTGGAATTTTTCAGATGGGGAATTTTAGTATTTCCTCCTTTCTCCCCAGTCCTCCAATGGGACTTTGAAAATACTTTTTATTCTCTACCCAAATTACTCTGGGATGTTTCAGGGTATCACAGTAAAGCGACAAGCTCTCACTCTCTATTTAAGTTTCCATGTACTTATGGTGTTAAAATAAACTGACCATAGAAGTTTAATTAGGAAATGCACTACCCAAAATGTAAATTTTCCACCAAATAAACATATATTCCTTTGGTCTCCACAGAAGTTAAAGTTTTAAAATAAAGATGGCACCATCCCTTCCCCTGTGTTCTGATTTGTCTTGGTCCTATCCAGATCAGCTTCATTCATATCTCTAGCTAAAGTCTGATCACTTTTTCAACTTTTTAACCAGTTGTACGGAGTAGTGCTGATTTCATAGCTTCCGAGCTCTAACTCTGAGCCTCAGGTGTCATATAAATACCTGAAATTCTAGGATACAACCAGGTTATACACAAATAGCTCAGCATCTCAGAACTCCAGACTAGTCATGACTATTGTAAGAAGGTACAATCTAGGAACTTCTACAACCTGATAACCCATGCTCTTGACTTCAATTCTCTGAGTTTGTTTATTATAGTTAGTCCATATAGGTGAGGCATGATAATATTTGTGATTCTGTTTCTGACATTTCATTCAACATACTGTCCTCAAGGTTTATTCACCTAGTTGTATGCCTCACAACTTCATTCCTTTTTGCAGCTGCTCAGTAGCCTGTAGTATGTACACAGCACAGGTTCCCCTTCCATTCCTCAGTCAGTGTACCTTTAGGCCACCTCCATCTATTGCAAATCGTGACTAGGGCACTATAAACACCAGTGCACAAATGTAAAACCAGACTATTGTTGGGCTTCTAAAAAGAGCATATTTACTTTATTTGTGTGCTGTTGTGTTCTGGCTTTTTAACTTTTTTTTTTTTAGAAAGAAATGTAGAAAGTGCTAATCAGCATAAAGAATCAGAAAAAATAAATCATGTATTATTCCATTGTCCAGAGGGAACCAGTTAACGTATTGGCCTTCCTTCCTTTAACCTTTAAAAATGGTTCTTTAAAAAACAGAGACAAGATATTATTTTACAAGTAATTCTGTAACTTTTCTTGCATTTTTATTTAGTTTTTAATATTGAAAATTTTAAATTTTAGGTTATTCTAAATTTTCAGACTTTCCTTTATGATTTTTTTTGTCACAAATGATTTTACCAGAAAATGACAGCTACATGGAAAGAACCATAGAAAATATTTTCTACATTTTCGTCTAATGAGATGAAAAAGGCACTGGGTATTAGCAGATGGTATTTACACTGTAGTTTTCCTCATCATGTTATTTACTGTTTAAGGATTTGATATGAACATATATGTTCCAGAATGCAAACAAGATTTACTAAAATACAGAAATTTGTGAAGAAATCAGTAGTACCCAACTCTAGTTAAGGAAAATTGAGAATTGAGGGTCTAATTATTTTTTTTTCTTAATTTTTTTATTAATTAAAAAAATTAACAAACAAAACATTAAGATATCATTCCATTCTACAGATACAATCAGTAATTCTTAATATCATCACATAGTTGCATATTCATCATTTCTAGAACATTTGCATCGATTTAGAAAAAAATAAAAAAGACAACAGAAAAAGAAATAAAACGATAACAGAAAAAAAAGATTATACATGCCATACCCCTTACCCCTCGCTTTCATTTACCACTAGCACTTCAAACTAAATTTATTTTTAACATTTGTTCCCCCTATTATTTATTTATTTATTTGTTTTTTTATTAATTAAAAAAAATTAACACAACATTTAGAAATCATTCCATTCTACATATGCAATCAGTAATTCTTAATATCATCACATAGATGTAAGATCGTCATTTCTTAGTACATTTGCATCGATTTAGGAAAAGAACTAGCAAAACAACAGAAAAAGATATAGAATGATAATATAGAGAAAAAAATAAAAAAATAAAAAATAATAATAATAAAAAATAAAAAATATATATATATTAAAAACACAAACAAACAAACAAACAAAAACAAAAAAAAACTATAGCTCAGATGCAGCTTCATTCAGTGCTTTAACAAAATTACATTACAATTAGGTAGTATTGTGCTGTCCATTTTTGAGTTTTTGTACCTAGTCCTGTTGCACAGTCTGTATCCCTTCAGCTCCAATTACCCATTATCTTACCCTGTTTCTAACTCCTGCTGGTCTCTGTTACCAATGACATATTCCAAGTTTATTCTCGAATGTCGGTTCACATGAGGGTCTAATTCTTAAGCAACATTTTTACTTCATTACAACAGTTGCATTGTGGTTAAAATACAAAAGTTTCTTAGTTTAAGGGACCTTAGCAATCCTCCAGGAAATTCCTCAATATAACCCTTATCTATGACACTCAAACCTTATCTCCACCTTCTGAACAAGCACACTCACCTTCCAGTTTGAAAAACATGTTTTAACAACCATCATAAGGGGAAATGCTTACTAGCTAGAAGTCATCATCCTGAATGCAGAGCCTCCTTTATCTCTCTTTACTACTAACTGCCTTTTTCCTAAAACCGGAGTGAGGCAGTAGAATGATAATAAACTTTAATTTCCCATCCATTGCAAAACTTAAGACAGCAAGATACTGAATACACAAACAGAACTGAAATTTTGAGAGTTCATTTGGTTGGATTTTTCTAGGATCCCTAATTATTACAAAGGATTTTGCCATTAACTTGGCAATTAGCTTAGCATTTCTATTTCCCAGAAGACAAAAAGTTAAAGAGAATCAGGCATATAGTTTCTTTAGTGCCACAGGGTTAAATTCCCTCATGTTCTTCTTCCAATAAGAAAGAAGTATTATTTTAATTTTTCCTTTTGTAGCCATCAGTTACCCACTAATTTAAGACAAAGGCTGTTGCTGGCCAACTGTGATTTTATGTACGCACATAATTGATTATGTCTCTGGCAGATGGTTGCTTTCAATAATGGCTCACCATAAACCCTCTTAACAATCATTTTATTAGATTTCAGAAGGGATGGTCACTACTTCCACAGGATGCTGGAAGTTAGTTTTAAGCAATCATTATCATTAACTAGGGCAGGACAATTTGGACAAAAGATATTAGTAGAAAATCTACATTCTGAACTGAGGCTTACCTCATTTTTTAATCACGGATAGTCTCGAGTTATTCCAACATTAGTCTGCCAGACAACTACAAGTCCCTTCCAGTAACAGAAGCCATTGTGCAATGACCTTACTGTGGTTTGTGTCAAATGATGATGTCTCTGACCAAGCTGGCACAATGCCAGTGCTAGGAGTACCCCTCAATGGAAAAAGTGTCTTCTTGTGTTTTTATACATTTTTTCCTAGAGTGGATGGCACTTTATCAGTAGCAACACACTTTTAACATGGTAGGCTTAGTTCATTTTGGTTATTAAGCATTTATTATCAATTACCTTCTTTCTACCAGGTACTGTGCTTGGTGATGGAGACCCAGAGAGCAATACTTAAAAAATGTTGGCCTTGTAGTTCAGTGACTCTCAAACTTTAATGTGTATCATCTGGAGGGGCTTGTTAAAAATGTATATTTTTGGTCCTTTTCTTCAGAGATACTAATTCAGAAGGCCCCAAGAGTCTGTGCCAGGTAATTCTGGTGCAGACAGACCTCAGGCGTCGTGTAGTGTTTAAGGAAGGAAAGAGATTTTGGGGTCAGACTGACCAGGAACTGGCACCCCAGTTACTAATTGTGAGATTAATGTAAGTTTCTAAAGTCACTGAGTTTTAATGTCCATTTCAGTGAAATGGAGATTAAAAAGTCCTACGTCATAAAGCTATTGAGAGGATTGGATGCGTAGATACATGGAAAGTACTTAGTGAAGGGCCTTGTCTGGGATAGAAACTCACTTAGTGGGTGTCTTTGTAAGAATTAACAAGCAAATCTGGAGCAGGTTTACTACTTTTGTGCAATCCAATTGGGAAATAAGTAGGAGTCTGGGTGTAATTGAGGAGTCTAGGAGGAATAGATTTATTATGAGAGACAGGAACAATTTGGCGTTTACAGCTGCATAAAGTTAAAAGGTTTAGAGTGGTGGTGGGAAGAGACGTAGCTGAAGGGCATAAAGAAGGCAGGCTGACAAAGATGCAGAATGAGATAATTAGAATATTTGATGCAACTAGACAAAGGAAAGGAAAATTGTCACGGTCTTCCTAATAAATTGCAGGGGGGATTACTGGTCACTCTAAAATTGGTAGGCACACCAATTAAAAAAATTTACTAAAAGGTCATTTCATCAAGAGTAAAAAAAAAAAATTCTCTTGTCCTTTGTTGACATATAAAAAAGAAAAAAGAAAACACCCAGGGACTTTGTCTTCAAAGAGTAAAAGGAACAAAAAGTTAAGGACTTGGTGTGGTGGATTGAATTTTGCCGCCTACGAAGACATGTTCAAGTCTTAACACCCACTCCTGTGAACTCACTAGGAAATAGGATCTTGGAAGACCCTGTTAACATGAGGCCAGACAGAATCAGGGTGGCCTTAATCTGGTACGTCTGCAGTCCTTAAAAGCGAAGGAAATTTGGACACAGAAGCACAAGCCACAGGAGGAAACAGAAAGAGATGACTTTGTGATGGAGACAGACATTGATCCCAGCAAGGCTCTATGGCAACACTACAAACTTCTGAGAAGGCGAGGCCTGCAGATACCTTGATATTGGACTTCTGGCCTCTAAATTGTGAGCCAGAAAATTCCTGTTGTTTAAGCCAACCAGTTTGTGCAACTGGCAATCTAAAACACTTGGTAAAAACACTTAAAAAACAATAACGAGAACAACAAATAAAAAAATAATAAAAAATGAAATAAAAAATAAAACACTTGGTAAAGAATGGAGGCCATCAGATCAATGTCTAAAGAGGGTTAATATTATTATTGTTTTTACTTTATATTTTATTTATCATTATTTTCAAATGCCATTCATTTGGGCTGAAAGTGATGACATATATCTATTTTTCATAACATTTTTAGTGGCCTTATAACTTTACAAAATAATTAAACCAACTGTTATTATTCTATTGCACTACTACTAATGACATCTCATATGGAAAATGTCTACAGAGTATCCCAATAAGGAGCTACTCAGCAATACAAAAAATCCACTATTTTTCTGAAAACTTATGTAATATGCAGTGTATATTGCGGTAACAAAGGGAAAAGAAGGTCATTAAAGGTGAATGTACTGGAAAAATAATTTATTTTGATGAATTGCTTTTTCAAGACTTGGACTCCAAAGCCAAGGATGAAAATTTCTTTTAGTTGAAATATGGAAACCCATGTAAGAGCCTAACGAGCTTGGAAAGCTTCAAGTTATATACTGGGAGAGAGTGAACCAATCAAAGACTGCCAGAAGCCAAACATCCCCTTTGAAAAAAATCCCAAGATAATAGAACTTTAATGGAACACTCACAAATCAGCCTGTCTTGACTTCTTCCCTTTCACTCTTTAGAACTCTCTCTCCTTTCAAATCCCTTCCAGTTGCTACCAGAATTGAAGTGGTGACAGTAGATGCCCTGCCTAGAGTAAACTATAAATAAACAGCTTTTTATGAATTTAAAATATGGTCTTTATACTTTTTACAATTTGAATAAGACCTAATTTTTAGTCTTAACTTACACATGGCCATACAATGATAGTATTCTGCTTGAGATTGCAGAAGAACCCATGTCAAAAAATCATCCCCATATGTGTATAGACACATCACAAAAACAAAACATAGATTCTTTCAGTGAGCATCCTCTCTCACTAAAAGGAGAATATAAAATCCTCCAATATTTTAGCAAGAAGAGCTTCAGAAAGAGCATCTGTATAATGGGAGGTTTGGCTCATTGAGGATGGCTGTATCCTGGCTTCACTGAATCCTAGATTGTTTCCCAGGACACTACTATTAGCCCATCTTGTCCCAGCCCCTTCCCTTATGAGAAGACCCTACTCTCATATCTTGACTGGTATGCTTTATGAGGAAGGGAAGAAGGAACGAATAAGAAAAGGGACAAGAGCAAGTCTTAGTGAGGATGAGTAAAGCAGAAATCAATGATGATTTGTGACTAAATGGGTTAATATTTGCCTGACACATTGTAAACAGTTATTCATAAGAAAAAAATTCTTTATGCTCAAATTAAGCTAACTTTCTCCAATGATCATGAAATGAAACAGGTAGCGGATGGAATGGAAGGCACTTGTCGAGTCAGCCTTACCCATAAGTGAGCCAGATATATGACGTGCTTTGGTAGATTCATAAAAGTTTGTTTTCCAAGAATTTCTTTTACACTGGGTGGCCACAGTGGCTACAATTTTAACGTTAGAGGAACAGACTTTGAGAGACTCTAGGTGAATTCATTGTCTCTATCTATAGGGGTTGTCATGGTCAGGTTCATGTGTCAACTTGGCCAAGTGGTGGGACCTGTTTGTCTGGTTGGGCCAGTGCTGGCCTGTCTGTTGCAATGAGTACATTTCATACAATTAAATCATGATCATGTCAGCTGCATCCACAACTGATTCAATTTGTAATCAGCCAAAGGCGAGTGTTTTCTGCAATGAGTGATGCTTAATCTGATCACTGGAAGCCTTTAAGGAGGATTCAGAAGAGACAGGCTCTCTTCCTGCCTCGGCTGGCAAGCCTCTCCTGTGGAGTTCATCCAGACCCTCCATCAGAATCGTCGGCTTCACAGCCTGCCCTGCAGATTTGGACTCTGTGTTCCTGCGGTCACGTTTTATAAATTTTATAAATTTTATATTTGCGAGTGTTCCCTGTCGATTCTGTTTTTCTAGAGAACCCTAACTAATACAGGGGTGCATTTAAAAATGTCAATATGTTAACCATAGTGATCTGTCTGTAGGATTAAGTTTCAAAGAGCATGAATCTGAAGCAATGGGAATAACTATACTCAGAGAAGGAGAAGAGATTATAAAAGAGCTCTAGGTGAGGATTGAAGGCTAAATTTATGATGTTGTAATTTTGGTTAAGGTTATTGAAACATTTCAGTATGTTGTTAATTATATGTAGTTTTTCCTCCTTCACAAAATATTTGGAATGTGTTCTTTCAACTTTTCCCCCTCCGTCCCTCTCTCCCTTCCTTCCTTCCACTTTCTTTTCCTACCTTTTTCTTCCCTTTGACACTTATTTAGAGTAGAAGCTTACAATTAAAGTTCCTGTTAAAGGGTAAAATTGAAATGCCTGTTGGCATGATTTAGCAATTGTTGATTGAACAGATCAAAATTGTTTTAAGAACTTTGGCAGACCTCACTGGGAGAATGCAAGATGGGATGATTGCCCAGCTCACCTCTGGAGAGAAGGGTCAGCATAAACATGACCTGCGAGGATGAGCAAGTCCCACCCGGATCCCAGCAGTTCTGGCTGCAGTCTTGCTACCTGGCAAGCAGACTTGTCTGGGACCTACGGAACAGTCCATTAAATCAGGTCAGCATTGTGGAGGGAAGAAAGCTCGCAAAGGAAAAAGACCTCAAGTTTTGAGCATGATGCAGTAGGCTCTGGGAATAAAAATAATGTAAGGGGAGGCCTAGCAATAGGGACTCATTAACAACACCTAACATTGATTAACATTTGCACTGTTTTAAGTTACTCTTCTAAGGGTTGACATGTCCTAACTCCTTTATTCCATACAACAACCTTATGAGATGAATATTAATCATCCCTATTTTGTGTATGAGGACATACATGCATATTAACAATGCCACAGTGATCCCCCTTTTGCATGTCTCGTGGTGGTCTGTGTGAGAGTTTCTCTAGGGTACATACTTAGGAGAGGGATCATGGCGTCACAGGGAATGCAGACCTACACCTTACTAGATGGGATCACATTGTTCTCCAAAGTGCTTGCACTATCTTATCTTCCCAGTCATGTATGGATTCTCTCATTACTGCATATTCTTACCAATACTTGTCGTTTTCAAGCTTTTAAACTTTTGTGCATTTGAGGGATGTAAAATTGCATTTTATTAGACTTTGTATTTCACTGATTACTTAATTTTATCATAGTTTCATATGCCATTCTGTTTTCCTTTTCTTGGAATTTGCTTTCTAGTCTCATTTTTTCTTGGGCTGGTGTACTTTTTCTTATTGATTACATATGCATATGTACTTTGACCATGAATTTTCTGATAATTGCATGCAGTGCAAATATCCTTTTCCAGTCTGTGGCTGGCTCGCCTGCTTTCTTTCCTTCCCTCCTTTCTTCTTTCCTTCCTTCCTCCTTCCTCCTTCCTTGCTTCTTTTTTTTCTCTCTCCCTCTTTCTCCTCTCATAATGTATTTTTTTGTTCATTAGTTTTAAATTTTAATATAGCAATTTGCCAATATTTTCTTTTATCATTTATCCTTTCGATCCTGAAAAATCTAAAGGTATTTTTCTCTATATAGCAACCCCATCTTCTTCATGCCCCAAGTCATCGTACGTAGATGAGTCTGTTTCTGGGCTTAATTTTCTGATCTATTTTTCTTTTTGTTCACCTAAATCCCTGTGCCAGTACTACAATATCTTAATTGTTTTTACTTTACAGTGAGCCAAGATATCAGTAGGGTGAGTCTCCATACATTATTATCTTTAATCAGATTTATATTTACTTTTCTTGCGTCTTACTGCTTTTATTCAATATTATATTTGATATTCTTGGGTGTTCACTCATTCTTATATGTTTGAGAATTGTTTCGGTCAACTTCAGTTAACAGACCTTTTACAACTTCGAATGTAATTGAATGAGTTAATAAATTAAGTTGGGGGTGTAGTTTTCTGTTTATTTATAACTCATTCAATCTTTTTCAATGATATTTCATTTTTTCTTCATGACGTCTTTTGTTAGATTTAGATGTATCCTATTATAGCTATTATATTACATATGGATGCTTTTTAAAAAGTTAAGTTTTCTAACTGTTGATGGTGTATGGGAACACAACTGATTTTTACATTGACCGTGCCTCTAGCAACTTTGTTAAAGTCTCCGATTAATTGTAGTGGTGTAGCTGTCACTTCTTTTGGGAAAATGGCAGTTTACTTTTCTGTTTTTGCATACATACATACACACATATCATGCATATATAATATATATGGATAGACATTATCGATCTATATCTACTATCTATCTATCTGTTTGTCTGTCTGTCTGTCTACCCACCTACCTATCTATCTATCTATCTATCTCACAGAGTTAACTAAGACCTTCAATACGATAGTGTATAGTATTGCTGAGATCGGCATTTTAGCTTCATCCCAGGGAGCATATTTTTAATGTTTCTTTATTTAGTACTGTCTTTGCTTTAGTCAATCAGGAGATTTCCTCTGATATTAGAATAGCTTAAGTTAGGCTTTGGAAATAAATGTAACCTATCAGCAGCCTTCAAACAAAGGTTTATATCTTGTTCATACTTTGTCTACCTTCTTCTCTGATCACTAAGTAAAGGTTGATAGCACTCCCTCTGACCGTAACATTCCTGATGGACATGGCTGATGGGGAACAGCACGGTGATTGATGGAAATGGTTCGTGGGAAACAGTGTAATGGCTCCTAAATATGCTGCTTGAAGGGGGACACATTTCTGCCTATATTTTATTGCCCAAAAGAGGTCCAAAGGTAATAGCTGATTCAAATATGGTGGGCATACTATCCTTCTTTAGATAGGAGTGCAATAAAGAGAGCCTGCAAATATTTCCGACATTAATACAATTGCCCAAAATAGGTGGAGTCAATTTCCTTAATACTTATATCTATTAAGCGTTATAAAGCATTTTGAACATAACTTAAAGTCTATTGGCATAGAGTTATTTTATTGTCCCTCTTTCGCTTGTATTCTCTTTTATTAAATAGGATAATACAGATAATACAGATAAAATCTTAGCACAATTCCTGTGATAAATTCTGGTTATTAACATTAGGATTATTATTCATCTGTCTTTTGAGGTTCTGGAGAACAGCCACTAAGTTGGACCTATGTTTACATTTCTATCATCACATAAAGAGTTTGGTACCTTCAATAAACATTAATTAATTGTTCAAAAGTTCTAAGGGCCCAAGTCCCTCCTTCACTTCATTGACCTGGTTTATTCTTTTTGAATTCTTACTTTTACATTAAAAATTTTTGTTAGAAAATTAAGCCATTCATTTGCACTCTTAGGTTCACACAAAAATGATTTCCACAGACTGAAATCAAAGGAAATATATCTGTTACTCACTTAATGTGATCAGCATCCCCATTGCAAGATGATTTCTGATGTTGCTTTAAAAGGGGGCACTCTTTAACATAGCATTAGTTTTTATTGCTGCATAACAAATTACCACAAATGTAGTGGCATAAAGTAGCATTTATTTGTTATCTCACAATTATCTAAATAGAAAAGTCCTGGTGGCTCATCTGGACACTCTGATTAGGGTCTCGTAAGGTTCACACTAAGGTGCTAGCTGACCCAGTTCTTATCTGGAGGCTCTGCGGGACAACCTGTTTCCAGGCTCATTTGGCTTTTTAGTAGAACTCAGTTCCTTGTGGTTGTAGAATTAAGATCCCTGTTTCCTTTCTAGCTGTTGGCCAGAGATTATTCTCAGCTTATAGAAGATACCTGCATTCTAGGCTTTTGCTCTTTCCATTTTAAAAGAAAATAATATAATGTTAAGTCTTTAATGCAGATTTCCCCTTCTGTCCCAGCTGGGAAAGAGTTCTCTGCTTTTAAGGGCTTGTGTGATTAGATTATGCTCATATGGCTAATTTCCCTATTGTAAGGTCAACTGTGCCATACAATATTATGTAATCATGGAAATGATATCTCATTATATTCATAGTCACTAGGGATTAGTGTGGAACAACTTCGGGGGACCAAAATTCTACTTACCACAATCTGCCTTCTGACCTGTAAAGATTCATGTCTGTCTTACATGTAAAATGTAATCACCCTATCCCGAGGTCCCAAAAATCTTATCACATTTCAACATCATCTCAAAGTCCAAAACTTCATCATCTCAATCATCTAAATTGGGTGTAGATGAGACTCCTGGGAAAAATTCCTCTTCATTTGTGGACCAGTGAAATTGAAGAAACATGTTATCTGCTTCCAAAATTTAATGGTGGGCAGTCATTGGATAGCAGTTATGGACATTCTAGTTCAAAATGGGAGAAAATGAAAGACAAAGCAAGAGTCATCTGTCCAAAGCAGTTTTGAAATTCAGCTGGGCAAACTCCTTTGGGTTTCAAGGTGTGTAAATAATTCACTGTGGCTTTGAGCTATGCCTTCTGAGCTCTTGACCTGCTTCCTGCCAACTAGAATTTTGGGTGCCCAATTGTCTTCTCTCATTTTTTGCTCTCTTTGTCCTTTTCAGTCCATGCTGGCAGTATTTCTGCTGATATAGATTTCTCAAAAACCTATTTGTCTCTTGTAGATAAAACAGGGATTTATCTCATTAGATAGACCATGTTCAGAGATCTTTTTTGAGGTAATTCCTTCTTTATTTTTTGCTCTTGCTGGGATGGTTGATGAACAATGCCCTCAAATTTCCTAGAAGCTCAGTAGTGTGACTGAGAGGATTTATGAAGCACACCTTTAATCTCTTGTAACTTAATACTTTGACTTTTGGGTCTTTCTTAGATTTTGCAAAGGGCAACACAACTATACATTCATTTTTTTCTCTATGCCATGACTTGAAAGTAATCTCTTAATTTTTTTGCATCTTTTGCCATCTGGTTAGGAAAAGAATTCTTCAGAACATCAAATTCTCATTCCCTTTTGTTCAAAAATTCTTCTCTCAATTTGTGTATGTCTCTTCTCACATTTCACTATAAGCAATAAGTGAAAATTGGGCCATACTTTCAACCCTTTACTTAGAAATCTTCTCAGCTAAATACTTATTGTATATTTTTTACAAATTCTGTTTTACACATAAATATAGGACAAAATTCCACTAAACTTTCTGCTACAATTTAAAAGTGATTCTCTTCCTCTAATTTTCACTAACCTGTTTTTCATCATTTCTGAAGACTCATCAGCCATGTATTTAACATCCATGTTTCTACCAACAATTTTTTCAAGGCAATCTAAGCTTTCTGTATCATACTCCTTAAGGTTCTCCTCAAACTTCTTTCAGCCTCCTCCTACTGCCCAATTCCAAAAGCCACGCCCACATTTTGGGTATTTGTTAAAGTGGCACCCCACTCCTGGTACTGAAACCTGTATTAGATTTCTATGGCTCTGAAACAATTACCACAAATGTATCAGGTTAAACTAAAACAAAAATATTGGTTCACAGTTCTGCAGATCAGAAAGCCAGCACAGTTTAAGTGGGTTCTCTGTGTAAAGTCTCACAAGGTCAAAATCAAGGTGTTGTCTGACTGGGTTATTATTTAGGCAATCTGGGGATGAATCTTCTTAGGTTTTGGCAGGATTTGCTTCCTTGCAGTTATCACTTATTGGACTGAGGGCCCTGTTTCCTTGTTGGCTGTTGGTTTGGAGCCATTCTTTGTTCCTACAGGTTGTCTGCCTTCCTTCTCAAGTGGCACCCTCCATCTTCAAATCAGCAGTGATCTGAATATCTTTGAATTCCTCTTTTGCCTTTTTATTACACTTATAAAGGAATGTGATTAGCTCATTCTCTTTCTCCAAATATTGTCTGTACATTAAGGTCAACTGACTTAGGAATTTAGTTACAGCCACAGAATCCTTTTGAAATAGTACTTATACTAGTGTTTGATTGAATAACCAGAAGTCAAGAATCTTGGGAAGGGGCCATATTTAGAGTTCTGCTTACTACAACCATTACTAGAAAATGTATTTAGGGAAAGCTGATGGAAATATACAATTTTTTTTTTCAATACAGTGTTTGCAATTTTATATTTCTACAATTGCTTTAATAATGGAAAGCATTTCCATATTTCTCTCTGGACAAGTATTAGGTCTCTTACAAAAAAGAAAAACTGTTCCTTTATTACAGTTTTTCTGAATTTGAGTCTTAAAAAGCCTTTAGTGATTTCAAAGTTTTGGCCTAATTATAGGTCTTTGTGATTCCCCTATGTGTATGTATTTATATCTTAGTGTAAGATAACATAAAAGATTAGATTGTCAGATCAGACTCATATAAATTAAAAATCCTACTTGGTATCAAGCTTTACTAATAATATCAAATACCATTAGTTTGTGTTTTGGAGGTTTGTCATTGCTATTTTCTATGGAGATTAGTCTGGATTTCCTTCTTTCACAGGTTAAAGTAGAGAATGGATTGCAGAGCTCTAACCCCACAGTGCATGAAAATTTAAAGGATGAAATACTACTCGCATTCTTTCCTGTAGAAAAAATAGGCTTTTCCCAAATTTATTTAATTTTCAAAGTATTATAAACTTTGCGTTACTGTTGACTAGAAGGTAACTCATTCACATATATGCAGTAAGCATGTTGATATTGTTAGGAGAGAATCATGGAGCCAGTGGGGTCTCATCAGAAGTGGCATGTAAAGAAGCCTCACTTTTAGGGGAAGGTAATGGAAAATGTAGGTGTGGCAAAGAGTACTGGTTGCCTACTCATTGTTATTTTCCTTTTCCTACTCTGAGAGTTCAGATATTTTGGAAGACAACAGTGTATTTAACCAAAAACAAAATCCTATCCACCTTTGCAGATAACAGGGATCATACAATCCAATTTTGACCAATGACTTGTAAGTGAAAGTGAGGCTTCTGGGGACGGTCCTTACAAAAGGGCCAAATTCAGCTGGTGCGGGGCTTTTTGCCATTCTTCCTCCTGGCTGGACTGTGACTGGTTCCGCATGTAGAGCATCCATCTAAAACTGCAGGGAGGGAAGGGTCAAGGGGAATGCAGAGACTGCGGTCCTGGCATCCTTGATCTGCTGAACCAACCCTGATAATGAATTATTTCTGGATGTCCCATGATATGAGAAAGATACAATCCAAAATTTGTTTGGGACACCATTTTTTGGGTTTATATTACTTGGCAGAAATTTCTGAGCTGATTTAGTAGTGCAGAGAGGTGCTTAGAGAAGATGGTTGCAACAGAGAAGCAGGATGGTGCCTGAAACCTTTGATCTGCCAAAGTACTTGGTTTATCATATACTTCATAGATTTTAGGTAGCAGATGTGTATATGAAAATATTATCTCCTGTGCTGGTCTAAAAATTCCTCAAAGGTTGTCCAGTTTTTGCCTTTACCGCATGCTAATTTAGCATTCCATAAATATTTTGGGTATATTTGTCTAAGCTTTGTGTCAAGAAGAGAGAAAATTAAATCAATAAGGCAAAGATGCTTCCAGCTTAGACTCTTGCAGCTTGTATGCCTTGTATCCGTTTGCCAGAGCTACTGAGACAAACACCACTCTCTGGGTCGGCTTAAACAACGAGAATGTAATGGTTCACAGTTCGGAGGCTAGAGTACGAAAGGAAGGCATTAATCGGCCACACTTTCCCCTGAAGTCTGTTGTTTCCTGGTGATGACTTGACCCTGTCCTTGAGGCTTTTTGGCTTGCGTTTCTGCGTCCGTCACATGGTCTCCCCTCGTGGCTGTCTCTACCTTCTGGCTTTCATGTCTTCTGGCTTCTGCTAACTGACTGCTTCAGCATTTCTTCTATTTATAAGGCCTCTGCTAAGACTGGATGATCCGGATTAAGAACCGCTTTCATCAATTTGGACCCGCCTTAACTCATAATATCTGTAAAAGGTCCCGTTCACGAAGGAGTTCGCATCAGTGGGAATGTGGATTGAGAACAAGAACATGTTTATTTTGGGGGGATGGGGTGCGGCAGGGGTGGGGGATACATGATTCAATCTACCGCATGCGTAAAGAATGTTTTTATTATGAGAGGGAAATAGGGATTAGAAAATGCCCCTGATGAAGAGGAAATGGGGAAAGCTCCCAAAATACCCAGTGTGGCTTTACAAGGACTACCCTAAAAAACTAAGAGCCACCACCCTCGCACCGTCACAAAGTGTGCTCCAGCTGGAAGCCCCATACTCAGGAAAATATAAAAGACTAGCATGGGATTGCATGCAATGTGTTAAGAGCCTTGATAAAATATTCAAGACAAAGTGGAGAATATTTCACAGTTATTTTCAGTGTAAGAACTGCTTCACATACATTGCAGTGTGAGTCTCACAGCTGAATGTGAGAAGGGAGAATTCTTATTTGTACTTGTCCTGCGTTGAGTAGCATGATTTTCAAATGAGAAAAATGCAGCAGGGTATTTTTCATCATGGGTGTTGATTTCCACTTATTGACAGTGGTAAGAGGGGCCTACAATTAAAAATGGGTGGATTTTAATGGGTAGAATTCCGAACTGCTCTATATTAATGTCCGTTCATTGAAAGAGGGTTTGTCATAACTTTCATAGATAAAGACATAGGTGGTTGTCACTCATTTTTAGTTAATTTTTTGGTTATTACAGCAAATTCACTGAACCTCTATCACATGCCAGGCCCTGCATTAGGTGCTTGGAAAATAGCAACGAATTAGAGAAAGTATTTCTATGCTTCTTTAATTTCTCTTTCTTTTTTAAAGCTATTCCTTTTACAAAAACGAACAAAACAATAAGACAGAAAAAGCTAGACAAAACTAACCCACTTTCTTGTAAAATAATTTATGAAGATGTTTTTCCATACTGTGACGTATGTAAACGTGTACTTTTAAATTTCAGAAGGGGTATTTACTTGACTCTGTAAAAATTCCCAGTGCAGATGCTCGTTCAGTAGGACAGGGTAGGGCCTGAAATTGTGTATTTCTAACAAACTTCCACAAGTTGCTGGTTTGTGTAGTAGCCAGAGTCCAGAGCTGTGGTTCCACACGTTGGCTCCTATAAGAAACACCTGGGGAAGTTGTTTAGGCCTAAACAAATAGCCTGATGTTTAGGCTGCACCTCTGAACAATTAGGTTAGAATCTCTGGCATGGGGACCCATGCTTTCATGTTTTTAAAATTTCCCCTGGATATGCCAGCATAGAGCTAGGATTGAGAAAAACCATAGGTCAGGAGATCATTGTCCCTCATCATTGGCAGGAACTGATGGATGCACTCCAGTGATAGTTTAGAGTCATAAAATAAAAGTCACATTACTCTTTCACAACAGACTGCAGCTGAGAAAATAAAACATGAACCACATTATTTAAATAAAAACCCATAGGATATGTTTGGCTTCGTGGAGCCTCAGATATGTTATTGTTTCTGTTCCTGCATAATTTTGCTATTGAGTTCCTTTGTGTAAGTTCATTTTGGGAATAGTGGTTGAACAAGAAAAATAAGCCATTAAGTTTCTCCCTGCATGAGCGTTAAGTGATTGGAAGGTTTGGTTTTTTTACATTGACTTGTCTGATCTCCTCAGGGACGCAGGATTTCAATGTCTAGAGCCTTGAGCATTGGTCCTAGCCTGTTCTGGCCCTTTCCCTACAAAGTACTTTCCTGCTGGTAGAGTTCTTCCTCTAGCCAGGGTTACCCCTATTTCCCATATATACAGGAAAGCATCAATCTCAGTTTTAAATGTATCAGTTTATCAATCTGGTTTTGTCACTCTTAGAATTGCTCACTTTTGCTCACCCCAGTTGTGTGAAGGTCAATGTTCTTAACTCCAAGCAACTGAAAAGGAGTCTGGGTGAATTAATCAGAAAAGGAATTTATTTAAAAGGAGAATGGGGAGCTCACAGCATCATCTTAGACCCAGAGAACCAGATTTAAGACTAACTGTCTGGGAACAATGCCCAAATCACACTGTAGAATTGTTTGAAGGAAAACTGCTGCTGCTGCTGCTGGATGCTGGAATTTTCCCTGCTGCTGTTTCATGTAAGGAACCCAATATTACAGCCCACCCTGTGTGGCTGAAAGCTGGACACATGCCACCTACGCTGTCACCAGAAAATGGACTCCCTTTGCTTCCTCACGTGTCTCCTACCAGAATGTCTGATTGGGTTTCAAAGTTGCTACTAACATTTTCTGTGTTGTCAAGGTAGGACTTGCATGGTGGGAATTCCTCAAACATAGGAAGGGTGCTCAAAAGGTGCTGGGGCAATAGTGAAACATGGCAAGTATCTACTATAATTCTATGGTCCTCCTTTTGTAATTCCAGTTCGTTTAGGCAGGATACATTTTATTTAACTTCAATAAGCATTTATTCAGGGCCTACTGCATACTAATGATGTAAACAAGGACAATGATAAACTGGTAGGAAAAAGTTTCACATGGATTTCTTTATCATAGTGTTGCAAAATGTAATGGAACGGTAGATAGAAATACTAGTGGTCAATGAGAGGGAGGGGTTGGGGGTATGGGATGTATGAACTTTTATCTTTTTTCTTTTTATTTCTTTTTCTGGAGTGATGCAAATGTTCTAAAAATGATTATGGTGTTGAAAACACAACTATGGGATGAGACTGTGAGCCATTGATTGCATACCATGTATGGACTGTATGTGTGAGATTTGTCAATAAAAATATTTTTTTTAATGTAATGGAGTGATACATGTACAGAAGAGGAGACCATAATGCCAAAAATTTTTGCAGAGAACAAAGTAGGAGAAAATAATATACCATCTAAAAATTCATTTACCTTGATTTAAATCGGGTATAGTGGAATAGTTAACCATTATATTGTATTATATTTGTGTTTTTCTGTATCTTGTCCATCATTACAAGGGTTCTTCAAGGCAACTATTTTCATTTTAAAATTTTGATATTATCCATGGCATCCAGTACATAACCAGGCATATAGTAAGTGTCTTAGCATATTTGTAGAGTTTTATAGAATTGAGTTATTTTGTGAGCTGTATAGCCAGAATATCCCAAAACACATCCAGTCATACTGTTTAACTAATATCGTAGAAGAAAATATTATTTTAAATCAAATTGCTTTTTGATCATCACAATCATAGTCATAATTAAACAGTTTCTGGAATGGTTATTGGAGGATTTAAGATTGTTATAGTTTTCAGGAACCTTTCTAGTTCAAGGTATATCTGGGACAAGGTTCATGTGAAAATGCATTTTAAAAATTGGCATTACCATCTGCCATGGTATTGACAGTTATGTGCATTACTATTATTGTTCTCTGTTTAGGGGACATGTTTCCAATGCTAAGGTTGAGTATGTGACCTATTCATGAGTAGAAGGATGGGAGTGTTTCATTGTTTTATTTTTTGTATATAACAGGGATGTCCATAGGTCAGAAGACTCTTTTATAGCACAGTGAGCAGATGTTCCAGGTCTCAGGGGATTAAAAAGTATGTAAAACAATACAGTTTGCAATGAATAGAAACCACTGGAGTGTTTTGCTTAAGCAAAAAGGAGAATTTATTAAAGGAATACATTACATCCTATGTTATCCAAGGATAGAAAGCTGTGACTCAAGAATAAATTAGGATCTGGTACTGGAAATCCATAGAGAATGCAGAGAGAGTCTGCTCTGTCTTTAATTTCTGCTTCCATAGATGTCTGTACCATTCTCTGGCAGTGTCATTCTTTAATGATTTCAATGTTTATCTTTTGCTGGCTTATACTGAGAATAACTCTTGTCTTTCAGAATACCTCAACTTCTTCTTTGCTTTTAACAGCATAGTTTGGCTGATGGTTTAACAGTTAAGGTGTGACTTCTTACTATTATCTATATATAAGTAAAATTTTATTGAGATCTATTCACACATCTAGGAATCCCTGGTTCACAGTATCATCACATAGTTGTGCAATCAGCTCCATGACCTACTATTATATCTTGAAGCTGATTCTCTCTTCTGCCTTGTCTGTACCCACCAGTATGGTTCAGAGAGCAGGAAACTCTTTACCTTTTCTACCCCTTTTGGTAGCTTTGTATGCCTTTCATTGTAACTTTGCACTGCATCTGTTCAGTGTAAAGACATTATACTCTTCCAATAAAGCTGCAATGGGATGATTTAGTCAATTTTCTGAAAACAGACTATTTAGTTCTACTTAATGAGCTTGTTTAAATTTTTTTTTTTGGAATTAACTCTAATGTGTTTTTACAATGAAAAACTGTGCTACAACTTCCATGTACACATATCCATATATTATGTTTTTTTTTTAACAGAAGTGGGGTTACTGGTATTGTAGGTTTTATTATTGCTCCAGATTTCTCAACATCTTCCATCTCCATCCCTGTTTGAGAGAAACCAAAATTATAGGCCTAAAGGTTTCCATGATATTCTTTATCAGTTTAGTGTTCTTAGGATCTGTAGTGATGTCCCTTCTTTAATTTTTGATATTGATTATTTGCATTTTTTCCTCTAGTCTGTTGACTGTTTTATCTATTGACATTTTTTTTCCTTCTTGCATTTACTAAAAAGCAAGCTTTGTAATATTTTATTGAATACTAGATATTGTGAGTAGAAGAACAAAGGACTGAAATTTGGTGTACACATTTTTTCTCCATCAATCCATTATTGTGGAGGTTGAGCCAATCTAATCAGTAGTTGAGCTAGGTTTAGGTTTGTTGTTGTTTCTTTAGCCTCAGCACACTGTGGGCTTCAAGTCACTTCATTGGTGGCCTCTACTTTGTGCTTATTGTGTGGACTAAGGTATCAGGTGGTTTACACCAGTGTTCTTTCTCAACTCTGAGCTTTGTGTAGTCCCTATACTTGGTCTTTTGGTTCCGCTTCAGACTTAGGCAGAAGCTGTGTGCTTGGACCTTGGAGGTGGAGTCTGCTCAGCACTCCTGACCCTCTTACCAATGGCAGCTGAACTTTGACTTGTATCTCTTGGGGCTCTTGTGCAGGTTAGAGTTTTCATCTCCTCCCCAGTGTTAGTAGACCTTCACTTTGTCCTAGGGCCCCAGATTTTCCTGCCCCTCCTAGAGGATGTTTTTTGCTCTTCCCTCCTCTTCTGGAAGCAGCTCATCTTTATCTGGTACTTTGGGGTAGGAGATAAGACTTCCTACTAATCCAGAAGTTGTGGATCCATGCCATGGCTGTGATGCCAAGAATGCTTTGCTTCTCCTTCAACACCTTAAAGTTTTTCTCTCATGGAGGAGAAGGGCAGTGACAGTGCTTTTGGGTCTGTGCCCAAGTGGCAGCTAATAACCTCCTGCACAACATCCCCACTGAGAATCTCTCCTAGGTCCTGTCCTAGAAATCTTTCTTCATGAGTATCTAGTAGATGCTCATGGAAAAGAGTTAATGAGTGAGTGTGAATTCCCTTTATTCCTGAGGTTCTCAATTATTCTAAACTGTCAGCTATCTTACACTTGACCATTAGGAAATCATTACAGTTTTAGTTGACTTAATCTTATTTACTACCTCTTCCTCCGTCCTCTGCCAAAGGTGAAAATGTTCATGTATCTAGTCTCTTCAGAGAGGTTTATCACTACTTGGAATTCAGTTTGGTTAGCGTCGTGGTCACCTTAGATCTCTGATACATTCAAGAAAGATACAATTTTGTAGATAATCTGGCCTTTTCTTATTATTAGGATGGGTGATGCTCTCATGCAGCTTTCTATACCCTAACCAGAAATAAAACTCAGCATCAGTAGTTTTTACTTAAGCAATGTATTATCTCTTAAAGAAATTGAGGACTGAAAAAAGAATAGACTTTAACATTTACTCACATGGTTACCATTTTCTGTGCTTGGCATTTCTTCCTGTTCACATTTCCATCTGGTATCATCGCTGTTTCGCCTGAGAAACTTCTTTTAGAAATTTCTTGTGAAACAGATCTGCTGGCAACAAATTTCATCAGATTTTGTGTTTCTGAAAATGACTTTATTTTGCCTTTAATTTTGGAAGGATGTTTTCAACAGATACATAATTCTAGGTTACCAGTTTCTTTTTCCTTTTGGAATATTAAAGATGTCATGCTTTATCTTCTGGTTTCAATTGTTATTTGTTAGAAGTTAGCTGTATTTGCATTGATATTTCTCTGTCTGTGTCTTATTCTTTCATGGCTTTTAAGAATATTCTTTTTAACATTTGGTCTTTAGCATCTGACTCTTGTGTAAGTCCTTGTTCCTTTTTTCCTCTTTGTCATGTAAGGAGTGGTTTTTTTTTTCTGTTTATCCTGCTTGGGGTTTACTGAGTTTATTGACTTTATAGATTATCTTTTTTTTTCTTTAATTTGGAAAAATTTGACCATTATTTCTTCAACTATTTCTCTTCCTATTTTTCCTCTTATCACCTTTGGGGCTCCAATTATACTTATGTTAGGCAGCTTAATTTAGTCTTACAGTTCACTGAGTCAGTGTCTATTTTCATTTTTTTTAAATCTCTCTCTGTACTATTAATCAGTCTTCATGTTCCCTGCTCTTTTCTCTGTAGAGACCAATCAGTTATTAAGTTCATCCAATACATTTTTTTAAATTTATATATTGTATTTTTCAGCACTAGGATTTCCATTTTTTTGTTGAGATTCAGAATCAGTCTTGCAATTCCTCATGATTTACTTACTGCATTCATTCTCCTCTAAATTCTTTAACATATTATTATGTTATAGTCATTGTATACTGATTCTGACATCTGGATTGCTTTGGGTCTACATATATTGATATTTTGTCTTGATTATGGAGCAATTTTACCTGCTTCTTTGAGTACCTAGCACTGAACATTACTGATGATGTGTTGTAGAGAATTGATTCTGTGTCCTTGCTCTGAAGAGTGTTGAAGTTTGTTCTAATATGCAGTTAAACTATCACAAAATCACTTCAATCCTATGGAGATTATATTTATACTCTGTTAGCGTAGTTTATTTTAATTTTATCTTTAATCCAAGGGTGTAGCTCTTTGTTTTAGGATATTTGTAAGGTTGAATTTTGTAAGGCTAAGTTTTGATGTAAATTCAATTCCTTCTAACTTTTCTGGATCGAACTCCAAACCCTTTCTTCCCAGAAATAGGCAACTGCTGCTCTCACTGATTAGCAACGTTAGCCTTCTAGCTGGTTCTTTGGAATCTTGCTGTGCACTCCAAAATTTAGAACTCAACAAAAAATTTCAGGGGCATTTGTATACAGAATTTAGAGCTGACTCTTCAGAGAATCCCTCATTGCTGGTATTTCCTTTTCAATATCCATCTGCTTGATCAAACCCTGAACTTTGACCTTTCAGCCAAGTAAAACTACCCTTTTCTGTTTGCACGCTATCATCCATGCACAGCAAAACCTAAGGAGTATCCATAATGGAAAATCCACTTATATGTGAATCTCTCTTATTTTGTTTCTCCTCCATAAAGGATCATGGTTTTTCCAGTTTCTACTTGCTTGTGTAAGATCGGCATTTTTAAAGCAGATTTTGAACAAGCAGAAGTCTTTATATAGTTTCAAAGCACAGCAATTTCTTCCACAAATAAGTAAAATAAGAACACAATGTTAAGAAAAGTTTTTTTTTCCCCATACATAGTGTGTTAGTTAGGTTCAGTTGTCAACTTGGCCAGCTGAGCATACCTAGTTCTGTTGCTGCGGACACAAGCCAATGGTACGTGAATCTCATATGTTGCTAATTACATCTGCAGTCGGATAGGAGGCGTGTCTGCTGCAATGAGTGATGTTTGACTTAATTGGCTGGTGCTTAAATGAGAGAATGCAATGTAGCACAGCCAAGCAGCTCGGCATTCCTCATCTCAGCACTTGCAGCTCAGCCCAGGCCTTTGGAGATGCAGAAAGAAGACACCCTGGGGAAAGTTGTTGGAACCCAGGGACCTGGAGAGAAGACCAGCAGAGAACATCCTGTGCCTTCCACATAAGAAAGAACCTCAGTGGAAAGTTAGCTGCCTTTCCTCTGAAGAACCAACAAAATAAATCCCCTTTTATTAAAAGCCAATCCGTCTCTGGTGTATTGCATTCCGGCAGCTAGCAAACCAGAACACATAGTATGCTTCAGAACAATTTTTTTTGTGTGTGTGCATTTTACTTCATTTCTCCCTTCTATGGATGGGGGAGTTTGGTTAAGCCTGAACTTTCAAAGCCTACAGTGATCTTACCTTACTTGATTTTTGACATCATACCTAGTGTGTAGAATATTCATAGCTAATCATTTTTTATGTTTACTCTGCTCCAGGTACTAGGTGCCAGGTAAATAGTTCCAGGTACTATAATGAGCACTTAGCTCTATTATCTACTTTCAACTTCATAGCTACCCCTAGAATTAAGTATTACTATTTCCGTTTTGAATATAAAGGACTGAGCCCTAATGATTTCCAACCCATTGCCCAGGGTCAAATCACATGTGTCAGTACCAGGATGAAAACCCAAATCTATCTGATTCCAAGCCCAAGCCTTTCATCATTCAGTACACTTGGTAAATTAAGTTCTTTGCTCATCAATTGATTGCAAAAATTCTTGTAGGTATGAAAAATCTCTTTTTAACATTAAAATATATTTGTCTTGGGATTTATAAAATTTCATAAAATAATTAGGATTGGAAAAGATACCACACATTATTTGTGGTTTAATTACACAAATTTTATTTTCAAATCTTTGTGTGTGTATGTTTGTGTGTGTGTGTGTGTGTGTGTGTGTGTGTTTAATTGCTTCAGTGTTGTAACTTGGCAGGTAACACTGCTGGAACTAAATGCATAGTAGCTCAGGAAGAGGAGTATCAGTTGCCTACATGTGTTCAGATGATGACTGCTCAGCTGGAAGCAATTCAAGCTACAAGGTATCTTCATGTTTTAACAGTTACAATTGCCTCAATAAATCATGGCAAGGAACCACATTTTACTTACCTTACTAAATGATATGTTACTACAAAATTAATTACAACAAGGAGCAAACACTTCATTTGAAGCAGAGGAAAGCACTTTAAGGTTTTAACATTGCTTTTAAGAACTCTGATGGACACTTGCAGGAGAAATAACATGAGATCACTTTCTCAGTGGTTTTCCAAGTTTCATGTCATGAACCTTGATTACTGCTCCCACTAGCTACACATTTTTTTTTTTTTTTTTGCTGTTTCTTCACCATTCTCCAGAAGAAAAGAAAAGGTATTTCTTCTTACTGATAGGTATTTTCAGTTGGTATTTGCCAAAGGCTCACTTGCAGTTCAATGCTAATTTTCCCTCTTTTCTGAATAGCCATAATGTTGTCTCCTCACCAGAATGCCTACTGCTTCATTCTACCAGTAGGTAAGGTCATTGGGTTGATAGTTAAAATGTGTTAGAATTGGTCAAAATATACTTAAAATGCCTTAAGGATAAAATCAATAGTTTTAGGTAGTTAGCAAAATGTTTACATTTTTGTCTTTCTAGTTTAGCCACAAATCATTTATCACATAAGGCAGGTGGAGCATTAAAAAGTAGGGGAAATTGATAGGGATTTAAATAGCATCAGCAAAGTGGCTTTTAAAATGTAAAAATTGTTTCAATTTTCAAAAGAGTCTGGATAGGGCAGTGTGCCGGTGGCTCGGTGGCAGAGTTCTCGCCTGCCATGCCAGAGACACAGGTTCGATTCCTGGTGCCTGCCCATGCAAAAAAAAAAAAAAAAGAGTCTGGATATATTGTTTCACTGGAAATTTTACTAAAGAGAATACACAAACATATATACATATATGAAATCTCTACTATCAGGTATTTTATCTATAATTTAATTTTAGTTAATAAGCTTTGGCCAAAAATCTTTCATAATTTTATTAAATCTCTCTAAATTGTCTCAGTATCTTGAAAGATTTATAGCATATTGTCATTTGTAATTTGAGTAGGTATACATATAATTCATCCCTGCAACCTAACATTTTTTATCTTTGCTTTTTCCTTCTTGTTATAATTTATATATATAAGCATAATTTGACAGAATTATGTACAACCTTAGCAGGTATGGTCCTTAGTTTACAAACACAGATTTTAATTCTTAATTTTCTGTGAAATACCTGAATTTCTGTTTTGAATTTTCATTCATCTCTGCTGTTGCAGTGGGTTGGGGCTGAAATTTAGGTATTTTCATCCCTCTTGGTTTCCTCCACCTCTTGGTTCATGCCAGCATTCCAGGGTCCTGCCCCGTGACACAGAGGCATGTGTGTGGGGCAGCAGGGAACATCTGGCCATTGTTCTGGCAATGACATCCCGTGTTCCCCAAAACAGAACTTCTCCAGTCATGGCAGCTCTCTACTAGTCTTTTGCCACACTTGAGGCAGGGCTTATTTGCTTTTTTTTCATGAGCAGGCACCAGGAATCAAACCCAGGTCTCCAGCATGGCAGGTAGAAACTCAGCCTGCTGAGCCACCATGGCCTACCCAGGCAGGGCTTATTTGAAAGGTCCTCGTAGTCTGTTTGCTTAGACATGCCCTGAAGCCATTTCTTTTTTTGGGTCTTGCTTCCTCGCTGGTGCACTGTCATAGTCAAGGATACTTTCTCTCTTTCTCTTTTCATTCCCACCATCCTGAGCCTCTCTTTCTTGATTTCTTTCCCTTTGTTGGTGGGTGGAAAGAAGGAGGAAGGCTTTGCTCTTAAAATCAGCATTGGGTTGGGAGATTTATTGGCGGCAGTGGGCAACTGAGGGGGCTCATGATTTCCATATTAATCTTCTTCTGAGCCACCTGCATTTGAACTTGTTTTGCTGTGGTGGACTACACACAACAACTGGTGGAAAGAAAAGAAAGAGATGGAGGATTTGGGGGAGAGAGTCTCCAAATAAAGGCATTGTGATGGAAGACAAGAGCCGTCAAAAGGAGAAATTAAGCGTTCAGTCAGGCAGGGTATAGTTCAGTGCTTTCTATCTATTCTAACATGCATACATAATACTCAATAAGAACCTATTAAAACACGAATCCCAATGTTCTGAAGATAGTCCTTGAAATGTATTTGTAAATAATCAAACTTGATAAACAATGGCTAAGAGAGAAAGGCTCACCAAATATCTCTGTATCCCTCCATATTTTTGAGCCCTTTTGCAGCTAGATGGGTCCATGGATCTAATTCTGGTGGGCAGAAATGATGTGTGCCAATTATAAGTCTAACTATAACGCTCTAGTTGTGTCTTCCAACTATGTGTTCTGCTGCCAGACAAGATGCAGACAGTTCACTAACTAATACGAGAAAGTGATAGACTTTGGTATGTCAAGCCACCATACTTGAATGTATTTGCTATTATAGCATGGGTAAAATGAGTATTCTTTTGAACTCTCATTCCCTTACATGAGTTCTTGAGTTCATAAAAATATTCACCACAGTGTCCCTTTTCTTTACAAAGTGACATATATTGGTTCTTTTGATTTAAAATTATAAATCATTTATCATAAGGCAGACTTTTGACAGAGAAGCGAAAAGCCAAATTGGTAGACATTCCTGCCATTTGAAGAATTACTTGGGATGAAGATAAAGCATGTTGAAATTATAAGTTAGTGGGGAAATATGATCCTATTTGAAAAAAATAAAAGATTTATGAACAACTTTTTGCTCACACATTTATTCCATAAAATGAAGTTTCCTCAGGATCTGAAAGTCATTTAGATAGGGGCAGTATCTTATCATTGAAAATTGATTTAATGATTTCTATTTTTACAGTAGAGTTCAACATGTACTATAGAGAAGTTTTATTTGAAAGTTCTATATTTTATTACTATTTGGTGTGGCTTATTCCCAAAATCTTGAAAGTTTTAAGTTTCAGAGGACTCATTGTTTTGGATATAGAACACTTCAGTTCTTTAATCCATTTCCAATTGACAAAAATTAGATTTAGGAAGTTAATAGTTTTTTTCTGAATAAGAATTTAGATTCTCTCTTTCTTCCCACCTTCCCTTTTTCTTCTTTTCTTCCTTTTTACCTTTCTATTTTTTGAATCTAGAAGAATTTATTCTTTATTTTTATAGTCCCTTGAAATAAGGTCCTTATAAAATACTCGATAGCATTTGGAATAATCTTTGTAAATCTAATACAGTTTTTCCATGTCCCACCCTATCACATTGTTTTTCCAGCTTTATTTGCTACTCCTGTTATAACTTTATTGTTATTGCTTGCCATTACCCTTATGATTTTCATTTTATTTATTAAAGGAATAGCTTTAATTCATTAGAACTTCCTCAGACAATCGACTTATGTCATTCTATATTACAAAAGTTATATTCTTTTTCTACCCTTTTTAAATAATAAAACTTGATCACAATTTATAGAAATATTTAGAACCAATTTCCCTGGAGATTTATAATTGAATCTTTCCTAACACATATATTTCCTTTAACAGATATTATAGATGTATTTTCACAAAACAACAATTAGAATTTTGGGGATAAGTGGTAAATAGTGAGTGGGACTTTAAAGAAAGAAAGGGTTATGCTATGATGGCTGTGGGGAAAGGAATAAGCTGATTATTAGTAACAAACAGTGTCACACAGTATCCAAAACGCTTAAACTTCCCTTATAATTTGATCAACATATTTTGCCTTCACCCAGCACATATCTCACAGTGGGCATGTTCATGGGAAGTGGTAGTGTTGATTGGAGGAAAATGTCAGGTTCTACAGTTAGCCCTCAGTGAAAATTAGATATAGTTGCTAACAATTACCAGACATAAAATAGCTTAAATGTCCTGTAAATCAACAAGCCAATTTCTTTTGTTTTTTCTTTGTATTTGTCATGACTTCCCTTTCCCTGGGACAGTGGAGGACAAGGCTTTAAGTGGAGGAGACAAGTTCAAGAGAGGGATTTTTCTTCCCACTGCCCCCCCACGTGCACACACCACACACATATTTTCATCCAAGTAAAGTAGTCAAATTTGCCTAATGTACTGTTTTGTGAAGCAACACTTCAAGGACAACATAGAGGCCTGGATTTTTTATATCAACATGTAGGCAACACAAAGAGAAATAGCATATAAGCATCATTTAGCAGTCATAGCTTTTATTAGCTTATTTCCTTCTATAAACTAAGGAGTAACTAGTAGTAAGTAAGGGAAATGGGGTTGATAGCTTGCTTTTATTGGTATAAGGAATGGTTAGTTTCTCCTCTCTCTGCAACTGTTCACTACTAGGCAGTATATCTAGTGATCTTTACTCATGATGGATTCATAACAGATTGTAGTCAAATGTTCAGTGTGTGATGGTCTACAGCCACTCAGCACACTCTGGGGAGATGCAGAAAACAGATTCTTAGTTTTGGTTTTGTGGCCAGGCTTCTCTGCTAATGAAAAGGGTCCTGGGCATTGGAATTGCACTCAGCATTGAGCAGTCATTATCAGTCAGCTGTTACATCAGCCATATTCCATTGGCTACCCTTAATATCCTGTAATGACTCATTAGATAGCTGGTTATGTAACTTTATGAGTTACATAACACCTTGTCAATGCATTCCAGAGCCTGTTAGCTCATTCCAAAACATGTCTACAAACTTTAAGGGAACCACTTTTAAGAGAAAAAATATGCTTACTAACAAAGAACATTTATGGAAGTAAAGCCAGTTTTAAGCACAACTGTCACATTTATACTTGCACATTAAAATGTAGCCTGAGGCATCCTTTACAAGTTTCACTTCGCATATAACATTACTAAGTAAAAGACATGCGTGATATCACTCCGCTTTATTAAGCATCGTCGTTTCTTGCTATTAATCCAACAGAACACTTGTCTTGAAAGGGCGTCTTAAAAATCTATTTTAGCGTATTTTCCTCTTCAAAATATGATTTACCTCAAATTTTGGAAATTTCAAGGGCTGCATCTTTGTTTTAGAACATGTTCTGACTTTTAATTTGTTAAGACTCTCTCTCTAAGCCATATTTAGTCACCCCTTTGGTTTTGGGACTATCTTTAGTGTCTAAAACTCATCAACCAGATTTTCTTATTATATTGAAAAATGGGGACAACAACAAAAACAGAAAAGTGGTATCTGCTTTTCCTTGGCAAAACTCTTTACTTGTTGGCAGCTGGTTAGAATTTTGCCACTGGAAACCTGAATTCCTATTTTTCCAACAAACTGAGGACAATTAGAGGAAGATTGTCTGCTTCTTACTTTCCAGAAAAGACCTTGGCTTTTTTGTTCTTGAGACTGATTCTACTTAAAATTTAGTACTATTGAAAATAAAATGAGGGACAACACTTTAACTGGTTAAGTTTCCATTTCCTTGTCACTGTCCTTCTTTACATTCCAATGCCATATTCTTTGGAATTCTTACTTTTCAGCAAAACTCATATTGGTAACTCCCACTTGTCTGACTTTGTTTGCCTCTTTTTGTGTGCTTCTTCTCTGTCCATCCATTCACAGAATTTTTCAAGGCTTAGTTTTAGTTCCTTGCCTTTTTCACTCTTTTACTCTAACCCTAGTCAATCCCGTACATACTTATAACTTCATATCTCAAGTTTCTGTGCTCGAATATCTGAAAGCACCTTATTTCAAAATGTTCAAAACCAAACTTACAAATTAACTACCACAAACTTTTTTGATACTTTTTAAGGGTTCTCTGTCTCAGAATCACATTATCACTTATCCAGTTGTGCAAACCAGAAAACCAAGTATGTTCTTAATGCTGACCTTTTCTTCACTACTCATTATCATTCCTGGAGAATTGTCCCTTAAGTATCTCTTGAATTCATTATCTTTGCTTCATCTCCTTCACCATCATCTATCTCATTTCCTGCTTGTATCTTTAAGTCAACTGCTTCTTGTGGCAGCCTTGGAAGGCTTTACATCCATAGATGTAAAGGACTTGGTACTCAGAAAATGGCAAAGCATTGCTTAAAGAAATCAGAGAAGGCTAAAAACATGGAAGAACATCCCATGTGCATTGATTGGAAGACTATTATTAAGATGTTAATTCTTGCCCTGAGCAATTTATGGATTCTAACAATCCTAATCAAAATCAAAGTAGCCATTTTTTCATAAATGGAAAAGCTAAGCATCAAGCTTATGTATAAGTATAAAGGGCCCTGTGTACCAAAACCGCCTTGAAAAAGATGAATGAAGTTGGAGGACTCACACTTCTTAATTTAAAAATGTATTACCAAACTACAGAAATGAAAACTGTGGTACTGGCACAAATACAGATGCATAGACCAATAGAATTGAGCTGGGTGTTCAGAAATAAACCCTGATATCTGTAGCCAATGATTTTTGATAAGGATGCCAAGTCCACTCAGTGGGGAAAGAATGGTTTCTTCAATAAATGGTGCTCGTAAAACTGGATCTCCATTTGCAAAGGCATGAATATATATCCAAAATTTAACTCAAAATGGTTCAAAGACCTAAATATAAGAATACGAAATATAAAACTATGAAAAGAAAGCATATAGAAGCACTTTGTGTTAGGCAGTGGTTCTCAGCTATATACTAAAAGCTCAGGCAAAAAAAAAAATTAGATAAATGGAACTACATTAAAATGAAATCTTTGGGGCAGGCCGTGGTGGCTCAGCAGGTGGAGTACTCACCTGCCATGCCCGAGACCCGGGTTCGATTCCTGGTGCCTGCCCGTGCAGAAAAAAAAAAAGAAATCTTTGGTGCATAACAGGACTTTATCCTGAAAGTAAAAGGACAACCTTCATAATGGAAGAAAATACTTGGAAACCACATATCAGAGAAGGATTTAATATCTAGAATATATATATAGAAATTCTACAACTCACCGACAAAAGTAAAACAAACAAAAAGCGGTTAAAAATGGGAAAAAGACTTTAATAGACCTTTCTCCAAAGGAGATTTACAAATGGCCAAAATGCACATGAAAAGATGCTCAACATCATTAGCCCTGAGGGAAATGCAAATCAAAACCACAATCAGAGAACTTTCATACTTCACTAGAACAGCCACTATTAAAAAAAAAATTGCAAGTGTTGGAGAGGATGTGGAGACAGGAACACTGGTTCATTGTTAATGGGGAACGTAAAATGGTGCAGCCAATGTGGAGACAGTTTGGCAGTTCCTCAGAAAGTTAAGTATAGATTTACTGTATGACCTGGCAATCCTAGTTTTCCACAAATGGCCAAAATAATAGAAACAGGGACTTGTATAGATATTTGCAAATTGATGTTCATTAAGCATTAGTCACAATTGCAAAAAAATGGAAGCAACCAAGTGTCCATCAATGATGGACATATAAACAAAATGTTGCATATACATGCAATGGAATATTACTCAGCATAAAAAGGAATGAAGTCCCAATGCATGCAACAACAGGGAAGAACCTTGAGGACATTATGTTGAGTGAAATAAGCCAGGCACAAAAGGACGAATATTGTATGATCTCACTCATATGAAATGATTAGCATGAGCAAATTCATAGAGTGAGAAACTAGAATGCAGGTTACCAGGGACTGGGTGGGTGTGGGGAATGGCAAAATAATGTTTAATTCTACAGAGTTTCAATTTGGGGTGATGGAAATGTTTTGGGAATGGATGGTGGCAATGGTGGCACAATGAACTCTATATTTGAATGCGGCTAAAATGGGATATTTCAGGTGGTGTATATATTACCAGAATAAAACTTATAAAAAAACCCCACATAGATCTGCACAATACAAACAGTGAATCTTTATGTACACTGTGGACTACAGTTAACAGTATAATTATATTACTATTGTTTCATTAATTGTAACAAAGGAACCATGATATGCAAATACTAATAACAGGGGACATATGTGAGTTCTGTGCTTTCTGCATGGTTTTTCTGTAAATTTACAACTTCTTTAATATAAAGAAAACTAAAAAATCTCTTAAGAAAAGTCAGAAAAAGTTGACTATCAGAGGCAAGGGAGAAGCAGTGAGGCCATGAAAACAAAACCCAAAACAGACAAAAGACCATGGCAGGCGTGCATGTAGTGACTACTAATAACTTTTATTAAATGAATGAGTGAAAATATTTGGAGAGATGTCCTTTATTCACATTTTATTTATTGCAGAAGTTTATTTCAAGTAGGCATTTGGAATTTAAACCTTTCCATCACTACCATTAAATTAAAAGTGATTTCCAGGGTGAGCAACGGTGGCTCAGTGGCAGAGTTGTCGCTTGCCATGCCAGAGACCTGGGTTCGATTTCCCGAGACTGCCCATGCCATAAAATAATAATAATAATAATAACAACAACAAAAAAAGTGATTTCCAGCCTTTTCCCAGAGGCAGGAACTAGATTAGCACAAGTGAAAATTTCAGTGCCCCTCCGTTTCAAATGGTGTTTTCCTACTCACTTCATTTAACTGCTGTTTGGAGGAAGAGCATTCGCTCACTATAGGCCTTGCAGGATTTGCCTCCTTTGTTAAAGACATTTAGGCACAGAGGGCAGGCGAGAAGTCAGTTTATACAAGAGCGCCTGGAGATCATGTTCGTTCTGTTGGTTTGGCTTTGCAGGTGAGCGTGAATAAGATTTAGGCCGATTTAAAAATGGGATGGGTGAAGCAGACTTATTTTGAAAACATTGCTTGATAAATCACTCTTTCTCTGGATTCTTTGGAGACTCCCATTCACACTGGAGGAGAATCAGTCCTGCTTCTAGAGCACGTGCTCTGGACTCAGTGCGTCTGCCCTGGACTTCTAGTTTTGTGACGCGCTGGTTGTATAATCATGGGAAAGTTAACAGCCTCTCTAAGCCCGGTTTCTCATGCATAAAAGGGAATAAGACCTCCCTCTTTATTATGGTTTTATGAAGATTAAATGCAGAACTGTATGTCCAGTTCTTAACCTGGTGCCTGGCACATGATGATGTGCTAAGGGTTCCTTCTTTGTTTATTTGATGCATTTGAAGTTCCTGGAAGAAGAATGTGCCATTCTTTAGTAGAAATATTTTTCCATGCAGTTTGATGTTTTCCTGCAATTGTTTCACACGAATGATGAGAAGCAGGAAGCAGTGTAGAATTAATGCAGCGCCATCTGCAAGGAGCAACTGCCCGCTGGCACTCACCACCACGTGACCTCAGTCAAGTCCTTTAATCACTGTGACTTGGTCCCTTCATGCATGAAATGAAATGAAAACATTAACAGCACCTCCCTCATAGTTTTTTTGTGTGTGAGATTTAACTAAGTTAATAAACGTAAAGCCCATACAATAATGCCAGGCATATAATGTTTGCCATTAGTATGTATTGACTTCCTGGTAAGTTTAAAAGCTCTTTGCAGGCAAGGACCGTGGCAAAGAAGTCTAGGTTTTTTTTTTCACTGAGTAGTTATCTTTAT
The DNA here is from genome assembly GCF_023851605.1 of Tamandua tetradactyla. Taxonomy (NCBI): domain Eukaryota; kingdom Metazoa; phylum Chordata; class Mammalia; order Pilosa; family Myrmecophagidae; genus Tamandua; species Tamandua tetradactyla. The sequence continues at coordinate 183,365,918 of NC_135331.1, read as the reverse complement.
GCTGGGTGCATAGCAATGCTCAAATGGTATGGAATAACTATTCGCAGCTGATTAGTTATTTAATTTTCATAACAAAGCCTTGATTAAAATTTGAATTATCGAATAGCTTTTTCACCTATTGGAGACCTAATAAAAATAACATCACCAAATTCGCAGCTCATTTGAAATAGGGAACATGGTTTTGATGATTTGACTTTGATGGGACACATTTTATATTCTTAAGTAGTAGCCCAAACGTCAATAACATATTCAAATTCTGGTTTTGTTGTCCTTCCCTGAACTGACCGCTGGGCTAGAAATTGAATCTCAAATTAGTGGTATTTACTCATACCCAACAATATGTATTCCACTTAAAGGAAATAATAAGCTGTTGAAAAAAGACTGAAATTTCTGGGTAGCCTTTAAACAACACTGCAATCTGTTTTTCTGGGGGATGTCTCATTCAAAGATCAAAAAAAAAAAAAAAACATGTAATAAGGTGATAGGCTTCAATTTCCAGAAATAATCTTTAGTGATGGAGTGAAGAATGTCTATTTGAAGAATACATAATAATTTGAAATTATGATTTACCTAATATTGGTCCTTTGAATGAGCAGCAGATTCCCAGCTTAGATTCTAATTCCCGTACAGCTGTCCTCTCACATTGTCTAAATGGACAGTATCAAAGTATGTGTGTGAGTTGGAGAATCTTAGTACCTTAGATGCCCCACAGAATGGCTTAACTATTGCTTACTATTCCTTCAGGGGATTCTGACCTGGGTTGTAGAATCAGGTAAACCTGTGTAAAATCCCAGCACCATTACTTTCTTCTGTGTGATCTTGACAATTTAGTTAATATCATTAAGACTCAGTATCCTTATGTGAAAATGGGGATATAATAGACCCTTCCTCATAGATTTATAGTAGAGTTTAAATGTGAGAATGCATGCAGAAACAGCCTAGTGCCTGGAACATAACATGCTCATAATAAAAGTTAAACTTAATATTTTTCAGTTCGACTCCTGGTGCCTGCCCATGCCAAAAAAAAATTTTTTTTATTATTTTTCAGAAAAGAGATTTCCAACATTTTCCTCGAGTAATGATTAGACTGTGATGTTTCAGGTTCCTGTAGTTTTGCTCTATATTCCCTTTTTCTCTCTTATTCCATTAATTTTTTTTTTTACAGGAATAGTGCATATTTAGACAATGGGTCAAGTGGATCAGACAAGATGGAAGTTGATTTCTCTCTCATGCGTAGAGGTGGGGGGTGTTCTAAGGCCGTGGTCAGCCCTGGATGTTTAACGGGGTCATCCAGGGATCCGGTCTCCTTTTCCTGTTTGCTGTTTGCCGTTCCCTAGGAAGTTGCATTCGCGTGCATGGCTGGAGCTGGTTGACCAGCACCGTAGCCACATTCTTGCCTTCAGGAAGGGAGAAAGAGAAAGTAGAAATCAAGCAGCTTCTTTTTGCCTGTACGCCAATATGCCAGATGTTTTAGTGTCTGGGACTGCTGAAGCAAATACCATACCATGGTTCAGCTTAAATAAAGGGAATGTATTTGCACATGGCTTGCAGATTGGAAAAAGCCCAAATCAAGCTATCGTCAAGGCAATGCTTTCTTCCTGGAGACTGGCATTCTAGGGATGGCTGCGGTTAGCTTGTCACAGGGCAGGACCCACGGTTGTGTCTCCTGTTCTCTTCTTTGTTTTCTGGATTCCACTGATGTTCAGCTTTTGGCTGGTCTGTCTGTGGATTCTTTTTGTCTGAATTGCATTCTGCTTATGAAGGACTCTAGAAATAGTATTCGGAACCATCCTAATTGGGCTGGGCCACACCTTAACTGAAGTAACCTCATCAAAACGTCCTACTTACATTGGGTTCACAGCCACAGGAATGGATTAGGTCTAAGAACATATTTTTCTTCAAACCACCACACCAGGGTTGGCACATTTCAATTCTAACCTCCATCCATCTGCAAGGGAGGCTGTGAAGGCAATTTCTAGTTGTGTACCAGGAAAAATGTAGGGATTCTTTTACTAAAGTGAAGGCGACAGTCAGAAGTCTTTGCACAAATAAGGTGACACAGTCCAAAAGCACTGTTGGACCAAGGCCAAGACAAGTGGGAACACATCTTGGACCAGTGCCAAGTAGTGTGTGACCTTGACATCACTGAACCTCCCTAGGTCTCAGCTTTCTCTGAGTCTCACTGCCTTAATTCTCCATCACCTAGGATAACCTCTTAATCCTTTTTCTTATGATACAGCAATAACTAACATTTACTGGGTTCTTTCTATTTTCTGGACACTAATCCAAATACTGTACATGAATTATCTCATTTGATGCTGTGAGAGAGACACTATTATCCTGAATTTATAGACGAGGAATTTGAACACGGAAAAGTTAGGTAATTTTTACAGTTGAGATTTGATCTCGGGTTTCTTAACCCCAGAGCTGGAGTGTTTAATGCTAGGTGGGAAGTAGCGACTAGTTTCCCACTTTAACTGAAATGCTGTATTAGCTTCCTGCTGCTGCTGTAACAAATTAGTTTAAAACAGCACAAGTTTATTATTTTGCAGTTTGGAGGTCAGAAGCTGGAAATGGGTTTCATGAAGCTAAAATTAAGAAGTCCCGGCAAGGCTGTTTCCTTTGGAAGCTCCAGAGAATCCGTTCCTTATCTTCTCCAGCTTCTAAAGGCTGTCCTTCCCTGGTCCCTGGCCCCCCTGCCATCTCTTTCTCACACTCTCCTGCCTCCGTCTCTCACTTATAAGGATCCTGAGATTACACTGGACCCACCCAGATAACCCAGATAATCCAGGGCAATCTCAAGAGTTTTAACTTAATTCCATTTGCAGAAGTCCCCTTTGCTAAATAAGGTGCATAGTCACCAATTCTGGGGATTAGGGCATAGACATTTTGGGGGGACTTATCCTGCATACCACAAAGACTTTCTTTAAGGATGCCAGAACTTGTTACTCAACAAATCCCATGGACTTCCTTAGGCGTCACACCTTCAACTACCTGTAGCATTTTGACATTGTTCACAAGCACTCTCTTTAAACTCTCTTCTCCTATAATTTCCTAATGACAGCTTGCCTGATTTTCTGCTTTCTTTGATAACTGCTTTTCTCTTTCTGATACTTTCTTGTCTCTCTCCATGTGGATGGTTCCCAAGGACCTTTCTGTCAGTTTCTATTCTTCTCCCTCTGCATTCCCTGCTTGATATCCTCTTGCACCTGATCTTGTACCAGAATCTGTAATTTTTATGGCATCACATTTGTCTGCCCAGCCCTGACTTTGCTCTTACATGTTGATGGGCTGTTTTTCAAATGCCTCTTAGATGCCTTCCCCTGAGTGTTCAAATGCAGCATTTCAAACGGAAATTATGGCCTACCTTCCCACACCTGCTCTCCTCCTGGGTTTACTATTTTTGTTGATGACCCTGCCTTCTTTTTTTTAATATTAAAAATTTTTTTTAAATACCAAAAAAACCCACCAAACACAAACATTCGAAACTTTTGATCATTCCGTTCTACATATATAACCAGTAATTCACAATATATAACCAGTAATTCACAATATATAATCAGTAATTCACAATATGACCCTGCCTTCTTAATAGTCACCCTGTCTCTTAAAGTCAGTGTCTTTTGAAACTCCTCTATCTTACCTGCTCTTCAAAATGTATGCACTCTACTTTTATCACGTATTATTCTTATTACTCCCACTTATTCCTTTCCCACTGCCATTCTGATAATTCTCTTGCCAGGTCTTTTAACAAACCAAGCTATTTTATACACTACTGTCAGACTTATCTATGTAAAATTGAGCTCTAGTCTTATTGTACACTTCCACCCCAAGTACCTTTGTTTACAGAATTGTCTAGCTTTCCAGAACCTCCTCGTCTACCTTCAGTATTATTTCTAACTACATGCATTTACATACTTTTCGCTTCTGGCTAACAAGACTCCTTTTTTCCTGTGCATCATGCCCTTTCCTATCTTTGCTTTCTTGCTCATACTTTCCTTATCCCTGGAAACATTTTTATTTAAATCAAATCAGTTTAGCACTGCTGTCTATGAGGAAGCCTTCAGGTAGGCTCTGTCTTTTTGAATTTTCACACTTTGGCATGTTTTATATTTTATTGAACTTGACACTTTTTACTTATTTTTGAAAATTGTTGTTGAGGATTGTATTTGATTCATCATCCAACAGAAGTATTGAAGAAATATTCTTAAAGGCAGGAATCTCGTAAAATAAGAGCAATGATCTTCAATCTGGAGGGTAGAAATGGGATATCAAACTCTAGGGTATGCAGAATTATTTCAGAAGTATATTTAATACTATAAAACCCCTGGAAAATTAATAACCTTTTGCTTTTTGTTCAATTATTAACAGAAGACATATTTTTGGTTATTGTTGCTATATATTTTAGCAAATGCCAGTATGTCTTTGGAGCTGTCTCCCTGGACTTGAATCTAGCCAGGCCAGGCCAGGCAGTAGTTGGCAAATTATTTCACCTCTGTTCCCTATGATTTCTCTGCTAAAAAGTTGGGAAATAGCAATAGTTGTAGTTTTAAAAAGATTGAGAAGTGATGGATTAGACGATCTCACTGTAACTGCGGACCCTAAAATTCTCTCATTCTTATCACTAGCAGAACTCCACCTAATCTACACTGTCATGTGGATTTACATATAGAGAGAGACAGTTAAAACAATAACTGAATGTTGTGTTCTCTATATTTCATCTTCATTATGGGCTTATTAAGCATTATGATGCTGTTGAAACTTTTTATTTGATTCAGTACCTGTTGATTTTAGCTTTTTGCATTTGTAGCAAAAAGTATATAAAGAATTGAGGCAGGTTTTAAAAATTGTTATTTTGGAAAATTCTCTTCTGCTGTTCCTTCTTCTAGGTTAGATTATAGTCCTGCTTTTGTACTCATAACTCTTGCTTGTGTGCATGTGTTTAGCCCATTAAATTCACACCAGCTGCGTTAAATAATTATAATGCCATACTTTTACGGGTTCTTATGTTTGAGAAGCATACTTTCCCCCAAAAGCTATATAATTTGCTGCTTTTAATGAAAAATTTTATTTTTGCAATGTTAATATCAACTAGGCTACACACACCACCTGAGGATGGTTACTGTGAGATGAAATAGGAAAGCATCTGTTTATGCTTCTGAAAACATGCTGATTTTTTAGGTGATTGTTGTGCTGTAAATAGTAAATCATTTGCTAAAAATTTCCATTTTAAGATTAAGGTTTCTTCTGAAAGATGCTAGTTTGGTACTATGTTTGCAGAATTCATGCTGTAATTGAGAGCATTTTAGCCATGCTGAAGTTGTTAGATTTAACTCAAGTATGCAGCCAGAATACAAAAACCCTTCACATTCTGAGTAATTATTGGGAGGCAGTGAGAAAAGAAATTTATCTGTAATAAAAACCTTCACATTGTTTTAAAATTTAATAAACATTCACATTGACTCTGCTGCTTAATCTAATTAAGGCACAGTCTGTAAATATTACCTTGCAATTAAAAAATTCAAAATATACTAATAGAAATGTAAAATGCTCAGCCTTTTCAACTATAATAGCTTCTTCACTTTTACTTTCCTTGTCCTGTATGTTATCATATTACAAACAGAGGATTATTCTTGAGCCCTTACTCTAAATTCAATCAGAATTTGGAGGCAATTTACTGAAGAATCAGGTTCACAGAAATCTCCCTATTTTTCAAACCACAAACTAACAAAGTAAAATGACTCAACCAAATGATCAGTATACTTTAATTGTATCATCTTTACTGGTGATGCTGCTGGTAGGTCGAAATAAACATAGTTTATTTTTTCAATCCACTGACTGGAAAAATGGATTATTTTTATAAAGACAGGTTTTTGATGTAGTCATTATTGAATATTAGGCAAGGCAAAAATCGCTACCCTGTTGTTGAATACCATAACAATTTTTAAATTAATGATTGTAGTTGAAAGAATTCACCTATATTTCAGTTTTTTTCTTATACAGTTTAAAATATGCAATTGAATAAATAATACTGGTTTTCAACTTTGGCTACAGATTAGATTCACTTGGGCAGTTTTAGTAAAACAGCCAACTAAAATCAGAATATCTGGGATTGGGACATCTGTCATTTTTAAGAGCTCTGCTGGTGCTTCTAATATTCAACCAGGTTTAAGAACCACTGGGATAAGTACTTTGGCTTTACCTGTTGTATTGACATATGGGAATGTTACAACACCTGAAGATATATATGCATATGATTTACATACACCTAGAGAGGTAATTAAGTACCATTTGATTTTTTTTTTTGCTTGGGCAAGCATAGTTAAAACAATAATTGAATGTTGCGTTCTCTATATTTCATCTTCATTACGGAATCGAACCCGGGTCTCAGGCATGGCAGCCCAGAACTCTGACTGCTGAGCCACCCTGGCCCACCGAGTACCATTTAATTTTGCATGTGTGAACTTTATTATGACAGTAATAACAAAGGCCGACATTTGTTGAACTAAGGGCCAGTCACCGTTGACAGTGTCTTTAAAGCATTCTTATATTTAAGCCTCATAACACTCACATGGAATGTGTGTTCTCTACTGTTTTTTGTTTTTTGTTTTCTCGTGCATGGTCCGGGAATCGAACCAGGGTCTCCCGCAGGAAAGGCGAACATTCTATCTCTGAACTACCCATGCACCCTCTCTACTTTTTAGTGATGAGGAAACTGAATTCTAGACATGCCAAGTAACTTGCCCAATGACTTATAGCTAATAAGTTTTAGAACCAGAATTGAAAAATGAGCTGTCTGCATTCACAGTCTGAGCAGTTAACTATTTGTGACACTGCAATTAAGAAGAATTTATAGGTTACTAATTAAATAGTTATTGGTGGAGAAAAATTAATTAGATGATAATTATAACTGCTGTGAAAATATAGATAAGGTTATAAGAGATGCTTATTGCTGTTTGTCTATTGCTTGATGCAAGAAAGCTAACTTACTAAAATTATTCTAGGTTTCTATATGTTTGAATTGAGTCCAATTAATATTCAGAAATCTGAAAGATTATCTGGAAGGTTCTGGTAACAACGTGCTTTCTCATATATTCTCTTTTGGGGGATGTAACCTGAAAAATCAGATGGGTTTACCATTGAGGCACTTTGATTTCAGAAAATGTTTGAATATTCAGAAAAAGTTCCGTGGAGCCTGTAGATGGCAGCAAGTTTCTGCTCTTGGGCACTTCTTCACAAGAGCTGGCTGAAATGAGATGTAGGACTGCAATCTGTGGTGGCAACATGCTGAAGGATGCAAGTGGAGGTGTAGTCTCTATTTAGCTTTCCAAAATCAACTTTCTGTTATTGGTTTCGAAAGGCTATCCCATGCCCTTTGTTTGAATAAGGATTGAATCACATTCATCTGAATCTTAAAGGAAAAGCTGTACCAAATGCAGGGCATTCTCCACAAAAAGCAATTCTAGGGAGTGTTCTGCTGTTGTCCTTTGACATTGCATTTAGGTGGTTACACATTTTTTTTTTCTAAATATGGTGACTTGCACGATTTATGTGGAATTCCAAAAGCAATGATCCAGTAAATTTACTAACAGTTCCAGTAAATTTGCTTCACAGATCCCACATCTGATGAGTGCCTTCTGCTCTTGGCATTTTTCTGCTTAATATACCATGTAATATGTTTCAAAACGAGAGTTTTATTTTGTCAAATCATTCACTAGTGATTCTAGGGGAAGATTCTTACTCTTTATCAGACAAATCAAAGCCACTGCTGGTACAGGTTGCATTGTTTTTGAATGCTTTTTTGTCCTAAGTAAAAAAGGATCCCATGATTCAATTGCCCTTCAAATAAATCTGCTTAAATATCTTAGAAGCCTCTTATTCTCATAATAAATCACATGAAAGTATTAAAGCTGCTATAATTGAGATAACTCTTTGCGATGAATATCTCTCTTTGGATTCATTAACTGGTTTTGATGAGAAAGAATTGTCCCAGTTAATATGTTTTAAAATAGAAATAGAACTTTGGCTTTTTTAGCCTCCAAAACATTTGGCACTTTCCCGGCACCATTTCAGGCTAAGGAAACAGAGAAATATTTCATGGATCTGAACCTTTGTGAGTCACTCTCTGATTGCTAGTCAGATAAATTTTCACTTGACTGTATTACCTGGACTGGTTTCTGGCATCTGATTTTTATTTACCAGCGGGTCAGAATATAAAAAAATCCTTTTGGAAGGACTTGTCAAAAGTGGACAAGTTCATGTAAGTAGTCATGTTTACTAAGACCAAATGAGAGATGAGATGGAACAAACATGCTTACTTATGGGAATTCATTGTCTTTATATAATAGGTCCAAAGTGAACTCCGGGGGCTTGCCCTTAATTAGTTTTATACTGTCATAGATACAGTGAACATAAAGTGATGCACAATTTTTATAGCAGAATGCTTTTACTATTCTGACATGTAAAGGCAAGAGAAACATCTGCTTTCTGTTGATTTAGTGAAGGAGTTTCTATATATAACCATCTCTAAGGATGCAATTAGCACCAAAAATGATATAGTAAGATGTTTCATGGAATGCTTTAAATCTATGACAAAATTGTCATCCAACCATTTTTTGTTTTAAAGAAAAGGGCACTATCAGGACAGTCACTTTCTGTTGTTTATAGGAGTGTTTAATGAACCAGAGAAATGTATCCTCACTTTCTCTCCTTACCAGCATCACGTACAATGACACAGATGAAAACAGTGAGTACCAAGGCCCAGAGGAGTTAGATTTCAGTGCTGTGAATTGCATTTTTCTACAGCCAAATTCCCAGAGCCAAAAGAGATTATTCCTAATTTTAGTTAGATTAGAAACTTGAAATCCATTGATGAATTCTTTCATTCAATAAATTTTTAATGAGTAGCTGTTTTATGCAAGGCAACATACCAGCGAACAGGAGAGAAATGGTCCCCACCCACATGGCATTGATGTTCTCCCAAGAGAAAGGGAAATGAAACAACTAATTTCACAAAGTAATTTACAAAATTACAACCATGTTATTTATGTTGAGGAAGTGCAGACTGCCATGAAAATATTCAGGAGAGGGATCTGATATACCCTGGGATTTCAAAGATGACCTCCATAAAATTTATTTTTAACCTTTTTTCTAAAGTAAAATAAGATTTGATACATAAGCATTTCCCTGTTAACCTGATGAATGGAAGCTCTACTTTTCCATAGTTTGGACACAGAATGACTCAAAGAACAAAAAATGCAGGGATGAGAAAAAGAAGTTGGCAGATTCTGATAGCATAGACATAGTGATATTGGCATTGTGGGTTATTAATCCTAAACTTCTCCTACATGTGAGATAGATGTACTCATTTAAACTTTCTTAAGTTTTATTTTGTGTTTAGTTTCCAGAAATCTCTTCTTCCAAGAATCTTCAAAGAAATTGCTTACTAATCAGCTGATACATGATTTATACAGATACCATCTCCAAATAGCTAAATTTAGGATTTTTTTTGCACAGTGATAATGATTTATATGTTTTCTTTAATATTTATACTTTGCTATCATATTCAAACATAGTGCCACTGATGGTGTTTAATGAATGAGACTTATTTGGTACAGTGAAAAAAAAGTAATCAAGGAAACATTTAGTAAGTCTTTTTCAATTATAAAACATTTTAAAAAATTATTATTATGCAAAGGATAGTGAGCATCTGTTCTCTATCTCTATTGAGGTCAGAGTATGAGGAAATAAATGGCAATATGAGGTAGTTAGGTTAGAATAATTGAGGAATTTTCTGACAGGGTTGTTAAGCACTGAAATGAATTAGGAAGAGAGATTGTGAAATCTTCTCAGATTCTTTTTTCTCCCAAACTAAATAGAAAAAGATATCTTTTGTTTCTGCTCGTTTGGCTTATAAGCTGAGGCGATAGATTTCTCAAGATTTCTTTGTTCCTATCTATGAGTTCATGAATCTGGTTTTCAAGTATTAACATCAGAATTACCAATACTCAAACAGCCAAGGTTTGTGGTTTTTATTACATAGAAAATACTATGTGGAGAACTTCACAAGTACTTTCCATTCAAATGTGGTCATAAATTTGCTTGTTTAGGCTACATAGTTTCTGTGGACAGCTTCTCAGCAGTTGATGGCTGCCATACATGGAAGAATTCATTGCTGGCAGCAGATTCCAGCTTAATATAAGATTTGAGGAACCAACTCCTTCTATACCTGATGGTTTCCTTGTTTACAGAGGAATAGACACAGGGCATGGGAAGTGACTTGGTTAGGTCCCTTGCATATATTCATATGACACAGAGAACCTGACTCTTGGTTTCATGCAGTTGCATTAGGGAACTCATTACAGCTAATGCCTCACTTTGTCTCTGATAACGACCCGGTTATGTGCATCACCAAGTTCAGAGTGTGCCTTGTGTAACTCAGTGGGCTGGACATCATGCTGCTTTCCTTCCAAAAAGCAGAATGCACTTAGAAGCCTAAATGCCAAGAACCGTCTTTTTCTTTTCAGAAACAAATCTTTTACTTCAGATTTTCATAATGGGTAAAATCTTAAATCTTCTCTGGGCATGCCAATCCTGTGTGATGAGGCTTAGTTTTGTATTTGTTCTTTGTGTTCTGTTGATTGTAAAATTTAGCAACACGGATGGGCCTTGATTTTGCAACAGCATTGTAAGCATGCCCAGAGATTTCACCAATGGGAGATGCAATAAGTTCAACTGAAAGAAATAATAATGGTGAAAACATGTAAGTTGGCAGACAGTTTGTGAGAGTCCCCTGAGTTGATGAAAGCAAAGAACATTTTCCTTTTTTGATAAGACTTCCCAAATGCACTCATTTTCTTCAGCCATGCGTGTACTACTGTTGCTCTTTCTATAAGCTCTGGTCTAAATTTCAGGAATATTAGAAAAGTCCCCAAGGGTAAGAGCAGTGAACAAGAAGTCTGGAACTCTGAGTTCTGATAGAGGCTTGCCATTTGAGTCACCAAGATTAAATTGACACAGACCTCAAAATTGAAACACATTTTTTTTGTGGCTTTAAAGTTGATTCAATGAATGTTTTTTAGATGAGCCACGATCACAAACAGCACAAATATATCTATCAAGCCTGATGTTTCCATGGCTTAAATAACTCACAGAATATAAATTAAGAACATTTAAATTAATGAGTAAATAATTAAAAAGCTTTCTCACTGTCTTCTTTGCTTTGTTCTTTCTTCTCTTCTCCCTCCCTCCCTTTCTCCCTTTCTTCTTTCCCTTGTTCCTTTTCGCTCGACTTGCTCGACCCATCAGCTATTTCTTTCTTCCTGTGGTTAGAACTGTAATTCCCATCCATGTGGAGATGTGGTTCTTAAACCTTTTTTTTTTTTGGCATGGGCAGACTCCAGAAATTGAACCTGGGTCTCCGGAATGGCAAGTGAGAACTCTGCCCCCTGAGCCACCGTTATACCACCCTTCTTAAACTTTTTTGGCTTACAAGAAGTCAGTATAACCCACTGGACACAAACTTGGGCTACTTAGGTAGGTAATCCAGACTATTAATAGTGTAAATTTCATCAAGCTGTATAACCTCCTTTGTTTGACTCAAAAATGGGATAATAACTGTAACTATTTCATGGAATTATAAGATTAGATGAAATAATTCAGATATGATCATCAGCAAACTTCAGTGTATTTTATTTCTTCTCTTCCTCCTCTACATCCTGTCCTTGTTCGTTTTCTTCCTCCTGAGCCTTCTTGTTTGGGTTCTAGAATCCTTCAAGAATTTGATGAAAGCACTAACTCCAGAAGATGAACAAATGTCTCTTTACAAGTTTGTATACATTTCAGGCAGTTCATAGAAACCTTGAAAATTCATCCATGGACCATGGTTATAGATCCATCTTAAGTTAAGTGGGGTCAATTAGGAAGCCCATCCTAGGAATTGACGTACATGACTCTGGGGATTCGCAAGCTGTGAATTCCATAGGGCAGGCTTCAAGGTGGGAAGTTGATAGTGATGCTGAGTTCCCCAGGAGAAGTACAAGTTGGGAACTTCAATGTAAGTGATGATGAATTCCTCTGGAGAAGCTGGCTGGCTGAAGTCGAAATAAGCATTCTCCTTTTTGACTGCTGAAATGCTCAATTCTCCCTTGAAGGCCTCCAACTAATAGGATGGGGAGATTCCTTTCATTACCAAAGGCAATCCCCTTTGTTGATTATAGATACAATCAACTGGCCATAGAAACAATCAACTGGCTAATGATTTAAATCCATGAAATAAATTCACAGTAACATCTGGCCAGTGTTTGCTTGACCAAACAATTGGACACCGTAATGTAGCCAAGTTGACACACAAAATTAACCCGCACAGTCAATTTATACTAGTCTTGGAAGATATAGCAATGGTTTGGTCAATGAATACAACTCTTGACCTGGACCCAAGCTAATTTTTTTCCTGCTATCATTTATTGAATATATATATTATGTGTTAGGATATTGTAAGATAGTAGCATACTTCATCTAGGTGATGCTATATTTTTATAAAAGTATTTGTAACTCTAATTTATATGGAGACCAAGGATTAAAGATTTGAGTAACTTAATCATACTAGCAGGAGTTAGATCTTGGCCTTAAAGTAAGTTCTCTCCATCCCGAAGTGTATGATTTTTCTATTATTTATAAAATATATATACATTTACATGAACTGTATAATATAAAAATATTGGTCATAAAAGCTAAAAGACTGAAGAGTGTGTGTTCTTGATACTTGTTTTAATAAGTATCAAGAAAAACATTCAGAATGTTTTCTAAAAGATTTTAGATTGATAGCTATTTTTATATAATAATATAGCTATTTTTTGGACACAGCAATACAAAAGCAATTGGGTGGCCATGAGACCCTCAGATAAGAAAATTATGTTTTATTATACTGCCAAAACCTCTGGGTATATAAAAATTCTTTACGTTAAGAAGCATTCAGCTGAAGGTACTGCTGGAAGCAATCATCTCATTTCATTTTCCTCAGACTGCACACTTGCTGCTAATTTTATTTTTGTATTGAGAGTCAACATCGAAAAATGTGGAACAGTCAAGGTGCAGGGGAATATCACATCAGAGTCTGTCCTGAATATTGTCAGAAAGAAGTTAATCCTTTAGGCATCCCATTCCTAATTCTCAAAGATACTTAAAATATTATTAAAAGCCATTGAGTATGGAAAAATCCATAAATTCCAGAGGAACCTTGTAAAATTATTTTCCTGGTAGCTTAATAAAAGGCTGGGTTATTCCCAAGTATGCAGCTGAAAAGCATTCCCTGTACCTGTTTGAATGACCTTCACTAGTTGAACATGAGCCGGAATAATTGGCCACTTTTCTCGATTAGTATGCTTTTTTTGGAAATGGTGATATGCAGTCTGACATTATGCAAATAGATCGTGAGTCACAATAACATTTGCTATCCAGAAGACTAGTGATTTGAAGTGCAGGGGAAAGGTGACTGTTTCCTACAATTGATGGAAAGTTATGACAAAAATGAAACAAATCAGACTGACTGGGAGTCATGGAACAGCATCAGTGAAAGTCTTTAAAAGTAGAATAAGTTCTCATTGGGTTTCCTTGGTCCAGATTTTCCGTGTCTTTTCTAAACTTGTCTGGGATTCTATACGTAGAGGACACCAGGCAAAAGTCTGAAGTAGGTTTCATTTTTGCTTCCCCATCCTTCTGCTCATCACCTTTGTTACTGATTTTCCTTTGCTCAAAGTACTTCTTATAATCACTCTTGATGAATGGAAAAGAGCTGGTCTTCAACAACTTGGTATGCATTAGTTAACTCATGTAATTGTGCTAAAAAATCTGTTTCTAAAGAGAAACCTTTAGTAGGTACTTGAATTAATGATATGTTTTCATGCACAGTGGCATCCAGGTAGGAAAAATATTTTGAACAATTGGACCACTGAATCATGCGAAATCTATCCATCTCTAAAATCCACCAGTGATTCATATTTTAAAAATTATCTATCTTAGTTACAAGAAGCAAAGACAAGTCATGCATTTGGTAATATTTATTGAACAATTATTTTGTGCCTGGCATTATTGTCAGTCTTAGGGATATCATAGTACTCAAAATCAGATAAGGTCCTTGCTATCATGGGGCTTTTCTATTCTAGAGGGAAAATTCAACAATAAGAAAATATATACACACGTAGTAAGCATATGTCAAATGGCAAAAAGTTAAAAGAACTAGAAATAGGAAAATAAATGGCATATAAATAAAGTGATGGGATTGCTATCTTAGAGGGGTGGGCAGGAGAGTAATGCAAATGATAATAACATAACCTTTTTACATATGATAATATAAGAAAGCAAATAGAAAATGTCACTGTCTTAGGGATGTTTTAACGGATGCAGAGGGAAGGCATTATAAATTGAGTACCAATCAATATACTCCATTTTATATCACATTTATATTTCCTATATTTTAAAAATGCTGCCCTTTAGATTTTAGGCAATGTTCTAAATGCATTCTGTATATTATTTCGTTCAATCATCACAGTAACCCTGCAATGTGGGTGGGACTGCCCCCGCCCTGTCTTACATATGATGAAACTGAGGCTCAAGTTGGTGGTATGTCCAAGTTAGTAAATGGTAGGACAAGATTAGGTCCTAGGACTTTCTGACCCCATTGCCCCTGCTTACTGTTTCCTCTCAGTAATTGCCTCATGTCAGCTCCTGCCCCTTTGCTCATCTCTACCTCTCCAGACACTGGTAACCCAATCACGCGATAGCTTCAATCAGTAGGTTCAGGCTCATTTCAGCTCCTGAATCAATATTGAAATGGGTAGGACCCAAATATAGACAGTAATAGTTACATGAGTGTTCAACAAATCAATTGATAAAGTAAAAATACAAGTACTGTACATCATAATTTCCGAGTATTTGAAAATCACTGTGACAAATAGGTATTCCTGCTTAGACAAATTTCATTAAAAAAATATATGACAAGAATAGAAGAGCAAGTTATATGTCATCACAACAACAGGCATTTCCAGTAGGTAGGACATGTAGGATATTCTGTGAGAAAACTTATCTAATAAGTTAAAAGCATGAGTAAAAATCGGAGGAAGAAGCACTCTGGATTAAAACAGACCTAACAACCAAATGTAACGTGTGGATATTATTTTGGATCCTGACCCAAACCATAGAACTTTAAAGAGACAATATCAAGGTATAGTTACCATTTTTGTTTATTGTGATAATAGCAATGTGATTACAAAACAAAAAGTCCATGTTTTTTTAGAGATAAATACTGAATTATGTAAGATAGCAATGATATGATGTCTGAGGGAAATGTGACAAAAATTTGAAAATTATTGAATCTAGTCGATGGGATTATAGGAGTTCCTTGAACTATTCTCTTCAAATTCATTTATGGGATGATATTTTCAAAATAAAATTTAAAAGAAAACAAAACTAAACATATGTTATTGCATATATTTTTTACACAATGCGAGAGCAAAATATGTTGAAGAACTGGGTATGTTTTGGAAGCTCTGGGTTCATCAGCAGTGTTTATTTCTCTACTCGTCTCTTTGGTGTTCTGTCTACTCTCTTTAAACTGAACCTGCTTTATCAAGCAAAGTCTCTGAGGAACATATTGTTCAGGGATGCAGCCCTGGAAAATTTTAAATTTGAAGGCACCTGTCAGTAAGTCAACAAATAACCTTGCTAGGATTAAGCAAACTTGGTGGGAAAATCACAGAAAAAGAGTGAGATGATAGGAAAAGCAAAGTGGGTCCAACCCCAAACAAATACAAATAAGTAAGAAATGGTGACATGTATACCTTTAATATGTAGATATTTCTAACCACACAATGAGGTACATGCATATGCAGAGTTTACTGTTCTCTTCTAATTTTTTTCTATAAGCAATACATGTGGGACATATAAGAGTGATGGTATATACATACTCATATATATTTAGATTCATTTTTTTCAGACAGAACACACAACCAGCTTCAAAATACTCTTCTGATTTTGCACTCCATTTATGCTTACAATGGCACCTTGAATCCTAAAAATTCAATAGAAATTAAAGTCCGCTTTTGGAAACAATGACAAGTGGGTGAGCACTCATTTTAGGATTTTGCAAGATTTCCCTGGAGGCTTGTGCTCTCAGAGCAGAAATCAAAGAGTCTGATCACCTTTAGTAATTCACTTAACGAATATTTATTGGACTTCCCTTATGTTCTAAGTCCTGAGTACACATGTTTCCATGCATGGTGGAGACAGTTCCTGAGGTCACAGAACTTGTAGCCTTGCAGAAAATAAAAATAATAAGTCATTTCAATTGTTAAAAGTATCATGTAAGGCAAAGTACAGTGTGCAATGAGAATAGGTCCCCAAACTCTAACCTAGTGACCAAGGAGGGTTCCCTTGAGGAAGTGGAATTAAAGCTGAGACTGTAGGTTGAATAGAAGTGAGTCAATAGGGTGTTGAGAGGCACACTGGAAGAAAAGGTAGGTAGGGTATTGAGAGTGAATAGAGAGCAGCATGTCACAGTTCTGGAGGAATGAGAGATTATGGTGAGCAGGGGGAACTGAATGATTGGAAAAGCAGGAAGGATTGATGCTAGAAAGGGATTGATGGTTCTTTACAGAACATTACGATTTTTTTTTTTTTTGCCTATTTAAGGAAAGTGGAAGTCATGGAACTCTTAATGGGGAGAGGAGGTTTGACGCAATTGCATTGGTGCTTTTTCAAGTATATTATCTGTTGCAGTATGAAAAATGAATGGACATAGGCATGATTGGGAGAAAGGGAATCAGTGATGAGGATATTGCAGAAATGTTGGTGAGTAATCATAGCAGCTTCGACCAGCATGGAGGCAGTGGGGATGGAGAGAAAGAAAGCAATAAGAGATATAGGAGGCAGAATTGACAAGATTTGGTGATTATTTAGGGGTTTATTACACTCTAGCCACCTCTCTTTGGTCATGCTCTAGGAAAGAGCTTAAGAATTGAAGGCATTACTTGGTATTCAAAATGGAAGATATTTTTAGAAACAGGTACCTGTGCATCTTAGGGCAAGTAATTGAAGAATCCAGCAGGTGTTTATCACAAGCCTCATATGCATTTAGGATGGTGACTCCAAATGGCTCAAACAAACTTATAGACATCATATGACCACCAGAGCATCGTTTTGAATTACATAGAATGCCGATATTATTGTTTGATGCCTGTCTAAAGACTGTATATTGTCCGGACTTTTGAGAGTTTTTTTTTTTTTTTTTTTTTTTTTTTAGGAATAAAATAAGTCTTTTAGGCTAAGACTGAAGCTACAGCCTAAACCCCGGTAGAGTACAGTGTTTGGGAAGACATTGACTTGGTGGGTTTGTGGAGGATTTTTGATTTAGAATAGTACCAAACTATACAGATCAAACTGGAGACTTTCTGAACAGCAGCATCATGTCTGTTGTGACATGTAAGATCAGATTCCAGGCTGCGTCCTCCCCACTTTTGTCTGTGCTTCAATTTGGACATCTCCTTTCTGATAGATGGCCCTCTCTGCTTGATAGAAGGGTCTGGGTGATACTGAGCCTCTCTCTGTCAGAATGGCTTCCAGACAAATGGATATGGGCCATTCTCATGAAAATATGCTCTAATGCAAATAGACAGTAATGCAAAAAACACTAAAATGTCAGCGAAAATCAGGTTATGGGCAATAATGATTTGGCCATAGTTCTAAAATAAATGGAATAATATTTACTTGTCTTCCATTGATCTGGGTGATCTGAGTTCTTATATCTACAAAATATGTTCTCTTGGCTTAATGATTTGAAACACAAAGACAGAAGTGGAAAGATTGCCTCTGAAAGATCAAGTGTGCTTCAAATACAAGGACAGGGCATTTAAAAGAGTATGGTCTGAAAATTTTTTTGCAAGGTCATATGGAATCCCAAACATGACTTGGAAGATTGTTTTATGTGCTGAAACACAGGATTTTACCGACTATTCATTCCAAATGTTTAATCTTTCTTCACTTAACCCTCCTTATTGTCTTATACAGTCAGCCAATTTATAAAGCATCAGAGTTTATCTTCTGCAGGTACATCATTCGATGAAGTAAGGGTAGACAGTCTACCATTTTGGTTAAGTCAGTGGAAACTCTTCTTATATTTTATACTTTTTTGGGGGGATATAGTGAAAGTTTTCTTCTTTAAGCAATCCTCGTACATATAATAAATGGACAGACAATAGCTTAATGAACAGACAAAAGCTTTATCCAACTTAAAAGAGGTAGATTGAGTGGCATAGGCAGTTGATTCAAAATTTTGCCTTTCTGCTGATTCCTGAGCCTCTAGCCCACTGACATACATTCAGTTCACAGTATTTATAGTGCTCCTTCATCACTGTCTTAACATATCATAGCATCCCCTTTAAATGGCTAAAATATTATTCTGCCTAAGAAGAGGTCACACATTAGATGTATACTCATTAGTAATGGTTAATTTATTTGATTATCTAGTATCAGCCATTGTTACAAATTTCAGGGTAGGTCATGAGAAAAAAAGTTAGTTTGGATATGGCAGAGGATAAGAACATTATCAGCAGCTGTTTGTAGTTGAAGTGATCTCACAGTGCAGGGTAAGAGGCGTTGAACTGGGTGGTGGAAGAGGACCCCGCCTGTACATGTGGGGTGGAGTGCTAATAAAATGTTAGTTGGACAAAAATGATGAACTAGGGCAGGTGATATTATTGTAGCAAAGCTAGTTAGGAGCATGGCCTTCAGAATCCGACATCTCTGGAATAGCATCCTAGCTCTGTCACTTACTAGATGCTGTGGGAAAGCCGCTTAACCTCTCAAAGCCTTGGTTTTATCATCTGTATAATGGCCAGAGTAACGACACCTACTGCAGCACTGCTGAATGGCATTAATTGCTATTATTTTTTCACTGTTTTTACCATTGTCAATTGGAAGTTTGGGCTATTTCCATTTAATAGCAAAAGCTGGCAAAAATCACTGATCATCAAAGATGCTTTTCCAGGCACGAAGAATCCACTGATGTGAAGGTACAACCTGAGGGAAATCAGACAGCCTACTTGGGTGGTTCACGGGCAGAATCTCAGGCTATTCCTGAGTGTCAGAGTTAGGGTATAGATAGTTGAGCACATTTTTATTTACAATGCATCATTTGTGTATTATAATCTCAGGAAACACTACAGAGTTCACCAATGGGTCTTGCCATAGCTTTCAGCCATCTCAGACACCTACGATCCATTATTTAATTTTACATGTAGGGAAAATCCATTCCTACAGCTATAAAAAGGATTTGATTCAGAAAATGTGATTTTGGATTCTTGTTCTTAGCCACTTGATAGATTTATGATCTTGGGAGAATCATCATACATTTTTTTAAAATCTGTAAAACAGGAATAATAATATCTACCTTATAGCACAGTTATGGAGACAGAGTGAAATAAGATATGGAAATGACCTTTTAAGATAAAAGGTAATATAGAAATAGTTTTAAAAAATCATTCCAAACATAACTGACTGCACTGAGAGAGGCCAAACAGTAATTTTGCCATTCCTTGGCAAAATTGTGATGCGTCATATCTCACATTCTCAATATTATTTCTTATAGGAGCCCTGCCTACCCTCAAGACACCATTTCCTTATGCTATCCTTTGTGTATTATTTCAGATGTATTCAGTAGTGAGTGAAAGAAAGCCTAACTCAAACTGGCTTAAGCAATATATGATATTGACTTACTTACATAAGTGAAAAACCAAAGGCAGGTAAAGATTTATTCCCTGGATGATCAAATGCCGCTTAAAACTCAATTTCTTTACATCTCCCTCTTTTATACTCTGTAGTATCAGCTTACTTTTAGGGTCTGTAAATGGATGCTAGTAGCTTCAGGGCTACATTTGTTCTTGTTCACACCTAGCATGAAAGAGTATGTGTCCCAATATTCTAAGTGTAAATATTGAGGCTTCCTCAACATTTAGGCCAATCCCTCTAACCACTGGAAAGAATGTACTGAGTTGGCGGATCTTAGGTCCCATGCTCCTTCCTTGGACTTGAGGGTGGAGGCAGCTTCATCAGAACCACATGGACCTGAACATTTAAATAAGAAGCTGTCCAAACAGGTGGAGAGAAGACAAAGACAATAGGATGGCAAACCCAGAATGTCCACCACAAGCTAGCTAAATAAAACCAGAGGGAATGGCTTTCTAAGTATGAATTTCCACAGGTGTGTCATGGCATTGTTGTTGAGGACAGGTGAGGCAGGGATTGCCTGTCCAAGAAGACACCTTATGTACTCATGCCACACATCTAGCCATGAGATATTAGCGCAGGTAGTTGTAGACCGTACTGGCCAAAGTGTCAATATCAGGTTTGGATTGTGTCTCTGTCACGTTCTAGCTATGTAACCTTGGGTAAATCACGTGTCCTCTGTAAGCCTCAATTTTCTTATCTGTAAAATGGAGGTAATAATAATGATAATTAGAAGCTGTTTTGAGAATTCAGTAGGCTAATCCAAATAAACTGTTTAGTGTAGTTCCTGGCATGCAGAAAAGTAAGTAATTAATTCATATCAGTCCTTACTATAATTATTTTCATGCCCTCTCTTCAAAAATATCTGTTTATGTTCCAAGTCGAGAAAATTTGTGACATTTTATGAAAATGTTTAGCCATAGTATCCAGAGAGTGATTCCCTCCGTTCTGGTATCATTGTCTGTTCTCCAGAGACAGAGTCATTTCCATTTTGGGAGTAGGGGCCTGTTCCAGTTTGCTAGCTGCCGGAATGCAACACACTAGAAACGGATTGGCTTTTAATAAAAGGGGATTTATTTTGTTAGTTCTTCAGAGGAAAGGCAGCTAACTTTCCACTGAGGTTCTTTCTTACGTGGGAAGGCACCGGATGGTCTCTACTGGCCTTCTCTCCAGGCCCCTGGGTTCCAGCAACTTTCCCCGGGGTGACTTCTTTCTGCATCTCCAAAGGCCTGGGCTGAGCTGCGAGTGCTGAGATGAGGTGTGCTGAGCTGCTTGGGCTGTGCTACGTTGTGCTCTCTTATTTAAGCACCAGCCAATTAAGTCAAACGTCATTCATTGCCTCCTAGCCGACTGCCGATGTAATTAGCAACAGATGAGGTTCATGTACCATTGGCTCAAGTCCACAGCAACAGAACTAGGTGCCTTCACCTAGCCATGTTGGCAACTGAATCTAACTACCACAGGGCCTGATGCTATTTACCATTCCTGAGAATGAATGAAAGCCGTCATACTTAGGATGACCATAAGATTCATAGGTCCAATGGGGCACCTTTGAAAGTGAAGGGAGACACTTAAAACAATTAACAGGTAATAATTGATCTAGAAGAGGTGTAAGCAGGAAATTATCTAGTTAAACTGCTCCAGTCTAATGATACTTAACATTTGCAGGTACGACAGAAAACTTTAGAGAGAGACTGCCTACATACCTAACAAAGGCAATGGATTCTAAAAAAGATGAAATAATTTTCTCTTCTTTCTTCTTCTCTACCATCAGTGAAAGCTACCCCAGCACTAAACATTTGATTTGCTATTTTATCTATGTAAAATATTTTTATAGTGTTTCATATATCCACACAAATATTATAGCAGATGTTTTTGTTCTCTTAATTTGAGCTCATGTGTAATAAGAAAGTGAACCAACCAAAACACATGTGTATGGTTATATTTAAATATATCTACACCTTTAAAACAATAAGACTGATTAACTTTAAATTTCATTCTATTTGATGAACAGCTGACATGTTAGTCTTAACTTGGAGTCAGGAATAGTGCATTAGTATCAGATTTTTGAACCATTAGGGTTGTTTGTTTTTTCATGCTATTTTTCTATGAGTTAAAAAGAATTTACACCATTGACAGCTAAGGACTCACTAAGCATTCCTTAATTATTGGCATTGTAGACGTAAGATAATATCATTATCCTTCATATCCCATATTAATACATATATTACTTTAGGTGTTTTATGTGGGCAATTAAAAATGCCAATGTTAGCATAATTTACTAGTTAATTAATCTAGAATTTGTGTTGTACCAGAAATGATTTAAGACAAAGTACAAAATACCCACATTTTAAAAAGATGAATAATTTAAAATAATTTACAAGAGGCAAAAGAAAATAAGATTAGAAGAAAAGACAGATTCAAGAATGATGCTATAACATAAAACGTAGGCTATGAATTTCCATGTGTTTGCAGGAAGGGGGACATAAATATGTCCCTAAGCTTCAGCAGCCAAACAAACAGGAGAACACAGTCACATACAACAGTCAGAGTCCGTAAGCTGGAAGCAAAGTCATGAAAACCACAACATTTCCTATACCTAAACTAGAGAAAACTTTCTTCTCCGAGGTTATATACACTATGATTTTCATTCCATGTCTATAAATAATATTATCCTCCAGTAATACCATATAACATTATTTTTCCTTCTTAAACTCAGTGGCTCCAACACTAAAAAAGCAAATCTCGCTTATTATTATTTTTTTATCATCAATGGAATTTAATGAGCCCTAAAGGTTAGCCTTCGACTTTATTAATGAACAAGTTACTTTCCTGTGTGCTGTTTATGTATGGTTTAATATTTTAGTAGTATTCTACCTATATCTTGTATAAGATGTATGGAGATTGCAATGCAAAATGAATATGATTTTTTATCATAAAGATTGTTTAACCTACTTGCACGTGTGAAAGGCATAACGTTTTCAGTTGTGAGCTTTACTCATCCTTTCCCTTATGAGTTTGTTTTTATTTGCTGGTCATTCTAACCTTCTTTCCTATAGAAAACACTTTGCTTCTCAAATTTGAGGAAGCTGGTACAAGGAGCAGTGTTATATTATACACGATGGTCTAACAGGCCTGAAGGGGAGGGAACTTTGACCGCTGGACTTAAATCCATGAGTGTGAAGTAGATTTGTTCTATTTGTGCGTGGGCAAAAGGGGATAGTCTTTCCTTGAGCAAACCTACTTCTGGAAATGTGAACATGACATATAATGTATGCTGCATGGCGGGGTCACATTTCATTCTTTCTTCATGTGACTGCCCTGTTATTGCAGCACCACTTGTTGAGGGTTTTTTGGGGAGGTGGGGGTGGGGGAAGTGCATGGGCCAGGAATCAAAGCCAGGTCTCCTACATGGCAGGCAAGTATTCTGCCACTGAACTATCCTTGCACCCCCCCTATAAAATGTACTTTCAATAAGCATGGTAAAATCAAGACTGAGCAGTTTTTTAAATTAGTTACAGCACAAAATTGAATTGGAGAATGAGCTATTATCTGGAGATTTGAAATGAAAATAAATGCTGAGGTTTAAGGACTTCAGTAAATACCATCTCTGTCCTCTGTGTTTTGAACTAATTTAAATGTAGACTTAAGTTTTGATACATACAGATTTTTACAAATCTGAATTTGTGAGTGTACCTTATCCTGTGACCACTGAGAATCTAAAAGAATTGAGGTCAGATTTGGCTTCATATAACAAAAAATTCAATCACTTGAACAAATAGAAATTCATTTCATTCTCACATAAAAAACCCTGAGGGTCAGCCGAACTAGAGTGAGTATTGTGGTGTTGTGTCATCAGGCACCTGGGCTCCATCCCTTCTAGCTGGTGACCATGGCAGACTCCTTCTTGTTATAGTCTCAGATTCCTCATATGTAAAGTAGGTGCTAAGCGGTTTGTGTGGTAGATATGTTGTTAAAATTAAACCAGATAGGTTATATATGGTATCCATCAGAATAGGCTCAAGTGCATATTATTTGACTTTTGCTGTTGACAGAAAAAAGTAAGAAAGCACAGATTTAAAAAAAAAAAGATGAAAAGGTGAAGCTACAGCAACAGAAAACAGGAGGGTAGTTGCTAGGGAGTGGAGTAAGGATGGGGTTGAAATAAAGGAGCATGGGGAAATAGTTTGGGATGATGGAACTGTTATATATTTTGATTTGGGTGGTGATTATGCAACTATATATGTTTGTCAAAATGCACTTAAAGGGGGGCGGGGGAATGCTGTTTAGTAAAAAAGGAAAAAGAGTACAACCATAACCATGAAATGCATGGTTTGTAGACATATGCTAATGTATACATAAATATTTGCATAGAGATGTATTAAATAATTACATTTTATTTTTTGAAACACGGTTTGGAGAAAATTAGAATTCACCTGGAAGAAAGAATCATGGATCTTTAGATTTGGAAGAAATCTTAGAAATCTTACAGACTAACCACATAAAAAGGCAAGAAACTTGAGGCCAGGCCAGGTGCAGTGACTGGCAAAGAAAGAGCACACAGCTATTTCTTTGGCAGTAGAGTGGCTTGTATTTGAAATTATGTTTCCAAAACTTGCAGTCCCATGCTTTCTGCCCCATCATGTTTCTTTTCAAGAAAATAGTTGTTTTTCCTAATATGGAAAAATATTAAAATCTTGCTATTTTTATGAATTAATTGCTGGATACAGAAACAGGATTTTAAAGCATTTACTATTATTCTTAAATAGAAACTAAATGGAAATTATATGGATTTTGAAGTTGAAGTTGAAGCTCAAATAGTCACATAATCACTGGAGTAGCATGTCCTTTGAACTCTGTGTGTGATGTGGGTGCCCATGTTGTATTAAATAATATTTGCTGCCAGCGTTTGACAATTCTTGAGCAGAGGTCAAAAGACCAAGATCTGATTTTATCTTCACCACCAGTTATTTCTCTGATTTTTTTTTTTTGACAGAATTTCTACCTGCCCTACAGATTTAGGACTTTCCTGTCCCTACAATCATGTGAGAACCACTTCTTTAAAATAAATCTCTTTATATACATACACACATGCACATTTCTCATTGGTGTTGTTTCTGAAGAATGCTGACTAATACAGTACTCAATATGAGAGAGAAGAATATCAAAGCACACACAGCATGTCAAAGACAAACGCCCAACTGCATCCCTCCATTGGATGAGTATCAGTGAAATAACATTTCTACAGCATGCCAGCTCTTGGTCAGATTCATGTAGAGAATGGAGAATGAGCAGACACATAAATAAATGTTCTATGTTGATAATGAAAAAGGCAAAAATAAGATTCAATGCAAGAACACAGTGAAGGAAAGCTTCAAATAATTGATAGCATGATGAAATGACGAAAGACCAAGTCCATGGAGCTAAAGGGTGGCACCCTGGTTAACCCAAGGCAGGGCTGCACTTGCAATGTTTGAGCTCAGTGGCTCAAGTCATATACTGCAAAGTAGTTTTTGTTTGTCTAAAAAGAGGAAAAGACTGACCCTACAATAGCGTTTCAAGACATATCTCGGCAGTACTTCACCAGCAGCAATGCTTCGAACACGCGCGAAATTGGAAGGATTGAGGCAAAGGGTATTCCATTTTGAATAACTGTATTTTAAGAGACCCTAAACTGCAATGGCTCAAGATAATGTTTCACATAACAGTCTAGAGGGAGATTGCCAGGTCATGCAGGTCCCTTCTCTGTGCTCTTCCTTAAGATGGTCCCCAGATGCTTGGAGGAGACTGGCTCACTACCACCATGTTTGATTTCTAGGATGTCAGGTGAGGAAATAGAAGCAGGGGCCAGCCTTTTCCTTTTTAGCAGAGGGGAGACTGACATTGCACATGTTATTCCTGCCCATATGCCAGTAGTAAGAAATTGATATGTGATCACATATATATGCAAGGAGAGCTGGGAAATATTGTCTCTGGTTGAGTAGCCATGTGCCTTGCTATAGCTTGAGGAGAAGAAGAGTGTCCCTAAAATGTAGGAAGAGAGAAATGTAGGGGATAATTAAAAGTCTCTGCCACTCCATGTAATAAGGTTTCATTTTGTAATACAGGATATGTTTTTATGATAGGTTAATGGAATAAAGGAGGTGTCTCTGGGTGAAGGAAAATGGGAGAGACATTTCTGAGAGGATCTTCTGCCTACTTTCCAGTTATAAATGGAGAACAATACAGTCTTGATTTCATCTTCATTTAAAGTCCTTTGCAATCATGTTCAGAATGTGGTATCCATATCAGCTCGAATTTGTAGGATTTGGCCTCTGATCCTTTTTTTTAAAGACAATGAATAAATGAATAAATCCGATCTATTGGGAGAAATCTGTGTGTTATCAATATTGGCCTATAGGGATATCCCAGGAACTACTGACTTTGGGAGAGAACCTGAGATGTATCCAGCTTGGCACTAGCATAGGGCACCCCCTGAACAATTTGCTGAAGTTGCTGACTTCATTTCTTTCACAGTATAACAATATTTATATAGTCTTGGAGAAATTTTGGAAAGTTAGATAAACCTTGTATGTCAAAAGTCCTGTTTGAGAGTTAAGTTATAGTCGTTTGCTTGTGGATTTTAAATACTTTCTTGGGTCAGATTTGCAAAGAGTCATAAATGTGGCATGGTTACCTCTCACACAAAATTCCTGGGCAACCACCTACAGAGTCACATTGTTTGTGTTTGAAGGTTCATATCCTGAGTTCTCCTATGGAGACTTTGCTCAAAGTTTAGAAAACTTTTGCAGCTGCAATGAACCTATAGCTTGCTGAGGAAAATCGACATGAAACAATTGCTCACTCATCCAAAAATAAGAATTTCCAACAGAAAGAGGTGGGGACTGCTGAAAAAGCATTTTAGCACCTAAGAAAAGACATGTAGGGAAAATAATTCTGCGGACAGAGGTTTTTACAATTAATTCTTTGTGTTTAAGGATCATTTTTCTTTGCTTTTAATTAAACATATTAATTTGATTTTCCTGAGGAAAAACGAATCTTTATTTCTAAATGGCTGATATCCTGTTGTTCATTCCCTATCCGAAATAATCTTGTAGGATATCATGGCATGCTGCTCTGGCAATTGCATGTGAAATTTCTTAGCTTAAGATCAAAGTTCTGTTTTGGAATGTTAGAAAGTTTTCCCCCAAATTAAACATCATATATTCATAGAAAATTTCCTGCTAATTAATAAAGGAATAACCACAACAGGAAATCACCAGTAACTTTCCTGCTATTGAATGGCTTTCAAAATATATTCCAAAATTTGATCCCAATACCTAGGCTAAAATCCTCAATTTAGATTTACACATGGCTATACCATTTTATAGTTTTTAATTTGGATGCAGTCTAATTTATCAATTTTTCTTTTGTTGCTTGTGCTTTTGGTGTCATTTCTAAGAATCCATTGCCAAATTCAAAGTTATGAAGACCCCCTATGTTTTCTTCTAAGTGTTTTATAGTTTTAGCTTTTATATTTAGGTCTCATATATGGTGTGAGGCAGGGGCCATTCTCATTATTTTTGCATGTGGAAATTAATTCCAGTTTTTGTTGAAAGGACTCTCTTACTCTCAATTGAATGTACTTGGCACCCTTTTGAAAATAGATTTTCCATAAATTTTGGGTTTTATTTCTTGACTCCCAGTTTAGAGTATTGGCCTACATGTCAATATTTATGTCAATATGACACAGTATTGACTACTGTAGCTTTTTAGAAAGTTTTGAAATTGGGAAGTGTGAGAGTTCCAGTGTTCTCCTTTTGATAGATTGATTTTTGCTATTTGGAGCCCCTTGCAATTCCATCTGAATTTGAGGATCCATTTTTACATTTCTCCTAAAAGGCCTGCTTTTTTTCCTTTTAGATGCTATTGTAAATGGAACTTTTTTCTTAATTTCAATTTCAGATTGTTAATTGTTGATGTACAGAAACAACTGATTTTAGCATGTTAACCTTAAACCTTGCAACTTTTCTGAATTTAACTAGCTCTAATTGCTTTTTAAGGGATTCTTTGGGATTTTCTGTATATACAATTAAGCCACCTGTGGTTAGAAATAGTTTTTTTTTAATACAATTTTATTTAAATATAGTCACACACCATATAATCCATCTAAAGTATACAATCAGTAGCTCACAGTATCAGAACAGAGTTATGCATTCAACACCATAGTCAATTTTATAACATTTTCATTACTTTAAAAAGAAATAAAGATAAAGATGACCAAAACAACCCATACCTCTTATCACTCCATGTTATTTATTTATTTATTACTCATACATTGAATAAAGGGAGTGCCAGTCACAAGTTTTCAAAATCACATGGTCACACCATAAAAACTATATAGTTGTACAATCATCATCAAGAATCAAGGCTATTGGATTATAATTCAACAGTTTCAGGTCTTTCTTTCTAGCTATTCCAATACTTCAGAAACTTAAAAGGAATAACTGTATGATGCATAAGAATAATCTCCAGAATGACCTCTTGATTCTATTTGAAATCTCTCAGCCACTGAAACTTTATTGTGTTTTATTTCTTCTCTTCCTTTCAGTAAAGAAGGCTTTTTCAGTCCAGGGCCAGGTTCATCCCTTGGAGTCATGTCCCACGTTGCCAGGGAGACTTATACCCCTGGGAGTCATGTCGCAGGTAGGGAGGAGTGTGGTGAGTTTATTTGAAGAGTGGCTTAGAGAGAGAGGTCATATCTCAGCAACAAAAGAGGTTCTCTGGGGGTGACTCGTAGGCATAATTATAAGTAGGCTTAGTCTCTTCTTTGCAGGGATAAGTTTCATAAGGGAAAACCCAAAGTTCAAGGGCTTGGCTTATTAAATAATAGTCCCTAACACTTGAGAGAACACCAGGATTTCCCTAGGTGGGAAACATCAATATTTCCACATTTTCCCCCAGTTCCTCAAGGGGACTTGGCAAATACTTTTTTCTGCCCAAAATACTCTGGGATGTTTTGGGTTATTACATTAACATGTTCAGAATAACAAGATCTCATTCCCTATTCTAGGTTCTAGGTAATTTAAGTTGTTTAAATAAACTGAGCTTACAGGTTAAAATAGATGGTGTGCTACAGAAAATATAAATTTTGTACCAAATAAACATCTCTTCTTTGCTCTCACTAGAAGTTTAAGTTTTAAACTACAGTTAATACAATCCTTTACCCTGCATTCTGCTTTACCTTAGTCCTAACCAAACCTTCATTCATATCTCTAATTGAAGTCTGATCTGTTTTTCAGCTTCTTTAACAGTTGCTGTATGGAGTAATGTTGACTTTCAGTGGTATAGAGCTCTAAATCTGAGTCTTAGGTGTCACACAGATACCCAAAGTTCTCGGCAACTACCACATTATGCCCAAAGAGTTCAGCATCTCAGAATTTAGATATAACAGTTAAAATTCAGAAATAAATGTACTGCCAGAAGAACATACAAGCTAGGAATTTTACAATAAGCCTTATTGAACATTCGGTACTCCTTAATCATTATTGCTCAATCTCTGTCCATGTCCTATCCCTTCATAACTTATGCTCTCGAATTCAATTCTCAGAGTTTGGTCATTATAATCATTTCATATTAGTGAGGCCTTACAATATTTATCCATTTTTTTCTGGCTTATTTCACTCAACATAATGTTCTTAAGGTTCATTCACCTAATTCCATGCCTTGAAACTTCATTTCTTTTTGTAGGTGCTCAATATTCTATTGTATGAATACACCATAGTTTGCCCTTCTGTTTATTGTTGATGTACCCTTAGACCACCTCCTTCCATTGCAAATTGTGAATAGTGACACCATAAACACCAGTGTGCCATTGAGCATTTTTGTCCCTGCCTTCAATTCTTCCAAGGTTATCACTTATAATGAGGCTGCAGGATCATGAGGCAACCCTATACTTAGCCTCCTGTGGGTCTACCACACTGCCCTCCAGAGGGACTGCAACAATCTACTTCCTTACCAATAGTAAATAGGTATGTCTCTCTCTCTCTACATCTTCTCCAGCACTTGTATTTTTCTGTATAGTTTTTAAGATTTTGTTCACACACCATACAATCTATCTTAAGTGAACAATAAATGGCTGTCTGTATAATCACATAGTTATGCATTCACCACCACAATCTATATGAGAACATTTCCATTTTCTGTAAAGAAAGAAGAGGAAAAAAAAAAGAATAGCAAAAAACAAAAAGGAGAAATACCATCACCACCAAGAATCCCATAATCTCTCTTATATTCCCTTCTTATTGACATTTAACTTTCGTATATTGCATTTGCTACAATTAATGGAAGAATATTACAATGTCAGTACTAAGTACAGAACCTAGTTTGCATTGATTGTATTTTTTCCATACACCATCCATTTTCAATACCTTGAAATGGTGCCATTCATTTGTTTCCCTCTTGCAAAACTTTCCTTATATTTGTACATTTAATCTCCATAATTGTACACTCTTTGTCTCACTAAGTTATATAGTCCCTGCCTTTATCCTCTATGTTTCTTTCTGGGGTAATACATATCCCTAGCCTTCCTTTTTCTACCATACTCACATGATAAACCTCCCTCTCCTGTCTTTTCTTTTCTTTCTGTAGTGCTCCCTTTAGTATTTTTATCATCAAAGCTGACATTTTTTCCTTTTTTGTGTGTGAAAAATAACATATATACAGAAAATAAATTTCAAAACACACCCAACAATTAACTGTAGAACAGATTTCAGAGTTTGTTATGGGTTTCAATTCCATGAGCTTAGGTTTTTGCTTCTAGCTTCTCTGAGATACTAGAGACTAAAAGGAATATCCATATAATGATTAAGCAGTCATATTCATTTGTTAAACCCTACCTTCTCTGTATATCTCCACCGTCAACTTTGATCTTTCTCCCTGTCTTCAGGGGTACTTGGGCTATCGCCCAAGTACAATAGGATATTGCCCCTGTTTTCTTATAAGTATTTTCTAAATGTGACCATACAATATTTGCCCTTTTGTTTTTGGCTTATTTTGCCTTATCAAATGTTCCACAGGTTCATTGACAATATTGCATGCCTCACAACTTCATTCCTTTTTGTAGCAGCACAATATTCATTCATATGTATACACCATAGTTCACCAATCTACTTCTCAGTCAGTGCATCCTTCAGCCACCTGCATTCATTGGGCATTGGTATAATGTTCAAAGTCAACAGTCCATCAACACTTTCAATTTTAGACAATTTCATCATTCCCAAGACAAAGATGACCAATAAACACACCCTCACCAAATAGAAAATCCAAACCTCCCTGTAACTCTTGTCTCTCACCCCCATTACTTACCCCTGGTGCAACATCAAACCCCATTGATGTTTTCCTGTTAAACATAGCCCTTTTGTGTCTGTCTTATTTCACTCAGCATTGTATCCTCAAGGCTCATCCATCTTGTCATGTGCTTCAGACATCGTGTCATCTAACTGCTACATAATATTGCAATGTCTGTATATACCACATTTTATTAATCCACTCGTCTGTTGATGGGCACTTGGATTGTTTCCATCTTTTGGCAATTGTGAATAATGCTGCTATGAACATCAATGTGCAAATGTCTGTTTGTGTTGCTGCTTTCAAGCTCTTCTGGTTATATATTGAGTAGTGGTATTGTCAGGTCATAGGGCAACTTGATATTTAGTTTCCTGAGGAACTGCCAAACTGTCTTGCATAGCAGCTGTACCATTATACATTCCCACTAGCAGTGCATAGTGTTTCTAATTTCTCCACATCCTTTCCGACATTTGTAGTTTCCTATTTGTTTAATAGCCACTATTCTTACAGGTGCAAGGTGGTATCTCATTGTACTCTTCCCCCCTGCCTTTTTTTTTGCATGGGCAGGCACCAGGAATTGAACCCAGGTCTATGGCATGGCAGGCAAGAATGCTGCCTGCTGAGCCACCATGGCCTGCCCATGTACTGTTGATCTGTATTTCCCTTATGGCTAGTGAAAATGAGCACCTAGATGCTTTTTAGTCATCTAAAAAGCATACGAAGAGTATTTGTGCTTCAGAAAAATGCCTATTCATATCTTTAGCCCATTTTATAACTGGATTGTTTGTTCATTTGTTGTTGAGTTGTATGATTTCTGTATGCATACAGGATATCAAATCTTTACCCAATGTGTGACTTCCAAATATTTTCTCTCATTGTGTTGGTTGCCTCTTCACCTTTTTGATAAAGTCTTTTGAGGTACAAAAGGATTTGATTTCGAGGAGTTCCTATTTATCAATTTTTCCTTTTGTTTTTGTGCTTTGGGTGTAAAGTTTAGGAAGATACCTTCTAATTACTAGTTCTTAAAGCTATTTCCCTAGATTTTGTTCTAGAAGCTTTATGGTACTGGTTCTTATCTTTAGTTGTTTGACCCACTTTGAGTTAATTTTTGTATACAGTGTAACGTAAGGGTCCTCTTTTATTCTTTTGGCTATTGATATCCAGTTCTCCCATCCCCATTTATTGAAAAGACTATTTTTTCCTAGTCCAGTGGATTTGGGGGCCTTGTTGAAGATGAGTTGGCCATAGATTTGATAGTCTATTTTTGCACTCTCAATTTGATTCCATTGGTTAATACGTCAGTCTTTGTGCCTGTACTATGCTGTTTTGACCACTGTGGCTTTATAAGTTTTAAAATCAGGAAGTGTTAATCCTCCCACTTCATTCTTCATTTTTAGGATGTTTTAGCTATTTGGAGTCTCTTTTCCTTCCAGATGAATTTGGTAAATAGCTTTTCCAAGTCTTCAAAGTAGGTTGTTGGAATTTTGATTGGTACTATGTGAATCTGTAGATCAATTTGGGTAGAATTGACATCTTAATTACATTTAACCTTCCTATCCATAAGTAAGTACCCTTACTGGTACTTTCCAATTCTGTGCACTCTTCCTGACTTCCTTCTCCTGTGTTTAGTTTTCAGCTGGCAGAACTCCCTTTAGTATTCCTTGTAGGGCCAGTCTCTTGTTGACAGATTCTCTCAGCCTTTGTTTGTCTGTGAAAATTTTAATCTCTCCCTCAATTTGAAGGACAATTTGGCTGGGTACAGAATTCTTGGTTGGAAGCCTTTCTCTTTCAGCATCTTAAATATACCATATCACTGTCTTCTCATCTCCATAGTGTCAGTTGAGTAGTCCGAGCTCAGTCTTATGTGGTTTCCCTTATATGTAGTAGATCATTTTTCTGTTGCTACTTTCAGGATTTTCTGCTTTTCTTCAACATTTGACAGACTGATTAGTATGTATCTTGGGGTAGGCCTATTTTTATTTATTCTATTTGGAGTTTGTTGGGTTTCTTTGATTTGTATATTTATGTCTTTTATAATAGTTGGGAAGTTTTCTCCCATTCTATCCTGAACTAAACTTCCTAGCCCTTTATTCTTCTCTTCTCCTTCTGGGACACCGATGATTCTTACATTTGTGTGCTTTGTTTTGTCTATCATTTCCCTGGGATCCAATTCAAATTTTCCCATCTTTTTACTGTTTGCTCTTTTGTGTGTTTTAAATCAGCTGTCCTGCCCTCTAGTTCATTTATTATTTCTTCTGCCCCTTCAAACCTGCTGTTGTGTCTCTAGTATATATTTATTTATTATATATATTTGATGGGCAGGCAGTGAGAATCGAACCTGGGTCTCCAGCATGGCAGGCGAGAATTCTGCCACTGAGCCACTGTCGCACTGCCCTCTAGTATATTTTTCATTTGGTCTACAGTGTCTTTAATCTCTGTGCTATCTACTGTTTTTCTATTCTTTCAAGTTCCTCTTTATGCTCTTCTGGTATCTTCTTGATCTCGTTCAGATCATTAGCCATCTCACTGATTTTATTTTGTAAAAGTATTGAACATGTTTGATTAGTTGTTCCTAAGTCTGTGTCTCCTCCAGTCTTGTAATTTGGTCATTAGGCTGAGCTATATCTCTCTGCATCTTCATATTCTTTGAGGCATGTAAATATCTTATAGAGTTACTTTGGAAGTTGATTTCTTTCAGCAGTTTAATGCTTTGTATTTGCAGGATGCATGTGCAGCAGGATGTGGGGAGTGGGGTGGGGCACAATAGTGCAGTGGTGGGTTGTGATGCAGGTATATGCATGAGTAAGGGACTCCACGCTGGTGCCTTTGAGCACTGGGTGCAGGGTGAGGGGTTGTGGAGGTCTGGTGGGTGGGCAAGGGGCAGGGTGCAGCTGAGGCAGGCCTTGGAGCACAGGAGCAGGGTGCGGCATGGGGGACACAGAGGTAGAGCAGGTGGTAGGTGGATGGGGGATTGTGCACAGGCAGGATGTGGATGGATGCGTTGAGCATGCGGGTCATGGATAGCAGGGTGTGCTGATTTGAAAGGATGGGTGTCCCCTAAAAAAGCCACGTTTTAATCAAAATTCCATTTTGTAAAGGCAGAATAATCTCTATTCAGTACTGTATGGTTGAAACTGTAATCAGATCATCTCCCTGGAGATGTGATTTAATCAAGAGTGTTTGTTAAACCGGATTAGATGACGACAAGTCTCCACCCATCTGGGTGGGTCTTGATAAGTTCTTGAGTCCTATAAAAGAGGAAACCTTTTGGAGAATGAAGGAGATTCAGAGAGAGCAGAGAATGCTGCAGCACCACAAAGCAGAGTCCATCAGCCAGCGCTTTGGAGATGAAGAAGGAAAACGCCTCCCTGGGAGCTTCATGAAACAGGAAGCCAGGAGAGAAAGCTAGCAGATGACGCTGTGTTTGTCACACGCCCTTCCAGCTGAGAGAAGCCCTGACTGTGTTCGCCATGTGCCTTCTCACTTGAGAGAGAAACCCTGAAGTTCATAGGCCTTCTTGAACCAAAATATCTTTCCCTGGATGCCTTTGATAGGACATTTTTATAGACCTGTTTTAATTGGGACATTTTCTCGGCCTTAGGACTGTAAACTAGCAACTCACTAAATTTCTCTTTTTAAAAGCCATTCCATTTCTGGTATATTGCCTTCCAGCAGCTAGCAAACTAGAACGCAGGGTATGAGGCAGGTGGCTCAGAAGTCAGGGCACAGGGAGGGCAGGACACAATTGTGTGCTTGCACAGGGGGAGGGATCCACGGAGGCCGAAATGTGGGTGTGTGAGTTGTAGAGGTGGGGCACAGGTCATGGGGGTTGTGGGTCAGGGATGGGTAGTGTTGGATGGGTGATGTTGGGTGGGTGGGACCCTGGTGGGAGTGTGCAGGTGCAGGGGGGGTTGTGGAAGGGCTGCACCTGGGTGCAGGGTGGGGGCTATGTAGCACAGATGTGCTCATGAGCACCTGCCAGGTGTGGGAGCAGGGCGCTTGTGCCAGAGGGCTGGGCAAGTTTGTGCATGTGTGCACGGTGCGGGTGAGGTGGGGTGGGGTGCATAGGTCAAGAGGTCAGTGCACATAATGGGTATCTGTACCTTCACTTTCCTGGGCTGGAGAGATTGCTACAACAATGCACATAACAGCGTATTGTGACTTCTAAAAGTTTGGAAAGTTGGTTTAAAGAAGTGAGTTTATTACCTAAGACATGTATCTGATAGCATTATCTGTAAGTATTACTTTGTTTGAAGTACGACTTTGTTAGTTCTTAATGATAATGATTTTCATGAGGGGGAAAGAATAGAAAAAGTATTTGAAAGTTCAGTTCCAAAAGTATTTAATTAATTCCAAGTCTATGTGTACATTATAACATGATCTTTAATAGCATTCAAGATTTATATAGTCCTTCATAGTGATGCTCAGAGGGGAGAACCTATTCTATCATCTATTAAGATGATCTAATGTTTGATCTTGTTCCTGACAAAAAAACATGTATAGAGAGAGAAAATTGAAACTCTCTCATAAGTCCCACATGAAGATACTGCTTTACCTTTTAAAATGAAACATTCATATTTTATTATGAAATTATAGCATCTTCTGATTAATAAGCTCAAAACAAATGTTTCACCTGGTTCTCTAATTTTGTATTGCTTGTTTCAGAGCGGAAATGAGCAGACTTCCAAACTCATCAGCCGCAATGAGACTAGGGCAGCAGTAGCCCAACCTTTGCTTCTCTTCCAGTGTCAGTATTATTCAGACACAGGATGGATTGCAAACGACCACAACTTTCCTCACATATTGTCATTGTTTAAAAATGGCATGGACTTTGAATCACTTTGTAAAAGAGAAGATGGAAAATATGGGATTGAATGAATGTGGTCCACAAATGGGCCATGCGTTTTGGTGTTAAATAATTAAAAAAGGTGCACAATAGAAAGATGAATTATTAAAACATTTCCCTGAAGCTTTGTAGGCAATTCCTGTCTTAAATAAGAGAGAAAAGTTTTAGCTTTTTTTCATAAAGTTCCCTCTTAACTTATACTGAATCTGAATTTTTAATGTCAAGACCTTTTCTTAACATTTTAGGCTGAAAAGAAAATATTGCTTCAATTAAGAGGACGAGTTCTACAGATCTCTGTAGCCTTAAAGTTTAAGTTAAATGGGCCTAAGATTTATAAATGCCTCATTAGAGCGGATCAAAGGTTGATAACACCTAATTTGTACTGAAGGACTGCTGAATTTTGTTACCTAAATGACAATGACTCTTGTTAAGGCTTGATTAATTGGTTAATAATTCACAGTTGCTTTGATTTTGAAATATTCTTCTTAAATACATTCAGAAGAGTCAAGGCAAATGAGAAACTATTACATAGTTATTATTGATCATCTAGCATTATATGCAGTTGAAAATAGCTGATTCCTAAAAAATACTGAAAGCATTTTATTTCAGTGTCATTTATTAATGATTGCATCCAATAGTATTTTACAGCTTCAAATGATGGTAATTATCACCGTGACAATGTTTAATTTCCCATAATGTGACCAGGAGCCCCTCAGAAATATTTTGAACCTGTGGAATATCCCAGAATAGCTTTTCTCTTTTTAAAGCACCTTGGATTTTGAGCTTCCTGACCAGTGTGTGTCCATGAAAGACTCAGCATTATGGTCTAATCTCTGGTCTTTCTTGGGCGAAGTCCCCAGAATTCTATAATCAGTAAAAATATTACATGCAGTGAGTCACCTTGGCACTTGAAGATGACTCGTGAATGTCACTCATGGCAGCTGCCACTCTTAATCCTATGTGGATGGTGAGACAGTAGCAGTAAGGACTACATCCAGCCATCTATCTCTAGACCATTCCATAGTCATTCTACAATTTCCCCTCAGTGACAAGAGTGACAGTTCATGTATGCTTTCTGAAAAAAATGTCATAAGCTCTGGTAGCTTAATGAAGTAGTAATTTTTTGAAATTACAAGTCGATCTTGATATTAGTATTTCAACATCTTAAGGACTTTATTGAAACATGAAACTTATATACTTAAATAGTTTTTCTGCTGATAATTTGATTTTTGACTTAAATTTCCCAAGTTGAATCTCATATATTCTGTTGAGCCTCTTGGCCTGACAGATATCTTCGAGGAGAAATTTTACCCTGGCTTTGCTTTAGAAATATCTGAAATGTTTTCACTTTACTTAATAGGACTTGATTTGGAGATTGTGAAAACTTACATTTTTGTAATAAATACCAAAGCAATTCATTGTCTTAGATGTAAGACTGAAAGCCATAGGCAAATGGAGGCATCTTTTGGCCATGTTTAAAATCTTCTTTCTGACAAAGAGAAGGAATATTACATAGATTGGGAGGGTTATACTGGATTGTTTGTACAGAACCAATAGTTTAGCAAGAAATAATTCTTTGTGTTAATGACGACAAGGCTTAAAGAAGTTCCAATGAGAAAATTCAGACTTGATGATATACCATGAACGTATCAAACCAGTGGTGTTGGTTAGCTGATGGCTGGGGGTAAGTGGCCGTACTGAGTCAGTCACACAGACACACAGACACAGAGCACACAGCACACGACTCAGGAGACAACACTCAGGGGTGAGTGGAAGGCGTCCGCTTTACTGAGGAAGTGCACAGGCTTATATAGGCTGGGAGCATGCAGGGACACGTGTTGGGCTGGGATTGGTCACTGTTGTTGCTAGCGTGGAGGGCAGATTTAAGGTTAGCACTTTTGGCGTGAACCACCGCCAGTTCCGGGAAGAAAGCCGGCCGCGGGTTAGGCCATTTTGTGTTGCCTTGCATCAGCCACGGCAGCCATGTTGGCAAGAAATTATGACATCTCCATCACAGTGGAATATCACAGTTATATAAGCAAAAAGCCCGAATGCTGGAGCAGGCATTATAATATTTGGTAAAATTGCCATAGCAGAAATGATTCTAGAGGATTATGGGCAGTACAGAAAAATAGAATGAAAGGACAATAAACATTAGACTTTAATCCTATGATTCCAAATATTAGCCAAAACATTAGCCAGACAGCACTGTGGAAGTATAGGGTGGAAAAATAATTCTTCTAAATTGTGTCTTGTTCAGTATAAACCCAGCATTATAGATATTTTCCTTGTACCAGAAATAAACCTACTGAAGGAAAACTGTTGATTTGAAAAAAAAAGGGCATACTGTATAACATATGGACATTTATTAATGCCTATTTGTGGAGTGATAGTTAACACTAGACAACATTTGAATTAATCTATTTAAGATAATAGAAAGTAATTTTATAATTTGCATTTCGAAGAAAACAGAAGTAGACAAAGAAGTTGAAGGCTGAGCCACCTAATTTTAAGGTTAGTCAACTTTGAAAAGAGTATGTTAAATATTGAGAAATAAGATTTAAGATTATTTAAAACATATTTAATTTATAGTTGGAAACAGCTGTGATTTAAACATATCTACATTTCATACTTTTGTTGAGAATTTTTATTCCAGCAAAATTCATAATACCCTTGATCAAATAACTAAGAGTTTTATTTGTAGTTATTTTCGTCACTGCATCTTTCATGCTTTCTTAGGTGTAAAACACAAAGACACCCTTTTGTACTACAGGAAGATTGGTGAACGTGGATACTGCTAGGATTTGAGAGACCTGTGTTTGAATTTGATACCTACCATTAACTGTGTGATCTTGACAAATCTGGCCTTTTGCATCTCAATTTATTCATTTATCAGTGTTTTATTGTATCTCCAAGGTCCATTTTAGTTTGAAATTCTCATGATTTAAAATTGCTAACTTTCAATATGATTAAGGACATCAGGAATTTGGCATACAAAACAATTTATAGTTATGTATAAGCTGGTAAGAGAAAGCCTTTGAATATTTGGACTTAACTAGCAAATTAGAGAGATAGTTTTTAATGAGCTTTCATTTGCCTGGCCTTAGTCTTATGATCCTTAATTGTATTTAAAAGAAGTATTATGAACTGATTCAGCTCCATTTCTTTCTTTCAGGCAAATACAAGAATATTAAACTATGCATGAATTATCAGTTAATTAGACAGTTGTCCCTTACTCTCATAAGCATCAGGATTATTTGGCTTCTACTATTTGTAATCTCCATACATAAATCATAAAGAAGTCTAGGTAAACAGTGTCAAAAGGTTCTAGGGATGGATATAAGAATTGAAGAAGGTATAAAGGTCTAATGAATCAGAAACTTAAACTGCAGTACAAAACATGGGCACTCATGACCTTTCCTTTTGCTTGGGAAAAGTTTCTTTATATTATCTTCATGTCAAATATTAGGTATAATTAGTTTGCGGAATTCAAAGACTTCAACTTTGTTTTTAATTGGGTCAAGAAATGAGGTAAAGGAAATTTATAGCTTGGTGTTGATTAGTGGAAAACAGACCTGGTTCTGAGAGCCAGTTGGATCCAATGAGAGAAATGAAAGTATATATTTCAACCCTGATTTACAGATTAGTAAAACTTGAGAGAGTGGCCAATAACTAGAAAGAAAAAACTGAGCATGAAAAAAATCCAAGTTTCATAAATTTTCAAACTGATACTCTAATCAATCCAATGTTTGTGTATGAAAGAGACTGTTTAGAGAGAATGAAAACCAAGTGACTTCTTACAAAAGAATTAGGTACATCATGGCCAAGAAGATGAGTGCTATTGAGAATGAAGAATAAGACAATAGTACATTAAAAATGTGAAACTTCAATAGAAGGCAATCCAGAACAGAAAAGAAAAATCTTTCCAAGCCACAAATAGACTTTTGAAGAAGAAAGTCTTGGAAATTTGTGTGAATGATGAATCAAAAAATGTCTGATAGATTGTTCTGTATTTTTTTTTTTTTTTGCCAGTGAGATCCAAAGATAATGACCATGTAGCTGTTAGAATATGTTACAAGTAATATCCCTGTGGCCTGCAGCTATCAAAATAATGATTTAGAGAAAGGTCAGTTTTTAGCAGTAAAAGTAGTTAAACACTGTGAAATAAAGTAGCTTTGGTAGCTTCAGTTTTGATTGGATTAGTTTTGGTATATCCTGTCAGGGTTTTTCTATATGTTTTAAAAAACAACTGGGCCTTTGAAGAGTCATCTTTGTCTGAGAAGACACATTTGAATACCTCTTGGGACTTAAGTCACATGTTTTGTGCTCTGCATACTATACGATTTCCTCATGTAAGTGATATAAGCTGGGACAAAGAGCAGAAAGATTAAGGGATTTCTGAGAAAAAAGAAGAGAGCTTTCTACCTTCATCACATCATTCTGTCTGTCAGAATACTTAGTCAACATTGTCCATTCTGTCCTAAAATTCCAAAATCGTATGAAGTATTAAAAAATGATTTTAGCTGGCTTTGATATGGAAAGTTTTGCTAAACTTTCCCCCTTACCTGCTTCCTTGTATTTAGGGTATAACAGCAGGTTAGTGGCTATAGGAAATGTCAGATGTATAATGTTAGTTCAGATAATTAAAAATTGAGCGAAAATGATATTGGTGCCAATCCAAACATAGAGCCTTTTGAATCCTATTACTTGGTAGCCACCCTTTCAAGAGGACACCAATTTGTTGCCTATAAGAACAGTTCTAAAAGCATACTTAAACTTATTGGATGCAGCTAAAGCAATGATTAGAGGGAAATTTATAGCTGTAAACACTTATATTAAGAAAGAATACATCTCAAAACCAATAATGTAACCTTCTACTTTAAGAAACTATGGGAAAGAAGAGCAAGCTATATCTAAGGAGAGTGTAAGGAGGGTAATAAAAAATTGGAGAATAAATAAATAAAATAGAGAGTAGAAAAACAATAGAGAAAACAATGAAACCAAAAGTTGATCATTAAAAAGCTTAGAAAAATTGATAAGCCTTTATGTAGCAAGACCAAGAAAAAAGAGAGATGACTCAAAATTACTAAAACCAAGAATGAGAAGAGACTTATCCAGCCTTATAGAAACAAAAAGGATCATATGGGAATACTATGGACATTTGTATGCCAACAAATTAGATACCTAAATGAAATTGAAAAATTCCAAGAAAGACACAAACTACTGAAACTGATCCAAGAAAAATAGAAAATCTAAATGGGTCTATAACAATAAAGAGATTGAATTATTAAAAAGCAAAACAAACAAAACAAAAACTCCCCATAATGTAATGCACAGGTCTAAGTGGTTTCATTGGTGAATTCTACCAACTATTTAAAGAAAACATAGCACCAATCTTTCACAGACTTCCAAAAGTAGAAGAAGAGAAACACTTTCAAACTCATTTTATGAGACCAGTTTTACTTTCTTATCAAAACCAGACAAAGACATCCCATGAGACAAAGACTATAGGCAAAAATATCCCGTATGAAAAAAATATCCTGTATGAATATAGATGTAAAACTCTTCAAGAAAATACTAGCAAATATAATCCAGCAACATATAAAAATTATTTGAAATCATGACCAAGTTGGATCTTTCCTAGGAATGCAATATAGGTTTAACATATGACTATCAATTAATATAATGAAATATTAATAGAATGCAATTCAAAAACCAGATGATCACAATATATTCAGAGAGAGCATTTGATTAAAATCTAACAGCATTTTGTGTCACCCTCAACAAACTAGCAATGGAAGGTGACATCCTCAACCTGATAAAGGGCATCTATGAAAAACCTGCAGCTGACATCATAATTAGTGATAGATAGATAATTAGGAAAGATCAGGAATAAGAGACGGACGTCTGCCTCACTACTTCAGTGCAACATTGTCCTGGAGGTTCTAGCCAAGGCAATTAGGCAAGAAAAAGTAATCAAAGGCATCCAGACTCGAGAAAGAAATAAATATAAATTTTTGTAAATGGAATGATCCTTTTATTTAAAATGTTCTAAGGCATCTATGTGTGCATACACACACACACACACACACACACACACACACATACACACAAACTATTAAGGGCAAGAATAGTCTCTTCAACAAATTGTATTTTGGGACAGCTGGATTGCCATATACAAAAGAATAAATTCATATATATATGTATATATATATATACACACATGCACATGCATACAATACACAATTACATTTAATTTAGTTGATTGACTAATCTGTATCCTTAATGATGTTTTGTGTACTCATTCTATGGAATTCTAAAAAAATAAAATATTTTCCATTCCTTATATTTTAATCAAATTAATTATTTTATTCTAGGAGTTCTTAAATTAAAAATTGGTTCTTAAATGTCTATTACTGTTATATTTTTCATGGATCACATCATTTGACAAGATAGTGTAGTATCAGCCTTTTTCTATTTTAGTGTTGTTACCCTTAGGTTTTATCTAATGCTAATTATGCAATTATTAATATCTAATGTTCAATCTCATCTTCATTTCATTTAGTTTGCATTTATTCTTTATTTTGATATTTCTTCCACACTTTGTTTTGGGTGTGGTTTTTGATAACAACAAAAATAGCTGTGTCAAAAAGACAAACTTTTGGATTGTCTGTCTTTTGTTAGGAGAAAAGAAATTCTTTTACCTGAATTCAAAGAATTAAAACACTGGATTTTATCCTTTTGGTCTCATTTTATTTTTGCCATTTTTTTTCTTTCA
Organism: Tamandua tetradactyla; assembly: GCF_023851605.1. Classification (NCBI taxonomy): domain Eukaryota; kingdom Metazoa; phylum Chordata; class Mammalia; order Pilosa; family Myrmecophagidae; genus Tamandua; species Tamandua tetradactyla. The sequence continues at coordinate 183,323,190 of NC_135331.1, read as the reverse complement.
TTTCCTTACCTTATTCTCCTCATCTGTTTAGAAGTTTTATGCTCTCAACGTTGCCACTGGTTAGTCATTCATTCATTGCCAAAACGAAGGCCAATTACCTGCCAGCCTTGGAGGATGGTGTACAAGACAGGAGTGTGCTCTCATGAAAACTGCATTCTGGTGGAAGCTGGTAGAAACCACAGAATCAATGCGCAAGCCACAATTAAGTAAGCAGGAACATATTGGACAAATGCTTTCCAGAGAATTAAAGTCGAAAGATATAACAATGAGTAACCAGGAGGCTTCACAGAATCACTGCCATCTGTCCTGCCTTTCTAGATGCTTCTTGATGTAAAAACTGCAGAGCATGACCATCTTCTCAGAATTCCCATGCATCTCCTTTTGCTTTTCTAGATAAATTTACACACACACATATGCTTAGACTCTTTTACTTTCATTTTCCTTTTAAAATAAGGCACATATTGACTTGCAAAGGAGAAAAAAGAGAACATATGTCTTTCAGTAAAACTGAATTTTTTCTCCTTCAGTAAAACTAAATATTTTTCCATTTTGACAATTCATTAATTTTGTCTCAAGGAAGGAAATGAGTTGATTAAAAGTGGAAAAAATGACATTAGTAGCAGTTTGTGGTAATCTATTTATTTAATGTCAAATTAAATCAAATCAATAAAACATGTGAAGATTATTTTTAAGTACTTTCATCATTTTGTTGAGATTGTTGAAGAATGTTCTAAGGAAAATTAGCTGACAAGATGATTTATATCATGATTACAAAAAGCTGATTTACATCACAGCTTCTTTTATGCCAAAATATTGTTATAATTTTATTCCAAAAAAAATAAAGAACATTAATACCAAAGTAATAGAATTAATTCATCTTAAGTTCATGATTTTATCTGCCCTGCCCTACAAAATATAATGTTGGACAATCAGGTCTTTCATTTTATGATTAGTTAACCTTAACTTTTTTGTAGAATGGGTGTAAGACAATAATTGAAAATTTTTACATAACTATTGATTTTTCAGATAACTGTTACCAAAAATTCAGTTTTTATGGAAAACTAGTTTTATTAACCCCTTTTAAAAATCACAGATGATTTTAAGTGTGAAATAACATAAGTGCAATAAAAATTATCTTAATTTTTTTACTTGGCTAACATTACCTCAGACAAACTTTTGCATGTTTGTGTAGCTCTACGATAAAATCCAGATTTGGCTTTTGCATGATAGTTGGTTCAATTGTTATTTAAAACTGTCTGAGATACTAAGAGCTTAGTGGGGTTTTGATTAGTAATTGGCAAACTTCAAAAGGTCTGGATATTTGGTTTGGATAAACCTTGATTAGCTTGGATGGCAATTGAGATTTTCACCAAAATCTCTGCGAGCCTCTTTCCAGGCCTTTCCTGTCTGAATATTTAATTCTTCATCCATCTTCCAAGAGACTGAGTATTTTTTTGTTTGGAGTACTAGTTCCTAGTCATATATTCTGGAAGCTTGTCTTTACAAAGACTGGTGGGTTATATATTCAGTTATTACTTAAATATTTTATATCCATTGTCCTTACCTGTAAAGATGCTTTTCCTTTCCCATTATCAGAATTATGGGCTTTTATAGCTAAATGAAGGCTTAAGAAAATCAGTTTTCTACGCTTATATACTTATTGCAAGCTCAGTTGTTAGGCAGAGATACAATGGTAGTTACCAATAGGATTATAGTAAGGGATATATCAGATAATGTTCTAAAATATCTGGCTGCATTAGGCTGTGCACACGCACAACACACACACACACACACACACACACACACACACACACACACCTTGCCTTTCTTCTTTCATGTAGAGTGAGTTAGTAGCTGCACCTCGACTGGAAGTAGAATCCTGTCTTGTGGGTCATCTTTTAACCACATCCCAAAGAACCTCCTTCCCTAGCTCTCCCCTGCTTTAGCCTCATTTTCTCATTTTTCCCCTCTTTTTTTTTTATCATCTGATATTTTCTTTTGGCTTGTTAGGTTATTGCTTTTCCTGTCTAAGGATTTTTCTCCATATATTGTTTTCTGGGGTTGATAGCCAGAATGAATGGCAAGAATTCCATTAATATTATCTGTGACTTTCCTTAATAATCCAGCAGAAAGAGGTGAACATGATAGCTGTAAATTATTTGCTTATGTGATTTTTATGTTCAAAGATGTCCCATATAGAAGTTATGTGTTATGAGGATAATTGAGATTATTTTCCACTTTCTTACAGTTTCTGATTGTAGAATGCTTTCTATCCATCAGGCACTATGTTAAACTCTTTGAACTATCACTTCCTTTAATCCTCATGGATATTTGAGAAATGCATACATCCTCACGTTGGAACAGTTTGCCTCCTGATCTTCACTTACAGGACTTCTCTTATTTATGTTTCACCTCAAATATCATCTCCTCTGAAAAGCTCCCATACTCTCACATCTAAAGAAGTTCCTACTCTCTCTTTTTTTATTAATTAAAAAACAATTACAAGAAACGCAAACATCCTTAATATATGCTCATTCCGCTCTACATATATAATCAGTAATTCACAATATCATCACATAGTTGCATATTCATCATGATCATTTCTTAGAACATTTGCATCAATTCAGAAAAAGAAATAAAAAGACAACAGAAAAATAAAACAAAAACAGAAAAAGAAAAAAAGAATTTTATATACCATACATACCCCTCACCCCTCCCTTTCATTGATTGCTAGCATTTCAAACTGAATTTATTTTGACATTTGTTCCCCCTATTATTTATTTTTATTCTGTATGTTCTACTCGTCTGTTGACAGGGTAGATAAAAGGAGCATCAACACAAGGTTTTCACAATCACACAGTCACACTGTGAAAGCTATATCATTATACAATCATCATCAAGAAATATGGCTACTGGAACACAGCTCTACATTTTTAGGCAGTTCCTCCAGCCTCTCCATTACATCTTGGATAACAAGGTGATATCTACTTAATGCGTAAGAATAACCTCCAGGAACCTCTCGACTCTGTTTGGAATCTCACAGCCATTGACACTTTGTCTCATTTCACTCTTCCCCTTTTTGGTCGAGAAGGTTTTCTCAATCTCATGATGCTTGGTCTCAGTTCATTCAAGAGTTTTTCTCAATCCCTTGATGCTGAGTCTCAGCTCATTCTAGGTTTTCTGTCCCACGTTGCCAGGAAGGTCCACACCCCTGGGAGTCATGTCCCATGCAGACAGGGGGAGAGTGGTGAGTTTGCTTGTTGTATTGGCTGGAGACAGAGGCCACATCTGAGCAAGAAAAGAGGTTCTCTTGGGGGTGACTCTTAGGCCTAATTTTAAGTAGGCTTGACCTATCCTTTGTGGGGTTAAGTTTCATGTGAACAAACCCCAAGACTGGGGGCTCAACATATAGCTTTGGTTGTCCACACTGCTTGTGGAATATCAAGAATTCAACTTGGGGAGGTTGAATTTTCCCCTGTTCTCACCATTCCCTGAAGGGGACTTTGCAAATACATTTCCACTTATGATCAAATCACTCTGGGATTCATCAGGACATCACTCTGGGCAAACCAATAAAATCTAATGTCCTACCCAAGGTTCCATGTACTTATGTTTTTCAACTAACTATCTACATAAATTATATTAGGAGATGCACTAGTCAAAATATGAATTTTGTACCAAATAGACATTTTTTGATTTAGTCTCACACATAAGTTGAAATTTTAAAATATTAATTACCATCTATTTTCAGCACCCTGCAGTAATGACATTCCTTCACTCTTCCTCAAGCAAAAACATTTTAAAATTTGTACATTTAGTCACTATCGTTATATACTCTAGGCATTCCTAGATTGCACCATCTCAATCTTTATCATCTATCTTTCTTTATGATTTAATTTATGCCCCCAGCCCTCCTCCCTCTAACATTCTCACATTCAGCTTCATTCAGTGTTTTAACATAATTGTATTACAATTAGGTAGTGTTGTGCTGTCCATTTCTGAGTTTTTATCTTCAGTCCTGTTGCACAATCTGTATCCCTTCAGCTCCAGTTACCCAATATCTTACCCTAATTCTATGTCCTGATGGTCTCTGTTACCAACGAAATATTCCCATTTATTCACTAATGTCAGTTCATATCAGTGAGACTATACAGTATTTGTCCTTTTCTTTTTGGCTAATCACACTCAGCATAATGTCCTTAAGGTCCATCCATGTTGCCACACACTTCATAACTTTATTCTGTCTCACAGCTGCACAATATTTCATTGTATGTATATGCCATAGTTTGTTTAGTCACCCGTCTGTTGATGGACATTTTGGCTGTTTCCATCTCTTGGTAATTGTAAATAATGCTGCTATAAACATTGGTGTGCAAATGTCCATTTGTGTCCTTGCTCTCACGTCCTTTAAGTAGAGACAGCATATAGATAGGTCTTGTTTTTTAATCCATTCTGCCAGTCTATGGCTTTTGATTGGGGAGTTTAATCCATTAACATTTAGTGTTAATACTGCATGGGTAGTACTTTCTTCTACCATTTTGCCTTTTGGATTTTATCTGTCATATCTAATTTTCCTTCTTTTTACCTTTACTCTCAGTCTTCCTTTCTATACTCTTCTCCACACCTCTCTCTTCTGTCTTTGTATCTGTCTCTAGTGCTCCCTTTAGTATTTCTTACAGAGCTGGTCTCTTGGTCACAAATTCTCTCAGTGATTTTTTGTCTGAAATGTTTTAATTTCTCCCTCATTTTTGAAGGACAATTTTTCTGGATATAGAATTCTTGGTTGGCAGTTTTTCTCTTTTAATAATTTAAATATATCATCCCACTGTCTTCTCGCCTCCATGGTTTCTGCTGAGAAATGTATACATAGTCTTATTGGGTTCCCCTTGTATGTGATGGATTGCTTTTCTCTCGCTGCTTTCAAGACTCTCTCTTTCTCTTTGACCTCTGACATTGTGATTAATAAGTGTCTTGGAGTACGTCTATTTGGATCTATTCTCTTTGAGGTATGCTGCACTTCTTGGATCTGTAATTTTAAGTCTTTCATAAGAGTTGGGAAATTTTCAGTGATAATTTCCTCCATTAGTTTTTCTCCTCCTTTTCCCTTCTCTTCTCCTTCTGGGACACCCACAACACACATATTTGTGTGCCTCATATTGTCTTTCAGTTCCCTGAGTTCCTGCTCATATTTTTCCATTTTTTTCCCCTATATTTTCTTTTTCTTGCTGGATTTCAGATGTTCCATCCTCCAGTTCAGAAATCCTATGTTCTGTTTCTCAAAATCTACCATTGTAGGTTTCCATTGTTTTTTTCATCTCTTCTACTGTGCCTTTCATTCCCATAAGTTCTGATTTGTTTTTTCAGATTTTCAATTTCTTCTTTTTTTTTTTGTTCATTCCTTGCCTTCTTTATATCCTCCCTCAATTCATTGATTTGGTTTTTGATAAGGTTTTCCATGTCTGTTCGTATATTCTGAATTAAATGTTTCAGCTGCTGTATCTCATTTGAATTGTTGGTTTGTTCCTTTGACTGGGCCGTAACTTCAATTTTCCTAATGTGATTTGTTATTTTTTGCTGGCATCTAGGCATTTAATTACCTTAATTGGTTTGTTCTGGAGATTACTTGCACTTCTTTTACCTAGGGTTTTCTTGCTGGATGAATTTGTTGTCTATCTGTTCTTTGACATTCAATTCAGCTTTATCTGGGCCTCTAACTTAAGTTTTGTTAAACAGAGGAGAAATTTTCAGTTTTTGTTTTCTTGTTTCTTGCCCTGCTTGTATGGTGCCTTTTCCCCCCACACTTAGGAGGGTCTATGTAGGTATTATAGACCGCATCTGGATTTTCCCAGACCAAACTGGCCCCCTATCAGGAAGAAAGAGTCACCTGCGTCAATTTTCCCTGAGGGTGAGACACAGCAGGTTGAAAGACTTTCCTGTGAAGTCTCTGGACACTGTTTTCTTATCCTGCCCAGTATGTGGTGCTTGTCTGCCTGCAGGTCCCACCAGCATAAGATGATGCGGTACCTTTAACTTTGGCTGGGGGCATGGTGGAGACCGAGGAGAGGTTGTAGGCTGGTTTTAATGGTTTCAAATTACCAAGCCCTGGTGTCTGAATTCCTTGAGAGAGGGATTCCACTTGAGTTCGGCTTCACCCCTCCCCTGGGGAAGGCGCTGGAGCAAAAATGAGCGACCTCTGCTTTGACCAGGTTCACCTGAGCTGGGGGCCTATTTTTAGTGGTCAGAATTTGTTAATTAATTCCACAATTGCTGTTTGGTTGGGCTCAGACCCTGTTCCTGGTAAAGTCTCTTTCCTTTCCCCTCTGGGAAGTGGCCTGTGGGGGAGGGGTGCCAGCTGCCGTGGCTTGGGGAACTCACGGTTCTGGGGGGAGCTCACAGCCGGTCCAGCTGCTCCAGATTGGGGTACACTGTGTGTCTGGTCACTGATGTGGCCCCATGAGCTGTTCTGTATTGTTTCTGGTTATTTAGTAGTTGTTCTGGAGGATGAACTAAAATGTGCACATTGTTAAGCCGCCATCTTGGCCCGGAAGTCCCTACTCCCTTTAACACATCATTCAGTGTATTTATTATCACCTATCTTATCAATATATAAAATTATCTTGTTTATTTGCATACTTCTTGTTGTTTTCCCACTCACCCATCTCTGTAGTTTAAGGCCTTGCCTGTCTTGTTAACTGCTCAATTCCTGGCCCCTACCTATACTGGTGTCTAGGACAGATGAGTGTTTGATAATTACCAAATGAATGGCTGTTACTTCCACTGAAGCAGTTCTAGTAAGGTTGGCTAACTGGCCTCAACTTGCAGAGCTAATGAGTGTGAGAATTGGCAGTCAAACTCATGTCTTCTCCACTTCAGCACAAGCGCTCCTCACCATGACCCTTGATTGCTTTCACAGACTATTTTTGAATCTTAGATAAAAAAAGAAAAAGAAAATAAAAGCCATCCTAACACTGTATGTGTCAGTTCAGAGTCACGTGCTTTTGAATATTTTAAACAAAGTTGTCATTTCTAAGACATGCATACACATTTTCAAGATTCTCAGATTTATTACAGATAACTTGTAACAATTTAGTTGGCTATGAATGGGAAATAAAAAGAGGAAATTTGTTTCTTCCCTTTAGTTTGTAGGATCATTTAAGGAGATCCTTTGCCTTCTTTTTCATACTGTGATATAAGAAACTGATCAGTGTTTGAAACCCTCAAATTCTTGCTTATTCCTACAGCACTCTGTAGCCTTCAGAAGAAGTCATTGTAGTTCATTGGGCCAAGAACATTTGCACTTGTGTGTTTATGATATCCTTTATCAGCTCCAATTTACTGGCATTGGAGTAAATTGTGAAGCACTCATGCTACCAGTACATTCAAAAATAACTCCTGATTTATTTATTCTCACAGTCTGGGGGCTGGATTTATTGGCTTTAACTTCCTATTCCTTATCCCCACCTTGTCCCCAGTAAACTATATTCTAGCTTCTGACTCTATTACTTTGTTAATTCTAATTGTCTCATAGCAGTGAGATCATACAATATTTGTCCCTTTGTGTCTGTCTTATTTCTCTGAACATAATGTCTTCAAGGTTCATCCATATTGTCTCAAGTATTGGAACTTCATTCCTCTTTATGGCTGAATACATTTCCACTGTATGCGTAGACTACATTTTGCTTACTCATTCATCGGTTGATGGGTTAACATGGCTGCTACGACAACACCGCACACTGGTTGGCTTACAACAGGAATTTATTGACGCACTTTTTCAAGGCCAGTAAGACCATGCTTTCTCCTGGAAGCTCACAGTGTTCCGGAGCTGGCTCGCCACACCCCTTGGGGTTCTTGGCATTCAGCTCTGTCTCCCATCAATGGGGAATCTCTCTTCCCTTGTGTCTGGTCTTCTGGTTTCTCCTGACTTATGGCTTCTTCCCACTGCCTGTGTCTGGACATCTTTACTATAGGGTATCCGGTCATATGGGGGGTGGAGGTGGCGGTGGCATTGGTAAGGTCCACCCTTATTCCCTTTGGCCACACTCTAATAATAACATCCTCAAATGATCCTGTTTGCAGATGGGTTCACTGCCACAAGAATATATCATCTATCCATCTATGGCAGTTAAATTATGTGCCCCAGAAAAAAACAAAACAAAACATGCTCATGATCTTAGTCCATTCCTGTGGGTGTGAACCCATTTTAAGTGAGAGCTTTTGAAAATGTTATTTTAGTTAAGGTGTGACCAACTGATGCAGGCTGGGTCTTAAACTAGACTATTGGAGTCCTTTTTAACAGAATGAACTCAGTAATAGTAAGGAAATCCAGGGAGGAGTAAAAACTGATTCTCAGTGGAATCTGGAAGAGAAAGGAGAAAACCTTAAACTTCCAAATGTTTCTTTATATGAACAAGTTCTACTTGGCATTTTCTATCATATATTTTAAGCATAAATACGTGCCATCTTCACTACTTATATAATTTGTAACCGAAAAAAAATTGATCATATGCGATATCCTTACAAATCCAAATAGAATTTGAGTGAGGTCTGAAAATTCTAAAGCAGGACCATGTTATTTTCTTTTCATGTCCTTAAATGTAATCTCTTCTAATGTTCTTTTGCCGTCACATAAACAAATTCCTGGGAAAAGTGTAACTATTATTACATGGGTAACTTGGTAAGTCTTTTCAGCATCAAAAAGAAGGCAAAATATAAACAGAAAGTTCAACTTATCAGGAAGTGAAATCATACAAATAGAAAAAAGATCAGATAAACTATTGGAAACTCTTTTCGAGAGCAAGGAATGGCATTACATGGGTGACAGGCAGTGAGAAAGAAAAATAAAGTTCAAGTCGTTAAGAGCCCAAATATTAACATAATCTTTAACTTACCAGATGTAATACAGACTCTTTATCTAATTAAATATGTACAATACACAATCTAAAGGAGAGAGGCTTTGAATAGTGGAATACTTTTCCTAAGAAATTCTGTTCTGTTAGAAGAAGGTAAGCCTATCTTATGCTTATCCTTAACATTAAAAGGCCCTTGCATTGCTATTATGAATAGGTTCTGAAAGATGGTTTAATATAATATGAATTATCAGCATCTCTAGGTCATTGTTTTGTTTGTTGATATATTTTTTTTCTGTGAGGGCAGATGAAAGTATTTCAAGGAAATATTTATTGTAATATACCTGGCATAAAATTAAGACAGCTACATAATATAAATTAATCATTGAATTCCCTTAAAATATTTTTAATATTGCAGGGTTTTTTTTTCTACAGATATTTCTTCTATCTGGGTGAAAAATAAATAAATTTGTGTCTTGACTGAAAATAATGAAGACTGGAATTGTGCAGTCTTGCTGTTGACTCTAAGGTTGAGAAGCAAATGTTAGTAATTTTCTAAGCCTGAAAGCTTTGTTCCCAAATTTTGGAGACTATGATCATTAGTTAACAGGTCATTGCTAGTATAATTATGAGGTCTTCACATTTGAAAGTTGAATATACAAATATGTATTTTCTTTTCTTCTGCTTTGTTTTTAATCCCAGGTTTAAATCACTGTCCTACCAAAAGCCCTAGTGAGTGTGGCTTGACATTTTATCTTAACAACAGGAGTGGGTTCCCCATCCCCGGGGGGTCGGCTGGGCTCACTGGGGTGCCAGCAAATGTCAAAGCCACAGGGTCGAGGAATGCACTGGTGCAAAGTATGTTACGAAATTCTTTCGCCAAATTCAGTGATAAAACAAGACCAATACAAAGGACTTTATGTCCTTTTTCTCCCTTACCCTTACTTTTACTTTCATATCCTTTTGAGTTTTACATCTAGGAATGAACAATCACAGATTGTATTGTACTTTCTGAAATTCTCCTCACATGAAAAGTAAAAGCATTAAATTGCTTAGGAAAATAAAAGAAGTGTCCACTTCCTTAGGCCCCAGTGCAATCTACTGCAATGCTGAGAAAGGAGGGAAACAGTAAGAAAGCTATCAGTCTCCAGTGTTATCTTGTTGTGTCTCTCCCTCAACTCCAAGCCCCCCCCCCCCACCAGATCCATTCTCAAGGATGGAGGTGGGGCTCCTAGAAGCACCCAGACAGGAAAAGAAGCTTATGACAAGGCCAGGGGGTGTGAATCCTTTTTTAGGAGGAAAGTGCTGGCTCACAGGGGAACCTTCAAAGGCGAGATGACAATGACACTGACAGGGAGCAGACAGAATAGTCGCACTCCAGGTATGGGTTCAAGGTCATTTCCTGCTACATGGAAACACACCCCCAGACCACTGTGAGGACACTGCGAATTCCCTCAGCCATTCAGATGCCATCCTGAAAGAGAGGGGTGGGATAGGACTCAACTAAAGAAGATGGAGAATTTCCCCAGAGATACTGAGTCATCCAAAAGCACTTTTTAAATGGGATCAAATACAGAGCTGAACTTTAAGTAGACCAAGTACTTAAAGTGAAGTAAGACTGTTTAATGTAGAAGAGATTGAGATTTTGTTAATCAACAATTCCAAGTTTTCCTGTTGCCCAGAGGATTTGGGAAGATTATGTTAGCTCTAGAAAATGAGACCATGTATTTCTTTGCATATCTGAGTACAATGTGAGTAAATTTGCAATTCTTATATGCATAATAGGATATTCATAAAATCATGAATAATGCATGGTGGTGGCAGAGACCACTTTTCTGGGTCATGTTTCATTTATCTTTGTTAAACATATGATGGACCTAGCTTAAGCATTGTTGGTCTTTGAAACTCTCTGAAGTAAAAAAGTGCTTACTTGAAGTAAAGAAGTGTTACATTGACTGAATACTTTTTTCATATTTTCTTGATCAAATTTTAAATCTACTTATATATTAGAGGTGACTTTGAAAGTTTCCTTTATGTAGTCAGACATTAAAGATTATGTGGTAGAAGGAACATTGGGCAATGAGTCAAAACACATGGGTTCTACCTTCAATTTTGTTGCTTACAGATATGAGATCATAGGTAAGTAGTCTAGCCTCTCTGATCATCAGTGTTTTATTTCTCCTGCATATTCTGCCTGTTAAGCTGGGCTCTGAGCAAGGTGGATAATGTGTGAACATGTTTTGAAAACTAAAAAAAAAAAGATTTTATGAAAGATACATGAAAACATTATTTACTAAAACAACCATCTGCTTCTAATTTATTTGTTCAGCATTTTGAAACTATTTATTTTGAAATAATTTCAGACTTATAGAACAAATTACTCCAGGAAACCCTTTACCCAAATTCACCAATTTTTAATATTTTGCCTCATTTGATTTATTTTCTCTCTCCATATATGTATCTATATTTATCTGTATATATGAGAAATTTCTGAATATATATATTTTCTAAACTATATGTATAAATTTTTCTATATTTCATAATAGAATGCCTACATCACACCCCTTTGTCTTGTAATACCTTCCATTTGCATTTCTTAAGAATGAGGATATTTTCTTATATGGCCACAATATAGTTATCAAATTCAGGAAATTTAACATGAACACAATAGATTAATCCATCTTCCAATTTTGTCAGTTATGCCAATAAAGTCCTTTATAGCAATTTTTCCTAGTTCAGGATCAGTCTAGGATGACATTTCAGCTTTAGTCATCATGTCTCTTTAGTCTCAGTAAGACAGATCCAGTTTCTGGGCCATTTTTGTCTTCCTTGACAAAGGCAGTTTTTAAGAATACAGACCAGTTATGTTGTAGCATTTTCCCTTTTTTTGGATTTTCCTGATGTGACCTCATTATTATATTTAAGGGGTGCATTTTTGGCTAACTTGCACACAAGTGATAATGGCCCTTTGCAGGGTCATATCCTGGGCCAACAATGGATCTGGTTTCCCCTATTGGGGATGCTAGGTTTGACCACTTGGCTAAGTTATTTCCATTTGTTCCACTGTATATTTACTAATTTTCATTTTGTAATTAATAAGTGATTTGTAGGGAGGTATTTTGAGATTATGTAAATATCCTGTTACTCATCAAACTCATGCTCTTCTTACATTGAATTTAGCAATAACTGATTTTTGCCTGAATACACTTTTACTCTTATGGCTACAAAATAGTGATTTTCTAATGCCAGCATTCCTTCTTTATTGTTTGACATTTCACTGTAAGAAAGAGTTTTCTCTTTTTCCTTTACCTTTCTATCTGTGCCAGTTTGAAAGTATTATGTACCCTAGAAAAGCCATGTTTTAATTCTGATCCAATCTTGTGGAAGCAGCTGTTTCTTTTAATCCTAATTCAGTACTGTAGGTTGTAAAACTTTCGATTATCTCCATGGAGATGTGACTCCACCCATTCCAGTAAGTCTTGATTAGTTTTCTAGAATCCTTCAACAGAGGAAACATTTTAGAGAGAAACTTCAGATCTGACAGAAACAACAGAAGCCTTAGAGCCAACAGAAACTTCACAAGAGCTAACACAGATGTGGACACATGTAACACAGAGACATGGATGTTTGGAGATGCTTGGAGCCCAGCGGACATCACCACGAGATGTTAAGTAAACCAGAACCTGGAGAGCCAATGGAAGCCAAGAGATGAAAACTAGCCTCAGAGAAGCAAAGTGAGGAACCTCCACAGGAACAGAGCCTGGAGCCCAGGAGCAAGGGACCAGCAGATGCCAGCCAGGTGACATCCCAGCTGACAGAGGTATTCCAGATCAATTGCCCTTTCTTGAGTGAGGGTAATCTCTTGTTGGTGCATTAATTTGGACACTTATACTTCCTTAGAACTGTAAACTTGTAACTTATTAAATTCCCCTTTTTAAAAGCCATTTCAGTTCTAGTGTATTGCGTTCCAGCAGCTCGCAAACTATCATCTATCTATCTATCTATCTATCTTTCTATCTATCTATCTTTCTTTCTATCTCTCTATCTATTCTCTATGCATTTATTACCAAGAGAGATTCAATTCTGATTTTGTTTAGTGGCTTATAATTCATTGTTATCATCATTTATTTGATGCTAAAATACCCATCTGTTTACATTTTAAAATGTAAGAGATTGAAATTTTTCCCATTAGTTGTGCACATTTTAATTCCTTTTGTTTGTTTCATCAGCTATAGAGACCTTAAAAAGTATATTCTTAACTGTACGCTGGTTTTGCAACTTATGTAGTATTGCTCTTGAGATTTTATGGAAATTACAAATAAAAATCATTTTTCTCTTTCCTGTTCCAAACCAACTGGGCATAGAAACACCGGCAGAGAGAGAATGAAATAATAGCTTTCTCCCTCAAGCCATTGGTGGTCCTGACTCTAAGTCTGTTAGCCTGGGAGACTTTCTTAAACTTCACCTTTTATTTCTGTTACCTAGCTGTAGGTCAGCTGGACAATTTGAGACTCTCCTCACTGAGTGCTGTACCTTTAAATTTATATCATGAAAGAACAGGTGAATGTGTGTTTTTTGCAGGAAGGCAGATCCCAGGGAGAGAAGGAAAATTGGGCTAAGCCAAGCATGACAGGTCTTTTCCAACTGGTATGCTGTTAAGTAAAAGTCAATCAGATAAGCCTCTTCTCTTGCCATGGAGAAGTGTAGAGAATGCTATAGAGAGAGGCCAAGAATGTGTCCCTAATAGAGATTTTTCCATGAGGAAGCATCAGGATTGGGGTGTAAGTGTTTTCCTGAATGCTTTCAAAAGCAATCATTGTGCTTCTCTGAGCTTCAATTTCTTCATCTGTTCAACAAAAAAGAATTCCTACATTCCATTTAATACTAGAAGTTTATAATTATAAAGACCAACTAATGTACTCTATGAATTCAATGAAGAAGGCTAAGGCTTAGTATTAAAAAAAAAACACCCAACTTTGAAAACCTGAGCAGAGAAGAATGACTGGGTAATGGAGATGCCATGGTTTGAAGCCATTATGTTCCCCAGGAAAGATCATGGTTTTGAATCCATTCCTATGGATTTTCAAAATGCATTTCTTAAAAGGCCATACCCTATTATGGGTGGGGCTGTTTGATTAGGTTATTTCAGCTGAGGAGTGTCCCAGGGTGGGTCTTAGTCCTTTTGCTGGAGCCATTTATAAAGGGATAAAAGAAAGAAGAGTAGCTCACAGAAAAAGTCCAGAGAAGTCTAGAGTGAAAGCCCCCTGAGGAGTGGAAAATGGATATACACAAAGCAAATAGGAAGCCATTGAAGCCACAGGTTGAAAGTAATGAAAGCAGGAGAGCTGGACGAGCTGACGTCACCACATGCCTGGCCATGTGACAGAGGAGTCCAGATCACCAGCAGCCTTTCTTCAGAGAAGGTGCTGCCCTGTTGATGCCTTAATTTGGATATTTTAATGACCTTAGAGTGGTAAACTTAAAAGCTAATAAATTCCGGTTATTAAAAGTTAGTCTTGGGTAGGCTGCGGTGGCTCAGTGGCAGAATTCTTGCCTGCATGCAAGAGACCTGGGTTTGGTTCCCAGTGCTGCCCATGCAGGGAAAAAAATAAAAAATAAAACAAAAAGTTAGTCATTTTTGGTATATCTCATTTCAGCAGCTTTACCAAACAAAAACAGACTTTGGAACAGAGAAGTGGGGTGCTATGATTTGCAAATACTAAAATTGCTGGAGCAGCTTTATAAATAGGTATGGAGGAGATGCTGGAAGAATTATGAGCAGCCTAATAGAAAAGGCCTACTTTGTTTGGAAGAGACTGTTGGTAGAAATACGGATGCTACTTCCAAGGAGGCCTGTGTTGGTTTGAATCTATTATGTACCCTGGAAAAGCCATGTTTTAATTCTGACCCAGTCTTGTGGTGACAGTCATTTCTTTTGAACCTGATTCAATACTGTAGAGCAGAAACTTTTGATTATATCATCTCCACAAAGATGTAGCATGCCCAATTGTGAGGGTAAGCTTTTGATTAAATGGAGATGTGACTCCACCCATTCCAGGTAGGTCTTGATTAGTTTATTGGAGTCCTTTAAAAGAGGAAAGGACTCTTTTTGGAAAGAGCTTAGAGATGATAAAGCAGAGCTGACAGAACAGAGCTGACACAGGTGTTGACACTCGTGGAGCAAAGACATGGATGTTCGGAGATACTGGTAACCCAGTAGATGTCACCATGAGATGTTACACCAGAACCTGGAGAGAGCCAAGGGAAGCTAAAAGATGAAAGCCAGTCCTGGAGAAGAAAAGTGAAGACCCCCCATAGGAACAGAGGCTGAAAGCAATGGATACCAGGTGAAGATGTCAGCCAGCCCACATGACTATCCAGCTGATGGAGGTGTTCCTGACCCATTGGTTGCCATTTAATTAATGTAGCTGTCCATGGATAACTTAGTTTGGATGTTTTTACAGGCTTAGAACTGTAAACTTGTAACTTATTAAATTCCCTTTTTTAAAAGCTGTTCCACTTCTGGTATATCACATTCCAGTTGCTTGCAAACTAATACAAGGCCTTAGACAGAAATGACAAATGTGTCATTGCAAACAGAAAAAAAGGCTATTCTTGTTTTAAAGAGGCAGAGAATTTTGCAAAACTGCATCCTGATGTGGGATGGAAGGTAGATTTGAAAGTGATGAGTTTGGATATTTAGCTGAGGAGATTTCCAAACTAAATGTGGGAAATGCATCTTGGCTTCTCCTTGCAACTTATAGTAAACTATGAGAGGAAGGGGATAAGCTGAGAACTGAACCCCTGAAATCAGAAGTTGATGGTTTAGAAAGCAAGTCCCCAGAGAGTAGTAACCGACGTGAGGTTGAACTGAACATGGAACCAGTCAGCCATTTCAATGAAAGTGAGGACTGGAAATGCTGTTTTCCAGAAAAACTTTGTGGAAAGTCCTATTGTCTGATGGCTGGGACCCCTGTGTGCTGCATGCTAAGCCAGCAAACATTTGTGAGATCTGTATGAATGGAACTACTGCCAACCTTCACTAAAAGGGACAAAAAAAGGGACAGATTGAAGGAAAAATGACTTCAAAGGTAGAACCATGGGAGCTTATATCTGGAGCAAAGACACCTTGGGCTAGGAGTGGAGATCCACCCATGTACAAATAAAAGATTCATGTATCCTGGAGCTTGCAGGGGGTAAGTCTTCTGCCCTGTTGTTCAGGAAGAATGTTACCACCTTTGACTATCAGATGCCTGGGGAATTGAGGAGAGTCTGGCTACCATCCTACTGTTCTGAGGGGATTAAGCCAGTGCCCTGGAGATTGGGAAGAGTTTGGCTGCTACCCTCAATAGTTGAAGATGGTAGGGCCTAAAGATTCCTGTCACCAAGATGCCACATGATGAGTGGAGCTGAGAGCAGGGCTATCACCCTGATTTTTGGAGATGTTGAAGAATTCACCCTAGTAGTTGGAGATAGCAGGACTGGTGTTCAAGCCCATGGAACGGGTGTAGCTTCTGTTCTATCAGGCCCTGAGGGCAAAACATCATTCTATAGATGACTCTCAGACTTTGACATCTAATGGACGGTTTTGGAACTGTCGTTTTCTTCCAGTTTTTCCCTATGGTAATGGAAATGTTTATTCTATGTTGGTCCCTTCTTTGTATATTGGAACCAGATAAGTTCTAAGTTTCACGGGTCCATTGCTGGGGGAGGGGGGATTTTGTAGCAGACTACACCTGTAAGTGATTTTTATGAGACTTCATACTTAATACTGTTACTGACATGATTTAAGCCTTTTGGGATATTGTAAAGGAATGATTGTACTTTGCGTATGGAAAGAACATATTTCTTTGGGGTCCAGAGGGTGGAGTGTGAGGATTTGAAGATATTAGGTGTCTGAGAAAAGATCATGTTCCTTTCATCCATTTCTGTAGGTGTGGACCTAT
Organism: Tamandua tetradactyla; assembly: GCF_023851605.1. Taxonomy (NCBI): domain Eukaryota; kingdom Metazoa; phylum Chordata; class Mammalia; order Pilosa; family Myrmecophagidae; genus Tamandua; species Tamandua tetradactyla. The sequence goes on along the minus strand of NC_135331.1, from coordinate 183,306,398 downwards.
TTGGGGATGGGACCTATTGTTTAGGTTATTTCAGGTGGGGAATGCCCCAGGGTATGTCTTAATCCATTTACTAGAGTCCTTTATAAGAGGACAGGAGAAAGAAGAGAAGCTCACAGAAACAACCCAGGGAAAATTAGAGAAAAAAACCCTCAGAAGAGCTGAAAGTGAACACAGAGAAAACAGAGAGGAAACCACTGAAGCCAGAGGCTGAAAGCAAGGAAACTTGGGAAAGAAGAACCAGCAAATGTAACCCTGTGCCTGGAGATGTGACAGATGGGTCCCAGGTCACCAGCAGCCTTGCTTCTGAGAAGGGATTGTCTTGTTGATACCTTAATTTCAACATTTTCCCAGCGTTAGAGTTGTAAACTTGTAAACTAATAAATCCCTGTTGTTGAACACTAGTTAATTTCTGGTATGTTGCATTCCAGCAGCTTTACCAAATCAAAACAGGACTGTCTTGACAGGGTGAGACAAGAAATATAGGAGGAAAACTAAGAGCCTACAGTGTCACTGAAGCTAAAGAAAATGTATTTTGAGGAGGAGTAGCAAGCTGTTTTTTTTGTTGTTGTTGTTGTTGTTTAACTTCTTAAAGCTCCAACAAGGAGAAAATTGAAAAGTAACTGTTGAGTTTAGCAATAAGGAGTACAATGATTACTTCAGTGAAAGTTTGATATGACAATAGTTAATGGAAACCAGATTTGAAAAAGGTGATAATGAAGTGTGCTGGTTTGAAGGGATTATGTTCCCTAGAAAAGCCATGTTTTAATCCTGATCCATCCTTATTCAGTACTGTAGGTTGGAAACTTGATTAGATTATCTCTACAGAGATGTGACTCCCCCAGTTGTGGGTATTAACCTTTGATTAGAGGAGCTATGACTCCACCCATTTCAGGTAGGTCCAGATTAGTTTACTGGAATTCTTTAAAAGAGGAAGTATTTTGGAGAAAGCTTGAGAATCATGAGAGCCAAAAGAACCATGAGAGCCCATCAACCAATGACCTTTGGAATTGAAGAAGGAATATGCCCCTGGGGATCTTCAATAAAAAAGAAGCCTAGAGAGAAAGCTAACAAATGTCTCCATGTTCACCATGTGCCTTTCCAGTTGAGAGAGAAACCCTGAACATCACTGGCCTTCTTGAACCAAGATTATCTTTCAATGGATGCCTTAGATTGGACATTTCCATAAGCTTACTTAAATTTGGAAAATTTTATGGATTTAGAACTATAAATTTGCAACTTAATAACTTCCCCCTTTTAAAAGTCATTCTGCTTCTGGTATATAATATTCCAGCAGCTAGCAAACTAGAGCAAGGAGTGAGGAAATGGATGTAACAATTAGAAAATCCCTGCTGCTTTTTTTCTTTATTAGAGAAGTCATGGGTTTACAGAACAATGATGCGTAAAATATGGGATCCCCACATATGACCTATTATTAACAGCTTGCATTGGTGTGGGACATTTGTTACAATTGGTGATAGCAAGTTTTAATCATTTTTAAAAATCGAGGATTTCTTTTAAAATTTATTCTGCTACCATATGTAAAATCTAACATTTCCCCTTTGAAACACATTCAGATATATATGCCATATTTTTAGTTACATTAAAAATGTTATTCTGCCATCACTGCCATTTGTTGCAAAAACATTTCCAACATTCCAGAATGTACATTTTAACTCTTAACTTCCCATTGCCTTTGTCGACCAAGATGCTTAGTAAACTATGTTCTAGAATCTGACTCTGAGTTTGCTTATGTTTACTGTTTAAAATCAGTGAGATCATACGGTATTTGTCCTTTTATGTCTGGCTTGTTTTGCTCAATATAATGTTTTCAAGATTCATTCATATTAGGTGACATTTATCAGGACTTCATTCCTTTTTATGACTGAATAGCATTTTGGGTGTATAAATAGTATTAACAGATCATATAGTAGTTCTATACTGAGGAACCTCCAAACTGTCTTCCACAGTGGTTGTACCATTTTACATTGCTACCAGCAATGACTGAGTTTTCCTATTTCTCCACATCCTCTCTAACACTTGTTTTCCCTTTCTTTAATAGCAGGTATTCTAATGGGTGTGAAATCTTCTGGTGGGTTTTATCTGCATTTCCCTAATGGTAATGCTGTGAGCCTCTTTTCATGTGCTTTCTAGCCAATTGTATATCTTCTTTGGTGTTTTACCTTATTCAAGTGCTTTACCCATATTTTAATCTTGTATTGTCTGTCTTTTTGTTTTTAAGTGGAAGAATTTCTTTATATATTCTGGATAATAAACTTTTATTGGATTTGTGGCTTCCAAGTATTTTCTTCCATTGTGGTAATTTTACTGTGATGATCAATTCTTTTGAGACACAAAAGTTTTTACTTTTAATGAGGTCTCATTTATCAATTTTTGATTTTGTTGTTTGTGTTTTAGGTGTAAAGTCTAAGAAATCATTGCTTAACACAAGGTCCTGAAGATGTTTCACTACATTTTCTTCTAGGAGTTTGATAGTTCTGGCTTATATATTTAGGTCTTTGATCCACTTTGAGTTGGTTTTTGTATAAGGTGTGAGATAAGGGCCTCCTTTGTATTTTTGTAAGTGGAGATCCAGTTTTCACAAGCACCATTCTTTCCCAACTAAGTCATATTTTCCCCTTTGTCCAAAAGCATTGGCCATAAATGCGAGAGTTGATATCTGAGCTCTAATTCTATTCCATTGGTCTAAATGTCTATCCTTGTGCCAGTAACATGCTGGGTTTTTTTTAGAGCAATTAGGTTAGAAATTTACTAAGTAAACATTCAGAAAAAGGAGCATGTGCACATCTTACAAGTAAAGAATGATGGGGGGTGTTTCAGCTTGCTAAGACTGCTGGAAGGCAATATGCCAGAAATGGAATGATCTTTAAAAAGTGAATTTATTAAGTTGCAAGCTTATAATTCTAAGGTCATAAAAATGTCCAAATTAAGGCATCAAGAAGAGGTTACCTTCACTCAAGAAAGGCTGATACTGTTTGAAACACCTCAGTCAGCTGGGAAGACACATGGCACCATCTGAGAGCTTTCTCTACCAGCTTCTTCAAATAGCTCCCCCAGGGGCATTTTCCTTCTGCATTGCCAAAGATCTCTGGCTGTGGGGGGCTCTGTTGGCACTGAAGTGTATTCCAAAATGATTCCATTTTAAATGGCTCCAGTAAGTGATCCTGCCTTGGGTGGGTGGAGACACAGCTCCATGGAAACCACCTAATCAAAAGGTACCACTCACAGTTGGGTGGGTCACATCTCCATGGAAATAATAAAAAAGATCCCACTCAGCGATATTGAATGAGGATTAAAGAACGTGTCTTTTCTGGAGTTCACAACAGTTTTAAACTGGCACAGAGGACAATGGGCAATAGGCAATGTGGGATCATTTTCTTTTATAGATTAGCTTTACCTATTCCCCTTCCCTCTTCCTTGTTCTGGTCTCGTTCTTCTACTCTCCTCTCTCCCCATGGTGGGGCCTGGTGGTAGACAGTGTACTTGGGTGAGTTCATTAGTTTCACCCTTCTCTGAAAATGACTCATTCAAGTGGGAATCCTTTGACTTTAGATGCGCTGGTGCTGCTGGGTATTTCCTGTAAGCAGATAACCCCTTAGCAGGATGTCTGACCTTGATTAACCATCCTTGTTCAAGGGCTCCTTCCTAGTTTTCTCTCTCTCCCATCTCTCCTGTCTCAGCCTGCCTCAAATTCCTCCTCAGCGAGTCCTTTCCCTTTAATCTTAAGGGGTATTGAGGGATGACAGCCCATCTGTAGCTGCATCTGGCTTGTCATGGGGTATAGGCCCTGCCTGATGGGCTGTAGAACTCTCTGGCTACCTTATTTGAATTGAGAGTGCAGGAGCCTGGAGGGGCAATTAGAGTGGCTGAAAATTTTTGCATCAGCATTGGTTTGGTGTGAAAGCCTTCGAATGTGGAAGAAATAAACTTGCTGAGAAGCTTTCAAATGCAAGGTTTGGTTAATGTCAAGAGAAGGGTAGATGTGAGTGGGGTTAGGAGACACATCAGCCAAATAAGAAGAGGGAAGGGGGAAGGAAATGACTATCTTTTAGGTTTAACTGTGAATTTTAGCTGGGATGTTTATTTTTGTAAATTAAGGGGTGCAGGAATGAGGCTTAGAAGGGGATTGATTGATTGCAGCTTTGCTGTCACATCAGCCCAGTTATTCCCTTGAGATATGTTAGCATTATTTTTCTGATGGCCAAGGCAATGAATTACAGCTATTTTTTATTGGTAAGAGCACAGTATTTAAGATATTGAGTATTTCTCGGTGGTTTTTAATTGGGAGAAAGCTTTACTTTTTTGTTTACAGTGTTACATGAGCATGCAGGTCATATGCAAGAAGGCACAACTCTCTCTGTACCTAGTTCTAGAGCTCAGGTGAGGGCAATTAGTATATTTTCCGAGTTAAGGTTTCGGGGGGGGGGGGGGTAGGGTATTGGTTTGTTAAATTGGAAGCCCTTATTACTTAAGAGAATAGAAGGAATTCCCTAGGTGGGAAATAGTTTTAGAATATAGACAATATTATATTTATTTTAGTTTTAAATAGATCAGCATAATGTTGATATATGGAATAAGGCTGACTTTTAGAGCTGGAGGACTTTTTTGTTTCAAGGGCTTAAGTTCATTCTAAATAACATCAAGGTTGGTAATGAGGACTAATGAGACAAAGGTTACTCTAATATGACCTAGCTAGACAAAGTATCTTTAATGCTTCTCTTACAAATAAGAGCTGAAGAACTTTAACTTTGAGTCTTGGGTATTCCACTGATATTTAAAGTTCTAGGGACACACTAGGCTATAAAGAGCAAAGCATATCAGAATTTAGAAGTAACAGTTAAAGCTTAGGAGTAAAGGTGATTGCTGTAAGAACTTACACTTTAGGTTTTGATTTTTATAAGCATTTTAAATGAATTTACTTTCATTTGACAGTTTTCTTATATTGGGGCTATTAACTATGAACTACAGCAGAAGTTTTGTCTTGTTTTACATCTGCACATTTACTAGGGTTATGTCAATTAACAGGTTGAACATAATTTGTATATTTGCTTTGTTTTTCCTTTAAAGTTTTTTTAAAGATGAAGTTTTGACTTATAGTTGATGACTGTACTTTTACAGAAGCTTTAGAGTAAAGAAATGTAACTGGTAAGTACATTTGGTTGGCGTCACGCAGATTAGTATTAGAATATAACATGGATAGTGAGAACATTGTTAGAGTTTTAGAAATTTTATACAGTTTTTAAATATATGAATAGCATTTTACCCATGCAAATTTAGCCAACAGAAGGATAGAAAATCTTTTAATTATTATAATATTTTGGAACACTTTTTATGTCATAAAGTATTTTAGCACTTTACTTTTACAAAGTGAGAGAACAGATCTTTCGTAACAATTTTCCTTTAAGGGAAAGAATACTTGTCTTTTGAAATAAAGAATGATAAAGTTAACATAAACATTAACAAGGATATTATTAACCTATTTTTTAGATGGAGTACTCAAAGAATAAAGAAAAACTTTTATGATTTTTCACCAAGTACAGTTTAACAGAGCAGCATTGAGTGGGACACAGAATTTACTGTTCTATAACTCTCTGTTGTTAGCAGTGACTAAAAACAAAAATGTGCTTTTTTAAAAAAACTTCCTACAATTTTTCATATCCATCTAGGAATTAAACCTTCTGCAATTTTCTATATTTACTTAGGGCTTGTTGTAGGTAATGACTATAAATTTACTTTCTTAAACCTTTCTGTGATTTTCCATATCCATATCCATTCAGCTAATAATGATTGCAATAAAATTCACTTTTATATTAGGAATATGTTAGCTTACAAAATTAACATAGTGCAACTTTGAGGCAATTGGAGGCCAGTAAGTTTTTCTGCTAAGGTATTTTTAAAGAGATGGGGATTTTGCAACTTTTAGGGGAGCACTGTTGGAATACAGTGGGAGTTTTATTTAAGTCTTTGTCATTTAAAAGCAAATAGGTATGAGAATTAGGGTGAAGAGGATACAAAATGGGTCTTTTAAGATTTAGGACTAAAGGCTTGAATGTAGTTAAGGCTTATTCACAGGATAGCCCTGGGTTGCCGTCATCCCATACAGACAGGTTTATTTGCTTAAGGATTTTCTTTGGAATGCCAAGAGGCCTTGGTTAGTAGTGGCCTTGGGGCAAACAAGGAGTAAATACTAGCCAGGTGTACTAGTAGTTTTTAAGGTAACCCCTGGGGAGTGAAGAAGACCTCCTTAGAAGGGGTGGGGCAGTCAGGGACAATGAGGAATTGATGAGACACTAGATATCCTTGGGTTTACAATGGAAAGGGATGGCGAAGGTTTAGTTTTGGCTTAATGGTTAACTCCATAACTCCGAGTGGAAGTGGGCCCAGAGTGGCAGTTCCAGACAGCATGGCCCCAGTGATAATTAAGAAATTAATTATCTTACCTGTCCCGTGGAGTGTCACCCGGGGGCCCTCTAAGTTGATCATAGGTGAAGTCAGCAGAGCCACATGTGTCCTCAGGCCTCCTCATTTGCCATGAGCAGGACTCCAGGGACTGTCCTGCCCCCCCTCCAGGACACAGTGCAGTCCCTGGGCCCAAAGCCCATGGTAGTGGCATGTGGGGCAAGGCTCAGGTGGGTCCCGAGGTTGAGGGTTTATTTGAGGTTCCTGGCCCCCTCTGCCAGTGGCCCTGTGACCCACAATTGAAGCAAGGCCCTTGAGGCTGGGAGCCATGATTTGGGTGACCTTGAGGGGGCAGGGCACTGTTAACAGCAACTGCAGTAAGCTGAGCCTGTTTCTGGAGGCAACTATCTTAAATAATCCTCTAAAGTAGCTCCCTCTCCCCAGAATCCTTGTTTAGTCTTCATTAAAACCCTTTTCAGCCAAATATAAAACTTCTCTTCTAAATTATGCTCTTTTTAGCCCTCTGGAAACAGGGAACTTAAAGGACCAAAGGTCTCCTCTTCTTCGTTTTCCAGAAAAAATGGGAAACGCCAACAGTCAATACAAACTAGAAAGATGGAGAAGTATAGCCCTCCGATGGGACGCTAATTACAATACCGTCCTCCAGTCTATAAAAGACAGGAAAATTAGTAAAAAATTCCCTGTGCCCAGGTATTTTTAGCCCTCTGTCAAGACAAGAACCTGGCAAAAAAAAAAAAAAAAGACTTGTCACTTGTATTATGTGTCTGTTTCAATTTCCATTAGAGGAGAAGATTCTTGTTGACAGAGGAGGAAAGAGGAACAGGTTCAGCAGGAAGGGTCTGGATCTTTAGAATGGGGGAAAAGAGAGAGTATGGTAAGTCTTGGAACTGGGGAGAGAAAGACAGAGAGACAGAGACAGGTGGGACTCGATTTGGCTCCTTCACTACGTGGAGAGACACCCAATAAGGACCCAGAGGGCAGTATCACCTGCCACCCTGAGCCTTCTTGGATTTACATGGCATGGAGACGGGGCCTCTGCTACCTGAGAGAGGGAGCCAGAGGCTCAGGGTGAGCCAAGGCTATGGAGGGAGCCACAGTAGAGCCCCTGGGTTCTTAGAAATCAGTGAAAATGAGGACATAGGAGAGGACAACAATGAGCTGAGCAAGAAGAAGAAGTGACAGTGCATGGTTAAGCTTCTCAATACTCACCAGTTCAGATGGTCAGAGAAAAATAGCTCCTGGGTGGCTCACCAAGATATACTACTGGATTTTGGTTTCCAGGTTCTTGGCTATGACCTTCTCAGATTGCTAGTGTATAGAAACAATTGATGTTGGGGTGTGGTTCTTGCATCCTGCCACTTTGCTATATTCATTTATTAGCTTTAATAGCATTACTATAGATTTTTGGGATTTTTGACATATAGTATCATGTCATCTGCAAACAGAGAAAATTCTACTTCTTCCTTTCTAATTTGGATGTCGTTTATTTATTTTTCTTGTCTAATTGCTCTGGCTAGAACTTCCAGCACAGTGTTGAATAAAACCATGGTGACAGTGGTAATCCTTGTCTTGTTCCTGATCTTAGAGAGAAAGCTTTCAGTCTTTCCCCATCAAAATATTTATTTTTTCCTTTTTGCTTAATTGCTCTGGTAAGAACTACCAGTACAATGTTGAATTAGGGTGGTGACAGCAGTATATTTTTGTCTTATTCCTCATCTTCATTCTTTCAGTCTTTCACTATTAAGTAGGGTGTTAGCTATGGGCTTTTCCCATATGCCTATAATATTTTGAAGAAGGTTTTTTGTATTCCTAGTATTCTAAGGGTTTCTTTTCAAGAAGGAGTGCTGAATTTTGTCAAATTTTTTTTGCATCCATTGATATTATCATGTGTTTTTTTCCTTCATTGTGTTAATGTGGTATATTGTATTAATTGATTTTCTTATGTCAAACCATCCTTGTTTGCTGGGATAAATCCCACTTGATTATGGTATATTGTCTTTAATATGCTGCTGGATTCAGTTTGCTAGTATTTTGTTGTGGATTTTTGCATCTGTATTCATAAGACATAATTGTAATTTTATTTTTTAATGATAACTTTATCTGGCTTTAGTATAATGGTGATTTTAGCCTCATATAATGGATTAGGAGTCTTGCCCCTCTTCAGTTTTTGGAAAGATTTAAGCAGAATGGGAATTAAGTCTTCTTGGAATGCTCAATAGAATTCCCCTATGCTGCCATCTGGTCCTGGGGCTTTTCTTTGTTGGAAAGTTTTTGGTTTCTGATTCAATTTCTTCACTTGTAATTGATTTGTTCAGTCTTCTATTTCCTCTTGAGTTCAAATAGGTAGTTTGTATTTCTGAGAATTTGTCCATTTCATCCAGTTTATCTATTTATTGGCATATAGCCATTCACAGACTCCTCTTATAGTCTGTTTTATTTCAGTTGGGTTGGTAGTAATGTTATCCTTCTCATTTCTGATTTTAGTTGTTTGCATCCTCTCTCTTTTTTTATCTTTTATTGTCACTCTAGCTAATAGTTTGTAAATATTATTGATCTTTCTGAAGAGCCAGCTTTTGATTTTCTTGATTCTCTCTACTCTTTTTTTGTTAGTTTGTTTCTATTTCATTTATATCCATTGTAATCTTTGTTATTTTCTTCCTTCTGATTGTTTTGGATTTAGTTTCCTCTTAATTTTCTTGCTATTACAATTTTGAATGTAGGACCTGAATGATTTGAAGTCTTTCTTCTTTTTTATGCATGTGTTACAGCTATACAATTCCTCTCAGCACTGCCCTCATTGTATCCCTTAAATTTTGGTATGTTGTATTTTCATTTTCATTATACCTGAGGATATTTCTTAATTTTCTTTGTCAATTACTCTTTAACCTACTTGTTTTTTAAGAGAATGTTGTTTAATTTCCATATATTTTTTGAATTTTCCATTTCTCCCTCTGGTATTGAATTCTAGATTCATTTTGTTGTCATCACAGAAACATACAATGTCTGATTTGAATATTTTTCAATTTATTGTGATTTGTTTTGTAACATAACATATATTCTACCCAGAGAAAGATCCATGTGCATTCAATAAAAATGTGTGTTGTTAGGTGAAATGCTCTCTCTGTATCTGTTAGGTGTCGTTGGTTTAGAATATTATTCAAAACTTGTATTTCCTTATTGATCTTCTGACTAGATATTCTTCCGATTATTTTAATAGTGGTATTAAAGTCTCCTACCATTTAGGAAGAACCATCAGTTTCTCTTTTCAAATCTGTCACTATTTATTTCATATACTTTGGGGCTCTGCTATTAGGTGCTTATGTGTTTGTAATCATTACATCTTGTTAAATTGCCCTCTTTTCAATATGTAGTGATGATCTTTGTCCTTCTTGTTTTAGATTTAAATTCTAGTTTGTTTGATATTACTATAGCTACCTCAGCTCTCTTTTAGTTACTATGCATGGTATATCTTTTCCACCCTTTCACTTTCAATCTACTTGTATCTTTGAATTTAATGTGAGTCTCTTGCAGACAGCATATAGTTGGGGCATGCTTTTTTATCCATTCCAACAGTCTGTGCCTTTTGACAGGAGAGTTTAATGCATTTACATTTAAATTGCATTTGCATTTAAAGTGACTATCGATATTGCAGGCCTCTCTACTCCCATTTTGCTATTTAGTCTTTGTATGCCTTATGCCCTTTTTTTGGCTCTAAATTCTTCTGTTCATGCCTACTTATATATTTATTTGATTTTTTAATGCTGTACCACATTGAGTAACTTCTCTTTTCTTCTGGATATGTTTTTCATCTGTATTCTTTATGGTTACCATGAGGTTAAAACTTAACATCCTTAATATATAACTATCTTTTCTTTTGTTTCAAATCAACTTAACTTCAATAGCATACATTTATACTTTTGTTAGTCCTCTGTCCCCCACCTCTTTTGACAATTGTTACCAATGATATCTTTGCACATTTTGTGTCCCAAACCAAAGATTTATCATCACTTTTTATACATGTTCTAGTTTGCTAGCTGCTGGAATGCAACACACCAGAGATGGATTGGCTTTTAATAAAAGGGGATTTATTTCATTAGTTCTTCAGAGGAGAGGCAGCTAACTTTCAACTGAGGTTCTTCCTTACATGGGAAGGCACAAGGTGATGTCTTCTGGTCTTCTCTCTAGGCCTCTGGGTTCCAACAACTTTTCCTGGGGTGATTTCTTTCTGCATTTCCAAAGGCCTGGGCAGAGCTGCAAGTGCTGAGATGAGGTATACTGAGCTGCTTGGACTGTGCTACATTGAGCTCTCTCATTTAATCACCAGCTGATTAAATCAAACATCATTCATTGCAGCAGGTATGCCTCCTAGCCGACTGCAGATCTAATGAGCAACAGATGAGGTTCATGTACCTTTGGCTCATGTCCACAGCAACAGAACTAGGTACCTTCACCTGGCCAAGTTGACAACTGAATCTAACTACAACAATGCATATGCATTTTAGCACCAGTAGGAAGTAAGAAGTGGAGTTGCATATCAAAGAATACCCTACAATAATAATGGCATTTATAATTACCCAAATGGCTACTTTTACCACAGGTCTTTTTTTCTTTATGGTGCGTTGAACAACTATCTAATGTACTTTCCTTTCAATGTGAAGAACTCCCTTTAGCATTTTTTGCAGGTCTAGTGGTGATGAAGTCCCTCAGTTTTAATTTATCTGGAAATGTCTTAATCTCTCCCTCATTGTTGAAATATAATGTCTTGATGGATTTAAAATCCTTGCTTGGCATTTGTTTTCTTTCAGCACTTCAAGTATTTCAACCCATTGCCTTCTTGCTTCCACGATTTCTCCTAAGAAATAAACATTCATTCTACTTGAGACTTCTTTGTGTGTAGCATTTTGCTTTTTCTCTTTGCAGCTTTCAGAATTCTCTCCAGGTTCTCCACATTCACAAGTGTGATCAACATATGTTAGGGTGTATTTTTCTTCATGTTATCCTGTTTGGTATTCTCTGGACTTCTTGGATGTGCATTTTCATGTCTTTTCCTGAGTCTGGGAAGTTCTCTTCATTATTCCTTTGAATATTCCTTCTTCCCCTTTCTCTCCATCTTCTTCTGGGACTCCCTTCATGCACATTTAAGTTCAACTGAATGTGTCCCAGAAGTGTTTCAGGTTATGTAACTCATTTTAATTCCTTTTCCCTTCTGCTCCTCAGCTGAAATTAGTTTCAAGTGTCTTGCCTTCAATTTCACTGATTCTTTCTTTTGCCAGCTCCGATCTGCTCTTGAAACACTTCTGGGAATTTTTCAAATCAAGTGCTGTGGTCTTCAACTACAGTAGTTCTCTTTGGCTCCTTTATAAATGTATGTCTCTTTATTAAGATTCTCATATTGCTCATTTATTGTTTTCCTGATATCCTTTAGCTCTTTCTTCATATTTCCCTTCATCTCTTTGTACATTTTAAAGATTATTTTTTAAAGGTTTTGTTTGGTATGTCTACATTCTAGCTTCTTCATTGGTGTTTTCTGGATTTTATCCTCTTCCCTTGGATGAACCATCATTTTCTGTTTTTTTGTTTTGTCTTGTATTCTGTTGTTGAGCACTATACATGTAAATGTTTTTAAATGTTAATGCTGGGATTTATTCTCTGAGGTGTCTGATTATTGATTTTGTAACCAGCTGGTAATGCGAATGAGGTTCTTGAGCCCCAGCCCTTCTATCAGAAGGTCAGCCCAAAGCCAAGGGAGTGGGCACGGTTTTTCCTCTTTCTGGGTCTGTGTTTTGTCCTGGCCTTTTACTTGTTAGTTGTGTCGGAATTTCCCTGTTTATTGGAGTTTAGTTGTCTCCTCTTTTTCCCAAGAGATGGCCCTCCCTCTCGGGGTGTTTTAATCTATCAAGACTTTGCCCCAGTCTGTTTGCCTCTCTGCCTCCTTTCCTTGTCTCAGGCTGTTCTTGCCTTAAGGGCAAATTTTGTGAGGAGGGGTCCTGGTAGAGGACTTTCTCAAGTTGGGGTTTTCCAGCCAAAACAGAGCCAGGGACCCACAAAGGGGGGCTCAGGTTGGCTCCAAAGTACCCTGGGTAGGGGATCAGGAATGTCCCCAAAATCTTCCTGCACTGAAAGTTGAGCTTTCTTGTCCTGTCCAGCGAAATGTAACCCTTCAACTAAGTATCCTTTGCTGCCCTGCAGTTGAATAGCATCCCTAAGTCTCCTTTCCCACTGCCTTTGTCCAGGCTGATCACAGCATGGGTGCATTCAGAGCAGGAGCCTCAGTGATCTGAAGCTGGTAATCCAAAGTCATGTTCAGTGATTGAACAGGTCCATCCCTGGTCTTAGGAAGGGGGATTTTTACTTCCCTTTCTGTCATCAGTAAGCTAGCTGCAGGCTGGACTTCTCAAGTGGCCTGCAATGAGAGTGATGGATGGGTATTGGCAGGGTCATGTGATGAGAGCAATTCACCGATCTTTACCATGATTTATTAGCCTCGTCCTCCCACTCTTCCCTGGTGACTGTATGGTGTTCTTCTGGCCTATTGAGTTTGAAATAGCTGTTTCAGACAGTTCCTGCTGTTTAATAGTTGTGTTGGTGGGAGGACAGAGTCCTGGAATTCCCTACTCTGATATCTTCCGGCAATCCTCTAGAAAGCTCCACTCTCAAAAGTTTTGCAGCAAAAAGAAGTAGAACAATAGCTAGAGGAGACTGAGAATAGGTCTTAAAGATGAGACCTGTTTATATTACTGATGGAAAAGATGGGGTGGCCAGGAGGATACATTGAGTCATTTAGACAAAATTCCTGGAAAGGCAGCAGAGGGCGCCCTCCCAAGCACAAGCTAGATATTTGTGTTAGGTAAGAACAGAGGCATTTTCCTTGTTTATCAATAGGGGAGGAGGAACAAAGTTGAGTACAGATACGAGTGGTTTTATTGGGGAGTTGATCTGTCTCTTGGCTTATACTTGGCTAAGTAGGAGACACAATAACTTGCTGATAATACTATGGGAGTGGGGTGTGTTTTGGAGACAGTTGTATGTTTGAAGAGAGTTTAAATTAAAAATGCAGACTGCAGTGGAGCACTTAGGTACGGCAGGTGGTGCACATTCTTATTGTAGTTCTTTATGTACAATTTTATCTTCCCTGCTAGAAGGCCAGAGTTTTGGAAATTAAAATATATACATTATTCAAACTAGTCTTATCGTGATCCCAAATAAACATTTCCTTTAATATAATTACCAATATTCCCCTTACTTGATAAAATTGAACATCCTACTTAACAAGATCACTGGCAAGCTTTTCTAGTGGTATTTTAAACCTCTGAAATGATGTCCTGTCTTACATTTTGGAAAAAAAAAAAAGATGATTTTAATATTAAAAGACACTTCACTCTCAGTCGAATGAGATAGCTTCAAATTATCTTTGGAACCTTTGAAACATAGGAGAAAATCAAACAACTTGCCAAAATGTATTTTAATATTTTAAACAACTGAAGTTATGCAAATCTTTCATTGTTTTTAAGGCCCTACCTTATTTTGCACTTGTGTTTTAGTTTCCCATGAATTATGAATTTTGCTAAAATTAGTGGGGCTTGTATCTTGATTCCTGAATTTCTTTTTGTGCAGTGAGGAAGTGACAGCTTTCCATACCTAGACTGGAGGTTAACTGGATTAGTGGGATAATTTTTCATTTTATTAGGTGTTTATATATATAGGCCAAATACAACTAATTTCAGTATTTCCTGTAGTAACAGGGGAAACTTAAGGATGATTGGTTAATGATTGTCTTCAGAATTATTTGTTCACTTATTTCAGATGGATCTTTTTATGTTTTATTGCCCAGAACGTAGGAGTTGGTTCCTCTTTTTCTCATTTGAAGCAGCTTTTAAAAGATGATTGCAGATGATTTTGGGATGGGTTTGGTCTGCTCTTCCTTTTCTGCTCTCTTTTATATTAATGAAATTCTTTCCCAGACTTATATAATCAATTTATTATAAAGTTATCAGGTCTTCATTTCTTTTCTTTTTTTAGCAGGTCCTAGTATCCTTAAACTATCATACCCTTAATCTCCTATTACATTATTGCTGGGCAGGATTCTTTTCAGAGTAAATTGAAATATCCAAATAGTTCGATTGCTCAAAGTTTAGGTGTTTTTGTTTTGCAAACATTTGTTGTCACTTGATGAAGAACAGTTCAAGATTTGATTCTTTAGTTTTATTCAACTTTTGCAATCTTTCTTTTATTTTAGTCTTCTTTGATTTGACTTCCAAGAACTGAATGAGGAAATTTACCAGTGCTGGCTCTCTCAGATATGTCCTCTAGTGCCTTGGGTTCTAGATTGACTGATAGGTTTTGATTTAAAGTGTTTGATATAAAGTTATATAACATTTGGGGTTCTTTAAAACTCCAAATATGTCTTGCAAGAACTTTCTTTTTTTTTGCATGGGCAGGCACTAGGAATCGAACCTGGGTCTTCGGCATGGCAGGTGAGAACTCTGCCATGAGCCACCCTTGTCCATCCTCCTTTTGCTTTTAAAGACACTTGTAATATGAGAGAAGTTTGATCTCTGGAGACGTTTACCCTCAAATAATATAAGAACACATTTTGGATTTATTTAATGATTTACATTTTCAAAGTCCTTGATGTGTTTTAGCCCACATAGCACACAGACTTGACAAAGTATATTTACACTTGGGACAGGAGATTAATATTTTTGGAATCTGCGAGCTAAATTTCTCTCTCTCTCATTCAGTGGTTTTGGATTTCTTTTAATATTTAGTGTAGTTATGAAGAGCTATTGATGTTTTCTAATGGATTAGCTTCAGGTATTACCAGGATATAAATGTTAGGGAGTGTGTGCATGTATGTGTATGTATGTCATAGCATTCTCGTATCACACATCACAAATCCCAAGACTTTGCTTTCTGGGTTCATATTCTTCAGCATCTGTCCAGATATTAGAGTTATGGCTTATTTTGTGGTCTTACATTCTTTTGAAAACTGGAGAAATCAATTCTTCTATTTCATACATTTGCAAGTAAAGAAATATCTGGGGTTTTTATTTTGTGGATGCTTTTCATATGAAATGAGCTTATTTTTATTCATGTTTGTTAAAATGTTGCATCCTTCCTAAAATGACTTGAGGCATCATAAATTGAGTTCAAAGAGACTAGAGAAAATAGGGTTTTAGTAGCAAGAAGCAGAACATAATTTATTACACTAAGTATAGCCCTTACAGTGCTAAAAGATTTGTTTGAATGTTTTTCCATTTTAATCTGATCTTGAACTGGGCAATAAAAAATTCAAAAGGACTGAAGTCATTCAGTGACATATGAGCATACAACATAAAAGAAATATAATTCGAGCTACAGAATTTAGGGCAGGCGAGAATAACTCAAAAATACATTCCATCATTGTATAGATTGAAGAATTCTACAGATTCAGCCATTGGAGTAAAAGCCTGCTTAAAGAAATAGAACCTGTCACTAAGGGAATCATTAGTTCATTTGCAGTAATAGCAAAGTACCAACAATTTTTCCAATCTGAAAAGTAATATCAATCTAAAATCAGAAATAAAGTAATTGGATGGGAAATATTTTATAATTTAATTTGTATCCTCAAATAATTCACAGAAATAACTGAACCTAATTAATCACTTGATTGATAACTTTTTATTATTCTTTAATTGTTTTCTATCTCTTAGTCTCTGTGATGGTTGAGTTCGTGTGTCAGCTTGGCCAGGTTGTGATGTCCAGTTATTTGGTCAAGCAAGCTCTGGCCAGATTTGTTGCTGTGAGGATATTTCATGGACTTAACTCATCAATGAGTTGATTGAGCCTATGGCTGATTACATCTACATTCAAATGAAGAGAGTGTCTCCAGCAGTGAGAGACATCTCATCAATCAGTTGAAGGCTTTGATAGGAGAAGTAATGACTTCAGCAGTGAAAAGAGAGAATTTCTGTCTCTACTTCAGCCAGCCAACTTCTCCTGGGGAATTGACCAAAAGCTTTGTTGGACTCCCCAGCTTGTGGCTTACCCTACAGAATTTGGACTTGCCCATCCCCACAGTCACGTGAGACAATTCTTATAAAAATCTCTGTTGGTTCTTCCCTAGAGAAACCTTTACTAATTACAGTCTCCTCAACTGTTTGATTAGGTTTCTGAAGGCAGAAACTCTAATGTATTCATCTTTGTATTTCCTAAACTGTTTCAAAGAACAATAGGTAATAGTTAATGATAGATAAAATAATGTATTTAAATAAGTTGATGAGAATAATGACTGCTTCCAGTTAGTTGTTTTTTCTATTCCAAAGACAAATGGTGGCTTGTCATGTTGAGCTTGATGGAAATATGGACATTTAAATGGTTAATATAAAGATGTGATTTGATGCCATACAGGGCCTCAGGTGAGAGCAGGCCACCACAATCACCATGAGGAGATCAAGCCTTTCTATCTCAGAAGTGTTTGTTTATCAAAATATTCCTCACTGGGTGTTCTCAATAAATAATGGTCTGCTTTTAACTCTTTTAATACTTGCTCTAAACTTGCCAACTGATAGGGTGAAATGCAAGTATTTAACTTACTAAGCTCTGCTATTTTCTGTCATAGGAAAAGCCATTTAGGTATTGTGGTTTCTGGTGCTATACACCCCAGAAAAACTTGTCCTTGAACTTAATCCACACCTGTGGCTGTGAACCCTTGTGACTAGGGCCTTTTATGAGGTTCCTTCAGTTAAGGTGGGGCCCAACTGATCAGGATAGGTCTTAATATTATTACTAGAGTCCTTTATAGGCAGAATGAAATTCAGAAACACAGAGACAAAGCCATGGAAAAAGCTGGGAGTCAACCCAGAGAAGCCAGGAGAGCCCACCATGCATATTGCCACATGACAGAAAAGCCAAGGATCAAGGGTCACTGGTGGCCAGCCCCAGAATGCCAGTCTTCTGGGAGAAAACATCACCTCGTGGATGCCTCAATGTTGGACTTCTCCGAGCCTCAAAACTGTGGGCCAATCTCCATTTGTTAGGCCAAACCATTTTTTAGTATGGAAACTAAAACAAGTATAAAAAACTTTGAAATTTTACATTTTTTTGTTCATGTATGTTTCACGTTCTTGTACATATATGGTATGTACATATTTGCAGCATGTCATTCCTATTTGTTTTCTTCATTGCATATATAAACATTATGCACAGGAAAAGGTTAGGTAATGGATAATATTTATTTCAAAATGTAAATATAAATGAAGATTTAATGTTTAGAAATAAAGTTACATTTATTTTTCATGTTGTACATTATTGCTTTCAGGATACATCATTTCAAATACATTTTATGGCCATTCACATGCTTATTTGACACACTTTTATTTCCTTAAAATATACAGAGAGAAGATGGAGCTTTATCTTAAACAATGCCATCAGAGTTCCTACTCCCAGGTTGGACTGATTCTTAATTTACGATCTCCATTCTCATCTTATTACCTCCATCCTTCCCTAAGACTTCCTTTCAGCATTAATGTTTTACAACCATGTTTTTATGTTGGTACCATCTTGTTAATAGCAATTTACAGATTACCACTGAAAGAGCTATCAGTGGTCGGAAAAACAAATACTATTCTCTTGATGTAACTGTTATGTTGTTTTTTTTTTTTTTTTTTTTTGAGAACCCAGTTATTGATGGGAAAGCAAGAGTGCTGCAGTTTAATTATCTACTTACTTTGAAATTGCTTGATGGACTTAAGCTAAGATCCCCTAACTTCACCCAGAGTGCATTTCATTCATAGTGGTGAAAGAAGGCAGTTTAAAAAAATCAATCACTGACAGCAGACCTAGGCATTAAAATACTTCAAAGATTAAAAACTCTGGAATAATGTCTTACAGGTGCATAGCAAGCTTTCAGCCACCACAGTGCCATGTACATAGTAGACATTTAGTAGATAAATATTTGATTCATTTGAGATGGGGGATGAGTTAAATGACACGATTAAAGAGGGTGGTATTGAGAAGTTAAAGTCTTGATGCTCAATGAAGCATCACACTCCACAAACTATGTTCTTGAGGTTAGACAAATCACAAAAAAAAAGAAAAAAAGAAAGAAAATACCAAGAATCAAGAGGGGAATTCACTCACAGGAGAAGTGGGTATTAGAAATCCGGAAGATATTTCAAAGAACTTCTCAAAAATAATTCAACAAACATTTATTGAACCCCTTTTACAGGCAAGAAACTGGACTAGCTACTAGGAGACACACAGATGAACCAGCTGAAAGTCCCACTAGAGTTCAGTGCAGAAGATGAAACAAGAATGAAAGCAACACTGACATGAGGCAGCTGATGGTACATAAGGAAGAGGCTAACAAGAGACTGCACTACAGATGGGGAAATTACCTTGGGCCAGAGGAAATAGAAGAATGCTTGCTGCAGGTAGTATATCCAAGCTCAGTCTGGAAGGATAAGGAGAACTCGGGTTGGATGGTAGGAGAAGTATGGGTGGCGTTGCAGTGCAAAATGGAGTGGGAGTGGCCTGAGCAGGGAAGGAGAGGAGGAAAACAGAGCCTGCGTTTAGGGGATGGCAGTTGTTTAGGGGATGTTGTGTTTTAAAAAGAAGTACCAAGTAATTCAAGAGAGAATATTTTAATGGTGGGGAACTAGAAATCATCGTGGAATTGCGTTCTTCAGTGTTCAGGCATTGTTGTCAAGGAAATAGCCTGGAAGACACACACCAGGCCCATGTAAGGCAATAGAGGCTTTCACTCTCAATATTAAGTGCTTTTCTGAATTTTCAACATTTCATGTATTTATAGAGCAAAAAATTAGGAAGGGAAATAAAGCAATGGAAACATTGTTGGTAGAGTTTATGTAAATTTTAATCACTGAAATTTGAGAATTTTAACAGAGAAGCTAGAATACTGCCTACTTTTAGAATATTAGCTTTTTTTTTTTTATCAGTATTAAGATCATTACTGGGATGAAAGATTACTCAGTTCTGGTAAAATGAAAGAATGTGATATGGATGAAGACAAAGACATTTCACTTGATGCTTCTGGGGCTCTTGTTGTCAGGAGAAATAATATTAGTTCATGTCGGAACATTTTCATTGTTTCTATGTATTATTTCCCAATTATAGTGTAAATGATGACTGCTAATGAGTTGTTCATTCTAAGTATACATTTTCCATACTTTTGTCAACATATTTTCACTATATTTTATAAATTCTCACATCAAAAGGAGTCCTTTAAGTATTCTAAAAAAAGTGAAACTGTATTGGTGGGCTTCGTGGATATTTATGATCTCTTTCTGTAAAAAAAAAAGAGGTATACCATGTAGGTAATTTCTCTCGTCACCTATGCCAGATCAAGAACAACTTCCAAGGCTTTTTTCTTTAAAGTGGATATACTTGAAAGAAAACATTTCACCTACTCATTTTTTTAAAGTGATGTTTCATGAGTCAGAAGATATGTCTATTAGATTTGCCAATGTTGCTATTTTAGGGGGAAACAAAATGATAGAGTCATTGACAGTCAGGATGTAAAGTCTTTCTGTGATGAAATACTATTACTCTCAATAGAATAGGTTTAGTGATTATTTTATTAATATGCATTATACCTTGCAATGCTTTATTAACCACTAGCAAACATTATCAGTTCATTTTTTTGTACTTTAATTAAGGAATATTTAATTCATAACGTTCCAAGAATAAAATTGCATTCCTTACTTAGGACTATATTTCTGCCTTAAAGAATTGACAAAGGAAGTTGCATTCCAAGTAACTTGAAAAAATATATAAAACAGTATGAGTGTTAACGTCCTTTTATTTTATTTTATTTATTTATTTATTTTGTATGCTGTATGGTGGGGTCACATTTCATTATTTTTCCATGTGAATATCCATTATTGCAGCATCATTTTGTTGCTGAATTTTTTTGTTTGCTTGTTTTTTGATTGTTTGCTTTTGCTTGTTTGTTTGTTTGTTTTGGGGGGAAGTGCATGGATTGGGAGTCGAACCTGGGTCTCCCACATGG
Source organism: Tamandua tetradactyla (assembly GCF_023851605.1). NCBI lineage: Eukaryota > Metazoa > Chordata > Mammalia > Pilosa > Myrmecophagidae > Tamandua > Tamandua tetradactyla. The sequence goes on along the minus strand of NC_135331.1, from coordinate 183,285,949 downwards.
TAGGCGAGAATTCGACCACTGAACAACACTTGCACCCCCTTACCTTTTTATTTTTGATACATAAAGAATTTTAGATTGACAGTTTTATTTTCTTCTTTCAGTGCTTTGATACTGCTCCAGTGTATTCTCATTTGCATTGCTTCCAATGAGAAGTCTGCTGTCATTTTTTATCTTTGCTCTTTTGCTGTTATGTATCTTTTCTCCACTTCTAAAATTTTCTCTTTAGTATTGGTTTTAGGCAATTTTGATGAGAATTTGATTTGGTGTAGTTTTCTTAATGTTTCTTGAGCTTGGGTTTCATTGTGGTTTTGGGGTTTCTTTATATTTCTTCATTAAATTTGTAAAAATTTTACTCTTAATTTCTTAAGTAATTTTTCTGTCTACCTCTCATCCTCCTTTCCTTCCACCACTTCAAACACATGTTCATTAGGGCATTTGAAATTATTTCACTGTAATTGGTCCTCAGTTTTTTTCCTAGATTTTTTCTGGGTATCATTTTGGATATTTTCTACTGATTCGTTTTCAAGTTCACTCATTTTTTTTCTTCTGCAATGTTGAATCTGTTGTTTTTCCTATTTAATGTATTTTTTTAAAATTGTAGACATTATAATTTTCCTTTAGAGCTTTAACTTGTATCTTTTTATATCTTCTATATTTTTATATAATATGCTTAATCTTTCCTTTAGCTTTTTGTAAACATAGAATACAGTTATAATAAATTTTATGGTCCTTATCTACTATCCTCTGGTAGTTTCTGGGTCAGTTTCAATTTATTGATTTCTCTCTTCACTATGTGATTTATTATACTGCTTCCTTGCATGCTTGCTAATTTTCTATTGGATGCTAGACATTATGGATATTAACTTGTGGTCTGAATATCTTTGTATTCTCATAAATATTCTTGAACTTTGCTCTGGGATGCAGTTAAGTTACTTGGAAACAGCTCAAGTTTTTACATTTTGGTTTTAGACCTTTGTTAAGCAGGCCAGAATAGTGTTTAGTCTTGGTCTAATCTTTCTCACTAAAGAGGCAAAACCTTTCTGGATCCCCTACTCAGGGCCCTGTGAATTATGAGATTTTTTTTCCCTGTCTGATGAGAACAGGAACTCCTCTTGATTCTGTGCAAGCTTCAAGAATTCTCCCCTCTAGTCCTTTTTAATGATTCTTTCCAAGATGTCAGGTAGTTTCTTCTTATGCATATGCTAATTGATACTTAGCTTAAGAGCAAAGTTGTACTCTCTACCGATCTCAGAGTTCTTTCTCAACACTGATTTTCCTCTCCATGACCCTCTCCTGGGACTCTAGTTGCATAAGGTTCTGTGGACTCCCAGCTCCAGCTCCCGAATCCCACTGCTGGGCTCTAAGTGGGATCACATTCTTGCACCACAGCTGGAAATTGTTTTCAAGTGTTCATCTGGGCATTCATTGGGTTCATCTAATTGTTTCTTATGTCTCAGGGATCACTGTCCTACATTGTTTGATGTCCAATGTCTGAATCAGCATCCACTCTATGGTGTTTGTTTCCCATAGCCAGGATTCACAGGTCCAGGAATCAAGGGGTAGAAATGGGAATGGCACTACTCACTATCACCCTTAGTGATCCACAAGCAAATTTTTGTCTTCCTGTCCCTGCAACCTTAAGCGCTGCTAGTATACAGGACTTAGTTCCAAAAGGAGGAGTGTTCTAACCAGAAGACACAGCAATGATTCCATTGAACTGCAAGTTAAGACTGCCACCTGGCCACTTTATGCTTCTTATGCCTATGACTCAACCAGCAAGTATGGGGATTACTGTACTGGTAGGGGTGATTGATCCCTAAGGATTACTAAGGGGAAATAGGACTGCAACTACACAGTAGAGGTATAGAAGAGTTTTTCTGGAATACAGGAGATCCTCTAGGGCATCTCTTAGTGTTACCACACCTTGTGACTAAAGTCAATGGAAAAGTGTAACAATCCAACCCAGGCAAGACTACCAACGGCCCAGAAACTTTAAGAATTGTGTCACTCCAGGCAAAGAACCATGGCCAGCTGAAGTGCTTGCTAGGGGTAAAGGGAGCATGGAAAGGGTAGTGGAAGAAGGAAGTGAGAAATATGAACAATGACCATGTGATCAGTTATGGAAACTAGGGCTGTAATGGTATGGATATTTCATCCTTGCTTCCTTGTTATATGTTTGTATTTGTACATAAAGAAAATCTCTTTGTTTTCTTCTCCATCTTAACCCCTTGTCATATGACATAAGTTGTATTGTCCAGGTCACAGTATTTAAGTTATAGAATATCAAGTTTAAGAATGAATGTTACCCAAGGACTTGCACTCTATGCTCAAGAGATTCAGTGTGTTTCTGGTTGTATGCAGGACAGTTGAGTATTGTTGGGTGAAAAATATGTCAGTTACTGTGTTTTATTTAGAAATGAATTATGGTTTAAGATGATGGGTATAGCTGCCAAATTGACAAGGGGTGACTGTTATGGTTAAGTTTATGTATTAATTTGGCCAGGCGATGGTACCCAGTTGTCTGGTCAGGCAAGCACTGGCCTAACCATTACTGCAAGGACATTTCATGGCTGGCTAATAAATCAGAAGACTGGTTCATTAAATTATGAGCATGTTGATTGCATGCATGGCTGATTACATCTGCAGTCAGCCAAGGAGAGTGTCTTCCACAATCAGTGACATTTAATCAAATCAGTTGAAGGCTTTAATGGACAAATCAAAAGGGAGAATCTCTATCCACTTCAGCCAGCCAGCCTCTCCTGGGAAATTTATTGAAGACCTTCTTTGGAGCTGTCAGCTCATGACTTGCCCTACAGATTTTGGACTCTTGCATCCCCACAGTTGCATGAGACACTTTTATAAAATCTTATATTTATAGATATCTCCTGTTGATTCTGTTTCCCTAGAGAGCCCAAACTAATACATTAGCTCTCGGTGTTTTACTGTGGATTTTTCAGTATTTTCTCTATGTAGGATCATGTCATCTGCAAACAGTGAAAGTCTTGCTTCCTCTTTTCCAATTTGGATGCTACTTATTTCTCTCTTATTTATTTATTGGCCTGATTGCTCTGACAAGAACTTATAGTGCAACGTTGTATAACAGTGGTGACAGTAGCATCTTTTTGTCTTGTTCTAATCTTAAAAGGAACACGTTCAGTGTTTCATCATTAAATAAGATTTCAGTTGTGATCTTTTCATATATGCCCTTTGTCAGGTCAAAGAGGCTTCCCTCCATTCCTAGTGTTCTAAGTTTTTTTATAAAGAAGAGGTGCTGGATGCTGTCAAATGCCTTTTGTGCATCCATTGAAATGAATGTGTGTTTTTCCTCCTTCATTGCATTAATGTGGTATATTACATTTATTGATTTTCTTATGCTGAACCAACCTTGCATAATAGGGATGAATCCCACTTGATCATGGTTTATAGTTCTCTTAATATGCTATCGGATTGGTTTGCTAATATTTTATAGTGGATTTTGTATCTATATTCATAAGAGAGAATTTTCTGCAGTTTTCTGGTAGTATCTTTTTCATTGATGTTAGCCTGATAGAATAAATTATGGAGTCTTCCTTTCTCTTTAATTTTTTGGAAGAGTTTAAGCAGAATGGGAGTTTTGTCTTCTTAAACTGGTAAAATTTCCTGTGAAGGTATCTAGTCCTGGACTTTTCTTTCTTGGGAGGTTTTTGATTTCTGATTCAATCTCTTTAGTAGTAGTTGGATTGTTGAGGTCTTCTATTCCTTCTTGAGTCAATGTAGATAGTTTGTGTGTTTCTAAGAATTTACCCTTTACACCTAGGTTATCTATTGGCATACAGTTGTTCCTTGTATCTTCTCATAGTTCTTTTTATTTCAGTGAGGTTGGTTGGTAGCAATGCTCCCTTTATTATTTCTGATTTTAGTTATTTGCATCATCTCTCCTTTTATCTTTATCACTTTAGTTAACAGTTTGTTGATATATGAATCTTTTCAAAGAACCCACTTTTTGTTTTGTTGATTCTCTCCTGTTTTCTGCTTCTATTTCGTCTCCTTTCTAATCTTTATTTATTTCCTTCTGTTTGCTTGGACTTAGTTCCCTATTTGTTTGTAGTTTTTCCAGTTTTGAGGTTAGGTCTCTGATTTGAAGTCTTTCTTCTTTTATAATGTAAGCATGTAGAGGCATAAATTTCTCTCTCAACACAGTCTTTTCTGCTTCCCATAAATTTTGGTATGAGGTATTTCATTTTCATTTGCCACAAGATGTTTGCTAATTTTGTGATTTCCTCTTTAATCCAGTAATTGCTTAAGAGCATATTGTTTAATTTTTGTATATTTGTTATATTTGTGAATTTTCCTTTTCTCCTTATGTTTCTGGTTTCTAGCTTCATTTCACTATGATTGGAGAATATTATTGTATGATTTCAATATTTTTTAATATATTTGACTTTTTTGATGTATCATATGTTTTCTTCTGAAGAATGATCCATGTGCACTTGAGAAAAATGTGTATTCTCTTATTGTTGGGTGAAGTATTCTATTATAGTCTTTTATGTGTCATTGGTTTAGAATATCCTTCAAGACTTGTTATTTCCTTAAGATCTTCTAAGCTAGACATTTTATCCAATTAAAGCCTCTTAACATTAGGGTAGAACCATCAATTTCTCCCTTCAAACCTATCAATATTTGCTTCATATACTTTGGGTTTCTGCTGTTAGGTGTTTATGCATTTGTGATTGTTACATATTTTTTTAATTGTTCCCTTTATCAAGATGTAATGACCATTTTTGTCCCTTGAGACTTTTTTGACTTAAAGTCTACTTTATCTAAGTTAGTATAGCTACCCTAGCTCTGTTTTGGTTGGTATTTGCATGGTATATATTTTCCATCCTTTCACTTTCAATCTGCTTGTTTCTTTGAATTTAAAGTGTGTCTCTTGCACACAGCATATTTTGGGGTAATGCTTTTTTATCCATCCTGCCAATTTCTGCCTTTTAACTGGAGAGTTTAATGCATTTACATTTAAAGTAACTACTGATAATGCAGAACTCTCTTCTGCCAGTTTGTTATTTAGTCTTTGTATGTATTATACTTTTTTTGTTCCAATTCGTTGTTAATGCCTACTTTTATATTTATTTGATTTTTCTTGTTGTAACACATTGACTGTATTCTCTTTTCTATCTCAATATATTTTTCATTTATTTTCCTTGCGGTTACCGTGGGTTAAAACTTAGCATCCTAAATATATGTACCAGTAATATTTGGTTTGATACCAACGTAATTTCAATAGGATACATATATACTTTCCTATAGCCCTCTGCCCCTACTTTTTTGTTTGTTACAATTATGTTGTGTGTCCCAAACCATAGATTTATCATAACTTTTTATGCATGTGCATTTAAGCACCTGTAGGAAGTAAGAAGTGGAATTATACACCAAAGAATACACTACAATAATACCGGTATTTATAATTACCCAATTGGTTGTCTTTACACAGATCTTTTCTTCTTTGTGACAATTTGAATAACTAGTGTCCTTTACTTTTAGGCTAAAAGAATCTCTTTAGAATTGCTTGTAGGGCAGACCTTGTGGTGATGAACCCCCTAAGCTTTTATTTACCTGGGAATGTTTTAGTCTCCCCCTCATTAAAATATTTGTTTTTTAGAAAATTGGGGGTTTACAGAACAATCATGAATAAAATACGGAATTTTTATACTCCCTCTTATTTTTGAAAGAAAGACTTGATGGATATAAAATTCTTGATTGGCAGTGTTTCTTTGAGTTCATTGCCTTTTTTCAACTCCTCTCTTCTCCTTCCATAATATGTATAGTGGTATGCTTGAAGGTGTTCTGGAGGGGTCTTAGGTAATTTTCCCTTTTCATAATTCTTAGTTTCTTGCTTCTTCTCAACCTGTTTCATTTCAAATGTCTTCTCTTTGAGTTGACTGAATCTTTCTTCTGCCAACTCCAATTTGCTCTTGAAACCCTCTTCTCAAAATTTTTCAAATATTGTGGTCTTCAATTCCAGTAGTTTTGTTTGTTTCCTTTTAAAAATTTATCTTTACTAAGGATCTCATATTGCTCATTATTTTCCTGATTTGCTTTAGTTATTTCTCTTCTAAGAAATATTTTCCTTCTTCTCCTTGAACACTGTTGATATTTTAATGGCTCGTTTGGTATGTCCTCATTCTGGTCATCTTAATTGACTTTCACTGAATTTGTATCCTTCTCCTTTGGATGGGTCCTCATTTCCTGTTTCTTTGTCCATACTCTTTTGTTGCACAATGTACATTTGAATATTTTAAAGAGTTGACTCAGTGATTTATTCCCTGAGATGTCTGTTTCTTGACATTGCAATCAGTTGGTGAGAAGCTCAAGATTTTCTTGAGTTTCAGCTCTCTTATCATGAAGGACTGCCCAAGGAGAATGAAATATGTGCTTTTTTCCTTGATTTTCTGAGCCTGTGTCTTATCCTAGGCTTTAGCTTGTTAGTATTATGGAGTTCCCCTTTTACAGGATTTTGTTTGATCACTTTGTTTCCTAAGAGACAGAACCTCTGTTTCTGGGGTATTTTAAGTTGGTAAGACTTTCCCAAGACTGTTTCCTCTAACCTTATTTCCTTGTTTCCAGCTGCTTTTTACTCAGGGACAGATTCTGAGGGATGAGGCACTCTGGAGAGGACTTTCTCAAGTCAGGATCAGGAACCCACAAAGGAGTGCAGACTGGCTCCAGAGTATCCTGGGGAGGGCACCAAGAGCATGTTCCATTGATGCAGCAAATGCAGCCCTTCAAACCATCCCCTGCAGGCACAAGGACACGTAGCATTCTTAAGTCTCCTCTTCCCAAGCTAGGCTGGGTTGAAACAATGGCCACCATTGGCATCATTTTGGGACTGTTTGAACAATGACTGCCTTCAAAGATAGGCCCCCAGAATTCAAAGTCACTAATCAAAAGCCATGATCAATAATCAGCTGTGCCTACCCTTGGTCTTGAAAAAGAGGATTTTTACACCCTTTTCTGTTACCAGTGAATTAGCAAAGGGCTGGACCCCATGGCAGCCTGTCATGACAGTGCAGCTATGCACTGGTAGCAAAGAGAGAACAACTTATTGTTATTTACCATAATTTATCAATCTCTTCTCCTTGCTCTTTACTGGATGTTGTGCAATATTCTTCTGGCCTCCTGAGACAATGCCTGCCTACTTGATAGTAGTTTGGTGGAAGGACTGAGTCTTATAGGTCTGTACTTCTCCACTTCCTACAGTCTCTTACCTCTCTCTATTGCCAGTCTTTAAATCTGTGGTTTTATTTTAAAGAAGATCCTGTTTCATATTTTCTTTCTTTAAGGAGGCATTGAGTTTTGCTGGGCATGATAATGAAGTACTGTCATTCTTTGGATAATCATCTCATTTCTCACATACGTAAAATAGTATTTGGTTAGGTGACTATAATGTTGTGGAGAGTATATATTTTTATTTCATGATATAAAGTTCCATTATATGGTAATAAAAAAGTTCAGTAAGTAAAACTTTCAATATCAGGAAAAAATTTACATGGATATTTTAAGGACTGAATTTGGCATTAAAGATTAGAGGAGAATTATTCTAAGATGAGTAGCAGAAACATATTTCCTTATAATATTTAAAAACCAGAAAAGTCAGACATCACACAGTTTTAGAAGATTTCTAGAGATATGGAACGTAAAACTTAAGATAACTATTTCAGCCTTCATCAAGTTTTACTGCATATTATTCTATAAAGGAAATGAGGAAGAACTATATCTCAAAAAGTTTTTTTTTTCAGTAAAAAGTTTGATTCTTATTGAGAGCCAGGATACATAAAACCATTTTTTCATAGTTTGGAGTGCATTTCTGAAATCATCAATGTTATTATATGCTTTTGCAACATACCATTTGCTGCTACATACTTTTCAATATATTATAGAAACAACGCACCGTCAGTGATTTGTCCTTGTTTAAATCCACAATGAAATTCCACATCCTAGTACTTATGTATTTTGAACCCAATTAGGACAGTTGGTTCTTTTGTAGACTGGTATGGATGTCAATCAAACAGTAATGTCACGTTCTTCCATTGCTTCAGGGACTTTCAATGGGCAGAATAGAATTGTTAGCTGAGTAACTCTCAGACCATGACAGTTTTTGCACTTAACCAGAATAGAGTATGTGCATTAATTTTCTGGTAAGTTGAAGTAGATATTAGAACACTGACCCCAAAGAACTCGTTGCTTGACTGCAACATCTCAGAAAGCAGGGTCAAAAATGATCTGTATCAGAATATACAAGGTCTGTTGTAAGCTAAGTTCTAGCAGCAGAAATTTATTGTTGGAGTCCACAATGTCCAAGTTATGTGATGATGGGTAATCCAGCCAAGCAAGGTGATTGTATTTCCTTCACTGGGGGCTTTATAGTCATTGAGTAGAAAATAAGACTGGCATAGAATTCAGTTCATCTGATAGAACTTAAAAAAACAGATGATAAGTGTTTTAAAAAAGAAGAAAAGTCTCAAATCAGAAACCTACAGTCACTAGAAGATCTAGAAAAATAAGAACAAACTAACCAAAAGTCAGAAAAAACAAGGAAACAACAAAGATTAGAGTGGAGATAAATGAAATAGATAATAAAAAAACAATAGAGATAATCAATGAGAGCAAAAGGGTTGAATAGACACTTCTGCAAAGAAAATATACAAATGGTCAAGAAGCCCATGAGAAGATGTTCAACATCATTAGCCATTAAGGAAATGCAAATCAACACTATAATTAGATACCATTTCACACCAATTAGAATGGCTACTCTCTAAAAAGTGTAGAATTGCAAGTGTTGGAGGGAAGGTAGAGAAATAGGAACATTCATTCATTGTTGATAGGAATATAAAATGATGCAGCCACTGCAGTAGACAGTTTAGCAATTCCTCAAAAAATTAAGTTTAAAACTACCATATGACCTGACAACACCACTACTAGATATATACCCAAAAGAATTGAGCAGGAACTCAAATGGATAGTTGCACACTTATATTCATAGTGACATTATTCACAATTGCCAAAAGATGGAAACAACCCAAGTGTCCTTCAACAGATGAATGGATTTAAAAAAAAAACATGATATATACATAGAGTAGACTATTATTAAGCTGTCAAAAGGAATGAAGTTGTGATACATGCAATGACATAATTGAGCCTTGAAGACCTCATGCTAAGTAAAATAAGCCAGACATAAAAAGGCAAATATTGTATTATCTTATAGATAAGGAAATAATTAGAATAAGCAAATCCATATAGTCAGAGACTACAATACAGGTTGACAGGGGCCAGGATGAGGGTAGGGAATGGGGAGCTAATGTTTAATTGATACTAAGTTTCTTTTTGGAACGATGGAAAAATTTTGGTAGTGGTCGGTGGTGATGTGACACACCGTTGTGAATGTAATTAACACCACAGAATCATATATTTTAATTTGATTAAAAGGGGGAACTTTAAGTTGTATTATGCTGCTAGAATAAAAATTTAAAGAACAACAAAGCAGGGCTTATAACTCAAACAGTGAGCCCAAACTATAGACTCTGGTCTATAGTTAATAGTATAATTTTATAGTATTGTTTCATCAATTGTAACAAAGATACCACACTAATGCAAACTGTTAATAATAAGGAAAACTATGTGTATAGAGAGGGATTATATGGGAACTCTTATTTTCTGCATGATTTTTCTGTAACATTCAACTTTTCTAATAAAAAAAAGCAAATGTAACTGTCCATTCAAAAAAATCCTCAATGTCAAAACATTGGAAATTCTTTTTTTTTTTTTTACATTTAATTAGTTTGAAATAGCAGTAGTCAAGAGGTAACAAGGTTCTTTCTATAAAGCTTTCAGCTTACAGAGCTGAAATTATCTTTTATCAAATCATAGAATTAACTAAAGTAAATAAAAGCATACTATCTCTAGGTATGCACAAAAACATGAATGCCATAAGACATTTGGTTATGAGTTTGGGCTTGAAAAACTTTGCTCCCTCCTTTTAATCTTTCCATTTCTCTCACTCTGTCTCTTTACAACTTATTTTCCTCATGGCCTCAACCTATCTCCTTTATCTTAGGTTGAAAGTCCTTTCTTAGCTCTATATTCCCATGTGCTTCTACCATCCACGTCCATTTAGTTCATTCACCACCACCATTGAAAGCAGCCGCTGTCCATTTCTAATCCTGCCTCAAAATGTGACCGTTCCGATTTTCATTCATTTCTACTGTCCCTCAATAGATCTCAGTATTCTTCTACTGAGCCTAGTGGTCTCCTTTTCCTTTCTTTTCCGAGGCAGTGTGGCAAAGTAGGAGAAGCATGGACTTTGTACTACACCTAGATTCGAATCCCAACTTTAGCGTTTGATGTCTGTACTGGGTTGAATAGTGATCTCCACAAATTTATATCTAACTGGAATTTCAGACTGTGACCTTCTTTGGAAATAAGGTCTTTGCAGATGTAATTGGTTAAGTTAACATGAGGCCATACTAGATTAGAGTGGGCTCTAAATCCAATATAGCTGGTGCCCTTATAAGAAGAAGGGAATTAAGACACAGAGGCAGAGACACTCTGGGAAGACGACCATGTGAAGACAGAGTCAGAGATGCTGCCACAAACCCAAGGAACACCTGGGACTAGGGGAAGCTGTAAGAAGAAAAGAAGGATCCTCCTCTAGAGACATCAAAGGAAGCATGACCTTGCCGACTCTTGATTTCAGACTTTTGGCTTTCAGAACTGTGAAATAAATTTGTTTTGTTAAAAGCCACTCAGTTTGTGGTATTTTGTTACCATAGCCCTAGGAAACTAAAACAATATCTATGTGATCTGGAGCAAATTTATTAACCTCTTTGATCCTCAGTTCCCATATGTGTAAAGTGGAAATATAATTCATATCTTGTAGGGTTTTGTATAGGGATTTAAGACAATGTAGAAGAGGTACTTTGATTAATAGGTTCATAATAAATGGTCGCAATTGTTTTTAAACTGCCTGGACTAGTGTCTCTAAAAGTTGGCTATTGTCCTTAAACTTTCTATTCTGTCTCCAAATATCTAATCATTGACAGATGATCTTACTTTCTACTTTATGGAGAAAATACAAATTATTAGGTGAGTACTTACATAGCTTCACCCTTCTCAACATCTCTATATAACTATCATGTCTCTCATCAGTGTCTTCTCTCCTATTTTAGAAGAATTTGTATTTCAAATCCCATAGAGGCAGTACCATAGTTTTTGAATGGGCTTTGTTTTGTTCTTGTGAACAAATCATTACTGCGTCCATTATTGGAATGGAATTCTCATTACTCTATCATAAGTGGATATTTTGATTCTATGGTTCCCACCTGACTTGTATATTTCTTGACATTTAATGTATAGGACATTTATTATGCTTAATACATATTTTTGAAAAGGAAAAAAAAAAGAAGACGGTGTTTGGATCCTGGGTTCTAATCCTCTCTCTGTCACTTGGTCCAGTTATTTAATCTCTCTTTGGGGTCGGTTGCCTAAACTCTCAGTTTCTCTAGCTCTAAAATGGGCACAATGAAGACATGCACCTCAGAAGGTTAAGAAACAGACTGTGTTGATTAGAACATGAAAAGCTGGCAGAGCAGTGCCTGGCATCCAGCACGCATTTTTATTAGCTGTTACTACCGTTATGAGTTCTCAGGATCCCTGGAGTCTAATATAGTCTCTAAAATATAGCATAAGCCTAAATATATTTTTAACTAACTTTCCATAAAACTAGGTAGTGGTTTGAGGTATGGGAAATTTAAATTCTATTCTTAAATATGTATATTCCAACTTAATTTTCTTCTGTATTAAACAAGTGATTTCCTGAGCCTAAAAATATTTTCTGAGACAAGCAATATTTTTTTCTGAACCCTTATAAATCAACCCTCAAAACCTAAAAGTGAAATATATGTAAATTACACATATGTGTACTACAAACTTTCAGGAAATGGCCTGATTCATAAAAATGCAGTGAATTTACAATCTTCTCACAATGTTATCTGGCAATAAGTATGTAGCTGGGATTTAGTTTCATTCATTCTGTAAGCAGCACTAATTCCAGTGATTTGATTTACTATTGAGAAGTTTTATTTCCATATTATTTATTGGAGAGCATATTCTTTAAGACCCAGTAGTAGTAGAAAGATAATGAAATTTTCATTAAATGATAAAATATTAAGCTTTGCACATAATGAATTAAAGTTGGATCAAGGTATTCTAGCAGTAGGATGTTGATGAATTCTCATAAAAGAAATAATGTGCTTTTTAAAAATATAATATGATTTAGAAAGTCATTTTACGCAATTAGTAAGATAGAAATGAAGACAAAATCAGTACAAAATCTGGGCTATTGTTCCAATAAGGATAATAAGATTTTTTCCACTAATATTTTAAAGTTGAGGATTTTTCAAAAACATATGGTGATATCAGAAGATATATTAAAAAGTTAGAATTGTATTTTTATAAAAGACTTCTCTTTCAAAGTCACAAGAACATCCAGCATATTCTGAACCAGAAGTCTTGGAATAAACTTCTTTATGGGTTATGAATTCGAATATTTTGAGGCAAAAATGGCAGAGAGATAGGAATACCTTGGACTGAGTTTTCAAGCATCTCTACTATAGAACTAGGTGGTGCTCTTCCTGGTATGTAGAAAATCAAGTATTAGCAATCCAGCTGGTGGGAAGAACTTTTGAGACAGACCTCTGATCCAATTCATGCTCTACTGCTGAGATCCTGTGGAGCACATTTGCTTCTTCTTAGAACAACAGCTTGCAAGTAGAAGATATTCAATAGAACTTAATTATTATTAATAAAAATTCAAATAGCCAAGTATTGGGACATCCACATTCTTTTTTCACATTACAATTAAAAATAAGTTTAAAAAAAAGCCAATAACTGATGTGCATTTACATTCTCCCAATTTTTGTCCATTCTGACAACTAAAGAGTAAATAATAGTCAGTGATACATGGACTGTTCCAATCATATTATTCAACAAAGGCAAAATATTTGTAAGAACCATACATATGTGTTTTAATATGGGAAAAGGAAATACTGTAAAACTGAGAAGATAATTGCGGCATAAAGTTTGAAATATCCCCCCACAAAACAAGGAATTGGCCATTTGATGAAGTGGATTCAAGGTCCAACTTTTCCATGAATTATCTTTGTCTACTTGAACCACTTGACATGTCTCTGTCTCTCTTTTCCTGTTCTCTAACAAGGGCAGATTAAATCGAGGAACCTCACCATAACCTTTTTTGGTGAAAAGCTATTTTTTTGTTTTCCTGAATCTTGAATTGGTGTTAGTCTCAGTTAGAGCCTGGGATGGCGGAAGACCTAGAAATCCAGGGATGATTGGGTGGTGGCTGTCCATATCTCTGGGGAGTAGAGTCAGGGCTGGATTTTGCAACCTCATTCTCTCGGAAAAGGAGATGATCTCCAAGATCAACCAGCTGAAGATTATCAGACAATAAAACTCATTGTAAGTTTGGTGCTTACCAAAATAATTATCTGAATTTATTTTATCATTTTAAAACGCCTTTGTTTTATACCAAGATTGAACATGGAATGCTTCATGGAAAATATATCTGAAAAAACAATATTTTACTTATAAAATTAAATTTTATAATTAAAAACTGGTGAGGAAAATACACCACAATTTTCATAATCATCTTTTAATTAGTATCAAATGACATTATTTACTGAAAAATAGTTTATTGCATAAAATTGAAATGATTAAAGTAGTTAGCTGAGGTCAAATTAAAGCAATAAAGTTTATTTTACACATTAGGAACACTTATTTTAGTATTCCTTATTGCAAATAACGACTTTTCCTCTTATTTTTTACTTATATGTTATTCCCTTTTCAGCATATAAAAAAAAAACAATTCAAAATGCTAGGCACCATTATATACATTTTATAATGAGGAAACTGGAACTCAGGAAAATTATTAGTCCAAGTTTACATTCTTGATAAATGGCAGAATCAGGATTCATGTCCAGATCTCCCTGACTCTGAAGTCTGTCTCTTTACCATGGGACCCCACTCCTTAATTATGCAATCATTTCACAGATATCTACTGACCATCTACAAATATTTGAAGCATCTCTATAGGCGCTGAGCCTATACGAGTGAACAGAGCCTATACGAGTGAACAAAATATGCAAAAATCCCTGCCTTGCCCTCTTGGAGCTTGCATTCTAGCGGGGGAAAAAAGAAATGAAGCTCACTATATAAGTATGTTATATTATGATGAATGTCAAAGAGAAGTATGCCAGGAGATGGGGATAGAGGGCATTGGGGGAAGGGCTGCAATTTTAAGTGGTTGTTCAGAGATGATTGCTCTGAGAAGGCAATATATAAATCAGACCTGAAGGAGCTAAGGAAACTAGCCATGGGGATATTTAGGGGATAAGGATTCCAAGAGCAAGAATAACAAACGAGAAGGCCCTGAGATGAGAAAATGCTGCCAGGTTTAAGGCACATCAAGGAGGTCACATGACTAGAGCTGAGTAAATAAGTGGGATTATAGACGAGGATGAGGTCAGAAAGGGACAGGAAGCCAGATTGAAGCCATTTCAATTGCTTAGCCTTTTTTTCTGAGTGAGATAAGGAGCCACTGGAGGATTTTGAGAGTATTTCATGATCTGATTTACATTTTACCACTGACTACTTACAGTATTGATCAGAGAATGAAGGGGAGAAAAAGTGGGAGTAGAGAAATGACTGAGGAATCTACTGGTATTAATTCAGGGGATTTGTGATTGGGAGTAAAGGAAGAGGTAGTGGAAAGTGAACAAATTCCGGATATATTTTGAAGGTGGAACTAATGGGATTTGCTGTGGGTGCAATGTAAGTCGAGAGAGAAAAAACTGTAAAGGAATTGCAGCCTAACAGCTGCAAGAATAGAGAATTGCCCTTAACTGAGATGGGAAGAGCAGGTTTTGATGTGTCTGGGGGGGAGGGTGGATAAATATTAGAAGTACAGAATTGGACATGGTAAGATGAAATTTCTATTAGACACGAAAGGAAAGAGATGACGTGTAATTAGGTCTGGGGTTTAGGGGAGGAGTTAAAGGCTGCTTTGAGAGATATCAGTGTACAGAAGAGACTGGATGAAAGGGAGTTAGTGAGGATGTAAAAGAGATAAAGGGATTGAACTCTTGAGTGTGTCAACATTAAGAGGTTATTGGGGAGAAGTGGAAACATCAAAGGAGAATGAAAAGATTGGCCAACGAGCAAGTAGGACATCTAGGATTGTGCCAACTTGGAAGCAAAAATGTTTACAGGATGTAGTGATCAACTGTGCCAAATGCTGCTGAAGAGACAAGTAATACAAGAACTGACACATGGCCCATTGGATTTAGTAATATGGAGGTCACTGGTGATCTCAGCAAGAATGGATTTAGATAAATGGTGGGGCCAAACTTGAGTAGAGTGAATTTAAGAGATAATTTGTAGATATTTAGGAGATAATTTGCAGGAAAAATCTTTTGAGAAGTTTTACTCTCAAAGGAATTGGGATATATGGAGTATCTACAAGAGGGGAAAATGAAATCAAGAGAGAGTTGTTTTTTCTTTTAAAGATAGGAGAAATAGCATCATTCTAAAATGTTGATGTAAAAATGCAGAAGTGGTAGAAAAACTGATGATGTACGAGACAGAGGTGAAAATTTCTGAAGCAATGTTCATGAGTTGGAGACAGTGGAGGAGATTAGAAAGCAAGTGGAGAGGCTGACTTTTTGGGGAGCAAAGGATGACCAGTGTTCATCTACTTAAATGAGAGGAGATGCAGAGTAAGTGGGAACAGATCCAACTGTATGGGAATATATATATACGTATATATATATACATCTTACAGATGTTTTCTTCTGATGTTCTTAATCCCTGGTTGAAAGTAAGCCATGGATATATAATGCTACATCAATTTATATAATGCCCAAATTATGTAGATAAACCTCAGGAATCTTGTAGTGGAAACTTGCTCCATTTAATATTTAAATTAAAGGCAAGAATGTGGAATAAACCTAGGATACAAACTTTTGAAATTGTAGTAGATTCACATCACGGCTGTTGAATAGCCACACTTTTATTACTATAATAAAATTTCATGCTCATCCATGGAAAGAACTATTGTTCTCCTTTAGGTCTTTTTCCTACAGAAACAGAGAGATGGTAATCATCACTATCAGCCTTATCTTTGAAAACCAAGGATAGCAACAAATATAATATTCTTTATGTGAAGGTTAAAAGCATCGCAGGGATAAATGAGTAATTTCTATTTTATGATAGAATAAGTGACGTATTCAGTGATAGCAGTCTGTGGGAGAAAGGAAGAAATGCACATTTCTGCATTAAAATCCTGGATTCCAACCTTCTGATAAAATTTCTTGTCAAACTGTTCTAACAGCTCCTATTTCTCCTATTTTTTAAAAATATGAGCTTTCCCTTTCTTTATACTTTATGCCAAAACAGACAAAGGCTTTTTTTTTTTTTAACCTTTCTATTAGCAGATGCCAAAAGAACTTTTAATGTAGGTCTAGCCAAGAGGAATATTCTCGAAGGTTGCAAAAGAGTCATTTAAAAATGTACATTTAAGCTGCATTTAGAACATTCTGCAATCTTAAAAGGATGTTTGGAGTTAGGACTTTAAAACAGTGGGATTTAGTGTAATAGATCTGGCAACAAGAATTCACGCAGCTCATGCAACTGATGAATTGATGCAGCCCCAGATGACTAACGTGGACCATGTGTTTGCTTTGGCAGAGAATTCGGAAAAATAATTTGGAGAAAAAAATATATTATTCAATGGATTTTACTTTTGTGGGATTTAAAAAAAAATTCTACTAAGACTTGCAAAGGTAGAGTTTACTAAGATCACCCCTTGATTGGGACAAGGACACTTGGACCTTTCATAGAAAAACCAAGATGGAAGAGGAGAATTTTACTTCACATGCTTCTTTTTCTTAATTCCCCACTTCTTGGAAATAGACTTATGACTAACTATTTTTCAATTGATACCATGTTTATTGAATTTCTTCTGTCTAAAAATAGCACATAAAATGTCCCTTATCAACATTTCTATATAATCGTGATATATGGGATTTTTAATTTAAACTTCAAGGGCCAATAGCAGCACCATCTTTTGCTTTAAGGATTAACTATATTATTCTATGTTTATTGTTTATATGTTAAATCATCAGTTTGCTTTTCTGTTCATATATAAGATTAAAGTTCGTTTCTCATGTATAACATTATTTGAAATTGCTACAAGGTTGCAGAATTGTTTCTTGGTCTGTTAAAATCTTTGAATTCTCACTGTTTACTGAAATCTAGACACATTAATGACCTGATGGACACAAGGCAGCCAAGAGAGCTGGTCCTATTTTATGAGGTTGAAAGTTGCTTCCCAGGCTATTCTACCACTTTAAAATGGATATATTGAATATACTCCTAAATTGGCTTCAGGAGCTAGACACTACGTCCCACAATGGATAGCTTAAATTTCTATGCCATGTAACTAAACCATGAAGTTTAAAAGATAATGGAATATTTTCATCAATGAAGTGTGAAAAATTCTTAAAGCTGGAGCAATGCAGTGCAGCATGTATAAATATGTGATACCTTTACACAGGAAACATCTGCTGGCTGATGCGATAGGCAACTGATTTTCTAAACTGAGAAGAACAATTATTCAAAGAGAACATTACTGCTATTTTTTTGTGACCTTGGAGAAGTTATTAACCACTGTAAGACTTCATTGCATTTGTGTAAAAATGGAAATACTGATGTTTGTTTACTTCGAAAGGCTATTACAAAGCTAAATTAAGATATATGCAATGCTATTTATTGCATTTGGTATATGAGATCCTTCGTTTCTTCCCACTCAAGTATAACCTTGAGAATAGACTTTTGATAATCTTTCAAATAGCTGATCCATATTATATGTTTAACAATAAATGTCAGATGAACTGAACTCCCCATCTTCCTAACTATTAAGGTAATATGCATGAATTTCAATTCTAGTGAGTGCCTGGAAGAGCTATGAAGTGAAATTCACCAGCTTTCTAGCTATTACTTGTTTTAGAAAATCTTTGGGTTTTAAAAATCGCTAGACAGAGGTACAAAGTAATAGCTGGTTAGTGCCTAGAAACGAAGGGTGTTGAGTGAAAATTGAAAATGGTGATATCACCACCAGCAATGAAGGGATTGGTCAGGGTTGGATGGAAAACATGCATTTGTCAGCATATTCTCCCAGATATTGATAGAATATTCAGGGGAAGGAGAGCCCACACTACCAGACAATGGGAAAGGTGCATTATATCTAACCCATTAAGTACCTGAGTTTGGCTTATTATCCCATTTTATTAATAAGAAAATGGAAGATTAGACAGTTAAGCCCAAAGACCACATAGCTGGTATGGGAAGAAGCAGCAGGAATTCACACCAGAATGATCTGCCTTTCAAGGACATACCCCCTTTTTTTTCTTAGAACTTTCTCAAAGTATTGGAAAGGGAGAAGTAACTATAAAAAGGTGTAAATTATAGGCCATATCTTCTCAAAGAACATGCTCTCATTTACTCTTTAAGACAACACTAATAATAAGGGGGCATATTTAAGAACTCCTTATTTTGTGCATGATTTTTCTTTCAACTGACAATCTCACAAATAAAAAATATATGTTAAAAATGGCATTATTGTCCTAGTTTACATAGGAAGAGACGCAGACCCAGAGAGGACTAACTCTTAAGGTGGCATGATTACTAATGAAGCAGACTGTGATGCAATCTCATTTCGGTTCAATTCCAAAATCATGTTTTTTTCTAATACAACATGCTGCCTGGCAGATAAGAGGTCAGCAGTTAGGATTAAGAAAAGGAGAGCGGGAGCAGAGTTGAGAATCCAAGATTAAAGCTTTTGGTGTGGAGAACTTATATTTCATATTTTTCCACTCCTCTAGATTTTTAATGTTTTCCAGAACTGCTTATTTTCCCTAAACTTTCCTGCTTTTCTATTCTTCTGGACCTTTTCACATGTGTTTTCCTGTATATAGAATATCCATTCACTCTTCTTTCACTGGGAAACGTCTCTTTAACCTTAAAAAAATAGTTCAAATTTTATTTCTTTCGTGACTCTTTCCCTGATCCAACTGATGTTGAATTGAATACTCTTCCTTTATGATTCTGTTGTCCAATATTGCCAGCTTATTCCTCAGAGGTATTGTTTTATGATTCTGGAAAAATTAAATAGAGCTGTTGAGAACTGATGGTTCTGAAGAACTTCCAACCCCAGTTCTAAGGTATTTGGTAATCTTGCAAGGTCATTCTAAAACATAAGCTCCTTGGCTCTCAAGGAAAGAAAGAGGTGAAAACTTAGTATTTGCCCATCTATATTACACACATAATGCACACGCATTGTTGTTCATTTGAAAATAAGAACACTTGGGAATCAACCAGTTTCTCTCTCCCTCACTCCCCTTTTCTCTCTCTAACCCTCCCTGCCCTTCCCTCCAACAGGTACCTATACCCACAGGCATCATTACTGATTTGAAACCTTGCATATAATTCTCAGAGATCCCCAATCCTACCTCCACACTATATGGTCTCCACCCTAACATACCTCTCTGATATCTCTCACTGTGCTTTGTATATAATAAACACTATTGAAGTTCAGATGAATTAGCACAATTATGTGACAAAAGAAATATGATCAAGGTTCCTGGCTCATGCACCCCCCTAATTTAAAAATAAATAAATAAAAAAGAATTAAAAGAAATATGACCAAATTAGAATGAACTAATCTCTTGTGAGTGGGTCTTTGCTGGGAAGTAACACCTCTGTCAAATTCATTTTTGAGTACCACATCCTGTTTCTGATGCATAGCTATCAACGCCCTCACCGTTATCTTTTATTAAAGAATTACTGTTGTATCATAAATGTTTCCTTTTGGCAGTAAAATTCTGATTCAGCAGTAAAGTTAGATTTATGGACCGGAGAGCAGAGCTGTTTACTTTTACTCTGCTCTGTGCCAAGTCTACAGTTTGCTACAATGGAGCAGTAGATCATTGTTGTTTTTCATATATTATTTTTCCATTCACCCATCCATTGGGAGTCATGATTTTCAGAAGTAAACTTATCACTAGGACAAAACAGTGATAAATTCATTAACAGTATTGTAGTATTCTTGCTCATTCATTGAATTTCCCGTATACACAAGCAGGGTCTGTCAAATTAAAAGAAAAAGAAGAAAGACTTATTACGGGTAAGTCCTGCAAAGTAAAACATGAATTGCACAGTGAGCAATTAATTGGTAAATCTAGACTATTAGGGCTGAGAAAAGGGGGAGCTTTTTGGTCCATGGTCATTGCCCACACTCTCATATAGTTGCCAGTCCTTTACTTTCCTTCAGTTTACACTGACTAAGGATAAAAGTGAAGCAGAGATCTCTGGTTTGATTTGATCATTGGAAAAAAAATGTTTGTCTTTAAAATATAACTTGGGTCATGATCTCCTGGTTTTGTGGACCTGGTGCTAATGCTAAAACTTTAAGACTACTGCTTTCGTCATTCTTGGTCATTCATCAGCAGTTGGCATAGGCCCTGAAGTCCTAAGAAGTGGCCTCACTCAGTAACAAATACCTCCAAGTTGGATCAACACAAGAGTTTCAGATTGTGTAATTGGTCTGGTATTTCTGCATTATTTGCTAAAACCACCAAGTGTAGATTTTTATCTCAAACTTCTGTTCATTCAATTGTGGCTTCTTTAGGAAGCAGTTTTTTTTTTACTTCCACAGTGAGAACTGCAAGATCATTGCTGGTACAACTTAGCCACTGCTTAACAGAAGCAGCCTATTTATACTGTTCTGTATTTTTTTAAGACCAGCATTTATAATCATTTAAGAAGCCCTTTGCAGTTTTCTTTCTTAAGGATTTTTTTATTTTTCCTGAAGAAGTAAGTCACAGTCTCAATTAGTTCAATAATATCTCACCCATGAGGCCATAATGAAATTATTCTCCAGCCAATAGCCTTTGTAGAATATTACTATGTATTTAAAGGGAGGAAAACAGGACATAAGAAATCTTTTCTGAGGGCTATGTCTCTGAGAGTCTTATTGCTTAAAAAAAAAACAGTTGGATACTTTAAAATAATCCTCTGTGTAATAAATTGAGGCTCTCTACTTGAATCTACTTTTTTAGGGATGAAAGGTACTGAAATTTCTACTCTGGCTGAGTAAAGAAGTTTTAATGACCTGTCTAGTAGCTGAATTTAAGCATACTAGCTTGCCACCAAGTTGCCAAAATAAATGAAAATTCATTGCTTGCTATTGGAACGAATTTAGTTAGGTAACACTTCATTTCTCAGGCATCATCAGGGGAAGAATTATTCCAGTTAAGTGAATTTTCCACTTAAATGCTTCAGAACTATCTTTTCAAAACAGAAATCAGGGCATGTTGTCTTTCGCCGAAAACCTTTAGTGACTTCCCATTTTTGAAAGAATAAGGCTAGGCTTTATAATTTACCATTCAAATTTCATCTCTTTTTAATTCCCATATCACTGCTGACTCAGTTTAATTTGCTCACCATTCTCTGGCTCTATCATGCTCTCTCATTTCTGTGATTCTCAGATGCTGTTCCACGTGGCCAAGAATACCACACTCTACTGTCTCTGCTTGGCAAATTCTTAGTTCTCTTGCTTTAAGGTTGACTCACTTTCGGAGCTACCTTCTCTAATGCCCTACTGGATTCCTCCTCATTTTATTGAGATCTCTTTTCTGTGTTTTCATAGTTTCAGTATATGTTGCCAACATAGAAACCACACTTCATTGTGCTTTTTAAATTTATATGTTGGCATCTCTGAATAAATTGTGAGCTAATAATGGTCAGGGAACATGCCTCCTTCCAACACACTTGTTTTTAATCTACGTTGAGGTACCTGGCACTTGGCAATACTGTAGGCCCGCTGTAATCACCACAGGCTAGGTGGCTTCAAAAAACAGAAATTCATCCTCTCACAGTTGCAAATGCCAGTAGCCAAGGTGCAGCAGGAACGTGCCCCCTCTCAAGGGTCTGGGGGAGAATCAGCTGTATGCCTCTTCTAGGTCCTGGAAGCTTCTGATAATCTTTGGCATTCCTTAGCTTGTAGCTGTAGCACTTCAATCTCTGCCTTTATCATCTCTTTGCCTTCTTCTCTGTGTATCTGAAGCAAACTCGGTCTATTGCTCTCTCATAACTATACATGTTATTGCATTTAAGATCCACATGGATAATTCAGAATAAACTCCACCTTTCAAGATCCTTAACCAAATCATACCCTTTGCCATATAAGGTAATGCCCATAGGTCTTAGGGTTTAGGACATGGACATATCTTTGGGAACCATTATCAGCCTACCACTGATAATTTTCTTAAACTGGATTACCCAGGTACCAAAACTTTCAAAATATTAAAAAATATTTGAAGACAATTATTACTCCCTTGGAAGCCTGGAATAATGACTTGCTGATTATATTTTTTGCAATATTCCTTAGGGTAAAAATGATCCTTGATTGACAAATTATATCTAGACCTAGAGGTAGTATAAATGAACAATAAATAATGGATGAGGATACCATAGGTTTTATCTTCTCTGGGTGCCATAACTCTTGTCCTTATGGAGACCCTAAAAATTAGAACTACGGATTTGCTACAAGAGATAGTGACTCTTGTCTGGGTTGAGGCTTCTAAGCCAGAGCAGGTCCTATACCTACTAAAGTGAATATCATTCCTTTGTAATGGAGCTGTCACCTAGGGAGACAAAGACACAATAGTTCTTAGATACCTATGTGAATTGATGCATTAACTACTGTGCAAGACCCCAAGGATGCAGGATGCTTGATACTGGCAGATTGGAAAGAGGCAATTCTTCTCCTACAACATTCTGAGAAGGCCATGCCAAATGTGACCTATGATCATCTTATTATTCTGAGTGTTTAACTGAACCTAAGAAGAACCTTAGTGTGTATTACACTTCTCACAACCTTGAGGGCAATTATAAAAGGATTCTCGGAATAGGTGAAACTAAGTCTGAAAGGATGAGTGGAATACATCTGCGTGAACTAGGAAACTATTCTAGTCAAAGGAATAGTACATCATATAAGAAAAAAGCATAGTGTATGTAAGGAATGACACACAGATTTATCCTGATGGTGAATAAAGTCCAAGATGTTTAATGGCAGGCAATAAGGATGGCTGTGTAAACAGAGGCCAGGTGATGGGAGACTGAATGGATCCAACTAATAAGTTGGCCTTTATTCAGTGCATGATGGGGAACTTGTAAAGGGTTTCAAGTATCATCGTCATATTTTGCTTGAGATAGCTTATTGTAGATGCAAGGGAAAGGAAATAAGTTCTGAAAAATGTATTGAGAGACAGGCAGGTAAATACATTAAGCAGGAAATTGGTTATAATTCTGAAGTTCCATAGGAAAAGTTAGGAATAGAGCTATAGAATCTAGGGATTATCAGATTACTAATAATTAGAAACATGACCATAAGTAGAGAGACAAACTAATATTTGATACTTAGAATACACCTGGAGGAATGGTAGAAGAGAAACATTCATAAAGGGGACTGAGACGGAATACACAGAAAATATGATATTACAGATTTAGGGAAGTAGAGAGTTTACAAAAAGAGGGGTTGGTAAATAGTCAGAATGTAGGATAATAGCTCAGAGAAGAGTATTGAAAAGTGTCCATTATATTTAAAAATTGGATCATAAGTGACCATAACAAGAAAAATTTCAGTGGAGCATTTAGGATGTAAGCCAGATGGCAGTGGGAAATGATCAAAGTGAGAAAATATAATTTTGAAACTGTGCATTTGAAAGGAAGGGGATAGGTATAACATTGGGTCAAAGGAGAATTGTTTGTTTGTATGAGTCAGAAAATGTTAAGCTTCTGATAGTATAAAGAGTCATTGCAAAGGGACTGATGTAGAGAGCCATGATAACTGATGGGAAAAGATCCTGAAGGATAGAAGAGAGGATAGGATGAAAACAACAGGTGGAGAGGTTAGCTTTAAATTGAAGGAAAGACAGTGTGTCTGTTTAACCTACAGGAAATAATGTCAACGGACAGTTGTAGGGATGGAAGGAAGTTAAGAAATCCATACCAAATGATCACAGTTTTTTTTCCCTGGTGTATCAGAGAGCTGAAGCAAGGGACTATGAAGTTGTCACAAAAGGGAGCTGACCAAAGTCCAGGCGAAGGATTGCTAGGCAGTCCTAAGGTCTCAGCTGAGGTCGGAGGTATGAATTCATGATCGATCCGGGGTATACAGTCATGTAATTCTTCCCCAGACAAGATGGGTTGTAGTATTGTTCAAGATTGGAATTTTGCCTGAGTAACCTCAATGGAATAATTGGGTTGCTAGGGACTTGAGGATGCTGGTTAGAACAGTTCTGGTGATAAACCATTGGCTTTAAGGAATGGTAAGTGGGTAGAAGGGGATTGATGATGTTATGGGTTGAATTGTTTACCTAAAAATGATGGATTCAATGCCTAATCCCTGATACCTGTGAATGTGACCTTATTTGGAAATAAGGCCTTTGCAAATGTAATCAAGTTAAGAACTCATACTGGCTGAAAGTGGGCTGCATAGAAGAAATGGGAAGAAATGAGAAATTTGGATGCAGAGGTTGAGAGATAGGGAGATGACTGCCATGTGAAGACAGAGGCAGAGATCGACGTGATGCTGCCACAAGACAATACCTGGAGTTACTGGAAGCTGGAAGAGGCAAGGAAGAATTCTCCTCTAAAAGGCTGGGGGGAGCAAGGCCCTACTGACACCTTGATTTGGACTTCTAGCCTCCAGAACTGCGAGAGAATAAATTTATTTTGTTTTAAGCCACCCAGTTTGTGGTACTTTGTTCTCCATGGAAGAAGAGGAGATGTTGTCTGTGAGAACATGAAACATTGAAAGGAAAAGAAATGGTAGCTGAAAAGAGTTAAGTGAAAGAAATGAAGCAAGGAAGAATAATCTGAGAAGGTGCTGAGATCACTCAGGATGAAAAAGCACTTGGGGTAAAGACAAGACCATGAGCCATGCTAAAACCCCCCAAGAATTGTCTGAATTACTCAGAGGCCACAAAGAGGGCAAGAAACTCAAAGAACAAAGAGCTGTCACACAAAAGTGGAAAAGAATTGAAGGGCTAGCCAGAAGGGAATGCCTCTTGAGGTTCTGCTGAGAGGAATGAGGAGAGAAAACATTTAAGTCACGTAACTTTAGCTTCCTTGTGTTTATAATAGTACTTGCATGGAAAATCTCTATTAAAGAATGTAAAAATGGGTAGAAGAGAGGACTCCCGTCCTAGAGGCAATGGTGATGTGAAAGGCCTGTTTGTGACAGTCAAGTAGAGAAAGCACTTTCAGAAGAGGTTGATGACTATTCATAAAGGAACAAAGTTTCCGGAAGGCTCTGAGGCAGGCACTGGAGTTGCAAGAGGAGAGTGGCTGGGGTGAGGGTGGGGGGTGGGAATTCGTTGTGTAGAAGACGTGAAGATAGCACAAGATAGGTGAAGAGAGTGAAAGAAAAGAAACGTTTAAGTCCAGAAAAGGCATTGACAAAGAATTAGAAGAGGTAAAGTGTGTGGATGGAATTGGATGGCCTTAAATATTCCAATTTTGAGGTCTGTCATTTTGGGTGAGGGTCCTCAAGATTAGAAGCATCACACATAGGGAGGGGCTTAGCCTCAGCCAAGGGTGGGGGTAAAGATTTGAAGAGTATTTATTTCTTATTGCTGTCATGATGTAAAAGGGGGTTTTCTTATTATAAATTATGTTACCTTCAAAACTACTGGGTTTAATTTATTTTGAGAATGAAATTGAATAATTTTTTTTTTTTGGCTAAAATCAGGAGTGCTCTGTTCGGTAAAATTCTTTCTAAAAATAGTCCTTTTCCTCTAGTTCTGGTTTTCTATCTATGAATTTCGAGTATTGGGTAAATGGGATATTTTAGATCAAAATTTTATAAAGTAAAAGTCTAGTTTTCTATGTAATATTCTACATAATTTTCCCCTCCTGTATTTGAGAATAAAGGTCTTTATTATTAGTGGATGAAATTATTTATTAATTTTTAAAAATATTAATAATTAGTGGTTGCCTGTTCAAAACAAAGTTTTAGTTTGTGAGAGTAAAGTAGAAGGTCAAGAAATCATTAGTTTCATGCCTACGATTGAATTATTTATCCATGTCTTAGAAACAATTTAACCTTGAGTCTGAGGTTTTGCTTTTTATTTTCTACTTTTCCAATCTTTTCAGCTAGCAAACGCCAAGCCCAGAATCATATACTGTGACTCTGGCTGTTCTAGTCTCATGTTCTAACTCAGAGACTCACACGCACTTCTCTCCCCTTGACATGTTTATATTCTCGCAGTTAGCAAGGCGGTAATAACTTCTAGACCCACTATTTCTAGCACTTTGAAATCTCATGGTTTAGAATATTTGGTTTAGACTTCAGTGTCTTACCACTCTTGCAGAGAAACTCTCTTTCTTATCATCTTTAAAAATCTTTGTCTTTGAGCTGAGTTAATTTACCCAGATAACCTTATTACATTCTTGGTACCGTGAACCCATAACTTAAATTGTGCTAAATGGAAAGTTGTGACCTATTAATAGTTTTAGTAGGCCTACTCACTTTTATCTTCTGTCTTCTATACTCCTTCCATTGACTTTTCTCACTTCAGGTACATTAAGAATAAATACAATATAATACTAAGACTATAAAATTTTTAGAGAAATAGTCTTGAAGGAAAATAGCACCTTTCCTTTATAAAAATAGAATTCTTATTATGTATATTCTTACTGAATATATACTCTTTGAAGCTTAATCTGAAATAAGTCATTAAAATTTGTCTTTTCTAGATAAAACCACAGAGAGAGACATTCAGAGTCCAGAGAGCAGAGGATGAAACCAAGTGAAGGGCCCAAGGAGAGAGAAACTCCCTGGAGACACTAAGAGAGGACCCATAGGACACCAAGAGCTCAAGGAGGTGTCCCTAGAGATGCAAGGGAGCACACACAGAACTTAAAGCAACAGAACGTAGGAACAAAGAACCAGTAGAACTTCCCATGTAACAGAGGAATCCCAGATGCCATCAGCCCTTCTTCAGTGAAGCAGCCTCTTGTTGATGCCCTAATTTGGACATTTTCATGGCCTTAGAACTTTTAGGTTAAATTTGTAACCTAATAAACACCCTTTAAAAAAGCCAAAAAAAAATTGTCTTTTATTTGAATCTGTGGATTGAGGAGACATAGAGGAAACTTTGACAAACAAGCCCTAAGATGTTTTATAGAAATATTTTTCCATATTTGACAAATTTTATAATGAAATGTTTATATTGTGATCTTTAAAGTAGGCTAGCTTAGGAAGTCTTTTTAATTCCACTAAAAGTTTGGGAAAAAACAACCAATAATTTTTAGACTCTTTTTCATACTCCATCGGTGCATTCAATTAAAATAATTTCCATTTTTTTTCAGAGCAACAATTCTTGGCTGAGCAAAAGGACCGAATTCCCCATGATTTTTAAATTCTTTTATAGATGTTTTCTATGCATGTACTATTATTAAACATGAGGAAGCCTAAAGTTATTTGAATCAAAAGTTATCATTCTCACTCCTTTTATCTACCCTATGAGGTTAAAACGAGAATTATTCTTTATTCTCACACAAGTTTGAAGATAAGCCATTATTGATATTGCTCCTCCAGCCCTGGGAAAAGTTTATTATGCTCAAAACTTTGAATTAAACATAGAGAATACCGTGATTCATAATAGATAAAAATGATGTCCAAAGCTTATTCTCAGGGTTATTCTTAGAAATTCATTAGAATATATACCCACATATATATATATATATCTTACTTTTAATTAATGATGTTATCAGTATTAAGTGCAACTTTTATTATGGAAATGACTACAATATAATAAGGCAGATATATTCCCTTTTACAAGACATAATTGCAGAATTGACATAAAATAGACTTTGAGATGATTCACCAGAGTAAAAATTATGCAAAAAGATAATATTTTCCCAAATGATAAAGTGTCTTAAAGTGACATCCCTAAGACCCTGCTAGTGTTTCGGTGTCTAGTAAGCAGGATTTAATAAGGATAACATCTTGGTTTTCAAACAGGTATGGATCTCATTTAACTGGGCTGTTCAGTAATGGTTTATTTCAAATAACTAAGAGGGAACATTTTCTCCATAAATTCTAATTCATTGGCTCTGCTATTGCCAATGACTATTGCTAGTACTGTTGAGCTGGCTGTGCCATTTCATTTTTACTTCCTGGACAAAGGTTCTAGTGGTTTAGGTTGTGAAAAAGGCACTAGGTTTTTCATGTTGGCATTTCACTTGGTCATTTTCTATCTCTTTGACAAAATGACCTCCAGACTTGGCTATTTACCTCTTTTCTCTGTCAATTTCTATGTCCTGCAGTCTATATGCCCTGGAAATGCTGATATATCAACAAGTGCAGCCCTGCACAGATTGCAAAGTAATTCTCACTTGAACAAGAAACGTACCAATAATTCATAAACCCACCGAATCTGGAAACGTTCTTGCTATTATGGTCTGAGTATCTGACTCTGCAGGCTAAGCTACCCAATCCCTGTCTTGGAGGGATACATTATTTTTATCATCTTGGCCAGAAAACAAATTTGCCTCTGGCTGGGAAGGATGTATTACCTCTAACTTTCTGAGAGCCCAGTAAATTGCCAGGAGCCTGTCCTTACCAGATTTGCCCAATTCAAACAACCGGAATTCTGCTTAGATTTTCCTAGCTAGGTGGAATCTCTGCCTCCAGAGTAACCTGCTTCACTAGATCCCTAGCATCCATCTACTTTGCTAATCCCCTTGCCAAGGTTCTAGTCTTTTTGCTTGCTCCCCATCACCTTTTTCTTCTGTTCCTTTGTGTCCACGATCCCAATGAGCTGAACTGGAATCAGATGTAGATATCAATGTATGCAAATGTGCACCAAGTACAATTTAACGACACCTCTTTGAGCCTGTCCTCTTGATTGTTGGATTGTTCAGTAGACTTCACAGGGATCTATTTCATTCCCTGTTGATGGGGAATTCTCCATAGCATTTCTACATGGTGATGACAGCTTTTGATCTAGGCTGTCTTTTCAAGGAGGTATATCAAACAGACCTGAAAGACAAAGATGCATTTCCTCTGGGGAGGAGGGCACATTTGTTTTCTGCCCAGAATAATAAAGAAATCTCTCCCTTTAGTATCATTTATGCATCTTTTATCATCTAGGAGATTGCGCCAAGCTATAAACTCAGAGAACAGCCCCACCCCACTTCTGTGAAGTGGAAAGAGCACAGGCATTACAGTACCTATCTCAGAATTCCAGTTCCCCCACTCATCTGCATTCTGACCTCAGATAAACGTCTTAGCTTCTGTCACGGTTTCCTCATTCATAACATGGACTCATATCATCATTGAGGCTTAGAAAGTGAAGGCATATAAATTGCTTTGCATATTTCTTTGGTTAGAGAGATAAGGTTAAGGCCAGGACATCTGGTCTTCACTGCCATGTTCTTTTCCCCCTGCCACATGGATGCGATAGGAGATAGTATTTGTTGTGTTGACCAATCTTCTCTTCTTTCTTCTGTTTCAGTAATTTCAGGGATAGCAATTTTCAATGCCTCTGGTTAATTTTCCTGTAGATTTTTTTTAGGACAAGAAAGATATTTATATTAATTTTGAAGTATTGGTTGAGGGGAAGAACTTGCCATATTGATAGTATGACTTATTTTGCATTTATTACACATGCCTTCTAAAAAATCACTTCTTCCTTGTTGCATTATAATAGATATTTTAAAAGATTTTCTATTTGATTTTCATTGCTTAGATCTCTCAAAGTAGATACCATACAGCTCCTGCCAAAATATCCCCACTCTGTAATCATTCACTTAGCCCTTAAGCTTCCCTCAAATCTGCAGAGAAAGCTGACCAGATACATTGTGTGACTAATCAAACTTCTTAACATGTAGTTACTAATGTTTTTGGAGCAAATTGTTTTGCCTGTTCAGGGAGCCATGTGTTGCCATCCAGTTGCTTATTATTAGTAAGATGCCACTTTTTAGAAACCTATGAAAGTAGATTCATTACATTATTCATTCTACTTTATGGCACAATTTATGTGCACACTTAAGGGTAAATTGTAATATTTCATCTGTCTTTATTGGACCTGTGTTTATATCATTATTTTATTTAACTTGAATCTTCTTTAAAAAGTCCTTTTCAGGACTACCCGCATCATCTTCAGCTTTCTCTTAATGAAAGTGATGCAGGCAATACTTTCTTCCTCTTGAATTATTAAACATTCTTTCTTTAGTCAAGGAATTTAAAAAATTTCATTTCCTTGGCTGGCTTAATATTTGGAAAGCAAGTTTGCCCTTGACTAAACATGCAATTTCTATTACTTCCATTACTATTCTACCATAGTAGTATTTAGCATTTTCATGTTAAAGATTCTGATGAATTTGTCTGTCAGTTCATATAATGATTCTGGTTCAAAAGTTTGCATGATGTTTAGATCCATTACATCACTATTTATTCCTATGTGACTGAAGCATGTTCATTTAATTTCATCTTTTCACTTAGTTGAAAACTGCCTTGTTCCAAAAAAGGATTAAAGCCATTTATAAAGATACACATGTTATAATTAAATGTGAAATAAATGACAAATATGTAATTTTGGGCGAAGATGAAAGAACTGCAAGTTACCGATAAGACTTCAACTAACAAAGCAGAAGAGGTTGCATGTTCAATTTCATAATTCATAATATTCATGCAATCATCAGAAAGATCGTTTTCTTCCTACTTGAAAAGGAACTTTTTTTCTTAATTTATGACATTGTGTGATGCAATGAACAATATTTTCAGACAAATCCTATGGCTACTATAGCAATATTTCAAAAGGCAATGTCTTACAAAATCCCTTAGCATAGACCAATGGTGCTATCCCAAGTACTGTTGGGTAAATGCACCATCAGTCTTCCCTTCGATGTGTGACATCCAAATTTGGAGATTATGTAAACATTTACCAGTAAGCAACAGATTAAAAAAAAATATGATATTTCCATATGATAAATTTTATCAAAGTATTAAAAAATCTGTTTTCAAAGAACTTTAGTAAGGTAGTGTAGTAGGTTGAATTATATACCCCAACAAACTCAAATTCTTAATCTTAATCCATGTCCCTATGGGTGTGAAAACATCATAAATAGGATATTTTGAAGATGTAATTTTTAGTTAAGGAGTGGAGAACTAAACCAGGTGGGCTTTAACCTTGGTTCCCGGAGGCGTTACAGAAAGGACCTGGGAGTCACAGGGGCAAGAAAGGAGAGGACATTGCCAGGTGGCAGAAGGCAGAGATACAAGCCAAGGAACCCCGAGGATTGCCAGCAGCCAGCACCAGAACACTAGGCTCTAGGAAAAAGCAAACCTTGCTGATATCTTGTTTTTTTTTTAATTTCTAACCTCAAAACTATGAGCCGGTGAATTCCCGTTGGTATTTGTCATAGCAGCCTGACCAGCTAAGACAGGAAGATGGATAATTACGAAATGAATGTTAAATGAAAGGGAAAGGATACCAACTGCGTTTGTCTCATTCATCCTGGTTGTACTGATATGTCTATGGCGGAAATGCAAGAGGAAAAGATTAACAGTGGTTGTCTCTGGAAGATGACTTTGGAGTGATTGTATTTCTTTATAATTGTTGAAAGTTTCCATTTAATTCAATTAAGCTTGATGTTTTTAATCAGTGAGGAAAATCTCTATGGATATGAATGAAATTCTTTGACTCACTCCTAACTATGAAAGAAATCTAATTGTCGGCATGACATTCAAGGTTCCATGGCCTATTTCTAATTCTCCTTTCTGTCTTTACCTCCTCATCCTAGAGCCCATGCCCTGGCTAAACGTTACCTCTTGCTGTTAGATGAACAGGTACTCATGCTTCTCTAGCCCTGACTCTCGTTATTAGTGCTGCCTACATGGTGTAACCCTGTGCCTCCACCTCCAGTGGTTAAATTCCATCGATGGGTGCTCTCCTTATGCTCTACCATCTTTGTGCAACATTTTAATATTTTACTTTAACCTTTCTTACAGCAGTCATCAGGCTACAAGGAATTCATGCAAAATGCAAATAAATGAGTTCTTTTTTCCCTTTAAACTGAGTGCCTTATTTTTTAAACTGACTTTTTTTTTTACATGGGCAGCACCGAGAACCGAGCCCAGGTCTCCAGCATGGCAAGTGAGAACTCTGCCGCTCAGCCACCATTGCTCCAAACTCAGAGTTTTAAGAGCTATCTTTTCATAGTCACTTTATATCCTTCATGGTGCCTAGCAGAAATTTTTACATACAGCAGGTGATTCAGTTGTCTATTGCTGTTAAACAAACTGGAACTTAGTGCCTTAACACACCACATGTTTTATCATCTCTCTGCATCCCAGCTGGGCAGTTCTCCTCCTTGTGATGCTGGCTGGCACTGCAGTAACCTGGGGATTCACCTGGGCTGGGACGAACGAGACGGCTCAGGCGAACGGCTGGCTGTTGATCCTGGCTGTGGCCTGGAAGCTCAGTTAGCTTGAGCTCCGGTTCGTCCTCCAGAGTAGCTTGAGCTTCTCACAGCATGGTAGCTGGGTTGCAACAGGGATCATGCCAAGAGGAAGGATTTTCAGATCTAGAAAGTCAACACTGCCAGTTGTCTTATAGGCTAGGCCTGGGACTGTGGGAGCATCATTTAGCTACATTTGGTCGGTCAAGCAGTCAAAATTCCAACCCAGATTCAAGGGAAGGGGAAATAAACGTCACCACCACTACCTGGGGTGCATGACCAAGAATTTGTAAGTCATGCTGAATCCACCACAGCAGAAAAAAGCAAAGCTTGCTGTTCCTTGTGAAGCTTTCATTTTACTGTAACAAGAAAGAAAATGAAAAATGAAATATACAGTATATTATAAAGATATAGGTGCTGTGGATGGGATGACCGCGTCCCCAGCCTTCCCACTGTTATCCCTGCATGATTACCAGTGGCATCTCTTTTCACTCTCAGAAATGTCTTGGTTTGGATGATAATTTGTTTGTTCATCATAGCTACGGAAAAAGCTGGAGAAGGGAAGGCACATAAGGAGTATAGAAGGATGGGGCTCTACTTAGAAACAGGATGATCAGGAAAAAGTATCACTGAGTCAGGGAAGCAAGCTGTGGATATATTTGTGTACTTAAAATCTATACATGAAAAGGAAGAAAAAATTATTGGCATACTTTTTTTTTTATAGTTTCTGCTTCTTCTCAATGAGTATGTTCTGCAACTAATTTGAGTAATACAAGATACCCAAATCTCTATATTCCTTATTTCTTTCTGGAAGTAGAATTTAAATGCTACGTGAAATTCATATTAGTGTTGGGGCAGCTTCTGAGGTGCAGTACATTCAATCTTGCCTGATGTTTACTTAAAAAGAAAAGATCAGAGGAATTGTTCATGAAAGTTACTTGTAGATTTCGGAGCCTATAACCTGTCATTTTGAAGACTATCGTGAAATATAAGCGTTATTCACCAGAGGGTGCTATAGCCATCTGAATTGAAAGGTGCAGCAGCACAACCCAATCTTCAGGTCTCCTTAAAAGCTTAGACTTTTTGCTTTAAGAAATGCTTTAAAATGATCTCCTGTCCCTGTTTTTCTTTCCCTCTTTTCCCTTTTCTTATATTACCTCCAGTAGCTCTATCAAATGTATCACTTTAATGATGTTTTATATCAACTGATTTTAAAATCAGTTGAGATTGCTCAAGCCATATCTGCTGCTGATAGTGTACCGTAGATCACAAACGTGAGGGTAAGTCACCAAATGCTGCCTGCATACATAGCAAGTTTGATATGCTGAAATACATTTTTCTGTCTTAAAGTTACCTTCATGCTTTAAATCATCTGGTTATTTTACAATGTCCTGTGAATAAATACATCTAGCTTATATAAACAATAAATCGATTTAGGATAATGATAATATGCCTTGTGCCCAGGGGTTCAAAGCTTATATTCAAATGGGAGAATGGATAGGTCTTGACACCATAAGTGATGGGAAAGTTTGAACAAATAAACTCTTCCTCTCCTCAAACCAGGATGACCCGGATTTGCTACCTGTGAATATAAACAATAAAAATACCTGTCTTGATTTGAACAGTGAACAAATAGTATTTGCAAAGTCCCCTTGGGGGAATGGTGAGAACGGGGAAAAATTCAACTTCCCTGGGTGGAGAATTCTTGATATTCTCACAAGCAGTGGGGACAAACAAAGCAATAGGCTGAGCCCCCAGTCTTGGGGTTTGTTCATATAATACAACCCCACCAAGGATGGGCTAAGCCTAGTTAAAATTAGGCCGAAGAGTCACCCCCAAGAGAATCTCTTCTGTTGCTCAGATGTGGCCTCTCTCTCTCAGCCAACACGACAAGCAAACTCACCTCCCTCCCCTTCTCTACATGGGACATGACTCCCAGGGGTGTGGACCTTCCTGGCAATGTGGGACAGAAATCCTAGAATGCGCTGGGACTCAGCATCAAGGAATTGAGAAAACCTTCTCGACGAAAAGGGGGAAGAGCAAAATGAGACAAAATAAAGTGTCAGTGACTGAGAGATTCCAAACAGAGCTGAGAGGTTATCCTGGAGGTTATTCTTGCACATTAAATAGATAGCACCTTTTTAGGTAAAGTGTAATGGAGAGGCTGGAGGGAACTGCCTGAAAATGTAGAGCTGTGCTCCAGTAGCCATGTTTCTTGAAGATGATTGTATAATGATATAGCTTTCACAGTGTGACCGTGTGATTGTGAAAAACTTGTGTCTGATGCTCCTTTTATCTACCTTTTTGACAGATGAGTAAAACATAAAGATTAAAAATAAATAATAGGGGGAACAAATGTTAAAATAAATTTAATAGATTGAAATGCTAGTGATCAATGAAAGGGAGGGGTAAGGGGTATGGTATGTATGAGCTTTTTTTCTGTTTTCTTTTTCTGAATTGATGCAAATGTTCTAAGAAATTATTATGGTGATGAATATAC
The DNA here is from genome assembly GCF_023851605.1 of Tamandua tetradactyla. Lineage (NCBI taxonomy): Eukaryota > Metazoa > Chordata > Mammalia > Pilosa > Myrmecophagidae > Tamandua > Tamandua tetradactyla. Next base: position 183,250,809 of record NC_135331.1, on the reverse strand, counting down.
AACTATGTGATGATATTATGAATTACTGATTATATATATAGAATGGAATGGTCATATGGTAAGAATGTTTGTGTTTATTTGTTGTTATGTTTAAAAAAATTTTAACAAAAAAAATACCTCTCTTGAGAGGGCTTAAGATGGGTAAGCCATGTGGGAACTCTAGCCCAATGCTTGATGCAAAATAAGCCGTTTGGTGTTGTGGTTGTTTTTGAGACTCTACAGTTGTATAATCTGGATTCAACTCCTGACTGAGTTACTGAGTAACTTAAACATTCTGTGCCTCATTTTCTATATTTAAAATGATGGTAATCACAGCATTCATCTCAGGTTTATAGAGAGATTTAAATGAAACATACATATAGAGCATTTGATACAGTATTACAGGGCATGTCTCAGTACATGCAATAATTATGAATTATTATCAAATGGCTTTACCATTTGATCAACTGTAGTATCTTCTATTCTGTATTTCCAAGATTTTCCTATGTTCCTTTAAAATGCTGAGCTGTGTTCTGTTTGACTTTTCTATTGCTGACTCTTCTCTCCTGGGCTTTAGAGTGTCTTTTCTTTGGTTGCTCACATTTGGGCTCCCTTTCCAACCAAATAATACAATATCCACCACTTGATCTACGGGTGAGGATGTTACCTCAGTGTCTTTGCACAGCCGATGAATGGATCTTTTATGTGGGTACTGAAATGTCAGTATTTTAATGTTTTCCTACTATTTTTCTTAATTATCAAAATTTTCATTTCCATTAGAACATGATTGGGAAAGCTCAGAGATAAACAAGGGAAAAAGGCAACCATCTTATTAACAGCATGAACGTTGCTTGGCCATTGGTTCACTATAGGCCTTGGGTCCCCTGCTCTGTTGAAAGTCTGGGGCACTTCCCAGAGACCATGGCCCCTTCTGGCTCCCACTTACAGTTTCTAACAAATTCTCATTTTCTGCTCTCCATCTCGAGGCTCTTTATATCTAACCAAGCATTGACCCTCATGTGAAATTAGTATCTGTCTTGGATTTCTCCCTAAATACTCTTTTCTCAAAAGGACTTTCTGCACATAGGAGACTTTTAAATTAAGCCCTAGGAGGTCAAAAAAGAGTTTACTTTGCCAAATGCAATCCTAAAACGGAATAGCAGAAATTGTTATTCTTTAGATTGGGTGATTGAAGCATGGGGGATTTCCTCATGTTATTTGTCTGTCTCTCTACCTGCCTCTTTCCCATCTCTTCTTGACCCCATTTCTATGGGAAAAGAAAGAAAACAAATCCTCTCACTTTCTCTGGAAGAAGAAGACTCAGCTGCTTACAAATATAATGTCTTTTTTTTTTTCATTTCATGAAAACTTTTCTTATTTAACTTTACTTCATGACTATTTTCCCATGCAAATAAAAACTTTCTGAGCAATATTTGAATGACTGCCTATTATTCCATTTTACTGGAGTATACAATTTCCTTAATGAAAATTGGTTTGGATGTTTAAATTGTTTCTAGTTTTTACTATATTAAATTTGATCTGAAATTTAACATCTCTTTGTGAATAAATTTCTGCTCACCTCTCAGATTATTTCAGAAATACTTTATTGGGTCTAGCATTTGCTCAATAAGAATTTGATAAAAAATATATCCATTTTCATTGAAGAAATATTCTAACTTTATGTGTTCATATAATATATAATTATCGTAAATTTGGAAAAATTTTGGAGCGTTTAACCTGAATTTTCTTCCCGTTACATTTCAACATGGTTCCCAATTATATTTCCTAAAATATCAGCCCACCTGTAAAAGTTATTGGGGGTCATAAACCAGCAGATACTATTAGCATATATAAAAGACATTGTATTGCATTAAGCGTTTTCCTCCCCTCCTGACCTACTGTTCTTTACTCTTCTGGAATAAAGCATGCTTCACCTTACAGCCCTTTTAGTCCCCTCTCAAGCATTCCTCATTCCCAACTTTGTCCTAGGCAAGAAGATAAGCATTGTGTAATATCCCTTACAAAGGGCAGTAGCAGCAGCGACAGCAGGGGACTTAACCCACAAAAGTCCTCTCTTTCCTCTCCCACTGGGAGCAGCTCGGTAGGGCATCTGAGCCCAGGAAGTGTCAGGTGGCTGCTTGGCTGGAAGGGGCTGCAGGTGGGGGGTAAGCAGATTGACTTGCTGCCTGCTGATGCTGCATGCATTTAAAGCTCAGGGGGAATCAGGGCAGTGGCAGCATTTTACTTGGAATGCCTGGAAAGTTACTTATGCGGTGTGCAAGAGTAAATAGAGCTGGATAACTTTGCACGTCTTTGGAGAAATGCTCTCTCCTGGTTGGTGAAAGCCTGATTTTAAGAAGATGATTCTTTCCTACTATCACAGTTTGGAGTAAAAATGTCAACTGAAATGGAGAAAAGCATTAATTAAGTTGTGATGCATGTGAAGTAATTTTTGTCTATTGGCAAATCACTTGTTTCTCTTCTATGACCCTTTCTTTGTATCCTGCACATTGAATTCAAAGGAACAAATAATGAGATATTAGGAAAATGATACTAATTTCCAACTGGTAGTCTAATTACAATTATCCCCTTAAGGGCTGTGAATGAATAAATGCTTTGCATTTTCCTTTAGAAATACAGAAAAGGAAAGTCAGCCTTCCTTGTACCCCATTTCATCTAGATGATGCACAAAATATTAAGATGAATTGGGGATTTTGATTCTTGAAGATGTCATATCTTAAATTAGATGTGTAAACCAGAATGGGTATGTGAGAAGAATAACGAGATTTTTCAGGTTTTTCACAGTGTATGTGTAGATGGATGGTATTAAATTTAATAGGTAGCACTGATCATTTCTCACCAACTCTCCTAATGGTCTCTTCTGTGTTGGCCTTGCCATCTATAAGAATCAATGTTTTTGCTAAACAGAGAGCAATGGCTCATTAGGAGTGTACTGGTCACTCCTCATTATACTGGCAAAGGAAACTTCTGGCTAGAAAGTTTATTAAATTTAGAGATTGATGATTGCTGAGAGTTGGAGTCTGAGTTTTATGAATCCTTTGTAAGTTTCAGCTTTAATGAGTAACATGAAAAACTATTCCTTAAGTCCCTGCTGTTAGATGACCAGGTATCAAGAAGAGACTCTCAATTAAAAGTAGCGAAAAACACTTTGTCCTATGTTCTGGGGATCCATTCACACAATTCAGGAATGAGCACTCTTCTCTCGAATGGAACCCAATAATTTTCTTTAGATTTGTAAGAGTTTTGCCAATCTCTCTTCTGTTATCCTGTGGGCCCTTTAGAAATATTAGTACCATTTGTTAGGGGATCTTTTCCCTGTTTGCTTAAATGTGGCTTCATGTTGGGAGGCCACCTCAGCTGACTGCTGGGTTCCTGGTGCAGGCCATTGGTTGCCTGCCCACTCTCCCGTGGCTGGCACTCCTATTGTTGAATGAGAATCACATCTCCAACACTGCCAGCTCCTCAAAAGCTGCCCTGTTCAGAGTAAGAATAAGAGTGATGGAAATTCTAGAACAATGAATACCTACTGTGAGTCAGACAACGTGTTAAGTTCTTTACATGCATCATCTTACTTAAATCTTTAAAACACCCCATAGATAATTAATTTAATGTTTACAGATGATGAACAGAGATTTAGAGACCCTAAAATTTTTATCCCAAGTTACTTCACTAACAGGAAGCAGAGTGAGGATTCCCCTTTAAGTCTGTCTGACTCCAAAGTTTATGTTTTTAGCTCCTATCTTACATTAATATTGCTTAACCAAGTTGATTGTATGATGAACTAGGGCAACTGAAAGACTGAAATTCCTAAAACTTCACAATAATAATAATAAGTATTAGCCTTCATGTAAATTTTCAGTATCTCTAAACCTCTGCTTAAATGTCAGCAGCTCTTCTTTTCTACCTTATAATTTTCCAAATGTGAGTATTGGGAGGCAGCAGAAAGTGGGTATCATGCTTGGAGTAGATAATCAAACCCCTCTTCATTGACGTCTGGCTTTAGGATTGGAGAAATAATAGCACTGATAATTTTTCTTTTGTATTGGACTTCAATTATATTTTGACCAAAATATCTTTCCTAGAGTTCATAGCGTTTTTGTGTTTTATGGTAAGAGAATTTCTATTGCTTGGTCATATCGTATCTCTTATTCCATATTACACATCCTTTAGGGTCCCAGAAGTTACATTGACATAGTGTCTTTTAGGAAAGAAGTATTAAGACAAATTTACTGTTTGGAATTGGTGTCCTTTTAACCACATCATTCTGAATACCCAGCCTATAAATTTGAAAATATATAATAACTGAAAACTTATTAGAAAGGGTACTGTGGAAGTACATCTAACTTTTGGGCATTTGTCTTTGATATACCTTGTTAACAAAGCACAACGCATAAGGATAGCGTTAATCCTGGGAAACTTCCAAGGATGTCATTGATTACCACTAATTCTTTGGACACTTAGCAGACATTTAGGGAAAGAATTATCTAAAAGAAATAATGAATTGTTGTTCAGTTTTATTGTAGCATTATTTATCTCTTGTTGTCAGTGTCATTTTAAGTGTTAGATCCCTTCGTTGACTAAGTACAGTATTTTAATTTTTTACTTACTATTTTTCATGTCTTCCTACATATATATATGTCTCCTTACATATACATATAGGGAGACATATATATATATATATATATATTTCTATATCTGTACATACACACATGCACAGAGGCAGATATGTGATATGTGTATCACAGGGAATGTTGCTCACAAAGTTTTTGTTTTTTGTGGGGGGTACATGGGCAAGGAATTGAGCCCGGGTCTCCCTCATGGCAGGTGAGAATTCTACCACTGAACTGCCCATGCAAGTATAGCATTTTATTATTCTGTATTGTGGTGGTATGGGACCATGTACTCCAGAAAAACATGCTCTTAAGCTTAATTCACTCCTGTAAGTGTGGACTTATGTAAATAGGACCTTACAGTGAGGCTACTTCAGTTAAGGTGTGGTGTAATTTAATCAGGATGGGCCTTAATCATGTTACTGGAGTCCTTTATAAACATAAGAAAATTCACAGATGATAGAGCAAAAGCCAGAGGGAACAAGAACTGAAGGCAATGGAACGCGGAAGAGAAAGGAGAGGCCAGAAAAGGTCACCATGTGCCTTTCCACGTGACAAAAACACCAAGGACAAAGGATTACTGCCAGCCAGCCCCAGAATGGCAGAGCTTTCTGGGAGAAAGCTTCGCCATGATGATGCCTTGATTTGTGACTTCTCCTAACTCAAAATTGTGATCCAATACATTCTCTGTATTTAAGGCAACCCATTGCATGGTATTTGCTTGAGCAGCCAAGGAAACTAAAGCAGGTAATTTGCTCACAAAGTAGTGAAAACATAAACTTGAGAGAGAGTCAGTTCTTAGGCTATATGAAGGAGAGAAATTATTATTACCTTTTGCTATTACCATCTACATTTTTGCTTTTAACTATGTAGAGTTTGGCATGTATGTTATTTATAAACTGTATATTTTTATTATAGAAGTGTGGGCTTATAGAACAATAATAAATAAAAGACAGGATTTCCATATACCTCCACCACCAACACCATGCATTGGTGAATAATGTTGCATTCGTTACAACTGGTGATTGCGCATTTTATAATTGTACTATTAATTAAAGTCCATGGTTTAACTTAGGGTTCACTGTTGGTGTAGTGAAGTATTTGGATTCTTTTAAACATTTTATTCTTTTACCATATATACAATCTAACATTTCCCTATTCAACCATATTCAGGTACTTATTTCAGTGCTGTTAATTTGTTCTGCTATCATCCATGCAAAACATTTCCATCAATCCAGATGGGAATGCTGTACATTTTTAGCCTTAACTCCCCATTCCCTATCCCCCCCCCCCCATCTCCTGGCAATCAATATTCTATATTCTGATTCTATGAGTTTGCTTATTCTAATTGTTTCAAATACGATGAAATCCTGCAGAATTTGTCTTTTTATGTCTGGCTGATTTCACTCAACATGATGTCTTCAAGGCCCATCTGTGTTGTCACATGATCAGGACTTCATTCTTTTTATGACTGAATAATGTTCCATTGTATGTATGTATCACAGTTTATTTATCCATTCACTGGTTGATGGACACTTGGGTTGTATTTTTTGGAAATTGTGAATAATGTTATGAACATCAGTGTGCAGACATCTGTTAAGTCCCTGCTTTCATTTCTTTTGGGTTTGTACCTTATGGTGGTATTGTCAGGTCATATGATAGTTCTATACTTAGCCTTCAAGGAACTGCCAAACTGCATTTCACAGTGGCTGCATGATTTGACATCAACACCAGCAATCATTCAGTGCTCCTGTTTCTTTATATCCTCTCCAACACTTGTTATTGTTCTGTTTTTTTTTATAGCAGCCCTTCTGAGTATCTCATTGTGCTTTTGGTTGCATTTCCCTGTTGACTAATGATGCTAGGAGTACAAAACCACAATGACATACCATTTCCTGTAGTTTTTGCTTTTTTTTTTTTCCCAGCATGGGCAGGCTCTGAGAATCGAACCCAAATCTATAGCATGGCAGGCAAGAATTCTGTCACTGAGACACCATTGTACCACCCACTTTTATGCATCTTTTTGTGGACTCTATTTGTATGTTTTCTTTTCTTTATATATTCTAGATATTAATCCTTTATCAGATATTTGCTTTCCAAATATTTTCTTCCATTGTTGTCATTTTACATTCATGATAAAGTCCTTGGAGGATGGAAAGTATGTAATTTGATGTTGTTCTATTTTTTCTATTTTTTTCTTTTGTTGCTTGTGCTTTGGGTTTAAATTCTAAGAAACTGTTATTAAAAACAAGGTCCTGAAGATGCTTCCCTATATTTTCTTCTAGGAATTTGATAATTCTTGCTTTTATATTTTATATTTAAGTCTTTGATCCATTTTGGGTTGATTTTTGTACAAGATTTGAGGTAGCGTTCACTTTTGTTTTTTGCAAATGGAGATATGGTTTTCCTAGCATCATTTGGTTTGAAGAGACTATTCTTTCCTAGTTGAGTGTTCTTCACCCCATTCTCAAAAATCAGTTGATCTAAATGATTATGACTATGGAGGCACTATATTGATATTTCTTTTCAGTCCCCTGTGTCTTGGAGTAGCTAGAAGGAAAATCCTGAAATTGTGGAACTATAACTGATACCAAACTTTGAAATCTGTTCTATAACTTCTTGTTAAAATGCTTTGAATTTTATTGCTTTTTTTTTCTTATGTTATATTTCAAAATAAAAAAATGTTTTTAAAAATCAGTTGGCTATAATTGTGAGGGTTGATTTCTGAACTCTTTATTCTGTTCCATTGGTCCCTATGCCTGTCCTTCTGTCAGTACCATGCTGCTTTGATTTCCTTGGCTTTGTAATAAATTTGAAGATAGAGAAGTTTGAGTCATTCAACATCGTTCTTCTTTTTCAAGATGGATTTAGATATTGAGGCCTCCTTACTCTTTCATATATATCTCAAGATTAGCTTTTCCATTTCTGCAAAGCAGGTTGTTGGAATTCTGATTGAGACTGCATTGAATGTATAAATTGCTTTGGGTAGGATTAGCATCATGATGGTATTTAGTGTTCCAATCCATGAACATGAAATATTCTTAGGTTGTCTTTAATTTCATTTGGAAATGTTTTGTAGTTTTCTGTGTAGAAGTCCTTTGCATCATTGGTTAGATTTATTCCTTGACATCTGATTTTTTAGTTGCTATTGTGAATGGAATTTGTTTCTTGATTTCTTCTCCTGATTGTTTTTTGCTTGTGTCTAGAAACACTTCTCATTTTCGTGCATTGATCTCATATGTCACCACTTTGTTGAGTTCATTTCTTAATTCTAGGAGCTTGTTGTGGATTTTTCAGAATTTTGTATGTATAAGATCATGTCATCTACAAATAGGGAAAGTTTAACTTCTTCCTTTCCAATTTGGATGCCTTTTCTTTTCTTTTTTCCTTGTTGAATTGCCCTGGCAAGAACTTCCAGTACAATGTTGAATAACGGTGGTGACAGTGGGCATCCTTATTTTATTCCTGATGTTAGTACCTATTAAGTAGGATATTAGGTGTGAGCTTTTCATAAATGCCCTTAATCATGTTGAGGAAATTTCCTTCTAGTCCTTATTTTCTAAGTGTTTTAACCAAATGGGTGCTACATTTTGTCTCTGAATAATTTGAAATGATCATGTGCTTGGATCCTTTGTTCTGTTAATGTGGTGTATTACATTAATTGAGTTTCTTGTGTTGAACCAATCTTGCAAACCAGGGATAGGTCCCACATGATCATGATATATAATTCTCTTAATATGCTGTTGGATTTGGTTTGCTGGTATTTTGGTGAATATTTTTACATCTGTGTTCATAAGAGATGTTGTTCTGTAGTTTTCTTTTCTCCTGGTGCCTTTATCTGGGTTTGGTTTGAGAGTGATGTTGGCCTTATTGAATTTGTTAGGAGGTCTCCCCTCCCTGTCAGTGTTTTAGAAGAGTTTGAACAGAATGGGAGTTAAGTCTCCTTGTAATGTTTGTTAAAATTCCCCTGTGAAGCCATTTTGTCCTTGGCTTTACTTTGTTGGGAGATTTTTTGGTTACTGGTTCAACCTTTTTACTAGTAATTAGTTTGTTGAAGTCTTCTATTTCTTTTTTGGTCAATGTAGATATTTTACATGCTTCTAAGAATTTGGCCATTTCATCTAGGTTATCTATTTATTGGTGTATAGTTCTCCTTAGTATGCTCGTACATTTTATTTCAGTGGGTTCAGTAATAATATTCCCCTTTTCATTTCTGATTTTAGTTATATGTATCCTCTTTCATATTTCCTGTGTCAGTCTAACTAAAGATTTGTCAAATTTGTTGATCTTCTCAAAGAAGAAACTTTTGGTTCCATTGATTCTCTCTACTATTTTTTTTTTTCTATTTCACTTATCTCCACTCTAATTTTTTTTTATTTCTGTCCTTTTGCTCACTTTAAGTTTAGTTTGCTCTTCTTTTTCTAGATCTCTCATTTTTAAAGTTAGTATCTGATTTGAAATCTTTCTTCTGTTTTAATGTAAGCATTTAGAGCTATACATTTTCCTCTCAGAACTGCCTTCACTGCATCTCTTAAGTTTTGATATATTTTCATTTTCAAATCACTTCAAGATATTTCCTAATTTTGATTTTGATTTCCTCTTTAACCTACCCATTGTTTAAGAGTATGTTGTTTAATTTTAGAGTATTTGTGAATTTTTCATGTCTCATCTGTTGTTGATTTGCAACTTCATTTTGTTGTGGTCAGAGAATATGCATTGAATGATTTCAATACTTTTGAATTTACTGAAACTTGTTTTGTGACCTAATCTATGATTTATCATAGAGAATGATCCAGGTGCACTTGAGAAGAATATATATTCTGTTTTTGTTGACGGAAGTGTTCTGTATATGTCTGTTAGGTCTAGTTGGTTTAGTATGTCATTCAAGTCCTGTACTTCCTTATCGATACTCTAACTAGATGTTCCTTTCATTATTGAAAGTGGTGTGTTAAAATCTCCTAGTATTGATGTAGAACTATCATTTTCTCCATTCAAGTCTGTAAGTATTTACTTCATATATTTTGGAGCTATGCTGTTAGGTGCATATATATTTATAATTTCTATATTTTTCTATTGAAATGTCTCCTTTTTCAGTATATAATGACTGTCTTTGTCTCTCATAACTGTTTATGACTTAAAGTGTGTTTTTTCCTATATTTTTAAAGCCACCCCAGCTCTCTTTTGGTTACTGCTGCATGGCATACTTTTTTCCATCCTTTCATCCTCAACTTACCTGTACCTTTGTCTTTCAGGTGATTCTCTTGAATACAGCATATATTTGGGTCATGCTTTTTCTCATCCATTCTGCCAATCTTTGCCTTTTTACTGCAGAGTCTAATCCATTTACATTTAAAGTTACTATTGTTAATGCAGGTATTTCTCCTGCCATTTTGCTATTTAGCCTTTTTGTCCCTCACTTCCATTAAAGCCTACTTTTATATTTATTTGCCTTTTTGTGTTGACCATATTGAGTACCCTCTCTCTTCTGTCTGGATATATTTTCCACCTGTTTTCTTTGTGGTTACCATGGGGTTAAAATTTAATATATATATGTGTGTGTGTGTGTGTGTGTGAGTGTGAGTATGTGTGTGTATATATATATAAAACAATCATACTTGGTTTGATACCAAGTTAACTTCAATAGCATGCACGTATCCTTTTCCTATATCCCTCAGTTCCCCCACCATTTTTTTGTTCTTGTTACCACATTTATCTTTGTACATAGTATGTCCAAAAACCTAGATTTATTGTTACTTTTTTGTTCGTGCATTTTAGCACCTATAGGAACTAAGAAGTGGAGTTACATACCAAACAATACAATACATAGTATTGGCATTTATAATGATCCAAATGTTGACCTTTATCACATATCTTTATTTTTTTTATGCTGCTTTGTACCACTGTCTAATCTCCTTTCTTTTCAGTCTGAAGAAATCTCTTCAGCATTGCTTGTAGGGCAGGTCTAGTCATGATGAACTCCCTCAGCTTTTGTTTATCTGAGAATGTCTTAATCTGTCCCTCATTTTTGTAAGAGAATCTTTCTGTTCCTCAGTCTGACATTCCAAATGTCTTCAAGTTCATTGATTCTTCTGCCAGCTCCATTCTGCTCTGCAAGACCTCCTGGGCAGTTTTCATTTCAGTTATAGTGGTCTTCAACTCCAGTGGTTCTGTTTGGTTCCTTTTTAAAATTTATGTGTCTTTACTTAGATTCTTATATTATTCATTCATTGCCTTCCTGATACCCATTAGTTCCTTCTCTGTACTTTCCTTTACCTCCAAGAATATGTTTAAGATCATTTTTTATAAAGGCCCTTTTCAGTATGTTCATATTCTTTTTCTTTGTTGGTGTTTTCTGTATTTTTACCCTTTTCCTTTGGTTGTGCCATCATTTCTTGGTTTGTCTTGTACTCTTTTGTTGCATACTGTACATTTTTATGTTTTAAAATGTTAATTCTTGGATTTACTCTCTGGGATGTCTGTTTCTTGGTTTTGTAACAAGTTGGTGATACAACAGAGCTTTAATTGAGCTTCATAGCTCTCTTATCAGGAAGGTCTGTCCAAGGCAAATTCAGTGTGCAGAGCTTTCCCTTTCTTTCCAGGTCTGTATCTTGTCCTGGGATTTTGCTTAGAAGTTTGTTTTGGAGTTCCTATGTTGACAGGAGTTTGGTTGTCACCTTTGTTTCCCAGGAGACAGACCTCCTTCTTCTGTGTATTTGAAGTTTCCAGGCCTTTGTCCCAGACTCCGTAAGCTTTTCATTGTCTCACACTGTTTCTGCCTGAAGGGCAAGCTCTGAGAGAGGATCACCCTGAAGAGGGCTTTCTAAGTCAGACCTTCCCAGCAAAAACAGGGCCAGGGACCCACCCACAAAGGGGATTACAGACTGGCTACAAAGTGCCCTGGGGAGAGGATCTGGAAGGGCTCCCCAAATTTCTGTGACAGCTTCCCTAAGCTGAGCTTTCCTGTCCCTGCATTTGCAGCCTTTCAGTTAATTGTCCTCCACACCCCTGAGTAAGTGCAGAATATTTATATCTCCACCGTCTCCATCCCTGTCCAGGGAGGGATTGAAACAATGGCTGCCACAGCGTTCGTCAGGGTAGGTTAAAACAAAAGCTGGCCCTTAGAGCTGGAACTAGTGATCTGAAGTTACTCATCAGAAGCCATGATCATCTTTGTTCTTGAGGAAGAGGATTTTTAAGCCCCTTTCTGCCACAAGCAGCTAACTAGGGACTGGACCCAAGGCAGCCTGCTGTGAGAGTCAGGGGATAGGCACTGGTAGTGGCCTGCCACATAGAGAAAGCAATTTACATTCTTTGTCATAATATATCTGTCCTTTCCTCCTGCTCTTCCCTGGATGCTGTACAGTGTTCTGGACTCTGAAGTTTCAAAATAGTTGTTTCAGACAGTTCCTGCTTGTTTAACAGCTGTTTTGCTGGGAGGACAGTGTCCTAGAGCTCCCTCTCCATCTTCTCTGGAAGTCCCCATGTATGTTATTTTTATAAGGAGCTAACTATGCCAAATGTTGTCCTTCTCACGTAAATTAATAGCAGCAATGAAATACAGACCCCTGACCTTGTGCTAGACCTAGAATTAGGTGCAATGTCCTTGTTGGCTCCTGTCTCCAAACTTTCTATCATTGGAATTAAAAACCCCTCCATGGTTTAGTCCTACTTCAGATACCCATCTTATGGCAGAGAGAATTAACAGTTTGGTTTTCTTTATTTTTGTTGAACCTTAACTTCATCCTTGGCAACTGTGTACCTGAGGATGGGGTTAGCTCAAACTGTACAGTTAGAGGGTTCAAGACAGACTTCAGTTTAGATACCAGCTCCAAGTTCAGGAGTCTCCAGACCACCTTCACTTCTGGATACCAGTTTTGGATTCCATTCCCATGTGCAATAATTCCTTAGAATGACTGATGGAACTTAGGAAAATGCTATACTCATGATTACAGTTTTATTACAACAGAAAGATACAAATCAGAGCCATTCAAATGAAGAGACATATAAGTCTGAGAGGATCCAGGGACATATCATCCTCCTGAGACATCAACTAGTGACAATACTCAAAGACCAACCAGAGAAGCTTATCCATAAACTTCGGTTTCTAGAATTTCTTTCAAGGTTTCATTGGGTAGACATGATTGATTGAATCATTGGCCATGTGGTTGAACTCTCTCTAGCTCCTCTCTCCTCATTGAGGGTCAGGCTGCTATTATATGGTTCAAAGCCCTAACCCTATAATCAAATGATTGATCTCTCTGGCATGGTCAGTCCCATCCTGAGTCATTTTGTTAGCAGAAACCATCAAGTATGGTCCCCAGAGCCCAACATAAATACCAGCAAGGTGCTCCAATCATTGGAGAAATTTCAAAGATTTAAAAGTTACCTCTCAGGAAGGTGGGGACAAAGGCCAGTCGAATTCTTCATTCCATAATCTGTTACACCCTCAGTTTTTCAGTGGCTGTTCTTCCTTCTCATGAGTTTTCCCTTTTCTGTATGGGTTGCCCAACACTGGGGACTCTAACCATTATCAGTCTCATACCTTTTTGTACAGCTAATCCAAATCTGTATCATGGTGGAAAGAACTCATGCTCCTTCTGTTCCTTCTGCCCTTGGTCTCTTTCTCAGCTATGAATGGTCTTTCTGGGCTCACATACATAAGAGGCCAAAAAAAAAAAAACACCAAAAAAGAACAAAAGAAAGAAGAAAAAATGAAGCAACTCTATAAAAACATCCATATTTGGTACTGAGTCTTTTTCCAGTAGAAAAGAATACCTGGACTCCCAGACTTAGTTGTTCAATGTTTGAATTATGTCTCCTAAGCATTTGCTATTTTACTATGCATTTATAAATAGTTCTAGGTTTTTAAAAATATTCTAGTCTAAATGGTAAAATTTATCCTTCTGTTAGATTGCAAAGGACTTTGTTAGATTTCATGTATTTAGTTAACTTTTTGCCTCTTTTGATAAAACATAAATGGAAACACTGACTCTTAAGCTATGTATTTATGTTTAATCATGATAAAATCCTTTGGTTTTCATTATAGTTTTTAAGCACTCTTTCTCAACATGAGGTGAAATGAGAGCTGTGTACTTCTAATTAGGGCTACAGGAAAATTCTGTGCAAGAGCCTAGGAATTATTTTGAATCTCAGCCCATTGGCTATTTAATCATCTTTTTCCTTCATCATATTGTTACTTCTGTGTTATTTTCCTATTATTTTGAATTTTCTGGAAACACAAAAATCACTGTTGTGAGTGGATACCTGTTTCATGGAAGTTTCTTAAAATGATCCAATGACCAATTTTGGGTGCATTGATTGCTTATAGCTAAGGGACACAGAGGAAATGACCTCTACTTTCACTGGGGTTGCCGGTAGCAGGGAAATTGCTCAAGAGTGAGATTATCGTACAGCCATGAGATTTAAAATTTAATGAAAATTTTAAAAATGAAACATCAAGTACATTCTGTATATTATTTGTAGGGCAATCTGTCAGAATAAAAGTAGATGAATGGGTTTTATACTATGGCTTTTGATCTGCACACATGACATTAAAGTCAGTCCTTACCCTTTATTTGATTACATTGTGAATTATATACCTAGAAAAGGTCAGGTAAAAGTGACGTGGCGCTTAGCACATGGTGGTAGGACAGGGAGTTTTATCTCCTATGAAGATGATGAAGCACATATGCCAAGTCCTGTGAACTCCTTCAATCACTCAGGCAGTGGGACCAGGTCAGCCATAGAAACATGGGGAACAACTGTTCAGGTACAACCAGACTTTATGTACGCCATGCCCTGCACCATTTGTCTCATCCTCAAAGTCCTTCAATGCTAATACCACAGCCTGCTGCCTCTTTTTTTCTTAGGTACATAGTCCGGAAATTGAAGCCTGGTCTCCCACATGTAAGGCTGCTGACTCTTGTTCTTACAACTGAAATAAGCCAAAGTACTCTGCAACTAAAATCGATATTTTTTCTTTGTGTTTAACAGTTTTTTAAAAATAATTAAAATTTTAAAACCTTTTATTTTGACATACTTTCAAACCTACAGGACAGACCTTAGTCAGAGAAATGCAAACCTTATGCAGTGAATTCCAACATAGCTGAGAAAGAGACCAAGGGCAGAATTTTGCCACAATTGTTGGATCATTCTATTTGTCCATCTATTCATCGATTTATCAATCTGTCTATCCATCTTTCTATCTTTGTATTTATCAATTCCTTTTCTGAAAGCTTGAGCATAAGTTGTATAAATCATGCTCCTTGAAAATATAAGACTGCCATGCACATTTCCTAAGAACAAGGATATTCAATTATGTAATCATTTTAGCTGCAGTTATCAAGTTTAAGAAACGTAACATTCATATAAAGCTTGCAGTCTATATTCCAATTTTTTCACATCCCTAAAATGTCCTTTTGGATCTTTCCTCCTTCCTCATTAGATCCCATCTAGGGTCACACATTATATTTAATTGTTATTGTCACTTTAGGTTGCTCTTTGCTTCTTATCTAATTGTGGGAACATATATACAGCACAAGCTTTCTGATCTCAACCATTCCCAAACATCACATTCAGTGGGATTAACAATGTTGTGGTATTGTTGCATGATAGAAAGGGCAAAGGCCTGAGGGAATACCTGAGTTTGAATTCACATTTTTCATTAGCTAAATGAATATTGGCAAATCCTATGTCCTTTCATCTTCCAGGATTTCAGCTTTCTTATCTGTAAAATGGGAGTGATGGGGCTAGAATCTCTTCTAGTTTAATTTTCTGCATTTCTAAGTATATATTTAAAAGCCATTATATACTTCTACAAATGTTGGACAACAAACTCCATGAGGACAGTATACATTTAGATTAAAATAGAAATATTTGGTTTAGCACTGAGGTAAAAATGGCGTGTCCTTTAAATTGTTTTAGACTGTGAGCTTTTTCTTAAATTCTTAACTAATTTGCTCATTCCATCCTCAGAAATGTTCGTAACATTATAAAACAATAAACAGCAATCATCCGTAGGTTAGAGGAAGCAGACATGAATTTTGCAATTGTTTCTCCTTTTCGATAATAAGAAACAAGATAGTTCCTGGTATCTTCAGGGCATTCTATGAGAAATAATGAAATATTCCATGATGAGAACTTTGAAGATGAAAAGCAGTAAGTAAATGCTAAATTTTATTATTCTCTGTCAACAATGCTTTTTCCAAGTGCTTTTCTGGACTCAAAACATATTTATTGCAATTCTGTTGTCCACTTCCCCTCTTTAAAAACCTATTACTTTTTTTGGCTGGCTAACCACTTTTTATCCTTTAGGATAAAACTGTTTAGCTTAACAAAGGCTCAGCCAAGGAAACTGTGAAACAGCCAAATATTTCCAAGTGTGTGGCCTGTCACCATCTTGGTCATTGATTCTTCCCAATTTTTAGGATGACTGATTTTATTGTTATTATAATAACGTTACAAGAAAAACTTCAGCAAAATAGAAAACAACAAAGAAGAAAGCAAAATATCATCCCCAATTTTAAAACATCAAAATAATTTTGATTTGCTTAAGGTCAAGATTATCCCAGACACTCATTCCTCCATATTTCTATGCCCATAGAGAGACGTACACTGCCAGCACACATATACACATATGATAATTTTATCAAATGGGATCTAATAATAAATGCTAGTTTATCAGTATTAAAAATAACTAACATTGAATTTAACATGAAGAAAAAATTAAATAGATGATTATTATAGTTCAGATATATATTCTTTCTACAACAGCTCCTAAAGCACTCTCTAAGGTTCAGGAAAAAAATTACAAAAATTACCAAGGTTGGTGTTAAAAACTAGACATCTAACATTTATATAACACTCCATGTTCATCTGCTGTGAAAATAAAAAGCATGTAGTCACATTGCCTCCCAATCCCCTGTATTTGGTCGCTAGTTTTTTCTTATATATTATTTCTTTGACTTTGTCAAATATTCTAAGACTTTCTTGACTATAACATAAATGTCACTGATGCTTACGTAGATTCAGGACCCGTCAAATGCCACAACTCTCTTTTCCATTGTGTCCACTGAAGTGCTTGTTTTGATCTATCTTTGGGCTGGTTGGACTTTTTACTTTTTCTGGAAGAGCTCACAGGCTTTATATTCTAGAACTTCTTAAATGCTTCAGTCTACAATTTTAATTCTTCCATTTCCTGAGGAAATCTTTATATGGCATTTTTGAACATATTTTCTGTGCTATTTCTTGCATGTGCCATGCCATGTGGCTTGGTTTCTTTTTTCCGGATCATCGTTTCCTTCTACCCATTTCCCATGTTCTCTACTTGATTCAACTCTTAATCCTTGTGCTTTACACACACTGTGTGATCTCATACTTTTTTGTATGTCTGTTGTTTGATATTTTTTATTTATTTATTGGTTTACAATCCAAGTGGTGTTTGGTTTTCTGTTTCCCTGCCTCTGTTCATTTTATTTAGCTGTTTGTCTTAGATTTACTCTCTTACATTATTGAATTTATACTCTCATTAAGTTCTTTTATGGCATGATATATTTGTGGAGAATGATCTTTTATTTTTCATTGGGTTTGTTTGTTGTTTTTTTCCCAAAATAAGTCCTTCATTTGAGTGATTGCATGCTATGATCTCCTCTGTTGGTCTGTGTTTTTTGATGCTGTGTATGTATGTGGATGTATAGTTCATGTAGTTACTTTTTATTTAACTTATGCTAATTATGGGTTCTGAACAAGACCTTCTATTGGCTCTGATTCAGACAGTCGGTAATTCACTACCAGGTCTGAGAAACATCTGTCCCTCTGAGCCATTTCAGAGCCCCGGCCTAGGGGGTATAGCCACTTTTTCATAGCTTGCTGGTAGGAATGGGCCTGGAAAGAGGGCATCTTGTTAGGACCTGCATGTAACCTCTGCTGTATGATAGCCTCCATTTCCTGTTCTGAAATTTGGTCCTCTATCTAGTTGGAGTCATCCCCTTAGGCCTGCAGCAAAATGCTCTGGGGTTTCAATCATTTTCTCAATTCAAGGTCTTCTCCTTGTTTATTGGTGAGCCCTGAGGTTTCTACTGCTTTTGCCGAGAGCCCAAGATTGGGTCTCTGGGAATTGGGGCATCAGTTCTTGAGGATTTTGCCACCACTTTTCCCTAGTTGCTTACTTTGCTACAGATTGCATGGTGTTGTGGAGATTCATCAGAATTTGACTGACTTTCCTTCTTACCCTGACATGGCTTCTGGAACCCTTAGGAGTCATGCTCTACTTAGCAGAAACCTATCTGTCTTTCCTTGGCCTCACTTTTCAAAGTTCATAGAATAAAATTAGACTTCTTTCTTTACAGGAATTTTTAAACTCTCCCCTGTTTTTGTAACGCCACTCATCAGTTTTTGGCAGACTGTTAATCTATAATCTGACTTCATTTTCCTTCCCATCTATACCTTAGAGTCTCTGTTTTTTACATTTAAATCATCATTTAGCTTCCTGAACAAACTGGTAAAATCAAATCACATTTTTGCCTATTTCCAGAGTTAAAACTGGCTGCAGACCTTTACAGAAACATCTCTCTAAGAAACTGGCAATATTTCCCCCTTACCTGCTGTGACAGAGCTTTTGTTCTCTGGGGTGTTCCTTTACATTTGAATAGTGACTCTAGTTCTCTAGCTTGGAAACAATTACATTAAGCATGGGATTAATATGCCTACTAAGTTTTCATAATTTTTACCTATCTGATGAATTTAATATTTTAAGCAATGCCATTAGCCTAGGATTTTATTGGGCCATGCCCTAAGATGTTAGATTGTTGCAGAAGAAAAGTTATTTCCATGATTGGTGTGGTATGGATGCCACTCGATTGAATTCAGAATTAAAATTAGAGATTTGATGTGTTCTGTTAAATTATTATTCTCATTTATGCATTATTTGCCTATTTTAATATTTCAGAGTAAGGGTATTGTTTTCATTTTTAACTTTTTAAATATCATTAAGGTAATGACAAAAATGTTCTTTTCTTAGATGTTATTTGGTTTTTATGGCCCAGCAAGTTTGGAAGAGAAAGATTTTTAGAGCAAAACCATATCTACTCCATTCAGGAGCAGGGGTGGCCCATAGGTCACACTGCTTGGTGACCTCTGGTTTGGGCTGACTCTCTGCTTTCACTTTAGAGGTTCTGTCACTCATACTCAGATTACAGAGGAGAGCAGACTTGCAGCTGCCATGTGTTTTGTGTTTTTGTTCATCAACCCACAGGACTGAGAATTTCCAGGGCTTGGAGACACCTACGTATGATATAAGTCCAAAGAAATACATTTAAAAGCCAAGCACAGGGTGCACGGGTAGTTCAGTGGTTAGAATCCCTGCCTTTCATGAGGGAAACCTGGGTTTGATTCCTGCACCATGCACCAGAACTCCCACCCCACCCCCCCAAAAAAAACCAGGCACAAATTTGAACTCCTTCAGTTGTATTTAGGAAAACCGAGATATATGACATTATATAATAAAATAATTTTATTCAGTGTACGTGTGTGTGTGCATGTAATTTTCTCTCCATATGTATGTCTACATAGGGAAATATTGTAGCTTATGAGAAAACAAATAATACACAGGGTGTTCTTATTTTCCTGATTGATACACTTTGTTGAAATGTGCACATAGCCCTCTCTTTAGTTTCTGCCGTAATGGAATCTATGTAAATGCAAACCCTGATATTGCTGACAAACACATTCCAGCAACTCTTTACCTGCCTACTGCTGTACCCACATCAACCATCATCATCTCTCCCTGCTGTACTCACATCACCTGCCTCCAACAGTTGCTTCTTCTATCTTTGTCTCGGCACTTGGCATTCACTCTCCAACTTTCTAAATAACTCCATTTCGGTACCTGCTCACTCTGTCTTTAAGGACCCATTTCCTTTTTCCTTACCATGCTCACCACTTTTCCCAGTCATCAGCATTTTTGTACCGCAGTTGAATTCTTTTAAAGTTGAAGTTTAAAAATGTTGAAAGTCCTATTTGTCCAGTTAACATTTATCATATGTGGTTATCCCATAGTCCAGGTATGATTATTGACTTTCTATTTTCTCCCATATCTTTGAAAACTTGAGCAATATAAAAATGTTCTTTCTTTTGGCTCTGTTAGGTCTGGATAAGATATGTCTAAATATTTACAGCTAAAAACCTTGCAGTGAAGCCACAATTTTATTTTCTTAATCTTGTCCACTACCTGGTAGTGATAATTCAACAGTAAATCATTCCCTGAGTGCTCTCTTTAACCTTTATGCTTCTTAGTACTGTTATATAAGACAGGAAGGAACGCGGAAGCACTTCTGAGTGCAAAAAAAAAAAAATCCCTATGCATGAGGAATTTAAGCAGTTTATAGTAATCTATTCAGATTGTAAAAGTAAGAGCAGTATCGATGCAAATTTATTTTTTTATTTTATTTCTTTGTTTTTGCCTGGGCAGGCACCAGGAATCAAACCCCAGTCTCTGGCAAGGCAGGCAAGAACTCCGCCTGCTGAGCCACCGTGGCCCGCCCCAACGCAATTTAAATATCCGCATGTAAACAAAGTCAGTTCTCTCTAAATCCAATGGAAGCCCCTCCTAATGCAGATTGCTATCCCAGATGTTTTATAGGCTGGTTTGTACCTGAAAGTTAATATTTATATTTGACTTGGCATCTCACAGATATGAGCATGCTGGTATTAATAGTGATCAGAATTGTTACAGAGTGCTGAAATTCATTATATCAAATTCAAGAAACCTGCTCACTGTTGGGGAGAAGGGATACAATGGGAAAGAAGTAGTTAATTTTCTTAGGAAGGTCTAAGGGAGACCAGAGATAATTACAAATAAGATTGACTAGATGAACCCAGGATGTTAGTGATGTCTTTCTTGTTTCTGGCACTATTTTCCCACTTTCTTGAGAGCAGAATAATTGTATTATATGTTATTGGATTAGTGAGGGCCTTTTCAGATTTGCAAACACATTGCTCCTTGCTCTCGTTGCTGATTTCCTTGCCCTTTACATCCATGCTCTGAAGTTCACCAGCAACCAAAACGCTAAGATTATAAATATATTTCTGCGAAAACTTGCCTGAAAGGAAAATGGAGGTGCTTATGGTTAGTTTATCATATTATAAACTCCAGGTTTTGTACTGACTCTTGAAGTTGGCGCAGTGTTCTTTGCACACAATAAATATTTATTGCATAATTTATGTTCTCTAGATATATTTTGCTTCCTTGGCCTATTATAGTACTTTGCCTCCTTTCCTATGGGCAGCTGCAATCAAATCCAAAGCCCATCTCCAAGGAGATGTATTCCAAAGGCTTCTTCCTACATCTCAGCACTCTGATGAGAAATGCAGGGAGTTTCACTCAAACATTTATGAGTATGTGCTATATGCCAAGCACTATACTAGGTAGTAGCCTAAAAAAAGTCAGTAACTCAGGGTTTCTTCATTTGAGAAGGGTATAATCTAGTGCAGTCTAGTATGGCAGACGAATACATAGATACATAAGGACGATAAAGCGTTAGAGCAGCTGGAGCCACAGGTATGGTGGCACACCCAGGACAAGTGGTATGGCCTATGCTGTGATGTACCTTCCAGATCTTCCTTTAGGAATGAAAGATTTATTACTTGAGCTGCCCAGGTGCTGCTAGCAGATAGCTCTCAGCTGTAGCCCCCTTTAGAGATTGCCTCCAGATAAGAGCTGCCTTGTCTTAGATCATGTCCAGGTGGCCTACACACAATAACTGACCCCATGGAGCTATAAAAATCGCTCCCTCTCATTTAATTTGGGAAAGTTCTGCCTGGTCCTCCCATCTCCAGAACTCCCTGTGGGGTCAGCTGAAGCTTCCATTGAGACTGCATCACAGCGTGACTCTGCCAAATCTGTTTTTTATTCTTCCTCTTCCACAGATGTTGATTCCAAGAACAGTACCTAATAAAACTTTTGCAGGCTTAAACTTAAGTCTGTTCCCCAGAGAACTCAGCTTGCAACAGTTGGTGCAGGAGTGGTTCAAAAGGTGTTTGGGTAGATTTTGGAGTCGTATAGCCTCAGCTTGTCTGGCCATAAGAACCCCATCACTGGTGGTAGGTGGAACACAGATAGTCCCTGATGCATGGTGGCAGTGCAGATGCTGAAACCTTCATGAACGGTGAACTGGGAAGGGCTGGGAATACATTAAGTAAAAGGGAAGGCATTTCCTGGTGCAGTGTATTAAGCATTTAGAAATACGGATGAAATGGTAAGGACAGCCTCACTTGATGCTATAAACAAAGATAAAGTATCAAAGAATTGAGGGCAATTAATTAGCAATTAAAAACTAACTATGGAAGCTTGAAAGCCTTTATGAAAACTTATAAAGGGACTGTTCTCATCTGCACTGAGAAGGCAGCATAAGCTTAGGACCACGACCCGGATTTAATTGTCAAAAGTAGCTATATTCCAATGAGATGAAACTCTCAAGTAAGGTAGATCTGTAGTGTCAAGATAGAAGCCATAGTCAGAAAAGAATGGGATCCTGACACATTGATAAGGAGATCTGGGTTGATGCTCTAAAAAGTCTTAAAAGTTCAGATTTGTTTGAACCCTCTGTGACTGTATAAATGGCCAGGTTTCCAGATTAGAGTCTAGCACTACCCCTTGCTTGAAAATGAAACAGAGCCCTGTCTCTGAAAGGCAACATGTGTCCCCATTAGGCTCTGCCCCTTTCTCCCCTTCTAGCTACTAAGCTAGTGAGTAGAGTTATAATATATGGCCAAGGATATGTAAGGCCTTATAATGGAGAGCGGGGTTGTATCTTCAGAGTTGTAGGACTTAATTCACATATGCCTGCAAGAGGTGGGAGACTGTACTTGGGACTGGATTCTGAGGGTGCTTGATCAAGGTGATTGGAAAATAAAGTTGGATAATGAAGAGTTTATTGATTTGGCACCAGTCTCCAAGGATACAGAATTTCAACCCTGGGGAATATGCCTCTTTTAGGATGGCTTCTTGAGTCATAGAAAAGTGATATCCTACACCATGGATGAGAGAACTTTTGCTACTAGGGACAGTTAACAAATACTTTAGGCTTTGCAGTCCAGAGGATCCCTCTCATTAGTTTTCAACTCTACCATTGTTGCAGAAAAGCAACCATAGCAATATATAAAGGAATCACAGGGGCTCTGTTCTAATAACACTCAGTTTACAAAGGTAGGTAACAGGCTGGATGTGGCCCCTAGACCCTAGTTTAATCACCTCTGGCCTACACTAAATGAGATCGAAATGCCAGAATTTCCATGGCAGACCATGGAAGAAGGGATTGTAAAATATTCAAAGAAGGGCTCATGATAGAGTAGATGAATTACATAAGACCAGAAGACCACTAAAGGATTATGACATGGGAGGGCCCAAGGGACACAGCACTCATCAAGGCCATCAGGAGTGCAAGGTGAGAGGGGCACTGACGTCTTTCCTCTGCAGACCAGAGATGATGCTAGGAAATGCCATTGCAGCAGTGGACCTTTTCATAGACTGTGACTGAGGGAATTCCCCAGCCCCCAACCTCCCCATCTCCTATCCTTCAACCCTTACCACCCTCTCTTGCCACCCTAATGGAGCCAGAGGGCAAAATTTAGGAATCAGGAGCCAGGTAGATGTAGTTATTGCAACGAGTGAGAAGTCAAAGATGCAGCCTGGGGTCCTGCCTGCAGAAAGTTATGGAGATGCTTAACAGAACATGCTGTCTCGAGCAGCAAAACAAATGAGTAACCAAAGAATTATGACTCAGTCTGTACAAAGAATTCAAGGTTAGATGATCAGGAGGCTAAGGGCAGTTACCCCAATTAAAAGTCATTATCTCTGGCCCCACTGCTGTTTCTAAAACAGTTTCAGACATGGATTCCATTGACTTGGAAAGAAACAAGATCCCCAAAGGGAGGACCCTGCAATGCCATGGCAAGGAAATATGATAATGTGTTCCCAATTCTTTCCTCAAAAGTACCTATAGCCATTTAATGGGTAATTAAAATGTGGAAAAGGAAAAGCCTAAACACTGTGTTAATATGGTATCCAGGTTGAGAATATGGCCCCTGTTAGTGTAGAACTATATCAGCGTGAAACAATAAAATGCACTGTGAGCTCAGGTCTGCCTCTACGGACCCACCCAGTGGTCATTGCCCCAGTCTCTGATTGTATAATTGGAATATGTACGATTGATATTTGGCACAATCCTCACATTGGCTCCTTGGCCTGTGAGAAAAGAGTTATTGCAGTAGGAAAGGCCAAATGGATGCATCTGAAACACCTTCTTCCCCAACCAAATAGTAAATCAATCACAATATTTCATGTGGAGAGGAATGGCAGTGATCAGTACGAACTTTAATCATGGTGTTTCCAATTTTATTTCCATTTACTTTGCTAGTCTGGCTCCTACAAAAGCTTGATTGATTTTGGAGGATGGCAACAGACTACCAAAAAATTTAACCACATTGTAGCCCCAATTTCAGCTGTATGCCAGACCTGGTATTGTTGCTAGAGTAGATTATTACAACCTCAATGGCAGATGCATTTTATAGGATCATTCATCTAGAAAATGTGCTTTTTTCCATCTGATCAGAAAAGAGGAACAGAAATAGTTTGCAATTACAAGAAAAAGATAATAGAATAGTTTTATGCTTTTGCCTAGGGCTATATCAATTCTTCTTGCCTTAGTCATAGTGAAAACTGAAGAGCTCTGGACTGTGTGAACATCCTGCAATACAGAAATCATGCTGATCTATTGCATTGACATGATGTTAATTGGATCAGAAGAACAAGAATTGTTTAAGATTTTGGAAACCTTTATAAAATGCATGTGCTCCAGAGAGTGGGAGATAAACCCTATAAAACTTCAGAAGTCCACCACATCAGTAAAAGTTTTAGGGGCCCAGCATTCTGGTTCATGCTAGGATGTCTCCTTCAGAGTAAAAGATAAATTATTGCATCTTACACTTCCAACCACAGAGGAAGCACAAGGCCTTGTAGTTCTTTTCTAGTTCTGGAGAAGCTGTCTTCTGCATATTCCACACCTGGGAATACTGTTCAAACCTATATATCAAGTGACATGTCAAAGCATGAGATCCAGAGAAAGAAAAGACTCAGAAGGGTGTTTCAGGCTGTGGTGCAAGCAAGCAAGCATGACATTTGGAACATATGTTTCAGCAGACCTTACAGAGTTACACATATTTATAATGGAAAAGATGCCATCTGCCATCATATTTTCTCAAAGGTAGAGTCACAATTCAGACTCCTACTATTCTGTACTACAGCCATGCCATCTTCCCTGGGTAATTATATGCCCTTTGAAAAACATTTTCTGGTGTGCTGTTAGAGGCCTTGGGAGAGACAGAGTACCTAGCCACAGGACAACAAGGGACCATGAAGTAAGCACTGACCACTGTAGCTGAGATCCACTAAGTCATAATGCAGGAAGACCCAGGGCAAAACCCATGTAAGATGGAAGTGGTACATCTAGGATTGGGCCCCAGGATTGGGCACATGCATGGCCAGAAAGCCCAAGTAAGTTGCAAGGGCAGGTAGTGAAATCCCATGCCATCCATCACTCATGCACTGGTGTCCTTCCCTCAGTTTGCCCATCTGGTCACTTGAGGGATGGGGTCCCTTATAACCAGCTGACAGAGAAAGGAAAAGGTCAAGCATGGTTCATTGATGAATTGGCTTGATAGATAGGTACGAAATAAAACTGGAGTACTGGAACTATAGTTCCACCCAAGAGTGGCCATGAAGACAGTGGCTAAGAGAAATCCTACCATTGGTCAGAAATTTGGGCAACAAACACGTTCATCCATGTTGCATGGAAAGAGAAGTGACTCAAAATTAGAATATACATGAATTCTTGGACCATGGCAAATGACTTGGTGACTAGATAGGTATCTCAAAGGAGAAAGACTGGAAGATTAGGGACAAGGAGACCTATGGTAGTAGAAGCAAATGGGAGTGGGCATGTGTGTGTGAAAATCTTCTCATCACATGTTCATACTATTAGAGAAAATCTGTCCCACAAGAAGTACCAACCAACTAGTTAGACAAAATGACTGAGCCAATTCACATCAGCTTACCTCTCTCATTTGCCAACTCAGTGCTGGAAAAATGACACATCAACAAAGTGGCCATGGCAGAAGAGATAGACACTATAGGCATTGGGACAACTGCATGGGCTCCAAATTACCGAGACTTATCTAGATACTGCCATTGCTAAATGCCCGACCTGCTAGCCATAGAGTGAGTTCCTGTTATGACACTGTCTCTCAAGGAGGAAAGTGTCTGAGAAGACTCAGTAACAACTTGACTATAATGAACCCATTCTACTATAGATAAGCCATTCATTTATTTTGAGAGAGATAGACACGTATTCCAGGTATGATTTTTCTTTCCAGCTAGTTGGGTCTCATTCAGGACCACTGAGAGCTTATGGAGTGCTTGATCCACACCATAGAATCCCAGATCAATTTACTGCAAAGGAGATGAAAAGGTGCACCAATGACCTTAAGATCCACTTGTTGTATCACGTACTCCTCAACACAGAAGCTGCTGGCATAATAAAAGTTTAGAACAATCTACTGAATTCACAGTGAAATACCAAATAGGAGTTGATACTTTATAAAGACTGGGCACCATCCTTCAAGACACAGTTTAAATTTGAAACATATATGTCATTATATGCCCAATATGTAGACAGAACTTGTCCAGGAGCCAAGATATGGAAGAAGGGGTAGTGTCACTCGCCATAACTTCCAATGACCACTTGGAGATTTTGTGCTTTTTGTCCCATTGTCTCTGAACTCTGGATTTAGAAGTCTTGGTTCCTTAAGGGGATATACTTCTGTGAAGGCCCTAAAGAAGAGTTCCAGCAATCTATAAACTTTGGCTACTGACTTGGAGCCCCCTGTGTTAAGGGATGGCAGGCAAGACGAGGAAACATCTTGGAGGGATAACTTACTGATCATTACAGAGTGATGGAACTATGTGGGAAAATGGCTGAAGGTCAGAATGCTTCCATAATGTAGGTAAAGGTGCAGACCTTTGGAACACCAGGTCCTGCCCGGGTGGAACGCTGTCCTGGGGAGCACATAACTGTTTGCAGAAGGAAACATTTGAACCTTGTATGGCATGCCAGAGATTAACGTTGATGGCAGTTTGGGTGAAAAACAATTTACTCACAACCTTGAAAGATACTTTCTGTTTTGAAGTTCCCCAATAAATATGATGAGGAACTCAGGGTCGACCCTCTTGTCCTTTGAGACATGAGTTCCCTGCTCTCATCTTAAAAGACTCTTCTGTGTGAGTGTCTTTATTTTTCAGATTTGCGGAGCCTTCTTTGACCGCTTGTGCTGAGCTGGTCTCAGGAGAAATATTCTACATCATGGTTGTGATGACAGTACTTGACTGAATATATTTGCCAAAACTTATCTAATTATACACTTAAAATTAGTAAATAATATTCTATGTAAGCTATAATGCAATAAAGCTGGCCTCAAATCAAGTGATTAAACAAGGGGGAGTTAATTGATTCCTCAAAAATGAAAATACTCCCGTTCTCTACATCTCCTATCATTTTCAATTCTGAGAAACTCAGAAGATGGATTGCTAGCTTGTGAGAGACTGATTCTCTAAATCATTGTCTTGTTATGCTAGAGAAATCAAAGTGCAGTTTATCTAAATTCACATTTAAAATTTGTTCTAACAATAGACACATCTGAATGACTGAGTAAAATTTCCACTTTTCATCATGGAAGCACAGTTAGAGTAAGTGCTTCACATGAGCCGTATTTCTAGCATTGACATCAGGTAAATTACTACTTAATTTTTTACAACAATATAGGATGAATAAACTACTTTATTTCTAAATATCAAGTCAAGTTAGAGGGAAAGTGACTCTGTCAAGGACTCTGGATCCCACATGAAAGCCTTGTTTCAAGAAATTTTATTTCCAGAATTCAAGAAACCATATATCTTCACGACCTCCCTGGAGGGAAAACTTGAAGCACTCTTGCCCAGAATAGCAAAGTTGGACTTCTGAGTTATGCAAAATGACAAACACATTGACAATCTGGAAGAACTTCTCAGGAGATTAGAACAAACATCACAGAGTACAGGGCACAGGAGAGCACTGATAGCTTCAATATCATTATGAAAAGGTGGGTGGTACAACTCAAAAGCCTAATAATGCTGTGGACTGACTGGAATTTTTGCTTGATGGAATTTTGGCAAGACTGTTGAAGTTGATTGCAACTTATGTCACATGCAACTTACTTTCACATACCAGTGCTACAGATAAGATCTGTAATGCAGCATTAAAGAAACTCTGTGACTATAGAAAATCATTGCAGGGTGAGATTTAAACTCCTGATAAGGGAGAGGCTCTCTTGCCAGAAGGAAAATCTATGTCTCCTTGGAGCTAAGCCAAAAGATGCAGCCTGAAATACCAAAGAGGGCATAGTTATTATTTCCTTTCTCATTGTGAGTAACACAACAAGATCAACTTATCTCCTTTGACATATTGAAGGCACACAAAGGCTGCTGGGGAGGAGGCCTGTTGAGATCATACAGCTCCTATTCTGTCTCTGAAATAAATTCAAAGGGACTGGTCAGCCTCTTAGGAATGGGGAATTTTTGGTATGAAGATGTGTGCTAACTTTACTTTATCTGCTTAGAATCATTGCATATTTTAGAGCGTCTTCATGCTTGTCATAATTTACCTCAATCATAATGGATAGGATTAGCAATGTGTATAAATGGACTCATAGGTATTTAATTATATCGTTATATGCTGTAATAAACATAGTGAGTTTTATGCATTGATTAATGATGCAGAATAAAATATTTTTAATTATACCTAATGTTGTTAGTATTATGAAAATATTTTCCAATATCATTTTGAGATCTTAAGGTTGTACTTTATCAGAATAGCTGCAACTTTGCCAATGGACCTTACAGAACTATAACTATAAAAGGTAAAATGTCATTTCTCAAACTGCAATACAAAAACTATAGAGGCATGACATTTTATCATCCTGAAATATGTGTCTTTAGTTAGTCAGACTGTGACTTTAAGTGCCACGACAGTAAAATTTCAAACCAATAAGTTACTCATCACTCACAATAGGTCCTACTACTGATGAAGGAAAACATACAGGAAATCTCATTCACTGGATTCTTATTTCAAAGCCCTTTTTTTGTCATTGGATTGTGCTTTTAAGTGCATTATGTTTTATGTCATTGTGCTCTATATTCTCTGTTTTCTTTGATCACATAAATGTAGGTGAGGCCATCAGAATAAAAGAGGGTATGAATCTTCAGGGGTTCCTGAGGGAAACCTGTGCTGGGAAACTGAACAGATGCATGGAATGTGTTTAAATCCCTCAAGGCTCCTCAGATGTCAATTGGCTTATGGTTCTGGACATTATCTGTCGGATCACATTGCACTATCTCAATTTCATATTCCTGGGGATTGATTTCATTAATGGAGTACATGCCAGAACCTGGAATTATCTGCAATGAAAGATGACATCTTCAAGCCTCAGCAGCTGAAAAATGGCCGGATGACTATTTCTTCTCAAATGGAGGAAATTAAAGCTTGGGGCCGTGGTGTGAAAGATCTTAACAGCAAGCTGAAAAAACAATTGTACACACTTTGGAACTTGCTGGCAAGTGTTTACAATGAACTGGAACCACTTCAGGGCACGTCAAGGAGTAGGAGAGGCCTGGGCTGCTGCTGTGCGAACTTGGTGCACAGAGTTCTCATCTTACAGCAAGTAAATGCCAAACGTCTTCTGGTCTCTAGGGAGAAGGATGTTGGGATTGGAGTGAATTCTTAGAATAAAAAATATATATATACTACCAAAATAACAAATAGAAGGTACGTCTAGGAAGCAATGAGACACATTCCTGTCTGGCTTTTGGACTCCATTTCATTCCTTAGTGTTCATGCCTCTTACTGCTTGCTATGCTAAAGGCAGTCAGATTCTTCTCTACTCTAATTTATTCTAATCTAAATGTTAGAATTTAATTTCCAAGTTTATCACTCAAAAACAAGTGGCTCCTGCAGATTTGAAATGGAAATCGTCAGTTAAGAGACTTAGAGTATATGATATATTGCTTGATTTCTGAGTTTACTAGACGTAAAATTGTTAAACTCTATAACTACTTCACAGGATATTTACTTTTAATGCTTTGGATGGATTAGGTTTGGTTTTTTATTGGAGCAAACAATTTATGGTTAAATTATCTCCTGCAGCATTGTGCTGTGGAAGAATTCTTACAGATCTCCAAGGAACCCTGCAATTCAGAAGAATGCAGTTTTGAAAAACTTTTCCATAAAGTAAAAAATATCATTGTTGTAAGAGCCATTATTTTGTTATTCTCATTGTGAAAGCATGGGTATTTCACTGACTCTAGAATGAAGGCATAAACTACTATTTGGCATTTCTATGGGAGGAGGAAATTTATTTTTATATACACTTCTGTCTCTCAGGTTTTTTTCTTCTATTTTATTTTCTTCTGTAATTTAGGATTGCTGTCTATCTACCCATATACTCAAAGATGCTATTAAAATAGTTTGCCACCTTTTCTAAAACTAATGTTTTTATGCAAGTTGAGTTTAAACAGTTTTTTACCCAAAATAGCTTAGAAAAAAAACATGCTTTCCAAGAAACAAATTCTGTTCTATAATTTGGAATTTATTTCATGCTCATTTATTGATTGAATTTGTTCATTCTGGAGACACTCTATTCCCATACTATATCTCATGGTTTGCCTGAAGTAGAAAATAAAACTGCCAATACATTGGAAATGTTTTCTATTTATATAAAAAAATGGAAACAGCTTCCATGAGCCTCAAATATTTTACAAAGTATTCTCTATATTTATGTTGTTATGTATTTAATTTGTTGAAGGGTCTGAACTGTGGGGAACTGCCACGACCGTTTCATTTGTTTCCCAATCTCTGCCTTCAGTCATGTTCTGTTGACTCTCCCTGCCTCTCTTTAAGGACATTTTGGCAGATTCTGAAACTTCTTCTTCCTTTTTTTTTTTTTGGTGCATAGTCCAGGAAGCGAACATGAGTCTCCTGCATGAAAGGTGAGCATTCTGCCGCTGAATCACCCGTGCACCCCTGAATCATTTCTAAGTATAAAAATCTGTCTGCTTTAAAACATGGATCTCATCTTAATGCTCACCTTTTCTCTCATCTAGTGGTTTAGGGACAGTGCTGGTCTGAAAGGATTATGCACCCTAGAAAAGCCACGGCTCAGTCCTAATCCAATTTTGTAGAGGCAGCCCTTTCTTTTCTGGGAGACGGTTCGTGGTCCAGGAATTGAACCCAGGTCTTCTGCATGGAAGGCGGGCATTCTAACCACTAAACTACCCGTGCACCCCAGCCCTTTCTTTTAAATCCTATTTAATACTGTACGCTGGAAACTTGATTAGATTATCTTCACGAAGATGTGTCTCACTCAACTGTGGGTATTAACCTTTTGATCAGAGGGAGACGGATTCCACCCATTCCAGGTGGGTCTTGTTTAGTTAACTGGAATCCTTTAAAAGAGGAAGCATTTTGGTGAACAACAGAGCCGTGAGAGCCCACGCAGCCAAAGACCTTTGGAGATGAAGAAGGAAAACACCCCCAGAGGAGCTTCGTGAAACAAGAAGTTTGGAGAGAAAGCCAGCAGATGTCACCATGTTCACTATGTCCCTTTCCAGCTGAGAAAGAAACCCTGAATGTCATCAACCTTCTTGAACCAAAGCATCTTTTTCTGGATGCCTTAGAGTGGACATTTCTATAGACTTGCTTTAATATTTTGGACGTTTTTCATAGCCTTAGAACTGTAAATGTGCAATTTAATAAATGCCCCCCTTTTAAAAGCTGTTCCACCTCTGGTATATTGCTTTCCAGCAGCTAGCAAATTAGAACAAGGACTTATAACGTTTTGATGTTCTTCTGGCTATGACTAACAGACTGTTAATGCCAAGTCTCCTGTAGGATCCATGTGTGAGTTATTCTCCTTGTGTGTGGGCAGTGGGTCTCCCCATTTCCAGGCATCCCAAAGTGAGGGATCAAGTCCAAGATGACTTCTTCCTACTCACCATTCATGGTCTGCCCCTGAAGATCCTCCCCAAAGCCTCTCACTGCTGGCATAGCCAGGTGGCCGTTTTGGGTTTGGAAGTGGCAATATGGCTCCTTTCCATGGGATGCACTTGGCCCACCTTCTTTCTATTCCTCATAATAGGAGAGCAGGCTTTCCACAGCGACCCCTGTTTCAGATCTATCCCCTTCTTCTACTCTCTTTCTCTCCTGTTCAAAATAATACTGAAAAAGTCTACTTCATAAGCTAATGTCCAATTAGGAATGAAAAACCAATGTTCTTTTTCTTGGAGGCACCCTTCTGTGATTTTCTTGAGTCGCTCCTTCCACCTTGGCATTGGGGAAGGGAGGGATAAACAGTAATTCTTCCCTACACTCCTTCAGTTTAATTCCAGTGCCCCTTGTCTGGCCATCCCTCATCTGATTGTAGCTAGAGGGAGAGGCTTGTGGTGATAACTAAGTTAGCAGTGGTTTCAGTCACCGCTTAAACCCTAGAGGGGGGATTCCATTTGTTTGCAGTTCTTTTTAGCTTGTGTAGTATAGGATATCTCTTTATTTTCAGATTTGAATCTTAGTCACCAGTTCAATGATTACATTAAAACAGCCCATTTGTCATGCTGCTCTGTATGATATTATGGCCCCAACAATTTTATAATGTAACTTTGTACACATGTCAATATAAGTATACCTGTGAGTGGTTGTGTTTATGCTCCCCTGCAATCCCATCTTGATTTTGAGAAAATAAGAGTGAATTTAAGATTAATGCAGGATGTGATTTTTTTTTTTTTAGCACTTTGATATTTTCCTTCATCAGTGCTTAGTCTCCTTCACATCTGACACTATAAACTGTTGACAGCCTTCTCCATAAAGCTCCTCCTTTCACTATTCTGGCCACCCACATGCAATGCCTTCCAAACTCATTTGGAAGAGTTCCTGCCTAGTACCTGTTCTTTTTAAAAAACAGCTAACCTTCATTCTCATTGTCATGACTTGCTAATCTAGTTTCAGGCTGATCCCCATAAACTTAATTGCTTTAACCCCCTGTCTCTGGTTAGACTCAAATACACATTACCTGGATCAGCCAGGCTAATCTTATTTCAACAGAACTTTCACAACAGCTTTCAACCAACTTAGAACACCCACCCTTCAACATTTACCTCAAAGACAAACTTGGCAACAACATTTCCAAGACCTTGATGGTGCTGTCCTACCTTCTCTATCTGAAATTATTATTTTCAGCAGTCTTTGATGCACAGGTCTTGCTTCAGGCACATGTGTATCCTCCTGTTCTCTAGTATTAGGAAAACCTGCTGGTTCCTGCCTCTGTACTTTAGCAAACACTGTCCCTTCCCCCATGAGAAAGCCGTCTAACTTCACTTGCCTCCCCCAAAACTGGGTTTTAAATACTACCTTCCACCATGCAGTATTTCTGGAATGCTCCAGCTGTCATAGATCCTTTCTCAAGTTCAATATGTGGTAGGTGGAGTTCATTTTGGGTAATTTCTCATCCCTTGTGTACCATGCTATGCTTGTTCCTCTTGGATTCAGGTGTTTTGACTCACTACCTTAGTAATATTTATTAAGGCTGTGACCATATCTTAGCTTTCTTTGTATTCACTAAAACAGCTAGCGTAGTATTTGACACGTAGACAGTGTTTTCAAAAATGTCTGGTTTACTGGCCAGCATACAACACAAAGTAACAGAATGAGCTTTGGGTCAGAAATGAGAATAGTGATGTGGTCTGGGGAAAATATTGCTTAACTTCTTAAGGCTTAGTTCTTTTGTTTGTAAAAGAGGAAAATAATGTCTTTTCTGTTTACTTTGAAAGATTGTTAGGAGTTGCAAATAGGAGGTGAAAATGTTTTAGGTATTATTTTGGATGAATTTAGGGAAGTTAGTTTGCTTTTAAGTCCAAATAAAGGCAACTACAAGAGTTGGATGGAAAAGGGACTCTTGGTTGTTCACTCTCGGGGGACGAATTGCTTACAATTCTCCAACAGGCAAATCTCCAAATTTGTTTGGGGGAATTGAAGTCATTTCACCTGTTTAGTAGATAAGGGCAATAAGTCATGTTGAAATATATTGTGTCTCATAGAATATCAATGCCAGAACTACAAATGTATAAATCTCATCATTTTTGGAGGTCTGAATATCCTCTAGTGATCTGCAGCTTCATAAAATGAAGAAAGCACTGAAAATTATTAAAGAAAGATTGGTTTTGAAATGTAGGGTTTTTGTACATCACTAAATCTAGAAACTATAAGTTTTCTGAATTTCAAAGTATATATTGTCCTCTATAGTTTTACTTCCCATGATTTGATTGATTTAATGAACAACAACAACAAAAGAAATATAGAGCATTCTGCCAAGGTATCTCTTTATGAATTCTCATTTGCCTGGCATCATTGAAGAATGTCCCAAAGATTCCATTTGGGGAAATCAACTCTCAACGTGACTTCCAGAGTTATGAGTTTATGAAAATTGACCAAAGCATTCAAATTAGGTACACTTTCTTCTGTGACTAACAACGATTCAGCTTAAAATGTGGAGAGTAGTGAACACCCAGAACTGCAACTACATAAATTAGATCAACTTGAATTTTTATTTTCTCAACATTCTGCCTTGTTCTATTGAGGCATGTGGTACAATTGTCCACAGAGAAATAAATAAATGCCAACATATCCATGCAACATCAAATCAAAATGGGAAAGAATGTGCTTTGTTTCACAACCTCTTCATTGTGGTATAAAAACACTTTGGACAGGATAAGGAAATGCAGACTCACTATTACCTCACCCTAGAATTGTATGAGCAATGTCACTGAACTTCCTATACCCTTTCCAGAGAAATTCACATCTATTTGGCATAACTGATGAAATTAGTACTCACTCCCAGTTTCCTGAGCATGTTTACCACAACGCTTTTCTCCCTTCAGCTTAAAGAAAATATTACTTTAGAGACCAATTCTATGGCTTTCATAGGAAAAAGATTCCCAGCAGTCACCTCTAGGCTCTAAATTAATTTTATTCTAATCCCATCATTTGTCCCCCCAAAATTCTAGTGCTGTTCTCAGACCATGTTAACAATAAGTCCTGCCAGATGGGACTTGTCGGGCAAACGTTACTTCTGTTTTTGAAATGGGATTTAGAATTTAGTTCGTTAACATAATTTCTGGATTAATTTTCTAGGTACATTCTTCTCAATGCTTTTTTAAACAGGAAAAAAAATGTCCTTGCAATCACTGACAAATTTTTTATATCAAAGAATGAAATTAGTGCCTAGCTTTTGGATAAATGATTCATTTTCTCTGCTTTAATCTGAATCATATAATATTTTTTTCAGGGTAAATTCATTAAAACTATTTCCTATTTTAAAGAAAATCGAAGCTTTAATCATATCATGGTTGAATAGGCAGTCTTTGCATTTGTGTTTTCCTTCTCCCTGCCATAGCCGAGCAATTTCCATACCCTGCAGCTTGCCCATTTGACTGCTATCCCATCATTCTTTTGCCCTCCTCAGCTGCTGCCCTGACTCACGCCCTCATAGTTTCTTTCAGGTTCAATTTCAATCTTCCTATTTCTAGTCTCATTGTCCTATAGGACATTAATGATAGATATTCATGTTCTTTGTCAGCATTCCAGTTCGCCTCCAGCCAGCACCTGGCCAGGCTGCCCTGCTCCGCCCCGGGTGAGACGTGAGTTGTGGGGCCCCTCCTCAGCACAGCCTGTCTGGGCGAGTGCACAAGTCACCATGACCCCTGCCTTGTCACTGTGACCTCGCCTCGTCGCCGTGGCTGCTGGCAGCCAGCCAGCCGGACTCCCTGAGTGAGGCGCCAAAATGAAGCAGCTTTACCTGGTCCCTATCCCAACCCTAAACCCAAGGCAACCAGGAAATAGACTGGTGTTAAGCCACTGAGATTTTAGTTTTTTTTGTTTTGTTTTGTTTTTGTTTTTTTACTGCAGTGTATCAGAGACTTCCTTCATCAGCATCTCAATCTACTCATGCAGTAAATCATTTTAGCACTGTATTTTTAATATGCACATGTCATGGTATAACTACTGTGCTCAAAATTCTTGAATGGATTTTGATTTATTCCAATAAA
Organism: Tamandua tetradactyla; assembly: GCF_023851605.1. NCBI lineage: Eukaryota > Metazoa > Chordata > Mammalia > Pilosa > Myrmecophagidae > Tamandua > Tamandua tetradactyla. The sequence continues at coordinate 183,214,965 of NC_135331.1, read as the reverse complement.
TAAAGCACTAGATTCCTAAACCTGGTACACAAGGCCTTTATGAACTGGCTCCTAACTATGAGAACTGATATCAGAGTTCAATAAAATAACCAAGTTAAAAAGTATGAAAATATGCACATTTCCTAAGTATGTAATAAATGGGGTGAAGGAGTTCAGTTATAATACCGACTACTTCCCCGCTTCCACATTATACTCCCAAACTATGTCATTTATAGGATACATTTAAATCATGACAGTTTTTAGGTCTTTTACAAATTTCGCTCGGTATGGATTTTCCCTTAACAATTGGTTATAATCTGTTTTCATTCAGACAACATTTGTTGAGGTGCAATGATAGACACTTCACTCATTACTGCTTACAGGAACCTGGTGAGTTAAACGGTACTTACTACCGAAGGGAGGGATCCTATGTTGGGGGTCATAGAGAACTGGCTGGGGACCTCTGGCTCAGGCACTTACAAATTGTGTCACCCTGAATGTGATTCCTAACCCCTTGCCTCTCAAACCCCTCCTTCACAGGGTGAGGATAAACCCCTGTCACAGACAGTTGTGGGGTTTCAAGGAAAGTATGTATTCAACACTGCCACTGTTGGTTTCCTTCAATCACTGTGCAGATGAGAAAACAGAGGCTCGGATCTGAGTGTACTTTTCAAATCTCTGTGCTATTCTTAGGCCATTTCAGGCTGATATTAAAGACCTGTTTCCTTCCTGGTTATCATTTCTTTTCCTTTATTCTTCCATATGTATGAAGGACGGTGACTCTGTCATGTGTAGGAGAGGGGGGCTGCAAGAAGGCGAGACACATAGGGGCTTTCTCTGAGTTGTATGAATTGATTAGGTGATGATTCATAAAGCACTGCTAGAAAAACCCTCCCCACTTTGGAAAAAAGTCTATTCTACTGTTTAGCCCTGAAAAATGCAGTTTCTTGTGACTAATAAGTAAAAAGCTCTGTGAATAAAGGTTTATAAACATGTGGGTGATTCTTTCTCGTAATGGTAAGGTCTTGGGCAATTCCCCAGGACAGCTGGGGGTTTGTTGGTAGTGCACAAATAAAAAGAATCCAGACGCATCTTAACATTCCTGTCAATATGTTGTCAGTTATCTTTTCTTAATACCAGAGATTTTAAACAGAGAAGGATTAAAGTATCTGTTAGTGTCATGTAATTTCTGGAATGTGGGATATATCCTTGCTGTTTGCACAAAGAGATTTTTGCATACTTAGTGGAGGAAACTTAAAATCTCCTTCAAGCCTTTGTTATTTATGAACTGCCATGCAATTAAAGAAATATTAATTCTTAATTGCATAAAAGCTTAGGAAAGTGCTAAACTTATATTGTTACTGTGAAAAGCACGTTAAAATACATGTACAATATGAGCATGATTTATAAAAAAAAATCTGCAAGCATTTCCATGGACCAAGTCTGTAAGAAAATATAAGATGTTAATAGTGGTACCTCAGAAGAGTGGCATTAGGTGACCTTTATTTTCTACTTCCTAATATACTGTATTTCCTAAAATTTCTACAGTGAATCCTATATTTTATTGCTATTATAAGTGATAGTATTTCTTCATATATATATATATATATGAAACGTCTATTTTACACATTTCTAATTTTGGTCACATTTTGAACTGTTATTGTTTTTGGCACTAATAATTTCTCAATTGATTAATTATTTAAAATCCCAGAAACAAGTCAAATAGTAGCCAATTTACTTGTTTACATTCTGGTTTTAACTGAAATTCTACACTCTTTCACTGTGCATATATTAGCTGTCATTCTACAGAAACATCACTTAGTTAAAGAAAGCATTTTTAATTTGTATATCAAATGCCTGCTCGGCATCTTACTTGAAAGTTGTGCCAGAGACTGTTAATTATCATACCAGAGACCATTGACTCTTCCCTACTCTGCTTTCTCCCCTTCTTCTTTTTCATCACAGAACCACCTGTGTACAGCTGGGCACATGACTGTCCAGGTAGAGACCATGATTTGGTATTAGTTTTGTCCAATGTGATGGAAGCTGAAGCGATGGCATCAATTTTCTGGATCATGTTATTATAAAGAAGTGGTTTATCACCCACTGTCTCTTTTTCCTTCCTGCTGGCTGGGATAGGCCCACTCTAGGGTCTGCTGCCTCAGATATAAGATGGCAGCCACTTCTGAGGATGCAACTACAACTAATACCAACAGAAGTGTCCAACCTATATGTCTGAAGCACACTTCATTCCTTGACTCCCCATTGTTACGAAGTGGCCATCATTTATCACTCCTAATCTATCAAGATATCTGTTCTATATTTTCAAAAGATATTTCCAGTTCATCTGCCTCTGACCACCTCTCACCCTAGACTGAACTAGTCTGATAGCTTCTTAAAAACTCTTGCCCTATTTCTACTCCTGTGGCTTACAATGCGTTCTCCACACAGCAGAGAGACTGAAAAAATGGAAATTAGAGTCCATCACTTCCCTTCCAAAATCTTCCAATTTCATCCTTTCACGCCCAAAATAAAATCGTGGCCAAAAAGTTCAGGAGGGATCTGGCTCCTACATCCTGTCTGGCCACTTCCTGAACCCCTTCTTCTACCCCTCTACTGTCTACCAGAATTGAGTCTTCTACTGTCCCTGAGACACAACATTATCATTCTCACCTAGGGATCTTTACGTGAACTATGACCTTGCCTAGAGAGCTCTTCTTTCAAATATCTTGGCAAGCTCCTTTGCGCCCTCCACAGTTCTCCAAGATCGCCAGATCTGATAAGCTTTTTCTCACCCACCTTCCCAAATAGCTGTCCTTTCCTTTGACACTCTATTCCTTTATCCTGTTGTATTTTTTTTATAACACTTAGTATTATCTGAAACTATAATATTTATTCTTTTCATTTTTTTTAAACATGTTTTTCTTTCTCTCCCAGTGTAACGTAAATTCCATGATGACAGGTCTGTTTTACCTATCCTATAACTCCAGAACTTGGCCAGTGCTCCAAAAATAGTTGTTCAATAAATTAATAAATCCATTTGTAGTATCATATAACTATCAAATGAGTTTTTTTAATTAGAGAAGTTGTAGGTTTACAGAAAAATCTTCCAAAAAAATACAGAGTTTCCATTTACCTGCCCCCAATATTAACACCTTGCATTAGTGTGGTACATTTATTACAGTTGGTCAAAGAATATTATTATAATTGAACTAATTATATTAACATATATACTAATATTAAGCCTTCTGTGTATTCCTAAAACAAACCTTTTTTTGTCATGCTCCATTTAATTTTATATTAGATAAAATTTCTAGTATTGTTATTTATTGATGAGATTAGTCTATAGATTTTTGTGAAATCCTAAAAATATTGTAAAAAGAACTGGAGCTTTCCACTTTGCTATGCCTCAACATTATCTATAGGAGAAAAATGATGAGTTCCTTGAAAATGTGAAAGAAAGCATCAAGGAAATTGCTAAATACAGAATACTTCTTTGAAATAATAATAATTAACCCTCATGCCTGAATCAACAGAAAAAACAACATGAGGCAATGGTTCTGGAGGCACTGCACATTGGACAATGCAGGACAGTGATTCCTGTGAGAATGGAAACACATGGGGGCTCTCGGCCATCTGTCAGGAAGGGAGAACCCAGGTAGAGTGCGGCTGGCTCCTTAAAGCTGAGGAAATGTGGCTGACCGTGTGGGGAGTGGAGGCAGTTAGAGTTTGTAGGATGAGAACTGGAGAGAAGAGAGATGCCCAGAGACAGAACTTCAGAGACATTTAGAAAGCCCTCCTCCAGCATTTAGCTGAATACTGATCGGCTCATGCATGTAAGGAAACTGAGGCTGTTGAAAGAACAACTCAGAAGGATGAGAGAGAGAAGTGGCGCACATTCACATAAGCCACAGAATATAGCTTGTTTGTGTCAGTCAGATGGGAAAACCTCGTGATACGCAGGCTTTCGGTAAAGTATCCAGAAGGGGCTTTGCTCAATAGAGGGTGATAATTAGCCATCGAAGGCTCTGGCCCAACCTAAGAAAACTTAAAAGCAAGACACAATAGGATCTATTTTCAAGTAACTTAACTGCATCCCAAGAAACAATTTCAAGAATATTTATAGCAATACAAAAATATTTAGCAGCTAGCAAGGTACCTTCATGTCTGCCCTCCTTTCAAAGTTGATCAGATATGCAGAGAAGAAGGAAAATATGAATCATAATAAGGGGAAAAGCAATCAATTAAAATCTACCCAGAACGTGTGCAGATGTTAGAATGAGCAGAGAAGGACATTAAAGGTTATTGTAATTATATGCAATATGTTCAAAAAACTATGTAAAGACATGAAAGATATAAAAAAGGTCCCAATCAAACTTACAGATGTGGAAATTACAATGTTTGAGATGAAAAAAGTACATGGGTTGGTATTAATAGCAGATTAGATATTGCATACAAAAAGATTAAGAAAAGATTGAATTTAAAGACATAGCCCTATAAACAATATAATTCCAGAGAGAAAAAAAGGAAAAATAAATCCTAACAGAACATCAGTGATGCATGGGTCAACTTCAAATTGACCTACTTTATGTGTAATTGGAGTCTCCAAAGGAGAAAAGAGGGAGCAGGGGAGAGAGAAAGACCTTGAAGACATAATGGCTGAGAAGTTTCTGTTTTTTACAAAATTGTACATTCATGCATCCAAGAAGCTCAGTTCAAGTACAAGAAACATGAAGAAATGTAAAGCAAGGTAAAGCACAATCAAATTAGTCAAAACCAGTCATAAAGAAAAAAATCTTAAAAGGAATCAGTGTCAAAAAGACATAATATGTACAAAGCAAGGAAGTTAAAATGATAATAGTTGTGGTTTTTTTTTTTGTCAGAAATGGTATAAACAAGAAGCAGGAGAAAAACATCTTTAAAGTACTGAAAGAAAAAAATAAAATAAATCCTTAGACTGTAATTCTATACCAAATGAAAATTTATTTCCAAAAGAAAGTAAAATAAAGGCTTTTTATACATATAAGAACTGGTAAAATTCAACACCAACTGACCCACACTGTAAGAAATAATAAGAGAAGTTGTTCAGGTAGAAGGAAAATGACATCTCTCCATTGAGTCAAGTCTTCTTTGATATCTTTTATCAATATAGTGGAGTTTTCAGCATAGAGATCTTTCCTGTATTTTGTTGTACTTATATCTAATTATTCATATTTTTGGTGCTGTTGTAAAATTTCCTTTCCAATTTTTCTTTGCTGGCCTATACAAATATAATTGATCTTTGCATGTTGATCTTATATCCTGCAATCTCGTGGTTGTCTGTGATTAAGGTGAATAACATTGACTGATTTTCAAATAGAATTAGAGCTTTTGAATCTGTCTTTTGGTTATGCTTTCTGAAAGTTATGGCTCCCAAACAGTAACGGGTCAGAAAGTTAGGCCAAATCACAAAGTTAGTCCAAAGGTGTCAGTCTAAGAGGAGGTTGCTGTCATTTTATTTTTCTATATGCAGAAATGTGCACTATATACCCGACATCAAGGACAAAGGTGGCGTGAACACGCGTCCTTGCTCAATGACGTCCTTGTAACTGAGGCCTCATGCCTGCACTTCACAGGTCCTGGCAGCCAGTGTGGACTAAGGAGCCCTACCCAAAGGCGAGTCCTGTCTTTCACTCCTTTTTAACTTTGGGGTGGCCTAGGAGGGTATTTTTCATTTCACTTTGTGTCCTTCAGGTCTAATGTCTCCATCTGAATTAGAGTCTCTTGCTGCAACACAGCTTGTTTTTTTGGATGCGTGGTCTGGGAATTGAACCCGGGCCTCCCACGTGAAAGGCGAGAATTCTACCACTGAACCACCCATGTACCCTGCAACACAGCTTAATAACCCACTCAATTCTGTGTTTTACTTCCTGCTCCACCACTGAACAATGGGGAACCCCTATTCAAGATTTCAATACACCAGGCCTAACCAAGACTTAACCTAGTCCGTTGAATGCATATTATATACAAAGAAATTTTACCAGCCATACAGGGAGGAGGTAAACAACATTTCAGTAACATACATTTTCTTGAGGGATGAAAAAAATATATAAATAATTTCAAATTTAAAAAAAGTTATATGTTGTGAAAGTGATACATGATAAAGGAAAAACGTTTGAAAAATTATTTTCACCTGGAAAAGAAAGTTATAATAGAAGTAGGTCACCAAAAGGATTTTCAGAAGAGGACAACACTCACTTGGATACAGAAAACTTTAAATATCTTTAAAATGTAAGAGGCACTTGGACATAACCAAATAAGCACTTAAAAAAACCTCAAGCCTTTACATGGAGGAAGGTTTCCACAGAACCCCCATTTAGTTAGTTAGAATATTGGGATTAGGCTATTTTGTGATTTTGAGAATAATGGAGATGTAGTCCCTCTTTTTGTCCCTTTATAGTATTCCAGAATGTTTGTACAAAGAATAGCTGTTTACAAAAATTAGCATATTGTTTTTCTGCACCATGTAAATTAGCATCCCTAAGTGGCTAAAACTTTTTTCTAGGTTTTTTGAGGGCCTCTGTGGTATTCATCAGGATAGCTTAAGCTGAATACCACCTTTTTTTTTTTAACTATACAAGTTTGTTGCTAAGCAGAAAATGTGGCATATCTAATTATGTAATGCTACTTTGCCTTCTCCCTAGGAAACGCCCCAATTTTCACAGTGTCAGAGAACCCCAAGCTCAGCCAACGCATGCTTTGTGCTTCTTCCTGGAAACTGGGCAACAGGATAGCTGATGAGATGGAAGAAAGATTCATTACTGTTAGTAAGAACACTGACCCTAAGTAAGACTCCTTTAAAAATAAGCAATGTCTGTCGTGAAGCAATTAATGGTGTCCACTTTGAACAAGTCTTTAGTAGGACATTAATTATATTTTCAACTCATTTAGGGTATTGATAAACCTCATAGTCAAAAATTCAGAATGCCTAGATATGGCATTTCAAACAAGATCCTTAAACTGATATACCAACTTTGCTACAAATGTAGGTCCTTCAGATTATGTGACAAGCTGAACTGAGAAGAGTATTCATTGTTTTGTGGTGTGCTTAGCTACCTCATTGGATCTTAGGTGCCAAAGTGGCATCCCCAGATGGAGTGACCGCATTCCTGAGAAATCACAAGGCATCCTGCTGGCTGGGCCTGCCTGCTCACAGCGTAGGAATGAAGGGTTTGCAGACACCCTCCACCTCTTTCTGCTGATGTTCTCATTCTCACTGCCCAGAAGTCTGATTCTTAGCCAGGCAATTGCACAAAAATACTTTTTCTTTTCTTTATTATTGACCATAACTTAGGATTCTTCATCCCAACACGGCTTCATTGCAGAAGCATATGAGTTTCTTGGAAGACGTCTTGAACTCTCTCCTTTGAATCACCTGCTGTGTACTTCTCAGCCTCTGAAACCACATATTTCCTGTCTTCTGTGGTCCTAGATTACTTTAATATTGTTACTTTTCCTATATCTCCTCAGCAGGCACATCAAGAATACTGTCACGGGTTGAATTGTGCCTCCAAAAAGATATGTTGAAGTCCTCACTCAGAATGTGACCTAATTTTGAAAGTGCAGTACCAAACAGATGGGAATAGTTAAATTAACATGAGGCTGCTCTGGTGGAGGGTAAACCTCTAATCCAATATGACTGGTGTCCTTATAAGAAGAGTTGGAGAGAGAGAGTGACATAGAGACAGAGACACAGAGAGAGACAGAGAGAGATTCAGAGGGAAAGAGAAAATGGCCATGTGATGACAAAGGCAGAGATGGAAGTGCTAGAGCTACAAGTGAAGGAATGCCAAAGATTGCTGGCAAGCTGCCAGACACTAGGAAATGGCAAGGAAGTCTTCTCCTTTATAGGTTTCAGAGGGAATGTGGCCCTGCCAACACCTTAATGTTGGGCTGGCATCCTTCAGAACTGTAGGGCAATGAATTTCTGTTGTTTCAAGTCACCCTGCTTGCAGTACTTCATTAGGAAACAATGCCCCAAGAAACAAAGACAAATATTGTTAGCATTAATGTCAGAATTTACGTTAATTTTGTATGAACATAAATTTATCAAACAGGTTCTTATTAGTGGTCATTGTCTCCTTACATAAAGAAACTTGAACAAAAAGGGCATTAGGGTATTTAACAGTAAATAGGGTGTATCTACATGTATCAGAGACTGGGGGGATTGAAGGTTTATGCCTAATCATAAGAACTATTATTTCACTATCAGCTCAATAATCAGAGAACATTAGATTTGGCATCCAAGAGCAGAAAACCTTGGATATTTTCAGATTTATAGCCAGATAAGACTGCTGTTATGGAACCTATATGCCATAAGGGAGAGTGTAAAAGGATTTAGCTCTGGTTACACTCCTTGGGATTGAAAAAAAAGTATGTAAGAATTTCTGAAATCAGGAGGTGCCTGTAACTCCTTCAGCTTGCCATCTCCATAGTCATCTCCAAAGTTCAAGGGTAGATGTATCTATAATCTTTTCATGAAACGTCAATCTATATTGGATTGAATGTGGAGGGGGAAGACTGCTTCGCATGAACAGTGTATAAGTTGTGTAGAGGTTAAGACTAGCCTTCTTGTCCTTCTTTGAACTTTTTTTTGGGGGGGGGGTGCACGGGCTGGGAATCTAACCCAGATCTCCTGCACGGCAGGCAAACATTCTGCCACTGAACCACGCGTGCATCTCTTCTTGTCCTTGATGTCCACTGGGTACTTGAGCTTGAACGTGGTAACCAAATGACTGAGTTTGATTTGCCAAATTCTTTTCCATCCAAAGTGAGCCTTTTAAGATCTAGACTTAAACTCAAAGATTCCATTTTCAGTAGGGAGGTTGGTGATATCAAAAAAGGTTTCTTTCAAGGACCACATCATTACCTTCTTTTATACTAATGTTCTATTCCAAGCTATAAGAACTAGCAAGAAAAGTTCTCTCTTTGATGATTTGAGAGTCTTACTAAACTGACAGTGACTTTCTTTTCTCTATAAGAAAAAAATAGCATGTTTAATGTGAATGATAAATAACAGAGACATAATACAGTATTTTAAATGGAACGAATATCATAAAATTTAAAAATCATAAATGATAAGCATTGATACTTGTTCATAGTCTTATTTTCAACCCTCCCAGTGTTTAATGGTTATGGAATGAAACAGTTTTTCAGTTTTACTCTTATTCATCAACACTTGAATTACTAATACTTATCCAGTTCTCTATTTTCTAGCTCTGAATTTTCCTATACATAACACCAATGTATTAGTAATAAAGGTTACTTAGAAATTAAATGTTAAGTGGAAATTCAATTTAAGCTCATTTCGTCTTATTCCATTATTGCAGAACCACAAAATACCATACTTGGCAAGAGTGTACTTTCCAAATAATTTTCTACATAGTGATATAATTTCTTTATAAATTGCTTCTTTTTTCTGAGCCAATTTCTTTATTAGCAAAATGCCTATTTGGCAGTACTATATTTGCCCTTTTAAAAATGTGGGAAAAAACTCCATCCATTTTTTATTTATTGGAAGATTTAGAACATAATGTAAGGCAAATGACTGATGAGTCTGCAGTTTTCATCTTTCTTTGACTCACCTATTTGTCTACACGAGAGATGTTAGCAGGTGTGGAAAATGTTGTAGGTGTTGATAGATACTCTTTTAGAAAAAGGAAAAAATGTCAAAATCAAGGTTGATATGTGACAATTCCCTAAATTGTTCATGGTTGTGATTTACTACATCCGTCAATGCAGGCTCTTCATTTTTTCCCCTTTATTTGTGAAAATGATGTGGAGGGAACAGGATGTAATATTCCAGGAGTATGTGAAAAAGACATGAAAATAGAAAATAATATGATGAACTCATTTCATATAGTATATGAAATAACAAAGGAAGATGAGTCTTCTCATTGTGTCCTAATGCCATCCTCCATTATTTCCTTTTGGAAATTGTTTCAAGGAAATCTAGACTTTGCTCAGTTTGTAGCTATGAAAGCTATAGTTTAAAATTTGGATAATTATTGAGAATTATCAATGTCAACAAGATTGAGGATCCGCAATTGTAGACCGTATACAATGAGTTGATATGAGAAAAGATTTGAAAACCATTAACTGTTACACAAATGTAAATTACATTTTAATTCTTTATTTTTATTATAATTACCTCTTATTATCCCTACCTGAATGTCATGATATATTTGTATGATTTTCATGTTTTTGAGGCTTTATATTTAAAGAAATTCTAAAATGTTCAATCTTTGTTACCTCTCACTAAATTTTAAAATTGCATTTTTTTTTTCCTGGATATAACTCTGTTTACTCTGTAGCTGATGCAATACCTGAACATGCATTATATTTACCCAGGTGCAAGTGCAGGGGAAATGGGGATAAGGGATACTTTTTCTTAATGTTAGATTGGTTTTAATGTTACCTTGAAACGTTCATGCTAGTTTTCTGGGATTTAGTCATTATTACAATAAACATATTTAGCTAAAAGCTGGCCTATTTCTTCTCAAGAAGATTGTGTTTTTGAAATATAAACATTTGAATGCTGGGAACAGGTCACAGGAGAATAGAAATAGTAGTAAAAAATATAAGGCACAATGACACGGATAATTTATGCAGAATTTACACATGGCTTTGGATGATGTTTTGTACTTGGAGTTAAACAACTTCATACTTGGTAGTCTAAGAACTAAAAGCTTCCGATAAAATAATGAGTGGGGCAGAGAAGATCTGTTTCAAGGACGATAAATAAAGACAGCGGGCCAATTATTTTGTGTCTTATAGTTTGCCATTTTATGCTGAATAATTAAAATAGTTGCCTTTATTATCTTAATGTAAAGCACTGGCTATTTACTCTGCCTTATCTAACTATAAGCCTCACGTTATGAGATATATTATGTCACATCATAGTATTTCATATCATATTTCTCTGGGTCGACGGAAAATGTGAAAATAAAGATATTTTTAAAAAGACCTAGTTTAGCCATTGAGCTCCTGGCTAAATGTAGAAAAATCAGGTGGGGATGAAGGCAATGTCAATAAGAGCCATTATAAATAGAAGAGATGGTCTCATTCAGCAGAAAGAGATTAGAATATGTATTTGAGACCTAGATTTATCCATGTGTTGACAAGTTATTTATTTCTTCTTTGCCTAATTGGTTAGTCTTTCCAAGTCTCAGTTTACTCGTCTGCAAAATGTGACTTAGAACTTCTACCACTTCAAATGTTTGTGAAAAGAGATGGGGAGAATCAGGGCAAGACGGCAGCATAAGGAGGTGTGGAATTTAGTGATTCGTCTAAGGCAGCTGGTAAATAGTTAAGAACTACCTGGAATATAAATGAATGGGGACTTCTGTGATGGGCACACATCGTACACTAGTCTGGAACGGGTGGAAGGGCTGAGATCACAGTGCAGAACTGTAAGTAAAATCTCTAAAATCATGGAGACTGGTGCCCCTCCCCCACCACCTTGGCAAACTGTTTTGAAGACACTTCCCCATGGGAAAAGGAAGCAGTCACTACTAGGAGCAAGGCAAGGAGAATGCAAGCAAGCTCCAAATGCAGATTTAATGAACAAGTTCAGACTGCTGAATTCAAGCTCTGAGTACAGTTATATGCAGAGCAAGCAGGAAAGGAATCTTGAGATCTTTCCTGGCAGAGAGGAGGTGGGGTGGATGAAAAATATATTTAAAAAAAAAAGAGAGAAAGCAGAGGCTTTTGGAGTACCAGAGCTCAGAATACTGGAAAAGAGCTATGCCCCCCAAAAAGGGACATATAGGGCTAGGTACCAACTCTGGCTCTTGATTGGTGAACCCCAAGGGCTAGGGACCAGCTCTGACAGGATTTTTTGTTTAAACATTTTTAGCTTCCTGTTAAGAAAAAAAAAGCTTCAGACATTTTCAGTTGTCGGCACTGACTGAAGCAAGGATGCAGTTAAGTTTCATCTGAGAGACAAAGTAACTAGTCAAGTGAAAGAGATATTTCTTAAAGGACATATCTTTCCCCTAAAAAGGGAGGAGACTGGGTCCAGCTCAAGTGGCTGCTCTGATTCAGAGAATTCAGACCCCATGAGTTGGGAAACAGACACAACTTAAGCCCACCTTATACCTCAGCCTTTGTCTCAACCACACCCCTAGCAGGGTAAGGATCTGCTGAGAAACAAAAACACTGCACCACTTTATACTGGTGGGGAGTTGTGGGCTGACAAACCCCACCTGCTGGGCAGGATAGTGTAAGTGCAGTGGCAAAAGGCTTCTCACGAAAGACTAGCAACCGTATGGGTCTCATCCTCAGGGAAACTTGATACTGATTGCAACCTCCTCCGGGGACCTGGCTGTCTTGTTTGGGGAAATCTGATTGGGGTCAATCATGTGTGAGGAGACCCTCCACAGGAAATGTTTCCATATAGGCAGAGCCAGAACAAGAAAACAAGAGCAGGCAAATTCTGATCAGTTAAACAGAACTTATGTTAGCGGTATAGAAGAAATTGAACTGAATGTCAAAGAACAGATAGAGAACAAAGCCAAATAACAAGAAAACCCGAGATAAAAGAGAGAAAATAACCTCCAGAATACACTAATCAAGGAAATCAGATGCCTAGACAAAAAAAAGAAAAAAAAAATCGAGTCATGCTAGGAAAAATAAAGTTATGGCCCAGTAAAGGGAAAAACTAACACTTCAAATGAGATACAGGAGTTAAAAGAACTAATTAAAGATGTTCAAACAAATTTTCCAAATCAAATCAATGAAGTGAAGGAAAATTTGACAGAGGTGAAGGATATAAAGAAGATACTGGATAACAAAACAGAACTCAAAGACTTGAGAAAACAAATGGCAGAGTCAATGGGAATGAAAGGCACATCAGAAGACATGAAAAATGCAAGGCAGACATACAACCACAGGTTTGAATGGGTGGAAGAAAAGATTAGTACACCAGAAGACAGGACATCTGAAATCCTATGCACAGATGAACACATAGGAAAAAAATGGAAAAATATGAGCAGATTCTCAGGGATATGAATGACAATATGAAGCACATGAATATATGGGTTATGGGTGTCCCAGAAGGAGAAGAGAGGGAAAAGGGATAGAAAGAATAATGAAAGAAGTAATCACTGAAAATTTCCCATCTCTTATGGAAGACATGAAATTATAGATCCAAGATATGCAGCATATCCCAAACAGAATAGATCTGAATAGACTACTCCAAGGCACTTACTAATAAGATTGTCAAATGTCAAAGACAAAGAAAAGATCCTGAAAGCAGCAAGAGAAAAGCAATCTATCTTTATCTTATCCATTGATAAGACTATGTGCAGATTTCTCAGCAGAAATTATGAATGTGAGAAGGCATTAGTATGGTATATTTAAGGTACTGAAAAAGAAATACTGATAAACTTGAATTCTATATTTGGTGAAACTGTCCTTCAAAAAGTAAAGGGGAGTTTAGAATGTTTTCAAACAAACAGACACTGAGAGAGTGTATGAACAAGAGATGTGCTGTACAAGAAATACTAAAGAAAATGCTACAGGCAGATAGGAAAAGACAGGAGAGAGAGGTTTAGAGAAGAATACAGAAATGAAGTTAATAGGAAGGGTAAAAGAGAGAGAAAAATAAGGTATGGCATATGTAATGGTAAAGTTCATGTGTCAGCTTGGCCAGGTGGTGGTGCCTGGTTGTCTGGTTGGGAAAGTGCTGACCTAACTAGTGCTATAAAGACATTTCATGGACTTAATTCATGATTACACTGGCTGTATTCACAGCTGATTGCATTTGTAATCAGCTAAGGGGGGTGTCTTCTGCAATGAGTGATGCATAAATTAATCACTGGAAGGCTTTTAAGGAGGATTCAGAAGAGACAATCACTCTTCCTGCTTCAGTCAGCCAGCCTCTCCTATGGAGTTCATCCAGACCTTTCATCGGAATTACCAGCTTGTGGCCTGCAAATACTAAGAATTGAATTTGAGAGCACTGTTTATCAGGGTGAGAACATGGACAAAGATTGGGCAATCGACAATTGAGTACAGAATGTTCAAGAAGTTACATTATAAATGTTCCTAGATTATAAGCTCTTAGGGCAGTCAAATCTATTCCTGAATTTCAATTGCTTTTTTTAAAATTTTGAGATGTTGAGCTTTGTTTGTACAACCTGATAGTTCCTTGGAACTTTAAGTATCTGTGTGACACCAGAGACTCAGAATTAGAGTTCTACAGCTCTGAAAGTAAGAGTTATTTCATATAGAAAATGTTAAAGTAGATGAAAAAGCAATCAGACTTCAATTAGAGATATGAATGAAATTGACTTGGTTAGGACTGGGATAAGTCAGAATACAGGGTAATGGATCATACTGACTGTAGTTTAAAGCTTTAACTTCTGTGTGAGACTGAGGGAAGAGATGTTTATTTGGTGCAAAATTTAAATTTTCTGTAATACACTATCTAATTTAACCTGTATGTTCAATTTATTTAAACAATACAATTACATGGAACCTAGAACATGTAATGAGAATGAGAGTTTGTTATTCTGTACAGGTTAATGTAATACCTTAATACATCCCAGAGTAAATTGGGCATAAAATAAAACAAAGTATTTGCATAAGCACCTTGAAGGACTTGCGAAAAATGTGGAAATATTGAACTTCCACACCTGGGGAGTTCCTGATATTCTTGCAAGCCAAGGGACTCCCAATTTAATAAGTCAAGCCTTTTATCTTTGCCCCTGCCCTTATGGAACTTATTCCTGAAAAGGAGATGCTAAGCCTACTTATGATTATGCTTGAGTCACTCCAGAGAACCTCTATTGTTGCTCAGATGTGGCCTCTATCTCTAACCCAACTCTGCAAATAAACTCACTACCCTCCCCACTACCTGGGACATTACTCATAGGGATGTAAGTCCCCCTGGCAATGTGGGACATGACTACCAGGGATGAGCATGGTCCTGGCATTGTGTGAGTGAGAATGACATCTTGGCCAAAAGAGAGAAAAGAAATGAAGCAAAACAGTTCATTTCTCAGCCACTCAACAGTGGCTGAGAAATCTCAAATGCAGGCAAGAGGTCATTCTGGAAGTTAGTCTTATGTATTGTATAGATACTCTTTTTAGTTTCTAGTGTATTAGAAAAGCTACAAGGAAATACCTGAAACTGTTGATGTGTAGTACAGGAGCCTTGATTCTTGAGGATGATTGTATAACTATATAGCTTTATGGTGTGGCCATGTGATTGTGAAAGCCTTGTGACTGACATTCTCTTTATCCAGTATATGGATAGATCAGTAATAAAATAAGAAAGATAAGTAAGTCGATAAACAAATAAATAAATAATGGGAATAATGGGTGTGGAATGTTTTGTGTGTGTGTGTGTGTGTTTTTTTTCTTGGAATAATGAAAATGTTCCAAAGTTGATTGTGGTGATGAATACATAAATATATCATGATACTGTGAACCACTGATTGTGTCCTTTGAATGGATTATTTGGTATGTGAATATATCTCAATAAATTTGCATTTAAAAAAAAGAGGTGGTACATAAGTACAAAAGAACAACAGCCCAATGACAAAATAACCTTTCCCTTGGGTAGCCTGTTGAGTGGCTGTGTGAACCAAATTCAGTACTATATACCTTTATAAGCTGAACAACACTAAATACTACTTTTAACAAAAAATTTCTCAGGAATGCTGCAAGTACTCCTCTTCACAAAAAGAGGTTATTGTACTGTGAATTTGGGCTGTGGGTTCTGGTGAAGAGAATTGTGACTATAAAACTTGTTAAAGAACTATAGGGAGGAGGTAGTGAGAGATTGAAGTGCCTGTTCTAAGACGACAGGGTTGTATACAATTGGACATAGTTTTTCAGAGTTAGTCTTAGATTTTTAGCATTACAGATTCTATTATATATGCCTGATGGTCCTGACTCACTGTCTCTGTGTCTAGACATGCTGCTAGCATTGCAGACACATTCACTCAAATGCCCTAAGTAGGAAGTGGGAAGAAGTTCTAGCAAAACGATCCCCCCCACAATGCTTGTGATGATGAGAGATGTCCGTGGTGGTGGTACAGTGGGGATGGTACCAATTTTGGCAGCTTTGATCTTCAAGAGCTGATGGAGTACTGTCTGGTACAGTTCAAGTGTTGATGGACTTCAAGTTTGTGTGGGCCACATTCTCAACTAAGGAATAATCACAGCAACCATGGAGGCAGTTCTGATGTAGCTCTCCTCTAATGGATAGATCGAGAAGGCATCCAGTCTCTGCTTATTGCCTGCTTATTGCTCATTTCTGGAAAGGACTTGTTACAAAGAAAAACAAACTTAAAAAGTGAGGAATTTAGTATATACTTTAACTAGGGGGTTATTTATTTTTCTTTAATCCATTATCTTCCAATCACTTCTTTGATTTATTCAGCAATAAAGATTCTTGGCATCAGAACAGTTTTCTGAATTAGAAATTTCCAAGACTTTGTCCTGTTGGGAAGGAACTAGAGTACAATTGTCTCAACTCATTTACTAAAATATCTATGGAGATTTGAGTTCAGGATTCAGTTGGGACTGGGAACTGAAGCATAACCTTTGGTAGTTATTCTTTGCTTTCCAAACTCAAATCATAATAGCATGAGTACATAACTTTAAAATAGCAAACTGCTTACATAAACATGATTTCATTTTATTTGCTTTATCTTTGCAAGGTGGATATGTTGTAACCTAAATGGCAGATGGAGAAACTGAAAGGCCCAGTGATTAAATGCTTTAACTGAGGCTATAAAGCTAAGAAATTTCAGGGCTAGTACCAGAAGCTTGGGTTCTTGACTATTGAGGTACTATGGTTTTTACGACAGTGTCAGTGATGGCTTGGAAATGGGACAATAGAGTAATGAATATGGAAAATAATATGAAATGAGTCAAATTTCTCCTTTTTGTATCCATGATTTTCTACCAGGAGTACACTGAAGCTGTGAAACTGCTTTCCTAGTGGGAATTAGAGGAAGAAACCACTTGAATCAAATCTTAATATTCAGCTCAGTCAAGAGCTGACATATAACCACAGTTCTGAGAGTAGATGCAAATAAGCCAACAAATCATGATATTTATTAAAAGTCCCAATAGAATGACATTGAGATATGCTCCTTTACCTACATGTTTCCAAAGTTACCAATTAATTGGCAGCATATCAGAAGGCTCACTAATTACCCTGGGCTTGAATTCATAAAAACATGGAAGCAGATCTGCGTGTTGACACAATATGCCTGTTTCACTGTCAGCTCTTCAGATGTTAGAATATGTATTTTTTAAGTCTCTATTTTCCTACTTTCTGGTAAAGATGGTAATATACTAAAACACACAGAAATTTAAAAAGAACGCTTGGGGAAGAAGGCATGTCATTTACTTGTTGAAAAAAGTTATAATTATGTATTCATATCTTATTAGGATAATATTACCAACAAAACTCTTGGATGGGTTTTCATCTTTAATGAAAAAGATTTCAAAGTCCCAGAAAATATTTAATACTATTTTAAGAGATATTTATGCAGTGAAATGACAGCTTATTAGAAGAATATGGACACCATTAGAGAGTATAACAAGGAGATTTGACCTGCATATTAAAATGTATTCTAAGGAATCAGATTGATTGTATACTTTTTCTCTTCTCCTTTTCTTAATTTTTTTCATATGAACATATCTTCAAATAATTATAAATCATGTTATAGTGACTGTGAGTACATCAACTTATCACTTTGAAAGTTATTTGACAGTTATTGATATAAAATAATAAATAATTCACCTAGTGTAGAAAACAGATAATTTCACTTAAATGAAGTGTTTAGATAAATGATGACTTTTAGAAGATGGGGAGTATAATAGAAAGAATACAAGCTCTGAAGTCAGATCCAGGTCTAATATAGGCTCTGCTTCTTATGTTCATATCTGGGAGATAGTGGAACCTTAATAAATGTTGCTTGAGTGATGGAATAAATAGATGTCAATCATCTTTGGAACTCATTTCTTTTTATGTGAAAGGAAGATGAAAATACCTACAATGGGGTTTGCTTAATGACAACAACAATTTTTTTTAATGTGGTTTTTCTCTTTAATACCTGGAACACAGCAGTGGCTGAAACAATTGGTCCTAAATAAATGTCTATTTCCTCTTCCACTTCCTGTTTTTTTTTAATCCATTTGAGATGGTATTTTAGTCTGCTGGACTGCCAAAAACAATATACCAGAAATGGTAGACTTTTATGATGGGGATTTATTAGCTTGTAGTTCTGAGGCCATGAAAATGTCCAAATCAAGGCATCATTACGAGATGCTTTCTCCCTGAAGACCAGCTGCTGGCAATCCTGGATCCTCTGTCACATGGCAAGGCATAGGGTGGCATCTCCTGGCCTCTCCCTTCTCTTCTGGGTTTCACTTCCATGGCTTTTGTTTTTCTCTCTTTCTCTGAATTATATTCTCTTAAAAGGGATTCCAGAAAGAGGATTCAGACATACCCTGGGCTGTGCCTTAATTGACATAATCTAAGTAAAATGTCCTTAACTGAAGTGACTTAATCAAAAGGCCCACAGGAAAGGATTAGCTCTAAAAAAATAATTATCTGAGGCTTGTTCAGCTTCAAACCATGATAGATAGAAATCTTTCTAAAATGCTATACTTTTCTATCTTCTTAAACTGAAGGTAGGATAATTTCAGTGTAGAATACTAACATTTACAGAGTCTTATTATGCTCTAAGAGACATTATAATTATTATTATTATCCTCTTCTTAAAAATGGGGAAACCCTTTCCTAGAACAGAGCAACAACATCCGCAAAGTCATGTAGTTTGTTGGGTTTGAATCTAAGTGTTTGATCCCAGAATTCCTGCATTTAGTCCTAATGTCATGTAACCATGAGTGTGAAAATCAAGTATCATGCTGTGCTTGAATGCAGAGAGACTCTTAGAAAGTACTAATCCTTCTTTGTCCTTCCCTAAATATTCTCAGTAGCCTCATATTGTTGTGCTTTTAAAATTTCAGACGGTTGTGCTTCATTTTTTTGGTCATGTGCCACATTTACAGGCTCCTCAAGTCAATTTCTCCCTTTGTAGTCCAGGAGATAACATTTTCATTTCACTGTGCTACTGTTCTAGTTTGCTAAAGCTGCCAGAATGCAATATACCAGAAATGGATTGGCTTTTTAAAAGGGGATTTATTAAGTTATTCATTTACTGTTCTAAGGTCTTAAAAATGTCCAAACTAAGGCATCCAGATAAAGATGCCTTGACTTCAAAGAAAGGACAAATGGTATCCAGGTTTCTCTGTGAGCTGAGAAGGCACATGGCTGGTGCCTGAGGTCCTTGCTCCCAGTTTGCTGCTTTGTGCTTCTGATTCCAGCGGCTTCCTCTCTAAGCATCTGTGGACCCTCACTTAGCTTCTCTGAGGCCAAATGCTGGGTTCTGGCTTGCTTAGCATTGCATGGGAAGGCACATGGTGATATCTGCTCTGCTCCTCTCCCATATCTGGTTTCAAACAACTCTTGTAGATCCTGTGGGTCCTTCTGGCATTTTCCTGTGCATCCCCAAACATCTGTGTCTGAGCTTTCTCCAAAATATTTACCCTTTTAAAGGACTCCAGTAAATTAAGACCCATCTTAAATGGTCTAATCAAAAGATCACACCCACATTTGGTCCTGTCACATCTCCAGGGAAACAATGATTGCAAGAATATGAGGACTTCTCCAGGTGTGAAAGTTTAATATTTCCACATTTTTCCCAAGTTCGTCTAGGGAAGTTGGCTAGTATTTTTTTATTTCCTGCCCAGATTAATCTGCAATATATTGGGGAATCATACTAACATGTACAAACCAATAAAATCTCACTCCCTATTCAAGGTTTCTTGTAATTGTGGTGTTCAAATGAACGGACCAAACTGATTAAATTAGAGAGTGTGCTGCAGAAAATATTAACTTTTCACCAAAAAGCATCTCGTACCTTTGGCACCACACAGAAGTTGAAGTTTTAAAACACAAGTCAATATCATCCTTTACCCTTTAGTCTGATTTACGTTAGTCCTAACCGGATCAGCTTCATTCATATCTCGAACTGAAATCTGATCTCTTTTACAGCTTTTTAAACAGTTGCTATACGGGGCAATGCTGACTTTCATAGCTGCAGAACTGTAGCTCTGAGTCTCAGGTGTCACCCAGACACCCAAAGTTCCAGGGAATGACCAGGTTATACACAAAGAACTCCTTCTCAGAATTTGGAAATAACTGCTACAACTCAGAAATACATGTGACTGCTGTAAAATCTTACAATCTGGGGACCTTTACAATAAGCCTTCCTGTAATAACCTATGCTCTCAAATTCAACTCTGCCGTTTGTTTTTTCAAGCTTTTGAGTTCCTCTGTGTGGTCACCCAGTGGCTTCTTTATATTCTTCCTCCATTTTGCCATATTTTCCTTCAGCTCATTGATCTGATTTTGAAGATTTGTTTGACGATCTTTATTGGTTGTTTCAACTCCTGTATCGCATTTGAAGTATTAATTTGTTCGTTTTATTAGGCCATATCTTCATTTTTTCCTTGAATGACAGTTTTTTTTGCTGGTGTCTACACATCTGATTTCCTTGATTAATTTATTCTGGAGTTATTTCCTCTCTTTTACTTAGAGCTTTCCTATCAGTTGGCATCGTTCTTTCTCTCTTCTTTGACATTCAGTTCAACTTATTCTGGACCTTTAGCATAGCTTGTGTTCTACTGATCAGAATTTTTCAGCTCTTGTTTTTCTGTCTTTTTTGCCCTGCCTATATGGAAGCATATTTTGAGGAGGGTCTCCACAGGTATGATTGACCCCAATCAGATTTTCCTAGACAAGATAGGCCCACATCTCATGGGAGGCTGTAATCAGTATCAAGTTTCCCTAAGGCTGAGACCGGCATGTTGGCAGACTTTCCTGCCCAGAAGGTGGCACTTCTCAGTGCACAGTTCCCCACCACCATATAGGGATGTGATGCTTTTAATTCACAGTGGACCCTTTCCCGGACAGGGGTGTGGTGAAGACAGAGGCTAAAGTGAAAGGTGTGCTTAAGCTCTTTCTTCCTGGTGTCTGAATTCTCTGAATTAGAGCTGCTGTTTGAACTGCCCCCACCCCCTTTTCTTGGGAATGATATGCCCTTTAGGGAATTATTTTCTTTACTTGACTCGTACCTTGTCTCCTAGACATATCTTAACTCTACCCTTGCCTGTGTCAGTGGTGACAACTGAAAATGTCTGAGACTTTTTCTAATGAGCTACTTAGAATTTAAAAAAAAAAAAAAAAATCCCTTTTCACGGCCAGTCTTCAGCCTCCAAGATTTGTCAGTCAAGAGCCAGAGTTGGTATCTGGCTCTATGTGGACATTTTTCTTGGAATCACAGCCCTTTTCCAGTATTCTGATCTCAGACAACTCTAAAAGCACACCCCCCCTTTTTTTTCCACCAGCCTACTTCCTCTTTGCTGGGAGAGATATCAGGGTTCCTTCTCTGCTTGCTCGGGGTTTATCTGTGCTCAGAGCCTGCATTCATCAGACCAAATTTGTTAATTAAACTGCCTTTGGAGCTTGGTTGAGCTACTGTCCCCTGCTCCTAGTAGAGACTGCTTCTTTTTTCCATGGGGAAGTGTCACCAACACAGCCTGCCATGCCCATGAGGGAGGGGTGCCAGCTTCTGCAGTTTGTGGATTTACAAATAGTTCTGTACTTTGATCTTGGCATTTCCACCCATTCCAGACTGGTGCACAATGTGTGTCCAGTCATAGATTTCCCCTAAACAGTTGTTTCAGACAGTCCCTGGTTATTTACTAGCTGCTCTAGAGGAATAACTAAATTCCATGCCTCCCTATGCTGCCATCTTGCCTTGCCTTCCTTATTTGTTAAACCAGACATTTAGATTGTATGAGCTCTGAGGTCCTGCCAAGGGAAGGATTATTTTTAATATTATGAGAAAACATGCTTCTGTTCTTCCAGCTTCTGGTAGCTTGCTTCCTTCCCCCTTTTTGTCTCTCTAATCCTAGGCAATTTTTTCCCAGTGGTACATTAATAAATGATGGCTAATGGAGATGGCTTCAGAAATACTTATCAGGTTATGCACCTTCTTGTCTGATTGCACTAATTTTGTTAAATATTGTTAGAAATTTGTGGGTTGGGGGATTATAAAGCCAAGTGTCTTTATTCTGTAGTCTAGTTCATACTGGTGTGTCATTTTTAGGTGTCCATGCTTCTGTCTTTCTGAAGTGGATGGAAATTATGTTCTCTTATTTGTATCTCCAAAACATATCACCTCACAGCAAGCAGCATGGCGCTTACGTCTTGCTGACAGGAAGAATGGTCTGTGTCAGTGATAACAGCCCCGTTTCTGTTCCCTGACCCCATTTATCTTCTGTGTGCCACCTCCCATGCCTCCCATAGGCTCGCTGGGCGAGTTTTAAAGTGATCATTCTGTCAGCTCTTCGTGTTGTGAGGACATCCAGACTGCCACACTTGCCAAATACAGAAAATGGCACTTGCATAGCCCAACGGTCACCTCTGTTCCACCTCAGCTGCGGCCAGTGACACAGACTAAAGCATGTGAGAACCTGCTGCTTGTCCTGGGAAGATATACGATTTCTAAAGAAAGAAAACTATTTTGACACTTCTGGATGTGACAACCTTTCTTGTTCACACTCAGCGAACACATTAGCTGGATTCTTTTGATGGTCAATTAGCAATGCGTTTGCCAGGAAGACTGGCTTTGATGATGTTTTTACCACTGAAAAAACCTGGGGAAAAAATGAGGAATTTAACACCTTGTAGATGTTATGATTCCGAAGTGTCGGACACTACCCTCGGGACCATTATAATTAATGAACTTTCCAATCCAACAGTCGGACTACTTTGCTGTTAGGTTTTAAGTGGAGGTTTTTTTGAAAAACAGTCAAATAATGAAAGTTTGGATCAGATCTGCTTTCTGAGGCATGTCACGTCCCATGTTACTGAACTTGGTCTGAGGAGCTCAAAGGGCAAATGAGGCCAAGGTCAGGACTCCTCAGACATCACGGGCTCCCTGCCATCTTATAAGGAATGATTCTGGCCCTGAGTCACAGTCTGACTTGCCCTCTCACCAAGGGGTCGTGTTTGTTCCTCACATAAGGGAGGCCAGAAAATCGATCATGAATGTCAGGGAAAATCACTATGATACTGACAAAAGATAGCTGGGCTCTGTGTAGATTCACAGTATTCTCTTTATATTAGGTTGACCCACACAAAATTGTCATTTCTGTAAGTCAAAAAAAGTTAAAATAACAGCAATTTGATTTGAGTCCAACTTACATGTTTTTCTGACTAGTATATGGGAAGAGAAATTTAGAGAATTCTATGAGGTCGGCTACTCTGATTCTTTCTCATGCAAATACAACTTTCTCAAGCAAAATGATCAGATCTATAATATTTTAAGTGTTTTAAACATAGGGCAACCTCAAATAAACTTTTAATAGAAACAAGATGATAAAGCCTATTAAATAAACCATTTCCCATTTTGCCCAATAAATTGTAGGAACTATATTATGTGGTTAATCTTGGCTCCTGGAGCCAGGACACGGCAGTTCAAATCACAGCTCTGACACATCTTACCTTCACCTTGAGCAGTTTCCTTACTCTGTCTGTTACTGGAACTCCTCACCTTTAAAAACAGAATGATAATAGTGCCCTCCTCACGTGTTGTTGTGAGGATTAAATGAATTAATCCACATAAAATGTTTAGGACTGTGCTCTGTAAATATTATTATTTATGGTCACCAGTTACTGCACGAAGTTAAGGAAGAAAACAAATTAGATGTGTAGATCCTTGTCTTAAAAAATCAATTTTTAATCTACAACAACTGATCATAGAGTCCAGGAGTATGTTTTAAGGTCTGTGTTAAGCTAAGTTCATGCACAGGTTGGGTGATAATATTGTCAATAATGACTGAAGCATTTCACGTGGTGAGCGGTGGGAGAAGCGCCAAGAACTCCAGTAACTGTAAAGATAACTCATCAGCATACACAGAATTCACCCCGTGCTTGCTGACAGGTCAGGAGTGCCAACACCCCCAGTGAGCCTCTGGAATTTAGAAAGTTTGGGATAGGGCAACATTATTGGCTTTGGTGATCAGGTTGTCCTCATCCCTATCAAATCTTTGGCATATGAAATTTCACCTCGCTGATTCCTGTCACCAGGAGAAAGGGGCCCACATTTTCCTGGGGGCACAGAAATTGTGTGAGGGCCCAAGCTGTGCAAACATTGAAGGTTTGGTTTGAGCCGAGTGAGAGACAAGGTCTCGGAATCCCATGGAGTGCTGAAATACCTGAGATGGTAGTGGCATGGTCAGATGACTGTGAGAATACAAGCAGGCAGAGTCCAAAAGCCAGACAGAATGTTCAGGGCAGTGAGCCACTGTGCCTCCTGCTCTCCAACAAAAACAGGGGAGTCACAGGCAAAAAGCAACAGCCTCTGAGAAAAGGGACCCCTTTGATACTGTATTTTACCAATGGATCTAAAGCAAAGTGTCCCTGGTAATTGTTTCTCTCTGGGAATTGTGGGGAGGGCAGATGTTATCAAAAAGCCAGGTGGTTGAGAGAAAGCAAATATATACCTCTTCTTTAAGCCCATTGTCATATTCACTTGTGCGTACACTCTTAGCCTTCCTGCTCTTCTCTTACTCGGTCAAATTTTTTTGTCTTGACAATCCTACAACCTTGATTAATATCCAGTTACTTCTAGTTAAGTTGAAGTAATTGAACATTCCTGGAATATAAATGCACAACTGAGCCCAACATTTTTCAAACAGATGCTGAATACTGCCCCACAATTCTAGGACATTTCCCTGGAGCTTTCGCACTGTCCAACATGAACATTTCTTGCCTTTTTCCTTCCCTCCTACTCTATTCTGTTCCTCTGAAGACTGTTATTCATGCTTCACAAAGAAAACTGAAGCCCTCTGATGGGAATGCCCTCTTTTTCCCATCAGCAAATCAGGAACCTACCAGTGTCTGTGCCCATAGTGTCTGCCCCACCTCCCAACCTCTCTTCCCATTTTGCTTTGATTTCTTAAAGTAGAAACTCAGGTCATCGATTTTAGAGCTCTTTAAACTTTTTGGTCTCAGGACCCATTAACACTCTTAAAAATTAGGCAGGACACAAGGAGTTTTTATTTTTGTGTGGATTGATCTATGACTATCTGTGATTACTTACCATATTAAAAGGAAAATCGATAGCTGGAAAATATGCTTGCCCTAACCGAGCTGAGCAATTTACTCTTTATATTTAGTTCCCAGGACATCAACCGTACCTCCTCAGTTCTGCTAGCAGAAATAAGGTAACAGAATAGCATCATGATACACTGCACCCAGTGAATCAGTGACTTCCTCCACAAAAAACAAAAGTTTGACATTCCTGAGGATCAGCTAAGAGAAGCATCACAAAGACCCTGCACGTAAGAGATTTCATGTCAATATCTAAAGCTAATCACTGATGCTGGAACAAGACGTGCTTGAGACAACTAAAGATGAGATATTTGCCTGAGCGCTCCTCATGAAGACCTGACAATCAGGTGGACATCACTTAGTTTCGCCCCCTCACTCTTTTCTTTACTTAAAAAACCCTCACCCACATCCCCACATCCCCACTTTGAACTTGGGGAAGATTCCTTCCATTCCCTGCAAGCTACACTTGTGATAAATCACCTTCACATTGGGAGACATGTTTCTCCTTTGTAGTGCCAGATCAGGTGGGACATTCTGTGGAAAGTGTTGTGCTTGCGATAACGAAACTAAGAAATACTATAAATATTTATTCATTGTTTCCTTTAATGATAATAGTAATAAATCCATTACATATTAATGTGACATGCTTAATGAAAAATACTATTTTTTAAACAAAAAGTAAGTGAGAAAAGTGACTATTTTACATTTATACGTATATTCTTATTACCCGGCTTAATAGAAGACAACTGTATTCTCATTTTGACTTCTGCACTTTATTGCAATATGATTGGGTTGGAGTATATGAAGAAAAGCTGGTCTCACACAAATATGTAATTGGAAATAAGAGTTTATTTTAAGCTTCTTCAGATAATTATAAGTATGCTCCTTTGAGATAGTATACCAAAACTTTGAAAGGTTGGTTGCAATGTAGAATCTGAACTATATCTATGAACTTGTCATATTCTCTTATATTCATATCCACTGCTCTACCTTGAACTTTGAATGAATCTGTTATGCATGATTCTTTTTTGGTAACATTGTGCATTGGTCATCTGGATGCCATCATTTCCCTTATTTCCACAGATTTTCCACAAGTTGACACTTCATTTAACAATATCAGAAATTCACATAAAATCTCATAAGAAAAGTCTAAAATATTTGATATTTGGAATTTATTTGGCAGACACAGGTTTCCAAAATTCCCAAATTCCCATGGAAGCTCAATTTGTTTTTTTATTACCAGCCACAAATACCAGTTGTTTTCCTTGAAGTAACAGGCTCACTTCATTCATTTTCCATAAAATGTCTTCTAAATACCCGAGTCTGAATAACTATTTGTCAGGCGTGATTTAAAGTAAAAATGATGCCATGTTCATCTCACTTTTCCAACAAGTGCCCACGCTTTTCCTTAAGACTGTCTGAATTCTTTAGTGTAGAGCAGGAGGGCTCATCACACAGAATATTAAAAAGGTGTGGACCCAAACGTTAAGATTTAATAAAATTCGTGTTTCTACTGCTTTATCAATGATAATCTTAAGTGAAACTGGACGTTTCTCCTGGGTGCAAGTGCAAGGAAGTGCAGAGCACACTGCCTGCTGGAGCAGGGCACGACTGTGGCCCTGGTTTGAAGGCCGCAGCCGATCTACCCGCTACAGCTTTCGCATCATCAGCACACATGTCAATGCACAGAAAAAAGGCCAGTTGTAACTTAGTATGAATTATAAATACAGTTCTCTCAAAGTGTCTTGGGGGTCCCCAGGTTGCTAGGGATCACGCTTTGAGAATCTCTGGTTAACATCACTGACAAGTGTACATTCAATCGTGCTTTCTCTACTAAAAATGTATTTTATAAATAATGCAGATTATTTATATATTTATAAATTATATATATAATAATTTATTTTATAAATTATTTATTAAAAATTATTTTATAAATAGTGCAACTAAAAATCAGTCTACTAAAATGAGTGACACTCTACTATTCTAGAATGTATAATTTTAGTATTAGCTGGTGCCTTCAAATGCAGCATTTCAATAAAAGCAAAGTGAACTCAGTTTTTTTGTTTTAGACTTCATGAAAACTTAAGGTTTAAAGGTAAATTGTAAACATGGGAGATAAAATATTAGGAAAGATATAAAGCCATACAAATATCTAGGTAGATTTTAAGACCCTGTCATGGTCAGGTTCATGTGTCAACTTGGCCAAGTGTTGGTACCTGTTTGTCTGGTTGGGCAAGTGCTGGCCTGTCTGTTGCAAGGAGGCCATTTCATAGAATTAGATCATGATCACATCGGCTGCATCACACAGCTGATTCCATTTGTAATCAGCCAAGGGGTGTGTCTTCTGCAATGAGTGATGCTTAATCTAATCATGGGAAGCCTTTTAAGGAGGATTCAGAAGAGACAGCTCTATTCCTGCTTTGGCCGGTGAGCCTCTCCTGTGGAGTTGGTCCAGACCCTCCATCAGAATCGTCGACTTCACAGCTTGTTCTGCAGGTTTTAGACTGTGTGTTCCAGTGGTCATGTGAGATACTTTTATAAATTTTATATTTGCAAGTGTTCCTGTTGATTCTGTTTCTCTTGAGAACCCTAACTAACACAGACCCTTTCTTACAATCCTTTATGGTTTAATCACTATATAACCTAATTCCTTGTCTGTGGTGGTTTTGCACATGTACAATGAACCCCCAAAGGTGAGATTTCACTTTTACTTATTACTTATTAGTGCCTGTCTGTCACTCTGTTAGAAACTTTCTATTCATGTTGTCATTCAATCCTCACAACAGTGTTGTGATGTGGAAATTATGATCCCTATCAGATGGGTGCATGGTACCTACTCAGCATGAATTTGTTGAATGAAAGAAGTTACCTGTCTAAGATCCCCATCTCCTACCTCATTGTTCCCTACCACTGCCAAGGCTCAAACCTCAGCAGCTGTAAGACATAGCCTAGTTACTGAATGCTCTTAGACACCCCACAAAGCAAAGACTTTACAATTGGTTCCTTCGTGCTGCTAATTAGTCTGGTGGTGAATTTTCTGGCTCTTTTGAGACAGAGAGGGTGGATTGAGTAGTTGTCATTTGGAAAAACCCTCCCTCTGCAAGGGCCCAAAGCCAGCATAGTCCATCAGTTTCCAAAGTTTGTTGATGACATCAAATAAAGAGACTTCTTTGGCAACCACACCAGTTCACCTTCGAGCTTACTTCTCTAGACTTTTCATCCCAGCTGATTACTTGGCTTACTAAGCGTGCTTAATAAAATTACTGAGGATTTGAAAAATGTATTCTACTCCCTTCCAAGCTCTTCCAAGTCTTTTTTATTAATTTTTATCCTTCCCGTCAGATTATCCCATACTCTACCCAAGACATTTTGAAATATAACATAAACATAACTGAAGGACTTTTAAAACAAAGTTAAAAAGCATTTTCTTCAGGGGTCTGAACACATTTGTCAGTGATGGGGGTGGGGGGTAAAAGTTGTCCATTGAAATTGCTTTGACCTTTAAAGTCTTAAGCAACCATAGGGAGAAAAACACAAGGCATGCTAGTAAAAATTAGGTTTTATCCTAAAATACCTGAAAACCCTTTAGCAATATATTACGTTTATTTTGTCTTCTACTTTTCCATATGGCAGAAAAGCAGTGTAATAAATACTTTATCTGTTCTATTTTTCTTTCCTCTGAACAAAGTCCAAGAGACTTGCAAAGAGATAATCCTCCCCTACTAAAGGCAGAACAATATTCTCAAAGACGAGCCCATAAAACTTGGTATCCTTATATCTCCCAATTTCTAGTAATTGAAATTTATTTGAAACTATAATATGATAATGCAACTAAAAATCAACCAACTAAAATGAGTGGCACTCTAATATTCTAGAATGTCTAACTTTAGTGTTGGCTGGTGCCTCCAAATGTGGCATTTCAATAAAAACAAAGTGAACTCAGTTTTCTTGTCTTAGACTTCATGAAAACTTATGTTTTAAAGCATGTTTCCCACACAAACTTAATATGATATTTAACAAGCTAAAAATATAGTTCATTGTTGGGAAATAAACTTGGAATAAGTCATATAAAAGTTGTTTGAAGTCTGAAAAACATGGTTCTTTTTAGCTTATAAGAGGAAAAGTCACTTTTTTTTTTTTTAACTGCCCTATGAAGACTTCTGGTAGCTTAAATCTGTTTCTTGTTAGTTTTTCCCAATTTTTTTGGGCACTTTCCTTTATTCTTCTTTCCTCTTCTAAAACAGATTATGACAGACCTTATCTATCTTAGAAACCATATTTTGTGAATCTCATTTGCATAGGGGCATTATTAAGGACTGAAGAGCTCCTGGAAGTGATGGGACAGCTTGTTCCAAATATTCTTCACAAGAAGGCATTTAATCTTCAGTGCTTAATATAAGGAATTGCAGGGTTATTGTTAGTGATTGATCACATTCCTGTTTGCCATTGAAAAGGCATATTGTTTTCACTTGTCAGCCCCTGATATATAAGAGATTTATAGTGTAGTTCCAGTCCAGTTGGAAAATTTAGAGACTTTAAGTAAAATTTATGTGAACATAAGTTGAGTCCAAGCATTTTTAACAGATTTTGTTTTTGCAGGAGTATTAGTTTTTTTTGAATGACATTGGTTTAATGATGAGTTACAATAACTGTAATTTACAGATTTTGAACCTGTTTGTCAAAATCACTCAGGCAGATGGACTCACCACAGGTCACTATTTAATCTTTCCTGAGATTATTAGTTGTACTTTTGTTTTTCTTTATGAAAAAGACCCACTATCTTACCTATTTATGTTTCTACAGGACATGTCATGTCAAAAGCTTTGCAATATTTGACATATGTACATCCTAGAAGTTTATAATTGTATGATGATTTTTTTCCTGTACAATTTTGATTTTTGGGGACATAAGGTTAATTTCATGGTCAGAATTAAGAGCTTTTACAACCACTTAATTGAGCCTATACTACTGGACTTTTCTTTAGTGTGTAAAAATGTGAACACTCTCATCCTGTGTTTCAATTTGATCATTAGGTATAGGGGTTCACTGTTGGCCCATCTATGAAAACAGATAAATATAAAATAAATGGAAAAAATCATCAGGCTTAAAAATATTTGATTACCAGTGCTCTTGGAGACAAGTTTTATGGCTAAATTTAAATGTAGCCAAAATTGTTTTAGTAACACTTTTCTTTTCTTCCTGTGAAACAACCATCAGGACACAGATTATCCTCTCAT
Source organism: Tamandua tetradactyla (assembly GCF_023851605.1). NCBI lineage: Eukaryota > Metazoa > Chordata > Mammalia > Pilosa > Myrmecophagidae > Tamandua > Tamandua tetradactyla. The sequence goes on along the minus strand of NC_135331.1, from coordinate 183,184,494 downwards.
TGCACTAAGAGATTCTTTTCCATGATATTTTAAGGACATGACTTCTTTAGCTAGTGAATCAAAATTGTCAAGGTATGGAGCTTTCCCCTGCCTAATAGAATGCATCAAAAAATCTGTTTGGCAAGACAGGAAGGCCTCTGGATTTTACCAAAAGAATGATGTATATTCCAAAAAAAGCAAATTAATCAACACAAAAATGGAAGAGAAGTGTACATATCATTTCTTTTCATTACATGGAGACCAGAGGTAAACAGGGGAACAGTGAAAAGAATAGTTACTAGCTAACTCAGAGAGTGATGCTTCGTTTGCTGTCACCAGTAAAACTACTTTTTAACTAGTAAGATTAATGAGAATCTGGATTTATAACCAAAATTGCATTAGAGTTCAGATTAATGTGGTTTAAAAAATATTCCTAAAATACAGTGGCTCAAGATAGTTGGGTGTTTCAAGGTAGCTAAATTATCCTGCCCGAATGGGTCTTCTAGGAACCCAGGCTTCCTCTGACGTGTGGCTCTACCATCTCACCCTCATGGTAGAATCTCGCTCATGGCCAAGTGGATTCTGGACAGTGTGTATGTGGTTGAAGAGAATACATGAAACTAAGAGTAGAATGGTTGAAGACTGGGCTCTTGATGATGATAAAGGTTTTTGGATGGAAAGAGAAAAGCAAATGAGAGATCTTGGGCCATTTTAGGAAAACATTTATAGCCCAATTCTAAAAAGAGGGTACTGTTAGTAAATAATGCACAGGGAAGACTCTTTGGGCAGCTGGCCCCTAGGCTGACTTGGTGGGGTTGCATTGAATGTGAGAGGTCTGACTATTTGTATGGTGTTGTCCATCCATAAGTTGGTAACTCAACATCAAGGATGCAATCATGGAGTTAGGATGGCTACCCACTCTCTAACCACCAGGGTCCCATGTGAAATCCTACTGAGAAGGAAAGAGCAGGGTGGCAGTGGATTTACTTACATCTCTCATTACTGAATTCTTGAGAGGGGTGTTATCTCCCAGGGATATGAAATAAAACCTGTGGGAGGAAGTATTCAAGCCTCCACTATTGTTAAGATTGAGTTGACAATGATCCTCTAAAGCACGGGTCACAAAACCTTTCCTGTGAAGGGCCAGATAGTAAAAAATTTAGGATTTCTGGACCATCCAGTCTCTGTCACAGCTACACAATTCTGCCAGTGTAGGGCAAAAGTAGCCTTAGGCCATATATAAATACATGAGCATAGCAGTGTTCCAGTAAGACTTTTTATTTATGAATAAAAGGTGGAGGACCGGATTTATTCTGTAAGCCATAGTTAGCTGACCTCTGTTTTAAAACAATTAAATGGAGGGCATCAGTTGAATTCAGCAAATTCTTTTGATTGTGATTTTTTTGTTTATAAGGTTCACTCAAGTAGATATAAAAATTTAGAGAAATGGAGATGGGACTAATACAGGAAGAAAACAAACAGCATACATAGAATTCTATGTAGAATAATAAGTGGAAGTTATTAACCCACACAAAAGGATTTTTAAAACCAGATCTTTATCTTTTGTACAACGCAGTATAGCTTGCAAAGAATAGGAAATATGTATAACTTAAAAATATTGTGTCAGAAAAACATTTCCTTTAATTATGCCTGAGAACTAAGCAACATTTTTCTTTTATAAAACATACCACTACATACTTTTCTATCTGGAAAAAAAAGTCATCAAAAATAATTGCCTTAACACCTTTGGAAAGTGACAGTCAAATGAATAACACAATTATCTTAACATTTCACTCTAGACTGTAAAAGATAAACTTTTTCTCCATTTATGAAAGGATCTGCTGTCCTCAAAATCCTACTCTTTGTGTGTTAACCATTCTGATTCTTGTAACTCCTGGGCAAAAAGACCATTTTACATTAACTTTGCTTCTCCTAACCATTTACATCGTGTTACACATCTGTCTCTATCAGTCCTATTATTTCTCACCAATTAATATGCCAATTTGGAGATCTTCGAAAAAGTCGAATAGTGCTCTGACAATGACAGCCTGCACTTTACCCTTTGTAAAATGTTTTTGTCCAAATTATTGATTGGAGGCTTCCAACCACCTATTGAGGTATGCAGGACAAAGGATGTGCTTCTCATTTTCTTAAGGAGAAAACAAACTGTAAGAGGTGAAGCAAACTGCAGTCCAGAGCTGTTAAGAGCTGAACTAAAGACACGCTCCCAGCATTTCTGTGACTGCCAATCTCGTCCACTTCTCTGTCTCAAGGCTTATCAGGTTTTCCACTCCGCATCTCCCGAGTCCACGCCATCCTTCCACTTCCTACTGAGAACTGTGAGTTGAACTGAAGTAGTTATTGGACAAATAATATCACAACAACTAAACATATCAAAAAGTGAAACAGTGACTATGGGAAGGCTCCCTTTATAAGTGTTTGAATTTGAGCCAAGAAACTGAAATTCTCGGTCTTCTTGTTTTGCATATAAACGTGTCCTTGGATAAATTGGAAAATCCGAATGTGTCCTTGGAAAATTTTATAGATAAGGAAGCTGAATTCCAGACAGCTTCCTTATCTATAAAATGAAAAAAAAAAAACTTGTACAGATGTCTTATAGCTCCCTCCTATGTGTAAGATTCTGGAACATTAGTAAAGGAATCCACAATCTAAAAAAATCTGGCTCCTAGAGTCAGTGGAATGAATCACAGACTACAGTATTGCAGCTGCCAATTCTGTAACAATTTGGACTGTGTAGCACTAACTTAAATCCACCTGTGGGAATAGAGTTGGAGGCAACACACCATCTCAGCTTGCTCTGTTTGCGTTTTCAAAACCGCTAAGGGAAGTTGGGCTGAAACTGGTTTTGGAAAAATACAGAAATTCTATATCAAGCTTGACAAGAAAGATAACTCTATGCCCTATTAATGACTTCTGATAGTATTAGTAATGTCCTATTGCATTGTTTGAGGATTCGGTGATGTTGGCACAAAATAGAAAACAATCTGGTTTCAGTTTAACCTAATCTGTTAGGACCCTCTGACCTGGGGCACAGGTGCACGCTATTTGGATGTATTTAATGAGTCCAGATTACATTTTACATAACTGATAAATTGCAGGCTTGATTAGCCTGACAGCTATAAAAGAGTCTGACTAATCTGCATGTTCCGAATCTCTTGAGGACCATCTTGCCTCTCTTATCGTTCATCACCAGCTCCTGACCCTGGCTGGAAGAATTTCCAAAGATGAAATGGTCAGAGTCTCACAATCAGCAATGTCAACTCCATACCTCCTACTTCCTCTCTCTCTCTCGCCACCTCCTATTTTCTGATCTTAAAAAAAAACGAAAAAAAGAAAACTACTATTGTACAGTTTTCCACACTTTTCCACAGTCCCCAGCACCGCTGCCCACACGCATGTCGTTGCATCGGGCAGACGGACCTGTGGTCAGTGGCTTTTTTGCTCTTCCTTAATAAGGCAAGGTCAGCCAGTTCAGCTCAGAGGCTAGAGGCTGGGCTGCTATTTCTCTTCTTCCAGAAAGTAGCCTGCCATCCAAACACATAATTAAAGAGGGCAGCGGTGTTCCAGGATGGCGACGCAATATTCCAGGGAAGAGCGTGTTGGTAAAATCAGTGGGACACCCACCCAGCCACTACCATCTTTGGGCTGGCAGGGGGCTATTTTTATCATTTTGTGAACATTTAAGGTCAAGTCTATTAGTTGTTTCTGTGAATATTACCCGTATCAAAATTAATCACACATGATCTAGTGGATACAGTGCAGGGTTGAAGGTTGGCTGGCATTGCGGGTCTGTTTCTGTGGTGTAAAGATTGTGCCGATGACCTTTATCAACTCATTAAATCTCTCTTTGCTTTAGCGTTCTGAAATGCAATCTGTAAAACATAATATGTACCTCCTACTTATTTTACGAGAATGATACATAAAGTTTTCTTTGATGAATCTCACAGTTGTTAGGAAAAAGTTCCCTATGAATACATGGCATCTTCTCATTATTCCATATTCTTTAATTTGCCAATTTTAGCAGTTGATTTTCCTCCATGTTTAAATTAAATCTTTGGAAATGTATGTTCTTAAATTACTTTATTTAAATATCTTAACAGTCCCAGTTGCCAATCACTGCTCTTAACATGGAACTTTTCCTCCTGTAGTACATCTTTGGAATTTACAGAAGAACAATAGAAATTGCCAACCAGAAATTGGCAAGAAACCTGTCTTTTTTTTTTTTCTTTTAATAGACAGTGCATTTTACCACCAAAGCATACTTTTATTTATTATGAAAACAAAAAAGCATTTTTTTGTGTGCAGAGAAACTTTTAGAAACCAATTATTATTGTACAGACATAACATTGTCCATGCCCCAGATGCCATGTGTCTTTCCCAGAAAGTGCAACACAAATAGAGAAAGTGAAATATAGTTCCTTTTGTATGCTTTCTAATTACACGGTTACATTAATATTACTAAGAAATTTTGTTTCTTTTTGATTTAGAGTTATGATCCGTTTACAACGTGATTCCAAGGGAAAGCAAACCCAGAGCAGATAAGTACCGATTCAGTCCAGTTGAAAGCTTTCACGTATGTTATTTTTTAAGGAATTCGGAAGATTTTTCTAAATCAATCTTTCTTTCAAAGACTAACCAAGAGAAGACAAGAATGTGATGGGCTGATAACTCCTGCCATCTGGAGTTGTAAACACCCCTCACCCATGGAGAACACAACTCTGGCAAGAGGAATTTGCATCATACTGCCTCCTTCCCTGTCTGCAGTGCTGTTAGAAGTTACCCTACTTTAATATATATTATATATATATATGTATGTATGTATTCGGATAATTGAGACCAAATAAACTTGTTTCTCTAGACATTTCTGCCTCCTCTACTAGGATAAACTCCCAGTAGACTAATCTATTTTGAAAAGAATAGCATTTGCTATCCGTTGACAGAGCTGAAGGACTGGGTTTCAAACTCTTCCTCTGAGTCTAGATAGGAAAATTATAGTATAGAATTAAAAATATACGTAACTCACATGATTCTGTTGAAACCTGTTTGGAAAGTGTAATGCTGGATTTAGGGTATTATTGCATGAAAATCACCTTCGACACTTTGTATAAATGAAAGAGATGATTAGAAAAGGATAGAAACAAAACAAACCAAAGAAATGGCATGGCCAAGATACCATTGCAGAGAGGCCAGATTCCCCAAAAGAGTATTTCAACTTCCAGCTTCATTGTTCCCGTGTAAACAAAGCCTCGGCAAGTTCTTCTTCTTCTCTTTGCTTCTCCTTCCCCATTCTGGGAAGAAATTCTCATTTTGCTGTAGCTGCATTTCTGAATGTAGCAATTTGAAAATTCATTGTATATTTATTTTACCCAATGAATTATTGCTTAGGTCCTATGAATCTGATTTTTCATTTTGATAAATGTGAATTAAAGCAAGTTAAGATGCAAGAAGTATAATGGAGGGACAACATTTCAACATTTAACCATCTTCAAAAAGAGAGAACTTCATAAAAGCACTCCTTTCATTGCCTTCATCTGGCGTGTTTCTTTTTGTTAGGATCAAAGATTTGACAAAGATGAAAGGCCCCCAACTTTACACAGAAATATATATCCACCAAGAAGAACTTCTTAAGTGAAAACATTCCTCCCATAACTTTTATTTCCATCTCTTTATCTAATAAATTTTCTCAGACACCTTAAAAATGGAGTGGAAGAAAGAACATTTTCTTTTTCAAGCAGTTCAGATTATGGTTGCATTTAACAAGCAGATTTTTAAAAACATGGTTATGTGTCACAGAGACCAAAGATTCAGATGACTGAGAAATACTCCATTCTTATTAAAATTTTTGGCACCATGTTGAAATAATCAACACAAAACTTTTAGTTCAGACAACTGGGTGTAAAAGTGAAACCAAACATTGTTCCACGTTACAAGATCCCAAGGATCCTCATGGATAAGTGGGGACAGGGCCTGCACACAGTCCCAACTCTGATCTCAATGGAAAATACATTTTTTATGTTTTTCACACATGGATATTTCTGTATCATCTGGAGCAAAATGTATGCATATTGCTGATATCGCATCTGCAGAGAGTACTTACAAACTCATTTTCGCTTCGCCTTTCTTTTATTACAAAGGATTAATTTACACTGCATAAAAGAGCATATAGAGATATATAAAAGGAAGAAATTGAAAATCACTTATAACTCTCTTGGCCCCACCACCCAGAGATATTCACTGCTGCTGCTCTGGGGAGACAGGAGAGTCCACTTATGTAGAGGTTTAGGTCTTAATATCCATGGAAGAACTGAAGAGAAGGTGTTGCCTCTTCAAGAGAAGGGAGGCTTGAATAAAAACCTTCAATTGAAGCCTAGATCCTCAAAAGGTTTTATGCTGATGGGTGAGAAAAACAAAACAGGACAGCACAGCAAAGTTTATGTCCCTCTCCAGGCTAAGGGTAAGGAGGAAGGACCACTTGTCCCATGGATTTGGGATCTGGGATCTCTATGAGGAGAAATAGACAAAAAATAACATTGGCTGGGCCACTTGGCAGAAGGAAATATACCACCCAACGTGGAAGTCCTCTCCTGTGAGACAGTGAGAACAAGAATTTCTGCTATTAGGAACACCATTGGAAAGATAATATAAATATGTATGCTTAGGATGATTAAGGATGGGAAAAAGGTGTCAAAACATAAAGAGAACAGCAAACTATGGAAGAAGAATAGGCTGATCTGAAAAAAGAAACAAAATTTCCAGATACCTCCTAATATTGGAGATTCTGAGAACTTGGCTTTTAGTTCTCTTCTCTGTCCACCCTCACACACTCTTCTCTAAACCTGACACCTTCAACACCTCCACTTGAATAGCTAATGGACATCTCCAATTTAACATGCCCACAAGTGACCCAGATGTCATCCACAAATATGCTTCATCTAACAGTTTTCCTAATCTCAGTTAGTGATTCCAACCTTCATCTCTTTTTATCACGCCCAATCGATGAAAGCTAGTTGACTCGACTCTCATAATACACTTAGAATTCTACCCCACTCCTTACCCTCTATTGCTCTCATCCTCTTCTGAGCCACCAATATATTATGCCTTCTCTAGATTACTGATCCCCTGGCTTCCATTCTTGAACCCTAGAGTCTATAATAGCAGTCAACAGTAAGGCAAATCATGTCATTCTCTGTTCAGTCTTCCAGTGCCTTCCTATGTGTCTCAGAGTAGAAGCCAAAGTTCTTAAAAAGGTCTTACAGGGCGGGCCGCGGTGGCTCAGCGGGCAAAGTGCTTGCCTGCTATGCCGGAGGACCTCGGTTCGATTCCCGGCCCCAGCCCATGTAACAAAAACGGAGAAACAGAATACAATAAAACAAGAAAATGTTTAAAAATGTTTCCCTTTCTTCCTTCCTTCCTTCCTTCTATCCTTCCTTCCTTCTCTCTGTCTTTCCTTTAAAAAAAAAAAAAAAAAAGGTCTTACAAAGTTTATACAAATTTTGGGTCCCTTACTCACTGGACCCATCTGACACTATTATCTCTACATCAGTTATACTGACCTCCTCTCTGCTTCTCAAAACTCTGGATCTTTGTGCTTCCTGCTCTCTCTACCTGGAATCTCTCTCCCCAGGTGTCTTCATGGCTTCTACTCTCTTTCAGCTCTTAGCTTCCATATCAACTACTCAGCTGAGCCCTTTTCTGACCATTGTGTATAAATCTACACTACGCTCAATATTGCTTTCCTTCTTTAATTTTCTTCTGAGAAGTTATTTCTTCTCATATGCTATGATGTACTGATTTATTTACTGTCTGTCCATCCAAAATAGAATGCAAGCTCTATGTGGAGGAAATGGGATTTTACCTCTGCCAATCTTAATGACATAGTTCTTTGGGATAGATAAGAAAAGAACAGAATATCTTAAATAAAGAAATAGCATTTCTTATACAGAGTTGCACTGTGAAAAATTTCAAAAAATAGTATTTGATTAGAGGAAGGATGATGAAGCAAAGAGAAAAAGAAATTGAAGATGGTTTTACTAGTTTAAATTGGACCACAGGAACAGAAGTCTTGTTGACAAAGCTGGGAATACTGGGAAAAGTGGTCAATTTGAATTTGAAGATGGTGAATTTGCTCTTTATTTTGGATGAGTTGTCTTTTATGTACATTAAACAAATTGTCTTGTTTATAATTGGAAATATAATTTATTGTTAGACTGAAATTTTTCTCTTTGGGTTATTTTCAGATTTAAATGATCAAAAAATCTCAATTTTAAAGGTAGGGTTTGTATACATTTTATTAAAAAAAATAAACACTAGGAACCTTATGAAAAATGAACCTTTCCCAACTCCTTCAAAACTAAATTTTGAACATTTTGATTTAGTGCTCCCCTTGTCTATTGTGAAATGCTTTTCCCACATGGTAAAGTTATAGCAATCTAAGTTTTTTAGTTAAAGTAGCATTTATTCCCAATATTTAAAAAAATCTCAAAGAGACAAAGATGTTTATTTAGAGGGAATTTTTAGGGATGGGCATTTAAAATTTAAAACCTTGATTATCCTTGTGTTAATCTTTTTCATTTCAAATTTGTGGTCTTTGATTTTGTGCCAGATGAGCTCCTATTTTTGCCCTGTGGATGCTGGTATTGTCCATACTCTAGCTTGTGATTTTTTTTTGACATTATCCTGGTGAATGTCATACAAATAATTTTACAAAGGTTTATTTTTTTCTTACTACCCCCATGGGAACTCCTATTTGGCAACCCTCCATTAGTGATTATGACATTCAGCTTGAGATGACGCAGGACACAGGCTGTGATGTATTCTATTTAAAAATCTATTTCTGAGTTGAATCTGGGGCATTAACAGAAGCTTTATGAGCATATTGCAGTATTATTAAAGGGGGGGTAGGAATTTCTAAAACTATATGAATAAATAGAATTTGGTTAGATTTCAAGAAGTGATTTAGGATAACACCATTTCTGTACATTGTTGAACAGGCTACCACCATTTTAGTGTGAGAAAAACTCTGTGTTAAATTTTGAAAACAAGTTAGAGGTATATTCTGATGGGTTATATTTATGTGAAGCAAAAATTTGTGCCTGAATGGTCAAAGGAGTGTTTTTCCACAATTTCCTTTGCTGACTGGTCCCTCTTCTCCTGACTTCTAAATATGAGAGAGACTCAAGGCTCAGTCCTTTGGCCTCTTATGGAGTTATACTCCCTTTTGATCTCATCTGGTCCCAAGACATTAGACACTGTCAATGAGCTGATGAGGATGACACTAAAGTTTGTATCTCCAGTCCAGAGCTCTATCTTAAATTCTGAAGCCATATGCCCAAATATTTATATGGAATTTTTCCTTATGCTATCTCATAGGCATATTAAACTTAATAAATCCAAAACTTAATTCCTGATATCCAAGCCTCCCCCTCCCCAGTTTAGCCACCCCTATACTCTTTCCCAACTCATTAAATTGTATGGTACCATATACCCAAGTTAATACCTGTTTTCTTACCATAATTATTAGCATTTCCTTTACCTTTGGAAAGTACACCTTTGAGTTTCTAAAGTCATGATCTATTATATGCTCATCTTAGTTAATGATAATCTATTTTCCAGATGCTTCAGCCTTAAAAGAAAGTCCATCCTGACCTTCCTTCTCCCATAGCTTGCATCTAGTTTATCCGCAAATCCTGTGAGACTTACTGAAGAAAGAGAGAGAGAATTGAACCACTTCTCATATGTTCACTGTCACCATACTGATCCAAACCAGCATCCTCTCTTACCTGGGGGAGTGCAATAGCCTCCCAATGGCCTTCTCTGGCATGCAGAGTTTCCTGTTAAAATATATACCAGATGATGTCACTCTCTTCTCCACAACCCATTAAGTAACTAAGTTCTTGTGTCCATTTGATAGGCTTCTTTGATGTTTTCAGTTTATAGGCTTTTTTGGCTTAGGGCATGGGTGGTCTCTCCCACCCTCCCATTAAATTCCCTATCACTGTATTTGTTTTACCTATTGCAACAATGGCTCATCTATTTTGTCCAGTTACCCAGACTGCAGCCAGTTATTTGATTCCTGTCTACCAAGGCTGATGGTCTGGGCTTTGGTTCCTGTCCTCAGCATCTGCAGCTGTGTCTACTCTTCCTTTTCTCTGGTTTGGTCAGGCCATATTGCATAGGCCTTGAAGCACTCTAATAATTCTCATTTATTTCTCCCAAATGATGAGCCCAAAAGAAATGCAGTGCTTTAAAAATGATAGTAGGTATTCTGGGAGAGGCTAATTCCATCCCCCTAAATCTATATTGTTGACACCCCCTTTCAACATGAAATCTCTCTAGAGATTCAATCACGTTGTTTTGTGCATCAGCATTTCGTTCTTGTTTAGCCATTCACCTGTTAAAGGACATCTGAACTGTTTCCACTATCTGGCACTTCCAAACAAAACTGCTAGGAATATTCATGTACAGGTTTTTTATGTGAATGTAAGCTTTCATTTCTCTGGAATAAATGACTAGGAGTGTTGATTGCTGAGTCGATTGATAGTTGCATGTTTAGTTCTTTACTTTTTAAAGAAACTTCCAAAGTGTTTTTCAGAATGGCACTGCTGTTTTACTTTCCCAACAGCAATGTATGAGTGATCCAGTTTCTCCACATACTCGCCAGCACTTTGTGTTTTCACTATTTCTCAATTTTAGCCATTTTGATTGGCCCATTGAGATATCTCACTGTGGTTTAATCTCCCTGATGGCTAATGATTTGAACACCTTTTAATGTGCTTATTTGCCATCTGTGTATCTTCTTTGGTGAACTATCTGTGCATGTCCTTTTCCCATTTCTAATTGCATTGTTAGCTTTGTGCTGGTTGAGTTTTGATGGTTCTTTATTCTAGATTCTAGTCCTTTGTTGGATTTGTGGTTTGCAAAGATTTATTTCCCATTTTGTAGCTTAGCTTTTCATCTCCTTAATACGGTTTTTCACAGAGCACAAGCTTTTAATTTTGATCAAGTCCAATTTCTAAATTTTTTCTTTTTATGAGCTGTGCTTTTGATATCAAATCTAAGAGCTTTTTGCCTAACCCTTGATTCCAGCTATTTTCTCCTATCTTTTTTCTAAAATTTTTATTATTTTATAATTTATACTATGTCCATGATCCATCTGGAATTAATTTTTATATAACATTTGAAAATTAGATAGAGGTTCTTTTTTTTTTTTTTTTTTTTTTTTTTTTGCCTATTGCTGTCCAATTGCTCCAGCACAGTTTTTGAAAAGTTTATCCTTCCTCCATTGAATTGCTTTTGCACCTTTTCAAAAATCAGTTTGGTATATATTTGTTGGTCTATTTCTGTGTTCTCTATCATGTTTCATTGATCTATGTATTTATCCATCAGTCAATACACAGTTTTGATTACTATCAATATATAATCAGCCTTGAAATCAGGTAGACTGATTCCTTCTACTTTATTCTTCCTTTTCAAAATTGTTTTAGCTACACTGGTTCCTTTGCCTTTCCATATAAATTTTAGATTAATGTCTATATCCACAAAAATTCTTGTAGGATTTTGATAGAAAGTGTAGGTGAAAACTCTATAGTAATTTAGGGAGAATTGACATCTTTACTATGCTAAGTTTCCCAAATTATGAACATGTTATCTTTTCGTTTGTTTAGATCTTTGATTTTCATTAGTATTTGTGGGTTAAAGTGCACAAATCTTATATGTGCTTTGTTAGATATATACTGAAATTGTTAAATGTTTTTGTGATTATAAATGGCATCCTATTTTCAATTTTAGTATCCATTTTTGTATTACTAGTATCTAGAAAGGCACAAAATTAACTTTTGTATATTTATCTTGTATCTTGAAACTTTAATGGACTCACTTATTAGTTCTAGGAGGTTTTTTTCTGGGTTCCTTGAAACTTTCTCAATGGACAACTATGTTATCAACAAATAAGGAATGTTTCATTTCTTCTTGTCTAAGTTATAATCTTTTATTGCTTTATTGCACTGGCTAGAACTTTCCACACTGTGTTGAGTAAGGGAAGTGAGAGTGAGATTTCTTTATTGAATTTAGTTTTGTTTTTCTCTCTAGTTTATTAAGTTCATTTTGATCTTCAAATTTTAATTTGTAAGGGTACTGATCAGTATTATGTGTTTCACTTGTGTGTGAACGTATATACAAGGCTTTTAATTTGCTTAATTAACAAGTATTCCTTTCATTCACATGTTGAGTTGCTAAACATTAGCATAAAAATATGACTTGAAGAACACCAGTTCTAATTCCCCATGGCTTGACACAGGCCATATAAAATTCTTTCCAGATATTGTTATAATAAAATCACTAAACAAGAAAATTCCAATGAAAACACAATTAACCATTTCTACCTCAACTGCTTCTACAGCAGAAGGGAATAGAAAGAAATTTGATAGTAAAAGCAGAGAATAACCACAGAGCAAAGGTCTCACTAGTAATGACAGTAATGTTTTTAGGTTTCATTGAGTCTAGAAATTATAACATAAAGAGACTGAAGCTCAGAAAGACAGTCACATTTTGATCCATCAACAACTTGTCCATATGCTATGGACAAGTATCTTTACCTTAGTCTTACCTGAAATCCTTAATTTTAATGTAAAAATAAAAGTATCTACCTATATCAACAAGGGTTCTCCAGAGAAGGAGAGCCAATAGGACGTGTATTTGTGGATATTATCAAGAACTGGCCCATGTGACCTTGGGGATGGCAAGTGTGAGTGCCACAGGTTGGAACTCCAATAAAAGTGATGCTGAAGTCCTGAGTCCAGATTCCCCAGGGAAAGCTGGCAGGCTGGAAATTCTAGCAAGAGTTGATACTAAATTCTTGAAGTAGAATTTATTCTCACCTCTGGAACCTTCAGCTCTTGTTAAAATCTCCAAGTGATTCTATGAGGTCAACTCACCTTATGGAAAATAATCTCCTTTACCTAAGATCAACTGATGAGAAGTGAATCCCATCTATGAAATACCCCTCCAGTAACAACTAGACCAGTATTTGACCAAATAATTGGATGCCAGATGCTCACCAAATTGATGCAAAAAAATTAACCATCACAGTATGTCAGAGAGTTAGTCTAAGAATTAGATGAGATAAAGTATGGTATGAAGATGATGGAACTAGTTTGACACATCACCAGTAATGGTTCAGTAATAATTTCGTTTTTCCTTTTCTCCCATTGGCCTGTTAACCTGAAGTGTTTTATAAAATCTATGCCAGAACTAAGGAACAAGAAAAGTGGCATTCTGTCCTATTTTACACCATGCAAGATGAATAGGAATACTATAGGATGTTCCTGCAATCACAGTCATTTGTTTAGTGGAAAGTACAAACACAAATAGCTATTGATATAAAGTCATTCTTATATGAAACATAGTTTATTTAAAAGATATACATTAAGCATTTGTAGAGACTGGTATTTTGTGTACAGTGTATAGCGGCTTATCCACAGGAAGGATACAATCTACTAAGGAGGGTGAGAATTCATGGGTCAAAAGAAGGACCAACTCAGGATAATAGATGAGCAAAAGCAGAAGACAGGAGTCGGAATCACAACAAGGGATGTTTCCCAGTGAATTCTATCAAAGATTTCCTAAAGGCACTAAAATTATGCTTGAACACAATCTGCAGCTGACTATTCACTTTTAGGGTATAAACTTATAGTTCCTGGATCTTGATATATGGCAGGTACTGTTAAAGGAGAAATTTTGATTTTGTTCTTTCTTTTTTAATTTAATTTTGAAAGTTTTTATGTGTTATTCTCTTCTATGAAAAGGGCCTGTACCCCTTTTGAGTGTGCTGCTCATTACACATTTGTTTGTTAGGTCTATTAAAAACTATGTCATACTGGAAAGACTCAAAATCATTGCAAATATCAAAGAAGATTATAGCTGTAGTTCACCCCTGAGCAGTATCAGTCTGTTATAAAAAGATTCACATTTTCTGATCAAAGTTATTGCTCATTAAACAAAGTTGAGAGGAGAAAGGGAGAGGGCATTTTTCTGGATGATTGAATACTTCGATGATCTTTCACTCTCATCTCTTACAAATTTAATAAAATGTTTTTGAACATTCATGATAAACGTGGCGAATCAAGATGTTGCACCTGGCTGCTGCCCTTTTTCATTGGCAAGGGCTGATGAGCTGTATAATTAGATGTCTTTCCACCAATACCAGGGGTGCAGTCATGTTCTTCATCTTTTCCATTATTGTACTCTTACCTATGAAGCACATACTCATTTGGCATTCTAAGCACTTTTGATTGATTTACATTGTCAGTAAAATTTACAGATTATGCATTCCAAAAGATAAGCGGGAATTAATGTCTTAGAAAAAGTTTTAGCCTGCCTCCTCTTGCCAACATTAATTTTCAAGAATTAGTGTGTCTAAGTTGTGCAGAAGCAAGTAAACACGGATAAGGGTAATCCAAATTAAATTGCTGAGGATATTATTTTCCATTTGGTTTACTCTAGGTTTACAGGTAATTGTCTTTGCTGTAAATGCCCTGATTTTTATTAGGGATGTTAAAATAATATTCAAAAGCCTTATCTCATGTTGTCAAATATTCCCTTTGAACATGGTGGAGCTGTTTTTTCAGCGATACGTGATTTAAATCAAATGGAAATTAATGAAAACGGTGTGAGTGGTATAATACGAATATTGAAGGTAGAATATCAAAGTATCTTGTTTTTTCACTCTACATGTTCTAATGGGAAATAATCTGAGATTTTTCACAACCTATTTTTGCTTTACTTATAAATTGTACATTATAATGATGGCTATTTGAACCATTGAGAAAGTAACTCTATAGTTTGTTGACGAGGAAATATTGACAGTTACGTAAGATGCCGCTATCTCTTACTTACATCACAATGTGGAAATACCAATAGAGAATTTAAATATTTTCTTTATCAATTAAATTTTATATTGAAATGGAAAAATAAATATTTTAAAGTTTGGGTTTAAATTAAGTCAGCAGGATTTTGTTTTGCAAAAATAATTAAATTCAGCTTTTAGATTGTATTCTTTCTTTCATTCATGATTTATAACAGCTAAATCTACTATTTTAGAGGTTATGTAAGTTTTTAAGATAAATATTTAGGACCTGAGAAAGACATTTTAGCTATCAGGAAATAGTTTTTTTTTTCCTGACAAAAGAATCTACTTATAACCAAAGACTGCATTTATTTATTTATTTATTTATTTTTCTCGTAAACATGTATACAGGACTTTTCTTTTTTAAAAACATTTTCATTGAGATAACTTCACGCACATACAGCCCATCCAAAGTATACAATCAGTGGCTCACAATATCATCACATAGTTGTGTATTCATCACCATGATCATTTTTAGAACATTTGCATCCCGAAAAGACTGCATTTTTATTTGAGTAAATGCAAATGGAATTGCATGAGGGAAATTCAGTGTGACTGTGAATCACAGGCAGTGTGGATGTGAGTCAGGTACAGAAAGGTCTATTCAGGCAATACCTAGCCCAGTTTCTGAAGAAAATTGATATGCACATAGAATTGGGACATAGACTTTCTTGCTTAAGAAGTCAAATGAGAAAATATTTTTAGATGACGTGTAATTACACCAAACTATAACCAAAGGTATTTTTTTTCCCCTCTGAGAATGTAGCTGGCTATTTATTTGACACATGAAGAGTTTTGTATACTGGAGGAAGAAAAACTTTGGGTCCTTCTTGTTGCTTTTATTTATGGTTTTCTTGAGTAAGAGTCTTTTTAGGCCACTTGTTGTCCTACGTCTTAAGACCTCAAAATCTAATCATCCATGGTTTTCCTAAATAAAAGTCTGAAGAGGAAAGCCCTGGAAGCATGAAGAGGCTGCAGAGAGTTTTATTACAATGACTTATTCAGACATATTATGGTGTATCCAGCGTTTAAATGTTCTGATAAGCATCTTGGGATCCTTAAATGTTCCCCAAAAACCATGGGGACGGAGGGGAACTTGGGTTAAAGGGTGAGGACCTAAGTGGGCAAACAGGACCTTCCATCCTGATTCTATCAAAATAATTCCACCTTTATCTCCTTTATATACTCATCTTCTGAGTGAATGTCCATTTAAAGAAAAAGTTCAAAATAAAGTTTAAATACTATTGGCTGGACTCTCACATTTACATGCCTTTGTTTTTAGATATCAACTAGAAGTTAATTCAGTGAAATTCATTAATAAACCTGCCAATTTTAAGTGTCCTCCATGTACTTAGCTCTTTTCTGAGTTTAAAAAAAAATCAAAGAGAATCAGACAGTTTCTTCTACAGTTTAATACTTGTTAAAAAAAGAAAAAAAATTTAACTGTAGAGTTGTCCACTGAATTCTTTTCAAGTAGAGGTGTATAATTGTTTAGAAATTCACTCAAATGGACATATGTGCTAAATAATATGAGGTGATTTGTTTGTCTTAATTGATACAAGGCAAAGAAATAGCTAAACTACTCTATATAAGGTGTAAGCAGGAATATGGACTTCAGTGAGTACTAGAGTAAGAATATCCCTCATGGTTATAATCTAGCAAAAGAAAATGCAAATTTGAGAAAGAAAAAGTTGTGGCAAACAAAAAGCAGTGGTAAAGAAAGGAATTGGTAGAATATATTAACCAAAATGAGCACTGATTCATAATAGAAAATTACAATATGAATTTTAAAAAGCAATACCATATGTGATCTCATGTGGAGGGTAGTGAGGAGAGAAGTCTGGAGAAACAAGTTCTCCTTTTGAAATATGACAAATCATAGATTAGGTTAAAAATATTCACCAAGGATAGAATAAGTAGACCAAAAAGTTACTAGAAAGATATTAAATAGTATATTTAAGAAGTATCATATAATATACATTCTGTATATAAATATAAATAAAAATATACATTTTTTCAAAGACAAATGGAATTGTCTGAAAGTATTTGAATAAAAGATAATTTCAAAAAGTTTAAAGAGAAATACAAAAAAGATTTTTTCAGAAAAAGTTGACAACAATGATCAAACCCACTTCTGGCAATTTAAAAACTAAAAACACTATTTTATAATGATTTAAAAATAAATAATAATGGATGTGGTCCAAGTGGCTCTCAGTTGAAATTTTGTAACTGTAGAAGGCAAACAGTTTAAGCAACTAGAAAAAGAACACGTAAATATACCTAAAGGTAAATTAAATGTGAAATAGTCATTTAAAAATTTTAAAAAATCAAAACAAGTTTCCCAATAGTATCAAAATTTTGTGCTTTAAGAAGGGTCATGAGATGGAACAAAAATCATGTTTACCCATCTATTTACTCAAAGAAGCAAGAATATGCAAATAAACGTTATCGAATGAAAGCATCATAATAAGAGGAGGCGTGCCCCTCCTGCCATCTGGCTCCTCACAGACCATAGCAGTTGCTGGAAGAGAGAAATAAAATAAAGATAGTTTAATACAAAGGTGCAGAAGCTTGTAAATTTTTTTTAAAGTCTGTTTCTTATTCTAAACTTCTCTGGATAGCAAATGATCCTCAAATTAAGAAATACTCTGGGCAAAGATCAAATTCAAGGTATTGAAGGGAAAACATGGTCAAAAGATAAATCCCTTGTTAAGACCCAAAAAATGATTTGACACTGTGTACTGCAGATCCCTTCAACCAGGCAAAAGGCCATGTAAGGATCTTAAGAGCATGCCTCCCAGAACCTCTCTGTTAAACAACAGGGCTCTTGAGAACCTTAAAACCATTCCTACTGAAGGCTTACAGAGTTCCAAGGAGAGAAAGGTATATCTCAAAGAGATTTGTAACTAAGTTATAATGGAGTCAATTAAATGCTGACATACAAAAGACTCTGAAGTTTATTAAAAGAATTGCGCCAGCTTAGGCTGAAAGGAACACAAAGAAGATAAAAGGAAAAGAGGATTTTGGGCTCCCAAAAATCTATGGACAAGAGACAGGTTGAAAAACTATTCTGCTATAAAAATGGGCTAAATTTTATGGAAAAGAAAGTGACACAGAACGGACAGCCACAGAGAACAACTGGCAGACAAAGTCGGCTGAGCCCTAATTAAGGAACTGGAAATAAGTGCCCTGCTGAATTTCAGAACTGCTATGAAACATTGATCCTGTATGCTCACACTTCAACTCATTTTGAATGGGAAAGTGAATAGTGGTTCTTCTTCTCTTGTCCCACTTATTGTACCTTGGGTATAGGATAGGATAGATGATTTGTTTCTTTATTTCAAAAACTTTGATTAAGGTAAACTGTACTCAAGGAACTCTTATACCTGAGGGACTATTCAGGAACCTCATTCACTCTTAAACCTGATTTAGTTGAAAAGATCCTGGATTTGAGTTGCTAGTAAAGCAATAATATAAACCCACATGTTCTTCCTTGAAAGTGAAATTGAACCTCCTCTCATCAAGATTGGGGAGAGTGGTCTATGTTCTTTTTGCTTGAATCTGGATGGGTTTGTGTTTTAGTTCCCTACATTGGTCAAGCAAATGCCATGAAATGGATCAACTGAAACAATGGGAAGTTAGTCCTCCCCAGTTCGAGGCTAGGAAAATGTTCAAATCAGGCCACCATCAAGCCGATGCTTTCTTCCCAAAGACGCCATGCTGGGTCTGGTTGGTGGCAATCCTTGGCCCTTCTGCCACATGGCAGAGAACATGGTACAATCTCCCGGCCTGGGCCTTCTCTTCTGGGTTCCAGATATCTAGCTTCTGCTCCCTTTGGATTTCTTGCTCTCATTGTCTGAATTCATTCCATTTATAAGGAGTCCAATAATCGGATTAAGATTCATTCTGATTGTGAAGGATCACACTTTCACTGAAATCGCCTCATAAAAAGGTCTTTCTTACCAGTGGGTTCATACCCACGGGAATGGATTAGATTTAAGAACATGTTTTTCTGGGGTACATACAGATTCAAACCACCACACTCCACCCTCTGACCCCCAAAAGACATGTTCTTACTACATGCACAATACATTCCATTCCATCATGATATCCTCAAAACATTAAGACATTTCAGAAACAATGCTTAGTACAAAGTCTCATTAAAATCAGTTATGGGTGTAGTCTGATCTGGGCACAATTTGCCTTTGTCTGTGGATCTGTGATACCTAGAGGACAAGCTATTGGCTTCTAAGATACAATGGAGGGACAGACATAGAATAAACATTTCCATTTCTATAAGGGAGAACCTGAAAGGCAAACAGGGGTCATGGGTTCCAAAGAATTCCAAAACCCAGCTGGTCATGCTCCATTAGATTTCAAAGTCTGAGAGCCATTTATGGCATGATGTTTTGTCCTTTAGGCCTGATAAACAGCAGTCTCACCCCCTCCAAGTATTTATTCTGTGGCCAACCTCTCCCCAGACACTGGGGGAAAGGCTCTACCTTCTTCAGGTACTGAGATGGCGACCAGATTCTCTGCAATTCCTGGGGCAAAGCCCTCCCTTCTTTGGGCACTGGATGGCAGAATTCTTAAACAATAGGAGAGAAGGCCCACCCTCTCCAAGCACCAGAGCAGACTCATCCTCTCCATACACATGGGCACACTTGCTTTCTTGGCCTGAAAATATGGCATTGGTCCAGACCTCAGCCTCCATGGTTCTGCAATTTTTTCTTCAGTTTGTCCTTTTCTGTCCTTTTTAGTTCAAGC
Source organism: Tamandua tetradactyla (assembly GCF_023851605.1). Lineage (NCBI taxonomy): Eukaryota > Metazoa > Chordata > Mammalia > Pilosa > Myrmecophagidae > Tamandua > Tamandua tetradactyla. The sequence continues at coordinate 183,164,825 of NC_135331.1, read as the reverse complement.
TGGCAATGATTTCCTTCATACAAATTGAACAAAAAACTTGGAAGATCTCGCATGTAGTACACAGGGGTCCAAACCAACAGACAAAAGAACTTTCCACAAATCCTTCCTGCATAACTGTATTTCCAACCCTGACTTGCTCTGAAATGGTTGGCTGGATCCATTTCCGGTTAAGCCCTCACATGGAGCACTATTCTCTGGGGATTTCTTTCCTGAAGTTCAGAATTCTCTAAACCATCAGTTTCTGATTTCTTTGTGCTCAGTAGTTCAGTTCTCAGCTTATCCCTATCCTCTTGCATTTTACTATAAGCTGCAAGAAGCCAGGATGCACCTTCCACATATAGTTTGGAAATCTCCTCAGCTGAATATCCAAGTTTATCATGCTCAAGTTCTTCCTTCCATCTGACGTCAGAACTCAATTTCACCAAATTCTCTGCCACTGTACAAACAAGAATTGCCTCTTCTCCAGTTTCTAATTACATATTCAGCATTTCTGTCTAAGGTTTCATTGGGAATATCTTAAATGGCCATATTTCTACCAGCAGTCTCATGAAAGCAGTCTAGTCCTTTTCTGTCAAGCACCTCACAATTCTTCCAGCCCCTTCCCATTACCTAATTCCAGGGCTGTTTCCACATTTTGGGTATCTGCAATAGCAGAACCCCACTCTTCATACCAGAATCAGTTTTGATTTCCTAGACTGCTTAAGCAAATACCATGAAAAGGGTTAAACAATGGGAATTTATTCACTCATGGTTTTGAGGCCAGGAAAAATGTCCAAATCAAGGCAAAAGACTGGTGTTATGAGACTTGGCCCTTCTGTCGCGTAGATACATGGCAGTGCCTCTTGGTCTCTCCCTTCTCTTCCAGGTTTTGATGATGTCCAGTTTTTTGCTTCCTGTAGTATACTCTCTCTCATGTCTGAATTCATTCTGTTTATAAAGGACTCTAGTTTAAGGTCCATCCTTACTGAGGTGGGACACACCTTAACTGAAGTAGCCTCATCAAAAATTCCAGCTTACAATGGGTTCACACCTATAGGAATGGATTAAATTTAGGAACATGTTTTCTGGAGTAACATACAGGTTCAAACGACCACAGGCTGGTTGTTTGACTATGATTGAAGTGACGCTATTTGAATTCCATATTCATATCATAAAATTTGACATAGTTTCTGCATGGTTCCTCTTGGAATGCTTACTCTTAAAACAAAGCCACCCAGGTGTGAGGAAGCCCAGACATCGAGAGAAATGAGAAATCATGGCCTCATGCTCAAAATATGGGGCAAAATAATGGGTTACATTTTTGTGGAGAAATTTCCCAAGGCAGACAAGTAAAGAACATTTAGAGGACAGCATCATAAAGAAAGAATGTGGTACATGTGTTTTTAATGGATTTGAATACTTTATTATGTAAAGAGTTACCTGATTTTAGTATCATGAATATAAACAATAAACCAATGTATATATTTAAATTCAATTATACAATGGTCATTCAAATCACACACCACAGGACCAGAGACTCAAAAACTCACAATGTTCCATTATAGTATGGTATAAAATCAACTTCCTCTCCTTCGAAATAGAAACCCTTTCTTTAGTCACCCCCACATCTTCTCTTTTTTCCCAGCCTATACCCTCTGTCTTTTCTTAGTGCTAACATAACCCTGATAAGTACATGAAAACTAAAAATGTTGATTGAAGAAATAAATGAACTTCCTGAGCGCATTGGCAAGTGTGTTCCTAGTTGGTAGGACAACAAATTTCTGTATCCAATGAGTCTTTTCCACAAGATAAACAGACTTTTAGCAGACTGCATCAAAATATCCTGTTCTTTCAGTTGAATCTATTTTTGGGATTTCATCCGGATTGCCCTTTTAGCGCATTCAACCTTTTCCTCATCAGTGTTGCAACAATTCATGAAAACCTCATTTTCTCATACATACAAACAGACCTCTTACGGGAACAGGCAAAGATTCCAAATTGATTTCATAAACTTCTAAAACAACTATTTATTGCCCTCCACACAAATATACTTGGCTTTATTGGATGGTAAATAGCTTATATCATTTATCTTTTCATACAAATAAATGCTCTTTTAAAATCTCTATTTCATATAGCTAAAAATAAAAATCAATAGTCATTAAGGTTTGCTAAAAACAGTTCTTTGTGATATATCCTAACAAGTGAGAATATCACCAGAAAAATATCAATTTACAAAATGTTGGCCTTGTGCAGATAATGGTATAAAGATTAGTGAAATACTTTTATTGAAATTCATATCACATGCACATGTTCAAGAAAAGGGAAATCCAAATGGAAATGGAAATATTTCATTGTCACTGTTTTCAAAGCTGTCTTTGAAGTAATCTTGAAATATAATTGTTTTTCTTCCTATGAAGCATGATTTAGGAAGTTAGAAAATTGGAACATCTCTCAAAATGACAATTCATATTTTTGAGAGACCTTATACATTAAACATAGAAAAAAAAGGAGTCTCCTAAGAATTGACAGGCTTTAAGCATGCATGCTACCAGTGATCAAAAACCACTGCTTTGCTTTTTGCAAGAAACAAAAAATAAGGCATGTTTAGTAAAGTGTTTAGGTATTTATGTCCATGTTATAGATTGAAAAAAAGATTTATCATTTCACAAAACAAAATACTAGCCTGTGTTATGAACTTAGTCATAAAGAGAGGCAGTGCAGTCTGGTAGATGAAGCCTAGTTGCTGGAGCCAAACTTCCTGGATTCCAGTGCCGCCTCTGCCAGATACAGCTGATGACTGTGGGCGAGTTATTAAAGCTCTCTGTAAATGGAATAACAACCCTGCCTACCAGACAGGAAGGTCAAGAGGAGGACATGAAAAACCCTCATGTAAAGCCCTTAGAACAGTGCCTGGCACATTGGAAGTACTGTTATTAAGAATAAAGTACTGTGCTTATGCTTGTTGTAATATATTAAAAAGTAAGTTTTGTTCATTTGGCTCATTGAAATATCATTTCAACCCCTCCTCTAAAAAGATGTTAAGAGTTTTGAGCGTATGTTTTCTCAATTTTTTAATACCTTTTTCTAGCTATCGTGATAATGTGTGAACTCTTTCTCTTTTCATCTTTTATTTTATTATGGCAATATATGCTAAATAACCTTGTACTTAAATAATTGTTTAAACTTTTTTTTTAACTTTTAACTTGGTATATAATATTTTGTTGGGACCATTTTCCTAATTCATTAGTTTATAGGAATTTCGATACACAAATGACTTTAATAACTCTACTGTAACTATGATTTTCTTAGTGTATTCTTTAAGGAATGTATAAAAATAGTGAATTTTGGCTACCACTATCTCCAGATGTGGCGTTACTCTGCAATTTTCTATGAGGTTATCTTTGGGAAAAATTTTGTAGAGATATTCCCATTGCTGAAGGTATACAACTTTACAGACTTGCTTATTCAGCTGTGTGGTCCAACTTGAGAGGATGAAGTAACCAGAGAATATTTTGGGAAGACCTGAGTCTCTCTGTGTCACGTTTTTTTCCATGCATGGAGGGCATTGTTGTAAAAAATGTCATAGTTTGGGCACTCTTAAAAGGTGACTGTACTATAATCTGTGTGTGTGTGTGTGCGTGTGTTTGATTTTATTTTTGTTTCTTTTGCTGAGTTAGAGTATTTTTATCTGCTTTTAACATAACATATGGCTTAAAATTGATTTGGAAAAATGTCTGATCCTTCAGAAATTTATAAATGAGTTTTAAAGCAAATATGGGAAATTTCTTTAAAATGTCATTCTATAATGGAGTTAATGCATCAGTCTCTTAAAGACCTAAAATCTAGATTCATAAGGACAGTAAACAATTTAAGCAATAAGCAATGGTGGAAGCATTTTATATTATAAAATCATCTAAACAGAGAGAAAAGAGAGCAGGCTTTCAGCCACGACATTGATGCATTTTAATTTCTTCCTTTTGCTTTACAGATCTCACTTAGCATAGATTATAAAATGCTTGCAAGTGCCATATTTTTTATTCGCTCTGGATGGCAGTTATTATAAGGTCCTATGAATATAAAAAATGAATATTTTAATTTCTGAGAAAGGAAGAGGAAAAGCCCATGCAAAAAACACTTAAAACTATAATATTGTGTGATGACTGTGCCCAAGCGAAAAAGTATTTATTTGTATATTGACCTTAATAGTTTACAGAAGCTAATTAATAAAATGTTAGACCTAGGAGCTCTCATTTTTAAATATATACTATTTTCCATTTCAATGCTTTTTTTGTGGTTACCAGAGAAATACATTCAATTGTTAAAAAAAAAAAAAAGAAAGGAAAAAAGTTGGAATTCACAGCAAAGAAAAAGTACAGTATTAACCATATAAAGAATAAAGACTCAGAAACAGTGACCATTTTATGGCCATCTAGAGGGGGTTGTTCTTAATAGTTTGCTTCATTTCCTAATTATCTCATTCCCTTTGCATTGTTTTTACAAAAGTTGTGATTGTGCAATTTTAAATCTATAGTCTTGTTTCAGAAACATTGCATCTTGACAGTTCCTAATTCAGCTAAACCCAAACTTAAACAGTATTTTCATGGCCACATCTTATTCCACCATATGCATTTCTATGATTTACTTGACTAGCCCTCTGTCATTGGAGGGTCAGGATGTTCCTAGTGAAGGTAGGCCTGTGTATGTGTGTGTGTGTGTGTGTGTGTACATGTATACACAAAACAATTCTTCTTTTGAAAGTTATGTAGGCGTTGATTTATCAGTATTTCTGATTATCTCTGTAAGCTTCACAAGATGAGCTATGAGATTTGTCATAGGTTACAAAGCCTTATTGTATGTGGTGGACACCTATTGTTTTGACAGTGCAGCACCTCCCTGCTTCTTTGGGTGATGGTGTGTCACCCTTTTCCAATCTTGCAATTCCCATGGGAGCTTCCTTGGGCTTGCTTAACTTTGCCCCTGCAAGTACAGTTTATTGGTCTGGGGTCAAGAGGTCACCTAACATAGATGGATGAGTACGTTTCCCAGCATTTTTGAACCTAGACTTAAGATGGAGGCAGGTTGACCATTAGCTGAAGCTACAAAGATGTAAAACCTCAAAACTCCCAGAGGCCCTCATTTCTACCATGCAGAGCAAGTCAATGTGCAAAGAAGGGGGAAATGAAGACCACTCACTGAGACACAAATGGTGTCCGCATTGTGGTCAAGTTCCCAATATCAGCAGTACATGAGGCCCGGCTGCATCTTTGCCTTTTTGTGGCCTGCTTCTTTAACTCTCCCTTGGATCCTCGTAGTTGCTCCCAAATCCCTCTCTCTTATTGTTAAGGCAGCTTGAATTCGAGTCATATGAACAAACAGTTGTCCAGAAGCCTGAGCCAATTAACCACCCCTAGAGAAGGCGAAGAAGGCACCCTTGTTGCCAGTGAATGTGTTTCTTTCTCTCAATTTAATAACTACTGATTATTTTAATTTGCATTTATTTAATTACCAGTGAGGTTAGATCTTTTTCCATATGTGTATTAGCCATCTGTCTCCCTTTCTTTTATATGTAGGTTTGTACTTTTGATCACTTTTAATTCACATTTTTCAAAAATATGTCTAGACTTTTTTTCACATTTTATAAATAATTTATCACTGTGAATATTAGTGTTTTGGTGTATATCTTTCCAAATATTTTCTGTTCCTAGCTACCTTGCTGGAGTCACTAAATTGAGGTCGCATAGCACTTACGGAATTATGACCTGCTTTGCCATTTATATGTACTTAGCCATTTTCCATTTCACTAAGCCTTTCTCTAAAGCATGTGTATACTTTACTTAAATAAATGCTTCTTATTGGACATTGAGGTTATTTGCACTTTTCATTTCAATTATAAATAATGTTTAATAAAAATATTTTCAGATGACCTTTTAAAAATATTTTTATTGATAAATCTTAACATACAAACATTCTTAACATACAGACATCCCATACGTGGTATACAATGGATCACAGTATCATCACATAGTTATGTATTCATCCTATGATCATTTTTTGAACATTTGCATTATTCTAGAAAAAGAAATACAAAGAAAAAAGAAAAAAAACTCATACCTACCATACCCCTTACCCCTCCCTCTCATTGGCCACTAGTATTTCCATCTACCCAATTTATTTTAATTGGGTCCCCCCTATTATCTGCTTATTTTTTATCCTTATATTTTTTACTCATCTGTCCATATCCTAGATAAAAAGAGCATCACACACAAGGTTTCCACACAACACATTTACACTGTAAAAGCTCTATCTCCATACAATCATCTTCAAGAAACAAAGCTACTGGAACACAGCTCAACAGTTTTGGGTACTTCCCTCTAGCCACTTCAATACACCATAAACTAAAAAGGGATATCTTTATAATGCATAGGAATAACCTCCAGGATAACTTCTCAACTCTGAAATCTCTCAGCCAAAAAAAAAAAAAAATGAAACTTTTTTTTGTCTCATTTCTCTCTTCCTCCTTTTGGTCAAGAAAGTGCAGGTGACCTTTTAACTTGATCTGTAGGCTTTTTTATATACAGATGCTTTAAAATTATTTATATACTTTTTAATTGATTTTAATTTTAGAAAGTCCCTCTCCATCCTGAAAGTAGTCAAATGTTCACAGATTTATTATACATATATATAAACTTCTATATTTGAAAATATTTTAATCCATTTAGAGCTAATGTTGACATAGAGTGTCAGAGCAGGAGCTAAATTGATTTTTCCAAGTAGCTAAAAATGGTCTCAGCACATTTGTTGAAAAATTCTTCCCTGGTTTGTAATATTCTTTGTCATATATATTTGAATGTATGTATATATTATACACATATATATGATCTCACTCAGTAGTGTTTGTTTTTGTATTTAATTTTTATGTGATAGTCTTACATACATAATTTATGTACTTTTCATTTCTAGTCTTAGAGTGAACACATTTTGGACTGGGAGTTTGGAATTATATCCATTAGTTTGAGAAACTCCCTGAAGATTACACTGTGTAGGTTTTACTTTGATAATTGACTTCCTAGTCTACCGCTTCACTGAATATGAACATTTCTGTATCTTTTGCAAGGCTCTGAGTGAGTCACATTTTCTTAACTTTGCTCTGCCTGGTGCTGTGCTCTCCCTGTCTGTCTTGTGTGTCAATCCGTCTCGAGCGTCACCTCCTCCTAGAAGTACTCCCCCGCGCATGATGAAATGGGCCTGCTGAGTGAGCACAGCCCGTGCAGGCTTCATTATCATCTTTGCCGTCCACACCGAACCTCAGTTCTCTCATCTCTAAGATTTGCGCCTAGTTGCCCAATATAGGTAATGAGAGGTAGCAGGCCAGGCAAAGCATCTGGCAAATATTTGGTACTCTAGCAAAGAATATGTGAACAAGTGGAGGTTATTCACTATAAATTTGGAGATTTCTGAGTTTTCTTCCAGCATTTAATTCATTTTTTTCCCTTCCAAAGTATGTGGCAGTTTGTGAAAGTCCTGTTGATAGATGCCCAGAAAGGTACGATTTAGGAAATCAACCTTCTGCTTTGAGTGAAACTCTCTCTACTGGCGACTTGCTGAAACCCAGCAGAGCTACATCACGTCTGGGGCTGCACCGTGTAAAGTGGCTGAGTTTAATCCTTGTGGCCTCAGAGTACCACCTAAAGCGTCTTCACAGCTCACTGTGTGCGTGTTTTTACTGAGCGTGTGTACAACCTAACCCCAGCGACGGGTCCCCTGAGGGCACAGGAAGGTTGTTGCTCCCTTCATAGCGTTATCTCATTTTGCTTTTTTGGCACAAATTGTGGGTGAGTTCTATAAATGAACTACAAATATTTTCCCATGGATGCTTTTCTTAAAACAACTATTGCAGTGATAGGAGCTTGAGCACTAGATTCCGATTGTGTAGGTTTAAAATTTAGCTCTGCCATTTACTAGCTTTTTGATCTTACACAAATCACTTTTAGTTTCTAAGAACCAAATTCCCCATAAAGTAGGGATATTAACAAGACAGTTGAGAGCATTAAATAGTGTGGTTTATATGAAATATTTAGCCCTATGGACGTTACAGAATATTCAGCAATTAATATCAGGCTCTGTTTTATCTTTAAAAATAAACTTAAATTTGCTCCACTTACCTTACTTTTAGGTACTTAACTAATGAACAATAAATACTAAAAGTGAGAACTCTGTGACAAACTTATCTCCATTTTTCCTGAGTTCCATACATCACCATCTAACTAGAGATTATTTTAGCTATTATTTTTAAATAGTATGTGCTTAGTACTTTCAAAGCTGAAAACTATTCATCTTGCCTTAGCTATATATTTAATTTCCATTAATTTTTATTCCAAATGCAAGCATATATATTTCAGTTAGGGTTAACAGACGAGGACTACTTTTAGTGGTTGTTTTTATTTTAAGAGTTTTCTCTTGATGAAAGAGCAAAATAATATCTGGACATCTGGAAAAATTCTGAGCTTCCAAACACACAATTTAAACATATTATTTTCTACAGGGTACTATAAAATTGCCACACACCCTCAATCCTCCCCTTTCTCATGAATAATGTTTTGGTGATTTTCTTAACATCTATTACACTGGGGATAGAGTAAGTGAATAATAGTGCATTATATACTTAAAAAAAAAAACAGACACAGGTTTTATTTTTCCTCAATGAAATTTTCCTCCTCTCCCCCACCAGGTTCACCCTTTCCTGCTTCAAGAAAATCATGAAGACATGAATTAAAATTGAGAGATCCTATGTTCTTGGCTCTGGTTGAAAACCACAAAAGAAGGAATTGTTGGTAGGAAATATATAGCCTGTTAAAGTACTTCAAATCTCTAGTACAAGGATGCCAAGTATTATAATATAGCAAGATCCTCGTGAGTGGATTGTGTTGGGTAGAGATCCAGTGGAGATTCTGGTGCTGATCTGTAGAGGCTATGGAAGATGGAGCCTCCTCAAGAAATCCTTACACCTAAACTCTTTTATGAGATTGGGATGGTTTGGAATGGAACAAACTGATGACACTCAGCTTTGATAAATTATTTAGCAACCATAACCTCACTGGATTTCAGTCTGTTCCAAATTACTAGTTCATAATCACCAAAGGAGTATTATATATATATATATATTATGAAGTTCAGCCCCTGGAGATCTAAATTCAGTAGGCGTGGGTAGGTGTGAAGATACATGTGTGTGCTTCACAGCACAATGGGTAATGTCACCTCAGCCTTACCTAGTCTCCTGTCTTCTATTCCATCTACTTCAAACTTCCTCTTTTTTGTCATTTCTAAAAACAAACACTTTATTTATTCAAAAGTCAAAATAAAATTAGTATAAAGAGTCCTTACAAAATGTTATTATCTTTATTAACTTCTTGTCTTTATAATTGGTTTATGTAATCATTAAGTTATCAATTTCAAATGCAGTACCCTGTGAGTGGTGATGCTGCTGATGGCTCTGGCATATGGGGGGCTAAAGAAGGATGCTTCTTCATTGAAAGATGGATATCAGCTGTGACATAGTATCAAGACCCAGTCCCAGAAACCAAAATTTAGTTTTCTGGTTTCACCCTCTTAACCTGCCTTCCTCTCTTGTTTTCCATCTTCTTATGGATTGAATTATGTTCTCTGCAATGATATGTTCAGGTCCTGACCCCTGGTCCCATGAATGCGACCCCATTAGGGCCTAGGATATTTGAAGATATGGGTAGTTAGGATGAAGCCAAATTGGAGTAGGATGGGCCCTAATCCAATATGACTTGTGTCCTTATAAGAAGAGGAGAATTGGACACAGACAGACTGACACAGGGGAGAATACCATGTAGTTTTAGTTTCCTAGGCTGGTTAAAGCGAAACCATGGAATGGGTTGGATTTAACAGTGGGGATTTATTAGTTTACAGTTTGAGACAAAGAAAATGTCCAAATGGAGGCATGATCAAGGTGATGCTTTTGTCCCAGTGACTGGCTGCCGGCGATTGTTGGCTCCTCTACACATGGCAAGGCACATGGCAGGGTCTGCTGGTCTCTACCTTCTCTTCTGGGTTTCAGGTTTCATTGCTTACAGCTTCTTGCTTCCATGGCTTTCTCAAAAAGGACTCCAATAATAGTATTAAGACCTACCCTGAATGAGATGGGTCACATGTTAACTGAAGTAGCCTCATCAAAAGGTCCTACTGTGTTTACACCTACATGAATGGATTAAATTTAAGAACATGTTTTTCTGGGGTACATACAGCTTCAAATTACCACACCAAGCCTGTGGGGGGCAGAACCATTGTTTAGTGTGTAAACTTTGATTAGGTCATTTCCATGGAGATGTGACACAATCAATTATGGGTAGGATCTTTTGATAAGATTATCTCCATGGAGGTATGATTCCCACCCATTTAAGGTGTGTCTTAATTAGTTTAGTGGCGTCTTTAAAAGAGCTGATGTGGGGAAACATTTTTCTGAGTTTCTGAGAAAGCTCAGACACGGATGTTTGGAGATGCTTGGAGAGCTGACATAGAAAGCCACTGGAATCAGAAACTAGAACCAATGCAACCCAGGGCCAAAAGATCAGGAGATGCCAACTACATGTCTTCCTTTGTGACAGACATCAGCCTTTCTTTACATACTTCGGTTTGGACATTTTTTGTGGCCTTGAGACTTGACAAATCCCCTTTATAAAAGCCAATCCATTTCTGGTCTATTACATTCTGGCAGCATTAGCAAAATGAAACAACATATGACAATGGGGGCAGAGATTGAAGCCCAAGGATTCCTGGTAAACCACTAGAAGCTAAGAAGAGACAAGGGATGGATTCTCCCTAACAGAGTTCAGATTTCTCACCCCCACAACTGTGAGACAATAAATTTCTATTGTTTAAAACCATCTGATGACAGACTTAAGAAATGAACACATCTTTGATCTAATGTCATGGTTTCCAGCCATCTCTGGAACCTACACATCATTCTCCTGCACTTGCCCTGCAATGTCGATTCTCTATCTTAGGAACCAACCCCTCTTACTAGGTGTGTAAATGTATTAATATCTCTCATATTCCCTTGCTTTGCCTTCTTCTCAACCACCTTTAGCTTTCTCCTCCATTTTTATTGAAACTTCTTAATGACACAGTCCATGTATTATGTTTTTGTTTCCCACTTCCCATTTACTCTTCAGGCCTCCAGAATTTTGTATCTGTTTTCATCTTCCTATTGAAATTCTTCTCTCAGGGATCTCTAATATATACTAAATATACTAACTAATAACTCATTATAATATAGTTACTATAGTTAGTAGAAATTTGGTCATTTCTGTGTCCAAATGAGAGTTCCTTGAGAGGAGGGGCTGTGCCATTTCTTTTTGTATCCCAGGTACCTAGAGCAGTGCTTGGCCCATAATAAATACTCAATAAATATGTATTGAATTAAATAGGCAAACCTCTTGTTAAATGAATTTGTCTGACTCTTTAGTGGGAAAGGAAAACAAAATCAAAATTGCCTTTCTAATTCCAACTAATCCTGTGGAACAGGTGTCTGCTATGATTATCTCTGTTAGGAAATGAAGGAACTTACTGAGTAAATTAATTTTCATGAGCCCCTGTATTTTACCAGGCTTTAAACAATGTAATTTATACTTACTGTTTCATTTCTCTTGTAACAATCCTGAGAAGCAGGCATTATGCTTTTCATTTTTACAGATTAATTAACTGAGACTCAAAGATTAAGTGACTTGCTCAAGGAAACACAGCTGTGAGCATTAGTGGTCAAATTCAAACTCCTATCTGATTCTACAGTCAGTGCTCTTTCCACTCTATTTGTGTTTGGTAACACATGTCAGCAGCCTTCAAACTTCGAATGAGTATGCCTGAGGGTACCTGTTAGGCCTCCCAAGAAGCTCATTGACTTGGAGAGTTTTAGGAACTCAATTTGTGGTCATGGATTTCATAAAGGTTCCATGTCCCAACTCTCCTTTCACGTCTACTTTTCTCCCTCTTTAAAAACAAAGGTATCTAGTTCAGTAGTAGAATTCTCGCCTGCCATGTGGGAGACCCAGGTTCGATTCCCAGTCCATGCACTCCCCCCCCCCAAAAAAAGCAAACAAGCAAAACAAACAAACAAAAAATTCACAAATGGTTCTGTAATAATGGGATACGCTCATGAAAAAATAATGAAATGTGATCCTGCCATACAGCATACAAAAAACAAATAAAGGAACCCTAAAAACCTAATCTTACCATTGAGCATTGTCACATACAGAGCAAAACCCTCCATGGTGACAAATGAAGAGTTGAAAATATCATTGTTTGAGCAGTGTTCTTGAATCTGGGTCCCAGGTACATGTTTTGTATGGAAAAGGAGCTAAAATGTTTCCCATTTAATTCTGATGAACTCGAAGGTGCTTGTGGATGAGATTTTTGAATGTTGATCATTAAATGTTCTTATAGTTGACATACAATGGTGTTATACCTGAAAGTGTAAGAAAAATAAATGAACATTAATAATTTAACAGAGGTGAAATTAATAACATAAAATAATGTGTTGTATTTTCCTCAGTATTTTTTCCTACTTGTGGAAAAACAATTTCTTTAACATTTTTTCCTTAACATTGGCAAAACTCTCTGCTCTCTCTCACTCCTCATCACTTTTTTCTTCATTTATTAATCCATATTAGATTTTGGTTAATTTAATAAAATATGTGCTGCATATGACTTAAAAACAATGACTAATACATTTTTGGTAAGCCCTGCCTGAAGAGGCCAAACACTTCCTCTTCTCTTTGCTATTAAGTTTTATTAAGTCATGACTCATTCTAGCAACAAGTGATATTTATTCATGAGTACAACAGCCAGATGGGGAAAAAAGCTCTATCTCTTTCATTAAACAATGCATTCCTCATAAAATTGTGCTTTTATGTGTAATAACTATCGACATTTGGATTACACTTATATTGTCTGGTCAAAGGTATCTGAAATGATAACTCAAATCTGAAGAAATTGTTTTAATTCTTAAAGCTTGAGTTTACAGAAAACTGAAAGAAAACATTCAGCTATATTTGCATGTTTTGTTTCAGCAAATTGTGTTAGGGTAATCTTAAGCACAAAGATGCATTATAGTAGGATAAAATTACATGGGGAGATGTAGAATGGAAATATGAGTTTGAGGAAAAAAGGGGAAGGTATCAGAATGAGGACTGTTAAAAGAGCTTGCTCCTATATTTTTAAGTGAAATGATTGTTATTGAAATACTATAATATATAGATTTCATTTGGTAAATTCAAAGTTACAAAAGAATTTTCATTTTAAGGTATCTACATTTAAGCTACATCAGAAATTACACCATTTACAGCCATTTCCACTTTGGAAAAATGCAGACGTCAGCTTAAAAATATGCCAGGGAGTACGAAGTTTTACAGAATTCTTTTAGGAGATGTGAGAGCCACAATTTTGGGACAATTTTTTAAGTGATAGATTTGGTAAGGAATTCTTTTAATGGACTGATGCAGTCTCTATCGGTGCCAATCAACTTTGAGGACACACGAATCATGTGAATTTGGGCAACTTACTTGCTTTTTCTGGGTCTTGCTATCCTCACCTCTGAGGTGAAACACCAACACCTCACGGGCTGTTGGAAGAAGAAAGTTCATTAGCAAGGCCTTGGCACGCAGAAATCTCCCAGTCAACATCTGCTGCTGGTATTTTTACTCGTATTATTGTATTGTTCTATATTGATGACCAAGCTCTGGTGGCCCTCATGTCAATTTGCCAGCACTCAGGAAGGGCAGGCCTGTGTCAGCTTTCCACACCAAGCATTAATCTGTACTTAGCTGAGGCATGAGTTTTCACGTTTTGCTTGGGTGTGAATCTGTTTCCTGTTTAAAATTCTTCAGGCCTGGGCGGGCCGCGGTGGCTCAGCGGGCAAGAGTGCTTGCCTGCCGTGCCGGAGGACCCCGGTTCGATTCCCGGCCCCAGCCCATGTAAAAAACAAACAAACAAACAAAATATAATAAAACAAGAAAATGTTTAAAAATGTTTCCCTTTCTTCCTCACTTCCTTCCTTCCATCCTTCCTTCTTTCTCTGTCTTTCCTTCCCTTCCTCCCTCTTTCTTTAAAAAAAAAAAAAAAAAAAAAAATTCTTCAGGCCTTTCCTATAACTGTCTCTCTAGGGCTCTTCATTCCCCTTCCCAAACATCGGCTTTCACCCTACACCCACTCAAAGGTTTCTCTCTTCACTTTTGTTCTGATATGTTGGTCTCAGCATGAGTGCCTCTACCTTGCCATCTCTGAAATTCATACTTTTTGCAAAATTCCTTCTCCCCAGTTCTTCTCCCCTCCAACACAGTTAATTCTTCCAACCTTCCCCCTGGGCCCAGTAAAGCCCCCACCCCATTTTGAGCAACTCCCTAATTCATATGGAACAACTCTATGAAAAATTATTTTGGAAATCAGATGTCATGCGTTGTCACATTTTAATTCTTTAAAATGTTAAAATTAATTGAAAGGAAATAACTGAGAAAAGGTTAAGAGAAATAGGCTAAGTTATAAAACATTTTCTCAGCAAAAAAGGTCAGCAGACTAGCAGGGACCCAGAAAAGGCTACTGGGCACTGAATTAACTTTGGGGGGGGGGTGAGGGAGGCAGACCTTACCCTCAGTCAGGCCGCACAGTAATAACATTCCAAAATAGAAGAAAATCTCAGGCTAAGAAATTGGTTAAGGAGTCTTGAATTTCCAACATGGAGAAGATCATAGAAAATATCTATCCCAATGACTTTCTTTTAGAGTTTCATTAATTATCTAAACATAAATTTATAGTAGTTGAATCATGAATATTTGTCCTTCTGTGTCTGGCTTATTTCACTCGACATACTGTCCTCAAGTTTCAGCTATATTGTACATGCATCAGAACTTCATTCCTTTCTATGGCTGAATGATATTCCATTGTATGTGTAATTATAATAAGCAAACTCAGAGAGTTAGAATCTGGAATATAGGTTACCAGGAGATAGATTGAGGATAGAGGATGTGGAGTTGATGCTTTACTTGTTCAGAATTTCTTTTTAGGCTGATGGTAAAGGTTTGGAAATGAATAGTGGTGATGGTAGCACAGCCTGAGTGTAACCAACAGCATTGAACTATAGGTGAATGTGCTTAAAAGGCAAAATTTTTGGTTGTATATATTATGAGAATAAAAATTAAAAGATAAAACAGGACTGTACAACACAGTGTACCTTATTATAGACAATGGACTATATATGGTTAGTAGTACATGTATAAGAAGACTCATAAATTATAGCAAATGTACACTACTAATACGAGATCGTAGTGAAAAGGTGAAATATGGGGAAAATACGCCTGATATAGATGATAGATAGAACTATTTTAATAATCTTTCATCAATTGTAACAAAGGAAGGTAACTACTGTTAAAAATTAGTACAATTATTTAAAAGTGCTATCACCAATTGCAGCAAATGTTCCACACCAATGTAAGGTATATGGGAATCCCGTATTTTGTACATGATTGTTTTGTAAACTCAAAAGTCCTCTAATTTAAAAAAAGTTAAAAAAATAAATTTAAAAAGTTTATGAAACCCATAAAGATAGTTTCAAGATGTTAACAGAGGAATAGAAGTGACATCTATACCAGAAACATGGGATAACAGGTATTCCATTGATCGTTAAATTCAGATATCTTCTTCCCACTTGATTATTTGACTTGCCAATCCTTCCTTTTTTAGCCCTGGTGCACTTAAAAATATTATTTAACATTTGATAAGTATAAATAAAAATGCATGACATATGTGTAAGTCATGAAGCACATAATACAAATAGTAAAAATAACAGAAAACACTCGTGCACTCACCATACAACTAAATGCTAGATTATTTTTTATTCCACGTTAGCTCCCCAGCACCCACCAGCTTTTGTTGTTCTTTCTATCTCGTCTGCCATTCTCAATTTGCTTGAGTCAAATGATTTGTGCAGCCTCCCCCACATGCTTCTGCTCACACGACTCTTTGCATGTCTCCTTTCTCCTGCTCTTCATTTCTTCACATCCTTCCGACTGGTCAAGGCCCACATCAGATCCCATGTCTTCCACCTAACAACGTCCCCTACCACGCTCTCTCAGAACAGTCTCCCCTCTACTCAGCAACTGTCCCATGTTCCTCTGGGCCACTTACCCTGTGCTTTCCTTCTAAACATCTAACCAATCCCAGCTAACTGTTGAGTGCTTTCTGGTTATCCATTCGGCACCTCTTTACTGGGTACCCACTGGATGTCAGCACCGGTCTAGGTAGTGGGGAGGCAAGTGCTGTGCAACCTCCTTATGGGCCTCATTCTAAACACTGGTCACCCCGTGTTTTAACACTGGTATCATCTCCACTTTACAAGGGAGTCCACTGCAGTTTGGAGAGGTTAAGCAACTTGCTTGAGATCATACAATAAGTATGCAGCTGGGGAGGCTGATGCTGCTGTCGCCTGGCCATATTCTCCACCGGCATGGTGCCCACACTGGCTGGACAGCAAATCAAACTTAGTACACATAGCTGTTCCTTTGTCTGAAAGTCACCCCTTAGCCTCTGCTGTGCAATCTGTTTCTGGTCAAAGTTTATGTGAATCCTTCCTTTCTCAGTCTAGGCAGGGCTTTCCTTCCAGTCTTCTGCTGAACAACACTGCCTTAACACTCTAGTGTTTTCCCTGATCCCTCTGGTCTAGAGGGCTGCAGTTTATAGACTCAGAGGCATTTGGTGTCCATTAAAGTAAAAGAGAATAACCTCAAGATCCCCATTACCTTTCTCAAATTATGTACAAATTTCAGCTTCCAACTGAAATAAAGGGTCTTTAAATAAGAATAAAGGGAGTGACTTGGTATTTATTTCCACCTTTAGTGTTTTATGCAGTGTCTTTTCTACCTCCCACAGTTCTTTCTGACTCCTGTTCAGTGTCCTCTCTCTTCTGTCCAGACTATTGCAACCTTACCAACCGGTAGGGATTGAATTGTATCACAAAAGATATGCTCAAGCCAATCCTGCAATTGTTACCCAATTTGGAAATAGGATCTTTGAAGATGTTATTAGGTAAATTAGGATGAACTCTAATCTACTATGACTGGTGAGTTTATAGGAAGAGGAAATTGAGCACAGTGAGATAGAGGGACAAATGCCCTGTGGCAAGTGGGGCAGAGAATATTTTAGATTGCCTGCAAATCACCCCCAGCAGTCAGGAGAGATGCAGGGACACAGTCTTCCCTATAGGCTTGAGAGGAAGTACGGCTCTTACAGCAGCTTGATTTTGGACTTCTTTTCCAGCACTGAGACAATCCATTTCTGTTCTTCTAAGCCACCCAGTTTGTGGTTCCTTGCTTTGGCATCCCCAACGAACCCTGACACCAGTCTTGGTGGAGGAAAGATTTCTGTTCTAAGAGGAAAATTAAACTCTTCCCTGACATTTGTTTAAAATTCACCTGTCTTAAACTCTGTTCCTAAGAAACTGGTTTTTCTGCACTCAAATGTTTTTTTGGGTGCATCATCATGGTCTATTGCTATAAATGTGGACATTTAAAAATATTTATTACACTAATAACTTGTTCTGATTATAAGAATAATATGTGTTCACTAAAGAAAATTTGGGAAAATCGAGAAGTGCAATTTCTCTCCTTATCTTTTTGTTTAATATATTTTTACAAAATTGGGATATTTCATATAGTGTTAAGCTTTAATACTTTTTAATTAATGTTTCTGGGACAATGTTAAAAAATATAAAAGGAAGACTTTTGTGAGGAAATATTAATAGATTTGAACCTATAAAATTTAAATTTTCTGTATGGAAGAAATTAATATTCAAAAAGACAAGTAAACATTGGGAAAATGTCTGAAAATTATGCTTAACAAAGAAATCCTAGCCCTAATAGATAAAATGTTACTGCAAAAAAAAGAGAGTAACAGTCTGCCTAGAAAACGGCAACATGAAGAATCAATTGATAATAGAACTAAAAAAATAAAAAAGAAAAAGAAAAGAAAATAAACATTTAAAAAAAAGAAATAATAAACAAACAAAATATTGATAAGAAAAACATATCCTAACAACACTGAGTATTTTCAGTCTTTTAAATCATTATCTATCAGTTAGGCTAATAAAATGTGATTTATTATTATTAAATATTTAATATTAGTGTTGAGCACCTTTAAATACAAACTTTATAAAAAGAGTTACAATAATGACTGGGATTTCAGAATAAATTCGGTATTCCTTGGTGACATCCTTTCAGTTACATCATGTTGGCAGCTAGCTTCTTCCTGCTGGTCTATAAGTTCCTTTATGTTAGGGACCCATTTCTCTTTGTCTTCAGCATTTGATTCAGAGTGTAGGGAGAATATATGTTCAGAACGTATTTTTGAAAGAAAGTGTACTGCAGAAAGTTGTCTCCTAGGCTTTTGGAATCTCTTCTCATTATTATTACTATAAAATCCAAAGTGTATATTTTCTAAAATTAATTTATAATGATATCACTGCGGACATAATTTCAGTTTTACTCTTTATTCAAGGAACTTTAATAGTTCGAACTTTAGCACATAAGACATGCAGCTGTGTTTGGCAATGAATGGTAGGAGGGCACCATCAGGATGACAGTAATTGAAGTTTATCTGATTAGATTTTTTTGCTAATT
Organism: Tamandua tetradactyla; assembly: GCF_023851605.1. Classification (NCBI taxonomy): domain Eukaryota; kingdom Metazoa; phylum Chordata; class Mammalia; order Pilosa; family Myrmecophagidae; genus Tamandua; species Tamandua tetradactyla. Next base: position 183,146,163 of record NC_135331.1, on the reverse strand, counting down.
CCTTAAAAGTGAACTGAAAAAAGAGATTTTGGAATAGGACAGTTATGAAATAAGCCACAGTAAGAAAAGAATAGCAGAAAGAAAGGGAATGGCAAAAAATTAATGATGCAAAATGTTTTAAATGGAAAAATACTAGCAAAGTAAGCAAAAACCAAAAAGAACTAAGGATGAGGAAGAATAACTAACTGTGCGACTTTGGCATCTGTTTGGCTTTATAGACTCAGTCTCTGTGGGCTCCATATCCTGGGGTCACAGCTGCTCTCAGAAGCCTTGTGGGTGGGAGCTAGGATAGTATCCAAAATATGACAGCATTGGCTGATGTGTTGTTATCTCCATGTCAAAGGTGATTGCTAGTGCTGACATGCTACCATTTTTGTTGCTGCAGTGTTCCTACGAAATTCATGATTAAACTTGAGGACGATTTGGCAAGTAAAACTTAAAGCTAGGCCTAAATAAATTATGGCCTGACCATGCTTAAATGGTGAAACTAGGTTATGCAACTCAGTGTCCATAAAAGTAGTGCAAAAAAAGTTCAGGAGTTTCAAAGGGAGGCGTTTGTAATGACAGATGTTCCAGGACAGAGAAGGAAATCAAGGAAAATTCTCATACTTTTAAAGTCATGTGGCTGGTAGGATATAATGAAAACAACAGCTAGTTCAATTTTGGGGATGTTGAACTTGAAATGCCCATTCATTCATCTGGACATGATATAAATATGGGTCTGCAGGAAATTTCAGATGGAAAGAGGGAGTGGGAACTATTCAAGAAACAGGAAAGAGAAAGGAACAATAGATGAAGGAAAGTCTCAGATGGAAAAAGAGGAAAAGGAAAAGCCTGGCTTTGAAAAGCAAACAGAGTCCCAGTAGTGCCGAGCCCATCTAGCCCCCAGATCTTGGTTTCTTCTACCATTCTCCCACAAAGGCACCAGGACTCACTGGAGAGATGGCTGGCTCTAGAACTGGGGCAGGAAATACGCAAGATGAGCTTGGGTCATCTTGTAGTGCTAGAAAGTAAAGCAGGTCCAAACGAAAATAATCCCCAAAGGGACACTGAAAGAGTTTCCTTGGCCAGAGCTGGAAGAGTTTGAGCCACACAATGAAGAAGGGTTGGATTATAACTCAGAGCATAAAATAAATATTCACGAGTTCCTACCGACATAAATAAATTATCGAATAATTTAATTCCATGGGAAAAACAGACAAATCTCCCATGTGAACAAATTTCGAATAATTTATGTAGCTACTCTCATGAAGGTGGAGCAAAACTTCCTACTCTTCAAATGCAGACTGTGAATTGTGGCAGCTTTTCAAAGAGTAGCCTGGAAAGGGGTCAGTAAGAGAATTTTTTAGTAAAGAAACCTGACAAACACTCAGCCGGTTGTGCATGTTTACAAAACCGACAAGTCAGGTTGATGGCACTTTACCTTTGATGTGATATGATGAAAATGGCTCTTGTGGTCTTTCTCTCCCTAACCCCAAACCCCAATTTAATCGTGAATAAAACATCCTACTGACTCTAATTGAGGGGCATTCTACATAATTACCCTACTAGTACTCAGCTCAGGGAAGTGTGAGAAACTGTTCCAGCCCAGAGGAGGATTTGGAGGCTTGATGATAAGGTGGTATCTTAGATGGGGTTCTTGAACAGAAAAAGGATATTAGGGAACAATTCAGGAAATATGAAATTAGGAATGCATTTTGTTAATAATAATGATAATAAAATAATGAGCATTAAGCTGGATGGACTGCATAGCAATTCAGAAAAGTTTTGTGGTGGAGAGAATGGAAATTGAGGGCTTATTGAATGGGTAAGGGTCTTGTATTATGATTTTTTTTTCAAAAACAGTTCTGCTCTCTTGGAATAGGAGAGAAACAACAGATAGTGGGGTCTCCTAGAACTGGGGTTTGGCAGTCTTGTGAAGGAGTGGTAAGTGGGAAACTGCTAAAAATGCCATTTTGAAAACTGTGAACAATTACATTTTAAAATTAAAAATATCAGATGGTGTTACTACTTATAAATACAGAATTACTAGCAAATTCGTAATTGCATTAGCCTTTTATTTAACATTACCTAAGCCTAATTTTTTACAATTAGTGCTTTTCATTAAAAGCCAGTTTTGCCAGTGTGTCAGTTACACTCTTGCTTTTGCAAGCAAAATCTTGTTTTCTAGTAATTTCAGGTTATGGAAGACTATTCTAATATTTATTAAACTACATATCAGTTATGTTTTCTTTATAAATTATAAATAAGGGGCAAGTAGATGTCTAATTTTCTCAGGGTAAGTTTTCTATTACTACACATTACTCCAAGTTTAGTCAACAAATATTTTAAGGAAAGAGACTCCTCCTACAGGTCAATTCCTCCCCCTATGCCTCTGGGTATGGTAAAACTACTCTCTAATGAAAACTTGCAAAGTTTTCTATTTTACTCTGCAATGTTCTGTGCAGGAGCCATTCATCAGTCCGTTGTTGATTTAGTTGCATGCACTGGCCAGGCTGCAATTTATCACTCCGAGCTTGTTCTGTGGTCCCCTTCCTGTTGTTTCCTGGATGGATCCGTGCCTCTGACAGCATGGTGATTAATTTTTACTTTCTCTTGTGTAAAAAAAAAAGGCAGACATATGTTTTGCTGCCTATGCTTTAGTATTTTATGGACAATATTGAGAATGAACATAAAGTTTACAAGCCTTAGAAATTTGTTTTGTTAAAAACTTTAAGAAATCTGAACAAAAATTAGTGACATAATCTATGGATATTTTCCATCTTTGTCCTTGAAATTAAATTGACAATTTGAAAGTTAAATCTCCACTTCTATACTTCTGCTGAAATATATATGTATGTTTAACATAGAAGGAACACAAGATCCAGATTTTTTTTTCCATTAGTTGTATTGATACTTTAAAATCATTGATGCTTATTTAATAGTTTTTATCTTGTGGGCTGTTCAGTTCAAAATGAAGATTCTGAAGACTTAATTTAAGTTTTGTGTGATCCCTCATTGGGACTTAAAGCAAAATTAATGCTATTTGATCAAATGACTCAAAACTTGTAATGAGTAATTTTAAAAATTTTAAATTAAAGTAAGAAGATGTAACAAAAGCAGCTAGAAAAAAGTCCTTAATATAATTTTGTAATTAAAAAATAATGATACAATTTAAAAGTACTTAACAGTATTTTATGAACAGTGAAACTAACCAAATGCATACATACTTGTTTTGTTAACCATGTTAATTAATCAGAATATTGGCATGTCATGAAAACAAAGACCACCCAGCCATCTCTAGGACTGGAAACAGACTCTTAGGTCATTTCATACAATGCTTGAGACAAGGTCATCCAGTTTTTGCTTGAACTTTTCCAGTGAAAAGGTTGTTAACTTACCATCAGCCCTTTCATACTGAAACAACATGATGGGCAGAAATCCTTTCACTATATTAAATCAAAATCTGTCTCACAATTTTCATTCATTTTTCCTGGTTCTGGTCCCATGTGACCAACTCCTACATCCACAGGATTATGCCTTTGTGGGTTATATGGACTAAAGTGTAAATTGCTGGGCATTTATTCCTCTTCCTGAAACACAGTTTGAGTACAAATCATTCCCCAATTCAGACATTTCCAATGGCTACCCCATTGCCTACAGAATAAACTCCAACTTCTTTGATTTCTACAATTGATTGTGGTGAAAACATTAACATTATTTTAATTGCTATCTTCTCAGGAGTGTTTATCTCTTTCTTTCCTGTGGTAGTTATTTACATTTATGTCTGTTTTTTTTCTTAAGATCTCATGTGATATAATTTTGTTTCCCTCCAATCTAAATCTTATTTGATATATTATAGTTACTCAATAAGATAATTAATCATGGCTCCAGAAATGGACATGCTCTAGAAGGCTTTGAAGCAAACAGAACACAATAGAATCATCCTTCTCTTGCCCTTGACATGTAACTTCTGCTAATGCAGTCTAAAATAGTCTTTACTATTTAACAGTGAAGTCATGTTGCAAGTTCATTCTGACCTTGCAGTCAACTCTAACTGCCAAAGCCTTTCTCGTGAATTGCTGCATATCCTGTATAGTTAGGCTAATTTTTTTTTTAAAGCAGGAATGTAGAACTTCATTTTTCTGCACTTAAATTGTTCTTGTTTGTTCTGGCCCAGGCTGGCATCCTATTGAGAACATTTTTACTCTTGATTCCAACATCTCTCCTCTTAGCTGTCTCTTCTCATCTTGGGTCACTTAAAACTTCAATAATCTTTTCTTTCTTCATCCAAGCATTAACCCAATGTTGACCTGTTGTCTGGCCAAGGGCGGAGGCATGAGTTTGACGGCAGAGAGAGACCTCCTTCCAGGTGGTATCCATCCAGTCACCAATGCCTGTTTGGGGCAGTCATTCAATCAGTATGTGACTGCACATAATCATTATCATCAAGTTTGCGTATTTTACATTCTTCCACCAGTTATCAGGAGATAAATAGTAGGTTTTTTTGAATACCTATTTATTAATTCCTTGACAGTATTGTATTTATTCAACACCTATAAATTATAAGCACCCAATTAGACATGGCACAAAATTTACCCATTTGAGTACTATTGATTCTACTTAATATTATTTTGATTTTGAAGATAGGAAAACAGAGCCTCAAGAGATAAAATATTTATCAAAAATTTCTCAGCTAGCAAGTGTCATGAAAAGTGTTCCAACCTAGGGTCCATCAAATGCAATTTAAGCCTTGTTTAACTCTTCTCTTTGCCTCAGTCCCCACATCCAATCAACCACCAAGTCCTGCCAACTCCACCTCCAATAAGTACATCCAAAGTCCAATCTCTTCGTTTATCTCCATGGAGTATATTAGTCCTAGGGACCATCATCTCATCTCTGGGCCCTGTAATAGCTTCCGATCTGGTCACTCTATTTCCATAATTGATCCCTTAGAATCAATTCTCTATAAGACAACCAAAACAAGCTTTGAAAAGCCTAAATCAGATTATAATTCCTCCATTTAGAAACACTTCAGCGGCATCGCATTGCACTAGCATAAATTTAAACATCTTATTATGGACTACAAGTTCCTTAAAAATAACCTGGCCTCTGATAACCCCTTGAAATCATCCCCTATGTTGCTTTCCTTTTCTCACATTGCAGTAACCACACTGAGTCTTCTTTCTGTTCCTTACATGCCACCTAGCTTACTCCTTCTGCCCCAAAACCTCTTGGAGTATGCTTTTGTGAAGTTGGTTCAATCTTACATTAGAGCCTCACTCAGTTCAGATATCTCTTCTTCAGAAATAACTTATCTTATCTCCTTTGTTGATACTGCCTCCTTCCAGTTGCTTTTTGTTACTTTGGTCTGTTTTGATTTATTCAGAGCTTATGTATTTAGTTAAAATGATCTACTTATCAGTATCTTTTTAAAGGAACTATTTCTTCTCCTTTTGGATATAAGCTTCCTGAGAGCAGAGAATTCTATTTGTTTTTTTTTTTTTTCATTGCTGTATCTCCCCAACTAGTTGATAGCAGAGTCTCAAGAAAAACTAATTAAATAACTAATTTAATAATAAACTAAAATCAGAAATATTCCTTCTAAAATAGCAAGCATTTTACTTAGATCATAGGCATCTATAAGTAACTTAGATTAAAAAAACAAGGGGGGAAATTAGGTAGTGTGGAAAGTAAAAAAAAAATGGAAGAGCTTATATTATGTCAATGACTCAGGAGTACAACTGAAAATAAAACATATTGAGAAGAAATGTGCTTTCACACATTCTGATATTTTCAATTTCATGATGAATCACCTCTGACAAGCCAATTAGAGGAAATAAACGTAAGTGGCAGTGATGGGGAAACATTGGAATGTAAGCAAAGAGGATGGGGTATATTGATTTGTTTCTCATAAGGCAACATTTAAAATCTCTCTTCAATCAATTATGCAAACTGATCTATAAAGCTAAGGATGTATAATAAATCCTTAGCATTACAATCATTGACAACATTTCTCATGTGAGTTTCTATTAAACTGATTTTAAAAAACCTCTACACTTAACAAAATCACATTCATAAACTATAAGAATTAGGAAAACTTTTTTATTTGCATGTAAGGGCCTTAAATATCTCCAAATACTCATAAATCTTAGACATAGTTTTTATTTGTTAGACTTCCATATGTTACTTAGCACACTATTCGTATCTAAGAATTTATATTGAGAAAATAATTTTACTCTTATTACAGAAGTTTTAGAGGAAAATTCTAATGCTTTTTTCCCACATATTTCCCACATATATATTTTGATTTAAAAATATACCATGATTATGTTTGTCTTCTTACATGGTTCAGGCTGTTGTCTTTTTTCTGTAATGTAATGTTTTTCTTCTGTAATTCTGACAAAATTATGTAAAGAACCCCAATCCAATTCAATTGTCACTTCCTTGTCAGATGCAGTTTTTTCTGATCACTCTCTGGTGTTGTCAGCTGTGCTGTCAACTAGTGATAAGTGCTGATCATCAAAAATCAAATTTAAAAATGGGTTAAAGTGAAAGAAAAGGATGACTAGAAGGGAGACTTCCATTTTAGATCAGGAAGAGCCTCTCTGAGGAGTTAATTTGAGTTTATACCTGAATAATAAGAAGAAGCCAATCATGTCAACCTGCTGGGTATCAGCCAGAGGAGGCTGAGTACAGAGGTCATGTGCGAAGAATAAACTTGACTTGTTTTAGACTCAAAAAGAAAGCTAGAAGGATTCTATTAATACCACTCAATGTGGATTTATGATAAAGGGATATTTCAAGGCTTAAAGAGGATTATTTTGTGACAATAAAGTGGTCATATTAAGTGGACATAACAATCCTGAATGTGTAGATGACTGCTGAAATGGTCTCTTCAGTTGATTATGGATGCAATCAGTCATAGATGCAATCAACTTAGTGATGATTTAAGACCACAAAATGTCTTCACAGGAGCTGTTAGGCCAGCACTTGCTTGACTAGACAACTGGGCACCATTACCTGCCAAGCTAACACCTGAATTTGACCATCACAGTCCATCCCTTGTCACCGTGGCAGCCTTACACATCTCCTTAAATCATGTTTAATCTCTAAATTAAAATAGTATGTCACATTTTCACCCAACAATACTCACTTGTCCTGTGTATAATGGGAAGTGAATGTTCTTCAAGGTATGAGGATGGGATTACTATACAGGCTGGGATGATCAATCCCAATTATCAAGGGTCATTTTGCAACAGCATAATGGAGACAAAGAAGGGTTTTCCTGGAATCCCCTAGGATGTCTTTTAGTATTACCATGTTCTAGGACTAAAGTCAATGGAAAACTGCAAAAACCCAATCAAGGCAGGACTTTCAATGGCCCAGAAACTTCAAAAATGAAAAGAACCATGGCCAGTTAAGATACTTGCTGAGGCAAAGGGAATATGAAATGGGTAGTGGAAGAAGGTAGTTATAAATATGAGGTATGACCATGTGACCAGTTACAAAAATGAGGACTATGATGATTTTGAATACTTCTTCCTTATTTTGTTATGAGTAGGGTTGTATACATACACAAAGCAAACATCTTTGTTTTCTTTATTTCTTATTCCCTTATCATATGACATAAATTGGATTAGCTTCATGTTATAGTATTTAAGTTATAGGAAATCCAGTTTAAGAGTGAACATTACCTAAGGACTTGCAGCTTGTTCTGGGGAGAGTTCATGAGTTTCCGGTTGTAAATTGCACACAGGACAGCTGAAATTTCCAGTTGTACACAGGACATTCTTAGGTGAAAATATGATGCTTTGTTGTATTTAGTTTAGTATGGTTTCAGGAGATGTGTATGGTTGCCAAGTTGAGAAAAGGTGGACTATGATCACTAAGTTTGCGTGCCAATTTAGCCAGGTTTTGGCGTCCAGTTGTTTAGTTAATCAAGTACTATCCTGATTGTTACTGTGAGGATGCTTCATGGATTTAAATCATCAGTATGTTGGTTGCATTTATGGCTGCTTACATCTACAATCAGCTGAGGAGATTTCCTTCAACAATGCAAGAAGTCTCATCAAACTAGTTGAAGGCTTTAAACAAGAATGATTTCAGTGGTCAGAAGAGAAAATTTCCATCTCTACTTCAGCCAGCCAGCCTCTCTTGGGGACTTCATCAAAAACCTTCATCAGAGTTCCCAGCTGGCAGTTTGCCATATGGAGTTTGGACTTGTGCAACCCTACAGTCATGTGAGACAATTCTTACAAAAATCTCATTAATATTTACAGATATCTACTGTCAGTTTTGTTTCACTAGAGAATCCTGACTAATATAGCACCTGATCGCAAAATACATGAAGTGAAATATAATGCAAATGAAAGGAGAAAAAGGTTAATCCACAGTTACAAGTGGGAAATTCCAACACCCCTTTCTCAATAATAGACAGACATGGAGACAGAAAATCAACAAGGTTGTAGAAGACCTGAACAGTACTACCCACTAAGTGGACTGAGTTGACATTTTGAGAACAACGACCCAACAGTAAGAGAGTGCACATTATTTCCAAGGCACATGGAATTTTTACCAAAACATACCATACTCTGGGCCATAAAACAAGTTCTCAGTACATTTAAAAGAACTCAAATCATACAAAGTATTTTCTCTGTCTACCAGAGAATTAAATTAGAAATCAATAACAGATATCTGGAAAATCTCCAAATACTTGTAAGATAAGCAACATATTCCTAAATAACCCATTAACCAAAGGAGACTATAAATAAAATTAGAAAAGATTCTGAATTACATTTAAAATTTGGGAGATACAGCTAACATTATTTGAGAGGGAACTTAATAGCATTGAATCTTATATTAGAGCTGAAAAAAGAATTGAAATCAATGACCTTGGCTTTCACCTGGAGAAAGGAATAAAACAAGAGAAAATTCAACACAAGTTAGTGAAGGAAATAAAAGGATAGAAGCAGAAATCAATAAAAAAAAATAAAAATCAGAAAAACAATCAAGAAAATAAATGAAACCAAAATCTGGTTGTGGTGGTTTGAATCTGTTGTGTACCCCATGTCCTTTAGTCCTCATTCAGTATTACTGGGTGGTATCATTTTGATTGTTTACATGGAGATGTGACCCACCCAATTATGGGTGGTAACTTTTGATTAGATGGTTTCCATGGAGATTTGTCTCCACTCATTCAAGATGAAGCCCTGTAAGAGGGAACTATTTTGGCAAAAGTTTTAGAGCCACGAGAGCCAACAGAATGGACAGAGCCTCCAGGAAGTAGTTGAAAAGAAAGCTAGTAGATCTCCCCATGTGCCTTCCCAGTTGAAAGAGAAAAACCCTAAACGTCACCAGCCTTCTTGAACCAAGGTATCTTTCCCTGGATGCCTTAGATTGGACAGTTTCATAGCCTTGCCTTAATTTGGGCATTTTCATGGCCTTAGAACTATAAACTTGCAAGTTAATAAATTCCCCCTTTTAAAAGCCATTCTGTTTCTGATATATTGCATTCTGGCAGCTAGCAAATTAGAACACTGGTTCTTTGAGGAGATCAATAAAATTGATAAATCTCTAGCCAGACTTATCAGTAAAAGCAAAAAGAGAGAAGACAAGAAGTACCAAACCAGGAATGGGAGACTGAATAGCATTTCAGCTCTTAAAATATTAAAAGGAAAACAAGGGAATACAATTACCAACTTCAGGACCATAAATTTGACAAACTATATGAAATGGAAAAATTCTCTAAAAAGTAAAACCTACCAAATCTCACCCAAGAAGATATGAATAATCTGAATAGCCCTGTACCTATTAAGAAAATTATATTTGTATATAAAAATCTTCTCACATAGAAAACTCCATATTTTCACCTGCAAATTCTAGCAAACATTTAAGGATGAAATAATAACAACCGTATGCAAACTCTCTGATGAAGTGGAAGAAGAAGGGATTTTTCTTGACTCATTTGATGCGGCCAACATTGTTTGGATAATGAGACCAACAGCATTACAAGAGAAGAGTATACCTCGCGAACGTAAATGCAAAAGCCCTTAAAATTCTTAGCAAAGAGGAAAGATTGTTAGGATTCAAATCAGGATAAGAGAAAGCATTGTTCCAGTTTCAACTGATGAAAACACAATCAAAGCAGCTTAAACATAAGGGAAATGTACTGGCACATTTCCCGGAAAGGCTATGGGTTTAGATGGAGTCGGTTCTGGGGATTTAAATTATGTCGGCAAGAATCTCAGTGTTCTCTCAGGGTTGACCTTACTTTCTCCTATTGCAGAGGGTTCCATCTGGGGGGTTAGAGTGCGTGGCAGCAGGAAGCTCTAGAATTAGAATGTGCTATTTTAGCACTACCAGAGGAAAAAGACATTCTTCTCCATTATGTTTATACACAAGTGCGCGCACGCGCGCGCACACACACACACACACACACACACACACATCCCAGAGAAAGCTCCTGATTAACTTTACTTGTGTCACCTACCCAGCCCTTGGCAACTGCAGCGCCCCGTCTTGGGTCACATATTCACCCCTTTGGCCAACAGGCTGGGTCCTATGCTCGGCAGACCCTCAGAACCACAAGGAGTGTGGGAGGGCATTTCACAAAGAATGGGGCTGATGTCATCAAAGGAAGGGGAAAAGAGATTTTTGACTGGCAAAACCAACATATGTTTCAGAGAGATCTATAATTAAGGAACTTCCGTGGGCAAAGCTTAAGAGACTCTACCAAGATCAAATTTGAACAATTTTAGTTTGAAACTGAGTCGTTTGTCTGGGACTCAGACAAGAAAATATTTTGTTTCTCAAGCGCATAATGGAACTCATAAAGGAAGCTTATATCCCCTTCATCTTCACTGGAGGAGGTGAAGGGTGAACCACTACTAAAATGGAAGTCTTTATTATACTCGGCATAGTAAACAACCAGGGAACAATTTCTACATGTTCCCCAAATAGACAAATGGTTATATAAAAATGTTGTTAGATGCAAGGTGGTTCAGTGGTAGAATACCCGCCTTTCATCTGGGAGACCTGGGTTCAATTCCTGGACCATGCACCTACCCAACAAAAGGTTAAAAGAATGAGAATGCACATAATTATGATTATAATAATAATGCTCCCTGCTGTCATCCTCTAATGCCTGGATCAGCTGCTGCATTTCTTGGTGATTTTTAGCTCCTGCTCATTGTCACTCTCTCTAATACTATTATTAATTCTTGGCCATTTCAGCAAACATGATGTTGATCCCTTCACTACTCCACCTCCTAGATACCTGAGCAAGGATATTATGGATGCCACAGCAAAGACCACTTCCTCAGTGTCACTTTCAAAAATTAACTCTCATCTGCATAGGGCTAAGCTGTTCTGCTGTAGCATACTTTGGAAGCATTGTTGCAATGACCATACAATGGCTTTCTGTGTCTCTGAGGTCTCAGAAGATGTGCTCCTCAAAATAAGGATGTAGAAGGATTTCAAATAGATTAGTCCATAACTCCTTATGTAGGAAAAGCAAAGTGCCCACGTTTATTTGGCATGGATGGTTACAAGTTATAAACCGTCTTCTTTTCACCAGTAATGAAACTAAAACGAGATGGTGAGTGACTTTGTCTAGATAAGTGAGGTAGATTGAATCACGTATCCCAACAAAGACGTGTTCTTATCTTTAATCCATGCACCTGTGGGTGTGAACCCATTTGTCAATAGGACCCTTTGAAGATCCATTATCAGTTAAGTTATGGACTCGTTTGTGACTAGGATCCACTGAGAGCCTATTTAGGTGTGGCCAAGCTGAAGGAGGGCCGACCTTAATCCACAGAACTGGAAGTCTTATTAAGAGGAAACTTGGAGACACCAAAGGGCCCAGGAGCAGGAAGTTAGTGGGAGCTGGAAGAGCAGGTGCAAAGAGAAGCGATCCCATGTGCCGGGTGGTAGAGATACAAGCCAGGGAACCCCAGGGTGCAGCAAGCCTGCACCAGAGTGCTGAGACTGCAGGGAGAAAGCAAGGCCTTGCCGAAGTCCTGATTTGCTCAGAAGCAGAGACAGCTCCCATCTGTGACACTTGAAAATGTGTTGGACACTGCCATAGGTTCTCTGCGAGGACTAAATCACCCCAGTTGAGAACCACTGATCTAGGAACTGGTAGGGCAGCAACCAAAATGGTCACCTTGTAACTGTTTTTTAGGAGAAGCCAAAATGTATTTTATAAAAAGTATTTCCTGCTCGTGAAATAAAAGGAATTTGATGCACTAGAATAGACAGATACAGAGGCTACGTATTTTCTTAAAAACACCCCAGTGCTGCAGGTCTCTGAAAATATTGATGCCATATTCTACAGGCCGAAAAGGCCCAGGCTCAAAAGCTTTGCTGAAGTCCTGGATCCAAAGATGTGTGTGTTTGGACTAAATAAACAATGGAAATGGCATCTTTAAACAAACTAATCTTTTGTACACTCCATGCAATGGCAATTGGATTTTACCGAGAAGGATTATAATATGTATTTCCTATCTATAGTGAACCAGAAAAGGAAAGAAAGAATCCCTGGACAACAGGCAATGACTGGACTATCCAGACCAGCCCAAATAAACACTCTTATTTCCTCTCCTTTTTTAAAACCAACACAACCTGATCAAAAGTTTACCTTTTCTTCATTTGGAATTCTATTGTCATGCTCACATTACACAGAAAAAGTGAAATGTTAGGGAGCAAGCATATCTCAGTAGGGGAAACATAAGGCATTTATTACAAACGAATTCCAAATAATTAGTGGAGGAGGTCATGAAATGTTCACAGGGAAAAAGGGCTGGATTTCAACCAGGAAGGGGTCTGAGCCATTAATGGGTAATCTGCGCGACTTTTGTTAATCCCTTGAGGCTCCTGTTACAGGTGGTTCATATTTCTAAGCAGTGAAGTATGCGAGATGAATGGAAAATTTCTCCTTAACATTTTCCACTACCCAGTCTTAGCATGAAAAACCCTATACCAGATCAGACAGCTGGTTTATTATAACTTTTAATTCAGAGACATACACCATTCAGCTACTCTAACCCCTGGACACTCCATCCCAAAGAGATTTTCCATTTTATATTTCCTTGATATAGAATTTCTCTTGGAAAAAAGTTGTAGCTAATTTTAATATGGATCAGGAAGTGTTATTTTGGTTTGTAAGTACTGGAGCACTTGAGTCAATGTTCATATTTTCTTAGCTCTCAAATGCAGAGTTCATTTTCTAAAGAGAAAAGTTAGATACATTTTACAGATAAAATGGTTCTAACCTCTGCCAACAGTTGCAGTAGAGGTGACCTTCAAAATGTGGATTACCTTTCTATAAATACAATCTGAGTTTAAAAATTGCTGAAAAGATATTTAATAAGATGAGATTTTAATTTTGCCTAAATAAATACTGCCAAAGAAAATCTGAATGAGGTAAATCAACAAATGTGCACTTACACAGCAAACCCCAAACCAAAACAATGCCAAAACACAAGTGATGTTTCACCTGCCCCTGAACTAGAGAAAGGAAATATTACACTGGCAATTTCAGCTGTCATATTTATGCTATTCTCATATTAATTCCCTTCAGCTCCTAATACAATCTCTGATTCTCCTAAGACTGGTCTTCTTACTGCTCCATTAACATGTCTTGTTTCTTGTGCCTTCTCACCTCTGGGTTCTCCCTTCCAGAAGGTACACTACTCTCCCTTCAGCCCAATTTGTCGTATGCAACTTTCCTGATATTAATTCATCAAAAGCTCCTTCTGTTAGTTTCTAAATATATTTAAGTCTACAACTCTGTTGAGTTCTCTAGGGATTTAAATGAAATAAATCTATTCCTAGACACAGACCTGGAATCACTAGATCAGACTTCAAGGCGGGGAATGCAAATAGGGCTGAAAAGATATGTGGGACATTTACTAGAAAAAGAATAAAAATGGCATTGATAGAAATATCTGTTTCTTATGCTATGGGCCAAGTTTTTAGACATCAATTTTGAGCTCTTTAAAACTTTTCATTAAGAACTTGGAAAATGCAGGCAAGGCCACCTTAGTGCTATATTGCATGATCATAGTAGCAATTTGCTCCTGAATTCTATACCCGCCTTCTAATCTCTCTCCCTCTAATGATCTGTTCTCTCCATTGCCACCAGAATTCTTTTGCTGATATGCAAATTGTATTCCATCACTCCTCTGCCTCAAAAATTTTAATTGGTTCTCCTGTGCCTGCAGAATAAAGTCTAAACTCTGAAGCATGGCATGTAATTAAGCTTGTTCCTTACTTGATCCCCGCAGTCTCATTTTCTGCAAAGCACCAGCTCCTCTGCACTCCAGGGTAGGTCCTCAAATATAGCCTGATGGTTCATGCATCTGAATAACAATAGCTGGTGCTCTTTGATGTACCTTGTATAGATTGAGCCATTTAAATCCTCAAGAAACACTCTGAAGTAGGCCTTCATTTTTTAGAGATGAGGAAACCGAGGCAAAGAGGAATTGTGCAACTTGGGGAGGGTTACTCAGATGTTAAGTGCCAAAGTCAGGATTTGTATCCCGTCAGTCTGGTGCAGTTAAAGCCTTTGCCTTCATCTAGCTGTGTCCGCCAAGCACAGCTCAATTCATTCCTCAAGATCTTGCTTAAGTTTCAGTTTCTTGAAATTCTCCTTTGACACCCTTGGGCTGAGTTAGTTACTAAAGTCCCCTGGTCCACAACTGTCTCTTAAATATGCCTCTAATACTACAACTATAACCACTGTATATATATTAATATAGTATATGCATTAATATAATGTACATATGTTTTAAGTATTTACATGTTTCCTCTTAATTCAGACGAGATTCTAAATTTAATCTGTCTTTTTAACTCCACCATAGCAGTTCTTTTACTTGATAAATAGATGAATAAATACTTAAATGAACATCTCTTCATTTAATTAATTATGTATACATAGCCCTTTGATGAATTTAAGGTCTAATAAACCTTGTAGAAAATTAGAGAGATAGGATGAAGGGTGATTTAATTATTTTCTTCTTTTTGCTTATATACACGTACTCTCACTTTTTTCTTTAAAAAAAAGACATTCTTAGAATATATATTTTTAATTTGAAAGATCTAAAACTAATAATAATAAATCTTTATGTATATAAAACATTATCCAGATTGAGAAGTATGTTCTATTTTCTTTAACAAAGATTACATCGTTTAACCAGGATGTATTAGATATTAAGATACAAGTTAAATATACCAAAGTACTTTGATTTATCTTCAGACACTAGAAATATTATGTTACAGAAGAGTTTTGTTTTGATTTCCTGCATTAGGCTATCCCATCACAAGAGGAGTAAAAGGGCAGCTGTATTTTCCAGGTAGCAGCAATTCGGTGGACGTGACTGGTTAAGGTACGAACTTTGAATTACAGTGCTAGCTGTTTCAACAATGGTTCCCTGTTTCATTTTGCCCACTGTGGGTGATTTTAGGATAAATAGTTCTGGCTTAAAATGTATACAGCTTCATAGATCAAAGTCAACCCTTTGAACTGCGTCCAGAAACAGCCTGGTAGCCAGTGCAAGCCACAGTGTGCAGACGTTAATATAATCCATCTGGTTGAGACCCTTAAGCAAGCAAGCTGCCACTGCATTTTGTAGTAGCCAAAATGATCTAGCGCTTTGCACAATAATCCCTGCTATAACACACTGTTGTCATGCCCTGGAAAGCACAGATGTTACTGGTCCTGAGTTAAAAGAGAAGTTATAATGAATATGTAAATGGTTAAAAGAAGAGATATTTGGAGTTTTGTTATTAAATTGATTTGCAGGTATTGCAGGCTGTAACGTTAAGTGGTCACAATGCATGTTGGATGTGGATCTATGCACCCAAAAATGGTTTACAGTCCAGGAAATTGCAACTGCTCTTTTGGGCTAAATTTGGACACTTGGGCATGACAGGTAAACAATATGTTTCAAAATTAGCCGACACTCATCACAGAAATGTAGCCATGAAATTTAAATATTAAGGTACTTCTGGGCTATTAAAAAGTAAATTATTGCTCTTTTAGTAGAGGTCGCCATCACCCTACATGTATGTTCGGAAGTCGGTTACAAGTCAAATGTGCCAAATTTTAGACTTCCAGAAAAGCAACAACAAAAAGGATTATTTGGGATTTCACAATATATAATTTTTGCTAGCTTGCAAAAAGGCAGATGATAAAATAATATTTTTAAAAATTATACTTTTTCTAAGGTGCTATGTTTTAAAACAACCATCAAAGACAGATGAAGAACCTTAGCATGGGATGGTTCTTGATTATTTAATGGTGCAGAGGCTGGAGATTGGGAGTTGGGGAGTGTGGGGTGGTGGTGAATGGGGCTGCATGGTAGAAAGCATCAGAATCTTCTCAAACAATCCATACCTACCCTTTGCTTACCACCCATCCCCTGTCACTTGAAACTATGTTAAAGACTGGGAGAACTGGACAAAGGGAAACGGACTTGAACACCCAAGGTTGAGGAACAGGGAGTCACGGGAGAGCTTTTCACCCCGGGTGAGCCCTGGGAACCTGACTTTGAGTTTAGCTGGGGCGCACCATTAGGCTCTCTGGTGTTTACAGTTTAGCCTAATGCATCTTTAGGTTGTACCTTTCTTCCCACCCCAATTCAAATTCAAATTGAAGTCCTGGGGTAGAAGGAAAGAAACTCTAAGTCCAGTGTGGTATGGATATAAGGTTCATAGAGGGGTAGGTGTCTCTTGTTTTTTAAAGGTCATATATATTGAGTAGGAGCCTTCCTCTCTTGCCACTGTTAAAGTCTAGTCTGCCATTCCCTTTCTTTTCCTCTCAGTACCTTTCTGTTATTTTTTAAATAACAGGAGCCTTCCCTTATATTCTCAGTTCCAGTACAACACTCCATCCACTGGGTTTGCACTCACCCTGTGGAAACTCTAATACTCTGTTGCAGTTGTATGGATGTCTCTCTGCCCTGAAGTGTGAGCAACTTAAGAGCAGGGTTGTTTCTGATGCAGACCTGTGTGTATCAGAGTAGAGATTCACGAAATCCTTGTTAAATCACATTTACCTTGTATGACTAAATATACTGACCCACCATGTTCATCTGTGTTTATGTACCAATTCTCGGGGATTTTTCACACTTGGAAAATCTTGAGGAAGAGTGAGCATTTGTGACCACATGAAGTGAGGAGTATGGTTCCAGTTGATGAACTTGAACTCAGCTCTCTAATGTGCCATTTGTTTCAGTACATGCATTTTATAGGCTAACACGTGGTGCCTGTGGAGTGGGCGAGGCACTGTGTTTGCTGCTGAGGACATCTGTGACAGTGTCCTGACTCATGTGTTTGGCCAACCTGCTTTTAGCTCTTGGTCACTGAAAAGGGTTCAGAATAAGCAGTGATAATGCAGCTGGGTCTTTTCCAGAAAAGCCCTGCAATGGGCAAGTACCATCTCTTTTACTAAGCAATAAAATCACTGAACAGTAAAGGTTTGGTTAGTGGTGGTAGTGATGGTGGGAATATACTTTGATTTTATTCTACTTATCCAGGATATCACATGAAATGAAACTTGAAGGGAACAGTGAAATCAGAAAGAATCTAACTTTAATGCTTACATGCATCAAATATGAAAGAGACAATATGTTCTTTTGAAAGGCAATGGCTTTGGCTAATAGTTAATCCAAACATCCAGCTTAAATATGGAAAAATCACCTTTTTAGGTCATTTGTGGTCATCTTGATGTTCTAACATCCAGCCCCCACCTCCGACCCCATTTGTTTCCTGCCTTGCTGCTGAGACTATGGGGCTGGAATTTTTCTTAATTATTTGAACATTTTTCAATATATATATATATTTGAACATTTTTATGTATAACACAGAAAGTTTTATGAATGGAAATAGTTAAAGACATCCAGGGCCCTGCACCTAGGAAGCAGAGGAAGCAGAATTGGCTTTTGTCACTGAAAAACTGCCCTCTCTGTGTCTCCCAGGAGGGGGCAGCAAACACCGCATCCCAGCGCCAATGCAGCACCTAGGGAACCTTTCCTTACCTGCCCCTGCCTGCAGGGGGACCTGACGTGACCCCCAGTGGGCCAGGTCACTGAATAGGATCCCTTTACCTCAATAATGTCCATGTACTGGAGTACGGGTCTCTAAAGAATTTATCGTCAGCATGCAGTAAAGCTGCTCAATTCCGGCACAGTCTAGATAAAGAGGAAGGAGGAGGAGGAGGAGGGGGAGAAGAAGAAAGAGGAGGAGGATAAACTGGGGGGTGGGAGGAGGAGTAAAAAGGAAGAGAGAACGAAGCAGAAGAAAAAGAAGGGAAGGAAGAAAAACAATGAAGATGGAGATTTCTGAAAATTGGCACGATGCTGCAGGCCAGCTCTGTGTCCCCTTCTCCTCTCCACGAAGGTGCCGAAAGAGCTAAGAGCTGTAGAAAAACACTTCTTTTCGAAGACAGCTTTGTGTCGTCGTGTAGAGGCCCCTCCTTGGAACCCGCAGCACCTCCAAGCCCCACCTTCACTCCCTGATCAAAGCCAGTCCCTTCCCAGTCCTGAATCTCGCTTTCCTGACTCACAAAGCTGGATAACTTCACAGAGCTGTTGAGATGATCAAATGCTATATTATGTATAAAACCACTTCACAACCCAAAACACACCAACTACACATAATTATAATAAAAACACTTTGGGAAGGATTCGCATTGATTACTTTAATGCATTTGGCAAAATTACTTTGAAGGATATATCTATTGACTTCCCAGCAAAATGTTACCAGAGGCCCTTCTGTGATTTGTGACCTGGGAGACTAGGAGGCATTGCACAAGATGAAGAATAATCTTGCTTCCTACCTGATTGGTCCCTTAGGGCATAAATATAAAGGCATTCCCCTAAATTGCAGCTGATAGGAACTGGGCAGAGAAATTAGTTCGAGTTTAGATTTATAGTGCAGTAATGATATTGCAATTCAACTACCAAAAGTTTTCTACTTGGAATGTTTATGCTTTTGAAATGCTTAATGATCTTTTCCTGCATAAAAAGGAAAGGATATCGGCTTAGAGAAAAATAACAAAATGTCCAAAAAAGAATGTGTGAAATATGTTTTGCAGGTGCACGGATCACAAGGCTTCCTGTCATTCACGTAAATATTTCTTCACTGAGAGATGCTGAAGAAAATGAAATGACAGATTCACAGCCACAGCTTCCTCACGTCATGCGGACTCAGGAGACATGTGAACGTGGGTCTGCTGAAGTTACAGATTAAAAAAATAGTATAGGAAGTTTGTAACATGTAAAACTGACCCTCCATACTTTTAGGACTTTATGGGCTGGCTCAGGACTGAGAGAGAAACTAGCATACTTCCAAGTCTTAGCGCTTTTTCTTTTATTGCAATGGTTTGAAGTCCTGAAATTATGGACTCTCGTTACCTAGAGATCATATCTTCCTGAAGATGCCCTGAGGACATCTGCTGGACTCTTTTCTTGAGAGCTTTCTCTCAGCCTGGGAAACCAATCTAACCATTCGAGGCAGCAGCCTTTCCATGGTTAGGACAGTGTGATGGGCTGTTCTGTCCCTGAGGGTCACTTGTCTTTGGTTCCTTCCCTCTGGCTTTTCCCCACCCTTCTCCCCCACTTCCCAGGCCCGGGGGCCGTGTCTCTGGCAGCTCCCCTCTACGCCCTGCTGCCCCTTTTCTCAGACCCGGCTCCTGGACTTGCATTCACCCCCACCCTATGGGTCCTTTCACCCAACAAGTGAAAAGGCAGTTACAGCCTGAGCTTTTTACACCCGGACAAGAGAAATGTGGGGAGAAAACCTTAATGTGTGGGAATAAGTCCTGCTGGGAAGAGTTGCAGGTGGCTTGGCTGAAAGGCAAGAGATGCGCTTACTTGAGTTCTTGACTTTGCGGTGCCTGGGTCCCTGTGGAAGGCAGGAAGGGCCTCCTGAGATGGCTGGTGCCTCACGGCTGCTGGACTGTGCAGTTTCTGGCTTGTGCCATGCAGGCCAATTTCAAAGGGGATTCTCCCTGGGTGGAAAAACCTAAAAAACAAGGAAGAACATTTAATTTTAAATTAAATAAAATAAGCTCACGCATGGTGTGAGAAGTGATGGGTGAGACCAGGTGCCCAGAAACCAGAACCCATAGGCTCACCTAAATCGATGGTGCTCAAAATAAGGTCCCCAGGCCAGCAGCAGCAGCAGAAGCAGCAGCCGCCCAGCATCTGGAGACTTGAGGGAGATGCGGATTCTTGGACTTCATCCCAGACCTTCTGAATCACAAACTCAGGATGGGGGAACAAGCTCTTCAGCAAATCCTCCAGGTTAGTCTGACACATGCTAATGCTGAGAACCATTGGTTAAGCCTGATAAGGCCCTGTGTTGTTCAGGAAGATATTAAAATCACAGCTTTGTCACAGTTCGTGCACCAAATCGCTTCAGAAAGATTTTATGGTGACTACTGTGTTCACATTCTAATATCTCTGTGACCTTGAACACATACATCCCTTAAACAACCTGAAACTATTAATTGGCTATAAAAATATTGCTCATGACAGCAAATTCAGAGTTGTTGGTAGAATGTGAAGTAGGATACATGAAAAGCACATTTGCAACTGTAAAGCAATATGAAAATACAGGACAAATAATTATCACTCTTCTCTCTTTTTCCTTCCCTCCTTTCTGCTCTCCCACCTGCCCTGACTCTCTCTTTCCATCTGTCTTCCTTCCTCCATCCTTTCCTTTTTGCTCCCACCTCCCACACACCCTTATTCTTCCTCCTTTCAGTGTTTTGCTGTACATATGTATTATCTATAGTCTCTATATTCTAAATAACCCTAGATGTTTGAAGTATTGAATTAATTTACACCCCATAACCACTATATTTATGAAAAACATCAAATTACTTTATTCAGTCCTAAAAATACTTTTATTCATCACAGCCCTTAAAAAAAAATAAAAAACATTTGATGAGCCTGAGTATAAATGAATCAGAGGTATTTTGATTAAATTTCCCTACTAGCTATTAAACACAACATGATTTTTAAATTATGGAAAAAATTCTCTGGCAAAATGAATTTCAGATTTGGAAAAAGTGGGTAATACTTTTTTTTTTTGGAAAAAAGACTTTGGCTGTTCCAATCCCAAATACTTCTGAGTTTATATCCCCATTGATAAGAAATATTTAGTGCTTTATGGATTAGGATGCAAATGATGTGAATGAACAAACAAGAATTGCTTTCTTTTGTTTTGGAATGGTATCTATTTTATATCTCAAAATTTTACTGTTATGCTCAACATAAAAGGAACCCACAAAACACCAGTAATAAGTGAATCCAAGAAATAATGATCTGTTTATACCTAAACGAAACATTACAATTTGACATGTGGTGTCATTTACTTTACATGTCTTTCTGAAAGAAGGAAGACACTGTGCTATAGCGGAGAGAGTCTGTGGTAATAGTCCTAGATTTCCATGTCAATAATTACCCTGCTGTTTCCGGGCTTGTGAAGATATTATTTTATGCTGATCATCTCCAGTTTTCTCACAAATGATAAAATTGGTACTATGACTCTATGACGCTGTAGTAAAGATTAAATATCCTGTGAATTATAGTGGCAACCACATCTTCACTTATGTTTTCTTTTTATATTTGATAAAATTTGCTGCTTCTCCCGAGTAAATGGATTAATATACGTTCAGACACAATCCCAGTATGTTTCAGACCAGAGGAGTCACACACGAAATACTTCACTCCTGTGAAATATTCTTAAGTACTTATATTTTAACTTTGCTTCCTATATGATACCAGAAAAAAACTGGTAGGAAAATGAAAGCACTGATGAGCAAACTGTGATTTGGAATTTATAATATGCCAAAAAACGTACTTCTCCGAATAAACAAATTGTTTTGTTCACTGTAGATACCACTCCTGCATTTCATGAATGAAACAGAAATGGCCCCTTAGAGTATTCCCTTCCCAACGAGTTTGCACTTAAAATTATTGCATATTTCGAGAAGAAAATGTTGAATTTTGAAATGTATAAAGCATTAGAATCATAAAGAATTATAATCTGGTAAGTAATGTTACCAGATTATATTGACAAGACTGCTCCATTGAGTTGAGCTAATCTAGTCACACAAGGGATTTTCAATTTTAATTGTTAAGGAGTGGCTCTTACCATGGCAAAGCAATCTTGTCGTGGCTTAATTGGCTCAAGTCTTGCTTGAGAAATGAGGGTATAGCAAGTCTCTAACCCTATTTCTTCTCCCTAGACTATTGTTAAAATTTTACCTTCCTGCCCCAAATCCTTTTCCTAGACTTCTGGCCTCTCTGCTTCATCAGAGAGCATTGCCAACACGTGCCTCATCACAGATCTGTTTCATTTGCCCCATGCATATTTATACAAAACCTCCCCACGCCCTACTCTATCTTTTGTTGTTGTTGCTATTATTGTTGTTAGGGCCAAATAGACACTGCCTTGGCAAATGTATCTTCCATGTGATTTTCTTTCCCAAGAATGGCCACACTGACACCGAGATTGACAAATTATAAAACAGCACTTTTTTTTAAATGCTGACATTGACAATACCATTTTTTTAAATGTACACCCTGATCATTAATTTAGTTTTTTTTTCCTTTGCTCCTATACTTGTGGGATAATCCTAGAGCTCAATGCTGATTTAATGCACGAATCTAATATTTTTTCACAATACACATGCAGGTGTATTTCCGTTTGACAGACAAACTATTTTGGAGGATAAGGGCCTTTTCCACAGAACAAATTGCTAATTCCAATTAGGATCTGAATAATTAACTTTCAGTTGTTTTTAACCACGAAGGCATGGATAAAATTATTAGCTAATGGCTATGAAGTCCTCAAAAAACACCTTCAGAGAAATTCTCAAATTTAATGCACGTGTGTAACTTAAATGTTATTTAATTAGCCGTCATGAATGGGATCAAATAGGAAAGAAAAATCGAAGAATGCTCTTGTTTTCTACCTCGATCATCGTTCGATCCCTCCATCTTTTTGAGAGAGGAGACATAATGGTACGAAGTAGACCAGACGCACATTAAAAATAATAGTTGCACGGCGGGCGGGTCTGAGGGGCGTACGCCCCACGTCCTCCGCGCCGCCTGCGCTTCTGGGGTCCGCGGCGGTGAGAATGTCAGGAATCGCTCAGTCTGCGAGGAAAACGAAGGGACATAGCGCTGCAAGGACAAGCGGGCCCGCGGCCATTCAAACCAGAGCAAGGAGGGAAGCTGAGATATTAGTTTTCAACAAACGACTGGGACTACTGACTCATTATATAGATATTTCTTTTTAGAGTCAAGTATTTTAGAATACTCAGAAGACATACCTGAAGTAGTGGAACTGTAATCCAGTAGCCCTGATCTTTGATAATGATTGTAGAACTTTATTGGGGAAAAAAAAGACCCGGGTTCGACTCCTGGAGCCTGCACATGCCAATAAATAAATAAATAAATAAATAAATAAATTGATTAAATAAAATAAGTCAGTTGCCTGAGTTTATATGGATCTACTTCTGAATATTTTGTTTTGTTCCACTGATATATCTATATCTAAATCTATATCTGTATCTACATCTATGTCTGTATCTATCTATATCATCTATATCTATATCATCTCTATCTCTATTTCTATCCCTATCACTATATCTATATATTTGCCGATACTACGCTGTCTTAGTTAACCTGTCTCCATTGTAAGTCTTAAAATTGGGTAGAGTGCAATACTCTGGTCAATAAGAGGGAGGGGTAAAGAGTATAGAATGTAAGGGGTTTTCCTTTTTATTTCTTTTTTCTGGAGTGATGCAAATGCACTAGAAATGATCACAGTGATGAATACACAACTATGTGATGATTCCGTGAACCACTGATTGCAGTCTTTGGATGGATTGTATGGCGTGTGAAGATAACTCAGTAAAACTGCATTTAAAAGGGGCAAGCAGAAGAAAGTAATAAAAAATCATGATTCTATTTTTGTAAAATATAATTTACAGGTTCTATTTTTGTTTTGTTTTGCTTTTTTCTAAAGCTCTCAGGAAATGTTGCAGTAGCCTTCAAATGCATTTAATTAGTTCTGCAAAGAGAAATCCGGATTCATTGTGGAGAAGGAAGTGAAAAAAAAATCAATCGTTCTTTCATATAATTTCAAAAAAATAACCATGAAACAAGATCGATTTTTGCAGGCTTCAGGAATTGAACCAGGGTCTCTGGCATGACAGGCAAGAATTCTGCCATTGAGCCACCGCTGCATCACCTTGACTTTGTTTTTAAAAACAAAAACATTCTCAAAAAAAAAAAGGTCTGTTATTCCTTTTCTTTTTTATTTTAATTTTTCTCATCTCATTTTTCATTCTTGCTTATCTTGAAGACTAAGTATTGTGATAAATCACTACAGGAAGATATTTTGGGGTTTTAAATGAGATACTGTTTAAAAGAGGTATACTGTTGAGAAAACTTAGAACAGTAAAAAGGGAGGGTTTTGACCCTGATTTTTTATGTTAGTAAATTATGGTTTGTTGTTGAGATTCATAACAGGGAACAAGAGATCAAAGATTCTTTTAAATGTTTGAGAGTCAGTAAACACCAAATTATTACTTCCAAACAAATTTCTATTTTTAAAAAGCCCTTGAAGGATTGGAAAGTAAAATTTAATCTGTTTGAATTGATGTCATTTGTATCAGCAAAACATTATTTTACAAAGTTAGTTCATGTCCTTGAAGCAATTTGAGTTGCATTACGGGGAAAGGAGAGAGAAGGTGATGGAAACGAAATTAATATTAATTTAACATTGAAATTTAAAAAAAAATCTAAGTTTAACAAATGAAGAACAAAAAAAATAATTTGGCATATTTCTAAATATAATGCCTTTATTAAATAAATGCAGATAATATTAACTACATTTGTAAATGGCATTTTGTAAAGTTTTTATTTATTAAGTGAAAAACTTTAAAACATATTCTTTCTGTACTGTGAAATTATGATAAAAGGCTACGTATTTTGAATATATTAAAGGGTTCAGCTTTTACAAGTTCTTTGATTACTGTTTTGAATCATCAATAGAGGGCTCTTGGCTTGGGATATGGCACTTTAATTTTCATATATTTGAGATAAATTGGTAGTGAGAGTTTTCACTCCTGGTCTTTCCCATGTGAACCAAAATGTCTATGTGTCTGGCAACTGCAGAGATGTGATATTGAAATATCTGCCCATGTGGTTGTCATACTATCTGAAAAATCAAGAGCATGATTTCTACCATTCAACTTTTCTTAATTACCATTAAACTTTACTTACCCTGAACTAAACGGGACATCCTATTTAAAAGCATGCTAACTACTCAAAGAAGCAGTACTTCAGTTCAATTAAGACTGGTGATAGACCTTTGCAAATATCTTGCTCTTGTTGTATATTGCAAGCTGCATACATTATATTAGACCTCACTATTTCTATAGATATCTAGAGTGGAAATATTTTTAATGTGCAAAGATATGTCTTTTCTTGAGCTTCTTTTAAATTGACGAGAAGAATGGACACAGCTGCTCTTCCAAGCTGCCACCACCATTTGCAAAGATGAAGTTGAAAGTAGATGCATACCTTTCATTTATGATCTTCAGAATTTTTTACCCTATATTTCCCAGAATGCTACCAGGACCACTGCTTAATTTGATTCACTGAGGAGGTGCAAATCTTAGACTTTTGGGTTAAATTTTCAAGGACCACAATGAGAGTCAATTATGGAGCTGTGAGTAGAACTCTGGCATTTCTTGGCCCTGGTCTTACCCTCAGACTATACTGTCTTCCAAATAAATTAATGAAACCCAAAGAGACCACTTTCATTAAATGTCAGACTAAAACCAATAAAAGCAAGGAAATGCCAATTACATCAGTGGGTAATGTAGAACATGTGTCACATAACACGTAACTTTTGCAGAAGACACTTTCTGCAGGATGAACCCCAGGCTTTGTTTGGAATCTACGCACTTTGTCTAGAATCATGTGCTGAACACAGTGCTTTCAATTTAATACTTAAATATTAGGAATTCAAAGTATCTCAAGGTCTCTGATTAGGGAAAGTAGCCTTTGGATTACTGTTAATGAAATGTTTAAGTGCTAGGCGAATAAACCAGCCCACAATCGGGAGAAAGCAAGCAAAATACTGATGAGGTGGACATTTCTTCACTCTATCAGGGTTTGTTGGTAACACCAAAGTCTCAATATCACTAATAGCAACCACCATTTATTGAGCACCTACCTACCATATTGCCAACACTGTGTAACATACATTTGATTTTCTCTAATCCTCACAAAAATACAAAAACTCATTTTGTAGCTGAGTAAACTGAGGATAAAGGTGTTAAATTATTTGCCAAAGGCCAAACAACTATTCAATGCAGGAGTAAGGATTTCTGAAGGAGGCTCTTACACCACTACGCAGCACAGCTGTCTGTCTAAGAACTCGAGTTCTGGAGTCTGAATTAGTTTCCTAGAGCTGCTATAACAAGGTACCATTAGTGGGGGGACTTAAAGCGGACGAAATGTATTCTCTCACGGTTCTGGTGTCTAGAGGTCTGAAATCAAGGTATCGGCAGGGTTGGTTTCTTCTGGGGGATCTGAGGGCGAATTTCTTTCATGCCTCTCCAGTGGCTTCTGGTGATTGCCAGCGCTGTCCTTGATTTTAGGTACATCAGTCCAGTCTCTGCCTCTGTCACAGCAGAGCACTCTTCCTATGGGAGTCTGTCCTTCTGTGTCTCAATAGTTGATGCAGATGGCTTCACTTTAACTTGATGACATCTCCAAAGACCCAATTTCCAAATAAGTTCATATTTGCAGGTCCCAGGAGTTAGGATTTGAACACATCTTTTGGGGAGATATAATTTAACACCCAATAATATCATATTGGTATTATTTAAGTTATTTTTTTGAGTTATTGAACCTCTCTGTGCTTGTTTTTCTCTTTTGAAAATGGGGGTGTTGCTGGTGCCTACTTCACTGATTCACAACCCTCTTTACTTTGGGATCAAATGGGGAGTTCTTAAACAATGGTCATGCTTGGGGCCCACCCCAGATCACCTGAATACAAATCTTCATTGTGAAAGTTTCCCAGGTGATTATGAAGTTTAGAAAGGGTTGAAAACACGTGACATGCCTCAGTGGATTGTTAAAGCACCACTGGCAGTGAACCCAGTGATAAAGGAGTCAAACAGCGAAATGACCGGCTTTGCCTTGACCTGTAAAAATTCATTATCTAGCTGGGAAAACAATATATTTAACATGACTAGAGTAAGCGTGAATTAATGGAGAATTTATGATAGTGAAAGCAAATATTCACATTGTTTTTACTCTTGTTTTTTAACTCCATTAGTACCCGATTCTCCTCCCCACACCCTTGCTTTTCTAGACCTTCTAGAGCATCTTTACACCGCTTATACGCATGTGTGTGCAACTCCGCTTTTGTTTACTGTCTACAGGAAGTATATGGTTTAGTGCATGCTATTCTTTTCTTCAGTTAGCACCAGTTCTCGGCAGTACAGATGAAACTGCCTCATTCTTTTAAACTGCTGCATGGTATTCCATAATAGGCATAAGCCATAGTTTATTTAACACTGCCTTATTGATGACTTATTTTGCTCCCGTGCAATATAATTCTTAGAAAGAGCTGGGAATAAAGATGATCAAAGTGTTAATCTTTTTTATATGTGAAAGAAGAAACAATGGGAAAAGTAAAACTTGGTAAAACAATTTTTCTTAAATATAAGTAAATATAAAGTAAATCTTCTCCCAAAGTTGTAGGAATCCATTATTTTAACTGGCACAGGGCTAACACAAACAGAACTTTAAAAAGTTCTGGGCCAGGAGCAGAGTGGCTAATGTGCTTGAATTCACTAATGGCTTTCAGCGGGGGTTTCGCAAATGAATCCCATGGAGAATTGAAACTGGGCACCCTTCTCAGTTAATTCTGTAGTAATGGGAAAAACTTTATTAAATGATCCAGTCTTTATTTTTGCCATTAACTCAGTTTAAGTATTAAGTTTGGGATTATAAAACACATGAAAGGGGAAAAAGAAATAGACTACATAATTAAACAATGTTGCCAGAATAAGTTTCAGGAGAATTTTCCATGACATAAAGGCCTGCTCAGTGATTTGTTTCAAAGAGCAATAGATATGTAATTTGTTATTCTCTTTGTTTCAAATAGCTGTGTGTCAGGAATTTACAGTCCTTCTTTGGACTGCAAGCCCAACATCTTTTAGAATTTCTAGCATCTCTAATTATTGAATTCAATAATCTCTAATGTTTGCAAATCCTTTAATTGTCCTGTTTTCTTAACAGCTTTTGTGATTGTGACTGGATAAGCTGGTAATATATTAACAATATTTATCAATTAATTTATTGATATTATTACTATTGGTGTTACATTCTTTACTTCAGTAGGTAGTGTTTCAGTTAAGTGTTGGAAGCCCAGCTCTAACTTGCTTAAGTCAAAGGGGAATTATTAAAGGATTCCTTGGTATTACACTCCTATTCATTTTCTTCTCTCTCCCTCCCTCCCTGTTCCTCCACTTCTTTCTTCTCCTGCCGTACTTCTTTTGTCATTATGATAGACAATATGAGCACAGTCAGCTCCCAAATTATAAACCATCTAGTTCGGGACTCTTTTCTTTTGGGTATCTTTTGGGTATCTACCCCTTCACGTGACTCTTGCTGGGATAGCAGTCACAGAACTCCCACTCTCCACCCCTCTTCCCACTCGTGGTGGTTGATAGTGATTGGAGCTGGACCTACCAGACTTTTTCCATGGCCATTTATATCCCGGGTGCAGGTAAATGAGGAAGGAAGGTGTTTGATTCTGTCTTCTCATTGTAATACTCTTAAGAGAGGGTCCCTGAGATCTTGACACCAGATCCAAAGATTTCCAGTTCCTAAGTTCCCCAAAACTCATTCATCTGTCCCTATGATTCTGTTATGTCTTCCATATACTTCTAATACAGTTTTTCTTTGCTTAATAGTATCATTTCAGTTGTTTGTTAGTGGTTCTTAATGATATATAAATTTTATACTTCATAGTCCAGGAACCCAAAGAAGATTCTTACTTATTTCTTCTCCAACCCCATCCAAAACTTTCAGGATAAGAATCATCTCAGGGCAGATGAAGATAAGTGACCCATCAGCTGGGAAATATATAGAGAAGGAGGGCATGGGCAGCTACGGAGAGATAGGTGTCATCTACACTAAGCCTTCTCACTCCTGCTCTAGTCCACCTACAACCCCTTTCCCTCCCCCTCCCCACAATTTATCCACTGTTCCCCAGCAAAGACTATTTGGTGTCAACTGCATGCTCTTGTGTTTTCTTCTTATTGACATACCTATTCCCCCTCTCCATCTACCAGGCTCACTCTATCACTTGGCTCTACATCCTTAGAAATTTCTTCTGAAGTCTCCAGGCCATAGTAGTATCTCATTTTCTTGTTTCATCCTATTAACATTTTATCTGACAGAGAAGAACAGGAGCAAGAAAAGATTTAGAAGTCAAAGGTAAGTACAAAGTTAATAAAACCAGAAAGGTACATATGGAAAACGAGATATAAATTTCTGAGATCCATTT
Source organism: Tamandua tetradactyla (assembly GCF_023851605.1). Classification (NCBI taxonomy): domain Eukaryota; kingdom Metazoa; phylum Chordata; class Mammalia; order Pilosa; family Myrmecophagidae; genus Tamandua; species Tamandua tetradactyla. The sequence continues at coordinate 183,116,562 of NC_135331.1, read as the reverse complement.
CACTGTTGTCTCAACTACAGGCTCAGAGCTTTTATTTTGCTTTGAGGGTCTTGTTAAACTCTTTTTGGCCCTAGTCATTCATTTCTTGGCTGTGAACAGATGAAGAGTTTCCATCTCTATATCTTCGTCCTTATAGGAAAGCAAATGCAAAAGTTATCAAATGTCAGCGGCTAAAAGCCACATTGCAGGGCACAATTGCAGGGCACAATTCACTGTCTTCATATAGACCCTAAATATCTCCAGGTCCTATCTGAGCCCCTTAAGGTGTACCAGAAAGCACTTACACTGCATCAAAGGCAGAGAGGTTGTCAGTCCTTCCCTTTATGAAAGAAGTTGGGCCGGGGACTTTATTCTAGGATAACTTTTGCCTACCTTCAGGGAAAAAAATATATAAAGGATTTGAAATGAATTGCACACTGTTTTTAAAATTCAGTTCAGTCCTGTCCAATTTACCCTCATTTACCATTACTTTATCTCTGGTTAAGTGAGAGTAATTCTAAACTTCCATTGGCGAAAGTGTAAATCCTGAGGCCTCAAGTAAAGCCTGAGAAGGAGTCACCCTTGCATCAGGAAACATCCTTTTAGGGCTATCAGGACAAATTGAACATCCAGTTGTGAACTCAGATGCTGCAAGAGCTGCTCCAACTGAGACTGGCTCGGGTTTGTTCATGGTGGTGCTGCTGGAAATTTGGGGACTGGAACGTGCTGCAATTCAGTGGATTAGCTCTCCCTGGGCTCCCAGGACGCTGGTCCCAGCCCGTCTTCTGTCCTTGTTTCCTTGATTGATACCAGTTGAAGATTGCATTTTGAACTTGTTTGCCTGTCTCCTTTGTGATGCATAATGGCTTACATGTGTGAAAATCGAATATTTATGATAGAACCACCTGGTTTCTCTAAAGAATACTAAGAGGAATGACTCATTTTCCCTCCTGATTAGAGTGCACAGCATGGCCTTTTTATGAAACAGTTTTTGTTTTCTCTTTTTGTTTAGCAGTGGTTCTGCTATTGTGACAAATTTTCTGGGACTTTGAACCAAGCTCGATGCCACATCCACTTCAAATAATGAACAAAAGGTAATTAAAAATAAATCTCAAAAGAAAAGAGATCCTCCTAGGAAAGAAAAGTGAGATGTAATATATTAATTCGGTGAGCAGCTGCATCTAAAACCTCTCTTAGGAAAGTGGAAAGCAGAGCAAACATCTGGGAGGTCTCAGCTGTGAAGTAAAATTACAATCATTGGTTTCAGAGACTTTTCTTGCCCTTTGCTTGCAAACAACCAAGTTTTGATATGTGAAGCCACATATCAATAGGAGGAATCATCAAAATCTGAACTAAGTATCCCTTGTCAGGTTAAAAGAGTAACCTGGAGTTGAAATTTAAGAAACTACTGAGAAAAAAAAATCTGTTTCCAAAAGTTGAACTACAGAGCAACTCATAAATCAGCCCCCAACTACCTCATTGATCTCATATCTTACAGATTCTACTGCATTGGCATTCTCCTGCTCCGCAAATGTGCTGGGACTTCCCACTTACTGTTTCCACTGCCTGATAAGCTCTTTTTCCAAATACAAATATGGCCTTCCCCCTCCCCTTCCTCAGCTGTCGGCCAAAATACTGCTTCCTCACCTTAACTCTGTAGTTCTTTCTTCACAGCACTCCCCATTTCCTGAATTGCGTGTGTGTGTTTATTGTTTATTTTCCTCTTTCAAGAATGTTAGCTTCTTGAGGCCAAGGACTTTGTTTTGCTCATTGTTATATTCCCAGAACTTGAGACTGTGCCCAGCACATGGAAAATACCATTAACATTTGTTGAATGAATGGGTGAAAAGTATACAAGAAGATTGAGAAATGCAGATGTGTGGAAGATATGAAGGTGCACGGTCCAGACTTCCCTTCAAGGATGGACTTGTTGCCCTTTCAGGGTGGGCTACAGAAGGTTCCCCCTTGCCAAGGTTGCTCCCTTGTGGGGGTGGATGACAGTCAATGACTGATTGAGGTGTAAAGGTTTCGCTGCTTTAGTTCCACACCAGGAAATTCTGATGAGCTATTTCAGCTCCAGAGCTCCTTGCAGAGTTGGCCAAGGCTGGACCTCCTTCATAGCCTGGCTTTATCCACCCAATTCTCCATTTCCCCCTCCACTCCACAGGAATTGATCCCAAGGACACTCACTAAGAAACATCCCAAACACAAAGTCTGCTTTCCGGAAAACCCAAAACGCCCCAAGATGGAAAAAATGGAAACTATCTCCTCTTAACAATTTAAATTCATTATTTCACAAAACTATCTCCATCCAAGAAATGAATTCATTCATTTGGAAGATGTTTGTGGAGAAATTATGATGTTCTTGGCACTGTGCAAGGTACTGATTTTTATTTGATGGCAAATAAAATCACAAATGGATTTCCTGAGTTTGTGAAACCTATATTCTTGAGGGAAAGAAAAAAGTAGCAAATATAGAAGCAAATAAAGGAAGAGATAATGTATTAGTGATGAGAGATATGAGGGAAGTAAACCAGGTAATGGGCCAGAGACTGATGTGGAATGATGAGTTGTTTTTAGCTGGGTGGTCCCAGAAGGGTGCACTGAAGTTGGAAATGGACAGTGTGATGGTTGGAAACTGTTATGTACGCAGAAAAGCCATGTTCTTCCAATTCAATCTTGTGGGTGTAATGGATGGGACCTGTGGATCTGGTTATTTCCATGGAGATGTGATCCACGCAATTTAAGAGTCTTGGTCCTTTACTGGAGTCCTTTATGAAAGGGCACAGAGAAATCAGAGGTCAGAGACGTTTGGAGATGGCGAAGGAAAATGCCCCAGGAGAGGTTAAAAGCTAAAGAAACACCCAGAGACATTTTGGAGGCAGGCATTGCAGCCAGAAGCCATGAGAAAAGGACCAGCAGACCTGGCCATATGCTTTACCATGTGGCAGAGGAACCCCCGCTGCCATCAGCCTTTCTTCATGTAAGGTATCCTCTCGTTGATGCCTAAATTTGGACATTTTTATGGCCTTAGTACTATAAATTTGAGCCTAATAAATCTCCTTTGTAATAGTCAATCCATTTCTTGTATATTGCATTCTGGCAGCTATAACAGACCAAAACAGATGGTGAGAAGGAGCTGGACATGCATGTTTCTGAGGAAAGAGGTTTCTAAGCATATTTATCCAGTTTCAGCTAATCAAAATCAGTCTAAATGCTAGGAATGCGAAGATTGAAATGGCAAAGTCCCTCCTGCTGAAAAAGGTATTTCTAAGCCTTAGTCATCAATAAATGGAATTTTTAATGCAAGGAAATTTGGGTATTTTGTTGCCTGCTGATTTGGCTAATTGCTTAAAAAATAATGTTAGCACCTTTATTGAGCACCTATCATGTGTCAGGTCCTTTTTCTAAACAATTTTCATATTCTCACAGAAACCTAAAAGGTACATTTTATTATTGTTATTATCAACATTCTATTCAGCTGTTAATAAAACCAAGGGGCAAAGTAGGTTATTTCCCCCAAATCACAGTTAGCATGTGAAAGCATCAGGAATTAAACCCCAATTGTGTGATGCCAGCACATTTGACTTTTTGTACTATAATGAAAATTTTCCTTACTGTTAGTAGACATTCTTTCATATATGGAATTCAGAGGGTTTATATGTATGAAAAGAGATGATATTTTCATTTTAGAGCAATAAATATTATGCCAATATTTAGTTCAACTATTTTGAAAACTGGAAAGCAATATAATTCTCATTAAAGTAATTTATAACATGATGGAATCATTGTGTTGTTTACACATTGTTTCTATTAGTAATCTCAGGAAACTGGAAAGCTTCATAATCAGTTGTTCCTGAGAATCTGATAGAGATTTTCCTGGATTCTTCCAGCATTAAAACTTGGGAGTGAAACAAAAAAATCATCATTACTTATCTAAATAAAACAAAAGCACAAGAAAATACACGAACCCTTTCAAAATTTAATGTAGAACAGAGTACACAACAAATAGTGAAATATTATATTTACAAAGGTTCACTTAATTCACAGAATATTGAAATGTTTTCATGACCCAGGTTCCTGGATCTCCAGTATTAGAGTAACTGGAGCAATTTCCCAATTGAACAAGATGTTTATATCATTTCCATTTAAAGGGTGTTTTTCATCGTCACATATCATTGATGGGGTATCTTGGCAACTCGACACTAAACTTTCAGTTTCATTAGCAGACATTTTAACAAAAGAAAGGAATTACTATCCAAATGAGCAATCTTTTCGCTATTAAAGTTTATTTACTAAAGTAATAAATAAAATAAAATTAAAGTAATAAATAAATAAAATTTGTTTTCAATTTAGACTGTTTATCAGTAATGAATTTCTTTTTATTGCTTAATATATACATTATTATTAAATATTACACACACACAGACACACACACGCATATATGTATACATACCACATTTATATAAAAAATAAAAATATATAATTTTTTATAAAAAAATAAAATTTATTTATTAAAGTTTATTTACTAACTAGCGTCTGAGGCCACCAGTATGGATTTACCAGTATCATAGCTACATACTTTTGTATTCTATTTTGGGCTTACTTCCCTACGTTTGCTTGAAATCTGCTACACGGCAACCTATGAGGTACATGTTATCTTAGAGAAGATGAGACTGAGGCTTAGAGAGGTGAAGCGTATTGTCTGGGTTCACATAGCTAAGAAGACATACAGAGGACTCAAACCCAAGCCACTTTAAATTCCATAGCTCATATGCATAGACACTATCATGAACTGAACAAAAATGGGAACATGTGAGTACTTTATAGAAGTCGTTTTATTTTTCAATATTATTTCTAACTTTTGGCTTAATTGACAGATCTCTTGTCATGAATAAATTTAATAAGGACTGCCCAGTTATGATAATTCATCTCCATAGTTCTGGAGACTTATCTTTGTATTACCTATTCAACTTGTACTTTAACTTCAAAGGATTTGGGTCATTCTTTTTCTGTGTAGGTCTTTTAGGCGTTACCGCTTCCTTGGTTACATACTTCGTGATTTGCTAGTAATTGGCTTAACTGCCTGAGCACTTTTATTTTAAATTAGTGTCTTTTCACGCCTGTATCAGTTGTGGATATGTCCTAGACCTGGTGTTCTGACGACAAGATACTCTAGGTACTGTCTTAAAAAATAAATAAAACATTTTTATTGAGCTATAATTCACGTGTATAATCCACCCATTTAAATGTGCAATTCCATGGAATTTAGTATGTTCATAGAGTTGTATCTCCAACATCACAATTAACTTTAAAATACTTTCATTATCCCAAAAAGGAACCCCTCACTCACTCCTTAGCTTCATCCTACAATCTCCCCAACTTCTCCAAGTAACCACTAATCAACTTTCAGTCTCTATTGCTTTATCTATTCTGGACATTTCATATAAGTGGAATCATACTCTTTTATGACTGGCTTCTGTCTGTTTGCATAATGTTTTCAATTTAGATTGTTTATCAGTAATGCATTTCTTTTTATTGCTTAATATATGCATTATTATTAAATACTACACACACACACACACATACACACGCATATATGTGTACACACCACATTTTGTTTATCCATTCATTACTTGGTGGACATTTGGGTTGTTTCTACTTTCCTCTCATGAATGACGCGGTACTGGTTTTTATGTTACATATGGTCTCATTTCTCTTGGGTATACACCTAAGAGTGGAATTGCTGGATCGTACAGGAACTCTATAGCTAACAATTTGAGGAACTGCCAGACTGTTTTCCAAAGTGACTGTTACAGTCCCCCCAGCAGTGTCTGAAAATTCAGTTTTTTCCACATCCTTGCCAACAGTTATTTTCTGTTTTTGATTATGGCCATCCTCATGTGTGTGAAGTAGTATCTTGTCATGGTCTTGATTTGCATTTTTGCATCACTTCCTAAAAGTAGTAAACATTCTTATTAAAAGGATTTCAAAATATCTACAAAGGGTATATGGCAGGTAACTATTAGAAACTAAAGGGAAAATGTAAGTGAAGTAAATTGGTATGATGGAAATGCAACTGTGAACTCAAAACCCACCTTTTAAAAATTACAAAGGAAAATACTATAGAGCTGAAATTTTATATTAGAAATACATTGAAGCCAATGATAAACTGTGCGTGATAATGATAATGATTCTCTAAATGAACAATTTGCTCATTGTTCATTAGTTTGTATAAGACACTGTACCAGAGATACTGCAAGGACACTGTCAAATAGATTGTGATATGTAGGTCCAAGCAGTTTTAGTAATTGATTGCTGAAATCTTGGTCAATATTTTCCACACCCATATTGCTCTGGAAAATCATCAGTATTACTTGATTTGTTCATTCTTTCCTACTATGGTTTCCAACAGTGTGTAAAAAAAGTGTATGTATGATGCACTCATGGTAAGTGGAAGAGAGATTACTTGCAAAGCCGAGAGCTAGATAGAGCACATGAGCCCTTTGCCAGTAAGTTTTGAAGTGAGACAAGAAAGAATCATAAAGAGATGGGCTTTGAGTAACGGAAGGTGTCCACCAGACAAACAACATCAGCCCAACCATAGACTTCTTTCTATTTCCTTTCCAAAACCCCACAGGCTTGTAAACCAGGTGTCCATATATCCTGATTTGCTGAGTGCAGCCAAGATTTATGCCTGTTGTCTTGGTGTCAAAATTGATGTGGAAGGTTATTAAGTTATTTTTTCATCCCACAATCCCGTCCATTACAATGGGAAATATGTGAAGGAAAAATGTCAGGAATTAGGCATGTCACCAAGCTAGGGCTTGGTTTTAGATGTGAAGACAATGGAACCATGGGGAGAAACTCTAAGCAGATGCTCTGTCCTGAATGATGTCAACCAGATTTCCCCCTATAGGCTTCCCTAGCATGCCTCTGACTCATCCCAGGTGTGCTTGGAAACACAGGTGTGTCCACCTGCAGGTGGGGTGGGAGTGGTCCATGGGAGCCCAACAATCCTGATCGGGCCACTGGACTCTGATCATTGAAACTTGACTCAAGTCCAAGCCCCCAGAATTGAAGAAGTTATTCTTATTTGCCTTATTTCTGTTGAGATTTGCTCAAAACCCTGATGGATCTGGATACCCAGGTAGTTCATTGAACTGGAAAATAAAGGAACGGAGTGGCTGAAAGCAGACGTTGGCCCTGTTCTTTCTACTTCATGTCACTTGAGAAAGGTGGTTAATTATAAGGGGGTGGGGTGTACAGGGCATGGACTTTTCCCCCCCAAAACAGAGGGGATTAAAACTGACCCAAGGGTGGTGCGATGGTGGCTCAGTAGGTAGAGTTCTCACCTGCCATGCCGGAGACCTGGGTTCGATCTCCAATGCCTGCCCATGCAAAAAAAAAAAAAAAAAATGATCCAAGATTCATAGGCCTGGATTTTGACCATGGTTTGTGATTATTTCTTGGTTGAGACAAAACTCTTACTTCCTGGAGCCCTTTGCACAGTCTTTGAAAAGATAGAGCAGGCATTTTGAGATAAATTCCCTGCAACACTAGCAGTTTATCTCACGATTTCATGGTCACCCCCATTTTGTTATTTGGGAAGATGATTGTAGATGTTCAGTGTGGCTCCCACTTACTGATTTCACAGTCTTTCCAGTACCAAAGCGAAATCTTTAAAGATAAATTACTACACAAGGTATTAGGTAATTGTAGGAATTGTCTTCGATGAATGGTCAGTCAACCTAACTTTGAGCAGACAGGTGAGAGTGTGTATCAGTACTTATCCAGACATGGGCCAAAGGCAAGCAGTGTGGCCACAAGCACCGTGCCTTCCTTGCCAATTGTGTGGTTCTCTGATATTAGTGATGGGTAGTTAAGAGCGAGGATTAGCTAAAGAAAACATCTCTTTCTACAAAGATAAAGCAAAAATCCCTCAAAACAGGAACTTGAGAGCCAGCCTTTGAAATTAAATGGTAAGTTATCTAGACTTCCAACCACATGCAAACTCTGAGATGGCCTGGAGTTTGTGATCAGTAGCTTGTCTCTCATGGATGACTCAGTTTGAAAACAGGGCCTCTGCCTAGCCTTCTGCTACTCGGGTTCCTCCAAAATTCTGGGCTTCCTATTTCTCCCCCATTTTCAGTACCACATCTGATCACCAAAAAAAAAGTGCATTTTGGAGAGAGTTTGAGCAGATTTTTTCCCCTTGCTTTATTGTTTAGTAAAGGGCAGCCAGGGATGGCTTGGTGTGAAGTTATTCTTCTTGCTAAGTAACATTGCTTTTCAACATTTTTCTCAAGCATGCTAAACAGTGCTTTGTTCTCAGCAGAGTTTTGCATCCCATCCACACCCTCTCAGGGTGGCCAGACTTAGTAAATAAAAAATGCATAACGCTTAGTTGTAGTTGAAGTTTAGGTATACAGCAAGCAATTTATTCACATAGGTATGCCCCAAAAATCGCATGCCACATCCCTCTACTAAAAAACTATTTGTTGTTTAAATTTCAAGTTCAACAGGGTGAGCTGTATTCTATCGGGCAGCCCCATCCACCCACCCCACCCCCATGAAAAGAAGAGGATATCTAAAACGTCCATTTCTTGGCCAGTGTTTTTCTCAACATCCATTAAGATTTGATTCATAGAATTCTGCAGTTTAGTAACTCTAAACAGCTTTCAAGATTTAAATGTGCTAGACCGGGGGAGTCCAGGGACACAAAACTAGTAGAGAATTCACTTTTTAGACTGTTGCTGTTTGCCGCTTGGTACAGATACTTTGGTAGATCCTATTAAATTTAGTTACCTGACATATCAGCAGTAAATAATTATGGTATGCAATTTTAACTTCTGTTTGAATTACCTTCATAGACTGCATTGAGTAACTTGAGGAATGACCTGGCAGGATTACAAGAATTTGTCTAGAAAGAAAGTTATCCTATAAGGGAAAAACAAGCACATTAAGAATCCCATCTCTCCCTCTAAGGCTTTTCCACACGAGTAAAGTAAAACAGATTCTTCAACATAGTTGACTTACGATTCAATAACGTGGCCTTTTAGGAATAAAAAGAATGAAAATGAAAATATGGCTGTCTGCTTAAGTTAATATGTTTTTTTTTTTTTTGTATGCTCTATAGCAGGGGCCACTTTTTCATTCTTCTTCCATATAAGTATCGTTATTGCAGCACCATTTGTTGAATTTTGTTTGTTTTTTCGCTTGTTTCTTTTGGTTTGGGGAAGTGCATGGGCCGGGAATTGAACCCGGGTCTCCCACACGGCAGGAGAGAATTCTACCACTGAACTACCCTAGCACCTTCCTGTATAAGTTAATATGATTTTAAAAACATGAGGAATTGTGCCTCCTATGAGATGCACAGAAGGTATCACTGGTCTTTCTGGAATAACAGAAGCATTCTCTTCTATGAGATTTCTGCTGAAGGAACAGAATACTTGCCGGACATATGGTACACTTTAATCATTTATCTACAAAGAAAAAGATCAGAGCTTTAATGGTAGGACAACCCTTATGGTTGTATGTTAAGAACTGTTGCATGGATTTGAAAATGAACCTCCACCACTCTGGTTTGTGAGTTCCCGGAAAACAACAAATACTCTGTTTCTATGCAAAATCGTATGATTTTAAAGAGAGCCTGGTGGTTTCTCGTTGTCTGTGCTGCATTCTAAATTTGAATTTATGACCCAATTTGTGCTTAAATTTTAAAGCAAAAATTTAATAGGTTGAGCTTCTGACCTTCTCAGTGTGCATATTCCGCACTGGCTGTTTCTATTGTCTTTATAAATTTGTGTACACTTCAAACTCTTTAATTTTTTTTTTCTCTCTTTTATAAACACACCCAAACACAAACACATCCTCTCACCCTTAGATTATAATTACTCATACCTAGAGTCTAAAGTTGCAGTTTATTAACTGCAGTGTTTATATTAAATAGTTTAAAGTTAGCCCACAGATATTGGTTAATAATATAATAAATGTTTTTCAGTTTTGGAAGTCTGAGGATAAGAGAAGTTCATCACAGTAGAGAGAAAACAAAAAGAAGTATACTCATACAGTATTATTTTTTACATCTGTCACCTGTAAACCAACCTCATTTAAATGGGTTGGAAAATCTGCCAATATAGGGGACAGAGGCACAGAACAGAAATGAAAGAGCCTGGATGACTAAAGAGCATCAAAAGTAATTCTGAGATGAACAGGAAAATGAAGTCGAAAGAGCAAAGCTTTCCAAGCCTGCTGGACCAATAATAGAAAGAGAAGCACTCATCAAATAACCTCCTGGAAACAGAAGATGCTGAGCGTGAACTATTTTGAAATCCTATCCAAACCCCAGCATACATGCACAGATCACCATCTGATGAGCGGTTGTGTGGCTTGGGGACTGGCTTAGGTTGCTGTAGCAGCATTTCTGGGTTCTTTCCTGATCGTGGGCCGAGAGCATCTTTGTGGGGATTTGCAGTGTGCACGCAGCACACGTCTCCAGCTCTGGCCCCGAAACCACTTTCCGTGCCATGTACACCCTCATGGCAGCACGCGCCTCAGGCCATCACACTTTCTGGAGGATTCTAGCTCCTTTGAACATTCTTGTTTGACTCATGAAATGGGGCTTGGAGTGTGGGTAGCTGCGTTCTAAATCCCTACGTGCTCACATGGTCCCAAATTGAGGTCAACCTGTTTTTCAGTGCTTTTGACTTCTTCTCATTTAAAAGATGGAAGATAACATGACAAAATTTGAGTATTATGCTTGGCAATGTTTTCTAGTATGATTTATGTTGCTGCTGGTTAATTCTAAATAAGTTCTTTAATTTAGTGTAAATATTCTAATATCCCTATATGTTGTATATAAACTTGCCTGAGCTTAAATAACCCTTGGGCCTAGTATAAGAATCAATCTGCCAACTTAGCCAGGGTATATTAGCACTGCTTTTCTGCTGCTTCCTTGCATAGCGATTGCTACCTCTGTGCTGCTTGCGAGTATTTGAACATGGAGTGGAATATTCCACTCCTGAAGTGCCCGTTAGACCTCTTTCTTACATGAACAAGGAATGCACTAAAATGCTGCATAGGAATCAACTATGGATCCATTTTAATGCATTATGTAGTCATGCCCTAATATTGAGAGACGCAACTTGTGCCTTGAGCACAAATAGAAATTGAGCCTGGCCTACATCTTAAAAATAGAAAAATAGTGCGTGCTTTGGCAGCACATATACTAAAATTGGAATGATACAGAGAAGATTAGCATGGCCCCTGCGCAAGGATGACACACAAATTCGTGAAGTGTTCCATATTAAAAAAAAAAAAGAAGAAAAATGGAAGCATGGTCACTAAGAATTGGCTCTATTTTGTTCAGCCTGATTGCCATAAATTGGAAGGTTATGTACACAGCTGTGCGTAAATGAGCTATAAGGCTGTAAGTTAGTATTGGTAGGAGGCTTCTGAAAGCCTAATAGGTTTATTTCATATATTACACGCCTTTGTGAAATTAAATTAGGTTTCTATAACAATCATCGATTAGTTACAACCTCCTACTATTGAAAAAGACAGAGGCAAAATGGCCTTAACTTAGTATAACTTTTTCTTTTTTTTTTAACATAGGCAGGCACCAGGAATCGAACCCGGGTCCTCTGGCATGGCAGGCAAGCATTCTTGCCTGCTGAGCCACCATGGCCCACCCCTTTTTCATTTTTACTTAAGCCTGCATGTGAGCATTTTCTTTTCCCAAAACTTTCGGGGAAAAGTATCCCAACTTGCTGTGCTCTATTGATTTCATACTTTTTTCATTAATCATGTGTGTCAGACTTTCTTTCCCAATGGATTGAAAGCTCTGCAAATTGATTCCTATCTCTAAAGTGTTAAATTTACTTCCATTCCCAGGGTTCACAATGGTACTTACTGAAAAATACTATTTCAAAATTTGGGGAAAATTTACTTATCTTTTTGTATCTCAGTCTCCTTATCTGTTAAAAAAAAAAAAGAAGAAGAAGAACAAAACAGACAACATCTAAGGGTCCCTGTGTTTTAAATAAATAAGTATAACACGTGACTCTTTTAACAGATGATACAAAATCAACATAGCATTTACAGTCCATGACTCTTAACTACATCTGAGAAATAGTCAATAATGTAATTCAGTCAGTAGATGGCACTGTGTATCATAATATTAGCCTCGAGGAAGTAGCATCAAATTCCAATTACCTCACCTGATTGGATGGGGATAGGAGAAGAGTCTCTGTCCTTACAGAAAAGAACGCAAAATCCTTAGAGGTTACAATGACCTTGAGACGGAATCTAGTCCATCCTCCTGGCTTATTAGACCATCTCTTAAACTTTAAAAGGAAATTCTATTTTCAGATATTTTTCAGAGGTGGATATTTTTAACATACATTTACCCCTTTCAAATTGGAAACACTCAAGAAATCTTCTATCTAAATCCCATCATTCCTTCCCTGTCTTTGTTTTCACTTCTGAGCAGAATTCACAACAATTTCTCCCCTTCTCTCTCTGTAAAGTCCACCAGTTGAATAGGGAGCAGCACTCTTACCTTCTAAAAGCACCTTTCTTTCCTTGGGATCCTCACTCTCGGAAACATTTATATGCAATGATTTCCCGCCTTGCTTTGTGAAATCCTAGTATGCCATTCAAGGGAGGCTGGTATTTCCAATCTAGTATCTCCACTTGTGTTTAGTTATTAAATAATCTAAATATATAGACGTTTACTTACATGATACGTATACAGAGCAGTTCTACGAGTGGTTGTCAGAGGTTATGGATGGTGGTAGAGGGTGAGTGTATCTCTAAAAGTGTATTGAAGGAAGGGAAATCTTTGTGGTGATGGACTATGCGCGCACAGTGTACCAATGTCAGTCTTCTTGTTTTGATATTGTATCACAGTTGTGTAAGATGTAACCATTCAGGGAAACTGGGTGAAGGATAATGGGACTTTTCTATATTATCTTTGCCACTTCCTATGAATCGTTCTTTTTTTTTTTTCCAAAATAAATAGTTAAAGTAATTTCTTGTCATCTTGTCTTGATTCTAAAACAGACAATATAATATTCTTTGCTCTTTTTTCCTTGATACAATTTTTTCATTGTTACACTTTTACCGTTGTTCTCTTCTGGTGGGCTAGCTCAAACATTTGATAAGCTAAGCTATCTCGGCAACATTTTCTGCTATTGAAATAGTAGTAAAGACAAGCGTAAATAAGAAAAAAATGCAGTTTCTCTACTCAATAGGAAAAATACGCAGAGCATGTTGTATATATAGATATATATGAGGCATGCTTATAAGAACATTTGTTTTTAAGATAAACATTTTAAATCTTTATCTGCTAGGTGAAGAACCGTCCTTTTTTTGAAAACACAGATCATTGCTTATGGCAATTATAATCAAGACACTACCAAACTAGGAACTCCTACCCACATTCCATATTATATATTTAAATGTGAACAGAGAAGAGAACTGTTAGGAATAAATCTTCCATTCACTTCCCCAGTCGAATGGTGTACAATACACTGAAATGCTTTGCATTTTCATTTGGTGCACAGATGTGTCTGGAAGGAACTTGACTTGAAATTTGAAATGTCTAGCCATAAATTATTCTCTGCCTCCTAGTGTGATAGAGAGGATCTGAATTCTAACTGCTGACTCTATTGTTAAAAGACCCTTGAAAGCATTATTCTGGAATGATGACTTTTGTGAATTTTCGAAATAAAAAAATGAAATACTTATCTGTCACCCACAGACACATGGTTTAGGCATAAGTTTTTGGAAAATGCTACCAATTGTAGGCAAAAAAATCTGTAATCATTTTCGGTTATCCCTTACAGTTATTCCTTAGCTAAAAACTTATTTGATTTAATTTGTCAAAGTTATCCCTGCCGTCACCCACAAAAAAGCAACATAATATTAACATTTCCGGCCTAAATTCTGTTAAAATACTTGATTTTTAGACACTTTATTCTATCAACATTTGGACCGAAATTATTTTTCTATTTCTCTATAAATATGTGTAAAATTACTTTATGAGATATATTTTTTAAAAACACGTCTTACTGGCATTTTGTAGAAACTGTTGACGCCCTTCCTACATGTCAAAACAGTTCTTATAAATCATCACACATTGTCTTTACGTATATCCAGAAATATGTACATGTTTCAACAAATGCTTCATTTGCCAGCTTTGGGTATTTGATATACTTTGCACGAGGCCAAAGGTGCCCTGTTAGACTTGTACCTATCTATGTCTCGGTTTTTATTTCCATTTTGCTTTAAGTCCCTTAATGAGCAGAGTGAGAGCACCACTCAGGAACTCTTTCTGTAGCCCTGAGCACAAAGGGCCTGCATGTTGAGTGATCAAGATGAATTTGGTCATAATAATTCTGCATTAAACAAATCAACTAGACTCCTTTAGAAGCATTAGTATTGTACATGAAAGGAGAAGCAGGAGATAGCATGCGACAATACTCAAGATCACCTACGATGCCCAGCCAGGAGACCAGTGTGACCCAGCCTTCCAATTGACCCTCTCTGCCACCCGCTGCAACAATCTGTGCTCCAACCCTACCTACCCTTGTCGGAGACTGAAAAAAGTACCTGCACTTGGCCCTGAGCCTACATTAAATAAAAGTGTGTTTCTCAACCTTTTTAGTCCATGTGCCTTTTCATTGGGTATGAAAGTTTCATAACTTGCTTTGAGGTTTCCTGAAATAAAGTATGATGGCAAACTCAGTAAAACCCTAAAACAATTAGACTTCTAATATGACATTTCAAATATGACCATCACCACTACTCCCTGATTCTCCATATGCATACATTGGTGTAAACAACACCCAGCTGATCCTTGCTTAAAATCAAACCCAGCTAGCATCAGAGATTGATAAGGTTGGGATCTGGGTCCTTGCTGTTTTGAGTTTTCCAGAATATCTTAAAATGTCCATGGCGAATCCTTATTAAAATATTAATATATGGCAAATGTTTCAGGGCTCCAAAAAAGAGACAGAAGAGTCCAGAATGTGTTGTGAAAGTGCCAATTAACCTAACTTGAATCCCATCAGTCAAAAAAGAGGTCTCATGAGTTTTACAGGTAGTCAGTTTTCCCTAGGCTATGCTCTAAAGTCCACAGGGTTTGCCAACTCCATAGCCGAAGAATTCAATAAAACACTCCTTCAACTTGTTGGTGCAAGGAATTTCTCCAGGACTTTCCTCTCTCCCTCCCATGGCATACCTTCCCACCCACTGGCACTCCAGGATTCCACACCCTCTTTACTTTGATCTTGCTCTGTTTGTACTTTAAACTTGATTTTGGTCTGTATGCTTATGAATGACTTGGAAGTGGTCAGCATGGCCTCTGATGGAATAGGGCAGAGGGTATCCTAGCCCCAATCCCTACCCAAGCCCCTAGAGCCCTTCCTCCCATTTCACTTGGGAAAGGATACAGTCTTTTCCAAACAGTCACTTGACTGAATTCTTTGTAGAGTTACCCTTATCTTTTTACCTTAACCGTTAATCATAAATGAAGTTAAAACTCCTCAATGCCTAAAAGAAACCCACCCAGGCTGAAAATGAGGAGATATACTCTTATATTAGCATTTTTATTACAGTAAGCAAATTAACACATTGGAGTCAGCAGAGGAAGTATTTATTGACAGATGAGGCTATTGAAATTCTTTAAGACATGAAAATACACACATATACACATACACAGACTTGTGACAGAGACACACACACAGACATGCAAACCCACACAGAGCCTTCATTAGGGCAGTCATATAGTACACAATGCATGGGTTAATGTTCAAAACTCAAGTTGAAATTCTTTATAAAATAGAGCCCTGGTTGCTGGAGATAATAACTGCATGGTAAGCCTTAATTATTTGGGTAATAAAAAGAAAGATTGCTTTTTAAAAAAGTAATGCTTATATTCAAAGTACAAAACTTGAGGAGTAGAGAAAGAAAAATTGTAAGTAGACATAAATTATTTTTTCATGCTTTTGCTGAAGCTTTAATTAATTTGCAATGACCAGAAATGACTCATCTATAGAGTACTCCCTAATGGGCCCCTGAAATTAAAAAGTGTTGGACAACAATTCTTGAGCTGCAGGAATAATCCATATTGCACCACTCGTTATCTTTTTCTCCCAGTGATCTCTTTTGGTTAACTGTTGCTGTTTTGGTTAGTTGGGTGGATTTTGGTCTCACAGTACTGACCTAATAAAAGCAATCCAAATGGATGAAGCAAACAGCAAAGCTTTAGCATCCTGGTCCCTTCTACTCAGTCTCGGGTTTCCTACTCCAGTATATTATTCTTATTTTCCAGCTGAAAGTCAGAGGAGAAAGGTCTCATCACAGGCATGAAAGAGAACTCTACTTCTAATACATTTGATGCCCTCTCAATTTTCATATATTAAAAACCTAGGATGAATCACCTTGCATAACATTTTATTACACTTTTTTAAAACTGGAGAATTTAATGTGAGATGATATAAAACACAATGATTGATCTTACCAAAATATCTCAAATGAAGACTCAATAAAAAGACCAGCAAATTTGAGCTCTTGAAATTCTATTGGAAGGAAATTTAAAAGACAAGGAGATTGAAAGTAGAATACTTCTTTAAGAACTGTTTTTGTTTTGTTGTGTTTGACAATCCATGAGATTTGTCTAAGAATCCAGAGGTTATAGAATCTTCTACGACCATACTGATGTTTCCAAATTAAACCCCTTGCCTTAAAAAAAATCTTGAGTCTATATTAATCTATGTAATTTTCTGAGTGTTTTTATAACATGTTCCTCTCAAGAATCCAATGAGGATGCTATTTCCAAAAGCTCTTAAATTTTGAAATATAAGAAGAGTAGTTCCCACTTTGAAACCCCAAAACCATCCAAAGCCAATGTGGTAAACAGAACATATGATATTCTCTTATGACTAATCTGAAATATGTTTTTCCCAACTTTATTAAGTCTGTTGGAAGATTTCAAGTGATTTGACAACATAAAGGAAAATTTATACTTTTATATGATCTACTTCTCTTAGGAATAAGCCATACCACATTGCAACAGGTAAGATTTAGTGCTGCAATTCTAATTATACTTCCCCCAGAAGTGATTCCAGTCACACCATACAAACATCTAACCTCAAAAGAAAAAAATAATCCTGAGTTAAAAAAACAGGGCAGCATTTACAATTTTATACATGTTTTACCATTTACATTTACAATTTCATACACTTTATTTCCTCCTTACTATAATTTAGAGCTTGTGCTTTTGTTATCTATTTTTGGCTTATTATTTTATGACAATAATTCAATAAATTCACTTCACCCAAGAAATTCATCTGACTCATGTCTAATGAATGTTAACAAATAAAAACTACTGTGCATTTAGTACCATCTGAGTGTTTCCAGAATTGCTTAGACTTGTCCCAACTGATGGTGTAAGTTTTGAAATAAAACAGAAGGCAGAAGTTCTGTGGTTTGTGACCCCTTCCAAAGTATGTAAGATTTCATAGTCATTAGATGTGAATAACTAACTAAACATTGTTATGATTTTTTTCTTCCAACCAAAATTCTGAATGAGCCTAATACAGAACTATGAGTCCATTTTTTTCTAAAGCAGGAAAAATAAGAATTATTAAAGGATTGAGTTGTGTATCATTTGTTTGCATATCTTAGCACTTACAGGATTCTTGACTTTTAAAAGAATGCCACCACCTGCCAAGTTTTAACTGCAAACTCTGATATCAGATTTCATAAATTCTATGACACCTAAATGTTTTTCTAATACTTAACATATCCAAAATTGGAAAGCATCTTACAATAATGGTATTTTAGCATTTTGTCATAGTTAAATTGGCAGTGCTTTTTTTCCATGTCTACAGCTGTTAATGTCTTAATTTTGATGAAATGTTAAAGTTGATACGATGGATGATTGATCAATCCTATGAATCTGTTTACATTTATGTTTCTAGTAATCTTCTTTCATGTTCTGCCTTTCCTTGGTCCTAAGCCGTAATACCTCACCTCTGGGCCACGCTGCCCTGCCTGTGAAATAAAGGTGATAGATCAAGTGCTTTCTGATGTCCCATCCACTCTTGAGGGTGCTGTAATCTACTTCCTGCCTGACTGATCTTTTTGCTTCTTCTTCTGAAGAAATCCCCCCAAAACACAGTGGATCCCTCAGTTTCCTTAACTGATGCAAATAAAAGGTAGCAACACAAGTTTCAATTTGAGGTGGATATTGAAAGGGGAATCTCTTGCTCACATGAAAATAAATTTTTAGTTCAGAAAGCCACACCACAGCTGACAGTACCCGATCATTATGAGGGACACTCCTTTCATATGATCTAGAATTCCGGGAAGACCTGTAGGGTTTTATGAAGAGGGCAAAAGCTATTTCTTTTTGTTTGTTTGTTTGTCAACAGAGAAAATGCTTTCAGTTTCCTTGTGATCGTCGGCTTCTTTGAGAAGAGAGCCTGGGCCACCACTGTGCTGTGTATGCAAACAGTGAGGACCTGTGTGAACTCAGCCTCAACTGTGCTCTTTGCAAAACAGAGCTCTGAACTGGGACTCGTGGCCAATTCGCGTTGCTCAAGACAGAAACCTTGATTCCTCCTTCCGTCTTCATCACTCTTCACATCAAATTAATCAATTGAAAAAGTCCTATTGCTTCTGACAGATAAAGATCTCCCCAAATCCTCCCACTTTCCTTCAGCACCGCTGCCACTACCCTAATTCAGAGCACATCATCTCTCATGTGGACTATTGCATCAGCCTACCACAATGGTCTCCATGTGTCTTGACTTGCCTTCTCCTGCTCATTGCAATGAAGATGATTTATAGGAAAGCTCTCAAAGTCTGAAGCGTATGTAGAATACTTCCCGGCACTGAAGCCTCAAAGCCACCTAGATACAATGTGGTGACAAGAATTACACACCAATTTTTTATGACCTTTAGGTTTAATGCACTTCATGGATTTTCTATTGCCCTTGGAAAAAAGTTCAAATTCTATCTTCAAAAAATGCTTCCAATCTTTTCCATATTATCACAAACAAAATAATGTTTATGTGGTTTACAGAGATAGACTGAGGTGGAGGGATTTGAGGTCTAAATTAAAACTTAAATTGAGGTTTTAAATGGATCTTGGTTTAAAAAATAATTATATTTTATTTAAGTTATATAACTACAAAAAGAAAAATAAGATGCAAAGTATTAGGGAAGAAACCGAATAACTTAATTTGTACAAAGCTTTCAAATAAAATCTAATCAAAAATGTTTTCTAACAAGAAACTTGAGCTTGCAACTGTGGACATGATTTTCATATCAGGACCTATGTTTGAAGTGACTTCCCTAAATTTCTAATCAAGATTTTTTTTTTTAAATGACAGCCTCTGAAATCTTGATAACCACCAACTTATAGGAAACTTGAGTATCCAAAAATTGATAGTCATAAATTGCAGAAAACTATTGCTTTACTTTCCTAGGCTGCTTGACGCTGTACCATGAACTGGGTTGACTTTCAACAATGGGAATTTATTAGTTTGAGGCAGTGAAAACGTCCAAATCAAGACCTCCCTGGCTTCTGGCAAGCCCTAGCTCCTTTGCCACATGACAAGGTACATGGCAGCATCTGCTGGTCTGTCCCTTCTCCACTGGGTTTCAGTGATTTCACTTTCCCTCTGGATATATATATGTTTATTCCATTTACCAAGAACTCCAGTAAGAGGGCTTATGATCCATCCTCAAGATCCTTAATGGAAACAGCTTCCTCACAAAAGCCTACTACTTACAATGGGTTTACACTCATAGGAATGGATTCGATTTAGGAACATGTTTTTCTTCAAACCACCACAAGTATTAATCACTCTTTCTATATTGATGGAAACTTCTTTCTCACCATTAACCTGAATTTGAATAACATGAATCACTGAATGAATGCAATGCTTCTTAAATCTAATGGTTCTTTCTGTTCTTGCATTTACAAATATAATGTCAAAATTTCTGATGATAATACAAAAAGATTTCTAATCAATGAGATGATTTTCATATTAAAATAAAATAATGGTGAAACGTTTCCTCATGTATAGACAGAGACTTAGTAACAGATAAGAGGTTTAGTAATTTTTCTTATTCAAATTATCATACTGACTAAATATCATTAATGAACTAGCTCTACCCTTTTTAAAAGTAAATTTTTGCTCTGAATCTGTAAACTTCATATGTACATGTACATTAATATAATGTTCACACAGTCCTGGCAATTTTTTACTAAGTTCATTTAAGTATCCAAAATATCCATTAAATTATTCATCTTTCTGAGCTAATAACTTGCATTAAATTTCATCTTTGCTATTGCTGAAGAGTATCACATATAATCCAGGTCTAAAGAGTACAGAGTAAAATTAAGAGCTGAGAAATTCTCTGGTAAGTAGAGAATAAAACGTCCTGAATTTAAGTCCCATAGACAGAAATCAGGCTCACAATAGGGGGTAATGGTTAGAACCTGCTTTCCAATGTGCTTGAGGGTCAGAAAAGCTTGGAGGCAGCATTGCAGAGCCAGAGGGACAGATCACAGGATGGAGAGCACTGCTGGCAGTCACACAAATTGGGATGAACATTTTCTTGGACTTAGTCTCTTTATCTGTTGAACGCAGATAACATCAGCTCCCTCACAGGCCCTGTGTGAAAAGTAAATGAGATGAGATATGTCCGGTCCTCAGCGAAGTGACTGACACGAAGGAAGCACTCAACAAATAGAATATGGTATTGTTTTTGTTTATATTTGTATTTTGGTTGGTAATTAGCTGCCTTATTACTTTAGTGAAAGAACTGGGATTCATTTCCAATGCTCTCCTCTCTAAAGCTCTTTCTTAGTAAGCCATTTTCCTACAAATGGCCTTTCTGGTAGACTTAATCAGAGACTAAATATCTCAGAAGGAAAAAAGGAAAAGGATGGAAAAAAACTTTCTGCTAAATATAATAAAATTCTGAGATCCACATCAATGACCTCATAAATGCCTTCACCCTCAAGACAGGAGCTGGCAGGGACACTGTTCTAAACTGTTATCAAAACATGGTAGGGTGGGCCATGGTGGCTCAGAGCAGAGTTCTCGCTTGCCATGCTGGGTACCTGGGTTTGATTCCCAGTGCCTGCCCAGGTAAAAAAAAAAAATATATATATATATATGTATTCATGACCTAGAGCATAGGGGCAAAGTCAAGATTCTAAGGCATTAGGAGTGAACTATAAATTGTTTAAAAGACAGCCCATGACAAAGATTAGCATCTTTTCCTCTATATCCCCTTTGCACTACAGAAAACAATTTTTTAATTTTCCCTCCATTTTATCTCTTGCATCTTCGTCCATGTGGTCTTTTTGTCTAATTTTCTTCCGTTCTTTTCTCCCTGATTAAAAGACAATCCTAAGTATATTGTACATATCATTAAACAACTATTTACAGAACCTCATCTATACAACTGATAAAAGAAATATTTAACAGCGAATCATTTTTTCTTCTTAATGGTTTTGGTCATTTGGTCAAACTAATCCCATTGAATAGTTACTGCTTTTAATTTTTTCAGTGAGGCAAACAGGCTATGATAGTGTAAATAACGTTCTCAAAGTAATGCAAGTAGAAATAGAAGACAATTTTGCACACATGTACCATATCTTTTTTGTGCATGTGATTTGAATGGAAAAGCATTATGGCTCAAGAGCCATGATTTTATTGTCTTTTTATGCTTATTTTTATTTGTTTCCAACAAACCCAAGCGACACTTTTTGTGGATGTCCCAAATAGAGGAGATATGAGGGTCTTCTATCTACTGGGTGTGAACGTCCTCAGAAGTGATTACAAATAGAAAAAAAGACAAGTCATATAAAGTTTACAAAATTAGTAATTTGGGAAAACAAACTATAAATTATTTTAAATGAGTATAAGAAACTCTGAAGTTTGAGAAATTTCCTAATTCTTATGCTGTGAGCTCTATGTCAGTATACAACATCATAACAGGTGAGGTGTTGTTGTTTTCATGTGAGACTTCCTTTCGAAGTATCACTATTCAGGCTGTCTCTCTGGTATGCATTTATTTCATGGATGTGCTGGTTTGAAACTATTATGTACCCTAGAAAAGCCATGTTTTAATCCTGACCCAAGCTGTGGAGGAGACATTTCTTTTAATCCTGATTCAACATCGTAGCGTGGAAATTTTGATGGTCCCATTTATGGGACTCCACCCATTCAAGGTGGGAGTTCATTAGTTTACTGGAGTCCTTTAAAAAGGGGAACATTTTGAAGAAACTTCAGATGCAGAAGCTTGGAGAACAGTTGCTTCAGAGCAGACAGAAATGGATATTTAGATAAACTTGGAGTGCCAACAGAGAGAGCAGATGCCCAGACACTGGCAGAGCCCAGCAGAGGTTGCCTGTGCCTTCCCATGAGATGCTAAGCAAGCCAGAACCCAGAGTTACATTCTGAAGGAGCTAAGTGAAGGTCTACAGAAGCCAAGTGAGGAACCCCACAAGAAACAGGCTGAAAGTAACAGAACCCAGGAGCAGGGGACCAGCAGATGGCCTCAGTTTTTCTTGAGTGGAGATAAACTCTTTTGGTACCTTAATTTGGACATTTGCATGGCCTTAGAACTGTAAACTTGCAATAATTAATAAATTCTCTTTGTAAAAGCCGTTCCATTTCTGGTATATTACATTCCAGCATCTTTAGCAAACTAACACAATGGACTTTGTCATTTTCATTTTTCTTATGTAGGTATGTTTCATATTGATTAATTAAATAATCAATAATCAATTATAAATTAAAAAGGTTTTTCTTTCTAAATGGTTATAATCCAGTAGGTTTTAGGTTTTTATACCTTTTCTTTATTGCTTCTATTGCAAAACTGTTTCTTGAAAGAAACTTGCTATGTAAAAATAATGCCGTAATAAGGGTGGGGTGAATCTAGTGTTTTTATAAAAATCGCTCCAAGTTATTCTCTTCATTTTTGCTTTAATTCTCAGCCACAGAAACTAAATAAACAAAACCCTCCAGGGATGATAAGACTGTAACACACACATGATGTGCATCTCCTTATAAGACACAATTAGATTATTAGGCAAGAGAAGAAAAGTCTTAAAGACAAATGTTAACTTTTCCATGTTATCTTAGAGAGTCAGACAAAGAAATCTCTTTGTTTTTATGAGGCCCAAATGTTCCCTCAGTTAATCATACATTGAATCAATCATCCTTATATTTGATTTATCATCTGGATGTTTTAGTCCACTTTATGTGGAATAACTGAATGACCCAAACTGACTCGAGCTGTTGTCTAAATTCTTGGTGGATTTATACTGAGGGAAGATTAAATGAGGCCCATCCATGTGGTCTTAAAAGGAAAATAGAAACATACATTCCCATCAATTCCTGTGGTCATGCCTATTTAATTTGATAAATTGAACTCAATAAAAGTTGTTTGGGAGATTCTGCCTACAGAATCTAAAGAATCAGTCTAATGAGATATTTTGAATGCTTTTCCAGTTGTACAAAATTTTTAAATAATGTGAATTGGTAGCTAGATTCCATACTTGCCTCAACTTAGATCATGGTCAAAAAAGGAACTCTCACTTTAGTTTCTTTACAATAAATTTATTTCAAGATAAAATTAATAGTATTTCTTAGATTGCCAAATGTGGCATAACAGTGCATGGAATGATAAAAGGAAGGGCAGGCTTTGAAAACAAACAAACCCGACTTTGAATCCCAGATCTGCTAGTATAAATACCTTGAACATGGATAAGTTGCTTAACTTCCCTAAACCTCAAAATTTCAGTGCTATTATAAAGATGAGCTATAGTGAATATAAAAGGCCTGGCACTTTTAAAATTGTAGCTATTATGTTTTCCCTAATTTCTCAGAATAGCTGCATCTTTCCAGATGGAATGTGTCATGTCTATATGGAATTTTAATCTTATATTGGCGCTTGTGATAAAATGTGCAACTACTTGAGGCTGTGTTCATTCAGTCAACACATGTTCCTTTGACATCTATGATGTTCCTGGCACCATTTCAGCAATGGAGATACAAGAAGGAACAAATAGACATAGTCTCTGTCCAATTATAACATGGAGCTCATTTGGAAGAAAGAATAAATGAGTGATCAGACAGATAAATACATAATTGTGAACTGCACTAAAGAAAAAAATACAAGGAATTGCAAGAAACCAGAACAGAAAAACCTAGTTTATATCGTATTGTCTGGGAAGGATCTGAATAAGTTATACTTAATCTGATTCTTCAAAGATATGCATAGTTAGCAGGAAAAGCCAGGCAATTCGATGCAGAGAAAACTGAATTGCAATGTCTGGGTCAGAAAGTAGCTTCTCATTGAGAAACTGAAAGAAGATTGCTGGTGCTGAAATGTTAGGAC
Source organism: Tamandua tetradactyla (assembly GCF_023851605.1). Taxonomy (NCBI): domain Eukaryota; kingdom Metazoa; phylum Chordata; class Mammalia; order Pilosa; family Myrmecophagidae; genus Tamandua; species Tamandua tetradactyla. The sequence continues at coordinate 183,092,145 of NC_135331.1, read as the reverse complement.
AAGAAGTGCAGGATTGGAGGGGAGGCCAAAGTGGAGGCATGGGCCAGAGTACATGGGGCGTGAAAGGTCATGAGAAGGAGTGGATATTTTATTACAAATTCAATGGGATTTGAGAGTATTTTGAGACCTCTTGAACAACTTAATGTCTTCTGTATGCTTTATATTATTTTGACCCTCTGAAATATATAATTATCCTTTTTTGTAATTAATTTTTGCCATGTATTAGTTGTCTCAAATCCAAGTCTTCACCTATGTATATAAATAGCAATGTACAAAATTTTAAATTTCAAGTAAAAAGATAGAACTATTCTGAATCTACAGCTAACTTTTTTTCAGAAGTTCTACCTACTCTCAAGGCTCCAGAAGACATTTGACACAATGTTCTATAAAAAGGGCCAGAATAATTTTTCCTCTGCTTTATGTACCAGTCAAGATCAAAGGGATGAAAGAAAAAAAGGGGGAAGAAAAGGAAAAAGGAAGGTATTCTTGACTAATGTATGAGGATACGCTTTTAACCTCTGAAAAGACTTAGCATTTCCTGAATTATATTGGCCCCAAATTGCATAAGAATGGATTGAACTAATTATGAGAAGGCATTTTCCAAAGCGACAGCTTTCATCAAGTTTGGCTCCACCATATGGGTGAACACAGGGTGAGCAGAGTAGCTGTGCAAGGGGCTGCTTGCTCCACCTATTCAGGCATTGGTGACTGGATCGATGAAACGAGCTTGCTGGTATCTCCGAGGTGTGTTGTTCGTGGAGGATTGTGCTTCTCGGGTGCCTGCTTTTCAAATGAGTGAGGACCGTTGGGCTGATAACTGAGGAACTAACTCATCCCAAAAGAAGGAGTGCAATGAGACAAGTTATACAAGCCTCTATGCCCCATAGAGGATTGTGACTGAGGAATTAGAATAATGTCCAACATGCACGATTCAACATATTTAGACTTGCCTACCACATCTAAATTCTCTTAGAAATAAATGGTAATATCCAAAGCAAATGAAAGTTAGTATTAGTTTTTAAATATCTTGAGTTGGTATGATAAAATGCATAATATTCATCCATTCATTGACTCCTTCACCATGGTACTCCATGTCAAAGATGACCAGGTGTCAGGCTGTATAAAGCCAAATAAATCAAAGGGCCTGCCATTAACGTCATTAGAGCTTAATAGAGGAAGCAATCATTTAAACAAATTCATGTGCAAAACATGTCATTGATCCTGAGAAACATGTTTATAAGGGTACAGCGGGGCATGAGGTCAGAAGTGGCCACCTTTCCCCCAGAAGGAAGGAAAAGGCCGTCAAAGGCATTTTTAAATAACTCTTTAGCTTCATCATGTAAGGACTGAAATAAGTTCATGTCTCATCTTCTACCTCCGCCACCAAAACCATAGATGAGTTAGATAAGGGCATTTACCATGCTCAATGTTCAAAACAAAGAAAGAGATCTCTCAGAGGGTCAGAGCCTGTAAGGAGACTCGGAAAGCAGAAGATCAACTTGAAAAGGGAACCACGAATGCGAGAGAGAGCTGCCACAGGTGGCAGAGGTGTCAAGGCTGCTTCACCCCTTCAGTCTTGGACACTGGGGATAGCAAAAGCCCAGACGCCCGATGGGTGACCAGCTAGCCCACCACAAAGAGAATTGCAGGAAGCACACACTGAGAGCCTACAAAATGGAATGGAGACACTCGTCATCACAGCGAGAGGCTGAACATCCTTCTCAGCAACTAACCAAGAAAGCAACCACTCATAAGGAGGGTTGGGTTTGTCCTGCACTTAACGCCTGACTGAGCAGCTGTAGGAAGAGCTCTGTACCACACACACAAAGCCGCAGATCATTTTCAAGCACACAGACGGCAGCCACAAAAATCTGCCACGCGCCAGACCACAATGGAAATGTCAGCAGATTCCAAAAAGGTGATATTATACAGGCCACATTTTCTTATTCTTCAACCATCACAAGACATTCCGCTTCTCAGAAATCCCCAATACACATGCACACACATGCGCATACATGTAATTCACGATAATTATTCAGTTACAGTAAAAATCAGGATGGAACATGGAAACTATTTGGAGCTGAATAACAAGTGAAAATGATACATAAAACTAGAGGACTATGGTTATGAGAGGGAAAATACAAGAACTTAAATGTATCTATCTGAAAACAAGATTGAAAATAAAATTGAAACTTTTAACACAAGAAGCTAGGAACATAAAAAAAATAAGCAGAAAAGAAAAGCAATTAATACAAATGAAAGCATAAACCAATTAAATAAGAGACAATTAAAAATAAAAATTGGTAAATAAAAAGCAAAGCACAGTTCTTTGAAAAGCAAGTATGATCAAGGCAACATGTTAAGAGAGGAGTTTAAAATTCTGGCAAACTTAGCAGAATACCTGTCAAGCCACTGAAATTAATTTCTACCCCCCCTGTAACTTCATAGTACTTTTGTTGTTTCCCATACGTTGCTCCATTAGATGAGTTCATTGTCTGCAAAGCATGTACGAGATGGCTTATACACAATAAAGACCTTGTGTTAAACCATCCTCGTCATTATCACTGCAGTCTTTGTTTGCAGTCTAGTATTTATCATGGTCTTCTCTTAATAAAATGGTTTTTTACATTAGTTACGCATTTGTGTGGCTCCTCCAACAGTTGTGAGTTCCTGCCAGCCAGAGAGCCACTTCACTCTTTGTCCACACAGAGCTTGACACCTCCGATGTGTTAAACCAACACTGAACTTAATGGGGAAAACAAAAACAAAAGAGAGAGTCACCATTTCCTAATTTTCTCCCCTGCAAGTCTGAGCTATGCAAATGCTCTACGAAAAACTGAATGACACGCAGAAAATATTTGTTTATATCTGGAAAAGAAACTTCTCTCTTTTTAGAAACAAATAACAAAAGGAAAACCATTTACTGAGGTATTTCAGAGGCTCACGAGAAAAACACTAAGGAGCTAATTTTAAACCACTAAAGAATTCCAATTTGGTAGTGTTTGTAAAAGGCTTTGAAGAATCAGAGTGATGCATGCACATTTTTTTAAACTTGGCAAAAAGGGAAAGGACACTGAATACATAAAACCAGATGGAGTGTGAAAAACACGAAGGAAAAAAAGAAGTGAAAACCAAGTCAGCAGAAACAGACTTTGTTTTACAGATATTTGTTTTGTCATCTGGGAAGACCAAAGTTCCAACTTTAATTAAAGAAAAAAAATACAATTTTTCTGAAATGTCCTAAATGCATATGTATTTTATTTTGAAGGAATTTAATTAGAAAGATACTACAGTTTTATCATTATTCTTACTCCTAGAAAGTACAAATGGCATGTCTGCAAATGCAGGTAGCCCAACGGAGGCTCTGTTTGGGCTGAAGGCCTCTTGCTGTTGAGTGTGGGATTTGTGTCTTGGTGTGGCGGGTAAGTGCTGTAGGAAACGTGTTTGTCTCAGGTTGTTGCATTCGGTGGTGGGACGTGTTGTTTTCCTCCTTTGTAGAACTCTATTACAAAAGACCTACCTTTCTCAGGGCAATTTAACAGCCATTTTGACCCTGCTGCTCCATCATTTTTCGGTCACATTGCAATTTTCTGAAGTTATTCAGAAGGGCACATTTAAAAAGGATGCCTGAGGCGGGGGCTTTGAATTAAGATGAGATTCTGCTTGGAAAGGTGTTAGTTGTAGGACAATGGGGAGGTCACTTATCTTCTCCAATTTGAAAAATCAGGGAGATGATATCTTTTTTGATATTTCATAAGGGTGTTGAGGATCATATAAGAGATTATATATAAAAGTGCTTGCTGAGTTACTTTTTTTATTATTTGTCTAATAGGATCCATGATTGGCTTCCCGCAAATCACTAGCTGCCACACATCATATCAATGACAAGAGATGTCCATTTTCTACATATATTGCTCAATTGTCACAAGCCGCTTCTATATTTTGCAATTGGCTGTTTAGGGTAGGACACACCAAAATTAAGAAGAGTTGGAGAAACCACTCCAGGATGACTAATTAGTTTCTCTTATTAATTTGTAAATGATCAGACTGAAGTCCAGACGTGGTTAATGATTTGCTTAAGATCCATGTGTTCTGATATTTAATTTAATACTTACTCTAACTAATGCCACTGGAAGTAATTACTGGACTTTGCTTGGAGTACAGGGACTTGATTCCATCTTGTAGAACAGTGTTGGGCAAAGTACCATCAGTTGGCCAAATCTGACCTACCACCTGTTTTTTAAAACAAGTTTTATTGGAGCAAAGCCATACCCATTAGGTATCATCTATGGCTAGCTTTCACATGTTACGGGACAAGAGATGAGTAGTTGCAACTGAGACCATATGGCTCACAAAGCCTAAAATATTTACTCTCTGGCCCTTTACAGAAAAAGCTTGCCAGCCTCTTTTAAAATACTGTGATCGGTTTTCATAAAAGTTCTTTTCGAACATCTTTTATAAAAGTGATACCCATTTGTTGGAGAAATTATATTACAGAAGTGTATAAAGGGAACGTGAAAGAGAACATTTTCATTCATCTTGGAGTCTCTTTCTGTAGCTGCACGGCAGAAGTGCCTGACGCAGAGTACATGGTTGTTAATAAGTATTTGTTGAGGGCAGGAAGGAAGGGAGAGAACGAGGTTAACAGAAAAGGCAGGAGCAGGAAGGCCAGTCCAGGAAGAAATGTCAGATTAGTTGATTTGAAGGTTTTAAAGTCATGAAGATGAAAGAAAACTGTTGTTTTTCAGGCCTTCATCTTTCCCTAAGACTTGATATCCATTGTCATGTGCTCCCTCTGTGAGCATTCTGTATAAAGATAGCAGCTTTTCTCTTTCATTGGGTACTTTTTTCTTTCATTTTTAAGTTGGGAACATGTTACATAAGAAGAATATTTGGTGGGACATGTGGCTCGGTGCTACTGTGATAAATAATAAGCTCATTACCACGAATTCTAACATCCTTTGCTGAATATAAAGATTTTGTCTCCCTCTTAGCAGAGCAAGAAGAGATGAACCAACTCATATTACACATGTAGAATGGGTCTTCTAAGATAGAAAACAAAAATGCACATTTAAAAAAATGATTTTCCTTAAGAAACATGAGAGCAATGGATACTTCTGGAATACTCTCAATCCCTCTTTCCTAAAGATTACAGACAAGCAGTTGCCTTGTCAGGGATTTAACTCCAGCCTTACAAAAAGATTAGCTTTCAGGTCATTAAGCAATAATTGCACATGCCTCTGCTGTGCTGTTTTTAAAAGAAAGTTGTTGTAAACCAATGTTAGCTTATGAATTCCAAACAGAAGTGTGTCATGAGAAAGTAACCATAGGAAGTTTGCCCATTCCTTTTTCATATGCCCACTTCTTCTCCTCTCTTTTGCTGGGTGAGTTAATGCAGTACAGAACCTTTGGCTTATTATTTCAAGAAGAGTTCATGTGGTTCATTTTGGATTCCTGGGTGGTGAATTGCTCAAACGCCTCCCACGGGGAGCAAATCTTTGCATTGTAATCTCATTACCCAGCAGTGAAAGCCTGTGGAAAACGGTGTTTTATCCCCCTCACTGCAGTTTGTCTCTACCATGTAACAACGTGAGACAGAATGAAGTTGGTACAAGTCTCTGTACCTGATATTAACTGGGAACTCCTTTTTGGCTGTCATCATTGACCATGTCACCACTTTGTCACCTGCCTCCCAGATTTTTGTCAACTGTAGTTGGGTGTCTGAGATCACATCCACCCCTGTGGAATGTGCCTGCAATGTTTGCATGAGGGCCAGTCTGCAAGGCTCCCCCAGGACAAAGTCCTGGGATGCTATGGAGTAGGTTTTACTGGTATTCCTGCATTTTTAGGGTTGATATCATGTCCTCCAATGAGGGAGTGGGGAAGGACCCCAAGACTGTCAAAAAGGAACCATCCTCTCTAGTTATTTGACTGTGAGACTGATTTTATGCCATGAAATAAGCAGCGACCCCTTTATCTACAGCTGTTTACCCAATCCAATCTAGTGGATGAGGTCTCCCCATCCCAGTTTTTCTTTCACTCGAAAAAGAAAACATTTTTTTATCAACCCCCAAGGACTCAGTCTCCCAGCATCTGTTTACACTTCATGGAGTGACTGAGTGGGTGTGAAAAGAAAAAGGCAGGAACCAGGAGAACAAGTAAGGAACGGCTTCATTCCTAACTCTTTTGAGGATATTTGGTTTCCTCAGTCCTTCTCTCTCTTCCTCGTCATTATCTATGCCCCAAACAACTTTACTTTGAGTTTGTAGAAATTGGCCACTTGGTGTTTGAGGTTAATTTTCACACATAAATGTTTCAGCTGTCAGTGTTTTCAGTTGCCTTCACGGTTACCCAATTTTGCTGCCCTTTTAGCAACTGCAGGATGCGTTTTCATCTACACTCACAATCACAACTTTTTAATTTGCTCTAAAATAGTAGCTCTCAAAAAATACAAACTGTCTTTCAGTATTTTATTTCTTTCATTAAAGCCACATCACAAAACATGACTGAACAAAGCATTGCAGAGAGGAGATGTTGGGAAAGAAAGGATTAAACACAAGCCAGTGTTCCCAGCTCTGATGGAAGCCCAGTATAACCGAATATAAACAATCATTATAAGTAACTTCTACCTCTCCTTTTTTTATTTAAAAGAAAAGCTCAAAAGCATGCTAGCCTGTAACATAGTTCTTCCAGGCTTCTTGCCCTGTTCCTGTTCAGCTACATTGAAACCTGTCTATGAGACACCACCAGAAGGGGAACACATTCCCTTTCCTGGCAGGTGGTCTCTTTGCAAACACATTACAATGGAAAACATATGTTCCTGGGTGTAAGGAGGCTTCTGTTAAGTTAGGGAGGAGCTCATACCAGCAAAAGATCCAGTGATAGAGGCAAATGCAAGATGAATGTGCTTAGCCCTCTCATCCTTCCAAAAATAAAGGCAGAGTCTTCTGGCATCACATAGAAACTCCATCTCCAGGTTTAACATCTTTTGTAGCTGTCCTACAGCATATTCAATTCAATTCAGCTTTTACAATCTCTTTCTCAACAGGGTTAATATAAAACTTGCTGCTCCTCCTTTCTCCAGGTCTTTGACAGTCATGCCACCAAAACCGCTTGGGCTGCTGGAACCATGGAATTGATTGGTGATAGGACCCCTTACTCAGGCCTCAAATCTCTTCTCAGCAACTGAACAGAGGCGAGTTGCCAAAACAAATATCTTTTCAATGAGAAACCAAAAGAAGATCCTCTTCCTATTGAAAGGGGGAAAAAGTTTTTTGGCAAAGATCTTTTGAAAGTGTGAAACTGGTCGCAGGAAGAGCAATGTTGAGACGACCATCTGAAAAGAAGTCAACAAAAATTGGGAGAAAATAATCATAAGATAACTCTTAATAATACATCTTTTCATAAGCTTCAGATATCTGATAGGTGACTCTCCCTGTCTGAGTACATCTTGATAAAGCCTCTGTGGCCTAATATTGTAATGAAGAAGGAGTGAGATTACTTTTGGAAAATTAGATTTTGGTGGGCTGGTGGTGCATGGTCTGGGAGTCAAACCCGGGTCTCCCGCATAAAAGGCAGACATTAGGAAAATTAGATTTTAATTTAATTTTGTGAAGAATAAATACCACAACTACATTTCTCCCAATACCCCAAACTCTAAAAATAATTGAAGACTGAACAGAGGCAGTGAATAACTTTATTATGTGGGGAAATTTACTTTACTCCGAATTCCAAAGTACTTAATAAGTGGCATTACAGCTCACAAATACCAGTGAAAATAGGAGGCTGGGTTGCCCATGTTTTAAGGAACTGGTCTTTTACTGAAGTTTTGCTGCATCAAAAACCAAGAGCTTCCCAAATGCCAGTGCTCTATAAAGCAATTTCTGTTGATTTCTTCATTGGCTCAGAGAAAGTGCTATCCTATTTTTTTCTCTTTCCCCATAAATGATTTATGAACATTTACTATGGAAAATCAGCCTAACCATACAAAAAAGGGCAAGTCACATCACTTAACTTGGAAAATATGGAAAAGGAGGCAAATTCCTTTCATTCTCTTTTTATCAGCCATAGCTTGCACTTGTATTTGAGTGCCTTTGGCTTCTGTGTGAAGTGGTTCACAGTGCATGCACTCTAACACGTGCAGATTGGCATTCCTCAGACCTGCTGAAGAAACCAGAAAAAGGGGCCAAGAAACTACCTGACCATCCCACAGACTGTCAGTTATTACAAACTAGTTTGAAATTGATTGTGGAAAACGAGCTAATTCTGACAAAAATAAATCATAATGGTACTTTATTTTTAGAGTACTTCATAGTGCTTTTCAGACATGACTTCATTATTTATCAGAACATTCTTCTAAGCATAGGTAGCAAGGGTTTTCTCCATTTTATAGAGGCATAAACATGGGCATAAAAAGATTAATTGATTTCTGCCTGGGAGAGAAAATCCGTGCCAAAGGAAGGGGAAAAAAAAAACCAAAAACCTTCTACAGAAAATTCCAGAGCCTAATATTTCTTGAGTAAATGCAAACTACGTCATCATTAACCTAGGTAAAAAGTTCTTGGAGCCTTTATCAAAACATCAGTGCTAACTATCTTCATCATATTGATTTAAGGTTATCAGGTTTTGTTTATACTAACACACTACATTCAAATAGAATATAGCTGCTGATTGAATGGCATGTTGCTTAGATAGTAATAGAGAGAAGATGAAAATCAGGAATGATTCTCAAATCTTAATTCAGAAGTACATTAAAAAGTAGAGTTTGTGTCATTGCTTACTCCCAGCAAGCACCATTTAAGGTCAGAAAGCATAAATAGAGGAACTTCAGAAGCCCACGATTCTAAGAAAATTTCCAAAAATCCTTATAAAATAATATTGGAGTCTGTTTTATATGTAATTCTCCCTGTCTGAATGTACTTATCATTCAAAGTTCCTATTCGGAACTTTGCTAGATATTGGGGATCAAATTTTGAATAAAATAGGCATCATCCTTAGTCCCAAGGAACTTTTCAACATAATCACAAACATTAATTCCCACAAGAACCAAACAAATGTCATGAAGTAGGAAAGAGTTTCCATCATGGAGACAAGAGAAGTACGGATTGTGGGTAACTAGAAAGTATGTGCCCATTCTAAAGAGGAGTGTGCCACCATGGCATGCTACCCAGTACAGACAAATCTATGTACTTTTCAACAGGAGCTCAAGTCTTTATTTTGTTTTGTTTTAATTGTGAAATTATTTATAATTAAAGCAAAACCTCTTTTTTTAAAAAAAAGTCTACCTACCACATTATGTTCTCACACAGACAGAGTAGAAGAACAGAAAACAGGTTTTCTGGCATATCCTGAAAGTGAATAAATTGCTTAACTTCTCTGTGCCTTAATTTTTTTCAATTATAAAACAAGATGACATTATACCTATCTCATCAGGTCTTGTGAATATTGAATAGATTAATTTATATAGAGAGCTAGAAATAGAGCCTGGTACATACTAATCATGCAAGGTTTATTATTATTATCATTATCTTATGGAAAAAACATGATTAAACAAGCAAGGCATCCTAAATATTCTGATAGGAGACTGTAAGAGACTTGTGAGTGATGTGGAAATGCAAGGCAGGACGTCTGACCGGTCTATTAAGTCAGGTTTGTCTGTAATAAAAATTGTGATATGGTTGCAATGTGAAGGTCACAGTGAAGTTCCCTGAAGAAATTGTACTGGAAGGAACAGTGAGATTTAGCCTGGTACACTGTAGATCCTAAAATCATTTCAGATTGGTGAATCACAGCTCGTAAGGGAGAAAGTGGTGAGAGTTGAACTTGCAGAAATAGTCCGGGGCTGGAGCACAGCAGGTCTTTCCAGACAGTTATGGGAAGAGGTTTGAACTCTGTGACAAGGAGAATGGGAGATCACTGAAGCAGAAAAGCAGCATGATTCATCTGGGTTTTGAAGGTTCGCTTTGGTTATACCCTGAAGCACATAGAGGTAAATGAGACAAAAGACAAGGCAAATCGATTAGGAGGTTCGGGCAGGTAAAAACAATGGAAACATTAATTAACCTAGTGTTAGAGGTGATGGAAAGGAGCAGGCAGACATACAATTACTTAGTGGGTAAACGATGGGCTGGTGGTGGGTTTGAGGGAAAGAAAGGAGTTAAAGAAGTCTCTCAGGTTTCTGGCTTTTTCAATCAAGTTGATTGAGATTCAGTGATTGGGATTAGCATAGGGTCATAGATTGACTCTGGAGGCAAGGAAAAGCCAGATATGGAAATAATGAGTTTGAGATACATGGGAGATACCCATGCAGAAATATGAGGACTTGGATATGTGGCTTGAGAATTTAGTTTCAGAGTTTGAAATCTTCCATGATCACTCCAACTGGAAGCAATGTCTAAACTCTGCATTCCTCTTCATCTCCAGGAATTTGAGGTGCTTTTTCACGTGTCTTGACTTACAGTTGCTCAACAAAAATTACTACCTAGTTTGTGAGATGCTTTTATGCTAAAAGTTCACATTTATAGGATAAACTTAAAAGCAACGATCTCATCTGAATTTGTGAGACAGTTTCCTTCATTTTGCTTCAGCCATGTATTATATCCATTTGCTTATCCCCTATGCTTCTTGGAATTGAGTATGTCCTTGGTATTATGAAACAAAACTTTAGATCTTATAACAAGCAGATGTTTGATTGGAAAGATGGTTCCCATGCTTTAAAGCCCAGAACTCTAGTGAATTCTCTAGGTTTTCAGATATGAATTTATAGCCTGTCATTTATTCAATGGACACTCTTGTAGATTCAGCAAAGAACAAAACACAAAAGCATCTCTGTCTTCATGGAGATAACAATCAATGAAGACAGAAGGTTTAGAAAAGATACAATGTATAGTGTATGACATGGGATGAATTCTTGGGGAAATATTAAAGCTGGAATGGAAAGGAAATACGTGGAAAGGGACATTTTCCATTTTAAGTGGGGTGGCCAGGGAATCTTCATAGGAAGGGGTGACATTTGAGCATAGACTGGAAGGAGGTGAGGGAGAAAACCAATCAACTCTAATAGGGTGTGTGTCAGGCTGCAGCCCTTTCTAGCCATGGCCTCTACTCTAAGAAGGCCAGTGTGCTTACAGTGAATAAAGAAGGAAAGTTGCCGTGGAAGAAGGCGGACAGATGAGGTAAAACTTCCTGTCCACCTTCTCCTACTACATCAAGGCCTTGATGGGGAGAAATTCATGGAGGGTTTTGGTAAGAGAAGTGATATGCACTGATTTGCATTTTTAAAGTATATTTCTTGTTGTCATCATAAGAATAGGCTATCAGGTGTCAAAATGGAGGCCAGGACAATTGCAATTATTCTGAAGAGAACTGATGGGGCAGGGCTGTGAGGGTTATTCCAGCAAGCCTAGAATCAATCTGAGCTGCCTTGCGAAGGGACAGAGGCATCGGCAGGGCACTGACCCTATCCAGGCATGAAAGACACTGAATAGTAGTGTTGCTTTGTAACCATGAGTCCAGTGCAAGCTTCAGGATGGTTTTTATGAGAGTGTCTGTGTTGTTTATTGAGAGTGCCTGTGTTGTTTATTGATAACGTTGAGATTGATGATTTGTATCCGGTCTTGTTAAGACCTCCAGAAGGCTACATTGGGGTGAGTTATGTCACAAGAAGTGTGCATATGTGATCAGCAAAGAATTAAAAGCCCCAGCCAAAAATTCATTTTAGGGGTGGGCCACGGTGACTTAGTAGGCAGAGTTCTCACCTGCCATGCTGGAGACCTGGATTCGATTCCCGGTTCTTGCCAATGCAAAAAAAAATTCATTTTGGGCTCTGTGGTTCTGAGGGGTTCCATGCCCACATCAGGGCGTCCTGATCTTTGAAAGCAAGCAATGCTGCAGAGTCCTACAGGGGTTGACAGCTGCAGTCTGTGCCCAGCCTCTGCAAAGCCCTCACTATGAGGCCACTTTGGGCTGGAGTAAACTTTCATGCTGTTGCTGTATCGTCTGCTTTGCCAATGATAAACCTTAGATTTGTAAGCACTGCCAGTTTGGGTCCTGTGAGTCTCTTTAGCAACTGAATTCTCTCTAACTGCCACCATCAGTGCAGGGCCTGAAACCCAGGGTGGTGAGTCGGTCAGTCAGATCCTGGATAAATTCTGAAGGTAGAATTGACAGGATTTCCTGATGAATTGGATTTAAGGTGTGACAGAGTAGAATCAAGATGATTCCCAATTTTTTCATCCTGGGTAACAGACAGGATGGAGTTAGGAAAGATGGTTGAGGTGAAGCCCAACTGACATTTGTGTAATAGAAAAAGGAAGGAAAGAAATCAAAGACATTGAGTACGAACAACTTCTATGAGGAGATCTGATACAAACAGCAGACAGAAGAGGAATTTGCTGAGAGAAGCACAGCACTACAGAGATTAAAGAGAGCTGGTGATATAAGGCATGAAAGGGAAGACACGTTATTTTTTTAATATTTTGAAAATTTCTTTATAGGAATCACTTCCTTTTTCCAAACTAGATATTTTAATTTTATCCCACACAATACAGAGCATGAGAGTAAATATCAGTGCTGAATTTCTATTATGGAACTTGTGCTATAAACTGTACTAGGCTATCATTAAGATATTGCCATTTCAATGTGATATTTCACATAACAACTAAAATAAAGGGTGACCTGTGATATTACAACAACAGGAAAATCAGTATCTGAAGCCCAGGATAATGTAAATTATTGATTCAGTTTGCCATTTGGAATACTGTATTTCAGCAAAATATTATCCCCTCTGATTCTGGACCCAATATTAATATTAGAATTATGTAGATAGTACATGAGAAAAGCTAAAATAAATTAAGCTCTCCGTTAGTGTTACCATCAGCCCTTAATATCTATTTTGTTCTGTATTTACATTTCATCTGGAAGCCTTTTGCAGAGAATCTGGGATGACTTTTACTTGGTTAGAAAGTGAGAAACTTTGGAACCACCTTTAAACAACGAAGTAGGTGCTGAATAAACGTTTGTTGAGTGGATGTATAAGTGTACTAGTGAATATATGAGTGAATGAATAGTTGCATGAATAGTTTATGAATGAATATATGAATTTATAGCAGCACATATAAGGCAAAAAGCACATCCAGAAAGCAGGAAGGAAGTCATGAGTCTTTTATAATCCCCTTTGTTTGCTAATAGGAACACCATGAAATACCCCTAGAGGCAGGTCAATGGGAAACAGCATCATCATTGCCCATTGGAGAGAAGGTAGTGGCTGGAATACAAAGGCAAAGTGAGGGGGCAAGACCCTGTCCAACCCAGGTGATTTTGATAAACAATCCTGGGTTCAGTGTCATCTTGTGCTTTGACAGGGGAAATCAGTGTTAGAAGCTGCTGAGGAGAGGATGTGTCACTCCTGGGGTAGAAGTGTCATTATCTGAGAAAAGAGTGGAGGCTATTTCTCTCCTTTTCTGAGTCAGGAAATCATGACCTCCCTCCCTTTCCTCCGTGCTCACACTCACACACATAACTCCCAAGGTAGCCATGATGTGGAAGATTAATGTGCCCTTTCACAGAGAACATGATTGTTCTCCTGAGCGTTTTCAGACAGGCCAGTTCTCCACCCACTCAACTCCCAAGGAAGTTCCTTACCTGGGTAGCAAATTGAGGCATGGGACTAAGACAAATACTGACTAGGCATTTTAGGAAGGTTAATCTCCAAATGATTTAGGAAAGAAAAAGAAAATAATTCCAAATTCCTAGATGGTTTCATATACAGGCATGCAAGTATAGATTGGATAGATAATAGGTAGGTAGGTAGGTAGATTGATGATGATGATGATGGATAGATAGATGGATATAAATGACTAGCTATCTGTAGATATATGATAGATGGGCTTGTTTTACCACATTGTTTACCATTTTTACTTTTAGCCTACCTCTTTCATTTCTTTCTGTGTCTTCATTTTTCAGCTTAGTGAATATATGCCGGTCCTCACAAGATTTTGCTGCCTTTAAAAAAGACAAACTGTCTAAAGTAGCACAATTTGTAGCAATTAATCAAAATACCCAGCTCTTCGAAATGCCCAACCGCCACCATCCCCACCCCAAAAGCAGTGGAAACAACTGGGGATTTCCATTCAAATAGGTGAAAATTATCCTTTGATACTTCACACACTTTATTGATGGGAGATTCATGTGGTGTGAGAATTCAGAGTTAGATTACTTGACCCAAAATTGGCTAATCAAGAATTTTAATATCTTCATTCTTCCTATTCTCCATAGCAATGCATTGGGGAATGACCTGGTTCAAACTGAATTTTCAGTTGCACAAATTAATGCATTTCTTTTTTTACTTAGGCCAACTTGAATTAGATTTTCTGTCATTTGAAATTTTAAAAAGTCCTGGGTACACCTTGAAGACATGTTCATGTTATTCATACTCATATGTTTTATCTTATGGAATTACTTCTATGAATTAATTTTTCCAACAACTAAGTGATGGAGTTTTTTTTTTTTATGATTTAAGTCCTGTAATAAAATTAAAATTCAGAAACTCAGAATCAGCTCTAATTAGTACTGCATTAAGATCTCAAAAATAACTCGATGGCTTTCTTAGATTAACTGCTGCTTCTAGAGTACCGGCAATTTTAGAGTATTTCCAATGGAATTGCTGCTTTGATGTACAACATTACAAGGCAAAGAATATCCTTTAGTTTTTTTGTATCTTGTTCTATGTCCTCTTAATTGCTTTTCATATTTGAGTGGCATTTATTTGGAATATAAGGGACCAATCTTAGCCTCAATTTCACATTAAAATGGTCTTGGCTTAATTAGTTGGACAAATGCACATGGATTGAAAAACAAAATCCTGTCTAAAAGGTTGTAATGGTTAGGTTTTGGTGTCAACTTGGCCGAGTAATGATGCCCTGTTGTCTGGTCAAGCAAGCACTGGTGTGACTATTGCTGCAAGGATATTTCATGGCTGGTTTATAAACCAGAATAATCATCAGCGAGCTGATAATCAGTTGCAGATTTTTAAGGAAGAAGAGACTTTTTCACTGATTCTTCAGTCAGTGAGCCTCTCCTGTGAAGTTCATCCAAACCCTTCATCAGAGCTGCCAGCTTCATAGCCCTTGCCCTATGGATTTTTGGACTCTTCCATTCCCCTGGTTGCAAGAGATACCTTTATAAATCTCATCTTTATAGATATCTCCTGTTGGTTTTGTTTCTCTAGAAAACCCTGACTAATACAAAGGCCTTAGTCTATAAATTCACAATTTTTCCTTGATTCCATGTGAGAACCATAACCTCCTCATTTCTGCTTCAGTTAGAGAGGTAAGCAATAATTTGTAATCAAGTCATTGTTGTTTTGGAATATGATGCTATTCAGAGTAGACCTATAGAGATTAATATTTAAATAAACATAAATTTAAAGTATTTCCAAATTCATCCTTTCTTCCTCTCCTTTAACATACCCTACTTATACTAGACTGAGAAGATTAGTGGTATAGCCTATGAAAATGAGTGAAAAATCATTTACTGCCCTTTCTTTTCTTTTTGTATTACTGTATTAGTTATTTATTGTTTGAATACTTTTAATCTTTAACAAGAATAATAAAAAAGTTCTTGTTCACTCTCAGGAGGTAAGAATGACTTAATCAAAAAAGTTCACATGAGCATCATGAGAGGAAGCTTAGAAGAACCCCAAATCATAGTATTTTTCCCTATGGTGTATTTGCTGAATTCTAGACTACTCAAGAAGCTAGTTGGAGGGTCAAACATTCTGGGAGGCAGAATGAAATTTCTTGAAATCTCTTAGTTGTTAGAAGAAAAATTCTCACTAGAGGGAAAGGGTGTGCATCAAATGCATGGAGTTTCCATCAGAAGACTTTTCCCAGAATTTAAAGCTCAAAGGTGGTTGTTCTAGTTTGCTAGCTGCCAGAATGCAATATACCAGAAATTGAATGACTTTTAAAAAGGGGAATTTAATCAGTTACTAGTTTACAGTTCTAAGGCCAAGAAAATGTCCCAATTAAAACAAGTTCTATAGAAATGTCCAATCTAAGGCATCCAGGGAAAGATACCTTGGTTCAAGAAGGCCGATGAAGTTCAGGGTTTCTCTCTCAAGTGGAAGATGCACATGGCAGACACAGTCAGATTTTCTCTCTCATCTGGAAAGGCACGTGGTGAACATGGTCAGGGTTCCTCTCTCATCTGGAAGGGCACATGATGAACACAGCATCATCTGCTAGCTTCTTCTCCTGGTTTCCTGTTTCATGAGCTCCCCAGGAGGCATTTTCCTTCTTCATCTCCAAAGGTCACTGGCTGGTGGACTCTGCTTCTCATGGCTATGTCATTCTGCTCTGCTCTCTCTGAATCTCTCATTCTCCAAAATGTTTCCTCTTTTTAGGACTTCAGAAACTAATCAAGACCTACCCAAATGGGTGGAGGCACAACCTCTACCTAATCCAGCTTAACAAACTCTCTTGATTATATCACATCTCCAGGGAGATGATCTAATTACAGTTTCAAACATACAGTACTGAATAGGGATTAGAAGAAATGGCTGCCTTTACAAAATGGGATGAGGATTAAAACATGGCTTTTCTAGGGTACATACATCATTTCAAACCAGCACGGTGGTGGAAGGTTAAAGAACTATGCTGAAAAATTCTAACAGGCAGAATTCAATCTCCTGTAGTCTTATAAGGCTGAATAAACTGAGACCACACAAACTCTCAACTAAAATCATCAACAACTATTCCTGAGAAACACTAACAAATGCAAGATACACCAAATCTTACTAAAACTGCAATACAGTCCCAATCTGTGGATTGAAATAATCAGATTCTCTCCCTATCTACCCAACAGAGGAAACTGGGAGACCTAGCTGGTAGAAAATCCTTTTGGAGACAAAAGTTCTTTTACATATATACAGTTTCAAATTTCTAGATATTCAAAGAGACAGAAAAGGTGACTGATTATAAAGAGAAAAGCAAAAAAAGTAAGCCAATAAATGACAATGATGATATGTGGCTGTGATTGCATTTCAAAGGGAATGTTGAGGATTGTGAAGGAAATCTAGGGGCTGGAAATGGGACTGTATAACATACTGAGCCCTCTTCAGGGTGCAAGTGTTCTAGAATTGGTTGTGGTGGTGAATGTACAAATCTATGGATATATTAGAAGGCAACGATTGCATACTTTAGATGAATTTTATGGTATGTGAATTTATCTCAATAAAACTGTATTAAAAATAAAGTAGGGCAACAGTTGACCCAGATATTATAGATAGCAAACAAGGACTTAAAAATAACTATGATTGGTGTGCAAGGGTAGTTCACTGCCAGAATTCTCACCTGCTATGTGGGAGACCCAGGTTTGATTCCCAGTCCATGTGTTTCCAAAAAACAAATAAACAAACAAAAATTCAACAAATGGTGCTGCAGTAATGGGGTATTCGCATAGAAAATTAGTGAAATGTGAACCTGCCATACAGCATACAAATAGAATAAAAATAACTATGATTAATGCATAAGGAATGTAGAGTGAAACAAATAAAAGATGAAGAAATTGAGTATTTCAACAGAAAAATGGATATAATTATATTAAAAATCAATGGATGTTCTAAAAGTAAAATTTACAATATTGGATGTTAACGTTTCTTTGAGTGAGCTCAATATTATATGGGACATAGCAGAAGACAAGATTAGTGAACCTGAAGCGTGGTCAAAAAAAAAAAATACTCAAATGGAAAAGCAGAAGGGAAAAAAAGAGAACTGGAAAAAAAGAGTGTAAGAAAATTTGGGGACATAATTAAATAGTCTAAAAATATGTCATTGGTGTCTCAGAAAGAAAGGGAAGGGAAAATAGAACAAAAGCAATATTTGAAAAGATAGATGGCCAATATCATCTAAAATTAGTGAAAGGCACTGATGTCTAGATTTATAAAGGTCAATAAATTTCAAGCAGGATAAATATAAAGAAAACCACACTATTCACCTTGTAGTCAAACTAATGAAAATCAAAGATAAAGAGAATTTCTTAAAATCAGCCAGAGAAGACATAAAAGAAATGATACTTTCAAAGAAACAACAACAAAGCCAACAGTAGACTTTTCAGCAGCAACTATGAAAGTCAGAAGACAATCGAACCACATCATTAAAATGCTAAGAGGAAAAAATAGGCCAAATTAAAATTCTACGCACAGTGGAAATATTCTTTAAAAAAACAAAAGAAAGATGCTTGTGGTTAAACAAAGGTGGAAAGACGTTGTTGCTAGTACAATGGCTTTACAGAAATTAAGAAGAAATTTTTCAAACTCAAAGAAAATAAAAACAGAAACTACAGGAAGAAATGTAGATCATTGAGAAGAGTACGTATAGGAAAAACAGAAACTACAGGAAGAAATGTAGATCATTGAGAAGAGTACGTATAGGAATACATATAAAGAATACTAATGTTTAAAATGATGATATCAGTTTCTTATGATCACTGATGATATGTGTAAAAGAAAATTATATGGCAACAGTAGTTCAAAGGGGGTGAGACTTAAATATAACAGATTTCTAAATTTTAGAAGAAGAATCACAGACCAAATTGAGATGAATGGCAAAACATTAAGAAAACACATTGTAATCTCTAAGGTAACCACCAAAAGAGTAATGCAATATTGCATAATTAAAAAGCTAATAGAGGGACAAATGGAATAAAAAATACAAGACTAATAGAAAGGGCATAGAAAAGGGAACATGAATAGAAGAATTGCAAAAAGTAGAAAAGAATAGTAAGATAACAATCTTAACCCTAATTATATACGTAAAGGCATCACATTTAGTACACAAAAATATTTTTAAAAGGGTAACATTGTCAGACTGGACTAAATCAAACAAAAAACAAAGGCCACAGCTTTAGGATGTTTATGAGAAACACTACCAGTATAAGTGAATGATAAAAAGAAAGTAGCAGGTTGGAATATAACAAATGAAGGAGACACCAACAAAAAGAAGGTCATTTGACTACATTAATATAAGACAAAGTAGACTTTAAGGCAAGACATAAAGATGAAGTAGAAAATTTCATAATGAGAAATTAAGCAATTCAACAGAGAAACCTGATAATCCAAAATCTGAATGCATCTAATAACACAGCATCAAAATAAATAAAGCAAAAATTGAGAGAACTAAAAACAGAAATGGAGATTTTAATGCAACAATTTGATAGACAGATAGCAAATGATAGATCAAATAGATGAATATGATTAACTAACTTGATTTAATTGATATTTTCAGAACATTACCCTGGACAATAGCATTTTTCACAGTTTTTCAATTGTTCATGGAATATTTACCAAAATAGAGCATATGTTGGTTCATAAAGAAAGTCTCATCAAGTTTCAAATGATTAAATTCAAGCAGAATATATTCTTTGACCACAGTAGAGTCAAAAGTTTTTTAAAAGAAAACTAGAAAATCCCCTAAAATATGGAAATCAGTGAAACTTTTAGAATTGTGCCTGGGCTAAAGGAAAAGTTCCAATGGAAATAAAATATTTTGAACTTCAAGCTAATGAAAATGGGACACATGAAAACTTATGGAATGCAGTTAAATCAGTGCTCACCATGAAGTTTAAGGCTCTGAATTCATATAAAAAATTTTTGAAGTTTCAATTCAGTGATCTACACTTCCATCTCAAGGAGTTAGAAAGAGAATTTTGAAGTACACAAAAAATCATAGATGAAAAAAATCATAAAGATAAGACCAAATTTTCAATAAAATGGAAAGTAGATACACTATTGAGACTAAACTAAAGATGGCTTTTTGAAAGATTAATAAAAATCAACTCGTCATAAGATCCAGAAAAAAAGAAAGAAAAACACAAATTACTAATTTTAGGAATCAACATAGGAACATTAGAAAAGATTTTACAGATATAAGAAAGAGCATTATGAACTTTTTATGCCCCAAATCTGGCAACTTAGATGAATTGGACAAATTCCTTAAAAACTGCATCTTACCTAAACTGACACACAGAAAACAGAAGTGGAAAGTCTTTTAATTAAAATCTTTCCCACAAAAAACACCTCTGGCCCAAATGGCCTTACTGGTGAAATCTTCCAAACACTTCAAGGATTCAGGACTATTAGACTTTCACAAAAGTTTTCAAAGTATAGAATAAAGAGGAAAATATACCCACCACACACACACACACACACACACACACACACACACACATACACACACACACAGTCTTACACTCATGCTTGCAAGTATTTACCTGCAGGTAGATTCACCAATGCCACCTGCCCCAACACCCATCCCAGAAGCTGTAGCCATATTAAAATAAATAACATCTGTCTTTCTCCATATTTTATGGACACTACATGTTATTCTACATAAGTTTAATGTCTAAAGGATGTTTTCATGGGATCTTTCTATTTTAAAATAGAAAAATATGAAAAGATCTTTTCTATTTTGCTCCTCAGTTTTGTAGAAGTCAGTCTTATTTTAAGTCAATCTGAGGTCAAGACATAAGATACCTAACATTTATCTAATCTTTATCCTTAGCACTATTTTATATGTGAGGAACCTGTGTCCAAGAAAGTTAAGAAATTTGTCCTCATGGCAAAAAATTTCAGAACTAAAATTTTAACCTGAAATTGTATAGTTATAAATGTCTATTTTTACCTTGCTGAGTTCCCTGGGGCTTTACTACTTGGTAAATACCAGAAAAGAAAAAGCAGTTCTGTGAATACTCGGGATAAAAGAATGCCACTGCCACCTTTTATGATAGAAGGTACCAGGATTATTTTAGAATGATGTATAAAGGTGATGGACATCAAAAATACAATTCTGGGGAGAAAGAGGCATCCAAAGAATCAATGTGAATTATATCCAAGGAATTCCAAATTTAGGTCCTATATGAACCATGGAAACAAACTCTGTTTTGAAGTTACAAGCTGTGGGAGAACACATAGACCTCAGGACTAGTGCAATAGTCCTTGAATAGCTAGTTCCAGCAAGCTCACCTTACATAACACATCTGCAATAGCATTGCTAAATCAAGCAGTGAAGAAAACCTTCACTCATAAGCCTCAACCACAGCACAAAACAAGAGGAAGTTCAGGGCCACTGCAAGGGCTGTTTTGTAATTCATCATGAACAAGCAGACATAAGATCCACGCAAAAATGTATTGCAATATGCATCATGTCATTCCTCTGGAAGCTTGTTCTAGATAGTAGTCAGCAAGTTATAACACAATAGACAATAATCTCTTTAAGATGCCACTTATTTCGTAAAAGACGTCTTTTTCCCTTTAGACAACTATCTATGCCACAATTTTTTCAAAGAAAACGTTAGCATCGAAATGACCATTACACTGTTGAATTTTATTCTACAAAGAATTGCAACTTCAAAACTTGAATCTAGGATCATTTATGTTTAGCAATATTATGCCTTTAAAATCTTATGTAAAGACAAACTGGAACAACAATACCAGTATTTTCCCAAAACCACGTGGTATTACTGTTGGAGATGAAGATTTTAGATATTCTCAGAGCAAGACTATACTTACATGAGGCAAGTGTTTTTCAACCACATTGTATCATTTGGCCCCAAATGTCTTTTCTACACCCCCTTGAGACTTGTCTCAGCAAACAAGGAGGTAAAGCAGGAAATTTTTGAGGCCAAATGATACATCAGGAATACCATCAAAAGTAAAAATATTCCAGGAATTGTAAAGAACAGTGCCCATATTTGGTACTTCACCTTGACCCCAGTAAAGCCATTAATTTTCATTATTGTATAAGTTTTTAAATCCTTAATCAAATAAAATTCAAGTTCCTTTAGTTGGAAAAATTAATGATAATCTTATATTTTGAAAGTTGAAATACTATATTTGTAGGCTTAAATATGCATCTAATTGTAGAGTCAGACATAATTCTAGAAGAAAATAAACCCGCTTTTTTGATGAAAAACTCCTGATGTATAAATTGTCTTCAATGTCCAAATATTTTTAAATAATTTAAACTTAGAAGCATTAATTCATCACTGATAAGCAAAATCTTCAATAGAATTGAAATCACAAGGCCATTAAGACACAAAAAAGTAAAGCTGTAGTAGTTATAAGTAGATTTATCAATATCAAATCTGTTTTATAATAAATAAAGGATTCTGTATCACATAATCTCTTTATTCCCTTAATGATTAGCCTGTAGTTTTATTTAGGAATTTTGTTGAAAAGTATAGAGAAGAGAAAAAAAAATAGAGTTGTGATATTCAAATTCAGATTTGGGTATGCCAGCAAAGAACATATGGTTTATTTGATATATTTGAGAAGAACTGTTTTAAATAATTGTTTTGGAAATTCTCATGATGACTCCAAAGAACAAAGTGCTTTTATTTATTTTGATATTCTATATATTAATACATTATTTGTGATAGTGAAAACGATACAAACTTGAAAACTTCTTAACACAATAAAATCATATTTATTACTATTATCTACTGAACAAACTAATGTTCATTATCTACTGAACATTAAGTTCTGAAAAACTTAACGTAAAAATATTAGAAATATGAATGCTGCCTTTCTAGTCACCACGAACAGAAAGAATGAGCTGGAAAGACACAGTAGAAGTCATGTACTAGAAACTTTTCTGACTTTTCTTTATTGCCAGGCAAGACTAAGGCCAAGCCAACTCATCACAACACTTCCACTCAGCCCCCACACTGCGCAAAGACATGACAATGGGTTATTAGACATGACAGTATCTAATTATAGGTTTTTAATGCTATTTAGAAAGAAAAGTCTGGAAACTATTGGGACCCTTAATGAGCTATAGGATAATTTTCAAACCTTTCCCCAAAATATGAGCAACTGTATGAAGAAATCCACCTTTTAACATCAACTACCTCCTTTAGAATCAAGAAGAGTCTTTGATTTCATGATGTAAAAACCCAACCTATTTAGTTAATTTGACACTGCGTTACAGCTAGGAATATTCACTTGTACCTTCCTGCCAAACAAATATTCACTACAAAATACAGCACAAATTATTGGAAAATCATACAACAAGGAAAAATTGAAATGGTCTCACAAAGCTTAAATTGCTTCTCTCTTTGTTTTCTTTTTTAAAAGTATAGGAAACTTCCCTCTGCCATGTAAATAGAGGTGAGAATGTGGTGTAGAGGGTAGAGACCATAAAAGACTCCTGGACTTTCCTGGACATGGAGAGGTATGGACACCTTCCCACAATGCCCCTCACCACTCAAGCGCTCCTCTCCTAACTTTTTATTATGCATTTACAATTAAAAAATAAAAAATAAAAAAAGGAGCCTGCTCTTAGCAATGTGGGGGAGCCTTGAGATCCAATTAGTTGAATGTCTTAAAAGCCAAACACAGGATTTCAGAGCTAAGAAATGAAATTGGGACTCTTCACATTGGCTCTAACCAGAACTTCCAGCCAGGCAGCCTTCAGACTAAGGACCCTAGCACCATGTTATCAGATTTTCCAGCTGGCAGCTTCCCCTACAGAGTTCAGACTTGCCAGCTTCCACAGTTCAGTGAGCAAATTCCTTATAATAAATCTCTTTATTATAACCCTATTGATTCTATGTCACTAGAGGACTCTAACTAATACAGGCATTTTCTGTTCATGCTATGATTTTCCTTAAAAAATTAAATATATACATAAAAATCAGATAACAAATAGAGGGGTTTTAAATTTCATACATGCATAGGTAACAAAAATTTGAATCAGAAAAAGTGTAGAAGGATGAGTGAAGAAACAGTAAAGAGTTAACTGTGTTCCACTTTAGTATGGTGACAATTACTGTTTCCTAAAAGCACTCTGATGTCATAGTCAGAAAAGGAGTATTTGCCAATGGAGCATATGCCAGAGCTAATTTCAATATTGAAGTCTTTGTGCTTTTGTTTTTGCCTTTTTTCTCTGATTAAATAAGAATCAAAAGATTTTAATTTTATGAATAAAAATATTAAAAGTAACTTTTTTTTATTTTGTAAATTTATAAACAGAAATTGCTCTTCTAAATATATACTGTAAGTCATATATTCAAACACATCTCATCTACTGGCAGATACACTGGGAAAAAATCAGCAATCAGTCCTTATAGGAAAAATAAGTTTTAGAATGGGTTATTACCCAGTGACATGTGTAGTTTATATATCCTAATCACTTCTAGGGGCTTACCCTTATAATTTATATAAATAGAAGCCTCCAAAAGGGCTACCAATTGCTTTCTTTAATTCTAAAATATAACTCCATAGTCTAAATAGATGAATTGGGATTAGCCTAACCCAAAATTCAGTTATCTTGGAAGATGTTCAATATTTTTCCTCTATAAATGAATGTAATCTAACTCAAGTATAAATTGACAAAGAGAGCTCTCTCTAAAATTTCCCTGATGAATACAGATTTGATGAAAACTACTAAACTATGAAACAAAGGATACTATTTTGGATTCATTGACATTTTCCTAAATGATTGATTGAGAGTATGGTAATTAGACTAAATGTCATCCATATTGATTCTTTTCCGATTCAGAAGAAAATAGGAAATTTCTGATTTTGATATTTTCACTCATTTTGGAATGTTCTAATTAAATCAATAAGAGATCCAGCACTAGAGATAGTCAGCCTACTCATACAGACCGTACAAAGGGAATTTTCTCAAAAGTTTCACTTAAGTTTTAAATTGTTCTTCTTTTACTAGTGACTTCACACAGATGAATTATAATTTAAGCAAGCAGAATTTAAGAGCAAGAAAACCTTTATTAAATCCTTTATTATGGGTTCCCATAGGAAGAGAGAGGAGGAAGAAAAGCAAAATGATGTCCATCCTCTCTGGATTCTAGCATTTTGAATGCTAACCAGGACAGCTGTTATCACTATCAAATTTGTTTTGTTTGCTGCTTCAGCATCCATCTTACTTTGACAAAGTCAGTTGCCTCAACACTGACCTCTGTCCTAGTTAATAAGCAGCTTTCTGTTCCTTGGGCATAAACGCCCCCAGAACCCAAACTCGCATCTGTGGCCACCACCCATGCCATCCACACACCTCACCCAAAATCCACAGCTGGTCTGAAACGATAAGCCAAGCATCCCCACTGCCCTCGGACCCCCAGTCTCATTCCCTTTTGCACACATGTGCTTTCAACTAACCAATCCTTGACTCCCACAGAAATCTACTCCCAGGGCCACCATAAAGGCACAAGACCATGGGTCACTGCTCTGTCTGTGTCTCCCACCTACTGGTTGAGCCCTGGAGCCAACCACGCTCCCTGTCGAGCCCTCAAATCACCCCTCTTTCGTGGGGTAAGTGACACATTATCCTTTCTTCTGCATTATGGCCTCAGGTTCCCATTGTGTCACACCTGAACTCACTTAAACCCAAATTTAAAATCCAATTTAATCAATTTGGAGCAATATCCTTGGTATTTAAGATTGTACATGGTGCTTAAGTTACATACAAATATTTATTAGCCATTCTTTCAAGAGAGAGCACTGATTATTTTTTAATTGGATATTGCTTTTGGTATGAATTGATTCTAACACTATGAACACAAGCATTGAGAAAACATATCATGGAGAATGCCTATTTCAATCAACTCAGTGTTTTAATTTTGGTGAAATTCTCTGAAATCACTTTGGACATCTTAATTTTTATGAATGATTGATTCATCTATTCATTTAAAAATATTCTTACACTGATAAAAGAACAGTTAGCTATTCACAAATAGTGATGGTTCCAAACTAATATTTTGAAAAAGAAGCCTGAACCTGGAGGACTTAATCTACTTGATTTCAAAACTTAATCTAAAGCTACAGTAATTAATACAGTGTGGCATCAATATAAGACTAGACATACAGATGAAACGCAGAGGATAATGAGTGCAGAAATAAACCCACACACTGACAGTAAATTGATTTTTGTCAATGATTCCAAGACAATTCAATGGAGAAAGAATAATCTGTATATCAAATGGTGTTGGAACAAGTGGATATTATATGTAAAAAAACAAACATATGCTTACTTCACACCTCACAAAAAATTAAATACAAATTGATCATAGATCTAAATATAAAAATTACAGCTATAAAACTAGATGAAAATACAGGATAAATTATCTGTGACCTAGGTTGGTTAAGGATTTCTTAAACATGTACCCAAAGCCTGGTTCATAAAAGAAAAAAAAATAATGATAAATTGGACTTAATCAAAATGAAAACTTTTGGTTTTCAAAAGACATTAAGAAAATGAAGAAACAAACCACAGAGTGGCAAAAATATTTGCAAATCTTATCTATATTAAAGGGCTTGTGTCCAAAATACATTAATTACCTATTTCTGCATGCCAAATCACCCCAACACTTAGCAGCTTAAAACAACAAACACTACGGTTCCTTAGGGTTAGGACTCCCGAAGCAGCAGAGCCGAGTTGTCCAGGCCCAGGGTGTCTCCTGAGGTTGCAGTCACGCTGTTGGCCAGATTGCAGTCATCTGGGGCTGGAGCCTTCACTTCCCTGCTCCCCCACATGATCGTTGGCAGTCCTCAGCTCCTTCCCAGCTGTTGGCAAAACACCATGGTTTCTTGCAACATGGGCCTCTTCACAGGCCATGTGATGTCCTCATGACATGATGGGTGACACCCCCCAGAGGGAGGGATTGGAGAGAGAGCATGCATGCCAGGGCATTCAAGTTAGAAGCCACAGTCTTTCATAGTCTACTATTCTAAGTGGCATAACATCAGTTCTGCCACATCAGGCTAATCCCAGCACAAAGTGCAAGTGGACTACACAAAAACATGAATCTCAGGAAGTGGGGCCACCTTGGAGGCTGGCTATCAAATAGAATATTATATAAAAAACTTTCACAACTCAATGATAAGAGGAAAAATAACACATAAGAAAAAGAGGAAAAATTCACCAAAGAAAATGTATGAATGACTAATAAGCACAGAAAAGACACTCAATATCCTTAGTCATTAGGAAAATACAAGTTACCATCATAATGAGATAATATTGGGCATCCATTGGAATGACTATAATCAAAAGGACTGGATGAACAGAATTTTTTTAAGATTACATCTGTTATGGCCTTATGATAAGTAAACAAAAATGGCTTTTGTATGATATTAAATACAAAAAATGAAAATAGAAAAATAGCATTCAAATTAATGTACATATATAATAAATTTATCTGAAAAATGGTCTAAAGAAATTAGCCACACCAAATATTAGCAAGAATTTGGAGAAACTGGAATCCTATTTGGGGATGTAAATTGGCATAACCAGGGGTGCAAGAGCAGTTCAGTGGTAGAATTTTCACCTGCCACGCAGGGGACCCAGGTTTGATTCCTGGCCCATGCACTTTCCAAAGCAAAGAAACAAGAAAAACAAACAAACAAACAAAAAATTCAACAAATGGTGCTGTAAGAACAGGATACCCACATGGACAACAAAAGATGAAATGTGACCCCGCCATACAGCATACAAAAATAATAACAATAAATGGTATAACCACTTTGAAAGACATTTAAGCAGGTTATTAAAATTAAGCGCACATTTATCATATGACTGACCATTTCTAATTATACGTGTCTACCCAAGAGAAATGAAAACATATATCCACGTAAGAACTTGCACATGAATGTTTAAGACAGCATTATTTACGATATCTTCAACCTGGTAACAACCCAAATGCCCATCAACTGGTGATTAGAAAAACAGTATGTGGTATCCATATAATGGAACACTATTCAGCAATATAAAGTAACCACTGATCCATGTGACAATATGCGTGCACCTCAAAAATATGCTAAGGAGAAGAAGCCATTTCTATTAGTTTTCTATTGCTGCTGTAATAATTACCACAAATTTATTACCATACAGTTATATAGGTTATAAATGTGCTCCAGATCTCTCTGGACTAAAATCAATGTGTCGACCAACAGGGCTAAGATCCTTCTGGAAATTCTAGGGGGCAATTTGTTTCCTGGACTTTTTCCTTCTGGATTCCTTTACTCATGACCCTCTTTCTCCTTCTTTGCAGTCAGCAACCGTGGGTTGAATCCATCTTGCATTGCTGTTTTCCCATCATTGGATTGCTTTTCTTGACACAATTGGGACAGATATTATGGTTTTAAGCTCCTGTGATTAGATTGTAGCCCCCAGATGAAGCAGGATAATCTCCCCATCTCAAGGTCTTAACCACATCTGCAATGTACCTTTGGCCATGTGCAGTAACACATTCACAGATTCCCGGGACTGGGCCATGCACATTTTGTGGGGGGGAACCATTATTCTGTCTCCCACATCATTTATATAAAATTTCTAGGAAAAGCAAAACTCTGGTCAGAAATTAGACAAGTACTGGTACTGAGAGTGAGAGCAGGCTTGAATGAAAATGGACATGAGAGAACGTTTTGGAGTGATGAAAATGATCTAAAACTGGATAATGAAGATATTTGCACAATTCTAAAATTTGCTAAGAATTATCAAGCGTGTGTTTTCAATCGGTAAAATTTAGGGTACGTAAATTATATCTCAGTAAAGCTGCTAAATATTTTTTAAATTGAATAGAAAAAATAAGGAAAATAATTTATTAAAGTAGTAAATGTAAAAATAAATGCTGATTAATATGGAGATCTTCTTTGGTATTTTGATTCCTGGTGAATTTCTGTTTTCTTCCAAACCACTTGAATCGACTCCTGATCTTGAACACGTTCTTATCACTACATCACCAGACCAAAGTAGGAAATATTATTGTGCTTAGTGTGAGACTCCTGAACTGAAAGAAAAGGCAAAACAAAGACCTTTCTTTGAATGCGTCTGTTGGATGAGTTATGAACATGCAGACAGAAATGCTGGGATCAGAACCCTGAGTGCTTCATCTCACCACACCCACGAAACTATGATTCATTAGGTCTAGGAATCATAACAGAGGCAGTTCATCAATTATTTTTCATCATTTCTTTAGCTTCCCCTTGACTGGTTAGTGGTAACCCTGAAAATTTGCATAGCTTCCACAAGTACATAAATCATTATAGTACCTAAACCATTATAGAGTAAGCAGGTGATATAATTTGCTCCAGAAGTCCACAGGAAGGTTATGTTACCTCAATGAGGACTAAAGAGACACATTCTGCCCTTTTGTTAATGATGATTCATTAATTTAGAGTGAGTCAGCTGGCCAAGCAGTGTGAAATGGTGGGTGGTACAGAAGGAAGTCTGATGATGACATATATAACAGTAGATGCTAATGCTACACTGAGGATATTCCCATGATCACATTCATTCTGCTTTTACTTTATGCCTTGAGGTTTCCTAGAACTGGATTTGTAATGTCTATGGATTGCTTGGGATAAAAAGTCTATGCAGAGAGAAGATATTACTGCACCAGAAAAGCATCCAACTAAAGCTTGCCAAAACCAATATGGAGAAGAGTAAGGTCATGCCAACATGATCTCACCTTGAAGAATGTAAGAATCAGCACGTATTTCTCCTAAATGCTTCCTTTAAATAAATAAAGCTTGACGGTTAAGCTGACTTGCGCTCTTCTATTATTTACTCTATTTTTTTTAACCTATCTTGGACTTTTCAAAGTCCCTTTACACTGTTGGTCATACATTGGCTTTTAATTTGAAAGCCTCCATTATCTTTTTCTTTTGTATTGATTTGGGATGGCTGAAAATCAAGAATTAAATAGACATTTCCTTTAAAAATGCAAATTTAGAGATATATATCATGTTCTAAATCTCACTAAGTCTTCATTCAGTTGGGTTTAGAAACAGAAACAATTTTTGCATATCCATAAAAGATTAAAGTATGCTTTTTGAATTAAGTTGGAATAGATCTTGAGCTGTGAATAAAGGTTCAGATCCTTCATTTTACAAGGCTTGTTGGTCTGATTCATTCGTAAAATTTTGAATTTTAAAGTTCTCACCAAAGCAATTTTTATCCCTTAAAAAATATATATGCTAAGTCTAATAACAGGTTAGAGTAGTTTCTGTTACCAAAAAGACTTTGGAGTTCCACATAATTAGAACCAGATAAAATGTTTGCTCTGTAACCAATTTCAGAGGTGCTATTAAAATAAACCATGATGACATCATCATTTTACCTCCTACCTGTTTCTCTGAGAATTTTTCTATCCACAGACCAACATTTGAAACAATCCCCCAAGGAAGCTCTGGTCTTCAGAAGAGGCAAGCCCAGGTAGGAGTTTTTTCTAGAGAAGTTCCTAGGGTCAAGGAGACTGAAAGGATTCTCATTTTCTTTCTCTCATTGCCTCAATTACTCAGGGATTATGGCTCCTCAGTAGAAATTACCAACTGATTTCTAGTGTTTCATTTTACTGGGTCATTAGCAGAATTTTTTTTTTATAATTCAGTTAGCGTTTATATGTAGTATTGCATCTTAAAAGGCAAAATAAAAAGATGTGACAAAAAAAACATTGACTAGGAGTTAGAAAACCTGAATTTTCTTTCAATTTCCTTTGGAATAAATTGTGTAATCCCAAACAAATCTCTTGCGTCCTTAGCATAAACTGATGTACTTAAATTCCATCGAAACTGAGTTCTAGAAGCTTATTCCAGATATCAAGGGGTTAAGAATTGGCCAATAAGCAAATGGGCTGCAAAGTCCCATTTGAATCTTAGAAACTGGATCTCAAATTCTGAGGCTCTTCAGGAAATCACAGGTATACTAGAGGGGATAAAATAAGGAAGGACAAAAGAGAACCATGTGAAAAGTTCTCAGAGCTAAAACTTCTGTCAGAAATGTGCATCATTCTTGTATTTTCCCCATTGAAACTTTTGGGCAATTAGAAATTATGTTCAGAAAGGTCATCCACCTTAGATGTTAGCAGCCATTTAATTAAATGGAGAAATGGGGCAAAACTGAACTCTAAAACTAGGGCTCAAACCTTAACTCTCACCACTCACTCCTCCAGCCCCCATCACTACTCTGTGTCATTGTTTCCAGTTAGGAACAAATAGTTATAGCTATTTCAGTTTAAGAAAATATCACCAAGGAAGAATTCAAGGAAAAGCTGGTGAAAAAAACCTAAAGGTCTTTCTAACATTCTTTCCCGGTCAGTTTTAATGCCCTCAACCTTATTTCAATTGCCTTACTTCAAACCCCTAAAATCTAAATGGCAGAACCATAAAGAGTTATTTAAAACATCATCGAATGGCAGGCTGCTGGCTCTGACGTGAGTGCCAGCTGGTTTCAGGGCTGCCTCGGGAGCCAGGTCACAGCACACGGGGCAGGGGGAGTCTGGCACAAGGGAGTAATTTGGTAAGTGCTAGATTGATGAACAGACAGTCCGAAACAGGCTTTGTTTGGGTCAGTTCTTTCCCTGCTCCCTGGTATAGCGGTCGCTGCCGTGACAAACATTCTGGGAAGAGTTTACCCTTTTGCTGTGTGTGTCTCTCTAACCGGCTCTGAGAAAAAGCATTGGCTTCTGCAACTTCCCTGACCATATATATTCAGAATACCCACCTCGTTAATATTACACAGCAGATAATGCACTTTAAAATAATAGTTTGCTGAGCAGCCTGTCTCCATTCTGACTCCACAACCTGGGCTAAATAATCACATCTAAACAAACAAAGAATTTAAAAATTTGTGGTTGCTGCTGCTGAATAATTTTGCCCTTTCTTGGCATTTAAAAATTCTGTTTTCTGATGCAAATAAATATATAATAGATTCTTGTGAAATAGGTGACTCTGAGGGCCCACTATAAGCTGTTTCGGGAAAGATTCTGTAATAAATCTTAGTTGTTTCCCACAAAACCCAATTAGTGCAGCACTCTCGAAACTTCCGTGTTCTCACATTGACAGTGCTTTACCTCATGCCATATCAGATAAAGTTTCATGAGCTTATGTCTAGAAGGAAGGGCTTCTGGTCAAACTCAAAAATAGGGTCAGAGAGAAAAAGGTGGGGTTTCCTCCCTGAAATCAGCGTCCATTATGAGCCCTCACGTTCAATAATGTTGAGATTGCCAGGATACTGCAAGTGGAGTTCTTCTGAACATCAAAGCAAAACAAGTTGTTTTAGTAGAATTTTGGTGCTGTCTTTTCACTTCCTGTAGGTATTAAGCCCCTGAATTGTAGTAATCACCCAAATTTCTGATTGGAGGCAATTAGTTTCCTTCCTGACACTGCAAAAGTCAAAGAGCAAGCTGCTTCTCTATGATCTTAACTCTCTACTTCATTTGTGATGTTTCCAGCTGGTTCTAAGGGGACAGAAATTCAAATGTTTTATTGTAGGAATTCTTTGAAGATCCTTGAGGGAGCTTAGGTATAATAACTAAGTAGTTTGTTTTGTATTCATAAACAAATTTATTTGGTCACTCCTAATTCTTACTGATTTAATTGTAGTTGACAATTAACAAAATTGTAACTGATTCAGTCATTTTTATGGGAAATTTTATTTTATAATGGAATGATCTTATAATTACAAACTTAGACCTGGGCATAAAACGTTTTTAAATTCAGAGTTTAAAAAGAAGGAACATGTATACTTAAAATACTTTTGCTCTATTTGTCTTCATTTTCAATGATTATTTGCATGTATTGATTATTTATAGATAATTTTTACCCTATGCAGCTCCAAAGATAAAATTCCTTAGATAGATAAAAAGTTGAGAGGAAATTTCTTATAGTGAGTGTGGCCTATGACCATTTAGGATTTAATAAAATCTCATTTTTCAGCATAAATTCTGAAATGATATACTATCAGTAAATATCATGATCATTAGCATGTGGGACAGCCCCTGAAACAGAGGAGGAAAATGATCCGAAGAGTCCAAATAAAGGACTGTAAGCTCAGCATCATAGAACTCTAGACTGTAACGGTCTCTAAAAACCTCCAATGAACACCTCTAAAAAATTTAGTTTTAGAGGAATAAATTATTTGGAATAAATTGTCAGTTATGCTTAATTGAGGCAAGAATCCATGTTTTCTACTTCTAGCCTACTACCTTTGCAATCTGCTTTTTCTAGATCTACTTACTGGGAAAAAAAGTGATTGTGTGAATTAAACTATCCATATCATTATTAATTTAAACAGTCTCAAGTTTGATATTACACCTGAATACAGAATTATATCTGAACTATAATGTTCAAGTTCCCAGCCTGGACAGACTTGGTATAGTGGTGTGCATCTTGCAAGCCATGTGCAATTAATTGGTTGCCTTTCCAGTGTTTATTTTTGTTGTGCAAGCAACATTACAACAGTAGAAATAACAGAAAAAGAAAGGAAGAACACTCACAATTTCCATCACAATGCACAATTTTCACTTTTGACTTTTTCTGCTTGTCCATGCTTACATATTTTCTGAAGTT
The DNA here is from genome assembly GCF_023851605.1 of Tamandua tetradactyla. NCBI lineage: Eukaryota > Metazoa > Chordata > Mammalia > Pilosa > Myrmecophagidae > Tamandua > Tamandua tetradactyla. The sequence continues at coordinate 183,058,784 of NC_135331.1, read as the reverse complement.
GTAATAATGATGTAATGTAATCTTTCATCTGTTTTATTTAGTGAACATTATACCATAAAAGTTTCATGTTATTGCATAATGTTCATAATTCTTACTTGAACAGCTGCATAATAGTTTATTGACTCATTGTGCTATTTATTCAGCCATTGCTTTCTTGTTGAGCACTTAGGCCATTTCCAACATCACTATAAATAGCACTGACGTGTCTTTCTTCATGCACGTTACTTTCATTTGTTGTCCTCTTTGAATCATTTTATGTGGATAAATTTTTAATTGCTGAATTTTTACTGGATGTGAATATTTAGATATCAGCATGATTCATTGTTTATTTTGCTAAACTGTTTTCCAAAGTGATAGCCTCCAATAAGTAAAGAATAAAGTCATATAGACTGCTGTGAACAGACAGCATGGCCCCAGCTTTACCTGGAGTAGGTGGTGAAAACTACAAGGAGACTACAGGTAGAGCTGGCCTTGCATGCAGAGGGATGTTCTTCTCCCTAAGAAGTCTGCAGAGTAGTGTATAGGACTTCCCATAAAAGAACCCCCAATGGTCTTTCCTGAAAGTCCCAACAACACAATTTCTGAGTTATTGCCCTCTTAGGGAGCTAGCTTCTTAATAAAGTTAAGGCTTCCCATGATCGAAGACGTGTAACCTGTTAGCTAACATACAGGCCAAATCTAATTTATCTGATTAGCTTCCATTAACAGCTACAGACTCTTAAAGGACATTCACTCAATGCTTCAAATCATCATTGACTATTAAGAAGGAAGAGGTGGGGAGCTTGAGATTCTCTTCCCCGTTGGATGAAAGAAAATAAAGAACCAGACTTTAATCTCCATACTTCCTATAAACACATGTTCCCTATGACCCTATCCCAGTTAATGCAAAGGCCATGCTATTTTCATTTCCTGGCTTCTTTATGATTCAGCTTGTAGGGTTGTGATGATTAACTTGCTTATTGTGGCCTCACACTTCTTTTCTTGGCATATGTAGCTGTACAACTACCATCTATTGAAAAGCTACCATGTATTGTTCAGGAACTCATTTAATCCATATGACAACTCTCTAGAGTGAGCATCCTTTCTCTCATTTTAGGTCTTAGAAATCAAGGCCCATAAGGTTTAAGTAACTTGTATATAATCACAGGTGTGAGAAGTCAAGACCCACCACTCCATGAATGATTCTACTCTGTAATTACCTCTTAGAGGGACACAACCGTAGTGAAGGAAGACATGTGCCACTGAACGTTATGGTATTTCTGGAGTATCTTCATTCTGTTGGAAGTTTTCTATTTGGTAGAGCTCAAAACATCTTTGTTGATTAATATGCTTGCTTAAAATGTCAAACAAGACCTTTACTTTGCTGTTAAATGGTTAACAGAAAAATATAAACAGGAATCACAATCGTGGCCCAAAATGGACTCTGTAACATTGTATGAAACGTTATAATATTTTGCACGCAATTGTCTTGACTAAAATATATTAAAGCCACAACAAATATTCCAATTAGCAACTGCATTACCAGTGAAATCTCAACAATATTTAGATTTTAACAACAACTCTGATTTGTCTTTTTAGGTTCAGGCCCCATAACACCAAAGGAAGAAATCTTAAGACATTTACTGAAATGTCTCTAAATATAAATCCCCAAAAGTGATTAAATAACTAAAGTTTTGGGGACTGATATCGTTTTAGAAAAAGAAAAGAAAGCAGCAGGAATGTACCTTAGTTTTAATTAGTTTTTTCCCCTCAAGTAATTAAGCTGATCTCTGGGCAAATCATTTTAAATTATTTATAAGAATGTTGTAACGTTTATGGTTAGCTGAAATTATCTTGATGCAGAGTTGAAGAAAAGAACCATTCCTCCCTATTGCTTGAAAATTTCATTCAAGCAGGAAATTGGGTGGGTTCCAAGTTTCTAAAGTTTGAAGAACTCTACCATAAAATTAAGCTCAGGAGAAAAATTCTTTAAAAATATAATTAATATATTGGAGTGTGTGTGTATTTTTCTGACAATACTACACTGTCTTAGTTAACTTATCTCTATTGCAAGTCTTAAAATCAGGTAGACTCAACTCTGTAAGTGACATCATTACCTCCCTCTACGTGGGACATGACAGCCAGAGGTGACCGTCTCCCTGGGAGATAACACTGAAGGATGAGTCCGGCCCTGGCACCGTGGATCAACAATGCCATCCTGACCAAAAAGGAAAAGAAATGTAATAAATAAGGTATCAGTGGCTGGGAGAGTTCAAATAGAGTCAAGAGGTCACTCTTAGGCAAGCTTCAGTTAGATATTGCTACTTATCATAACTTGCCAAACTCCAACCAAAACCATTCCAGCCAATCCCAAAGGCCAACTAGGTCAACACATAAGATTCTCCAAAGGTTCCATGCACTAGAGTAACTTTCCAGAAACCTACAACTTCCAGATGGGTCCCTGGTCCAGATAAATCCTGAACCTAGAGGGCCCAGCCTCTCCAGAACATCAGCTAGCTCCATCTCCCTACCCCTAATTATCGACAGCCCCTTCCAACATGAAAAAGTTAGAATGGCCATAGCCCAAATACCCCTAAAGAGTGGAATAAAAAGATCAAAGGTGATGGTGGAGTTATACAGAGAAGGTAGGGTTTGACAAATGAATATGACTGCTGCATCATTAAATTGCTATTTCTTTTAGTCTCCATTATCTCAGATCAGCTCAAATTGTAACCCATACCAAACTCTGAAATCTGTTCTACAGCTAATTGTTGTGCTGTGCTTCAAAATTCACTGCTTTTTTGTATATATGTTATTTTTCACAAAAAAAAGAAAAAAATCAATTGTGATGATAAAAAAATATTTAGTCCTTCTCTCCTCCTATATTCTGGAGCAGTAAAAGAAAAAATCTGAGATGATGGTATGGTAATCATGACACTCTGGGATCTGTCCTGTAACTACTTGTTGAAGAATGCTTTGAAAACTATTGCTTTTTTCTTTCTTTGCTTTGTATATAGGTTGCATTATACAATTTTAAAAAGTTTTCCAAAATATCAGATAGATTCCAATACTAGTGGTCAATAAGAGGGTGGGGGAAGGGGTATGAGATATTCTTATTTCTCCTTATTTATTTTTCTGTAGTAATGAAAATGTTCTAAAAATGATCATGGGGTGAATATACAACTAGGTGATGATACCGTAAACCACTGATTGCATACTTTGGATGGACTGTATGGTGTGTGAATCTATCTCAAAATACTTGCATTTAAAAACAAACAAAAACACGTTTCATCTGTTAAAAAATGCTATCAGTGAAAGTTCATGATTAAAAAGTCTCATGTTTAGAAACCCACAAGAAAACTATTTTGTGTCCATAATAAGTAAAATAGATACTGGTCGTAAGTATATCTTGAAATTCCATTGTGAAGAAAGAAATTTCACTTTATCTTCAGGCTTTCTCTACAAAGATAGTTGAGCTCTATGTAGTTACACACTGTATATATGGTTAGATGACAAGAGCTAAGTTCTGTGAGGGAAGAGGGCTTGTTTTTCCATGTAGGTACACACGGCTCTCAAATTTTGCCTATAAATTGTTTGGCTCTTGAAACATAATTTCTTATAGAAAAATAGTTCAAATTATAGTCTTCTCCCAGCCTGAAACTATTAAATGTGTAATTAAATAGAACTGTAGTTACTATGTCTGAGACAGAGCTCTGAGTTTAGGGAGGGAGGAGACAGAGAACACACAAATCCTTCTCCTTTCCTGGCCACAGGAGAGCTGCAATTTTGTCATGGGTAATTCATATCGACAGCCGTTGCCTCCTTCTGAATGTTGCTTCCTACTGAGTAGTTTGGATTCACCATATTCATATCCTGTTTTTTTTTTTTTTTTACAAATGCCATTTTATTGAGCTATATTCACATACCATATAATCATCGAAAGTACACAATCAGTGGTTCACAGTATCATCATAAAGTTGGGCATTTATCGTCACGATAGATTTCTGAACATTTTCATTGCTCCGTAAAAAATCAAAATAAAAATGAAAGTAAAAAAGAATGCCCAAAATATCCCATACCCCCTATCTGCCCCCCCCATTATTTATTTACTTTTTAGCCTTTACTTTCTTATTTATCTGTCTGTATGCTGGATAAAGGGAGTGTCAGTCACAAGGTTTTCACAATCACATGGTCACACAGTGAAACTCTAGTTGGATAATCACGTTCAAGAATCAAGGCTACTGGATAACAGTTCAGTGGTTTAAGGTACTCCCTTCTAGCTACTCGAACACACCAAAAACTGAAAAGGGATATCTATATACTGCATAAGAATAACCTCCAGAATGACCTCTCAACTATGAAATCTCTCAGCCCCTGAGACTATTTTGTTTCATTTCTCTTCCCCCTTTTGGTCCAGTAGGCTTTCTCAATCCCACCATATCTGGTTTTAAGTTATGCTTTTGGACCACTGCTCAGCTCCAGCCTACCTCCCCAAAGTATTCCATGCCTCAAAATTATCTCCTTCCCTTTGCCCCTACTACAATGCCTTGCACATATGTGTACCACATAATAGGTACACAATAATTAATTGTTGAAAGAATAAAGTATGAAATGTAGAAATTAGAAAAGAAAGTGTGATGCTAACTCATCCTAATTTTACAGCCTCCTCAGTTTGCCTGCATTTACATTCTCAGCTATTCTCCAAGTTCCATACAGTGGTTGTTCCACAGCGGCTCCCTTGGAAGCACGAGTGTGAAGTTCCAACGAGCGCTCTGAAGGTGGGTGGAGGGCAGCAGCGCACGGGGCTTACGCAGATGGTCGGTGTTGAGGGGAGGCTTGCCTTGTTTTTGAAGAGATGTGGCTCGTGAGGCTGCCTAGCTCAAAGGACCATCAAGAATCGTGATGAACCAAGGTAAGCGCACAGCCATCCATCCATGTGGTGCGGCCGTTCTTGACTTGCTTCACGTGTGCTCCAGGGACATCGCCTAAAGCAGTCACATCTCTGTCCTATCCAACATGGAGACAGGGGATGAAGCAGTGCAGCTACCGGGCTCCTGTTCACTGCTGAGCTCATGTCCGAGGTGCCCCAGGCCGGGTGCGGCTCCTGGTGATTCATGGGCGAGCGAGGTACCTCCTTGGTCCCACCCTGAGCTGCAGAGCTATCTCATTGCCAAGCTGCTTCTGGTTAGAGAGCCCGAGCACATGCTCTTGTATGGTCAAAAAAAGGAGGCATTTCCTCCGTTCAGACCCTCTCAAGATACAACATGGGCATGTGGCAGGCTGCCAGCCAAAATGTGCCCACTAAGCCCTTAACAAATGAATCATGCATCTAGGTGACTGGAGAGACAAATGTTTACCATGGAACGGTAACAAAAAAGTCTGGGCTTTTTGCCATTTAGGAAAAAAAATCATATAAACATTCTTATCCTTTCCTGGCCAGGGCTCTAAGAAGGTACAGTGTACTCAACCCTGTCTTTGGAAGGGCATATTGACCAAAAAAAGGGGGGGGGGGGCGCTTTTTCATAGGTTCACAGTGAAAAACATAAATGTGTGTGGGTATGTGATAGAAGTGATTTTTCTCTCTCCTGAGATTAATTTGTAGCATGATGTTATTATAATTTAGCCCTTTCCTATCACGTCCTCCATCGTTTAAGGCCATAGAGCAAGCAGTCTGTGTGATTATTCATTGCACAGCAGGAACGAAAGTAAAGTAAGATGATGTTTATGAGTATGGGCCTTTGTACTCAGGCAGAGTGGGTTTCCATTCCAGTCTGGCCACTGTCTGACAGTATGACTTGGGGAAAGTTACCTAATATCTCTCAGCCTTGAGGATGGTAATAATTCCTCTCACTTCTGTTTGATACGCTCAGACAATACTGCATGCTAAGCACTCAGAACAATCCCTAGAACAGAGTAAGGTGCTTAATAAAAGTTGCTTGAGGGTGGGCTACAGTGGCTCAGCAGGTAAGAGTGCTTGCCTGCCATACCTGAGGACCCGGGTTTGATTCCCGGTGCCTGCCCATGTAAAAAAAAAAAAAAAAGTTGCTTGAGGATCATTTGTGTGTTGACATTACTCCTAAAGTTAGGATTATTTGTGTGTTGACATTACTCCTAAAGTTAGGATTATTTGTGTGTTGACATTACTCCTAAAGTTAGTATTAGGATACATTTTCACCAATTGCCTTATGACCAAAGTGACCTACCTGCTAGATTATATCTGTTCAGCTAAGGAGACAATTAATGCGGAAGCGGTATTTAAGAATACCTATTCATCTACTCTTCTCCCTTTCTCAACTGAAGATTTTTTAATTTGGTCTTCCCTCATCACTGTGCCTGGTGAATAAAATAATGCATTTCAGAAAATGGAAGTAAAACAAATGAAGGCTCCAAGACAATACAGCGTCTGGTATAGAAACATGCTCTATTGCAGAGGGAGATAATTAAGGGGAAAGGATTTGTAGAGTATTTCTGAATAGTATATTATTGACATTCTCTGGTATGTACACACGTAATACACATATAGCTGAATTCAGGCTTTGAGAACTAGAATGTGTGACCCAGATGTGCTCATCTTTCCTTTTGGCCAGCCGAACGCTTTTTCTTCAACTGCAGCTTGCTTCTATTTGGCTCTCTGGCATTCCGACAAACCGTGATGATCCCATGTTCAGCACACAGAGAATTTGCAGGTTCTCTGGCTTTTGGAGAAGCCGAGAACATCAAGCCATTTTCAGTCACACTGCGAACACACCAGGCAGTTTCCCACTGTTTAACAAAATGGAAGGGATTTATCAAATGCGAAAATGAATTGTTGATGGGAAATTGACAGCCAATAAAATGTCTGCAGTTGGGACTCATCTTTCCCTGCAAAAGATATTTAAGAAAGAGGCCAGGGGAATTGAGGTAATTTGGACAACTTATGAAACAAAGTTCTGACACTTGTTCTATATTTGAAGTGGTTTTCCAACTTCAAAGCTGAATGATGAAGGAAAGAAAACTTGTGAAATTTTAGACACTTTCTTCACAGGAGACTTATTTCTGATACTCTAAAAATATCAGTTGCCCACATATAAAATTTTCGTGTAAGGTTCCCTTCCTTCAGAACTTCTCTTTCTAGTCCAAACCTCAAGTTCAATCACAGTGTGAGCTGGAGAATAGAGAGATAGGACAAAAGATGTTGGAGTAGGTCTGGTCAAAAACAGACATTAACCACATATTCCCATGTTCTAGTGGCTCTCTGACATTTTAGAGAACTTTTGTTTTTGTTTATAGAAGTTTTCATGCCTCTTATTTGTAATCCACTTAATAGTTCCTCAGTGGCAATTTTTCACAACTCTTTCATTCGGGCACCTAATTATCCTTGTGAGACTTACAGGATAGGCCTTATTATCTCCATTAATCAAATTAGAAAACTAAAGCACAGAGAGGAAAAGAGATTTGTTTAAGTTTATTATTGCTAGCAGGTGACACAAAAACAAGATCGAAACAACACAGGGAGGGATTATATGTGCCCACATCCACACGTACACATACATGATACTATTATGATGTTTCTACTGTTATCCTTGATATGTTTTTCCTCTAGTGATTGATTTATTCTTTCCTTGAGCATGAATCTGACTTGTTCTATGCTGTGCATGCTGCCAAATGCTAGGAGTCCAAAGTAATAAAGACAGCAGTCTCTGCTCTCCATGTGCGTCAATGGGAGAGACAGACCGTAAAGAAATTATTAAGATATAGTGTAATTAATGTCATGATGGAAAGTATGTAGGTCATTTGTTCATTTATTCATTTATTGGATCTTTACTGTGTGCCAGTCTTTTAATGCAGACTAGAGGGATGTGGACTAGAGAAGGATGAGAGGATAAGAGGATCTCTAAGGTAAGCTTTAAGTGTTCAAGTTATCCAGGCAAAAGAGGAAGGGAGTGAGTTCTAGGCATGAAAAGATATGTTGATAGGCAAAGAATCGAGGGTACATGGTCTATTTGGAAACTCAGTAAATTCAGTAAGCTTTTATACACATTTTGGGCACTGAATGGAAATTGCTGAGGCTGGAAATTTAACAAAGAAATGATCAGATTACCAAGGGCTTTGTCAACCATGCTAAAGAATGTGGGTTTACTTCTGATTGTTATGGTAAGCCACTGAGGGATTTTAAGCAAAAGAGTAAAGTGAGACTTGCATTTCAGAAAAATAATTGCTCTCCCCTTAGAAGCAGAGAGACCAGTGTCAGGGTTGCCCTGTACTCTAAAAGAAAAGTGAAGTTGGCCAGAACTGAGACAGTAGGAGTGAGAATGGTTAGAAGGGGATGCTGCAAAAGGTGTACGGAGATGATGTCTATTATACTTGATGACTCACGACATTGCTTCTCTGAATCCAGATTCTCCTTGGTGAAGGAGAGCAAGTGACACTGTGAAGATGATCCAGTTAAAGGATATCGTGCAGTGCCTGCTATATGGTGGCACATAGAAGGTGCTTAATAAATATTAATTCTCTCCCCACCTGTAAAATAGTACAGATTTACATATGCCAATTCAGTAGAATAAAATTTTGGCAGAAACAAATAAAAAGCCTTCTCTCAAAAACTTGGAATCTATTAAGTGCTATGCAACGTGTGTCAACTTCAAATGCCCCATATTTCAGTTGCATTTAGTTTTTGTAAAATCTTTATTGAAATTATTAAGTATTGTTTCTTTTTGAAAAGTGCTTTTTTTTTTTCACTCTCACTCTTAAATGATAGTTTTCTGGGTAAAGAACCTAAAACGCAAATAATTTTTCTTCAGTTTTTTAATAGACATCAATCCTTTGCCTTCCAGCATGTTTTGCAGTTACTGAGAGGTTTGCTATTATCTTATCAATCTGTTACAGAATAATATCTCTTTTTTTTTTCTGGTTGTTTATAAAGTTTGCATTTTTACCATTAGTGTCTACAGTTTTACCAGAATGTGCATTTATGAGGATATTAATTTATCCTCTTCAGCATTTGGAATATACCTTCACTATTTCTGTATTTTAGAGAAACGCTATAAAAGTGTCCTTTCAAAAATTGTCTTTACCCCCATTATCACTATTCTCTCCTTCTGGATGCTTCTATTTTGGTTCTTCTTTTATACAGTCAAGATCTCTTAATCTCTCCTTTACATTTTTTAATCTCTGTAGTTAGCTCTATGATGTTCCATAGAGCTTCTCTCCTTAAGTTCCAAGCCATCAATTCTCTCTCAGCCACAATCTTCAATAAAACTCACCTATAGAGGGATGATTTTTTCCCTACCGAGTCTATTTGTTTTTTGTTATATTTCTCTGTTCTCTTTTTTTCCAGAGAGAGAGACATTCTCTTATGATACATATTTTAATCTTATCTCTTTAAGAGTTTTAAATGCATGCATTGCATAGTATTTCAAATTGTTTATCATCATTAGCCTCAAGATTCTAACTCTCCAATATATTTGCAGAGTCAGTTGACTCTCCCTCAAAGCTATTTATTTCTTTTTATGGTTTGTAATCATGTTTGTAAAGTTAATTTAGCTGTGATCCTCTGTGTGTATGTGTGGGAGGGGACACGTGCTCTGATTGTGGCAGCTCCATCATAAATGAGGTCTGCTTAGTTTCTGCTGAGGCCCTGGGGCTTTCTTTGGTTGCAGACAAGGTTGACGTTAATTTCACAGGTTGGTATTTTGATTACTCACAGCTCACTTCTTTCCAGTCAAAAATTTCAAAGACTGAAGTTTTAAGACCTTCTCCTCTCCCTAATTGTGCGTTAAAAGCCCATCTCCCAGCCTTCCATCTAATAGTTGTGTCATAACCCTTGTGCTTGACACGGCTTCAGCTCCTACTTCTTGGTCTGGCTTTGAGCTCCCTTTTTATATTTACCACCTTAGAACTTCCCTTTCACTTGAAAACATTTTATATAATTTAAAATTTAACATAGATATTATTTCTATGTTCATTGTGCTACTCCGAAAAATTAAAAACAGAATCATATGATATTAACATTTCCAGCAGACCTGAGTATACTGTGAGTGCTTATGTGGCACTTAAATAGCATCATCCTTTCCCTCACTACTGAGGAGTTCAGAGAAACCATTTTTTACAGCTAAGAGAAACTAAATTAATGAGAAAGAAGGAATCCTTACAGTATTGCTCAAGTACCATAAAATCTTCAGAAGACTTCACACTACTTAGCAGAATTGTGTGTTTATAGAGATTCTAATTGACTCCACAGAGATCTATAAACCTCACTATTTAACTACATTTATTCTGATGATGAAAAAAAACTTACACAAAGTAATACATACTCATAAAAACTCAAGCAATAAAGAGATCCATGAAATTAAAACTGAAAGTTGTCCTTTGCTCACCCATTCCCAGAGATACCATTTAACCATTTGATGAATGTTTTTCCAGACCTCTCTGTTCATATATATGTATATATACATATATACACACATCTAGATCACCAACTATAGATTGATTTCCAATATTTCTTGAAATCTTTCCACATCTACATTTAGAATAGACATATGGAGTAATGATCAACAGCAAAGTCACTATTTGTCAGAATACTTGAGTTAAATTCAGCCTTCATAACTCATGAGCTATGGGAACTCTCTAAATCTTGATTTTTTTTCAGATATAAAATTGGTAAAATAATACCTAACTTCATAGGATTTTGTGAAAATTAGATGAGATAATGCATGGAATGTCCATAGTACAGTGCCTGGTGTATAATAAATACATAATAATTGTCAATTATCTGGATAGATGATTTAGATATAGATATAGGTATAGTTATAGCTTAATCTTTTCACAGGTATATGTTATTCCATTGTTTAGAAAATACCATAATTAACTCAGTCTCTATTAATACATTTAGTTTATTTTCTGTGTGTGCATTTAGAGGATAAACTACTACACATGAAATTGTTGGGTTAACAAGTAGTCTTACTTAAATTTTGAAAGTCCCTACCAAATTTCTCTACAATAAAGAGCACAATGCTATTCTGTAAGTAGTAGTTTGATTCCTGATAAAAAAGTGATATTTGTAATATATGCAGCAAAATTCACTGAAGGAATTTCCCTCATGACTAAATGAATGTTGTCAGAGAGAAATAAGCCTTTTCCCTTGTCCTGAAATTGAGTATGTTAGTTGATTATTTAATAAATATCCATATTTGAATCAAAATTTTTCCTTGCTTTATTTTTTCAAGTGTTATTGAAGTTTTCTTTATTTCCTTTAACACTACTTAATGAGCCCTTGGAGGCCAAGCACTGTTGTAGACATATATATATATATATATATATATATATATATATATATATATATGTCATATATATATATATATTAAGTAGAATATATATATATTCTACTTAATTCAGTACAACCCTATGAAAAAGATGTAATTATCCTCATTGATAGAAGACAATCATGCTAAATACATGCTAAATAAACTTGCAGAAATTTCCCAGCTTTTAAACAAGTGAATTAATAATGTATAATTCTATCCCAAATTTTTGAGGTGAAGTAATGCATCATTTATAATCAATACTCATTGAAGATTTATTTGGGTTTTATCAGACGTCATAACTGTAGCTCAAAACACATATACCTTATTTTAGTTATTTTATTGACAGCAGAAGTTTAGGGAAATGATTCTTAGAAGGTCATGAAATAATAATGGCATGTTCCAGGTATCTTGTATGTGATATTACAACAATCATATAAAGGAAGTTATTTTACCCTCATTTTAGAGATGAAGAGACTAACGCTTAGGGAGGTTAGGTAAATTGCCCAAGGCCACCTGTCCACTAAATTGAAGGGCTGGAATTCAAAGCTACTTTTGTCTAGAGGAAAGGACTGCAAGCTCAAATCTCTATGGGACATAAAGAGACAATATAAATGGGAATTGACTAGATGCAATGCAAGAGGAAGTAGAATTTGCGGAGTAATATGTCTTGTATAGTTGACCTGTGTGAATTGCTTGTTTGTATACCTAGCTTAGAATTTTAACTGAATAAAGGAAAGAACAAATGATAATCAAAGAAACTTCCCTTTAAAGATGACAGATTGAACCCACAGATATTTTTTTCTGGTCATTCTGAAAACATACCTCAATAAAAAAATAGAATTTCTTGAATTAAAACCACAAAGCCAAAGAAAACTGGAAATGATATGAAAGCAATGAGATTTGGAAATCTCAAAAGCAGAATGAATGGTAACTGACATAGTAGGGCTGATAAAACAGAATTGTAAGACAATTGTTGGGAAAGCTAAGAAATCCCCCAGTTTGTATCCAGTTTAGTCCTTGCAAAAGTCTCAGTAAGATGGTATTTGGTACCTACTGAAGTGGCAGTGAAAGTGGGCTGAAAAGAGGTGAGTCTTTTGAAACTTTAAGAAGCTGGTGAACCCCATAGCATATGTTGTCTCTTACCCCAAACAACTGTCCTTTCCCCACTTCAGTTGAGTATTGAATGCTTATCCTCTGGGGAAGATGAATTAGACACTCTTTGGGGAATATTAGGAAGAGTTCAGATTTGGGGAACTTTACTATAGAACAGGAAAATTCCATGAAAGTTTTGGTCCTAAATGTTGAGGACTCAGCTTTTCAGCTTTGTGGCTCCCAAAATACTAGCAGATAGACTTATACCTACCAGGAGAATACCTTAGAATTCCTCTCTCGGGAATTTGATCATCCCAGGAGAAGAGCCTCAATAATGATTTCCAGGATCCCCTAATGATATGGTCCCATCAGATTACATACAGAGTGAAACATGCAGTGAGAAATGAATTTGTAATCCGCTTATTTGTATCACAAGATTAACCATGTAAGGGCAGATAGTCAATGATTGTCAACATTTGAAGAAATCCACTCACATAAAAGGCATAACTACATTGAGAGAAACAGAATAGAAGAAACCTAGAGAGCCACAGTGTATAAAAGGAGATGAAAACTTAATGAAAATTCATCCTTACTACCTTCAGAGATGTGAGAAGGCATAGCATCTATGAGACAAAGATAAATTAAAAAAAAAAAAAAAGAAAACAAAATCAAAGACAAACAAAAGAAAAGAATCCTGGAAATAAAAGATATGGTTTCAGAAATTGTAAAAGCCTTTAGAAGAAATGAAATATAAGGAAAAGAAAGGGGCAGACAATGGTGGCTCAGCAGGCAGAATTCTTGCCTGCCATGCTGGAGCCCCGGGTTCGATTCCTGGTGCTTGCTCATGCAAAAATAAATAAATAAATAGAAAGAATAAGAAAGAAAGAAAGGAGAAAAACCTACCAGAGAACCAAAAAGTAAAAGAACTAAAAGAGAAGCGAATAGAATATTGATCCAGTAGGTTCCACATGTGAATAATTATTTAGCAAAGAAGGAACAATGAATAATTATTTAGCAAAGAAAGAACAAAGAAAATTGAGTGTAAGAAATGAAATAATAATAATTTGAAATAATTTCACAAAATTGAAAGGGTCCACAGATTTCCCAGGAAAATGTGAATAGTGGACTCCACCAAGGCACCTCATTGTGAAACTCAGAACGTAAAAGACAGAGAAAAGATCCTATAAGCATCCAGAAGGAAAACAAAATAGGTTACATTAAAAAGGATCTGAAATAAGAACAGCTGTAGACTTCTCAATGGCAAACTGGAAACTAGGACACAGTGGAACAAACAAAGCCTCCAAAATTCTGAATGACAATGACAGCCAGTGTAGAATTACCAATTTACAAAACGAGAGTAGGAAGATGTTTTCAACTTGCAAGCTCTCAAAATATTTGTCACCCATGCATCCTTTCTCAAGAAGCTGTTGGGAGAATGTCCTCCACCAAAATGAGGAAATAAACCCATAAAGAGGAAGAGATGGAACCCAGAAAACAGCAGATATTGTCAAGAAGAAAGCAAGTGGAACCCCCAGAAAATAGCAAAAGGAGAGCCCACGATGACACTTGTGGACTGGATCTGGAAAGAAACCAGCCCAGACTAGAGCAGATCAAAAAGCTATAGGAGAGACATAACCATGAAAATAAATTGATAAAACAGCTTATATGTCTGGACATTTTAAAAGTAGACTTAGGTGAACGGGAGAGAGTTTGGAAGTGAATTAGTGATAAGTACATAGAAAACAAAGTAAATGAAAAAAATGAGAAAAATTAAATACTAGGGAAAACAAAACTTTCTGCAAGTGGTGAACAGTAATCATATTATCCTATATAGGTTATCTGTAAATAGGTTTATACATACATACATACATATATATATATATGGTGCTCACAATAATGTGAACACTTATTATTTATTTAACCAAAATCATGATAAAGCTATACCGGGAGGATAGGGAAGCAGAAAGCACGAGAGTGACACAAAGCTAAATTGTCATTTTGCGTAGTAGAAAAGCAATACATGATGTCTAAAACTGAAAAATCTAAACTAACATTAAATATAGTACGTGAAGGAACAGAAGTAAGTGACAAAGGGAATAGCTAAAAAAGTAGACAGCTGTTGCTTCTTGAGGAAAGGAAATTGGGGTGTGGTGAGGTGGAGTGGGCAGGGTACTGCAACTGAAAAAAACAATAAAGAACTGTTGAAATATGTGCCTCTGTTACTTGGATTTAGAAAACAAATACTGAATTAGACAATGTAATAAAACCATCAGTACACTCATAGCATTGAAAGATGAACTGGACTAATAACCATTTTCTACCCTAATATAATCAAATATTTGTATAGCGCAGGTCAAGCTTTGGCCGAGTTGAACGGAAATAAATAAAATAGGAATTTCCTGAAAAGGTAAATAAAGAGAAATATTTCTTTATCTTCTATAGAGCTGTGAGGCTGGTTGGTTTGGGTCATTTTTATTGTTGCGCAGCTTTACTGGCTTGAGCACTGCCTTTCCTGGGGAAGGAAAAGTTATTCCAAGCAGAGTGCTCGAGTCAAGCAACTGCAGACCCAAGCCTGCTGTTTTTAATTAGGATGCCCGTCCCAATGGCATGTCCGGCAGACGGTGTTTTATTAGAGGCTGGTCATCTCCTCCTCCCAGCCACGTGAGGAGCCGGCGGTTCCACATGCCTTCCCTTGACCTCCCTCTGGAGTTGTGTGACCGCTGGAAGCTGAAGCCACAGCTGTCTGCCATTTGACTCCCAAAGCTCAGCGCACGCTGCCCTTTCCCCTTGGGACTAGGAGGGAGAGCAAGTTGATGGAAAGAAATGTTTCTTCCCGAGATGATATCGTTCCTCTTCTTTGAGCATGTTTGGGAATGGGAGTGAATGAACGGTCGCCCGGCAGAGATGGGAAGGTGTTCCTGTGAAGGCTCAGCAGGGGTCAGGTGGCAAATTCTGCTCGTCTCTGCCAAGAATCCAGTTCTGGGCTCGAGGAGCGTGGCTCTTTATGGATTCAAAGGAAGGCAAGGATACTTAGGGGCTTGGCACATGAGACTGGGAAGGAGGGAATGGACATGGAATTTAGCCTGAAGAAGAGGAGCTTGCCGGTGATTTTAAATGGAACTCTGGAGCAGGAAATGTCATTATATTAGGAATGAGGACCAGATGTTCTCAATCTCATCAAAGGACAGAGCAGTGAGTAAAAACAAAAATGATTTTATAGAACAAGGCAGAACTTCATGATAGTTGTGAAATCCTGGAATGGGGTGTCCATGGAAGTTGTGGAATGCTCCATAAAAATAAGACCTTTGTCCAACATGAGCATTCGTGTGTAGTTTGCCTAAAGCAGAAGGGACTGATGAAATGAGGTCTGAGGGGCCACACCATGGGCATTCTTTGTAAGGACCAGAGCCTTTCAGGTAAATGAGGAAAAGCCCTCTTGGAAGCCCCTCGGAACACAACCCAGGGGCCCATAGTCATAAGCTCCTAGATAAACAATAAAAAGTTAAAACTTCTTCTTTCCCCTTTGATCTCACATGTTCATAATCATGTCAGTTGCAGTGATAGAGCAACAACAACCCTGCAATTGCACCCTCTCACTCATGACTTTGCTCTACTTATGTGCTAGAGACAGAGAAGTTTATTACCCAAGGTAAATGCACCTCGATGTCTTATTCCTCTGAGATTGACTGAAATGCTGTGTTGGCATTTTTAAACATACTCAGTGTATGACAACTGATAGGGATTAATTTAAGACTGATAGGGATTAACTTAAGACTTGAATAGAAACTTTCCTTTTGTTTCTCTTAGATATGATGACAGTTAAAATTTAAATGTATTTTCTTATTCTTGCATATGATCTAATACTACCTGTAAGAAATTTCACAGGCAGGTCCTGCAAAACATCCATTTACCTCTAAGATGGAAATACAGGCCCTAGGTGTGCAGTGTCACAGAAATTTTAAGAAGCAAATTAATAATGGATTGATTGCTACAATTTATAGTTAGTGTTGCAATTTACATTTCCCATGCTCCAAATCAAAGCTAGCATTTTCATCACTAAAATAGCCAAGAAAAAGAAGCTGATGACTAATTACTACTGATTGCCTTACTATCAACTGATTGAATTCAGTTAGTAAGACAGTCCTGCATTTTGATCAATTGAACTCATCTGTATATTTTTAATCAATTAAAGTATACAGGGATGTTTTGTAATACTGGCACAATTTTAGTTACATTTTAAAATATTATTTAGAAAACAAATGTTATTCAAAGGAAAGCAAAGCATACAAATATATAAACTAATCTGCTATACGTAAGCTGCATATCACTATCTTTTTACTGTACAATAGCAAAAACTTCTTGCTGCAATGATATTTTGTTTTGTGCTCACCTTTCATGTGGTTACACCAAGACAAAATCACTGGACTTATCAAATTTTCTTTAAATAAATAAATATAATTTTTAGGAATCAGAAGGTCTTTGGAATCAATTTCTTTTAGCCATGCTTCTTCTTATAGACATGATCGATTTAAAAACTGTCTCATAAGGTTGTTGGCTTCTCTACTGGTTAGCATCAGTGAAAAGAATAAGAAGATGAGGTTAGAAGAAGGAGCATGAAAATTAATAAACACAAATTTGTGTAGGAGAACCACCAGCATTAAAGAATCATGGGTGCTAATAACTTGTCCCTTCTATAGCAGAAACTGTACTGCCCCTAAAGGACATGGTCCCAAAAGCCAGGACAAGACTCGTAGCACCTTGAGAATGCCTTCAAGACAAATTCAAATAAAAGTTTGAAGTGAAATGGGTTGACATATTTTGCATTTAATTATTCATAATCCTATGCCCCTAAATCTTAAAAAAAGTATAACATTCCATTCCATCCGTCTGTCAGTAACCCACAACTGGAATTATATTTTGGTCCCACATGAGAAAGTCTTCCTTCAAACTGTGCTAAGCTAGAAGAATGAGACCAGATTTGTAGTAACTTGTATTTACTCAGTTTCTACCCAAAATGATACCCATACTAATGAGGTTAATGTTTGTACTCTAAAATAAGTGACTTTTTTCTGCATTCCATGACAGAAGATACGGCAGATGTTAAAAGGAAAAAAAAGTGATAAAAAATGTGGTTATATGATGATAAATTAGATGTAACGAGAAGGATGGATGGAGTGAATGTGAGGGAAGAAAGAAGACTTGCTAAGTTCCTGGTTTGAGAGCCTGGGAGTAACCCAGTTCCCTGACTGGAGCCCCAGATTGAAATGGAAAGCCAGTGTAAAGGAGAAGCAATGAGTTTTGTGTATAATTGTTTTAGATGATAACACGGCTTCCCCCAGGAAATGTTCTTTTAGGAAATATAAAGTTAGGATTGAACCACAGGTGAGAGAGGAACATGCAGACAGGTTGGAAATTTGGGAATCAACAAAGAAATAGCGTTTGAAACCATTAGATTGGAGTAGATCATTTGAAGTAGAACACATTGAAAAATATTGAGAAAATATTCGCAAGTAGTTTGTTGTAAAAGAAGAAGCTAAAGAATTGAAAAAGATGGAGGAGCAAAAGGAGAAATGGGAAAAAGACAGGACTATTCTATGTATTCTCCAAATAATGTATGCAGTTCTCTAAATAAACTTTTCCTTTAAAATTACCTTGTAAAATGTTAAAATAAATTGAGTAGATTGAAATACTAGTGGTCAATGAGAGGGAGGGGTAAGGGTAGGGGTATGCATGTATGAGTTTTTTCTTTTTATTTCTTTTTCTGGAGTGATACAAATGTTCTAAGAAATGATCATGGTGATAAATATACAACTATGTGATGATATTGTGAGCCATTGATTGTACATGAAGTATGGACTGTTCACATGTTAAGAATGTTTATGTTTGCATGTTGTTTTGTCAATAAAAATATTTTTTTAAAAAAGTAAAAAATAAATAAATAAATAATAAAGCTTGTAAAGTAAATTACCTTGTAAAAGCATTCTGGATAAAATTCTATGCTACATGATAAGGACCTATAAAAATTGTAAGAGGAAAATTATGTTCCCTCTGATGAAAAATCATGAAAAAAAGCAAAAAATCTGTTTGGATTGATCCACGCAAAATCAGGACTACTTGGTGGTAAATGGACTCTGAAACTGCCTAAATGATTTTTTTCATGAGAAAATGGTTAAAAATAGAAATAATTACTCATGAAGTTTAATCAAATCTAGGATTTTTATCAGAAGTTTCCACTGACTTCACTTTAATTCAAGAAGAAAACAATTCCATGACTGAATTAATTCTCTGAATACAATATTTAGACCTGCTTTTTTCTTTTCCTCTTTTAAACCATTCCTATTTGATTTCTTAGTTTCCTAGATAGATAGGTATGATTTTTTGAATGCTTCATTTTATTTAAATAATTGCATTTGACAAAACTTTCAATCATTTGTCACTGTTTATAATATGCTTTCACTGTTTTTAGGTAAATACAACCAGAACAGCTTCCATAATAAACAATGAAACGGGGGAAACTTTTCGTTGGACATACTTTAATAATTTAGACCACATTCTCAGTGGCTTTTAAACCATTTGACAGCTCAGGGGTGAGTTTTGGGCTGACCAGACTCTGTTATGATCTGATGGGAACCGTGTGCTGCTTGGTAGCTTCTAAGACTTTTAACACCAAAATCAGTAAAAATTGGATTTTCATGAGGTTCTGTTTTTCCTGGAACTAAAACATAAATCCATATTAGCATATTTTGAAGAGTTGTCTGGGTGTGTTTTATGGTATTAAAATAACATTATGTGAAGAGTGAATCAAAGGACTCCCAAAAGACTACCACATTTCACAAATCCCAGAGAGCTTCAAAATGCTGTAAGTTGGCATTTGGATTTTTCCTGTGGTTCATTTGGATTTTTCCCATGGTTCATGGTTCATTACTGGCCTCATTGTGTGACACCCCCATTGAGGAATGATGATGTGTTTGGGATTTGTCTCAGATTAAAGGGCAGTTTGGAAAACAAGAAATAAGGGATTAGAGTCAACTCTTGAGTATCTGAGGCTCAATTAAAGCATTTACTAATTCATGGAGGCAATGAGGCAACAGGTTTTGAACTTCAAAAATGTCAGCAAATTATCCCAAAGTCCACATTCTGGAAAGCATTTATTGCCTGGAACTAAAAGTAACAAATCAGCACCATTTGATGCAATAGGAGTGCCCCTGTCAGCTCTGTAATTTGAGGGGACAATGAACCCTTTGGGGGGACAGAGGAGCCGAGTAGTTCTTCTGCATCCTGCTGTTGTCTTGCAATGAAAAAATCCCGCTGATATGACATGCCTAGCTTTCCTCTATCCCCTCATTTATTCCTCTTTAGATATGCATAACAAAGTCTCGTCCTCTCCCTTTTTTCTTTTGGGAGAAGACATCTGCCACTACTTCTGCCTGAATAGGTACATTAGTCTAATTCTGTGAGGTTCAATAGTAATACTTTTGGTATTAACCCTCACACTTAAGTCTTATTCTCCATTATCAGTTTTTTTTTTCAAGTATTATTTTGCTCTCTACCTGCGTCACTCTTTCATCCTACTTCTCAGTTAATTTGTAACACAGTGCAGAGAGATGTTTTTCACTGAGCCCTTCCAGTCCCAAAACTCTTCTAGTGACAAGCTCCTCATTCATGCTTTCATACAATAAGTACTTATGAAGTGCGCCTCTGTGCTACAGGCTAGTGAGAGGGTGGGCCCAGTGTCTGCTCTCATGGAGCTAAAGTCTAGCCACTGAGAATGCATTACTGTATTTGTAATCCACCCAGGAATAGGGTACCATATTGGCTGTGAAGCTGCAAGAAATGGGGGAGGAAAGGAAAGGAACCTTAACTGCCATTATGCTGAACTCAGCTGCTAGTCCAACAGCTGAAAAAGGATAGCCATGGTAAAAACATAAGCAGCTACATTTACATGTAAAGCAGACCATTTAAACAATAAACCTTTTGGCCATTCTTTATGAAAAAAATTATTTGAAATTCATTGTTCTTGAGCTGAATTTGTATTACTTTTACACATTTAAATGAGGTCTTTAGAATAGTAGATTTGTTCCCAAACACTGGACATATCTAAATAAATACACTTAAGTCCATTTGACTATCTTTATTTGAACTATACTTTGGGTTGGTTGTGAACTTCTTCTTTGCCGTTGTTCTCAGTATCCTGGAATGGGGTGGGGGTGGGGAGCTTTGATGGTCTATGGTTGTTCTGTAGTTTACTCATTCGGTAAAAACTGTCATGTTTTGAATCCACACTTCATTTAAAACTCCACCTCCAAAACGTGTCACTCCTGCCTCTTCACTGAGTTTTCTTGATCATTCTTATAACATTCAGGAAAAAATACACAAAGGGAGAATGGTTGGATTCTGCGAGTTACCCTATAGGAGGCCTAGAACTGTGCAAAAATGTCTTCTGAGAATGCACTGTTAACTCAGCTGGGGAAACAGTGGAGACCTTCCCCACAGCTACCGTACTGAGTGCCCCTCCATGTGGTACCCAAAGCGTCATTTCACCTGAAAGCTCAGCCTGTTCCAAATTCCTCTTCCACGTTTGATCTGCCAGCCCAAGGTCTACCCAGGTCTAAGACTGTCACCTCAAATAAGCTGGATAGCATCAGCATATGGGGGTGGAGTTTTGCTTTCTCAGAGATACTCTGTTCCAAGAAATATAATGCCTTTGTTATTAATTTTTGAACAGTAAATGTATGTACTGCTCAAAGCAAGCCAAAATACTTCAAAAATGACACTATGGAAAATCATTTGCAACTCTTTAAGACAGAATTTAAATGCAGTTTCAGACACTCATAAAAAACAATCTTTATCTGTTTCTGACTGTAACTGATTTTTGACTTTGCTACAAAATCCTCAGGGTGGAAATTTCCTGAGCAGACAGCAGGTCATACTAAATTAGAGCTGTCACTCTTGGGGGAAAGCGTTGGGGAGGAGCTAAAGAATGTAACTGGATTTATTCCTTTTTAGTTATATATCCATAAAAGCATTGAAGAATAACTTTCTAATTTCCAAGTTTTAAAAATAGAAGATCAGTGTTTCCGATCAGCCACTCATAGCAGGATTGAAATAAATAAATACCCAAAATGTAGCTCCTGCTTCTTTACAGTATATTTTAGGAATACTTCTTAATTTTTTCTAAAGAAGAAAGTTGACTTTTTCTTTTATTTTTCACCCAATCTGTATTATCTTTTCTATGGCACATGCTCAGAATATCAAAAAACAGATATATTGTACTTTTTAAATGGAATGCTGACATTTCAGCCTGATTGAGATGCACAGAAAATTTCACTGGAAATAGTGATTCATGCTGACTGAACCATTGTCCATCTGTGCCTACCACTTCATCCTACAATTTTCCCTTATTTAAGTAATCGAAATGATACCTTTTATTAACTGTTACATCAGTGGACACCCTATAAACTCAAATCTTAGTATGGGAGGTGGAGAGTTAACCATTCATTTAACCCAGTCCTTGACAGGGCCCAGGAATTCATGCAAGAGGTTCTGTGTTCTTTTCTAATGATTTTCATTCCTCTCTCAACTTAAAAAGATAACTTCTCTCTCATTCTCCTGTTCCAGCATCACCTTCATCTCTCGTTTATCTCATCTATTATTTTAATTTTTATTCCCTCCCCCCCATCCAATATTCCTGTATTACTCCACTAATGCTACTCTAATTCTGCATTAAAAATCACCCAAAGGATCAGGGCCTTAGAACCATGTGTGTTTATTTTCTCTTTCTCTGGCTGTGGCTCTGCTGCTGGCAGTGGGTTGGCTGGTCTTAACCCTAGGCTTTAGGTTGCCTGCAAGTTGGCTCCATATGTCTTCACATTCTCCTAGGACCAAGATCTACCAGAGTCCACATTCTCCTCAAGGTGGACCACAGGATGCCAAGAGGACAAGCAGAAACATGTGATGCCTCTTAAGTCCTTAGCTCAGAATTCCCAATCCATTGGCCAAAAAAGTTACATGGCCAAGCCCACGTTAATGGGGTGCGATATATATTCCACCAGTGGTTATGCACTCCCAGACATGGCGGGAAGAAGAACTGACAATGACCAAATCTGCCACAGCGATGGACAACCGAAGGGCAACGGACCCACAAACAGCTCACTGTTCTTGCCACCTCAGGCTGTGACTCAACCTGTGTGGTTTGCCACATGGTGTTAAATGGGTACCATTAAAAACAAACCAAAGTTATATTTAATTTAAGAAAATTAATTGTACACGTTTTATCAACCCCAGCTCATAAGGCCCATCACACGTAAAATTCACAGTCATTTACACAGATGGGTGAACACTTACACCAAACTTTTTCTTTCTCTCATAATCATTCAAACATAATTACACTTCCCAAACCAGAGTATATCCTTGGATATTGCAATGATGTTCCTCTTTTCCATCTACTTTACTGTTTTAGGTCACGCATGGGATGAAGCAAGTTATGTAAAAGTACGGCTGAAAAATCAGGGAATGAGAAAAGGGAAATGCATAAGAAAAAGAGGGTGCCAGGTACAGTGAGGTGACTTGGCTGTGGTGATGCCTGCTGTGAGCCTCTGCAGACTGCATAGACTGAACTCTGGTCTCTATTCAGTCTTTGGGAGTGCCAAAGCACATCACAATGAAATGGATGTATTCTCACCACCATCCTAAACCTCGAATTTTTACAGCTGGTAATGATAAAATCCCATGAACCCCTCAACTGCGGCAAGCAAAACAGATATGGTTGCACTTACGCGAATTGCCCAGTAGTTATGCTCAAAATTTGTATCTTAAAAATCAACTGAATACATACACAACAAATTTGATTTAAAGGCAGTTTTTGCAAAAATTGCTCAATGGGTTTAGTTTCCTTTGTGTTCAATGTGAATCAACAGCAAGCTGTGGCTGCAAGGCAAAATTGTTTTTAATTATCAGTACATTAATAGAGACATATTTGTCCAAACAAGGGGGGCAGCTATTCTACTTTGTTCTAGACAGGTCAGTTGACATATGGAGTACTATACTAACTTTAGGTCATCAAGTTCTAACCCTTTAAGAAAACTGTTAAAAAATTGGACAAGCCTTGAAGAATGCACTGAGAAAGGTAACATACCTGGTAATTCATTTTATGAGGAAAAGCAAAGGAACCAGTGATCATATTTTTTTAAAAAGTTACAATTACATAATAGTGTCACTTCATAGGTGGTATTTTAAAAGGCTATCATCAAGATAATATCTTTGTTATTATACTGGTCAAAACTTGGAATAAAAACATTTTCTACCTTTAGTACGATCCATAACCATGATTATTGATATAGTATAAAATATAGCTACAATTATTGATGTTGTCAAACAAAGGGATGGGTACCTATGGATTTGACATTAGTACAAGGGTAAAATGAGATGACATGAAATAGCTTTGCTGATTATTTTCTGCTTAAACCACTTCCCAAGCACCCCACCAATGCCACCTCTACAGCTCTATCTTCTCGTTTTCTCTGTCCAACTTTGTGGCCAGAGGATGATCCCCAAGATCTGCATCTCTTGAGTTCCCTTATTTATTGGATTCTGATTTCTTTTGACTAATGGAAGCACTGCCAGGAGATGGAGGGTACAAAGAGAGAGGTGTAAGAGTATTTCATCCCTAATTTTTCCATGCCTTGGCTCATGTATTCAGCACTAGGTGCATCCCTCGAAGACCAAAGCTTCAGCAAGATGATCCCTTCTCCATGAGTCTACCTCTCTATGATCCCAGGTAACTCCATTTCCTCCTTGACCTTTTGGTCCTAGTAGTGGTATGTTTCTTTTGCTGGAATTAGTCTATGGGTGACTTTCATTCCCCCACCCTGATCACATATCCATAAATAGTCCTTCATTAAAGTCTTTTTGTTCAACATGTTTGGGAAGAATTCTGTTCTCTAAGGGATTCTGAAAGACATAGTCCTTGGTACCAGAAGTAGCCACAGAAAGTGATCCTTCAATATGGTATTCTAGGACTGACTGGCTAACATGTTTGATAAACACATGGTGTTCCTGCTAATGACATTCCATGACATCATAATTTCTCAGATCATTGCCAGTACTGATGTGGGATGGAGGGCCAGATAGATAGCAAGTGGCTATTACAGTTTGTCTCTATGACAATAATGGTGATACACAGATTATGGGGTGGGCTGGCTGGTTCTGACTCTACTGGGGAGTTTATAAAAGCAGAAATGTTAAGTACAGGGGCTCAAATTTCCAACTTAAAGCACCAATGGAGAACTAGAAAGCTTCTATGCAAGAGAACACTCTTTTCATTAAGGCAATAAGAAATCAAGAAAATTCACTAAAAGGAGATCTGCATCCATGAGAAGTTCTGTGATGGCTGTCTTTGACAAACCTAAAATAATATGGGTAAGCCAGCAACCTACCTTCCACCAGGCAGATGAGGATGCTACACTAGAGACAAAGAGATGCTAGAACTTGGGTCTCTGAATGACCATATGGAACAGAGCTGCCCCAGTGGCCCAGATGGGCCAAAGAAGAAAAGAGCTTACATCCTATTTAAGCCACTGCATATAGGCATGACTTTTTTCCTTCAAGTCTTTAACTGAAGTAATATACACTGAAAATTGAATGTTGTTGTTGTACCCATTCCCCTTTGCCCTCATTATTACTAAAATGAATGCTTGTTCTTCGTTCAGCTTAACTAATAGTCAAATAATTAAAAACCTAATGAACATGAGCTGTCATTTTTCATCTATTAGTTTGCAGAAGAATAAATATTTTAATAATAACCATTATAAGAGTGGATTTGGGAAAACAGAGTTCTCACAAACTGCTGGAGGAAGAGTGAATTGTACAAGCCCTTTGAAGGACAATTTAGCAGTCATCAAAATTTTAAAACTATACACTCTTTGATCCAGCAGTGCCACTTCTAGGAAGCTGTCTTATATGTACTCATAGTTGTATCCACAAGAACATTCATTTTAGTACTGTTTGCAGTGTCAAAAAAAGCTGGTAACAAATTAAAAGGTATTGATGGGAACCCTACTAAATTCAATTATGATAAATCTGTGTTGTGAAGTGGTAACCATTATTAAAAAGAATGAGACAGGTCTGCACATCCTGATGTAGAATAAATATTTTACATGTTTTATATGAAGAAAACAAGGAAAAATTAGTATGTGTACTTAATATTCAAATTTTTGTAAAGAAATTCACCTCTATGTCTGTATATCTAGCTCTAGATTTGCAGATATAAGTTTATTGAATGGAAGATACGTACAAGTTCTAGAAGAAAAAATACAAAGCATTTAATAGAGATCAGGGAGGTTTCACTTCTAGCTCTATATAGTATAGTTATGCAATAATTTAATAATTAAAAGCAAACAAAAATATATCATTAAATTTGAAGGAACTTACAGGCTTTGGGGGGGGCTGAGGTCCTGCTTGAGGGTCTCCAATAGTGCATTTCCCTTACTAAAGAGCCTTTCCCTTACTAAAGAGAAATCTTTTACCATTTTAGGGGAACTTTTATCATTATTATTGCCTAACTTGCCCTCAGATTTCCAAATGTTACAATGTTTTCTCAAGATAAGATGTTAAATTGTCAAAAACAACAACAGTAAAGTTTTCAATGCTGAGAGGGAATTTTATAAACTCATTGTTGTCTAATTGATTTGGTGAGTCATCCTGGATAAATACCTTGTTCATTTTAGAATTAGAAACAACATCAAACCACCCAGCAGCTTTTTGCTGTTCATGTTAAGTATTCTAAAATCCACACTGCTAACGGTAGCACCTTACGGACTCAATCCTCAAAAGTAACAACCTTATTCAAAAAGGCATTGTTTCAGTCTGAAGAACTGCAAATACAGGAATTATTGCCACTAACAAAATTCATTTGTCTTCTCCTCAATTACTCCTTTAATCTCTTTATCCCTCCTAATCCTTGAGAAAGATGAGAAGGTCCCAGAATTCTCTTTCTCTACTTCCCGTATTATCAAAGAGCAACACCTCAACCTGGAGTACTTCATCTCAACAGAGTTATCAAGAGAATACTTACAAAATGATTTACTGTGGGAACGTGTCAGCTATTTTTCCTCCTTCTACAGTTCACCAGCTGTATCCTTATCAAGCGTGACTTAAAAGCAGTGCTTTCACAGCCTATGAATCAATGTTCCTCTTGCTTCACAGAGTGACTAAGAGTTTTTCTTGTATTTTTCACAATTCTACTGGTCTCAACTTGGATATGCACATTTTCCAGGGAGTGCCTTTGACTTTGAAGTGACTTTTCCAATCTTATTTCCCCTTCCTTCTCTGAAATTGAGAGGACCTGCTTTTCCAGTTTCACTTATCTGAATAAGAAATGTATTTCCTTTCATTTATTTGAACTTTTTGCTGCTAATCACTTTGTATTTGCATGAGCTCTGTTTGTTTGGGTTTGGGCATTCTTGCACATAAACTATCTCATAAGACACCGGTTTTCAAAGTGTGATTCCTGAGGAACACTCCGGAACTTGTTAGAAGTCCAAATTCTCGGCTCTATCTCAGACTTGCTGAATCAGAAACTGTGGGTGTTGGGTCCAGTAATCTGTGTTGTAATAAATCACCTCCGGGCGATTCTGATACATGCCTAAATTTGGAGCCTTCTGATATATAAAAAGAGTGGCTTAGAATTTGAATATGCTACAAGTGAAACTGGTCTAATCAATTCATATTGAAAGATGGAGCATTGCATGGAGCTGGATTTGGAGACAAAGTATGGGTTCTGCTTAAAAAGTGCTCTGAATTCTTAATGCTGTTGGTCACTGGTGGGAAGAGGTGGTGATGGGACCCAAGAGGCTAGTTCTTTACTCTTTTATCTCAAGTACACCTTTAGAGGGAAGTACTCAAGCCTTGCTGCTACTTCAAGTATTTTCTGAGAACCAGCATCATCAGAGTTATGTGGGAGGTCGGTAGAAATTCATCTACAGCTGCATTTTAAGACGGCCTCTTAGTGATTCATGCTTACATTAAAATGAGAGAAGCCACTGGCCTGTTGAGAACTTGGTGGCCTTTAGTTCAGGGACAGGGTGCTTCTTTCTGCAGGTGCCATGCACCATCCATGATTTTGATTCGTGCTCTTCACACACTTAGGCTGTTGATTTTTCCCACCTGACAGTTATAAAAATGGAATTGTTGGGTCAAAGACTATGTACTTTTTAAACTTTGATGAATACTACAAAATTGTTCCCTATTGAGCTTGCACCCCTTTATCTTTTTACCAACTGGTTTTGAGAATTCCAGCTTTTTCAAACCCTTTGCTATACTAGATATTTTAAAGATATTTAATATTTTCTAAAGCTAAAGGGGAAAAATGACATGTCATTTTCATTTTGATTTGTATTATTTGGTTATTAGGTGGAATATACCTTTATATGTATACTGGCCATTTCTATTTTTTTCTTCTGCAGCTCCTTGTTCATATTCGTCACCCATTTTCTATTCAACTGACTGTCATTCTCTTTCTGACTTCTAGAGATTTCTATGTATGACTCTTAAGCTTTTGTATTTATGTGTTGCGAGAGTTGCTCCAGTTTGTTGTTTGGCTTTCACTTTATGCTTTCATCGATTCCCTGTTATATGCCATCACCTTTCTAAGTATTTTGAATTTATAGTAGCTAATGCTTACAGCAATCCTCCAAGGAAAAATGTATGGCCTATGGCTTAGACCTGAAGATTCTGAGGATCAGAGTCATAAAAT
Source organism: Tamandua tetradactyla (assembly GCF_023851605.1). Classification (NCBI taxonomy): domain Eukaryota; kingdom Metazoa; phylum Chordata; class Mammalia; order Pilosa; family Myrmecophagidae; genus Tamandua; species Tamandua tetradactyla. Next base: position 183,030,680 of record NC_135331.1, on the reverse strand, counting down.
AATTTACTCACTGAATCACACATAGATAACGATTCAGAATATATGTATATGTGAATGTGTGTGTGAATATATGAACATACATATATTCAAATACAGGGGTAACTCAAATTCCACCATATTTTCTATTAACTCATGTTATCTCTCTTCAGACAATAAGACCAAGAAAAGTGAGAAATTAAAAATTGGATTCCAGAGGCTATCAGAAAGGGTGAAGAGCTGAAACTAGCCTTGCCAAGCAGTCTAGGCGTGAGAAGAGTACGAATCAAAACCACGGATGGTGCCACCCTGAACTAAAGGCCACCAAGTTCTCATTTATACAAAGTTCTCTTTGTAACTTTGTTACAAGGGAAACAAAAGTAACATTTTCCTCTTGTTACTTCCAGGCAATTAATATTGGATAAAACACATATTTGCAATTCATGTCTCTCTTTGCTCTTACTTATTGCTTTCTTCTACTGAATCTCTAGTCATGCTTTACTTTATTAAAGCCATAACCAGTGTTCTAATATCCTGAACCACACTGGTAAAATTATCCATTTTATTTTGATAGTACAAAACACTGTGGAGATATTTTGAAATGTCACAATTCCCTGACAGTTGATCTTGTTATTTTCCTTAATTTCTGTCCCTTTCTGCCACTTTTTCCATAGACTCTTGGAACTAACTAACTTATCATTATTAAACCTGTTCTACTTCTAAAATATTGAATTGTAACATTTTTCGTTATGACTGCAGTCTCTTATGCAATTTGTCTATCCTCATTGTACAAGAATTGCAGCATTAGAAGCTTTTTTATTTTGTTTTGTTTTGTTTTTTGCATGGGCAGGCACTGGGAAACAAACCCAGGTCTCTGGCATGGCAGGCAGGAGCTCAATCTGCTGAGCCACTGTGGCCCACCCTCGTTAAAACCTTTTTATCACTTCATACTTTGTAAAACTCTCATCTCTTTTTGCTTCCAAGATGTGGATTTCTCATGATGTTTCTCCTACCTCTCTGGTTGAGCAAAGGAAAAATAATCGTTGACTTCACTGAACTCAGTTTTCTGATATAATGGGAGTAAGAGTGGTGAGATAAGGAAAAAGGATGCCGAAATGATGCAAACAGGAGGTCTGAAATTTGGAAACAAGAGGTTAAAGTCAAGGAATGGAGTATGTTCTGGACGTATCATAATAATTATTATAAGATGTAAGCGACTTAAGCATATTTACATGCTTGGAGGTAAATGACGGTAGAGAAAAAAGTGGATGGAAAGGAGAGAGAGGATGTTTAGAAAATGTTTTTGAAGAGGCAGCAGGAAAAAGAACCGAAAGTACAGGTGAGCAATTAGTCTTAACAATAGGAAGACTATTTCTTACACTAAGACAGGTTAAAAGATGAAAAAAAAGGGGGGGGATATGTGATAATTGTATTGATAGTGTAGGGGCGCGTTCAAGGAAGTCTTACTGGATAGTACCACCTTTCTCAAAGAAGTGGAAGGTACATTAATTTTTTAGGGGAGGGGTCTTTGTTCTGCTCTCATCTGGAACATCCTCCTCTCAGACCTTCAAAGTTTGAGTGTCTCCAATTTCACTTCCCGTCACTCTTTCCTTCTTACTCTACTGTGAGTGAGGACTTATTACTCAATAAGTACTGATTTTACACACATGTAGAAGATGTGTCTTGTGTAGTTATTGCTGTATCTGCCACACCTAGAGTGAGCCAGGTACACTGTAGTTTCTTAATAAATATTTCTTAGAATGAGTATACAACAGTTTTCACGAGAGAGGTAAAAATTTGGACTATACACTTTGGTAAATGGGAGAAGAAGCTGTCAGTAGAAGTAACTGTCTTAGGGGTGCTGTGAGTCCAGAAGAGATAATACTCAATGACCTCATTGCAGAAACCACACTAATTCAAATCTCAGTGGTCAGCTTGGCATAATCATTGCTGGAATATGGGTAACCATGCAATAAACATGGATTAATAAAACTAAGAATAAGGTCAGAATACTTTCCAATAATATTAAACATTAATTTAATAAAAAATGATCCAAAGAAAAATAAATATTAATAAAAATTCTTTATTAATAAAAATAAATTAAAAATAATATTGATTTTATTACTAAAAAGAATTAGAACACCGTGTACTTGAACATTTTAACTGGAGAAAGTACTATATGGTGCTACATAGACTAGCTAAATATTTTGAAATTCTCTATTTTGAAATGTATATATATTAAAATCCATTCTAGACAGACTAAATATGTAAGTATAAAATTGCAATCAGAAGATATAAAAATACATATGAGACTTTTAGGGAAGATGGCAGAGTAGGGCGCTCCAGGACTCTCTCCTTCACCAAACAGGCAGTGGACAGGCAAAAAATGTCTGAAACAACTGTTTGGGTCTCTGGGGTAGAAGAGCACCGTACAGCCTCCGGGGAAGAGCAGGATGAAGAGGCTGAGAAACTGTGGTAAAGAACTGTGAATTATTCAATGGTGGCTGCCAACCCTCACCTCCCTGCTCTCAAGGTGAACTGCCCTAGGTCTGGACCGTGTTTGGCTGCTGTGGAATGGAGAGGGACATGGAGGACATCTTCCCCAAGAACAGGAGGTGGGGGTGGGGCGCAGCCTAGTACTTATGACAGAGTTTGATCACTGGATGTAGATTGCTGGCTCCCAGCTCTGAACTGCTGTTTTAGCTCAACCTGAACAGCAACCAGCACGGCCATTGTTTTGACCCCATCTACAACAGGCAAAAATAACTAAAGGCAACAAAAGGAGAGTAAAAAAAGCTATACAGAAAAAAAAAAAACAATAAAAACAAACAGATCAAAATTCCTAGAGAGGGAACAGAGAAAAGAAGCTTTCTCCTGGGGGTGAAACAATTGCACAATAGGGCAAAATTAACAATTATACTATATACCCAGGGCAAGAATCAGATGAAGAAGAGCAGAGAAAATCTGATCAGCTGAACATGGGAAATTCTAAAGGTCTAGGATATATTGAGCCAAATTTCAAATACTCTTAACACAAAGCCAATCAAAAATAAAAACCAAAAGTTAACCTCAGATTACCATACTGAGATAATCAGATTCCTAGACATCAGCAAAAAATTACAAACCATACTAAGAAACAGGAACATACAGCCCAGGCAAAGGAATAAATAAAAACTTTGGAAGAGACACAGAACTTGAAGCAACTAATCAAAGATGTTTAAACAAATCTCTTAAGTAAATTCAAGGAGATGAAAGAAAACATAGCTAAAAAGGCAAAGGATGTTATAATAGAAGACAATGGGCAAGCATAAAGAAGAATTTGAAAGTATGAAAAGAAATATAACAGGACACATGGGAATAAAAAACAACAGAAGAGATTAAAATACACTGAACACATAAAACAGCAGATTTTAACAGACAAAAGAATAAGTGAAGTAGGAGATATGAACAATAGAAATCCTACAATCTGAGAACAGATAGGGAAAAGGAATAGAAAAATTGAGCAGGGTTACAGAGAATTGAATAACAGCATAAAGTGCACAAACATATGCATCTTGGTGTTCCAGTAGGAAACAGGGAAAGAGCAGAAATAGTATTTGAGAAAACAATGGTAAAAAAATTCCCATCTACTATGAAAGACATAAATATACATGTCCAAGAAGCACAACTCATCCAAACAGAATATATTCTAATAGACCTACTTCAAGACACATAATAATCAGAATCTTAAATGATGAAGATAAAAAGAGAATCCCAAAAGCCGTACTAGAGCAAAAGGAACTGCATCCAAGGGAACTGCAATGAGATGGTGTTGATTTCTCTTCAGAAATCATGGAGTCAAGAGGACAGTGGTATAATATATTTAATGTATTAAAAGGGAAAAACTGCCAACCAAGAACTCTTTATCTGGCAAAACTGTCCTTCACAACTATTGTATGGTCTCACTGACATGAACTAACATTAATGAGTGGACTTGGAGAATTTAAGTTAAGGACCAGTTATCAGGAGCTAGAAACAAATTAGAGATTGGGCAATTGATGCTGAAGGAATACAGATTGTGCAATAAGACTGATTGTAAAAATTCAGATATGGATAGCACAATGCTCCCTGATTGTAGCACAGTAATGTCCTTGCATATATTCCATTGACCTAACTTACTGCCTCTTCTCTCTATTGTCTTAAGGTCAACACCATCCAGTTCATTCAAGAGAAGAGAAAAAACTCACTCTTGAACATCACATCCTCTTTTGCGGGCTGATCAATATCCCAAGATCGAATCAATTTCATCTAAAAGCACAATTGCTGGGGTATTTGCTCTTGCTTGCCGAAACACCTTTTATTAGGAAGATAAAAATATTAGAAAGCTAAAAAAAAAAAACTGTCCTTCAAAAACAAGAGAGAACTTAAAATAAGCATAGATAAACAGAAACTGAGAGAATTCATCAACAAGAGATCTGCACTTCAAAAAAAATATTAAAGGGAGTTCTCCAGGGTGAAAGTAAAAACAAAGCAGGAGAGAGAAATGATGACTATCAGTAAGGGTAACTAAAAGGGTAAAAGAAGGGACAAAAATAAGAAATGGCATATAAAAGACAAAGGATAAAGTGGTTAAACTAAGTACTGCCTTTACAGCAGTAACATTGAGTGTTAATGAATTAAACTCCCCAATCAAAAGACATAGACCTGAAGCTGGAAGAAAATCTGTGACCCATTTACATATTTTCTACAAGAGAATCATCTTAGACCCAAGGACACAAATAGGTTGAAGGTGAAAGGTTGGAGAAGACATTCCATGCACACAATAACCAAAAAAGAGTGATTTGTCTCTACTAATATCAGATAAATAGACTTCAAATGTAAACCTGTTATAAGAGACAAAGAAAGACGTTATACATTATAAAAGGGACAATCTACCAAGAAGAAATATCAATCATTTAGTATTTATGCCCATTACCAGGATGCCCCCAAAATGAGGCAAACACTAGAAAAACTGAAGGCAGAAAGAGGCAGCTCTACAATGAGAATTCAATATACCACTCTCATTAATGGATAGGACATATAACAGAAGGTCAATAAAGAAACAGAGAACTTGAATACTATGATAAACAAACTAGACCTATAAGACATATATAGAATTTTGTACCCCAAAACATCAGGATATACATTCTTCTCAAGTGCCCGTGGATCATCCTCCAGGATGGATTGCATGTGGGTTACAAAACAAGTCTCAAATTTAAGAAGATTGAAATTATACAAAGCACTTTCTCTGGTGTGGTAGTTAGGTTCAGGTGTCAACTTGGCTAGGTGAAGGTGTCTAGTTCTGTTGCTGTGGACATGAGCCAAAGGTACATGAGCCTCATCTGTTGCTCATTACATCTGCAGTCAGCTAAGAGATGTGCCTGTTGTAATGAATGATGTTCGATTTAATTGGTTGGTGCTTAAATGAGAGAGTTCGACATAGCACAGCCCAAGCAGCTCAGCACACCTCATCTCAGCACTCACAGCTCAGCCCAGGCTTTTGGAGATTCAGAAAGAAATCACCCTGGGGAAAGCTGTTGGAACCCAGAGGCCTGGAGAGAAAGCCAGTAGATTTCATCCTGTGCTTTCTCATGTAAGAAAGAACCTCAGTTGAAAGTTAGCTGCCTTTCCTCTGAAGAACTACCGAAATAAATCCCCTTTTATTGAAAGCCAATCCATCTCTGGTGTGTTGCATTCTGGCAGCTAGCAAACCAGAACATCTGGCTGTATGGAATGAAACTGGAACTCAATAACAGGAAGAGAACTGGAAAATTCACAAATATATCAAGAATAAAAAACACACTCTTAAACAATCATTAGGTCAAAGAAGACATTGCAAGAGAAATCATTAAATATTTTGAGACAAATGAAAATGAGAACACAACATATCAAAATATGAGATGCATGGAAGGCAGTAGTGAGAGGAAAATTTATGTGATAAACTCACATTAAAAAAGAAGAACGAGCAGGTGCACAGGTGGTTCAGTGGTAGAATACTCGCCTTTCATGCAGGAGACCAGGGTTCGATTCCCAGTCTATGTACCCCCCAAAAAAGAAGAAAGATCTAAAATGAAAAAATAAACTACATACCTGGAAGCACTAGAAAGAGAACAGCAAACTAGTTCCAAAGGCAGCAGAAAGAAAAAAATAACAAAGATTAGAGTAGGAATAACTAAAATAAAGAATTTAAAAACAACAGAGGGCAGGCAATGGTTGCTCAGTGGCAGATTTCTTGCCTGCCATGCCAGAGACTCGTATCTGATTCCTGGTGCCTGCCCATGCAAAAAATGAAAAACAAACAAACAATAGAGAGAATCAACAAAACCAACAATTGGTTTGGTGAGATAAAACTGACAAATCCGTAGCTAGACTGACAAAGAAAAAAAAAAGAGATGATACAAATAAATAAAATCAGAAATGAGAGGGGGGATATTACTACTTACCCCACAGGAATAAACAAGGATCATAAGACAATCCTATGAACTGCATGCAAGCAAAGTAGACAACCTAGATGAAATGGAAAAATTTCTAGAAACAAATGAAAACCTTCACTGACTCTAGAAGATAGAGAAGATTCAACAGACCAACTACCAGTAAAAAGTTTGAATCAGTCCTCAAAAACCTCCCCACAGAGTAAAACCCATGGCCAGTTGTAAAACTGTTAAAAGAGAATTCATGGGTGATTTCTACCCAATCCTTCCAAGATGAATTAATAGCAATCCTGCTCAACTCTTTCAAAATTTGAAAAGAAGAGAATGCTGCCTAACTCATTCTATGAAGCTAACAATATCCTAATACCAAAGACAAATAAAGAAAAAAAATTGCAGACAAATTTCTCTAATGAATATAGAAGCAAATATCCCCAATAAATACTTGTAAATTGAATCCAACAGCACAGTGAAGAACTACACACCATGATGAAGTTGGTTTTATCCCAGGTATACAACGGTGGATGGTTCAAGACAAGAAAATCAATTAATAAAATATACTTCATTAACAAATTGTAGGGGAAAACCACATGATTATCTTGATGTTGTAGAAAAAGCATGTGACAAAACCAAACATCTTTTCTTGGTAAAACACTTTGAAAATAAGAATAGAAGGGAACTTCCTCAAAATATATGAAAAACCCACAACCAAAACTGTACTCAATTTTGAAAGGCTGAAAGCTTTCTTTCTCAAATCTGAAACAAGACGAGGATATTCACTGTCACCACTGTTAATCAACACTGTGCTAGAAGTTCTAGCTAGAGCAGTTAAGCTAGAAAAAGAAACAAAAAGACATCCAAATTGGAAAGGAAGAAGTAAAACTTTTGCTGTTTGTAGATGACATGATCATATATATAGAAAGTCCAAAAAAATCGACACCAAAGCTATTAGACCTAATAACCAAATTCATCAAAGTGGTGGGGTACAAGATTAGCATGCAAAAATCAGTGTTTCTATGCACTAATAATGAGCAATGTGAGGACAAAATCAAGAAAAAACTCCATTTATAATAGCAAATATAATATTCAAATATCTAAGAATAAATTTAAACAAGCATGTAAAGAACTGGTACACAAAAACTACAAAACATTTCTAAAAGAAATGAAAGAAGACATAAATAAATGGAAGAATGCTTCATGTTCATGCATAGAAAGAGTAAATATCATTAAGAGGTCAATTCTACCTAAATTGATTTACAGATTTGATGCAATCAGAATCAAAATTCCAGCAGCTTAGTTGCAGAATTGGAAAAGACAAATATCAAATGTATTTGAAAGGGTAAGAGGCCCTGAATAGCCAAATAACATCTTGAGAAACAAGAACAAAGTGGAAGACTTTACTTAAAAGCATTTTACAAAGCTACCTTGATCAAAACAGCATGGTACTGGCATAGCAATAGTTGTATTGACCAATGGAATCAAATTGAGTACTAAGAAATAGACCCTCACTTCCATGGCCAATTGATATTAGACAAGGCTGCCAAGTACACTCAATTGGAATGGATAGCCTCTTCAACAAATGTTGCTGGGAGAACTGGATATCCATAACCAAAATAATGGATGATGACCACCATCTCACACCTTATACAAAAATCAATCAAAGACCTAAATATAAGAGTCAGAATCATAAAACTCTTAAAAGAAAATGTAGGGAAGCATCTTCAAGATCCTGTGGTAGGCAATGGTTTCTTAGACTTTACACAAGCAATGAAAGAAAAAATAGATAAATGGGACCTCTTCAAAATTAGAAATTTTTTGTGCTTCAAAGGACTTTCTCAAGTATGGAAAACACATATCCAATTAAGGGTTTAATATCCAGAATATATAAAGAAAAGTTACAACTCAATAATAAAAGATCAAATAATCCCATTCAAAAATGGGCAAAAGACTTGAATGGACATTTTTGCAAAAAGGAAATGCAAATCTCCAAAAAGTACATGAAAAGATTCTCAGCATCATTAGCTATTAGGGAAATGCAAATCAAAGCCACAATGAGATATCATTTCACTCATATTAGAATAGCCAATATTTTTTTAAAAATCCTGAAAACTGCAAGTGTTGGAGAGTATGTGAAGAAATAGGAACCCTCATTCACTAGTGGTGGGAATATAAAATGGAGCAGCACCTGTGGAAGACAGTTTGACATCTTCTCAGGACGCTAAGTACAGAATGATCCAGAAATCCTGCTACTAGGTATATACTCAGAAGAAGGAAAATCAGGGACCTTAACAGACATTTGCACACAGATGTTCCTAGAGGCATTATTCACAATTGCTAAAAGATGGAAGCAAACCAAATGTCCATCAACCAATGAATGGATAAACAAAGTATGGTACATACATGTGGTGGAATATTTTTCAACTGTAAGAAGTAATGAACTCCTGATGGATGCAGCAACATGGATGAACTTGGAGGACATAATGTTAAGTGAAATAAGCCAGACATGAAAGGACAAATATTGTATGATCTCACTGTTATGAACTATTTATAATTTGCAAACTCATAGAGTTAGAATCTAGAATATTAGTTACCAGGAGATAGAATGGGGCAAGAGAAAGGGAACTGCTGCTTAATGTTGCAGACTTTTTAATTAGGGTGGTTATAAATGTTTGGGGATAGATATTGGTGTTGGTAATACATTATTGTAAGTATAATTAACAGTGCTGAATTACTGGTGTGAATGTGGTCGAAAAGGGAAATTTGGGGTTGTGTGTATTACTAAAAGGAAAGTTAGAGGTTAAAACTGGGACTGAATGCTGACTATGGTTAATAGTGCAAATATAAGGATTTTCTTTCATGAATTATAACAAATGTACATCATTATTATAAGGTGTTAATGATAGGGTGGTACATGGAGAAAAAATACACCTAATGCAAATTATGGACTATTGTTAACAGTAAATTTAATATTTAAATATTCTTTTATCAGTTATAACAAAGGTACCACATCAATGCAAAGGGTCAAAAATAGGGGGTTATATGAGAATGTTGTGTTTTTACATGACTTTTATGCAAACCTACTTCTAATTAACAAAATAATAGCAATTTTTAGAAACACATTATCCTAAGTGAAAGAAACCAGATACAAAGTACTACATATAGAATGATTCCATTTGCATAAAATGTAAAATTTTACAGATTTTTATAAATCTGTAGATAAAGAATTGGATTAGTGGTTATGTAGGAATGTGGAAGTTTAGAGAGATTGAAAGGCGGCTGCTAAGTTTAATGGGTTTTTTTTTTTGAAGTAATGAAAATGTTTTAAAAATTATCGTGGTCATGAACGCACAACTCTGTGACTATACTAAAAGCCACTGACTGTACACTTTGTATGGATTATATGGTATGTGAATATATCTCAATAAAACTTCTTTAAACAAAGAATATGTTTAAATATATAGAAGATAGTTTAAAAATCCTAGAATAGGAAAAATTTAAGTTAACCTCAAAAACTGAAACCCTAAAGAAAAAAAATTGTCTACATATGAGTTAAAAATTCTGAATTTAAAAAACACCATATATAAATTTCTCACTTATTTATCAAAAGGGGAAACCTTTTTAACACAAATATCTGACAAAATTTCTTAATATATAAACATGGCTAACTTGCCTTTCTTCTTTTCTGAACTATAAATTACTTGAAAACAGGGACTTTGACATTGAATAAAGTCACCAATGCCTCTTGAATACATAAATAAGTGAATAAATATCTGAAAGATCAATATAAGCAAATGTTGAAACATTTTGGGAGGTTTCTCTAGCTTAGGTTTTATTTTTACTTCAAACTATAAACTGTTGACAAGTACAGTTATTTTCTTATGAGACTGGGTATATAATTATTCAGTGACATACGTGAATATTTTTTCAAATGATACAAACAACCTCTAACAGCATCTAAAAATGATTGTGGGCTTGGGTTTTGTGGCTCCTTGTATTATAATTTTCTAAACTAGATTTCTTTCAGTTAAATAGCTAGATGAAATCCAAGTGTCATGAATGGTCATATCATCTTAGGAAAGCACATGATTTTCATATACTGAACATTTTAAACATTTGGAGTTTTCTTACATTTCATTATGTAGAGCTTTTGGGATCAAGAATAAGAAGCAAGTCATAAAAATAATGCCATTCAATGTGAGGTATAGGTTTTTTGTTTTTGTTTTTTTTTGGTTTTTTTTCTTTCTATTATTGTTTTAATTCTTATTCTGTTGTCTTTTTATTTCTTTTTCTAAATCGATGCAAATGTACTAAGAAATGATGAATATGCAACTATGTGATGTTATTAAGAATTACTGATTGTACATGTAGATTGGAATGATTTCTAATTGTTTTGTTAATTCTTTTTTTAATTAATAAAAAAAAAAAATAATGCCATTCATTCTTCTTTGGTGGTGAGTTGTTTGCCCATCTATGTCATCAGTCATTATTTATATTGAATTTTAAGCTTAGTCTTATCTTCACAAATGCAAACCTACCCATTGCCCTGATCATAAATTGCATTAATGATATCACACCAGTTTTTCATGTAACCTGGGGCAAGAGATTTGAACTTTTGTCATCTCATACTTGCTACCTATAAAAGTGCATTCTTAATGTATTACATATTATACTGGAAGTGTTGATTGAGTCACAAAATAGAAAAAGAACTGCAGAGGGTTTTCTTTAGATTACAGCCTTCTCCTCAAAAAGATTTACTTTCATCCACTAAAAGGATATCGTTACAACTGTTTCAACTATCTTCCTCATCAGACTCAAAGATATAAAAACTAGTTACCAACAGGACATTTAAGGTATTAGGATTTTGATCACAGAACTTGATCTCTAGTATTAAGTACGTAAAATTGGGAAGTAGCCATATATATTGTAACTTGCCACAGCCATACCAATCCCCTTCCTCACAAGCTTTGTTCAAGATTCTTTACTAAAAGGTTCACTTCTCCAGCTTGCTGTTGCCTGAGGTGTTTGTCCCAGCCTCTACTTCACTTGGCTGGACCTATATTAGACTTCCATCTTGGGCACAATGCCATCTCTCCATTTATTCCCATGAACTGAATTGTTTGAGAGTTCTTGCTTTGTGAATTTGCAGAATCAGACATGAATTCTGGTTCCCTTTGTCCCACACCTATAGTCATAGGTCAACTTCATTCTTTCCTGTTCTTGGTCTCAATTCTGTGACCCCAATTCTATGATGTGCCCCAGCTCATGCACCTGTGCATGCACACATACAGAGGCAATGAACCCTAAAGTAAACTCAGAAAACCATCTACAATAACCACAATGATAAATAGCAGCAACATTCTCGGATCCTTCCCTTTTCATACTGAGGAGGCCATGTGGAAATTGGGCTTAATGTGCTGATTTTACTGAAGCAAAGGCCATTCTTAGTTGGAGTCACACAACAAGGTACCAGAGAGTAAATAGAAAAGGGCTCGCGGGAGAGTAGTCGAACCCGAAGGAGTTAGTCTAAAGTGTATTGTCAAGCAAAAAGGGTAGATTGCAAATAATAAGAGATACAAGAAGCAGACTGGTGTAAAAGCTTTCTACCTCTCTCTCTATCTTGCCCTCAACAATGGAATTTCTGCTCTGCAACTTGAGTTAGCTACTAAAAATGCAAATCTACAGATCTAGTTCCCCAATTTAAAATCCTTTAATAGTGCCTTCCTCCTGCTCTTAGAGTAAGGTCCGAAATCATTAAAACAAAACAAACCAACAAACCTAAAAACATTCTGCATGATTGGCCTCCTATACGGTTCCATCATCTTCTCTCTTCTGTCCTCTACTCCTAAAGCAACTTCAGGTTATGGCACTGCCCTGCCAAAAAAATCTTCAGCAGCTCCCTATTACATGTACAATTTAATTCCAACTTTCCTGCCTTACTTTAGCTCAAATTTATTGTCCAGTTGTTTCTATTATATCATTTGCTTTGGTGAACACTCCCCTAACATCTTGTTCTCTTATTTTCCATGTCTTCCCACACCTCAAACTCTGCATGTCCAAATGCTCTTGGTAGAATTTAAATCCCCCTTCATCCACGTGTCTTTTCTTAATCCCTCCTCTCAAGAAGTAATCTTTTTGCTGTCTGCTTTGTTACAACTTTTCACCACATCACTTTACCCCTCGTTTCTTTGGATTGTAGATAAGTACGTTCCTTTCTCATCTTCCCTTCTTGCCTGAACTCTACAGACAAGGAGCTACATCTGATTCATCAGAAACCTTATTGAACTCATTCAATAAATATTTGTGCAATGAACGACTATCTACAACCATCAGTGATTAATCTCTCCAAGAACCTACAAGACCAAATTACTTCTGACTTCTTTTGTTTACTGCTGGCTGCATGAACATAGTCAAACAGTCCCAGAATAAACGAGCTAAGTTTCAAAAGATGAAGAAGCATGAAGCAAAGGGAATAAGAGGGAGAGGATCACACCATATGTTGATTGTTTTGCCCAGAAGGTTTCAAGGCCTTTAATTAAACAGTTTAACCATGGGAGGCAAACTATGGAATGTGTTCCTAATTAATGCTTTAAACTCATTATGCTCCCAGCCAGGAAATATAATAGCTGCATAAGAATTTAGAAATTATTTCCACAGAGATCATGGCAGGTTTCTGCTGTTTTTTTTTTTCTTTAATTTTTTTTTTTTTTTACTCTGAGTCACTGAGCTTCAAAACAGCCTGTGCTACTAACTAGGCTAATATCATAAACCAAAACAAGGCAGGACTTGAAGAAGGCACTTTGATTTAGATACAGTTAAATGAAAAACATCACCATACTGACATTTCTCTTTTAATCCCCTCCAAAAATTTTTTTAAGAATCCTATACAGTGTGATTGCAATATATTCACCAGTGAGGTTTGAAAAAATATATACGGGGAAGGATTGATTACATAAAAAATTCCCTTAAATTTTACATGAAGTATGGAAAACACAGTTTTGGGTACCATCCGATTTATCAAGAACTTCAGTACAGTAACTTACTTTTCCCTCTTCTTTTATTTTCTTAAATTCATACAGTTGGGCTTACAAAGTTAAGTATACATAAAATGCATTATTACTGTATGTGTCGAATCTCATCAATTCATGTGATTTGGGGAGTTTTATAATCCTTTCACAAAAATTCAATTGAACCCCATAATTATACCTGCAAGAAATTCAAGGATTATCATAAATATCATAAACAGTTTTTCTTTGGTTAAATTAAGAATACTGTAATTTTTTTAAAATAATTTTTTAATTAAATAAATGGCTTGAAAGATAATATCTCTGGTTCTTCTGATTTTTTCCCAATTAGCAGTTATTTGAACAAACTTGATTTATCCTTTTCTTCTCCTTCTTCCCCACTCTTTAAAAATTTAAGCAGATGGACTGCTTGAAATTGAGACATATCATCTTATTCTTTTGATTCTATTCTAGAATGCTCAGAGGATCCTGATAAAGCATAAAATACTAGGTAGTCAAAATCAGTCAGTTGTATCTCTCATAGTAGGCCTTTGTAAGACTTGTGTTCTACTTCTGAGTCAATGCTGAGATTTCACCTGTTTATTAGATAAACAAAAGTACACTAAGAAATGTTTTCCATATTTATAGTTCCCCGTATCACATTTCATGTGAAAATCTTGCTTCCTACATGGCATACAATTTTGTTAGAGGAATGCAATTCAACAAATAATATTTTTGAGTAGATATTATATGAAAGACACCAATCTGAGTTCTGAAAGAAACTTAAAGATAATCAACATATTATTTCTGAGCTCAAGTTTTTACAATATTTTAGGGTGTTTTTGGTAGCCAGCCTTCAAGATGGCCTTCAGCAACCCTTAACTCCTGGTATTCACAACTTTGTAGTTCCTTCCTCCCTGAATTATGGCTGACCAGTAGAATACTGTAGAAATAACAGTGTATGCCTGTCTTAGCTTCTTAGGGCTTCAATAATAAAGTATCACAAATTGGGTGGCTCAAAACTTATAATAAAGAAATTTATTGTGGAGGCTAGAAGTCTAAATCAAAGCCCTTAAGTCTGTAGGTTTCTGGCAATTGCCTGCAATGCATGGCATTCTTTGGCTTGTGGCATAACTCAGTCTCTGCCTCCATCACATCTGTCTTCTCTGTTTGTGTCCAGATTTTCTACTAATTCAGTTCTGCCTCATTTTAACAAATATCCCTATTTCCAAATGGGATCACGTTTGCAAGACCGGGGGTTAGAACTCAATATGTTGTTTGAAAAGACACAATTCTATCCATAGCAGTAACTTTCTCAGCTAAGTCAAAAATGTATAGCAGCTTCTACCTTGTGCTCTTGATTGTTCACTCTAGGGTAAGCCAGCTCCTTGCCAAGAACTATGAACAATCTAAAGTTTAACCTTACTTGCAAGCTAACAATTTATCCTACTGCAGTTTTACGGATGCTAGAAGAAGACATAAAACTCTTGAGTCAGAGGACAATTTATTACTTGAAGCACTGGCAGTAAGCAGAGTATCAGAACTTTTTTCAGCTCATCAAGCCCCAATCCCCACTGATCAGTGCAAAGAGGAGTAAGATGCTTGTATACGCAGTGAGTTAAAGGAAATGAACCCCAAATTTAAGTAACCCAAATTTGTAATAATTGGCAGTAAACCTGCTTGATCTTTGCCGTAAGGAGGTATTTTCTTTATTATACGTAATAACAAACAAACAACCTTCTCTTTGTTCTGGAATGAGACTGTTTTTTACCTAAAGAGGTTATTTACTATACAAACATCCTTGAAAAGATAATTTGGAACAAAGCAGTCAGTTCCCCTGCTCAAAAGCAGAGAGGCCCAGATGGTAGAAGTGAGTTCTGCTTTCAGCAACCAGCACCACTCTGGCAGTCAAAGGGCATACTCACCATCTTTAAGCGGGATCTCCAGTTCCAGTTAAACCTTCAGATGCCTGTTTTCCCAGCTTAAATCTAACTGCAACCTTATGAAGGACCTCAAGTCAGTAACCCCCAGACAAGCTGCTCCCAAATTCCTGATCCAAAGAAATCAGGAGGGATAATAACTGATTATTGTTGTTTTAAGCCACTAAGCTTTGGGGTAATTCATTACACAGTGATAAACAACCCATACGCATTTTTGTGTTTTGGAAGTAGGGTGCTATCACAATGAACATCTGAAAGGTTGATGGTGGCTTTAGGATGACGTAATGGGAAGAAGCTAGAAGGACTTAAGAAGAGTATTAGTGAAGCATAAATGGTCTTTTACTAAAAGCCTGATGGCTTTTGAGGAGAATCCTGCTAGGGCTTAAAGGAAAGTGAAGGAAATGTTTTAGTTACTGGAGGAAAGGATTGGAAATATTATTGGACTCAATCTTTGTTAGCAGTGGCAGTAATTCAGCAACACTGCTGTCCACTGTAGCGTGGAAAGTGGAAAACGTGCCTCAGGAACTGAGTTATCTAGCTGAGATTTCCAAGCACGGTGTTGAAAGCCCTATCTAGCTTTTTTGTTGCTTATAATAAAATGAGATTGGAGATAGATACGGAAAGAGCTATTAAACAGAAATCAGTCTAGGCTTACTGAGTTTGAAAACAGAAATCAGTCTAGGCTTACTGAGTTTGAAAATTACTAGCTTTCTAGACACAAACAGTGCTAAATTTAAGAAATGGCTTCTGGGCAAAGATCAAATTCAGGACACTCTCAGGAAAGATCAAAAGATGAAACAAGGGTGTGACTACGAAATCCTTTGTTAAGACCTCAGAAAAGTCTAAGGTGATGTCTCAGAGACAAGTTCTGTCACAGAAAAGACCATCTAAGAATTTTAATGGTGCATTCAACTGATCCTCTCCTTTAAACAGCTAGAGCTTCTAAGAATTTTAAAGGTGTTGTCTCTCAGTATTCTTAACAGAAGTCCAAGGTAGACATTGGCTTATTGCTCATATTTGTGGATATGGCTTATGTTTAATTAAATGAATTGCAAAAAGATTCATATGATACACACAGAGTTGTAAAGATGAACGCACTCTTCAACACACTGCCAGTTTCTAGGCTGAAAAAGACAGAAGCAGGACAAAATTAAGAGAACTTTGGATCTTTCCAACTCCAAGAGGAAGAAAATAGGCTGAGAAAACAACTCAGTGGCACACATGGGTTACTTTTATTGAAAAGAAGGAATGGCGTGCTTGCTTTGGCGGCACATATACTAAAATTGGAATGATACAGAGAAGATTAGCATGGCCCCTGTGCAAGGATGACATGCAAATTCATGAGGCGTTCCATATTTAAAAAAAAAAAGAGAAAAAATTTAAAAAATCAAAAAAGAAGGAATGGCTTAGGATGAAATCAAGAATCACCTTGAGCCATTCCCATGTCCTGAATCCTAAACAAGGAAATGCCAACATGTGTCCTGTTTTTTTGTAGGTTCTTTGCAGTATCTGCTGAGGTAATATGCCTATCTCACCCTTGTGTGCTAACCATATGTTTAGGGATGTGTGTGGCAGTTGGGGAGGGGGTGTGTGGATTAAATTATCTCCTTTATTTAGCAGGTCTTCAGATAATGAAGAACTATGCTTGAGTTTGTTGTACTCAAAGAGCTACTCCCAGGGAACCTCAACAGAACCTGGATGTGGTCTTTACGATGAGCTCCTACAATTCAACCTAAGGCTGTAATGTGATGAGACTTTGAGGACTTTGGCATAATGTGGGTGAAGGAAAGGGACATGGATCATTGGAAACAAGAGGACAGACTCTGGTAGCCAACCTCCAAGATGGTCTACCATGATCATGGTTTCCTGATATGAATATCTTTGGATAGTTCCATCTCAGATTGAATCAGAGCTGATCTATGTGACCAATAGAGTATTGTGGAAATAACTTCCTTGTCTAGGTCAAAAGGTATGGAGCTTCTGTCTTGGCCTCTTTGTTCACTCACTGAGAGGGAAGCCAGCTATGATTCTATGAGGATACTCAAGCAACTCCGTGACTAAGGAAAGTGGGGCCTCCAGCCAACAACCAGAACCACCTCATTAGCCATATGAGTGAGCCACATTGAAGTAGACCCTCTAGTCTCAGTAAATCTTCACATAACTGCAATCCAAGCTCACACCTCTCTGCAACCTCATAAGAAACCCCAAGCCAGCACCATCCAGCCAAACCTCTCCTGCATCACTGACCTATGGAAATCCTGAAAGGTGGATATTTTCATCAAACAATTTGTGTTTGGGGATTAGGGGAAAGCTTCAGTTAAGAGAGAGCCATTTCGGTAATCTTTTGAAGGATGTATAATGTATTTTCTAATAATTCAACATCTGTGAATTGCATTTCTTTTGTTTTTGTTTTTAAATTTTATCAGAGTGGTTTAGGTTGCCAAAAAAAAAAATGCAGAAAATAGAGTTTCTGCATAATCCGCCCCCATCCCCCACAACACCATACACACACATACAGTTTTCCTTGCCGGCATTTTGCATTAGTATGGCGTCTTCATTATCACCAGTGAAACAACAATATACAATTAATGATAGTAGTTAGTATACATTAGGAGTCACTGTGTTTTTGTTTTGTTTTATTTTTATTCTGGTAACATATATACAACCTAGAATTTTCCTTTTAAACCACTTTCAAGTGGGTTAAATACATTCAGATTGTTGTGTTACCATCAGCTTCATCTGTGACCAAAATTCTTCCATCACCCGAAATAGAACTTTGTGCTAATTAAGCATTAACTCCCTGTTCCCCACCACCACCCCAGCCCCTGATATCCTGTATTCTAGTTTATTATCCTATGAATTTGCTTAATCTGGTTACTTAATACCCATGAATTCATACAATATTTGTCCATTTGTGTCTGGCTTATTTCATTCAACATGATGTCTTTGTGTAACCTAACTTCATTCCCTATTAGGGCTGGTTAATATTCCATTGCATGCATATAATATATTTTGTTTATGCATTTATCTTTGATGGACACTTGGATCAATTCAATCTTTTGTCTATTGTGAATAATGCCACTATGAATATTAGTGTGCAAATATATGTTCAAAAATCTGCTTTCAATTCTTTGGGGTATATGCCTAGAAGTGGGACTGTCAGATCATATGATAATTCTGTACTTAGCTTCATGAGGAACATCAAACTGTTTTTTATTTTACATTCCCACCAACAGTGAATGAGTGTTCCTATATCTCCATATCTTCTCCAACACTTGTTTTTTGTTTGTTTGTTTGTTTTATATTAGCAGCCATTCTAGTGTGTGTGTGAAATGGTATATCATTGTGGTTTTGATGTGCATTTTACTAATAGCTGATGATATTGAGAAGCTTTTCTTATGCTAACTGGAATTTGTATAATTTTTTTTAGAAATGTCTATTCGAATCTCACATCAATTTTTAATTGGGCTGTTTGTCTTTCTGTGGTTGAGTTGTAGTTCTTTATAAATCCTAAATAATAAACTCTTGTTAGATATGTGGTTTCCAAATATTTTTTTCCACTCTGTCGGCTGTATTTTTTATTTCATGATGAAGTCCTTTGATGCATAAAGGTTTTAGTTTGGCTGAAATCCCATTTATCTATTTTTTTCTTCCTTGCTCATGCTTTTGGTGTAAAATCTAAGAAACAGTTACCTAACCAAAGACCCCAAGATGTTTTGCAGTTTTTTTCTAGGTGTTTTACAATTTTGGTTCTTATATTTAGGTCTTTGACTCATTTTCATTTATTTTTTTGTATGTGGTGTGAGGTAGGGATCTGCCTTCATTCTTTTGTGTATAGCTATCTTGTTTTCCCATCTCTATTTATTGAAAAAACAATTCTTTCTCCTTTGAGTGGGTTTGGCACCCTACTCAAAAATCAATTGGTAGATATGAGGGTCTACTTCTGAATTCTCAGTTCAATCCCATTAGTCTATATGCCTGTACTTGTGCCAATGACATGTTGTTTTGATTACTGTAGCTTTGAGCTTTGTAATATGCTTTAACATTGGAAAGTGTAAGCTCTTCAACTTTGTTCTCGTTTTTTTTTAATGTGTTTCCCTACATACATGTATTTCTATATCCATACATATACACATACAGAAGCAGATATGTGATATATACAATCACGGGGAAATTTTGTTCACCACATTTTTTTTTTTAATTTGGTGAGGGTGCTGCATTGGTGGTAATAAAACCTGGGCCTCCTCTTTGGCAAACAAGCATTCTACCACTGAACTACTTGTGCAGCCCAAACTTTGTTCTTTTTCAAGATATTTTTGGCAATTTGGGGCCCCTTATCCTTCCATATAAATTTGATGATTGGATTTTCCATTTCTGAAATAATGCTGTTGGAGTTTTGATTGGGATTGCATTGAATCTGCAAATTGCTTTGGGTAGAACTGACATCTTAACAATATTTAGCTTTCCAATCCATGAATATAGAGTGTCCTTTCATTTATTTAGGCTTTATTTATTTTCATTTAGCAATATTTTGTAGTTTTGCATATTTAAGTACTGCACATCCTTGGTTAGAGTTTATTTCTAGATATGTGTGATTCCCTTAGTTACTAGTGTAAACATTTTTTTCTGTGATTTGCTCTCTAGTTTGCTCATTACTGTTTATAGAAATACCATTGCTTTTTTCATGTGAATCTTGTACCCCACCACTTTAATGAATTCATTTTACAGCTCTAGTATATTTGTTGTCGATTTTTCAGTATTTTCTTTACATAGGATCCTCTCATCTGCAAATGGGGAAATTCTTCCTTTTTCCTTTCCAATTTGGATGGTTTTCTGTTCATAATTGTGGCATTGCGTTTCAGTCAGTAAATCATGATTTTTCCATTTAAAGCATAATTCTATTTTAACATTATGAAGAAAATACATAGTTTATGAAAAATCAAGCTAGTGAAAAAGAAAAAGAAAGTAATAAATTTAATTTTAGCTGGCTTTTATTGACAAGTGGCTGTGAAAATGAACTTAAAATAATGTTGTTGGAAATAATAGTGTTGGCTTATGTGATCATTAAATTACACTATCCTTTAGTGCTTAAAGTGAAATATTATTTTAGGGTAGATCACTGAGCCAAAGTAAAATGGGTAAGTTTCTAGAAAAAATGGATTTTGAGTCTTAGTCACATAGTCGCATAGATACAAGAGAAATACCAGGTATAAAAAAGTAGAACACCTCTGTTAGAGCATATGGTAGATTGAATTATGAACCCCTATATAGACATGTTGTTAATCTTAATCTGCATTCCTGTGGGAGTGAGCCCATTGTAAATAGGACCTCTGGAGGAATATTATCTTTAATTGAGATGTGGTCCAACTGAATGAGAGTAGGTCTTAATCCATAGCTCAGAAGGCCTTACAAAAGGAAAAATTGGAAGACACAGTTTGGAGAAGGCCACACAGGAAGAAGTTAGAAGTTATAGAAACCAGAAGAGGTTTTCTGTCGTGTTATGGAGGCAGAGATGCAAGCCAAGGAACCTCAAGGATTGGAGTAAGTCAGCACCAGCATATTACAGATTTAGAGGAAAACGTACTGCCTTGCAAATGCATTGATTTTGGATTCCTAACCTGTGCCAATAAATTCCTGTTGATTAAGCCAACTCTTTGTGGAGCATTTGTCATAGCAGCACGGCAAACTAAGACAAAAGGGCAGGGTTAAAAACTGTTTCTCATGGACAAGCACTTTCTATTCTCAATAATTATGTGTCTTACTTTGCAAAGTTTTGAGCAACAGCAACAAATATTCAGTCAAAAAGATTCAATAAGCTCTCAAGATGACACCTTCATTTTGCAGTGGTACTTAGCTGGTGTGTGAAATCTGAACTCACTGGACTGATTCAAATGATTACTAATTTGAGCTCCATGCAAAACAGTTCTGAATTCTTTCAGAATCACCTGCTACTGCAGTCAACAATTATAAACCATCCAAAATTTGCTAAAGCATGTGTTGCTTTAAATTTCATAATTTTATTTCTAATAAATAGACAAAGCAATCTTACAATGAACCCATTTTAGAATATGACAATTACTTTTTGGATAGAGGTTTTATGTAGTTCTAAAATATTCCTTCTTTACTATGGTTTAAATACATTAAAATAATCTAACATTTTATGCACATGAATATGCAAACATATGCACACATAAACAGAAGCAAAATTTTAGAAAGAGATCAACAAAACCTGTAACAACAGCTTTTTTCCTTAGTTTGGTTTTATAAGAATATTTATCATCAGAAAGATACTGACAACTTCTAGCAGAAACTAACCACAAAGAAATCAGAATGATGAAATTACTAAAGGAAGGAACTTCACTTTTCCCTTAGGAATTGAGCTTCTGGTTTTTTTCAAAAGATAGCAGAATATTCTTTTCACTTTACATTCATTTGAAGCATTCAACAGGGTGTTTCTGGGCACAGAAGAGCCCTGCCTCTATTTCCTAAGGAAACTTTGTTTGACATCCACTCTAGTCCCTTCAATTCAAAGCTAAGTACCTTCCTCTCCTGAATTCTAGGTGTCAGAGACACTGATATGGAATAGAGATAAGCATATCACTCTGGAAGCTGCATGAAATATAATGAACTGTGCACAAGACTGGGGGGACAGTAAAACTGAATCTTGACCAAGCTTTGCCAATAGCTTGCCGTGTAGTCACTTGATATCTTTGAAACCACGTTTCCTAAGCCAGAGAGTGATATAATTTAGAGTTGAATGCTCTAAATTTCCTTCCAACTCAACTAATCTATAATTCATAAGTTCCTACCTTTCAGATGATATAAAAGACAAAATCTAGCTTTACTGAGCTGTAGCATTTGTATGTATGTTTTCCCTCATAATATTTTCCCATGAAGTCAATGTCCAATTACTTTGAAAGCTAAACACTGTTTGAAGTGCATCCTCAGCCACTGAAATTTGATGATGTTGTCTGAGAGCAGTGAAAAACCCCTCGACCTTGATGTCATTGGAAAGCTATTGGTTGTGAGTAACTTTACATGTGTGATGTGGTGTTTGACATACTTTTCACTAAAATATAAACTTGTGCAACTTTTCAGGAACGTGATCTTCATGAAAGATGATCTCTGTCACCAGATATCCTTCTTCGGTTAATTGCTTCGATCACAAGTCATATTAGAGTTGGCACAGCAAAGGATATCTGTTCTGTATTCTGAGGGTTATTTCTTCAAATGAAAATACAATCTGTGTTTTGTGTCAGATGGTTTTCTGCTCCAAAAGAAGATAGCAAGAAACAACACAGACTTGTTGTTTCTAGCTTTCTTCTAAGATCAAACACATTTAAGGCAGCTGATAACTTCACAGCACAGTGAGACAAATGAATGCTTCTAAACACACTAGAAGAAATCGGGGCTTAGGTTTCAAAAACTTTAAATGCATTTAGCATATTATATGGTGGAAAAACTACTGCATATTAATAAAAATTAGGTTATGTTGAAAAAGGTTTTGTGTATGCGTTTTCTTCAAAAGACATGATTCTTTGGGAAATATCAGATTAGCAATCTTCTAAAAGGCCAAAACTCTCCAGAACCTTTTGTTGGTTTTCCGGCTTTAATGTTTTTTGTTTTTAGCATTTCCCAAAAAGAAAACAAAAATGAGCAAGTTTTCTGAAGTGGGACATTTGAACAGTTGTTCACCCATACTACTTGTGTAATTTTTCCTTTCATATCCTTAACTAAAAAGGAATCATATTTTTAAAAATCTTTCCATGTAACCAAGGTTGACTAAGAAATCTGAAACATTTTATCAGGAGCCAGACATGTAGGTGAAGTTCATCTTAAACCTTTTGATTCGCACGTGTTCTTTCTCTGACATGATAAGACAAGCCAAACAGCATCAAGCAGCATTCCTCTGCTTTTCCTTTTGTTGTTTGCCAGTTAATTTTTATTCACTGGAAATGCCAATTTTCCACATGCTATTCAATGTGGTGTGCTTGTTTGAAAAGAAGCCAGGAAAAAGATCTAATGATGCTGAGGACATACCCATTCGTCCCTTCTCCTCCCCCCTCCTCTCTGCCTGCTCCCCTTTCTTCTGGCTTATTGAGAAACAAAAGCAGACTCATTCAATCTCACAACTTGAATATAAGCCAGGTGAAATCTTTTACTGGGGTTTGTCCTCAATTCAGCCATGGTGTATAGGTGGGCCTCGTTAAATGGTTTTTGTTGGCTACCCTCTTTATTATGACTTCACAGTCACACCCTCTGGGCCAAAGTGCAGCTCAGCAAATGTGCATGTGGGTGGGAGTATGCATGTGCTTTGTTTTAGAATGTAGAGCTAAAGAAATTATAAAGTTTTAGAAATTGAGGAAACTATCTCAGATTATTTTTCCCCTCCAATGAATCCATACTAACATTTGATTCTTACCAGACGTACCTAAGAATCATCAGCCTTTACACATCCTTTTATTTTTTTCCTAGTAAGGTAAACTAGAAAAAAAAAAAACTGGAAGTGCTGAATCACTGGTTTCAGCTAGATTAGAAAGTTAAGATAGAAAACAGGAGAATAGAACAAACCTCTCAACTTTAATTTTTTTGCCTTCAAACCAAACAAATCTCAGACTGGGGTAACAAGGCAAAGTAAATGAAAAGCTGTGGGCCAAAGAATTTGCACGCATGATACATTGCTCTGGAGTGACTTAATGTACACCAAAGGATTCCATATTCAAAGTTGGCGTATTTAAGGAACAGTTATCAGTAGACATTAAACAAATACAATTCAGCATGTTTGCTAATGAGAAGAGCCAAAAGAGAACTGTGGAATCCAAACCTTCTTGTGGGTTATGAATGATTAGTAGCAGATGAAAAGAAATCCAAGTAAATTGGGGTGCAAACGTGTTCCATAGATTCCTAGGGCTATTATATTAATAAGGATAACTAATGCTTCGTTATTGCTGCAATACACTCTACACTACACTCAAGTTTTAAATCTAAATTTGCACTTTAGATTTGGAATAAGCCTGTGTTTCAGTTTGCTCAAGCTGCCAGATTGCAATATACCAGAAACAGATTGGCTTTTACAAAGGGGATTTATTAAGTTACGAATGTATAGTTCCAAGGCCATGAACATGTCTGAATTAAGGTATCAACAAGAAGATATCTTCACTCAAGAAAGGACAATCATGCTTGGGTTTCTCTCTTATATGGGAAGACATATGGCAAAGTCTGCTGGTTTCTAGTTTCAAATGGCTCTTCCAGCTATTGACGTTTCCTGGCATGTCTCCAAATGTCAGAGTCTCTCTGCTCTCTGTAGGGTCTTTCCAAACATCTGTCTGCTCTCACCAAAATGTCTCCTTCTTAAAGGACTCCAGTAAGTGGATTGAGACCCACCTTGAATGGGGGATCACTTCTCCATGGAAACAACTAATCAAAATGTCCTGCCCAGGATGGTACAATGGTGGGTCAGTGGCAGAATTCTCACCTGCCATGCCAGAGACCTGGGTTTGATCCCAGTACCTCCCCATGCAAAAAAAAAAAGGTCCTGCCCAACCATAAGTCTGCCCCACAAGATTGGATTAGAAGAACATGGCTTTTCTGGGGTACATAACAGTTTCACACCAGCACAGCCTGCAAGATCAGCTGGTTCCACCCCTTCATTTTACAGATGAAGAAACTGAAGCAAGCGGGATTGATTTATAGAGTGTCACATGGTAACAACAGCAGGATTGTGATCATAACGTGGTTCTCCTGTCAGCTGAACAATTCAATTTATCAAAATTTTTGGTCTACCTTTTACATGAAAGAAACTTTGCTTATTGATGCAAGAGATGTGAAGGTATCTTCAAAGATAGAATAATGAAGGAATGAGACATACATAAAGCTAAATGTAATGCAAGGAAAATGAAGATGTAAATTTCTATGGGGTTCAAAGGATTTCTCACTACCTTATTTAGAGTATGCAGTAACGATTCCTTCTTCAGCACTATAGTAGTACAGTGGCCTAAAAGGACCTCAGAATCTGTTGAGTTCATGAGATAGCTACCTAAACAAAGGTGTACATACATAGCTTTAGGAAATACAACTTTTCCCAATGTGGAATATAATCATTGAAGCAAGGGGGTAAAATTAATATTACAGTGAAATAGTATTTTATTTTAAAGTAATATGTATTTGTTTAAAAACTCAAAATAATACAATGTAAAGAAATATCAGTATCTTCAAAGCAAGCAATAATATTTGTTTCTCTTAGCAATAAAAAGTAACATATGATAAGTCTTTTGTTGATTGTGCACTCTATTTTCATACTGGCCATGTTTGAACAATATCTTCTAGGATATAAAATTATGTGTACAATATTCCTATGTTTTTCCACTAATTCAATGAAAAATCTCTCCCTTAATAAAAACTGTTTTTATCTGGTTTGGTCGTCTTTTCTATGTCTTATGCCTTTTTAAAAATCTCTTCCATACTTTATCATGATTTAACTCCATTAGATTTTTATAAAATCATTTTGTAAATTATTAAAGCCAGTTTAAATCTCCTCAGGTGTTTATTAAGCCTATGATTTTTAGAAGTATCTACAAATTTTATAAGCAAATTCCCCAATCCCATTCAGACACAGAGACGTTAAATAGGAATCACCTTCGTATGTTTTCCTATGAAAAATATAATTAGTGGATCCCACAAAATTTCATACAGATAGCTCATCTTTAGAGTAGACCCTTGGTTTAAACATTTATCCAAATAAAGTGACTATGTTTAAAAACACTTTTCCTAAATTGTTTTTAAGTGTGTCTCAGTTATCAATTGTATATTGAATATTTGTTGACGATCTATGCCTCCAATCACTGAAAGGCATATGGAATAGTGTAGCAAGGAAACAACTGATGTTGCTGTTTTTGTTTACTAGACTGCTCAAGCACATACCACGCAATGGGTTGGGTTAACAACAATGGGAATATATTCACACATGGTTATCAGGTTAAGAGAAAGTCCAAATCAAGGCATTATCAAGGTGATGCTTTTCTTTCCCAAAGCTGGCCTTCTGGGGCTGGCTGCTGCTCATCCTTGGTCCTTAGTTTATCACATGACAAGGTATATGGTGGCATCTCCTGGTCTCTCTCTTCTCTTATGGGTTCCACTGATATCAGCTTCTGGCTGTTCCCTCTGTGGCTTTCTTTCAGCCTCAAAACCATAAATGAGTAAATTCCTAATGTTTAATCCAAACCTTTCAATAGTATTTGCTTGATCAGCTTAGGAAGCTAGGACAGATTTTGGTACCAGGAGAGTGGATGCTGCTATTACAAATGCCAAAAATGTGCAAATGGCTTGGGAATTGGGTAATGGGCATTATCCAATGGAAGAATTGTAAGAGCTCAAAAATAAGTGATAACTGTAGATAAAGTTTGTATCTCCTTAGAGAATAGATAATTCATCATGAACAGACTGTTGGTAGAACTGTGGACATTAAAGATAATTCCAGTAATGACTTAGAAGGAAATGATTAATGTGTTATTGGAAACTGGAGTAAAGGTGATCTTTGTTTTAAAGTGGCACAGAACTTGGAAAATTGAGTTATGATGCTAGATGAAAGAGATGAATTTGAATATTTAGCTGAGCATATTCCAACTAAGTGTGGAGGGTATGGCCTGGTTTCTCCTGACAGCTTATAGTGAAACGAGAGAGGAAAGAGAGAAGATGAGAATGGAACTCCTGGACACAAATAAACCAGAAATTGATGGTTTGGAAAATTCTAAGCCTATTCAGAACAAGGTTCCACATGAGGGTTTAACTGAACATGGAACCAGTCAACAATTTTCATGGAAGTCAGGATAATTATCAAGGAAGGATCTGTAGAAAGTCCTTTTGTCTAATGGATTGGATCCCTGTGACCTGCATACAAAACTGACAAAGTTTTTCTGGAATTTCTATGAATGGAACCACTACCAGTCTGGACTGAAAGGGACAGAGAAGAGAGAATTTCTGACTCAACTTCAGCCAGCCATCTTCTCCTGGGGAAATCACTGAAAATCTTTATTGGTGTTCCCAGGTTACAGCCTGCTCTATGGTATTTGGACATGCCCATCCCCACAGTCACGTAAGACAATTTCTATAAAGAAAACTCACAATATATACGTTATTATATATCTTGTCCTGTTTCTCTAGAGAACCCTGACTAATACAACTACCTTAAGAAATTTATCAACTAATGGAGTCATGGACTAGAGTTGCCCCAAATACTGTTAGGAATTAGCTAATTCTTGGGAGGAGGTGAATCTATCTTGTCCAGATCATAGGTCAATATTAAGAACCAATTCTTTTTTTTTTTTCTTCTCTTTTTTAGCGCGAACGCAGTCCCCCACTACCACAAATTATGCAGTCAAGTTTCCCACATTTGGGGAAATCGCAGGGGTCAGCACATCCGGAGTGCAATGGATAAGCCTCGCCCTGGGAAAACCACCTTTGTGATCATGGTATCTCCCCTGCCAGGTAAGTATGGGAACCAATTCTTAATATTAAAAGAAATATTTAAAAACTTGTTTGAAAAGAGTCACCGCTGGAGGATGTCTTTTGTTGCTTAGATGTGACCTTTCTCTCTCTAAGCCCAACACTGCAAGTGAAACCAGTGCCCCCCCTGCTCCATGGGACATGACATCCAGTGATGAAAGTCTCCCTGGTGGCAGAGAAGATGACCCCCAGGGATGAGTCTGGCCCTGGCACCATAGGATCAACAATGCCATCTTGACCAAAAGGGGGAAAAGAAGTACAGCAAATAAGGTATCAGTGGCTGAAAGAGTTCAAATAGAGACGAGAGGGTACTCTGGAGGTCACTCAGTTAGACATTGCTACTATCATAACTTGCCAAACCCCAACCAAAACCATTCTTGTCAATCCTAAAGAATACTTAGAACATTATATAAGATTCTACAAAAGATCCTACTAGGGTAACTTTCCAGAAACCTACAACCTCCTGAGAGGTCCCTGGACCAGATGATGTTTTTCAGAACATCAACTTGCTCTATACCCCTATCCCATCTTATTGACAACCCCCTCCAACATGAAAAAGTTAGAATGGGCATTGCCCAAATTAAAGAGTGGGAGATAGATCAAAGATGATGGTGGAGTTATACAGAGAAGGTCAGGTTTAACAAGTGAGTATGAATGTTGAATCAGTATGTTGATATTTCTTTTACTTTCCAGTACCTCAAAGCAGCTAGAAATGAAAAGCTAAAATTGTGGAACTGTAACCCATATCAAACTTTAAATCTGTTGCATAACTACTTGTTAAATGGTACTTGGAAATTTATTGCTTTTTTGTATATATGTTATTTTTCACAATAAAGAAAGTTAAAATGAAAAAGAAAACTTGTTTGAAGGTAAATCAAATATTAAAATGTAATTTTGAAGTAAACTGTAATAAACGTCAGTATAGTCACCCATTGATTAGTAGGTAAAGGCATATCCTGCACAACGCTGGACATTAAATACTCAATTTTGGCTTCATCTGCTTGTGTTCAATATTCTTCTACTAGGAGTGTTAGGGCATTGTGATCACTCAAATTCCTAACAAAAGTGACTTCTCACCAAAGGGAGATAAGATGCATCTCTTACCACTCAGATGAGAACAGATGGTTTGTGGCACCCATCTTTCTTTATGGAACCCTGTTCATGCTCCTTATTATAAAATGTGGATTGAGTCATTCCCAATAAATCTTTTTTTCGCTTTAATGGATAATTGGATTGATAGAGCGAAAACTTATTTTGGGGATTCAATTCTCACGCCTAAAATTATTCAAACAAGCAGTTCACAAAGGAACTAGATATGGACAGTAAGTGTCATAATCTTTAAATCCAGGAGAATTCAAATAAATGCAAATTAATGAGCTGTCATTTTTCACCTATTAAAGTGACAAAGATATGATTTCTCGCCATTGTATGCAATTGTTGATGGCTATGTGAAATTACACAACCAATCTGGAGAACTATCCTTTTACATGTTTTAGGTTAAAATAATACATAAGGTAAATACAGTGTCAAGTTCTTTTATGATTCCTCCTTTTAATGCACTATACTCCATGTTCAAGTTAGATAAGACATATGTTAAATTATTCTACGGTCATTCATTTCTTCTTTCAAGAAGTATTCATTGAGCACTTATTACTTGCTTGGTATTGGGTGAAGCATGGTGAACAAAACTAAGTCCTTGCCCTAATAACCTTATAGTTAAAATGAAATCTGGAGAACATGGAAAGATGCATGTGATGCATTAAGCTATAACAACTTGTTACAAACATTTCATACGGTATGAACTTTTATATGTATAGGTGTTAATGTTAGCAGTGTATATGTTACACCACCATATTGTGTAAAAATTAAGGGTATTTAAATTTGTTCTTTTTTATAATGTATTTCCTAAATTTCTACACTAAATATGTGTTTAAATAACTACATTATATTTCCTGGTGGGATGAGAAGGCAAAACTATTATAGTCATCCCTAAGGCTTATTCTTATCTTAATTGGCTATGAAATACAGAGTCAATGATTTCTTTTGTTGTATTATATTCCTAGAATCTTCAATTAAAAGCAAGACAGTGGAAAATGATTTTTCACCTGTAGAGATATACACTTAGAATGATAATTTGGTAATACACTGACTTTTATTCCTTTTTTACAATTACAAAGCATCTTCTAATAAGCTAATTTGATTTTAATAATCTTATGATATGTTTTCATCATGGATAACTAACTATATTTTACAGATTAAATAAACAACCAGGGCTTGAGAGATTGAGTTTTCTGCTTGAAGGCTCAATAAAGTAAGCAGTGAGATAAGAGCTAGAATTTAGATCTTCTGAAGTATGCTTTCCATGGAAGTATGACATACACAAAGGGTTTTACACCTGAACATTTGATTTATTTGAAGGACGTTAATATAATGAAATTCCAATTGGTTTATGATGTGTTACCCCTTTCCCCCAGATTTATTAGCATTTAACTATGGTGTAAAGAAGACTTTCTTTAAGGTAGCATTAGTTGAGATTTTTAGTAAAGTGTTTAAAGAAAGGCTACTTCCATTACTTGTGAAATGCTCAAGTTTTGAGAATTTGATATATGTGCCTCCCAGCAAATTTTCCCATTCCCAAGGCTGGTCCTGATTGGTTTATTTTAGAGGCAGCAGGTGACCTAAAGGCTGCAATCTGGGTGACCCTCAGGATTGTTGCTTCAAATGCTGGGAGAGAAGCCTCATCTCTTCCTCTAAACCTTGGGGTTTGCACATGTGAGTCCAAGGACAGCATCAATTATTTTGGTCCCATGGATCATTTTCTTAGCATGAGATTGGATGCAGTACAGAGAGTAAAACAAACCTCAGGGATCATAGAAGCTCCTGGATTTAGCCAATCTTGAAGCCCACACCAATCTGGATTTACAGTTAAACAAGCCAATGTATTTCCTTATTTTAAAGCATTTGCCATAAGATTTTCTAATCCTTGCAAGCAAAGGTATTCTAAATGATGTATATTCCCTATAACTTTCTCTATGACGTATAAACTTCTTCACTTTGCTCCAAGGTTTGTCATCTGCTCCCTAGCTACTTCTCTTCCTTCATGGCTAGTCATCTTTTCACACCTATCCTTTTCTTCTGCCATAAAATAGCACCTGGGTTCTCTCAACACATCAGACTGTGTCAGATATATGCCCCTTTGTGTGTGCTCTTCCCTCTCCTGGGAATGTCCTTTTCCCTTTCTTGGCCTACCTAAATCTATTTATCTCCAAACCTTTGTCCTATGAGATTCTCCTGAGAAGATTTTCTGGACCTTCCCCCACCTGACTTAGATGCCCCCTTATGTGCATCCGTGACATACCTCTACCCTGTACTCATCCCATTGTGTTAGAATTGTTTCCTCCGAACTGGACTAGAAGCTCCTCAAAAGGAGGAATGAAGTATTATTTTGTTTTGTTTTGTGTTTGCTTCACCAGCACCTAAGCTAACACATCAAATAGTTGGTGTTTAACTGTTGGCTGAATTAATGAATATGTTGGATAAAAAGACAGACCCCAAACTTAATTCCCTTTTAGGGCACTCTTTTTCTTTAGTTATGTTTTGTTCAGTTTTGTTTGTTTTAGGTTTTTAGATAAAAGCCAGCAAATCTAATGGATTTTAATGACTATGAATATATTTGCATAGTTTGGTAGGGTTTATTAACTAATTAGTTGATAGGTATTCAGATAGGAACCCTAATTGGAGGTGAGTTACCTTCTATGATTACTTGCACATTTGTCAACAGAGAGAAATGAGCCAGAGGGATTTAATGAATCAGTAAAAATCCACAGGTGCTGCTTGAAAATCTTTAAAGCACATGACTTGCATGATGATCTCATGCTGAGTTAGACTGTCTATAACTGCAAAATCAACAGAGGAGGAATTTGAAGGAAGATTATGGTAAATGATCTTGTAATAATTGGGATGTATTTTAATTAGAAATTTTTAAGGTTTTAAGAGGGATTATTTTCACTGATGAGGATGTATTGTTAGATGTAAGGGAAATAAGTCAGCTTTAGACACTCTTGAAGAAAGGGCAGTAGTAGCCCAGCTTATCAGAATGGTTGGAACTCAAACTTGTGTTCTGTTAGATGACACAGGGATATCTTTTCAGAAAAGATACACTACAGAAGAAAATTCTTAGAGCACTTTTTTTTAATGAAATCGTCCTAAAGTTGGGTTTGATATAGTTGTTATCAGTCATCTAAGTATCAGTCTGGGCCCTCTCAGGAAAAAGATGGCCTACTCACATCAGAACAGCTTGAGGAGGGTTTATTTACAAAGGGATTAATGACCAAGGTGTGGGTGGGGTGCAGGAAAGAAGGATCATGCAGTAATTGAGAGCTGCACCTCTCCCACCTCTCCCATGTCCAGAGGGACAAAAGGAAGAATCACTACGAAAGAGGTGAGAACAAAAGACCACCTGGAGAGGAGCAGGGATTTCCCATTGACAGTATGGCCAGTTCTGCGTAGCTTCACCAGAAGGGAGTCAGAGGAATAAGTTCCTGGCCTCAGTCTCTTCCTCCTCTCTAGCTTCATGTCAGAGGGCATGGAAGGACTCTTGATACAGTACTATATGAGCCCATCCTTTTTGCCCCATAGTGTCCAATCTTCTCTTTGTCTGAGTGGAAAATATGTGTCCTCAACTAGGGAATGAACAAAGGCCTATCAGTTACCACATCATGGGTAATATCAGTTCGGTCTATTGCCTCCTGAAGCCTAAAATGTTAGCTATTAATGCCATTTGTCATATAATGAAGGAAATGGAGAAATAATAATTGTGTACCATAAAACATACCTTCTAAGTTCCCCATCTATTGCTGATTACCAGCAGAAATTGGGAATCATTACTACCTGCTTCCACCACCCGATTCCACATTTCTCTTGCTCTTGCAAGCTCTTCTGCTGGATGACATTTAGGTCATGGAGATGACTCAAATCTTCACTCCTATTTTGTGAATGGGCTGTGTATGTATCCTTGACCCAAGGTATTCTGGACTTAACTTTCCTTTTTGGCCCAGTGGTGGGTGTGGGACTGAAATGAATCAATGTCAGCTTGTGAGGCAAGGAAGGTTCAGGGGAATTTGGACATTCATACTTCTCAGCTTCATCCACACTGACCACAATGTCTCCATCCAGTGATGCATGGTTCCACTGCAGCCCCACAATTGTACTTCCTTTAGCATAAGAGCTCTGATAGTTTGACTTTTTAAGTAGTACTACAACTATGCAATCCTTACAATCATATCCTGAATTTAGTTATCAGCTATATCTTTCCTGCAACTATAGGAGATGAAGGACTCCATCTGTAACTCAGGAGAACTTCTCGCTTTATGTGAACATTATTAATTACATGTTCATAGTTTTAATTGTCTCTTTCTCTCTGTGTACTCTCTAGGGCTACAGAAGAAGAAAATGGTTCTCTGATGTTAGTTTTCATGGCAGTTAAAGCTACAGCCACTTGAGCTATGCTTGTATACCACCTCACACAACCACTAATAACTTTAATATTTTTGAGACCACCAGAATTACCTGTCTGTTTGCCACCCCCACCCCCCACCCCCAAAAGAGCTCACCCCTGTACTCCTAAAAAGAGCTCACCCCTGCACTCCTAATATTTAGAACCTGCCAATCCTAAAATCTTCTTTCAAGGGTCTGTTTCCTGAGGCTTCTTCTGGTACCAGCTAATGTGCCAGCCAAGGTCCCAGCAGAGAAAAGAAAATCAAGCTAACTAGAGGCATATTTAGTTACAAACTGGCAGATTATAAGAGTTTGAGTGTGGTGGTGGTGACTCACCAGGGAAAGGGCAGGAGCAAGGGGCTGGCAATAGTGAGCTGTTGCTACTCTGAATTCCTCAAAGGTGAGGAAATGGAGAAGTTAGTAGAACACAGAAGAAAACAAAGTCCCAAACTCATCCAGAACCTAGAGTACATGGGGGCCTCTTGAAGTGGTCTGCCTCTGAGGGAGAAGGCAGGTGCAGAAGGAATGAGTATGATCTAGAGGTCACACAGAGGTTATCTGACAGTGATAATCCTCTGCCTTGTCACATTCCTATCCTTCTTCTAAACTACAAAATCTCACATTTTCCTTATATGCTCCAATTTCTTATTTATGTGCATGGTCTTGTGAGCAAATATTAAAAATTCACTCTTATTCTTGTGTTTCTTAAAATTCGATCCCATATTTCTATATCCATTGTTACATCTTTACTCAGGTACAAACATACACATTCATTTTTCTCTTCCATTTGAAAAGAACCAATGACCATGTCTTGTTTGTCATTTGGATTATGCCATAGAAATGTGCAAAATTTGTAATGTCCAAATATTAACGACTTTTTGAGTTTAAAAGACAAGAATTGATAGTTGCACTTGGAATTGAATATAGTTCTAAGGACTTCATTTTTATTCTCTCTCCTTTTACCACAACAGTCTTTTTTTTATTGAAAACATTCAGTTTTCATCTATTTTATAATCTGTGAGAATTGCTGGCTTTGAAAATGCAATTCATGAAAGCATGGATTTCAAAAAAAAGACAAGAAATATTTTCAGACTTACGAAGAGTCCAGGAGTCTTCTCTCATCTTGTTTCA
Organism: Tamandua tetradactyla; assembly: GCF_023851605.1. Taxonomy (NCBI): domain Eukaryota; kingdom Metazoa; phylum Chordata; class Mammalia; order Pilosa; family Myrmecophagidae; genus Tamandua; species Tamandua tetradactyla. The sequence goes on along the minus strand of NC_135331.1, from coordinate 182,996,189 downwards.
GTAATAGTTTCTAAGTTTTTAACAGAGAATGAAGTTGTTTTATTTAAAAATGCCCTTTAATTACCCCGAACATTATTTGAAATACAGAGTGGGTTTATCTGAATACTTCTCCAACAGAGAGATCACAATAGGCCATGACCAAGTTAGTTGACAAGCCAAGAATATATATTGGTCAACTTGATGTTCACTCCAAAATAACTTTACCTTTGAAGATTTTAAGTATTATAACAGTAAACTAGAAGGTAAGCAATGCCCTGAACCAAATTTGAAAACACCCCTTTGTATTTGTAAAATCCTAGGGATATAAAGCATGGGGAAGAAAGTCATAGTAACAACCTTCTGTACATTCTCTTTCATAACAGCTAAAAACTCAGATGGCAATGCTGTGTGTCTGTGGTTTCCAGACTCATAAATCATGAACAGGCATTTCCATCATTGTTTAATGCTTGTTTTCCACAGATCTCAAATTATTCCATTGATAGCCCATTATTATTTGGGACAGAAAGTACCTATATCATTTTACAAAATGAAAAGTAAAATAAGAACACATTCTTGAAAGTGATACAATTTGCCTCGAGTCAAACCCTATGCCTATGATGAAGAAACAAATAGAAAATTATAAATTATGATTCTTGACTGTCTATTGTAGCCATAGAGGCTTCCCATATGCCTATTTCATACTCCAGTTGGACACCTTATTGATAGATTTATTAGAAAACTCAATAAATACTTATTGGGCTGGCATGCTATAACAGACTTTCCTTGTGTGTATTGTTAGGACCAATGGAATATGGTTTAAATAATGCTGTTTCAAATCTGTATAACTATGTGTGTTGGATAATGCATTTTTGGCACTCTCTAGGAGCTGAGGTAAAAACCAGGGACAATATGGAAACTTAAGCTCTTTCTTCTTCCCAGTTTTGAAAAACTAAGGACAAGTGGGTTGAATGCTTTACTTTTCTCTGCTTATAAAAAAGAAAAGAAAAATCTCACTGCTAGCATTTCAGTAGTTAAATAACCATTGTGGAATCCACCAATAGTTTTAGAACCAAATGTTTGTCTTTCTGGCCAAAAATGTCATTGGTATAATCCTCAGCAGATACAAAAATGATTTCAAGTTCTCTACATAAAGATTACCATGAGATAATTTTAAATTGTAAGAACATATCTGATGTCAAAAAGGCATTAAACGTGGGTTGGAATTGGCTACTGATAAAGGGCATTTTAATGATGAATTTGGACAGGAAATGGTCATTTAAAATGCAATCATATGCTTCTAATTGTGATGTAGCAACATACTCAATGCTGAAAGGCAACATGGCAAAATAAATGAAATTGAGCAATAAAGGAATGGAAAAAAAATTAATAGCAGACAAGATAGTTTGGAAGCTCTTTGAGGACTTTAAAGAGAAAACATCTTTTAACCTGCTTTTGTACTCTTAACCTGAAGGAACACTGATAGGAATTCAATGAAGTAAAAGTGTGAAAGAAGTGGTTCCAAAAGTGATAGAAAAGAGCCAGGATACAAGGCAATGGCTTTGTCTGCCATGTTGGCTCAAAGGTAGGTCCGGAAAAAAGGTCTCCAATTCCAAAGATCCTTCTTCAACTCCCAGTCCAATCTCATACTTTTTCCACTGCACCAGGCATGTCCAGTAAGTGTTGCCTAAGATAACACTGACTCAAAGTCCAGTTTGGATTGGAAATTGGTTTGTCTGAAGCTTCAGTTCACAGTTTTCACCTCATTACTTCCCTGCTCGAAAAAACAATTCTTCAGTGGTCTTCCTTTTAAATGTGATGTATTAACAAAGTGCATCTTCCCTTGACATTCCATCTTGCCAGTTTCACCTCCCACTATTTCCTTGCAGAAAGGCTCTGATGCATTCAAATCAGTGTATCTCTCAGCCTTTGTGGTATTTCCTCGCTGTAAGTTTGATCAGGCTGTTCCTCTTATCTGGAATATCCCCTTCTTTCCTTTGCTTATTTCAATCCTACCCAACATTTAATGTTGGGGTCAAAGTCTGCCTCCTTTGTGGATCTTTCCTGAAGAGCCTAACCAGACACTGGGTTTCACTTCCTTCTCTGGCTCCTGGAGTACATACTCCAAAACTACTTACGTGGACTTTGTCAGATTCCACCCTACGTTATGCACTGTCATTCCAAGAAAGCCTCTACAATGTTATAAAACCCCAGATTCTAGCCTGGTACTTCCAGCATGAAGGATCAAACAGACAAGCTCCCATACTCTTAAATGTTAGAGTTTACAGAGGGCTCTAACATGTGATATTATATTTTATAATATTCTTGGAAGAAAGCTTGACAGGTATTATGATCTTCATTTAACAATCATGGAAGAATCATGAGTGACTTGCCCACAGTCACACATCAAGGGTCAGCAAAGAGATTTAAGGCCATCTTTTCTAAAGTGCTCATTAGGTGTCATCATTTTTTTCTGTGCTTGCTGATTTCAGTTTTATAGTTATAAATATTGTGAGTAGAGTTTTCCAAATAAAGCATCAAAATGATAGAAAAAGTCATATAGTAAGAGATCCTAGAGATATAAAAATAATAAAACTGTATGATTGGTGTTTTAAATGACTTGGTCATGGATGAAAAACAAAACAGTGCAAGAGAGAGTTCTAAATATTGAAGTAAGTCATGAAGACTGGCATACGGAACAACGCAGTGAAAGTCAAGGAAATTTTGAATTAAGTATGGTTGAGGTTTTTAATTTCCTTGAATGTTAAACCATGTGCTACAATATGAAAAAGAAATATATTATTATATAAAATCCATTAAAAAATAGAAGAGGGGATAATCAGCAAGAATTGGCAGAAATATCTTTCTCAGGGCTCTAGAAAACAGCTAAAGGCAGTAACAGGGTGAGTCCCTAATTTAAAAGAGTCTTCTTAAAAGCATAGGATCTTGTGGCACCTTGGCCGGCCCTTCTCACAGGCTCAGTAGGCACCACCTGCACTCCCAGTGTAGATCCCTGGTTCAGGTCCCAGACAGAGTGAGTGATTCTTGCACGGATGCTGGGAGCAGGTAATGTCTAGGCCAATTTGTGTGGCAGTAGTCTGAAGGACTTGCCATCTCAGAACTTGCTCAACTGTAGAAGGTGGCTTACAGAGGTCTCCTGCAGGACTCTGTGGTAAAACAGTCAAGCCTAGGGCAAGGTAAGGGACTGTTGGCTATAGGACCTACAGTGAAGTGTTTCCCTGGGTCCCTCCCCATGAGGAAACTGTTTCCTAGAGAAAAGGGGACATTTGTAACCATACAAATGGGGGGATTCCTAAGGCTACATGCAAATAGGCCCAGAAAAGATGCATGCACAGAAAGGATCAAGGAGGACCCTATACTTTGGCCTGGAGCTATTCTCATATAACCTAAGCCCTGAATGAAAGCATGTGCACAGGTCAATTGTCAAAGAAAGGTATTTTCTTCTTTTCTTTCTTCTTTTATTTTTACCTCTCAGTCATAACACCAGTTTAATACAGTCTTAAGGAACAGACATCATGGAGTCCAAATTGCAGCAATAATACACTAAAATATCAGGGTCCAGGTTTCAGAAAAAAAAAAAAAAAGGTTAAAAAATGTACATAGAACAAGAAGTGATGTCCCAGGCAAAGAAGATTAAAAATCATCGACAAGGAGGAACAGATCTTAAACATACCAGACAAAGAGTTTTTTTTTTTAAATAGTCCTAAATATGCTCAAAGAGCTAAAGGAAAACATGAACAATCAGGAAAGTGATAGATGAACACAAAGAGAATATCAATAGAGACATGGAAATTATGAGAAGAAACCAAACAGAACTGAAGAGCACAGTAACATAAATTAAAAATTGCCTGGAGGGGTTTAATAGCAGACTGGATCCCAGAAAAGAAAGAATCAATGAACTTGATAAAAACAATTGTAATCACTCAGTATGAGAAGGAGAAAGAACAAAGAAGGAAGAAAACTAAACAGAGCCTGAGAAACCTGTGGGACACCATCAAGCCTACCAATGTATGCCCTGTTGGAGTTCCAGAAGAAAAAAGAGAGAAAGAGGCAGAGAGAATAGTCAAGGAAGTAATGGCTGAAAACTTCTCAAATTTAACCAAAGATATGAACTTATACATACAGGAATCTCAATGAACTCCAAACAGGATAAAACCAAACAGATTTACACCACAACATATTATAATCAGACAGTTGAATTCCAAAGATAAAGAGAGAATTCTGGAAGCCACAAGAGAGACATATGTCATGTACAAGGGAGCCTCTGTAAGATTAAATGCTGATTTCTCATTGCAAACTATGGAAGTAAGAAGGCAGTGGGATGACATATTTTTAAATGCTGGAAGCAAAAAAAAATTGCCAAACAAGAAGTTTACATGGTAAAATTGTTTTTTTCAAAAATGAAGGAAAGATTTAAGACATTCCAAGATAAGCAAAATGTAAGAGAATTCATCACCACTAGATCAGCCCTACAAGAGATGCTAAAGAGAGTTCTGCATCTATAAGGAAAAGATTATAGACAGTAGATCAAAGCTGCATGAAGAAATAAAGATCTCCAGTGAGGGTGATGACATGGATAAATATAAATGCCCATACTACTGTATTTTTGGTATTGCGTACTCCAGTTTTTACTTCTTGCAGGACCTAAAAAGCAAAAGCGTAAAACACAATGATTAATCAGTGGTTTTAGACCAATAATGTGTAATTATAATTTATGACAAGAACTACACAAAGGCAGGGAAATGGAGGGTATAAGAACACAGTTTGTGTATCAGATAAATGAGATTGTTTTAGATTTATGATGTTGAATTTAAGCCCATGGTAATTACAAAGAAAATATTGGCAAATATGCAAGATCACAGAGATAGACATTAAAGTGCAGGTTGACAGGGGCATGGGGCAGGAGAAGTGGGTAGTTAATGCATAATAGTGTAGGGTTTCTGTTTGGGGAGATGGGAAAGTTTTAGTAATGGAAGTAAGTGAGGGTTCCACAACATTGGCAATGTGTTTCATCCCATTGAACGATTTGCTTTGGAGGATTCAAATGGAAAAGTTTATATTGTATGTATGTTCTCACAATTAAAAAAAGGAGAGAGAGAGAGCAACTAAAGAGACCATGAGAATTAAGCAATACATGATCCTGGATAGGATTTAGCAAGAGAAAAGAAAAGGGGCAAATCATTGGGGCATCTGAAAAAATTGGAATATTGACAGTAAGGTTTTTGTCAATGTTAAATTGCTTGAACTTTATAAATGAACTTTAGATGGTTACTTAAGTGAACATCTTTGTTCTTAGGAAATGTACATGGCAATATTAAATGTTCAAGGAGGAGGATGTGTACAACTGTGCTGGTTTGAAAGGATGTATGCCCCCTAGAAAAGCCATGTTTTAATCAAAATCCCATTTCATAAAGATAGAATAATCCCTATTCAATACTGTATGGTTGAAACTGTAATCAGGGTATCTCCCTGGATGATGTGATTTAGTCAAGAGTGGCTGTTAAACTGGATTAGGTAATGACATGTCTCCACCCATTTGGTTGGGTCTTGATTGGTTTACTGGAATCCTATAAAAGAGGAAACATTTTGGAGAAAAGAAGATTCAGAGAGAGCAGAGAATGCTGCAGCACCACAAAGCAGAGTCCAACAGCTAGCGACCTTTGGAGATGAAGAAGGAAAACGCCTCCTGGGGAGCTTCATGAAACTGAAGCCAGGAGAGAAAGCTAGCAGATGATGCCATGTTCACCATGTGCCCTTCCAGCCAAGAGAGAAGCCCTGACTGTGTTTGCCATGTGCCTTTTCATTTGAGAAAGACATCCTGAACTTCATCAGCATTCTTGAACCAAGGTATCTTTCCCTGGATGGATGCCTTAGATTGGACATTTCTATAGACTTGTTTTAATTGGGACATTTTCTCGGCCTTAGAACTGTAAACTAGCAACTCATTAAATTCCCCCTTTTTAAATGCCATTCCATCTCTGGTATATTGCATTCAGGCAGCCAGCAAACTAGAACAACAACCTACACTCAAGTATTCATAAAATTGGTAATAGACAACTGGATGGACGGGTAGATAGATAGACAAAACACAGATAGAAAGAATGACATGAACAATATGGCAAAAAGTTGAAATTGGTGAATCTGCACATCTGGGGTAGAGGGGTAAGGTATGTTGGAGTTCTCTGATTAGAATTGTATTACTTCTTCAACTGTTGTTGTTTGAAAATATTTCAAAACAAAAATGTTTTGAAAAATCAGAAGAGAGAATTCAGACATTATGGGATTCCATTAACTTACCTGTTCTAGCTTTGAATTGCTAATGTTTCTTAAGTGCAAACTGTGAATCAGAAACAGTGCCAAATGCATTGCATAGATCATCCATTGTTGCACACAAAGTACTCAGAGGTATAATTATCCCCAGTTTTCAGAGAAATTGAGGTAAAAACCAAGTGTTTATACAAGTGAGATTTTCAACATAGGCTGCCTAATTCCTGAGTCCAAGCCAAACTGTGCATAATCACCCCTGTGGTCAGTAAAATCTTAATCCCATGATTCCAAGTCTTTTTTAAGTCAAAGAAAATACACTTAGTCTGCATCTTATTTCTTAATAATTGTCCATATGTCTTCTTAAAATGATTGAAATCCCTTGAGCTCTCTTTAGAACTGCATACAATTTCAACTACTTAATATTTCCCCCAGAGACCTTGAATCTCAAGTTTGGGACAAAACAATCTCCAACCCTAGCTCCTCTGCACTTTGCAGTGTCTGCACATCTGTTTGCTGCTGCACATGTAAGAAATAAGCACATGTGGCTCAATCATGGCTGCCAAATGTTTCATTGTGGAATAGGACATTTTCTTCCGGAGAACATCTTGGTCTCTCAGTGGTCGCCAGCCTTGTTGAATTTAACTATAAATGCATAGGTTTACAGTTTTCAGTGAATATATCCCAGCTTCTCTCCCTTAAAAAAAAAAGTGTTGTTACTCCTGCGGATGATTCATCCTCGAGCACGTTTGTGTTTGTGATCTCACTTGCAGTATCAGAAATAGACAATAGCTGCTAATAAGTGGCCATTGGGATCAAACAGAGCTGGGTATGATTTCAATCCTAATGTTACTGAGTGTGTAAAGTTGGGCTTTTCTTCAATTTTTTTAAATTTCAGTTTCCTCATCCGTAACATCTAATAACTAATTCATGGGATCTGAGTGAGGATAAAATAAAGTAATAAGTGGAAAATCTAGGCATTATTGCTAACACATGGGTAGTGCCTTATATGTATTAGCAGAGAAAATTCAGACCATAAACATGGAAAATGGATTTTATCAGACAGACAAATACCAAAATATAAGGGAATATGAGATTAGGGGCATTTTTGTTTTTCTTTTTCACTCTAATTCTGCATATCTTCCAAAAGTATTATTAAAAAATGAGGTAGGATTTTTGCCACAGTCAGTGCCTAAGGGGAGACACCATCTTACCTGCAGTAGCAAGAAATTGCAGCACAAAAAGTATAGCATGCAGAGGTGGACATCAGTGTCCAGCTCAGTTGACTTGGAAGAAGTCAGACATAGTCTCTTGAGCTTTAAATTTAATTCATTTCAGCAACCATATTTAGTTCCTCCAAAACACTATATTAGGTTCTGTGGACACATTTCCAATGACCCAGCAACACCAATCTCTTAAACTCAGTTTTTTAAAGTGTAAAGATATGTATTATTTTCAGAGTATTTCAGAGAAAAAGAGTAGCAAAGTATAAAGGATTGAAGAATTTAAGTTGGCACACTCAAAACGCTGAACTTGGAAAGGATGCCTCCAGCACAGTCCAAGGAAACTCTGAGACTGTAATTTTAAACAGGCAGCCAATTCCTTTGGAGAGCAGCAGTCTAAGATGAAGGTTCTTTGACCTGGAAACATCCATATGCATGGACTGTGTGTCTAGCTGGCGGCACCTACTTTCCTTATAATTGGTCATCTGTTAGGGAGGTGTGGCTCTCTTCAGCAGGAAATCCACCTACAGCACCTGCTGTAGCACCCTATAAATGTCAGCTATCTTTCTAGTATGAATTTCCTTGTAGTATGATTGAAATAACCCTTTGATAGAAGGCTCTTTTCTGAGGGACGCTACCTTGCAAGATGTAGTGAGCTGGAGAAGCAAGCACAAGTATCCACGTAATCCCTCAGGAAAAAAAAAAGGAAACTTTGAATCATGTTTGACATTCCCTTCTGCAATTATAGCAGGGCAACTTATTGAGGACTTCCGTAGGTACTCTGAAAAGTCTTCAGGAGTGGAATCAATAGATTTTTTTTGTTGTATTCCAGCTTAGGTGGGTTGAGCCCATGTGAGTCCATTCTTCTACCAAACCCCTAGTGAGCTGGCAATTGAAGTTATGAACACTGAATGCTGAAGCACAAAGTGTTAAGAGGCTTGGCAAGAGTGCTAGGCTTGCAGCAAATCCACAAAACAAACAAAAAAACGTGCATACTGTATTGCATCAAACTCAACAATAAACCACAAGCCACATACTTTTTTACTATTTTCCGCTTGACCTTTCAATACTGAATCTGCATTTATAAGCTTCATGATGCATCTTGGAGCTGTACATTTTTAGTTGATGCTTTCAGTGACAATTTCAGTTAGCAAAAAGTGTGACTCAAAAGGGCTCTCCTTCCACTGCATCTTACACTTGCCTTCTCTTCTTTGTAGCTGTGTGGTTCCCAGGGGTTTCTCACTGTGAGAGAAGCTGGTTTGGGCCCCTTTATGGCTGCAATGGTCAGTATGACCATCCCTACGGGGAAGATTATAACATCTTTCCACTTATTCTCTACACATTCATTGAGCACCTACAATATTGTATTTCAGATATAGTAGTGACTATGACAGATGTGGTCTCTACACACAGGGAGCATACAGTGGGGTAAGCAGACGCTCCTTCCCATGAAGTTCTCCAAACAAGCCCACCATGTGCAAAGTTCTCCTTTGTACAGTCTCACAGGGTGTCATGTTCTCCTTGCTGCCTTTCACAACCTGAAAGCTGATTACACCACCCTGGGTTCCACTTTCCCTTAGGTGAGCTCGGGATGTTCTGGTGTCGAGTTGGGCATTCTCTCCTAACCAAGTGCAAACTCAGGTCACCAAAGGAGCTGTTTATTCTCCATGTGCCCCAGCATACACAAGCACATGTAGAAAAGGAATGTCGTTGCAGCTTTGGCTTTTCTTTAGTTCCCCAGTGCAAAATGCACTGAAATGACCCTAGAGTGTATTTAAAAAATGCCCTTCCAAAAATGGTGACGGTTGGGTGGGCCACGGTGGTTCAGCAGGCAGAGTTCCTGCCTACCATGCCAGAGACCCGGGTTTGATTCCTGGTGCCTTCCCATGCAAAAAAAAAAACAAAAAAAAATGGTGAGGGTTTAACCTGAGTTTCAACCTTCTCCATGAGTCCTACCCACTGTTAGCAAAAATAAAGAATTGTCAAAGAGGTTATTCGCTATTTTGACTCCCTGTTGTTAGACAATGTACGTTCTGAAAAAAGAGAGACAAACAAAATGAAAGAGAATGTTGTCTGACTCTCCAGTTTAATTCTATTTCAATCAGTTTACCATAGATTGTATAGTTTAAACATGGATTACTTGAGTCAAAGTCATGCAATTGTCAATGTGTTCAAAGAAAAAAAAACCAGATTAAAATTATATTATATTCTTTTATTTTAAATCTTTTATGATTTGTTAAAAATAATTTGAATATTCAAAGGCAAGTACATAAGTCCAAATATAGTATATATTATAACAACTCTTCATCAAAGACCATTGTAATTTCCTTTACCTTACTTTGCACATCACTGCTTACTATTCTACTTCCATTTTTCACATTATATCACTCTGTTGTCTTACATACATAGCTTATTTCACAGCAGGTGATGATGATAGAAAGTCGAGATAGATAGATAGTAGACAGATAGATAGAACTATTGGCACATATATCAGGCTACATTTTTACTCATCACTTTCTAAAGTAGTAATTCCAAGAAAGACAACCAGACTAAGTATGGGAGTCTACATCCTACCGACATCAAAAAGCAATAAAACTTTCCAAAGCTTTTAGTTTGGGAACTCTGAATGTGGTCACTAAAAATGATTTCCTGTTTCCAAAAAGCTTTTTTTTCGACAAGAAAATCCTCTCTCTGGAAGGATCAGATGTCCTCAAAGTTATTTGATATTACTGCCCAGAAGAATCTGGGGAGAAAAGAAAAGAAAGAGAATGGGAAAGGCCAGCAGAGCACAGGAAACCCCTCTTGGAATTTCAAAGACAGAGAAATGTGGAATAAGTTAGCCATGCCAAGACATTTTATACTAAAAGCTGAAGAACTAAGTAAAGAAAAGAAACATTTGCATGAAGAGCCATAAAACCAATTTATATTTTGCTTCTTATTATATGTTAGGCTGAAAAAGAGAAGAGAAAAAAATTAAAATTTGTAAGAGAACATTAATAAATATTTACTGCAAATCAATGGATGAATGATTAGAGTGACAATGAACTATGGAATAGCCACTAAAATATGTTCCTAAAATGCTACAGCTGTTGCTGCGGCTGCTTTCCCCAATTTGTTTATACCAAAGTAAGTTGATTGTTATTTCATATTATGTGTCATCTTTTATTTTAAAAGTTATCAGATAATTTAGGGAACACATTCTTTTATGACATTGCAAGTTCGTTTTGTCATTTATTATTCCATTCTTCATTGTGATGGATAGGATGTTTCCAAGGCAGGTGTCAACATAATAATAACAGCCAAAATTGAAATAGAAAAAGTTATGCCATCTTATTTTTTGGCTAATAATGGATTTTTTTAAATTAATACACTTGATAATGATCTTGCTGAAATAGGAAAGCATGTTAGAACTTTTTTTTTTTCTTCAAACTGTTAACTTACTATTTGAAAGAGTAGCTATTGATTTGGGGCAGGGAGGAATAGCAATACAGGTACATTTTACATAGATATACTGATTTTTTTTCTTTACTGTCTTGTATTTCACCATAAATTAAAATATGAGAAGGTACATTGCCTAAGAAAGGAGAGTTACATCGAAATCAGCACATATGTCACGGTAAATGAAGTACTTTGTAGAATATGTAGCACATCGTGGTTGCTCGATATGGTTTTTTTCTTATGTTAGAAAACAGTTTGAAATCTGTCTAAGGACAATTCAATGTTTTGCTAACAGTTTACATATATTTCATATATTTACTTTATCTCCTTGAGCATATTTATTCTTCTTAAGAAGGAGAAGGAAATGTGAAAATGAATAGAGAGGGTATCCTTACTGTATTATATATTAAAAATATAATGCAACTTTAGTAATTCGAAAAGCTCATAAGCGGTGCTGAGATAGAGGCAGATCATTGTAATATGCTAGAAGATTCAGAAACACCCAGGTATATATAAGATTCTAATATATGATAGAGGTGCCATGTCAAATAATTAGGGGAGTGGCTTATTTAGTAAATGGCTATCTAACTACTTCAGAAAAAAAAGTTAGATCCCTACCTCATGCCATGTAGGAAAATAATTTCCAAGTGAACAAAAATTTAAATATAAAAAACTGAAACCCTGAAATACCAGAAGAGGTATAATGACTACATAATTTTGAAATGAAGATAGTACCTTAAATCATAACAAATATTACAGTTATGAAAATTAGCTGTGTTTTCTAAAACAAGCACAAATTTAGTGAGAAAAGTATCACTGATTTACATTTTTGCAAATCTCTTAAATGTCCGGTTGAATAGAAGACAGCTGGATTCTCACATTTGCTTGTGTTTATTTGTGGTGATATCATAAGTCATGTAGCTTCTGGAAAACCCCACTCTAAACTCATGAAAGAGTAAAAGTGCAAAAGATACATTCTTATTATGAAAATAGTTTTGATCTTTTAGGTCTATGGAAAGGGTCTCTGGGACATTGGGGCAACCCTGAACCACACTTTGAGCCATTATTATAAGGCAACAAAATGTAATGTAACTCTTTAAATTGATTGTATCTCCAAGGGACAAAACTCACTGACATTGCTATGGAAAAGTTTCCTTTGCATCACTCGTAGTTTCTTACAGCTACAGAACTGTGCAATAGCCAAGTCCGCCAAAAGGCAGTCAAAGGTGCACGCGCTCCAATGGAAGGACACCCTGTAATCTCTTCTGCCCATTTCTCCATCTATCCCTCCCTCCTGGCCACCTGTGTGACCAACTTCCACATTAGATGTGCTGATATGCAGCTTATGAATAACTGGTCAAATCTCAGGATGGTAAAACAACAAGAAGAAATGAAAACTGGAAAACTCCTTCCAATGTTGTTTATGTAATTATCCTGTTCATATCTCCAAACTTAGGTCCCCACAAAACCTCCTTCCCAACTTCCCTCTTTCTTTAGAATCCCATTTCTCCAATTAGCTCCTTCCTCATGTTTCTTATTTGAGTGCCTTTCCCACTTTTTTTGGAAACTTCACCCCTTTCCTCAGTAAGGGAAATATTCTTATGTTTGGCAGGTCAAGTGGTGCCTCTGACTTTGATCTAATGATTATGGTGGTCTCTTTCCTTCAGGGAGTTGGGATGCACTCTAGTTTCATGATTGAAAGTAAATATGGTTGTTTCAAGTCAGGTTTAGAATGAACTCCAGGGAAAATAAAGGTTTCTATTCATCCTAGCTCGCCCACTAGGTAATATTAATTGAAATGGGCACTAAAATTAAAAACTCGGAGAGCACACTGAAAATGCATACATACAGATAGACATATTCTGCACTGTATATACAGACAAAAAGTGAAGAGCTATTTTATCTTTTATTTGTTCTATTTATTTTTATGTCTCAGCTTTCTTTTGGTCTATCCTTTTCACGCTTCATTATTATCCTACGAGGCATTTGACCCTCTTGTGCCCCAAATGGATATGATGCCATTACTTAAAGCATCAAGCTAAGTTTAGGGGCTTCACCTTCATTGCCATTTCTGAGAAGCAGCAACTCCAATAAAATTCTATGTGATTTCAAGTCTTCCTCCTCTAAATGTTTGTGTTTGATGGTAACCAGTGGAGGCAGAGAGGATTCCAGTTTATATATATTACATGCACAAAACCATACCAACAAGGTGAAAATAAGTAAGGCTGAGCAGCCCAAACTTTTGAAAATTTTGCACTGTTTATTTTGTGGTTGTTTATTGAGGCACTGGGGCCAAAAAGTGAGTATTCTTTCTGCAACGAATCCTAGGAGGTTATTAATCCTGAATCTGATTCTGAGACCATGGGATCTAGTTCTCTCTATTCTCTGTACAAAATGAGAGTTCTGAGAAGGTCAGATTCTAGAGACAGAAAATGAGATAACTTTAACCACAAGGAGCAGACTTGAATGAATTGCACCACAAATCCCTACTTTTTTTTTAATAAATGGAGGCAGAAATGGCAGCAAGAAAAATGTTTTTTAGTTTCAATCGGAATCACCAAACTGTGAACCATGGGTCAGATATGGCCTTCTATTTTTATGCAGCCTGTGAGTGAAGAATGTCTTTACATTTTTAAACAGTTGAAATTAAATCAAAAAAATAGTAATATTTCATGACACATGAAATGTATATGAAATGCAAATTTCAATATATATAAATACAGTTCTGCTGGAATATAACACTACTCATTGGTTTATGTATTTTATATAGTGGCTCTGGGGCTATAATAGTAGACTTAAGTTGGTGCAATGGGTACCATATGTAATCTGCACATCAGTTGCTACTCCTGTGAGGCACACCACAAATCACAGTGCTGCAGTTATAACATATCAGCAGTTCAAGTACCTGCGTGTCTCATCATGCCAGGAGATTTTTTTTTAAATAAAATATCAGTACATACCCATTTTGTCAAAGCAAGAAAAACATAGAAAAGCAAACTTTAAAAGTTGTCATTTTAAAGCACAGTAAAGCGTGGCTTATTTTATTAGAAAAAGCAAAGCATTGTGCTTATTATGCAATGACTATAAGGTAATCGACATTCGCATTATCCTTGTATATCCTTAGGATACAGGAATACCATATACATCAACGCTACCACACTTAATGGAAAGCAGGGATCAGAAGGATCAAACAATTTATTGTAGGATATTTCATCACAGCACAATAGCCTCAAAAACTAAATGAACATGTAGTAGCAACCAAAACAAGTATCTTAAGTGGCTCATTTGTTAGACAAACAAGGAAAGCTATTCACCAACAGTGAAATAACTAAATCATATTTGATTGTTGCAGTAGAAGAAATGTGTCTAGAGAAAATAAACTGGTTTAAGAATATAGACTTTCAGTGAGAATAGCTGCTCACTTGAACAGTCTAGGATATTGGAAGCAACTTTATATTAAAAGAATTAATCCACTTGCATTATCCCAGTTTGTTCACAGCCTTGATAGTCATGATAATCTAAAATAGTCTAAAATAATCTAGTTCCCTTAGATTATGATTTCATAATGCTTTCTACATGCTAAGACAATTATACATTTATAACTATGAGCCCAACAAAGCACCAGGTTCTGAAATAAATCACTTGACCTAGACTTTTTTTAGCAGCAGGGCCAGAGTAATCAGGCTTTCATCCTCAGGCTATAGAGACATTATCAGTTTTCCTTCCAATGACTTTCCCTTTGGTTTCCATAGAGTTACATATTTGTAGGTAAGCTATATGTTTGCCCTAAACAGATGTTCATTTGTTTACCCTGTTGATGTACAAAACACTGGAAATTGTGGAGACTGTCATTGTTCGAAGGTGACATTGACCAATGTCAGTATGCCTAAAGCACATTGTAGGTGCCTAATAAATTGTATGTACAAAATCACCATTTTGCTTTTTCTGAAATTAAGGTCAACTCCTCATGTCTTCTTATCAGCTTCCAATGTTTTCAGAAAGAAAGAAAGAAGATATGGAGAAATTTTGAATAAGGATTACTTTGCCGGTTTGAAAGGGTTATGTACTCTAGAAAAGTCATGTTTTAATCCTGATCCAATCTTGTGGGAGCAGCCGGTTCTTTTAATCCTGATTTAATATTGTATGTTGGAAATTTTAGATTATCTCCATGGAGATGTGACACACCCAATTGTGGGTGTGACCTTTCGATTAGATGGAGATGTGAGTCCACCCATTCCAGGTGGGTCTTGAATTGTTTACTGGAGTCCTTTGAAAAAAAGAAACATTTTGGAGAACAGACAGGAGCCTCAGAGCTAACAGAGAGAGCAGAGGTAGATGCTTGGAAAACAGAAATGTCAGAGAAGAGAAACACGGATATAGATGCTTGGATCCCAGCAAACATCACCATGAGATATTAAGCAAGCCAGAACCTGGAGAGAGCCAAGGGAAACCAAGAGATGAAAGCCAGCCATGGAGAAGCAAAGTGAGGGATCCCCACAGGAACAGAGGCTGAAAGCAACATTGCAAAGCAAGTGACCAGCAGATGCCAGCCATATGCCTTCCCAGCTGACAGAGGTGTTCCTGACCCATTAGCCTTTCTTGAGTGAAGGTAACCTCTTGTTGGTGCCTTAATTTGGACACTTCTACAGGCTTAGAACTATAAACTTACAACTCATTAAATTCCCTTTTCAAAAGCCATTCCATTTCTGGTATATCACATTCCAGCAGCTTGCAAACTAACACAATTACTAAACAGTTCTTCAGTTCATCTTACCGACATCTTGGAAAAAAGACTTAGATTTTGTGCAGAACAGTATGAAAAGATCATGCTTGATGTGAACATAATCAAACCAGGAAAACAGCCACTTTTCACTTAAATTTGTTTGTCAAAATAATCAAAAAGGAGATGGTATTTACCATCCTAATTCTTCTTCAAAAAATGTGGGAGATGAAGTAAGACTTTTATATTAATAATCTTGTTAGAATGAATTTTTCTGTACAGGAGGTGCAGGATGACCAGTACTTTGTTTGCCAGCATACCTCTGGAAGGTACATTAGAATTAAGTCTACTCTGATCACCGATTGCCAGCTGATAAAGTGGCTTTGAAGTAATTAGTTCAAACATGGAATTTGTTCATGTATAAAAAATAGTAAGACAAAGTCAAAGCTAGTCTTTATCACTTGTCTAGTAATCAATCGTATGCCTTCCATGGCAGACTGTTCATTTTGCATACACAGTATTTGCTTTTATATATTTTATAGAAATACAAGCTATGCACTGAAAAATGGTCTGACATCCTTCATTTCCTAAGTTTCGTAACTTTTTAAGAGAGTAGCTCACTTTTTAAAAATTTTCATTTCTTTATCACATTTTATTTCATTTTTCTACAGATTAAGTCTTTCTGTTTAAGGTACAACACAATGAAATCACAATAGTCACAGAGAGATGACTTTACTAGGAAATATACAGAATCACATTAGCTTATTAAATATTTTGCTCAGCTTCATAAAATACTTAAAGGCATTATCCAACTATTATTTCTTTTAAGAGTAGTTTACAGAATATGGAGTTTAATTAGTCGTTTGCAATAAATAGTAAAAAGAAGGGCATAGACTTTAAGTAGGTCCTAGCTTCAAATCTAAAACCACCACTCTTCAAGAATTTTAAGGTCAAATTTGTGATAGTGGAAGTGGCCTCCCCAAGCACCGTGGAAGTAAGACTGTAGGAGAAGTGATCTGGGGGAGAGAAGATAGTAGGACAGAGAACTTCTTCTCTGGTACGTATTGGATGCCATGGAAGCACAAAGGAGAGAGTGCAAAATAGATATCTGGCTTAGCAAATTTTTTATCAAGCAGGATTGGGTAAAGTCCTCCCCTTCATTTTTCCCGTCAGTCAAGTTATGAAACGCTAATGGTTCTACCTTTAAAAATACCTCTTGTATACAGAGGGTAAATACATAAATGTATTAATAAACGGATGAATGAAAGAATAAGTGAATGAATGAATGAAGGGATGACGGACGGCAGTGGAAAGTCCTTCTATTTTTCATTTCTCATGTGATACGGGCAAGCTGCACCCTGATTCCAAGAGATCTGTTCAATCCCATTAGCAGCCGGTCCTGGCTGGAGCCACCAATCAGAATGCAAGCTGCTGTCCACCAATCAGAATGCAAGCTGCTGCCCACCAATCAGAATGTAGCTTTTGGAAAAGGGAGATAGCTTAAATTGGGCTAGACACCCAGCTCTCCAATGTAAGGAACAGTAGGGGAGGTTACAGGAGGCGTTGCTGAAACTCTTTGACTAGCCAGTTAGCAAGGCTCATCCATGGCACACAAAGTATAATGTTTTGCTAGTGATACCCCTGACTCTACCACAAGGGCCACCCACTGGTGAGCAGAGTTTCCAGATACACTTCCTAACTTTACCCTGTCTTTTCAGGTTGGTCTGTGCATGGTCACTAGGAGACAGACTGGCGAGAGTGGGGAAGGAAAAGGCAGGAAACATAAGGCAGATAGCAACCAGATTAGTCTATCTTCAGCCGCTCTTCTCACTTGGACAATAACTTAGGCCGCGTATATCACTATGCTGTTTTTTCTTTTCTCTTTCTTTTTCTTCATTTTAAATTTTTTTACAATTTTTAAGTGACTGTGGGACCTATGCTGGCATAAATGTATTTTCTTATCCATGGCATAACTAGATCAGGTTTACTTAAGAGAAAATGCTTAGTCAGGAGGGACTAATTGAGCATTCATTGTGTATTGTCTTGGCTTTGTGTCAATATTTCTTAAATTGAAGGGGAAAGAAAACTATCTTACCAGGTACCCTTTAACTTTGAGAAACAATGTTGCTAAATAATAATGGTGATTTTTCCGAGCAGTTTTAATTAATGTACAGTAATGGACTATTTTGTAATCTCAATCATTTTCACAGTAAACTTTTTGTTTATAATTGCTATAACTGCTTCAGTTATTTTTCATTCTACTTTTTTGTCATTATAATGGACTACAGAAAAATTATTTGTGTAAACTAAACCATTGATTGATTCATTCATTAAAATAAAAACTCCAATTTAATAGAAGGTATTTAGTGCTTTATGCTTAATGTCATGTAGCAGCTATCTTTGCCCTTCAGGCCATCAACTTTTTGCCAGAATTGACTAAAATGAAAATATTTTTAGTGCTGTGCTTTTTACTCTTCTCTAGCTCCCTTTATATATTTTTAAGCCACTTCCACAAAATGCGTAAGAATTTTTAAGAATCTCTTTGGCCAATAGGTACTGGAAACAAAGGTATCAAATGCTGTCCTTTTTAAAAAGCTCTTGAAATACTTTCTACTCAGTTGCAAGTAAGAAGAAATAGAGAATCTTCTGAACTTTCACAAAACTTTCATAAAAATCTGAAACTCAGATGGCTTGGATAACTCAGGTAAATGCTCAAACATGTGGGTGCTTGTCAAATTCGGGCCCTTTTCTGGTTTTTCTCTTTCATCTTCACGGTATCAGTTAAAGAAAACTGTTCAGCCTCTGGGTAGGGCCTGGTATCTTTCCTATTTCTATCAGCTGGGAGTTAGAAAAAGAAACACATTTCTTAGAACACATTTTTGAAAGATAAGTTTGAAAAATACTTTCTCTAACAGTATCTATTTTGTGTAAAGAGACTATTCCTAAGAAAGGTAAAGGAAGTTTTGATGGGGTGGGGGTGGGTGGATGCTGGTATTGCATGTATGATACGGTTCTTTCTGGTTTATCTCACAATGATCTGCCTTGCTGAAACAATATTTACCTTCATTTGGGGTTTCTCATCTTGTCTTCCTCTTCCTGGCTTGGCTTTAGCTTTTAAACTAAAAATAAATGAAGGCAGAGAACAATTTTTACAAGCATGTGTCTTACTAGAAATAACTGTAGTCTCATAAAAGTTTATCTCTTTTGATTTGTTGCAATCTGAATAGTAATAAAAACGTAAGGCAAGGCTTAACATCATGTCCCTTATCTAAATACAGTACTTTTCTAACTGCTTTCACCAACAGAACTTTTGTCTTTTTAGAGTAGAGTTAAAAATCTTAGTACTGTCGATGTCTGCCAGGATTCCCCTTACAAGTTTTGTGGAGGAACAGAGATTGCATGTAGGAAACGTGGCATTACTTCTAATGTGACCGAATTAGATCTTGTGTGTCAGAATGCCCAATTAATCAACAAGTACTATGTTCAAATAAATACCAGATTAGAAGATAATCTCACTGAAGTCTGAAGTACCATATTCCAAATCAGTTCTAAGATTGTATATATAGTTTAGATTTGAAAAATTATAACACTTTAGTTCTAAAAATATTTTATGGACTGGGACTTAAAAGTGCATTGAGTACCTGGGAGAAGATGGCGGCTTAGTAAGATGCGCGGGTCTTAGTTCCTCCTCCAGAATAGCAACTAAAGAAACAGAAACAATACGAAACAGCTCCCGGAGCCACGACAGAGACCAAAAAGACAGCGTACCCCATTCTGGAATGGCTGAACGGGCAGGGAGAATCCGCAGCGGTGAGCTACCCGAGGGGCATGCTCTTTCCCGGGCTGGGGCGGCTGGCGATCGGGTCCCTTCCACACACGTGGCTTCCCGGTCCGACTGGGAACGTTGGATAGCGGGGCCCTCCCGCCACGCTTGGCATCTCAGGCCAGCTGGGCAATTTGGACCGGTACTCCCCCAAGCCGCGGTGGCCGGTGACCCCCTCTCCACGCGTGGTTTCCCGGGCCGACTGCGAGATTCGGATTGGCAAGTTAAAGGAGCCACAGCATCTTTTATTGGTGGGACCCGCAGACAGACGAGTGCCACGAGTGCCACCTACTGGGCAGGAAAAGAGAAACAGAGCCCAGAGATTTCACAGAAAAACCTTTCAACCAGTCGGGTCCCACACCCAGGGAAATCTGATCAAATGCCCAGACACCAGCAGAAAATAATGGATGACGCTCGGAAAATTGAAGATATGGCCCAGTCAAAGGAACAAACCAATAGTTCAAATGAGATACAGGAGCTGAGACAACTGATGCTGAATATACGAACAGAAATGGAAAACCTCTTCAAAAACGAAATCGATAAATTGAGGGAGGACATGAAGAAGACATGGGCTGAACAAAAAGAAGAAATAGAAAATCTGAAAAAACAAATCACAGAACTTATGGGAGTGAAGGACAAAGAAGAAAAGATGGAAAAAACAATGGATACCTACAATGGTAGATCTAAAGAGACAGAAGCTACAATTAGTGAACTGGAGGATGGAACATCTGAATTCCAAAAAGAAACAGAAACTATAGGGAAAAGAATGGAAAAACTTGAGCAGGGGATCAGGGAACTGAATGACAATATGAAGCACACAAATATACGTGTTGTGGGTGTCCCAGAAGGAGAAGAGAAGGGAAAAGGAGGAGAAAAACTAATGGAAGAAATTATCACTGAAAATTTCCCAACTCTTATGAAAGACCTAAAATTACAGATCCAAGAAGTGCAGCGCACCCCAAAGAGAATAGACCCAAATAGGCGTTCTCCAAGACACTTACTAGTTAGAATGTCAGAGGTCAAAGAGAAAGAGAGGATCTTGAAAGCAGCAAGAGAAAAACAATCTGTCACATACAAGGGAAACCCAATAAGACTATGTGTAGATTTCTCAGCAGAAACCATGGAAGCTAGAAGACAGTGGGATGATATATTTAAAATACTAAAAGAGAAAAACTGCCAACCAAGACTCCTATATCCAGCAAAATTGTCCTTCAAAAATGAAGGAGAAATTAAAACATTTATAGACAAAAAGTCACTGAGAGAATTTGTGACCAAGAGACCAGCTCTGCAAGAAATACTAAAGGGAGCACTAGAGTCAGATACGAAAAGACAGAAGAGAGAGGTATGGAGTAAAGTGTAGAAAGAAGGAAAATCAGATATGATATATATAATACAAAAGCCAAAATGTTAGAGGAAAATATTATCCAAACAGTAGTAACACTAAAAGTTAATGGACTGAATTCCCCAATCAAAAGACATAGACTGGCAGAATGGATTACAACCCAGCAATACCACTGCTAGGTATCTACTCAAAGGACTTAAGGGCAAAGACACAGACGGACATTTGCACACCAGTGTTTATAGCAGCATTGTTTACAGTTGCAAAGAGATGGAGACGGCCAAAGTGTCCGTCGACGGACGAGTGGCTAAGCGAACTGTAGTGTGTACCTACGATGGAATATTATGCAGCTTTAAGACAGACTAAACTTATGAAGCATGTAATAACATGGATGGACCTAGAGAACATTATGCTGAGTGAGTCTAGCCAAAAACTAAAGGACAAATACTGTACGGTTCCACTGATGTGAACCGACATTTGAGAATCAACTTGGAATATATCATTGGTAACAGAGACCAGCAGGAGTTAGAAACGGGGTAAGATAATGGGTAATTGAAGCTGAAGGGATACAGACTGTGCAACAGGACAAGATACAAAAACTCAAAAATGGACAGCACAATAATACCTAATTGTAATGTAACTATGTTAAAACACTGAATGAAGCTGCACCTGAACTATAGTTTTTTGTTTGTTTGTTTGTTTGTATCTTTTGTTTTTGTTTTTTTTCTTTTTCTTTATATATATATTTATTATTATTATTATTTTAATTTTCTTCTCTGTATTGACATTCTATATCTTTTTCTGCTGTTTTGCTAGTTCTTTTCCTAAATCGATGTAAATGTACTAGGAAATGATGATCATGCATCTATGTGATGATACTAAGAATTACTGAGTGCATATGTAGAATGGAATGATTTCTAAATGTTGTGTTAATTTCTTTTCTTTTTTTTAATTAATAAAAAAATGTATATGATGGATTGATGGACAAAAAAAAAAAATGCATTGAGTACCTAATAATAAGTTTTGGAAAATACTATGGTGAGGTTTAATTATTCCAAGTCAACTTGTTATCTGCAAACAACAACTATACTATATATATATATATGTTCTGTTTTCTTGAAATGTATGATATAGTTCAAGTCAAAGACTAATTTTTTCAAAATATACGATATACTGCTGCTCACAGTGAGGGAAAAATCTTATCACTTTTATGTAGACAACACTAAGAAAATAATATTTAGAAACCTCTTAACTAGGCCAGGCTAACGTTTGATAATTTTCTGAAAGATATGTGAAATATAAAAATATATGTACATAGGCTAATTTTAAAATGTAGAGGAATCTTGCTTATATACTAGGGAGATGCTGAATGGCCTATGAAACTTGTAAAGTCTTTTGAAACTAGCAATGTCTTGGCTAAAAAACAGAATGCCATTTGAGTCCATTCCTTCCAACTGAGTCACTAACACAAGGACAGAGCTTGTCATTTAAATGCTGATGGAGACACAGCCTCTAACTGTGAACCTTATTTTCATGATATAGTCTCATGTTTTGAATACTCTATTCTTAGGAAATGCACATCATGTTTATTTAACACAAGCTGAAAACACCTTATGATAAAATTTTGTGTCTGATTTGTCTTTGTATCTCATGAAGGTCCTCTCTTTAACAGGGTCTGACCAGTTGTTGAATTGAGTTCACCTAAGGTAGCCTTTCTTCTCTCCTTAGAATTTCACATTTTTACTTCTATCTTGTGAACTTCATTGAGTATCTCTGCCATAGACACTGCTTACTAATTTTTGCACTAGTGCAGAAGCAGACAGGTACCATAATCACCCTCTATATACTGAACCTGAAGTGAATAAACAACAAAGTTTTGAAAGCTCCATGAAGGGGTGTGTAAAAGGGATGTGCTGTTGGGGGGGTTTTAGTCTACTGAGAGATTTTGTAACATGGAAGAAAGCACAGGTTTGGAAGTAAGATGAACTTAGTTCCTACTTTAGTTTTCCAGCTGCCCAAAGCCAATACCATGAAATGGGTCAGGTCCAGCAATGGGAATTTATTCACAGTTTTGCAACCAGGAAGGAAATTGTCTAAATCAAGGCATCATCAAGGCAATGCTTTCTTCCTGAGAGCTGGTTGCCAGCGATTCTTGGCTCCTCTGCCACATGGCAAGGCGCATGTGGCTTCTGTTGGCCTCTCCCTTCTCTTCTGGGTTTTATTGATTTCAGCTTCTTGGTTCCATGGCTTTCTCTCCGTTTGTCTGAGTTTTATTCCCTTATAAAAGACTCCAGTAATAGGATTAAAACCCATCCTGAATGAAGTGGGACACCCCTTATCTGCAGTTGCCTCATTATAAGGTCCTACTTATAATGGATCATGTCCACATGAATGGATTAAATTTAAGAACATGTGTACCTGGGGTACATACAGCTTCAAACCACCACAGTTCCAAGCTTCTGCAATTTCCTAGAAGTGACAATTTATCACTGAATTTTTTTTATCTGTAAAATGGGAATTAATAATGTCTACTCTTAGGAATGTTGGGGAGATGAAATAAGATATTACATGTAAATATCCAGGACAACAGCAAACACACAAACGGTAAAGTTTGTATCAGAAAGATTATGGTGGTACATAAAAAAGGAATTCTACCTAAGGTCAGATTTGTATTGTAAGTGACTCATTCTGACAAAAGAAGTTTTGAATGCCCCTTTACTTCAGTGATATGTGAAGAGAACTAATCATATCAAGATAATTTAACTGCAAAGGAGAACACTGCTGAGTGCTCCACCATTATACCTAGCAACTCCTGCCCACTCCCAGGCTCAATGAGATGTCAGAGGCTGCACTTCTGATAAACATGCTAGAAGCAAGCAGCACCCCTTATACATCAGACCACTAAGACAGAGCCTTTACCCACTGTGCTGGTTTGAAAGGAAGTATATCCCCTAGAAAAGCCATGTTTTAATCAAAATCCCATTTCATAAAGGCAGAATAATCCCTATTCAACACTGTATGTTTGAAACTGTAATCAGATCATCTCCCTGGAGATGTGATTTAATCAAGAGTGGTTGTTAAACTGGATTAGGGGATGACATGTCTCCACCCATGTGGCTGGGTCTTGATGAGTTACTGGAGTCCTATAAAAGAGGAAACATTTTGGAAAATGAAAGAGATTCAGAGAGAGCAGAGCAGAACAGAGCCACGAAGCAGAGACCACCAGCCAGTGACCTTCCGTAATCAAGGAGGAAAATGCCTCCCGGGGAGCCTCATGAAAGGAAGCCAGGAGAAGAAGCAGCAGATGATGCCGTGTTTACCATGTGCCCTTCCAGCTGAGAGAAGAGCCCTGACTGTGTTCACCATGTTCTTCTCACTTGAGAGAGAGACCCTGAACTTCATCGGCCTTCTTGAACCAAGGTATCTTTCCCTAGATGCCTTTGATTGGACATTTCTATAGACTTGTTGTAATTGGGAAGTTTTCTTGGCCTTAGAACTGTAAACTAGCAACTTATTAAATTCCCCTTTTTAAAAGCCATTCCGTTTCTGGTATATTGCATTCTGGCAGCTAGCAAACTAGAACACCCACTGATAAAAGAAAAAAAATCACACATTGGCTTTAAAGTAAAATCCAACCATAGAGGCAGCATACTTAAAGTGACAGGATACATGAACACCAAGAGAACTGTAAGATGGACAGACAAAAAACCATGGGCCCATTACAAACAAAAGAAAATCTCAAAGTATAATAAAAAGTGAAAGGCATTCCCTTCCAAGAAGTAGAAATTAATTCCCACACCCACTCCCAACCCTTGAATGTGGTCTGTTTTTAATGACTTGCTTCCAAAGAATAGAGTATAGAAATGAGGGTGGAGAAGGCTAGCACACAGTGCTTTAGCCAGGTCATCAAGTTAACATCCCTCGAGAGGTCATGTTGATTACATGCATCCTTGTTATAATGTAGTGAGATAAGTCACTTCACTTCTGAAGTGTTCTTCCCCCAAATTGTAACTCCCATCTATCCATGAGAAATACATCAGATACAACCCAAATTGAGGAAGACTCTACCAAAAAAAAAAATCTGTCAAGGTCATGAAAAAAAGGAGAAATTAAGAAACTGTCACTGACCGGAGGAGACCAAAGGCACATGGTCCCGGATGGGATCCTAGAACAGAAGAGGAACATTAGTGAAATCTGAATAAAGATTGGATTGTGTTTAGTTAGTGATCGTGTACCAACGTTGGTTTCTTATTGTGACAGAAGAACCATGCTAATATGGAGAAGCTTAGTGAGTGGTATAAGAGAATACTTTTTTAGTTTGCCAAACTGCTGTGGCAAATAGCACACAATGGGTTGGCTTAAACAATGGGAATTTATTGGCTCACAATTTCTGAGGCTGGTTGGCTGGCAATTCTTAGGGTTCCTTGGCTTTCCCATCATATGGCAGTTGTCTTTTCCTTTCTCTGCTGTATTCCCCTGACTTCTAGCTTCCAGGACCTCCCTCTGGCTTTTTCTTACTATGACTGAATTTCCTCTGCTTATAAAGGTCTCCGGTAATCTGATTATGGTCCTTCCTGATTCAGTTACACCACACCTTACTAAAAAGGTAAAAGATCCTGTTTACAGTGGGTTCATACCCACCGGATTGCAGATTAA
This sequence comes from Tamandua tetradactyla, assembly GCF_023851605.1. NCBI lineage: Eukaryota > Metazoa > Chordata > Mammalia > Pilosa > Myrmecophagidae > Tamandua > Tamandua tetradactyla. Next base: position 182,970,729 of record NC_135331.1, on the reverse strand, counting down.
GAATATATATTTTTTGTGGGGGTGGGGTAGGAGTAGACAGTTCAGTTTACAGCTAAAGTTCTCCATTATCTTTGGAACATTTCTATAATGTTTCTATAAACCTAAAATCATTCTTATAATAAAAAGATTATTTTCTAAAAAGAAAAAGCATTCAGCAAGATATAGTTTTTAATTTTTTAGCATGGCAGACACCAGGAATCGAACCCAGGTCTCTGGCATGGCAAGCAAGAACTCTGCCTGCTAAGCCACCATGGCCTGCCCCTAAAATAGTTTTTAAAATGTACAGTCCTCAAAAGACCTATACAAAGAAAACTACAAGAACTGTTAAAAGAAATCACAGAAGACCTAAATAGATGGAGGGGCATACCGTGTTCATGGATTGGAAGACTAAATATAGTTAAGATGTCAATTCTACCTAAATTGATTTACAGATTCAATGCAATACCAATCAAAATCCCAACAACTTACTTTTCATAAAAGAAAAACCAATAAGCAAATTTACCTGGAAGGGCAGGGTGCCCCGAATTGCTAAAAGTATCTTGAGGAAAAAAAACGAAGCTGGAGGTCTCACGCTGTCTGACTTTAAGGCAAATTATGAAGCCACAGTGGTCAAAACAGCATGGTACTGGCATAAAGATAGATATATTGACCAATGGAATCGAATAGAGTGCTCAGATATAGACCCTCTCATCTATGGACATTTGATCTTTGATAAGGCAGTCAAGCCAACTCATTTGGGACAGAACAGTCTCTTCAATAAATGGTTCCTAGAGAAAATGTACAGTCCTGGGTGATGCAATGGTGGCTCAGTGGCAGAATTCTCGCCTGCCATGCCAGGGACCAGTGTTCAATTCCCGGTGCCTTCCCATACAAAAAAATAGAGAGAGAGACAGATAGATTAGATAGATAGATAGATGATAGATAGATAGATAGATAGATAGATAGATAGATAGATAGATAGATAGATAGATAGATTAGATAGATAGATAGATAGATAGATAGATTAGATAGATAAATAGATAGATAGATAGATAGATAGATAGATAGATATAGATAGATAGATAGATAGATAGATAGATAGATAGATAGATAGATAGATAGATAGATAGATAGATATACTGTCCACAATAAAGTTATAACAGTCCTGACAAATATGAGCTCATTGTTAAGGCATTTCAATGCATCTCCTAATGTCTGTGTCATCATTGAACTCTTCTTCTCTCTGTGAGCTCCTTTAAGGACACCAGTAAATTGTTTAAGAATTGCCTTGAATGGGCAGGGTCGTATCTCCATGGAATCAACCTAATCAAAAGATCCCACCCTAAAATAGGTACACAAGATTGGATTAGGAGTAAAAGAACATGGCTTTTCTGGGATACATAACAGTTTCTAACCAGCACAATGTATCTATATAGAAAATCAGCAGTTTTGCTCTATGTGACTCAACTTTTCCATCTGTACTGTAACTAAGTCTGAGGTTTTAGGACCAAGTATCTGGGATGAAGATGGGTGGAACTAATCATTGCCTATGATGTTATACTCTTTAGTATGAACTAAAGAGGATCTGAATTCCAAATGACTGGCAAAAGGTGGTACCGAGTCTAAGAGAATAAGAACTAGATCCAAGTAAAAGAGTGTCCTAAAATACGAAAAAACAAAAGAGAGTCAGGGGGTTGCTTAGCAGAAGCAGACAAGATGGTCAGCCCAGTCATGGGTAGGATGAGCGATATTAATGGATCAAACCAACTCACAGTTAGAAGTCATTGCCAGTTAGAATATATTGCTAGAAATTACTTTAAATTAAAAGAGGAATCTCACAAATTAAAAGAAGATTCTTCCACAAATGATGTTTCAAGGAATAAATAATATTTAAAAAAACAATAAGTTATATCTTCATCTGACAAATACTATAGTACTTTCAGATGTGTGAAATGTATGTATCTGTGTATCCACACATTTGTAAGCCTGTACAACAATTAGAAGAACATTTAAGTAAATGTTTAACTTATTGATTGTCTAAGCACTAAAGCAAAATATCTATGTTTAGTGAAGTCTGCATTTTTATGTTTTATAAGTCTGCATTCATATAGTTGATATATATTTGTAAGTTGTTAGTGATGGCCAGGTACTGTGGTAGGTACTAGAAGTATAAAGATAAGCGAAAACAAAGCCCCTGCCTTTACATAGCTTCTCGTGGGGGAGAGGGGCACAGTAGGATAAAATATTAAATAAAGAATTAAAGAAACATTAAATGTAAAATTTTAAAAATGCTAGGTGATTTACAGTGAGTGCACAATGCTCTGATATTATAAAATGTGGAGATTTGACCTAACTTGTGGGCTCAGGAAAGGCCTACCTAAGGAACAACGATTGAGCTGGTGTCTGAAGGATGGGTAAGAAATAAATAGATGAACTGGGGGAGTTCGTAAGAATGTCCCCAAATTTGATTCATGCTTTCAACTTCCCAACTATATCAGTTCAAGAAGATGAAGGAAAATATTCATAAGAAGATAAATGATATTAAGAACAAAGAAGTATTAAAAAGTTTAAAAGAAATGTAACAGAACTTATGGGGAAGAAGATATAATAGTGTAGATTAAAAATGCACTAGAGGTATACAGCAGCAGATTTGAATAGGCAGAAGAAAGAATCAGCTAATTAGGAAACAGGACAATAGAAATCATAAAGTCAGAAGAATAGATAGAGAAAAAATAGGAAAAAATTGAGCAGCATTTTGGGGATTTGAATGATGACATGAAGCAAACAAATATACACATCATGGGTGACCCAGAAGGACAAAATGGCTGAAGTAAGTACTGCCTTTACAGTAATTACACTGAAAGTTAATGTATCAAATTCCCTAATCAGAAGACACAGATTGGCAGAATGGATTTAAAAAACATGATCTACAAGGAAAAAATAAAAACAAAACAAAAGCATGATCCATCTATATGCTTTTTTATGAGACTTACCTAAGTCCCAAAGATACAAATAGATTGAAAGTGAAAAGATGTAGAAACCTTTCACATGCAAATAGTAACAAAAAACAGTTGGAATAGGTACACTAATATTGAACAATACTGACTTTAAGTCATAACCTATTATAAGAGACAAAAAAGGACACAATATATTAATAAAAGGGTCAATACACCATAAAAATCAAATATTTATACAACTAACCATGGTGCCCCAAAATGCATGAAGTAAGCACTGGCAAAATTGGAGGGAAAAATAGCTCTACAATAATAATTGGAGATGTCAATGCACCACACACATCAACAGATAGAACATCTAGACATGATAAAGGATGTAAAGGAAAAACCCACAGTCAACCTTGTATGAAAGACTGAACACTTTCCCTCTAAGATCGGGAAAAAGACAAGGATGTCCACTGTTTCCACAATTATTCAACATTGTTCTGGAAGTTCTAGCCAGGGAAGTTAGAAAGAAAAATAAGTAAAACACATCCCAAATGAAAAAAAAAAGAAGACTTTTCCTGTGTACAGATGACATGATCCTATATATATAGAAAGTCCTGAAAAATCTATAGCAAAGATAATAGAGCTAATAAATGAATTTAGCAAAGTGATGGGAACCAAGATCAACACCCAAAAATCAGTAGTGTTTCTATATATTAAGGATGAACAATCTGAGGAGGGAATCAAATAAATATTCCATTTACAATAGCAGCCAGAAAAATTAAATATCTAGGAATAAATGTAATCAAAGATGTAAAGGACTTTTACAGGAATAACAAAACATTGCTAAAAGAAAGCAAAGAAGAGCTACGTAGTTGAAAGAACATTCTGTGTTCATGGATTAGAAGACTAAATATCATTAAGATGTCAATTCTACCCAAATCGATTTACAGATTCATTGCAATACCAATCAAAATTCCAACCACCTACTTTGCAGAAATGGAAAAACCAATTATCAAATTTATTTGGAAGGGTAAAGGACCCCTAGTAGCCAAAACATCTTGAAAAAGAATGGCAGTGTTGGAGGACTCATACCTCCTCCAACAAAGCTGCAGTGGTCAAAACAGCATTGTACTGGCACAAAAATAGATATATCAACCAATGGAATAAAATTGAGAATTCATATATTCTATGGCCAATTGACTTTTTTTTAACATGGGCAGGCACCGGGAATCAAACCCGGGTCCAAATCAAACCCGGGTCCTCTGGCACCGCAGGCAAGCATTCCTGCCTGCTGAGCCACCATGGCCCACCCCCAATTGACTTTTGACAAGGCTTCAAGTTCACTCATTGGAAAGGAATAGTTTCTTCAAAAAAATGATTCTGGGAGAACTGGACATCTATATGCAAGAGAATGAAAGAGGACCTCTATCTCACACCATATATAAAAATTAACTCAAAATGGACTTAAGACCTAAGTATATAAGCCAGGAGTATAAAGCTCTCAGAATAAATTTAGGAAAGCATCTTCAAGATCTTGAGTTAGGCAGTTGTTTACTTCATAACCAAATCACAAGTATTTAGGGAAAAAAAAATGATAAATGGGACCTCCTTAAAATTAAAAATTTTGTACATCAAAGGACTTTGTCATGAAAGTGAAAAGACAACCTACTCAATGGGAGAAAATATTTGGAAACCACACACCCAATAAAGATTTAATATTCAAAATGCATTTTAAAAACGTACAATTCAACAATAAAAAGAAAATTCTATTTAAAAATGTGCAAAGGACTGTAATAGACATTTTTTCAAAGATCATATATAAATGGCTAAAAAGCACATGAAAAGATGCTCAGCATCACTAGCTATTAGGGAAATGCCAATCACATCCACAATGAGATATTTCAAACCTAGTAGAATGGTCACTATTTAAGAAAAAAATTACAAGTATTAATGAGGATGTGGAGAAATATGAACACTCATTCTTTGCTAGTGAGAATGTAAAATGGTGCAGGCTTTTTGAAGGATAGTTTGGCAATTCTTCTGGAAGCTAAATATAGAATTGCCCTATGACCCAACAATCTTGCCACTACTTATATAACCAGAAGAATTTAAAACAGGGACTTGAACAATTATTTACCCACCAGTGTTCATAGCAGCATTATTCACAATTGCCAAAAGATGGATGCAACCCAAGTGTCCATCAGCCATTGAATGGATAAACAAAATGTGGTATATACATTTGATGGAATATTATTCAGCTGTACAAAGGAATGAAGCCCTTATGCATGCAACAGCATGGTTGAACCTTGAGGACATTATACTGAGAGAAATAAGCTGGGTATAAAAGGACAAATAATGTATGATCTCACTGATATGCTCTAATTATAGTAAGCAAACTTATAGAATTAGAATCTAGAATATAGGTTTATTAGAGGATTGAGTTGGGGTGCTAGTATTTAATTTGTAGAGAATTTCTATTTAGGTTGATTGTAAGGTTTGGAAATGGATGATGGTGATAGCACATTATTGTGAGTGTAATTAAGAGTGCTGAATTTTGTGTGCGAATGTGGTTGAAAGGGGAAGTTTGGGGTCATGTATGTTATTAAGTGAAAGTTAGAAGATAAAACATGTGACTGTATGATACAGTGAACCCTGTTATAGATGATAAACTGAGGTTAACAGTACAAGTATAAAAAGGTTCTTCTATGAATTACAACAAATGTAACACTAATACTAGGTGTTAATAATAGGGTGGTAGTGAGGAAAAAATATACCTAATAAACTATGGATTATATAGTTAATAGTGCTATTTTAATAGTCTGTCATCAGTTGTAACAAAAGTGCCATGCTAATGCAAAATGTCAGCAATTGGGGTATAAGGGAACATTGTATTTTTCACATGACCTTTCTGTAAAACTACAACTTCTCTAATTAAAAAATAATAAAAAGTTTTTCTCCGCCGGACCGCCGCGCGGCGCACGCGCCCCGCAGCAGCCGAGCCACCCGACCTCCCTACCCCCTCTCTTTCTCCGCCGGACCGCCGCGCGGCGCACGCGCCCCGCAGCAGCCGAGCCGCCCGACCTCCCTACCCCCCTCCTCCCCCTCCTGCTCCGGCTGCTCTCCAACCAACACGGTGCCCTCTTCCCCTGCCTTCACCGTGCTCCTCCGCCACCAGCCTCAACAGCCTTGCCGCCCTCTCCTTTCCTCCTCCAGAACAACTACTGGGGGAGTGGAGATAATACAGAGCAGCTCCCGGAGCCACGAGGGAGATCAAAGGGACAGCGTACCCCATCCTGGAAAGGCTGACTATCTGGGAGAACCAGCTCCGGTGAGATCACCAAGGGGCACGGGCTTTCCTGGGTGGGACAGCAAGCGACCGGAGTCCCTCCCTTCCACCTTCCCAGGCCAGCTGGTAGAATTGGACAGGCGGTCCCCTTAGGCCGCGGCGGCTGGTGCCCCCACCACACGAGGCCCCCCGGAACAACTGAGATAGTTGGGTCGGAAATCCCCAGACTGCGGAGAACAGTGACCGGGGGATCCCTTCCAAACACGTGACTCCCCCGTCGGCTGGGAGCAGTGCACTCTCCCGGGCTGTGACAGCTGGCGCCCTCCCGCCACGCTTGGTGCCCCGGGCTGACTAGCTAATTTGGCCGGACGCTCTCCTGTGCTGCGACAGCCGGCGACCCGCTCCGCGTTTGGAACCCCGGGCCGGCTGGCATTCTTCCAAGACGCTTCGGTTGCCGAACCTCCCCTACGGCGAGAGTTTTCCAGAGTTGAGGGACCCACAGCAACTTTCGCTGGTGGAACCCACAGACAGGCGTGTGCCACGTGCGCCACCTACTGGGCAGGATAGGAAGAACAGAACCCAGAGACTGCGCAGAAAAATCTTTCAACCTGCGGGGTCGAACACCCGGGGAAATCTGACTAAATGCCCAGACGCCAGCAGAAGATAACGGATCACGCTCAGAAAATTGAACATATGGCCCAGTCAAACGAAGAAACCAATAGTTCAAATGAGATACAGGAGCTGAAACAACTAATGCTGAATATACGAACAGAAATGGAAAACCTCTTCAAAAACGAAATCGATAAATTGAGGGAGGACATGAAGAAGACATGGGCTGAACATAAAGAAGAAATAGAAAAACTGAAAAAACAAATCACAGAACTTATGGAAGTGAAAGATAAAGTAGAAAAGATGGAAAAAACAATGGATACCTACAATGACAGATTTAAAGAAACAGAAGATAGAATTAGTGATTTGGAGGATGAAACATCTGAACTCCAAAAAGAAACAGAAACTATCCGGAAAAGAATGGAAAAATTTGAACAAGGTATCAGGGAACTCAAGGACAATGTGAACCGTACAAATATACGTGTAGTGGGTATCCCAGAAGGAGAAGAGAAGGGAAAAGGAGGAGAAAAACTAATGGAAGAAATTATCACTGAAAATTTCCCAACTCTTATGAAAGACCTAAAATTACAGATCCAAGAAGTGCAGCGCACCCCAAAGAGATTAGACACAAATAGGCGTTCCCCAAGACACTTACTAGTTAGAATGTCAGAGGTCAAAGAGAAAGAGAGGATCTTGAAGGCAGCGAGAGAAAAACAATCCGTCACATACAAGGGAAACCCAATAAGACTATGTGTAGATTTCTCAGCAGAAACCATGGAAGCTAGAAGACAGTGGGATGATATATTTAAGTTACTAAAAGAGAAAAACTGCCAGCCAAGACTCCTATATCCAGCAAAATTGTCCTTCAAAAATGAGGGAGAATTTAAAACATTCTCAGACAAAAAGTCACTAAGAGAATTTGTGACCAAGAGACCAGCTTTGCAAGAAATACTAAAGGAAGCACTAGAGTCAGATACAAAAAGACAGAAGAGAGAGACATGGAGAAAAGTGTAGAAAGAAGGAAAGACAGATATGATATATATAATACAAAAGGCAAAATGGTAGAGGAAAATATTATCCAAACAGTAATAACTCTAAATGTCAATGGACTGAATTCCCCAATTAAAAGACATAGACTGGCAGAATGGATTAAAAAACAGGATCCTTCTATATGCTGTCTACAGGAAACACATCTTAGACCCAAAGATAAATATAGGTTGAAAGTGAAAGGTTGGGAAAAGATATTTCATGCAAACAACAACCAGAAAAGAGCAGGAGTGGCTATACTAATATCCAACAAATTAGACTTCAAATGTAAAACAGTTAAAAGAGACAAAGAAGGACACTATATACTAATAAAAGGAACAATTAAACAAGAAGACATAACAATCATAAATATTTACGCACCGAACCAGAATGCCCCAAAATACGTGAGGAATACACTGCAAACACTGAAAAGGGAAATAGACACATATACCATAATAGTTGGAGACTTCAATTCACCACTCTCATCAATGGACAGAACATCTACACAGAGGATCAATAAAGAAATAGAGAACCTGAATATTACTATAAATGAACTTGACTTAACAGACATTTATAGGACATTACATCCCACAACAGCAGGATACACCTTTTTTTCAAGTGCTCATAGATCATTCTCAAAGATAGACCATATGCTGGGTCACAAAGCAAGTCTTAACAAATTTAAAAAGATTGAAATCATACACAACACTTTCTCGGATCATAAAGGAATGAAGTTGGAAATCAATAATAGGCGGAGTGCCAGAAAATTCATAAATACATGGAGGCTCAACAACACACTCTTAAACAACAAGTGGGTCAAAGAAGAAATTGCAAGAGAAATTAGTAAATACCTAGAGGCAAATGAAAATGAAGACACAACATATCAAAACTTATGGGACGCAGCAAAGGCAGTGCTAAGAGGGAAATTTATTGCCCTAAATGCCTTTATCAGAAAAGAAGAAAAGGCAAAAATGCAGGAATTAACTGTCCACTTGGAAGAACTGGAGAAAGAACAGCAAACTAATCCCAAAGCAAGCAAAAGGAAAGAAATAACAAAGATTAGAGCAGAAATAAATGAAATTGAAAACATGAAAACAATAGAGAAAATCAATAAGACCAGAAGTTGGTTCTATGAGAAAATCAACAAGATTGATGGGCCCTTAGCAAGATTGACAAAAAGAAGAAGAGAGAGGATGCAAATAAATAAGATTAGAAATGAAAGAGGAGACATAACTACTGACCTCACAGAAATAAAGGAGGTAATAACAGGATACTACGAACAACTTTACGCTAATAAATACAACAATTTAGAAGAAATGGACAGGTTCCTGGAAAGACAGGAACAACCAACTTTGACTCAAGAAGAAATAGACGGGGCGGGCCGCGGTGGCTCAGCGGGCAAAGTGCTTGCCTGCTATGCCGGAGGACCTCGGTTCGATTCCCGGCCCCAGCCCATGTAACAAAAACGGAGAAACAGAATACAATAAAACAAGAAAATGTTTAAAAGATGTTTCCCTTTCTTCCTTCCTTCCTTCCTTCTATCCTTCCTTCCTTCTCTCTGTCTTTCCTTTAAAAAAAAAAAAAAAAAAAAAAAAAAAAAAAAAAAGAAGAAATAGACGACCTCAACAAACCAATCACAAGTAAAGAGATTGAATTAGTTATTCAAAACCTCCCTAAAAAGAAAAGTCCAGGACCAGACGGCTTCACATGTGAATTCTATCAAACATTCCAGAAAGAATTAGTACCTACTCTCCTCAAACTCTTCAACATAATCGAAGTGGAGGGAAAACTACCTAATTCATTCTATGAAGCCAACATCACCCTCATACCAAAACCAGGCAAAGATATTACAAAAAAAGAAAACTACAGACCAATCTCTCTAATGAATACAGATGCAAAAATCCTCAATAAAATTCTAGCAAATCGTATCCAACAACACATTAAAAGAATTATACATCATGACCAAGTAGGATTCATCCCAGGTATGCAAGGATGGTTCAACATAAGAAAATCAATTAATGTAATACACTATATCAACAAATCAAAGCAGAAAAATCACATGATCATCTCAATTGATGCAGAGAAGGCATTTGACAAGATTCAACATCCTTTCCTGCTGAAAACACTTCAAAAGATAGGAATACAAGGGAACTTCCTTAAAATGATAGAGGGAATATATGAAAAACCCACAGCTAATATCGTCCTCAATGGGGAAAAATTGAAAACTTTCCCCCTAAGATCAGGAACAAGACAAGGATGTCCACTATCACCACTATTATTCAACATTGTGTTGGAAGTTCTAGCCAGAGCAATTAGGCAAGAAAAAGAAATACAAGGCATCAAAATTGGAAAGGAAGAAGTAAAACTATCACTGTTTGCAGACGATATGATACTATATGTAGAAAACCCAGAAAAATCCACAACAAAATTACTAGAGCTAATAAATGAGTACAGCAAAGTAGCAGGCTACAAGATCAACATTCAAAAATCTGTAGCTTTTCTATACACTAGTAATGAACAAGCTGAGGTAGAAATCAAGAAACGAATCCCATTTACAATCGCAACTAAAAGAATAAAATACCTAGGAATAAATTTAACCAAAGAGACAAAAAACCTATATAAAGAAAACTACAAAAAACTGTTAAAAGAAATCACAGAAGACCTAAATAGATGGAAGGGCATACCGTGTTCATGGATTGGAAGACTAAATATAGTTAAGATGTCAATCCTACCTAAATTGATTTACAGATTCAATGCAATACCAATCAAAATCCCAACAACATATTTTTCAGAAATAGAAAAACCAATAAGCAAATTTATCTGGAAGGGCAGGGTACCCCGAATTGCTAAAAACATCTTGAGGAAAAAAAACGAAGCTGGAGGTCTCGCGCTGCCTGACTTTAAGGCATATTATGAAGCCACAGTGGTCAAAACAGCATGGTATTGGCATAAAGATAGATATATCGACCAATGGAATCGAATAGAGTGCTCAGATATAGACCCTCTCATCTATGGACATTTGATCTTTGATAAGGCAGTCAAGCCAACTCACCTGGGACAGAACAGTCTCTTCAATAAATGGTACCTAGAGAACTGGATATCCATATGCAAAAGAATGAAAGAAGACCCATCTCTCACACCCTATACAAAAGTTAACTCAAAATGGATCAAAGATCTAAACATTAGGTCTAAGACCATAAAACAGTTAGAGGAAAATGTTGGGAGATATCTTATGGATCTTACAACTGGAGGTGGTTTTATGGACCTTAAACCTAAAGCAAGAACACTGAAGAAGGAAATAAATAAATGGGAGCTTCTCAAAATTAAACACTTTTGTGCATCAGAGAACTTCATCAAGAAAGTAGAAAGACAGCCTACACAATGGGAGACAATATTTGGAAATGACATATCAGATAAGGGTCTAGTATCCAGAATTTATAAAGAGATTATTCAACTCAACAACAAAAAGACAGCCAACCCAATTACAAAATGGGAAAAAGACTTAAACAGACACCTACCAGAAGAAGAAATACGGATGGCCAAGAGGCACATGAAGAGATGCTCAATGTCCCTGGCCATTAGAGAAATGCAAATCAAAACCACAATGAGATATCATCTCACACCCACCAGAATGGCCATTATCAACAAAACAGAAAATGACAAGTGCTGGAGAGGATGCGGAGAAAGAGGCACACTTATTCACTGTTGGTGGGAATGTCAAAGGGTGCAACCACTGTGGAAGGCAGTTTGGCGGTTCCTCAAAAAGCTGAATATAGAATTGCCATACGACCCAGCAATACCATTGCTAGGTATCTACTCAAAGGACTTAAGGGCAAAGACACAAACGGACATTTGCACACCAATGTTTATAGCAGCGTTGTTTACAATTGCAAAGAGATGGAAACAGCCAAAATCTCCATCAACAGAGGAGTGGCTAAACAAACTGTGGTATATACATACGATGGAATATTATGCAGCTTTAAGACAAGATAAACTTGTGAACCATGTAATAACATGGATGGACCTAGAGAATATTATGCTGAGTGAATCCAGCCAAAAACTAAAGGACAAATACTGTATGGTCCCACTGTTGTGAACGGACATTCGAGAATAAACTTGAAATATGTCATTGGTAACAGAGTTCAGCAGGAGTTAGAAACAGGGTAAGACAATGGGTAATTGAAGCTGAAGGGATACAGATTGTGCAACAGGACTAGATACAAAAACTCAAAAATGGACAGCACAATAATACCTAATTGTAAAGTAATCATGTTAAAATACTGAATGAAGCTGCATCTGAGCTATAGGGTTTTTTTTTGTTTTTGTTTGCTTGTTGGTTTGTTTGTTGTTGTTGTTTTTTACTATTACTACTACTTTTATTTCTTTTCTTTATATTAACATTTTATATCTTTTTCTGTTGTGTTGCTAGTTCCTCTGAACTGATGCAAATGTACTAAGAAACAATGATCATGCATCTATGTGATGATGTTAAGAATTACTGAGTGCATATGTAGAATGGTATGATTTCTAAATGTTGTGTTAATTTCTTTTTTTTCTTTCCGTTAATAAAAAAAAAAAAAAAAAAAATGAGTTGTTAACTAAAGAACTAAAAAAAAAAAATAAAAAAATAATAATAAAAAGAGAATATTAAAGCAGAAGCCCAGCATTTGAAAAGCAGAACAAATAGAATTAATAAATTAACCCATGACATTTTTACATATCTAAATCACAAAGCCAAATAATAAAGTTTAGGGTGTTTGGAGGGCAGAAATCAAAGGTCAGAGTAGGGTATTATTAGAGAAGTGCATGATATTTGTTTTACTTTAAAACTATAGGGAAACACTATGAGAGTGAAAGGGGAGATTATGGAAGGTGGGAAATCTAATCACATTTTCATATTGAAAAGATTGATGGTACTTCGTGATGGAAAGCAGAAGATCAACTAGGAAGTCACAGTCATGGTCAGGAAAGAAAGTTGTTTCAATGAAGGGTGTTGCAGTGAAGATGGGGGAAAATGTATGGAAGCAACAAATGGAGGGTAAAATTGAAAATACTTTTTTGTAAATTAGAAACCTGAGATCACAAGTTTGGTTTCAGACATGCTGGGTAGGAAGAGTAGGCCATCAGCTATGAACGCATAAAAAATGACCCTAAAATTGAAGTGTCATAGAACAGCCTTTTACTTTGCTCACAGGTTCTCTGAACCTTTATTGAGACGGAGCACAGTAGCTATGGCCTATCCTTACTCACAATATGTGGGGCCTCAGCTGGGATGAATTGGAAGCAGGGCATATCTCTAGAGCTGGGGGGTTATATCTTCTGGCAATGTCTTCACTCACTAACACATCTGATGTTTATGTTAAATGTTATCTGGGACCTCAATTGGGGCTGTGGGTCAGATCGTTTAAATAGGGCCTTACAAAGTGGCTCGACTTCCTTACAGCCTCTCGGTAGTCAAACTTCTCACTTGATGACAAAGAACTTCAAAAGAAAATCTTCTAGCAGACAAGATGGAAACTTTGTCAGCTTTTCTGACCTAATTTTAAAAGTCCTGAGAAGCATTTCTACCACATTCTATTTGTTCTAAACAAATCACAAATCCATCCAAATTTAAAGGGAAGGAACATAGCTCCATCTCATGATGGGAAGGATGTCAAATAATGTGTGGCCATAAATTATTTACGTTCTTTCCACATACAAAATACACTCACCCCCTTCCAAGTTCCTTGATGAATCTTTCTAATTAAATTACATTGAAATCATTGTCTAGATGCAGACATTTTTATTATCTTTTTAATCCTTAATTCTAATTGGCTTTGAGCTTTATACTTTTAAAGAGTCTTTTCCCACTTTGATTGCTTTTAAGAAAAATAGTCTTCTTTTTTAAATTGCAAGTCACTGATAACTTGTTATGGGATATTTGTATTTCATTGCCTGGGTAATAGAGATGTGATGTCCTTTGATCATCTTTCTTCTAAGATGTTAATAATTTTCATTTAATTGGTATAATACCCAATTATACTCCTTGGGTACAGCTCCTCAGATATAGTTCCTTTCAATGGAAGACCTGTGAAATAAAGACAAGTTATATGCCCTCCACATACCCAAGTTATAAGCATGGGACAAGCATAGGACAACTACAATAGACATTTCCATTCAAAAATGGGGGAAAGAAGAGGTGCAAAGAAGAAATTTGTCCATAAAAATTTAGAAATCTAGCTGGAAATGTGTTGCTATTCCCTTGGTTAGGGCTCAGTCTTATTTTCTGGAAATTGCTCTCCCTGGCTCGTGGCTCCTCCTGTGGGCTCTTGGTTCTGCCTCTGGGTCATGTTTCCTTTTCCATAAGAATTGTCATAGTCTTATAGTTGAATGATCTTCCCTGCCTACTTTCTGGCAACAATAGTGGAGAAGTCCAAAGGCCTTTCCTAGTTTTGTACTGGCTTTGTCTCTTTTAGTCCAAGTAAGTACAATTCTTTATAAACCTTTATGGGCCTCCTTTTAATCAATTTACTTTCTACTCTATTAAATAAATGCCATACCAACATAACATCTTTAAGATATGTCCCTTTCTATTATAGGCCTCCTGGGCTGTAAATATAAGTTTGTGAGTCTTCAGTGTAATAGACAGTAATTGGAGTCATGTGTGTGAATGAGACGGAATGTATAGAGATTAGAACTGAGTGCTCATGACCAAGACTGTGCTGCAAACAATTTTAAATTACAAGGCAAAGACAAATTGGGTGATTTGTATTTTCAAAGATTATCACAGACCAAGCTTTAATATCATTACTACATAAAGTGCTCTTACAAATTAAATGAAAATTATTAACATCTTAGAAGAAAGATGATCAAAGGACATCACATCTCTATTACCCAGGCAATGAAATACAAATATCCCATAACAAGTTATCAGTGACTTGCAATTTAAAAAAGAAGACTATTTTTCTTAAAAGCAATCAAAGTGGGAAAAGACTCTTTAAAAGTATAAAGCTCAAAGCCAATTAGAATTAAGGATTAAAAAGATAATAAAAATTATGCTTTAATGAAGTAGAAACATAATCACAATTTGGTGTCAATTGAGAAAATCAGGACTTGAAGCCACATAAAATATGATTTCAACTTAGTTTAATATATATACATATTAATACTCTAAAGGACATATATCAAAATGTTAACACCATTTTTCTATGAAATGCCAATGTGGATGATTTTTATTTTCCCCCTTAATTCTATCTGAATTTTTTTCTATTTTCCACAAGCATATGTTACTTTAACAGAAAACAATAAATACAATACAAATGAGCTTAAAAGATGTGATATTTAAAGGCTGTTGTTTCAGAAATTGCAAAAACAAAGACAATTCTCAGTAGTAAAGGCCTAAGAAAAAGTGGACATCCAGCACAGATGGAAGGATACAAATGCAATATGGGGAACACAAAAGGATTCAAAGTGAATCGAAACAGAGACACATCCCTTGGGTGGATGGTTTTCTAAAAATATGGAAGCAAAACCACTTGCCAATCCTGGATCTTGCCTAGAGGCATTAAGAGAAAAACAAAACTGCTTTGTTTGAAGATAGAATTGGGGCCTGGAGCCTGCTGTCGTCACCCTTTATTTACACTCACTGGCTATCCCTGCCCCAGGGGTCCCTGCCATAGGATTTAAAGAAGAATTAGGTCTCAGAAACACAACCTAAAAATCCATAAAGTCTTATACTCACAGAAATATTTATCATCAGGTCTATTAAGGTAAGAAGATGGCAGAATATGAAGCTCCAGGAATCAGTCGCTTCACCAGAGCAGTTGAACTGGCAGAAACTGTGTGAATCATTATTTTGAAACTCCACAGTCTAGTAGAATCATGTGCAGAATCCCCAGAAGAGTGGGAGAAAGGCTGGTAAATTTCAGTAAATACCATGCAGCTGCCACCATCTTCCAGCCTTGTGGCGGGCAGCAACCCCAGCTCCTGGTAAAGCTTTCTGGGGATAGGGTAGATTATAAAGACCTAGTTCTCCAAGATCCGGGTGTGTGCAGTCTGATGTCTGCTTACTGTGTTTGATCAGCTACTTCTGATCACTGG
Organism: Tamandua tetradactyla; assembly: GCF_023851605.1. Taxonomy (NCBI): domain Eukaryota; kingdom Metazoa; phylum Chordata; class Mammalia; order Pilosa; family Myrmecophagidae; genus Tamandua; species Tamandua tetradactyla. The sequence continues at coordinate 182,954,808 of NC_135331.1, read as the reverse complement.
GGATCTGGCTCTGTAGGCCATTGTTTCAACCAACCTTCGGCATGGCAGAGGAATCGCAAAGACAGTACTCTTCCTTAAAGCTACGGAAGACAGTTAAAAGACTGCATTAACTGAGCAAATGCTGAATCAAGAAAATGCCTCTTTAAAATGACATAGGAGGGTGGTGCAGTGGTGGCTCAGCCGGTAGAATTCTCGCCTGCCCTGCCGGAGACCCGGGTTCAATTCCCGGTGCCTGCCTATGTAGAAAAAAAAAAAAAAACACACAGGAGAGAGTCTGCCCAGGCAAAAAAAAGAAAGCCACAGGAGAGGTTTTTTGTGTACTTGCTGGCCCCTCCTTTATCACTCCCCAGTGCAGTTTGGAGCTGGCCTGCACTCCCATTGTGGCTCTCTGACCTTGTTTCAGCTGGAAAAGACTGACCTTGAAAACTCCTCTCAGGTTTACCCACCTGCCTCTGAATTTGCCGTCCAGGCAAAAGCAGCTTGGGGTTGCTAAACCAGTATAAGAAACACTTAATTCAGACAACTTAGGGCAAAGACTTAACTGCTTTAAGCCCCAAAATAGAGCACCCCAGATAGGGAGAAAATCTATTTCATAGAAGTAGAACATCATTTAAATTCCTGTAAGAAGGGGAACTTCTATGACTTTGAGCAGCACAAGCCCAGGACAAGACACAGGCTCTGAAAATACAGGTTGGATGTGGCACTTTGCATTTGCCTCGGACTGACTGTGATAAGAGGGCTGAGCTCTGACAGAAAGTACCAGTCAAGCCAAGCCAATTTGCAAAGACTATGAAATGTGTCTTTTGCATTGGTTTGCTTGGTTTTGTTAGCTCCAGGAACTCAAAAAAAAATATCTAGCATAGCACTAACTGGATACAAACTCAAGAAACAGACAGCTCAGAAAATGAACACTTTAAAATATTAAAATGGATAGTGTGTAAAAAGATTATAAGACAAAGAAACAAAAAATGAAATGATGAGCCATCAAAAGGAAGAGGATAAAAATTCATAAAAAAAATCAATGAAGAAAATCAGACTGTGGTTATACCAGACGAAGATTTTTTTTTAATCCTCAGTATGCTCAAGAGATGAAGTAAAATACAGAGAAAGGATAAAAAGGTATCAGGAAAACAATGAATGAACAATATGAGAATGTCAATAAAAGAGATAGAAATTTTTAGAAAAGAACCAAACAGAACTACTGGAGTTGACCATCACAATAACTGAAACGAAAACTTCCCTAAAGAGTTTCAACAGCAGAAACTTTTGACACTGCCAAGAGAAAGAATCAGTGATCTTGGAGACAAGACAATTGAAATTAGTCATGCTGGAAAACAAAAAGAAGAAAGAATTCGAACAATCCAAAATATCCTAAGAGACCTGTGAGACACCATCAAGTGTACCAATAAACACATTGTGGGGGTCCCAGAAGACAAAAGAGAGAGGGCAGAAGAATATTCAAAGAAATATTGACAGAAAGTTTCCTAAAGTTTGAAAAATACATAATTATGCACATTCAAGGATCCCAACAAGCAGCAGACTGGATAATTTTGAAGAGAATTATTCCCATTTGGTTGTCAAACTGAATACAAAGGACAATTAGCTCTGAAAGTTATGAAAGAAAAGCAACTTAATATGTACATGGGAGTCTGTATTAGTTCCTTAAATGCTGCCAGAATTCAATATACCAGAACTGGAATTGCTTTTAATAAAATGAATTTAATAAGTTACAAGTTTACAGTTCTAAGCCTATGGAAAAGTCCAAACTAAGACATCCAGGGAAAGTACCTAAATTCAAGAAAGGCTGAGTATGGAATATCCCTGACAACTTGGGAAAGCATGCTGGTCCCTTGCTGGTCCTGGGCTCCATTGCTCCTGAGCAAAATTGCTTTCAGCCTCTGTTCCGTGGGGGTTCCACGTTGCTTCTCTGGGGCTGGCTTTCCTCTCTAGGCTTCCCTTGGCTCTCTCCGTGCTCTGGCTTGCTTGACATCTCACGGAAACATCTGCTGGGCTCCAAGCATCCCCAAACATCTGTGTTTCTGTTCTCCAAAACATTTCCCCTTTTATAGGACTCCAGTAAACTAATCAAGACCCACCTGGAATGTGTGGAGTCACATCCACATCTAATCAAAAGATCACACCCACAATTGGGCATTTCACATCTCTGTGGAGGTAGTCTAATCAAAAGTTTCTACGTATAATAATGAATCAGGATTAAAAGAAATGGCTTTCCCCACAAGACTGGACCAGGATTAAAACATGGCTTTTCGGGGGTATATAATACTTTCAGATTGGCAAAGAGTCCCAATTAGATTAAATTGATTTCTCATCTGAAACTATGGAGACAAGAAGGCAGTAAGTTGAAACACTTAAAGGCTAAATGAAAACAATTTTTAACCAAGAATCTTATATCTGAAAAGATTATTTTTAAAAAATGAGGGAGAAGTTAAGGCATTCCCAGATAAACAAAAACTGAGGGAGTTTGTCACCCCTAAATCTGCCCTCCAGGCATTGTTAAAAGAAGTTCTTCAAGCTGAAAGGAAAGGACACTAGACAATGGATGAAAGCAGCAGACAGAAAGATCTCTGGATAACTACAAATGCCAATAGTTTTGAATTATATTTTTTGATACATAATTCCACTTTTTACTTTTTCCAGGTTAAAAAAATACAAATTTATAAATAGTAGTGATAAATCTATGGTTTGGGAAATACAATGTTTAAAGATATACTTGGCAACAAGTACAACAAAAAGGTGGGGAACAGATAGGTATGAAAACAGGGTAGGCTTATACAATTGAATTTAAGTTGATATCAAATCAAACATGATTATTATAGGTGTAGGATGTTAAATTTTAGTCCCATGATAAGCACAAAGAAAATATATGAAAAATATATAAGAAAGAAATAAGAAGGGAGTCAAATGGTACAATACAAAAAAAAAATACAAAAATAGATATTAATGGAAGAATTGAGGAACAAAAAAGGTAGACTTACAAAGTCTAAATGGAAAAATGGCAGAAATAAGTTCTGCATTATCAGTAGTTACTTTAAATGTAAATGCTTTAAACTCTCCAGTCAAAAGGCAGAGCTTGGCATAATGAATTTTAGAAGGAGTCCCCCAACCATATACTGCTTACAATAGACTCACCTTAAATTAAAAGAAACAGGGAGGTTAAAAGTGAAAAAAGAAAAATTATACCAGACAAATAGTAACTAAAGAGAGCTGGAATAGCTAAACTAATATTAAAAAAATAGACTTTAAGTCAGAGCCTGATATGAAGGACAATGAAGATCACTACATACTGCTAAAGAGATTAATTCAACACAAAGACATGATTTTTAAAATATGTATATCTAATGGAAGATGTGATTTAAAAAAATATATACATCTAATGGAAGAGTCCCTACCCATATGAAACCCCTACAAATATGACAGATTTGAAGAGAGAAGTATTTGGTACTATATTAATAGTAGGGGACTTTGATACACTACTTTGAATAATGAACAGAACATCAAGACTGATGATCAATAAGCACATAGAAAATTTGAACAGTACTCTAAAATAATTAGACATATATGGAACATTTAACTCAACAGGAGAAGAATACACATTTGTCTGTAGTATCATTCTCCAGGAGAGACCACCTATTAGGTCATAAAACAGATATCAATAAATTCAGAAAAATTGAAATAATATGATGACTCTCTTCCAACCACAATGGAATAAAGCAAGTAATAAATAACAAGGAGAATTGGAAATTCACATGTATGTAGAAATTAAACAACCCTTCTTAAATAATCAATGGGTCAAATAAGAAATTACAAAGAAACTTAGATATCTTGAGGCAATGAATATGAAAATACAACATAAAATTTATGGAATACATCAAAGACATTGATGAGAGGGAAAATTACAGGTCTAATGCTTATATTAACAAAGAAGAAAGATCTCAAATTAGAGACCTAACATCACAGCAGAAAGAATCAATAAAACCACATGTTGGTACTTTGTAAAGATCAATAAAATTAACAAAACCTTAGCTAGAGTGACAAAGAAGAAACAGGAAAAGACAGAATTAAATAAAAAATGAGAGGGGAACATTACTATTGATCCCACAGAAATAAAAGGGACCATAAGAGCATGCAATAAACAACTGTATGCTACCAAATTAGATATAACACACAAACTACATACAGAAACTCAAGAAGAAATTGAATATCTCTACAACCCAATATCAAAAAGAACGAATCAGCAATCAAAAACCTCCCAACAAAGAGAAGCCCATGGCTTTACTGGCAAATTTTACCAGACCTTCCATAAAGAATTAACACCAGTACTCCTCAAAGTCTTTGAAAAACTTAAAGAGGAGGAAACATGTCCCAACTCATTCTTTCCCCCTCATACCAAAACCTGATAAGGATCCCACAAAAAAAGAAAATTACAGACAAATATCCCTTATAAATATACATGCAAAAGTCCTAAACTAAATACTAGCAAACCAAACCCAGCAGCATGTTAAAATAATTATACATCATAATAAGAAGGATTTAGTCCAAGAATGCAAGAATGGTTCCATATCAGAAAATCAATTAATGTAGTACACTACATTAACAGAATGAAGGGAAAATGCTGCATGATCATCTCAATTGATGCAGAAAAGGCATTTGACAACAACAATTTTTTCAATCCTTACTGATAAAATCACATAGAAAACTAGGAATGAAAGGAAACTTTTAAAAAATTTTACAGAGTATATGTAAAAAAAAAAACCCATTACCAGCATCCTACATGGTAAAAGACTGAAAGCTTTCCCTCTAAATTCTGCAACAAGACAAGGATGCCCATTGTCACCACTGCTATTCAACATTGTACTGGAATTTCTAGTCAAAAAATTTAGGCAAGTAAAGAATTAAAAAGGTATCCAAACAGGAAAGGAAGAAGTAAAACTTTCCCAATTTGCAAATGACAGGATCTGATATAGAAAAAATCCTGAAAAATCTACAGTAGTGCTACTAGAGCTAATTAATGAGCCTACCATGTTGTAGGTTTAAAAAGATAAGTGTTTCTATATGCTAATGATGAACAATGGGAAATTAAGAAAAATCACATTTATAATATCAACTAAAAGAAACAAATTTCTAGAAATAAATTTAGCCAAGGATGTAAAGGACTTATACACAGAAAACTACAAAACATTGCTAAAAGAAATCAAAGAAGACCTAAATAAATGGAAGGACATTCCAAGCTCATGAATTAGAAGATTAAATATAGTAAAGATACCAGTTCTGCCCAATGTGATTTATAGATTCAATGTAACCCAATCAAAATTCCAACATCATTTTTTTCAGAAATGGATTTGTTAATCATTAAATTTGTATGGAAGAGCAAGGAGCCCCCAATAGCCAAAAACATCTTAAGAAAGAGAAACAAAATTGAAGTACTCATACTTTATGATTTTAAAACTTGCTATCCAGTGACATGGGCAAAACAACATGGCATTGACACAAGGGTAGACATGTTAACCAAGAGAATCACATTGAGAATTCAGAAATAGACCCTCATATCTATGGCCAATTGATTTATGATCAAGGCTACCAAGACTACTCAATTGAGAAAGAATAGTTTCTTCAACAAATGGTGGTGGGAAACTGGATATCTATATGTAAAAGAATGAAGATGGACCTATACCTCACACCTTATATGAAAATTAACTCAAGATAGATCAATGACATAAATATAAAACCCAAAATGTAAAACTCTTAGAACAAAATGTTAGAAAAGCATCTCCAGGAGCTTGTATTAGGCAATATTTTCTTAGACTTTATACCCAAAGAACAAGCAACTAAATAAAAATATAGACAAATGTGAAAATTAAAACTTTTGTGTATCAGAGGACTTCATCATGAAAGTAAAATTACAACCTACAGAATGGGAGAAAATATTTGGAAACTATATATCTGATAACAGTTTAATATCCTGAATTTATAAATAAATTCTACAACTCAACAACAAAGAGAAAAACAACCCAGTTTAAAAATGGGCAAAATACTTGAAAAGACATTTTTCCAAAGAATATGTGCAAAAAAAAAAAAAAAAAATACATGAAAACATGCTCAACATCATTAGCCATTGGGAAATGCAAATCGAAATCATGATGAGATACCATTTCATACCCACTAGAATGGGTGAAAAATATTCTAAAAGTGGAAAAGAACAAGCATCAGAGAAGTCAGAAGAAAATAACAAATGTGGAGAAATTGGGGCACTCATGGTTCATGGGCATATAAAATGGGGCAACCACTGTGAAAAACATTTGACAGTTCCTCTAAAAGTTAAGTATAGTATTACCATGTGGCTCAGCAAATTCCAATTTTAAGAATATACTCAAAAGAATTGAAAGCGAGTACTTGAGCAGATATTTGCACACCAGTGTTCATAGTGGCATTATTCACAATTGCCAAAAGATGGAATCAACCCAAGTGTCCACCAACCAATGAACAAACAAAATGTGTAAATACCTATAATGGAATATTATTAAGCTGTGAAAAGCAACAAAGTTTTAATACATGCTATAACATGGCTAAACCTTGAAGACATCAAGTTGAGCAAAATAATTCAGACGCAAAAGGACAAATGCATGATCTAATACAGAATAATTAGAATAAGCAAATTCACAGAGTCAGCAAATAGAATATAGATTACCAGGGGTAATTGTGGGCTTGGAACAGGGAGTTAATCTTAACTGGTGTAGAGTTTCTGTGTGGGGTTTTAGAAAAGTTTGAGGAATGTATAGTGGGGATGTTAACACAGCATTGTGAATAGAATTAATACCATTGAATTATATATTTGAATGTAGTGAAAAGGGAAAATTTTAGGTGGTATGTATGTTGTTAGAATAAAAAGTTAAAAAAGAAAATGACTATAGTACTACACAACACAAAGTGAATCCTAATATAAATTATAAACTACAGTTAATAGTACAAGTATAATAAAATTCTATCATCAATTCTAGTCAAGTTACCATGCTAATACAAAATGGGGACAGATATATGTAAACTCTGTATTTTTCCATGATCTCTAAGCCTTCAATTTATCTAATGAGACTAAATAAATAAGTATTTAATAACCAGAAAGTATCAAAATCCTCGGTGTAATCTGCATGGTTTACTTCATATTAAAATATAAGGAAACCTAAGCAGTTTCTTTGACAATATAGGTACTTCGTTAATTTATTATAGATCCATTTGTCAAATGGATCTATGATAAAAACAAAACTTTTTTTTCTCAAAAATATCTTTCTAGATATTAACATCTATTGATACTTGGCCTAAATGTTTGCTGATCTTCAGAGTTATCCAGAGTAAAAAAAAATGAGAAAATAATAGAAGAGGAATACATAGATGAGTGAATCTAAAAAATGTCTGTAGTGCTGAGATCCTGGTCACTTTTGATTTGATCACCCATGGCTCTGCTAACCGATCGCAGGAAGAGAAAAATCCCTTGTGCCTAAACCACACTGCAGTCTGGACAGGATGTGCAATTATGGCAATGACACAAGCTTCAGTCTAGCTATTCTGTGCAAAACTGTGTGTAACCTAGCAACTGCAGCTGTGCAAGCAAAGCATCTCAGATAATTGAAGCAGTTGAAGAGGCCTTTACTTTAAATTCTTCAGATGTTTCAACAGGTAAACTCACTTCGGTACCAGTGGCTGAGGTGAAGACAATAGATTTTCTCTTCTGACTATATGGGAGATAATAGCACAAAAGTATATTCTAGAATTTTTGCTGCCCAATATGTCGTCATCAGCTACATGAGGGTTTTAAGTACTTAAAATGTGGCTAGACTGAATCAAGATGTGCTGTAAGTATAAAATGCACACTAGATTTCAAAGCTCAGTACAGAAAAATGATGAAAATATCTCATTAATAAATTCATATTGATTGCATGTTGAAATTATATATTCTGTTCTTTTGATTTAAACTATATTAAAGCAATTATTACCTGTTTCTTTTATCTTTTTTTAATGTGGCCATTAGAAAATGTTAAACTACATACATGGTTTACATTTATGGCTACCATTAAATTTATACTGGTCACTACTCTCATGGAATAAACAGAATTGGGGCTGCCATTGTTAGACCCTCAGTTCCTATTTGGGAGTTTTTGCTGGAGAAGGGGAATTTTTGTTCTGTGCATGACATGAGAGAAAATGGCCCTAGTCCTTTGAGTTCTTGATATATCCATTGCGGGTTGAGCTTCTTCCCAAGTTGTGGAAGCAGGAAACACCATTTACATTCCATAAATTAGGGAGATGGGGACTAACACAAACATGCACCGAGAATGAGCCTTTCATTTGACTTGTGCGATAACGAGGAACTGTTTGAGTCCCTTGGTCAATCTGAGTCTATTACTGCTAACATAAGACGACATAGGTAAACAGATTTCAACAGAGGAATGCGGGTATTGACCATCAAAATCGCTTAGCGATGCTTTAGATACTGAGAGCTGGTCCTAACTTTTATCCCTTATATGACCAGGACTTAGGAGTAGAGTTATCCTCGGGGTTGATGGGGGGCAGGACCAGGCAATAAGAGCAGAGAGGGAGATACTTGACAGTACATGCATGCTTATCATCACCGTGTTGGAAGTCCATGATGTATAAAGACAAGGCTCCAGACTGAGAAGACCTTTTAATGGTTCTAAATAATGAGGCAGGATGCCACTGCCAAAACTTGGAAACAGCTCAAGGCAGAAATGCAGTAACTGGGCATGCAGAATATGGGGAAGAGTTGAAGTGGGGGACAGAGGGAAGATGAATGATGAGATTTAGAATAGAAACCCAGGCATAAGAACTTTGTTGTTGGGAATACTCAGGGGCACTCTGACTTAGAGAACATTGCAGAAGCACAGTGGTCAGTACTGACTGTGATTAATACATGTGGTCAAGGCTAGTGCTTGACCAATGCAGTCTGTGAGAGAATATTGCTCAGTTCCAAGCAATGATGCTAAGGTCTAGAAGAGAAGGTACTAATTCCCAAGTTTGGGGATGGTATATAAAATCCCTAGCCTTCCTGTTTTAAATTAGTATTGCCCCAAGTGATTTTGATATTACTTTGAGAAGCTCTGTCTTTGATTCGGGTATATCGTAGTGTTTTAGTTTGTTAATGCTGCAGGAAATGCAATATACTAGATATGGGTTCACTTTTATAAATGGGGTTTGTTAAGTTACAAGTTTGCAGTTCTAAGGTCATAAAATGTCCAGATGAAGGTATCCAGAGAAAGATACTTTGACCCAATAAAGACTGATGTCTGTCACATAGGAAGGTATGTGGCTGGCATCTACTGGTCCATGTTCCTGGTTCCATTGCCTCAAGCTTCTGATGCCCGTGGTTTCCTTTCTAAGTGTCTGTGGGTCTCCACTTCGGCTCTCCAGAACAAAACTCTGGTTTCTGGCTTACTTCACATCTCATGGCATACATGGTGATGTCTGCTGGGCTCTGCATCTTCAAACATTTGCACTAGGTGTCTGTCCTCTCTCTCAGCGCTCCAAGCATCTTCAAATGTCTGTATCTCTGTCAGCTCTCAAGCAGCTGTTCTCCAAGCATCTGCATCTGAGGTTTCTCCAAAATGTTTCCCCTTTTAAAGGACTCCAGTAAACTAATCAAGACCCACCTTGAATGGATGGAGTCACATCTCTAATTAAAAGGCCACACCCAAAATTAGGCATGTTACATCTCCATGGAAGTAATTTAACCAAAAGGTCACACCCACAGCCAGGTGTATCACCTCTCCATGGAACCAATCCAATCAAATTCCCACCTTAAATAATAGGTCTGCCCCCACAAGATTGGATTAGGAAAGGCAGCAGGGCTTTCCTGGGGTACAGAACAATTTCAAACCAGCACACCTAGGTAGATAGGTTTTCCTTGTGCCATTGGATGAGGAATTGGGCTAGTATTATGCACTTGGGAGGAGCATCCTGCCAGTGATTTTGATATGCATCCACCCCTAGGAAATGACACTGCTCTTGGAACTGAGGCAGAGAGTGATTAATCAGCTCACAGCCATAAACGGGGGAAGACAAATTAGCAGAGGGGAAAAAGAGATACAGTTGATAATCATGAGCAAGTTTTTAAGAAGAAGGTAGTCCTTTAAATAGACTAAATTAAAATATACAATATTGTTTATACTTTTAGTATCTAAATCAAGAATGTGAGAAATATACTTCTTTTACTTCTCTAAACATATAAGCTCTAGATTTTATATGTATAATAATATATATAAAAGTATTCAGAGTTGTAGTAAAAAACATACATCAAGACATTCCTAGTGATGTTCATAATCTTTGGATTTGACAGAGTTATCACTAGCTAAATGATGCTCCTTTCTTTAGTCATGATTTTACATATGAAATTCTCCCAAGTATGTCTCCGTTAATGTGAAAGTCATTATGTGGCTGGGAATGCTTGAGGCATCTGGGAATGGATATTCATTGTGCTGCCCATCTCAGCTCCCTCTCTCCACCCACTGTCCAGTAGCAAAGGGGACCGGCCTTTGTCAAGAGTTTCTTGGAAGATCTTTGGAAACCTGTTGGAGAGGGAAAGAAGGAAAGAAGATGAAAAGGGAAAGGGGAGGCAGGAAGAGGGAGTTTATCTTAGAGTTGGGAATCTGTTTTGTCTGCCTTGCTCCACTAAAGAAGGGTGAGATGGCTGCTTACCCTTAAGGACTAATCAGGATATAACTGGTGCTGGCATGGAGGCAACTTCTTGAGGTCCAGATACTTAACAGGATAAATGCAGAAGAGATAAGAAAAGAAGAGAAAAGCAAAAATCAATAGTGATTGCTCACAGGCTCTGCAAGCATCAGTGCTGGGAGGAGTGCAGGGGCAATCAGGGCATGTGTAGGAAAAGGGAGGATATCTACAGGTTACTCCCTTTGGAGAGCTAGCCACAGGGAGTGGGGAAGGAACAGAGGGGAGGCATTCACTTTTACTTTTTACAGTATACATCCTTCAGGCCTTTAAAAGGGGTCTCAGGGAGATCCCGTCCTCATAAACCTCCTCCCTTTTTACTGGGATGGTCTGTGCCTCCTATGGAAAAGTTTTCCAATAAAGCAATTTCCCAGCCATGCCTGAGTGAGCAGTCCTACAACTTAAGTGTCCCTTGAAAACTTATCCATGCTCCAGACAAACACTGCATAGAGTAGTAGAGCATAGAATAGTTCCTCCTTGATGTGTCTCTCCTAGCCAAGAAACTCCCCAACACCTGAAACAAATAACAGGCTATCTTCAGCCAGCCTCTAACTTCTGCACTTCAGTGCCCAAAGCGAGGGAAACAAGAAAGTCTTGGAATCACTGTGGTGTGTGGTTTCTGAGAAAAACCACATTGCTGCTATTCATTAATTAATTTTAGGATTTATAGCATTTACTATTAAACCATTTTCCAACCTGTAGGAAAACATTTCAATATTTAATAAGTAGTGCAGCTGCATTGATTGACCTGTAGTCCCTTAGTTTAAGCCCTTGATTGTCCTATTCAAGAGAAACAGACTCAGTACTCAAAAAAAGCTAACTTTCATAAATCCAACCAAAAATAAATTTTAAATGCATACATATATACCTACTATATACACACACATAAATATACATATATATCAAAGTGACACTATTTTAAATGTTTCCAGTGTTTCTGAATATAGATACTTCTTTCTTCTCACAGATTTGCAGTTTAGCAGTTCCAACTGGTAGAGGTTCTCCATGCCAACTGGAATACTTCTCCCTTGCAGCATGAAAGGCTCTTTGTAAGTGTGTTCTTGTGCTAGTTTTCCTTTGCTGAATACCAGAGTTATTCCATACTCTATTACAATTTAAAAAACTACAACAAAAATAGGGTTTCTGAAAATTGATAGAAACTAAAAGGGACAGGAGAATATTTGTAATCAGAAATCAGCATATTACAGTACTTATGGATTACCTTATAGAGAATTTGAAAATGTGTCTTCCAAAATAATAAGGACCTGTATCAAAGATAACAATGAATTTTGAGATCCATAACCTACAATTAAATTACTTAAATGCCATCCCTCTCACTATAATTCCTTAGAGACCTCAAGGCCATTCTAGAAAATGTTCCACACTACATGAATACCAGAGGCTACAGCAAGGTAGGAGACAGCTGTTCCCAAACTCCCCAACAGTCTATTTGTTAACAATACCCTGATGTGCCACTCTTTCATTCAACCATGTAATTTAGGTTGGGCTAGCCTTGCACCCTGACTCTAGAAGTGGGATCATGATTCTAAGTCAAGCTGATAACTATTCCATCTCAGGACATTAACTGGAACTATTGTAAAAGAAACACTTTCTTTTCCTGGAGTTGTCACATTGGTAAAATGTAAGTCTAAAACTTTGGGTGAACATCTTACCATAACTTCAGGAAAGCCTTTATGTAGCCAGCACATAGGAAAGAAACAGAGTGAAAGGTGATGAAGTAGACAGGGAGATGCATCACAAGATTTCCCTTCAAAGAAGGACTGGTAGCTCAGGTGCAGGGAGTCTTATCAGCAGACAGCCTATCAGCTTCTTTAGGATCTGCCTCAACCACAGAGAGATGCCTCAACTGAGGTTATGCCCTTCCTGAGTCAGTTCACATCTGGTGACTGACCAAGGTCATACATAAAACCTGGTCACTTTGGGACAGTTCTGATGGTCAATACCTGATCCAGAGCTCCCCATGGGTTGGCTGCGATTTTGTAGAATCTACATCACTGTTTCACTTCTATCTCTGCCCTTTGCATCACAGGTGTTGATCACTCATAAATATCTCACACTCTGAGCTCCATTTTAGCATCTACTTCTGGAGAACCCTACCAGTGATAGATGGAGAGAAACAGATAACTTTAGAATACCAGCTATAGCTAAAATAAATTCTCCCTCTGGGTTCCAATAAATTGAGCCAGTAAAGTCTCTAGGAACTGAAGGCTTCTTGGTGAAAATTGGCTCTGTACACCAAATCACAAAAATTTCATAGGAAATTCTGATATCTATCCTATTGTACATGGGTATCTCCTATTTTTGCATTTACGACCACCAACCATTTCATTCTCCTAAAAATAATCATAATCTATCTTAATCTCAATTGTATGAGAAATGACATCTTCCCACTCAAATTACTGAAGACTACAGAGGTAATTAATGGAAGAAGACTTGTATCCATAAATGTCCCATTCAAAGTATGTCATGTGCAGCAAAGAGAGGACTTATTTAAGAAATGGAGCTGTGTTTAGCCTAAGGTGAGGAAACCAGTATGTCCAGCTATATGGAGCCAGGAAAGGCAGAAAGGGAAGAAGTGAGATAAGAGCTAACATTTACCACCAATTTATAGGGACTTTGATTCATGCTCTTTTGTCTATATCCTTCTGCTCTATCCTATTGAGTCCCATTCTGTTATACGCAGATTATAGATTTTCCTAAAGTGTTTTCTCACTGCTTGCTCTCTTAAAAATCTGCCTATGTAATTTTAACTGCAATGAGTTAGAGCCAACTACATAGTTAAAAGGTACAATCCCAAATTTGTCATCAGTTATGACACCAACTACAAATTCAGGGCGTTCACAAAACCACCCTGCTTCAATAATTCACTGGAAGGACTCACAAAACTCACAGAATACTCATGGTAATAGTTTATTACAGGGAAAGGATACACATTAAAATCACCAAAGACAGAAGCATGTAGGGCAGAGTCCAAGGGAGGCACTGAATATGGAGCTTCCATTTTCCTCTCCACATGGAGTTAGGATGTATTACTCTCCCAGAATCAGGGTATGCCATATGCACATGGAGTACTGGCAACCAGAAAAGCTCACCTGAGCCTTGGGGTTCAGAGTTTTTACTGGGGCTGTATTACATACGAGTGATTGACTGATTGCCCACATGGGTGACTTCCATCTCCAGGTCTACTGATGCTGTGTGACCCAAAGCTCATATCTCTGTGCTGTTTTAAAACTGTTGCATACCCCAGATAAGACATTTTAATTCTCTTTCAATATTATTGGATAGAATCTTTTTGATTCAGTTGTTTCTCTGGAGATGTGACCCAGGCAATTGTGGGTGGGACTTTTTTGATTAGGTGGTTTCCGTGGAGATGTGTCTGCATACGTTCAAGGTGAATCAACTACTAGAGTCCTTTAAGAGTGAACGTTTTGGAAGAACCTTCAGAGCCGACGCAGCCAGAGACCTTTGGAGATGCAGAAAGAAATCCCCCAGGGAAGCCATTGGAAGAAGCCAGGAGAGAAAGCTAGCAGATGTTGCCATGCGCTTTCCCAACTGAGAGAGAAACGCTGAATGTATCAACTCTTTCTAAATTCTACATTGGAAACTGACCAAGATGGGAGAGGGAGAGTCTTTTCGTTATTCTCATTATGCTTTGCTCCTTCTTCTAAATCATCGAATTGCCCTACTCTTTCCACCTCTCATAATTTGAAGTCTTAGAATTATTGAATACCAGCATTGCATGTTCTCTTGAGAGAAAGCATAGGTGTGTGAGACTTATTCTGTATAGATTTATGGCATCAGCTTTAGGGTACTCTTCCCACTAGTGACGTTACTGGACAAAGGTAGTGGATTGTTTTGTCTGATGTGCTCATATGACCAGTTCCTGAGACACCAGGATTTCAAGGAGAGAAAAGGTTATTTCTAGGCATGTAGCAGGAGATCAGATGGCCTGTTGGCCCAAAATCTGTCTTCCCAAATGCAGCAATTGAATATTTTTATTAGAGAAGAAGATGGGGAAGGTTTAGGATAATGAGCACAGTGGCCCCGGATGATGTAATTAGAGGTGATCTAATGATTAAGCATGTGCAGATTGATTACAGCCTTAGTCACAAAACATGTAAGAAAATGACAGACTTTCTGAAGCTATGAAAGTACCTCTTACACGAACTGTTTAAAAAGTTGCAAAAGTGATAAGATTTTGGGTAGAGATCTGAAAGAAGCGGATCTGGATAGGACCAAGATAGATCAGAATACAGGGTAAAGGGTGACATCGTCAGTCTTTCAAAACTTGAACTTCTATGTGAGACCAAAGGGAGAGATGCTTATTTGGTGTGAAATTTATATTTTGGGTAACACATTTCCTAATTTAACTTGTATGGGCAATGTAGTTAAACACCGTAAGTACATGAATTCTTGAATAGGGCATGAGATTTTGTTGGTTTGTCCTGGTTAGCATGATGTCTTACTACATCCCCGTGTAATTTGGGTAGTGAATAAAGAAATATTTGCAAAGTCCTCTTGTGGAATTGGGGAAAAAGGAGGAAATATTCAACTTCCCCGTCTGGTGAATTTCTGATATTCTCACAAGCAGTGGGGACAACCAAATTAATAGGCCAAGCCCTCGAATTGAGGTTTGCTCCATATGAACTTATTCTTGCAAAGGATAGGCTAAGCCTACTTAAAATTAGGCCTAAGAGTCACCCTCACAGAATCTTTTTTGTGGCTCAGATGTGGCCTCTCTCTCGAAGCCAACTTGGTAGGTGAACTCACTGCCCTTCCCCCTACATGGGATATGACTCCAGGCATGTAAATCTCCCTCGCAATGTAGGATAGAACACCCAGGATGAGGAAGGACCCAGAATCAAGGGACTGAGAAAGCCTTCTTGACCAAAAAGGGGGAAGAGATAAATGAGACAATAAAGTGTTAGTGTATGAGAGATTACAAACTGAGTCGAGAGGTTGTCCCTGAGGTTATTCTCATGCTTTATATAGATATCACTTTTTAGTTTATGGTGTATTGGAGTGGCTGGAGGGAAGTACTTGAAACTGTTGGGCTGTATTTCAGTAGCCTTGATTCTTGAAGACGATTGTATAAAGATACCTTTATATACACTTTTATAATGTGACTGTGTGATTATGAAAACCCTGTGTTTTATGTTCTTTTTATCCAAGGTATGGACAGATGAGTGAAAAAAAATGGTAAAAAAAAATAAAATAATGGGGAGACAAAGGGTAAAATAAATTGGGTAGATGGAAATACTAGTGGTCAATGAGAGGGAGGGGTAAGGGGTATAGGACGTAGGAGTTTTCTCTTTTTTTCTTTTTATTTCTTTTTCTGGAGTGTTGCAAATGTCCTAAAAAAAATGATCATGGTGATGTATACACACTTATGTGATGATATTTTGATCTATTGATTATACACCATGTATAGAATCAATTTTATTGAAGATTTGTCAATAAAAATATTTTAAAAAAAGAAAATGGCAACCTTAATATGATAATGGGTATGATTTTTAGCATTATAATAAGGTATAGGTGACTTGTAGGTTAAAGTCTCAGATACTGCACATATCAGGTGAGCCCATTTTGATCAGATCTGGTCTCAGTTATCAAGATAACTTTGGACTTGTGGTGGGTTAGTTCTGGCCTGGCCAAGACCCTTCATTAATAAATATTAGGGGCTGTCTTTAGTGATTCAAGACTCTGAAGTTGAAAAACTGGATAAATGGGTACAAATGAATAAGACATTAAGATTTTACGCTATGGATTGAGGAAAGAACTTAAAGGTTTTATACAAAAGAATGGAATGCTCATATTTACATTTTAGAAAGATAATTTGAAAACGGAGATGGAGTTCAGGCAAGGTTGGTTCAAAGTAGGGTACCCACATAATTATTTCCAAACTAGAACACTTTAAAGAATGAAAGGAGGACACTAGAATAATTCCACTGGGAAAACAAGCATATAGGTATCTGCCCTGGGCAAACTGGAATTTAAGGTCATCATAATTTGAGAAAAGTTAGAGGCACAGGGAACCATTTAAGATTTTACTGAAGTGACACAGTTGGAGATGAAGAAGTCTGAAAAAAAGCAAAAGCTGCAGGGATAAAAAGGAGGGATGGATTTAAGTAGTATTTAGTAGGTAAAACCAGGAAACTTTGATTTATTGGCCACTGCATTGGGTTGAAAAGTGTCCCCCAAAAGTTTATGCCCACCCAGAATCTGTGAATGCATCTTTATTTGGAAATTGGGTCTTTGCAGAAATAATCAAGTTAAGATGAGGTCATTCTGGGTTCAGGTGGGCCCTAAATCCAATATAAGTGGTGTCCCTATAATAAGAGGGAAATTTGGAAATAGAGGCACAGACACACAGGGAGAATGCCATGTTATGATAGGGCAGAGATTGAGTTATGCTGCCACAAGCCAAGGAACACTTGGAACCACCAGAAACTGGAAGAAGCAAAGAAGGTTCTCTCCTGAGAGCCTTCAGAGGGATCATGGCCCTGCTGCTGTCTCTATTTCAGACCATTAGCCTCCAAAACTGTCAACTCCTGTTGTTCTAAGCCCCCCAGTTTGTGGCACTTTGTTACAGCAGTCCTAGAAAACTAGTAGAGTGATGGGAAAAAGAGGAGGGGGCTTCCAGTCTCAGTTCTGACATGTGTAAAGCTTGGGCATTGTCCCACCCATCCTTACAACAAGAGAAAACCGAACAAACTAAAATCAGTGACTTTTCTTGGATCCATCAGAGAACTGAGGTCACCAGGCAAACCGCCACCTGGAAATTTAGAGAGCAAGGCAAAATTCAGAGTCACAGCTGAAATCTGATTACCAGAGCCATAAACTGGTAGGAACACTTAAATGGTATACATGTCTAACTGGAGGCTGAGTATAGACCAACAAGAGAGTGAGAAACTCCTGGGCAGGGGTTGGGCTTGGGGATATAGTCTTAGGGTGATCCCCCACATTTTAGTGGGCTTTCTCTTTAGGAATCCTATCCAATTTTCATGCGAAGAAGCAAGGAACATCCCCTCATGAAATATGAATTCTCTGTGACAGCAGTTTAGTCCACAGAGGGGAGACTTTATTCACGCCTTATCTGACCTGGGAGAAGGGCACTTTCTCAGCCTTAGCCTTCTCTCACCTTCCTTTCTCAACCAAGGGCATGGAGGAGAATTAAGAAGCCCTGCAAAGATCACAGCCCAGGGATACAAGTCCACTTGAAGACAAATTTAATAATAAGATTATAGAATATCCCTTCTTCCACACCTTACACCACACCTACAGGCTCCAATATAATAATGGGATTACAGCTAAAAGAGTGGCAAGACACACTGCCTGTGATGGTTTGAACCTGTATGTACCCCAGAAAAGTATGTTCTTAAAGTTAATCCAGTCTGTGAGTGTGAACCTGTTATAAGATCTTTGGGTAAGTAGGATTTTAAGAAGGGACCCGCCTTATTCAGGTGGGTTTCAGTCCCCTCACTGGAGTCCTTAAGAAAATGAAATTCAGACAAAGAGAGAGAAAGCTGCAGAAACAAGAAGCTGAAAGCAATGAAAGGGGAGAAGGGAGAGATACAGCAGATGCTGCCACGTGTCTTGCCATGTGACAGAGTCCAGGATCACCAGCAGCCGGTTTTCAGGAAGAAAGCATCATCTTCATGACATCATCTTCATGATGCTTTAATTTGGGCATTTTCACAACTTCAAAATTGTATGTTTATAAGCTAATAAATTCCCAGTAATTAAAACCAACACATTTTGTGGTATCTGCTTTGGCAGCTTACAAACTAGAGCACTATAGGAATACTCAGTATGGAAGCCCAAAGACAGCAGGGAAAACAAAAACAAGATCTCTAGAGACATTTGAAGCCTCTGGCATCCACACATCACACATTAAACACAGCCAAATTTCCAGCCAGTTTAACATAAAGCCTCCCACTAGTCCCTTAAAAGACTATTAACCTCAGATCCCACTACCCAATTCATGATGTCTGACTTTTAACAAAAAAATTATGACATGCTGAAAGGCAAGAAAAAACAGTCTGGAGAGACAAAATGACCATCAGAACCAAGCTCAGATTTTGGAATTAATGGACAAAGAATTTAAGGTAGCTATTAGTGTTATGCTAAGGACTCTCATGGAAAAAGGAGACAGCGTGCAAAAGAATAAATGTGTAATATAAATGAAGAAATGGAAATTTTAGGAAAGAATCAAAAGGAAATATTAGAAATCAAAAACACTGTAACAGAAATAAAGAATGCCTTTGATGGACTCATCAGATGTGGCCCAGGTAAGAACCACTGAGCTTAAAGATAGGTCAATAAAAACTTCTCAAATTGAAATGCAAAGAGAAAAAAGAATGGAAAAAAATAGATTTGAACATCCAAAACTAATGAGGCCATTTCAAAAGGTATAACATGCATAACTGAAAAAAGGCAAAAAACAGAAAAGATATTGAAAGTAATAATGACCGAGTATTTTCCAAAAGTCATGACAGACACCAAAGCACAACAGATCCAGGAAGTCTGGAAAAGATCAAGCTGATGAATACCTAAAATTCTACACCTAGGCATAACAAATTCATACTGCAGAAAACCAAAGACAAAGAAAGTCTTAGAAAGTGAGAAGGGAACATGAAGGGTCAAAGCTAATTCTTAGGCGCCTGTTATGGGTGCCACCAATGAGAAAGGGATGCCTTCAATCCTGAATTCAGCCCCTAATTCTTTCTTATTTCTCTATAGCCTTTTGCACAACGTCTTCCGGTCCCCAGGGTAAGACCTCTACACTATAGCCCTGGATTCCTGAACCAGTGCTTGAGATGTCACCTGTGAATTCAGTCTCTCCCCTCTCTACTGTATCTAGTTTGAATACTGCAGCATAACATTAAAAAACAAAAAAATAGCACTCTTGTGTGAACAAAACTGTTTTTAAAAAAAAGAGTTTTATTCTCAGGTTCAAAGTTTTCCAGTGATACTGATATTTTTACTGCCCTGGGTACTTAACATTTTAAACAAAAAGGTAATGCAGTTTCATTGTAGAAAACTGAGAAAGTTGAAAATAGTACAAAGAAAACAAAATCACCTGTAATCCTATAGTCTAGAGTTAACTACTATTTAAAAAGGCACAATCTTCTAATGTTTTCCTCTAACTAAACATAGCTATACCTCTTCTGTTGCTGGATCTGCTCTTTAATATACCTGGAATGCTGTTTCTGACCACTTATGTGCTTTCAGGAAAAGTAGCTCAGCATGTGAAATGAACCCAAAAAGCGATAACCTTAGCACATAATGCAGGCACTTCTATGGCCTGGCAAAGAGGCATACATCAGCAACAGTGATCCCGAAACAGTACTCAAGCACTGTCCATTAAACTGTGCAAGCTCAGTGCTTAGCATCGACACCGTGTGTCAAGAAGAAACGAAGGAAGAAGGGGTCTCTCTGTCTGATGTTGGAATCAGGTTTGTCCTCGCTTTTTTGGGCTGCGTTCTTGGATAATTGGGGTCCAGGGTGTGTGTGTGGTGGGGGTGTGGTATCAGTGGACTTAATGAGAGAACGACATTCTTTCCTAAAAAGACATGTATGGGTTCGATTCCCACTGCCTGCCCATGCAAAAAAATAATAATAATAAAGACACAACCAAAAACACGTAGAGGATTCAGTGATCAGTGTGGGATGGGGGATGGGGTGACTACTTTATGACTATGTTTGTTTTCTAAACTTTGAAGCAGTCAAGCTAGTTCCTTGTCTGTGCTTGCTTTTCACTCTGCTGCAGCTCCAGTGCAGCAGGAACTGTATGTGCCTCTCTGTGGGATGTATTCATAAAAACCAAATGACTACCCCACAAAACTTAAGTCAAGTGCATTCTTGTCTTGCTCAGCCTTGAAAATCATAACAGATTCCTTACTGCTTCCCAATGTAAATACTAGACTATAAGGAAAATAGGGAAACTTCCTGTTTCTTCAAATGTTTGTTAACTTCATTAATTTACCTGGCCTATATGTTTGAAACCTTTGAAATTAAAAAAGCAGACACATAGCCCTTCATGAAATAGGCTCACCAAATAGCTCAACTAAAGAATAAAATCTCTTCTCACAGCAAACAAACCACGATACACCACACTGCCCAATGAATGCTGTTGGATACAACTATCAGAGGTCTCTTTCATGACACCAGCTGGTACATGTTTAAAGGTATTTACCTGCCTTGTGTATGGACAATTTTCTATACAAAGGCTGCAAAACAAAATGAATGAAATGAAAATATCTTCACTCTATCAATGTAGGAGAAAAAAACCCACAGGGCATTAGAACTCTTCAATGCAGCCTGTTGTTTTTTTATTGAATTTTCACAACTGTATTGCCTTTTTTGTAGGCTGTCACAGTGTAACTTCTTTTACCCCTAAGGCAATCACAGTTAAAAGGATATTTCTTTCTCATGAAAAAGCCCCACACAACTAAGATTTTAATGGTCTACTCCAGTTGTATGTAAAAAAAAATCTTGTTCATAATTATCCACAATTCTGTACATGAAAAGAACTATAAGCAAGTAATGTAATTACCATGGGAACAGAAAAGCCTCTCCATGTTCCTTCTAAATAGCAATATTGCATAAGATGAAGAGAAGAACATATCTCTTTATTTTGAAGTAAGCATCAAAAGAGCTTGCCCGATGGGATTATAAGAAAGTCCAATTTGCTTTGAGAGTTGCTTAAGCTAAAAGTACCACCAAAAGAAGGGAATAGCAAGAACAGCAGTCCTTTTAAAAGACTGCAGGGCAGTGCTGCCAAGCCTTAGAGAGGCTGCATTCAGCTCTTCTGGATGAAACAAAAGCAGGGCCAGATTCACACTAGTAAGTGGATGCAGAATGAATAAAGAAAATGCCTGATATTCAAAAGCTGGCTCTCACTGGCCTTCAAGATTGCCCTTTTCAGTTTTCAAGGTAGAGTAATCGACATATGCTTGAGAAAAAAAATATCTGATTTAAACTGAATGTGGCAGGGTCCTTCTTTGCTTATCTGGTCTCCAATGTCTCTAATTTGAAGGAAGAAAAAGCAGATAAATAAAGAGAAAGAAATCACCACAAGGCAAGCTTTGCCTCATTTTCTTTGGTTTGTCAAAGATACCAAGTCTGAGCTTAAGCCTTGGAAGTATGGGGGCAGCAGAAAAAAAATCTCACCTGAAAGAAATGATAGCAGGTGTGTCCCTGATTTTGTTCATACCACTCTCCACAAACAATTCCTTGTTCAAAGTCCTGTCCAGATACACCCCTGCCTACATGCTTTCCCAGACAACCTCAGCCCGGGGTGATTTTCTTGATTCACAGCATTTACTGTTGGTAATATATATTTGGCACTCAGTTTGAATTACCATTTGGGTATGTTGAATTTCAAGTGACTTTGAGACATTCTAGTGGAGAATTCCAGCAGAGAATTGGAAGCATGTGTCCGTCACCCAGAAAAAATCTGCTCTAGAGATATAAAGGTAGAAATCTTTAGCAAATAGTTGGTGATTGAAACCAGGATGAATTGGAGTATTCGATAAGAGAATGGAAAGTGAGGGAAGAAAAAGGTTTAAGGAAGGTTCCTAGAGAATATGATTACTTGAGAGGTATATAGTAGAAAAGTTTGAAAAAGAGTTAAAAGGTGCTAGAAAGGCAGAAGAAAAAAAAAAAGGTTAATTTATGTGTGCTTTGAATTTCCCCAAAGAGAGGGTAATTATGTGATTGTTGATGTTTGGACTATTCTAAATATTTATTTAATGAACAAGATATGAGAAATAAGTCCACAGAGGTATTGCTCTTATTTTTCCTTTGATTGTTATATTTTTAGCATCACTAATCAGTTACCACCGCCCATTCCAGTTCCTGCATACTTATCCCACTTTCTCCCAGCCAACAGTAAGTGACCGCACTGGACCTGTTCGTGGTACACTTTAACCTCCAGGGGGCGCTCAAGGAGAGGCGCACTAAAGAAGGTCAAGAACAAACCCTAATTGGGCCAATTTTTGATGGATTAAGGATATGATCAGAAGGTCCTGCCTCCACATGGCTGAATCTTTAGTGTTTCTTTAGAAATCACATAATTTGGAAAAAAAATTTATATGACGGCAAGCAGATCCATTCTTGTCCCTCCAGTTGGAAAAATTTCCCTAACTGAGAAAACCAAACCAAACTAAACCCAAACCAACAAACAAAACCAGAGTAGGAGCCATATGTTAAAGCTGGTGACCAAATGGACTATATCTAGCCATGTTTTACGTAGTCCAAGGTGGGTGACTTGTGTGGCAGGTCGTGTGTATGTTTCAAGAAATTGAGCAACTCTAGAACAACATATACTTACCTCTCCATCACAATCCCTATTGTTTCTTTCATCCAACAGCTGGCCCACTCCGCATGTTTCTGTTACCTATCTGGACCCCATACGCATCTGAGTTGACAAATATTGTGTAATTTGTAAAAGTGCGTCTTTACAAGATAACCTCTTCTAGACCTTCTCGGGTAAGATTTAAGAATTTGTTATCTCCGAAATTGTTGCATTCCTCCTAGGGAAAGACATGCTTTGCTCCATGTAGAGGACCTTGGCGGAATAGGTAGGCTAGGTCCCATGCAAGGGCCATGAAAATTGCCAGAGTCTGACCTAATTCCCCTGCCTTGGGGTCCATCCAGTTTCTTCTTTCCTTGTATTTGCCTTAGCATGTTGAAATCATGAGAGCATTCCTTCCAAAGGGAACAAGTGTGAATCCTTCTTTTGAACTGTGAATAATTTTGCATTATTATTGCCAAAAACATGAATAAAAAAAGACAAATAGGATCTGAAAACAAAGTAGCCAGAACTGCGTGTTAGTCAATCCTTTGTGCTCTTACACTTTAAAAGAAAATGAAGTGTACTGGAGTGAAAGTCCTTCTGTACAGTTCTATGATCACAGCCAAGGCAGGAGACTTCACATCCTAACACGAATGAGCATTCCAGAGCCTGAGGGATTAGACAGCCTCTGCAAAGCAGGCACATTGCCATTGTACAGGATTTTCTAGGATGAAAAGCTCTTCTGCTGCCCTAAAAGCACAAACATTTCAGGGCTCACCATGGGCAACTAGGAAAATAGAGTAGAAAGAGGTCTTCCAAACCATAAGCCACCTATTTGTTTGATGCATATTTTGCAAGCTCAGTAAATAAGTCTGCTGCTTAATTTATCCATCGAATCAAGAAAACTTTACTGAATCTACCAGGTATTGAGCTCTACACCTACAAAGAGGTATAAGTCAAGGTCCCTGCCTTCAAAAGCACCTCTGGCAAACGTAAATAGATTTTTTTTGTTTCCACCAGTATCCAAAGAAAACCATTTTGTTTTGAGTCTGTTTATTTGATAGCATTGTGTTTATAAAATCTATAGTGAGAAGAAGTACCTAGTTTTAGTTCCCAGGTATGAGACGTTCCAGGTACAATATTTAATGGTGATTTTCAGGGTTTCATGGCAAAGATTTTAAATGGATTTAATCAAAAGTCAAAAGGAGCCCTTTCACATGCTTTTACTGGGGGAACTTGGCATGGGGACTATACCTAATTGGACAGCTTTGTTGGCTGGTGTCTGCTGGCTTCAGGTCAAATCACAGGACCCCTTTGAACAAAGAGCAAGGCCATTAGCTTGCATGCCTAATCCTAAGTGAACTTGTATGTCTCCCTCTCTTTTTGGATTTGCGGGTCCTGTGGTTCAGTAGCATGGGAGAGTGACATGTTAATCCTGCTCTTTTTTTTTCTCTCTCATCCTTGCATTTGCCACAGAACACTGACTGTCCTGTAAATGCAGATGGAGCCTTTTTGTTTTTTAACAACTTGACAGCAAAGCATACATCAAAGTCTGTTAAAATTGCAGGTGTTAACTTTGAACATCAATTTGACCATAATTTCTTTTTCTTGTCCTTAGAAATCTCTCTCCTTCTTTAAAAGCAACTTTATTAAAACATACCCCAACTGGTTTAAATACCCCAGCTGGTTTGAACACTATCAATTAAACTTTTTTCCTTAATTATTATTCTTTCTTCTTGGAGTCTTGATACATAATTGATTTGTACTTTATTTTTCAGTATCTATAGAGAAACTAGCCAATGTGCAATCACTAGCCGTCTTAAATACTTCTAGCTTATTACTCAATGCCCCAGAGAGTTCTTCTGTATGTTCGTCTTTAAAAAATCAAAAGTAAAAAAAACGGATAGATCCAAAGCAACAAAACCTTCAATTTTTTTTCCTTTGGATAAAAGTATATTCTAGACAAATATGAATTATCTGAACCAAATATCTCTGCTTTCATGGATGGGCTTTGAAAGTCAGCCCTTGTCAAATTTTTTTGTTTGTCCTCATTTATGGAAGATTTTAAAAAAATAATTTGGAAGGGGCAGAGGAATAGCTTTCCAAATAAAATCCATTTAAATGTAATTGTATAAGACCATTTAGGTTGTAATAAATTTGTAGGTTCAAAGTGATGGCAGCAAACTTTAAAAGAGGGGTTCTGGGCCATGGTGGCTCAGCAGGCAAGAATGCTCGCCTGCCATGCCAGAGGACCTGGGTTCAATTCCCGGTACCTGCCCATGTAAAAGAGGGGTTCCAGAAGATTTTGTTGATGAGAAGTACTCTCTCCTGAAGCCTGGAAATAATTGGCATTGGAGGTGTCTGACTTCCTGCTGGGCATTCTTCCTTCTAAGGACCGATTCCCAATACAAGGTGATGCCCAGCATAAGGCAATACAATAGTGACCATTGCATAGAAATCTACCTTGTTAAATTCACTGCTGTAAACTGCCATGAATTCAGCCTATTTATAATTTGTGAGGAAGAAGCTGATTTAGGGTCAAGTGGGAAGCGTGGGTTTGTCAGAGAAGAAAACACAGTGAAAATTATTTTGAGATCCTCAAGATCTGTCTTCAGATTTACAAATTCCTAGTTGTAATGAACAATAACATGTAAGTTTTTAAACAATTCATTTGGTCCTCTGAAACATCTGGCCATTATGTGGGTGATGATGCAGACAAGTACTTTCTTCTCACGCAACAAATAACCAGGTCTGCCGGTGACATTCAAAATCCACTTTTACACAATAGTTGTAAATTACTTCACCCACACTCCCAGGTCCCCTTCTCATGACATCACAGCCTCACTTTTCCTCCATTCCCTGCCCCCTCTTCTCCTACCCTAAGAGGGCTAAACCTGGACCAAATACAGCTCACAATGACTTCCACACCGATAGAGGCATTTCATGGAACCAGTTTCAAAAGCCTAGCTCTGAAGCTGAGTTTCTGTGACCTATATGAATCCATCATTTCCTATTCATGATAAAATTGTTCTGCCCTTTTATTAGTGTTAACGTTTTTAAAAGTCCCAGCTCAAAAAGAAAAAATAATGGAATCAAAATCAATAAAGAAATTTCAGCCTCTTTATTGAAAAACACAGCAAAGAAACTCGTGGAATGCTTATTGAGTGTTTAAAAAAATGATATTGTAAAAATTTTTTGCCTGAACTTACTAGAAATTGTGTGATATAATCAGGAAGAGTGGAGTAAGAAAAAACATAGGAGAGAAAAAGAAGATTTGCTGATGTTTATTGCATAGAAAATCATCAGATGCTTGTAGATGTAAAAACTCCAATAGCTGATTGATTTATATTTAAAAGGATTTTCTGGTTTAGTGTAATCCTTTATATTTCTTTCTTTTTCTTTTTCTTTTCTACTTGTAAAAACTTATAATCATTCAAGAATTAAAACCTTCCACCAGAAAAAATAAAATAAAAACCCAGCATATTACTTATTTACTAAAAGAGAACCTAATTACAAGAAAGTCTCTTATAAAGATTGCATCTTGATTTTTCCCAGAAAGTCTAATATGTTTCTAATCACAAATACATGTTCCTTGTGGACAAAAACCAGGGGGGCTGTTTCTGGATGCCTTTAGTTGGTCCTGACATGCCATTACTCTTGTTTCTTTAGAAGTGCAAAAGGGATGTGAATGAATCACACTCCACCTCACCATAATTAGTGTCCTTATCTAATAAAGGTACTGGTGGTTCACTTTGCATGCTCTGAGCTCACAACATATTTATTGGAGGGAAGGGAGAGTTCTGTCATCAGTTCCTGCGTATTTAAGAGATTTTTGACTCATAATTCAAGGTGGCAAAAATGGAAACCACTATTTTGAGTTTTAAGACACAATAAATGAAAAGTCCTTTTAAATATATAATAGATCATGTGAGCTTTTAAACTAGTAAAAAAAAATTCTATTGAGGCCATGGAAAAAAAATGAATCAAACTCACCCTTTGGCAGAGCCAAAATATATAAACTTTTTGATAATCTGTTTTCTTTTCTTGTACCATAGTAACAAAAAGTTCAGTTTTAGATTTCTCATCTCTGCATCATGGGTATTATTACCATCACTCTTCACCGTGAAATTTCTTCCTAATTTTTACTCTTATCACTGTTTCGAACTTCTCAGACTCATCCTAGTCCATCCACAAACAGTGGTTCTCCATCCTCAAGGGTGAGCTTCTAGATACATGTTGCTTTCTTGTTATGAGTTGGATCATGTCCCTCAAAAAAGATGAATTCAATTCAAAAGATTGAACCCATGAATGGGACCTTATCTGGAAACAGGTTCTTTGAAGATGTATTTAGTTAAAATGAGGACAGGTTGGATTAGGGTGGGCTGTCATACAAAGTGAAACATGGACCCAGGTACAGACTGGAGAGAAGGAGAAGGTCGTGTGACGATGGAGGCAGAGAGTAGAGTGACACATCTACAAGACAAGGAATACTTGTGATTGCGAACAAACATCAGAAGCCAAAAGAGGCAAGGAAGGAGTCTCCCTTCTGGAGTCAGAGGGAGCATGGCCTTCTGAATCAAAACCTTGACTTTGGACTTCTAGTTTCAAGAACCACAAGAGAACGCATCCTGTTGTTTTAAGCTACCTGGATAATGGCACTTTGCTATAGCGTTCTTATGACATTTATATACTCCAAGCTTTTCCCCACCTTGCCCTCAGAGATGTTAGACTTATGCTGTTCAATGGGTAACCGCTAGCCGCATTTGACCATTGAGCCTTAGAAATGTGGCTAATCTGAATTAAGATGTGCTGTAAGTGTAAATGCACGATTTCATGGATTTGTATGAAAGAGAGAATGTAAACTCTCTCAAACCTTTTTTAATATTTATGTATTGAAATGAAAATGTCTTGCATATACTGGGTTTAGTAAATTATGCTGATATAATTCTCATCTATTCATTTTACTTTTTTTAATGTGGCTACTAGAAAGTTTAACATTACCACTGTGTCTTGCATAATATTTCAATTGGACACCACACAGTTAGAATACAAATCCCTGGAGACCATGTGATTTCAAAGCTTCCTTCCTTATCCTGAATCCTTTTTTTTTTTTTTTTTCCATGGGCAGGCACCTGGAACCGAACCCGGGTCCTTGGGCATGGCAGGCAAGCATTCTTACCTATCCGGAATCCTTTTGTTACAGCTCCTTTTGCACCTGTGTTTCTCATCTCTGCTTAGTCTGCCACTTCATCTGGCCACACTGTAAACTCAGTGGGGAGAAGAGAACTTCTTAAACTTTTATTCTTGAATTCAGTAAGCATATATTGAATATTTGGTGGCATTACTCTATCAAGAACTATAGATACACTGGGGGCAGGTTTATGTTCTGGAAATTGCATGAATATGCATGTGACTAGAGATGAAGGTGCAAGGAGGGAAGTGATGAGAGACAAAGTGCCCTGAAATGCCTCATACACCATTCTATAGAGTTCAGCTTTATATTGCAGGTGTTGGGTAGCCACTGAGGAGTTTTAAATAAAGGAGTGATATGCTCAGTTTTACTTCCTAGGAAAATCAGATATGATGCAGCAAGGAAAGAATTAAATGGCTGTCACCACAATCAAAGAAAGTGATCCTGAGAGCTTGAACTGAAGCAGTGGTAACGGGGATGGCTGAGTTTAGTTTTGGGAAACATGCAGTATCTCAAGTCTTTAGTACATGTCGACTATTTAGATATGGAAAGCAAAAGAATACAATAGGCCAAGGATGAGAACCTGATTAAAAAGTCTGGCTTGGTGGATAATGGTGCCACTTGCCAAAACTCAGAATGTAAGAGATTGTGAAAATTGAAACATTGAATTTGGGCTTCCTAGAGGACACCTGGTGGAGCTATGTGGGAAGCAAAGGATGGAGAAATATGATGCACAGGATTCAAGTCTATGTTAGAGATAGAAGGGGGATCAAAACTTGGGAGCTGAAAAAAGCATCTTAGAATAGGATGAAAATTAACAACACAATTCTGAAAAATATTTATTGTAAAAAAATTAAAAGCAAAATATTTAAGGCTCCACATCTAAACGTATTTACACAAGGAAATGGTCAAATGGCTAGATGGTGAATTGTTAACAATGATTGCTTCTGAGAGGTGAGATTATGAAAGATTTTTCTTTCCTTTTATTTTATGGCTTGTAATCATTTTCGTATTGATCAATATTGGGCATGTATTACTTATGACACTTTCCATGTCTTTTGTTTTAAAGGCATAAGCATATTTGAGTTATGCATTTTCAAACAAGATAGACGTGAATATAACAGAAAGAGAACGTGCCCCTTCAGCTACCTCCAACCCCACACCCATCACAGAATCAGTGTTACAAATTCATCTTATATTCTTCATACACTTTCCTAGTTTATTTAAAAATACATGAGAGAAAGGTAGAGAGATACATTTGTATTTGTTGTGTTTGTGTTTTGGCTTTGTTTCATCATAAATAAATCCTGAACCTTCTTTCTTCCTTTATCTATATGCTCTACTTAAATGATTGTTCACTAGCCAATGATTTTGAGTACAACACCATGACTTGTGACACTTAAATTTCAGTGTCCAAGCCCTGATCTTTACCTAGAGCTCCAGACTTAATCATACATCTTGCCTACTTGATATGTCTACTTTGCCATCTATTAGACTACTTGAACTAAATATGTCCAAAACAGAATCCTTGAAGCTTGTTCTCTCCTCAAGCCACCAATTGTAGCATTCTTCCTTATTTCAGTAGAGTGCCTGCCTTCACCCACCCAAGCTATGGTCAACAGTCTAGAAGTTGTCCTTACTTTCTCAACTTCACATCTAACATATGAGCAGAACCATTGGCTGCACTTCTGATATCTATTATATATCTATCCACTTCCCTCTATCTGTACTCCCACCACCCTAATCCAAACTATCATGGTCATTTGTTTGGATTATATCATAGTCAACTTCTTTCTATGTCCCTTAGAATCCATTTTCCGTGCAAAGAAATGATTTCAAAGATTTACATCAGGTGACTTCACTCCTTGATTGGAAATACTGTGTGTTTTCTCAGTCCTCTTAGAATAAAACCTGAACTCCCTACATGCATGTCTATAAATCCTTCCATGCTATGTGCTTCCATAGATTTTCCTTCTGTTTCTAAATGTAACAATTCATCTGGCCACAGGACCTTTGAACTGCTGTTCCACTTATCCAGAATGTTCTTTCTTCAGGTATATGTAAACCTGGCTCTTTCTTAACTTCAGATCTAAACCCCAATGTCACTTCCTCAGGAAATCCTTCCCTGGATTCTAATGTTACTCCCTTAACCTATGACTTTACCTAGTTGAGATTTAATCACAAATCATTATTATCAGAAATTAATCATTTATTTTCTTGGACCCAGGACCCGGTATTTACCTACAATATAAAATTTATAGATGCAAAGAAAACACAGCCTTTTTTATTCATTTATCAACTGATCTGGTCTTGCTCATGAACCTGCCCCAATCCCACCAGCTAGGTAGTAAGGAAAAATAAAAAAGAATTTATATGTGGTGCAGTCTACTTTAAAATTTCATTCAATCCAAGAATTTTAAAATGATATCTTTAGATTTAGCTGAGTGGCTTTGGTATAAATTTTCCATCTTTTATATGCATCTTCTCAACCCTTTGCTATTCTCAAATTGAGGGAGTAGGGATTTATATGACTTCATGGCAATATGGAAGGTGGGGTCCTTGGCCTTATGTGCCTTTTTGGATAGCTCAACCAATGCTTAATGAATAGTTATTTTAATTCCAGCATCAGTGTAAGTGGACTACACGCATTACTTAATTTAATCCTCACAGCAACTCTATGTGGTAAATATTTTATCACCTTGATTTTTACCATTAAGGAAACTGAAGCAGAGAAAGGCTATGTTGTCTGTGCAAAATTGCCACCCTTGAAACAGCAGAGCAAAGAATTGTTCTTAGGCAATGTAACTCCATAAACCACACCTTTAGCCACTGTCCTATGCTGTCTGTTCTGTGTACTGGCTGGTGTCCAGTGAGCTGTGGTTGGCTCAGTCCTGTCCTTGGGTTTTCTGCTGGTGTCTGCTACTGACATCTGTGCTTGATGAGCTTGTGGTTGAGTCTGCTTGGCTTGGCCAGGAACTGGGCTGTCAGCTCAGCATTCACATTACATAGGACGTGGGGGAGGTTCAGGAGGGCAAAGAAAACCCTGACTCAGCCTGTCCTGCTACTCCACCCACTTCCCTGGTATGGACCATTCCGCAGTCTTGTATGGCCACTCTGTTCAGTGGGCTTCTCCCTGAGATCCCGTGGGAAGTGGAGCCAGAGCTCGTCTATCCTCGGTTTCCCTACAAGGACACCTCTTGCTGTAAAAGCCCATGCCCGACTGTCAGCCTCCCCTCTCTTTGTCTCATGTTTCTCTTTCTTTGCCCATAAACCACTGGCCCAAGGGGGTGGGCTCACTGTCGGCTTTGTGGCATAGACTTTCACTGCTGCATGTCATCCTTCTTCCTGCAGTAGCATTTATTACCACCCCACTTTCATTGACTTCACCAGCAGAATCACTGCGATGGAACATGGTTTATAGAGAACAGTGATGAAAACACATTGGTTTAATATTTGTAAATATCATCCATACCTTTCTTGTTTCTGTCTTCCCAGGAGAACATAGGCTAAATGGCAGCAGGCATTTTGACTGATCTTGTGTGTAGAACAACTTGCTTACTTTAAAAATCTCAGCTCTTTACTTCTTTAAAATATATAATCTACTTCTCATGGATATGACCTTAATAAAGTCCTGTTCAATGCTTAGAAGAATAAAATACATTGTAAAATACTTCATCCATCAAATATCTGTCCTACTGCCAGGCCAGGTGAAGTAATAATTGTGCTTGCATGTATCAGCAAAGAACAATGCTAATAGATGAAACTGCTTTGAGTTATTAACTTACTCATAGCTTTTTCTTTGACAGAAAGAGTCTAGAAAGACTGATCAGGAAAGAATGAGGCGTATAGAAAAGGTTGCTGTGGCCTATCACACTGTCTGTTTAAATGCTGAAAGGGCAAAATCAGCATGCTGCCACATGCAGCCGATCACCGGAGAAGAATCCTAGTTACTGCAAGAATGAAGGAATGAGTTAAGCCACTGTAATGGTGGTGGCTTAAACAGCAGAAATGTGTTCTGTTGTTTCAGAAGTCTAAAATCAAGGAGCTGGCAAGTCCATGCCTCCACAGGCCCTGGAGGCGAATCCATTTCTTGTCTCTTCCAGGAGCTGCCGGCATTCCTTGATGTTCCTCAGCTTATGGCTGCATCGCTCCAGTGTCCATCTTCATCTTCACGTCACCTGCACCTTGTGCACTCAGGTTTCCCTCTGCCTCCCTCTTATAAGGCGCATGTTATGGCGCTTAGGTCTCACCTGGGGAATCCAGGATAATCCTCCATCCCAAAATGCTTAATCTAATCACTCCTCCTAAGGCCCTTTTTTCCAATAAGGTAACATAAATTTCAACTTTAGGGCTTGATATCTTTAAGGCCTACATTTAGCCCATTATACTGACTTTAGCAGACATCTTACCTACTGTTTCTACCAAAAATCCAGATTAGGAGGGGACACAGATAAGGAAAGAAGAGTATTTGATTTTCTGGCCATCTACCCACCAGGCTCACATGGAATGGCCTTTAGACCTTTTCCAGATTTTCACATCCCAGGAAATCCCTGGCCTTCAACATTTCAGCTCTCTCATGAATGTGCTTACTGGTAACCTCTCCCTAGATTTCTTCAATTAACTTTACCTACCCTCATTCTTGTGCTCATTAACAATCTTTCAGTGATTTTTAACCATCAAAAACTAATATTTTCATTTCCTGGTGCTTGCCTATGCAAAAAGAAAAAGAACAAATATTTAACAAAACTTGTAATGTTCTAGCTACCTACTGTCTCAGTTCAAATGAGGCACAATAAACACATATCCAAATACAGTGGAAACTAATAATCTCATTTTTATTTTTTATTCAATTGTGTGCCACTCCCGTCCCACATCCCAATTCCCCAAGTAAATCAAATGGGATGAAGACAAAAATAACTGTGCATTGCATGTATGGCTTTGCAATGTTTGGAACTTCTTTTGAAGAGAAAAAGAAAAAAGCTCTCCAAATGAACACATGTTTAATAATAAAATTGAATTAACTATGTTGGAGTATATAGATCTGCTTTATAAAATTTCTCTTCATTTAATTTATATTAGTTATGTTATCAGTTTGATGCTGGAAGAGATACTCTAAATAAATGACTTAGCTTGCATGGTAGTTCCACAATCATCAGGGACAAAGGTTCCTTCGATTTTTTGGCTCTAACCGTCATGACATGTGCCTTCGATCTTGTGGTCAACTGATACACTGACCCCCAGCCTCCGGTAGTGGAGAAGGGAAAAGGAATTTCTTTGAGGGAAAAACATGGAAGCACAAACTATTTCTGCTCTAATAGTCAGAATGGAGTCACATAACCACAAACAGCTATAAGGGAAACTAGAAAATATACTCTTAATTTCAGATGACCTTGTAATAGTTAAAATCCCATTATCATAGATGAGGAAAAGAATACATATTGAGGGTCAGTTAACCATCTCTGCCATAGAACACTCTTTTGCCTACTCAAATGTTTGTGTTATTTTTCTTCTCAAATACAGAACACAGTAAAACCTCTCCAAGTCCCAAACAGTATCTGGAAGCCCGTAAAATAAAAGACATCTACCCCCATCCTATTCCCAGACCAAGTTCACAATGCTGGAATAAGATAGCATAACTATAATAAAACCTCTAAATTTAAACAGGAAAATGGGAAACATTGAACAGTCCTTTGTCCATAGTGATTATTAAAGGCTGTTGGGTAAGGATTGAAAGGTTCTGTGCCCTAGAGTAAGTTTCTTGTGTAATCAGTTCTGCTGCCCTTGATTCTCCTGTCTATGAGGAGCTCTCTCGCTTACTGCCTTCCCCACGGCTTTGCCTTTTAGGAAGTTCCTTTCAAATCCATTGTCCTCCATGGTCAACTCTGAAGTATATTTGGTGGCTGTACAGCTTTTGCAGCCTGGTTTCTTCTAGTACAGACTTATCTGATTTAGAAATTGAACTATCATCAGCCTCAGTGAGCTTAGCTTGTGGGCTTTTAGAAAAATGTAATGTCCTCCAAAACCTAGGTTTCCAACATATCTGTTCCTAGTCAATTTATTTGTGAGTAACCACAGCCAAAGGATTGGACACACTTTTTAAACATGAAATCACTGTTCTTTTATTTACTAGTTGCCACTTCTATCCTCTTTTCCTCCATCTTTCCCAATGGCCACTACCTAGAGGCTTCTTGGGTGAGACAGCAATGCCTTTATTTGAACTTTCCCAACTGGCTAGTTTCCAATATCTACTAGAAAAACATAAAATCTTAGGCCTACAGGCTTCCCACTTAAGCACACTCTTCAGAGCCACCATGCATTATTTCTTTAGCTTAAATTAGGGCAGAAAAAATTGTTTTGCTTGGTTTCCCAATCTTATGAATCTCCAAATTAATATAGGAAATCTTACCCATTGAAGATATAGAGGGAATGTCAGAAAGGCATTGAAAAGAAGGTGACACATGAATTGAGTTCTGAAGTACAAGAAAAGTGAGATCAAGAAATATGGTCTATGGAAAGAAGCATTGGCAAACAAACTCTTGAGACTGGGAGTGGAACTGAAAATGTACCAGAGGCCAGATACTGGAGAATTTATATGTCAAGCCAAGTACGGCCATTTAACAGTTTTGAATGGGATGGTTGCAAAGTAGATTTTTGATACTCTACTCTGTTAACAATATGAAGGACAGATTTGAGGAACAAAAATTTTGAAACAGGGAGACCAGTTAGAAGAAGGTTATTATAGTAATTCAGACAAGAGATGAAGAAAAGTGATGAAGGGGCAAGGAATATTTCATAAAAAAAACAAAACCAAAAAACTGTAGGGCCTGTTGGTGGTTCAGTTGTGAATGGTGTGAGTGAGAGAAAGGGAGAAGTCAATGTGAAAGGTGAGTCCCAGGGAGTGATGTGAGAAGGCACAGGAGAAGGAGGCTGATTCTACTAGGGAGGCATTGAGATGCAAAAGCTGATTTGAGTTCCCAGTGTTGAAGTCCAGAGGAGGTAAGTACAAGATATTTCTTTTCTCAGTAAAAACCTGTATTGGAGAAATCCAGTGGGGGAGTGTGTATTGAATAGGCAATAGTTAAAATCTTGAAACAGAATTACTTCTGTCAGATAAAGTCTATACCATAAGAAGAAAATCTGAGGATCACAACATTTTAGAGGAAGGTAGAAGAAAAGAAGCCCTGAAGAAACCAAGAAGGAAAGTCAAGGAAGCAAGATGAGAATCAAGATGGTGGTGGAACAATGGGAGACGATATTTGGAAATGATATGTCAGATAAAGGTCTAGTATCCAGAATATATAAAGAGATTGTTCAACTCAACAACAAAAAGACAGACAACCCAATTACAAAATGGGCAAAGACTTGAACAGTCACTTCTCAGAAGAGGAAATACAAATGGCCAAAAGGCACATGAAAAGATGCTCAACTTCCCTGGCTATTAGGGAAATGCAAATCAAAACCACAATGAGATATCATTTCACACCCACCAGAATGGCCATTATCAATAAAACAGAAAATGACAAGTGCTGGAGAGGATGTGGAGAAAGAAGCACACTTATCCACTGTTGGGGGGAATGTCAAATGGTACAACTGCTGTGGAAGGCAGTTTGGCAGTTCCTCAGAAAGCTAAATATAGAATTGCCATATGACCCAGCAAATACCATTGTTAGGTATCTACTCAGAGGACATGAGGGCAAGGACACAAACAGACATCTGGACACCAGTGTTTATAGCAGCATTATTTACAGTTGTGAAGAGATGGAAACAGTCAAAATGTCCATCAACAGATGAGTGGCTAAACAAACTGTAGTATATACATACAATGGAACATCATGCAGCTGTAAGACAGAATAAAGTTATGGAGTATGTAACAACATGGATGGACCTTACAGACATTATGCTGAGTGAGATTAGTCAGAAACAAAAGGACAAATACAGTATGGTCTCACTGATATGAACTGACATTAGTGAATAAACTTGGAGATCTTTATGAGTAACAGAGGCCATCAGGAGATAGAAACAGGATAAGATATTGGGTAATTGGAGCTGAAGGGATACAGATTGTGCAATAGGACTGATTGTAAAAACTCAGAAATTGATAGCATAATACTACCTAACTTTAATACAATTATGTTAAAACACTGAATGAAGCTGAATGTGAGAATGAAAGAGGGAGGAGGGCTGGGGGCATAAATGAAATCAGAAAGAAAGATAGACAATAAAAACTGAGGTGGTATAATCTAGGAATGCCTAGAGTGTATAATGATGGTGACTAAATGTACAAATTTAAAAAATGTTTTTGCATGAGGAAGAACAAAGGAATGTCATTACTGTAGGGTGTTGAAAATAGATGGTAATTAATATTTTAAAATTTTAACTTATGTGTGAGACTAAAGCAAAAAATGTTTATTTAGTACAAAATTTATATTTTGACTAGTGCAGTTCCTAATATAACTTATGTGGACAGCTTAATTGAACACCATAAGTACGTGGAACCTTGAGTAGGGCATGAGATTTTGTGGGTTTGTCCAGAGTGATGCCCCAATAATTCCAGAGTGATTTGAACAGTGAATAAAATAGTATTTGTGAAGTCCCCTTCGGGGAATGGTAAGAAAGGGGGAGAAGTCAACTTCCCCAAGTTGAATTCTTGATATTCTCACAAGCAGTAGGGACAACCAAAGCAATAGGCTGAGCCCCCAGTCTTGGGGTTTGCTCATATGAAACTTAACCCCACAATGGATAGGTCAAGGCTACATAAAATTAGGCCTAAAGATCACCCCCTAGAGAACCTCTTTTATTGCTCAGATGTGGCCTCTCTCTTCAACCAACACAACAAATAAACTCACTGCCCGCCCCCTTTCTATGTGAGGCATGACTCCCAGGAGTGTGGACCTTCCTGGCAACGTGGGACAGAAATCCTAGAATGAGCTGGGACTCAGCATCAAGGGATTAGAAAACTTTCTTGACCAAACAGTGAAAAGAGACAAAATAAAGGGTCAATAGCTGAGAGATTCCAAATAAAGTTGAGAGGTTATCCGGGAGGTTATTCTTATGCACTAAATCGATATCACCTTGTGAGTCAAGATGTAACGGAGAGTTTGGAGGGAACTGCCTGAAAATGTAGAGCTGTGTTCCAGTAGCCATGTCTCTTGAAGATCATTGTATAATGATATAGCTTTCACAATGTGACAGTGTGATTGTGAAAACCTTGTGTCTGATGCTCCTTTTATCTACCTTATCAACAGACAAGTAAAACACATGGAATAAAAATAAATAATAGGGGGAACAAATGTTAAAATAAATTTAGTTTGAAATGCTAGTGATCAGTGAAAGGGAAGGGTAAGGGGTATGGTATTCATGAATTTTTTTCTGTTATCATTTTATTTCTTTTTTTGAATTGATGCAAATGTTCTAAGAAATGATCATGATGATGATATGCAACTATGTGATGATATTGTGAATTATTGATTATATATGTAGAACAGAATGATCATAAGTTATGATGTTTGTGTTTGTTGCTATATTCTAAAAAAAATTTCAAAAAAAGGCAAATCACAAAAAAATTTTTTTTAAAAAAAGGATGGTAGTGGAAGAGACTTACTCAGAGAGGTAGAGGAAGAGGCCAGACTGCAAAAGGATGAGGAAGGAATGGGCTTGGTAGGTCCTGCTCTGGGAAGTGGGGCAGGTGTCATTTACATCTCAAGGGGGTGCTCCTTGGGGAAGGGGACACCGGAGGCTGCCTGCTTTCTCTCCCGCTGCATCTCCTTTGTCTCCTATTTTATGGTGTAGGGTTCCCTGGGTTCCCTATCAGTCTGTGACCAGTAGGGGCAACCTAGAAATAGTTGTTTTTTAGTATTAGGCTTTAAAAAAGAATAGTATTTAACCAGGGGTGTTTCAATTATTAAATACATTTCTTTGATAGTTGTTTAGACATCCAGCCATTTGAAACAACATTCCTAGCAAACCTAGTGACTGCAATATTTGAAATATTTTCTCATACTGAGTTTGTCTGAGATTGGCCAACCATATCACACTAGTAATACCACTTTGAAGTCAGTAATAAAAGTAGAAAAGAGAAAGAGAGAGGCAGAAACAAAGAACAAAATGAGAGAACCCAGGAATGTTATAAAAATAAAATTAACATATGAGCTGAGCTTGCAGACTCAAAACTCTGCATCTGGGAAAGACAGGCTCTCTCTGAGTACTTCCCCACAATTGCTTGTGTGGGCAAGAGGCTCAGAGTTCATGCCAAAGCTTTTTGGAACCCCTATCAAAATTTGCTCTTCTTCCCCATTCTCCTCCTAAATCTACTTCATAAACTAAGCCTTTTGAGGTTCCTGAAGAGGAGGGATATAAATCAGAGGGTTTTTGGAGACTCTGGCACAATGAGCAGTGGGTGAAAATGAATGCTAAGATAATACATAATTTCATTTCTTATTAGAAACACCTGCAGCTGCTTCTCTGACTTGGCGATTCTAAGGCTGCAGCATGGAACTATTCTCACAGTTACCTGAAGGAAGCATAGCACTGTTATTTTAAAGCAAAAAGTATACTTTCTTAAACATGGTCGTTCACCTGATTTTCTATAGTCCTTTTTAAATCATGTTCATTCTTGACCTGATTCTCCTCATTAAGAACATTTCTCAAAACACTATCAATAAATTCAGTGCTTAAAAATTAGTACCTAATTAAATATGTCACTCTTCCCTCTTATTGGGCCCTTCA
Organism: Tamandua tetradactyla; assembly: GCF_023851605.1. NCBI lineage: Eukaryota > Metazoa > Chordata > Mammalia > Pilosa > Myrmecophagidae > Tamandua > Tamandua tetradactyla. The sequence continues at coordinate 182,915,815 of NC_135331.1, read as the reverse complement.
CTTTAGTCTTTTCTTACTCCAAACAGTAACAGAACATCAGTTCAAACTTCAGATCAACACAGAGAAATCTTGTTTCATCGCTCTCCCATGTCTATAACATCTACTCTACATGAAAGCTGTATGAACACAGAATCACACATATAAACAGCCCTTCTACGCACATGACAGACATACAGACAAACACACCCACAGACACACCTGATACCAGGCTCTACAGAGGGAAGAGAATGCTTGAGACAAGTGAATGCATGTGAGAAGTCTCCCCAAGTTGACCAAAAGTAGTTCAACACAAAAGACACTGATTCCTTGCACAAAACTTACCATCTGGTTACTGTCAAGTCTGCAAGTGCAGAAAAGGGAGATTCTGTTTTTATACTTGGATTTATTTTTCTTTCATCAAACATGCTGAGTTTATTTCCCACTGAGTATATTGTGTCTAGAAAAGGCATATTTGGTCCTCCTTGTCCAGATAGTCTCAACAGTCTCATCAGTTTGTACTTAGCACCCCACAAATATGATAAGCGAAATTCAGTATTTTAAATGATAGAGTCCCAATTCTGAAAAAGTTTGTTTCTGACAGAAGTGGTCTTTCTTATTGTTTTTCTGCAAATTGAGGCTGAAGTCACTTTACCTAGCATTACATGTGTTCCCACACAGAGCTCTGATACCGAAACAACAGAACTAACCTCTCCAGAAGGGAGTTAAGCCCCAAACAATGCCCAGGAATTGTCCCCACTGGCCTTACTCGAAGATGTTCAGGATATGAATGATAATTAGAAGGTGAATGATCATCTACACAGCCAGATTTCCCGGCTCCTGAGCCTGGAGGCCGCACTCAGCTTCCCTCGCACACAAGCCCAGCACAGCTGCTCTTATTTCCCTAATAATGGAAATAACAGAAACACATCTGTTTTCATGCTTCACTGCTGACAGTTCACCAAAAAATGTTTGTCCAATAGTTTGTATCCAAATAGACAAAGATGTGTTTGGTCCAAGATCGGAGAAGTTATTTGATGTCTTGGTTTGAAGTTTGGGTAAGACATCCAAAAATTTTACATTTTATGTCATGTCTAGAGCAAAATCAAATTCTAACAGTCGTTAGTGAGGCTGCCCTCCATCCTGGACTGTCACTGCAGTGGGGGGAAGCTCATTTCTCCTTTTTAAAAAATGTATTTCTAGGTAGTTATTTAACGAAGATAAATTGTGCAAAATATTTCAGTCATCTAAACAATGGAAAGTGAAGAAATCGAAGCGAGTGTATAAAGCGTATGTGATGCGATAGAAAGATGTAAGCAAAAAAATAGTTTCTTTTTGTTTATTGTCACTTGCCATATCAGTTTTAGGTCTTTCTTTAGTTTCCCACCCTCAGAGAAAAAAATCTAGCTTTAAAAAAAAATTAATATCAACTTTGATTTCCTCACGAAAAGCTTGGTGCCTGAAACATTTTCAGTTCAATAGATGAAATTTTTCATTGTCTTGGGATAACAAAATATGCACTGTGTTCTTTACCACTTGTCAAAGAGAGAAACTGAGAGAAAGAGCTCACAAAGATATATAGCATGTGCAATGCTGTATCCTTCAAAGAAAAGACATTTTCAAACATGTTTTTCCAGCAATCCCAGTGGGAACTACAGGTGAATGTCAAGTGGGTAGTTATCATCAATTTGGAAGGTATTTGGAGAACAAAGAATCGGCAGGTTGTTGGCTTCATTTTAGACTTTGTTTCAATCACATAAAATAGACAATTAAAATAAATAAGCACACATTGTTTAACATTATTATTATCATTATCATTAATATTTTTAAATTATTGGAACCAAATTTTTTAAAGCACACATCTAACTTTTCTACCTATGCTATAAATTTTAGTCTCAGGACTAATTTTTTTGAGTAATCTCTCTTTTTTAAAAATTGATTTGAGATTCTTCTGTCTTTTAGTAGCAGTTGATTGAATTCCAAGATGAAGGAATATGGCCTTTTGTTTCACATGGGAAAACTAAAGAATTTAAAATAAATCACAGAATTACCTACACATATCCCAAAATGTATATTGCAGAAAAACCTATATATACCTATATATACTGTTGAAGAGACTCATGCTGCTTTCCTAAAATATATGGCATTGAATTTTCAAGGCATTGGATTACTTTGAGATTCCTGCTCCTTCACAACCAGAAGAGTAATCTAATAGAAAAAGATTTAATGTCTTTATGGCAGAAATATGCAGACTTTCTCAGTTGAGTTCCAGGCTCATATTTTTTAAAGAATAATTCCAACAGAAGTGTAAATTTCATTTTTGGCACATACTTTAGTTTACATTTCTTTTTATTAAGTCAGCAGCAATCTATGGCATTGTGACTCAACTCCTGATATGATGCCTCCATTAATTGAGCACACATCTATTACCTAATGAATCAACAATCAGTAGTTAGGGTCCTTTTAAAAGTGCTTCCTTTGCATGTGACAATATGGATGAATCTTGAGGACATTATGTTAAGTGAAATAAGGCAGACACAATAGGACAAATATTTTATGATCTCATTGATATAAACTAATTTTAAATGTAAACTCATAGGCATAAAATATAGAATATAGGTTACCAGGATATGGAATAAGGAAAGAGAATGGAGAGCAGTTGCTTAATATGTGCAGAATGTTTAACCAGGATGAACTTAAGTGTTTGGGAATGAATAGGGGTGTCAGTAGCATGTTACTGTGGGAATAATTAACAGTGCTGAATGGTATGTGAATGTAGTGGAAAGGGGAAGTTTAGAGTCAAGGCTGTCATTAGAAGGAAAATTGGAGATTAAAATAAGGGAATGTATAACAGAGTGAATCTTGTGGTGGACAGTGTCCATGATTAACTGTACAGAGATTAAAAAAGTTCTTTCCTAAACTAGCATTTGTACATCTATGCTGTTACAAGGAGTTAATAATAGAGGGGTATATGGGAAAAATGTACCTATTGCAAACTGTGGGTTATAGTTAACAGTAATATGTTAATACTCTTTCATCAACAATAATAAATGTGTCACATGAATACAATAGGCTGATAATATGCGGGGATAAGGAATATGGGAGTATTAGGATTTTCTTTTTTATTTTAATTTCTTTCATGGAGTAATGAAAATGTTCTACTTTTGATCATGGGGCTGTATGCACAACTGTGTGATGATACAGTGAACCAGTGATTGTATACTACAGATGGTTTCTGTGCTGTGTGTATATAGCTCAATAAAATTGCGTTTTTAAAAAATTGCTTGCTTTAAAAAAAAAAAAAGCCAAATCACCTTTTCAGGTGAAACATTTGTTAAGCATTCACACTATACTCTGTGCCCTGTACAGAATGCATGGATGACAAAGTTCTTGTTCTTCAAATGCTTATGATATAAACCAAAAAAAAAAAAAAATCCAAAATCAACCTATGGGATTAAAATGGAGAGAAGTATAACAATTATAGCCTATGGAATTAAAATGGAGAGAAGTATAACAAGAAGTTTAAGAAGAGAGGACAAGAAAGAAATACTAGTCTTCCATTTCCCCAGTTATAAAGTAGGTGTAGGTAAAAGATCAGAAGTTTAATTTTTTCCCTTGTCTAGGAAAGGGAGAGATTTGAAATGGAAGTAGAGAGGAAAGCCTTATATAGTAATAGCTTTTCAGTGTCTGGTGAATTTCCCAACTTGTTCCTCACCATTTAGTTTTCAAGCATTTCTTGCTAGGCAAGATATATTCTCTGCCACTTCTCAAAACTACTCATGCAGCCTTGCACACAGTGATAAAAGCCAAGAGTCCAAAATTGTGTTCTGCAGACATTATTATCTGTGATGGTTCATCATTTACAGAGAAGAAGGGGTGTGTAAGAAAGGACCCTGGACGAAGATATAAGAATCCTCAATTATAATCCTACTTCCTTCATTGATTAGGAATTCATTTTGGCCAAGTCCGCTAAAGTTCTCCATGACTCATTGTAACTCATCAATGAAATGACTATAATAATATTTGCATTTCCTTACAAAAATGTTGAAAATAGAGAGCATTTTTGAACATCACATATGTTCTATATTATTATTGTTAATAACCCTGCCAAAAATTATTTCTAAATTTAAAACTAAAAGGCACAAATGATTTTTTTCTTTTTATTTACACAGTCATATGGGAATCTTGAAGCATAATTAAAAGACTCATAAGCGGCCCTCGGAAGGAAGAAGTTGTCAAACAAACCCACTCTGCCAAATATTGGGAGTTCCAAAACCTCCCTCTGCCCCAGCACACTGACCTTCCAGATCCCCTCAGGGCCTTTTTTTGTACTCAATGATTTAATTCATTGATTTAAAAACACATTTAGGAACGAAGTAGTGTGTAGTTATTTCATGGGTTTTGCCTCCCTTGCCAACCCCGTCTCACATCATTGCCCCTCCCTCACAGTGCTCCGGCCACACTGGGCTCCTTTTAATACCAAGCCCTGCCATGGCATCAGGCGTTTCCCCCTTGTTTGGATGTTCAGCCCCTGCCCCACATCATGCCTCAAGTCTTTGCTCAAACACGACCCTCACTAAAGGCTTTCTTGACCACACCATCTTTATGTAAACCTGCCTTTTCTGTTATTCTTTATCATATCATCCTCATCGCACTTGCCACATTTCTAATTCTATGTGTCTGTACATTATATGTGCAAGTTAAAATGGAAACATCCTTATTCCTTTTTTATCCTTATCCCTGTATCCACCACCACTGGCTGGTGACTTTCAGCCAGTCACCTCAAAATATATTCAGTAAATATGCATTGATTTCTATCTCTACTGTTGCATTCTCCAGTGACCACATCTGTACAGTTTTAGATTCCTGGGCTACTTCAGCAAATATCATGAAATGGGTCAGAATATGCAGTGAGAATTTATTCGAGCATGATTTTGAAGCTAAAAGATAGTCCAAATTAAGACAGCATCAAGGCCATGCTCTCTTTCCCAGACTGGTGGTCTGGAACTGGTTGCTGGCAATCCTTGATCTGAGATTGTCACATAACAAGGCACATGGCAGCCTTGCCTGATCTCTCTCTTCTCTTCCACCATCCATTGATGTTTGGCTTCTGGCTGCTCCCCCGTGCCTTTCTCTCAGCTTTTTGCTTCCTGTGGCTTTCACCATTTTTGTCTGAATTTCATTCTGGTTTAAAGGTCTCCAGTAATAGGATTAAGACCATCCTGATTGAGGTGGGCCACACTTTAACTGAAGTAACCTCATCAAAAGGCCCTGCTTACAATAAGCTCAGGCCCACAGAGATGGACTAAGTTTAAGGACATGTTTTTCTGGGGTATATGTAGCTCTAAACCACTACAGTTAGAATAGTATAATATTCCTCTAATTGGAATACCTGTTTCAACCTCTATCCTCATTGTTTTTTTTTCATGATAATCATAATTATTTTTTTAAAAACCATAAGTGAGATTTATCATATATCCATTTTAAATCCTCATTGGTTTCCCAACACCTGGAATGAAATCTAAATTTCTTTTGTAAAGCTTGTCCACTTCTCTGTCCTCATCACCCCCTGCCCTCCTCACTCTGCTCCCAGTCTAGCCTTTTTCTTATTCCTTCAAGGTGCTCACTTCTTACCTATTCCTGACCATAAGTCTCTCCGACCTTCACATGACCTTGCTGTCATTCAAATTCATCTCAAATGTCACCTGCTTAGACAAGCTCTTCTTAACCACACTCTACTCTACCTTCCATCATATTACCATGTTATTTTCTCCATAGCATTTAACTCTATCTGAAATGATCACATTTTTTATTTGCTTACTGTTTTAGTTCGCTAAACCTGCTGGAATACAATATACCAGCATTAAAAGGGGAATTTATTAAGTTGCAAGTTTAGAGTTCTAAGGCAATGAAAAAGTGCAAGTTGTCAATTTGGCAACTATACACATCACCTTAAATGATATTAAAGGGCAAAAATTCTCTTCTGGCTGTGGACCTGTGAATCTCAAAACAAGTTATCTGGTGCCAATATGCAAAGGAGGGATAGTTACACGATACATGTTTTCATTTCCATAGGGAGAAATTGGAAGGAACACAGATGTCACAAGACCTAAACAGTTCTGAAAACAGACAGAAACTCCATTGGATTTCAAAGTCTGAAAGTCATTTATCCTTCTGCTTTAGAAAGTGATGGCCCCACCCTTTCCAAGGGCCTATGCATTGGCCTTCCTCTTTCCAAATCAACCTCGGGGGACATTGAGGAGACCACCTTTTACTCAGTTCCACCTTCTCCAAGCATCAAAACTACATCTGGGTTCTCTGCCATTTCCAGGGCACACACTCAACCCCTCTATGTGGTGGCAACCAGGCTCTCCTCAACCCTCAAGGAGTGTGCTGTACCTTCTCCAAGGCCTGAGGCACATGACTCTTCCATTACAATGAGGTGGAAGGCCCATCCTCTGCCTTCAGGCCAAACTCACCTTCTCTGCATATATATGGGTGGGTCCACTCTCCCTTTGAGGCTTCTTGGTTTTAGACCCAAGCTTCCATGGTTCTCACTCTGCAATTCCAACTTGTCCCTTTTGTGTCCCCCTTTGTCCAGATTAGCATTTGCTCCATTTACATCTACAATCTCTTCAAGCACTCCAGGACTTCTCCATCATTCTCTTCAGAATTCCTCCAAATCTTCCCCTTATCCATCCAAAAAACTGTTCCAACATGTCTGGTATTTGCAAACTGCAGCAGCACCCCACTCCTGGTACCAAATCTGTTTTAGTCTGCCAAAGCTGTGAGAATGCAACACACAAGAGATGGACTGGCTTTTAATAAGAGGGGATTTATTTAGTTAAAAATGTATAGTTCTTCAGAGGAAAGGCAGCTAACTTTCAACTGAGGTTCTTTCTTATATGGGAAGGCACAGGGCAATCTCTGCTGGCCTTCTCTCCAGGCCTCTGGTTTCCTGGGGTGGTTCCTTTCTGCATCTACAAAGGCCTGGGCTGAGCTGCAAGTGCTGAGATGAGGCATGCTGAGCTGCTTGGGCTGTGCTATGTTGAGCTCTCTCATTTAAGCTTCCAGCCAATTAAATCAAACTTCATTCATTGCAGCAGGCACACCTCCTAGCCGACTGCAGATGTAATCAGCAACAGATGAGCTTCACATGCCATTGGCCCATGTCCACAGCAACAAAACTAGGCACCTTTACCTGGCCAAGTTGACACCTGAACCTAACTACCACAGATACCTTGACTCAAGAAAGGCTGATGATGTTTAGGGTTTCTCTCTCAGCTGGGAAAGCACATGGCAACATCTGCTAGCTTTCTCTCCTGGCTTCTTCAAAAGGCTACCCAGGGGCATTTTCTTTCTGCATCTCCAATTGTCTCTGGTGTGGGCTCTAAAGCTTTTTCCAAAATGGTTCTCTCTTAAAGGACTCTAGTAAATGACCCATATTGAATGGGTGGAGACACATTTCCATAGAAACAACTTAATTAGAAAGATCCCATCCAACAATATTGAATGAGGATTAAAGAACATGGCTTTTCTGGGGTGCACAACAATTTCAAATCAACACACTCATTTAAAAGTTTTTCACTGTTCCCGCTAAAATGTTGGATATTTGATAGTAGGGGCATTCTTTGATTTGTTCCTATGACTTCCTCACTATTTAGAATAGACTGTAGTAGATCCTTAATACAAATATTGACTCAATGAATTAAAAATGGTCCATTATCTATGCTCCTCAAAGAGACAAGGGCTCACTTCTGTGTCCCTCCCAGGAGTTGCCTCCACCATAGGGACCTGCCTCACTCAAGGTGCCCCTCTCCAGAGGAAGCCCATATCCAATGATTGTTGGACTCTGGTACAAACCTCTTTTCCTCAATTCAAGACTGGCTGAGAACCTCTGTTGTAACTAGACCACAGACTGGGCATGCCCTTGCGCAGTCTTGTTTCCCTCTTTCCCTTGGAGGTTTTATTCCTCCCCTTAAGTCTCCAGGAGAGTCTATTCCCTAGAAAACTCCTGAATGAAAGTTAGCCCTAGGAACCAATTTTAAAATGGGATTTTGACGTTGAATCAACCTCTCTCCAGTGGCACTGAGGATCTATCACTGATAGGAGGTGAATTTCACATAGCCTCTGGCATGCTGTCACATTATGATTGTTAGAATTTTCATAAGTGATGACCTTTCTCTAGGACTAGATACGAGTGAAAGGGAATGTGTTGATAGTGAAAATTTCTCCAGTATTTGAGAAATTCAGGAGAGTAAGTAAGAATTCGGACTGTGGACTCAGAGAGTAATTATCAGAAGTTACTTATACATTGGGGAATTATGATAAAATGTTGAAAGTAATTAATCTCCAAATCAAGTAAAATGTGAAAGCCATAAGTCCTCCTTGGCAGCTCTCATTTCTATGAAGGCAGAAAAAGGCAAAGAAATGACCCAAGACTCACATAAGGTTATTGGAACTCTGGAGTAGTATGAATTCTCAACCCCAGTAAGTCTGCTACAAGGACCTGATTGAGGATTGGGAAGGGGTAGGACTCCGAGATTTGGGATGCGGACACCAGGGTCAATGAACTTGAAAATCTTGAATCCCCAGATGCCTGAAAACCTTCTGAGCCTGCAGAATGAACCTGGTGAAGGCTAGTGCTGGAAAATAATGTTGATATTTCTGCCTTGCAATGCAGCAAGGTAGAGCTGTCCAAAGACAGAGTGAGCACTTTTTTACAAAGCAAATTAGATCTTAGCAATTCAGGGAGTAGATTGTAGTAAATGCCTTAATGCACTACCTCTGTCACCATTCAGGCTTGTTATGGGTTGAACTATTTCTCCCCCCAAGGATAAGTACAAATCCTAATCTCTGGTCCCATGAATGTGACCTTATTTGTAAATAGGGTCTTTGAAGTTAAGATTAGTTAAAATGAGGCTAAACTGGATTAGTCTGGGCTCTGGCCCAATATGACTGGAGTCCTTATAAGAAGAAGAAAGTTTGGACACAGACACAGACAGGAGGGGAAGAGGCCACACAATGAAAGAGGCAGAGATAGAAATACTGCAGCTGTGCCAAGCGACAGCAAAACATCAGAAGCTCAGAAGAGGCAAGGAAGGATTCTCACTTAAAGGTGTCAGAATATGGTCCTACTGACACCTTGATTTTGGACTTCTAGACTCCAACACTGTGAAGGCAATAAACTTCTGTTGTTTTAAACCACCCAGTTTGTGATTCTTTGTTATAGAAGCCCTAAGGAACTAAGGCCATTTTCAGTATCAGGAAGTGGGGTGCTGCTGTATTAAATACCTAAAGACATGGAGGTGTTCTTGAAATTGGGTAATGGGTAGATACTGTAAGAATTTGGGGGGACCTGATGGTGAAAGTCAAGATTGCCTTGAAGTGACTATTGGTAAAAATATGGACATTAAAGGCAATTCTGGTGAGGGCTCGAAAAGAAGAGAGGAGAGCTGTAGAGAAAATGTCCATCATCTTAAGGCATACACAGATCATCATGAACAGAATTTTCTAGAAATATGAAATTTTTCAGTGCTTCTGGTGAAGTCTCAGATGAAAATGAGAAACATGTTTTTGTACAATGGAGGAGAAGCCATCTTCATGTTAAAGTGGCAGAGAACTCGGCTGAATTGTGTTCTGTTGGATGGAAAGCAGAACTTGTAAGCATGAACTTGGGTGTTCATGCTTACAAGTTCTTACAAGCATGAACCAGTAGTAGTGATGCAGTTATTCATAAAAGATCTGTGGAAGACCCTCTTGTCTGATGGCTTGGACTCCTGCAAATTACACAGGAGACCCACAAGTGTTTGAGAATTTTCCGTCAGCAAAAATACTGCCAGCCTGGACTGAAAGGGGGCTGAGATGGAATGAAATGAAGAAAGAAGACTCTGAGGAGAGAGCCATGGATACAGAGGCCAGGGCTGTTGAGACCTCCTCTGGCAGCAAAGGTGGTTACAAGGTGTAGCCCTAGGAAACTAAGACAAAGCCCAAGCACTCATTCCCACAGCTTCTGGGAGGACAGTCTGCTAATGACTCTCAGCTGCATTCTCTGCAGGGCTGTTCTGTGCTGAAAGGAGCTGTCTCCTCAAGGTTTTGCCTCCTCCCAAGGGAAGCCTGCATCCAATGACTTATTAATGAAAGGATACAAAGGCCCAGACTGACTACTTGCTTTAATTTGGAACATCTCTAAAATGCAGTTCCACTTTCAGAGCTCTCTGTGGGATTGTTTGGACTTGCATTGCAGTCCAACTTCTCTGTGTACCCCACCCCACTTCTCTTACCCTTGAAAGTGCTACTACCAACAGCACCCCCCAATAAATCACCTGTGTGCAAATTTTCATTGCAAGTTCTTTTGGGGGGAAAAACTGGCCTGTGCTAAGGTTAAGCTAAGGTTAATTTATGAAACATAGTTTCACTTTGAGTCATCATGATAATCATGATTTTTTTGTATGATAATACCATCAGTCAAGCATTGCTCATCATTCAGGAATAAGAAAAACATGGAGAGACCATTTTGAAGAACTGGCTTTCTTTACCTTATTGAAGAAATAGCAGGGGTGCAATGGCTAGATGAATAGAAGATACAGGGCACACACAGACAATCAAATAGATAACAGAGGCCATACTTTCCTACCATAGGCATTGCCATATCACTTGGCTCTCAAGCAAGGGCATTTTCATAGGTGAGAATATAAGTAGAACAAAGTCTTTAAAAAATTTTGCCAACTGTCATAAAATCCAAGCATTAAAATCACAAACTGTATTTGAAGGGAAACTTCTCTGGGCTCCCTCAAATACTTTTCCTTACTTAAACTCTAATTCCAATAGCTTTGATTTTCCAGTTTGGAGTCACCTATGCATCAGAAGCTCCAGATTAGATGTGGATGCATAGAGAGATTTGCAGCCCTGGGTATTAGAAGTGGGTGAGACCAGAACACTGAGGAAGGAGACTTAACAGAAAGTGCAGGCAGACCCATGGTCACTAAGATGGATTCGGAAGTAGAAAAATCTGGGTTTAGATCTGGCTCTTCTCTCCTCTTGTTTGTACAAATTATGTCACCTGGTCTCCTTATTTTTAAAAATCTGGGTAATTGTGATGGGCAGAAAAATGAATCAATCCCTGAAGATATCCAAATCTCAACAGAGTTATTGTAAAAATCACACTGATAATGTTTGTGAAATATTTAGTATGGTAAATACTGGTAAATAGAAAGTGGTAAATAGAAAGTTTCAGGTATGTTCATTATGGCAGCTTAGCATAGCAATGCAGCAGCATGCAGTGCAGGAGCAAACCATGCTGTTTACTTTAACGGTGTTCAAAGTTACAGCATTTGGGGTTTCTAAACATGACCTCAGTTATCCAGAAAAGGTTGCTGTTGACAGGTGATGCTTCTTTTAAGAGGGCAAAGAAGTGTGAATATAGTTTTCTTTAAAAAGCCATCAAAAATAAGAAGTGGTAGGCTAAATTTCAGTTACCTGTAAAATGCTCTTTGGAAGTACATGTCGTTTCTCTTAAGTGTCAAATAGATTATTTATATCTGTGTCAGGTTGAATTATGTAACCCATAATCTTAATCTGTGTTCCTGTGGGCGTGAAAACATTTTAAATGTGTCTTTGAATATTTTAAGGGGAATCAGGGTGTGGACTTCTTTGTGAATAGAATCTTCAAAGTGTGGCCAACTGAATCAGACTGGGCTTTAATCCATATTCCCAGAAGCCTTATACGGAGAAGAAACCAGAAGGCAGAAGGCAGAAAAAAACATACAGGAAGAGGCCAGAAATCAGTAGAAACCAGAAGAGCAGATCCAAAGAGAGAGAGATTGATGGGAGGCATGAGCCAAGGAACCCCAAGGATGGTGGCAAGGCAGCACCAAAACATTACAGACTTTGGGGGAAAAGCATGACCTTGCTGGTGCCTAAATTTTGGCTTCTAGACCCTGAAACCATGAGTCAATGAATTCCATTGTTTAAGCCAACCCACTGTGCACATTTGTCATAGTAGCATGGCAATAGCTGACAATAGCTATACGTGGGGAACAAATCCTGGTGCCCTTTGAGGTCAGACACATCATTTACAGAAGAGAATTTCACCTGCCCTTCTCCAGATCTATTCCCCATACTTCACACAGTCTGATAATGATCCGATAAAGATTTTAAAGAGTATAGCTATTACTCTCTTCTGAAACATATGCCACTACATACAGAAGTGGAAGAAATGACTTATTATGAACCTGTAGATTTATCTATAGGAATATAAATGTGCCCGTATACATTGGGATTTAGGTGAGAAACTAAAAGCATCTATGTTGGAAAATGGATTGTAAATAGATAAAGAAAAAAAGACAGAGTTGATACGATTCTAAGGTTATAGGTTCTAATTTAGTGTTTTAGACAATGATTGAGAGGGAGAATGGATCTTGGAGATCATTTTTACCAGATTCCAAAACACTGCTGGAGAACAGGTACCTGGTTTTTAGGAATGTTTTACAAGTCTATGGAGTAATAAGATAAATAGGGACAATACAGTGATTTTTTTTCCCCTTTAACCTAGATTTATTCCATTTAAAAGTGATATTATTCACTGAGATTATGAGTGGGATTATGTTGTTGCTATTTTTGGTATTCAAAATCCTTCTTTAATAAAATGATGAGGATAGTAGATGGTAGAAGTTTGTTTTTCTTTTAAATAGAAAAAGACAGTTTGAAATATCCCAGCCAAATGTGTATCACAGAAATAAACCTGATTGTTCGAACGAGTTTGCTTCAGATAAACCAAATTTGTATTTTAACATGCCCTTATGTGGCAAAATAAAAGTTGGCAGCCCTAAGTCACTGCTCCTCCTTTTGTTTTTAATTGTGTGGATCCATGAATCCCCCAAGTAAGGGAGCTGCTGCTTCAGTCCTGCTTCCCCATTTTGCAGGTGAAGAAATTGAGGCCCAGAGAACTGAAATGTCTTTTTCAAGATCTTCTAACTAATCAGTAGCAAAGCCTAGTCTAGAACCCAACTATGTCAGCTTTTTATCAATGGTCGTTAATATAACTTTTTTGATGCTATAAAGAACCTCATTTCCTATCCAGAACTTTGGAACTTTTCTCCAAAATAGATTATTAAAGAAGTCCCAGTGTTTGTTGGCTTATCAAAACTGTATTATAAATATCTAAATTTATATTGGAACCAAGAACCTAATATAAAAATATTGCCTTTCTACTTCTGTTTATTTTAGTTTTGATTCCCCCTTTCTGGAATACCTAACCCATCAGGCGATTCTGCCCTGCTCACTGGTGGAGCTAAGTGGCAACACATCAGCCCAGCAGGCGACAAGTCTTACAAACCTTCACACCCCGGGAGCGCAAGTGCTTAGAATTCTCAGATAAATTTTAAGCGATTTGGAAACCTTAGCACAATTTAGAAACTCTCTCTAGTATCTTTTGGCAGCTTATTGGAAGGGTGGATAGCTGAGAATTTACTTGGAAAAATGTAATTGGGCCACAAATATGGGTGCTTTGAGATGCTCCTGGAGCTATTGGGTGAGAGGTATTTGTTTAGAGGTAGCATAAACATCCCTGCCCTGAAACATGCAATTTGCATATCTGGAGAGAAGACAAAAGGTGGCCTCCCCCCGCCCCCCACCAGATAGGACTTTGCCAGGCCTTCAGAATTGACAGAGCTGTTTCTTTAGCTGCTGGAAGGCATTCTTTTAGGTGGATTCTTAAATCAAACAAAAGAATGTAATTTGAATCCACAGGCATGCTGCACCTCTACCGGTTTGCTCCTGTTATCTGAAAATGAAAGTTTTTATAATTGTGTAGATAATATTTTTCAACTCCAAGCATTTGCCGGAAGCAGGTGTTTTTGATTAAAAGTAAACCAAAGCTTTCCATCGAGTGGACAATCTTCAGTGGATAAGAAGAAAAATCGTGGGTGTTACAGGGACTGTAAAAGCTTTAACTTTTTCTCACTCAGATTATGTGCTAGAGACCCTTGCTCATTTTATTTGCAGAAATAGTAATTTAACGTTAAAAGTTGGAAATCATCATCTAAGACGCAGGACCTTTTTTTCATATACAATGCTAAATCTTAAACCAGTTCACTAATAATAATAATAATAATAAACCTCAATTCTTCAACAACCAAAAAATCAGCATGTAGTTGACTTCTGAATGGTTTTAGAAGCATTTGTTTATTATGCTAAGATTGTTTGGGGGATATATTGCTACAATTAGTGGAAATGAATAATTCCTAAATTAATACTTTCTAAACAATAAAGCTTTTTACATAGATGAAAACAATCACAGTATTTGCAAAATGATTATCAACATTCATCATAATCCGGTAATTGCTGTAGATTAAAATCCTCTCATTCACCTGTTGTCCCAACAAAACTGTTTTTTTTCAAGACCCCAATTCCTCATTGTTTATGCCACCTTTATATATGTTTTTGATTAGTTATCCTGAGAAATCAAAGATCAAAATCTGAGGCAATTCTCTCAACTTTGCTTTAAAAAGAAGAGATTATTCTTATTCTAAGCAGGGGGTGGGGTGCGGGGGGGGGCATGCATATGTTAAATTCTTGAAGCTATCATGCAGCAATAATAAAAGTATTCAAATCATGCATCTCACTACCTCTTCCCAGGTAGTCATTTGAAAAGGGAAAGAGGGGGAAGAGCGAGCGAGAGCGAGAGAAATAGAAGAGTGAGAGATACCTGATAAAAGGACTTGGGACATTTTACTGGTTCCCAGAAAGTTATTCTACCCTTGAGAATTTGTCATAGGAAAATGAGATCAGAAATTTGTACCTGGCTCACCTACTTCAGATTACTGAGTATATGGATAAGTAAGCCATGGTCTCTAACCTCAGTTTATCCAGAGAACCACTACGACACCAACTCACTGTGCAGGGTCACTATTTCTCTGCCACATTTGTCTTGGCAGTTCACATCTGTTCTCTACTTCTCCTTTGCCTAAAGGACTTTGCGAAAATGGAAATCAATGGAAAATTTTATGACCTCGAATTACTTCAATGTTCAAACATGATTTACCACCATGGTAGTTACTTATTGTTCCTATCACAATACTGCAAAACTAAGTAGTTTAAAACAATAAATATTTACTGTCTCCATGTTTCTGCAGGAAAATGACAGCAACTTAACTGGGTGGTCCTGACTCTGAGTCTCTCACAGGGCAACAGCTAAGGTGTCAACCCAATGCACAGGTACATGAAGGTTTGCCTGGGGCTGGAGGATCCTCTCCCAACAGGCTCACTCACACGGATGTGGGTAGAGGTCTCCCTCCCTTGCCAGATGAAACTCTCCACAGGGTTGTTTGTGTGTTGGTACACCATGGCAAGTGATTTCTCCCAGGTACAAAGGAGCAAGAGAGAGAGGCTTCATCATCTTTTATAACAAAGCCTTAGAAGTCCAGTCTCTCATTTCCACAGTAGCCTACTGGTTACCCAAGTCATCCCTTTTCTCTGTGGGAGGGCACTAGAAAGGTCATGACTATCATGAGGGGGGAATGTTTGGAATGCACCTTGGAGGCAAGGTACCATAAGAATTAAATAGCAAGGCCAAAGAGCACATTTGAAATCAATAAATGCATATTAGTACAGTTCAAATTGAGCATATCAATTCTGAAATGATAAATAGTAGTATAATCGGGGTCCGATGGGATTCACTATGGGAGTTTTCTGAAGGAGGTGAGTTTTTCATTAAATTTTAAAGGAGTTGAGGGACTGTCCTTTTTGGTGGGCAGAGAACATTGAAAGGGGTGACATTCCAGGTAAATGTGCATGCTTATTGTAGGCTACTTGAGGGTGAGGGTCACCCCTTAGAGAGTCTGACCACCTCCATTTAAATCAGAGCTAATTAAAATGTTCTGTAGCTGATTTAAAAGTAACATTGTAACAGTGGGTAAAACAAGATCTCAAAGAAATATGCTGTTGATTTAGGTAACAAAGCATTACCACACAAATATCCAAATGTTTCATTTTGAATGGCTTTTTCTTTACAAAGATATTGTTGTGATGTCCCCACAAAGGTATATTCAGGTCACAACCGCTGGTCCTGTAGGTGAGAACCCATTTGTAAACAGAACCTCTGAAGATGTTCTTAGTTAAGGTGTGCCCAAGCTGAATGAGGGTTTTGCGTATTGAAGTGGTATTAATGATCTTGAATCCCCAAAAACATGGTAAACAGAATGATCACAAGTAGAATATAAACAAATTGAGAAAAACTCGTTTTTGCAATAAGTGATAATCAGACATTTGTGCAAAAAAAAAATGATAGAGGATGATTTGTTGGCAGCCACACGGGCACATCTTACAAAAACCCAGTGTAGACCCCACTTCGGCAGGCACAGGTGGAGACATGTTGATGCCCACTCATTTGACTCCTGGCTTCAGTGCCGGTGCTGTGCTCTGAAGAAGTTCACTGCTGCTCTCACTGCAGCCTGTGACCAGCTCCTGACACCACAGGCTTTGGATCCTCCACTCAGCTCCACGTGGGAAGTGGCTTCCAAGCTCACTGATTCAAGACATCTACTTATGGTCCAGCAGCTGTCAGACTGATGGGCTTAAGGGACTCTGTCCTTACACCTTTAAATGTATTGTGTGTCCTGACCTGGTGCTATTGTGCTTTGGTCGTATTGGCAGCTTGCGATTAAGCAAGCAGGTAAGTTGCATTGACCACTCAAACTAGAATCCTATAGGCTCTGCTTTCCAATGATAAACTTACTTTCAATTTCTATCTGCTTTCGATTTGTTACAATACCTATATTCATACAAGAGAGAATGGGTCTCAATCCAACATGGCTGACTTCCTTATTAGTAAAGGAAATTGGACACAGAGAAGAAGCCACCGGAAGCATCCAGAAGCTGAGGCCTTCAGAATCCAGGAGAGAAAGGAGAAGACACGCCATGTGCATTGCCATGTAATGGAAAAGACAAGGAGCCCCAAAGATTGCTGGCTAGCCAGAAGATGCTGATCCTGATAAGAAGCAAGCCTTCTAAAAATGTGAACCAATAAATTCCTATTATTAAGTCCGCCCATCATGTGGTATTTATATTAGCAACTAGGAAAATAATACAGATATAAATAATTAAATGCCATCGTGAGGGGTAACATAAATTTAAGGAGGTCATTTTTTTTTTTTTGTGGTTGGAAGAATGTATGTTAACTATTAATATCACACACACATTAAATCATACACACGCAAATAAATTTTTAAAGTTTCTCCACACCTTAGCTTTCCATTTAGTCATATTAATCAAAATTTGTGAATAAGTTTGATGAGTTAAAGATCAGGCTATCAACTGGCTATTGACACAAACCATTTAAATTGTCTAACGTGTCTGATTCTGATTAAATCATTCTGAGCAACTTTTTAATTATAATTTGTTCCTTCTATTTGCTATTCAGTAAATATGAATATTGTATCTTGCTAGGGGGTTTTATTTTTCATTACAAATTATTCATTGGATATTCTTTATAAAAAATATTTGTCTCAAATCACCATCTCAGAGTATACTGATGTTCTAGTTTGCTAGCTGCCAGAATATGATATACCAGAAACAGAACAGCTTTTAAAAGGGGGAATTTATTAAGTTGCAAGTCCACAGTTCTAAGGCTGTGAAAATGTCCCAGTTAAAGCAAGGTTATAGAAATGTCCAATCTAAGGCATTCAGGGAAAGATACCTTGGTTCAAGAAGGACAGTGACACTCAGAGTTTCTCTCTCAACTGGAAAGGCACATGATTAACATGGTGACATCTGCTAATTTTCTCTCCAGACTTCTTGTTTCATGATGCTCCCTCAGGGGCATTTTCCTTCTTCATCTCTGGCTGCGTGAGCTCTTGTGGTTCTTGTGGTTCTAAAAAGGAACTCTCTCCAAAATGTTCTCTTTTAAAGGATTCCAGTAAACTAATCAAGACCCACCTGGGATGGGTGGAGTCACATCTCCCTCTAATTAAAAGTTCATAATGATATTCAGGTGTGTCACATCTCCATGGGAACAATCAAAAAGTTCCCAGCCAGCAATATTAAATGAAGATTGAAGGACATGGCCCTTCTGGGGTCCACCATGGATACAAACTGACACAATTGACAAAAAATTCTAAGAATCTTGAAAACTGGGGACCAATTGAATGTGGTGACCACTTTGAAGTATCTCCCTTTGCCAAAGCTCTGAGTGACCACTTGGCTTCCCAAAACAAAATGGTAGCATGAATCCTTCTAGTTATTTTCTCCTTCTGCTTTAACTAAAATCAAAACTAGACCTAGTAAGGATTAAAATTCAGAAAGAAGAAAGCATTAGCTTCCATTAGAGAGGCAAGAGAATAAAAAATGTTTACTTTGTGCCACTGAGAAGACTTGATCTTCTATTTTCTTTCAAAGATGGTTGACATATTATGTGGTTATCTGAATTTTTATATTTTGCATGGCATACCCAAAAGAATAAGATGAAAAATAACCAGCCATGAATTCAAGTCCTTTCACTACCACTTTTTATCATGTGGCATTAGAATATCACCTTTGTTTTCTCAACTCTAAGAATTAGTGCTTTGGTTTTCTCTAAAATCCCTTTTTGTGTGGAGCACCTTTGATTCTTTTACATTCTAATAACTGAAAATCCTTTAGGAAAATACGAGGCTAAATATATCCAGTTAAAAAAAATTATTTTTTAAAATATGTTTTTGTTTTTTTAAAGCAAGATGTTATTTCCAAAAGGAAAAGAAAAATAATTTAAGCTATTACTGTACACTTAATTAATGTGCTTTAGAACATTCCATCATTCTTATTAAACCTTCTAATTTATACCACCCTTGCAGCGATTACAGAGAATTGTACAGACTTCAGGCCAAAAATCCAGTGGCTGAGATTTTATAGGCCAACAGTCTAAAAAGTTGCTAGACCATGAAAGTACATGTACAGGTAAATCAGCCAGTTACTATATGCTTTTAAAGTACAGCTTGCCCCTTCTGTTAATGGATTCAAAACTCCATGGGTCTCCTGCCATTGTACAAAAAAAAAAAAAGAAAGGATTTTCAAAATCAGGGTCACCCTAACCCTTCTGAAAAGGCATCATGTGCTTCTTCCTTATCTGAAAAAAATCTTAGCTATGCTTTCAAGATTGCTTCTGGTAGGTTTTATAGGAAAATGCCTCTCCACACCCTCCTGCCTACTACATAAGCCCTCCCCCCCATATATGATAACCATCAGCATTTTGAAATGCTCTGACGTCTTTGTAAACAAGCTTCTCTGGCCTCGGACCCCAGATAACAGTGTGTGTTTTTCTTTTATGAAAAATCTCTGAACAACTTACGGGAGTTGGGAAATCCGCAAAGAAATTTTTCCTCTGTTTTTAAATGTTCCTTCTTTAAGGAAAAGTAATCTTTCTGTTGTGCAGTTTTCTTGATATTAGTAATAAAAATTACATTTTTCTTTTACAAATATTTTTATGCTCTTGGAATAGAGCTTAAATTGCTATGTTTTATGGAAAACACATGATGCCTGATTTGTCACTGAATCAGAAGCATTTCTCAAGTTATCCCAGATATATTTTCTTTCCTTACAAGGCAACTTGGGGGACAGATAGGAGGGAAAATGCTCTTCATAATCATTAAAAATATTGTCTTCCTGTATAAAGTTTTCCTTCAGGATCCTATCAGCATTTCTATCAAAGAACTCAGTTCTTAGGCCTCTTTTAAAAACATTTCCATATTTATGTTTTGCATCTTATGATAACAGAAGTTGTATATTCAACAATGTATAGATTTAAAAACTAAAATGACGATGTTTTTCTACCAGAAGTCACTCAGTAAAAGAAAGCGGCAATGAATATATTATCTTGTGGCCTTTAGAGGAAAGAGCACTGAACTTATGTTTGATCTCTAAGGATTTTCATAAGGGGTCACCCTGGAAAGTCTGGACCTTTGCACCCACAGCTATAAAATGAGCAAGTGGAATTGGGTTTCGCTTCAAGTTTCAAAAGCTAGAACTACTGTTTCTATTCAGAGTGTTTGATAGTGTTAATTGCTAGTTTTAGTCTTTCTTTAGTAGTAAAACAATAAGGCAAAGAAAGGAATAAATTTAATTTTAAAGATATTATTCAAATTTGGAAAAATATTTCATGTATGAGCTATAATTTACACTTACCAAACGAAAGTATTAGGCTTCACGGGTCACCTACTGGTTTTCTGCCTAAACTTCTTTTTTAAATTGTGTAGGATAACATATATACAAAGCAAAGAAAGAAAAAACAATAGTTTTCAAAGCCCTCTTCAATAAGTAGTTACAGGACAGATCCCAGAGCTTGTCATGGGCCACCATACCATCATCTTAGATTTTTCTTTCTTGCTGCTCCAGAACATAGGAGACTAGAAGGAATAAATATATATTTATTTTTTTCTACATGGGCAGGCACCGGAAAACCAACCTGTGTCTCCGGCCTGGCAGGTGAGAACTCTGCCACTGAGCCATCTTGGCCCGCACAATAAATACTTTTTTTATCATCACAATTGATTTTTTTTCTTTTTTTTTGAAAAATAACATATATACAAAAGAGCAATAAATTTCAAAGCCCAGCACAACAATTAGTTTTAGAACAGATTTCAGAGTTTGGTATGGGTTACAATTCCACAATTTTAGGTTTTTATTTCTAGCTGCTCTAAGATACTGGAGACTGAAAAGTATCAATTTAATGATTCAGCAATCATATTCATTTGTTAAACCCTTTCTTCTCTGTATGATACCACCATCACCTTTGATCTTTCTATCCCACTCTTTAGGGGTATTTACACTATGACCATTCTAATTTTTCATGTTGGAAGGGGTTGTCAATAACATGGCGCAGGAAGGTGGAACCTCTAGGTTTCAGGACTTATCTGGACCAGGGACCAATCTGGAAGTTGTAGGTTTCTGGAAAGTTACCCTAGTGAATGGAACCTTTGTAGAATGTTATATATTGCCCTAGGTAATCTTTAGGATTGGTTGGAATGATTTTGGTTGGGGTCTGGCAAGTTATGATAGGTAGCAACGTCTAACTGAAGCTTGCTTAAGAGTGGCCTCCAGAGTAGCCTTTCGACTCTATTTGAACTCTTTCTGCCACTGATATTTCACTAGTTACACTTCTTTTCCCCCTTTTGGTCAGCATGGAAATGTTGATCCCATGGTGCCAGGCCCGGACTCATCCCTGGGAGTCATCTCCCACATTGCCAGGGAGACTTTCACCCCTGGATCTCGTGTCCCACAAA
Source organism: Tamandua tetradactyla (assembly GCF_023851605.1). Lineage (NCBI taxonomy): Eukaryota > Metazoa > Chordata > Mammalia > Pilosa > Myrmecophagidae > Tamandua > Tamandua tetradactyla. Next base: position 182,894,588 of record NC_135331.1, on the reverse strand, counting down.
GAAGGGAGTGCTACCTTAACTTTTAAATACAAACAAAACTCCAGTGGTCACATAGAAGAAAGTTGGCAAATATCTCCTGGGAAAGGCCAGATAATCAATAGTTTAGGCTTTGCAGACCTCACAGGTTTTGTCACAACTACTTAAATTTGGCTGCTATAAGGTGAAATAACCAAAGACAATATGTAAACAAATGATTGGCTTTGTTTTAATAAATTTTATTTATAGATATGAAAATTTGAATTTCATATAATTTTCACATTATAAAATACTATTCTTCTCTTGCTTTTCTTTTCAAATAATTAAAATGTAAAAACTATTCTTAGCTCTCCAGCTGAACAACAATAGGCAGCAACCAACCCTGACATAAAATGATAAAACTAAAGTGATCTGGCTTCTGTTTCTTCATCTCTATAATCATCACTGTGCTATCAACATTTATTTTAAATCTACTGCTTAGACCCAGAAATGGGTAGTAACACAGGGGTTTGAGGTAGAACCAACTCAAGCAATTCATAACTGTTAAGAATTTACTCTCAAATTAGAGCTTGTAGCTGAATCCCATGTGTCTGTGTCGGGGCATCTTTGTAACTTGGAGTACAATGCTATTAAAAGGTAAGTAGCAACATGTGCTGGTCTGAAAGGATGCATGCACCCTAGAAAAGCCATGTTTTAATCCTAATCCCATTTTGTAAAGGCAGCCGTTTCTTCTAATCCCTATTCAGTACTGTATGTTTGAAACTGTAATCAGATCATCTCCCTGGAGATGTGACTCAATCAAGAGTGGTTGTTAAACTGAATTAGGTGGGGACGTGTCCTATAAAAGAGGAAACATTTTGGAGAAAGCTGGAATCCTATAAAAAAAGAAATATTTTGGAGAAAGCTGGAAATTCTGAGAGAGCAGAATGCCATAGTCATGAGAAGCAGAGAGTCCACCAACCAGCAACCTTTGGAGATGAAGAAGAAAAATGCCTCCCAAAGAGCTTCATGAGACAAGAAGCCAGGCGAGAAAGCTAGCTTTCATCGGCCTTTTTGAACCAAGGTATCTTTCCCTGGATGCATTTGACTGGACATTTCTATAGACTTGTTTTAAGTGGGACATTTTCTTGGCCTTAGAACTGTTAACTGGCAACTTATTAAATTCCCCCCTTTTAAAAGCCATTCTGTTTCTGGTATGTTGCATTCCAGCAGCTAGCAAACTAGAACACAGCATTTTGCTAATTTTGATGCTTATGTCTATTATTAAAACTCACAGTAACCTTGGCAATTAAAATTTAGTCCCACATTCTACAAACTGTAGCTCGCAAGCCAACTCCTTCCTGTTGTCTCTTTAAATATTACTAAAAATAACTGAAAAAATGAAGTTGTACTGAAGCACAGACATTCCCATTCATTCACCTACTGTCTATGGTGCTATCACTCTAGCGGCAGAGTTGAGTAACTGTGACAAAAATCTTAGGACCCACAAAGACTAAAATAGCTACTATCTGACCCTTTACAGAAAAATGTTTGTGACTCCTAAGTTAGACCAACAGGAATTTCTTGTCTAGCAGAGTATTTTAACACTGTTATTATCCAGAAGGGCTGGTGCGGGGTGATAATAAAAAGCAGAGCAACCACGGCTAATGTGCACACTTTTTGCTGACCCCCAGGTCTACTGCACCCACTGTCCTCGGTATGGACTTTTGCAGAGTAGGGAACCACGGTGTAGGGTCCACAGACAGCTGGACTTGTACAGTCTCTCACACAACATACGACTGGGCTGCACAGCTATTTGAGTCCATAAATATAGATCAGAGAAGAGCCATCTAGAAGAGAAGAATTTGGAAAGAATCATGCCCTCTCTTTGAGGTTCATATGACTAAAATAAATAATAGAATATTTCTGTTTCACGTCCCATTGTTTGGGGCAGTGCCTTGAGGATAGAAAGTGCGCAATAGATCGTTAGAGTGAGATGGGGGAAGCTCTAAGAAGGAGCCACGTCAGGGAAGTTTAAGGGGATGAGAGTATGAAATGAAGAATGTTGTTTTCTTGCCACCCTGGGGACTGACATTCCCCATCCTATTCAGCCAGCCTGGAATCCTGGTGCACTTTTGGAGGGTGACGGAACAGATGGTTGTGTGAGTGAATATAAAGGCGCACACCACTAAAGACTTGGGGGCCCCACTGTGTGTGTGTGTGTGTGTGTGTGTGTGTGTGTGTGTGTAACCGACTGAAGGAAGCCACATCCTTCTTTGTGTCTGAGGAACCACCTCTATCAACAGAGGCTGGTGAGTCAGTGGTGGCCAAAACTTTACTTTAGCAGATTCAAACAACCAAGTTCGAATGGCAGTAGCTTGAATGTAGCTGAAGCCCACAGGAGCCAACTCAGTAAAGTTGTCAGTACCTGGCCCTCTGCAATCCTAGGGAGGTAATGGGGACAGAATTCCACTCTGACTCCAGAAGGCAGTGGGGCAGCATCCTCCAAAGGACAGTGACTGAGAAGTCTGCTCTTTGGGAGGCAGTGGCAGAAGGAATGCTGTGAATTCTTCTTCAGCAGGCGATGAAAATGAGTAGGACTGATTCCTGAGCACAGAGCAATATCATGATACCTGGGTAAGGGAACCCTGAGAGAAACTGGATTTCCTAACAGGGAAATGGCTGGAAACTCCAAGGCATGGCAGTCAGGGCTCTGATGTATATGTGAAATAATTTTGTAGTCACTGAGTACTGAGACTGGGATATTTTGGTGTCATAGTAGAGCATATATTCAGCTAGAAATGCTTAAGTAATTATGATCTTAATAACATTTCATTTCATCATTTCGATCTTCAGGTGCATTGAAACTTGACTTGAAAGAGAAAGCACAGTCTATAATATTTTGTTTTTGGAAGCTAATGTGAATCATTTCTGGTGGTAGGTGGCAAAGATGAATGATGGAAGCTCAGCACTATCAAAAAAGGGAATCCTCCTTACTGATGTCACCCAGGCTGGCTATGTGTGTTTGGTGTTTGACACTGCCAATAGAACACAAACCTTATTGATCTTCAGTTTTTTACTTTTGGCTGTGTTCTTTTCTGATAATAAGTTTGCTTTGTAAATTTTCCATAATAGCACAAAAGACTCAAAGCTTTTGTCTTGCTTTGTAGGTATTTTTACCCCTCTAAGACTGTTTAAGTCTGATTGCAATGTCATAATCATTGAACCGTGTCAAATTCCTTTGGTTGAGACAGTTTTTATTGCAGATTCAGAAAATTACTTTCATAGATTTTCTTCTTGGCTAGAATTTTCCAATGATCATTGAACCTTATCAGGAGATAAGAATAACTGGTTAAAAGAAAATTGTACTTTTCTTTCTGCCTTTTCAAAATACAGTAGTGCCTTACTTTAAAAGAAGACCCTAAATAGTAAAGTATCTATTTTTGAAATACTACTACTACAAATAATAATAGTTAACATGCAGGCAGCGTGCTAATTGGGAAGATTTTTATTATTCACAACCCCAAAGAGGAATTATTTCCCACTTACAACTGAGCACATTAAGGTTAAGAAAATTAAGAGATTTGCCCAAAGTGACAAGAATGTGTGGCCTCACATAATTAACAACAGATTCCTTAAAATATCAGTTTTCTCTAATATAAATAAAGTGCTATTCTAGCTCCCTGAATGGTAACATCACAGAGCATCCGGAAAAACAATACACTTCAAAAATGTACACAGAGAGAAGCAAAAATAGGTAACTAGAGAAGAGAACTTCTTCTACAGTGAAAATTTTAAAAATGCCCTTGAATATTAAAAAATCTCTGAAGAATATTTGTCCTATGTAATATAAGTTGAAAGTGGATCCTGGGTGCTGCCTGGTTCTCTGGCCTGTGACCTCAGCTGGAAAGGTGGGTAGGTTCCCAGAGGAGTAAGAATTAGCACACAGGAGGTCCATTTTCCCCTTGGATACTCAAAAAGGTAGTAGAGCTGAGGAGAAGGTGTTCCATAAAGTTATAGCCTCTTTCTGTTGCTGATGACTGATAAAGGGCAAGATTTAGAGCATGACAGTCTCACAAGAGCTGACCAGAATTCAAAATATGCAGGAAAAAACATGTGTTTGTCAATGAAGCAAATAGTCCACGAGCTGAAGAGCAAAAGTCTAAACTCAATTCATACAAAAGCTGCCAGCTAATCCTAAAGACAGGAAGCTAACAGACATTGAAATGTTATTCTTCTTGGAGAGGAAAATAACCGACCCGACAGAACCAGGTGCAGAGGTATAAACATTTTGTGGAGTAACTACACAGCACTCACACACACAGCCTTGGCTTCCTCTCTATCATTCTCATACAACCGGATAATTAAACAGAGAATAAATAACTTCAACAACAGTTCCCAGGAAAACAAGAAAGACCATCAAGGAAATTCCATTCATTTTATTTTTAGACAACCAGGAGTCCCAGATAAAATATGGTCATCCAGGTGGTAATGATAGACCAGCACTGCAAATGTAATTAACAGCACTGAGTGATACACGTGCATGTGGGTTAAGAAGAAATATTAGGCCATTATATACATTGCTGGAATAAACATTTTAAAAAATGTATAAGACTGTACAAAAATGTAGAAACAATTAAAATGCCAAGAGGTAAATTGATGGACTGATGCTGTAGCATTTTCAAGAGCAGAGAAGAAATATTCTCAATCACAATGTCTAAAGAGTTTGGATTTATTATTCACATGAGAACAGGAAGCATTACTTACAGAGTAAAGTTAGTACAGAAGCATACTTCCCTCCATAAAGCTGCAACAAAACCAGGAAAAAATATACTAAATAAAATCCACCCACTGGCAAAGGGAAACAAAGAATTTTTCTCCATCTACCTAGATATGCTGGAATTAGTAAACACAGACCTCCCTCATACAGGATTGGAGAACAAATCCCACCACTATGTGTCCTAAGAAATAAAAATAAAAATACGAGATTAGATAAGTGATACTCTTTAAATGCTCAACAGAAAAATTGCAAAACCTTTCTCAACCCAAGTTCAATATATCCCCCCAAATAAAGCCATACTTGAGATTAGCTTAAAAATACAATGAAAAAAAAAGCTATTATGAACAATAGTCAAAAGATACAACAAATAGCAGGCACAAAAACTTCACATGACAAAACTCCCAACTAAGGATTATAAGAGAAATATGTTTAAAATGCATTTTTTTAAAATAGTAAAAGAACAAGATTGTTACTTTTGAAAAGAAAAAATTGAAAAAGAATCAGAATTTCTAGAATGAAAAAATAGACACTGAAATTAAACTCTTAATGGATGACTTAAAGCAGATTAGACACAACTGAAGAGAGAAAAAGTGAACTGGAAATTTAAAAAAAATTAGCTGGAATGCACCACAGAGAAAAAGAGATTCAGTATACAAAAGAAAGGTGAAGCAATATGGAGAGTAGAATAAAATTGTTCAACTATCTAATGAGAATTTCAGAATAAAACAAGAGGTAATATTCAAACATACAATGGCTGGGAATTTTCAGAACTGATGAGACGAAGTTAGTGAACAAGTAGATTTGAAAGCTGAACACATATAATTCATTCTAATTAACCCCATAAATTAGGGCTAGAAAAACTTTTCTCAAATTTATAAGGAAATATACATACTGCAAAAAATGCATGTTAATTTGGTGAGTTAATAAGCTAGTACAAACATTTCAGAATCTAAGTAAAAATTGGAGAAGGGAAGGTAGATAGTAACAAGAATTGAATCAATGGAGATTATTTCATTTGTGGAAATACAGAAAATAAGAGATATAAATTTAAAGATATTATTGAAATCATTAGTCCATTCTTTAGTTGAACTAAAAATAGACAACACATTTTACAATTGGCTGAATGGATAAAAGAAAACAAAAACTGTTCAGACAAAAACGAACATTTAATTAAAGGAAATAGCAAGAGAAGAATAAATGTTAAAAACATCAAGAGGAGATAGCAGAAAAGCATATCTGATGTAACAGTTCTAAACATCAGATAAATTTCCTATTAAAAGAGAAAGACCAGGCGGGCCAAGGTGGCCCAGTGGCAGAATTCTCACTTGCCATATGGGAGAGGCGGGTTCGGTTCCCGGTGCCTGCCCATGCAAAAATAAGAAGAAGAAGAAGAAGATTTTTCATTTGGGAAAACTTTTTAAAAACCTCCATGCTGAGTATGAGATATATCTACAATAATTTAAAAATAAAGCATAGGCAGGGGTGCATGAGAATTAAAATGTATGCTTCTGATATTTAATAATTTTGAATTGAAGGCAAAAACTATTAAAAGTCCAAAGAATGGCACTTAATATAATGATGATAGGTACAATCTACAACAAGCATAAAACTACCTGGGAGACTTATGAACCAAAGGACAAAGCATTAAAACATTAAAAAAGAAAAAAAAATCAAATAAATAAATAAAATTTAAATAGTGTTGGATGATTTCATTCACCTCTCTCAGTCTGTGTGCATGTAGAGTATACAAATGCATATATATATTTAAGGATCTCAGGTTCTGAAAAACGTAATTATCAGGAGACGGGGTCCCTCCCAAGTGGCTTAAATTAATATATGCATTAAGGTACAGATGGAGAAACTGAAGCAAAGAAAGGTAAGGTTATGCTTTCTTCTCAGTCTCTGTCATCACAGGCAAAATGGAGAGCAGGAGAGGAAACCTGGACTCTTCAGGAGTGATCAGAGCATAGAAAGGGGGGAAGCTTGTATTCTTTGCTGCATTCTCTATGGGGCAGGGAAGCAGAAGATCAAACAGTCAAGGAGGAACACAGAAAAGGGAATAAACAAGTTTCTTCTATCTCCAGAAATGGATTAAGTCAATTATATATACTCTGCAGTCTATGAAAAGAGATTTTTGTACATTCAGCATTAGAAAACATCCATCCAGACTAAAGTGCCCATTCAACCCAAACAATCTCTGGAATTTTTTTAAAAGTCATTACCCATGTAAACACTATTTAGCATTTACCAAAGGATAGTTTCCCTCTCCACTTGTTTCAGGGGTTCTTCTCTGTTATTTTTCCCCCTAATTAAACATACCCCCAGTGTCCTAGGCCCAATTGGGATGTTATTAGCATAATTAGCATGGAATTTAGGAAAAGTATGGGTTCTAACATCAGACCAGTTGGAGTTCAAATTCTGTTGCCCACAATTAGAAAGCAGTCTGAGACTTGAGTTTCTTACTTTTAACACATCAGTGTGTGGCAGCTAAGCAAGCTGGTACGTAAAAGTGCTCAATAAATATTAGTCTCCTTCTGCTTCCTTAACCTTGCAGTTGTTGTATTGCTAGCCTAGTTTCACCTGAAGAATGGAAATCGTCTGTCAATTCACGCATATTTATTTACCTTCTTCTGGATGCTCTAAACTGTAGCAAATATTTGAGGCTACTTACTAAAAATGAAATATATGTACTTTCAAGTGGTAGTCTATGGCTTTAAAGTAATGGGATTGTGCCATGTTAATTTAACCATCTAAAGGAACAGAAAAGAGTGTTGTGTCATGATTTGTATCAACTATTTTCTGCAGTTGGCTGCTTTGATTAGATTTAATGCTTGTTTATACCTATTTATGCAAAACCAGAAATCCCACTTTTGAATACTCACCACAGGTGACTTCATCCAGGCAATACTTGACAAGCATTACTATTGCCCTTTACCAACTGTGGAAACCCATTGGAAGTTAAGTAACTGTTGCGGAATCAACCGAGCGGCTGAGCTGAGACTCAAACCTGGCCTTGAAGAGTAATTGGCCCATTCAGGAATGGTGTGGAATGGAAGACATAGAGTGTCGGCCCCTTAGAGCTGAAAACAAGGTGCTAGGAGTCGTATGCACAGATAGACAGCTGTAAGTCAGAGTTGGGTTATAGAAATTTTCAAAATTAAATAGAAGGAGAGAGAGAAGGGCTATCTGAGAGATATAAGGAAGTTTTTACAATTGAAGGGAAGTATAGGCCACATCAAAAAGTCCTGAAATAGGAATAAGCAAGCTGCCTAGAAACAAGGAAAGTGATTGGTCTGACTCCTCTCTTGGGCTCTTAAATCTGTCTATAAGTTCATTTTCCCCTGTCTGCAGCCTCGTGCACTCACCTTTACCTTGTACTTGTCCCTACCAGTCTTTTCATTTCAAGTGTCCATAGGGACATTGGAGACTGGGCCCTGACTTCAAATTCCAACAGAAGAGAATTGAGGTGGGAGAAAGGGGAAGAAGGGCAGGGAAAGCCATATATGAAAAGAGGAGTGAGAGAAATTGGGAAAAAAATAAGGCAAGGTGATAAAATGGAAAGCAAGGAAAAGGTCTCCTGTCAGGAGGGCATACCTTATTAAAAATCAAGGAAAAAGCTACTGGATTTTTGTATGTGGGCATAATTGGGCTTAGAACTATATGTTGCTTACTTGCCTTTCATTTGTATAATCATGGTTCAAATGCTTCTTAAATTATCAATACAGGAAGATTCACAATCCCTTTCCTAGTAGTTGGAGACTCCAACACAGCACTCTCATCAATAAATATCTCTCTATCTAATTATCTACCTATCTATCTAGACAGAGGATCGATAAAGAAACAAAAATTTGAGCTATATGATAAGTCAACAAGGACTAATAGACATATACTTAACATTGCAACCCCAAAAGCAGGATATACATTCTTCTCAAGTGCTCATGGATTATTCTCCAGGATAGACCACATGTTGGGTGATAAATAAGGCTCAGTAAATTTTAATAGATTGAATTGTATGGAGCACTTTCTCCTATCATAATGGAATGAAGCTAGAAATCAAGCAGACAGCTAGAAAATTCACAAATATATGGAACTTAAACAACACATCCATAAACAATTTTGGGGTCACAGGAAAAATTGCAAGGGAAATCAGTAAATATCTTGAGACAAACAAAAACCAGAATACAACATATCAAAAGTTGTGGAATACAATGAACAGAATATTGAGAGGAAAAAACTATATCCCTCAATTCCTACATTAAAAAAAAGAGAGAGAGAAAAAAATCAAAGACCTAATATGGTACAACTGGAGGGACTAGAACAAAGACAGCAAATTATTACCATGACAAGTAGAAGGAAATAAGCAACAAAGATTGGAGCAGAAATAAGTGAAATTGAGAATAAGAAACAATAGAGAGAATTAACGAAACCAAAAGCTGTTTCTTTGAAAAGATCATTAAAATTGACAAACCCTTACCTAGACTGGCAGAGACAAAAAGAGAGAAGATACCAATAAATTCAGAAATTAGAGGGAGGATATTACTACTGACCACACAGAAATGAAAAGGATCATAAGAGGGTACTATGAACAACTGCATGCCCACAAATTAAGGCAATCTAGATGAATGGACAAATTACTAGAATACATAAGCAACCCACACTGACTCTAGAAGAAACAAATGACCTCAACAGAACAATTACAAGTACAAAGATTGAACTGATTATCAAAAACCTCCCAACAAAGAAATGCCCATGACCAGATGGCTTCACAGGTGAATTCTACCAATCATTCCAAGAAGAATTAATATGAATCCTGCTCAAACACTTTGAAAAAAATCAAAGAGGAGGGAACACTACCTAACTCATTCTATGAAGTCAGCATTGCCTAATACCAAAGCCAGATAATGATACTACAAGAAAAGAAAATTATAGACCAATTTCTCTTATGAAAATAGATGGAAAAATCCTCAACAAAAACTTGCAAATCACATCCAACAGCACATTAAATAATTATACACCATGATCAAGTAGGTTTTATCCCAGGTATGCAAAGTGGTTCATAACAAGAAAATCAGTTAATATAACACAACACATTGGCAAGTTAAAGGGGAAAAAATATATGATCATCTGCATAGACACAGATAAGGCATTTGACACAATCCAGCATCCTTTCTTGATGAAAACATTTTGAAAGATAGGAATAAAAGGAAACTTCTTCAACATAATAAAAGACACCTATGAAAAACCCACAACTAACATTGTACTCAATGGTGAAAGACTGAAAGCTTTCCCTCTGTGATATAGAAAAGACAAGGAAGCTCACTGTCACTGCTGCTATTCAAACTTGTACTAGAAGTTCTAGCTAGAGCAGTTAGGCAAGAAAAATGAAATAAAAGGCATCCAAATTGGAAAGGAAGATGTTAAACTTTCACTATTTGCAGATGACGTGATCCTATACAGAGGAAGTCCTCTAAAATCTACAACAAAGCTACTAGAGCTAGTAAATGATTTCAGCAAAGTGATAGGACACAAATCAAGATGCAAAAATCAGCAGTATTTCTGCACACTAGTAATGAGCAATTTGAGGAGGAAATTAAGAAAAAATTCCATTTACAATAGCAACTAAAAGAATCCAATATCTGGGAATATATTTAACCAAGGGTATAAAGGAATTGTACCCAGAAAGCCACAAAACATGGCAAAAGAAATCAAAGAAGACCTAAATAAATGGAAGGACATTCCATGTTCATGGACTGGAAGACTATCATTAAGATATCAATTCTACTCAAATTGACTTACAAATCAAATGTAATCCCAATCAAAATTCCAGCAGCCTAGTTTACAGAAAAGGAAAGCCAATTCACTTGTAACCAAGTAAAAGGGGCTCTAAATAGCCAAGGCATCTTAAAGAAGAAGAATCAAGTTGGTGACACACACTTTCTGACTTTAAAGCATATTACAAAGCTATGGTTGTCAAAACAAACAAACAAAAAAACATGATACTGGCATAAAGATAGATATATTAGCCAATGGAATTAAAAGCAGAATTCAAAAATAGACTCTCACGTCTATGGCCAATTGATATTCAACAAGGCTACCAAGTCCACTCAACTGAGACAGAATAGTCTTTCCAACAAATAATGCTTGGAAAACTGGATATCCATATGCAAATAAAATGAAAAAGGACCCCATCTCAAACCTTATACAAAAAAATCAACTCAAAATGTGTAAAAGACCTACATATATAACAGCCAGTACCATAAAACTCCAGGAAGAAAATGTACATCAGTAGCTTAAAGGTCTTTTGGCAGGTAATGGTTTACTAGGTTTTACACACAAAGCACAAGCAATGAAAGGCAAAATAGATAGATGGGACCTCCTCAAGATTAAAAACTTTTTTGCTCAAAGAACTTTGTCAAGAAAGTGAAAAGGTAGCCTACTCAATGGGAGAAAATATTCGGAAGCCATACGCCCAATAAGGGTTTAATATCCAAAATTTATTAAGAAATCCTACAACTCAACAATAAAAAGATAAAACAATTTAAAAATAGGCAAAATGCTTGAACAGACATTTTTCCAAAGAGAAATTACAAATAGCTAAAAAGCACATGAAAAGATGTTCATCACTAACTGTTGGGGAAATGCAGATTAAAACCACAGGATATCATTTCACACCTACTAGAATGGCCACTATTAAAAAGAACGGAAAATTAAAATTGCTGGAGAGGATCTGGAGAAATAGGAATGGTGCAGCTGCTGGTGAAGACAATTTTGGCAGTTCCTCAGAAAGCTAACTATAGAATTGCCGTATGATGTGGTATATACCCAAAACTGAAAGCAGGAATGGAACAGATATTTGCTCACTAATGTTTGTAGTAGCATTACTCACAGTTGCCAAAAGATGGAAGCAACCCATGCCCATTAATTAATTGAATGGATAAACAAAATGTGGTATCTGCATATGATGGAATATTGAAGGAATGAAGCCTGATGCTTGCAACCATACAGATGAATCTTGAGGACATCAAGGTGAGTGAAATAAGCCATATAGAAAAAGCCAATAAGACAAATATAGTACAATCTGACTGATAGGGACTGATTATACTAAGTGAACTCAAAGTCAGAATTTAAAATATATTATCAAGAGATAGAACAGGTGTAGAGTAAAGGATGCTATTGCTTAATGTGTGCATAATTTCTATTTAGGTTTGATTGTAAAGGTTTGGAAATGGATGGTGGTGAAGGCACATTATTGTGACAGTAATTAGCAGTCCTGAATCATGTGTGTGAATGTGGTTGAAAGGAGAATTTGGGGTTGTGTATGTTGCTAGAGTGAAAGTCAGAAGATAAAACATGTGACTGTGTAACACTGTGAACCCTGTTGTGCAATTATGTTGGTGAATGTGGTTGAAAGGGGAAGTTTAGGTCATGTATGTTACTACAAGAAAAGTTAGAAGATAAAACATCAGAGTATATAACACAGTGAACCCTTTTGTGGAGGCTGACTGTGGTTAATAGTAGGAATATAAGAACATTCTTTCATGAATTATAACAAATGTATGACACTGTTATGAAGTGTTAATAAAGTGGTATAAGGGGGAAATACACCTAATGTAAACTATGGATTATAGTTAACAGTAATATTTTGATACTATTTCAGCTATGGTAACAAATGTACCACATTGTTATAAAGTGTCAATAGTAAGGGGTATATGGGAACATATTTTTTACACGACTTTTCTGTAAATTTACAATTTCTATAGTTAAAAATAATAGTACTACATTGTAAAAACACCATGCTAAGTAAAAAAATCAGACACAAAGTACTATATATTATATGGCTATGTTTATATAAATGTAAATATAACTAAATTTATAGAGACAGAATTAGATTAGTGGTTATCACAGGGCTTGGGATGGATAGAGGGATTAAGAGGTGATTGCTAAGGGGTGTGGAGTTTGTCTTTTTTGGGGTAAAGAAAATGTTCTAAAATTGGTTATGGTGATGAATACACAACTCTGTGACTTTATTAAAAGCCATTGATTATCCACATTAGATGGATATTGTGATATGTGATTATATCTCAATAAAACTGCTTTTTAAAACAGTAATAAATGTTTTTCCAAGCAAAAATATAAATTATGATATAATCTATCCAGCATACAATTGTGTGCTCTCTCATATTTATTGACTTTACCTTTCCACTTCTGAAGTCACAAGATGGACAACTTATTCTTGTAATGAAAACGTCCTGTGCCTATTTCCATTTAACTAATATACTTCACATTAATTTAAGATTTTCTACCATATAGTAGCTTGCAGTGTGCTGCCATATGCTATTTCTTCTCTTACCAGGTAGTCAATCTTAAATTTGTTGTTTTGTTTTTCCTTCAAAAGCAAAATCAAGCCAGCAAAATCTGGTGTGTTTATATGATAGTCATCTCTTTTTTTTTTAACACCTAATGTTTCAATGGCTTAAAGAAATCGCTTTTCCATAAATACAAATGAAGAATCGACTGGGACATTGAAAATAGGCCTTGGGTTCTGTGGTTAAAAAAAACTGGATTTTTAAAAACGAGAGTGAACTCAAGCCCTTGATAGCTCCGATTTAATTTCCTGTGGAGTAAATCCATTCTAAGGCACCTGTGGATAAGTTTGTTATTTAGCACTTCACTGAGTCCCTTTTTGAACTTCACAAAGAAGCCGACTCAGAGTCATGGGACTTTGCCTTGTTCTCAGGGGGAGGGTGAGCCATCCCAGCACGCATCCCTGAAGGCTTTAAGACATGCTAATTGCATTTCTCCCTTGATCACTCACTGGGAATCATCCACGTAGGGAGTACTGCTTTTGCGAGTCTTGGCCACGTCGCACGTTCCCTGTAAAAACTAAGGGAGGATTACTGGAGACAGGAGACAGAAAGGAAACTGAATCAGCCGGGTTGGGGGCTAGGGGGGAGGGTTATGTTTGTTTTTTAATGCATTTTTAATGCATTTCTCTATGTTTCTATGTGGGAATGTGAGTCATACTTTTCACCTTTCAGATATCACAGTCATTTTATTTTTGTTTCAAAATATTGAATTTTCTGGTTGTTATTAAAGGTTAGCATTTTTGCTTTTATAAACAGTGATAAATATTCATGTTAGTAAAACCTTTTCCTTAATTAATTACAGCTGCAACCCAGTAAGTTCACCAGAAGAAATCTCCCAGGTGGTCTGGTCCAGGCTCGCTCTGGCTGGCTGATGCACGGGAGGAAGCCCAAGGAGGGAGAAATGTCTCCCAGAGTCACAGAGTTGGTTAATAGTTACCCTGAGACTGGCATGGAAGTCCTTGGAAAACATGCTCCCTATGGTGTTGTTACCTCTAAGGAGAGTTTTCCTTCCTGAGACTTCCTGCTGTTTTACATAATACACCTCCAACTTTTACAGTAAAGGGTCCTATTGATGGAGGCGTATAGGGTGATTTCAGTCAACACTTCCCTTCTGCTATGTCCCGTGTGGGTAGGACAGGTTCATGGCAGAATTCTGGAAAGCTGCTGTCGGGTCGTGGTGACAGTTCTACCTAGCAGTCTCCAAGAGCTGTGTGTCAGCGAGGGTCACGTTGGCTGCCTGTGATTTCTTAAATCCAGCAGTTTTTTTCTTTTCTCTCTCATGATATGGATTCTCACTGCAGAAATAGTCCTAAATCCAGAAAAAATTGCCATAGAATACGAGTGGAAAATATGCCGCTATAAGATTTTATTCTCTAGAGAATCTTCCAACATTACATTTTTATGTGGCACCAACTATCTAAAATATTTATTCTTAATTTTTTTCAGATTCTTTTCTTTCTTACTTGCTTAAAACTAGTACATACTAGGTATCCCTTTGATAGACTACTTTAATATTCCACTTTAAAATCTAGGCAATGTAGTATACTTAAAAATTTGCAAAATCTGAATAATTTTTCTGATTTTCTATATTTTTCAAGTTATGGAGGAAAATTTTTAATTTCAAGTTTTACTTATATTTGGTTTTGTTCAGACAAGAGACTTCCCATTAATCAAAATGTAATATAATTTCATTTCACTTCAGCTCTCAGTCAAACTAAACTTGGTCCAACATAAGGGGAGAAACCAAATAATCTTAAATATCCAATTCCATGTAAATGCCTCTTGTGAATGTCATAAGAATAATTAATTCTCAAAATATCAAATTCTTTAAGTTATTTGACAGAATGATAGTATAAAATTCCAAAGGTATCATTACCAAAATATTTTGTATCAATATTATGAAAGAACACAGCATTTCAAGGTAGGAAATCTTTAGGAAGACTTACTTTACATTTATATGCAACCAATTTATAGACCGATTTACAATGAGATATTTGGTTGCTTTATGTAAAACAGTCAAAAATATTTCAGGGTTCATAGCTGAAGTTGAGTACCATGACTTTAAATAAACATTCCGAATTGTTATATTTTTTCTTACTCTGAGTTCTAACCATACAGGCTACTGTTAGTAAAGACTGTTTACTAGTCATTCAAATTTATTGCACTGCCAAAGAGCACTAAATCTACCTGCTTCCAAAAGTATGTGTTTTTCATTTGATGGGAAAAAATATCTCTTCACAGGAAGTTAGCCTTACGTCAGGAACAGGAAACGTCAGAGATCTTTTATCTAGTAAACTTTCCCTTTGTTTTTATTCTCATTACTTTTAAAAAAATGCATTGTATTGGTGACAGGAGTTACAATCTGGGTAAGCCCTAGGCACACGTCAGGAGAGCTGCTCTCTCCAGCTGTAGGGTGAAGACCAGTTGGCCAGAAGACACGCTGACTGGGGGCCTCCAGGGAAGCTTCCTGATTTCCTGAGACTGTAAATGGAATTCAAAAGACAACGTGCAAAGTAAGAGGGGCCCTAGGCAAAACTATGAAGGTGGAACAGTCAGGCTCTTTGAATGTCAGAGTTCAATTTCTAGGCACTCTCTTCTCTCTCCGCCACAACTCTGCTTCCCTGTAGCCCTACAATGTCATCTTCCCTTCTCAGCAGGTAACCAATTTCTAAACTGATATGAATGCACAAGGCTAAATTAATCTCTCATGTTGTCTGTTCCTGGATGTGGAATTCTTAAAGACTTAAATGTCACTTTCTAGATCCCCTCCATCCAACATGCACGCTCACACACACAGAGACACACACACATGTCGAAGCATGTTCCCCCAGCTAGAAAGACTCAAAAGAACCAAATTTCCAATTTTGAATGTCACCACAGAAGAGGTGTAAAGGAGAGATAGGTCAGGCTGGAGAGCTGCTCTCTGCTCTCCAAATTATACTAAATATATTATGTGTATTGCCTCTGCCCCATCAATCCTGATATGCAGCCTGGACAGGCTGTTTCCCCCCTATTGCCACAGAACCACTGCCTGATTCATCTGGTTGGGTGACATCATAGTAAAAGTTGCATGTACACATGGAAATGCAAAATCATTCCCATGAGGTTGAAGTTTTGGCAGATGAATTTTGCATTATAAATGAATTTGGGATGTTTTATGTTTTCAAAAATAAGAATTACTTATTTTTGTAGGCATCTACATATATTGAAAGATAGATGATAAAAAATATGAAATTATTCTTGATGTCAAAAGCAAAAAAATGAAACAGCTAAAGAAATTTATTTTATTCTGGCTATTGTAATAGGGAGAGCACCCCAGAACCCTAGATCAGGGTGTCTCAGCAGGATGGTTTTGCCTTAGAGTTTTATAGAGAAAAATAAATTAGTTAGAGGTGGGGTGATTTGGCTTCTGTCAGGAGGGGTCTCAGTTGGTCTGCTGAACAGGACTTCTGTGTCTAACTGGTTTTGGGGGACAAATAGTCCAGGTAATTTATGAGACTATGAGTCAAAGGTAAACACACAAGTCATCTGTGAGTGTAACGGAGAGTCAGGAGAAAGAGTATTTTTAAGTCACAGGGGGAAAAATGGATATTTCCAATAAGCTGTTTCCTGGAACACAAAAAGGTAGAAGATTTCAGATAACAAAAGTTTGGGGAGAATAACCATCACTGCTGCCTAGGAGCATAAGACTCAGGTAAAGTTCAATACTGTCATTAATAATAAGCAAATAAACTCAAATCTAGAATATTATCATATGGATTAATCATCGTTTTCTCCGTTTTGAAATTTTCCTTTAAGATAAATGAGATACTATTTTTTTTGAAGCAAGATGCTTTTATTCTGAACTCTCAACTTACACAGATTCAGCATCTAATACTTGGGGAGAAAATAGTGAATATTTCCTCTTAATGATATTTTTCTCAATTTTTTTTTATTTAATAGTTTTATTTCCACACCACTCCTTCCATCCTAAGTGTAAAATCAATTGTTCTCGGTATAATCAAAGGTATACATTCACCACCACAGTCAATATGAGGACATTTTCATTTCTTCTGAAGAAACAACAATCCCATATTCCTTATATCCCCCTATGACTGACACTTAGTTTGGTATAATGCCTTTGTTACAATTAATGAAAGAATATTACAATATTACTATTAATTATAGACCTTAGTTTGCATTAGTTGCATTTTTCACATAACCCACCCGATTATTATCACCTTGTAATAGTGATAAACATTTGTCCTAGTTCATATAGGAACTTTCTTATATTTGTACAATTAATCAATGTCACAGTCCACTCTAAATTTTGCTAGATTATACAAACCCAGTTTTATCCTCTAGCTTTCCTTCTGGTATTTACATGCATGACCCTAGCCTTCCTCTTTAAACTATACTCACACTCAGCTTGATTATACTTACAACATTGTGCTACCATCACACAATACTGTGCTACCCATTTCTGAAATTGTTCTGAAATTTCTGAACATTTATAATCAACCGTATTAAACTGTACTCCTTAAGTATTGGTTATCCAATCTCTTTCTATCTCCTTATAGCCTATGCTTTCAAATTTAGCTCCCAGACTTTGCTCCTTATAGTTAATTCATATTAGTGACACCACACAATATTTGTCCTTTTGTTTCTGAAAACATAACATCTTCAAGGTTCATTCACATTATTGCATGCATCATGACTTCATTCCTTCCTACAGCTTAGGATATTTCATCAGATGTATATACCACAGTTCATGCATCCACTCTTCAGTTGATGGGCACTTAGGCCACCTCTACCATTGGCGATTGTGAATAATGCTACCACCAACACTGGTAAATATCCATTCATGTCCCTGATACAATTCTTCTGAATTATAAACTAGGAATGGGATTGCTGGATCATATGGAAATCTTATACTTAGCCTCCTGAGGAAACACTAACTGCCTTCCAGAGTAGCTGCACCATTCTACATGCCCAGCAACAGTGAATAAGTATACCTATTTCTCTGCATCCTCTCTAGCACTACAAGTCTCCTGGTTTTTGTTTTGTTTTGTTTTGTTTTATATAATGGCCTTTCTGGACATGTGAAATGGTATCTCATTGTGATTTCTCATTGTGGTTTTGATTTGCATTTCCCTAATAGCTTGTGAAGTTGAACATCTTTTCATGTTTTTTAGCCATTCATATTTCTTCTTTTGAAAAGTATTTATCCACATCTTTTGCCTATTTTTTAATTGAATTGTTTACCTTTTCTGTTGTTGAGTTGTAGGTTTTCTTTATATATTCTGGATATTAAACCCTTATCAGAAATGTGCTTTCTGAATATTGTCTGCCATTGATTAGGTTGCCTTTTCACTTTCTTGACAAAATCCTTTGAGGCACAAAAGTATTCAGCTTTGGAGAGATTTCATTTATCTATTTCTTCTTTCATAGCTTGTGCATTGGGTGTAAGATCTAGGAAATCACCTCCTACCACAAGATTGTTAAGATATTTCCCTGCATTTTTTCCTAAGAGTTTTATAGTCTTATTTTTAATGTTTAGGTCCTTGATCCATTTTGCATTAATTTTTGTATAAAATGTGAGCTAGGGATCCCCTTTCGTTCTTTCAATATGGATAATCACTTTTCCCAGTACCATTTGTTGAAGAGGCTATTCTGTCTCAGTTGAGTGTACTTGGCTGCCTTGTCAAAAATCAATTCGTTGTAGATGAAAGGGTTTATTTTTGGGTTCTCTATTCAATTCCATTGGTCAGAATATCTATCCTTATGTCAGTACCATGGTGTTTTTATCACTGAAATTTTGTAATATTATTTAAAGTCAGGATTAATGAGACTTCCAAATTCATTTTTCTCTCTCAAGATGTTTTTAGCTATTTGCCCTTCCAAATAATATTTATTTTTGGTTTTTCTAGTTCTGCAAATTAGGCTGTAGAGATTTTTATTGGTATCGCATTGAATCTGTAAATTATTTTAGGTAGAATTGACATCTTAACTATATTTAGATGGTCTTCCAGTCCATGAACACAGTATGACCTTCCATCCCTTGAGGGTTCCATGATTCCTTTTACCAATGTTTTGTATCTGTGTATAGTTACTTTATATCCTTGGTTAAATTTATTGCTAAATATTTGATTCTTTGGGTTGCTATGTAAAAGGAATTTGTTCCTTGATTTCCTCCTTAGATTACTCCTTAAGGGTATAGAAAGACTAATGATTTTTGCATATTGAGCTTGTATACTGTCACTTTGATGAACTTCTTTATTTACTCTAGTGGCTTTGCTGTAAATTTTCCAGAACTTTCAACATGTAGGATCATGTCATCTGCAAATAGTGAACAATTTACTTTTTTTCCAATTTGGATGCCTTTTATTTCTTTTTCTTGCCTAATTGCTCTAGCTAGAACTTCTAGCACAATTTGACTACCAATGGTGACAGTGAGCATCCTTGTCTTGTCCAGAACGTAGAGGGAAGGCTTTCAGTCTTTCACCATTGAGTAGAAATGTTAGCTGGGGGTTTTCATAATTGTCTTTTATCATGTTAAGTAAGTTTCCTTCTATTCCTATCTTTCAAAGTCTTTTTATCAAGAAAGGATGCTGGGTTTTATAAAAATTTTTTTCAGCAATTGAGATTATCATGTGAAAATTCATTTTCAATTTGTTAATGTTAATCTTTTTCAATTATACTAATTGATTTTCTTGTATTGAACCACCCTTGCATACCTGGGATAAAAGCCACTTGATTATGGTGAATAATTATTTTAATTTCCAGGTGGATGGTATTTGAAATTATTTTATTGAGGATTTTTGCATCTATAGTTATAAGAGAGATTGGTTTGTAATTTTCTTTTCTTGTAATATCTTTGTCTGGCTTTGATATCAGGATTATGTTGGCTTCATAAATGGAGTTAAGTACTGTTCCCTGCTCTTCAATTTTGGGGGAGAATTTGAGCATGATTGATACGAATTTTTCTTGGAATGCTTAGTAGAATTCACCTGTGAAGACATTTTTTCCTGGACTTTTCTTTTTGATGACTGACTCAACCTCTTTATTCGTAATTAGTTTGTTGAGGTCTTTTATTTCTTCTACAGTCACTGTAAGATGTTCAAGTGTTTTTATAAAGTTGTCCATTTCATGTAAGTTGTCTGGTTTGTTGGTATACAGTTGTTCATCATATCTTTTTATACTTTCTTTTATTTCTGTGGGGTCAGTAGTAATATCCCCACTCCCATTTCTGATTTTATTTATTTGCATCCTTTCTCTTATTTTCATTCTCATTTTAGCTGAGGATCCATCAATTTTATTGATTTTCTCAAAGAATCAAGTTCTGGTTTTGTTGATTCTCTGTTTTTTAATTCTCAATTTCATTTTTATCTGCTCTAATCTTTGTTATGTCTTTCCTTATGTTTGCTTTGGGGTTACTTAGCTGTTCTTTTTCTAGTTACTCCAACTGTGCCATTAAGTGTTTGGTTTTAGCTCTTTCTTCTTTTTTAATATAGGCATTTAGGTATATAAATTTCCCTTTCAGCACTGGTTTCCCTACAACCCATAGATTTTGATATGTTGTGTTCTCATTTTCATTTCCCTTAAGATAATTTGCTGATTTCTCTTGTAATTTCTCCTTTGACCCTTTGCTTGTTTAAGGGTGTGTTCTTTAGTCTTCATAAATTTATGAATTTTCCAGTTCTCTGCTTGTTATTGATTTCAAATTTCATTTCATTCCATTATGATCAGAGAAAGTGGTCTGTATAATTTCAGTCTTTTAAAATGTATTGAGACCTGATTTGTGCCCCAACATGTGGTCTATCCTGGAGAAGGATTCATTAACACTTGAGAAGAATGTATATCCTTCTGTTGTGGGGTGCAATGTTCTGTAAATGTCTGATAAGTCTAGTTTGTTTATCATACTATTCAAGATCTCTGTTTCCTTATTGATCCTCTGTCTAGAAGTTCTATCAGTTTATGAGACTGGTATTGAAGTCTTCAACTATTATTGTCAAGATGCCTGTTTTTTCCCTCAGTGTTGCAAGTGTTTGTCTCATATATTTTAGGGCAGCCTGGCAAAGTACATACATGTTTATTATTGATATTTCTTCTTGCATATTTTAATTAATGTATAATGTCCTCCTTTGTGTCTTTTAACAGTTTTACATATAATATGTATTTTGTCCATTATTAGCATGGCTACCCTTATTCTTTTCTGGCTGCTCTTTGAATGGAATATCTTTTTCCAACCTTTCATGTTCAACTTGTTTGTTTAGACTTAGGTCTAAAGTGAGTCTGTTGAGGACAGCATATAGATGGATCATGTTTTGTTGTTGCTGTTGCTGTTTTAAATCCAATTCACTAGTCTATGTCTTTTTATTGGGGAGTTTAATCCATTAATATTTAATGTTATTACTGTAAGGGCAGTACTTTCTTCAATCATTTTGTCCTTTGGATTATTTATGTTGTATTTTATTTTTTCTTTCTTTTATCCTTACTGACATTCTTCAATTCTACACTGTCCTCTAAACCTGTCTGTCCTGTCTTTTCCTATCAGCCTAAAGCATTCTCTTTAATATTTCTTATAAAGCAGATCTCTTGTTCATGAAATCTCTCAGTTTTTCTTTATCTGTAAATATTTTAAACTCTCCCTCATTTTTGATGGATGGTTTTGCTGGTTATAAAGTTCTTGGGTTGGTAATATTTCTCTTCCAGTACCTGAAATCTATCATACCCCTCACTGCCTTTTCATCTCCATGATTTCTGTGGAGAAAACCACATTTGTCTTATCAAGCTTCCCTTGTAGGTGATGGATTGCTTTTCTTTTGCTGCTTTCAGAATTCTCTCTTTGTCTTGGGCATTTGACAACCTTATTAGTAAGTGTCTTGTTGTAAGTCTATTCAGGTCTATTCTGTTAGGGGTAAGTTGGACTTTCTTGGATCTGTAATTTGAGGCCTTTCATAAGAGTTGGGAATTTTTCAGCTATTAATTTCTCAATCATTCTTTCTGCCCCCTTTCCTCACTCTTTTCCTTCTGGGACATGCTTGACACATATATTCATGTGCTTCATGTCATCATTCAATTCCCTGAAACCCTGCTCAAATTTTTCCATATTTTATCTTTTTTGTGTGTGTGTATAAGATTTTGTAGTCTTATCCTCTAGTTCACTGATCCTTTCTTCTGTGTCTTCAAACCTGTTGCTTTATATCTCCACTGTATTTTTTATCTCTGCTGTGTCTTTCACTCCCAAAGTTCTATTTTTTTTTCCTGCTTGAGTTCCTCTTTATACATACATACATATATATATATATATAATTGTCTCCTTTATATCTTTCATCTCTTTTCCCATGGTTTTCTTCACCTCATTAAATTGTCTTAGAAGACTTGTTTGAATATCCTTGATTCATTGTTTCAATGCCTGTATCTCATCTGAAGTTTTAGTTGCTTCCTTTGTCTAGGCCGTATCTTCATGTTTCATAGTATAACCTCTCATTGTTTTGGTGTCTAGACACCTGAATTGTTGATTATTTTATTGTGGAGGTCATTTGCTTTACCTAAGGTTTTCTTGACGACTGATTTTGTGCTATAACTCTTCTTTGTTACTTCTTTCAACGTATTCTAGACTGCCAGTGCTGTTTGTGTTTAACTGATGAGAATTTTTTCAGCTCTTATTACTCTGATTCTTTCCCTGCATATATGAAATTTGTTTTTAAGGTTGCCTTATTTGTGCAGTTGTTTCATTTCCAGGGAAAAGCTTTCCCTTCCCTCTTCCTCCTCAGAGAAAGTTGATCTGTTTTGTTGGGTTTCTGTTTGCCTCTAATATGTTTTTAACACTACTTTCATTGTCTCTAGCTACTTTTATCTGGAGGGCTGATTCTGCAAGGAGAGTCTCCCTGCAGAGGACCCATCAGTTTATCCCAGACAAGAGAGGTCCAGGACTCAGGAAGGAGGTGTTGATCAGTACTAAGTTTCCCTCGGGAGAAGATCCAGCAGCATGCCAGTCTTTACTGTGAAGTCTTCTAATTCTGTGCCTTTTTCTCTCCTGCCTAACAGCTCATGCTCTTCATATATCTAAGCAGTA
The DNA here is from genome assembly GCF_023851605.1 of Tamandua tetradactyla. Lineage (NCBI taxonomy): Eukaryota > Metazoa > Chordata > Mammalia > Pilosa > Myrmecophagidae > Tamandua > Tamandua tetradactyla. Next base: position 182,871,427 of record NC_135331.1, on the reverse strand, counting down.
ATGTGCCTTTAATTCTCAGTCAACTGTACCTCTACCAGGAGTTTGGTTGAGACAGAAGCTGAAAGAAAGCTACTGCTATTTTCCCAGCTCCTGGGGTATGAATTCTCTAAATACAGCCACTACCTGGGCTGGGCCCTGCCCCATCCACTTCCTGGGGAAGAGCTGCCCTTCAGCAAACTGTCTCCACCACCTGAAGAATTACTGTGCCTCTCAGTCACCCCTGCTCCCTCCCCTTCCTGGGGCAGTCCTGAAACAGAGACTACCAGCTGCTTTCTTTAATGAGTTGCTTTTAAAAAATGTAGCTCTCCTCAGAGCTGGAGTCCAGTAGCCTGTGTTCACCAGTCAAGAGCCAAAGTTGATGCTTGACTCTGTCTGCCTCGTTTCTTGCGGCAGAGCCATCCTTAAGCAAACTGAAGTCAGCTACTTGCAAAAGCCACTGTGACTTTCTGTCCACCCTGCCTCCCTCCTGCTGGAGGCGGGGCTGAAACAGAACCCACAGGATTCTTTCTTTCTTGGGTGTGTTGTCAAAGTATCTATTCTCAGAGCTGGTATCCAGCAGTAGGAATTTGTTAATCAAAAGCTGCAGTTGGTTCCTAACTGAATCTGCACCTCCCTGATCCTAGGAGACAGGGCTTCTATTTCTAGCCAGTGGGTGACTCCCAAGTCAGCCTGCCATGCCTGGGGTTGGGCACAGGTCTCAATAGCATGGAAAGATTTACTTACAGCTCTTCACCGCAATTTATCAGTCTCATTCTTCCACTTATTCCTGGCTGGTACACAATGTGCATCAGGTCTCCAGAGACCTCCCTGCCGCCCCCAACAGTTATTTCAGACAGCTCCTGGCTATTTACTAGCTGCTGCTGAGAGCAGGCTAAATTCTAGATCTCCCAACACCCCCAGCTTCTTCTTATCTCAAGATACTAATTTTTACAACAGTTTTTCAATCAAGTAAAGACTAGAGTCTTTAGGATGGCAGCAGAAAATGTTTCTTAAAGCACACTTATTTTTTAAAATATAAACACATCTGTAAAATAAGTAAAGCTTTCAAATGTTTGGGTCACAGAACTTCATTATATTCTTAAAAGTTATTGAGGACTCCAAAGGGCTTTTGTTTATGCAATTTATTTCTATTGATATTCACTACATCAGAAATTAAAATTGACAATATATCTATTCATTAATGCACTAAAAACTATAAACTCAATACATGTTAGCATAAATAACACCTTTATGGAAAATAACTGTATTTAACAAAGGAAAAGATTAGTGACAAGAGTTCTATTTACTTATTTAATTATAAAACATTTGTTATGTCTACTTAAATATTAGATGGCTGGATTTTCATATTGGTTTCTTCATTTAATTTTTTGCAATGGATTGTTTTCAGATGAATTAAATGAGGAAAATCTGGCTTCCATCAAATATGTAGTTTGAAAATGGAAGTATCACCTTTTTTTGATAATTGTGAGTATTATTCTTTGATGCTATACCGAAATTCAACAAGCTGTAGATTCTAAAAGATCAATTACAATGTAGAGTCTGAAGCCATATCAATGAACTTTTCACACTCTGCTGCATTATAACTTATTGGACTGTTTTGAACTTAGGATAGATCTTATACCCTAACATGATTTTGTAAGACTGTGCATCAGTCTTGTAGGAAATATTGAGCCACTGACTAATACACATCTTCTAAATACTGACTCATTTCTTTATACAATATAAAAAGGAGTATTCATTAATAATCACTACTGATCATATAGAAATGTCTTTTAATATTAGGAAGCTTCTACTTTTGGTTATGAGTTTCCAAAATTTTAATGTTTTCTTTAAACACTGATTTTTATCATTGGCAGCAAATAATCTCTGTTGCTTTCCTTGAAACAAAGTCTCACTTTGTCCATTTTTCAGAAAAGATCTGCCAAATACCCCAGTCTTTATAACCGTAATGTGCCTCCTAGTCATTATTTCATGTAAAAATGATGTTCCATGAAAAAAATGCAGCTAGTTTAGCTCACCACTCATTCACTCGGTCAAGCATGTGCTTTCTCTTCAGATGGCCTCTGTTTTTCCATCTACAGCAAAGGTGCTTTATGTATATTCCATTTCTTCACACAGAATATTTAAAAAGGTGTATCAAAAGTTGAGATTAAATTAAATTAAGAATTTTTACTGCATCATCAAGAGTATTCTTTTTAAAAATGCATCTCCCTGCATTTGTGTATATCTATAGCTATACATACACACACAAAGGCAGGGTGATATATATATCACAGGGAATTTTGTTCACAATGGTTTTTGGTTTTGTTTTTGGGAATTGAACCCTAGTTTCCAACATGGCAGGCAAGATTCATCAAGAATATTTTTAAGTGAAACATATTTTTTTACTGTCAGTGTGTGGAATTATAAAGTTCAGTGATGACTGGAACACTTTGGTATCACAGCCTTGATTTGTGCTGAAGAATCAGAAGTTTCATCTACTGTAACTTCTACGCAATCCGTGTAAATGTCAGGGCAAATAACATCTTAGTATCCATATGGAAATGACTGGAAGTGTGCTGAAGACCCCCAGGAGTCACCCAGCCTACTTTGAGAAATGCTGATCTCCTACTCTGACCATATAAATCAAGAGCCAGAAAACTGCCTTCCTTGGACCAAAAATGGCAGGCAGACCAACTCTGTTGGCCCCCTCACCATATCTGTGATACTTTTAGTCAGTGATTGCATTCCTCAGGTTGCTACAGCTCCCAACAGCTCCCCTGCCCAGAACTCAGGTCACTTATCTATGTCAACTGAACTCAACAGACATCTGAATCTGTGACCACTGCCACATTCAGGCTGCCAATTCGGAGACAAGTGACAACCTGAGGTATAAATCTTGGAAAGTCGCCATTTGCAGACTTGTTTACCTTGAAAAGCTAAGAAAATCATCTGTAAAAATTATTAAAACTAATGAGTTCAGTAAGCACTCCCAGTTAAGCTATCACTAAACAAAAGTCAATATTTCATTTGAAAATGTCAATTAGAAAAATGAAATACCCAAATTTAAATCAGTAAGTAATGTGTATCACCCATAGGAAGAAAATCATTCAATTTTACTGAAGGACACAAAGTAATCTGTCAACAGTCAACAACTTCAGCAGCTGCAGCAGTAACATGACAATTGCCTTTACACGGCACCTCCTAAATGTCAGGCAAGCCCTGTAGACCTTTCTAATATAAGCTCATTTCATCCTTCTAGCATCCCTTTGAGATCAGTACTGTCAGAATTTCCCTTTACAAATGAGGAATCCAAAGTACAAGAGGTTGAATGACAGTCCCCAAATCACAGTCCTTGGGCCGTGCTCCTCCATGAGAAAAACTCAGCTTTATAAACAACTCAATTCTCCTCAAATTAATCTAAAAATTCAGAGGAATGCAAATTACAATCCCAAGTCTATTTTTTTTTTTCACAAAATCTGAGAAGCTAAAGTTCACATAGAAAGAGAAATCCTTAATGGCAAAATTTTTTTAATGAAAGAGGACTTGCCCTGCTAGATGTCAAAAGATTCCATAAAGTGAAAATAAATAAGACAATTGTTAAATTTGGTTCAGATATAGAGAAAGATATGAATAGAAAGGGATAGCTTACAGAAATTAACCTATATATATACAGGTACTAGCATTTCAAATCAGTAGGGGAAAGGTGTGGACTACTCAATGAACAGTTTGAGAGAAAGTTCCATTCATTTAGAAGACAATTGTTTGTATCTCTGCATAATACCATACAGTACACAAAAATAAAATCCAAATGTAAAGAAATACCTAAATAAATAAGATAAAGGATAATATTTTTGTAAGTTGAGGTATGGAAAACCTTCCTAAGCAAGACAAAAAAAAAAAAAAAAAGAAAAGCCCTGGGAAACATAAGCATAAGGAATAGATTAAGAGATCTGATCGATTTAAAAACAGCAACGAACTTCTGTAAGAAAAAAAAAATCATAAAAATGTTAAAAATCAAGTGACAGGTTGGAGAAAATGTTGTGACTAACTTAGCAGAGTAGGACCATCAAACCAAATACAATTGTTTTAATGGGCAAAATATATTAAAAGATTACTCCAGAATAGGTATAATTACTCAATAAACATTTGGAATTAGATTCACTCTCACTAGTCACCAGGAAAATAAGAAGTTTAAATGGCATAATATTTTCTATCAGAACAGCACAAATTCAAAAGATTGATAATGTGAACTGTTGTTTAGAATTCCTTGAAAACAACATAATCAACGCTGTCATGGACAGCGTAAATGGGTGAAACTTTTCTAGAAGACAAATCATCAGTGTCTCTCTCTCCACATCTTAAATGTACATCTCCTTCCATGGAGCAATTCCATTGCTGGTAATCTATTCCTAAAACATGCCAACCAGCACATGCGCCCAGACATAGGAGCATAGACGATCATTGGCTTGCTAGCTATAGAAGCAAAGACAGACAAAAACCAACCGACCAAATGAGAAAATACAAAACAGGTCAGAGCCTTAAAGGCCATCAATGGGTAAGTGGATATCTAAATGATAATAAATCCAAATTATGGGCTACTGTGCAACTGCTACTGATAAATACGAGCAGCTGACATAAAAATATCTACGTCTGCATCATTAAGTAAATAAAAAGAATATTGTGGCTTCAGTGGGTTTAGTAAAATTAACAGTTTTGTAAAAAAAAAAAGAGGAAGAGAGATGCACATGTATTTGTATGTCAATTATTAGAAAGGGGAAGGGAAAGATCTACATCAAAAATTGTTGGCACTGTTGTTCCTGAGGTGGGGAATGGAGCAGGGGGTCAATGATGACCCCCATTTGTTCACTGTAGTTCTGTATAATTTGATTTGGAGCACTGAAAATATATTCATGTTTAAGTGACAAATATGTGTATTTATTATATCGGAAATACATATATACATATTATATATATATAGAGAGAGAGAGAGAGAGAGAGAGAGAGATGAGAGATTTTTTTCAAACAGAAAATACAGAAACAGACTCCTTGCCTTCTAGCATCTTATGACCTCCTGGGGAGAAACAGAGGCATAGCTCACAGAATCCATGACGCACTGTGAAGATTTGGAGCTGCATGTACCCCAGAAAAGATCATGTTCTTTAATTCATTCCTGCAGGTGTGGACTTATTGTGGATAGGGCCTTTTGATTAGGTTATTTCATTGAGATGTGGTCCACCTCATTCAAAGTGGGTCTTAATTCTCTTATCGAAGTCCTTTATATGAGAATAAAAGACGGAAAAAGCCCCAGAGAAGCCGAGAGGGGAAGCCTCTGGAGGTGGAAGCTGGAAGCAATGAAACCCTGGAGAGAAGGACCAGAAGACGTCACCACGTGCCCTGCTATCTGACAGTGGAGCCCCAGCTCACAATTACCAGTCGCCAGGGAGAAAGCATCACCCATTGATGCCTTGAGTTGGATATTTTCATGGCCTATGAATTATAAGCCTGTAAGTTAATAAATCCCCACTGTAAAAAACCAACCCATTTCTGTTATATTGTATTTCACCAGCTTTCGCAAACTAAAACACACATCATGCTTAAGATCATAATATAAGCGCACATGGTGTCCTGCTAACAAAAAAGAATGGAGAGTGTGATTCAGGTAATAATAAATCTGTCCAGAGAAATCAGAAAATGAGAATAATTTGGATCTTGAAGAAACGAGATTTCAGGGGAGCAAAGACAAGGAGGGAAGGCACTTGCAGCAGCAGGAAGAGCATGTGCAAAGGGACCCCAATAAATGAGAAGGGGCACCATTTCTTCTCTGAATTATGGTTATAGCCTCAGTACCTTTTCATAAGTCTACTAAATAGCAGGAAAAAAAAAAAGTAACTGAGAACTTCTACAACACCTTCAATGCCTTCTTTGATCTTTTATTTTGTGTTTTCTTTTTTCTTTCCTGCTACTACTCTAGAGGCCTGTTCCACTGGCGGTCTTGGCACATTGTAAACAATCCCAGCGTTCAGGGTCAAAGTTGTTCTGTATCCCCAGCACCCACCCGTGTTTGCTGCATCACTAGCTATTGTTTTCAAGTAGCCTGCCCGTAATCGCAGTTTGTTAAAACCCAAATGCCTAGTGGCTTTTATAAAAGTGTCCCTTTTTTTTTTCAAGTATATGGTGATCTGACTTTTTAAAACTATCATCCAAGGTTTGAACATGTTTCTTCTTAGGAAGCTAACGAGTGTAAATGTTTCAACAAACAAACTGTATAAAGAGTCTTACGTTGGAGACACTCTGTGTAGTTAACGATTTAACAGAAGTGAGATTCTCAGTAAGGATGGTCTCCCCCTAAAGAGTGGGGAACAAAAATAGGGGTCAGACTGGTTTAGGCTGGTTTTTAAAAAAGACTTTATTATCATTATTTTTTATTGACAGTTGGAATTTATAATGTTCTTTATGTGTTCACATGTCCAAGCGTAGGTTTAACTTGAAATTTTTCTTATTTTACCTAATGTTTTCTTTAAATAGAGTGAAGAATTAAAATAATCTGCAGTTTTTGTCATCTTTTCCTATCAGGAGGTGAATATTTTGCGTCATCCAACATTTTTCCCCCTGCATGTATAGTTCTAAGTTTTCTAAAAGTTAACTTGCAATTTTTTTCTCAAATATTTCGCTACATTTTGTGTGTCTGGAAGGATGTGTGCCTCTTACACTTCCTGCTTTCCTGTAGATTTGTTCATCAATAATAGCACTTCCATTTTTCCTTGGTAACACATTCTATGCTAGGTTTCGTTCATCTGTGTGTCCTAAACCACTGACATAGACAAAAAAAAAACAAACAAAAAAAACACCGATGATCATTTTAACAATACAACCTTCTGGGCAAAAGTAAAGCAGGCGTCGGAGTTGTGATGTGAAGTTTAGAGAGTGAATGCCCAGCAACCCTGTTTCCCAGTCACTCCACTGGTGACTCAGCTGAGCCACTGGGGCGAGTGGACAGGGTAGTGCCTCTCCTCCTTTACAAGACAGTCTGTTTTATTTTGGAGGAGTGAGCGGTTCTCTCCACGCACAAAGAATTCCAGACCATATGCTTAACGCTTCCCTTTTATTGAACAAGGAACATGGCTTTAGTGTCATGTCAAGGAGAATGGAGGGGACCAGGAGTGTGCCAGGCACCATGGAGGGGACGCCATCTACATCTCTATCCTGATTCTCACCACAGCTTTAGCTTTAGGTCTAACTATTAGCCCCCACTTAACAGTATAGAAGCTGAGGTTCGGAGACATAAAATAACCTGCTCAATATCCACACAGCCAGTACTCGGACCCGGCCCTCTGTGGTCTCTATCACAGCGTGGGTTCTCACCACTCTTGAGAGCAGGTGCTCTGGCCTGCCAGGGACAAGCACCAAGTGCATGCCAGTGCCATCATCTCCACCTCCGCCCTCCTCTCATCCATCGTCAGCACCATCATCAACTGTCGTTATCCATGATCCACCCTAAATGAAAAAGCATCATTATTATTCCTTCTTTAGTGATAAGAAAGCTGAAATTCAAAGACAAAAATATATCTGCACTCAGACTTCTAACCGCTGCTTTCCTAACCGCAAAGCTCTTTCCACTATACCAACTTGCGTCTCCCAGCATCATTTCTGCCCTTCGAGGACTTCATGCCGCATGGTTTTCATTAACGGGTTATTTTCCCGGACTAGGAGTCAGGGGAGTGTGAAGTGAGGTAGTGGTTAAAAGCTGGGAGCTGTGAGTCAGGGCCGCTGGCTGTGCTTCTGTCCATGAATGTGGGTTTCCACAGAGAACATCTTTATACAGTATCAATTAGTCACAGCAATTTTTTTTTTCTCTGTGCAGCCCTGAACGTGGCATTCTCCTTTTAGCTATTACTTATTCCATTTTGCAATATTTATCTCCTCCCTTTTATTTTTTCAGTAGTTGTCAGCTTTATTTATCAGTTTACTTCTTTTTATTACTGTGACAAATCAAGATGGTCCAGTGGGTTCACACGTCACCAAACCTTCTGTTTTAAACACATAGCAACAACAGAAACTATAAAAAGACATCTCAGAAATAGGTTATTAACTCATTGCAACACCATATCTGAAGAAAAACAGAAAGCACATGTCATACACAAGAATCAGTTCCAAGTGGATTAAAGATTTACATATGAAGGTATACATTTTGTTATTTATAGACGAGAATACCTTTGACGAGGGCTAAGGGAGGAGTTCTTCAGCACAGTAGACAAAAAAACATAGGGCAAATTTTTTTAGTGCATTACAATTAAACACTTTTTGAACTTAGATCAGAAAAGCTTAAGAAATTATGCTGACAAGCCACACACCGGTTGCAGCTATGTTACTCCTATAATTCAACAAAAATTGGCATCAAGAATTTATAAAGAAGTAAGAGTTAATCATATATAACCAGAATAATGTCGTAAAAAGTGGGCAGGGCATATGATCAGATAGCTCACAGAAGAGGCTGTCCTCGTGGCCAGTAAACAGGAAACTTCACTAATAATGTAGGAAATATAAATTAAAACCACAATAAAATTGCCATATTATACACATTGGATTGATAACAATTAATAAGAAATTATCAAATGTTCACAAGGGCTTACAACAAAGAGAACTTTCACGTGGTTGGTGGAACCATAAATCTGTAAGCTACTTTGAAGAACAATTTGCTAATATCTCCTGAAATTGTCAGTGCACTTCCACCCATTAAGTTCAGGCTTAGAAAATATGTAATATAATAAACAAGAATCTTATTAATGCACTCAAGAAGCTGTGCACAAGATTCTTCACTTCAGCTTATTTTTTTGAAGGCTCTGTGCAATTTATTTGCTTGTTTAACTGCAGCTTCTAATATGACCAATGTGCAATAACCAGATCAGGAATCATGATACATCTAAACAGTGAGGATATTAAAGTCTTTAAAAATCCATTGGCCTGAGAGCACTGGACTGCAGGTGAATACTTAAAAAAAATTTTTTTTTAAGTTTTATTCACACACCACACAATCCATCCAAAGTATAAAACAATGGCTCTCAGTATAATCATGGAGTTGTGGTTTCATTGTCACAATCAATTTTAGAACATTTCATTGCTCCAAAAAGAAAAACCCTATGGCCCTTACACCCCGTATTATTGACACAGCAATTTTGTTATAGTTGGTGCCTTTGTTACAATTGATGGAAGAACATTAAAATATTGCTAAGGTTCATATTTTGCTTTAGGTGTATTTTTTCCCCATATATCCTATCAATAACACCTTGCAATAGTGACATACATTTGTTCCAATTTATGGAAGAATATTCTTATATTTGTGCTATTAGCCACCTTAATCCTCTAAAACATGGTTCACTATGTGTTATTTCACCCTAATTTCACCCTCTGGCTTCCCTTCTAGTGGTATGCAAGACCCTTAACTTCCCCCTTTAAACCACAATCACACATACCATTCAGCAATTTTAATCACATGTATGATAATGTGCTACCATCAACCTCTATCCATTTTCAAACTTCATCTAAAAATTCCACACAAATTAGAACAGTTCCCTATTTTCTGTCCTTATTCTATCTTCTGGTAACCTATATTCTAGATGTTAACTCCATGAGTTTGCTTATTATATTTAGTTCATATTAATGAGATTTTACCATATTTGTCCTTTTGTATCTGGCTTATTTTGCTCAACCTAATGTCCTTAAGATTCATCCATGTTGGCGCATGCACCAGGGCTTTATTCCTTCATACAGCTGAATGATATTCCATTGCATGTATATACCACATTTAGTTTATTCATTAATCAATTTATGGACACTTGGGTTGCTTCCATCTTTTGGCAATTGTCATTATGCTGCCATGAACACTGATGTGCAAATGTCTGCTCGCATCCTTGCTTTCTATTCTTCTGAGTATATACCTATGGTGCGATTGGCAGATCATATTGCAGTTCTATTTTCAGCTTCCTGAGGAACTGCCAAACTGTCTTCTACAGCAGTCTGCTGCATTTTACATACCCACCAGCAGTGAAGAACTGTTCCTATTTTTCCTCATCCTCTCCAACACTCATAGTTTACTGTTTGTTTAATAAAGGCCATTCTAGTAGGTGTGAAATTATATCTCATTGTGATTTTGATTTGCATTTCCCTAATAGCTAGTGATGTTGAGCATCTTTTCATGTGCTTTTTAACCATTTTATTTCCTCTTTAGAAAAATGTCCATTCATCTCTTTTGCCCACTTATTAATGGGATTGTTTGCCTTTTTATAGTCGCATTGTAGGATTTTTTTTATATTCTTGATATTAAACCCTTAAAAGATATGTGGTTTCTAAATACTTTTTCCCATTGAGTGAGATGCAGTTTCACCTTCTTGACACAGTCCTTTGAAGCTGAAAAGTTTTTAATTTTGAGGAGGCCCTATCTACTTATTTCTTCTTTGCTGCTTGTGCTGTGGGTCTAAGGTCTAAGAAACTACCACTTGCCACAAGATCTTGAAGATGCATCTCTACATTTTCTTCTAGGAATTTTATGGTCCTGGCTCTTATATTTAGGGCTTTGATCCATTTGCTGTGAATTTTTGCATAAGGTGTGAGATAGGGGTCCTCTTTCATTCTTTTGGTTATGGCTGTCCAGTTCTCCGGGATTATGACATTTATTGTAAAGACTGTTCTGTCCCAGTTAAGTGAACTTGAGAATCTTGTCAAAAATCATTTGACCATAGATGCAAAGGTTCCTCCTCTTTTTCTTAATCTCATAAGCATATCTGTGAGAAAAACAGGCACTCTAAATTTTTCGAATTCCAAGTTTTAATGTGTATATATATATTTATATATATATATATATATATATAAATTAAAAAGGAAGTTTAAACTCCCTATCAGCTTTCCACTTGTTAGCTATGTGGGTCTTTTAATTGTATGAAGAGGTAATTTATACATGGTCACAGATCAATTGATCAGATTAGTCCATTCTTTCTGAACATCCAATGTGACATTTAACAGTACTGCAGCCAGGATGAATATAATCAACCACACGGTTCAGCCCAGCTCATCTCTGTCATAGCTGTAGTCGGATCTTCAAAAACTGTACGATATCCAAATCCCTATGAAGATATCACAATATATTTCTGACTAGTAACAAACCAAATACTATAGTATCCCCAACACAGCTCCTTTCCAGTATGCGTAGCAGTTCAGTGTCTTCAAATCGTTTTTGCTTCTTTTCAAATTCAGCACTAATAAATATCTGTAGTTATGATGAGTTTTTAAAATGCAATAATTTAAAAGTAAAATATGTAATTTTTCTAGAAAAAATTATTAATATTAGTATCATTTATCAGTAAACAATATAAAAGGAAAAAAATTAAAACAGGGCTTGTCTCTTACACTCATCTCATAGGCAGGCATAGTTTAATCTATTCATAGTCCTGGAAAATGAGAATGTAAACTCCTTGAGAGCAAAGATTATTACTGCAGAAGGAGCCCAACACAGTAAGTAAATAAATATAGAATAAAATTGACCTTAGTATACAAAAGAACTAATAACTGACCTTGAATACAATTGACCTTGGTATACAAAAGTACTAGTGATTTCAGCAATTAAACAGCTCACTTCATTATAATTGAAAGCTGTTATCGAAGCAAGAAAATGCAGATGTCCTCCTGGGGTTGTTAGCAGTGAAGAAGTGAGGATTTCATCCTTGGTATAATGTAGCATTGTACACATGTATTTTAGAAAACTTTAGGATTTGTATATTGTCTACGTGATGTAAATAAAAATGATAAAGATCCTTTCTCATTCCTACTTTTTAGTATAATTTAGGTTTTTTTGTAGCCATTCATTTTAAAGGAAAGTGGAACAGAATGCATGTCAATGTCTATAGAATTCCATCTGTTGTGATTGAAGACAGTTGTGATTTCTTTAAATCAGTTACTGACCTCAGACTGACTGGGCATGGCGGCTGGGGACTGTGGCTTAGCCTCACCGCCTAGAATGCCGTGAGTCAGCACACTGGGTTTCCATTCAGAGTGAAGTTACTGACTCATGGTGTGACCTTAAACAGTCCTTTGTGACTCAGTTTCTCCAAGGAAAATAGCTCACATTAGGTTGGGTTGGTATTATGAGCCTCAATTGATGTTAGTAGGCATTTTAAAATTTCAGAAAGCTAGCACAATTTATTTTTAAAGTTGGATTGCTCTTTCCCTCCCCAGTGAATAATTTAAGGTCGTATCATATTTGTATTCATTTTTAGTTTCTTCTCAAAGTTATTATATATATTTAGACAGACAGATATTTTTTCTAAGAAAAAATTGGTTTGTGCGGTATGTAGTCAGAATATCTGGAAATATATAACCTACAACAAATGAAAGTTGTAATTATGTAATATCAACAATATTGACATCTGATATTTTGAATATTAAATTAATAATTAAATTAAAACAGTACTCTGTGTATATATATAAACTGTATGTGTTGGTAGAACTAAAATGTTTGTTTAATTTCAATGTGACAACCTAATGCTGCCTAAACCTTATGGATAACATCTTTGTTTATTATTATTGTAAGTGGAAAGAAGATAAACTTGCAAAACCTCTTTCATATCTGTGTTTCTGTTTTAAAAATATCCTTTAATTATTATTTTTTTAAAAATTGCTCACCGGGTGCATGGATGGTTCAGTGGTAGAATGCTCACCTTCCATGTGGGAGACCCAGGTTTGACCACCCACCCCCCAAAAAAAAGATTTTTCCCCAAGTTCTGAAAACAGTGCATTTCTTTGCCCAAAGTTCATTCATTCATTCACTCATCCTACAAACGTCAGCACTCACTGTGTAAATTGTTCAGTCCTAGGTGGGGCAGATGGAGCAAAGAATGGGATAGACATGGCACTGTCCCTAATGGAGCTCACCTGCTAGCAGGAGATGACTGACAGGTGCACAGGCAGAAAAAGAATTGCAGGTTGTAGTAGATGTGAGCAAAGAAGCAAAGTAGGGGGCTTTGATAGAAAATAAGGGAGGAGGTCCTCTTGAAAGGATGAACAGGGATCACATGTACAGGGCAGTGTTAATTAACTCAAGCCCAAAGGGAAAAGAAATTATCTTGGACAGAAATCCTTAATTTTAACATAACAAGGCTATCTACTTTTCACTTTTAGGTTTGAGCTTCTAGAGATTTTGTTAAGAAAGTTTTTCTCAGTCTTGGAGCACACACAGATTCTTCTACTTCTTTTTTTTTTTTTTTTTGCTATTTACTTTAGAGTTTTGCCTTTCATAGTTAGACATAAAATTCATCTGATATCTATTGTATACAGGATAAGGGTGGGGGCACAGCTTTTTAGTTTTTTCCAAATAATAAGCTAATTTTTCCAACATCATCTACTAAAAAGCTTACTTGTTTCACATTGCTTTTTGTTGCAATTTTATCATAAATTAGACACTATATAAGTCTTCTGAGCTCTGTTATGTTCCGTTAACTTATTTTTCTTTTCCTTCCCAGACTATCCTTTTTTAAAAAAAAATTAATGCAGTGCTCTATATTTATTACCTTATAAAATATAAATTTATCTCTTTTTTCTTTTACAGCATAAAGAGACTATGTAAATCCATCATACATACCTTACCCAAGGAAAAAGAGAAAAACTCAGAAAACTCCAAAACTGACAATATTTAAATTGTCAAGTACAGAAAGGGAAATGTGATTGTTTTACCCATTGACTTAGTTATGGGACAAAACGTTTGCTCATTCAAATGACGCTCATAGTCGTAAAAGATAAGGTGGCTTTGTCCATAATGCCTGAAATCCAACTATCAAAAATTTCTTCATGTGGGCAAATTAGTTTAGTCATCTCATGGGAGGGGGAACATCCAAAGGTGACAAACAAATTAACCTATTGTTTCTACTTGGGTACTTACAGGCTTCTCAATTGGACTGCCATCTAAGAGTATTTTGAAGGGGAAAGAAAGTAGGGTGGACCAAGCCTAGGGGAGGAAAGAGGGGCTCTCCCTTAGTTTAAATGTCCCCACTATTCCAGACTGTTTATGGAGGCCAGTGTCCTCATTCAGATGTCGGCTGCCCATAATCTCTGCCTCAAGATTTGCATGCCCAAGCATTGTATTGTATTCCTGCAGAAGGAAACAGCAACTTCATCATTTGAGATGCCAAAATGACTCTTTTTCAAAATTTGTGGTTAGAGTTAAAATATCTAAAGCCAATTGCTATTTGATGCTATCTATTTTATTACATCGCTTGCCCAATACCTTTGCTAAAAACAAAAAGTATTTAGTTCTTGGTTTTCCTGCTGTGATGATTGACCAAGAGTCCCCCAAATGGATTCATTCTCAGATATTCTATGGTCCCTATGGAAAAGGTCTGATTTAATTAAATGTTCAGATGGCAATACTGTGGTATATGTGCAACTACTGACATTCTTTCTGGCCCACTGCACTTCTCATCTTGCAGTGTCATGCAATTCCACACAAAAAATTATTCTTTTCTTATGTAAAGATAACAAATGGGAAGAGAGGGATAAAAGCACATAGAAAAAGAGGGGAAAGGAAGAAAATATGCAAAAAATATGGAAGAGAATTAGGACATGTTGCTACTATTATTTTTTAGTAGAAGACATTTCTGTCAAGCCATAAATGCTGCTTCTGTTTGAACTCTGCCATGTATTAGTCAGGGTTCCCCAGGGAAATTGAACAGACAGGATAGCTATATAATGTATTATATAAGTATTACAAGATATATTATAAGAGTTGGCTCACACAATGGTGGGTATTGACAAGTCCAAATTCTGCAGGGCAGGCCACAAGCTGGGAACTCCAAGTAAGGTTTCTGATGAATTCCCCAGGAGGAGCTGGCTGGCTAAAGTAGAGATGGAAATTCTTCCTTCTGACTACTGAAGTTATCCGTTCTCCTTTTAACGCCTTCAACTGATTGGATGAGACATCCCTTATTGTTGAAGACAATCTCCTTTGTTGATTGTACATGTAATCAACTACAGATGCAGTCAACTGCCTAATGATTTAAATCTATGAAATATCCTCACAGTACCAATTAGGCAGTGCTTGCTTGACCAAACAGCTGGACAACATAACCTGGCCAAGTTGACACATGAACTTAACATCACAGCCCACCCCTTATCAACAGACACCTATACACATCTCCCCAAACCATACTTAATATATAAATAGAAGACACTAACAGTCATATTTTCACCTAACATAAAACAATAATTTCTGAGTAAAAACTGGAAACACACTAACTCTTATCCAAAAAGAGGTATTAGTCCTTGGGTAATAAATACTCATAAATTTGACATCCTGAAACTTAAATACTAATGCATGAAATTCATGTTATAGGGATATAGGGAAGAAGACAAAGACATTTTCTACATATATATATGCAAAATATTCATAAAACAAATAAGAAATATTCATAACTACTACAGTTCTCATTTCTGGAACTGGTCATGTGGTCATAGCTGATATTTATAACTACTTTTTTCCAATACCCATTCCACATTCCCTTTACCCTCAGAAATCTCATCAGCTTTTCATAGTTCTTCGCCTGGTGCAGTGACCCAAGCCTTCGTTCTTGAACTTCTGAGGCATTAGTAATTCTGTGTGTTTGGGTTATTGCAGTTTTCCATTGATTTCAATCACATAGCATGGTAGTACTGAGAGATACCCTAAGAGGTCTTCTCTATTCTAGGCAAACTCTTCTTTACCTCAATTATATAGTAGCAGTCCTATTTCTTCTTGATAGCCAGGATCAAACACCCCAGCCAGTACAGTAATTCTCTTCTTTGCCTGCTTTTTTTAATGTTTTATTTACTCTGTTTTTTAACTACAACTTTTATTAAGATGTATTCACATGCCACATAATCCTCCCAAACTAAACTATCAGTATCTCATAGTATCATCACCTAGCTGTGCAATCATCATCACCCTCAATTTGAGACATTTTCATTACTCCAAAAAGAAAAGTAACAGATAGACATAAAAAAGAAAACCAAAAAAACCCATGCCTCTTACTTCCCCTTATTATTGGCCCCTAGTATTGGTGTGATACATTGATTACCATTGACAAAAGAATGTGAAGACATTACTGTCAACCACAGTCCATAGTTTGCAACAGGTACTTTTTGCCCATATAGCACTCTACTATTTAACTCTTTGTACAAGTGGTATACATTTGTACTAGTCATGGCAGAATTTATTGGTAGTGTGAATCATAACAATGTCCACCACAATTTTCACTGTGTGTGTGTGTTTTTTTGAATACCTACTATGGTTCTAGGCTCTGAGGAAACAAAGATGAATTAGAACAAGTTTCTGCCTTGGAGTGTTGGTCATCAAGTAACCAAGTTCAATAGCAGTTCATATTCTTGGTGCTCAGTGTGTGCAGTGATGACCAGAACAGTGGAAATGACCACAGGGACAGAAGGGCCAGGACATGGATGAAAGGCAGAGGAGGCCTTTTCCAGAACAGGCAATGCTGGCACAGGGAGGCTCAGAAGTAGGTGCCCCAGGAGATTTCAAGCTCCTGCTGCTGTGGATGCTGCATCTAGACCTTCCCTTTCTGTAGTGCCTGCTCAAGTGTCACTTTACTTCTGAAGACCTGCTTTGATTTTTTTTCTCTCCACCCAATGGGCACCATAAATGAGTCTTCAAAGACCATTCTACTATTCTATCAATCCTGCTGCTTCACGATGATGGAGAACACAGTAAGACCAGTGAATTCCATAAGTATGTGCCCATTCTTACACTTCATTTGCATTGAAGTGGTTTCCTTGATGAGAAGCAATGCTGTGTGGAATATCATGATGGTGGATAAGGCATGCTATAAGTCCATCTATGGAAGCTTTAGTAGATGTTTGCATGCAGGCAAGGCAAGCCTATATCTGGGATATGTGTCTATTACAGTTAGAAAAAAACTGCTGCCTCTTCTATGATGAAAGTGGTCAAACATAATCAACCTGCTATCAGGTAACAAACTGATCAGCTCAGTAATGCATCATCCTGAAGTGCCATATCAAGAACTGGGCGTTGGTCTCTGTTGCTAGCAGATTCAGTGTTCAGCAGTGGCTTTCATCAAGTTGGACTTGATGAATGGAAATCCATGTTGTTGTGTCCATGTATAATTCCTTCAATCATGGACATTTTTTTTTCATGAACCCAGTTGGTAGGAGTGACTGGAAAAAGGGGCTAACTGGTGTCTGCATAATGGTTCATCTTATCCATTTGATTATTAATATTCTCAGCTGAAGTCACCCCTTGTGACTTCACATGGGACAAATATATAGTCATGTTTTTGCCCATTCTGAAAGCTCTATCCACATACCTCTTATCCAGAATCTTTGTCACCAATATTACAATCATATTCCTTCCAAACCCCCTGACTTATCTAGCCAAATCATTAGCCACAACCCATGAATCACTATGGAAAACCACATCCAGCCATTTCTCCTTCTAATTAAAATGAACAACTGAATACATTGCTTGATGTTCTACCCAATGGGAGTACTTTCCTTCAGGATGTCCTGGAAAGAGGCTGTAGTGCTATAGCTGTCCACTTTCAGGTTTTACCTGTATATCACGCAGAACCATCTGTCAACCAGACCCAACTTTTCTATTTCTCAATCAACTGATCATAGGAAACTCCCCACAACGCCATAGCTGTGGGCTGGGAAAAAGAAGGTAACGTGGCAGAAATGAAGGCTGTAGGCATTTGGGCTACTTTCCTTGTGTAACTTACTTGTGCCTTCAGGGCCTGCTTGAACCTGATTTCATATATACCACCTCCATTTGATGAAGGAATGCTGTCTATGCCCAACTTTATGGCTTGGTGGGTCAGGCATTACCTGGGTCATGATGGGTCACTTAGGTCTCATGGTAATTTGGTGGTTTGCAGTTAAATGTTCAAAGTCTACCAAGTCTAGTATCAGGCCATAAGGTGCTTCTCAGGAGACTATTTATCTGTAGAGAACGGCGGGGCTTTGTTTTAAAAGGTCTGAGGTGTGATTTTCCTATAGGCCTGCCAAAGACTCCAAACGACATCTACAATTGTCACTAAAGCTTCTAGCACCATTTTATCTGCGTTATCATATGGGAGAGGAACATGAACCTGTTGCATAGCCTCCTCTTGTTCCAGTCCCCACTGGAACACTAGTAACCTTTTAGGTCATGGGTAAATGGGCTGGAGTGCCACACCCAAATAAGGAATATGTTGCCTCCAATATCCAAAGAGGCCAATTAGGTATTGTGACTTTTTTTGGTTGTAGGAGAGGCCAGATGGAACAGTTTATTCTTCACCTGAGGAAGGATATCTCAACATGCTCCCTACCACTGGATGCCTAGAAATATCATTGATGTGGAAGTCTCCTGAAATTTTATTCAATTTATTTCCCATTCTGTGCCATGCAAATTATTGATAAGTCTAGAAATTTCTTGCTCACTATGCCCAATCAGCATAATATCATCATTATAATGGAACCGTGTGATGTCTTGTGGAAGGGAGAGATGAGAGAGATTCCTACAGATTAGATTATGACATATAATAATCTAATAATCTCTGGAGAGTTGTTATATGCCTGTATGGAATAGTGAAGGGGTATTATTGGCCTTGCCAGATAAAAGCAAACTCTTTCTGGTGGCCTTTACTAATAGCAATTGAGAAAAGGTATTGATTGATTTAATTGATTAATTAAATTAATCAATAGGTACTGATCATATTGATAGATACCTGCATACCAGATACCAGGGGCTGGTATTGTTGTTCAGGCAATGAGATCCCATCTGGAACAGCAGCTACAATTGTAGTCACCACCTGGTTATTTGTAATAATCCACTATTTTCCTCAAAGAGCCATCTGTTTTCTACACAAACCAAATAGAAAAATTGAACTAAGGATATGGGTAGAATCACCACCCCTGCATCCTTCTAGAACTAGGTGGTAGCACTTATCTTTGCAATCCCTCCAGGCATATGGTGTTATTTTGGTTTACTAGTTTCACAGATAGAGGCATTACTAGTGGCTCTACTTGGCCTCTCCTACCATTATAACCCTCACTCCACAAATCAAGGAACCATTGTGGGGATTCTGCTAGTTGTCACATAAGTTTATTCCAATTTTGAATTCCAGAGCTGGAGAATCAAGCACAGAAAAGGGGTGGATCCCAATGGACCCACTGTGAGACAAATCTGGACTAAAACTCCATTGATCACCTGAATTCCATTAGCATCTATTATGACTGTTGGTACACAATGATGTTTTGGGACTCCTAAAATTAAATCAGTCCCAACCCAAACTCTAATAATTCCCAAAATGTTTGATTATTTCCTTTTCTGTAATGCACACTCACACTGTTAAAAGACTGTAGACTCCTTTGGGAGAGGAAGATTAACAGTATAAATAAAGTAGTGTATCTGGATCCTTCTCCAAGATACCCCCTTTATTCAAGGAGTTCTGGGTCTGTAATCTGTCTCAAGTCTGGGAATTAGGGACGTGACTTTCAGTTTCTGTGATTTAAGATTTTGTTCACTTGACCTAGAACTCTTTTGCTTATACAGATAAAATAAGAACTTAGTAGACTCCCTGTCTATTTTACTTATAAGTACCTATGATCAATTAGCCTGTAACATAGGTTTCTGCAAGTTGAATTATTCAGGTTACTGCTTTGCCACTGCTGTACATTATGGAGACATGTCCACCTTGTCTTTGGAAATTAAGTACTGCTACTTGACTCCTGTCAACCTAGGATCTTATCTTCCCATTGTGTTTAGGGATCCAAATTCAGTGTCAGCAGTTTCCACAGTAACATTTGACCTATAGAGATGAGCAACAATAGAGTTCTTCAGGGATTATATAATTACTTTCACAAATTTATTCCTTACAGTCCTGGTGAAAGGTGTATCATCTGGGCATTCCAAGGATGGGTGAGCAGGTCTGATATGATAAATACACTTTAACATCCCAATATCTCTAAACCTTTGGCTCCCCTCATCTATATTATACCAGGGTAGTTTGGCACTTTGACATCAGGTAATGTAGACCACCTTTTGTACCATACTTCAGCCAATCTTCTAAACAGTTAGAACCATTTCTAACTCCTTGAGCTGCAACACTGAATCTAGTATCTCTGCTTAGTAGGTCCACATGAATAAATTCAGCCTGACCCAACTTTATGTTCCTTCCATTACTATCCTACACTTTTAATATCCATTCCAGTACATATTCTCCTGATTTCTCTATATATAAATGAGAAGATTCATGTAGCTATTTTGGAATATATTATACCTCTTTGTGGGCCACACTTTGTATCTCATCTTTCAGTGCCTGTTGGGACTTCAGTTTAGCTATAAATCTGGAAAGAAAGAGTGATGGTGAGAGGCCAAAAGAGGGATTAGCAGTGTTTTACAAGCAAACTACCTCAGGGTATTCCACTGCAGTTTCATCTAGTGAAATAGGGTTAATGTCTTCAGACAGAGGCATGGAGTCTATTTCTTCATAGGAGGAAGTTACAAGTTTGTTAGGTACAGCAGGATTACTATATTCAGGTGGAGACTGGATGGCTGATTCCTCAAGGCTGCCTGGAGATCAGATGCCTGATTTTTCAGGTCATACTGGAGGTAAGGAGACTGATTCCTTAGGAAAAACAATTACATGTTTTGCTGGCAAAGAAGATATTGAGGAATCTGGGGTTTCAATGTCCTCACCATGCTTGTTATCAGCCTATATGTCCCCTTTCCAAAGTGAGGCCCTCACTATAACAGCAGACACCCTGCATGGTTGGAAATTCAATTTTCATTGTAATTTAGACACTCAGACAATGAGACTCTAGGTCTGGTTTTCAGAAATCTCAAGTCTGCAGCTACAAGAAATAAGTTTCATTCAGAGCAAACATTGAAACTTTCATGTCCTTCATGTGGTACTTGACCTGGGAATTTGAAACTTTGAGCTTATCCCTTTCTTTAACAACTGTATCCAGCATATTTAGGAACAAATCTCATTATACTTTTAACTCCACAAAACTTTCTTAAGGCAACAAGTAATCTATCACTCAGAGCCCAATCTCTTATAAATGCTTGAGTAGCAGTAGCCAATGGTAATTTTTTCTGTATCTCTATTGCCAATTCACTCTATGGACTATCAATGCCATCTTGATCATTGGAAATAAAGTCATTAGTGCCTTTGAATCTAATCAGAATAGAGAACCAATTCCCAAAACCCAATTCAGAAATCTCATCTTTAAGATTCAGTTTCTCAAGAACCTTCCTCAGTATCAAATCTGCATTAGTCAAGGTTCTCCAGGGAAACAGAACTGACAGGAGAGATATAAATTTACATAATACATTAGATAAATAGTGTGAGATATGTTATAGGAATTGGCTCAAGTGGCGGCTATGGTGATTGGTAGATCCAAATTCCATAGGGTAGACCCCCACAGGATGGGAACTCTGATGAAAGTTTCAATGTCTTCCCCAGGAGTAGTTGGCTGGCTAAAGTAAGATGGCAATTCTTCCTCCTGATTGCTTTCCAACTGCTGAAGTCATTAGTTCTCCCTTTCAGGCCTTCAACTGATTGGATGAGACATCTCTCACTGATGAAGGCAATTAATTGTAGAGTAAGCAGTCATAGATGCAATCAGCTGACTGTTTATTTAAATCCATGAAATACTCTCACAGTAATAATCATGCCAGTGCTACTTTGACCAAACCACTGTACAGCATAACCGAGCCAAATTGACACAAGAACTTAACCATCACAATTGATGAAGAAATGTTGGTTTAGAGTAACCTCAGGCATCATTGATGTTAGTTTTATGTCTCTTAATTTCTTTGTTTGTGAAACAAATAGAAGGAATCTATTATCCACACATTCATGGGAGATATGTTGGGAATAAACACAATTAATAAATGGAAGCTACTCTTTTCTTCCATGTGTTCCCCCAATTTTATTTCTAATATGACCTGGGCACCAATATCCCTTAGTTTAGTCCTGTTCTGGCTCCACTGACCCTGAATAGTGTTCCTGCATCTGCTGTGTGATGTTAGAAGTAATGTGATACTCAGAAAAAACAATGCTTACTGATGCCTTACCATCCTCAGGTAACACAGCACTATAACCTCTCACTTCTACTGGTATTTAACTTTTTCACAGTGCAGGCTTTTACTCCCTCAAAAGAACTCAAACTCTATGGGACTGTTTTGATTTGTTAATGCTGCCTGAAAGCAATATACCAGAAATAGAATGGCTTTTAAAAATGGAATTTAATAATTTGCAAGTTACAGTTCTAAGGCCATGAAAATGTCCAAATTAAGGTGCCAACAAGAGGTTATCTTCACTCAAGAAACGCTGATGCCATCCAGAACACCTCTGTCAGGTGGGAAGGCAACCTTCCTGGCATCTGCTTGTCCCTTGCTCCTGGGCTCCATTGCTTTCAGCCTCTGTTTCTTTTGATAATATCTGTCCATTTCTAGTACTCATGATGCCTTGAATTTTCACCAATAGAATCATTACCAAGAATATTTATTAGAATTCAATCTGAATTATTCAATTATCTTGGAATGAAATTCAGATATGCCCAGTGACGTAACTCATATAAAACAGTTGCAAATTTCCTTTCTCTGGAGCTCAGTGACATAGTGTTTAATATCGTAGGCTCTAGAGCTGGGCTGGATGGAATTTGGGATTGAATCCATTAATATGTGATCTTGAGAAAGATACTTAAGTTCCTGTGCCTCCGATTCCTCAACAGGGAAATGTAAGGATAAAATGAATATCCACATTGTAATGTCATTAGGATTGAGGGTGAGAGTATATATAAAACACTAATGATTTCCAAATCAGTGATGGAGCAAGGTGGAGCCTGGCCCGGGGTGCTCAGATGACTCGCACCTGCCCGAGAGGCCTCGGTGGGCCAGCATCTTTGCTCCACTTCCTCCTCTGACTAGTTCGGCTTCTTCCTCCTTCCTTTCAAATGTGCTAATTCCTAACCAACAGTCTGAAACCCAAACCCTATCTCAGCACCTACTTCCAGAGAAATTAGCCTGCAACATCAGCTCCCCAGAAAACTCCCAGAAGCTTCCTATAGATGTCTCCCTTTATATTCCTTCTTGATGCATTTATGGTTGAAGTGAGAGTGATTTTCATACTTCTCCAAAAAAATTTTGAGTCAAATTCACACTTTTTGTCTAAATTTATGGAATTATACCATGTCCTGTTCCGAAATCTGTATATGCATTCTAGATTATTTACAATTTTAACATTATAAAAGTAGATAACTTCAGGTGGGCCACGGTCAGCAGGCAGAGTTCTTGCCTGCCATGCCAGAGACCTGGGTTCATTTCCCAGTGCCTGCCCATGGGAAAAAGAAAAAAAAAAGAAAGATAAACAGTAGATAACTTTGAAATGAAAAAAAAAAGAGTTCAGGGAAAAATTAAAATAATCAATAATCATTGGCACAAAATGAGAATCAAGTTATAAGTCTTATTTGTAAGTCACTGTTTTTCTTATTTAATATAACAGGAAACATAGTCCTGTGTTATACATTTATGTAAATAGTGTATTCATATGCTTTATGGCTGTAATAAAAATTGCTAACATATACTGAAAACTTATGTGCCAGATGCCTATAGTAAGTCTTTTCATATGTCTCATTTTGCATACCCAATAATTGTAAGAGGTAATAGTTATTATTTCCCCATTTTACAGATGAGGAAAGTGATACTCTGAGAACTTAAGCAATTTGTCTGAAGTCACAGAGTGTATAAGTTGGATTTGAGCTCAGATTCAAACCCAATCACATGATTCAAAACCCATGTTCTCTTAAGTCTAAACTCTGTTGCCTTTTTTTCTACAGAAAACACTCAATACAGTCAAGGAAATAAAGTCTAAAATCTAGGATTTCTTAAATGATTTTACCTACTTCTTTTCTGTCACGTGCCCTGAATAAAAGAGAGGCATAAGACAGAGCTTTCACCTTAAAAGTAACCCAGTAAGAGGGAAAGAAGTGAATAATGATAGGAATATAGGGTTGTAAAACAAGTGCTCTCATGGGGATAGTGCAAAGTGTAGTTTGAGGGAAAAAGGGAGAAAAATCCAGATGGAGCATTAAAGAGGCAGATTCAATATCCAGAATTTTAAAGAGAGGATAAGAGAAGAGCTTTCCAGACTGAGGAAGCCTGATAAGCAAAGATACATGAACATGCAGGGTATGACTGAAGGGTGATGGAAGGACCTACTAAGACACTATAAATTTATTTTACTAGACTGATGTGTTCCTGAGAAATTGAATGAAATTTGAATTTTATAAACTAAGTCACATACAAAAGTTCTGGGGCACAAACTAAATAAAACTATTTAACCTTAATAACTTTAAAGAAAGCTAAGGATTCTTTTATAAAGTGCAAAAGTACACCTTAAAAAATAGAAATCTGATTAGTAATTCTACCATTTCTTATATATGGATTTTTAATCAATGAAACCTGTTTTTCCTTGTTTCATGTCATCTTCTTCATAATTCATGATTCCGCTTCTACTTTTTGTGTTGTGCTTTATTGTTTTTGTCACAGTTGGCTGTGCTTCTCATCTTGTCTCAAGTCTGTAAAAAGCATACCAACGAAATACACAAAAAGGAAATACAATTTATTTTTATGTAATTTGATTTATAGGTAATACTGAAGTAAGAATCAGGGGAGTTTTAAAATAACTCCTAATTATCAACAGATGAAAATGCATTGTCTAAGTTTAGACATGGAATTCAGTCAGCTGATTATGTTGGGAATGCAACTGCATACTTGCATAGGTGGATACATCCCTTCTTTCCAGACGGGCCCACCCAGTACTTTCAGTGTTCTCATTTCTCGGCGTCCCTATTTCCATCCACTTAAACAATATTGCTGCGAGTACTACAGAAAGTTACCTTTGAAGCCTCATGCTTTAAAAAATATTATAGACATATAACTTTGACAAGTATTATCCTTTGCTTTGTTTCATGAGTTGCATAGGTAAGAGCCAACTCTGATCCAAAGAACTAGAAGACAGACCTTCTCACTCTCCAGAAAGTATTGATCTTTAAGTTTGATTTTGCTTCACTCTAGATTTCCTGTGGATAGGCCTATGAACATCTGTGCTGGAAAACTGTAAAGATAACCTGTTATCACAAAGCAGAGGCACTGTGTGAGTAATGATTTTGAAATATTGATATCAAGGACATACCTATGTGTAACCTGGGTTTGTTGAAAAAGGACAGGCATGATATTGTCTGATGCTAAGTAGCGCATTTTATGTATACCCTAACAGATTAGCCAAGGTTATAAGGAGACAGGAAAATAAAAAAATCACAGCGCAGAAGTATCCACAGAACCATCTGTGGTGACCTGAAATGCAGTAGATATGTTCCATTCATTTGTAGACTAAAGCAGCATAAAAAGCAAGGTCATTGCTATAGCTTTCTACAGGATATGTGTTATGTTCACCTTTCTTTGCAATGTAATAATCAATTATATGTACTATACAAGGAAACACTCAATACCGGCAAGGGAATAAAGTCTAAAATCTAGGATTCATTAAATGATTTTACCTACTTATCTGTCACATACTCTGAGTAAAAGAGAGTCATAAGAGAGAGCTTTCACCTTAAAAATAACCCAGTAAGAGGGAAAGATGTGAATACTGAAAGGCATACAAGGTTGTAAAACAAGTGCTTTCATGGGGATAGTGCAAAGTGTAGTTTGAGGGAAAAAAAGGAGAAAAGCCCAGATGGAGCATTAAAGAGGAGGATTCAATATCCAGAATTTTAAAGAGAGGATAAGAGAAGAGCTTTCCAGACTGAGGAAGCATGACAAGCAAAGATACACGAACATGATCTTTAAGTTTGATTTTGCTTCACTCTAGATTTCCTTAATGATATTGTCTGATGCTAAGTAGTGCATTTTATTTATATCCTAACAGATTAGTCTCAGTTATAAGGAGAAAGAAAAAAAAAAAGAAGAAAAGAAACATCACAGGGCAGAAGTATCCACAGGACCGTCTGTGGTGACCTGGAAGGCAGGAGACACGTTCCGTTCATTCGTAGACTTAAGCAGAGTCAGGCTTTGGGTGGCCAGGAAGTTTGTAATATTTGAGAGAAACTCATTTTATTTAAGAAAACAATTTTTTAATTATAAATATAAAACTGTTAGGGTCCTTTTTAAGAATTATGAATACAAAATTGTTAAGGTCCTTCCCAGTGTTAGAAGTAACGTGCAAGTGAGTTGCTGACACCGAAGTCTTACTAACTTCATGGATAATCTGCTTCTGATGCCAAAGAAGCTTGAAAAGACTTGAGCAAACTTGCTTGTCCTTTTCAGTTTACTAGATGAGATAAATAGTTCCCAGGCAAAATGGAAACATTTCTGAAAGGAACATGTGGAGGAGAGAGATCGGGTGGGAGGAGTGGGAGGGATCTTCTTATGGGATTTTATTCTCAGTAGTATACTGGAACTTGCTCCTACAGACTCATAAATGCCAATTGCTAAATTTTCAGGAATTTTGCAATAGGGTTGATGTCATGTTGGTAGCTTGAAAGCTACTGTGGTACTTGGGAAATGCTACAATTCAGAGCTTTTTCCTCTCAGAGAGGCAATTGTTAATATCAGCACACCAAAGGGTTTAGGGAACTCAACATCCATGAAGTTAGTAGACGGAAATGACAGAGTTTAGAGAAATATAACTGTACCACACTAATCTGTTATACCAATTTCTATTGTTACACCAACAGAAATCTCATTCCAAAAAAAGACCTTACCAGCAACTTGAAGAAAGAAAGGCAACTTCACACTCATTTGACACTTTCTTCCCACCAAGCCATGGGGTAGCTTCCCTTGCCCGGATGACTGACTATCTAACCTGCCAGTTTTTGGACATCTTAACCTCCTCACATCAGTGACATTCAGTTCTTCTCCACATTTATGATCACATTGTGGACCTTCTCATTACCTAAATGATTCTCATCTTGGAAATCGATATTTCAAACATCCAAGACTCACTCTCATTTATTCACTCTTTCAACAAATGTTTATTTCAGATATATGCCGGCCACTGTTACAGATACTAGCATAACATGATGAACAAGAAATACAATCTAAGGTAGACAGACAATAAACAAAAAAACTAGCAATTAACAAAGTAATTTTGGAAAGTGGTAAGTGCTAGAAAGAAACATGGGAAGGTAATGAGAGAGATAATAATCATGTTGGTAACGGGAGTTCACGTTACTTACCTTGATTTGGGTAAAGCTCCTCTGAAGAAGGTTCATCTGAGCTGGGACCTGTGCTAAGAAAAATTTTGACTTGTTGCAAGAACAAAAATGGGAAAATGATAGTGCAGGGTAGAACAAGAAAGGGTAGATGAGGCTAAAGAACCAAGCAGAGGTTTGTAAGTTATGGTAAGATTTCTGAATTTTATCCTAAATACAATGAAAAGCAATTGCAGGAGAACAACACGATCTTCATTTTATTTTTTTAGGATTACTCTGCTTTGTGGAAATTGCATTAAAGAGAGACAATAGTAGAAGCAAAAAAAAAAAAAAGAAAAACCATTGAAAATGTATCCCTAGGTGTCCAGGCAGAGATAAAGATGTCTGCAACTATAACGGAGGAAGTGAAGATGGAGATAACTATAGGATTTGAAATATATTTTAGAAGTATTACTCAGAGAATTTTCTCTTACATTTAATACTGGATAAAAAGAGAACAGTCAAAGATAGCACTTACATTTTTTCTGAGTGCTGGGTAGAAAAAAGTGTTTTATTTTGAGTTGCAAAAGTTTGAAAGTAGGAGTGGAGGGTCGGAAAATGTTTCTGTTTGCTAAACCTGCCGAAATACCATATACTAGAAGTGGAACGGTTTTTAACAGTGGGGATTTATTAGCTTACAAGCTCACAGTTCTCAAGTCTGGAAAATGTCCAAATCAAGGCATTGCTTTCTCCCCAGAGACAGGCTATTGGAGATCCTGGGCTCCTCTGTTAGATGGCAAGGCACATGGCACCTTGTAGTCTCTCTCTTCTCTTCCGGGTTTCGTTTCTTTTCAGTTTCTGGCTTCAGTGGTTTCCTCCATGTTTTCTATGGCTTTTCCTCAGCTCTATGTGTGTCCTTTCTCAGCTTCTGTTCATTTTTCTCTGTTTCTCATTTTATAAAAGACTTCAGAAAGGGAATTAAGACCCACTTGGGGCATGCCTCAACTGAGATAACCTAATCAAAAAAGCTGCCCACAATAGGTCTACACCCAGAGGAATGGACTAGCTCTAAGAAAATGATATTTTCTGGGGTCCATAAACCTCCAAACAATCACAGGAAAGTAAATCAAGTGTACCATTTTGGCCATGCTAAATTTAAACTCTCCCATTCAAAAGGAGATACACATCAAGAAGACAGTTGGCTATATGACACTGGAGCTCAGTTCATCAATATTGAGCAGTTAACATGTGTCAAACACTGGTCAAGGAATAGTTAGAGAAACTAGGATTTTTAACTTGAAGTAGATTAGGTTGGGGATGAAGGCATCATCGCTGAATGGCTACCAAGTAGTAGAAATGGTACATTTACTATGTCTCTCCAAAGACAAATTCTAGCACAGTGATGGAAGTTTACAGATAGGTGGATTATAGTTTAATGTAGAGCTTTTTAATAATTAAAGCTTTTCATCTGTGGAAAGGACTTGTGTGAGCCTTAAATTTAGGGTTAGTCATAAAGTAGTAAGTTCCCTTTTACCCGCCTCCTTCAAATACAAGACTGCCAAGGACAGGGTCAGTGTGTTAGTAGAGAAGTGAAGGAGATCCAGATTTCCTTGAAAATCTAAAATGCTTGAGCAATTTTTAGAGCAGGGACCAGAGGAGAGAGGAGGGCATTTTTACTCTTCACCAAAGATGTGCCAATCATTATCAGGCAATTCTAATGTGTAACATCAAATAATTTTTACATCAACTCTCTGAGGTAATAGGAATAATCTTGTCTTATGGATGGTGGATTTACATGGAACCGTTGACAAATAAACACAGAAAGCATGTAGAAAGGAAAATGTCTATCAGCTTAGATGCTGCTAGCTTTGGATTAGAGAATGCAAATTGGTCCTAGCACTAAATGCATTTCCCCATAATTCTTTCCATAAATGTGTCCCCCCTGCAATAACCTACCAAGGGAGATTCTAATTCTGCAAACAAACTCTTACTAAGAAATCTGCATGAGGAAATTTTACTCCTTCTAGCCCCTGGGCTCCAGAAGTGAAGCCGGAGAATGATGGGTCTCTAGATCTGCCACTAGAACATGGTCTTGGCACATGCAAGCAGGAGCAGAACAGAACACATACTGCCCAATAAAGTAAACTCTATAAAAGACTTCCAAGCTCTGTCTGCCCATGATCAGATAAAACAATTCTCATGGGAAAGAGTGAGCAAAGGAGAAGAAAAGCCACAAGTGCTACTCTTGTGGCTACCCCCAATGGAAACATGGGAACAATTACCTCTGAGCATTGGCATTTCATATTTCTTGACTTACTTATATGTACATTATTTGGCTATATCACAAAGAACATGAATATTTACTAAAACAAAATGTGTGTATCTTTTTCCTAGTTTGTTTTTCTAATCCTCCTCATATTTTCTTCCTTCTGCTTACAGTGTCTGTTGGGCCTCTGCCCCACCCAATTGCTAGTAAAACAACAATATTTACCACTCAAAACTGAATTAGACTATCACCTACTCTTAAACTGTCTACTGCCTGCAACAATAACAACTGTACCCATCATGACTAATTAGTTGCTTATTTGTTTTCTTTCATAATATAGGGACCTTTGCTTCTTGGGGGACTTGGTCATTTTCGTTTTGTATCTCCAGGAATATAATAGTGCTAATACATTGTAGTTGCTCAGTATATTTTTATTGAGTTGAATTGAATTAAATTTGAATTCCTAGCTGGATGGCATTGGCTGATGAGCAGTAAAACCAGCCCCAGCAAAGATTCAGGGCTATAAATGCTAATCCCAAATGGCTTTGGCCCCCATGGCATGATTAATATCACATATTCAGATGGTTTCCTTTAACATGAATTTGGAGAAAAGTAGCATCCTCAACATTTCTGAGAACTGGTAGATGGCTGCTGGCCCAGAGGACAGGCTTTGCCTGCTAATGAAACTATCATTGCTTTCCCTTCCTACTCTTTGTTTTTTGAACAAAGCTGCTTTCAAGACAGAACTCTCTGCTCTCTAAAAGTACACAAGCAATTGGCATTCCCCTCTCTGTGTTGGTGTAGTTTTAATTAGAGCATTGCAGTATTTTTTTTCCTATACTAAAAAGAAAAAGAAAAAAACCATCCATGGGGTTGAGAGGTTCACATTCTCTTCTTAGCTTAGAGGTGGACTTTTTAAATTACTTCAATAAAATTTTATGTGACCAATTTTAAAGACCTGTTGTAAAGCAGTTCAGGATGCTTGCCTTTTCTGGTGAGAGAGCATTTTTCTTGGTGAGGGTAGAATGCAGAGCAGTTAGAAGCCCAGACTTTGAGCCAGGATTCCCAGTGAGTAATCTGGTTGCATCAGCTTCTTGTTGTTTAACTCTGAGCAAGTCATTTGACCCCTCTGTATCTCAGTTTCCTCATATGTAGGATGAACCCATCTCATAGCGTTACTGCGGGGATTAAATGGTGAATATTTTAAAGAGCGATTAGAAACAGCAAGCTTAAATCAGTGATCTGTAGAAAGGAAGCACTATCTAATTATTGTCTATTAGTCTTACCTAGACAATGTGGTTGAATGAATTTAGCCTGGTTTTAAAGGATAAGTTTAAAAATTAAAGTTAAATGTATCTATGAGAAGCCATTTGACATTATATAGACATTTAATTTCTAGTGCATTAAAGCAGCCAGAAGGAAATATCTGAAATTGTTGAATTGCAACCCATACTATACTTTCAAATTTTCTCTACAGCTACTTGTCAAACTGTACTTTGATATTTATTACTTTTCTGTATATATGTTATATTTCACAACAAAAATGTTTTAAGTAAAGAACACATTGAAGCTGTTTCTTTCTTTTTTTTTTTTTTACTTAATATAAAAAAAAAATTAACGTAACAGCTGAGACTATGCCTATACTCAATCGGTTCTTGTCTCTGCTCATCATTGGGAATTTGTTGTTAATAATTTCCTGCTTTGTTTTCAGTCTATTTGCTGAAAGTTTCTGGCTGTCACTGTCAGGACATAAGAACTCCTTTAAAAGTCCATTTAAGAATCACTATCTAGCTGGACCTATGTCTTTAAAAACTGGCATGGTTCAGCCATCAAATAGAGTGGTGGAAAAATACTCACAAAATGGCCAGAGGTATAATTTTCAACCACAGCCAAAACTAAATCCTCCATCTGAATGACTTACCATATGCTTTAGCAGCTCCTTAGCACATTGTCCCTGTCTTCTGTATCATGACCTCACAGAGCCTTGCACAGTGAAGAACAAGACTGAAAACTGATCTGTTTTCTCACCTCCCAATTCTCTCCTTAAATCATTTTAATCTGATCCAATGCCATCACTATTTAACTGAAGCGGCTCGTCTCAACGACCCCAACAACTGACATCTTATGAAAACCGATTTGCCAGCCTCCTCTTATTGGGCCTATCTGAGCGATAAGCAGCATTGGGCACAGTTTTCTCTGCTTCATAAAGCTCTTCTCTTGGTTTCTAAGACACCACACTCTTCCAGTTATCTTATTCCTTGATGGCTTCTCTTTCTGTCTTCTTTGTCAGCTCCTCTTCCTCTGTGAAACTTTACATGTTGGCCGTCCTACAGAACATAGTACTTGAACCACTTTCTTAACTTTACTCTCTCTTTAAATGATTTCATCTACTCTGATGGTTTTAAATGCCATCTATATGCCAATAATTCCCAAATTAATCTGGTAGATGGCTGCTGGCCCAGAGGACAGGGTTTGCCTGCTGATGAAGCTATCATTGCTTTCCCTTCCTACTCTTTGTTCTTCAAACAAAGCTGCTTTCAAGACAGAACTCTCTGGTCTCTAAAAGTACAGAGGCAATTGTACTCCCAAATTAATTTAAAGATGCAGAGATTTTAAAACACGTCCAAAAATTTTGTGACATGCCTCTGATCAATGGTGGAATCTAATTCCCCTCCCTTTGAATATGGGCTGAACTTAATTGACTCACTTCTAATGAATGGGAAGAGGCAAAGTAAAGTCATGGGGTCCCTATCACTAGGGTAGAAAAGGTGATTCAGCTTCACCTTGGCTCTATCTCTCTCTTGCAATATATACCTTTAGAACCCAGTCACCATGCTGTGAGGAAGCCGAAGAGCCACATATAAAGGCCACATGTAGGAGTTCTGGTCCAGCCCCATGGAAAGCTAATTATCATCACCAACCACAAGACATGAAAGCGAGGCCTACAGTGATTACAGCCTCCGGCCTTCAAGGTGATCATCTGATGTCAAATAAATCAGGAATAAGTCTCTGTCAAGCCCTACTTAAGTTGCAGATTTGTGAACAAAATAGGCATTGCTGTTGTTTCAAAGCACTAAACTTTGGAGAGCTTTATTTACACAATAATAGATAACAGGTCACTAGTCTAGACCCGTCCTCTGTAATCCAGAGCCTCCTCACTCAATATCCCCACTAAATGTTTTATAGGAAGTTCAATTTCATATGGCAGAAAACAACTCATGATTTTCCCTAGCAAAACCTACTCTTACTTAAAAAAGATATGTTCATGTTTGTATATTGTTATGTTTAAAAAAAAATTAAAAATTAAAAAAAGAAAAGATAAGAAGGGAGGGGAAGAGATCTTTTCTTTTCTTTTTTTAAAATTTTTAATTTTTTTTAAACATAGCAATATACAAACATGAACATATCTTTTCTAACTTAGTCAAAGGCACCATATCTCACCCCAATTATTAAGCAAAAATTTAAAAAAATAAATATTTTAAATCCATGGAACTACACATACAGTGAGCCTTAAGTTAAAAATGATGGACTGTAGATAATAGTACAATTATAAAAACATATTTTCATCAATCATAAAAATATTCCCCACCAATGCAAAGTGTTAATAATAAGATGATATATGGGAATCCTGTATTTCATGCATGATTATTCTAAACCCACAACTCCTCTAATAAAAATAATTAAAAATAAAAACCGAGGAATCATCTTTGATTAAAGCCTTTCCTCACCCTGCATATCCAATTCATCAACATATCTCACCTTCAAGATATACCTCTAAGATGGCCATTTTTAATTACTTCCCCTATTGCCTCCCTTGCTCAAAGCCAAACACCATCAATTGTGATGTACAGTCTAATATGATATTCTTCTGATGAGAAATTGGAATTTAGTCTTATTACAGATAACTTGTATGTGAAGAATTGCTATTCTCTTGCTGCTTTCAGAGTTCTCTCTTTATTTTTGGCATTTGACATTCTGATTAGTGTATATCTCATGTATGTCTATTAGTATTTGTTTGTTTGGAGTCTGTTGTACTTCTTGGACGTGCATATTTATGCCTTACATGACAGTCAGGAAGTTTTCACCAATTATTTTCTCAAATATATTTTCTGATCCTTTTCCCTTCTCTTCATCTTCTTGGACATGGTGAATATGCATATATTTTTGTGCTTCATATTTAAATCCCAAAGACCCCGCTCCATTTTTTTCAATCTTTCCTCTAAATGTTCTTCTGTCTGCAAGATTTCAATTGTCCTATCTTCTAGTTCACTGATTCTTTCTTTTGCCCATTCAAATCTATTGTTGTATGCCTCTATTATATCTTTAATCCTTCTTTTGTGCCTTTCAGTCCCATATTTTCTGTTCTGTTTCTTTTTATACTTTAAAATTCTTCATTAAGCTCATACATTGTCTTTTTATTTCTTTAGCCATATTTTCCTTCATCTCCTTGAATTGATTTAGAAGACTTGTTTGAACATCTTTGATTAGTTGTTCCAAATTCTATGTCTCCTCTGAAGTTTTAATTTGTTCCCTTGACTGGCCCATAACTTTCTCTGAAGTTTGAATTTGTTCTCTTTACTGAGTCACATCTTCCTGCCTCTTAATATGGCTTGTAAGTTTTTGCTGATGTCTAGGCATCAGATTATCTTGATGTGTTTACTCTGAAGGTCAGATTCTCTTAACTAGTGTTTTGTTGTTTGTTGGCTTTGTGTTAAGGCTCTTATTTGACACTTGGTTCAACTTATTCTAACCCTTCAGAATGGCCTGTGTTTAATTGATCACATTTTCTCAGGTCTTTTTCACCTGATTTTTGCCCTGCATATACAGTGCAGTTTTTAAGATTGAAATTTTTCTGCCATTATTTCACCTCCAAAAGAAAGCCTCCTTACCACTATACCTTCTCTGGGAATCTCATTCTGGTCTGTTTGTTTCTGTTTGCCTCTATAGTTTTTCTATGCTTCATTTGCGGGTCTCTAGCTTCTCTTGCCAAGATGGCAAATTCTGGAAGGAGGCTTACCCAGAGAGGACTTTCCTGAATCAGTAAACCCCAGCCAAAGCAGGGTCAGGGACCCACAAAGGGGGTACATACCAGCTCCAAAATGCCCTGGGGAGGGAATCTGGAAGGATGTCAAAAGTCTTCTTGATGGGTCCCAAGCACTCTGCTTTTCTGGCCTGCCCAGCAAATGCAGCCCTTCAGCTGTTTCCTGCTGCTCTGGGGAAGCACTGTGTCTTTAAATCTCCACTGCTTCCTTCTCTCCCTAGGGCAGGGTTGAAACAATGCGACTGTCTCCTTTGTCCAGGAAGGTCTGAAACAATAGCTCAGAACCTGACCCTGCAATCTAAATTTGCCAATCAAAAACTGTGACCACTGATAGGTTGTGCCCTCCCTGTTCTTG
Source organism: Tamandua tetradactyla (assembly GCF_023851605.1). Taxonomy (NCBI): domain Eukaryota; kingdom Metazoa; phylum Chordata; class Mammalia; order Pilosa; family Myrmecophagidae; genus Tamandua; species Tamandua tetradactyla. The sequence continues at coordinate 182,836,549 of NC_135331.1, read as the reverse complement.
GGAGGAAGGTTTTATGTTTTTTGTTTTATTTTATTTTGTTTTTTGGGGAAGAAGGTTTTTATGTCTCTTTCTCCACCAGTGAGTTAGGCAGTGACTGGACCCCTAGGTGACCCCCTGCAGGAGTAGAGAATGGGTAGCATGCGGACAGAGAAATTCACGGTTCTTTACTGTAGTTTATTGGCCACATCTTCCTGCTTTTCCTGTTCTGACTTCTGGAGCACCAGAACACTTGTTACAGACAGTTCCTGCCTGTTTAATAGCTGTTTTGGTAGAAGGACAGTTCTGAGGCTCCCTACTCCACTATCTCCCCCAGATGTTCTTATACAATAGCCTTCTGAAATCCCTCCCATGTTTACCTTCCCACAGTCTATTCACTGACATCCCTGCCAACACAGGTAAATGCTTTCCAGAACACATAGCATAATGCCCACATCCTACAAAGTCACACATAAATAGGTCCCTGCCTTAATCTCCGTGCCAGCTTGAGACTCTTATGTACCCCAGTAAAGCCATGTCTTAACCCTAATCCAATTTTGTGGGACCAGATCTATTATTCAGGGTGGAAACCTTTGATTCGATTGTTTCCATGGAGACTGACCTACTTAGTTTGTGGGTGTGAGTTTTTATTGGATTACTCCATGGAGATGAGACATACCCAATTGTGAGTGTGACCTTTTTCTTAGATGAACATGTGACTGCCCATTCAAGGTGGGTTTTGATTAGTTTGTTAAGGTCCTTTAAAAGAGGGAACATTTTGGAGAGACCTTAAATGCAGATGCTTGGAGAATAGTTGCTTCAGAGCCGACAGAGACACAGGCATTTGAAGATGCTTGTGTGCCAACAGAGAAAGCCAACACAGACATTTGTAAATGTAGAAAGAAAATGCCCCTGGGGAAGCTATTTGAAAACAGAAACCAGAAGACCAGTAGATGCCAGCCAGGTGCCTTCTCAGATAGGCCTTTTTTGAATCAAGGTATCTTTCTCTGGAAGCCTTAGTGGGACATTTTTATGTCCTTAGAACTGTAAACTTGTAACATAATAAATGCTTTTTTAAAAAGCCATTCCATTTCTGGTATATTGCATTTTGGCAGCATTTAACAAACCATTGCACTCTTCAATTTTATTTCTGACCACTTACTTACTTGGTTCATTTGCTTCTGTCACACTGGCCTTTTTGTTTTTCCTAAAACAAGGCACACTCATTCTTGCCTTTGCCTGGTTTGCTTCTGTTTTTCTGGAAGGCTCTGTCCCCAAGTCACATGACTTACACCTTCAGGACATTCCAGTCTCTGCTCATGTGTCATCTCCTCGCTCTAGTAACTCCTCTTCTTGACCTCTATTACTCTCTATCCTCTTGGATTTTGTCTCTTTAAAATGCACTCCATTATTTGAAACCATATTTATTGGCTTACTGTTTACTATCTTCCAGATGAGAATTTAGGTTTCCTGAGTGCAGGGGCTTTCACCATTCTTTCTGATGCTGGGTCTTCAGTGCCAAGAGTGGTGTCTGTCTGAGCAGTGAGTGGTCTATACATATCTAGATAAATAATCAAACTTTATTCAATAATGGGATTATTTGATCAATTAACACATTTTTAAATTAAAGTAGTTTTGATTTTAAATGTAAGAAGCATTTTATTGGTATTCAAATTATTTCCAGCAAATTGAATTTGTTTTCCCTCCACTGAGTCCTTCCTTACTGAATTAGTTTGACTCTGAGTTATTTTGATATCATTTCTGACTATGATGTTACATGAAAGCCTCAGATGTAATAACAATTAGAATATTTAAGTATATAACGCAAAGTCATAACTACATTTCACTTTTTCCTAAGAGCTTTTTATATTCATATGCAAATTTTTTTAATTTAATCACAATATTTCTTTCTTGTCCAGATATTGTCAGTAACAGTGAAAGGTCTGAGATTTTACACTACTTGCAAGGAGACAGGTCTGTCTACCACTTATTTACAGGTGGCAGAAGATACAAGACCTGGTTTAGAGTCTTGGGTTCAGAGAGCCGTGAAGAGGGGAGGTAAAGAGGGCAGGTTTTGGACTAACCAAGAACATGATGTGATCACTCAACCAAGACATAGCCTCTAACTCTGTGCTTCCTACAGGCTAGTTTTGGGTACCAAATAGAGTCCATTTCTGAAAAATTGGGGGATTGGTGAATAAATTTTTGATTGACTATTGTGTGTGTTTACAATGTGTGATTTTTAAAATAAGCAGCAACAATAATAAAAACTCTGACTGGTTGATTTTTACCCATATCTTTACAAATGTATCTGCTTTGAAAACTGTTACCTAACTGGAAGACTGCTGAGCTTGTGGACATTCTGAAATTTTTTCTTCATCCTCTTTTTTCTTTTTATTCTTTTTTTTTCTTTTCTGCCTGATGAATTGTTGAGAGGATAATAAGCCTCGATTTTTTAATTGGCCCATTTAATATTGGTTGCACAGATGTAAGACACTGTATACATTGTAGAGATAGCATTGGCAAGACTGTACAAATTACAACCTTTGATACAACACCATTGTGCAATTAATTTGTAAAGATTCCCATGTAGCTCTTTATTATAGTGATTTTTGGTTTTTGTACTAATTGAATGCTTTTTTGTGTTTTTAAATTATTTTCTTTATCTTTGCATGTTATAAAAGCTGAGATGTGGGTTTTGTTGTTGTTTAATTTTTTTATTGAGAAAAACCTTCACATATATACTTTCTATACATGGTGCATAACCAATGGCTCACGATATCATCACATAGTTCTGTATTCATAACTATGACCCTTTTTTCGAACATTTGCATCACTCAAGAAAAAGAAATAAAAAGAAAAAATCCATACATACCATGCAACTTACTGCTTCCTCTCATTGACCACTAATGTTTCCATCTACCCAATTTATTTCACTCTTTTTCCCCTCTATTATTTATTTATTTATTTTGCCATATTATTTACTCATCTGTCCATATCCTGGATATAAGGAGCATCAGACACAAGGCTCTCATATTCACACAGTCACATTGTAAACATTATAACTTTATAGACTCGTCTTAAAAGAATCTAGGCTACTGGAACACAGCTCAGCAGCTTTGGGTATTTCCCTCTAACCACTTCAACACACCACAAGATAAAAAGGGATATCCATATAATGCATAAGAATAACCTCCAGGATAACCTCTCGACTCTCTGAAATCTCTCAACTACTGAAACTACTTTTTCTCATTTCTGTCTTCTCCTTTTTGGTAAAGAAGGCTTCTCAATCTCTTGATGCTTGGTCCTGGCTTATTCCAGGCTTTCTGTTAGGTTTCTCTCATGTTGTCACGAAGATTTACACTCCTGGGAGTCATGTCCCACATAAGAGGGAAGGCAGCGAGTTCACATACTGAGTTGGCTTACAAAGAGAGGCCACATCTGAGCAACAAAAGAGGTTCTCTGGGGGTGACTCTTAGGCATAATTTTAAGTAGGCTTAGCCAATCTTTTGCAGGAATAAGTTTCACAGGGGCAAACTCCAGGATTGAAGGTGTGACCTATTGATTTGGTTGTCCCCACTGCTTGTGAGAGTATTAGAAATTCTCCAAATGGGAAGTTGAGTATTTCTTCCTTTCTCCCCATTCTCCCCACCCCAGGGGACTTTGCAAATACTTCTTTATTCACTACCCTAATCACTCTGGAATTTATTGGGGCATCACACTAATCTGAACAAACCAACAAAATCTCACTCCTTATTCAAGATTCCATGTACTTATAGTGTTCCACTAAACTGACCAGAAGAGTTAAATTAGAAAATGCATTACCCAAGATATAAATTTTGCACCAAATAAACATCTCATCCTTTAGTTTCACCCAGAAGTTGAGGTTTTAAAATATGAATGATATCATTCTTTACCCAGCCTTCTAGTATACCTTAGTCCTATCCAGATAGGTTTCATTCATATCTGTATTTGAAATCTGATTCCTTTTTCAACTTTATAAGCATTCCTGTATGGGGTACTGCTCACCCTCAGAGTTTCAGAGCTCTAACTCAGTCTCAGATGTCACATAAATACCGAAAGTTTCTGGGAAAGACCATGTTATATACAAACAGCTCAGGAGATGTGGGGTTTTTGAGTTCATTTATTGTTAGTATCCGGATTTTTATGTAAATTTTGTATGCATCTCTGAATGATGAAACCACAAGTTGGCCTATGACAAGTTGACAGAATGCAAGGTATCTTCTAGGTTGAAATAATTCACAGTTGGTGAATGTCGTTTTGTAACACACCTTGTACAATCTTCTTTAAAGAAACACTACAGTATAGTTTTAGTATCTACCTGCTGAATTATTCAATACAGACCTACGCACAGCAGGGGTCTTGGTACAGAATTTAAGTGTCAGGATCCACAGGTGTGATCTTGCATAAACAGTCCAAACTGATCACTTCACTTGTGTACCTAGTTTAAAACATAAATAAATGGATTGTTTTAAAATTTTTAAAAAAGACCTCATTCAGAGACAACTGATAGTTTATTACCTTTGACAGCAGCAATAACCAGAGTGTAACTGATAATGCCCAATTACCACAAGGCAACAAGGGCCAGGTGAAACCTGCACATGTAGGGATTTAAATTACAGAAAGCCCCATGGTTCGAAAATGTCAATCCTTTATAATTGGCCGCAAGAAAATCTGCTCAATCTTTGACCCAGAAAGAGACAACTTCCTAAGCCAGGGGTGGGGGTGGCAGTTGGGGGGTGGGGGTGGAAACCTGCCTTTTTCTCCAGAGAAAGATACCATCTCTGTATTCCAAGGCTGTTTGCTATATTACATTCTTGAAAAGACAGTCCAGATCATCATCAGTCAGTGCCTCTGCTCATAAAACATTCAGAAATGCAAGAGACTTATGGAGAAGTGTGCCCCAATACATATTTTTTCTTATACATTTTTTAATGAAGAATTTTTCTTAATATAGTTGGCTAATATAAATATATTGGCAATGAGCTATCAGTAAAAAGTTTGCATTGCTACAGAAATACTAAACTTTTATCATATCAAAAGAAGTGACATCTCAGTTTTCATTTGACTATTGGCTACTTAGTGTTTTGTTTAGTTATTTTGTTTTGTTTAACAAACAGACAATCATCATATAACAAGAAATCTGGAAATAGTACAGAACTAGTATAGTGGCTTGTCAATGCATAGAAATCCAGTCTTTTGTGGGTTTTCTGCTCTACCCTCTTTACCGTGTGGGTAAGATGTGGTGCAGATCATTGGTTTAAACCATGGAGTATGGGGCTATGGAACAGAAGTGGATTAGATGCTACACTGTTGGTGCTGCCATTTCATGGTAATGTCACTTTTGCTAAGTCATCTTACCTCCCCAAGCTTCCAAGTGCAGATTTTTAAAATGGCAATTATTGTAGTACATATCCTATATACCTCAAAGGTTTATCATAAGGGTCACAAAGGTAAATGTGTGGTTGACAAAGAGTTGATTTGAGTCTGGAGAAAAACTGACTCTTTCACAGTGTATTTATCATCTAAATTCTAAAGACACACTTTTAAAATCTTACAAGTTGAGGATTTTCAATTAACCAAGGAGAAACTCAGGGCCAAGTACTGCAGCTACATTAAGCTATTGGCTATTCCAGAAAAGTGCCACAAAATATGAAACTTAATTGGCTTTGTCCACACCCTTTCTTCTGCTGACAATACCCTGTCCCTGTAGCCTACATGCATCATTCATTCTGCAAGGCCAAGTTAATTAATATCTGTAGAATCTCTTCCCCGACTCCTTGGACCAACTTGGCCCCTCTGTAGTGCCCACATTTGATAATTATTAGAGTGTCTCATCTTTACTTCCATGTGTATCTGTTTATCCCAATAAGTAGTTACTACTTTGGTGATTAGGGACCCTATTTGACTTACCTTGGAATCCATGGTACCTAGAATTGTTTGCAATTATCAAGACCTTGAATTATATTGGATGAAAGAAAGAATGAAGGAAGGAAGGGAGGACAGGAGGAAGGAAGGGAGGGAAAGGAGAGACAGGGAAGAAGAAAGAAAGGAAGGATGGGAAATGAAAGGAAATTTTTCAAATTTTAAAACTATTCTTGAGATATATCATGGCATTATGAATAAGAAAATAGACTCTGGAATCAAATATCTAAGTTTGAATTCTACCTCAGTTTTCTATCAACTGAAAAGCTTAAACAAGTGTCTTATCTTTGGTGAATCACAAATTCCTCAACTATAGCACAAAAATAAAATTAGCACCTACTTGATAGAATTTTGTCAGGACTAAATGAATTAGCCCATACAGACAGCTTAGAACTGAGCCTATCCTATATTGATCACTCAATAAGCATTAGCTATTGATATTAAAATTGATTCATCTCCCCCAATACCACTACCAAATAATAAGTGGTTACCAATTACACCTTCAGAGATTAATGGTGGGTCAGTGGCATTGGGGCATTTTGTGGAAATGGCTATTTCAATAAAGGAATAAGCCAATTCTCATTAAGGATGATTATATGGAAAAGACACAGGAAGCAGCCAAGAGCTGGAAGTCAACGGAATTTGGAAGAAGAAAGAGAAAAATACTGCCATATGCATTGCCATTTGACAGAAAACCCAAGGAACTCCAAAGATTGTGGACCAATCCAAAGATACAAACCCAAGGAAAACCCATGGTTTTAGCCTCTGAAACCATGAGCCAATAAATTACTCTTATTAAGCAAATAAATAAATAAATAAATAAATAAATAAAAATAGGAGGGATTATGGGTTATAGAGAATATGACCAGACACTTTGAGAAAGCTATCATTTATCCATAATATTAATTGTGCCCATTGTTGCACAGTACTCTCCCAGTTTATGTTCATTTTTTGCTATATATTGTAACTGTCTTCTTGGAAAACATACCCTGTTGAGATGAGGGGGCAGGGAGGGCCGGGGGTGTGTGACTGAAACTCTCCATCCTTCAGTAAATGTTTTGGTTTGTTAAAGATTCTGGAATGCAATATACCAGAAAAGGAATGGCTTTTAACAAGAGGATTTATTACATTGCAAGTTCACAGTTCTGAGGCAGTAAAAATGTCCAAACTAAGGCATCCAGATAAAAATACCTTGAATCAAGAAAGGCTGATGGGTCAGGAACACCTCTGTCAGCTGCAAAGGCACATGGCTGATGTCTGCTGGGTTTCAAACAGCTTTCCTGGGAGTATTTCCTTTCTGCATCTCCAAACATCTGGATCTCAAGTTGGCTCTGTTGGCTCTGAAGCTTCATCCAAAATAGTTCTCTAATATTGAATTAGAATTAAAGGACATGGCTTTCCTTGGGTATACAACAGTTTCAAATCTACACAGTGAACTTTCCTCAGAATCACTGTGACCTGAAAACTAATGCAAACCTCTTGGTCAGATGTTTACTTTGATCCTTTCCCTCTAATAAGAAACAAGATTTAATGAAATTTCCAGGGCTTTACCAAATTGGTGGAGAAAGATTTTTTTTAATTGCCCAGTATATTCGCTCTGTATTGCAGATGCAGAAGCACTATAGAGAAGCATGAGGTTTAAGATCACCTAAGCACTTACCAACACCAATTCTAGAATGCAAGTGTCCGGTTCCTCAGGTGCCATCAGGCATGCAGCATCAAATGAACATGCACCACTGTCAATGCTACATCTTCCCTTCCAAATATCAAACTGCCTCACCTTATTACTAAACAGTTCCTCTCTCTGCTTCAGATAAAACCTATTTTGGACAGTAAATATAAAGTTAAAAATTCCAGTTTCATGAGATAAAAAATACAGTAGGAAATCACAACAGATGATGACTTTTTCATTTCAATTTTTGCCTAAATTTTTTTCTAGACGTACATAATTGAAATATATATAATGTTTTGAACTGGATTGTTTTAGGGCACAGCCTAATGCTTGGAGACTATTGCTTCAAAATTGTTTTAAGCAATGATGGTCACTATTGCAGTCTTGATTTCACTCCAGAAATCTGCATCATTTCCTTTTAAACTGCCAGCAATGTTCACTTTCTAAGCCTGACTCCAATGGGCCTGGCATTGAACCCTGCTGTCACCATAAGTCCGTCATCCTCTGATGGATATCGCAGGAGCCCTGTGTGAAAGGTAAAACGTGCTGCATGACACTGTGACATTGTCTGTGAAAGGGTGTTCATTCTTTACGAACATTCCCACGGAGAAACCTGACCTCTGTTCATCACAAACAGGAACTTTTTTTTCTTTTTTTTAAACCGGAAGGTAGAGTGAGAGAGGAAACACTGTTGATTTCTGGGAGAAGTGGTGCTGGAAGTCCAGTTTGCTGGCTCTGGGAACAATGATGGGAAGCCCAGTGAGGCATGTCCCTTTACTGACAATCATGGAAAACGCTTCCACTCCTCTGCGGAAACAGCAGTTCAAAGACAGGACACAGAGTCCCTAAGTTCTGGCAGCTCTGAAATAAAAACTGTTTGGTTCTCCCACTCCCTGCATTGGTAAAATGAAAGAGGAATTTCCATGCAGGTGAACTGGTCTAAGATGTGGGTCTTAATACATCCACAATGCTATTTGTCTCCATTCTGAGTTCTACCCATTTGTTCAATAAAGATGCACTAATCACTTTCTCTGCAATGAGCTAGGCACTGAAGACACCAAGATGAACAAGCCTTCTCCCTGCCCTCAAGAAATGTATAATCGAGACAGACATATGAATTGGAAAACGCATTATTCCGGAAAGCTATTAGGCATTATGCAATCAAATTACCATGACTGAGCAATCTTTCTCTTGTTATGCAAGCCAGAGAAATTCCCAAATCCTTACCAGCCTGGGCCTTCATGTCAGCTCTTTTAAAGTCCACAGTGAGTAGGAGGCAAGAGGAGCTTTCCTCTTCCTGCTAGAAGCAAAAAGCTAGATGTAACAAAGTAACATGATTGCGTTTTACAAACACATAGTGCCGAGTAAATTAAAAAGGAAGAAACAGGAAAGATAAAAAAAAGACTCTCTAACAGTGCCATATGTGTAAATTAAAATACATGCACACAAAGTAACAGTGCCTATTTACAAGAATGCATATCAATAAAAGGATACACGAGAAACACATTAAACTGATGGCCTATGGGTGGGGAGGGTCTCCAGAGTGAAGGCAATAGAAGAGATTCGATAAACAAGCTGGAGAGGAGTCTTTATAGACCACAGATGTTTATGTGACACAAACTGAGGAAAGTGAATTAATCAACCCTCAACCAAATTCCTAAAAGACTAAGAAAAGAAAAATAGATCATTTCAGTACAAACTAGTAAGTGTGCTTAGAATGCCATGTTATAGCAGAGAAGGTTGATAAAATCAACTGTGGGGGATCCAGGAAACATGGCAAGAGGTGACATCTAGACTAAACCTCACAGCTGTAGCTCTATCTCCCAGCACATTCTTGGCCTTTGAATCTGAATTCAATCCTATCCCAAGTGAGAGTTAATTCAAGGATAATTATTCATTCCAAAGTAATGAGGTGGGTACTGTTGCAGAATAGAAAATGGAAGTTCAGGGAGCAGCTGGCCTCAGCTTCTCCCCTAGATTGGCAGGGCTAAGGTAGAGCAAGGTCATGCCCAGAGCCTATTCCCCTTGACCACAGCTGCCCCAACTTGCTCGGGGATACTGAGGCAGAAATCCATGATGGTTCTTCACTCTGATTTTGTGCCGACTGCCACTGCCAGGGCTCTTGCACTGTCTTGTTTGTTTGCTTTAAGACACAACCTTGCATTTCCCTCCTAACAGTTAGGTCCCTGGCTTACTCCACCCTGACCTGATTTCTTTGTCTCTCTGGAATCTGTGTGCTCAGGAAGAATGCTTGGAATCCTTGGGAACCAACGTCTGCCATGTGCCCAGCCCCATATCTGAGCCTACTACCTGATGCTAACATTCTTTCATGGAGACATCCTTCCCTTGCCTTCCTGCCTTTCTGCGTCCATCACCGTGCACCTTCCTTCACCTTAGCCTCCCCGTGACTGCTCTGTTTGCCAATCTGGCTTTTTCCCCATCCTGTGAGGCTGAGACTGCTCTGCGTGCGTCTGGCACAGGCCGGGGGAGAGGTGTGGTACAACTGGTGATGCCCAGGGACCCCGAAGCCACTGATTCACTGCACAGACATAAGCAGGTTATTTAACATCTGCAGATCAGTTCTCTCAAGGCTTAAGGCAGAAATATTCTATCTGAGGGTTCCAGGTTTTTAATAACTATTTAAAGAATGCATATATGAGGAGTCCTGACAGCCATATCTGGCATGAAGCAAGTGCTCTGGAAATGTTCCAGGCTGTCATTTTCTCCCCAGGCTTTTGTCCATTCTGGGATCCCTGGCACATTCCTAAATTTTTACTTCTGGCCCCGGGAATAAGTATACTACCAGGAAAATGAAACAAAGAAAGAAAACCCCAATTTTCTCCAAGCTAAAAAGATATGTTTTTTTGGAGGGATAATGAAATGTAATATAGTGGGAACAGCCCAGAGTCTGATTCCAGATGACCTGGGCCTCATTCACAGCTGTCCCTTCCTCATGTGTGGTGCTGGGGAAATTTCTCTCTCTTGGCCCATTTCCCTGTTTAGCAAATGGAAATGAAAATAACCTCCATCTCCCCGGGATAGTTGTGAGGATTCAGCAAGGTAAAACTTGTGAAAGCCCCATGTAAATAGTGTTAAGCTAATATTGCCTTTGCTTTTGTCATTGTTATCTCTCCTTTGTTTCATGCCACTAGAAACTGTGTCATATTTCCTGCAGAGTCAATGAGCCGTAACCCCAGTTCAATATTCCAGGAACAAAGTTGTTCCTTTATAATGGCTGAGCCTCATGTTTTGAATTAACTGTCCTGATGCATTGTGACATTAGAAAAAAGAATCAATGTTTGATGCTAAGTCCGTCACTAATATGGTATCTTTTAAAAGTAAAAGACAAGTACCACACACTCAAACACACAAATTTAATTTTTCCCTTTATTTCATACTTATAAGGTATCATTCATTGGTGTGTAAAATCAAAAGGACTAAGCAACTTGAAAAAATCAAGACTTTCTAACATATATATTGGCTATATCACTGAATGCTTACAAAATCCTGGGAAGTGGGAGATACAATATTATACCTCTCTGCAGATGAGTCTCAAGAGAGCTGGGAGGTTTCATTAATATCATGTGGCTATTTACCATTGAATTGAGGACTTGAACCCAGGTGGCTGGACTATTATCCCAGTATTCTTTCATTATATTGTGAAGAAGCTTTAGCATTCTTTTCCCATATAAATATCAAGAAGAATTTATGTTTATCAGCCACAGCTCTTTACAAGACAGCTAACAGAACAGGGTAAGTGAATGTATTCGTGTAGCTTGGGGGTGTTCTAGTTTGCAAGCTGCCAAAGGAACAGCTTTTAAAAAGGGGAATTTATTAAGTTGCGAGTTTACATGTTCTTAGGCTATGAAAGATGTCCAAATTAAAGCAAGGCTATAGAAATGTCCAAATTAAGGCACCAACAAGAGAATACCTTCACTTAAAAAAGGCCAATGAAGTTCAGGGTTTCTCTCTCAGCTGGGAGGACACATGGAGATGTCTGCTAGCTTTTTCTCCCAGCTACATGTTTCATGACGCTCCCCCAGGGGCATTTTCCTTCTTCATCTCCAAAGGTCTCTGGCTGCGTGGGCTCTAGTTGCTCTCGTAGCTCTAAAGCTTTTTCCAAAATGGTTCCCTCTTAAAGGGCTCCAGTAAGCAGCCCCACTTTCAGTGGGTGTAGACATATCTCCATGGAAACCATCTAATCAAAAATTACCACCCATAATTGGGTGGGTCACATCTCCATGGATAATCAAAAAGCACCCAGCAATATTGAATGAAGATTAAGACATGGCTTTTCTGGGGCACACAATAGATTCAAACATACACAAATGGGTGGGGAGTAGAGGTATAGAGGAATGGAATGTTTCATGTAAATTAGATACAGTCTTCCTCCACTGGAATGTACCACAGTGCGCTTAAGTATTACCCCAGGTTCACAAAACTGCCTTCCACAGATACATTCATGCTTGTAGTCAATCCCTCTGTTCTTCCATACTCTGAGCCATTTTTCTCAGTTGAACCTATGAAACTTTACTAATATAGGGTAACAGAAGCGAGGATCATGGCATCTCTTTAACATGAAGTATCCCTCGGATGTGAGTCATGGGCACCAGCTAGGACAATAATTGTTCAATGAACTCATAATATAAGTTCTATGATATTCCTTGGATGCCCAGTAGGGTGTAATAGTAAGGATGCTTTCAGCCAGGTGGACTGCTTAGGACAATCAGCGAAAAGCATCCCAGATAAAATGAGATTGAGTAGGAATCCTAAATGATATATGGCAATTTTCAAAAGGCCATAAAAACTTAAGTGAAAGGGAATAGTAATTACCATGGCCTTTTCCATTTCTTGACACAATGCACTGAAGATGTACTCCCTTGTTTTTCCTCCGCTATTACTTTCTTAAAGTCTGTGGATTATTTCCTAGGAAAAAAGGATACTTATGAAATTGCAAATGTATTTATAAATGTATTAATTATCTCTCAGGATCAAAATGTTACTAGCTTATCTTTATAAAACTCAAGTGTGTTTATGCGCTTATGAAATTATGCAATTATGAAATTCCTACTGCTAAATAATGACTTAAAGTTTTCTCTGAGCTCATTTCTTTTTTTAAAAAAAGAATGAACACTTTTAGTTTGCATGAGTCTATGGAATACTGAGTCATCAAAGATCCAAAACTGCATTACAGATGGACTGGTTTTTTCAAAAGGGATTTATCAGGTTACAAATGTACAATCTAAGGCCATGAAAATGTCCAAATTAAGACATCAGGATGGAGATACCTTCTCTGAAGAAAGGCAGCTGGCATCTAGGGTGCCTCTGCCACATGGGAAGGCACATGGTACCTTCTGCTTGTCCTTCTTTCCTGGGCTCTGGTTTCAAAATGGCTCCCTCAGTTTCTGGGGGTCCTACTTGCTTCTACTGGGCATTTCCTATCTCTCATCTCTCTCCAACATCTCTGCCTTTTATCCTCTCATAAAGGATTCCAGCAAAGGGATAAAGACCCACCTTGAATGGACTGAGTGAAATCTCCTTGGAAACAACCTAAGCAAAAGTTCCCACCCAACAGTAGGTCTGCGCCCACAGGGATGGGTTAAAAGAACATAAGCTTTTGGGGGGAACATAACAGATTCAAACCAGCACACCAGTCTTTAGTTTAGGATTTTGACTAATCATTACTTTTTTTTCCTTTCATACATAAGGTCTTCAATCCACGGGAGTGTAAAAGAGTGATCATTATTTGATAATTTCAGTATAATGCTTTATCTGACTATTAACATATGAAAACAATGGTAAATTATTAAAATATTAACATCAAGGACTCCAGAGCCAGATAATCTTGATTAAAAATCTGGTTCTATCACTTTTTGGGTATAAGTCCTTGTGCAAACTACTTAATCTCTCTGTGCCTCAAGTTCCATAATTGTAAAATGGGGATAATAACAGTACCTACCTAATAGGGTTGTTACACAGAATAAATAAGTTAATATTTGTAAATGATTTAGAACAATTCTGGATGCCTAATGGATCCTAAATAAATTTTAAGTTGTATTTATTTTAATAAATAAAGAGGCCATGAAATTAAATTTCACAAAATGAAATTCAAACATTCATTTATTATTGTTACTATAATTTATATAAATTTAAATACATTTATTTTTATAAATTTTAATTTTAATTATGTATTAAATACATTTATAAGCTTAAATAAATGTATGATAGATGCCATGCATATTATTGTTGCTTAGTCTCTTTCGAAATTTGTCTTTCAAAATCTAATTGAGATCTCTAGGCTTTTAGTTGACCAAGACGTTCCAAGGTGCCCTTCCCCCACAGAATCTTTGAACCTAGAAAAATTGGTAAAGCCATTTTCCTCAGAACTCTAGAAAACAGCTAAAGGGTTGAAGTAACTTGGCAAGTGCCAAGTCAAGAAAACAGAGCTTGGGCAGGCCACGGTGGCTCAGCAGGTAGGAATGCTTGCCTGCAATGCCAGAGGACCCGGGTTCGATTTCCGGTGCCTGCCCATGTTAAAAAAAAAAACAAAAAAAAAAAAACCAGAGCTATAAAAAAGTGGCAAGAAAAACTCATGGTACCCTTGCTGGCCCCATCGCATCCCTTCCCAGTGTGGTAAGACCTAACCTGTTCTCCCAAGGTAGGTTGTTGGTCTCGTTTTGGAGGGGGCAGAGTAACCTCTATGTACAAAATGTGGTGCCTATGTATTGGTGGCAGTCATTCAGGTGGCAGACTGAAAGACTAAACCAGGAAACTGATCTCTTCCTCACTCTCCTGGGACTGGGTCTCCAGCAGAAGTAGATTATGGATAACTAAAACAGTGTAAGAAACAATTAAGTCAAAGCAACTTGCGACAAGGGATAACCTGCTTTAAGTCATTCAGTAGAGCACAGGGGAGTTCTATTTCATAAGGAGTTGAGGAGAATTCAAATTACTGTAAATAGGGAAATTCCTAAGGTCACAAACAAACACAAGCACAGGAGAATGACTCAGGCTCATAGAGAAAAAAAATGATCAGACCATGCTCTTCACTTTTACCTTGGACTGATTCCAAAGACTAAATTTTGAAGAGCACCAACCAGAGCACAGTCAATTTGTAAACACTGAGAGGTCTCTTTTGCATTGGTTGGTCTATTTTTGTTAGCTTCTGGTACTCAAGGAAATCTCTATTATATCACTAGCTTGATTCAAACTTAAAGAACAGACAGATCATGGGCTAAATCCCAGAGTTAACTTTTAGAATGTTAAAATGTATAGTGTACAAAAAAAGATTACAAGATAAGTTGGGAAACAGGAAATGATGGCCCATCAAAAGTAAAAAGATAAATATCCAGAAGCTATCAATGAGGAAGAACAGACTTTCATGACAGACAAAATTTTTTTTAAAAGATCCTTAATGTACTAAAGGAGATAAAGGAAAACAAAGAGAAATAACTAAAGGATATCAGGAAAACAATGAATGAATAATATGAGAATCTCAATGAGAGAGAGAAATCTTTAAAAGAAACTAAATAGAAATACTGCAATTGAAGAACTCAACAATTGAATGAAAAATTCCCTGAAGGGTTACAACAACAGAGTTGGCAAAAGAAAGAATTAGTCAACACAAAGACAATACAATTGAATGATCAAGACTAAGGAGCAAAAAGAAAAAAGAACAGAAAAAATGAACAGAATCTAAGAGACCTGTGGGGCACAATCAATCATACCAATATATGCATCATGGAAATCCCAGAAGCAGAATAAAGAGAAAAGCAAGCAGAAGGAATGTTGAAGAAATAACAGCAGAAAACTTCCCCAATTTAACAAAAGATGTCAATATGTACATCAGGTATGCCAATGAACCCTCAACAGGATAAACTTAAAAAAGAACCATGGCCAGACACATGCCCACATGCTTAACAAAATGTTGAGTGCCAAGGACAAAGAGAGAGTTCTGAAAGCTGTACGAGAAAAGCAACATATTAGGACAAGGGAGTCCTTGTAAGATTAAGTGACAACTTCTCATTAGAAAACATGGAGGCAAGAAGGGAGTAGGACAAAAATTTAAAGTAATGAAAGAAAATAATTGCCAACCAGCAAGACTGTATTTCAAAAATGAGGGTGAGATTAAGACATTCTCAGATAAACAAATGCTGAGGGAATTTGTCACCACTAGACTTGCCCTACAAGCAATTCTAAAGGGAATTATTCAGTTGATAGGAATGGACAATAAGCAAAGGATCAAAATAATATTAAGAAATAAAGATCTCCAACAAATGTGACTATATCAGGAGTAATTATAAATGTCAGACTATTGTATGATACTTTTTGTTGCGTTCCTTCACTTTTTACTTATTACAGATTTACCTATTACAGATAGTGATAATATCTATGGTTTTAGACATACATATAATTTGTAACAAGTATAAAAAAGGTAGGAGGATGGACATAAAGATAGTGTATATGTATGCTATTGAAGTTAAGTTGTTATCAAGTCAAAAGTAATTGTTACCAACTCAATGGGAGAAAATATTTGGGAACCATATATCTGATATGGGTTTGATATACAATATATATAAAGAAATCTTACAACTCAGCAATAAAAAGACAAACACCCAATATAAAAATGGGAAGGACATCAATAGACATTTCTCTAAAGAAGAAATACAGATGGCTGTGAAGCACATGAAAAGATGGTCAGCTTCACTAGCTACTAGGAAAATGCAAATCAAAACCACAATGAGATATCATCTCACACCTACTATAATGGCTGCTATTAAACAAATAGGCAATTACAAGTGTTAGGATGTGGAGAATTTGGAATAGTTATTCACTGCTGGTAGGAATATAGCATGGTACAGCTGCTGTGGAGGATGGTTTGATGGTTCCTCAGGAAGCGAAATAGAGTTACCTTATGACCTGGCAATCCCACTACTTGGGATATACCCAGAAGATTTGAAAGCAGAGTCACAAGCCGACGTTTGAACACTGACATTCATAGCAGCATTATTCACAATTGCCAAAATATGAAAACAACCCAAATGTCCATCAACAGATGAATGGGTAAACAAAATGTGGCATGTATATAAGATGGAATATTGTTCAGCAGTCAAAAGGAATGAAGTCCCAAAGCACATGATAACATGGATGAACCTTGAAGATATTATGTTTAGTGAAATAATTCAGACACAAAAGGAAAACTATTTCATGATCCCACTGGTTTGAAGTAATTATAATATGTAAACTCACAGACATAAAAATTAAAATATAGATTATCAGGATATAAAATGAGGCTTAAGAATGGAGAGCAGTTGCTTAATTTGCACAGAATGTTTAACTACAGTGGATTTAAATGTTTGGAAATGGACAGAGGTGATTGCATGCTATTGTGAGGATAATTAACAGTGCTGAATGGCATGTGAGTGTGTTGGAAAAGGGAAGTTTAGAGTCATGTATATCATCAAAAGGAAATTTGGAAGTTAAAACATGGAAATGTATAAGACAGTGAATCTTGTAGTGGACAATGTCCAGGATTAACTGTACAAATATAAAAATGCTTTTTCATGAACTAGAACAGATGTGAAACATTTATTATAAAGAGCTAATGATAGAGGGTTATATGGAAAAAATGTACCTATTGCAAACTGTGGATTGCAGTTGACAGTAATATTTTAATATTCTATTATCAACAGTAAAAAAATTTACCACACCAACACCATGTGTAAATAGTATGTGGGGATGAGATGTATGTGAGGATTAGGGCTTTTTAAAATTTTTATTTCTTTTCTGGAGAAATGAAAATGTTCCTAACTTACTTATGGTGCTGTATGCACAACTGTGATGATACTGTGAGCCAGAGATTGTATACTTCAGGTGGTTTCTATGCTGTGTGCATACATATCAATAAAATTGCATTTTTTTAAAACAGAAAGAAAAAATTGATTGTTATAGATTTAAGATGTTAGATTTAGACTCCATGGCAACCACAAAGGAAAGATATGAAAAATATATGCAGAAAGAAATGAGAGGGGGCTCAAGATGGTACAATACAGAAAATCAAATAAATATGACAGTCAGCACTAACAAAAGAATTGAGGAAAAAAATGTAAAAGACTTACAAAGAACAACTAGCAAAACAGCAAAAGAAAGTCCTGTATTGTCACTTGTTAAATTAAATGTAAACAGATTAAACTCCCCAGTCAAAAGACAGAATTTGGCAGAATGGATTAAAAAAAAAAGCATAACTAATAATGTGTTATTTATAAGAGACTCATCTTCAATTCAAGACAAGCTAGGTTGAAAGTGAGAAGATGGAAATATATATACAGCAGGTAGTGATCAAAAGAGACCTGAAGAAGTTATACTAATATTAGATAAAATAGATGCTACATCAAAACTGTTATGCGGGACACAGAGGGTCACTATATACTAAAAAAAAGGGATCAATTCAGCAAAAAGATGCAACAATTCTAAATACATATGCACATAAGAGTAGAGCCCCTAAATATGAAGCAAATACTGAGAGATTTAGGGGAAAGTAGACTGTTCTACATTAGTAGTAGGAGACTTCAATATGCTACTTTAAATAATAGAAGACCTAGACAGAATATCAACAGGGATAGAGAGGACAGGAATAATATTATGAAGCAACTAGACCTAACAGATATATATATAGAACACTTCACTCAATAACAGCAGAATAGTGTATCCTGGACCATTTCCAGAACACACTATAAACAAGACAACTAAATTCAAAAATATTGAAATCATACAATGTACCTTTTCCAACCACAGTGGAATGAAGCTGGAAATCAGTAATAAAATGAGAACTGGAAAATTCACAAGTATGTGGAAATTAATTCACTCTTTAACAGCCACAGGGTCAAAGAAGAAATCACAAAGGAAATTAGAAAATATCTTGTAGCAAGTGAAAACAAAAACACAACATACCTAATCTTATGGGATGCAGGAAAGGCAGTGCTAAGAGGTAAATCTATAGCTCCAAATGTTTACATCTCACAAGAAGAAATCACAGTAATTTACTGCTGCCATTTTCTTTTTCCTCTAATCCATACTCCATTTGCTCACAATTTATCTTTTTGATACTCTGATCTTATCACATGACTTTGTCACTTTAAAAATTTCAATGTCTTCCTATTGTCTCTAAAATATGAAAACTGAAACCTGGAGCATGGTACACAAAGTAGCACAAACTGGCTGTTAACTTACTCTTTCCCCTTGGTCTCATGCCACTTTTCTCTCCTTGATGCCCCCTTACCCTGCCTCTACATGAAACTTAGTCACCATTCTTTGAACAAGATACACATTTTTAATACCTCTGTCTTTTTAACTCATGTTGTTTCCTTGCGTCTGATGCCCTCTCTCTTACTTGCAATTTGAAGGATTCTTAATCTTTAAAACTCAGTTTTAAATGACTGTTGCTCTAACATTTCCCCCTACATTTCTTCTGAATTCCCATCCCACATTGAATGTACAGTTGTTGGAACAATTTGCTTTATAATGGTGTATTCATGTATTTTCCTTCCCCTCTCCCTGTGAATTTGCAGGGCCAGGTATGTCGTAAGCATCTTTTAACTCCAGGACATACACAGGCCTGGGCCAGGGTAGAAGTTGAATCACTGTGAGTGTGTGTCTCTCTGTGGCCGTGTGTGTTTTAATAAAGTTCCAGTTTCATCTTTGAAACTGACTACATCTCTTTAGGAAACTCATATGATTTCTCTTAGTTTATACAAATAATAATTAGGGTTAGAGCCACCCCCTGACTGTAAAATTTTATGATTTTATAAAAACAGAAAAAAAATAATTGTAAGCATATTAATAATAAAAGTACTTCCTCGTGTTAATACAAGTAAATGTCCTTGAATATGGATAAACCAGTATTAACATGTCTAAAGCAATTACCTAACCAAACTAACGCTAAATTACTATTACTCCTTAATTATAACTTTTTTCATTTAAAATTCTTCCATTACTAACACATGTGAAAAAAAGAAAGAAGTGAGGAAGAGAAAGAACTATATTGGAAAATGGAAAGACTGAGCACCTAGAGAGCAACTGGAATGCTACTTTTAAACTCTAATCTGTTGGATTATTCAAGTTTTGTTCGGATAAAAGTTGCACGTGAAAGGGGAGGTTTAGGGACCCTGGATGCCAACATTTTATAGGATGCAATCATTAATTAAATGGGATATCAGGGAAAATGATCGTTTAAACACCTATGTTTGGCAAGTATCTTCTTTCTGAAAAGACTACAAATATAAAAGAAAGAATGCAAGATTTTCTTGTTTGTCTTGAACTGGAAGATAGAAAATAAATTATATTGAGTTAGAAATGTGTCTAGATAAGACTCAGTGAAGTTTCCATTAGATTTTCCAGTTAAGATAGGGTTCATAACAAAAAATATATATTTTTGCCAAACCACAATGAAATTTTAGATGTAGAAATTTTTCTAAAAATCTTTTATGTTATGATCAGATCCAGAAATTATAAATGATAGTTCAATTTGATATACTATTGCTAGTTATTATTATTACCTTCAAATCAAAGATAACCCAGTCCAGAGAAACAAAGCTGAGCTCAAGGTCATTTCTTTCTATTCTTCTCCTGTTTACAAAGCATTATGCTAATTACATTGAAGAATATGAAAGAGCTAGAGACAGAGTCACTGACCTCAAGGAAGGCAGGAGTACAGACAACAAGGCCAAAATAGCATACCTACAAACACTCTACAAGTGCCAAGGAACACAAAGCCGCAGGCTGATCTCCTAGGAGGGAAGTTGGTCTGGGAAGGCATCTGGGAGGACAGGAGCCTCTAGCAAGATCTTAGAGGAAGCAGAGCTGCGGTCATGGAGCTGAGGAATGAGGGCTTCCAGGCAGAGCAGCAACCTTAGCAAAATGGATCCAGAGGCAATACTGGACCAGATGCGTGCAGAAGGTGGGAGAGCTTGGTTAAAGTGGAGAGAATTTGAAATGTGACTTGGAAAGAGATAGAAATGGTAGGGAGTGCTTGGGAAGATCATTGGAAAATATTGGCATTTAGTCCCAACAGGGGAGGGGAGCCAGAGTTTATGCAATAAAATAAACAAGAATCTATCATGACTTTCCTTATGGATATTTTTGCAAATTTCACCTCCTAAGCTTAGTGGTTCAAGTTCCCCAGAAAATTTTGAACTGTCTTATCAAGACCCTTCACAATATGGACACAATTTGCTGATCCAGCCCAACGTCCTGTTTCTCTCCCATATAAACCTCCTGCACTGCCTTATTGAAACTACACATAGCTGAAGAATCTCTTTGTGTGCTTTTGCATAAATGAGCTTGTCTTTTAGTATGTTTGCCATTGCATCCTATTTTCACTTCTGCCCAAAATGCCTTCCTTGCACCTAGCATCCTGGGTCCTTTCCCTCCTTCCTAATCTAGCTGGAATTTTTTATCTCCATGAACCCTTTCTTAGTTCTCCAGTCCACAGTGATCTCTTCCCTGTGCACTTTTACACAGTGCTTATTGTTTGTAATACTCATTTAGCACATAAACACTGCCTTGTTTTTCTTTATGTATATATATGTATCATTATATGTGTGCTCATAAATAGGTAATAAGGAACTCGAGAATAGGGCTCTCTCCTATTTTGCATTTCCCACGATGTCTTATACAATACACATGTTCACTGAAAATTATCAACTTCCTAGAACACACGAGCTCAGGGACTATTCCTTTCCTTTAGTTTTTTATCTCAATACCTTGTTTACCTCCTATCCCATGATTGGAGTCCAATATATTTCTATCCAGCATAAATATGATAATTCAGTGAAATGGAAGGAGCATGGACACTGGACCTAGATTCAAGTCCAGCTGTCCACAAGCTTTGTGACAGCCTTGGGCATATTCTTAATCTCCCTAAGGTGTTTGTTCCTCCATTCCCAATGAGGGTAATAGATATCTAACACTGCTGCTGTAAGATAACACACACATAATTCCTAGGCATTCAACAAATGTCTATTAATAAAAGTTCTTACCTGAAATTTCTCCATTAATCACTGTGTGCTCATCCGTCAGCAGAGAAGTCTGTCCTCTGTCCCCAGCACATACCTTGCTCATTTTCACCATTTTAGGTGTTCTCACATATCTTAGAAATACTGTATCCTTTCTCTTCTAACAGCCCATGTTTCTGCCTTCTTCCATCAAAACACCCCTCTTCTTAAAGCACACACCTTAATATTTTATTACTATCCATCTAGTTATGCTGTTATCTACTCATATCTAGGTCACTTTTCCTTAGTCACTGAAACCTAGCACATCTAACTTACTTACTTACTCCCAAACATTATTAGTACCATCTCTTCTGGCAAACCCAGCATGCATACAGAAACATGTCTGATACCCTGGTCTCTCAGTTCATTGACCGTCTCACTTCCCAAGCCTTTTTTTTTCCTTCACCCCAAATTGGTCACTGACTCCCATGCTTATACCTTAGACCTTGACTCATACCAATGACCACCCCTGAAACTCTAATTCCAAACATACCACTCTGACCATGACCTCTTATTTTCCAAGTTGAATCATTCTGCTTCTCCCAGTCCAAGAATTATTTGATTCTACTACCTGTTGACTCACCCTACAGCCCCTACATGTCCTCATGGCACTGTCTTCCCAACCTAACACAGATTTCATGCTTCATCACTAAGACCAATTCCTTGCCAGGCAATTCTACTCTTCTGTCCTTCTCTTGTATCCTCTGCAAAACTCCAATTCAGGTTAATCCTATCCTTCAATCTTGAACAATTCAATACAAACACACTGAGATTTCACTTAATGTGAACTCAGGTCTCTAGGGAACGTTCAGTGTTTCCTGGAAATTCCACTGGCAAAATTATGTTTCTATTCCCCCCTATAAGATTACTTTTGTTCTAACCAAAATGACTTTACACTGTCTCCTCTCTGGCCAGCCATCTAATACTCTTCTTGCCTTGTTGCTTACATCGCAACCAAAAAAGAAGTGATAAAGCAAAAATTCCTCTATGTCAAGTATAACAACCCACCTGTATTTCTGACTATAACTTTGTCTTTTTTCTGGTTAGAGTTGATTTTATTAGAGTAGACAAATGTCTCCTCTTCTACCCTATATCCCATCTCCTCTTATGTGATCAAGGTCTTTATTTCTAAATTAATTCCCTTTATTCCTTGTATTATTAACTTCCCATTTTATACATAGTCCCATAAATATGATACAGTTCTTGAAGAAAATTGTACATATAAATATATGTGTATATGCATCCTCCCTTGACTCAAAATCTCTTTCCTGCTCCTGTCCCATTCCTCTTCTCCATGTTATAATAAACCTTCTCAAAACACTTGTCTATATATGTTGTCTTCACTTTCTCTCCTCCTAATATGGTTTGGATTCCTCAATCAGCCTTTTTGTCTTTACTCCTTGTCAAAGTAACCAGTGACCTGACAAATTTAGTGATCTATATTGTTTTCATCACACTTGTCCTCTCTGCAGCCTGATATATTTGATATCTCCTTTCTTAAAACTTTTCTTTTACTGGACTTTCAAGATACTAACCTCTCTTAGTTTATCTGCTATCCCTCCTTAGTCCCCTTTGCTGGCACTGCTCTTCCTCCAGCCCCTGATTGCTGGAGTGCCTGAGGGCTCAGTACATTTTATAATTGCCTATACAATAGTTCAGTTAGATATTAACTAGCCATCTCAAACCTAAAGTGAGCCTTCAATCCTCAAACTCACTCCTAATCTTACCCTGCCACATTCATAGTGTCACTGTTCAGCCAATTGCTCAATCTTGGCAGTTCTTGCTGAGTCCTCTCTTTCCCACATACTTGACATTCAATCCACCTGCATGATTGGGTGCTCTACCTTCAAAAAACTGGGTTCTTTGTTTTTGCTTTTGACCTACCATGGTCTTGTCTCCAAATGACAGTGCTAATGATCTATTTAAAATATAAATAAAATCATAACATTCCCTTTATTAAGCCCCTATATTTTCCCCCATTATACGTAGACAAAAAATTAAATTATTGTTTATGCTTGTGGTTACTTTATCTGCAATTCTCTTCCCCAGACTTTTGCCTATGTCAGTCATTCTCCCCTTTGAGGTCTCTACACAAATTTCACCTCCTCAGTGAAGACCTTATAAGCACCTTATCTAAAATAATCCCTTCCTGTGCTTGCCATTTTCCATATTCTTACCTGCTTTATTCATAGAATTTATCAATATTTAAATTATATTTTATAGGCTTAATTATGGTCTATTTTACTAGATACATGCTCCAAGAAGTCACACTTAATTTCTCTTGTTCACCACTGAAACATCAATGCTTAAAACAAAGGTAAGCACATATCAGATATCAAGTAAGCATTTGTCAAACGAGTATTGAATGAAAATATTTAAATATCAAATCCTACAGATCTGTTTTCCTAATCTTGCTTGCTTATCTAAATTCATTTTATTGCCATCATGCTTTTTCAGGCCTGTCATTACATTATTTCTACTCACCCTTTTGTCTTTATTTTTTCTCTTCCTCCAATTCATTTTGCATGCTGGCCTCTATTAATTTCTTAACAACTGTATCATTTTCCCTATTCATTAAAAACAGTCCTTATATCTAAATAAAATTTTACAATTTTCAAATTGATTTTGTATGTATTATTAAACTCACTTGAATATGTCTCCTCTCCAAAAATTTTTTACAGGTTCTCTGCAGCTTAAAAGTATTTAATGTGACATTCAGAACTTTTTGTAATATAGTCCCAATCAACATTTTGAGTTTTCGTTTCAATGCCATTATCCCAGGTCAGAAGTGATATGTCTCCTTGGGCTTAGCCTCTGAAATGTATTATGCTCACACACTCTTATAGCTGTTCCACATATTGTATTCTCTTGTTTATATGATTTCCTCTGTTGCTAAATTGCAATTTCCTAGAGGGCAGGAACCATTTGTTCTGCATAGTTGCATCCTTTATAGCTCTTAACAGAATGACATATTTATACCAGTGATCAATATACATCCCATGAATTTTTTCCTTACATTTTTTATTGCCAAATTTTAAAATTAGAATTAGAATCCATGACTTCAAATTTTATAGAAAATGTCTATTCAGAATGATTGGAAAGTAACACTGTGCCTATCTTCTAACTTAATGGTTTGGATTACCATTACTGTGACATTAGTTTTGAAGGATTGAATCATATGATAAGAGAGTGACCTCTGGAGCCAGAATCCCCGTGTTCAAATGCTACCTCTTCCACTTATGGGCTATGTGGCCTTAGCCAAGATATTTAACATCTTTTTTGGGTCCCTCCTTCATATTTAACAAGGGGAGGATAATTGCTACCTACCTCTTAAGTTGTTAGGACTACCTAAGTGAAGACATGCAAAGCTCTTAAAACCATAGCTGGCACATGGAAAGCACTCAATAAATATGAGTTATTATTAGCCTTTCAACTTCTATACTCAAATACTACTACCTCCTACAAAGTTGTCTGGGGGAAAAAAAAAACAATTTTGTTTGCTGTTTCAGCTGGGATAGTGGTGTCATGTTTAAGGAACAGATATGTTTTCTCTACCTTCCATAAACCTGTAGAATCTTTCCTTCATATAAGGATTCACATCCAGATTCTTGCTGCTAGGATTAAAGGCTGAAGCTCAGTGTTACTTCATGGACAGTACTTCTTACTGAAAGGAAAAAATGCTTCCTATTCATACCTAAGGCTGGTAGTTTTAAGAGCACACAGTTATACATTCATGGCAGCCGTAGTTCAAGTTCAAGTCCTTAAAAATAAATTTACCCCCTTGTAGACACTCAACTCCAGGCAAATAGAATGAGGTTTTTTGATGTTAGCATTTATGAATGGAGATTTAGAAGCTTGGCACAAAGCTTCATCTTCATCCCCAGAGAACTGGTAAGCTCTCTAAGGATTAAAAGCAATTACAACCAAAAGACAAATGGCTGGAACTAGTTCATACTAATCCATCGGGATTTTAACTGTTCTCAGAAATTCTTGTCAAAGTCACTATAGCAAAGACCAGTCCTTCAGGGTCACCATCCTTAAATCATATAGCCTTTGGTTTCTTTTCCCATGGACGTAAGTTTTAATTTTAGTTTTTAGGTTTTTTTGCTTTACTTAGCTACAAAAACCCAAACAACCCATATGTGGTTAGATGTTTTCCAATAATTGCTTCCCATTTAGATTTTTAGTTTGTAATTTACAAAATATAGACCAACAAACTAGATGGATGTGATCCTTTCATGGAACTGCTGTTTGTAATACTGAGGAAATTTACCTTGTTTTTCCTTTTGACACCAGGGTAATGCTAAAGTATCTGCTTTCATTAATAAGTCTCTTAGTTGACCAGAAGGGAGAACACTTTAGCCACCTCTCCTGAGGATATAGAGCCTCTAAGTCAAGGCCATGGTTAGACTGAACTCAAACTAAACAAAGCTATGCCCAGATTTTAAGAGAAAAAGGAAGTGGAAAATGTTGTGCATTGCTTTAGTATAGAAAAAGATAAGAAGAAGTGGGATGGCCCAACAAAGAGATTATCAAACATTTTTGACAATGCAATGCCTTATCATTTGTTTGGTTATATGACAGTCTTTCTCCAGTCTCCATCAGCACCTTCCCAGCCTTCTAGAAGAAGGAAAAAAGTATGACAAAACATATGTTCAATTTGACTGTTAGACTTAACCAAAATATTTGGCTTTGAGAAATGTATGAATTACTAATGGCAGATATATAAAGCAAAGACTTCTTGGCTATTATAAAACCAGATCCAGAAAGCAATACTCAATAATCAGAGTCTTATTATGGAAATCTGATACAGGATTGATGGTTTGACTTCACTTGAAAAGAGGTGAAATTACATTTACCTGTCCTTTACCTCTTCACCCTTCCCCTCTCAATTCTTAATATAAATGCCAACTCTTTCCTCAGATGGAAAACCAGTTATCTGGGAATCTCCATGCTGGTACATGCTACCAATGCAATCTTGTTGAGGTAGTTTAGTGAGTATTATCAGTAGCTCAAAGTCCCAAACTGACCCCTTAAAGGACAAAAATACATTTATGGCATATCCCTGTGCCTCTACAGAGAGGAATAAACCACTGCATCTCGTGCCTTCACACAGCTGCCCAAAAAAGGGCGTAAAATTTCTCTGTTTTGAGCTGTACCGGTACTGATGTCTTTTCTTGATCATATACATAGGATCTGTAAAATTTCACATTTTACATGAGATAATTTATGCCCTTCAAGACTTCAGAATTTCTGTGTTTCAGAAGAGGGAAAAAAATGTACAGAAGAAAAGAACTAGCAATACAAGGTAAGATAGGTAAATACTGACTCTTTACCAGCTGTATGTAACGCAGGGGTTTGAGTGAGCATGAAAACCAGGCATGTGTTGTTTAATTGTAGCCTGAATTTAAGTCCACTTTCAGTCAGGGCTCCTACCTAAGCCCTAGTTTAAAAATTCTGTAGCTGTCCCTGGCCCAAAGGAGCTTGGAAGTGAAGACGCAAACTTCTTTCAAGGAATTTGTTTCATATTTGCCATCCTTTGCATATATTGAATCTAATCCCATTGCTTATAGGGAAACACCACTGCAGAGAATGATCCTGTAAGGTAGACACTCTTGTATCCAGGTGCACACTGTGATGACCAGGCGTTTTGGGGGGAAACCAGCACAGCATGCTAGGTCTCTCGTACATACGCATATTATCTCAGGACCTTGCTCCTGCATAAGCTGTTTGAAGGCGAAGAGACTCACCTTTCACATGCCTTGGCTCTCAGAACTAAATGACAAGGCCACTCTGTGTTTATTCAGCAAAACTGTGCTTTAGAATAATGTGTAATTAGATGAGAATGTGTCAACTTCTTGCTCCCCATAAGGCACTGAAATTATCTGAATCATCTGGTCTCTGACAGCTACGCTTCTCCTCACATAAATCCATGCAGGAAAATGCTGCTTGCTTAATTTATGTAGCCAAATTGCCTTTGTCATCTCAGGAGCCCAACAATTATTAGTATTCACAAACTCTGGGACCCTGCCTTGTAAACTCTGAGCTGTGTGCGTGTGTCTCAGTCTCTAGGCCACCTGCCTTCAAAAAATGGAATTGTCAGTCTCCCAAGAGGCAGCTCAAAAATATCTCTGGGTATTCATTATGCTGCCCCTCAAAACTCATTTTAATCTAACCCAGGCCAGGCACAGTTGCCCCTCATTATCCCCACTCACCCCACCCCTGGAACAACTGCTTAATGTTTTTATTTAAGGTAAATATTTACAGAATTAGGCGATCCAGACAGATGCTGTTATTTCTACATTTGGCTTCAAAGAAAGATTGTTACATTTTTATTAATACAAAACCTTTTGTACACCTGCTTGGACCTCTGCCTTAAAATCTCTTTGAAGACAAAAGAATCTAATTCTTTCCTCAATATAACTAAAGGCAACACAAATGGCCATTCTCATCTAGAAGAATTTAAATGGAGATGGCTCTTTAGTTAGACTTTCTTGGTCGATTACACCACAGAAATCTTCCAAGGCCAAATTTAAAACACATTTGTTTCAGACTTTGCCAAGTTGGGTATTATTTTGCAATTTTAGTGCTATTTTATTTCTACGTAAAAGTGTTTTTCTGTCTTCACTCTACTCTTCAGTGTTTTTTACTTCTCTCTGTCTCTAACATCTATTTTCAGCAAAGACAGTGAGGAAAGCATGGGAAAGCTAAAGTGGCTCTGATTTTGTTTGCAAATTATGGTTCTTTCTGTAATACCTAATCAATAGGTTCCTGTGTTATTTCCCACCTTACCCCATCATAATGGACACAGCACAGCATATGTTGTTTATGGAGCTATTGGAACCATCCTGAAAAAAGAATTTCTTCCTAGTGGGTGTCTGGAAATGTGTTTCATTGCATGTCCATATGCAGCGAGCTCACTAGCATTGCAGTACCTGACCCAGCACTGCCCAGAGCCCATTGTTAGAGACAACCAAACTCTCCTTTGGAGTTATATCATTTCTTCTCCTCAAGAATTAAGAGCACTTTCATATTTGTTTCATTTAGTCTATAGGATCCTTTAGTTTAGGAGATCAGCAAATGTAAATTACTCTTAAATCTAGAGGGTACTACTGCAGCCTACTGTGAATGTTGAAGTGGGCTCAAGTGATTTTAGTTCCTGAACACATTCTCACCACAGATAGGGCTGGCCAGGACACTAGCTGTCTGAATGTTCATCTCTCTGTCAGTTTGGTAAAATTTGTTTCACATCAAATCTTATGATTTCTCAGTCCTAATCCAAGAGTTTGCTTTATTGAAATCTACCAGGGAGCATCTTGCAAAAAAACATACAGACAAAAAAAACAGAAGAATGTCGTAGTAACCAATTCCTGAAAAAAAGTCCACTCAGCAGCTACATTTAGAAAGTTGCTTTAGGAACTCATTCAAAAGACACCTTGCAGCACTCATCAGTGTATGCTTAAAATTCCCTGAAGAGTACCACCCATCATGCATATTTTAAATTTAAAACTTTAAGAAAACTGCAATGGTGTTTTTTTTTAATTAGAGAAGTTATGGGTTTACAAAACAATTATGCATAAGATACAGCAATAATATATTTTTTTAATAACATATGTCGAGTGTTACAATGGCCCATCCAAGTGCTGGTTGCTTTGTCTACTTTGCCTCATTTGTCTACAATTTGCAGCACCATTTGTTGATCGGGGAGGGAAGTGCATGGCCCCGGACCGAAACCGGGTCTCCCACATGGCAGGTGAGAATTCTACCACTGAATTACCCTTGCACCCACTTTGTTGATTTGCTTTTTTTACTTGCTAATTTTTATATGTTCATCAGGTTCCCAAAAGTGTACCTTTAAGCAAATTACTGAACTTTCTTCACTTACAAGATGGGAAAAATATTTACCATATGAAGTTTAAAATCCTGTTTTCATCTATCAGACTACAACAACCTAAAGATTGTCATGTGAAAAATGAAAACAAAATGCTAGGAGAAATAGTTTTTCCAAAGGGTTTATAGAAATTTATTTCAACATATCAACTTCAAAGCTAAGCCACAGGTGTACAAAAAAGATTATTATTGCTCAAATAGTACTTTAAGAACAAGCTTTAAAATCACCTTTTAGATTGCCTTGATATTGTGTGAACATTAGAATCTTGTTTAAAATATCTTATCTGTTTGGTTTGAAACTCCACAGTTCATATCAAAACCACCAAGCCATAAGAGCTTATGTTGGAACAACAAAAAAGCATAACAGACAGAACAAAATTCTGCCAGAAATCATGACAGGTAAAAATGGGATTTCCTGAGCTTTAGCCCCAACATCTAAACTCACCATGGCTAGTCTGAAACCCAAGGTAAGTCATTCTATCTATCTGAGCCTCAGTTTAAATAGGGAAAGTGCTTAACTGAAGGATCTTGCTCAAAGTTCTTTCAAGTTCTTCTATAAAATTTTTAAAGATGATTGAAAACAAACAAAAACTGGATCATAATGGTGACCAGCAGTAGGTGTCAGGGCGAGTCGGTTCAGTGCAGAAGTAAGATCCATGTACAGAAGACTAGTCCACATGGCTGTAAAGTCTTGGCATGACGTCACTAAGCAATAGGGAGCAATGTATTTCAGTCTTTTCAGTTTTTTGTTACCTGTTTTTGCTTAGCCTGGGCAGGCTCTGGGAATCAAACCCGGGTCTCCAGCTTGGCAGGGAGAATTCTGCCACTGAGCCACCATTGCACCACCCAGTCTTTTCAGTTTTATTTATATATTCATGTAGTAACATCTTGTAGAATAACTTATAAAGGGCCATTTGTTGTCTTGAAGACAATATTTAGGAAATATATATATAATGTTCTCTGATTAAAATCAAAATTTAAAAGTATCTCAGGCAAAGAGAAAATTGTGGATAGCATGGTATGCAGCTGTGTATGGAAAAACTAAAAATGGAACGGTAACTTGGTCTTAAATTAGAAACACATCTGAGTTTTGTTAACAATTTAAGAGTGATATTAATTTATTTCTGCAGTCCTTAACTGAGTATGGGTATGTCTGAGACAGAAGGAGAAAGAGAGGAAGAGAAAGACAGAAAGAACAGGCAGAAAAGAAGAGGGGGAGAGAAAAATTATGACAACTGAATACAGATACCACAGTTCATAAGTGGGCTTCATTCTGCTTACAGTCAACTCTCTAGGATGGGAGGGAACACTTCACCTCAAATAAAAAAATCACTGACATCCTTTTGAAATCAAACAAAAAGGCAGCATACTTAAGAGAAAGCTATGATCTCTTAATTATATAAACAGAGCTCCAACTCTACCACTGTCTTCAATACTAGTCACAAAAAAATCTAGGCGAAGTATTAGAAAATGTTGTGAGATATACAACTGTGAACGATAGACTTGACTAAGTTATGGAATCTAAGGGCACAG
This sequence comes from Tamandua tetradactyla, assembly GCF_023851605.1. Classification (NCBI taxonomy): domain Eukaryota; kingdom Metazoa; phylum Chordata; class Mammalia; order Pilosa; family Myrmecophagidae; genus Tamandua; species Tamandua tetradactyla. Next base: position 182,805,481 of record NC_135331.1, on the reverse strand, counting down.
AACGGATTTACTTTTATTTCCTGAGCTCAGTTATGGTTACTGAAGGATCACAGATGTTTCTCACTGGGGCCATACCCACTGCAGATGGGCCGACTTCCCACGCGGCTTCACAGACATCATAGCAACAGTCCAAGTGCAGGTCAATCTCGTGATACTAATCTAAGTAAGCTAGCATATTCCTTGGCACAAGTTTATTTCATGCTAAATATGTGAGCATTGGCATCCACGTGTGTCCTTTAAGTGATGCAAAAATCAAATAAAGAAATCAAAAAATGCATCGACCTTTCATTGTCACAATATTGGATATTATCAAATAACTCACTAAATGACTTTCAAGTCCTAAGAATTCCAGGTTGACTCCTTTTCACTCCCATTTCTATATTGAGGGATTATTCTATATTAAATCTCAAATATTAATTTGTATCATAACCCATGACTGTTTTAACAAGGATAGTTCCTTGACCCTACCCAAGGGATTCTGATTCAGTAAATCAGAAACTTACATTTTTAATGAGAATCCTAGGTTCCGGTGTCTAGGAAACTTCATAGACTGTACCTTTAGAATTATTGGATACTTCATTTCTTAAGCTCCTTCCAGCTATAAAATGCACAGGACTTGCAGAGCTGTAAGTGGTAAGACAGGACAGAGGGTGAGCGATGATCTAAAAGAAGGACACATCACACAATTAAGACTCATTCATTCATCAACATGCAGTGAATGCTACACAGTATAATACACACTATAAATACAGTACCTGTATTATGCAGGAATCAGTGATAAAGAGATCAAGGGGAACTCCCTGCTTGTTTGAGGTGACAGCCCATAAACAAATAATTGCAATGCTGTAATGGAGTTGGTGTCCTGACACAAGAGTGGAGAGTGGGCAGGTAGGGAGAAATGTTCAACTTTGTCAGAGAGAAGAATACATGTCAGATTAAAGAAAAATGAGGATAAGAAGGGATCTAGAATGGATTAAAACATAGGGGAAAGAAATAGAGAAAGGAACCAAAACAATTAAAGCCACAGAAAAAGAAAGGAAAAAGGAACAATAAGATGACACCCTCTAAATGAAATTGCCCCTATGGGAAATCAGCAAATGCTGGATTTTGCTCTATGTCCAACAATTCAGTATATCTATGAGGCTTTAATTTCTTTAGACTTTTTCCCTCAAGTTTTTCTATCAAAATTTTTACCACTTCTAGACGAGTTATTTGAAACAAAAGATCCATATTTAATTTTTTTTTAAGAAGCTAGATTATCAGTCCCCCTAAGTGACTAAATCATAATGTCATTTGCATACCTTTCTGCAAGTACTGCTTTCATGTATGGTGATTTTTTTGGTCATTCTGAACTCTGGGAATCTGCTGATGTTTCTATTTCCATTTGCTATTTTCTCCTTAAATACTCCAAAATAGATTTCTTAGGACAGTTTCTGACCATTTTACAATTACTTAACCAAATTCTATTCTCTTGTGCTGCAAACAAAATTTAAAGCAGAACTCAGCTCTCATATACAATGCATGTGTTTGAGTAGGCAGATTGATTTGTACTTCCATACAGCAAAACACATGCAACACTTTAACATCTTAAAGTCCTTTAAAACCTTGTACAAAATAATGGTATCCAGTTGCCAAAGTTTTGGCTGTTGTTGTTGTTGATTTTTTATGTTTTGTTTTTCCAAAAGAAAAATAACATTTTAACTCTATTAACAAAATTCACAAGAGGAATCCTATAAAAAGGCCAGAAAATAAAGTTTTTTTATGTTCTCTGTAATAGTTTTTAATTTCTTCACATATAATTGATATATATGCAAATAGAGTCCATATATATATATAGTGTGCAGAGATAAAAATGTGATCTTATACATATTTGTTTTTAAGTGAATATATTTTTTCTTTCTTTTTGGTTTCCTGCCCCACTTTCCTCTCTCTTATTATACTTGTACATTCTCCTATCTCCGAGATGAACCCATGTTAACAAGCTAATGAGTATGCCCATGTTTTTTCCATATTCACATAATCTTATACGGATACACAGCTCTACCCACCAGCATCTTGTTATCCCAGACAGACTGTAATCCAACTGCCTGGCATTCCCATCTTCATGTAACCCCTCACCTTCGGTGTGGGCAGGACCTGTGGTTCGCTTCTAACAAACAGCACAGCAAAGGTGATTAGATATATGATACATGTATGTGATCCCTTTAGATAAGAATGACAGCCTTTCATCACGGAAGACTTTCCCTCCTTTGCTGGCTTTGAGGAACCCAGTGGCCATGTCAGGAAGGTGCACATGGCAAAGAGTAGAGGGAAAGCCTGGCTGACAGCAGGAAGCCACAAAGAAGCAAATGCTGTGACCAGCAGCATTGCTGGGAAGTACATCTTTCCCAGTCATGCCTCAAAGGAGACCACAGTCCTAGGCAAGACCCTGCCTGCAGCCTTGTAAGACCCTGAAGCCGAGACTTGCTAAGCCCCAGCCAGACTCCTGACCCATAGAGACTATGAAATAATAACCATTGCTTTAAGCCTTTAAATTTGTGGTAATATTGTTCAGCAGAAATAGATAACTAATAGACATATCAATTGGGATTATATCAGAAACGTATAATAGGAAGTTAAAATGTATCCTCATCTCAGTTTTGCCTGAGACCCAAATTATGGGGGCAGGCAGTCCCATATTCTGGCTACCTGATCATCTGCACAAGACATACAAAGTAAAGGGCTGAAAAGTAAGTTCCAGTCTGTTTTCAAAACCAGGTTGAAAAGCTGGAGTTGGAGACTGAAGAGAGGATTTCACTGGAGAGAGCTGTCAATTAGCTGAAGGCACTACCCACAGCTTTCCTGGCATATGGGGCATTACCTTACACTTAGTGAGAGGGTCTCCAGAGGAACCATTTGGAAATTTTGATTCATGACCTCAATGCCGAAAGAGCTAAAAGGTAGGAGAATGCTGAAGGGGTCTGGGTCAGCTGAGCAGAAGGCTATTATTGGGAATTAACTGTGGTCTATCAACTGAGGGTGAAAGAAGGTCTACTTTTCCTGTAGACAAGATGTGGGTCACAGAAAAGAGAGTTGGTGTGAAGCTATTAAAGGTCCTGCTCTTGAGGATTATCTAAAGTAGTGAAGAGGGCTTAGCAGTAGAAGGCTGGAGAGTACCAGCAGATATCCAGGGGCCTAGGGAGAACCTGTGAATTACCAGGTAAAAGAGAAATATCATCTCAAGTCAAGTGAATAGCAGAGAGTCATCTCCAGTAATGGGAAGTTCTCCAAAGAACCCATAAACCCTCCATTAAAAGTAGAGTCACAACCTTCCCACCAAAACAGCTATTGAATAGGCAAAAACTGTCTGAAACAATTATTTCAAAATGCCAGAGGCCAAAAGAACACTATACAGCATCTAAGGAAGAGGGTAATAAATTATGGTAAAGAACTCTAAATGTCTGTCAATGTGCAGCAGCTATCAGTTCCCATGTCCTACTCTCACAGTAAGTCACTGTAGGTTCTACTCCCTGGCTAGCTGCTGCTAATAGAAGGAGACATAAAGATCCTCTTCCCCAAGAACAGAGGCATGCACTGCCTCTGTTCACTGATCACAGCTTCTGTTTGGCGAATTTGGATGGCTGGATCTCAGTTCTGAGGGCAGCTATTATTTCAACTGACCCGAGACAAAGGCAGAGATGGTAGGGATTTAAAGATTCAGGGCTTTCTCAAGACTGTGGGGGAAAGTTTGCTGAAGTTCTACATTTGCTGGGCAAGCCAGGAAAGCTTGGCTTTGGGGAACCAACGAAGAAGTTTTTCGCACTGATCTTGACCCCTTCCCAGTACTCTTTGGAGTTGACGTTTACTGCTTTGTGGTACCTGGCACTGTTTTGGTGGGAAAAGACAAAATTGGGAAACTCCTCCTTGAGGTGACCTCCCAGAATTTGCACTCCAGGCAAAAGCAGCTTGAAACAAGTAAAGGAGTGTAAAAAAACTATAAAAAGAAACAGTCTGGGGCAAAGGCCTCCTAGCTTCATAAACTTTAGGGAGGGACTGGAAAACAGAGGGGATGATTGAACTCCTAGAAACAGGGGAACCCCAAAACAATTAACAAGCTGAAGCCCAGGACAAGACAAGCCTAATAAGACAAGGAAGGCCCTGCACAGTTCATTAGCCTTGGGAAGATTTTCCTGATGAGAAGGATTAAGCCCAAGAAAATCTGTCTCATCACCAGCAGGTTACAAAACCAGGAAACAGACATTTCAGGGAGTAAACCCCAGAGTTAATATTTTAAAATATCAAACTGTACAGTATGCAACAAGAGAGTACTGGACAAACAAGGAACAGGGAATGATGACCCATCCAAAGGACCAGGATAAAAATACAGCAACACCAATAAAGAAGACAAAAATTTTGACATAACAAACAAATCTTTTTTCAAAAATGAGCTTAAAAATGCATAAGGAGAGGGTGGTGCAATGGTGGGTCAGTGGCAGAATTCATGCCAGCTATGTCAGGGACCCAGGTTCTGTTCCTGGCACTTACCCATGTAAAAAAAAAAAATTCATAAGGAGATGAAAGCAAGTACAGAGAAAGAATGACAGGATATCAGGAAAACAATGAATGAGCAATATAGGAGTCTAAGTAAAGAGATAGAAATTTTTAAAAAGAACCAAACAGAATTATGAGTTGAAAAGCACAATAACTGAAATAAAAAATGCCCAGGAGGGATCCAAACCAGAATGGAGTTGATAGAAGAAAGAATCAGTGAACTTGAAAAGAAGATAATAGAAATAACTTAGGCTGAGGAACTGAAAGAAAAAAGAAATATCAGAAGTGAAAATAACCTACGACAGCTATGGGACACCATCAAGCACACCTATACACATATCATCAATATTATTAAAGTCCCAGGAGAAGAAAGACAGAAAGGGAAAGAAAGAATAGTCAGAGAAATCATGACAGACAACTTCCTGAACTTAGCAAAAAATGTGAATATTTACATACAAGAAGCTCAGGGAACACCAAACAGGATAAACATGTTGAAAAACAAACCCCATAATATTTTGATCACATTACCCAATGCAAAAGACTAAGACAGAGTTCTGAGAGCTATAAGAGAAAAGTAATTTCTTCCATATAAGGAAATCCAAGTAAGATTATTTGTCAATTTTTTATCAGAAATCACAGAAACAAGAAGACAGTGAGTTAAAATACTTAAAGGGCTGAAGGCAATCAACCACCAGCCGAGAATTTTATATCTGGTGAGACTCTCTTTCAAAAATAATGGATAGAGTAAGACATTCTCAAATAAACAAAAGCTGAAGGAGTCACATGGAAAGGCATGTGACTTGCACCTGCTGGTTCTTACCCAACAAGCAATGCTAAAGGGACCTCTTCAGACTAAACTGAAAGGACACTAGAGAGTGATTCAGAGCAGCACAAAGATATAAAAACCTGTGATAACCATCTGAATAATTTTAAATGGCCACTATATTGTATTGTATTGTATGGTATATAACTCCACTTATTTCTACAGAAAAGGCAGACACAATCCAGCACCCTTTCTTGATTAAAAAAACACTTGGAACACTTGAAATAGAAGGAAACTTCTTCAATATGAAAAAAAAAGCATATATGAAAACCCTGCATCTACATCCTACTTAATGGTGAAAGATTGAAAACTTTTCCTCAAAGAAAAGTTATATAACATTACCACTGTTATTCAATGTTATGCTAGAATATCTAGCAAGATGTGCTGATTGAATTTGTTATGTACCCCAGGAAAGGCCATGCTCTTTTAATCCATTCTTGTAGGTGCAGACTCACTGTGGGTGGGACCATTTAATTACACTGTTTCCATGGAGATGTGACCCATCCAATTCAGCTTGGGACTTAATTCTTTCCTGGCACCTTTTTTTTTTTTTTTTTTTGGAGAGAGAGAGCCAAAGACATTTAGCAAGAGAAAAGAAATGCCAAGCAACATTTTGGAAACAGCCAATACAGAGCCTAGGAAGAGAGAAAAATTTACCCTGGAAATGCTAAAAGAAGATCTGTCAGACACAGAGATCTCAGAGAGGTATCTCTGAAGGTGCAAGCAAGGACCCACAGTTGCTCAAAGATAAAATGACTGAAATCAGAAGGGGAAAGCAACACAACCCAGGAGTGAAGAACTAGCAGATGCAAGTCATATGCCTTCCCATGTGACAGAGGAACCCCAGATGCTGCCAGACTTTCTTCAGAGTAAAAGTATCTTTCTCTAGATGCCTTAATATGACCATTTTCATGACCTTAGAATTGTAACTGTAATTTAATAAATTCCCTTTGTAAAAGTCAGCCCATTTCTGGTATATTGCATTTCGGCAGTTTTAGCAAACCAAAACACTAGAGCAATTAGGCAAGAAAAAGAAATGAAAGGCATCCAAATCAGAAAAGAAGAAGTAAAGCTTTAACTATTACAGATGACAAGATCATATCCTTAGAAAGTTCCCAAAATCTACAGGACAGCTCTTAGAGCTAAGAAATGAGCTTAGCAAAGTGGTGGGATACAAGATCAATACGCAGAAATCTACTGTTTCTATACACTAGTAATGAGCAAACTGAAGAAGAAATTCTAGAAAAATCATTTACGATAGAAACCTAAAGAATCAAATACCTAGGAATAAATTTAACCAAGGATATAAAGGAATTGTACACAGAAAACTACAAAACATTGCTAAAAGAAATCAAGGAGACCTAAATAAATGGAAGGACACTCTATGTTCATGGATTGGAATACTAAATACATTAAGTTGTCTCAATTTTACCCAAATTGATTTACAGATTCAAAACAATCCCAATCAAAATACCACCCGCCTACTTTGCAGAAATGGAAAAGCCAATCATCAGTTTTATATGGAAGGGTATTGGGCCCTTAATAAATAAAGACATCTGAGAAAGAAGAATGAAGTTGGCGTACTCAAACTTTTGGAGTTTAAAGCACATTACAAAACTACAGTGATCAAGATAGCATGGAACCGGCATACAGAGAAATATGAACTCATGTTGACAGCTCAGAAAAGATCCTCACATCTATCATCATTTGAGTTTTGAAAAGCTCTCCAAATCCACTCCACTTGGACAAAACCATCTATTCAACAAATAGTGCTGGAAGAACTGGATAACCACATGCAAAAGAATGAAAGAAGAACCCTGTCTCACATTTTATTGAAAAATTAACTCATAAAGGATCAAAGACTTAAATATAAGAGCCAGGACCATAAAACTCCTGGAATAAGATATAAGGAAGCATTTTCAAGATCTTGTGGTAGGTGGTGGTTTCTTAGACTTTACATATATATAAAGCACCAGCAAGGAAACAAACAAAAAATTAGATAAATGGGACCGCCTCATATTAAATACCTTTGAACTGAAAAGGACTTTATCAAGAAAAGGAAAAGACATACTACTAGATGGGAGAAAATATTTTGAAACTGCTCTGATAAGGTTTTAATATCTAGAGTATATAAAGAAATCCTACAACTTGACATTAAAAATATTAACAACCCAATTTAAAAATGGACAAAAGACTTGAATAGACATTTTTCCAAAGGGGAAATACAGATGCCTTAAAAACACATGAAAATATGTTCAACTTCACTAGCAATGAGGGAAATACAAATTAAAACCATAATGAGATATCATTTCCACCTATGAGAATGGCCACTATTAAAAAAAGAAAAACAAAAACTACAGGTGTGGGAGAGGATGTGGAGAAATATGAATACTTAATTCACTGCTGGTGGGAATATAGAATGGTGCAGACTCAGTAGAAAACAGCTTGACATTTCCTCAGGAAGCTAAGTATAGAGTTTCCAAATGATCTGGAAATCCCACTAGTCTATACTCAGAAGAGCTGAAAGCAAGGTTGTGAACAGACATTTGCACATCAATGTTCATAGTGTCATTATTCACAATTTCTAAGAGATGGAAACAACCCATGTTTATCAACCAATGAATGGATTTTTTAAATGCGGTATATACATATGATAGAGTATTATTTGACTGTAAGACAGAATGAAGTCCTGACTCTTGCAACATGGATGAACCTTGAGGGAATTATGTTGAGCAAAAATCCAGACACAAAAGAACAAATATTGTATGGTCTCATTAATATGAACTAATTATTATGATCAAACTTATAGAATTAAAATCTAGAGTGCAGGTTACCAGGAGATAGAATGAGGGCAGAGAGTGGGAAGTGGACGTGTAATTTGTGTGGAATCTCTAATAAAATTGATTGTAAATGTTTGGAATGGATAGAGGTGATGGTAGCATATTACTGTGAGTGTAATTAACAGTGCTCAATAAGGGGGGTGACTGTGGTAGAAAGGGGATACTTAGGGTAGTGTATGTCACTAGAAGAAAAGCTATAGAATTAAACAAGGGACTATATAACATAGTGAACCCTGTTGGAGCTGATGACTGTAGTTAATAGTGCAAATATAAAAATCTTCATCCATGAACTAGAATACATATATTTCACTATTGTAAGGTTTAATAATAGGGTGGTATATGGGAAAAAATACAATCGATGCATCTTACTCACTATAGGTAACAGTGATATTGTAATACTCTTTCACCAATTGTAACAAAAGTACCATACCAATGCAAAGTGTCAATAATACAGAGGGGGATATAAGGGGAATAATGTTTTTCTTTTTGGAGCAGTGAAAATGTTCTTACATTGGCTGTGGTGATGAATGCACAATCTTTGGGAGCCATCAATTGTATACTTTGGATGGATTGCATAGTGTATGACTAAAACTGCTTTACAAAAAGCACCCTTAGAACACTAGGGCTAAAAGTACACTTCGTCTAGTTGATAAAATGCATATATGAAAGGCCCACAGCTAGCCTCCTACTTAAAGACAAATCTTTCCCTCTAAGATCTGGAACAAGACAAGGTTGCCCACTGTCACCACTGTTATTCAAAATTGTGCTAGAAGTTCTAGCTGGAGCAATTAGGCAAGAGAAAAAAATAAAAGGCATCCAAATTAGAAAGTAAAAAGCAAAACTTTCACTATTTGCAGATTATATGATCCTGAAAAATCCACAACAACACTTCTAAGACTAAAAAATGAATTCATCAAAGTGGCAAGGTACAAGATCAATACCCAGAAATTAGCAGCATTCCTATATACAAACAATGAACAATAAGAACAGGAAATCAAGAAAAATATTCCATTCACAATAACTAAAAGAGTCAAACATCTAGGAATAAATCTAATCAAAGATGTAAAGGACTTGTACACAGAAAACTGCAAATCATTGCTGAAAGAAATAAAAGAAGACCTAAAAAAATGGTAACATATTCCATGTTCATGGATATAAGACTAAATATCATTAAGATGTCAGTGATAATCAAAACAATTTATAGATTCAATGCAATCCCAAAAAAGTCCAATAACCTTATTTACAGAAATGGAAAAGCCAATCACAAAATTTATTTGAAAAGGGAAGGGACTCCAAATAGCTAAAGCCATCTTGACAAGTAAGAATGAAGTTGGAGGATTAGCAACTTCTGATCTTAAAACATAGTACAAAGTCACAGTAATCAGAACAGCATGGTACTGGCACAAGGACAGACATATACACAAATGGAATATAATTGACAGCTCAGAAATTAGCCCTCATATTTATGGCTAACTGACTTTTGACAAGGTGGCAGAGACTACTCAGTTGGGAAAAAGTTGTCTCTTCAACAAATGGCACTGGATCTCCATTTGCAAAAGGAAGAAGGAGGACCCCTACCTCTCACCATATACAACAATCAAATCAAAATGGATTGAAGACATACATATAGGAGCCAGAACTATCAAACTTCTAGAAGAAAACTTAGGGAAACACCTTCAGGATCTCGTGTTGGGCAATGGTTTCTTAGAATATGCACCCAAAGCAAAAGCAACACAAGAAGAAAAATAGATAAATGAGACTTTATCAAAATCGAAAAAAAACTTTTTTTCCTCACAGGGCTTTATGATAAAAGTAAAAAGACAACCTACACAATGGGAGAAAATATTTGAAAAGCACATATTCAATAAAGGATAAATATCCATAATGTATAAAGAAATAATTCAACTTAACAGCAAAAAGACAGACAACCCAATTTAAAAAACAGGGGGAGGGGGGTAGCCAAGATGGCAGCTTAGCAATGTACACGTTTTAGTTCGTCCTCCAGAACAACTACCAAATAACCAGAAACAGTACAGAACAGCTCCCAGAGCCACGTCAGTGACCGGACACACAGCATACCCCAGTCTGGACCAGCTGGACCAGCTGCGAGCCTCCCCAGAACCGTGAGTTCCCCAAGCCGTGGCAGCTGGTGCCCCTCCCGCACAGGCTGCTTCCCAGAGAGGAAAGGAAAGGAAATTTACTAGCAGCAGGGACTGAGCACAATTAAACACCTATTGTGGAATTAATTAACAAATTCTGACTACTAAAAATAGGACCCCAGCTCAGGTGAAACTGGCCAAGGCAGAGGTCACTCATTGGGCTAATGGAAAAAGAGGAAAGGGGAGGAAACAGAGGTTTTTGTAGCTCTTTCTACAGAGGCTTGGCTGCCTCTGGATTCAGCGGCGGGACTTCTCAGGCTGCAACTGCCCCAGACATAGGCAGAAATGGACTGCTTTCAGGGCTGTCTCCTGCCTGTGCCTTCCCCAGGGGAGGGGTGAAGCCCAACTCAGGTGGAATCCCTTCCTCAAGGAATTCAGACCCCAGGGCTTGGCAATATGAAGCCATTAAAACCAGCCTACAACCTCTCCTCTGTCTCACCATACCCCCAGCAGGGAGAGTCTTCCAAAGTTAAAGGTGCCACAACATCTTTTGCTGGTGGGACCCACAGGCAGACAAGCATCACAGACTGGGCAGGATAAGAAAAACAGAGCCCAGAGATTTCACAGGAAAGTATTATAACCTGTTGGGTCTCATCCTCAGGGAAAACTGATGCAGGTGACTCCTTCCCCCTGATAGGAGGCCAGTTTAATCTGGGAAAACTCAGCTGGAGTCTATAATACCTACGTAGACCCTTCTAAGGGTGGGGAGGGAAAAGGCACCATACAAGCAGGGCAAGAAACAAGAAAACAAGAACTGAAAAATTATCCTCTGTTAAACAAAACCTAAGCTAGAGGTCCAGAAAAAGCTGAACTGAAGGTCAAAGAACAGATAGACAACAAATTCATCTAGCAAGAAAACCCTAGGTAAGAGATGTGAAAGCAATCACCAGAATAAACTAATTAAGGTAATTAAATGTCTAGACGCCAGCAAAACATAACAAATCACACCAGGAAAATTGAAGATATGGCCCAGTCAAAGGAACAAGAAAACCCTAGGTAAGAGAAGTGAAAGCAATCTCCAGAATAAACTAATTAAGGTAATTAAATGTCTAGAAGCCAGCAAAAAATAACAAATCACACCAGGAAAATTGAAGATATGGCCCAGTCAAAGGAACAAACCAATAGTTCAAATGAGATATGGGAGCTGAAACAATTAATTCAGAATATAGGAACAGACATGGAAAATCTCATTAAAAACCAAATCAATGAATTGAGGGAGGATATGAAGAAGGCAAGGAATGAACAAAAAGAAGAAACTGAAAGTCTGAAAAAAAATCACAGAACTTATGGGAATGAAAGGTATGGTAGAAGAGATGAGAAAAACAATGGAAACATACAATGGTATATTTCAAGAGACAGAGGTTAGGATTAGTGAACTGGAGGACGGAACATCTGAAATCTGACAAGAAACAGAAACTATAGGGAAAAAATGGAAAAATATGAGCAGGGCCTCAGGGAATTGAATGATAATATGAAGCGCACAAATATACATGTTGTGGGTGTCCCGGAAGGAGAAGAGAAGGGAAAAGGAGGAGAAAAACTAATGGAAGAAATTATCACTGAAAATTTCCCAACTCTTATGAAAGACCTAAAATTACAGATACAAGAAGTACAGCATACCCCACAGAGAATAGATCCAAATAGATGTTTTCCAAGACACTTACTAGTCAGAATGTCAGAGGTCAAAGAGAAAGAGAGTATCTTGAAAGCAGCAAGAGAAAAGCAATCCATCACATACAAGGGAAACCCAATAAGACTATGTGTAGATTTCTCAGCAGAAACCATGGAGGCAAGAAGACAGTGGATGATATTTTTAAATTACTAAAAGAGAAAAACTGCCAACCAAGAATTCTATACCCAGCAAAATTGTCCTTCAAAAATGAGGGAGAAATTAAAACATTTTCAGACAAAAAATCACTGAGAGATTTTGTGACCAAGAGACCAGCTCTGCAAGAAATACTAAAGGGAGCACTAGAGACAGATACGAAGACACAAAAGAAAGAGGTGTGGAGAAGAGTGTAAAAAGAAGGAAAATTAGATATGACATATAAAATACGAAAGTCAAAATGGTAGAAGAAAGTACTACCCATACAGTAATAACACTAAATGTTAATGGATTTAACTCCCCAATCAAAAGACATAGACTGGCAGAATGGATTAAAAAACAGTATCCTTCTATATGCTGTCTACAGGAAACACATCTTAGACCCAAAGATAAACATAGGTTGAAAGTGAAAGGTTGGGAAAAGATATTTCATGCAAATAACAACCAGCAAAGAGCAGGAGTAACTATACTAATATCCAACAAATTAGACTTCAAATGTAAAACAGGTAAAAAAGACAAAGAAGGATACTATGTACTAATAAAAGGAACAATTCAACATGAAGACATAACAATCATAAATATTTATGCACTGAACCAGAATGCCCCAAAATACATGAGGCAAACACTGCAAACACTGAAAAGGGAAACAGAAACATCTACCATAATAGTTAGAGACTTCAATTCCCCACTCTCATCAATACAGAACATCTAGACAGAGGATCAGTAAAGAAACAGAGAATTTGAATATTACAATAAATGAGCTAGGCTTAACAGACATTTATAGGACATTACACCCCACAACAGCAGGATACACCTTTTTCTCAATTGCTCATGGATCAGTCTCAAGGATAGACCATATGCTGGGTCACAAAGCAACTCTCAACAAATTTAAAAAGATTGAAATCATACAAAACACTTTCTCAGATCATAAAAGAATGAAATTGGAAATCAATAATAGGCAGAGCACCAGAAAATTCAGAAACATGTGGAGGCTCAACAACACACTCTTAAACAACCAGTGGGTCAAGGAAGAAATTACAAGAGAAATCAGTAAATATCTCGAGGCAAATGAAAATGAAAACACAACATATCAAAACTTATGGGATGCAACAAAGGCAGTGCTAAGAGGGAAATTTATTGCCCTAAATGTTTATATCAAAAATGAGCAAAACACTTGAACAGATTACTCTCCACAGAAGATAAATAAATGACCAGAAAGCATGAAAAGGTGCTCCACATCTTTAGCAGTTAGGGAAATGCAAATAAAACCCACAGTGAGAATACCATGCCACACCTATTAGAATGGCTGCTATTTAAAAAAAAAGAAAGCAGAAAATAACTGTTGATGAGGATGCAAAGAATTAGGAATACTAGTTCATTGCTGGCAGCAATGCAGAAAGACACGGCCACAGTGGAAGACCGCCTAGCAGTTCCTCAGAAAGTTAAGCATAGAACTACCATATGACTCAGCAATCCCACTACTACATATATACCCAAAAGGAATTTAAAGCAGGGACTCAAACAATTTGATGATGGGTGATGGTGATGGTAGAACACATTGTGTTAACAGCATATATCTGAATATGATTAAAAGGGGAAATGTTAGATTGTATATAAGTTAATAGAATAACATTCTTTTTAAAAAAATCCATGGAACTACACTGCATAAACGGTGAACCCTAAGTAAACATGGACTTTAATTAATAATACAGTTATAAAAATGTGCAATCATCAACTGTAGCAAAATCTCCACACCAATGCAAGGTGATGCATGGTGCATGTGAATCCTGTATTTTATTCATGATTGTTCAGTAAACCCACAATTTCTCTAATAACGGGAAAAAAAAGTAGAGTCAGCTTTAAATATTGCCAACCCACAGAGTACCAACTAGAGATAACTTAGTCACTTAAAATATTTCCTGATCCTTCCTCCTTTCTTTGCCACCATTCTTTTACCTCTAAAAGAGTCAGAAACCATGGTTAGGTAGCTGTGGGAGGAAGAGTAGAAATATTAGCAAGTTTTGGGTTTTGTTTGCTTGTTTTGCTCTTATAAGCCGCAATTTTGATATTAACTTGTAACAATGAAAGTACATATACATATATTTTTAAATATTGGTGCTTTTTATTTCTATGACGTATTCTCAGGAGTGAAATTATTGGATGGGTAATATATATACATACATACATGTATCCATAAAGGCTGAAACTCTTCCTTTACATTTCCTCCAGTAATGAATGAGAGTGATTTTTCAGCATATCTCAGCTGTTAGAGTAATTTAACGCTGTTTTCAAGTTTTGTAAGTCTAATGGGTTCAAAATGATGTGGATAATTACTGTTATATTAATTTGTATTTCATTGAGGATAGTGAATTTGAGCATCCCATGTGTCACAGAACACAGAATCTTAGATTAGAACAGATCTTTAAGGAGATAAACTAAAATATCCTTACCTAAATTTGATCAATCTGAGCCCAATAGAAGTTTGATTGACAGTTCCTTATTGGCAAACTAAAATTAAACATTACAGTGGTGATTTCTTTTCTCTCAAGACAATGTCCTTAATTATTCATTCACTCATTAACAGGGCAACATTTGATTAGTGAATAAATAAGAAGTATAGGTAATAAGCATCATGAGTTTCAAGAACAGGAAAAGAGGTCACTATTTAGCTGTTATAATCAGGTAGTTGAAAGAGGAAATGTTTTGAAGAAGCAAAAAGAAAAAGTTATGCCAGAAGGAGTAAATCAAAAAGTATGGCAATAATGGAAGTTTCAATAATGACAATGGAAAAACATAAGATTCCAAAGATAGGCTTAGAATAAATCTTGCTTTGAATACTAGGTATTCACATTTTATGTTATAAACAAAGATGAAGCATTTTGGATAGGAAAGTAGAGTAATGAGCAGTGTTTAGAAAAAGTGATCTGGAATACATATATAGAACATTTTTAATGCAAATTTAAACAATTTATTCTTTTTTCACTAAAAGCTTTTGGAGGGGGTGGTATTTGTAGTGCTGTAATACATACTAATATATGTTCCACACATTTCAAAATAATTTTTTGACTGTACTATTTTCTCATGAAGATGCAATGGATAAAAAGCTGGTCCATTCACCTGTAGTTATGCTAATCAAGTCTTTTTGTTAACCTTTTTTTTCTAAGCTTCTTCTTATATAAACTATTTTACTCTGGAGGAAATCAGTAATAGTGATCAACCAATTTCTCAGGCATCTATCCTTAAACCGCTACCCGATTCGTACATTCATACAGTAAAGCTTGAAAAGAATGTTTACTTTAAAAAAAAATAATTTTGCTGGGAAAGAATCTTATTATACAAGGTATATAAACGAAACAGGAGCATTTCGGATTTTCTAGGATATCAAATAGTCCACAAGGCAAGGATTATGTTGTATGTCTTTAAGATGTCCACAAGAACTATGCTCACTCAGTAGCTAAGCCACTCCATGGAAAGATGTTAGATGTCAAGCAACCACAAAGAATGAAATATGACATTGAACAGAACACATATAATTTTATATTCCCCATGTTCATAACCTCCTCAAATCTTGTATGGAACCTAAAAAATTGTTTAAAAGCAAAGAAATGGAAAAACAGTGAAAAGAAAGTAAGAGAAACAAAAAGTCGGACTTGAAAAATAAAAGATTGAGAAGACTATAAGATTGTGAAAGAAAATATGGAGTGAACCTGGGTAAAAATGGGATGTCTAAAGATACTTTAAATTTGAGATATAAATAAAAATAGGTTCTGTTTCAGTAGAGTGTGATAGACATAAGATATTATCCTTTGGAGTTATTCTGAATATACTGTCAAAAAGTGACTTGCATTCATACATTAGAAATTTAGAATTTAATTTCAAATCCACAAAGGTTATTATGCAGTTAGGATGTGCCAAAGGTTTTGAGATATCCTAGAGAATCAAGTTTATTAAACATGGTCTCTACATTCAGATAACTCAAAGTTTTTATGAAAAATAGATGTGTGCATCCATTGCTCATTAATAACAGCAGTTGCTATTAAAATATCACTTTTGTCACTGTCAGAAATTATACATTGAGGTAGATGTGAACCTACTGATATGAAATTTCTTGTATTATTTTACTTCATCAAAATAAACAGCGTTAATGTCTTGTCATTATAATATTTTAAAATATAGCTTAATTTATATTTTCTGGAAAAATATGTTCTCTTTTTTCCTCCTTTAAACTTGACGTTGGTTGTTATCTATAACCACTTACTTAGCACTTAGTCATTCAACAAACACCTGGAGCATTTAGCACGGTCTAGGCTCTATGCTGAGCACCTTGTTATATTGTTAGTTATATATGTATGGCTAAATATTTATAGCAGAATCCAACCTCAACTAAATGTTAAGCTCTGACAGGTAAAGGAATTGATTTACTTTATAACACACATATTTGATTTATACTATATAGGCTCTTTTTAAATATAGTATCACATCTGGACTCAAACTACTGGGATTCAAATTCTGGAACCACAATTGACTGGCTGTGTGATTTTGAGCAAGTTACTTGATCTGAGCCTAATTTGCTAATCTGCTAAATTAAGATAATAAAGAATGTACATCACAGGTATAACAAATAGTAACTGAAACGATGTGTGGCACAGTTAGTAGGACCTAACTGGTACTCAAGATATGCTAGCTATTGCGATTATGATAGGGAGGGAGTTAAACAGTTTGAACTTAACACAGGCTCTTAAATTGGGGATATTATAGAAATCACGGCATTCTCAAAAAAAAAAAAAAAACAGCTGTAGATACGATTTGAGGAAAAATGGGACAAGCATTTAGCTTTAGGGGGTCTCATCTTTTCACTTGGGAAAAATTTAAAAACCAGATTAAATTTTCTCAAAAGTCTGTTCAAATTCGGTCCACCCAGAGTATCCACAAAGTGTTACAGCCTCAAATCGTGAACTATCACATCAACTGAACGTAGAAACAAGTGTGAAAGCTGCGTAGAGTTAAACTCTTCATTCTTCAGCCACTTGTTTGCTTTGAGCACCCATTGCCTGCTTCACTAAGGGGGAAGGACACAGTTCAATAAAACTATGAAAGAATAAGATACTACCAAAAACTAAGGTGTTATTTATTACTGAAGGCAAAATCTTGAATTACTGGAAAAGAGGTGACCATCTTACAAACAATCCAATGTCATTCATTTGACAAACACTTGTAAATATGCAATGTTTTCGTCATAGTGATGCTGAGAAAGAGAACTCCAAACATCCTGACACTTCCAACAACAATTATAGAGCAGATGTTGGCTAGCTCTGGCTCTCTCTTCCTCCTTAGCATCAAGCCATAAATCTCATTAACACCACAGTCTGTAACTTCACACATGTCTAAGCCTTTTAATATTTTACCGGAAAGAAAGGATAATAGTTTATTGAATATCTATATATAGACTGTGAGGACGTTTTCTCCTAATGAAATGCATTTAAACCATTTGTAGAAAGTAAATCTTGATCTCACAGATAGAAGAGGCCAATAACAGTGTACCCCAGATCTCATTTCAATTGCTGTGCTCAGCTTAATTGCAACAATTTCCATCATTCTTTCCAATTTGATTGTCCCTGTGAAATATTTTGAATCCCAATCTGCGCCTTGGAGGGAAACCTTGCCTCAGTATAATTATCAGCAGCCATCCATGAAGCACAGCATGTATTATACAAATATTTGGACTGATCCTCTTTTGTGCCAGGAACTTTAAAAATGGTCTTGCTTCACACATGATTTGCCCTCTAAAAATATCTACAGACACTATTAACAAGAGTGGAAAAGAAAAGAAAATAATTAGTTGTGCTTGGGTGAAAGGGAGTAGTACTCAGTATTTGAAAGGCAATTTTGAACCTTCACTATCTACAGGAAAACAGAAAAGGTAAGAAGCAATGGGAATGTCATAATTCAATATTCAAAGCAATAAAGAAGCTGGAATAAACAAGCAAAAAAGGCCCGGCAATGCTGTCTTTCCCTTGGGTTTATGGGTTTTTTGTAGCTCCCTTTCTTCGAAGCTTAAAGATGGCAAAAGTAGTAACTTCAGTGAGAATCAAAGAAATGAAGCATAGTTAGTTTAGCCTTTCTATTGGCAACCGATGAAAAGAGACACAAATTAGGACTGAGACCCTAAACAAGTTACTACACCTCTTTTGCTTCAGTTTTTCTCAACTGCAAAATAAATGTTTCAACTAGGCTGTCTCCATCACCCATGCCAGCTCTCATTTCTAGGATTTGAATATGCATGACTGGCTTGGCTGTCAGGACAACTAAGTCATCCAGATAACAGATTAAATTAGCTATACCAATTTCTGAATCAGCAAAGCAATTATTCTGGCTTTTTTTTTTTTTAACTAACTTGACTTTTCTATTCGTCAAAGACATTGTACATGTAAAGAAATGGCAACGGGTACAGCATCAAGACTTAGGTTTTTTTTTTTAGAAAAAGCTCCAAGAGAACCAAACAAAAATAAATGACATTAGTACATACTAATGGAGTGATACTCAGTTACTCAGTGTAGGTGATATGACTTTGAAGACATTTCAATGAAAAATATATACAGAGCAAGTATTTACATGAAAATATATATATATATCAAAAGCTAGAAGAAGTAAGTGATGACCATAAAAACTATCATTTATCTTTTTAACAAAGCAAATTTCAAATCGAGTCAGCTAAAAAATATATCTCTGAGAGAATGAAGAAACCAGGGAAATTACGTAGAAAATTTGAACATAGGCATGCATGAACTCAAAAAATGTTTGTTGAATGAATGAATATTATGTTTATCTGCTGCTAAGATGAACAGAGTTTTTTTCTCTACCTGAGTATGTCCCCTTGCAAAAATAGCTTCCTTAGGGTTGTCATGAGGAATGCTTCCTCATTCTTAACACCCCTATACTCTCATGACCATTTGTTAATCAATGCATCCATTAATAAAAAATGCACTTTGCATTCCTGCTACTCACTTAACTGCTACCTCTCTCACAGTGCAGGCCTCTTTGATGAGATTCTTACCTCACCTCTCAACCTCAGACTGCTTATGTAATATCACCTGAAAAATGTTTATGTTGTCAATCCCAAAGAGCCATCTAGAAAATCTGGACAAGTGAAGCGGTTATCCTAAAAGTGGCTTTATTGGTTCTTTATAAATCTATAAAGAATGGAATTTTGTATGATACAAATATTATATTTGATTTGGTTACATTTAATTGTGTTTTCTTAATCAACCAGGTTTATCTCTCATCTAACATAAGAAGCATTCTGGCTTGCTACTGTAAAATATAAGATACGGGACAATGCAATGGTGGCTCAGTGGCAGAATTCTCACCCGCCATGCTGGAGACCCGGGTTTCGATTTCCAGTACCTGCCCTTGTATTAAAAAAAAAAACCTGATTTAAAATACAAGATACAGGCCCTGACCAAGGAGCTCACAGTGTACACTATTTGTGGAGTCAAACTATAAATATCTAATAAGGGGAAAAGTACATGGTTATAAGAACATAAATGAATAATGAATAATGGTCAAATTGTTGACAGGAGGTGAGCCCTTGTGGGCTATGAAGAGTGGTGGTTAATGTTTCTTGGAGGAAGAAGCCCTTAATTTAGACCCTGGAAAGCTGGTGGGCTATCAGGGAAAAATGCCTATAGGTTTAAAAGTTGAGATTATTGAATATTTTGAAGTAGATGATATTGACTGTAACACATGGATGCCTCAGAAGTATGTCCCATGGTGGAGGAGGAAGGTAGAATTTGAGTAGATCATTGTCAAAGATCAATTCGAGTGAGAATCAGATAAAGTGATTCCATCCCCAAGTTGACTAGAAAAGAGCTAATCCTTATTGGTTTATATAGACAGGCTCTTTAACTGAAATAAATCGTTGGGTTAATGTAAATAACTAACAGTTATGCAAATGGACACAAGCTATAAAACATATCCAGTTTAGGAGAGTATAGAGAAGCATATGAATTTCTATTTAAAAAAATCAATACTTAATAGGTTTATCAAACAGATGAGAGGAATGGGATGCAATGAAAAGCACTGTAGACCAACAAGCAGGAGACTGGATACAACTTTGATACTGTCTCTAACTGAATAACCATTACCTGCCAACTCTTGGAATTGTACATTATTTGCAAAATACTGATATTGGAATAAATGACTTTTAAGATCCATTTCTGTTCCAAAGTTCTAATTCTGTGCAGAATGAGAGTATATGTTGAACTCTGTTTCTGGGAGAGTCTTAATTAGCATTCAGCGTTTCATTTCCTCTAGCTGTGATTAGAGCATCACATAGGAGAAAAAAACAGGCATTTCCTGTATGATACCCCAGACACTGATAAAAGTCATGTTACTTGAAAATTTATTGCTTCATTCCACACTGTTTGTGAGGATTTAATTAAACACTATGACCAACTAGTAAAAGGAAAATAGATAAATTTTTAAGTGGGGGAAATAATGTTACTGCAACACAAAATTGTATGAAATGACAATATCTGACGTTGCTGGTATTTTACTGTTTTTGGCTTGCAAGCATGGGCATTTCACATGAACCAATTTAATATTGTATTTAATTCAGTATTTTAAAAGAAAATTCTGGTATTATGTAGATAGACTGCTACAAAGGGGGAATAATTCAAGTTTAAAATACTTTAAAGGGGCAATCAGATCATTTAAAATAAAGGGTGATGATTTGAAAGGCAGTTTCACTAAAATTTCAAAGAAAGAAAGAATAAGAAGGGAAATATACAAGACATTACTATAGCATGTAAACAAGATAATTCTTTAGAAATATATTGCTATTTTATGGGATAAAAAGGAAAAAATAATGATGAAAAAAATTAGAGAACCCAGATATTAGAATGTACAAGCTATTAGATCCTGAAATCAAGAACTAAATTACTGAATCCTCTTCGTATAGCATCTAGGCTTACCCTTTCAGACCCATATGTGTTCCTTTTTCCTCAGTTATGAAGGAAGGAAATAATTATGCATTATTTCCCTAGCACTCTCCTTTCAATTAACAATGACTGTATTCATTCACAAGATTTAAATACACCCAGTGAAGCATGCAGTTATCTTCCATTCATAAAAGTCTAAAATGCCAAATCATTTCATCACCACACAGATATGTATCCTAATATGTGTGCTCCATTACTTATTAGGAATTATTGCCCTCGGCCAACAAGCTCGAAAAATACTTTCCACAAAAACGAATACAAAATATATCCTTACAATATAAAAAGCTCAAACAAATAAATAAGAGAAGCATTTTTCTTCAGCCTATAATTATATTAGAGATTTATGTTCTCTTTTTGGTGTTATATTTCTGAAGCTTGCCTCTTCAGCTTTTTCCACACGTTTCTGAACGTTAAGCCTTTCTCCTTTCACGTGGTTTGCTATTGCTAAAGGCTCGTTTTTAGTCTGGGATTCCAGTCCATACCAATGTAAAGATATCATTTAATAATTGTCAGTATTAAAATTAAGTCTCAAAGTGTCAGCTTTAGCATATAATTCCTAAAATGGCTTGATTCTTGCCTGTCAGAATTTTGCTTTTTAAATAATAAAGGATATATTTATGTATATGTAATAGGTATATGAATAAGAATATTTTCACCATTTTTAAGCACAATGTTAAGTTCACATGGAGAAGAAAATTAACTAATTAGGAAATGATCTCAAAGAAAAGGAAGAAGCAAATAATTACCTGAACATTTTCTAGATAGATGGAAAGCTTTTTTTATTTTCCAGGGGGAAAAATGTCCCTTAAATTATAGTTTCTGAAGCTGTATTTTAGCACTGTGGCCTGTGGCTAGGCTGAAAGTCCACCCTCTCTAAAACTCTGATGCTTCTTTTTATGGATTGGATCAAATCCTTCCCAGAGATATGTTCAAATCACAATCTGAGGGGTTGCTAAGGTGAAACCAAACTGAATCAGAGTGGGCCAAATCCAGTATGACTAGAATGCTTGCAAGCAGAGGAAATTTGGACATGGTTAGTAAGAGACAGATGTAGAGAGAGACAGCCATGTGACAGAGGTAGAGACAGCCATATGACGGAGGCAGAGACAGCCGTGTGATGGAGGCAGAGACAGCCATGTGATGGAGGCAGAGGCAGCTGCAATCATGGTGACTCGAGGGGAGGAAGGCCATATCTATGTCTATTGCCAAAAACAATGCAATAAGTATTTTAGAGTACTGAAAGGAAAAAATAAATTGTCAACTTAAACGTCTGTTCCAGCAAAACTTACCTTCAAGACTGGGGGATGGGTGTGGGTGTAAATACATGTTCATATAAATGAAAACTGAAAGAAATAATAAAAAATCAGATCAGATTTGCACTAAATTAAAAAAAAATGCTAACCACAGTTATTATGCCAAGTAACATAAGAAACCCAAGGAACGTTGGGTATATTGGAATGAATCAAGAGTGTAAAACACTTCAGGCTGCCATTCTTCCACAGAATCTTTGAAAAACTTGCAAAAACTGGCAGAGATGTCTTCCTCAGAACACTGGAAAACAATTAAAGGTTTATATTAACTGGGTAGGTGGTGGTGAATCAAGAAAATGTAGCTTTAAAAAATGGTAGTCATAACTCATGGTGCATTTGCATACCCTCACCCCACCCCTGCATAGTATGAAGCCAGCCTGCACTCCCATTGTGGGTCCCTGGCCCTGTCCAGCAGGAGCAGAGTAATTCTAACACACATGCTACAGGACCTGTGTGTCGGTGCCACTCTATCAGGTGGCAGCCCGAAATTCTGAACTAGAAACTTCTCTCTGGCTTACCATGCCAGAGCTTAGCCTGCAGGCAGAAGCAGCTTGTGGACAGGCAAAGCGACACAAGAAATAATTTAAGTCAAAGCAGCATGTTAAGTGATTTCTGCTTTAAGTCATTCAAATAGAGCATGTGGGAAGAGGGAAAAAAGTCTATTTCATAGGGAGTGGAAGGAGCACAAGATTCCCAGTAAGTGGGGGAAGTCACAAACAAGAGCAAGCTCAGGATAAGATTCAGACTCAGAAAAGATGGAGAGAACCTTGCACTTCTGGTTACTCTCAGGTTGATGGTCTTATTAGGAAGGCTAAACTTTGAAGGAGATCACTGGCCAAACCAAGCTAATTCACAATGACAGTGAAAAGTGATTTTGTGTTGGTTGGTTTGTTTTTGTTAGTTCCCGGCACTCAAAATCTCTGCCAAATCACTAACTACATAGACACTTAAAGAACAGACAGCTCTGGGACTAAATCCCAGAGTTAACACATTAAAATATTAAAATGTCCAGTGTGCAACCGGAGATTACAAGACAAACAAAGAAACAGCAATGAGTGCCCATCCAAAGTAAACAAGATAAAAATCCAGAAACTATCAATAAGGAAAATATGAGACATTGGGCATACCAGACAAAGACTGTTTTAAAATTGGGCCTTAACATACTCAAAGTCAAAAGAATTGACACTATGAAGTATGGTCTCTGACAAAAATGAAATGAAACTAAAAATCAATAAGAGAAAGATAACAAAAAAAACTGCCAAATAATTAGAAACTAACCAACACACTTCTAAATATCCCATGGGTCAAAGGAAATAAAAAATGATTTGGGAGGTAGTGAGCAGTGCTAAGTGGGAAATTTATGACACCAACTGGTCACATTTGAAAAGAGGAAAAGCATCAAATCAATTATCTAAGCTCACATCTCAAGAATCTAAATTAAGAAAAGCAAAATAAAGTAGAAGAAAGGAAATAATAAAGAACAAAAATCTGTGAAATTGAAAATAGAAAATCCAATAGATGAAATTAATAAAATAAAAAGCTGTGGAAGCAATAAACAAGACTGAAATATATATCTGATTGTAATTAGAAGGGGAAATGTTAGATTGTACAAATGTTAACAGAATACATTTTTTCAAGTCCATGGAACCACACTACACAAACAGTGAACCCTAAGTTAAACTATGGGGTTTACTTAATAACACAATTGTAAAAATGTGCTGTCATGAATGGTAAGAAATATTCTACCATTCTAACACTGCAAGGTGTTAGCGCTGGTGTGGTAGACATGCACTTTGTACATGATTACTTAGTAAACCTGCAACACCTCTAATAAAGAAAAAATATAGCTGGTTCTTTGAGAAAAATCAATTGCATTGACAAACATATAGCAATACTAACAAAGAAAAACAAAAGGAAATACATGAATTGCCAATATCAGGAATGAAACCGGGTATATTGCTATAAATTCTGCAAACAATCACAATGATAATAGGTGAATGCTCTGAACAACTCAAAAACATAAATCTGACAGTTTGGATAAATTACTCAAAAACACATAAAACCAAAAATGAATTTGTAATTTAAAAATTCCCAAAAGATAAATAGCCAGCCATGAGAAGGTTGGTTTCATCAAACATTTAAGGAAATATTATACCAATTACACAAAAATTCTTCCAAAAAATAAAAGAGGAAGAAAGAATCCACAACTACGTTTATGAAGTTAGTATTACTCTGATACCAAAGCAAGATATAGTATGAAAAAAAAAGGAGAACACTACTGAGCAATAACTTTCTTTAAATTTATATTTTAACATTTTTTATTGTGAAATATAACAGAAAAACCAATAAATTTCAAAGTACATTTTAATAAATAGTTATAGACCAAATTTCAAAGTATGGTATGTGTTACAGTTCCAAAATTTCAAGCATGCCCTTCTAGCTGCTCTAAGATACTGGAGACAAAAAAGAAATATCAATATAATGATTCAGTAGTCATACTCATTTGTTAAATCCTATCTTCTGTTACAACTCCTCCTTCTCCTTTGATGTTTCTCCCAATCTTTAGGCAATGACCATTCTAACTTCCTCATGTTATAAAAGGGGTGTCAACATTATGTGGTAGGGGAATACAACTGGTTGATGGTCTTGGAGAGAACTGGTGCCTCTGGATTTCAGGGTTTATCTGGCTAGGAACCATCTGGAGGTTTTAGGTTTCTGAAAAATAAACTTGATAAAAATAAATTTAAAAAAAAATAAACTTAGTGAGTGAAACTTTTATAGCATCTCAGATAGAACTCTGGGTATTCCTTACAGAAATACTGTTGGTTGGGACTTGACACACCATGGCAGATAGCAATATCTAGCTGTAGCTTGCATAGTAGTAACCTCCAGAATAGCATCTTGACTTTATTTGAACTCTCTCAACCACTGATACCTTAGTTGTTACGCTTCTTTTCCCCCTTTTGGTAGGCCTTGTTGATTCTAGGGTGCCAGGGCCAGGCTCATCCCTGGGAATCATGTCCCATGCGGCCAGGGAGACTGTCACCCCTGACATCATATCCCATGTAGGGGGTAGGGTAATGATGTTACTTGCAGAGTTGGGCTTAAAGAGAGAAAAGCCACATTTCAGCAACAAAAGGGGTCCTCTGGAAATAACTCTTAGGCATAATTATAGATAGGTTAAACTTCTCTGTTACAGAAATAAGTTTCATAAGAACCAGCCTCAAGATCAAGGATTGGGCCTATTAACTTGGGAGGACTAATGTTTGAGAGAGTATCAGGGATTTCCCAGGTGGGAAAGTATAATAGTTACATATTTTTTCACTAGTCCCTCAAGGGACTTTGCCAGTACTTTTTAATTATCTGCCCAGCATACTCTGGAATGCATCTGGGTATTACACTAAGCTATACAGAATTGCAAGAACTTGCTCCCAATTCTATACTCCATTTGTTTAGGTTGTTTAAGTGAACTGGTCAGACGAGTTAAATTAGATTGTGTATTACAGAAAATTTAGGTTTGGGACAAAGTAAATCTCTATTCTTTTGGTCTCATCCAGTAAATGAGGTTCTAAAATACAGACAATCTAGTCCTTTATCCTGTATTCTGACTTACCTTAGTCCCAACCTAATCAGCTTTGTTTTTTATCTCTAATTGAAGATTTCTCTTTTTTGGTGTCTTTACAGTTGCTGTATATAAGGATGCTGACTTTCAGACCTGCAGAACTCCTACTCTGAGTCTTAGGTGTCACGCAAGTACTCAAAATACCAGGAAAATGCCAGGCTATACATATATAGCACAGCATCTCAGAATTTAAAAACACCTAAAGTTTAGGAATAAATGTGACTGCTGTAAGAGCTTGCAATCTAGTCCCAAGTTTTTTATAAATATTTTCTAAAAGAGACCATCCAATATTTCTCCTTTTGCTTCTGGCTTATTTTGCTCAACATAATGTCCTCATGATTCATTCACCTTGTTATCTGCCTCATGACTTCGTTTCCTCATGCCTTATGACTACGTTCCTTTCTGTAGTCACACAACATCCCATCATATGTTTACACCATAGTTTGCCCTTCTGCTTCTCAGTCAATGTACCCTTCAGCTGCCTCTCCATTGGGCATGACGAACAATGTCACATAAACATCAGTGTGCAATGTCTATTGAGTCCCTGCTTTCAGTTCTTTCAAATATATTCTCAGTAATGGGATTGCCTACTTATAAGGCAACCCTATTTTTAGCCTCCTATGGAGGCTATCTTCAGGAAAGGTTGCCGCATTCTTCTACCCTACCAACATTCAAAAGGTATACCCTTTTGTCCACATTTTCTCCAGTACTTGAATCTTTTCATATATTTATTTTGAATCTGCAGATTTTGTTGAGATCTATTCATAGAACATATATTCTATCCAAAGTAAACAGGCAATGTGTCACAGTATCTTCACTTAGTTGCACAATCATCATTCTCAATTTTAGACAATTTTCATCACTCCAAATAGAAAAATTATTTTAATGGACACACCCACACCAAAGAAAAAAATCTGAAATTTCCTTTATTTCTTGTCCCTCCCCCTAATTATTTACCCCTAGTATTGCTGTTGTACTAGTGATACATTTCTGTTAAATATAGACCATGGCATGCATAAATAATTTTTACCATTTACCCCCTGTTCTAATTAGTAAACTGTTGGAATGCAATATACCAGAAATGGAATGGCTTTTTAAAAGGGGGAATTTATTAAGTTGATAGTTTACAGTTCTAAAGTCATGACAATTTCCAAATTAAGGCTACAAGAGGTTAGCTTCACTCAAGAAAAGCTGATGCAGCTCAGGCTTCTCTCTCAGCTGGGAGGGCACATGGCGACATCTGCTAGCTTTCTCTCCCAGCTTCTTGCTTCATGAAGTGCCCCCAGGGGTGTTTTACTTCTTCAATTCAATTCCATTGATCAATATTTGTGCCAATACCATGTTGTTTTAACCACTACGGCCTTATAATAAACTTTAAAATGAGGAAATGTAAGTCCTCCCACTTTACTCTTCATTTTTAGGATGTTTTTGGCTATTTTAGGACCATCTCTCTACCAAATAAATTTGACCACTAGCTTTTCCAAGTCTTCAAAGTAGGTTGTTGGAATTTTGATTGGTATTGCATGGAATCTGTAAATCAATTTGGATAGAATTGACATCTTAATATTAAACCTTTCTATCCATGAACACTGACTGTCTATCTACCCATTTAAGTCTTCTTTGATTTCTTTTAGCAATGTTTTGCAGTTTCCTTTGTACAGGTCCTTTATATGCCTGACTAAGTTAACTCCTAGATACTTGATTCTTTTAGTTGCTATGGTGAGTGGAATTTTTTTCTTAATTTTCTCCTCAATTAGTTCATTTTTTGTGTATAGAAACATTACTGATTTTGTGCATTAGTCTTGTATCCCACCTGTGCTGGCTTGAAACTGTTATAAACCCCAGAAAAGGCATGTTGTTTCAACCCTACTCCACACTGGGAGCAGACCCATCATTTAGTGTGGAATCTTTGATCAGATTATTTCCACGGAGAAGTCACACACCCAATTGTGGGTATGACCTTTTAATTAGAGGGAAGTGTGACTTCACCCATTCTAGGTGGGTCTTGATTAGTTTACTGGAGTCCTTAAAAGAGCTCATGGAGAGAGAGAGGCAGTCGGAGCTGACATGAATGGAGACATTCAGAGATTTTGGGAGTGTCAGAGGAGTTGCTTAGAGAAGCTGTGTGAAACCAGTACACAGACTTTTTAAAAAAATATCTTCATTGACAAATCTTCCCACACATAGAGTCCATATATGGTGTATAATCAGTGGCTCACAATATCATCACATAGTTGTGTATTCATCACCATGATCATTTTTAGAACATTTACAACACTCCAGAAAGAAAAAGAAAAAAGATAAACCTCGTTCATCCCATACCCCTTACCCCTCCTCTCTTTATCCACTAGTATTTCTGTCTATCCAACTTATTTTAAATCTTGCCTCCCCTATTGTTTGTTCATTCTTCATTCATATTTTTCACTCATCTATACATACCCTAGATAAAAGGAGCATCAGACACAAGGTTTTTGCAATCATGCAGTCACATTGTAAAAGCTATATCATTATACAATCATCTTTAAGAATCAAGGCTACTGGAAAATAGCTCAACAGTTTCAGGTACTTCCCTCTAGCCATTCTAATACACCATAATCCAAAAAGGGATATCTATATAATGCATAAGAATAACCTCCAAGAGAAACTCTCGACTCTGTTTGAAATCCCTCAGCCACTGAAAATTTACTTTGTCTCATTTCTCTCTTTCCCCTTTTGGTCAAGAAGGCTTTCTCAGTCCCTTAATGCCAGGTCCTGGCTCAACCCAGGATTTCTGCCTTACGTTGCCAGGTAGATTTATACCCCTGGGAGTCATGTCCCATGTAGGAGAGGAGGGCAGTGAGCTCATCTGCCATGTCAGCTTAGGGAGAGAGGCCACGTTTGAGCAACAAAAGAGGTTCTCTGGGAGTGACACTCAGGCCTGATTTTAAGGGGGTGTAGCCTACTTTTGCAGGAATAAGTCCCACAGGAGTGAACCCCAAGATCGAGGGCTTGGCCTATTGACTTGGTTGTCTCCACTGCTTGCAAGAATATAAGAAATTTTCCAAATGGGGAAGTTGAACACTTCCTCCTTTTTTCCTAGGGCCCCAAGGGGACCTTGGAAAAACTTTATTCACTGTCAAAGTTGCTCTGGGATATATCAAAGCATCACACTAACCTGAACAATTCAACAAAGTTTCACACCCTAGTCAAGATTGCATGTACTTATGATGTTCAACTAAACTGACCATACAAGTTAAATTAGGAAATGCACTAGCCAAAATACAAATTTTGAATGAAATAAATATCTCTCCCTTTGGTCTCACACAGAAGTTGAAGTTTTAAAACATAGACAATATCATCCTTTACCCTGTATTCTGATTTACCTTAGTCTTATCCAGATCAGCTTCATTCATATCTCTAGTTGAAGTCTGACTTCTTTTTCAAATTTTCAAACAGTTGCTGTGTGGGGTATTGCTTTTTATAGCTTCAGAACTCTAACTCTGAGTCTCAGATGTCACATACATACCTGAAGTTTCTGGGAATGACCAGGTTATATACAAACAGCTCAGTATTTCAGAATTCAGAAATAATAGTTACAAATTGTGAATACACGTGACTGATGCAAGAGCTTACAATCTAGGACCCTTTACAATAGGCCCCGACCTGATAACCCATGCTCTTGACTTCAGTTAACCAAGTTGTTATAGTACAGTTAGTCCATATGAGTGAGGCACGATAACATTTGTCTTTTTGTTTCTGACATTTCATTCACCATACATTCCTTAAGTTTCATTCATCTGGTTGCATGCCTCACAACTTCATTCCTTCTTATGGCTACTCAGAAGCAGGACACAGACTCTTGAAAAGAAGAAATCTCAGCCACAGCAGATACTAAGCCAAGAGATGACACCCAGAGTTTTGCCCTGGAGCACCTAGGTGAGAGCCACAGACACTTAGAGAGGAAGCCACTGGAATCAGAAGCTGGGAGCAATGGAACCATGAAGAAGCTACAGCAGGCACATTCCCATGTGACAGACATCAGCCTTTCCTCAGAGTCAAAGTATCTTTCTCTAGATGCCTTAATTTGGACATGTTTATTGCCTTAGAACTGTAACTTTAGAAATCCTCTTTATAAAAGCTGATCCTTTTCTCTTATGTTGCATTCTGGCAGCACTAGCAAACTAAGACACCACCACCTTGCTGAATTTGTTTATTAGCTCAAAGAGCTTTGTCATAAAACTCTCAGGATTTTCCAAGTATAGGATCATGCCATCTGTAAATAATGAATGTTTCACTACTTCCTTTCCAATTTGGGTGCCTTTTATTTATGTTTATGCCTGATTGTTCTAGTTAGAACTTCTAGCACAATGCTGAATAATAGTGGTTGCAGAGGGCATCCCTGTCTCATTCCTGATTTCAACAGAAAGGCTTTTAGTCTCTCACCATTGAATATGATGATGGCTGTGGGTTTTTCATATATGCCATTTATCATATTGAGGAAATTTCCTTTGATTCCTACCTTTTGAAGTGTTTTTATCAGAAAAAGATGCTGAATTTTGTCTAATGCTTTTTCAACATCAATCAAGATAATCATGCTATCTTTCCCTTTTGTATTGTATTGATTGATTTTTGTGTGTTGACCCACCCTTGCATTCTTGGAGTAAATTCCACTTGGTCATTTTACTGGCTTGAAAGTGTTATGTATCCCCATAAAAGCCATGTTTTAACCTTGATTCAATCTTGTGGAAGAAGACATTCCTTTTAATCCTGATTTTATATTGTTGGTAGAAATTTTTTTTAGATTAACTCCTTGGAGATGTGGCATGCCTAGTTGTGGGTATGACCTTTGATTAGATGGAGATGTGACTCCACCCATTCCAGATGGGTTTTAATTAATTCACTAGAGTCTTTAAAGGGGAAACAATTTGGAGAAACCTCAGAAACAACAGAGCCTAAAGAAACTTCAGAGCAGAGCTGACACAGGTGCTGACACTTGGAGAACAGAGACACAGATGTCTGGAGATGCTTGGAACCCAGCAGATGCTGCCATGAGATGTTAGTGAGCCAGAAAGTGGAGAGAATCAATGGACCAAGACATGAAAGCTACCCCAGAGAAGCAAAGTGAGAAACCCCCACAGGAACAGAGGCTGAAAGCAATGAAGCCCAGGAGCAAGGGATGAGCAGATGTCAACCACATAACATCCCAGTTGACAGAGGTGTTCCCAACCAATTAGCCTTTCTTGAGTAAAGATAACCTCTTCTTAGCCTTAATTTGGACACTTTCATTTCCTTAGAACTGTAAATTTGTAACTCATTAAATTCCCCTTTTAAAAGCCATTCCATTTCTAGTATATTGCATTCCAGCAGCTTACAAACTAAGAACAGTCCTGTTATATAATTCTATTAATGTGCCTTTGGATTTGATTTGCAAGTTTTTTGTTGAGAATTTTCGCATCTGTATTCATTATGGAGACTGACTTGTTGTTTTCCTTTCTTGTAGTATCTTTATCTGGTTTTGGCATTAGATTGGTGTTAGTTTCGTAAAATGAGTGAGGTAAAATTACCTTTTCTTCAACATTTTGGAAAAGCTTGAGCAGAATTGGTGTTGGAATGTTTGGTAAAATTCCCCTGTATTCTTTTTTGGTAAAAAAAGAAGCCATCTGGTATTGGGCTTTTCTTTGTAGGAAGATTTTTGATGACTGATTGAATCTCTGTACTTGTAATTGGTTTGCTGAGGTCTCCTATTTCTTTTTGAGTCAGTGTACGTTGCTTGTGCGTTTCTAGGAATTTGTCCATTTTATCTAAGTTGTCTAGTTTGTTGGCATATAACTGTTATTATGATTTTTTCATTTCTTCAGGATCCATGGTAATGATCACCTTCTCATTTCTGATTTTATTTATTTGTGTCCTCTCTCTTTTTTTCTTTGTCAGCCTAGGTAAGGGTCCAACAATTTTATTGATTTTCTCAAAGAACTACATTTTTGTTTAATTGATTCTTTTTATTGTTTTTAGTTGTTGTTATTCTCCAATTCATTTATTTCTGCTTTAATCTTTGTTATTTCTCTTCTGCAATTTGCTTTAAGGTTAGTTAACTGCTCTTTTGTTAAGACCTCGATTTTTGCTTTCTTCTTTTTTAAGATAGACTTTTAGGACAATAAATTTCCCTTTCAGCACTGTCTTTGCTGCATCCCATAAGTTTTGATATGTTGTATTCTCATTTTTGTTCATCTCCAGATATTTACTGATTTATTTTACAATTTCTTATTTGACCCACTGGTTGTTTAAGAATATGTTATTTAATCTCCATATCTTTGTGAAAGTTCTGATTCTTTGGTGATTTTTAATTCCCAGCCTCAATTTTTATGACAGAGAACATGCTTTGGATAATTTCAAACTTTCAAAATTTATTAAAACCTGTTATGTGATCAGCATATGATCTATCCTGGAGAACATTTCATAAGCACAAGAGAAGAATGTATATCCTGGGGTCTTGGGGTGAAATGATCTATATATGTCTGCTGGGTCTAATTAATTCATCACATCGTTTAGGTGCTCTGTTTACTTATTGATCCTCTGTCTGGTTGTTCCATCTATACAGAACAGTGGTGTGTTGAAGTCTTCTACAATTATTATTGAAACATCTATTGCTCCCTTCAGTTTTGCCAATGTTTGCTTCATGTACTTTGGAGCTCCTTGATTTGGTTATAAAAATTTTTATTGTCATTTCTTCTTGGTGCATTGTCCCTTTTATTAATATGTAGTGTCTTTCCTTGACTTTTATGGTATGTTTGTATTTAAGATCTATTTTGTCTAATATTAGTATAGCTACTCCTGCTTCCTTTCAGTTACAACTTGTGTGGAATATCTTGTTCTATCCTTTCACTTTCAAGCTATTTGTATCCTTGGGTCTAAGATGGGTCTCTTACAAACAGCAGATACATGGATCATATTTTTTACGCCATTCCACTAATCTCTATTTTTTAATTGGTGAGTTTGTTCTGTTAACATTCAAAATTATTACTATAAAAGCAGTTATTGAATCTACCATCTTATTCTTTGGATTTTTTTTTGACTGATCTATATTTTTCCCTCTCTCTTTTTATCCTTTAAGTTACCCTTACTGGTACTCTTAAATTCTGCACCCTCCCCCAAACCTCTCTCTCCCATCCTTCTTTTTCAGCCAACAGAACTCCCTTTAGTATTTCTTGCAAGGCATGTCTCTTGCTAACAACATCTCTCAGCATTTGTTTGTCTTTGAAAATTTTAATCTCTCCCTCATTTCTGAATAACAACTTTGCTGGATAAAGAATTCTTGGCTGGAAGTTTTTCTCTCTTAGAATCTTACCTATGCCAAACCACAGCCTTCTCACCTCCATGGTGCCTGTTGAGTAGTCTAAATGCAGTCTTATGTGGCTCCCCTGGTATGTGGTGAATGGTTTTTCTCTTGCTGTTTTCAGGACTTTCTGCTTCTCTTCAGCATTTGAACGTCTGATTAGTATGTGTCTTGGAGTTGGTCTATTTGAATTTATTCTATTTGGAGTTCATTATGTTTCTTTGATTTGCATAGTTAAGTCTTTTTTAAGGGTTGGGAAGTTCATGCCAATTATCCCCTCAAATAATTTTCCTAGCTCTTTTCTTCTTGGACTCCAATGATCCTTATATTTGTCCACTTTATGTCATCCATCATTTCCCTGAGATCCAATTCACATTTTTCCATCTTTTGGGTCACTGTTCTTTTGCACGTTCAAATTTATTCTGTCCTCTAGTGTTCTTATTCTTTCTTTTCCTTCTTCAAATATGCTGCTGTCTGTCTCTAGCATACTTTTTATTTTATCCACAGCATCTTCCATTTGTGTAAGATCTGCTATTTTTCTATTTATTCTTTCAAATTCTTCTTTATGTTCTTCCAGTGTCTTCTTGATATCCTTTATGTCTTTAGCCAATGCATTGAACTTATTTAGGAGCTTTGTGTGAACATCTTTGATTATTTGTTCCAAATTCTGTGTCTCCTCCTGTGTTTTAACTTGGTTCCTTGTCTGGGCCATATGTTCTTGCATCTTCATATGCTTATGATTTTCTGCTGACTTTGAGGCATTTGGTTATCATGATAAGGTTACTTTAAAGTCAGTTTCTTTTGCTCATCTAAGATGTTGTTGTTGCTTGGGTTTATGTTGAAGATCTCCTTTTCACTTGGTTTGTCAGTAATTCCCCACCAAACCAAGGCCAGGACCTCAGTCAGGAGGTGCAACTCTAATTGAAGATTTGTTTAAAGCTAGGCAGAAAGACAGCTTGCCAGACTGTACTTTCTGTGTCGTCCCAGCAGATGGCACTGTTGACCCACCTCTTCCCTTCAGTGCACTCTCCCCAACTAAGACAGCTAAGTTGGCCAGGACCCAACCAGGTGAAAATCCAGTTGAGTCTGCAGGTCTCCATGGGCACTGAAAGCTGTCAACCCAGGGGCTGGGAGATAGGCAATGTGCACCTTGGCCAATAATCTGCTTGTGGGCATGATGGGCGTGGGTGATCCCCAAGTTCCCACGTGGAATGATCTTTTTGGGACCGAATGTCTCAATTACCCCTGCCCACAGCCAGCCTGGGAGTGTCTGACAGTGCAGCACAGGTCACTCCCTCTTCCCTACCAAACTCACAGTTTGCACTATACTTGTGAGTGAAAGACTGAATACTTTTGCCCCAAAGATTAAGAACAATGCTGAAACATGCTGAGAACTATAAAACACTTCAGTGAAAGGAAAGATCCAAATAAATGGAGAGACATGATGTTCATGCACAGAGGACTCAACATAGCAAAGATGTCAATTATCCTCAAATTTATGTACAGGTTTAAGGTAATTGCTACGAAAAATCTCTGGAAACCTTTTTTTTTTTTTTTAGCCATAAGCAAAATTGTTCAAAAATACATATGGAAATATATAATTGTTCCTTGATTAATATTCAAAAAATATACTGAATGAAGAAAAGCCAATCCCAAGTGATTATATACTGTATAATTCCTTTCATATAACATTCTTGAAATGACAAAATTATAGAATTGGTAAGTAGATTAATGATTGGTGGGGGGGGTGAAAAAGGGAGAAAAGTAGTTGTGCTTATAAAATGGAAATGTGAATGACCATCCAGATAATGGAATGTTCTATATCTTCACTGAATCAGTGTCAGTATTCTGACTATGATATTGTGCTATAGTTTTGCAAGATGTTACTATTAAGGTATTAAAGAAATATATTAATTTGTTAGTTATGGCAGCTTAGTTAGCCATTTACAATTCATGTATCAGGCTGCATCTAAACCACACATGGAAAGGAGCTACACACTGAGGGGTGAAAAGGGAAAACTTTTAGGGCAAATGCTGAAGCAAGTGAGATGTTCTGTTGTTTGATGTTAAGTTTTCATTTTACATGTGGGGGATCTTACCAAATGGGGAGCAGATATACATTGATTAGTATGATATACTTATCCATTCTAATATACTTGTCCATTCTACTCGACCAAAACTGGTTAATCACCAGGTGTTCTTATCTACAGGATAATTCTGTAGGAGGTTTCCACTCTTCCTTTTTCTCAAAACTCCCCTACCTGTCAATAGTTTGTCTTCTGGAAAATCCTTTCTTGGAAAGGGATTCCTTGCAGCAACGTCTCATGAAGACAGCCATTTAATTTTTACTTAACAGAGGAAACCAGATTAATTCATAGAAATATGGGATTTCTCTGAATTATTTCTTCCAATTGCATGTGAACCTAAGATTTTCTCAAAATTAACAATTTAATTTAATAATAAGAATAATTATAAAGTGTATTGCAAAAGAGACAAAAGGCATAAAGGATTCTAACCAGGATTCCTACCTCACCATCCAAATAGAAATAATTCTTATGATATTTATGTTATTTACATTTTTCTAGAGTATAGAGTTGAAAGGATAATTTTCCAATTCATTATTTGAAGCTAGCACAAAGTTGATACCAAAACCTAAAAGAAATCACAAAGAAAAAATGAAAACTAGAGAATGCTAGCAATATTAGATGATGCCATGCTCCTAAATAAAAAGCCAAGAAACAATCATTTTAATTATTTCTAGGAATGCTAAGATGATTTAACATTAAAAAATTAATCCATTTAATCAACCCCATTAATAGATTAACGAATAATAATCACACTTTGAATTAATCAGTAAAAACCATTCCTAATGAAAGCATTCCTTATGAAAACTCACAATAAAATGTTAATATTTTTAGTATTTTAAGCAATATCTCTATGAAACCAATTTCCAACATCACACTGCACAATGAAACACTGAAAGTATTTCTATTAACGTTAAAGAAAAGGCAAGATAGCCACAATTCTTCTTATGGTGAGCATTGTATTTCTTTATAACTTCAATTTTAAAAATAAAAACAACTGAAATATTCTTATAGAAAACTGAAGACCTAAACTCTGAACTATAAAACACATACACAAATGGACAGAAATAATAATTGTAGCAAAAATGCAATTTCCCCACTAAATTAATGAAAAATATAAAATGGTTCCCCCAAAATTGTAATATGTTTTTAGATTTGTTCTTCCTCTACTTGTTATTAGAAAACAATTAATTATTTATTCATTCAAAAATATTTATTGAGGCTCTACTGTATGGTAAGCACTGGGCTAGGCAGAGGGATTGCCAATGAAAACTATAATATGTATATGTGGCCCTACTTTTCTAAAATATATATTCACTTGCAAATGGAATCAGATAGACCAGCTTCTTAGGAGTAGTTAACTCAGGGTACTAGGAATTTTGTTGATGATTTTCTCATTTTTCATCTTTATTTTCATTTTTTATACTGAAAGATACTATCTGTGTGCTCTTGTTTTTTTTTTTAAGCAAAATAATCACTTAAAAATAAAGAGATACTGTTTTGTATAAGAATGAGTTGTTATTTTAGGAATGTGAGAGATTAAAGATACATAAAAATTAAATTACATTCACATATTTCCATTGTAAATGGGGTTTAAGACATTAGTATCTTAACCTTTGCTACAAAGATATTCTTAAAAAAGAGAACACAGATTTTGATGCTCAATAAACATAATGGAAAACATAGCTCCTATGTCTAGTACCTCCACTGTCAAATCATTTCATCTTGAATCCATACCAATATGTATATGAGGAAAGAAAGAAGAGCATAGTGTTCTGTCCATTTCCACTAAGTTAATGATATTTTTTCAATGAACATATTCAATAACTGATTGAATATTTATCAATAGATATTTTTTCAATGAACTCAATATGGATTTTCTTCTTTCCTACATTTGTAATACACAAATAGCATTTGTTCTGAAATGTAAGTGATATCTTGCCACAATAATGAATTTTCTGTCTTTCTTCAATTTTCTTTTTTTCCCTTTTTTTAATTAGAGCTGCTAGAAGTTAACAGTAAAAAAATCATAAGAAAATCCAGAATTACCAAAAATACCTCCATCTCACACACACAATTTTCCCGAGTATTAACAATTTGCATTTGTGTGGTAATTTTGTTACAATTGATGATACAATATTAGTATAATTATGTTATTAACTTCAGTCTACGGTTTACATCAGGGTTCATTCTTTGTGCTGTGCATATATATGAATTTTTTGTGATAGGATATACAACCTAAAATTTCCTTTTGCAAAAAATCCCTTTTCAGGGCTGGCCGTGGTGGCTCAGCAGGCAGAGTTCTTGCCTGCCATGCCAGAGACCTGGGTTTGATTCCCAGTGCCTGCCCATGCAAAAAAAAAAAAAAAAATCCCTTTTCAAATACATAATTCAGTGGTTTAATTACATTCACAAAATTGAGCCTTCACCACCATTATCCATTGCCAAAACTTTTCCATTTCCCCAAATAGAAACTCTGTACCAATTAAACATTAACACTCCATTCCATTGTCCCACTTGACCCTGGTAACGTATTCTAGTTTCTGACTTTATGAATTTGCATGTTCTGCTTATTTCATTTAGGTAAGATTTTGTAGTATTTGTCTTTTTTTTTAATCTGTTTAGTTCACACAACATATCATCATGATTTATCCATGTTGTAGCATTCATCAGAATTTCATTCCTTTTTACAGCAGAATAATATTCCATTGTATGTATATACATTTTTTAATTTATTTATCCATCCATCTGTTGATGGACACTTGAGCTGTTTTCAACTTTTGGCAATAGTGAATAATGGCACTATGAAATCAGTGTGAAAATGTCCATTTCAGCCTCTGCCTTCAGTTCTTTGGGGCATATTCTAACAGATGGAATTGTTGAGTCATGTGGTAATTCTATACTTAACTTTCTGAGGAACTGCCAAACTGTTTTCCACGGTGGTTGTGCCATTTTACATTACCAGCAACAATGAATGGTACTACATCCTCTCCAACACTTGTTACTTCCATTTTTTAAAATAGTGGGTGTGAGATACTATCTCATTGTGGTTTTGAGTTGCATTTTCCTGGTGATTAATGATGTTGAGCATCCATTTGTTTTGTTCATAGCTGTTGGGATGCAATATACCAGAAGTGGATGGCTTTTACAAAGGGGATTGATTAGATTACAAATTTGCAGTTCCAAGGCTATGAAAATGTCCAAATTAAGGTATCAAGAGGGAGATACTTTCTCTGAGAAAAGACTGCTGGCATCCAGGGTTCCTCCATCACATGGGAAGGCACATGGTGACATCTGCTGTCCCTTCTCTCCTAGACTCTGGTTTCAAAATGTCTCCCTCAGCTCCTGCTGGTACTTATTGGTTCTCCTAGGGCAATTTCTTTCTCTGTTTCCTCTCCAAAATGCCTTGGATAAAAGACATCCCATCTTTATCCTCTCATAAAGGATTCCAGCAATGGTATTAAGACCCACCTTGAAAGGGCTGGGTCACATCTCCATGGAAACAATTTAAACAAAAGATCCCACCACAATATGCCTGCCCCCACGGAGATGGATTAAAAGAACACAGGCTTTTTGGGAGTACCTAACAAATTTGAAATCAGCACACTCCACCCCCTGGACCCCAAAAAGAAAAGCAAAGTACATTCATTCCATCACAATATCACAAAAGCCTTAAATCATTTCACTAACAATAAATAAGTTCAAGGTCTCATCAATTTCAGTTGCAGGCATGGTCTATCCTAAGGCAAAATTCTCTTCCAGCTGTTGACCTGTGACACTTAGAACAAGTTATCTGCTTCCAACGTACAAAAGAGGGGCA
The DNA here is from genome assembly GCF_023851605.1 of Tamandua tetradactyla. Classification (NCBI taxonomy): domain Eukaryota; kingdom Metazoa; phylum Chordata; class Mammalia; order Pilosa; family Myrmecophagidae; genus Tamandua; species Tamandua tetradactyla. The sequence continues at coordinate 182,766,157 of NC_135331.1, read as the reverse complement.
GTCATGGGATAAACGTTCCCATTTCTGTAGGGAGAAATTAGAAGGAAAACAGGTCAAAATGTTCCAAACAGTTCTGAAAACCTGCAGGGCAAACTCCATTAGATTTCAAAGTCTGAGTGTTAGCTACAGAAGTATGTTTTATCCTTGGGGCTTGAGAGAGTGGCAGTTCCACATTTCCAAGGGCTTACGCAGTGACCCTGCTCTCTCCAAACACCAGGGTGGGGGCTGCACTACCTCTAAGCATTGGGGAGACCACCATGTTCTTGGCCCCACTTTCCTCAAGCATCTAGTGGCACCTGAACTCTCTGCCATCTCCAGGGCACATGCTCAACCCCTTCAAAACAGTGGGGAGGTGGTCATGCTCTCCTAGTTTTCAGGGAATGTGCTCCACCCTCTCTGAGGTCCAGAGGTGGCAGCATTCTTCTTGAAAAACTGGGCAGAAAGCCTACCCTGTGCAAACTCTAGAGAAAATTCACCCTATCTAGATGCATGGGTGGGTTTGCTCTCCTGGCCTGAGGTTTTTTTTTGCTCCAGACATCAGTTTCCATGGGTCTGCCTTTGAAGTCATTTTTCCCTTTAATCTGTCTGTTTTTTGTTCCTGTTAGTCCAGGCTAGCAGTGGTTCCATTCATATAGATCTCACAAAAAATAAATAAATAAATAAAAAAGTGAACAACAACAACAACAAAAAAAACTTATCAGTTTCATATGCAGCACACAGGGATCTGAGATGTCAGACAATAGGACTTTTCACAAGTCCTTTCTGGATAACTCCATTTCCAATCCCAGCTTCTCATGAAAAGTCTGATTGGTTCCATGTTTGGTTAAATCCTCTCTCGGGGCACTATTCTCTAGAGTTTCACTTTCTGGAGGCTCAAAATTTTCCAGACCATCAACTTATGGTTTTTTTGTACCCATGAGGTCATTCCTCAGCATATCCCTTTCCTCTCACATTTTACTTATGCTGCAAGGAGAAGTAAGGCTATATTTTCCACATTTAGTCTGGAAATTTCCTCAGATATCCAAGCTCATCACTTTCAAATTCTACCTTCCATCCATCACTAGTACCCAATTTTGCCAAATCCACTGCCACTTTAAAACAAGAGTTGCCTTCCTTTCAGCTTGCAATGACATTTATTATTGCCTTCCAAGTTCTCATTAGAAGGATCTTTAGAGTTCATATTTCTATGAACAGTCTCTTGATAGCAATTTAGATCTTTCCTATAAAGCACCTCACAATTCTTCCCCTTACCCATTTATAAAGCCAATCCAGCATTTTTTATATGAATTTCATCACCCCACTCTTCTGGTACCAAAATCTGTTTGAGTTTATTAAAGCTGCCAGAATGCAATTGCCAGAAATGGATTGGTTTTTACATCGGGAATTTATTAGGTAACAATTTTACAATTTAAGACCCACCATGAATGGTCTGAGTCACATCTCCATGGAAACAACCTAAGAAAAAAAGACTCACCATAATAGGTCTGCACCCCCAGGGATGGATCAAAAGAACAAAGGCTTTTCTGGGGTACAGAACATATTCACACCAGCACAGCATCTCTTCAGGTATTTATTGCCCATCTGTATATCTTCTTTGGAGAAATGCCTGTTCAAATCTTTTGCCCATTTTAAAAATTTTATTGCCTTTCTTTTGGCTATTGAACTGTAGGAATTCTTTATATACTCAGATTATTAGACCTTTATCAGATCTATGGTTTCCAAATATTTCTCCCATCTTGTAGATTATCTTTCTACATTCATGATAAAGTCCTTTCATGAACAATTTTTTGAAAAAAAATTTATGAAGTCTTATTTTTCTAATTTTTCTCTTCTTCTTCATGCTTTTGATATAAAGCCTAAAAAAGACTACTGCCTAAAGCAAAATTCAGAATATGCTTTCATTTGTTTTCTTCTAGGAAACATTATAGTTTGTGATCTTATGCTTTGGTCTTTGATCCATTTTGAGTTGATTTATATATGGTCTTAAATAGAAGTCTAATGTCATTCTTTTCCACATGGCTATCCATTTCCCAGAAATAGTTGTTGAAGATGCTCTTCTTTCCCCATTGAGTGTATTTGGCACTCTTGTCAAAGATCAGTTGGCCTAAGATGTGGGGATTCATTGTTGAATTTTTTATTTGAGCCCACTGGTCTATATGTCTGTCCTTGTGCCATACCACACAGTTTTGATTATTATAGCTTTTTAGTAACTTTTAAAACCAGGAAGTGTGAGTCTTCCAACTTTGTTCTTTTTCAAGTTTGTTTGTTTTTGCCTATAAAGGGTCCTATCCCATCCATGTAATTTGATAACAAGCTTTTCCATTTATTTAAATAAGTGTTGGAATTTAGATTGGACTTGTGCTGAATATGACAATTGCTTTGGGTAAAACTGACATCTTAATAATATTTAGTCTTCTATCTATGAACACAGAACTTCCTTCCATTTGTTTAAGTCTTTAATTTCTTTCCGCAATGTTTTGTAGCTTTCTGTATATAAATCCTTACATCCTTGGTTAAGTTTATTCCTAGATATTTGCATCTTATATTTGCTATTGTACATGGAATTTTGTTCTTGATTTCACCCTCTGATTTCTCATTAATAGTGTTAGGAACACCACTAATTTTTGCATATTGATCTCATACCCCACTGCTTGCTCAATTCAGGTATTAGCTCTAGTAGCTTTTTTGTAGATTTTACAGGATTTTCTGTACATCAAAAAACCTGCAGAAAATAGGGAAAATAGGGAAAGTTTTACTTTTCCTTTCAAATTCGGGTGAGTTTTATTTCATTTTCTTTCCTAATTGTTCTGGCTAGAACTTCCAGTAAAATGCTGACTAATAGTGGTGATAGTGGACACCCTTGTCTTGTTCTTGAATTTAAAGGGAAAGGTTTCAGCCTTTCACCATTGAGTATGATGTTAGCTGTGGGTCTTTCATATATGCCCTTTATTATGTTAAGGATGTTTACTTCTACTCCTAGTTTCTGAGTGTTTTTATAGGAAGGGGTGATGGATTTTTTTTCAAACACCTTTTCTGCATCAATTGAGATGATTATCTTCATCCTACTTATGTGGTGTATTATGTTAATTGATTTACCTATGTTGAACCACTCTTGAATATTTGGGATAGATTCCATTTGATCATGGTGAGTAATGTTTTTAATGTGCTGCTAGTTTCAGTTCACTAGTATTTTGTCAAAGACTTTTGCCTCTGTGTTCATGAAGTATGTTGGTCTGTAATTTTCTTTTATTCTGATATATTTATCTGGCTTTGGTATTTAGAGTGATGTTGGCTTCATAGGATGTGTTGAGTCATGTTCCTGGCTCTCCAGTTGTTTAGAAGAGTTTGAGAAGTTGGTCTTATTTCTTCTTTTGCTGTCTGGCAGAATTCACTAGTGAAGCCATGTGGCCCTGGGCATTTTTTGTTTAAATAACTAACTCAATCTTTTGTTATTGGTCTGTTGAGACCAATTTTATTTCTTCTTGAGTGTGTGGAGGTACCTGGTTTGCTTCCAGGAATTTGCCCATTTCATCTAGATTATCGAATTTATTGGCGTACAAATGTTCACAGGATCCTCTTATAAACATTTTTATTTCTGTGGGGTCTGTAGTAATGCCCCCCCCATTTAATTCCAGTTTTAGTTATTTGCATATTCTCTCTTTTTATCAGTCAGTTTGTTAATTTTACTGCTCTTTCAAAGATCCCAACTTTTAATTGCATTATACTCTTTTTTTATTATTATTCCCTGTATCATAGATCTTTTCTCTAAATTCTATCATTTCCTTCCTTCTCTTCCCTTGGAGGTTAGAGTGCGCTTCTTTTTCTAGTTCCATCAGGTCTCTGATTTGAATCTTTCTTCTTTATAAATGTAGGTATTTACAGCTATAAATTTTTTCTCTTAGTGTTGCCTTTGCTGGGTCCCATACATTTTGATATGTGGTATCTTAATTTTCATTTGTCTCAAGATGTTTCCTGATTTTCCATGTGATATCTTCTTTGACCCATTGATTATTTAAGAATGTGTTTTTAAATTCCCTATATATATAGATTTTCCAGTTGTCCCTCTGTTATTGATTTCTAGCCTCATTCCACTGTGGTCACAAAAGATGCTTTGTATAATTTCAGTTTTTTTCATTTATTGAGAATTGTTATGTGGCCTAAAATGTGGTCCATACTGGAGAATGATACATGTGCACTTGAGAAGAATGTGCATTCTGCTATTTGGGGGTGCAGAGCTCTGCATATATCTGTTAGATCTAGTTCATTTATAGTATTCCATTCACTGTGTGGAGTTGTATTCCACTCAAGTTTTCCATTTATTGAGTGTTCTTTTGTTCTTTTGCCTAGATGTGCACCCACTGATGAAAATGCTGTTTTGAAGGTCTCCAACTAGTATTGTAGAGGTATCTATTTCTCCCTTCTGTTTTGTGCCTTATGTATTTTGGAGCTCTGTGTTTGGTACACACATGTTTATGAAAGTTATTTGTTCCTGATGGATAGCTCTTTTTATTAACATAAAGCATCAATTGGTTTTTGCAATAATTTTTTGCTGAAAGTTTAAGTTTTCCCTATTTGTTTTGTTTTTGTCACTAATTACCTCTTCGTATTTTCCTTACCTATAACATAAAAATGTGATTATTTGTATTCAGTTGTATTCTGAATCTTATAAGAAATAAAGAATAGAATTACATACTGAGGATATCATACTATGGGATTTTTCATTCATGCATGTAATTACCTTTACTGAAGATTTTCATTTCTTCATACTGCTCCAATCTACTATTTCTAGTCCTTTCTTTTCAACCTAAAGAAGTCCCTTTAGCACTTCTTCTAAGGTAGGTCTGTTGGTGATGAACTCTAGCAGTTTTTATTTATCCATGAGTGTCTTAAACTCGCCCTCATTTTCGAAGGACAGTTTTTACCAATAAGTAATATTTGACTTGGAAGCTTTTTTTGCCTTAATGATTTTTTATAAGAAATAGGCACTTAGTTTTATTGAGGATCCTGTGTATTTAATAAATTGCCTTTTTCTTGCTGCTTTCAGTATTCTCTCTTTATCTTGGGCATTTGTCATTTTGATTAGTACATGTCTTGGGGTAGGTCAATTAGGGTTTATCCTGTTTGGAGTGTGCTGCTCTTCTTCAACATGTATTTTTATGTTTTTCATAGTATTTAGGAAATTTGGGTCCATTATTTCCTCAAATATTCTCTCTGATCCCTTTTTCCTTTTCTTCTTCTGAGAATCCCATAATGCTTATGGTGGTTCACTTCATGTTCTCCCACAGTCCCTTCAAACTTTGATTACTTTTCTCATTCCTTTTTCTATCTGCTCTTCCAACTGTATGATTTTGATGATCCCAGTTCTTTCCTCTGCTTGTTCAAATCTGCTGAATAACACCTTTAGTTTGTTCTTAATTTCCTCTATTGTGTTTTTCAACCCATAAGTTCTGTAATGTTCCTTTTTAAAACTCTCTACTTCTTCTGTTCACACATCTTCTCCTTTATATTCTTTAGTTCTATATCCTAATTTTGCTTATTTTTATCCCTATTTCATTTTAGGTCCTTGAACTGATATAAGAGATTTAACTGACCATCTTTGATAAGTTGCTCCATTTTATGTGTTTCCTGTGAAATTTTAATTTTTTCCCTTGAGTGCTCCATCTCTTCCTGATGCTTTTATCACTTATGATTATTTGCTGATATCAAGTTATTTGACTATTTTTATGTACTAACTGTGAAAGACAGTTTCTCCCTCTCGCCTAAAGTTTTAGTGTAGATTGGCTGTGTGTTAAGGCCCTTTTTCAGCACTTGCTCCAGTTTGTACTGAACCTTTAGTTGCCCATGTTTAAAAGTTCATAGTTTTTCAGGTTTTTTTCACACCTGCCTCTTGCCCTGAGTATGTGTGATAGCTGTTAAAGTTACTCTATTATGTACAGCTGTTTCCTCTCCAAGAGAGGATAGTCGTTCTTCCATTCAAGTCCTGAGATGCTCTCTGTTTTTTACAAGATTTCCTCCTCCCAATGGGCTATGATTTGCTCAATTCCTCTCCCATACTCTGGGCCACCTTTTCATCCCAGCTTTTAGCCCTGGTTCCATACTTCTTTATCCCAATTCAGTTTCCCATTTTTATGTACATTTTCTGCCTCAGATAACATTGCATTAGGTGGTCTCAATCCATAGAGACAGATGGTATCAGTGTTCAAAACCTCTATTTTCTCTGAATGTACCCCAGAAAAAGATTGTTCTTAAACCTAATCCATTTTTGTGTGACCTCATTATAAGCAGGACCAGGACCTTTTAATGAGATTACTTCAGTTAAAATGTGACCCATGTCAATAAGGATGGATCTTAATCCTTTCCCTGGAGTCCTTTATAAATGGTATAAATACAGGTGGTGGTGGGGGGGGGTGGAGGTAGGAGAAAGAGAAAGAGAGAGAGAGCCATGGAAGCAAGAAGCTGAACATTAATGGAACCCAGAAGAGAAGACAGCAGGAGAGGCCGCCATGTGCCTTGCCATATGACAACCTAAGGACAAGGATATCTGGCAACCAGCCCAGAATACCTGTCTTCAAGAATAAAACATCATCTTGATGATGCCTTGATGTGGACTTTCTTTTAACCTCAAAGCTGTGAGCAAATAAAAATTCCCATCATTTAACCTGACCCATTTCATGGTGTTAGCTTGAGCAGCCCAGGAAATATAAAGCAAGGTGCAGAGCAGTTAGAAACCAAGCTGGGAGTGTGTACAGCTTTCTAATTGTCCTGCCATGGGTCACTCACTCTGACTGGCAAACACTAGGACCCCATCTTGGAACTATATGACCTTAGGTCCTGTGCCAGTTTGAATCTCTTTTGTACCCCAGAAAAGCCATGTTCTATAATCCTCATTCAATATTGCTGGGTCAGAGCTTTTTTATTGTCTCCATGGAGCTATGACCCACCCAATTGTGGGTGGAAACTTTTGATTAGATGGTTTCCATGGAAATGTGTCTCCACCCATTCAAGGTGGACTTGCTTACTGAAGCCCTTTAAGAAGGAACCATTTTGGAAAAAGCTAGAGAGCCAACAGAACCGCTGGAGACACCAGAATGGACAGACCCTGAGGAAATCTGTCGAAGATTCTTGGAGAGAAAGCTAGCAGATGTCCCCATGTGCCTTTCCAACTGAAAGAGAAACACTGAACATCATCAGCTTTCTTGTACCAAGGTATCTTTCTGTGGATGCCTAATTAGGACATTTTTATAGCCTTGCCTTAATTTGGACATTTTCCTGGCCTTAGAGCTATAAACTTGCCACATAATAAATTCCCCCTTTTAAAGACCATTCCATTTCTGGTATGTCACATTCCAGCAGTTTGCAAACTAGAACGGGTCCCCATGCCTAAATAGGTTGCTCTGTGGTCAGCAACCACAGCAGGAGGTGGAGAGACGAGAATGCTGCAGCTGTGTGTCCCTTAAATGATGCAGGACTAAACATGGGGAAGAGATCTAGAATGGCAAGTACACGCTGCTCTCCTACCTCTTTTTTTGGTGTGGTTTTGTTTTGTTTGATTCAGTTTTTGTGGGGTCATTCTCCAGAGTTCCAAGCAAGTTGAATACGTCCTTTTTTATTCAGCTGTCTCTAAGGGGAAACATTCCTGGGGATGTCTTACGCCACCCTCTTGATGAATCACCCTCCCCTTTACTTTACTTTTTGATACTTAGTTTCCATGAGGGCTTTAGGTCTCTCAAAAACTGAATATAATTTAGCAGAAGTATTGATATTGGTCCTGTTCACCAGATAAGAAAATAAAATCCCTGAAAGTCTAAATTTGTCCAAGGCCATCAACCTATAAGTGTTAGGACTGTGATTTGAATCCAAAATCCAATTATCTGACAACCACCTTGGTTTTTTAAAGTCTCTGGCTATCAAGCACCATAACAGACCAGCATATGTTAGTCACATTACACAGAAAGGAACACCGGTCTACAGTCATATTCAGGATGACCCAGCGACCAAAATAAATATTTTAAGTAATTCAAGTTAGAAAAAAAGTAAAGGAAGAAAGACAAAAAGTGGGGCGGCCAATCAGATTTATACTGGAAAGATTATTCATTGAAGGGGAAATTACATTTGGAGAAAGAATGACTCACGATACCCATAATGTGGGTGGGAAATAGACTAGGAAATAAATCACAGTCTGAAATAAGAAACCTTTGAGATTCCTGTGGAATTTTCTCCGCTTAAGTTATATATTTTCTTGGTAAATAATTATATTTATAAATCAGAACTTATTATTTTCTGGGTTAAAGTCATTCTTCTGACAATGAAGAAGCATTGACTGTGCAGCCGTAAAAGTGAACTTAAAGTGGACTCTAGTTCTTTCAATATTTTTTTTCCATTTCTCTTTTCTATTTTAATTCAATTTCAATGCCACTCTTCTCATCGAGAGTTTTTGTTGTTTTGTTATTTTACTTAATTTAATGAGGACCCTCCCTCTAATTGTATGTGTTCACTTTATATAGGTTTTTTAAGTTAATAGTTTATCACTAACTGATTAGTAGTAAACCTAATAACCATTTGAATTTAGTTAAATTTTATCTGTAATATTTTTGTTAAATATTTGGTTGGCTATTTAGTTCATTATTTAGATAATTTAGATGGATAAATCATAAAGTTTGCATTCTGAAATACAATTGACAATGTAAATGTTTCAGTGATTTGTTGAAGAAGTATGACTTTTTGAACTACTTTAAAAGAGAAAGTAACTCATAAAACTGAATATTTGGGGGCAATAGAAACTGAAAGCATTTTACAAAGAGAAAATTATTCAACTTTTTTTGCTATCAGATTTTCTCCTCATATAATTTCCATAGCATTCCACTTTTTATAATCAGTAAATAGCCAAGATTTTTGCTACTAGGCTAAAATTATTGCAGAAGTAGCTATGATCCAGTGTTTAGCAGACCTCTTTAGTATAAAGACTTGAGCAAACAGATTTGGTGTGCAATGGACAAGTTCCAAAATAAGCTTTTCACAAGGTATTTTGGTTTTCAACTTCCTGCCTTCTTTCAAACAGGATACATAGAGAGGCATGATTTTTCTGTGTAGCCCTGTTTTCACTTCTTAACTTTTTAAACATGTCAAATATCCAGTTTTAGATGGCTGAAGTCTTTCTTCTTTTTCCAGAAGTCGGCAACTCCTTCTATCTTTTTGTATATGTGTGTGGATGGGAACCAGCTTCCTTAACAACCTGTAGATATTCATTCTACTTGTAGAAGGTTGATTTTTTTGTTGGTATTATTTCTAGAAAGTTGGAAGTTATAGAATCTGAAACTTCATGCCCTTAATTTCAATCTATTGATTAATTATTTCAGTCATCTTACATGTAATTCAGATAAATGCTTTTTCTCCTCAGAAATCAAGGTTTTATTTTATTTTATTTACTCAGGCCTTCCTTAACAAAAGCTATAAATATCAGCTTTATGAGCAAGTGATCATAAAGATGAAATATTATTAGAGTCTAATAATATTCCAGTGTCCTTATGTAAGCTCAGTTTTTCTTCTAAGTTCTAAGTTCCTCTTAGAAGAAACTGCATTTCTTTGCTTAAGTTGGTGAAAGAGGAAAAGACACACAGTGTCACCTAAATATATTTTTTATTGGATAGGAAAGCAAATCCACCCAAGGTGGTTGCCTCATCTCTGAAAGGATAATATGGAAACATTTTGCAAGGCATGGTTCTTAATGAAAGTAATCTAACTTTTTGCAGTGAAAGGAATCTAGTAAGACACATTGTGTGCGGGTACTGGTGGCTGACAGGGATAAGGCTTGAATAAGAGTGACAGCCTGCCCTACGAAATATTCAGTAATTGTATCACATCATAAGTTTCCAGGTGCCAAACAACTGTTTCTTGTTTTATTATAGATTCACTCCCTGCCAGTGTATTGTGTTTCAAACAATAGAGATGCAGACCATGGGAACCTTACTTAAAATGTATTCCCTAACGGGGTCCGGATGTCATGCATATATTCCTGGTGGGAAAACAAGGAGGATAAAGCAGCATCATTGACCATGACAAATAATACTTGAAAAGATATTAAGTATGTGGATGTTTATGTTAAGTTAGGAAGCCTGATTGATAAGGGTAGGAAATGCTATATGTTTTTGATCATGAAGGAAAAAAAAACAATTCCCTCTGTCTGGAAATTTAATAAACAAGTGGCTTAGTTTTGCCAGGTGTTTGTGAGACCCAAATAAATTTCCCATTTTTTGGATTGTTTTCATTTACTTTGTCTCATTCTAAGAGATGAATTTAAAGCATGTTTTTAAATGTTCAGGTCCTCTTTTTAAAGTTGCAGGGATGCTAGTTAAACTTACCTTTATCCCCTCCTCTACCACCAAAATATTTTTTAAAGAAACTCCAAAGTAAATTTTATTCCAATCTTATCAAATCACACCAAAGCAGGGCAGTTAAAAAGGCGGGCTATCATTTTGTAACTTATCAAAAGTAGATGCGTCTATTTTTCCAGTTTCTTAGTTATTATTATTATTATGGAAAGAACTTTAGGCAGGTGTATTTGGCCAATTTAATAGAAGAGATTAAAACTCTCTTTTAGGTGTGAGAAAAAAGTAAACAATATCATATCAAAATGAAAAATGATTACAATAAGTATTTTTCAGAATTTATTCATACAAGAAAAACTTTCAAGAAGTCAGTCCAGCTTTAAGAGAATCTAGAGATTAAAAATGACTTCTTTTTATTTTTTATATTGCCTGTTACCTCAATTTCTTATGTGAAATAAAACCATATCCCCTTCACATCAGCACAATCTGTGCACTTAAAATACACATGTGCCAGCTGGACAAATTCATATAGTCACTTCACTGAATGTCAGGAAAGCAGCTACTTAATCTACCTTGGGCAACCCAAATGAAAGTGATAATTTTCCTAGTCAAATTAACTGATTCTGTCATGTCACAATCAATTTCCTTAGGTATACAGAAACAAGTTGCACTTCTCTTCTTCAACTGGACATGCTGTAGACACTAGAGGTTAAAATTATGCAAAATGAATTTTTCATATGACCAAATTTGCACTCTAAATAAGTGGTAATAGAGTGACTGAATTTCCGTTGTGTGTTCACACTAAACAAATGGTCCTACATTTAAAAGTTGCTTACCAAATACTTAAGATAGGGTGCCTTAACTGAAAAAGGCTTTTAACATGCTAAAAAAGATTAATAAGATTTCAAATTAAACTGGTGAAAATTTTACCTGCCCTAGCCCTAGGCAACTGGACAATACTGGTTTAGGTTATCCCTTAGAAAAATCCCTGTTTAGTATCTAAGAGCCCACTCATTTAAAAAAATAAAACCAGGTGCACGGGTAGTTCAGTGGTTAGAATGCCTGCCTTTCATGCCAGAGACCCAGTTTCGATTCCTGGACCATTCACCCTCCCAAAAAAATAAATAAATAAATGAAAAATAAAACTACTCTTTTGATGACATAAACTTATTCATGAAATAGATGACCATACTTTAACCTAAAAACTGCATCAAATCTATAAACCACATTTCATTGTAAAACAAACAGAAAAGACCAACTCATCCTAAACCTCCAAAAAGGATTCTAATAATCTTAAGCTTTCAAATGCAGCATTTAAATGATGACCTGCTGCCCTCATCTCCCTATTATCCCATTTTGCCCTTCATTTTCCTCCAAACAAGAAACCACAACTAAATTTGCACCTCTAGACCTGCTCCAAAGGTTATATTTCCTTCTATATGATCAATGAAATTCCCAAATACTGAAATTTGAATTACACAATATAGTCATAGAAGGATGTTAATATGCTTTTTGTGAAAGAATTTTGCCTCCTTATCTTTAATAGTCATTAATTTAGAAAGCTCAGAGGAAAAGGATTTGCTAATAAATACATAGCATGTTGTGAAATAAAAACACCTGATTATTTTGCATTCATTTCATCCCTGCACTTCTCGCCAAACATTTTATCAGCAGCAATTGGTTTCTACAAGCACCGCCCTCGGTGTAAAACAGGTATGGCCTAGAAAAAATGTCACTTGAGTTACTGAGTGAATTCTTTAGCAGCCACAATAATCAAAATGCAGAGTTTTTTACTTCCAAGAGGCGATTGCTTGAACTTTTATTTCAAATTCATCTTCATTTTGAGAGATCAAAGTTAATGTCCTCATTTTTGAATTTATAAAATCTACCCTAGAGTAGGGGAGGAGGCAGAAGGATGATTTTAAAACAGTGTTTTCAAGATTCAGGGAGAAAACAAAAATCGCCCCCTGGGACTCAGATAAATGGCTGTGAGTGTGGAGCTGGAGAGATTCAAAGAAAGCCCAACCAGAGACCCTGAAGAAGCCAGGCTACCGACACAGAAGGCGCTGAGTAAGGAAGGAGTCCTTGGGAGGGAGGGAGCTGCTGGCACCCACTACCCAAGGTCAGGGGCAGCAGCTTCTCCTTGGACAAACGCTAACCTGGACCAAGGTCTGGCATGAGCCCTCTCTTAAGGCCACCAGGATAGGTAAAGCACCATGGAATTTAGACCACTTCAGGGGAAGAGCAGGAAGAGAGCCCCCCAGTGGAAGACATTTTAAGTTGGAATTGACTAACTTAGAGAAGACGAAAAAAATTCTCAAAAGCAAATTGCATCCTGTTAAAGAAAAATTAGGTTACAATCCTGCATATCTAAGTCGGGTCTACCAAATGTTAAACTACTCACAGATAGTTTGTTAAGTCCCTTATTAAAAGGAGAATTGGGAATTGATATCTTTCTTTTCCTGTTCTGGAGAAATAGTTATGGTGTGATTGTAACCAAGAAATCAGGATTTAAGGGATGATTTTGTTTACTAAAGCATGATACAGATATTCCTTTTTCTTTTTGGTATATTGGAGTAGAAGAGGGAAACACTGGAAATCTCTAAACTGTAATCCAGCTGCCTTGATTATGATTGCATAATCTTTATCTTTTTCTGCCCCTGTGATTGTAAAAACCTTGTGACAACCTTCATTTCTACCCATTTATCCAGTTTTTCAACTTGAGAGTCTTGTGATCACTAAAGACAGCCCCGAATGTTTATTAACGAAGGGTCTTGGGTCAGCCCAGAACTAACCACCCCAAATCCAAGGTTATCTTGATGACCATGACTGGATCTAACCTAGGTGGGCCCCCCTGATGAGTGCAGTAGCTCTGACTTTAGCCTACAAGTCACCTAGACCTCCTTCTGCCATTTTCTTACACCCATTTGTGACTAAGCATGTAATCAATCTGCGTATGCCTGAGAATCAGATCAGCTCTAATATATCATCTGGAGCCACTATGCTCATGATCCTAAACCCTCCTATCCTTTCTCTAATAAAGCTATCTGAATTACTGCAGTTCTGGGAGACAGATTTTGGGCCCATCGGCTACCTGATCTACTGCTATGCACCTAGTAATAAACTCTTTCTCTCTTTGAAACCCTGGTGTCAAAACCTCAGGAATTGGTTACTGAGCACATCGGGTGAAAGAATCGGCGGCTTTTGCCCAGTAATATGATGATGAATAGATAGTGTGATAGCTTAACTGAAAGTTAAAAAGGACCCACAAAGAATCACCTAATTCCTCATATCATCAATCTTAGTCTCTCAAAAACATTAAGCAATAATAGCACCCAATTTTTAGTATATTTACCTACCTTAAGAAAATTCAGGAAGGAAAAGGTCAGCTTCAATTTCCCAAAGGCTCTACTTAGAGACAGGCATTAAAAAACTTAACATGTTTTTCACCAAAAGGAGGAAGGAGGGAGGAAAATAAACCTCTGCGTCTTCCTTTGTCATTCAAACTAAAATTCTGGGTATTTTTAAAACTTTACTTGCTATTTCTCTTGTTTTATTATTCTTCTGCCTAGAAGAAAGGACATTCTTCAAAGTCATCCTCTGAGGAAGTACCAAGTTAAGATAAAATTGATTTTGATTCTTAGTTTGACTTCTGATTTGGCAAACATTAAAAATTGAGTAATCTCAAGAAAATAAAGTAATAGTTATAGAGAGGAAAATTTGCTTTCTTCATGATAAAAGGGCCTCAAATATTCAGCCTTTGCCTATAACTTCTTGTAACTGAGAAGTAAGAATTCAAGAAATGATGGTGATTACTAAATCAATATATAGATGTTTCTTTTTACTTCTCAGCATGCTGGAATAGCCAGAAGGAAATGTCTGAAATTGCTGAACTGTAATCCAGTTGCCTTGATCTCTGATAATAATGGTATAACCATATAGCCTTTATCTTGTGAATTTGTGCTTGTAAAAACCTTGTAACCCCTTTATCCTGGATTACAATTTGGAGATTTCAGGCATTTCCCTCTTCTACTTTGACTGAATATGATAGTATTCAGTCAAACTCTCACACTATCCATAATCACAAAGGTAACCCCCTAATGTTAATGAGAGAACACGAGTCAGCTCAGAGCCAACCAGTTACTTGTTCCTGTAACGGTGATCTTAATTTTGGCCTAGCTCCACTCCTTTAAGTTTGTAAATTGTTTCTGCTTATACTTGTTATTGAGATGGTAACAACTTCATCTCCCCTTGTTTGAATCCTTAAAAACCTCCTTAGACTTGGGGAGACCATCTGATGGGCCCTCTGATCTCCTGCTTCTAACCTAGCAATAAACTCTTTCTCTCTGAAACCCGGGGCCATGGATTGGCTGTTTTGTGCGTCTAACAGAGAACGCCCCACTTTTGTCCAGCATCATTGTCTTTGCTCCTTTCCTGAAATTCTATACCTACTTCAAGGCAAGCTCTGATCTTATCATATAAATAGGGTATGGGTTTGGAAGCCACAGAAATATATATTACATAAAAAGATATAAGATTATTTCTCTGTTGGCTGAGCATAGCAAATAAAATATTCAGTGTTTATCACTTAACTAATTCTGTCTTCATTTGAATAAACTATTATGATATTGAGCAGTGATAATCATATTTAAGTATCTTCCCATCTACATAATCACTGCAGTAAATTCTTATCCATTTGCCATATTCCATAGATTTCAATAGAGCTTCTCAGTAAAGGCGAATGCTGGTACCATCTTTTTATTTGTTTGTTTATATTTTTGTGTAAAGTACATACAGGATTGCTGACAGTTTGGTGAGTTCTATACAAGATTAGAGCGCTTTTAACTCACGCTTACGTATAAAATGGCGACAAAAGCACTCACTGGCAAATGCCTCACTGTATTATTTAGCAAGAACAAGATTCATAATTTTTTAGTAAGATACCTAGTTTGTCTTAAAATTCCACTATTTGATACATATGATTAATTTTCTCATAGGGCTCATGTACAGTAACAGAGATTGAGTGAAGATATCTTTGAATGATGGCAGAAGATTTTGTTCTGAATTCTGTTCTCCATTGTGATCCAAGATTTTATGCAAGTTACTTACTCTTTAAGAACTTCAGTTCTTAGATATTTATAATATTTATAATATTGAACCATGAATATATTGAATTGCATTGGATATATTCAATAATATTGAAATACTGAAACAATGTTACTTACCCCTCCTTCCTAATTAGATGTTGCAAAACTGGAAGTTGATGACAGGTTGAAAGTGTTTTGTAAACTGGAAAGCACTGTATAGACATAAAGGCAAAATGCCCTGCATGATGAGACCTCCCCCACACTGAGCATCATCTATGGGTATCCATGAAAGATATCTTATTCAAAATGCACACTCAATCTCATTACTAATATAAATAATACCCTATCATTTCTATGATAATAAAATCAAGGAACAGATCAAAACATTTCTATTATTAGAGGTTAAAAAGAAGAAGAGCTTCCATCTGTGTGAGCTTGTGCTATACAAATGGAACAGTTTTAAATCACAACAAATAAAGAATGCCAATTTTCCTACTTTTTTGCAACAACTTGATGATGAGGTATTGTTATGGCAGATTTAATTATCTTCTAAGCAAGGAAGAATAACAGCAATTTTAGAAGAGTAGGAAATGCAATACATGATAAATCTGGGGGGAACAAACATACCCAGAACACTGTTCAAAGTTTCAAGAACCCAGTTTGGTAGATGGAGATGTCAGGTTAATTAAGAAAAGGTAGGCAGTCCATCATAGATGGTGATATCAATAGTTGCTATTGTGTAGTGAGCATCTTTTCTGTATCATGTCTTCACATGTAATGTCCTGTTTATTCTTAACATCTGTTTGGAATATCATTCTTTCCTTACAAATAAGAAAACAACATGTTCTGGCCAATGTCACATAGCTGTTCAGTGGCAGACTCAATCCTTCTACTCAGTTCTACCTTATGCCAAAATAGTAGGCAATACTGAGAAAATATCTGAGGCTTCAGTCATATTGTTTACTTTCAAACATCTAATATTTTCTATACTACTTCAGTCTGATGTTACAGAGAGTTATATTGTACAAAGTCCAGTAAGAAGAAAATTCCTTTCCTCACTTAGACAAGTTCATTACTTGAAAAGAAAATGAAAAATTCTGAATTCTTAGCCACAGGCTGGCCTCTACTTTCATTAAGTTTGTGCAGAAAGATTGATTCATGCAAATATTTATTTGGGCAAAAATTTGCTACAAAATACTTCAGTAGGCAGTATTCTATCAATGATAATATCTATTGCCAGCCCTCAAGGAGCTTAAAAATTTGTTGGCAAGTAAATATGCATACACATAGTATTGATGCAAAGCAAAGTTTAATGAAAGCCAAAAAAAAAAAAAAAAAAGAAAGAAAGAAAAAAGAGAAGGAGGACACTTCCAGTATGAGGAATGAGAAAACAGGCAAGGAAGGAAAAAAAGGACTCTAAAAGCTTGGGTGTTTGAGTAATAGCTTGATAGTTGAGCTCTCATGCAGAGAGATGGAGGAAAATTATTTCAAGAATAAAATGACTTGCAGGGACTGGAGGGGTTATTTTCACCCCATCCAAAGGCAGGAAGGAGCCCCTTCCTCTTGGCCTAAAGAGATCTTTTCAGCCCAGACCTCTTATTCCATGGCTCTTCCCATGGAGTTATTTGTCCTTCAATTTGTCTCATCTCTGTCCCTTTCTCTCCAGACTGGCATTGCCTCTGCCCATGCCCAATCTCTTTAAGCAAACAGTTTTTCGGTCACCCCCTTTTCATGGAGCCTTGTTCTCTGGGGGCTCACCTCTTGGGAACCCAGGGAGGATCCTGATAGAGCTTCTTCCAGCCCCATACGGGAAGGCTGGGAATTCTTCAAATCATCAATTGCTGGTTCCTTCATGCTTAACAGTTCAGTTGCGAGTTTCACTCTCTCCTCTCTTCTTTTACTATAAGAAATGAGGCTGCACCTTCCACGCTTAGCTTGGACATCTCCTTAGCTAAATAGCCAAGTTCATCACTTACAGGTTCTACTTTCATCTGACATCAGAACCTAATTTCACTAAGTTCTCCTCCATGTCATAGCAGGGATCACTTTTCCTCCTGTTTCCAATAACACATTCATCATTTCCTTCTAAAGCTTTACTGGGAGTGCCATGTTCATCCATAACTCTACCAATAGCCTTTGCAAAGCAATCTGGGCTTTTCCTATCAAGTACCTCAAAATTCTTTCAGACTCTTCCCATTATACAATT
The DNA here is from genome assembly GCF_023851605.1 of Tamandua tetradactyla. Lineage (NCBI taxonomy): Eukaryota > Metazoa > Chordata > Mammalia > Pilosa > Myrmecophagidae > Tamandua > Tamandua tetradactyla. The sequence goes on along the minus strand of NC_135331.1, from coordinate 182,748,539 downwards.
CCAAAGCCAATTCCATATTTTTAGGTATTTGTCATAGCAACATTCCACTTTCTGTTACCAAAACCTGTCTTACTTTGGCAGAGCTATTCTGACAAATACCACACAATGGGTTGGCTTACACAACAAGGGTTTATTGTCTCAGGGTTTTGAAGGCTAGATGTCCAAAATCAAGGTGTTGATAAGGCTGTGCTTCCTCCCCAAAGTCTGTATCACTCTGGTGTTGGCTTGCCACGGTCCCTGGAGCTCCATGGCCGGCATTTCTAATCTCTCTTCTTGTGTCTGCCTTTCTGCTGACTTCTAGCTTCTCCCAGTGGCTTTCTCTGACTTCTGGCTTCCATGTCTTCTGGTTTACTCCAATTTCTGTTGTGTGTTTTTTTTTGTTTTGTTTTGTTTTGTTTTTTTGACTGACTGCACCAGAATTTCCTCTCTTCATAAGCCCTCCAGTAATACAAATTAAGATCAACCCACATTCAAATTGGTCATATATTAGCTAGTAACAGTCTTCAAAAAGACATGGGAACACATGTCTTTTGTTGTGTTACATAATTCAATCTACACCATGATGTCAGGACATTTTTATTGTGTTAGTGTCCAATAATGGGTTTTGTGTGAGGACCTTAAAGAACAGAGATGTGGTAAAGTCATTCATTCACCTGGGGTGTTCATGAGAAGGGAGAGACTGAATATGAGGGGCCTAGGGAGGGAACTGCTACAAGGAATCAGTCAAGAGGTCATTGCAATCTGTTCCAGGTAGCAGAATAGAAAGCAAAGCCTGAATATAAGAAACCACTGTCCTGAGATGAATTTGCTGATTCGATGGATGCTGGCTTCAAGAGAATGGGAAGTCTAAATAAGTACCATTGCCTAGTTGTTTAGTCTAGAGAAGAACTTCTGATTTAGGATAAAAGATAATGAGATTAGCCAAATTTGAAATAATGTAAGGGCTTCTAAATGGAGTTGTTAAGCAGACATTTAACATTTGAAATTTGGCTTTTAGGATAGTAATTAAATCTCTGTAATGAACAGCAATTTCGAAGTTACAAATGCAGTTGACTTTTGAGGTCTTGGAAGTGGGCAATGAGCAAAAAGAAAAGAAAATAGATACAGATGAAAGAGAAAATTATTTGAAACGCCTGCATTTAGGATATGAGAAGAGAAAGCAGAACTCTTACAGGAGAGGAGCAATTTAAAAAAAGATAAGAATTTTTAAAAGCCTAGGATTCTAATTATGACTGTTAAAGCAAGAGATTATATTGCGTAATGAAGGTAGGTGGTTTTGTAAAGAACAATAGAAGTGTCATGAAAAATAAGATTAGGGATTGGAGCCGTGTTTATGATAGATTGGTAACCTTTCAGGTGAAATATCAGAATCAGACCTGCACTTTTAAAATGAGTAATTTCGAAGTTCTCTTCCTTTAAAATATGTGTATATAGCCTGAAATTTCAGGCCTGGATCAGACAGTCATACTTGAAATAACAAAAATGCTTATTCTTTGAAAAATGTGATGCAAACTTGTGATCTTTAAATATAGGAACAAAAAGAAAAAAATTCTCACCAGAAAAAAAAAGTTCCTAAAATTGACCTTGTTAAATGGTGTAGAGAAGGATGGAAACAGAATGAGCCAGTCTTCCAAACTGGGAATAAAGCAGAAAGGAACACCCCTGGCAGGAGTGGATGTCACAGGGAGTCCAACATAGCTACGGGAAGACTCATTGGAGAAAAAAGATAAGATTTATAACCTAGTGATTATTATAGAACATAAGTGTAGTATTCATTTTTTTAAGAAATTTAAGGAATTCATCTATTCATTTAAAACACAAAGGGCAGAGGAAATTATAGAAAATTAGGTAAATTGCAAGCAGCTGCCATATGTGGTCTTTTTGTAGATATTGTTGATCTTCTTTTAAGGGGTGCCTGATTTTGAACAAAAAGAAACAGTATACTAATATTTCTGGTCCTTTCAAGGAAATCTGAAGGAGTTTTTGAGCATCATGGCTTGAGATTCTAAAATAGTTTACAAGATATCAAAAAAATTCAGTGTAAAACCGTGTCAAATAGTTAAGCATGCCATCAAAAGGAAAATTGGATTCCAAATGGGAATTACCTCTGTAGTCTAAAGATTGAACCAAACTAGTTACAGGGTTTACACCTGACCCAAATGGGACTCTTCACCTATTTGTGTTTCCCAATCACACTGAATTACATACCTGATTGGGAACACACTACACACACACACTCTTTGATGATAAGCTTCCTGGTCTTCAAATATGAGATGTTTATAAATAAAATTATTCTTTTTGATGAATGAAGATTCATTTCCCTCTCATTTGAGCAGCATTTCTTTAGCTGTGTCAGCAGCAAGTGACGGAAAATCTCAAACTGACTTAAACATAAATTGAATCTATTCATTTGTAAATAAATGTCCAGATACACATTTAAACTTCAGGCGAGGTTGGATCCAGGGGCTCAGATAGGGTGACCAAGGCTCATTTCTCTCCTCTCTGCTCCCTCTTTTATGGTAGTGACTTTATCCTTATGCTTCAAAACTGGAAGATGAGGCAGTTAGCTATAGGGCTGGTCCTGCCCCCACCTCCTCACACATTTCTCCCAGGAGAGAGAAAGAGCCGCTTTTGTTTTCCCCACCAACCTCAGCAAATGTCTTCTCGCGTCCTAAAAACTGTGGTTGGGACTGAGTCGCAGATACCACGCGGTCAGGTGATGTTACCTGGGATACAAACAATTTTGTTCCTTTAGATTAAGAACTAAGTACGGACCATGGTGACTGAGACTTGACTCCCAGTACCTGCCCATGCAAAAAAATGAATAAATATGAAAAGACTCAGAGCTTTGGCAGAAATGAATACGGCCTTCAAATATGGGATGTTTTTGAACATAGTCCAAGAAAGAAGAATCAGGGTAGAAGGGGACTATGCAAGTGGCCATCCTGTCCCCTGGCAACGGTCAGTATGCCGCTATCAAAGAAGAAAAAGAACAACGCTACTGGTATATGAAGGTCATAGAATGAGCTGCTTTTCCCAGGCGTCTCTGGGAATGGGTTCAGCTCAGTAAAAACTATGAGAAAGCACTGGAACAAATAGATGAAAACCTAATTTACTGGCCCTGTTTTATTCGACATAAATGTAAACAGAGAGTCACCAAGATTACTAAATGCCTAATTCCAGTTTAAAAACATATACACTAAAGCGGCAGAAAAACTTAGTTCCTTTGAGGAAGAAGGTGGAATGGAGGGGAAAAAGAGAGGAAACGGCCATCCTAGCTGCCCAGCTGGATGATACCTTTGGAAAGGAATTACTGGAGAGACGGAGACAAGATACCTATGGCGACATCTACAACTGCCCCATTCATGCCTTCGACAGGGCCTGGCACAGCAGCGGGTAGAGAATGACTCTCCAGATGCTGAAGAAAATGATGATGAAGAGGAAGATAAATAAGACGTGGGTAAAAGAGAATGTGTGGATGACGAAGAGGCGGACCAGGGTGACATAAGGGGCTTGGAGGGCATGGAACAGCTGGACATCAGCGGTGACGAAGAACAGAATCAGAGAAGCGCCAGTGAGAAGAGGAAAGACCCTGAGTGCTGACCACAGAGCACCTCGGAAAGGACCTTTGCGGAGGAAAAGAGCCTCTTGAGAGATAAAGCATCAGCAGGAGACAAAGCCAATGGCCAAGGCCAAAACCACGTGATTTCTCCTCAAACATTTTTGAGCTTCTCCCTTTCTTTTATCTTAGACACATACATATCTCCGATGTTTGCTGTATCATGGTATCTTGAACACAGTATTTGTGTTTTCAATACTTATGCCACATCTGTGGGCAAGAAATCTAGGAGAGAGTGGAGGAAATTCTTCAACTGAATAGATTATTTTTATAGCATATATATTAAGGTAATGGCCTGAGCCCAGGAAACTTAACAGACAAGTTCTTGAGGCTGGAATGAGATTGTGGTGGCAAATACTGTGAAGTCTTAAATGCCGTGTGCCCCTGCTTCTCTGATGTCAGACCCTGCTGAACTTCTCTGATTCCGTACACTGCATTGCTGTCTCTGCAGCTTGGGAGGCTTTTCGCCAGGAGTCCCTGAAACATGAAAGCAAATAGGCTTTGATTTTTTGTTGTTATTTTCCCCTTCTACCCTGATTCTTCTTTCTTGGTATCATACTCAAAGGAGGAAAGGATGGAGGACACTAGGGGACAGACAGGTCACAGACTAGTCAGGGCAGGCATTGCTTTAAAAATCTGTTCTGACCTGCTTAGGAATGTCCTGCTGTCTCACATAGAAGCCACTTCATAACAGTCAAGGCAAATTGGCTGGATCTAGGGCTTGAAAACTGCCTGAGATTGCAAAGCGTATATGAAACAATTTGAAGAAACTGATAAAACAACAACAACGAAATAAAAACAAAGCAGCCATACAAAAAATTCAACATATGATGCTCCAATAATGGGATGGTTAACCTGGAGAAAGAATGAAGTGTGGCCGCCACCATACAGCATACAAAAAAAAAAAAAAAAACAAGCAAGCAAACAAAAAACCCTGGTTGGATTGTTTGTCAATTACCACCAGATACGCCATGGCTTAAACAGGTCCAAAGCTGTAATGAAGAGTGGTGAGGAATCATTCCTCGCGCCACCGCTTATGGAGAGAAGGGAAGAGAGGCCCCCAGGGGGCTCCCGGAGTGCTATCTCATTTCCCTCTCCCAAGATAAGAAAGGAGGTGAGATGAAAATGCCGAGAAACAAAAACACCAGGTGTTCGCAACCATCTCATCTCTCCTGGGCCCATTAGTGGAAGGAGTTTCTAAATAAGACAGGTTATCCCTGACTGGAGTCTAGTAACAGCTCTGCTGTATCATACAAAGCAGAGATCAGAGCAAACTGTAGGCTCATTTAATATGCCAATTAAATGCAAATATTGAATCAGAAGAAAAGGAGACAGTTTGGGAAATAGAGTCCTGTTTCTTTAAAATCTGAGAAGGTTGCTGTAAACCAAAAGCAGGCTCTTATAAGTTCTCTCTCTAGGTGTATGCATTTTTCCTGATCCTACATACTTTCAGTACTTTCCCATCAGTCTATTTAGGATATCAGTATTCTTTTCAGATTGTTCAGTCTTCGTTTCTGAGATGGATGTCCCTAGCAAAAATATATATATGTCATTTACTGTAGTTTATTCAACCAATTCCATGGCATAAGTCAACCTTTAGAAAGGCCACTGGCATAGCTTTTTAAATGGTCTGACTAACCCTTGACCTTGCTTCCCATATGATTTTGAGACCTGTAGTGATGAAAATCCAGCATCTGTGGAATTCAATCCAAACAGAAAACTTGAGGCCTTTCCTGACTTCCAGTTTCCTGAGGCCAAAAAAAAAAATGTTATCCGCCTCAAAAAAAATGTACTGGGAATTTCAAGAAACAGGCAAACTTACATTTCTACCCCAAATATTCTCTGCCACTTGTGAATAATTTGCTTCTCCTCAGCAAATATTGAGGAGAAGAAAAGGATATTGACATCCATTCCAGAGCAAAATGAATATTTAAGTATTTATTTCAATATTAAATATTGCAGGAATAGGGTCTAGAAGGGTGAAACTCTTTCTACTATATTATATCCTGAGTAGGGCACTTCATTTTAGAAATTTATTTATATGAATATTGATTGCCATTCAATTGTGAGTCCTACAGTCCATGGAGGGTTGCAGAGTTATTCTGTCTTCATTGGTTGAAAAAATTAATATAATTATAGCACCTATTGCCTATTTTTGGGGATGATATAATAATAGAAATAACTTTCTGATATGTGTATATAATTTAATCATGATAAATACATATTTAAATGATATTTAGTGGTAAAAGGAAAGAGCATGATATTCCAAGGTGATTTCACTTTTAAGACTTAAAAATATAGGATGGGAAAAATAGTGGTTCAGTGGCAGAGTTCTCGCCTCCCATGCCGGAAACCCAGGTTCAATTTCTGGTGCAAGGATAATTTAATAAATTCAGTACCTACAGTTTCCAACGTTTCGAGTATTTAGCCTAGCACTAAAGAAAGGAGAGAGAGAAGCTGGGCTGTAATCTGACCAGGCCTTTGTAGAAAAGGCTGAAAAACACCTGAATACCAAGGGGTTGACTCTGGATCTTCATAAGCCATTTATTGGTCAAAGGCTGTGCTTAGGTCCCTTTAGCCAGTTAGAATTTTTACCGTTTTTTGTTGAATGTGTGTGGATTGAAGGCTGCTGTCGCAATTCAAGGAGTGTGTGTTTATTCCCCATATTCAGTCAAGGACTAGAAGCTTGAATTTTCCCTCTCCAATAATGCCTGGGAAGGCGCAGTCTTGGGCTTGCACAGTCTTCCAGATTTCCAGCCAATGCATGTGATTCTATTTTTAAGCCTGGCTTCCCAGGAATTGCCTCTAGGTCAGAATACCTTATTACTCAGCCAGTGGTGGGTCTGAAGTTAGGCTTTCAGCCACTGGTGCTAGGGAGGATTCTTTGTGGATTGATCTGTAGCTGCTTTGGGGGAAAGTTTGTAAGTCTGCCCCAGTCCCTGCTCCAACTGATCGCGTCTGAGTGGATGAAGCCTAACGCTCATGCACAGGGCCATGCGTGGACATTAGGCTTCTGGACCCTCGGGCTTGACTGTGTTCTAGAAGGGCTCTTCTTCGGTGGCCTTTCCCTGCTTCTTGCTGTTGAACCGCTGGTCACCCAGCATTTTCCCTTATTGTTCCTTGTATCATGGGGAACTATGAGAGCCCTTTTAATTGCTTTCCGCCAGGATCTCCATTATGTTCAACATTGTCCTTAGGCAGGGCATTTTCCACGCTCTGTTCCACATAAAGTCATTTTCCTCAGGCAGAGCTGTTGAGTCTCGGTCCCTAAGGCCTGTTTTTCCACATGGGTAGAGCATCTGTGCCATTGCTTAAGAGCCAGAGACAGTGGCCATGCTTCTCACAGCATGAAACCGACATTCTACAAGTGAGTGATGAGGAGGGGAGGGCTTCTTAGCTTGCTCATCTCAGTAGGAAAACACCATCCTAGAAGTGAGGTGGAACGAGAACCCCAGGTATTCTCACCCTGCAGTGTTGAGCTCTAATTTGTGCGCTGTGAGTAGGACTTCCATGAGGGAAGAGAGAACCTATGGCCAAGCTGTGCTTATCTGGAATACAACTACAGCATAGAGCTAAGGAAGATTACAAATGCCAGCAGTCTGTTCCTCGCAGGGGGAAACCACAGCCCTGGACTGGGTGCTGGAGACAGGGAGTCCCCATCTTCTTTACCACATTCACCCAAATTAGAGCTCCTGGAGCAGTTTTCCTAAGACAGAGTTTACAAAGGAAGGAAGGGGTGGGTCGTGTGTCAAATGCCACAGACTCCCAAGGTTCTTAGAGAATTTAGCAGATTGTCATGAATGAATGTTTCTCCACTTTCTGTTTTCCCTTGAAATAATTTCCAGAGACTTTAAAATGATTGTTCTTTTCATTCCCCCAGTTGAATGGTTTTTCACTGGGAAGAGAGACTCTCAGGCACCCACTCCTCCATTCTGGACTAGACTACCAAAGATACTTTTAACCTTGAAAATCAACAATATAAATATCCTAACCAAAGAAAATAAATAAATAAAGAACACTGAGGAGCATGTTTGAAATAATGATTTATCAATTCATAAGCCAGGTCTACTCTGACTGATTCAAGAAAACTGACTCTTGGAACATGGAATACGTCTAAAGTGTGCCACTGGTCGCCAAGAGGTAGAGGGAAGGGGAACTGGTTAGACTTTGCTTTCTCCGTGTTACTGCTCTTTTTAGCACTTTGATATTAGAGACAAGGAAACAATCTTACAGTCTATTTCATTCTTAGGTAAGGGTTTCTTCTAGACTGGGGAAAATTGTAAGCACAGACAGTCACTTAACGGGGTTTAACAAACCACTCAGGCATCCTAAATGAGCTCTGTCCATGCTCTGTCAGTTTCATCCTAATCACTGGTAACCAGATGTTATCCTGAAAAATTGGTTTTATTTCAAGAAAAGCTAACTATTCAGATGATGGTCTTTTACTGGGGACTGGTTGGAAAGAACAATCAATGTCATAATGTTCAGAGATGGTGTCTTAATTTCCTAGATTCTAAAACAAATACCATACAATGGGTTGGTTTAGCAACAGGAAGTTGTTGGCTCATGGTTCCAGAGGTAACAAGACTTGCTTCCTCTCTGGGTAGGTATTTCTTGGCTGGCCAGCAATCCTTGGGGTTCCTTTACTTTTCTGTTGCACAGCAATGCACATGGCAGCACCTTCCTTTTCTTCCAGGTTCCACTGACTTCCAGCTTCTTGCTTCTTTGGTGGCTTCTCTTTCCATGTTCCACCTTGCGCACACCTTAATTAATTACATCTCCAACTGTCCTGTTTACAAATGGGCTCATACCCACAGGACCAGGTGATGGGACCTGAACATGTCTTTTGTGAGGGACATGGTTAATTCCCAAGAGAAGGGGAGGATTTCTGTGGAATGCTAACAGAATGCCATGAGTCTTGACAAACTCCAAGTGCCCTCGCCTCCCTGGCACTTGTCTCTTTCCTTTGTAATAAGTCAGGCCCAAGGATGATGTTACCTCACAGATTACTAATATGGTAAACAGAAAATGGCTTTAAAGATCATTGAAGTCTACATTCTCATTTTATAGATAGGAATACTGAGACTCAAAAAAGTGAAGTGACCAGCTAAAAATAAGTTTCGCAGGTAAGAGAGGCAGAGCTCCCTATTTTAATCCTCTACACAACTCAGACACCAGCCTGCTCATTCTTCTGTGCCCTCTTAACTTTGGCTTCACATGGAAGCATTAACATGTGGGCTAAACATCAGAGGCGAAAAGTAATGATTTTGCATCTGGATTTGAAAGAATTGCCCCATGAATCAGATAAGCTTCTCCTTATTAAGTAATTTACAAACTTCCATGGAAAATTCACCTAATAATCTAAAACATTATCCTAAGAGTGATGTTTGGCCTATGTTTGAATATTACCAGTACCTGGAAATTTAATCCCTTCAAAGGTAATGTATATTGAACAGAGCAAGAGAAACCTGGGCACAGATCTGACTTCAATTTTATAGCTATGAAATACCTGTCTTATTTCCTATTAGTTTTTTCACTGGTAAAATGGGAATGATAACACATGACTTCCAGGGTAAATTTTGGGTGAAGAACGCTCATCAAATGACAGCATGGATGTCACTGCCCAGATCTCTCTTTTTAATACCATTACCTCGCTCATAAAATACATCTTTACACCAAACCATAACTTGTCTCTTCTATTTAGTACCCATGTGTTCTTAATTCCACCCTTTATTTCATAAAGAAAATCTCTTTGCCTGCAAATATTTGACAAGATTGATAATAATCCTCCTGACACTCCTTCTCCAGGCAATACATCCTATATCTTTCCTTTTATCTTCATCTAGCTTGGATCTGAATTCTGCTCCTGCCCCAGTGCATGAGAGCCAATGGGCTCAGCTGTGTCCTTTCTGAAAGTGGCGTCTAGATCTGCATGCAACAGCCATTCACCCACTGGCAAGGGTAGAGCTGAGCAGGACAATTACCTCCCAGTTCTAGGCCAGGTTCCTAGCTCTTGTTAGGTTTGAGGAACTATATTATACTTTAACACCTGATTTGGACTTGTTCTACCCTTGTGTTATATAGCTGAGCCTCATCTTCCCCCATTAGGTAATTGGGGGTCCTCAAGTCCTCAATAAATCTCATGGCATTTGTCCATGTTAAAATTCATCCTGTAAAGGGTAACCCATCTCTCCAAATGATTAAGACCTTTTAGATCTTCATTCAGTCATTCCATGTAATTGGAACCTCCATCTACCCAACAGTGTGTAAATCTAATAGGATCACAGACAAAACTATGGAATAAGAAAGGAATCAGCGTTAAAAACTCAGGAAAAGCCTGCTATGCCGGAGGACCTCGGTTCGATTCCCGGCCCCAGCCCATGTAACGAAAACGGAGAAACAAAATACAATAAAACAAGAAAATGTTTAAAAGATGTTTCCCTTTCTTCCTCTCTTCCTTCCTTCTATCCTTCCTTCCTTCTCTCTGTCTTTCCTTTAAAAAAAAAAAAAAAAAAAAAAAAAAACTCAGGAAAATTTTAGGGTAAAATTTGGGGGACTGACGTAGAGTTGACTGCTCTTTATTCAGGCAAAAGATAAATTGAAGAAGATGAAAACACACCACCATCTACTATGATCATTATTTCATAAAATAATGTAATATCCAAAAAAGTAGAAAGGACACAAATCTCAAAATGAAAATTGATTCTTTCCAAAAATGAAGACACTAGACCACCATGCACATGGACATACACACGTATGGACCCACACACAACTAGACACAAATAAATATATATACTGCATACACAACAATTATGTGTATATTCTTCATTTTACCAAAGACCAATAAAAATGTCTTCAAAGTCTGACATGTGTTTTTGGAACTATTTAGTAACCACTTCTGTAATTTCTCTAACTAGAGCTAGCATCCCAGAAATATTTAATTAATTAACTAAGTTAATTAACGCATATATTTATTAAGCAGTTTAATGGCATGTTTTATGTTTTCTCCATGCTCTGAAAGGTGATGTACCCAGATCAGAGAACTCGAAATCCTTTGGGAATAATAGGTTCCATAAATTTCTTATTCATATTGCACTTCAATTTTCTCTTTCCAATATCCATTTTATCCTATTCAATCCAAAATATGTTTCATTGGTGGGGAAGTTATAAGTAAAAATCACTGTGCCAGTTAGAAACTTTTGTGTATCCCCAGAAAAGCCATGGTTTTTAATCCTGATTTAATATTGTTGGGTGGGATCTTTTTGATTAAGTTGTTTCCATGGAAATGTGAACCACCCAAATGTGGGTGGGACCTTTGAATTAGGTAGTTTCCATGGAGACATGTCCCCACCCATTCAAAGTGGGTCACTTAATGGAGCCCTTTAAGTGGGAACCATTTTGGAAAAAGCTTTAGAATTGACACAGAGAAATTTGGAGATGCAGAAAGAGAATGCTTCCAGAAAAACCATTTGAAATGAGAAGACAGTACAAAAAGCTAGCAGAAGCTGCCATGTGCCTTTCCAGCTGACAGAGAAACCCCAAACATTATCGGCCTTTCTTGAGTCAAGGTATCTTTCCCTGGATGCCTTAGTGTATATGTTTGCTAAAGCTGCTGAAATGCAATATACCAGAAGTGGAATAGCAAGTACAAAGGGAATTTATGTCATAAGTTTACAGTTCTAAGGCCAGAAAAATGTCCAAATTAAGGCATCAGGGAACTTGACTCAAGAAAGGTCAATATCTATCAGATCGGAAAGCATGTGATGGTGTCTGCTGGTCCTTGTTTCCAGTTCCATTGCTTCCAGCTTCTGATATCAGTTATTTCTTCTCTAAGCATCTACAGACCTTCACTTAGCTCCTCTGGGACACAACTCTGAGTTCTGGTTTGCTTAGTATCTCATGGTAAGGTACATGGCAATGTCTGCTGGGCTCTGCCCCTGTCTAGACATCTGCTCTTTCTATTCGCACTTCAAGCATCTCCAAACATTTGTGTCTATGTCAGCTCTGAAGCAACTCTTCTCCAAGCCTCTGTGTCTGAGGTTTCTCCAAAATGTTTCCCCTTTTAAAGGACTCTAGTATAAACTAATCAAGACCCACTTGAGTGGATGGAGTCACATGTCCAACTAATCAAAAGACCACACCTACCACACCACCTACGATGGGCGTGTCACATCTCCATGGAAGTAATCTAACCAAAAAGTCACACCCACAACTGGGTTGTGTCACATCTCTATGGAAGTAATCAAATCAAAGTTTCCCACCTTAAGCAGTAGGTCTGGCCCCACAAAATTGGATCAGGATTAAAACATGGTTTCTCTGGTGTACATAATAGTTTCAAATAGGCACAATTAGTTTGGATATTTTTATGGCTTTAGAACTGTAAACTTGTAACTTAATTCCTTTTATAAAAGCCAACCCACTTCTGGTATATTGCATTTCTGGCACCATTAGCAAACTAAGACAAGTACCATATAACCGCTTCTTTATATATGCCATGTATTTGTCTATGAAATACACAGATCCTAGTTTGTTTTTGTTTTTTATTTGTTTATTTATTTATTTTTTATTTTTACATGGGCAGGCACCGGGAATCGAACCGGGGTCCTCGGGCTTGGCAGGCAAGCATTCTTACCCGCTGAGCCACCATGGCCCGCCCAAAATCTAGTTTGTTTTAATTTGCTAAAGTATTATGATCAGAGAGGAGCTATCTATCTATCACATAAGGGCACTACATTAGGTACTTGGGGACTGAAAGATAAAACATAGAATTTCTTTCTTCAGGTAACTCATAGGCTTCACTTACTCTCAGTGACACTTAAAAAATTGAGCAACTTCATATGATACGCCTTCTCTTAAGAACATGGAGGATTTGCCATCACCAGGACCCAGATCCTGTGTGACAATGTTCTGTTCAAATTGCTGGTGGCCGCACCCCTTCGATGGGACAAGCTCTCCATGGTTGGCTCCAGTCCCCGCTGGTCCTGAGTACAATCCAGCCAGTAGCTAAATGTCAGCTGCAACACACTGCAGTGCATCCACGTCTCTATCAGAAGTGGGGAAAATAATGCTGGCTGACTTTTCTTAAACCTGCCCTTACTTCTCGGACTTATGTAAATGGTCTCTAGAGTAATCGGACAACCTGAGAGAATGTTGTAATATGAGGACAATATGTGTAGCAATCGAGGTAAGCATCATACCACATAGATGACATATACTAACTGAACCCAGCATGTTGGTAATCTAATTCAGTTTAGCTGTGTATTGGAGTCCAAGCAAAGCTGTGAATTCTAAGTGCCTGGCAAACTGGTGTCTGGCCATAGCTGCAGTGCCAGCTAGACTGTGGACTTTTTCTGGCACAACCTCAATGAAGCAAGAGTTTGTTTGTCCCACCCGGGCACTGAATATTTTACGGTCATGGATTTTGCTTCTCACAGGTGCTAGTTTCAGTCCTGGCGACGTATGTCACGGTCTGGGGGGACGCACTGTGTGAAAGTTTTCAAGGCTGGAAATTTATCCTTGAAAAACATTCAAACAATGCACTATTGTGGATTTGGATTTCTTTTAATACTGGAAAGAATTCTAATATTTCTACCACATTCCCAGGAGAAGAAACTTCCTTTTTTTTTTTCCTTCTTCTACTTACTGTCATGGAATGTTAGGCACATGGGGGACTAATTGCCTCAGTCTGCCAGTTTCAGAACCATGGCAATTTGTAGTCTCCTTTGACAGTAAGGTGGGGTAGATTAGTGTTGCAAAAGAGAAAATAATCCCCTTTGGAGTTTTCTTTTTTCCATTGTGCTTTAAGGAAGCGCAGGTGTAAAGTCTTCGAAGTCAATAAAAACAATTCATACCTCTCTGAGGCCAAGACCACCTTTTTATGAAGTGAGCTGACCTTACCTGAAGTATCAACTAAATTATATGCTGAAAGAGTGGAGCTGAGGCTCTGCTAGTGTTTGTAAGTGACTGCTAACAATCAAAGGTCATCTCTCAGTCCTTAGTCTTCTCGAAGGTCTCTGCAGATGACCAGAACATTCACTACTGAGAGGCTCACCAAGTAAGCTGGGAGGTGGATGATTCTTTCCCTCCTTGGTTCCTTGTTTGGGAAGTCCAGAGCTTTTACTTCAACTCAACTGACAGTTTAATAAGATAAATTAGGCACATATGAAGAATGATTTTGATCAACCCTAAACTTTTTTTCTAATCTCCACTTCAGCACTGTGTACCTCTATCCCTTAGAATGGTCACACACCAACTCAGATCTGCTCATTGGGTTGTAGGGCAGACCAGCCTTGTGTTAGAGGTTATTGTTCTATTCTTTTGTGGCCATTGTTACTGGCAGAGATGGTGGGTCATCAGGGGAATCATCTCGATCTCATTGCAATGTCGGTTGCACTCCCATTTTCTTAAAACATCTGGGCCATTTCTTCCAGACTGTTCTTGCCCTCTAAGCACCCTACCTCAGGTCAGAAAGCAGCACTTCCTCCCCAGTCTTCAAGTTCTGGTGCTTTTCTTTTCTTTTCTTTCTTTCCTTTTTTTTTTTTAAAGCTCAAAATATGTCGCAAATTTTTAAAACCTTCTTCCAAATTTCAATATTTAGCAATTTCTTATCCCACTCCTATTAACACATCTTGAGAACTCGATGAATATATACCAGCCTCACACTGGATAGAGCCTTATAAATTGCATAAAATGACACCAAAGTTTTAACTACTTCTCGCTGATGATCTGAACAGTGACTTGAGGTTACTGTATTGTACATCTTCGAATCCAGTTTTCTTTCAACAACTTCAAATCACACGGGAACTGTGTGTGATTGTAAAACCAAGTATCTGAACAGACAAAATAAATAACTGAAAGATATGGAATTCAATTGAAACTCAACCTTTGATTATCATAAGCTTTTGAGATAATATAATCATGTACATTACTCTCATGCAAACCTACATGGTTTTAGAATATTCTACCTGAGAAAACATATTTGCAGACATATTAAAAGTATAAACATCTTTTTACACAAAATATATTTTATTAATTTATATACAGTCATTGATACGATCTAGGGATAAAAGGATAAAGGTAAAGAAGAAAAATCTCTGCCGTGGAGAAACAACCGGAGTGAATGCAAGAGCCAAGTAGTGTGGAAAGAAATTTATCTTGTACTTTCTTTGTGCCTAGGATTGTCCCATTATCTGACCCTTAAAAATAAAGGTGCTATGTGATGATACTGTGAGCCAGTGATCGTATACTTTGGATGGTTCGTAAGGTGTGAGTATATCTCAATAAAAAATAAAATAAAAGTGAAGAGCTCAATAGCAAGTCTTTGTCAAATACGTCTAGAAAGAATAGAACCTACTATTCATTGTGATTTTGAAAAATTGATCTAAATGCTTACAGGCATGAAACATAAAAAGTATTCTTTAACTGAAGAAAAGTTTGAAGTAGATAATTGGATCCCTCTCACCCTTCACCCTACCTCTTCTTATCAATCCAACCCCCACCTCCCACCCCCACACAAATGTGACTATGTGTGGAATGGATATTCATATTTCCTTGCCTCAAAACATTATGCAATCTCATATTTTTCATCTTAAAAATGCAAATTGTTTTCTCTTTCCTTCTCCTAGGCTTGCATTTGAGTCTTTGCAGCTTATCTGAAGAATTCTAAAGCCTTGGTAAAATTGAGAATAAAGAATGATGGTTGCCTAGGAAATGTCCATGAGCTAGGTATCTCATTTCAGCTAATTTGATAAGGGTAAATAGAATGGAATGCAGATGCATGATTTGGTTTGTTTTTATTTTCTTGCCTTTATGATAAAGGCAACCAGCCTTTATATGGGAGGTGACTTTTTCTTTTTCTTAACAAATGCAATGTGATACTAAAGTAATTCTGAAGATGTTCAGTCTGGGTGATTTTTGAAGTTCTCTAGATATATAATCAATTTCAAACATTCTTATGCCAGCCTAAGGAATAATACTATATCACATTCATGGGCATTTTAAGGCAAGTATAGTGACAGGACTATTTAATTTGCCTTAGAGAGGCATGCCATTGCAACATTCAGAACAAAATGTGCAAACGTATCATTTTTCCTTTGTAGAGGTCATTCACGCTCAAGTTATAAATCTTTAAAGGCAGGGCTGCAAATGTAACACTCTCTTATGCTACAGAATGCAATATCTGCTTGTTTACTGTTTGTGTATTCTATCCCAGTTTGAGATCAACTGTCCTGGACCATATTTCTGCAGCTGGCAGTGTGTAGAAAGGCATAAATATCAAGTCTGATAGCCTTCAGTGATGATGATAATGTCTCTGAATGAATCCTTGTGTGTTATGCCCTTTTCTTTCTTTACTTTCTTGTCATGGCTCAGAAGCCCAAAATCATTTGCTCCTGCTATTTGCGCTTAAATGAGGATGGCCTTTGGAATGTGAAACCTTAACTCTCCCCAAATGACAGTTCTTCTCAGTCTACCAGGAGATGCACTTTAATTTGGCTCTCAGACTGACATTATTTTTCATCTTCCGGATATATGCCAGAATCACAAATGATATTCAGATGACTGGCTCTTGCTTATCTTTCCAAGTCAAGTTCCCTGATGAGCCTCAGATAAACACACCCTCCTGCCATCATAACTCTATTCAAATAAACACTAACATCCTCGACCATCACTTAATGGAAAGGTCTTCATTCTCCCTGGAACCTTAGTTTAGGGTTTCCATCAGCTCTGAATAATTTTGAAATTTGAGTCAGATTATTTTTGTGTGAGATATTTGAATAACCTTAAGTTAACACATAGGAAAACAAGTAGAATATTTTTTCTTAAATTGCTCCTGTACACAAAAGGCTTTTAATTTCAACCAAAGTGCACTGACAGTCTACCGCTAGGGAACAGAGGTCCCCAATACATGTAAGATACGATCACCACTGGGAAGAAACTGAAGAGCTAGTTGGAGGGCACAGCACATATAGATGTTTTTTGTCTATATTATACACATTACTCATATCTAACAATGATGCTGCAAACCAAAAGATTGGCATAAAATTATAGGTCATGGGGTTGTGCAAGGGAGGTTCAGTGTTAGAATTTTTGCCTACCATGCAGGAGTCCCAGGTTCGATTCCCAGCCCATGAACTTCCCAAACAAACAAACAAAAAATGAGCAAAAATTCAACAAATGATGCTGCAAAAATGGGATACTCACATGGAAAAAGAATGGACTGTCACCCGCCATACAGGATACAAAGAATATCTTCACAGGAATCAAAGAATAGAAAGAAGGAGAAAAGGAAAAGGAGGCAATAGCTGGAGTGAACCAGTGGCATTCAGTAGAATAAGAGGAACTCATGGTTGGCCATGAAAAATGAGTTGGGTTGAGAAATGGAAAGTGAGAGAGTGTTCTGGACTCACACCTTACGCATCACAGCGTAAGTCAATGGGCCTCAGGAAAAGTAAACTAATATCTTCAGCCCATTATTCAGTCAAGTATGAGTCGTGGTGATAATTGTAGACAAATGTATATGAGCACACTAAAGGGCATATGAAGGACACCATCAGCAAAATATTGCATGAAGTACTGAAAGAGAAAAAAACACATAATTTATTCCCATAAGACACAATTTATGTGGGAACTCATAGCCAGTGGTATTAAAAAAAAATGAGGCAAACCAATAGCCTTATCCTGGACAAAATGAAAGAAAAATAAAAAAGCTGTGTTGGGTTTCATTAGCATCTCCGTTGTCAGAGAAAATTAAAATAATAATACAGAGAGAGCAAAGAGGAATGAAGCATTCCTTCCTTGGTCTCCAGTCGGCCCTGCCTGTTGAGCATGTGGACAGAAACAGAAGGGAGATGGGGGGAGGGAGTGTAATGGTTGAGAGTTGAGGGATGAACTGAACTCTGGGGAATCTGGGTGGTGACAGGTTTGGCAGTCCAGCCAGCACAAGGTAGGTTGGTTCTGCCTCCATCTGATTTTTTCCTCACCTATTACACTCAATTTGGGTAGATTTCCAAAGGACCTTGATATAATTTTATTCCCCCTTTAAGAAAAATCCTCCTAGACATGTTCAACGAGAAGGAAAATATAATGATAAATATCCAGGTTTAGGAGTAGTTAAGCAATTTGTTCAAAAAGAGGATAAATCAGGGGCATAATAGGAAATATATTTCTTAGAGATTAAAAAATGTTGGCTTTACAATAATTATTTGTTTTCATCATATTTTAGGTGGACATAAGAAGTGTTTCCAAAAGAAAAACGAGTCCAGTGAGAATATGAGAAACGTTTTAATCAGTAGCCTAAATCTATGGAGAAATGATACTTTCTCCTTAGATGAATTAAATTTCAAGCTTCCTTACAGATTAAAAAACATAGGTAGTTTTCTTTTTCCCAATACACTACAAATCTTGTAAGGAAGGGGTCGTTGGCTGAATTAAAACACAACAACAAAGAGAAATTGCAAAGTGTGCTTTGAAATAATAGCATCAAAGTGTGAAGGGGGCAAAAATTCCCTTCTTGTTCACTCTCCTCCCCCCACAATTTCATCTGTCATATTGAAATAAATAAGAGGGCAGGGGTTTCTTTCTCCCACAGTGCTGCTCGTGGTTAAGGAAACAATAAAGGATATTGCTACAAATAGGTAGGCAATATAATGAGTAGAAGAATGGCCTGTGGTCATGGCTGCAGCTGTGCAGACAAGTCATAAAGTTTTCCAGGGTGTAAGAAAGCAGCTAGAAAGACCCATTAAAGAATAAAGAGGTTTTTGACTGCTGTGCACAATAAGGCTATTTGGAACGTATCAGCCACTTCTGCGATTGAAGCCTGGGCCATAGTCTTTAAAGGTTATGAGTGATATTTTTTATTTACTTTTTTTTTTTTTACTGCTTTGGCTTTAGGGTGTTTTCCTTCTCTGCATGATTTTCAGTCCTTTGCCGAAATGCTGTGTTTTCTACAGACAGTCTGAAAGCATGGAAGTGCGATCCTTGCATCGACTTGAACTGCGCGGAAGGTGGCGGGGTGCGTTCAATACAGGACGCTGCGACAGCGGCTCTCTTCATAATCCCCAGATGACTACAGAATCTGACATCTCACCCTTGGGATCCAGGCCCTTAAGGCATGACTGGACGGATCAATCAAAATGCTCTCGGTTGGGAAGGTGGAGTCACGCTGTGGGTGACTGGGGCGTTCAGAAATCAGAACGTCAGCAGTGCCCAACCCAGGCTCCTCGGGGAACACCACTGCAACACCAGATGGACCCGCTCCAAGGGCATGGAAGAGATTTAAAAAAGAAAATCATCCACTGAGCTGCGGTGATATCTACCACCTGCCTCCTTGATCGTTAAATCAAGAGATAAAGGAGAGCACACTGGTTAAAAGTGCACCAACTAGAGTCAGATGCCCTGCATTTGAATCTTTGCACTAATACCCGCTGTTGACCCTAGAGAAGAAACTTCTCTGTATCTTGGATTCTTATCATAAAATGGGGTTAACAATGGTGCTACTTATAAGCTCCTTTAAAGGGTTAAGTGAAAGAATACGTATTTTTAAAATAAATTTTCACTTGGGAATAATTTCAGCCATACAGAAAAGTTGCAACAAGAGCACGGAAAATTCCTGTGTACCCTCCATCCAGTTTCCCTTACTGTTAGCAACTTATTAATGATGATACATTCATCAAAATTAAGAAATCAACATTGGTATATTACAAAGAACCAAACTTGAGACTTGTTTGGATTTTCCCATAATGCTCTTTTTCCATTCCAGGATTCAATCCAGGGTACCAACCACCACATCGTATGAGGAAAATGCATGTTTCATTAAAAATAATAATAAATAAACATATAAAGCAGTGTCTGGCATATGGTAAGCTCCTGCTAAAATGTTATTTAACGGCTAGATTTTAATGTAAGTGAGATGGAATGTTTCTAGCACTACTATATATATATATATATATTAACATTTTACTCCCAACTTCTTATACTGAAGGTTCATATGTGAGAGAAATAAATAGAATAATTTCACGAGGTTATTGCAAAGAATCAATAAATACAAAATAAGGAGTAATCTATGTGTGTAATAAAAACAGCTATAACTTAATAGCACTCAAAAAAAAGTTCCATTTCCTGGATATCTTCCACAGATGAGAAAATCAAATCATGTCTCAGTCATTTAACTCCATTAATTTGCTCATTCATTCTACAAATATTTTTGAGTGCCTACATTACACAAGGCAGTGTGCCATGAGCTGAGATATAGTGGCAAACAATTCAGACTCAGTCCCTGCTTCTAATGATGCTTATATTCTTTGCGGAATCTTTTTTTTAATTTTTTTATTTTATTTTTTTAAATACCAAAAAAAAACACCAAACAAACACAAACATTCCTATTCTGATAATTCCGTTCTACATATATAATCAGCAATTCACAACATCATCACACAGTTGCACATTCATCATCATCATGATCACCTTCTGGAACACTTGCATCCATCCAGAAAAAGAAACAAAACGAAAACAGAAAAAAATTTTAGACACACCACACCCCCACCCTTCCCCCTCAGCGATCACTAGCATCTCAAACCAAATTCACTTCAACATTTGTTGCCCCTATTATCCATTTTCATTCCATATGTTCTACTTGTCTGTTGACAAGGCAGACAAAAGGAGCATCAAACACAAGGCTTCCACGATCACATAGTCACATTGTGAAAGCCACACCACCGTACAATCATCCTCAAGAAACATGGCCACCGGATACAGCTCCACATCTTCAGGCAGTTCCCTCCAGCCTCTTCACTACATCCTGAATAACAAGGTGATATCTACTCAAAGCGCAAGAATAACCTCCAGGATAACCTCCGGACCCTGTCTGGAATCTCCCAGCCATGGACACCTTGTCTCATTTCACTCTTCCCCTCTTTGGTCAAGAAGGTTCTCTCAATCCCTAATGTTGAGTCTCAGCTCATTCCAGGATCCCTGTCCCACATTGCCAGGAAGGTCCACACCCCTGGGAGTCACATCCCACGTAGACGGGGAGGGGGGTGAGCCCACTTGTTGCATTGGCTGGAGAGAGGGGACACACCCAAGCAACAAAAGAGGCTCTCCTAGGGGTGACTCCCAGGCCCAACCTCAAGCAGGCTTGACGCATCCCCTGTGGGACCAAGCCCCACATGAACAAACCCCAAGACTGGGGGTCCAGCCCACAGCCTCGTTCGCCCACACTTCTTTGCAGAATCTTAAGCAATTGATATGGAATCTGATTCACTGCACCATAAAGTAGAGAGGCATTTGAATTCCCCATTTAAATCCAACTGGTAACACTCACCAAGAGACGGTGCCAGAAATGAAGGTGAAGGAGGAATAATGGAGCCCAGTTTACTTTGGTTTCCAACGTCCATGTAAGATCCAAGGGGGGATTTACGTGAAGATGCAGGAGCAAGAAAAATGTGTGCATGGCTCCAGATGCTTCTATTTCAACCTGTCCAGAGTCACTTCCTTAAATGAAGAGCCTTGCTTGGGACTGCTAATATTAGCTAAATACTATAAGTGTTTACTATGTGCCAGGCACTGTTGTATTTTACATATATTAACTCAAGTAAACTCACAACCACCCTGTGAAGTAAATATTATTATGCCATAATTTGTAGATGAGAAAAATGAGACAAAGTGATCCAATGCAGAAAAAATATGAAGGAAGACCAAAAAATCTTTTATATTTTCACAACTTTCTGAATTCAGAGACAGAACAACCCCTGGCATAAATAACAAACTCAGCCTTATTTATTACTCCATTAAAAGAAAAATTTAATTGAATCATCTTGACTTCTAGATTCTGAAGGACAATATTTCTTAGGACTAAAATCTTTCAGCGTTTTCTAGGATGTCTCAAAGAACTGCTGAGTACACTTATATCTGAATGTGCAGATAGTAAATGCTGCCAGTGTCTTCTTTTCACAACTCAGTAAAACCAGTAGCAATGAGGCGTCTACTTCTGCCCAGGGCCCTGCAGTATGCTACATCAGACCAAAATTACTAAGTCAGCCCCTGCCCTTAAAAGTGCCTTTCATTTTCATTTCATATACTAGTGACTGAAAATGTGTGGAACATGCCTATAAACTATAAAGCAAGGTGGGACAAGGTTGGTGCCAATAGAAACTCATAATGCTAAAGGAAGAAAAAGACAGAAGAAAGGAAAGGGATTGTACCAGGCTGGAAAGAGGAAGGAAGGCTTCATGCATGAATGTGGTATTTGACGATAACCAGTATTCTAACAAGTTGAGACAGATGACAGCATAAGATACTCTTCCTGAAAGGAAAAGTATTCACGAAGGCAAGAAGTTGGGATATGACGGAGATTGTTCCAGGAATACCAACCAGTCCAGTTTGGCTAGGGTGCAGATTACCATAAGGTGGGAGGGTGTGGGGGGTGCTGTATTTGGATAGGCTTGAGTGCTTGGATGAGGATTTTGTCCTAAATACAGCAGGAAATATGAGCTTTTAAAGGACTTTTGGTAGAGCATTGATGTAATTAGAAATTCACTTCAGGAAGCTTAATTAGTAAGTGTATAGGGTGTTCTCTAAGTGGGAAGAGACAGGGGATAGAGGGCACCAATTAAATTTTGTTATACTCCCTAGGGAAGAAATAATGAGCTCCTGAAACAAGCGTAGGTCAGAAGAAATGGATGAGTGAGAAGAAAGGTGTCGATGAGGAGACTGACGTAGGAACTAAGAGAAAATAAAGGACGTTTGAAGTGTTTAAGGAGACTTGATGTCTGAGCAAATGGTACTGTTATTAACACAATCTGAAAACTCACAAAGAAAAGTCAGGGTGCTTTTAAAGAAAATATGAGTTTGTTTCCAAATGTGTTGGGTTTACGGTCCTTGTGGAACAGTTAAATGAAGATTTTTTAGCAGGCGGGAAGAAATGTAGGGCCATGTCTTGCACCCAGGCTCAGGAATCACATGAGTAGAGGCAATAATGGGAGCTGCTGGAGAAAAAGATGAAGAAGTTGAAAACAGAGAAGCCAGAACCCTGGAGAATACTTACACTTAGGATTCGGCAAGAAGTTGAGGACCAATGAAAGAGATTCAGAAGGACAAATGAAGACCAGAGACGGAACCGAGAACCAAGAAAATGCTGTATTGTGAAAGTCAGAAAAGACAGAATTTCAAAAAAGCAAAAATAGTTCACAGTGTTAGAGGTTTCATGAATATAAAAGCCATTTTACTTATTAAAAATGCCAATTTGTTTTATTCTGTTATGGTTTGTGGTCATTGTACTGGTCCATGAAAATAATTTTCTAAGTAAGAATTTAAGGAAGAAAAATTTACTTTGAGGATATCTAAAAATTGATCCACTTTTGGCAGAACTTTTAAGCAGCTATTGTATTACATGAAGACTTGGGTCACACATGAGTTCGGAAGTTTCTGCTTATGATCAAATATTTTGTTGGAAAAACCATTTAGCCTGTTAGGGTTTGGGAGAAAATACGCTTGCAATTATTTCATTGCAATGACTAACTGCAATTTGTCTTCATCCTGGGGGCTGGAAAGAGTAATTTTTGAATTAGAACTTATTTCAATATCATTATGATCCTTTGTTAGCTTGTTTATTCATTTCCCCTATTTTAAACTTTGAAAATGGAAGTGATTGTAAAATTCATCTTAGGCCTTCTTGCCACCAAAAATATAAGGGTTGAAAGAAAATTGAAATTACTCTGAACGATGAAGCTCTTCCATACATTAAACAATCACGTGTCTTTGAAATGCAATCTAAGCACAAACAAAATAGACTTCAAAAAATAGATGGATGGATGGTGGGTGAACGGGAAGAGACTGACACTTAGCATTTCCTATACTGCGTCATATTTTACTTTCAAATGCCATTCCATTTCACCTCTGAATACATAAAGAGGACCTTGTCTAGAATTTGCTTCTTGTTATGCAAATAGGGAGGTCGCAATCAAGCACACAGAGGAATTTCCTTATCTTCATCTTCATCCCACCTTTACTCCAGCCAACTTCTTGATCTGTTGATACTACCAGGAGTAAGAGAACAAACAAAAGACATGTTGTTCCTACTTCTTGAGCTGGAATTAGGAAGACGGTTTTCATAAACTAACTGAAGGTCAAAGAACATTGTTAATATTCCTTTCCATAGCCACTTTGGATTAAATATGTTTTGACATACTAATATTTGAGAATCAAGCATGAGTTATGATTCTTTTTCCTATGGAAAAATGAATTCTAAGTCCAAAAAAAAAATAGAACTACAAGTAGCTTTCTAAAGTACAAATGTTCTTTAATAAACTATGAGCTGATTACTTATAGGAATAAATGAAAAACTCATCATTGTTTTTTATAATATGTAGAAAATATATATTCTTTTATCTTTTATATCACTACTGAAATTAGTGCTTACTAAAGAAATGCATTTTTACAAAACTGACATATTATAATAGGTTTCTAGGGACTAACGAATAGTATCCAAAAAGCTGCGAAAATTAGGATTATTGTATTTAAGAAGACTCTAAATCTTGGAAAACAATGGATTGGTTGTAGCAACCAAGGTGAATCCAGTAAAAACCCTTTTGGTTTTTCATCACTGAAGCCAAAGAACAGAAGACTAATTTTTTTTAAAAATTGTATATACAATAGGCTTAGACAATTAAGAAGGAACTTTTTCAACTGCCTAATGCATTCTAAAACTTATGTATTAGTGGCCTCCAGTTCTATTTGACCCACAGTTTATCTAGTTATTACATTGATTCCATGGGAGCTCTGTGTCTACCCCTGTTTGCTAGTGTATTCCCCTGAAACTGCATAGCTCTGATAAATTTCATAGGAAAGGGTTCATAGAAGTTGGGGAATGGGGAACCAAGATCACATAAATCATACTTCCTCCACCACATGTCCTTTAGACACACACACACACACACACACACACACACACACAGGATTTTACTAAATAGCAGTGGTCTGTTATTTCAAATGAACTACAATTTAAAGCTGTGTTATGCAATCTTGGCATTTATTTTGCAAGTTTAAACCATGCCCCCTGGTCGGTGATCCACAGCAGGAGGGTAGCCGAAGATTATGGAATCCATGAGCTTTTCTGATTCTATGTGCTTACATTGCAGATTAGCTATGGTTCTAACTTCCAGTTTTAATGGAAACCACTAGATTGTTCTTTTGTACATATGCTTATATAGTATTTCAGAGAAAAATTCACCAATTCTTATAAATTGGTTTTAAAAAACAACAGAACTTTTCCACTTTGTTCTTGGGCCTTTTGTTTTTCCCTAAAAGAACATCACAATTCCTCCTCTACCCGTAAGGACCAGTTCTCTTCCACATGACCCCCAAATGCATTCACCCCTAGAAAGTCAAGAAAGTTCTTACTTTTACTCAGTTCCCCTTATAACTTGGATGAACAAAAGTAAAAGGAAATCAATTTAGAATAATTAACCTGCACTACAGAGTGGCTTTTGTTTTTGTTACAAGCTAAAATTAATAAAAAGGAAGTTTGTGAATGGTAATTATTAAAGGTAGCTTCAAAGCTCACCTTCATTCCTTAAATTATGTGTGTTCCCTACTTAAAAGGAGAGCGTGTTGGCCCATGGTGCATCTTTTCATAGGCAATTGAGAACCCAGAAATGGTTCTCAAGTTGATGCAAGGTTCTTTGAAGGGACAAGGGTAGTAAATTTATAAGCAACATATTGCAATTTCTCTTGTGTTCCTTCAAGCTCTCATCTTCACAGTGATTTGTGAGAGTGCTTAATAGTATACATTCCAGAGCGGATTTTTCCCGAGATAATATTCTGCTAACCAAAGATATAAGCTCCATTTTACATTAGGGTGGTTTATCACCCTTATAGTGCATATATGTAAAGACTAATAAATCTCTAGTTTTGAAATCTATCCTTGCTCTCTTCCCAAAATTAAACACATCCATTGTCACTTTTAAAAAGAACCAAGAAATGTCTTATTTTTTAACACTCATTAGTCCTTCTAGAAATTTCCCCTTTATCATCTGTGTATTTCACTGTGGGATGCCTTCCATTCAGAGAATAGTAAGTCTTATCTTTCCCCTCTATCATCCCCAAATGGATGGGTCAGACATAAAATGGGGTTTGGTCAGAAAAGTGGGAGAATGGATTGGGCATGAAAGTAATTGGTGAAATAACAGTGCTCTTACTTTAAAGGAAAAAATAAACTACAGAGAGAAATTAAAAATCAAAAAAATCATTCTCAAAATAAAAACCGTAACATTTCCCTTTGTCATCTCATGCATTTGCTATACAATCTATAAAGTAGAGGCAGGGCTTTCATTTCTTACTCAGCAGGAAACTATCTCAGGCGGGGTGAGTGGTGGAGGGACTGAAGGGGAACTGTTCCTGGAGAAAAAATATAACCATCAAAAAAAGTCTAAAACTGAAATATATGTGAAAACAGTGATGTAAATTTTGTGAAACATGTTATGGTTGTAGTTGTTCTGCAATAGTGTAAACCTCACAAATTTTTCTGGTGGGTTTTCAAACATTTTAAACTCTCACCCTTTTCTCACATGCAAACAATTTTTCACCCAGAGCATAAAAAAACTGAACCAACAGAGGTAGGGCTGCTTGGACATACCCAAGCCCATTCTTGTATTTTATTGGATCCCAAGGCCGTCTGCAGACCCCCTAAGATTTCGTAAGAACATTGTGTCAATTCTGCTGAGATTCAAAATAAAATCACAGCAAGCGGCAGCTTGAATCTTTCTTCAGCGAAGCATAACAAACTCATTGCACCATCTGGGGAGAAACCTACAGCTCACTCAGAGAAGTGTGTGTTCTATACTACAAATGCACCCCACGACTAACTTCACCCCAGTATTTTAGTTCCTCTAAGACTGTGGGAACAAACACTCATGGATGCAGGCTGGTAGGCTGATTTGCATAAAGTTAATCAGCTATTTTAAAAATATTTATTTAACATTTATTTAGGGGAGAAGCTGCGAGCCACAGGGGGGCAAGGTGGGAAAGCTGAAGGCTGGCCATGGGCCCCTCAGCTCAGCTCGGCACAGCCCACTTAACAAATTAAAGCTTCCCTTTAAATTAGATCCACCCTCTGTGGGAGGCAGTTTAATTCCATCTGTTTTTACTCAAAATACTCCTTGAGGGAAGGAGGCATCTCACCTCTCACTCCATGCAGCTTATCAAAGCGTTTCCTTCCAACCACAGACAAGTGTAGTCTCTGAGAACAGGGCTGGGAAATATTATTACTTTTTTCTTCATCTTGTTAAATGCCCTGGGATGGTTGCGTAACCTAATAATGTTTTATTATTCCTTATAGACACTGCCCTCAGGCCCAGTCCTTGATCAGAAGCGAGGGCAAGACCTACTGGGTAGAGGGTTTCAGCAAAACCTAAATTATTGAATCCTGATGCTATTCTGCCAAATTAGGAAGCATGAACCCTTTTTGTAGATGAGGAAAACAGATTTCAGAAGTTAAGGCACTAGACTGAGGACATATAATTCGTAAATTGCAAAGCCTGGATTCAAAGCCATGGTTTTAAAAAGCATGATTTGCCCATGGCCTTTCCCCAATATACCACCATCCTAGTCCCCAATCCTAATATATAAGAAGCAAAACCAGTGAAAGGAAGCAGAGCACGGGATTGGGACTCTGCAGACAGACTGCCCTAGTTTGCCCTGCATTTGTTTGTTTTTAGCTGGAGGAAGGTGTGCATTGTGAAGTTAGTGAAGAAAGAGGGAGCTGCGAGTAATTAAAATGAGAGCATTTGTGTAGATTTTTGGAGAACTGAATTAATAAATACTTAACTTGTTATCTACCATTTACTGAGCACTGACTACACAACCAGTGAGCTGGTACTATTTCAGTCGCTATTTCTAAACGCTACCGGAACCATGTGGCAGATGGAAAGTCACAGCAAATATTCTTCACTCAGATCTTTAGAAATAGTAAGAAGACCTTCAGGAGGTCCTTGACCATCAGAAATTGTATGCAAAATTTCACCTGTGAGTGAATTTCTCTAGGGAGAGGATCTATAGTTTTGCCAATAGATAATTAAGAGAATCCTTGATCAAAAATGGTTGTGAAAAACGAAACCCCTACAACTTCCTGTTAGTCCTGAGAAATTTTGTCCACTCTCATGGTATCGATGACCATATGCACCACCCAGGCTCAAGCCTATTCTCTCTTTCAGACTTCAGACTTACTTAATCTCCAAATGAACATCAATCTCCTGATGAAGTTCAATGGAAACTCAAACGCAACATGCCTAAATGCATATGGGCACACAGACACACAATGGTTCTCCTGCATTTCATACCTCATTTGGTGGCAATACCATCTGCCTCTGACATATCCTATAAACCTGGAAGTCATCCTGTTATTCTCTTTCTGTTCCTTTCAATCAATCACCAAACTCTATTAATTATACCTCATTAAGAACTGTTGAATCCACCCCTTTTCTACAGCTCTACAACCACTTATTTGAACATTTACAACCTCTTATCTGATCTCTTTAAACTCTCCACTCCATGTTGCCTTACATGGCCCATCAAAGATGCTAAGAATTCACAGGACACCCGAGATTTGAGACAGCTTGGCCTACATTTTTTTCCTCTTTACAATATTTTTCCTCCACCTCCACACTCTCTAGCCCATCTTCAGAACTACATCTTTTGTGGAACAAATGCTCCCATACTTTTATTTAATTGCTCATTCTTTGTGGAATGCCCATTCCAGTCTTTTCTCCCTGTCTAATTTCTAGTCAAATTAATGACTTCTTCCTAGAAGCTTTCTCTGTTTGCTCAAGACGGAATGAAATGCCCCTCCTCTGTGTCCTAGAATCTAGACTAGTGGTTCTCAAACCAGTAGCTTGCATCAAAGTCACCTGCAGAGCTTTGTAAAACAGATTGCTAATTAGTTTCTGAATCAGTAGGTCTCAGAGGGAGCGGGAAGGGTTGACTGGGTCAGACAATCATCAGTTAGAATTGTCAAGGAATTAGAATTATAACATCTTAGAACTAGAATAACCTTGAGACTTTTATTTCCTAGGTCTAAGAAGCAGTGTTAAACTGAACAATTAATTTTTTGATCCAGTAAATAATTAGAAGAATTACAATAAAGAAAAAAGTAGTTTTACAGTTACTTAGGGAACAAATGTCACATTTGCAAAGATAAAGCAGCTCTTTAATTCTGCTGAGAAATATATCTGTATAAAAAGAAATGATTCAACATTTTCTTCTTCCATTGTAGAAAAAAAATGTATCCAAGAATGATCAGGCAATTAATCTAACTGAGAAGATAAATATGCAAGCAGATTTATTAACGAAGACCTCTTCCACGGTGCTGTCTTTTCCCAGGTAATAATGCAAATTGGATTATATGCTTGGATACAGACAACAGAAGAGATCCGTTTCATTTTAATACCTGATTCTCTGCTTTCAGGATTCTTTCTGGAAGGTCCTTTTCCCATCTTAGTTTAAGAAATCATAGAAAAAAAGTCATGCTGCCTCTCTTTAGAAACGAACTTTTCTGTACCCCTGGAGACACACAGGAACACGAAGAAAAACATTTCTTCTTTCTCCGCCCCTCCCCCATTGGAAGATACTCCCTTTCGCTAGCATTTATTAAATCAAACATTCTTTCACCAACTGTCGTCAACATGTTTCATATTATGTAGCATGTTTAAGACATTACCTACTTTGGTCCCATGAATAAATACGCATCTCTTATGTGCTCTGTTCAGTATCTGGTGCCTAATGAATGCTAAACATCCTGCACTCCTGCTTCTTCCTACTGAGTCGAAGGGGTGCTTGTCATTTGCTCTCTCAAACATGGATTAGTAAAGAGCCTCTACAGTGCTTTTTCCAACAATTGTTTCTGGCAGATTTCTTTTGATTTGAACCAGAGTCCCAGACAAGCCATCTCTCTAGCTGCCTATAAGTCCTTCTAATTTTACAGGGTCTGGTAACTTAAGTCCTGGGTCCCCTTATATACTAGGCAACTCTGAACAGGCTGACTTTTGATAATTTACCTGATTTGTTGATGCTTTTTAAAATATAGCCTAGAATTAAACTCTTGTAATAGGACATTTCTGTTTAGTTTTCTTTGTTTAGAGTGATGCATAGATGTCTAGTCGATACTTTCTGATGGTTAGAATCAGCCTGATCGCTTACATTTTCCAAGCCGTACTGATACCAGGCTTTGATACTTTTTTGCCTGTTGGATTACTTACTGGAGCTTCCCAACAGCTCATCTTTTTAATAAGCCACCCCTCCCCTCCCCAAGGTCAACTTAGAACTCAGCACCTCATTGCAACAGTCAGGGAGAGGCATGCAAGAGGATAGCGTTTCCTATTTCCTGAACCCAAGATAAGATGTATTCGTGGTTTCAACCCAGCTTTGTACTGTGATTCTACTTATCAACAGAATGTTGCAATAACTTCATCCTTTCTCATGTGATAGAAAGAAATCCTCTCTTTCCTTACATATTGCCCAAGCACTTCAAATGCTCGTCTTACCTCTGTAAGTCAGGATTATAAATGGTCAGTTTACGCCTAAACTTACTTCAAAAATAAAATCCTTTATTTCATTTCTCATGTTAATTTTTCTCTAATCATGACTTTTCATTAAAATTCTTTGTCTATGTTAGATTGTAAATACCCCTAAATTAGAAGCAAGTTCTGGACAGGGGGAAGGTCTCCCAAAGAATTAAAGAAAGATGCCTTACGGATAGTTATTCAAGTTGTTTGATTACTTGATATGGTCATCATGGAGATAAAATTCTGTTCCTGTTGAATTATATTCCAGAAAACCTGCTGAATTAGAAGCAAGGAAAACCAAGAAGACATTAGGTTATTAGTCTCATTTTCTAACACAGATAGATATTGATTGCCTAGAACGTGCCGAACAATGCGTGTAATATTTTCACAATTATTTCGTTTAATATCTTTTATAACACTGTAAGGTGTTATTATTATTTGCAAATTTCAGATAAGAAACTCATGCCCAGAGATGTTACAGGGTTATCCAAGGTTTTAAAGTCTCCTGGCAGGTAGCAACAGATTGCACACAAATCAATTCCATAATAGCAGTGGTATTGTTAGCATGATATAATCTAGAAAATAAGTTATATGTATGGCATATGTAAGACATGTGGAACCTGAAAATAGATCATTATTTTTTATAGTTAATAGCTTTCTGATTATCTCCCCCTTCCTGCCCTCAGTAAATTTAAGGTCATCCTCCAAGGATTCGTTTGCTCGAGTCAAAAGTTTGACTGTTACTATCACAAAGGAACCAATTTTTCTAGGCATGAATTTCCCATTGATATGTGTGATAAGAAAAGAAGAACAGTGTGAGCATTTAAGAGAAGTTTCTCAAGAGAAAAAAAAAATCCGTCCTTACAGACCAGAGCCAGCAAGCATAGAGTTTGTGACCATTATAAATTACTTCCCAGCAAGGAAGCGTTTGGTCCCTGCTCTTCTTGTGCTCTTTATGTGTGTCTATATAGAGAGATAATATATAAATTTGATGCCTGCTGAGCCACTTCATAATGTCCCCTCTCATCTGGGTATTGATCATCTTACAAATAAAAACCCTAGCCACTCTTTGTGGAGCAGAGTCAACATGTCAGTTTGTGGGGGGTGGGGAGGGGGGTGGGTGTGTGTGTTTTAAGGTGCTTTAGTGCTCACAAAGAACCCATGAGGTGGGTATTGTTATCCACCCATTCTCACCCTAGCAATAACTGATGAAATTAGCCATATGGCGAGAGCTCCTTTAAGAGAGAAAGTTGGAATTTGAGCTCTGGATTTTTAAAGCTCATGATTTCTATTCTGCCATGGGTGTTCTCAAGCAGCCCCCTGGAGCTGGTGGAATAGAAGACTTTAATTAATATTATGTCACATGCTGAGAATTTAAAAGGAAAGACAGTGCAACTTTTTCCTGTCTGGAAGTTGACTGGAAGTTGAAGCCAAGAGTTGGAAGTCTTCCCCGAAGCAGTAATGGCTGGATACTTCCTGTGCTGCCCACTCCAACCCAGATTTCGTGGCTCCCCTGCTACCTGCCTGTTGCAGATCCCCCCATCAGCCTCCACTTTCATGTATAACCTCCCCATTTGGCTCTTGGTGTTGGTTGTCCTTTATTTTATTTCTCCTACCACAAAGTAGACTTCTATAAGGGCATATGCTTGGACTGATGTGTATTTGTGAATGCGTACATATGAGTATAGATTGTGTCCAGGATGGTGTGACCAAAGGCATTTTTGTTTTGCTGGTTTTCAAAAAGAAAATTCCAGAGTGGATTGCCCCCACTGTTCTGGGTGAGGAGAGGCCTCTTTTACGTTGCCTGAGAAGGATGCCAGGAGTGATCCAGGGCAAAGAGGGAGAGAAACTAACTGAGCAGTAGGCAGGAGTATACACTTACATAGGGGAGGCCTCAAGAGCTCCAAGCTGCAAAGAATGAAAATAGAATCAGATATTCCATGAGAAAGAATCAGTGTTTGGTGTCACCACTCATTTTCAAAATGACTTGACTCCTTGTCTTTTAAATTCCTTTAGCACTTACTTCTGCCATTTTATTTAAGACGCATGGCTGCTATTTACATATACACTTTCTAGAGGAGAATCTGATTCCATTGGCTATTCCTTACGCTAAGTCAATCTTACCTTTAAGAAATTTATCTTGATTAATAAGAGTGAGTGATATTCACTTCTCTCCCCAACCTTTCTCGGAGTACTTACACTGACAAAGTACTTTCAAATTCGATGGAACAGGAAAATAGAAACAATAAATTTCCAAGTACGTTTAGAAAAAAAGAAAAATAGAAACACAGGCATGTTTTACTGTCTTGAAATAAGGGCAAGCCACAAATCTCACAGCGCATACTCTTGAACGAGTCCTATTCCTGAATCAACCACGCAACCCTGGATTTGACTCCCATCTCTGCCAGTTAGCCCCTGAGGAAATCAGAAAAAGCCATCTACCATTTCTGATCTCCTAGTCATCTGTGAAATGGTGACAACAACCCCCTCACCATTTTGTGAGGACTCAAGATGAA
Source organism: Tamandua tetradactyla (assembly GCF_023851605.1). Lineage (NCBI taxonomy): Eukaryota > Metazoa > Chordata > Mammalia > Pilosa > Myrmecophagidae > Tamandua > Tamandua tetradactyla. Next base: position 182,715,855 of record NC_135331.1, on the reverse strand, counting down.
GTGCCTAACTCTATATCAAGCATGACATAGCAGCTCAACAGATAAAAACCATCATTGTCAATTCATTTGATCCACCCAACAGTTCTGTAAAAACAAAAAATATTTTATTTTCATTTTTTTTGTCTCCCAGGCAAAATCTTTGAAAACACTTCCTCAGTCATCACCTACCTTCTGAAAACTCACCTGACCCTCATGCTCACGGCCTGATGGAATCACTTACTCTCCCCTCCACGCTCCCTTGGCCCCTTGTATTTCTGCATTTATCACTTTGCATTAGATTTTTTTTTGGTTTGCACGCCTGGCTGGCTTCTCTACACTATGAGCTTTGGCAGAACAGGGCACGCCTTGTTTTCATGGCATTTCCAGTGCCTAATGCTGTGCTTAAAATGTACTATGAGCTCAATTAGCATTTGGTGAGCTGCTCCGAGCTCTCTGAATGGAAAAGGATCATGACAACACATCAGTTTTGCTTTGACCATGCTGCCTTTTAAAAAACCAAGGATTTTTGACATGTCAGATGTTTGCAAATGAAAGACATCCCAAACCCCATCGTCGAACAGACTTAAATGAGCAAAACCTCTTCCCAGTTTATGAGTTCTCTGGGAGAGCCAATTCTTTTGGTGAATTTTAAACATTCACCTCAGAAGAATAGGTTTCAAGTTTCAAATTGAACTTCAGTCTTTGATCCTCAAATCCATTTCTGATGGGGAAATGCAGCTCTGGTTTTGAGTGGGGAAGCTGAGCTATTGAAATGACTCGACATTCAACAGCTGTTCTTACAAAGTCCATGCTTTTATTGTAGATGAATAAGACACATGTGGATTAAATTTTCTTAAGACGCACAAGGCTTGAAAACTTGAAAGAATCTGGTTTGGCTCTTATTGACTGAAAAGCATTTGCAACCTAGAAGCCTGTGCCCTCCTCCATTTCTCATCCTGTGAGTTTTCCTGTTGCTCATTGCTTTGCCCCCGTGACCTCAGCGTCTAGGAGAGTGAGCTCAGGAATGCAAAAGATGTGGAAGAGCAGCCCTGGAAGAAGCTGTTTCTGAAATTTCATGAGCACTTATCCAATCCCTACGTACAACTCCTACAAGTCTCTCTCTGAGAACTTCATGTCACCCAAAAATATTCGGCTGTTTTCAAGTTATTTTAAAAAGAACACTATATCATGGAAGTTTAGATCTTTATTCTTAAATTTTAATGCTATTTCTAGACTTAGGAATTATTTTGTTTCTTTATTTTAGAGGTGGTCATTTCACTCTATTAAAAGAAATCTAAGTTATATCTTACATAAGATTCCTTACTAGGAGGAAAAAAATACTGTTGAATCTCAGAAAAAGTAGCAAATGCACATTAAAATTGCCTTCTCTGGAATGTCGTACTTCACAAGAACAGTCAACTCTGATTTTGGAAAGCAGAAAATTCACCTGGTCTTGAGTTCAGAGGCAAGATTCAGATGTAAACATTCAATGTACACGTCTCCTCTTTGTTATTTGCATTTGGACATCTCTTTTTATGAAATTGAATTTTTGTGTGTGTCTATGCTGTATGGTAGGGTCACATTTCATTCTTTTTTCATGTAAGTATCCTGTTATTGCCAGCACCATTTGTTGAATTTTGGTTGGTTGTTTTGCTTGTTTGTTTTGCTTGATTGTTTGTTTTTTGGGGGAGCGCATTGGCCAGGAATCAAACCCGGTCTCCTGGCAGGTGAAAATTCTACCACTGAATTACCCTTGCAGCTCCCAAAGCTGAACATTTTTAATGTGAGGGTTTTGGGGGAGAAGTCATCACCTGCATCTCTTTTAAGGGCTCAGAAATTAGTAAAAAGCAAAGACTTTCATAGCAGATCATCAGCTATGAACTATGAAAGAACGCCTGGGGTGACACACCTGGACAATCTGGAGATCCCAGAGTGTCTCTGCTGTGCAGGCTCATCACCTGACCACTGGGGCTGCTCTCTGCACAGACACCTCTGGTGGTGAGTCCACCATTGCTCCCTAAGCTTCAGCCCTCATCTCCCAAAAAATAACATGGGTTTTAATAAAATGGAACTGACTTTGTTATATAGAGAGGGAGACAGGAAAAGAAAATCAGTGGAAGGAGAATGCATTGCTAGATTTACCACTGCCATCAACAATAAATATTTATTGAGTACCTACTATGTGTAAGGTAACATTCTAGGCCCTTTGGATAGCGCATGAGTTGCAACCTGTAACCTGTACCTGTACAGAATTTACAACTCAATGTAGGAGATGGTAATATGTGATCTGCCCCTCCATGATTCTTCTCACTCTCTGTGTCTCTGTCTCTGTATCTCTCTGTTAAGTCTCTCTGTCTCTGTCTCTCTCTCCATATATGCACATACATACACTCACACACAAGCATGTGTATATGTTCTGTATGCAAACTAGGAGAATATGGTTCTCATGCTTTTATTGCTCCTTCCCAGGAGTGCTTTCCCAACCACCCATGCACAGAAATGCTTCTGAAATGGTGAGCACCAGATTTATTTTTTTCCCAATCCATCCTGAACCACTACTTTTATAAAGTACAATAAAAATAAATTAGTATAGAAATGAAATAAAAAATAAACACTCTCAAAATAGTCTTATTTTATTATTAAATTCATCAGACATAAGATTACATTTTAATAAATAACAACAAACCTAACATGGAAATATAACAAAAGAAACAAAACATTAAACCTGTAAATAATGTTCATAAAAACTGTACATATAGACAACAAGTATGGCGAGGTGCTATTGTAGTCATAAATTTTTATTGCTCCACAGTTGTAACCAAACAAAAAATTAAGAGGGAAATAGTGATTCTCCACAATCAAAGCCCATTCACAAATCTTCAACAAACACAGGGTGCTTCAGTATTTAAAGTTATAATATGATAAACGAGCTTGCTTTTGCTTGTTGATTTATCTAACCTAGGTTGAACTGATGACAACCCTACTTGCAGACTATAGGATACATTTAAACAGCTTGTATGTTTTGTTTTAATTTAATTTATACTAGAGACAACAACATCTTCTGGATGTCCTGAGAGAAATGAAACAAGCCATTCAGCACATGCAGAAATATTCCATTTTAATTTATCCAAAATGAAAAAAAGAAACATTGCATTTTTTAACTTTATTTTTAATCCATCATCAGTGACCAGTACCATGAGTCTATAAGGCAAGAATGCCTACTGTCACTACTGTTATTCAACATTGTACTGGAAATTCTAGCCAGAACAGTTAGGCAAGAAAAGGAAATAAAAAGCATCCAAATTAGAAAGGAAGAAGTAAAACTTTTACTATTTGCAGGTGACATGATCCTATGTATAGAAACTGCCAAAAAATCTAAAACTAAGCTTTTAGAGTTAAAAACACATTCAGTAAAGTGGAGTAAAAGATCAGCATGCAAAAATCAGTAGTGTTTCTATACACTAGTAATGAGCAAGCTGAGGAGGAAATCAAGAAAAAATTCCATTGGCAATAGCAATTAAAAGAATCAAATATCTAGGAATATATTTAAATGAGGATGTAATGGACTTGTGCACAGAAAACCACAAAACATTGCTGAAAGAAATCAAAGAAGGCCTAAATAAGTGTTCATTAACTGATTTTCATGTGTTGAACCATGCATACCTGGAAGAAAACCTACTTGATTCTGGTGAATAACTCTTAACGTGCTGTTGGATTCAATTTGTAAGTATTTTGTTGAGGGTTTTTACATCTCTATTTATAAGGGAAATTGGTCTGTAACTTTCTTTCTTGCAGTTAGGTCTTTAATTTTAACTCTTTCCTCTTTAGTGTTATAAGTATTTAGGGGTATAAATTTCCCTCTCAGCACTGCTTTTGCTGCACTCCATAATTTTGATATGTTGTGTTCTCATTTTCATTTGCCTCAAGATTGTATTAGTCAGGATTCTCTAGGGAAGCAAAAACAACAGGAGATATCTGTCAATAAGAGATTTCATAAAGGTGTCTCATGCAACCATGAGGATGCAGAAGTCCAAATTCCATAGGTTCATTCAAAGCTGACAGCTCTGATGAAGGTCTTAATGAATCCCCCCGGAGAGGCTGACTAGCTGAAGTGGAGAGATTCTCTCTTCTGATTTCTCCTTTAAAGCCTTTAGCTGATTAGATTAATCAAATCATCACCAACTGCAGAAGACACTCCCCTGGGCTGATTGCAGATACAATCAACTGTGGATAAACTCAACAAACTGATGATTTAATAAACCAGGCTTCTAGTTTATTAACTAGCCATGAAATGTCCATGTGGTAATGAGTAGGCCAGTGCTTTCTTGACCAGACAACTAAGCACTATCACCTGGCCAGTTTGACACATGATCCCAAACCATATCACTGATATATACTGATTTCCCTTGCTTCTTTGACCCGTTGATTGTTTAAGAGTGTGTTATTTAACTTCTATGTATTTGTGGATTTTCCGGTTCTCTACCTGTTATTAACTTCCAACTTCATTCCATTCTGGCTGGAGAAGATGTTTTATATAAGTTCAATCTTTTCAAATGTAAGAAATTGGTTTTGTCACCTAATATGTGTTATAACCTGGAAAGTGATCAATGTGTCCTTGAGAAGACTGTGTATCCTGGTGTAATGTTCTAGATATGTCTGGTAGATCTAGCTCATTTATCATATTACTCAAGTGCTCTGTTTCCTTATTCATCTTCCATCTAGATGTTCTGTCTATTGATGAGAGTGATTTACTATGGTCTCCAACTACTATTGTAGAGGTGTCTGTTTATAACTTCAGTTTTTCCAGTATTTGACTCACGTATTTTGGGGCATGGTGGTTAGATGCATAAATATATAGAATCATTTCTTTTTGATGGGTCATCACTTTTATTAATATATAGTGTCCTTTTTTTCACCTCTTATCACAGCTTTTGACTTAAAGTCTATTTTGTCTGATATTAGTATAGCTACCCCAGCTGTTTTCTAGTTACTATTTGCATGAAATATCTTTTTTCAACCTTTCACTTTCAACCTATTTGTGTCTTTGAGTGTCGGGTGAGTGTAAACAACATACAGTTGGAGTTTCCTTTGTAGCCATTCTGTCAGTCTGCATCTTTTGACTGAGGAATCTAATCCATTAACGTTTTGTGTTATAACAGTAAATGCAGTACCTCCCATTTTGTTCTTTGCTTTTATATGTCATATCTTTTTTTTTAATCTCCCTTTTCCATTATTATAATCTCCTTTTCTGTATAGTTGATGAACTAACTCAGTTTCTTTTTGTCTGTGACTATGTTAGACTCCCCATCATTTTTGAAGGGCAGTGTTGCCAGATAAAGAATGTGGGGCTGGCAGTTTTTCTCTTTCAGTACCTTAAACGTATCATACCTATGTTCTGCTTTCTCACCTCTATGGTTTCTGTGAGAAATCATAGCTTGATCTTCTTGGCAATCCCTTGTATATGACAAATCTTTTCTCTTGCTGCTTTCAGAATTCTCTCTTTATCTTTGGCATTTGACATTTTGATTAATATATTTCTCAGAGTAGGCCTATTAGGATTTATTCTGTTCAGAATATGTTACAATTCTTGGACATGCATATTTGTCTTTCATAAAAATTGGGAAATTTTCAGCCATAATTTCATCAAATATTCTTTCTGCCCATTTTTCCTTCTCCTCTGTTTGAGTGCTTCATGCTGTCATTCCAGTCCTCAAGACTCTGCTCAGTTTTTTCTATCTCTTCTTCTGACTCTATGATTTCGATTGTCCTATCTTCTAGTTTGCTTTTTCTTTCTCCTGCCTGTTAAAATTTGCTGCTGTATGCCTCTAGTATATTTGCAATCCATACCATTATGCCTTTCATCCCCATAATGTCTGCTATGTTTCTTTTTATACTTTCAAATTGTTCTCCATGCTCACTCATTGTCTTCTTAATATCCTTATGGTTTTATGCATATTTTCCTTCATCACCTTAAATTGATTTAGGAGATTTGTTTGAATTTCTTTGACTCGTTATTCCTAATTCTGTGTCTCCTCAGAAGTTATAATTTGCTACCTTGACTGAAACATGTCTTCTTGTTTCTTATTGTATGGCTCACAATTGTTTTGCTGATTTCAAGGCATGTGAATATATTGATGAGTTAACTCTGAAGGTCATTTTCTCTCTCTTGTTTAGAGTTTTATTGCTGATTTGCTTTGTGTTAAGGCTCTTTGATGCTTGATCCAGCTTTTTCTAGACCTGTAGAATAGATTGTGCTTAGCTGATCAGATTTTTTCAGCTCTTCATATGATTCCTTCTTTAGATATGTGGTACAATGCTTAAAATTGCACTTTTTGTGTAATTGTTTCCCCTCCAGGAGAGACCTTCCCTTCCTCTGTTCCTTCTCCAGGAATCTTTATCTGTTCTGTTTGTTTGGGGGCAGACTTTTCTCCCTAGCTCCTATTATTTATTTAAATTCTTTCCCCCACTCAGTTCCCTGTTTTGTTTTATTTTTTACTCTTTTCAGTTCTGGGACCTTCCTATCTCATAGCAGTTCAGTTTAAACCACCATCACAGCTTTTTCTTTCTCTGTGACACTTTTCTGTCTCCATTTTCTTCCCCATTAGGGTATCTCACCTCATGAAGCCAGATGGGAGCAATCCAGAAAGCTGGGTCACCCCACAAGTAGCCTATTTGCATATAGATGGTCCTACCAACAGACACTGGCTTAAGAGAGTGCAGTACCACCTGCCACAGTTCCATCATGGTTTCTCTTGTTTTACCCTGGAGGATGCAGGACTCCTCAGCAGCTTGTGTCCCACCCTGGGTCTCTGTGGACTTGGGTCCCTGTGCCTGGATATGCATGGGGTTCCATCACTCTGTGAGTGGTTCAGTAGTCTCCAGTGGGAGGCAGGAGGGATCTGAGTAGCTGCTTCTGAGTGACTCCCAAGCTGCACAAGACAAGAAAGGGAGAGTGAAGTGGGTCAATGGTCTGGGACAGAATTTCGTACTTGATATGTTTCTTCTTTGATTTAGCATTTGTGGAATCCTTCTGCAGTCTCAACCATCTTCTATAGTTCTCAGCACATAGAATTTGTCCTTTTATTTACTGACTCTCTGGGGCAGTTTTTTCAGTGTATGTCTTCCACTTCCATGTTGAAGTTGTTAACTGTTTACTTTTTTATACCAGCTTCTTCCCTTAGAGCAAAGACAATGTCTGTCTTGTCACGACTGTGTTCGCCACACTTGGAAAGGAGTCTTTTAAACACCTAAGAGGGCTAAATGAATGTTCGGTGAATGAAATTGGTAGGAATTGATTTAAGGCACGAACTCAATCACCAAAGGATGATGATGGCATGAAAAAAGGATGAAGGATAGAAATTAATATTTATTGGATCTTTGTCATGTGCCAAGCTTTATGCGAAATGCTATACACTTAATCTCATGTGACCCTCACAGTAAACTTGTGAAGCAGATATTATAATCCCTGTTTTACAGATGAAAGAATTGAGGTTCAGAGAGGTTAAGATACTTGATGAAGGTCACATAACTGGTAACTGATAGAGTTGGAATTTGAAGCATTTTGGTTCCAAAACAGACTGGATTTGCTAAGTGATTGCATGTGTGTAACAATCTTGGAGAAGAGTGACTGATCATACACTAAGATAGAGGGATGGAAAATATGAAGGAACCATTTGGAATGAGGGAAAGAGGACATAGAAGTTCAGTTTGGGCAGGCTCGGTGTAGATGGAATCATTTGCTTTTGAGCACACAATCACATATGAACCTACAATTGGGTTCACATCCATAGGAACCAGGGTTAGGACTTGAAAATACCCTTGTTGGAGTCATGATCCAATCCCTAACACCATCTTTATGATCACACGAACCTGGGAATAAGAGATAAGTTAGGCCAGTATACTGCACTTGCCGTCGGTGAGTAAAGCCATTGACTTGGAAGAATTCCAATAGTCAGAAATGTTTTATCAAGGCAACAAAATCCCTACTTCTGAAGTCTTGTCAAGTCCTCAACTTACCAAAGAAACTTCACAAATTGTTTCTTCTTTGATTACTTTCTAACACATATTTACATCATAAATGTTTACACGTATGGCAGAACTTGATCTGAGACTTAATTTCATTATTACCTAGTAGCGATCGTGGGATACACCTATACCCTCATCCCCCAGAAGACTTCTTCTGTCCTATTTCAACTGCAAGAAAGAACCTCAGAGTTGTGTTCAAGTCAGCCCAACGCAAGAGTTGTCCATGTCCAGAGCGATTATTCAGGAAAAATATGAAGAATGAGACAGCCACAGGAGAGAGACCTGGAGAAGGTCAGTACTTAGAAATGGCTAGAGAAAGAGAAATCCATAAAGGAAACTGAAAACCAATAGAGAAGGAGAGCCAAAAGTCAGTTGCCACAGAAGCCAAGGGACTCAGACGTTTCCTTGAAAGCGTGAGCAACACTTTCAAATGCATCAGAGAGGTTTAGTAACACCCAGGCTGAAAAATTGCTGATTTCAATTATTAGTAGTAGACTGATGACCTCATTGGAAGCTGAAGGAAGGTAAAAGGCAGCTGTAAGGGCTGCAGCCAGATTTCTGTGCATTGGGTGGTGAATGGATGGTAAGAAAGTGGAAAGTTAGTGTGACTTGAGTAGTTGGTCTATTAGAAGATGAGGAGGGAGTCAAGTAAATGGATCACAAAATAGAAATGGTGGGAACTCATATTTTACTTTTCATATATGAGCACCTTAAATACATATTGACAATGCAGTTGATAGTGAAGCTAATACCTGGAACAAGAACCAAAAGCACAAAGAAGATGGATTAAGTAACAAGTGAAGGAATTAACTGACGCTATTAACGGAGATGGAGGTAAGGTTGGACTGGACTGCAATAATGGATTCTTTCTGACAGTGTCCACTTTCACTGTAGAATTGGAGGCAAAGAGGGGCACAAGTATGATGGCAGGGCTGAGGGAAGTTTGCTGAGGTAAAATCCAGAGATGAGAAAGAAGAGTTCTATGGAGAGTAATAACAGCTTGAGGTGAGGAAACATTTCTTTGGAAAGTTTGATTCTTCACTATCTTCTTTTGATTTATCACAGGAATCCTGCCTTCTAAATGAATAGAGAGACACCATGACTTTTTTTTTGTTTTAATATTTTTACTGAGATATTTTCACATATACATACAATATATCCAAAGCATACAATCAGTGGCTCACAATATCATCATGTAGTTGTGCATTCATCACCATGGTCATTTTTAGAACATTTACATCACACCAGAAAAAGAAATAAAAGGAAAAAACCCATGCATCCTCTACCCAATTTTTTTTAACCCTTCCCCTTCATTATATATTTATCTTTTGTCCTTATTTTTTACACATCTCTCCATACCCTGGACAAAGAGAGCATCAGTCACAATGTTTTCACAATCACATGGTCACATTGTAAATGCCATATAGTTATACAATTGTCTTCAAGAATCAAGGCTAATTTTAGAACAGCTAGAAGCGAAAACCTAAAATTGTGTAGTTGTAACACATGTCAAAGTCTGAGATATGTTCTACAACTAATTGTCGTGCTGGGCTTGGAAATTTGTAGCTTTTTTGTGTATATGTGATTGTTCACAAAAAAAAAAAGGAAAAAAATCTATTGTGATGATAAAAAAGTATTTAATCCCTCTGGACCAGCTAGAAAAAAAACTATGAGAGGGTCATATGGTAGCCCATGATAAACTCTGGGATCTTTCCTGTAACCACTTGTTGAAGAGTACTTTCAAAACTATTGCTTTTTTATTTCTTCGCTTTGTATATATAGATTCTGTTTGAAATCTCTCAGCCACTGAAGCTCTATTTTTCTCATTTCTGTCTTCCCACTGTTGGTCAAGAAGGCTTTCTTGCTCCCGTGATGCCAGGTCCCAGCTCATCCCAGGAGTCCTGTCCCATGTTCCCAGGGAGATTGACACCCTTTGGGGGTCATGTCCCACATAGCAGGGAGGGCAGTGATTTCACCTGCCAAGTTGACTTAGAGAGGGAGGCCACATCTGAGCCACAAAAGAGAGGGGTGACTGTTAAGCCTAATATTAAATAGGCTTAGCTTATCCTGTGCAGGGATAAATTTCATAGGGGTGAACCCTAAGATCAAGGGTTCAGCCTATTGAATTGGTTGTTCCCACTGCTTGTGAGAATATCAGGAGTTCTCCAAATGGAGAAGTTGAATATTTCTTCCTTTCTCCCCAGTCCCCCAACGGCACTTTGCAAATACTTCTTTATTCACTGCCCAAATTACTCAGGGATGTATCAGGGCATCACACTAACCTGGACAAACCAAGATCTCACACCCTATTCAAGATTCCATGTAATTATGGTTTTGAATAAGCTGACCATACAAGTTAAATTAGATAGTGTGCACCAAAAATATAAAATTTGCGGCAAATAAGCATCTCTCCCTTTGGTCTCACACAAAAGTTGAAATTTTAAAATATAGACCATATCATCCTTTCCCCTGTATTCTGATTTACCTTAGTCCTCTCCAGATCAACTTCTTTTCTATCTGTAGTTGAAGACTGATCACTTTTTCAACTTTTTTAACAGTTGCTGTATGAGGTAATGCTGCTTTACACAGCTTCACAGCTCTGAGTCTCAGGTGTGCACAAATACCTGAGGTTCCAAGGACTGACCAGGTTATACATAAATAGCTCAGTATCTCAGAAATCAGAAATAACATTTACAAGTCCGGAATACATGTAACTGCTGTAAGAGCTTACAATCTAGGACCCTTTACAATAGCCCCAACCTGATAACTTCTATTCTCAACTTCAATCCACCAAGTTTGTATGCTATAGTTTGTCCATACGAGTAAGGCATGGTATGTGTCTTTTTTTTTTTTTTTTTTACATGGGCAGGCACCGGGAATCGAACCCGGGTCCTCTGGCATGGCAGGCAAGCATTCTTGCCTGCTGAGCCACCGTGGCCTGCCCGGTATGTGTCTTTTTGTTTCTGACATTTCATTCAACATATGACCTCAAGTTTCATTCACCTAGTTGCATGCCTCAGAGCTTCTTTCCTTCTTACAGCCATTCAGTAGTCCATTGTATGTACACACCAGAGATCCTCCTTCCATTCCTCAATCAATGTACCCTTAGGCCACCTCCATTCGTTATAAATCTCAAACACTGTGGCCATAAACACCAGTGTGCAAATGTCCATTCATGTCCCCACTCTCAGTTCCTCTAACTATATGCCTAGCAATGGGGTTGCAGGATCATATGGCAACCCCAACCCCAGTCTCCGTGGAACCACCACACTGCTCTCCGGAGGGGCTGCACCTCTCAGTTTCCTTACCAACAGTGGCTAGGTACATCTTTGAGAAACTATGATTGATTATTGATAAAGATCATTAGAGACAACTCTAGGGACTATATTTCCTGCCTAAAATATGTTTTCCCTTGGATGTTCTGGGCAGCCAGCCCACAGCCAAAGGCAATTATCGGTGTGTTACATGGTTTATATCTTTCCAGAAGTGGTGGCAAGAGCAATACCTGTAAGCTCAATAATTATAGCAATATAAACATTACCAAATAGTAAACATTTATCGCTTGCCATAATGATCTACCTCAATTCTTAAAAAATTAAGATATAAAAAAACTTTCGCATTTAAACCAATGAAAGAGTCATTGCTATATATTGTATAGAATTGTAAACTCTTTTATCTTTGATCTGAAGGGAACTCCAAAATAATCAAATCAAATCTCTTTTTCTGTTATTTTGTTTTTTATTATCATAAAATAAAGTTCTTAAAAAAATAAAACAAAATGGCCTGATCTGTGTGCTGCACTTGGAATATTTGAAATATATCTTAGAATTTTGTTGATGTCTGTTGTTTAAAATAGGATTTTTAAGTCTGGAGAATATATTGAATATATGAGAGGTATTTGGGGGAAAAAAATTGAATACATATATTATATATATGTTTAATTTACTCCAGCATAATGCTGTCATTAATACCTTCCAAACCCTTCCTCTCTTCAAGGAGAAAAGCACTGTGTCCTTAGCTGTTACTGAGCATCCTGTTTATCACTGACATCCTTATAAACCTAGAGGTATTTGCTTCCAACATCACAGTAGACACGTGTGCATGGACTAACATCCTGTGTGGACAGGCACGGAGTTACTAACATCACAACACTGTGTTCTATGAATACGTGGGAGAATTCTCTCACAAGAGTTCAAACAATTGGTCATCACACTTTTGAAGTTAATAAAAAAAAAAAAATGATTTTCAAAGACTTTCCCAGTCAAGGAACAATAGAGGCTGCAATTTATACACAATCACTTGAGTGACCGTTGAGAGATGTGGACAAAATTGCTGTTTTGTCATAAATGAACATTTCTGCCATTCACGAGCCCTTGCCTAAGATTTAAAGAGAATGCAGGAAAGAAATAAAAGATAGGACCATGATCTAATTTTATTCTTTTTTTTTTCTTTCAAGCCAAGCAATAGAAACCCCTAGATTCATTTAGGGATGGATAAAGAGAAAAGAATATGAAGATGAGCATACTTGGAATGTTTTTCTAATACTCAGTTCAGATATATCTCCCAAAACCCCTCTACTGTAAGTTTGGGTACACACAAACTTTCAAACTTTCTCCGATTTCCTACCCGGGCTCCAAAGTAAGGATTTATTATTCTCAAAGCACACTTTTAGAAAAAAAAAAAAAGCAATTAACTTCTTCTACAAATTACAGCCTATTTAGAAGAGAGTTTGGACTCCATAAACCAAAGAATTACGTGCAATTCTTTTTTTTTTTTTTTTTTTGCTTGGGCAGGCATGGGAACCGAACCAGGGTCTCCGGCATGGCAGGCGAGAACTCTGCCTGCTGAGCCACCGTGGCCCACCCACTACACGCAATTTTGAATCAGAAAAAAAAGTGCTCCTTTACCTAAATATATTTTCCCATCTGTACAAAGCCCAGCTGCAATGTCTTCCTTCTCTACACTGATCCTAGAAACAAGAAGCCACAAGCCTGCAATGAGAGGAAATAAGTCATCGTTACTCCAAAATTAAAGTACCTATTCCTGCATTACAGTTTATCAGATGCTTGGCCCGGATGTCGATTGTTTTAAAACTCTGTCTAAACATAGTATATTTCCTAAAGGAATGTTAGCAAACCAAGCACTTGCTTCTAGTGATAACATCCTAAATATAATTAACATAGCAAAGAGAAATGAGTGAACAGACCTAGCGATCATCAGGATATGTATATCTCAGGTAAACTAAACTTATGACAAAATAGGATTTGTGCTTTTTATGGTACTTGTCATCAGCCATAGCAAAAGTTTATGTGGTGTTAAGTTCTCGTAAGTAAGATACACTAACTTTCCAGTTGGGCACACAAAGTCATTAATTACTTTTTTTCCTAGTTCCAGGAAAGTTATATATGTACTAGTGAACAAACATTAACAAAATTGATCAAAGAAATGACTTTTAGAATTCGTCCCCTCATTCTTTCAGAATCCTATCTCCTGTCCCTTCTTGCACATACTTGCAGTTTGGTTTCTTAGTGAAGAATGAAGTTTAGTGATGGAAACTTGTCTAGGCTGTGATGTTTATTTTCTCAAGGTTGTTTTTATGTTATAAACTGAAAAGGAATCCACTTTGCTGAATTAAAGCTTTTGCCTTTGGGGATTATGTCAGTTTTTGCCTTTGGGAATTATGACAGTTAGAAAAAAGTTTCTAACTATTTTCCCTTTATTTTTAAGTTCCCCTGTACTTTCAGCCTCTTCCTGAATGGAGAACAATTATTTGGCTGAAATGTATTTTCAGCACATGACCAAAAAATTTTTTGAAGATGCTCAAAATAATACAGGAAATACTAAAGAGCTAATGGACCAGATTCCTACAGTTCCTTAGATTTACAGAAGAAAAGTAAATGGAACAGTGTGTCTGGTAAGGGCTCTGATGATATTTTCAATGAAATATATATGTCAATCCATCAGGTAAATACCCCAGTCTTAGAGTGTGTTTTGGTCACAATTGGAGAAGGATTTTAATAACGTAGCTCAACAAAGCACCATTTAGTTCTTTGGAGATGTCTTAAGGCTTAACTAGGCTTTCAAAATATTGGTTGTGCAATGGCAGCTGAGTCATTTAAGAAATTATGAGCCTAAATCCTGGAAGATACCATTGGGCCCAATAAATAGTATGCTTTTCTTCTTCTATCTCTTTCGACATATCTGCATAGTCTTCTTAGTTGGAAGGTCATCCAACTGCCCTGTGAGTAATATTTCCTATGATTGATTTTAGTTTTCCCCTTTTCACTTAATAATCCATGCAGAAGTTTGGCCTTTTATTCATTCTGGTTTATTGTATGATCTCATGATGCAATGGTAACACAACTACAACTTAAATTTAAAAGAGTTTTGCCTTTTATTCAGTTGGCCCTGGCTGTGATCAAACCATCTTTTTCCTAGAAAGGTGCTAAATGGATTATGGTATAATATTTGAAATGCCATTAATAGTTGACAGGAGCCATATGAGTGGTATCATATATGAAGCAAAAATGGTTTTTAAATTTTTGTAAATGACTAAGACTAATGTTCTAGTTCAAGGAAGAGAGCCCAAACTATTAAGCAAAGAAGAATAAAATGTCAACATTTATAATGTTTAGACCACTTGAAAATTGCCTCTGACCTTTAAAAAGTATTTTATGTTGAAACAGTTTTCTTTTTAATTAACCAAGATTTTAGATTGAGTTCAAAACCTGGAAAAAAATCAGCTCAAAAGATTGGCTTTTGATATTCATTGCTTTCTTTGGTTCATTAATAATAATATTGTTTTTAATATTAGGTTCTCAGTCCTTCACCCAGTGTTCAGAGATATTGCTAATAAGCAAAAGGTTGTTCCATATATACATCAGGTCATCGAGTCACTGAACACTCTTAAGTATCTGTTGTGTGCATTGCATTAATGTCTTAGAAATTGGGCACCCAGGAAGTGAAAAGACAGTTCTGTTTTTGAGGAATTTCTAAGCTCTGAGCAAATATGAATGAGGAGCTTTCATTTGTCCTTCTTCCTCTGACCGGCTCTTAAATACTGCACATTTGTTCTTTTTGCTCAGCGTCTTCCATGGTCATTTGTATCCTCAACCACCCAACCCAAGACCTAGGGCAGCAATAACCACACATAGGCCGGCATATTTGAGTCTCTATTTCCTGTGCCCAAACCCTTGCTCAAACTTCAAGGCTGGATTTTCCTTTGCCTTCCAGTAGATCCATGTATATGTCCCATAAGTTTTTCAAAAATTGCAAGTTGATGCATAGTCTCTACCCCCTCCAACCCATTTGTTCCTCTTTCCCTGGTTATGTTAGTGGCTCATGAAATCAGGAAATTTGGAATCCTCCTTTTAACTCACACTGCATCGATAATATGCATCCGGTCTCCCTCCCAACACCTGTCTAAATTTTCAGGGACCTCTTGCAGATTTCCACCTTTTTCATCTGAACCACTGAGGCAGCTTCCTAGTGGTTCTCCCTGCCTCTGCTGTCTCACCTCTCCAAACTATCTAAACACCGTCATCTGAGCTATTTTTCTAAAACTCAGACATGGTAGGTTATGTAACTCCCATGATTGGAAGCCCGTGATGGCTCCTGTGTGCCTACAGGGTAAATTTCAAAACATCTTTATCATATTATACGCTCTTTCCAGCCTAGCAACAACCTATCTTTCCAACTACTTCTTCTGCTCTCGATTTTCTCTATTTTCCCAGAGACCCACCTGTTTCCCTTCTACTGAATCTCAACTTTTTGAGCACATTAGAATTATCTGTGGGGCTTCATGAAAATATACATTCCAGGATCCCTGAACCAGAATTGTTTTAGTGCTTGGAAGTCACTCAGTCTCATTATTGACTTGGTCTGAAATACTCTCTTTGGGCTCAGCCTCCACCCTCCTTGATTTCTAGCAGTTTTTTCACTGTCCTTTAAGATCTTGCTCAAATATACTTTCTCAAAGTCTTTCCTGTACATCCCCAGAGAAGAAATCATTCCTTAGTTACCACGCCTACGGAACTTTAAATATTGTTCGAGTACATAGGTTTGTGAATTATTTGTGTAAAACTATAACTCTAATCCCGTTTGTTTGCTTTATGGTTCTCATAGTATTTATTACCATCTGAAATAGCGTATATTTCACTTATTTCTTTATGGCTGTCTCTCCCTATTAGAACATAAGCTTCAGTGGGCAGAGATTTTTTCCAACTCTTCATTAAATGAATAATATTCAACAAACCAAAAATTCTAAGGATGGTACAATGAACCCTCTTGTATTTACGATCTAGAATCAATGACTGTCAATATGTTGACACTATTTTTTCATTTATCTAGCTAGAAGTCAATATAAATATTTGTTGTCTAACTTCATAAAATAAATACAGATGATATCTCTGTATTATCTCACAAATAAGACCACTTGGTCACAAAGGAAGGATTTTTGAAGGTTCAAGTTGAATGTGTTTCTACTGTTGAAAAATGCTATCTGCTCTAGAAAGCAATTTTTTTTCTAAATCATTTGAAAGTAAGCTGTATACATCTTGACATCTCTCTTTTAAATGTTTCAGCATACATCCCATAAGGATAAGGTCTTTTATACCTTATAACTATGTTGGTTATCACACCTTAAAAAATAATAATAATCCCCTCATATCAGCTAATATCCAACCCATTATCAGATTTCCCTTATTTTCGAAAGTTAGATTTTCTGTGTGTTTTCTCCTCCACTTAAACAGCCAAAAAGTGCCTGACATGAAGTAAGCACTCAACAAATCACTTTTAAATTGATGAATTTGCATCCCTGATTAAATCGTGAGTTCCTTGATGGCAGAAAATCTGTATAACTCTGTAAACCTTTTTATACTCAGCTGTAACTCTTTATTAAGGGACCTCATGCAGATTTCATCCTTTTTCATTTGAACTATTGAGGCAGCTCCCTTACTGGTCTCTCTGTACTTGGAACATGATTGGATGTTCACTAAACGTTTGTGAAATGTAATTATAATGGAGGACACATCTGACAAATTACAATTATAAGAATTGAAATGACACAGAATTGAGGCACAATCAAAAAGGAAATAATTCAGGAAAGCTGATGTGTTTGAGGAGGGAAGTTTGGGTCTAAGTCTTAAAGGAAATGGGCGTCACTCAGCATGGTACAAAGGAATCTCTGTTCCATAGAAAAAGACAATCTCCGCTAACCTTAGGCAGTTATCCAACAAACAGAAACTCTTTTGTCATGGAGGAGAACCTAAGAGAAATAAAAAAGACTCAATCTGTGCCCCCAATGTTGAAAAAAGCTATTCAAGAATATGCCATAAGATGGAGAAATGATAAATATTTCTGTGCCATTTTGAAACTGTTGTGTACCCCAGAAAAGCCATGTTCTTTAATCCTGATTCAATGTTGTTGGGTGGGATCTTTTTGATTAGGTGGTTTCCGTGGAGATGTGTCTCCATCCATTCAAGGTGGGGTTGCTTACCGGAACCCATTAAAAGGGAACCATTTTGGAAAAACCTTCAGAACTGACAGAGAGAGACAACACAATTCAGACATTTGGAGATGCAGAAAGTAAATGGCCCTGGAGAAGCTCTTTGAAACCAGAAGCCAAAGACCCCAGCAGACTCCAACCACGTGCCTCCCCAGCTGACAGAGGTGTTCCAGACTCATCAGCCTTTCTTGAGTCAAGGCATCTTTCTCTGGATGCCATAGTTTGGACATTTTTACTACCAGAACTGTAAACTTGCAACATAATAAACTCCCTTTTTAAAAGCCATTTCTGGTATATTGCAGTATTCCACTTCTGGTATATTGCATCCCTGTAGCATTAGAGGACTAATACAATTTCCATGGGTAAGAAATGGCAATATATTGCAAATATTTTGTATCAGACCATAAAATAAAATCTGAAATAAAAATATACACTCCATTTTATTTGTTTTTTTTTTTAACCGATTTCCTCATAGCATCCAGTTATATAAGTTTGGTTCCTGCTGGTGTTGTGCACCTGCCCTAATCTGCCAGACAGAAAACCGAGAACCTAGCTGTGGTCCTGCCTGGAGAGAGCTGGGTAGACCTCCTGGCATCACAGTTCTGGGCCTTGGTTTCTTCTTCTTTAAATGTACCAAACTGAATTAGAAATGGTAGTTAATAGCAGAAGCATTTTTCTACATTAATTTCTTTAGTATTTGTATTGTCAAAATTCAAAATTTTCATGTCAAAAACAAAGTTGTCAGTGAAAAGTCTGACCCTCATCTCTTACCCTCAACCATCCAGGCCCCCACCCCCCTCCCGGAGGCAACATGCTCCCAGTTTCTTGTGTCTCTTTTCTGGTATAGTCTAAGTCTAAGTATAAAAGATGTTTGTTAAATGTATAATATTTATTTATTTATTATTTATTTATTATTTGAAATAAAACACAGATATTTTCTTCTTTTTTTCATGAAAATAGGAGTACATTATTCACACAGTTTTGTGCCCTGATTTTCACATTTAATTACATTTCTTAGAAATCCAATCAATATATATTTAAACCCATGTTTTTTTACAGCTGCATGATATAGTTCACTGTATAAATGTACAGTGATTTATTTAAGCAGTGTTCTATTAGTAGACATTAAGTTATTTCAATCTTTTGCGATTACAAATAGTACTTCAAGAAAAAATGTGTTTATACATTATGTCACATAAGGATGTTTCTAGGATAGAGCCCTCGAAGTGGAACTGTTGCATGAAAAATTATGAGCATTTAAAAATTTTATAGATCTTACCAAATAGAAGCTGTAGCAATTTACAGTCTCAGTGGGAATGGATGTCAAGAGCCTATGTCTGTCCATATGTGTGCCCATACAGCATATAATAAAATGTTATTATATTTGTAATTTGATAAAGCAAACAAGTCACCTCAGTGTCATTTTAATTTTCATTTCACTCATAAGTGGTTAAGTGTCTTTTTATATATATAAAATCTCTCTCTTTTTTTTTTTTGCATGGGCAGGCACTGGGAATCGAACCCTGGTCTCCAGCATGGCAGATGAGAACTCTGCCACTGAGCCATCGTTGCCCTCCCTAGAATCTCTTTTTTTAGTTTTCCTTTTATATAAACCATGCATCCATACACTCTGAATATTTTTCTGTCGGAATGTTAACAGACTTTTAATTTATTGTAGATACTCGTTATGTATTAGGAAAATTAATTTGAGTTCCAAATACTTGGCTCCTATTTGTTATTGTCTTTAGACATTGTATACAGTGAGTTCTGCCTTTCTCAAATTTATCAATATATCTTTTAATGTCTTATAGATATTGTGACATACTTAGAAAGGCCTTCCCCAACCCAAGATAATTTTTAAAACTCATGATTTCTTTCATAGCAAATTTCCACAGAAATTCACTTATCAAAATGTCATCTTAGATATAAGGTGGTTGGCAACAGGTTCCCATCTTCATATTGCCCCCATTTTCAACTAGGTTGTGTGCTAAATTTCTTACTTCCTGCTGAGTGTGGGTTGCAGCACAAAGGTGGCAGAGCTGGGAAAGAGGAGAGCAGGCAACTCTGTCCAGAAAACATTCCTTTCTCCTAATCTCTCCAGGGGGGCTGACAAAATGGGTGCAACTATTCACAAGAGTCCTGAAATTGCGGCTACAATTTCACAGACCAAGAATCCTCCCCATCTATAGTTAAGAGGGCACAACACGACTGCCATGAGAGGGTGACCAACCTCAGCAAGACCGGGCATGGGTGGTAGAGTCAGATATTAACAGAAGCTGACCTCATGGCAATGCAAGCTCACATTTGAAATGGCTGAATTTTAAGATCCCGCTGGTTCTCTGACGGGATTTGACTGTGTATGTTATGGCAGCTTCTTCTTTTTCTTCTTTTTCATGTGGTCTTCATCTACTCTTCATCCCTAACTTCATCTTCATCATCTTCCTCTTCTGCTTCTACTTCTGCTTCTGCTGCTTCTTTACATTTCACACTTTGAAACATCAGGAATTCGTTTTGACGTAAAGTATGAAGTCAACATGAATTTGACCTCTATCAGTTGGTGTCTCAATCAGGGTTCTCCAGAGAAATAAAACCAACAGAAAATATGTATACCTGAAGAGATTTATTACAAGGAATTAGCTAATGTGACTGTAAGGACCGGCAAGTTCAAATTTTGCAGGACAGAATTTCCGCAGCTGGAAATTCTGGTAAGAGTTTTAAAATCTTGATTCAGAATTCCTTAGGCTGGAAATAAGAAAAAGTAGAGTGTGTTGTCTTGAGGCAGAATTTCTTCTTATTCTGGAACCCTTAATTCTTTGCATTTAAGGTCTAAAGGATAATCTCCTTTGCTTAAGGTTCACACATAAAATTGTTAATCATAGATTTGATAACAAATGTTCCCAATGACATTTATACTTAGAAACATAATCAATTCTTCCCACTGATATAAAATGCCACTTTAGGCACATACTGTATTTTTAATGTGATGTATATATTCTATATACATGTATATTATATATAATGAATTTTTTCTGGAATTTTTAATTTGTCTATTGATTTGTCTAGTTATGTGGCCTGTCCCACTGTTTAGTTCTTATATTTTATAATATGATCTAATATCTTGCAGAACTATTACCAACCTTTAACATTAATTCTACTTTTTCTCCTATTATTTTCCTGGTTAATCTTATCAATTTTTCCCAGTGACAAGTATCAGCTTGTCAACTTTCAAATCCAATTTTTTATTAGAGTCATATTAATCTATAGATTATGCCATACTGAGAAGTGGCATATTTAATGTTGAGTCTTATTACCTAAGTATACAATTTGATTTCCTATTTGTTAATGTCTTTGGGACTTCAATAACAATTTGAAGTTTTCTTCATATTGATCATGTACATATCATATAAAATCAATAGTATGGAAATAGGGTCTGTATTAGACAGGGCTCTTCAGAGAAAGAGAACTGATGAGATATAAGAATTTTTTTAAGAATTGTTTCATGAAGCAGTGGGGATTGACAAGTCTAAATTCCATAAGTAAGCTGTAAATTGGACTTCTGATGAAGTTTTTGATGAATTTTCCAGGAGAAGCTGGCTGGCTGAAGTAGAGATGGAAATTCTTCCTTCTGACTGCTGAAATCATCAGTTTTCCCTTTAAGGCCTTCAACTATTTATTTCTAAGTTTTATCTTCTGATTTCTCATCTTCTTCCTTATGCCTGCTTTGGGTTTAATTTGTTGCTTTCTGGGATCTGTAATATCCTCCTTCTCTGGTTCCCATTAAAATTCTACTCATCTTTCTGCAACTCAGCTCAGATAATATTTTCACAGCATGTGTGCACAGTTAATCTGTAGCATCTTTCATATTTTATCTTAATTTTCTGTAGAGCTACCTGGGGACAGGAGCTGTACCTGACTTCTCTAACATACTGCATATAATACAATACAACTCTAGAAATATTCAATAATGAATCAATAATATAATGATATCAATGGGCATTTACAACGCTTTTCTCTCTTATCTGTCATTTTAAGCTATGTCTTGCTGCTTGTAATACAACAGAACTCTAGAAATGTTCAATAATGAATCAATAATACAGTGATCTCAATGGGCATTTAAAATGCTTTTCTTTCTTATCCCACCATTTTAAACTATGTCTTAAATCTTTATTTATATAAAGATTCAGTGAAATGGATTTGAGCCAGTAGAGAGTGACAATATTCACATAGAAGAATATGGATCATTTATTTCCCAATATATCTTCCTACTTTTGAAAGACAAAGGTTTATATGTTAAGGTAGTTGGGCATGCAAAAATCTGGAGCAAAAATTATCTTTAGTGAAATGAACAACCAGCACAAAAGCACTAGAATGAGAATGTGCTTGGCATGCTCAAGACACACAGGGAGTCCAATGTTGTTGGAAGTAAATGAGCAGGGAGAAAAGTAGAGTAAGGAGACCAGCTCAGAGACTATTGGAGGTAAAAGGGGGTAGGGTGGCCTTGTAGGGATTGGCTTTTACTCTGAGTGAGATGTGAAGTCATTGGTCAGACGTGTCTGACTTGTGGATCATTCAAAGTCTATGTTGAGAATGAACTATAATGAGGCAAGAGACGAGTTAGGAAACCATTACAACAATCTATGTGAAAATGACAGGTTTGGAACAGGACTGGAACCACAAGAAGTGGTAAGAAGTGACCAGGTATATTTAAGAGATAGAGTGAATAGTACTGACCAATGGATTAGATGTGGGGTGTGAAAGAAAGAGTGAAAAATGATTGCCTACAAAATTGAGGTCTGGAATCATCAACAAATGATGGGGGAAAGACTTCAGATGGAGTTTCTTTGGGGGAGAAGACCAGAAGTTCCATTTTGTGAACTGTGAGATGTCCACTAGCCATTCAAATGGAGGGTTTCAGATAGCAATTTGGAATATAAGTCTGAAATTCAGAGGAAAAGTCTAGGCTGGAAAAATAAATTTGGGAGTCAACAACACATGGCTGGCATTTAAATTCACAAGAATGGTTGATACTTCCCAAAGATAAAATGTGAATGTAGAAGAAAAAGAACTAAACTGAGAGGAAGTTCAATATTGAGTTTGTGAAGAAGTGGAGAAAACAATGGAGGAAACCAAGAAGCAGCAACCAGTGGCCTGGGAGGAAAATCAGGAGAGTGTGGTGACCTCAAAGCTCAGAGACAAAACATATAAATGGAAGAAGAGGTATTAGCTGTGCCAAATGCAGCTGACATTTAAGGTAAGAAGAGTCCTGAGACTTGACCATGGCAGTTAGTGGTATGTCTGTTATTGGTGCCCACAGAAAGAGTGAATGGTATGGGAAGAGGTTTAGAAGGGAGAGGGAGAGAATGAACATTGACAGCTATTCAAAGAAGTAGATACAATTATTATGTCTGTTTCACAGAGGCCGAGAAAGATTTTATACCTGCTCAAGATTACATAATAGCAGCTGGTAGAGCTGGAGCTTGAAACCAGGCTCGTCTGAATCCAGAATCTGCTCTCTTCCCAACTGTCCTATATCAGCTCACAGATATAAATTCAATGAAGGAAGAAACATAGGCTAGATGTGGTTACTTATGTTTTGTCTTCTGTGTTTTCCCACCAAGAATTCAGAACAGAGTTCTTAAACCTCTCTCTAAATTCTCCTCTCACTTTCTAGTTTCTATCCTCTCTGTGGCTTTCTTATCACTTGCTTACCTCACTTGTGCAACTATTGATCACTCGTTTGATCCTTCCTCTTTAAAGAAAAAAAATCTTGTTTACCTCTATGTACAATTACCATACTCACTGTGTCCAGGTCACTGAAGACATATTTTATTTCCCACTTTCCATAGTAATCAATGCCCTTCGGTCCATTTCCTCCACCCAGGAGATTCTCTCTACTAAGACCTGTAGTAAATCCACCACTGATCCTGGCTGAGAAGTAACATACCTCATGTAGGTGGAAAACAGAATGGAGAATCTGTCTGTGCAGTATAAAATTAGGACGTGGAAGGTAGAGGGAATGGCAGGAAATAAGGACTCCAGAGCAAGTTAAATTTCTACTAGTTTCCCTAGCAGGGCTGTCAGAAAATGGATCCAATGGAGAAAACAAACAAATACAGTCCATAGCATGACAAAGAAAAGAATTGGGGGTGCATGGGTGGTTCAGAGGTAGAATGCTCACCTGCCGTGCAGGATACCTTGATTCGATTCCCAGACCATGCACCCCACCCCACCAAAAAAAAAAAAAGAACTGGAAATAGAGTTTCATGCCACAAGGCTGACAGGACATACAGAGAAGTTGGGACAAGGAGTGAGTCTGGTAAACACAGACTAGGGCCAATTAGATTGCAAAGAAGATGGTGAGCATGAGCCCGTGAGCAGAAATGACTTGGCGTGACACATCCTGCTTTTACTTATCTCATCATGACATATCTTCAAGTGGCTCTGCCTAATTTGCTCCATAAAATACTATCTGAAATCTCCTTCTCTCACTGGAAATTCATAGCTACAGTCACAAGCTCAATATAAATGAAGCTTCTATTTTATAATGCACTCTGTTCTGGGTCATTTGAAACATCGATTTCTACACAGGTGCTATTACTTCTATTGACATGACAGTCCCAGTTTTAATATATTTCTTTGCAACTTGCTAATCTGTCTGAAGCTGATTTATGCATTTTCCAGCTTGTTTTTCAAACACTGAGCTCCTCCATGTGTACTGCTGGCCCTATCTCAATGAAAGTCCATGACTCATGGTTTGTGGCTCTGAGTCACACTCCAAAGTTATGTGAATTAGTCTTAATTTGGTGTTTTCCAATTATCAGTATAGCCCTGCCTGCTGAGAGCTTTGTTTTATTTCCTTCCGAGCCTTTGGAACTGCCTTAATTGGAACTTGATAACTTCCATAGTGGTGCATTTTATGTCAAAGAGAGTGAGTTGGCCCAATGGCAAAACAAAGAACAAAACAAACTGGCTCTGAACAGAAGCTGTATTGTGAAAGACATTAATACAGAGAAAAACAGAGATCTTGTAGTTAAAAAGTGTCATGCTTGTTTCACTGTAAAGCAATTAACTCGACCCCCTCATTGTAAATCACAAATGAAGATGACAACCCTACAGAAGACAGTTTGTTGATGGACAAGTGTATCAGTGTCCTAGGGCTGCCATAGCAAAATGCTACAAACTAGGTAGCTTAAGATGACAGAAATATATTCCTTCAGTTCTGAAGGCAAGAAGTTTGTAAGCAAGGTGTCAGGGACCACATCCCTCTGAAAGTTCTAGGGACGAATACGTTCATGCCTTTTCTTGCCTGTTGGTGGCTCTCAGTTACCCTCGGTGTTTCTTGGCTTGTAGCTGCATCACCCTAATCTCAGCCTCCTGTTCATATGGCCTCCTTCCCTGTGTATGTCTCTGCATGTGGATCTGTACCTCTCCTCTTATCAAGACACTCGTCACTGGCCTTGGGGCTCTCCCTGTTCCAGGGTGACCTCATCCTAACTAATTAGATCTGCAAAGATCCTATCTCCATATGAGGAACCAATTGAACAAATGAATTTGGGAAGTGGGACACACTAGTCAACCCACCTCAACAGGGGAGGGAGAGACAGGAAACCTTATCCTTTTCTCTCCAAGTGACAGGAGAAGCTTTGTCCATTCACGATTATATTTGTCTCTGAGACCAATTTACTGTATCAGAAAGGGAGAATGGGATTAAAAAAGAGAAAAACAGGCAAGGTAACTTCCAAGAGCTTCTACGGTATTCCAGTGAGGCTGTCATTTTATGTGCTGACATAGTATAGTATTTAAAAGATTTTATGAACAGACAGCTTCTGAGAATCCAGTGTGTCTAAATTGAACTATCTGATTTAAGAGACATGTAGAAAATGGTCCAAGTTATTCACTTACATGTGAGAACAGACATGAAGGACAACTTATTTAATTAGTAAAGTGTTTAGAAGGAGGGCCTATCTTTTCCCTTTTTATTTATTGCTCCACTTCCAGTTAGCAAGCACCGATTTTCTCTGATTATTTTGGAAAGTTTAATTTTTGCCAAGTGTTTCACACAGAATTCTAGACTTTAAGTAAGGAATCCTGTTCATCTCGGGAATACTATAAAGTCTCATATTCATTCACTGTAATTGTTTTATATCCAGTTAATACTCAAGTATCCATTCTCAGTGGGGAATCCAGGATTGATTTTTTTAACTTGGTGCTGTATTTTGTTTCTTCCCTAGAAAATTCATCTATCAAATATTAATAAAATATTAATTTTTTGGGCCTCTATCAAAATATTAATGAAATGAAGAGGCCAGGAGGTGCGATGGTAGCTCAGTGGCACAATTCTCACCTGCCATGCAAGAGACCAGGTTCGGTTCCTTGTGCCTGCCCATGTAAAAAAAAAAAAAAATTAAATTAAAAAGAAAAAAATGAAGAGACCAAATGTTATTTAGCATTCAAGATAAAGGCAGTCTGTTCTCTCTTATTACAGATGTGGTTGTAACTCATTGGTAGATTGATCTTGAATAGATACACATTGAATTCTACTTTCACAAAAATAGGTTTGTTTCTTCTTCTATCACTCCTCCCTTCTTCCTTTTTCTTTTGAAAAATATTCACGAAGTCTCAACTGTGATCTAGACACTGTGCTAGGTGTTGTAGGTACAGCTGTCAGCAGAAGGACAGACACAGTCCTGGTTCTCACGGAGCTTAGTACCCAGAGAGACAGCCAGTTGTTGAAGAAATCCTTATATAATCCCACCGTCAGTGTCACACACAAGTACAAGGAGAAGTACGTTAGTCTGTGAATCAGAGTTCTCTGAAGAAATGACAGAAGCTGCGACCTGAAGTATAAGAGGGATAAGGCCAGAGGTAAGGGAGGGGATGCAGGCGTGGGCACCTCCCAAGAAGAAGTTGCTACAGCGGGCAGGATGGTGAGCAAGCATGGACTGCTCAGTCCTTCCCTGAACCCAAACCTGGAAATGCCACAGAGTTAAAAAGGAAGTCGGGAGATCCCAGGGCCTAAACCACAGGCCATGAAAAGCTGCCTGGGAGCTAGAGGGTGTGTGGGACGACAAATGGGAGGGGACCGGCAGGCTGGAGTGGAGGAGGGTCAGCACCAGAACGTGGCAGAGAGCCTGTAGCTCTGTGCTTTCCCTTCCTCCCGGCTTCCTGGCTGGCCTAGCGCCCGGAGTGCCATACCTGCTGGAGGGGCGGGAAGAAAAGAGCAGCTCCAGGCCAGCGCTTACAACAGGGGCACTTCACCTGGGTGTGACCGGAGCTTAAATGGGAAGAAAGTCTCAACCAAGCACTTAGTCCTGAAGGATTAAATGTTTCCCAACACCAAGCCCCGGCCAGGTAGCCACAGCAGGGAGAGGCAGTTCCCCGGGAACAGCAGGGCCGGTTATTGGAGAAGATACAGGTGCAGGCCACGGAACGCGACACATCGGCTCTTCTCTCTACGCTGTGCATAGCCCCACACCCTCCAGGTGCGCGCACACACACACGCACACACACGCACACACACACACACATGCACACGCACGCACACACACACACACACACTGAAGCCAGCAACCTCAGCTCTTCTCTCTACACTGTGCATACGACCCCCTCCCGCGGCGTGCACACACACACAAACACACACACACACACACGCACGCACTTTCTGATCCACATTCCCAGGCAAGGAAGATGGTAGTCCCAGGGGATTTTGAACACAAAATAAAAAATGCAAGTACATCTGAGGAGCACACAGGCACGCTCTGTGAAAGAAAGATGACAGCATGAGCAACCCACCCAAGAGAAAACAACTAGTGGGCCTGATCGAAGAAAAATTTAAAATACAGAGAATAATATCCTTAGCAAAGAAAGAGAAAATATTGTAAACCGCAAGCAGTTCAGAAGATCAATTAGAGATAGTGAGCATAAAAAAATATCATTTTGAAATACAGAAATTAGTGGGAGGTGGGAAAAAGAAAGTATCAAAAATGATTTCAGAAAAGCCCACAAGTGACTCTTTTGAGTAATATTAAGATTCCTGTGTACAGTAAAACAGAAGAGCTGCCCCCTTGCATCACTGAAGGCCTCTGTAGCTTTAAACAGTTCTTTGAGTCTTTCTTTCTGACACCTCAAGCAGAAAGGAAACAATTGAGTCATTCTCTACCAAAAAAAGGAAATCACCATAAAACTTTCTTTCTTAATAACATAAATAGAACTTAACTACATATTTACTGAGGTATGCAAAGGAAAAAGTGAAAGCTCTTTTCAATATTACTTTAAATACATATAGTTAGCTTTTATTCTCCTCTAAAATAACTTGCATTTTTAAAAAAAATCAGATAGTGTTATTTTCTTTTTGCTGTGATACCAGATTAAATTACTTTTATTTTTGTTGTATGTTCTACAAGATATTTTTCCCTTGCGGAGGGGATCTAATTAGTGCTTTTTGTTCGTGTTTTTAGAGAAAATTTCCAAAAATACTTATCATTTAAAAAAGAGTATTATTATACATATTCCAAGAATTTTTTGTAACTAACTCATCCCATCACAATATAAAAATAACTCGCTTTTTTCACATAAGATAAATATATTTTGAATATTTTTTCATGTCAGTAAATACACTTCACCTCTTTTTTCTTTTTAATATATTTTGTGTCTAACTTATAACTTTTAAATATTTATGATTATATGCTCATTATAAAATGCCAACAATGCATAAATGAATAGTGTGAAATGAAAATCCCCTTCCCTATAGCAATCATTTTATCCATTTACACATATATGAATACATATACATATATACTTATGTATATTATATATGAAATGAATGTGTGTATGCATATGTATGTGTATATATGTGAATATGTATGCGCATATGCATCAGTATATTTACATATATGTATATTCCCATTTTTGTGAATTCAGGGACTGGAAAAGTAGGAAAAAAGCTTCCATTGCAAGTGGATAATGAGAGAGGAACATATTGACTTCCATTTCACACTGGTATTTAACTTCAAACTTTTATGTCACAGTATGAGCATAAATGAAATTGGATTATATATAAGGTCCCACAGTTTATTTTTTCATGGAGTAATATTTCTTGGCAACAATTTCGTGTCAGCATATGGAACTAACTTATAGATATGATGATGGAGAATTCTCAGTTCTACCATTCCACCACAGATGACATCTAGGTCTTTTCCCAGAACTATCTGGAAACCTATTATTTATGGACCTATTCTAAAGATAAACCATATGTTTGTTACAAAATTTTTTTCTGAATAAACAATGTTAACACACAAATATCTGTCTGGAACAAACAGTAGTAAATTCTGCACAGTATTTGAGTTTTCTTTACTTTGGAACTTATGGAGTTTATTAATATTGCAGATGCTTTAATTCCTCCAGGCAGCTCTTGGCCTTTCCAAGTATTGGACCTTTAAAACTAGAGGAAATTATGCTAAAATATCAAGTAATCATTAGTCTAAATAATTTTCTGCAAAAAAAATGCTTAATGGACAACTCCAGAAGGGTTTTCACGAACACAATAAAGACGCACAGATACAACTATGTAATTTTAAAAATCACTGCAATTCAGAAGCCTGTTCTTTCTTCCTGTTGTTTTCAATAAAATATACCTACATCTTTTATGAGTAGATCTCTGGTTTACTTCTGCTATATTAGGAATAACCTATTATTTTTAGTAAAAATAAACCATTTTTCCAGAGTTTATGCTTTTATTCTTAGGGTATTTTATATAATCACTGGAAAAGCTTGCAGATATAGATTATTTCAGTTTGGTTCTCCAAACCAATGAATTTTTTCTTCTTTTTAAATGCCGGTTATTAAACAAGCTAACAAAATTTGTTCAATTTCTTAAATCTCATCCTATTCAAAAAAATTGATAAATTTTACAACACACTTTTTTCAATTACTTTATATTTGAAGAAATGGGAACAGAGTAAGAGAGAAGAAAAATATAGACAGAGTAATAGGGTGCTTCATATGCAGTTCAGTGAGAATCATATTGAGTAAAAGAGAAATATTGCTAACAATTTACAAATTTTTAAACAGAAAATAGCTAATTAATCCGAGGTCCATGGCTTCCTTATTCAAACCAAAATAATCATTCCCCCTCTCTTTACTCCAGTTGCATCTCACATTATGGTTATTTTTGAGTTTGTCAATGCTGCTAAATCTGTATCCTTTGGGTGAAAGTGAATATCTTCTCTTTTGTCTCCTCACAGAAGGACACACAGTGCCCAGGATGTCCCACACACTACATATTTGATCAATAAAGTAGGATATCCGTAGTTCCTTCCAAGGATCATCTTCAGTCTTGGAAAGAAATGAGTACAGTTTTACTCTGCAACATTTCTCCCTGGGGTATTAAGAAGATTTGTGGTTCCTCTAATCTTTTGTGCTTGTAATACCAGGTCACATAAATGCATTTCCATTCTGTCACTGCAGGCACCGATGTGTCTGTTTCGGAATCTCAGGGGAGAAAAAACAAACAAACCCACAGTTTAACTCTAACTTGACCCCTTTATGTCAAATTAACCTCTGGAATAATGTATAATTTAGTAATAACCTACACAACAACATCATCTTACATTTCGACGAGGCTTTGTAGTTTGTAAAGTACTTTCAGATATTCTATTCATCTTTGTATTGACCCTGTGATGTAAATAAAGGAGGTGTTACTCTTATCCTCATTTGTGAGATTTTTTTTTTTTTTGCTCATAAATGTTCTTATAAGTCTGCAGTTTCACCTTGCGTTATATAAAGACATAGATCCTTAAAACGTACAGTTAAATAGTCCAGATTTAGCAAGTGATTTGCTTAAAGTCTCATAGAAGGCCTTTACACACAGAGATTTCGGACCCAAAATCCCAGGTTCTCTGACTCAAAGCTCCCTTGTCATTCCCCTGTCCCCACAGACAACCAATCAGGAGTCCCCTTCTTTCCTCCAGCTCTCCTCATAGAGCTTAAATGTCTACTAGAGGAATTAATTTTAAAAATTCCCTGTAATTTACGTATATCACTTTCTTCTTAAACTGAAGATACTCTCCCTTGGAAATTAAATTAAGCTTCTGCAGGTGATAGAAGCAAGCCCATGCAACAGCAACAGACACTCAGAGGGCACCTGGGATGAACCAAAGCACTCTCCTGAGTGCTCTGAAACATTAGAGCGTGTGATTATCAACAACAAGCCAATATGCAGGCACTGGCATTAATCCCATTTTACAGGTGAGGACACTGTGCAACCAGGAAGGTGGAGTAATTTACTGAAATTCACACAACTATTAAGGGACAAGGCCAGGATTCAAATCCTGGCAGTTGGGCTCTGCCGAGTGTGTGCAATTAACCATGACACTCTAATGCCTAGTTTACTGTTACAGGAACATCTGTGCTACAGACTCAACATTCTACTGGTTCAACATCTTAGGAGCAAAGCGATAACATCCTGCAGTACACCTTTCATAAGGATGACATTCAAGCCATGCTGTCACTGCATTCCTAAGCACGGCTGACTTGTAGCAGCATTGCTGTGAAGAGGGGAAAAAAAAAGGTTCTCTTTGAACTCAAAACCAGAGAATGAAAAAGTTTGGTGTTGAAGCTCGAGGCCAAGAGGAAAAATGTCGGTGGAATGTTGGAGGTCTGGCAACAATTTGTCTCTGTTGATGATTGTCCCTGAGACCCTCATGCAACTATGTCCTTCCTGTTTGGTAATATGGTCAAAAAAAATACTTTTCTGCCAAAGCTAGTTTGCATGGGACTTATGGCACTTGTACCCAAAAGGCCTTCAGTAATAAACCAGTGCCTTTGATGATCTCTGCTCCTTTGTAGTAGCCATTACCCCTCCACACCTCTTCTCATAAAACGGTACAACACGGATGTGGGTTGATTTCCTCACTCCACCCCCAGCTCCAGGGATAGCCCTGATTGTTTTCAGCCATTCAGCACACACTGTCCACCTGGCCATGGTACCTTGGTTGAGAGATGGGCCCATGAGCCTGAGTCAATGAAAATCAGACTCAGAATGTCTGCACAACATTTGGCAGTGGGAAACATGCTGGTGACCTGACCTGATATCTGGTCAAGTAGTCTAAATCCGACTCCACTGCCTGGATTTGAATCCCAATTCCACCATTTAACCTCAATGCCTCAATTTCTACATCGCTGAAACAGAAATAATTGTAATAGAATCTTCAGGGAGTTTTTGTAAAGTATACATGAATTAGTCCATGGAAAGTAATTTAAATGGTGTCTGACATATACTTAGAGCTCAATAATGCTACTTACTATTATTAATCCCTACATTTTTCAACTATTGGGTGAATAAATCCGCTTTTTATTTAAACTAGTTTGTGTTGGAATATTTGTCTCTTGTAACAACAACAACAACAAAAATCCTAACCGATATGGATCACATAGAGAGGATAGGGAATTATTTCCTTTCCCGCAGCTAAGGCTGCATTCATATGCCCTCCAGGTCAGGTACCGAGAGTAAAGGCATGGCTCAACTAAGGAAGAGGTTCAACGCAGCCACCTGTAACAAATCCATCATGCTCTTCTTCCAGACGCTAGTTCCTTCCCTAGTAACTGCCAGTGCTGTGCTCACCTTGTGGTCAGCTCTCGGAGTCACCTGGTAGCCTTGTTAAAGCACAGAGTACTGGCCCCCAGCTCCTGACAGCAAGTCTAGCGTAAAGCCTAAGAATTTACATTTCCAGAAATCTCCAACTTTTGCTGCTGCTGCTGCTGACCCCAGGCGACACTTTAAAAATCACTGTCCTAAATACTAGCTAGAAAGTAAGTTAGGACATCAAGATGCCTGTCTCCCCTGCCATTCTGGGCAGGCATAAAATGGCTTGCTGAAGATTAAAGGATTGGTTGAGAGAGCAGCTTTATGAGATCAAATCCTGTAATTGCTTTGCATACCTAGCATTTGGTTAAACCATCTTTTCTGGTTCTTTGTTCCCATTTCTTTCTTTCCTGAAGAAAATACAGAACTATTTAGACGAGCAAGAAAATGATACCTGCTCTTACAGCTCATTGAGTCACTGAGGTCATGAAAGCTATTAAGACAGAGAAGAAAAAGATGGGTTGCAGCAAAATTTATACTTGGTTACAAAGACCCCATATCAAAGCCAAAATAAAATCTATGTTTATAGTTTAAAAGAGGAAGAAAGTTATTAACTATCTTGAATTAAGAGTTATTTCCTGAGTTTTGTAAACAATACTTATTCCCTTGTTAATTGCCACATGCGTTATTTTGGAAAAGTTATATAACTCATTAAGACATTTTAAGGCAGTGCAGGTGAGAGTTTTTAAAAAACAACTGGTCATAAATCCTAGAAAATATACGTGAAATGTTTCAAATGCATATATTTGAGATGTTTTTATTGCTTGAATATCTTTACTTTTTTAACGTTCTTTTTAATATATATATAAATTGGGAATCTATTAACCTATAGAAATATTTCCAAAATTGTCAAGGTATCAGTTTGTACTGACCATAACAAATTAAAAACACCCTCTAATGAGCATCTCCCGAAATATTTAGGTAGAAGTTATTTTATGTTTAATTTTCTCATTTTGGAATTACCAGAATACCAAGAACCACTGAAACCAAACCAATGTCTTTTACCATCTATTTTGTTTATTTGTTTTTGGTAATCTTAAAACTCAAGGATGTCCAGACATATTCTTTTTAACTTTGCATTTAAAAAGAAAAAAAAAAACTTTGCTTGCTAAAACCTCATGAGCCATGTTTTACCCCCACAGAAAATGTTAATGACTTAGTAAAACTACCCTAAATTTAGGGGTTCATTTAAATAGAGAATAAGGCTAAATACAGTTGTACAAAAAAGCACCACTATGACAAATGACAGAAAATTTGTCTTGAGATTCTGCCCAGTACATAATCATCTGGGTTGAGAGCTGCATAAAAGCAAGACGGAGCCAGGGAGAGAGGTTCCACCAAATACGCAAGTGGGAAACTAGGAGTTGGAATGTTCTCGTAATTCTCCTCGCCATGCATTGGTTGCACCTAACCCTATGTAGATGCAGAGAACACAGAATTTTATATAAAACTTTTTCCTGCTAAAAGTGAAATAAGAGTTCAAGCTCTATGATAAAGAAATAGAGCGTATGGGGGGGTGTTGGTTTTAGTACTTTAAATCTGTATGTATATTGCAAACATGAAGCTCTGAAATGATTACGTTGGTTGTAAAATGACTGAAATAAAAACCAATTTATCACCTTATGCATGAGAACTGCAGCTGAGAGACCCTAAGGAACGAAGGGTGTCTCCAGAAAACACACAAAAGAATCCTCAAAAGAGTCGGTTTTAGATCATTTTAAGGTAGTCCTGCTGTCTACGAACTGCTTTGTTTCCCTCCCCACTGCTCACTCTTTCAATCCTACTGCCAGGAGCGTCAGAGACCGCAGCGAGTATATTTAGAAAGGGATTGTGACTCAAAGTGGCCATAAAAGTGATCAGAAAATGACACTATCAGAGTTTTCATATGAGCAGGGGGAAATCACACCTGATCAAATTTTAAAGGGTGATGGGAGACAACATAAAGTCACATTGTATATACTCTCATTTTCTTATGTGTCCAGTGTGCTCATTACACCGTCATTCACCTAGAATTCAACTTCTACTTTGTGAATTTCATCGTGGTGATGATTCCCTATGCAATGTCTGCTTATCCTGTGAGAACTCTCTGGTTTGTGGCTTTATTCCTAGACCTACACATTCAGTATGTTGTGCTTCAACTAGTTTTCCCTCCATCGTAATTTCCAGATGTATCATGTCCGGTATCTTCTCTTGACTTTTGCCCCTGCTATTGTCCTCACCAGTGATACTGATTTCTCTTCAGGCACCGAGCTAAAGAATAAAAAAAAACTCTCCTCAGCTCAAAGGCCCATCTCAAATCCTTCTTTCTCCATGAACTGTTTCTAATAGCTTCATGTCCCACTTGTCGCCGCTTTTTCTAAACCTCTCCATTTCATGATCGTGATGATGAACAGGCAACTGTGTGATGATATTGTGAATTACGGATTACATATGTAGAATGGAGTGATCAAAAGTTAAGAATGTTTGCATTTGTTATATATTTTTAAAATTAATAAAAAGTAAATAAATAAAAAATAAACTTCTTCATTTCACATTTCACCTTTTTACATGTTGGTTGAGAAGATCAACAATATTCTAAGATCCTGTTGAACCCCAACCAAGTATGTTATTTTCATAGCCTATCAAAGTTAAAAACACTGTTCATCTTTTTAAATAAATATATATATATATATTTAAATACTACTTTGGACAAGCCACTGTGTGAATTAATAAATATTCGTGGATTTTGAAATAATGTAATCTGTACAACACATTGCACATAAAGGAGAATCAGTCAATGGCGTTTCAAAATGTACTTTTCACTTTTTTTGAGAGGCACCTTTTCTATTACTTTATTCTGAAGGAAGAACACTAAAACCCCAGTAAAATCATGCTGCATTTTAAAGTCTGATAGTTTCATGATTTACTGGCTTTATAGCTTCTGGGTCTGTGAGTTCACCCCATATTTTTCAGGCTGTTATTAGAAAACGATGTTCAGTATTAGGAAATTACCTGAAGCAAAATTTTTCTCTTCCCTTGCTGTCATTTCTTCAGTGTCTCTTCCTTCATTTATTCTTCTATTTAGAATATTATGTACAGCCAACAAACATTTACAGCAATAATATCAAAAGTAAATGTACAGAAAATAATGGCTTCAGGAAACCAGCTGAAATGTTAACAGTGGGTGTGTAGGTGGCAAGTGGAACGGGGGTCATTTGTTTTTCTCTTTGGTTTGTATCTTTTTGATGAATGTTCAGTAATGAGCATGTATTATACGTATACTGAAAACAATTTTAGGTTTGTTTGTGAAATGTATATTGTTCCCTTTCCTTCCACTGTATTCTATAGCTAAATATGCCCAGTCCTCTTTTCATTTTATTGTTATTGTGTGCACACATGAGTATGACAAAAGGGAGCTGAGGAACATCATTTTAGGCACATAGTTAACTGCATTCATGGCATTTAGACAAACTCATGAAAATTTCCATGAATTCTATATTCCTTTAATGGCAACACACTGAATTTAGTCAAATCATTCTTCATCTAGTATATTCAAAAGTCAATCTGGGAAAGCGAGATGGTGGCTGAGTCTGGCCTGTGGATGTGAGCCTGACGTTGGCATCTGCCGTGTTCCCCCTCGGGCCTCTAACCCTGCCTACAGGGCATCTGACTGGAAATTAGACCAACCCGATTGGACTGGTCACCTCCCAATCACTTCAAAAGGAAAAACTGCCAATATCAAACTGGAGGATAAAGTTTCCAGGGGTCTTTTTGCTCAAACACCAGTAGAACAATATCCTGGCATTGTGGGGAAACAGTAACAGATTCCAGTGACTACTTCGAATTCGGATCCAGGACGGCACTGGGCATATTTCTTTCATTGGCAATGGCTTCATAGATTGGGGTGATGCCTTCAACATTAATGTCTCCTTAAAAATTATTTCAAGTGGGTAAAGCAGAAACCTGAGTTTCCCAAGAATCTCAGGAAATGGGTACTCATCCCAAGTTAGAACTGGGGTTCAAGTAAGGACAGACCATCAAAGTGAGTTTGGGAAACTTTACAACCAAGAAGGAGGTGCTTCTAAGCCCAGGACCTCAGGAGCTGGGGGCCTAAGTCTACACCCACCCCCAGTTGGAGGCAAAGTCACTGTTCCCCAAATTGTCCTCAGTTGCCGTCAGTCATCATGTCACTACTCATACCAAAGTCTGCAGTGATGCAGATAACTTCTTAGATTTGAATTCTTCTGCTCCTGCCATGATACCGGCACCAGCTCCAGTTTCTGCGGGCAATGACCTGGGAGACTTTAGCACTGCATCCAGCTTTGTTTCAAACCAGGCACCACAGCCATCTACCTGGGTCAGTTCTGAATAGTGTTGGTAGGACTTGAAGAACAGAGTTAAAGAATAAAATGACCTTGAATAATGGGTAATTGGAGCTGAAGGGATACAGACTGTGCAGCAGGACTAGATACAAAAACTCAAAAACGGACAGCACAATAATACCTAAGTGTAAAGTAATCATGTTAAAACACTGAATGAAGCTGCATCCGAGCTATAGGTTTTTGTTTTGTTTTGTTTTGTTTTGTTTTTACTATTATTACTTTTATTTTTTTCTCTATATTAACATTCTATATTTTTTTCGGTTGTGTTGCTAGTTCTTCTAAACCGATGCAAATGTACTAGGAAACGATGATCATGCATCTATGTGATGATGTTAAGAATTACTGATTGCATATGTAGAATGGTATGATTTCTAAATGTTGGGTTAATTTCTTTTTTCCATTAATTAATAAAAAATAAATAAATAAAAATGACCTTGAGAGCACCAATCTGTGAGGGAAGTTAGAAGTCTCATCCCTCCCCAGAACCAAAAATATTGGACAATCATTTTCACAGCTTCTCAATTGCATTCAAGTTGGTTTTCTCTTACTCTTTTGTTGTTACTTGCTGTACAGCCAACAGAATACCTTCCCTCTCCTACTCACTACCCAAAGGAGGAGGATAATGAGTCTTATATTGTGGTTCGTTCTGCAGGAACTCTAAAGACCAGGGTCTCTTTGAGAGGTGAATGAACTCTAATGTCTGTAAAATTTTTCTCATCCATTAAATTCTTTAACATATTTCAGAATCATTGCATGACCCTGTGTGACTCTTTGTGAAGCCCTTTTTTAGCAATATCAAAGGAGACAAAACCTTTGAAACTCCCTTCTCCACTAACCCAAGACTAAAAATGGACAGACTGACCTCAGTGTTTATAAACTCAGAATTTTGATAGAAGTAGATATGGAGAAAGACCTGTTTCCTGGGTCTTAGCTATATATCCTTCAGGCTCATCCTATTCATTGAACATCCAGTGTTGGCTACAGCTCCGTCACCCTCTTGTGTGTCAACGTAACTCTTTATATGATAAGATTGTGTTGGTGGCATCTCCACTATTTTTTCTTTTCTGCTTGTTGACTAGTGCAACATCTTTGGCTAGTGGGTGTCTGTTAGGTAAAGGAAGTTGAAGGTGCTCTGTTCCCCATGTTATAGTCTAAAGAAGTGCTTATTTTCTTGAAGATCTGGCTATTTGCTGCATTTGAAACACAGCTTTATCTTTATTTGACCATTATTTGACCTAACAGTGAAGATTTTTCAGTGTTTAGACTTATCTAAAGAGCAGAGAGGTTGAAAGCATTTAAATCTTGCTCAGTCCTCACATTGCCTTGCTGCCTGGGCATCTTACCCTTTTCCATAGACATTTCTTTTCTAATACTTTTAGCTCTTCAACAGCAAGCTGCTACTACATCTCTCATCATTTATGAAAGAAGTTGGAGTGTCGTAGCTTTAGTTGTGAAAGGTTTGCCCAAAATATACCACCAAGGGTATATCAAAAGCAAGTTGCCCTCCCACCATTTTCTTTTCTCTCTCTGCCCCTCCATTCCTAAACAAAACAAAGCTGTGAAGAGAGTTCCCCTCTCTGATGAATGGGCACTTTCTATCTGGTTTGTTAATAGGCAATTTTGAGAATGAAATGAGGGAGGATATAATTTCTTCCCTTTGGACCTATTTGGATGTATATACTCTGGCTGAAGGGTATTCAAATTATAAATTCTTGCTGGAATTTCTTTCTAATTTCATCTTGGCTCTGGATTAATTTTCTTTCATTGCCTCCCATTCTAGGTAGCTCTATTTTTGCAGAGCCATGGCAAGACAATTTAAAATTCTAAAAAGATAAATCTACAGAATCACTCATGGCTAACTGCTGAGAACCTGTTTTCTCAATCTTCCATGTTATGGTCTTTGTACTCTCAAGATGATAATATATTGTGTATTTGAATTGCTAAAAAATTGAAAATGAAGTTTACATAAGATATATATATAAATATGTACATATTTATACATAAGATACATACACATAAAGCATATGATGTATTGGTACAATTATGGTAATCAAAATATGGAAAAAAGAGACAGTTTGTCCATAGTGCTGGTAAAATAAAAAAAATAAATATTGTGGTTGCTTAAATGAATGCATTTAAAAATCTCCTGGACATCTTAAAAGGTATTTTCCTACATGAAAATATAATATAGGACAATTTTATCTGGACCATGTTCTTTATTTTGACTGTGGTACACTGTATTGTGTTTTTATCTCAATTTTAAAATTCAGTTAAGTACTAAATTCTGCAAGCCATTAGATTAGAAAAAAGAGAAAGCTTGTGTTTCTTGAGACGATCACAAAGCTTTAACCTAATATGAGTGATTGATTACCTGCTACTCATTTCTAATATATTATTTTGCTAAATTGTTTAAATTTACTTTCAGATTTTTCTTTAAAAAACTTCTAAAGGCTAATCCCACATACTTAGCCGTGTTTCTTACCTTTGAGCTGCCACTTTCTCTCTCTTTTGATTTTTGTTTTGTTTTATTTGTGCTGTTTCTGTCTCTCTGAAGTCATGAGCTACTTTGAAGTTTAGCCTGAGAAAGCATTTGTTTTGCAAACCAAGAACTAATCTGGGGAAGATAATCAGAATTAATCTGTGCTAGTATGAGAGATTCTTTATTCTAGCACAATTGTTTCATGCATGCAAATCTTGTCATTCATGATTACTTTTATCCGAGTCTAATAATTCCTGTCTCCTCTCTCTCGTGAGGTACCACCCAGTGAGGACAAAATTCTAAAACTGTTCTAGAGGTAAGAGCAGAAAGTTATTGAAGATTAAAACAGCATGGGCTAAAAAGTACAATAAATCTATAGAAATTTATTAATGGAATTGTTTTTAAAAACATTTATGAAGTCTAATCCACACTAATCACCATAAAATGATAATTAGTGCTGAGATATGGTCTTTAAATTTTTCCGTTTTCACAGCTTTCTATAATCTAAATAATAAAAGTAGGTCTAATGAACTAAAATATTTCACTATTTTACACTAATTAAAATCATCTATGCATTTCAGCATTCATTAATTCAACAAATATTTCCCAGATGCTTACTATATTTGAAGTTATTGAGGTAAGTGCTGAGGATACAGTAATGAACAAGATGCAGTCTGTACTCTTAATGAAATTTCAAGAAGGCAAGTAAACCAGAAATTTCAATATGATGTGATAAGTGCCCCCATGGTGCTAAGGCTATGGGATCCATCCCAGGTTTTAAAATTTGAGGAAAGTATCCAGCAGAAGGTGAGAGTCAAGTCAAGACCACGTCTCTGAAAAAGGCATTTACTTACCAGTGGGCTATGACCCTATCAACATATTGAGACAACGTTTAATTAATAAAAAGAATAGGTGGAATCATTTTTAAAACGTAGCATTTAAGGTAACAGAAAAGAGAAAACTAAAAATTAGAAAAACATGAAGACCAAGATAATGAAGAAAGAAAAATATTAAAACTGAATAGTGAAGTAAAGAAAATACTCTTTTCTTCTCTTTAAAATTACTCTCCAAGGGCAGTATGATGGTGGCTTAGTGGCAGAATTCTTACCTGCCATGCTGGAAACGGGGTTTCAATTTCCAGGGCCTGCCCAAGCCAAAAGAAATTAGTCTCCAAGATGCAAAGAGAGCAAGAAACAAAAACATATATTCCAGCTTCAGTGAAACTAGAAGACATCTGAATCAAACATTGAAAAGCCAATGAAAAATGGAATATAACTTAACAGAGGGAAAAGCATTCCTAACCATGTGCTTGGAATGAAGAATCCTGATACAAAATAATCCAGTGTGCTGTTCAGATACCCCAAAAGCCGCAATAATTAGAGGCATCAGGTACCTCTGAAGCTGGGCATAGCAGAAATACTTGTGATATTAAAAGAAGCAATCAGACTTTTAGTTCATCCCTTATTTGTGCTGTTAGGTAACTACCCTTCAGCTACACTGTAGAAAATGATTGATTTTTTTCCCCCCAGGAGAAACTGAACTTAAGCTATTTCAGAGTTGAGAAACAAAATTCAAAGCAATTCTGGAGGAAGCTGTTAGACTTAACTCTTTGAGGAAGATGAGATGGAATTCAGTAAAAAAAAAAAAAAAAAAAAAGGCTACATCTTTAACTGTGAGCTAACCAGCTCCCAGATCTGTCCAGCCCCCAAATACCAGCTGTCAGATTTATAATTCCAAAGCAAGTCTGAAGAATCATTCTCTAGGAATACTAAGCCATCCTAAGACCATCACAGCAGTCCTGACATTTGGATATCCGCCAGTCCGGTGGATAAACACCACCCGAAAAGCTTCTAACTCCCTTATTGGTACTTCACTCATGGATAAAAATTGATCATCAGACAAAATTTCAGGAAAGTCTGAAACATAAAAAACAATGATCAAATCAAACTGTGTAAGGTAATTCAGAGAAAGCAAAGATGATAAAGGGAGAAAAAGAAAATGTTACAGAAACTCTGATCACTATTCTTGAAAGGTGAGATGATTTTACTTTTGTGAAATAAAATAAGGATTCTAAAAAAATAGGAATAAGAAGAAAACAAAGATGTGCTTTGTAAATTAAAACTAATACTCAAATAAAAGATTCAATAAGTGGGTAAAAACATAAAGTCAAGGACATTTCTAGAAAATAAAATTAAAAGACATTCAACAAATCCCTATCCTAAAGGTATTAATGAAGAAGAAATTGGGGAGCAAATTTTCAATGGAAGGGGGGTAGTATTTCCCAGAATGAAGGAAAAGAATCTCTACATTCAAAGGGCCAACTAAATGTCCAGTAAAATTAATGGGGCTTGAAGGATATTCCTGACAGTGAATTTCATTGTGAAATCTTAGGAAAAAAATCAGATTTAAAAGAAGATCCTAACAGCTTCCAGAGATTTTTTTTAATGC
Organism: Tamandua tetradactyla; assembly: GCF_023851605.1. Lineage (NCBI taxonomy): Eukaryota > Metazoa > Chordata > Mammalia > Pilosa > Myrmecophagidae > Tamandua > Tamandua tetradactyla. Next base: position 182,674,417 of record NC_135331.1, on the reverse strand, counting down.
CTGAAAATGGGCTTCTAAACTGGAACATTACATGCAAGAAGACAAAGAAAATGCCTTAAAATTCTTCCTAAAAATGATTTTCAATCCTCAGTTCTGTAACAACCAGAATATTAAATCAAACATACGGTCAAAATACTTCTTCAAATATTCAAAGACAAAATAATTTACTTCTTTTTTATCCTTTTTTAGGAACATACTATAGAAATCTCCTCAGCAAAATGTGTGAATTAACAAGAAAGAAGAAAACATGAGTCTAAGAAATTGAAGTCAAACATAAGAGATCGAAAGAAAATGTCCAAGTTCTCGAGGGTAAGGGCAGAGAGCCATTCCTCTAGACTTGAATAGAAGAATGGGTGATCCCAAGAGAAAAATCTTCCATTAAAAAAAATAGAAATGGACTAGAAGTAACAATAATATTTTAATACTCTTTCATAGATAGTAACAAATGTACCACACCAATACTAAGGGTCAACAACGAATGAAGAGGAACAAGGGATAGGATGTTTGGGTTTTCTTTTATATTTTTCTTTTTTCTTTTTATTTTTGGAGTAAACATTCTAAAATTGATTTATTATGGCAATGAATGCACAACTATGTGATGATACTATGAGCCATTGAGCCATGAATTGTATATTTCAGATGGATTATATATTGTGTGAATATATCTCAATAAAAGTGCACTTAAAATAGAAATGAATGATTTTTTGACAAGGTTAGCTTGTGGAGAATCTATTCAAAAGAATTTTACAGAATTATTGTAAGCTCCCGGTTCAAAGAAACTAAGTAGATGAAATTTTTTTTTTAAAAAGGAAGCAATAATTAACTTCAGAAGAAAAAAAGTAAAAAGTGTATAGAGAAAAGAGTTCATAACATACCATTTAGTTCAGCAATAAAAAAAAAATCACATTGCCATAATAATAACTCTAATTATGGATTTTAAATGTTGGTGTATATGGGAAAGATAGAGAGAATACAAATGGGAAACATAAGGAGAATACAAAAGAACAAAATCTCAACCTACTTTAAAAGACAGAAAATATATAATATCTAAGTTGAATGAACCAAGAACTATCAGTACTTGTACAACAAATAAAAATATGTACATAAATACCACAACGCAGTTTAAAAAGTTGAAAACAGTTGCCTGTAAGGAGCATGTATAAGGGTAAATGAGGTGTAAAAAACTGCTAGCTTTATTTGTTTGTTAAGCCTTTTAAAAACTATGTATGTGCATTACTTTGACTAAAGTAAAACTTATTTTTAAATATAATATGTTTTTTTAAGATATCGAATATGGTGTGACCATGTATCTATCCCCAAAAACTGGAAAACCATAAAGCTGAAGTTTCTTTTGGGGTGGGGGGGGATGCACGGTTAAAGTGTCTATTTTCTCTCAGTCCCTTGGCTGAGCTGGCCTTTCAACCAGCACATCATCTGCTAGTGAATCACCAATAACAGTGTAAACACATTTCAGTTCAAGTCTCCAATGGCAGCAGAAGTTCAGATTGTTTAGGAAGCTCAATCTGGTAAATGTTGACAAAAGTCTTAAGCTATTTCTTAAACAAGAAGGAAACAAATACACATTTCTTTTGAGGCTATTACATAGCATACACCTTTCTGGGTATGTCTGTGGGTGCACCATCTATAAGAATGTTTATGTCTCTCTTTAGATACCCCTTCTACTGTTCCACCTGTCAGATGATGATCCAAATATTTTGAAATGATTCCCAGTGAAGCTTGCCTTTAAAAGTCACTGTTTGCCAGAAACTTTACCAAGTCAGTTACACATACTCCTTTCTTTAATCTTTATAATCTTGTGAGAAAGGCATTATTTTCAGAGCAAGGGCTCAAAGAGCTTACATCTTCCATCCTTAGTCAACACAACTAGCATGGAATTCAGCCTGGACCTTCTGCCACTTGCTCAGAAAGAAGTAGATTTTTTTTTCTTCTGTATTTAATGTTATCAGGTTTCCAAATATCCGTCAAGTAATCTAGATCCTTAGAATAATGTTAACAGAGATTAAATGTTCCTTTTACTCAAAAGATTTATTTAAATTCAATTTCTAACATTTAGTCTGTTTATGCCTCTGTACACTAACATACCCATATCTAAAGCAGTAGGAACATGGATGGCTAAAGAGACTGTCAATTTTTTTTACGAGTCCAAATCTGGAACTCTTATATGTTGAAGTGTCTAGAGGAAAGTATACTGATGTTTGCAACTTACTCTGAAATGCAACAAAAAAATAGGATGGATTGACAATTGAATGGAAGACTGGACAGATGGCTAGATAGTGCTAAATCAAGTACAGTAAAATATTCATTGTAGAATCAAGGTAGTAGATTATGGATGTTCCCTATAAAAGTGGTTCAAATTTTCAAAATGGTTGAAAACTTTCATAATAATATATTGGGAAGAAAAGCTAAAGCAGTTAGACTTTAGTGTCCAATAGAAATACAATTGAGAGTCAAAAATGTAAGCCACATACAATTTTCTAATAGCCACATTTTAAAAAGTGAAAAGAAATGAGTGAAACTAGTGTTCACATATTTTATCTAATCCAATATATCCAAATACTATTTTCAACTTGTAATTAGTTTTTAAAATTATTATTGAGATATTTTACATTATTTTTTTCATACTAAGTCTTCAAAATCCGTTGTATTTTACACTTATAGCATATCTCAATTCTGATTAACTACATTTCATGTTCTAAATAGCTATATGGCTATATGGGTGGTAGTCAGTGCTTGGCAGGGCAGATCTACATATAAATACACTTGCTACCATGTTCATAAACTCTTTTTAAGCAGCCACACAAATATAGGAAAAGAAGAAAAATATAAGTTCATAGAAGAGTTATGATGCAATAAATTGTGCCAATTTTTACAGTAAAACTCTCAGTCAAAAGAATTATCTATACAGTGAGTGGAAAAGTATCTGCAAAGCCCCCTTCGGGGAGTGGTGAGAACGGGGAGAAATTCAACTTCCCCAAGTTGAATTCTTGATATTCTCACAAGCAGTGTGGACAACCAAAGCTATAGGCAGAGCCCCCAGTCTTGGGATTTGTTCATATGAAACATAACCCCGCAAAGGATAGGTCAAGCCTACTTAAAATTTAGGCCTAAGAGTCACCCCCAAGAGAGCCTCTTTTATTGCTCAGATGTGGCCCCTCTCTCCAGCTAACACAACGAGCAGTCTCACCACCCTACCCCTCTCTACATGGGACATGACTCCCAGGGGTATGGACCTTCCTGGCAATGTGGGACAGAGATCTTGGAATGAATGGAGACTCAGCATCAAGGGATTGAGAAAAACCCTAGAATGAGCTGAGATTCAGCATCAAGGGATTGAGAAAACCTTATCAACCAAAAGCGGAAGAAGGAAATGAGACAAAGTGTCAATGGCTGAGAGATTCCTAACAGAGTCGAGAGGTTATCCTGGAGGTTATTCTTATGCATCAAGTAGATATCATCTTGTTATTCAAGATGTAATGGAGAGGCTGGAGGGAACTGCCTGAAAATGTAGAGCTGTGTTCCAGTAGCCATGTTTCTTGAGGAGGATTGAATAATGATACAGCTGTCACAATGTGACTGTGTGATTGTGAAAACCTTGTGTCTGATGCTCCTTTTATCTACCTTGTCAACAAAGGAGTAGAACATATGGAATAAAAATAAATAATAGGGGGAACAAATGCTAAAATAAATTTAGTTTAAATGCTAGTGATCAATGAAAGCAAGGGATAAGGGGTATGGTAGGTATAATCTTTTTTTTTTTCTTCCCTGTGTTTGTTTTATTTCTTTTTCTATTGTCTTTTTATTTCTTTTTCTGAATTAATGCAAATGTTTTAAGAAATGATGAATATGCAACTAAGTGATGATATTGTGAATTACTGATTATGTATGTTGTTTTATTTTGTTTCTTTATTTTTTAGTTAATAAATAATTTTTTTTAATTATTTATAAATTGTAAGGATTTTTAAATACGTATTATAAAAAGATTCTTTTCCTATGTGTTCTTGGGAGAAGGAAATAATCTGGTTGAGAGACGAATGTAGAATAGGGAGTTATGAATCACATTTTTTAAAACCCATAATCTTGCCTTCCCCACTTCTCTTTAGTTGTCCCAACGTTATATACAAAACAGTGCATACAGTAAGGAAAATTTTTTTTCAAACCTTAAACAATATTTTATTAGGTTTGCAGCATTTTCCCACCATTTTTATTGTCTTCATCTCTTAAACAACTGGTAGGCGAACATACTTCTCATTACTGATATCACAGCACACCCTACAAAGAAAAGATATTACACATAGATGACATGACTTCTCTATTGTTTTGAGACTAGTGGTCTCTGGCAATGCTGAAATTTTTAGGATTAGAAGTAACTTGCACTATCCATCTTTCCCTAGAGGATGAAATTATTGTCCAAATGCTTAATGATTTATTGTCTAAATGCTTAATGATCATAGGAATGAAGTCTCTTGTAATATGTGTAATGGTAAATTTTAATGAAGAATTTTGGGATCGAAAGAAATATGATTATAGTTCCCAAATTTCACATCAAATGAGAAGACAAAAATCAGCCTTGAAGTAGGTTGATATATTCATCTGATATATTAAGACAAATATAATATGAACTATTAAATGCACTTTAGAATGTAACCACTGGTGAACACAGTAAGAGTCCCATTGAACGTAAAGCCATAGGCAGTCTAAAGGCTACGAGCATCCAATGACTGATGATGGGGTACAAAGGCCAGCTCCCCAGAACATCACCTCTGACCTTCGTTGCAAACCACAGGCAGTTCAGCCTCTCCCTCTACCCACATCTGCTTCCTTCACTTTCCCACGGATACTGTTTCTGAGCGCAATCATCAACAAATCTCGATCTCTAAGTTTGGTTCCAGGGCAACTGATCAAAGAAAACCATATCTAGTCTTTTTTGCCTTGCTGGACATATGGGAGACTGATACTTCCCAGTTTCCTTGTGGATAGGTGGGACAAATGGAACCAGTTTCAGCCGGGGGCTGTAAGCAGAAGTGATATGTATCATTTCCAGTCCTAGATATTGAGTTATGGCTGTGAGTTCTTCACAGTCTCTCTTTTCCCTCCGCAGTGATCTCAGATGTCACCTGTTAAACATGACATCGCTACAGGTAGAGAGGCCTTGCCAGCTGAGATCCTTCAGTGAATGCACCAGTCAGAACCTCTTCCATTCCTGCTTCATATTGACCTATATTGGACATGCAGTGCTGAGAGACAAACAAGCTTTTATGTGAAGGCATTGATTTTGAGATTCATATGGTTACGGAGGCAAAGCATAGCCTCTTCTGGCTAATGCAGTGTCCATAAACATCTCTTTCTCTTTTGATCATACATTTTCTTGAGAACCTAGAGTCATTGTTATGAAAGTTGATCAATCTACTGTGTTGCTTTTACTCATACAAAATAAAATTCTATGACATCCGTTTTGATGGCTAAAAAAAAAAAAACACTGCTGTCCCCTTTCATGTCCGGGAACTCAGAATGTAATGATAGTGACAGGATGGAGAAATTTCCCACAACTTCAATAATTCAAGACTTGGCTATTCTTTAGTAAAAAATAATGGTGATACAACGTTAGAGTTATTGTGAGAGTGAGATGAACTAACATAATTGAAAACCCCTAGCATATAATAAATAATAAACATTTGTTCCCTTTCCATCTTTTTATCCTGAAATCATAAATTTCAGGTAAATACAGCATCACTCTATCTTTTAACCAGTTTTATAGGGTTGTTTCCACATGGATAATCCCAAGAGACAGATCCTTTGAAATTCTAAGTAAATAAAGCAATTAGTCCTGTGAATCAAAAGCATGGTTTATTTCACAAGTGAATCAACAGTGTCTACAGGGTTGTAGTTTTTATAAATAGAAATTCAGACTGAGATTTATGAATAAAGACATTTGTAATTTTCCATTCTTTTCTCTCATTTTCTTTTCCTTATTGTAAAGTAACCCATGTCCTTTACCTTTTACACTGCTATAGAATGCTCCTGCATTTAGAATAATATATTGATGATTCAGAATTGGTTTAGAGCAGGAGTTGCAGAGTGAAATGTTTAGGAGGGCCAGGCAGTATTTGTATTTATAGCTCCTGTCCCTTGTGATGGACCCTCCTGGCCACTACCTTCTCTACTGCAGGCCCTGCAGATAATTAAGTGGGCTAGTTTAAGGGGAAAAAAAGTAACATGTCATCCTGTTGAGTCATCTTTCATTTTCTCATTTGATAGTGAATATCTTCCAAGTGATTCTCATAAAATAGCATAGTCCTCAAGAAGGATCTAGGACTCCTCAAATGGCTTGTTCTATATCTGGGCTGGAAATGCACAGGATGAGCTTGTAACATTTTGCCCACCAGATAGCAAAGAAGCTATCAAAGTTTACTAGGGTCATGTCAGAAATTCTCATTGAAAAGACTTCTATCGATCCAAGATGGAAAAATATAAGCATCAATAAGGATGATAACTACAATAGATTAACACAATAATATGTTCAAATGCATGAATTTATGATACTAAAAAGCACAAATCAGTCTTAACTGGTGGATGCTAATTATTCTGAGAAACTGGTAAATAGAGGAAAAGAATCAAGCATTTACTCAGCCTTTCCTATAAGAAGTGTGCCACTAGGTGAACAAATAATAATTTTGAGGATGTTTGTCTTAACTGAAGCATTCCAAATATTACATGAAGATGGAATAATAAGACCAACATCATTTTTCAACCTTTAATGAATTAATGGATCTGGGTGTTGAATACTGATGTTGCAAATGAGAAAGAGAAAGAAAAAGAATCAGATGTTAGGTGCCTCTCATGGAACACATCACCACTTTATGAAATATTCTCATCAAAAAATTCAGGTAAATTTAAAGGAAATGCAGACAATAGGGGGACATGTTAAATTTTACCATGGGAAGGCAATCAACAGAATCTGGACTGTGAGAAATCCAACAACGTGGTTTAATTAGTAAATAAATAACAAGAAAAGAAGTGGAGGAGAGAGAGGTTTATAAATTAGAAGAGATGTAAAAGGCATAATAACCAATAACTTGTGTAAATATTATTTTGGCCTGATTTAAACAGACTATGATAATTGGATATTTGAGCACTGGTTATTTGATATTAATTAATGATTGCTAATGCTTAGGTATAATAATGATATTGTGGTTATGTGGTTATGTTTTATAAAAGGGCTCCTATCTTTTATTGTTACATACTGAATTATGTAGAGGTAAAATGATAGGATGCCAGGGACTTGCTTCAAAATATATCATGGAAGGCAGTGGGTGAAGATATACATGAAACAAGACTGGACATGACTATTTCACTGGATAGTAAAAGCTGCAAAATAGGGATGTGAGGATTCATTTAAATAATCTACCTACTTTGTATATGTTTGAAATATTTTATAATAAAAGGCTTTTAAATTTTTTTTAAAAATTGAAATAAAAATACAAAATGAAAGTTAAGAAGTATCTCAGGTTTGCCTTCCTTCTACTGTAAGCAAAACAACAAAATGAGTGTGATGGTAAAAGGCAAGTTTTACCCTCCGTTAGTTTGGGAACAGTGGAGAAGGTGGTGGCCAGGAGAGGCCATCTCAAGGGACAGGGGCTACAAACATTATACATAAAAGTAAGGTCAGTAACACTGGATTCTCTAATGCTTTTTAAAAGGCCAGAAATCCAAATCTATAATGAAATATCTTAATATTGAATGTTGGCAATGAATGCAAATTTCTTCTAAGTCACTGTGTGGATAAGTACTATATGGAATAAGCAAAACATGGCATTTTGTAACCTCCCATTAATAATGAATCACTTTGATATCCAACACTAGTTTTCTCATCACCTATAGGGGAATCATAGGTTATAAAACACCAGCCTGCAACCTGCACCCTAAGACACATGGAATATTGCTAGGCAACACCTCTTCGTTAGACTCCTAAATACCTTTGTTTGGTCTGGGTGCCTTTAATTTGCTCTATTGTCTCATGTTCAATGGCTCTTTCTCTGCCCCACTATTAGTCAGGGTTCTCTAGGGAAACAGCAGCAACAGAAGATGATAACTGTAAATCTTAGATTTTTATAAAAATTGTCTCATAACTGTGGGGATGTAACAGTTTAAATTCTGTAGGGTAGGCTAGGCTGCAGTCCAAGATCTCTGATGAAGATCTTTAATGAATTCTCCAGGTGAAGTTGTCTGGCTCAAGTGGAGATGGGAATTCTCTCTTCTGACTGCTGAAATCATCAGTTCTCCTTTTAAAGCCCTCAACCGATTGGACGAAACTTTCTCAATTTTGAAAGCAACCTCCTCAAATTGATTGTAAATATAATCAACCATAGTTGCAATCAATTTACTAATTATTTAAATCCTTGAGCTGTCCTCCCAGTAACAATCAGATCAGTGCTTGCTTGACCAAACAACTGCTCACCATAAACTGGCCAAATTGACATATGAACTTAAACATTACAGCTCCTCTCTCCAGATTGACCCTTTGACTTGAATGACTATTGGACTTTCAACTTCAGAGTCCCTCTTGGGGACTATTAGTCAGATCCTACTTTCCATCCATTCCTACTTTCAAGTCCATTCCTACTTTCAAGCAAAACCCTCTATAATCCCCTATCCCTGGCCAGTGTTCAAAGCACTGTGCATGGCCTGAAGGCCTGCATAGCAAGAGGCTGAATTGTAGTCATCCCAAATATGAATTGATGGTACTTTATTAGAGACAAAACATATTTTCCTCATCCTCATTCAAGACTAGCTTCCTTCTGACCTTTTCTACATACTGAACTGCCTCAGAGAGCTGCATTCTGTTTGTTTATAACCCATACCCATTTGGAAAATTACTATCTGGCTAAGTATAAACATGTCCTAACATTTGACCATCAAACCCATCCAACCATTTGCTTTGTGTTCCTGTGTATGCATGGTGATATAATTAGCTCTCACATATCTCTCATTAATACTTGCAACTTATTTGCTCTTCTTGAGGCTAGACATACTCATATAAATGTTTATATTAAGTTCAATTTGTCAAAATGTCCTCTGTACTAAAACGCAGTGTACAGATGTTAGATACTTAAAACGTCACTAAAAAATTAGGTTAATTTATAAGGGTAGTGATATATATACCATCAGAATTTCTGAAATGTAACCCGGTTCATTAAAAAAAAGTTAACAGAATTTCCTCCCGACAGTGGTTTCCCTACCGTTCCTCATTCCTCCTGCTTACCATGTGTAGCTCTAACGCAAAGCAACATTTTATGTATAGGAGTAGTTGGGGCAAAAAATGAAATAATGAGTTAATCAACATTTCTAGAATCATAAGTATTTTATTTGGGACTTTGCATATAAAATGTCCTCTGTTAATAATAAGGGGACATTTAAATTACCAATATCAATTATGGGCTAAAAAAATAAAAGTTAAAAGAAAACATTTAAAATTTGTACAGATTATAAATCATTTGTACATCTCAGTTTCTCTGCCTTTTCTGCCGTCCCCCATAGATTTGTATGTAAGTAGTTGCCCTCTTCTGTCTAAGCTGGTGGACATCTCTCTGAGCCCCTGATCCAAAGCATGAAGCCTTGGTGATTTCATGTTCCCTGATGTTGGAAAGGGTTGTCAGAAAGATTGTCAGCTTCCAGCACACCCTAATCAAGAGAAAGTCTTGATTCATATCTCATTTAGAATTGGTTTTGATATGCTATTTTTCTCTCCATTAAATAATTGTTGTTGCGTTTTAACACTGAAAAGAAAAACAAATGTTGTTGTGTGAGAAAGATTCTCAAAGCATAATTGCAGAGCATTATCAGTGGAAGACCTATTAACCAAAGAAATGCATGCGTGTGTGATGGTGGGTTCGCGTGTGCATGCACAGCGGGCAGGGGAGGTGTTCTGGTAGAATTACCTTGTACATTGTGTTGTTTGTTTTCCTGTTTGTGAAAGAATTCAATATCTCCTTATTTTGTAAGATAAAGCTATAAAATGACAACAAAATCCTATAAAACAAAAGCTATAAAAAGCTTAACAAAATCCTTAGAATTGCAGCAATTTAACTATCCTACATTTAAATCAATGCATTTATCCACTTAAAATCAGGAAGAAGGAAAAGAGACCATAATATCGAATAGAATGGTAAGGTGGGAAAGGAGGCATTTTGTGCCCCACTAGGAGTCCAAAAAGATAGAGATAAACTGTGTTTATTTTCTATATATCAAAATGACTCAGAGAAAAAATATATTTATTTGTAATGAGGTAGTTAGGCTAACTACAATGCTGCTTTTGGGCAAAAGGCTTAAAATTTATTATGAAAGCATTGGTTCATCTCATGCAGATCAAAAGCACTGATTGATAGTTATAGCTGCCTTTAATAATTCTAAAAAAGAAAAACAAGCCATTATTACCTACAATATGCAACTTGATCAGCTAACAAAGTTATTTCAGACTTTGGGTATAGTAGCCAAAATGTTAAGTATCATGGATAAAGTCTAAGGCTTTTTCTTTTTTTAATAAGTGGAAACTATGCCTGAAAGGCTTAGTGACTTGTCCAGTATGACACACCTTTTTTCTGATAGCCAAATTGATATGATGTCCAGCTATTCTAAATTATGATACAATAACAACCCACAGAATTACAACAAAGGATTACACCCACTTTACATGTTGACAACTATGGGTTAGCTTCTTTTTGCTTCATGTGTCTGCTCATTCCAAGACCTGGGTTGCAGCATGTGTTAGTTAAATTCAGTTGTCAACTTGGCCAGGTGAGCATACCTAGTTCTGTTGCTGCGGACACAAGTCAATGGTACATGAACCTCATCTGTTGCTAATTACATCTGCAGTCGGCTAGGAGGCGTGTCTGCTGCAATGAGTGACGTCTGACTTAATTGGCTGGTGCTTAAATGAGAGAGCGCAACTAGCGCAGCCTAAGCAGCTTGGCATTCCTCATCTCAGCACTTGCAGCTCAGCCCAGGCCTTTGGAGATGCAGAAAGAAGTCACCCCGGGGAAAGTTGTTGGAACCCAGGGGCCTGGAGAGAAGACCAGCAGAGACCATCCTGTGCCTTCCACGTAAGAAAGAACCTCAGTGGAAAGTTAGCTGCCTTTCCTCTGAAGAACCAACAAAATAAATCCCCTTTTATTAAAAGCCACTCTGTCTCCGGTGTGTTGCATTCCGGCAGCTAGCAAACTAGAACACAGCAGAAGCCCTTTTGAGAACATGCCATTTTCATGTCAGAGAGAAAACTGATTTTACAAAACTAGACAATGTCTATGAAAACTTCGAGTCAGATGCAGTCTATGTCCGTTCCACTTACATTCTATCACCCAAAGCAACTCACACGGCAAAACGTGACTCACAGATATGGAAATGGATGGTCTTCTTATACGGAGCTTAGCAAAGAAGTGGGAACAATCTCATCGACAGATCCCGACTTGGTCTGCACTCTCTCAGGAAACATTGGCCTCTACATTTCCTGGGGTCCTGAAAGCAGTGAGTCCTGGCTACCACGTCAGATTTGACTTCCAATCTTTTGGGCAGACTGAGGATTTTGTTGAGAACATCAGAATTTGAACCCTATTGCCCCTGCAACCTATTACCAAATAGGGGAAATTAATTCTGTATGAGTGGCTGTCTTATATAAACTCAAAGGGAAGAAGTTGTTTTTTCAATGGAGATTCTTCTTGGGATAAAAATTTGTACTTTTAGATAGCTATGATCTGATTCAAAGAAGACATTTTTAGTGAGCACTGAGATTGACTTCCAGCCCCCATTGAATAACAGCTGTGCAGTTTGGGAATTATTCTTAATTCAAGGGTAAGCCTGTTTACCTAAGGATAATTCATTTCCTCTGAGAATGACTGGCTCAGAATGTTCTAATTCTGGCCTTTCAAATGTGAGACTATTGCTGGATGTCCCAGGAAAAGATTCTTCTTTGCTTTTTTTTTGTGTGTGTGTGGGGCGGGGGGGGGGGGCAGACTCTGGGAATCAAACCCATGTCTCTGGCATGGCAGGTGAGAACTCAGCCACTGAGCCACCGTGGCCCACCCTCCTCTTTGCTTTTAAGACAGAGTAATGGGGACATTTCTTTGTACCTCCTGTCATATATAAATTAAAGGATGAAATGTTAAGCACACAGGAATCAGATATCGATTACTTGAAAAATTCTTAGTCTATCCAGATAGCATACTCTAGAAACAGGACCCAGTGTGTGGCTAGACCACCATTTGCAAAAAAGATTAGGCCAATGACTTATCATGCCATTTTGAAAGGATGTATGTACCCTAGAAAAGCCATGTTTTCGTCCTAATTCCATATTGTAAAGGCAGCCGTTTCTTCTAATCCCTCTTCAGTACTGTATGTTTGAAACTTTAATTAGATCATCTCCCTGGAGATGTGGTTCAATCAAGAGTAGTTATTTAACTGGATTAGGTGGAGACTTGTCTCTACCCATTCTAGGTGGGTCTTGATTACTTTACTAGAATCCTATAACAGAGAGATTCTGAGAGAGCAAAACAACATAGCCATGAGAAGCAGGGAGTCTACCAGCCAGCGACCTTTGGAGAAAAAGAAGGAAAACACCTCCTGGGGTGCTCCATGAAACGGGAAGCCAGGAGAGAAAGCTAGCAGATGCTGCTGTGTTCACCACGTGCCTTTCCAGATGAGAGAGAAACCCTGACCGTGTTCACCATGTGCCTCCTTAGATGAGAGAGAAACCCTGAACTTCATCGGCCTTCTTGAACCAAGGTATCTTTCCCTGGATGCCTTAGATTGGACATTTCTATAGACTTGCTTTAATTGAGACATTTTCTCAGCCTTAGAACTGTAACCTAGCAACTTATTAAACTACCCTTTTTAAAATCCATTCTGTTTCTGGTATATTCCATTCCAGCAACTAACAAACTAGAACATTAGAGGATCCAATCAACCATCTCAACAGAAGCCGGGAATAGAGATGGAGTTATCCAGGAAATACCTGTGGAGAACTCTCTTGTCTGATGCTTGTACCCCCACCCACCCCTTGACTTGCACAGGAGACTAACAAGGTTTTTGAGGATTTTATATCAGCAGAAACACTGTCAGCTTGGGCTGCAATGGACAAGACAGGACAAAATGAAAGAGGAGTGATGCTGAGGGCAGAACCTTGAATGCAGAGGACAGAAAGGGAGGGCCAGGAGAACAGCGCATTGAGCCACAGAAGAGTTCTCATCGGCCTTGAAGTTTAATGGACTTTGTCTCTGGGTATGAACTTGCTTTAAACCAATAACCCCTTTATTCCTTCCATCTTTATTTCCCTTTCTGGAATGGGCATGTACTTTATACCCCTGTCCCACAAATGTATTTTAGAAGCAGATAAGTTGCTTTCTAGTTTCATAGGTCTGTCAATGCAGAGGAATTTTGCCTCAGGAGACACCATACCTCAAGTCTCACCCATACCTGATTTTTATGATGTGTAGATGGTGTTTGGACTTATAGTTGATGCTTGAATAGGTGAAGCCTTTGGGGGGGGGGGGGGTGTCGGGAAGGAATGAGTGTATTTTGCATGTGGGAAGGACATGAATTTTGGGGAACCCAGAGGGCAGACTGTTGTAGCAAGGAAGGCTTTCTCCCTAAGCCTTTGGAGGGACCATGGCCCTGCTTGACTTCAGATGTCCAGTCTTCAGAACTGTGAGAAAATAAATTTTTAGCAACGTAAGCCACCCATTTTGTGGTACTTTGTTACAGCAGCCCAAGAAAACTAATACAGTCTCTATTTCCCTTATGTTAATTACTATTCCCTCTTCTGTCTATGCAAACATGTCAAAACTATAAAGCAACTCTGTTCTTTTAAATCATTAGCCACAATAAATGTCACTCCTGATTCTTGCTTATCTGCATCTCTCCAACTATGTGTCTGTACCAAGGGTTAATTCTGATAAATTCCTGCTACAAATTAAATCTGATGTTCTAACCTCCTCCCAGCCAACATCATTTCTTTCTTAGGGGTGCCCAGCTAAAAGAGCATAGTAACAGAGAGAAATTCGAATCCTGTCAGTTTACAAACTTTCATGTATGTCTGACTGAAACAGAGCTTAAAAATAAATTGGAGAGAAAATAACTACGATCTTTAATTCCTACAAATTTATCAATAAATGATTAAAGGATTGAACTCTTGGCTTTAGTTTCTCCACGAAAATACAACAATAGGAGGGGGGATTACATTGTTCAGATTTGAAGCAGATTTGTGCTGGCATTTTCTTATGTATATATATATTAGTCTTATTCTGTCATTTAGGCTCATTGCTTAGCTTCGGATAATTTATATTTGATAGTATAGCTAGGTAAATTTAAGAAGGAAATCAAATAAGTGGTGAATTCTTCAGTCTGGGGTTAGGGTTTCTCAACCTCAGCATTGTTGATATATTGGGCAGATAATTCTTCATTGAGGGGTCTTCCCTGGGCATTGCAGGATGTTTCGCAGCATGCCTGGGCTCTGGTCACTCTCCCACCGAATCATGACAAGCAAAAATGTCTCCAGATATTGTCAAATATCCCTTGGGGGACAAACTTCCATGGGGGGAACCAGTGGTCTAGGGTATAACATGGCCTCTTAAGTTAATTTAATTAATATCAGGTTCTGATTCGTTTCAGGGCCTCATAGATGACAAAATTAATGCTGTTCAGGTGAGCAAGCTCATGAAGATGGCTCTCCCAAGGGAAACTGTCATTATGCATAGTTAACCACCCGGTGAGGGTTAAACCAAACAAGTTATGGAACCAAAATCAAGAACCGTTTTCTCTCCCCACCTCCCACATTTCTGCACAGGCCTATAAAATAGGAGTCAAGACATGAGTTTGAGTGACTTATCTCATTGGTAAACCTGGGACTGAGTCGTGCCCTTTCCTTCACAGTTGGATTATGCAGGTTTAAGAACTAATGGGTAGAGGTGGGAGGGATCCCTCCCGCTGCTATACTTAATCACCCTCTTTTGGAATTATAGGTTCCTGTCCCCACAGTCCTGGGCTTGAGGATTTGAAGATCTCAGTTACCAAACGAGAAATTGTTCCAGTGAAGAATGTAGTCATATTCCATTTAACCGGAAGCAGAGACTGTCCTCTGGCCATTTCAGACTTCTCCCACCATTGAACCAAGGGGTGGAGAAGTAAGTTACTCTACTGGCCAAGAAGAGTGGTCCAAAAAAATAAACAAATAAAGTAAAAAAAGCAGATCAAAGCCTTTCCAGAGACCCAGGTTTGATTTCTGGTACCTGCCCATTCAAAAAAAAAAGAAGAGAAAAAGAAGAGTGTTCCTGGTTACCACAGGGATCCTGGTGAGAACTCTCTTACTCTCTCCCTACTTTAGACCAACTTCTTGGTTATGGTCCTGGCCTGAGCCTCCATGACAGTAATAGCTCCCTCCCGGCAGCAACTCTTCTAAGCAACTCCATTCCCTCCCCTTGCCTTCTCAGGTCTAGCTCCCCACGTTTGCTGGTCCTTTCTTCTGCTCTACAGTCCCCATTTGGAGCAAAAGCCAAAGCTGTTGCAATGAGCTGCAACAACCTACGCAGCTCTGTGTCTTACACGTATTTGCCCTGAAATATGTTTGACCTCATTCCCCTATCTACCCTCCTTCATTCACTCCATTCCACTGCCATGGACATTCTCAGAGTTTCTCAAGCGTACCAGGCATTCATTGTCCTCAGGTGTTTACTTACTGTTCTTTCTGCCCACGAGGCTCTTTCCTTCCATAGCCATGACTCATTCACAAAATGACTGTCTCAAGGTGATTTTCCTTAATTACCCTATCTAAAACCACACCCACCTCTTTGGGCTCACAGGTATGCACATTCCATATTCCCTAATTTTTTTACTCTGTTTACTTTCTGATTTATTATTTTATATATTTTGCTTGTTCATTGTCTATCTCCCGCTATTGAAAAGTAAGCCTCATGAGGCAAGGGATTGTATCTGATTTCTTTACTGTTATACCACCACACCCTTGAGCAGTGCATAGCACAGCATGGGCACCCAATAAATATTTATTGAATGATTATCTGAATAGTGACTTTTTTTAAGTTTGCCAAAATTTCTCTGGTTTGTGTCTCATCTCTGGTTTGTATCTCATCCTGAATGCTCATTCCAGGAAAACAGCACATTTTTCAACTGTCAAGGAAAGCCTGGGAGTTCTATATCCCTTAGTGGGGAGTCATCAAAGAAAAGTGTGCTGAGCCTGCTCCAGATCTAGAGCTTACAGGAAATACAGGGATCCTGTTAAAGGACATCATGGTAATGCAATCAGTAAATTGCAGAGATAAGAAATCTACAAGACAGATCATCTGGTTTCTTCAGTAAGTAAATCCCCAAGTTTGGGAAGGTGGGGAGAGCAAGAGGGACTTGATAAATCAAAGGAGACTTCAGAGAAGGCAAGTGGAGATCATGTTTGGATCCTGATTTGAATAATAACTGTTAAGAAATATACTTAAGATGTATTTGATTACATCTGAATCCTGATCAGATAGCTGTAATATTAAGGAATTATTGTTAATTGTTTTAGATGTGATAGTGGCATTCTGATGATGTTTCCAAGAACCCTTTTCATTTCAGGGTTCAATTCTGAAATATTTGCAAATGAAACATTAAGATGACTATTTGCATAGAAATAGTCAGATGGAGGAGGGAAGAGGAAAAGGAAGACATTAAGCAGGTAGAATAAATGATATAAGTTAAGATTGGCCATGAGGTGATAATTATTGAACCTAGGGCTGTGTACCTGGATGGGGGGGTGCAGTTTCATTATGCTATGCTTTCTACTTCTGTATATTTGGACCTTTCCATAGTAAGAAGTTTTACCAGGTTCCTCTTGCAATAATCGCGTACTAAGTTGTTTGAGAACTCTTGTTCCAAGGCCTGTGGACCCTTCCTTATTGTTCAACAGAATGTAGAGCTTTTCTCGTTGGCTTAGGTTGCACAGTTTCTTCTCAGTCCTCTTCATAATCTATATTCACCAATTTCTCATCACAAGTCCCTGATGCATCCTTAGAGTCCTTTCGTTCAGGATTTCCACCCTGGATTTTTGTTCTGCCCTGGGCTGGAGTTCTCTATCCTCTTTAATAAGTCTGATGATTTTCCTCAAACCCTTTTGCCTGTGCTAACCACAAGGAGATCAGCTGACATCCTGCGCTCACATAATTACAGAGTGCTTCAGGCAACGAGATAAACATAGAACATACCCTTCAGGTCACTGGAAACACTCCCTCCATATTTACAGTTCTGAATATACAGATGATCTCCAGCTTTAGAGCCTCCTTCTGGAAGTTACTCCCGTTAAGTTATCACAACAAAATGCCCATTTGCCGGGGAATGTTTCTCTTGAATGTGCTGAGACCTTGGGGGTTAGAAGCCCCCCAGGAACCAAAAGGCCAATTGCCCAGTTGCTCTGAACAAACAACCACTGGACTGGGAAGGTGTTGTAATTAACGATAATATCTATCAGCCAAGTGGCAGCCAGGCGGCCTCAGCAGACACCATAAACACACAAGAGGCTCTGGAGCCAGACACTCCAAATGCTGGCACCTCTCCTGGTCTGTTCCCTGCTGGGATCCTTTTTCATTTAATTTTACTTTTTATTTTTAGTAGTGAAGCCATGTGCAGCTAGAAGGCAGTTGACTGGGAGTGAAAGACATGCATTCAATTCTCTTCACGGCTCTGCCAATATCCATCTGAATAATGCTTGATAAATTCCTTTTAAACTTTGGTTTCTTTACCTGTAATATGAGGAGGTTTGACCAAAGCTTGGTCCACAGTGCAGCAGCACTGGCCTCAGCCCAGAGCTCGACGAAATGCGGAATCTTAGACCCCAGCCCAGACCTACAGAATCAGAAGCACATTTTAAGCAGACCCCAAGATGTCCTGTGTGCACCGTATTAATTTTCTATTGCTGCTGTAATAAATGACCACAAATTGAGCGGCTTAAACAACACGAATTTATCATCTCACAGTTCTGAAGGGCAAAAAAATGTGACACAGGTCCCCCTGGGTTAAAATTCAGGGGTTGGCAAGGCTGCATTCTTTTCTGGAAACTCTACGGTAGAATCTGTTTTCTTGCCTTTTTCAGCTTCTAGAAGATACCCACTATCCTCAGCTCAGGACCCCTTTCTTGCTTTTTCAGAACCAGCAATGTTGCGTCTTGCTGAGACTCTACCCTATTCACTCCTTCCTCTCACTCTGAATTCAGTGGGGAAAGATCCTCTTTTGTTTTTTAATTTTTTTATGAATTTTTAATTTTTTTAAATATGTGACAACAAAGGAACACAAATATTCTTAACATATGATCATTCCATTCTACATATATAATCAGTAATTCACAATATCATCACATAGTTGCATATTCATCATCATGATCAGGAAAGATCCTCTTTAAAGGACCAAGGTAGGTAGGTTGGTCCCACAAGGATAATCATGCATCTCAACAACCATATCCTTCATTACATCTAAAAGTCCTTTCTTCCGTGTAAGGGAACATATTCAGAAGTTCCGAGGATAAGAGCTTGAGCATTTTTAGGAGATAGGACGTTATTCTGCTTACCACACGCACTAAAGTTTGAGAAGTTCCAGTCCCACGACTTACTGATCTACTTAAAAGAATAAACAAGTGGAATTTTGTGTGTGTATCTGTTGTTGACCAAATACCTCCCCAAATATTGCACTGTATTTTGACACAACCATGACTACTCACCTTTGCTGCTCCAATGGTCCCCTGCATGTTTCATTGCTTTCGCCCCCCTCCACCTGATAGTCACCTATTGTCCACCTCATTGTGATACAGAATCATGGACCACCCTACCTGCCTTTTGCTGGTAACTATGGCTGTGGTCATCCTTCTTAGTGAAATTCACAATCTTCATCCAATCCCTGTTCCTTTCCCCAAGACATTATGCTTTTGATTATTCCCTTTCTCTGCAGCACCATCAATCTTTCTGCAGATGACTCTCTTTTCTCTAACTACAAAAACATTTGGTGCCAGCTGTGCAGCTTCAATCCCCTGGAGAGCCACCAGTTTGTTCTTCTCTAAAAGCACAAAACTTCTAGAAAGTCAATCTGCACTCAACCTCTTCTTCCTCATCACCACTACACTCCTTAACACCTCACAATCAGCCTTCTCTTCCAAGCATTTAGCTAACACTGCTGCCTCTGATGTCACTGGTGACCTTTTCTGGGACGGCCAAGTCAAAAGGTCTATTCTCACTTCTCATTCTCTTTGATCTGTCTGCAGCTTTTGACAGTGGAGACTGTACTCTTTCTCAGTACCATGTATCTTTTCTTCTTTCCCTGCTTCTCTAATCCTGCTTTTTTTGCTTTGTGCACTGATTTTGCTCCTATAATATGTATTGAGTCCTTACTGTGTCTCAGAAAAGGCTTATCCATGCCTTTATAGAATTTGATTTTTATTCTTCCCTACCTAAAATAGGCTTTTCAATGTTTAAGTACATTTCCCAAAGATCAATCTTTGATACTCTTCTCATTTATTATGGTCTTTCTCATAACCATGTATCCACAACTAAGGATTTCAGCTAGTACCTCGGTGCAAAAAATGCCCAAAATTCCAGCTTCCAATTATCTCCCATCAGTCCCATCAAATTTTTCTACCAGCATGTCCTAATATTTTATATCCAGCATATCCAAAACCAAATTCCACTCTTTACACAAGTTAACAGAGCATGCTTATCAAAATTGTGCATTAAAAAAGGCCAGAATAGATGGCATAATTAGGAATGCTTAGAGTATATAATGATAGTGACTAAATGTACAAATTTTAAAATGTTTTGCATGAGGAAGAACAAAGGAATGTTAGTAATACAAGGTGTTGAAAATAGATGCTAATTAATATTTTAAAACTTTAACTTATGTGTGATACTAAAGCAAAAAATGCTTATTTGGTACAAAATTTATATTTTGACTAGTGCAGTTCCTAATATAAGTTATGTGGACAGCTTAATTAAACACCATAAGTACATGAAAGCTTGAGTAGGGCATGAGATTTTGTAGGTTTGTCCAGCTTGATGTCTCAATAAATCCCAGAAGGATTTGAACAGGGAATAAAAATGCATTTGCAAAGTCCTCTTGGGGGAATGGTGAGAAAGGGGGAAAATTCAACTTCCCTAAGTCGAGAATTCTTGATATTCTCACAAGCAGTGGGGACAACCAAAGCAATAGGCTGAGCCCCCAATCTTGGGGTTTGTTCATATGAAACTTAACCCCACAAAGGATAGGGTAAGCCTCCTTAAATTAGGCCTAAGAGTCACCCCCAAGAGAACCTCTTTTGTTGCTCAGATGTGGCCTCTCTCTCTCAGCCAACAAGACAAGCAAACTCACTGCCCTCTCCCTTTCTATGTGGGACATGACTCCCAGGAGTGTGAACCCTCCTGGCAACATTGGACAGAAATCCTAGAATGAGCTGGGACTCAGCATCAAGGGACTGAGAAAACCTTCTTAACCAAAAGAGTAAAAATAGACAAAATAAAGTGTCAATGGCTGAGAGAGTTCAAACAGAGTCGAGAGGTTATCCTGGAGGTTATTCTTATGTATTAAAAAGTTATCACCTTTTTAGTTAAGGTGCCACAGAGAGGCTGGAGGGAACTGCCTGAAAATGTAGAGCTGTGTTCCAGTAGCCATATTTCTTGAAGATCAATGTATAATGATATAGCTTTCATAATGTGACTGAGCGATTGTGAAAACCTTGTGTCTCTTCTTTTATCTACCTTATGGACAGATGAGTAAAACATATGGATTAAAAATAAATAAATAATAGGGAAACAAATGTTAAAATAATTTAGTAGATTGAAATGCTTGTGATCAATGAAAGGGAGGGGTAAGTGTATAGTATATATAATTTTCTTCAGTTTTCTGCTTATTTCTTTTTCTGAATTGATGCAAATGTTCTAAGAAATGATCATGATGATGAATATGCAACTATGTGATAAAAAATGTTCATATTGTATGTTGCTTGGTTTTATTAATTAAATTTTTTTTTAAAGACAAAATATACAATATTAAATACCTTGTTAGACTGGATCATTAGGTTGAAACTATCAATATGAATTGAACTATGTGTAAATGCAAAGTCCCACATATATCAACTGTACAGATATAAATATGAGAAAAGACTTCTTAGAAAAGAATCCCAAAAGAGACCTGAGACTACATTGAAAAGCTAATAAGTGTTAGGCTGAAGATAGCATAATACCTCTAACAAGCGGGGAAAGCACTTCATTGTTTTCTGTGCAGATGTTATTAGATCCAAACTTCTGAGATAGTTGCTGGAACTTACCAAGGGACACTTGGCCAAAGAACTTTAGTAAACACAATCAGGAGGGAAGGAATCTGGAAATTATTTCCTATAACAAAACATTAAAAGGAAAGAAAAGGAAATAATTTAAGGATCATATAGCAAGCTACAAGTGCTTGAAGGGCTGAGTGAGCAGAGGACAAAATGCATGTTAAGTTTTGACTCAAAATCTAGAAGACCTTTCTAACAAAAATATTAAAATATGTAAATACACTTACTATATAATGACTCCTACATCACATACACACACAAAAAATGTCCAAGCATTCAGAAGTTGTATTAAAGAAAAGTCATCTGGCTTAATAGAAAGACAATGGACTTGGGATTCAAATTGCTCTGAGTCCAAATATTAGCTCAGCAGCAACCATTCAATTATCCCTAGGAAAAATATACCTCTCTGAGCCTCAATCTCCTGATACGTAAAATCGGATAATTTTATATGGGTTGTTGTGAAGATTATAATTAAAACAAATGAATCATTTGGCTCTTATTATGATAATTTTTAACAATATATAGATAGAAGTTTTAACCAAGTTAGTTCTAGCTCCTCTCCAATTCCACAGTCCTGTGATTCCCTATTTGCAGATAGCCCTCTCAAATGTCATTATTGTTTAAATGTAATGTTTTTCTACATCACTGAAGAGTTCTTTTATCCTCATTGCACCCTAAAGTGTGTGACACCAGTGTCAGGTGAGGATATCTTCTTCTGGTATTATATGGCATCCTGCCTGTACTCTGCAACTTCAAAGAATTTTTTCTGGGTACTGTCTCTTTCATTGACCAAAAAGATCTACAAAGTTTCTGTCTCTAGATATGTATTCCATATTCGATTCTGTTTTCCTAGAATGGTAATTTTGAATTGTTACCATAATTTGGAATGGTTAAGGGTTTGGTAGTGTTTTCTGGCAGTGGTGACCTCCTTGTACCACTCATCACAATCCCAGTACTTTCTCTTACCAGGATTGTGTGCCACCATTTACTGCCCAAAAAATGTGTGAATAATCAAATTGTTGGTCTCAGGCAAGCCATACCATATGCAAATTCTTGTAGGATGACTCTTCACCATCTTCATAAAGGTACCTGGAACCCTATGGAAAAAGAAAAAGAAATGACTGTTTTTTAATTCAGTGACCTGGTTTATTTCTCTCTGCAATAGGACTGTACCTCTGCAAAGAAGTGAGAAAGCCAGGTTATTTCAGGCTCAGAGTTTTCTCTAATTATAGATATAAATACCAAATGAAATTTTTAAAGTTAAAGTATTTCAGAAGTTTCCACTTGAATCATTTTTTAATTTTTAGGAGTGATAATAGTATCCTGGTAATGTTTTTTAAGAGTCTATCTATTTTGGAGACCCATACTGAAATATTTATTGAGAAAATGGTAAAATGTCTGGTGTAATGGTTGAAGCCAGGTGATGAGAACATGGGTATTCCTTAACTAGTCTCTACTTTGTATGGATTTGAAATTTTCCATAATGAAAAGTTATAAAAGATTTCCATGTAGCATACTTTTATTTTAAAAATGAAAGAAGCAGGTATGTTTTGCTGGTTACCTGTTTCTTAAAGCTACAATCAATGCATTTTATTTTATATTTCAAGATTTCTGGGACTAGAAGCATTGATCTTACTTTGCGTCTGCACCTTCACCTGACTCTCTGGTAGTCCTCAAGTTGTTTCCTTGGAAAGGAAGGCAGACATTTTGAAAAGAAGCTCAAATTCCTACCCGTTGGGACCCACCAGATAACTAGGTGGAAAAATTCCATATACATAATTTTGGAAATTACTTACAAGTTTGGTGCAAGGATTAATAAAATGTTGTCATTTACTGAGAGACACTCTGGGATTTGGGAAGGATTGCTGTTTAATTTAATTACTATTCTTTAAGAGTTGACTTTGCCTTCCTCTTCATTGATCTCAGTCCAGTGGGACCTCAGAGAACCATACAAAAGTTATAAAAGAAAAAACTGCCTTACTGATTCTCTCCATAATTAAACCAAAAGGTTGGGGAAGGGTAAACATCCTTTAGAGACTTCCTATATGAAAAATGAACTGGGAGGAGAAATGTTTATGTGCCACTCTATATATGAACTGGTACCTAACTTTATGCACTAGTACACAAAGTACCTGACTCCCCAGAAAGAGATTTGTCAACATAAAAATTAATTTAACCAGTCACTTTCTCAAGCCGGATGTGATGAGCACAACATATCATTTGTATTGCCTTGCTCTATTGGTTGTAAGTGACAGTAGGCCTACTAAAACATTGCAAAAAAAATACACATCTAGATCATTAAAACTTTTTAAATAACTTTTTCAGGAAGAGTTTTCTCTCTTTTCTCTCGGATATACAACTCTTACTGAGCTAATGGCTTTCTATTTTCATCTTGCTATTTATAATACAGTGATGTTTCTTCCCAAGAATCTTTGGTCTAATCCACAAAATTCAAGTCTACGATCTGAGACTATTGCCAGCTGAAACATTACTGTTTTAATGTCATTATTCAATCATAGAAGTATTTTCGGTATACACATTTGATTTCAAAATTATGTATAAGTAAAATTTTCCAAGGCAGCCCATAATCATTCTTTTGTACTTTTAAAAACTTTGGACATATCGGCGAAGATGTTAGTGTCGCCTTTTATCAAAATCATTCTTATTCTCAACTTACTATAATTTGGAAGTTTTTACTTTTGTTTTCCCTCCTTTGTTATATCATCAACACTGGCTGCACATTCTTTGAATTGTATTAAAGAATTTGAGTGTCTAGACACAACAAAAAAAGAACGCAAGGCTTACTTCAAGTAAACCACTAACTTGTGCTAGCCAGCAATGAGCAGAAAGATTTTCCTAACACTAGCTCTTTTTCATGGAAGGAATCTAGGTGGAAGGGCCATATTCATTTCTATTTTCAACTCAATTGTTTCCATTCTGTGAATAAAGATGTTTAAAAACAGAAATTGCCAAAAAATGCAAAACTTGGCCTAAATTGTCTTACACTGGCATATTCACATTGGCTAAATTTACATACAATATACAATGTAAAAGGCAGAACAAATCTGGAAGCAAGACTTGCTACCTGCTTCTCTGACCTGCATTTAGAAAGCTCTGGTTCAGCCTTATTTATATTATAATAGTATCACACTTTATTTAAGGTAGAAAGACCTGCCTGGCCCCATTATTTTATGAATACAGAAACCAAGCACCAAAGAACATTAAAGAAGGAGCATGCACGGTCACATGGCTAGTCAATACCTCTGGTCTCCATTACACTGACCACTTGCCCATCCTGTCCTTAAAAAACGAATGGAGCTAAATGACTTCTGTCCTGAAAGAGTAGCTAAATTTTTGGTAAATTAGTTCTATATAGAAGAAAAATAGTTTTTTGTAATATATGTGTATCTAAATCATTTGCCTAGTAGGGAATCCTCAAAAAGCAAACGCCTCCTGTGAGGCTTGCAACTACGGGAATGAAACTTAAGGAATGTATGTTGAATGAAATGTCAAGAACAAAAAGACAAACACTATCATGCCTCAATCATAAGGACTACCTATAACATAAAAACTCAGTGAACTGAAGTTGAGAGCATGGGTTATCAGGTTGGGGCCTGTTGTAAAGGGTCCTAGATTGTAAGCTCTTACAGCAGTCACATATATTTAGGAGTTGTAACTGTTATTTCTAAATTCTGAGATACTGAGCTGTTTGTATATTACCTGGTCATTCCCAGAAACCTTGGGTATTTATGTGACATCTGAGACTCAGAGTTAGAGCTCTGAAGCTATGAAAGTCAGCAGTACCCCATACAGGAACTGTTTAAAAAGTTGAAAGAGAGATCAGACTTTAAGTAGACATATGAAGCAAGCTGATCTGGATAGGACTAAAGTAAATCAGAATACAGAGTAAAGGATGATATCATCCATATTTTAAAACTTCAACATCTGTATGAGACCAAAGGAAGAGATGTTTATTTGGTGCAAAAGTTTTATTTTATTAGTACATTTTCTAATTTAACTTGTATGATCAGTTGAGTTGAACACAATAATTACATGGAATCTTGAATACAGCATGAGGCTTTGTTGGTTTGTCCAGGTTAGTGTGGTGCCCTGATATATCCCAGAGTAATTTGAGCTGTGAATAAAGTAGTTTCAAAGTCCCCTTAGGGGACTGCAGAAAAAGAAGGAGATATTCAACTTCCCCATTTGGAGAATTTCTGATATTCTCACAAGTAGTGGGGACAAATAAATCAATAGGCCAAGCCCTCGATCTTGGGGTTCACCCCTATAAAACTTATTCCTGCAAAGGATAGGCTAAGCCTACTCACCACTATGCCTAAGAATCAGCCCTAAGAACTGCTTTTGTTGCTCAGATGTAGCCTCTCTCTCTAAGCCAACTAACTCAGCAGGTGAACTCAGTGTCCTTCCCACCACATAGGACAAGAGTTCCAGGGGTGTAAATCTCCTTGGCAACATGGGGCAGAAATCTTGGGATGATCCAGGACCTGGCATCAAGGGATTGAGAAAGCCTTCTTGACCAAAGGGAGGAAGCGAGAAATGAGACAAAATAACGTTTCAGTGGCTGAAAGATTTCAAAGAGTCGAGAGATTATCCTGGAAATTATTCTTACGCATTATATAGATATCCCTTTTTAGTTTATGGTGTATTGGAGTGGCTGGAAGGAAGTACCTGAAACTGTTGAATTGTGTCACAGAAGCTTTGATCCATGAAGAAGATTGTATGAAGATATAACTTTTACAATGTGACTGTGTGATTGTGAAAACCTTGTATCTGATGTTTCTTTTATCCAGGATAAGGACGGATGAGTAAAAAAAAAAAAATACAGACAAAGAATAAATAAATAATAGGGGGGACAAAGGGTAAAATAACTTGGGTAGATGGAAATAGTAGTGGTCAATGAGAGGGAAGGATAGAGGGGGTGGTATGTATGACTTTTTTCTTTTTATTTCTTTTTCTGCAATGATGCAAATGTTCTAAAAAAATGATCATAATGATGAATACACTACTATGTGATGATACCATAGGCCATTGATTATACACCATGTAAGAACTGCATGTGTGTGAAGATTTATCAATAAAAGTGTTGTTTTAAAACGTAAAGCCCTCAAAATTCTGGTCTTCAGTCATTTTTGATGAAAATTAGGGAATAAATTCCACCTCTGTTGCGGTCAGCCATGACAGAAAGCACAGAGGTATGCCTTATAGTTTTCCTAAGTGAGATTCAAATACTCATGGAAATTCCTTAAGTTTCATCAGCAATTGTATTAAATTACATGCTAAAAAAATCCCATAAAGGGATTGTATTAAACAAACAAAACCAAAAAAAGTGATGCTCTTTTGGTTTTGTTTGTTTAATATAATAACTTTTACATCCTATTGTCTTAAATCTAGACAAACCAAGAGAGATATCTAGCTCCATTTACAAATGTATGATGCCCATTTTCCAGGACAAGCAATTCAGTTAGTGAAACATTTCACTCCATACTGGGTGCTACAGAGGACAGTTGAAGAAACTTCAGCTTCCTTATAAAAACAATTATATATTGATATTAGAAATCTGTAATTCAAATATAAACTGTGCTGTTCAGTACTAGCCCTTGTTTACTAAACTTCATGTAGGACTCAAGTTTTCTTTTATGGGATTTTTTTAGCATCAAAATTCAAAAATCTATTCAGTAGGATCTTCATGAACAAATCTTCCTCTCTTTCTCTCCCTGTAACTCACACACACACACACACACACACACACACACACACACACCAGCAATGCCTGAGACTTCATATCAGAACTTCAGTATCCCTGAACAGACAACAAAGAGGAGTATATCTCCAGGGATAGGGAGATTTAGCAGAAATCGGCCCACCTAACCATGAAATTCCTTTGAAGTTTCATGTTTTGAAACCCTAGATTTTATTTTTTTTTTTTTATTTATTTTTTTTTTTAAAGGAAAGACAGAGAGAAGGAAGGAAGGATAGAAGGAAGGAAGAAAGGGAAACATTTTTAAACATTTTCTTGTTTTTTATTGTATTCTGTTTCTCCGTTTTTGTTACATGGGCTGGGGCCGGGAATCGAACCGAGGTCCTCCGGCATAGCAGGCAAGCACTTTGCCCGCTGAGCCACCGCGGCCCGCCCCCTAGATTTTATTTTTTTAAAGTTTCTCCAAACTTTGCATTTGACTTCATAAGTATCCTGGTTTTAATTAATTTAATATTATGTCTCAAAGAACTAAATCACCTGAACTGAGATTCCAAAAGTAGTATCCTGAGGCTTCACAAACACACTGACACCAGTCATGGGCACTGTGCTGGTTTGAAACTGTTACATGTACCCCAGAAAAGCCTAATCCAATCTTCTGGAGGCATATCTATTGTTTAGGGTGGGACCTTTTGATTAAATTGTTTCCATGAAGATGTGACCCACATAATTGGGGTTGGGACTTTTTGATTAGGTGGTTTCTATGGAGCTGTGTCCCTGCCCCTTCATGATAGGCTTTAATCCACTTAACAGAGTCCTTTAAGAGGGAGTCATTTTAGAAAAAGCTTTAAAGCTGGCAGACAAAGACATTTGGAGAGGCAGAAAGAAAACACCCTCAGGGAAGCTGTTTGAAACCAGAAGCCAAAAGACAGCAGATTCCAGTCATATGCTTTCCCAGCTGACAGAGGTGTTCTGGACTCATTGGCCTTTAAGTCAAGATATCTTTCCTCTGAATTCCTTAGTTTGAACATTTTTATGGGCTTAGAACTGTGAACTTATAATTTAATAAATCCCCTTTGTAAAACCAACCCATTTCTGGTATATATCATTCTGGGAGCATTAGCAAACTAAAAAACACATTCAATTTGAGAGTCTAGAAATACAAAATGTACATTTTAGCAAAATTGAGCTGAGATTTAATCTGCATAATTGGTCAATCCCAGTTTCACCTGTACGTGGATAACGCAGTTCAATCCCATTCTGAACCTGATGATGGGGTGGATAGATAGTTCTAGATTTTTCCAACTGACAGATGGGAAGTGAAGTCAGAGCAGGCAGGAGACCAAATATTAAGAAAGTCATTGACTTGTTTGTTTATTTAGTCCCTTCTGAGTTCCAGGCATTGAACTAGTAGAAATACCGAGATGGAAAAGTTATAGTACCCAAGGAAGAACACAAACTAGTGGAAGAAGACAGACAGCAGGAAATGATAGATCAAAGTGAAAAATGAAAACATAGAGAAACATACTAAGACCTCTAACACTGAGGAAGTGCCAGGAACTAAGGTAGTGTCCATGAACTGGAAAGAAAATGCTGCCAATTCTACCTCCACCATTACCCTTAAATTTCTTATAGGTTGGATAGAGGTTGGGGATAAGTAAGTAAATGCGGTCAAGAAAGACATCACATCACCGACTTGACGAGTCAGTACATGAACAGTCAGGAAACAGGGAGAGTGGAACAGATGGGGGAGGAGAATTGGGAGGAGAATTTAAGTTCAAAGTATGAGAAAGTTGAATTGGAAATGTCTGGTAAGCCAGTTAAGTGGACCCATAAAGCATTCATTTAAGTCTAGAGGTCAGGAGGAGACCTGAGCCACAGATTTTCATCTGGGAGTTTTCAGGACATGAACACTGGCAGAAGTTGTGAGAGTTGAAGAATACTCGGGGAAAGTAGGCATAATATGGAGTGAATAAGACCAAAGACATAGTCCTGAGGGAAACCAGCCTTTCAGTGGATAGGTAGTATAAAAGAAGTCAACAAAGAATACTGTAGGAAAGTGGCCTGAGAATTAAGAGAAGGCTCACAAGAAAGCGTTTTCTTAGAAACCAAGGAGGGAGGGTGTTTTTTAGAAGAAGGATGATCAGAAGTGTCAAATTCTTTTAAGAGATCAAGTTAAGGGCTGATTTAATTGGGCACAGATGCCATTCTTAATCTTGATAAAAGCAGTTTCAAGATAATGTTAGTGGGAAACAAAGCAGACTGGGGGGCTTTGAGAAACCACTGGGAGGTTAGGAAGCAGAAACAATGATTACATTTAGACTGTGAAAAGCAAGAGAGGGCAGTAGGTAGAAAGAGATGTGCGGTCCAGAGTTGTTGGCTGTGCTTGCTCTCTTGTTCACTTGTTTGTTTTGAATACCATGTACTTGAAACCAGTGAGTGTGAAAGCAAAAAGGGAGCAGTTAGAGACTGAGAGGAAGAAAGGAAAATTCTCAATCTAATGCATAGAAAGGGGAGTAGCCTCAGAAAGACTAGAGGATATGGAGAAAGAAGAATGGGTCACATAAGGTGTAATAAACATTGGAACATTGACCACTTGCCATCTAATGGCTTCTATTTTGTCAATCAAGATCCATTGCAGAAAATGAGGTGAGAGTTGCAAGAAAAAATGACAGAGGTCAGATGTTGGAGGGAAATAAATTAGATTTGAAATCACCAGAATGAAGAGTGGAAGGGCAAACTTGCTAAGAAAATGCAGAAAATCGCCCCTCAGTGTTCAGGGTTTAGCTGCAGCAGCTGATGGCAAATTTAGCAAATATTAATCATGCTGATTTTTGTTTTGTTTTAATTTTGTGTAGCAGAGCTCAGAAAGAAATGTGAAGAATGCAGTTTCATTACTTTGTCCAACTTCAGACCTGGACAAGTGGAGGTGACGTCTGGCTTTATTTCAATAATATCAGTTATTGATTATCAATATCAATCAACCCACTCCCCATGAATAACTGATTTATTTCAACAGGGTAAAAACATTTTGTTGCTTTTTAAAACTCTTCTCAATTATAATCAAGTTGCTTCTCCTTGAAGATGGGGTCAAACTGGTTAAAAGGACAGAATCTGCCTGATCAATTTGGACCTCACCTGATGTTTAAGGAACCAAGATAAAGCAGAGTACTTAGAGCTTAACACCAGATACTGAAGAATATGGGGAAAGAGTTCTTAGAACTAAAGAGGAATGTAATCATTTGGTCTCAAGGATTTTTGTCTACTTAATCTGTCAGAGAAAAGCAGCTGCCCTAACTTGTGACCTTACTGCCAAGAAACTGAGGTTGAGTTCAATTTACAGATCAAAATTAAATGGCTTCAACTTCATGGATTGAAGGGTTGGAAAGACAGGCAGATTGCAAAATGAGGCTTTGTAATTTTAAGAGCACTCCCTCCCACCCTCAATTCCCTAATCACATACTCAGAGCATTTGTGTGGTGTCACCAAAATGATGGGTCCTGTTACTATATGGGAATTAAAAGGAAATGCTATGTTCCCGGACCATGCACCCCCCCACAAAAAAAAAAAAAAAAAAAAAAGGAAATGTTGTGATTGCAAGTGAAAATATCATGAGGAAATGAAGAAAGAGAAACACAGAAAGATGACAGTAAAACCAGAGTGAAAGAGGAGTCAGAAACTCAAGAAATTGTTAAAGGAAAATTTTACCTTGAATAGAAACAGTGAAAAAGACAGAAGGATGTAGAAATGTTAGTAGTCAAATAAAAATATAATGTAGCCACCATGTACGTTATAGTGTAGGAACTGGGGGAAAAGGAACACATACTCAGAATAGATGATGAAAAGAAAATAAGGGTAACAGTGGAAGTCAAGCATAATGTACAAGGCAAAGTGATCACAAACCTGGGGGAGGCACTGAAGTGAAGCAAGGTTAGCATCTGGGAAACCAGAAGGAATCTAGTAGAAATTGAGCAATAACAGCCTGAAGTCTACTACACTGGTTATTCAATATCGTGAGCTCAGCTGCTGATCTCAGAATGTTTTCTTACACCTTATTAAAACTGCTTAAATTCAAAAACACGCACATACAAAAAAAAACTCTGCTTGAATTCAGATTTACCATTACTGTTCAATGAAAGAGAGAACCCTGCATAGTTTAAGAACAAAATACATGGTACACTTTCCAATAAGTTACTGGTGCTATGACTGTTTTGCTATAGTTTTATTGAAAAATGCAAAGTTTTTAATTGTACATCATCACATATATTTTTATGCCTTTGGAAATTTTTTTGTTCAGAAAAGTAATGAAAACGTGAAAATATTTCATCTTCTATACACTGCCTTAAACCATGCTGGTTGTACAATCCAGAAATTTTCAATTTAATTGCCTCAAATTATAGTTGGATTAATCCAGGGGTCAGCAAACATTTTCTGAAAAGTCTCAGATAATAAATATTTTAGACTTTGTAGGCCAAAGGGTGTCTGTTGCAACTACCAAACTGTTTTAGCTCAAAAACAACTGTAGATAATATGTAAATAAATGGGGGTGTGACTGTTTTGCTGTCAATAAAACTTTATTTACTAAAATAGGCTACAGGCCAGGTTTCGCCCTTGGGCAAGCCCTGAGCTATGGTTTGTGGACCCATGGATTGGCCTGTCAATTCATAAATTAATTAGATCATCTGTCACCTAAACACTATTTTTTATGTAATCCAAGTTTATTAATTAATAAAAACTTATAGACCATGACTCATGTTTTAACTATTTTATTTAAGTATTTATCTAACAACATATTGAAGTGTAAGCTTAACAAGGGCAGACACTGCCTTGGTCACAGTTATACCTCTAGCACCTAGAAAAGTCCCTGGCACTTACTCGGTTCTATACATGCACATTTAACAAATAGATGAATTTATTTTATACAGCAGCTTAATGTTGTATAAAATGAAAGAATGTTAATGAATGCTAATGAATGTTAATGAATGTTAAAGAATGTTGATGAATCTTCTTTACCAATAGGTCTATATCTGAAATGGAGTTTTCCTAATACATTCTCTGAAAGTAACCCTGTTAATTCTAACCCTACATATTTAAATAAGTATGCACAGTGTTCTAGCTTGCTAGCTGCCAGAATGCATCATACCAGAGACGGATTGGCTTTTAATAAAAGGAGATTTATTTCGTTAGTTCTTCAGAGGAAAGGCAGCTAACTTTCATATGAGGTTCTTTCTTACATGGGAAGGCACAGGATGGTCTCTGCTGGCCTTCTCTCCAGGCCCCTGGGTTCCAACAACTTTCCCCAGGGTGATTCCTTTCTGTATCTCCAAAGGCCTGGGCTGAGCTACGAGTACTGAGATGAGGTATGCTGAGCTGCTTGGGCTGTGCTTCATTGCGCTCTCTCATTTAAGCACCAGCCAATTAAGTCAAACGTCATTCATTGCAGCAGGCATGCCTCCTAGCCAACTGCAGAAGTAATCAGCAACAGATGAGGTTCACGTACCATTGGCTCAAGTCCACAGCAATAGAACTGCGCACGTACACCTGGTCAAGGTGACAACTGACTCTACCACACACAGTCTAAACAAATCTACCATGTATGCTGGGCAAAGGATAAGTTATCTATGTTTTATGAATTAGTTTTTATTGGTTATTTTTGATAAATGCTTTATACCCACCAAACAGGACCCTCTTTCTCCCCCTTTCCTCATGGCCTGGTGACCTCTTGCTTACTTTCTATCTCTGTGGATTTGTTAGCTCTAAACATCTCATATAAATCTCATCATACAATATTTGTCCTTATGTGCTGTGCTTATTTCACTTACCATAACGTTTTCAAGATTCATCCATGCTGCAGTATGCCTTTGGGCTATTGTGCATAATGCTTCTATGAACATTGGTGTACAATATCTCATTTACTTTCTTTGGGTATTTACGTAGGAGTAAAACTGCCTTGTCATATGTTAATTCTATATTTAACTTATTGTGGAACTTCCATAATACTTTCCATGGTGGCTACACTCCTTTAAATTCCTAAGATTATCTACATTTTAGGTCACTAGTTAATTTACTAATTTCATGGCCCAACAAGTGACATTTGACTGAGCACTTTAAAAACAAAGTAAACATCTGGCCACCAGTTAGTAAAGCATTCCACCTGATGAGGCCTAACTAAGCTAATTTTGCCCTATTGTCCAGCCTCTTCTGAGCAACAGGACGTGGCACTTCCTCTCCAGGCATCTAATGCCCTAACTTGATCCCATCTCTTTGTTTGTAGGCATATGAAAGAGTCCAGGCCATGAATAGGAGCTCTCCTGCTGGTCTTCATGACAGGGATGGGTGTAAGACCAATTGTCCAGCAGTTCCTCAAACACTGGCAATTGGCTGCCACGGGTTCTCAGCTTGACTAATTCCTGCAAACTCCCTCTTCTCCATAAGCACATGCCATCCCTGTCTCTCACCCCTTCCCATGCACACACACACACACACACACACACACACACAACCTGCAAGGTCACACCTAACCACCCTCCCTTCCTGACTCACACCTCATCTCCTGAGGTAGGGCAGGCAGGGTCTTCAGTCTCTTATTCTATTCTTTTTCTAGTCCTGATAATAGCATAGTGTTTTACACTATGGCTTTACTTTTGATACTCAGAAGCCTATTTGAAAGTGAACTAAACAGAATATTAACTTTCTTTTTACATTCCTATTTTACTATTAGCTTGAAACATGCCCCATACCAAATATATATATATATATATATATATATACTGTCTCTGGCTGCTCATATTTCTGCTTATAGCAATCTGAATTCATTTTGTCACATGAATAATTTGCCTATCAGACAAAAGGTCGAAAAGAAAAGGAAAGATTTAATATTTTCACAGTCATAATCAAAGCCAAAGCCCGTTCCATGCCCTGAGGCACTCTCTGTTATCTGCTTTTCCTTATCTTTCTGACCTTGACCCTATTACTCTTCCATCTTGCTCACTCAAAATTGTCAAGTACATTTTCCTCTCAGGGCCTTTGCACTTGCTGTAATCTTTGCTTAGAATTCCTTTCCACTGACATATGCCAGCTCTTTCACTCCTTTCCATCTCAGTGAAAGCATCTCTTACTTTATCCAAAATTAGAAACCCACCCTCCCAACATTACATATCCTTCTTTCTCTCTGGCACCTATCATAGCTAAGATCATCTCTATCTTATTTATCTCTATTACTTGCCGTTAGTTTTCTCTGCCTCATTTCAATGAGGTCCAGATTTTGTCCTTTTATTACTGGATCCTCAATGCCTAGATGACGCTTGATAAATATTTATTGAATGAATGGATGCTTTACATATTGTGTTGGTTTGCTAAAGCTGACAAAATGCAATAAACCAGGAATGGGTTGGCTTTTACAACGGGGACTTATTAACTTACAGTTTACAGTTCTGAAGCATGAGAATGTCCAAATCAAGCCATCATCAGATGATATCTGAAGTCCTGAGTCACTTGGCAATGCACAAGCTGGTGTCCGCTCATCCTTCTTTTCTGTGTTTTGTTGCTTCGGCTTCTTTCTGGTTTCTCTTTTTTCTCTCTCTCTCTCTGAGCTTCTCCGTGTCCTGCTAAGCTTCTCTGGGACTTTTTTCTGTGCCTTTTATCCTCTTATAAAGGATCCTGTAAGAGAACTAAGACCTACCTTGAATGAGGTAGGCCACATCTCAATTGAAATAACCTAATCAAAAGGCCCCACCTACAATAGGTCTATACATACCCACAGGAATGGACTAAAAGAGCATGGTTTTTTTAAATTTTTTATTTTTAGAGCATGGTCTGGCACTCGAGCCTGGGTCTCCTGCATGGAAGGTGAGCATTCTACCACTGAACCACCCGTGGACCCAAGAACATGACTTTTTAAATCTGGGGTACACGTAGCTTCAAACCATCACACATATCTCAAAGGAAAAGATGGACAACATGTTCAGTATTAGTTATTCACTGAAAGCAAGGACAAGGCAATGGTTTAAAGCTTAGTCCCTCATGAATTTTATTGCTTGCACTCCAGTAGGTTAAGCTACTCTTCTATTTTGTAGGCAATTTCATCTTGGCAACTGCTTGATGTTGCAACAACAGTGGTCATGAAAATGCCATAGTTCTTTGTTACACAGGCCAAAATCCTGATTTTTTTTTTCCTCCACCACAATAGATGCCTCATCGATACAAAGTATCCACAACACTATGGCAGGCATTATTTTATATTTTGCAATGAAACTGACAAGATTAAACACATAGTGAAATGTAACGATTCACTACACAAGAATTCTTCCATGAGTGCATTTTCTCTTTTACCTGTGGACAAACACTGAACTCTGACTATAAGCCATCAACATCATTTTATGCGTTGAACAAAATACTCACTTAGAAGATTAGCATTGGTATCTACTATAATTTGTAACTATATCCTGGCTCATCTCATCACCTCTAGAACAAACCAAATCTTTTAACAAATAAACTTGATAAAGCTTCTATTGTGCATGATTTTGCTGGTCCAAGGCATGCAATTTCACAAATTTCCCAGCAATAATACTAGGTTTTTTTCCTTAGCACAAAAATAAGGAATGCAGTAGAATGCTTTGTAATAACAACTTCTCAAGAGACATAAACCAAATATCCTTGGGATTTGCTATGATCAGATTTGCTTCAAGTTATCAAGGTCTTGTCCTCCGGCACTGCAGTTTCAAGGGCTTGAGATTTGGAAATAGTTGCATAGTACATATGCGATCCTTGGATCTCAGCTCTTTGTCTTCCAAGAAAAACTGTAACTAATACAGCCGTTGTTCAATTTGAACTTCTTCGACATGGCACACAAAATATGCAAATTATGTTGTCCAAGTGAACTGGAATCAGTACAATAACACCTGGAGACAGGTCAAATTCAGACAGACCCATGGAGGCAACACACTGTCGTGTGCACGTGTCCCCAAATGCGTGAAGTACACCCACTTCCCCACTCTGCACTGCTCACCCTGCTGCCATACACAAGCTTACCCCACAACTCACCAAAGTATGCAATTCTCCCACAGATCAAAATGGATTCTAACGTAAGTAGCACCACCATCTATGCCATACGAATTGACCAGGGGTGGACAGGGTGCATTGGTGAAGTGGGCCCTAGTGAGGTCACTCTGGCACTGGAGTTTGCACTGTTACACCATCTGTTTTCAATGTCTGCCTTGTAAAGAAATTTTAATTTCGTATACTCCATGTCAAAGAACTTTACACCCTCCATGGAAGGAATAACACCCCCAATTAAGAGTCCTACATTAATTAAAATGAATATGTCAAATATAAAAGCACCTATGCATTTACTTTGGTCTTAGAACTTTTTTTGGTTCTGTAAAGAAGGGGGATTGTATTAGCCAGGGTTCATTACTCTTTGAACCCTGACTGATTCAAAGAGGTAGGGAAATAGAACCAACAGGATATCTGTAAATAGAATGAGGTTTTATAAAAGTGTCTTATGCATCTGTTTTTCCATAAGATTTTGATAATATATACAAACCTTTACTTCTGAAAAAAAAAAAGTGTCTTATGCAACCGTTGGGATGCACGAGTCCAAATTCTGAAAGGCAGACTACAAGCTGGCAATTCTGAGGAAGGTTTTTGATGAATTTCCCAGAAGAGGCTGGCTGGCTGAAGTAGAGATGCAAGCTCTCTTTTTTTGACTGCTGAAGCTATGAGTCCCCCTTAAAAACTTTCAACTGTTTAGATTAAATGCCTCCTATTGTGGGAGACCTCCCCTTAGCTGACTGAAAATGTAATCAGCCACAGATGCAATCAAAAATATTGATGATTTAGGTCCACAAAATAGCCTCCCAGCAACTCACCAGCTAGGAGAGCGCTTGCATGGCCATCACCTGGCCAAGTTGACGATGAACCTAACCATAATAGGAGACAACGAAAAAATTGACAAGGACTCTGTTCTAAATAGAAAATTGCTATAGTAGACTTTTTAGAGTACATGCAAAATGTATGGTTTACAATAAATCCTGAATTTGTAAGCCCAGGCAGAGTCCAAAAAGGGAAACTATTTAGTATTGAATAGGAACTCTAGAGGTCTTATATAAGTGACTATTTTTACTTGTAATATTATTAAGGATTTTTTCAAGAGTTTTGAGAATTTGGAAACATATATTCTTAATCTGACGAAAGTAAAAGAAAGCGGTAGTTAATCTACCGCTAGATGTAGACATTTTAAAATAAAGTAATGTAATTAATTTTTTTTTTGTATGCTGTATGGCAGGGTCACATTTTATTCTTTTTTCATGTGTGTATCTGTTATTTCAGCACTATTTGTTGAATTTTTGTTTGTTTGTTTTCGATGGTTTCTTTTGTTTGTTTTGGAAAAGCATGAGTATAATTGATTTTATAACTTTGATGTGTGATACTTATTATATATTATATTAGGTTTCTCAATGTCAAATCACAAAAAGGTTGCATAGTTCAATTGAACAGGTATTCGACAAGATAGAATACTGGAATAATTTTCACAAATAACATTTCAATTGCCCCTTTTTTGTGTGTTTCTAATGAAGTAACTGATGAGAAGAGCTTTCTAGAACTCCA
The DNA here is from genome assembly GCF_023851605.1 of Tamandua tetradactyla. Lineage (NCBI taxonomy): Eukaryota > Metazoa > Chordata > Mammalia > Pilosa > Myrmecophagidae > Tamandua > Tamandua tetradactyla. The sequence continues at coordinate 182,636,732 of NC_135331.1, read as the reverse complement.
GGGTGAATGTGGAGATGTAGTTCAAAGGGAACCTACTGCAAGTATGAAATAGCCTATTATCTTTAGCATTTTCCATATATCTTGCATTCTAGTTAATTCCATGGAGAATGTAAGGGCCTAAGTAGAATCTGGAAACTAGTCAGCCAGTTCTCACTACTGGTGGCTGAAATAAGAAGTGGGGGATTCCAAAGAGAGACCCATCAGGCCTTGCAAATGGATTTTAAATGTGGGGGGAGAATGAGAGATCAAAAGAGACTTCTAGGTGCTGCCATTTACTGACATGGGGATGATCGGGAAACATGTCTGGAGAAGAAAAGAGGATCAACAATTCCAGAACAGCCTGCTTAATTTGAATATTTTAGACATCGATATCACCAAATAAGATATGTCAATTGAACTGTTGAATGCACAACTCTGGAAGTCTAAACTGGACATACAATTTTGGGGCCAATTGCCTGTGATCGGTATTTAAAGCCAAGGGGCTTAATTGAATTCAACAGAGTAAAAGAGGGAAGAGGGTTGAGAGACAAAAAGGAGTCTAAAAACATCACGTGGGACCCTTCACCTCTGGAGGTCTGCTAGAGAGGTCTGCTGGAGGTCTGGCAAGAGCCAGCAGAGAATAATGGGGAAAGAGGCCAAGACAGTGAGAAAAAAAAAATTTAAATAACATTATTATAATTCTCATTTTTTGAGTGCTGCATTTTATAAATTATCATCTCTAATGCTCTCAACAACCCTAGAACAGAGATTCTTATTTGCTCTCTTCTCAAAAGAATAAATTTAATTCAGAGATATCAAGTGATTTGTCCAAGGCCACACAGCTAGTGTCTGGTACAGCCAGGTTGGTTCCAAGTTCATCTGGCTCTTCCCCTATCAGGTTGGGGGAGAATGTGTGAAAGTTCTGAGGTTTTGGGTAAAATAATTTCTATTGAAAACTGGCACCCTACTTCCCATTTGGCAGGATTCTTTTAAAAATTATATCCAAAAAACAGTAGCTATTAAAAATAAATACAATTTAAAATTACCCCCAAGAAATAATAGCTGTGGTAACTGAGAAGTTAGGATTTAAGGGGTGATTATGATTACTGAATCACTATATAAAAATTCCTTTTTACTTTCTAGTACATTAAAGTAGACAGAGAAATATCTGGAATCTCTGAACTGTAATCCAGCTGCCCTGATCTCTGAAAATGATTGTATAGCCTTTATCTTGTGTCCTTGTGATTGTAAAACCTTGTGACTTACCTTCTCTTCTACCCATTTATCCAGTTTTTCAACTTTAGAGTCTTGTGATCACTAAAGACAGCCCCTAATGTTTATTAACGAAAGGTCTTGGGTCAGCCCAGAACTAACCCACCCATGTCAAAGTTATCTTGCTAACCAATTCCAGATTTAACTAAAAGCTACTGCCTGACATGTACAGTAGCTTAGACTTTAACCTCAAAGTCACCTATACCGCATTATAATATTAAAAATCACAACCATCATCATATAAAGGCTGCTATTTTCTTACATCTGGTCTGTGACTAAGCATGCAATCAGTATGCACATGTTCAATAACTAGGTCACCTCTAATTACATCATCTAGGGCGACTGTGCTCATTATCTTAAAACCACCCATCTTTTAATACGACAAAATCATCAGAACTACTGCAATTTGGGGAGACAGATTTTGGGTTCATAGGCCATATGCTTTCCTGCTTTCTGCCTAACAAGAGAAACACTTTCTCTCTTTGAAACCCTGGTGCTCAGGAATAGGTCATTTGAGTGCATCGAGCAGAGAAGCCACTGCCTTTATCTGGTAACACCATTATAATCTAACACTGTGGGCTCCGTGGTTCATGCAATTCAGTAGGTTTTCCTACAGAAAGCCATGAACTTGTCAGAAAAGCACAAACAGGCATTCGAAAACACTTACAAAAAACTTAATGTGAATGTCTTAATTTCTCAAGCACTGTGAAAGGAGCACCTAGTTTAGAAAACTTCGTGTCAAGCTCTTTGCCTTCTATCCCCGCCCCACCTGCAGTTTCTTCAGTAGCCATCTTCAGCACAATCATATAGAAAAACTTTTTCCATCAGTCTTAAAATTCAGGACATTGCTTTCTACCCTTCCCTTTTCCCCCAATACCAGACAATAAATGCAGTTCCATTAAACTGGACTGGTAATAGCAAGCCTTCCTCAATTTAGTATACTGTTTCTCAACCTTTTTTAATTTCCTCCCAAGGAAACTTTTTAGAGTTATTTTTGTTCTAAATGTCCCTGCCATGAAATTTTAATACCACAGATATTCTGAATATCTGTAATGTGGCTTTTGGGGGGCCATAACCTATTGTAATATGTAAGACTTGCATCCCCCACCCACTTCCTCTACGAACCACTTTTCTTCCATTTTGGGGATAGTAGCACCGTTGTTGAAGATGTGTAGTTTAGAGCAGAGTTTCTCAAACTCAGCACTACTGACATTTTGGGCCTTATAATTCTTTGTTTCTGGGGACTGTCTCGTGTGCTGCGGATTATTTAGCAGGACCCTTAGCCTCTACCTAGTGAATGCCAGTAGCTGTCCTACTTATGACACCAAAAAGTATACCAAAAAGTTTACAGACATTGCCAAATATCCCCTAAGTAGTAAAATTGTCACTGGTTGAGAAGTGCTAGTTTAAATGAAGAGAAATGAAGGGACAAATGGCCAAGGGTGTAGAGAAAAAACTTTTGAGTATATAATAATAATTTTTATTCATCCTCTTATGATTAAAGACTATGTACAATATAATTTGCTACATATAGGAAGACACAAATAAGAAAGAAAACCCAGCACCTTCTTTGTGAGGATTATAAACAAATAGAAGAGATAAATCACAGAAATCACATCACCACACGAGAGAATATAAGCTCTTATAACATAAATAAAAAATATTATGAGTTAATAGATTTAGCATACATCTTAAAAATTCAGGGCCAACCTTTGGATGGAATTTGGGTGGCCATGCTTCTAATATTTCTTACTCCTGAGCCGTAATCACACAGTGATTGGAAGAAATGAGAAGGAAAATTGGAAGCTAGAAAGTGGTTGGTTTCTAGCTTCAGGAAGTTTTCCATAAATGTCAGAAGATAGTGCCCGAAACTGAAAAACCAAGAAGGAACAATATAACAATTTAATTTAGTGATTTGGGAGTACATAGAAAAAGAATCAGCTAAAAGTAAAATTTTCTCTGGCATGAGGGGAACGGGAAAGAGGAACCCTGGTGTTTAAATAAAATGCTTTATGGAACTATTGGACTAAAAGCATTCACATGTATAAGAGAAAAAATTTATTTAAAAGAAAGGAAAAGGAAAGAGAGGAGATAGGAGAAAAGAGGTTGCTCTTAAGTACCTCTTAATAGAGTTGGGGTTAAATGAGCCATTTGAAAACCCAGACCCAATTTTTAAGGACATTTTGATTTTAATATTTAAAGTTGTCAACTATTCTTAACTCAATGGCTTTTTGGAGGAAAAAGAAAACCAGCATAGTGATTTCAATTCATAAAAGTATCCAGGGCAGGAGGGTGTAGTTACGTAATAAATAAATGACACATGGCAATATATATTAGCTACATGGAAAATACTGTAGCGCTAACTGAAACTGCTGGAAGTTACATTTAGCTGTGAAGGATTCTGGGAAGATGATGGTAGTGGCTGAGGGTAGAGTTGTTGACTATCCATGGCTTCCTTTTCTCACAACAACAGAGTAACACACAGGCAACATTTGAAATAAAACCAGGTAACAAAGTGCCCCCACAAAAACTCCAGAACAAGAGGACAAGGGCAAATCACCAATAGGGTCCATGCTGTTGGCCTCCATGAGGGGAAAAAAAAAATAGCCGATATAGTCAAGAGCATTCACTGTATAATGGACTACGCCATTTGAGAACAGGAGCTGGAATTGGGAACTTCGCCCAATCCAACAGCAAATGAATACAAGAGACTCAAATGAAGCCTGAAGGGACTGGAGCAGCCAGCCCTGGGAACTTCCTGCTAGGACAAGGACCCACAAATCAAAATTGAACAGAATATGAAGGAAAGAGGGGCCAAAACAAAATATTTTTATTTACATTCAGGAAAGCCAGGAAGTCTCAGAAATCGAGTTACTGTACCTTTAAATCCTTGACACTGACAGACATAGACACACAAAGAAGCAGGAGCCCTGTGAAGCTGTAAAAGCTAACCTGAACCATGGCTCCTTCTAAAAGTCCAGAAAAATGAATTTCATATAAAAGAAACAACAAGTCTCCAAATCTCTAAATTAAATTCCATACAAAACTCTTAAAAGAAAAAAAGAGAGTAAGGAGTAGATTGGCAAGTCTACAGAAAATGAAAACACCCTTAAAAAATGCCCACAAACATATCAGAACTGTGTCTTTCTATATCAAAGAGACTAAAAGACATTAAGCAAATCATAAAAAAAAAACAATATAAATCAATATCAGAAACCAAAAAACTCAGAAGTGACACAGCAGAAGTAAGGGAAGAACTGCAAATAAGAGAAAAAATAATTTCAGAAATGAAGCCTGAACTAAAACAACACAAAAGCAAATGAACACAAAAGATAATATGTTAAGAGAAATAGCAGGTTAAAAGGAGGCAATTGTTTAAACGAAAAAATAATGAAATAGAAAGGATTCCAGAAAATACAACAAATACTGAAGATGTGATGTATGGATAAGAGAAGTCTGTAGGTAAGAAAACCACAACAAAAGAAAAGGAAAAATATGAAACTGCAATTGAGGACGTTTCCTGGAGGAAAAATGAATATCTAAGAGTATCTACCTAGAATAATCAACCCTAAGACACATTCACTGAACTTGAAACAAATCTTCAGGTGTCTAAACAAGTAACTTATAAGAGAAGGAAAATCTGACTCATTAGAGATATTTATGTCAAAAGAAAATAGAGTAAATTTTTGATTCTTTCTTTCTCTCATGGTCCCACTCTCTCTGTCTCTATCTCTGTCTCTCTCTCTTTGTCTCTCTCTCTCTCTGCCTCTCTCCCTCTCCTCTGCCTCTCTCTCTGTTTCCCCCTCAATGCTTTGACCAGTGGTTTATTACTTTTATATGTTAAAGTTTTAAAATAAATTAATAAGTAAAAGATGTGGCTTACCTCATTTGTTTTTAGTAAGTGCTTATTCTCCATTTCATTCATTTGGGCCCTTTTTATGCCTGTCTTCATTCTGTTATCTTCCATTTTTAATTTTTTGTGTTTCTTAAATCTCAAGAATGGAGAACGGATTACTGAATTTCTTTTCTAAAAGCTGAAGTGGATCTTTGTCCAAAGAACTGCTATTCTGGTATTTAATGCTGATTTGCATTTCATGCAATTGCTAAAGTGGGTGATTTTCCTTCCTGAAATGGAAGGCATTCTCAGTCTGGGCCTGTGCTCTTCTTTCTGATAAGATTTGCTGTTGGCTGTGGTGGGTCATTTTGATTCTTTCTTTCTTTCTCTCTCTCGCTCTTTCTCTGTCTCTCTCTCTCTTTCTTTCCCTCTCTCTCTCTCTCTGCCTCTCTCCCTCTCCCCAGCTCTCTGTTTCCCCCTCATCAGTTTGACCAGTGGTTTATTACTGTTATGTGTTAAAGCTTTAAATAAATTAATAAGTAAAATATATGCATAAATATAGAGCAAATAGAGTAAGTACTTAAAATATTCATGAGAAACAAATGTAAGTCAAAAATTTTGTATTTTTGGGTGGGCCACGGTGGCTCAGCAGGCAAGAATGCTCGCCTGCCATGCCAGAGGACCCAGGTTCGATTCCCGGTGCCTGGCCATGTAAAAAAAATATATATATATTTGCAAAACTGACTTTCAAGTATAAAGGACCCAAATAAGCTGTTATCAACTTGCAAGAACTCAGAGAACATTATTCTCATGAACCTGTCCTGAGGAGTGTAATAGAGAACAAATTTCAGACAACCGATAACTAGGAAGAGTGAATAAGGGACAAAGGCAGAGAAACTACACTTAGTAATGGCTTATGTGCTTTCGCAATGTCGATATCTCAGGTACAATCTTATAAACATAGTGGGGAAAGTGAATGGAGAGTGAATATATAAATAATAATAATAATAGTTTCAATAATAATTGGGACTGATAATAATTCAATAAGTCTTTCATTTGAATTTTTCCTGACTATTGTTTGTTCAGGATGCCAAAAATATAGGAATTTCTTTAATTCTGTATGGAAACAAACAGAGCCAGAGCTTATCAGATATATGACGTGTTGCTGATCTTCTATTTATGAACTTTATAAGTTCAAATATAGAATAAAAAGATCTGTTCCCTGTGCAATTTAACATAAAAAGAGGTCCGCATTAAAAATCACGGAATCATTGATTTCACATGAATGTATGGAAAATAATGTTTCTCATTAAAATACAGGCGTCTAAAATGGTTTAAATTAAGTTTTAATAAGCATCAAAGATTGTTTTATTTCAAAACAGAATCCAATAAAATTTCTGAAGAACGTTTTCATAAAGCAACACTTTGGTTCTGTTTGCAATATTGACAAGTGTGGAGCTATTGAATTGTTGGCAGGCTGACCATTTATTCATTTGTTTTATTACAGCTGTTAATGTCCTTACTAATATATGATAATAATCCTTGATATATACCAATGATTTAGAATCCATCCTGACACTACTCCACATGGCTCTCCTGAGTCAGCATTGTCTGAGACACGCCGACACCTCTGGACTCGAGCTGATATGTGTGTCAAGACACGTTCACGTTTAACTGGAGTTACTCAGAGCAAATGAGTCACACAATTTTTCAAACTTTGACTCTTTAAATCTTGTTGAGCTCGTTTTATATTAATTCCAAATTTCCCATCCTGCATAGACTTTAAAGAGGTAGAAGGTGGGGCTTTCGCCTTCAGCCTTCGAATGAAATTCTCAACCACAAATGCAGATTACTCTAACTTTCAACCTCAACTCTTTTAGCCAACTTCTCTCTTTATGTCCCAATTTGACCTTCATCTAGAGCCTTTACTGAGTGCCTCCCAGGGGAAAATGGGCATTTCTCCATGACTGATTCATTGTAGAGGACCTCTGCTCCCCTGCCCGACCCAAACTGTTTTTGAATGAAGCACTTGGAAAACCATAATGCATGTCAGGTTTCCAATCTGAAGCTTACCTCCTAAAGATTCTACTGGTGTTGGCTGTGTGAAGTGATACCCATTAAAGACAGGATTCACGAGTGTGCAATATTCCCAGGACTATTAGAAATTTGTGTGGACAATTTGGAAGTGTTTATTCCCAAGAGAAAAAAGAGCCTATTCTAGCTGGCTAGAAAATGAAGAAAGGTGAATATATCTGGAGCTATGTTAGGTATATTTCTCATAACGCTCTTGCATGATCAAAATACAAGAAATCAGGAGGTATTTTTTAGAATGGTAAGAAGTGGAGTACACACTAAAAATTCAAGGTTATATGAAAAACTGAGAGTCTCCCTCTCAAGAAAGCTAATTGCAAATGAGCTATCTTAACTGTCACAAGAAATATTTTTCTTGAACAATGTAAAAAAAAAAAGAAACATTTAATGTCAATTGATGCAAACAGAAAAATAACATTTTCCTTTTGATTCATTTGTAGAAATGTAAAAACAGATGCTTATAGGTTAAATATAACATTTATAGAGGCAAGGTAAGATTTTAGCTAACATAGCAATTTAACTCACTTTTCTCTTTAAATGTTATAATTTTCAGTAGTTGCAAGTCAAAAAAAGCTTTCCTATTTTTAGTGTTAGCATTCAACACAAAAATATTTTCTGTGCTTTGGAGAAGAATCAGGGCCCTATACTGTAGTCACCTGCAAATTCAGGATTTTGAGTAGCAAGAGAAAGTGGAATTTCGCTAAGCTAAAAGAAAAGTGATTATATGAGCAACTCCCAAGTGTTACTCCAGAATTCGTGTCAAATTCTTCTTAAAGAAGAGCCTGAAAGTCATCAAGATTTTAATATTTACTACAAATGTTTCATCTAATTGAGAAAGAGACAGTTTCTGTAAATTCTGCATTATGGCATTCCTTTTCCAATTTTAGAATCTGTTAAAAAATCAGACTTTATTTGAACATGTTGTAAGTGTTTTGGCATTTTGTGTGGGCCAAATTTTAAGGGGAAACAGTGAGGTTATTATCTCCTCCATGACACATTTGAATGGCCACTCCCAAGTAATTCCAGCTTTCAAAAAACTGTAGAATTTCCAGCCACAGAGAGCAAATAGATTTTGTTCACCGATGTTATTTACATCCACGGCCGTGTGAAAAACTGACAGCAGTAAATATAACTAATGTAGCTACATTTTATAAAGATTTCTACAAAAGGGATTGAGTAGTTCTTTCAAACTTCACCTTAGTGAAGAGAAATTCACAAAAGTTGAATTTGCTGGTTCATTTCAGATGGAAAAAATGGAGGTTGAACTTTGCATAAAAGCATAAAAAAAGCATTAAGAATTGCATAATTTTTAAATTAATATTAATTTCAAAATGGATGTCATTTGTTATTAATGGAATCTTATCTCACTCATATCTCTACGTCCACGTCCCCAGTCTCACATCTCTCCCCATCTTATCCATTCTCTACATAATTAAAAGAGTTTTCTTTTAAAATAGAACTTCCTAGGGCCTGCTACAGAAGAGAAGGTAGTAGGAAAAGATGACTTCCTAGTCCTTCTTTGGTTAACATCAACAGGCTTATTTAATTCAGGCTTTCGCTATGTGTTTAACCTGCTCATGTGTATCTCCAAGAAGGATACGAGAAATATAACATCCCCCCCCCCCCCCCATTTATTTCATCACAAGTCCCGACTCTGGGTTCATCTAAACATGGAAGTCATTTGCAAGCCGCAATTCAAAATGAAGACACAAACCTTCTCACAGACGTTTAGGGTCCCATTTCTTCCAAATACAGCGCAGAGTCTTTAGCAGGACACTCTGCATTATTCATAACGGGTCCCCCTCCATCTTCCCTGCACCTTTGACCACATGCCCCCACTTTCCCTGTGCCGTCACCATCCCGCACCGGGTGGAACTCCCTTGCGCTTTCCCCACTTTTCCACCTCGTGACGTCTTGTTCAGTTTTTGAAGCCCCATCCAGTTTCCCCTTCTCTAAATTCTTGCTGTCCTAACTCCCCTCCTTCCACCGGACAGACCTGGCTCCCGCGTCTATATTCCTACAGCCCCATGCCCCCGGCTTTGCTATAGAGTTTCTTGTGTAAACGAGTATTAACAAATCATTATATAGACGTTTTTCTTTTTATATTGTAGAATAGACAGAAGTTAATATCTGAAATTACTGGAACTCAACTAGTCTCACCCTTGTGTATTCTTATTATTGTAATGGTTATTATAGGCTAGTCTCAACCTTATTTATTCTTACTACTATAATGGTAACAACTCCATCTCTTCCTTGTTTGAATCTGTAAAGACCCTGAAGTCAGGCTCAGGGTCTTTGTGAACTCAGGGTCTGTTCAGGGAGACAGATTTTTGAGCCAGTATGACATCTGATCTCCTGCTTTCTGCATGGCATTAAACTCTTTCTCTCTCTAAATTCCCCGTTCCATGGACTGGCTGTTACGCACATTGGGCAGAGAACCCCCCCGCTTTTGTTGGGTGTCAGTTGAAGACTTTTACCCTGGAGTTGTATCTTATCTTTTTCCCCCTTTAGATCATGAGGGTCCCCTCAGCGCAGACCCACCTCTCATTTATGCTTGTACCACCATCATCCAAGTTCAGTGCCTAAAATATGGTAGGTGCGTATTAAATCATGGCTAAGAACACGGATAGAAAAATATATATAGAAAAAGAAAACTCTAAAAGAAAGTTGTCCTATACACACAAGAACATTGCATGTCAGTAATTGAAAAGTTACATCATCTGTTAGATGCCCACTCCGAAATAACTTTGTGGATAACGTAATAACATACCAAGCTAATGAGAATATTCTACTAATGAGTACAGTCACAAGCGTAAAAATTTAGGCTGATAAAAATAATTTGTGCTGTCATTATTTAACCACAAATTTTGTTTGTGTGTGTGTTTTTATTTACTTTTGCACATTAATTTATTACAGTTTAATTGACCACAGATGCATCAAACAGTTTTCTTTTTAGAATTGGCAAAGCCAGTAGAAAGTGAAAATATATCAAAAGGATACTTTGAGTGCTAATATGATTTATTTTGTTGCATTTAAATCACAATAGAAATTGATTTAGGGCTTTAGCATCATTTTCTTATAAGGGAATTTTCACAAGGTTCTTTTTTTTCTTTTTTTTATTAATTTTTAATTTTTAAAAAATATATGACAAGAAAGAAATACAAACATTCTTAACATATGCTCATTCTGTTCTACATATATAATCAGTAATTCACAATATCATCACATGGTTGCATATTCATAATCATGATCATTTCTTAGAACATTTCCATCAATTCAGAAAAAGAAATAGACAACAGAAGAAGAAATAAAATGAAAACAGAAAAAAAAATTATACATATCATACCCCTTATCCCTCCCTTTCATTGATCACTAGCATTTCAAACCAAATTTATTTTAACGTTTGTTCCCCTTATTATTTATTTTTATTCCATATGTTCTACTCGTCTCTTGACAAGGTAGATAAAAGGAGCATCAGACACAAGTTTTTCACAATCACACAGTCACATTCACAAGGTTATTTTAGTAGATGAAAGACCCTTAAGGGTCTTTTCTAAATGTGATAAAATCTGAACTGACCTAAAAGAAAAAGTCAGAGAATCAGATGTAAGCTGGACTGAATCAAAATCTATTCTTTGAAAATAGTGACCAAAATACAAAGTTGTTCATTTCTCCAGATATCTCTTTGTCTCTAAATTTCCAAAGTTAGGTAACTTGAGTTGTATAGAAAATAATTTTTAAAAATCTGTGGATTGTTTTCAATAATACCCTTGTTAAAACCATCAGAGTATACCCTGCTGAGAGAGAAGACAAAGAAAGAAACCAGGTTGAAAGTTAAGCCCAATGTGAGAAAACTCAGGATGTGACATCGTATAGCAGTGGAAGATGGTAGATGATGTCAACTTTTCTTCAACAAACAGAAAGAATATATAATTTTGAAAGCAGGAAACTTTTTCTGGGGAAAAGCTGCCAGATGCTCCTATGCATGACTCTACAAATGTGATAATCATAGTGCACGTCCATTTTTCTATTCCATGCCAGTGAATCAGCCTATTCAGCAGAATATGCAAATGATTTTTTTGCTTAGAACATTATTCCTACTACAGTGGGTATGACTCATTTGTTAAAGGTAACCACAGAGGAAAATGAGCAGAGAATCTACCGGAAAATGAAACGCTGCCAACGTCTGAAGACAAGGTGACATGTATTTTATTCCATACATTTGATGCCTTAAATTTCATGTCAAGTGAAAGAAATTGACTCATGGTACTATACAAATGAACAGAAAATACTTACACTAGGCAAAATGAATAGATTGGATTATTATGTGGATGAATCACTTCAGCTTGCTGATTCTTTGACCCTAAGCCCCTTTCATGATATAATGACTATTGAACCAGCATTGCTGGATCACATCTTTGGCTTTCATTAACATCAGTGTCCATTGTCAAGTTATTATAATGATGGTAACTCTTGCTGTGGTAAAGATTGAGGTTAACAATGTATGTAGACGATATATAATTTTTTAAAAATACACACACACACAATAATAATCACTCAAAAATATCTTTTATTACTAAATAATATCTACTCCCAAAGCATCATAACAGTTGCATAAAGCATTCTAAGAGCCAGAACCTTCTGGAAATAAAGCAAATTAATTTCTGGGTAAAAATTCTCCTTTGCTTGAATGTCTTTCCTGAAGATATATCCATGAGATATATGGGATCTTCAGGGTATGTTATAAGACTTATTTTTCTAGGTACCACTTTTTTGTGAATTAACCTCTCCATGCCAATCAATCTCACATGCTATTTTGGGAGCCATGCTGAACTTCCTTCTAATTCTAAAGTTCTGTGCTGCAGCTGTTGTTGCAAGCATCTTCTTTGTTGTGTTTAATCTCCAGATACCAAAGCACTAGATTATCAGGCACCCTCTGAAATCTAGTATCATAGCTAATCCATGAATAAGTAACCCAGCCAGGCTTCTAAATTTTTCATTTCCATTTTGAATTTGCAGAAGTTTCTAATGGTCTATAGCAGCCATGTCCCAAATATTCATAGTGTAGAGTTTTTTTTAAATGCTTTCAACTGGTAAAATTTGCACATAGCATAATATTCAAAATATTTTGCACCGGCATTTAGCTTTCCTCCCTAAATCTAATCATTTTAGGAGTTTCTTTTGTATATATCCTCCCAAAGTTGTATATTTGCCAGCTGTTTTGGGTTTGCTAAAGAATACCAGAAATGGGTTGGCTTTTGCAACAGGGATTTATTAACTTACAATTTACAGTTCTTAGACCATAAAAATGTCCAACTCCAAGCATCAAGAGGATGATACCTGGACTCTGAAGACAGGCTGCTGGCATCTGGGGCAGCTCTGTCACATGGGAAGGCACGTGGCTGGTGTCTGCCATCTGCCGGTCCTTTGTTCTGTGCTTCATTGCTTTCAGCCTCTGGCTTCCGTGGCCCCCTCTCTGAGCTTCTCTGGGTCCGCTCTTAATTTTTCCTCTCTTAACTTTTCTGTGACCTCCTCTTAATTTCATCTCTTAGTTTCTTTATGTGTTTTATCCCCTTATAAATGACTCCACTAAGAGGATTACAACCCACTTCCAATGGGGTGGGTCACAGCTCAGTTAAATAACCTAATCAAAAGGTCCCACCTGCAAAGGTCTACACCCACAGGAATGGATTAAAAGAACATGGTCTGGGCTTCCGGGTCAAGATGGCAGCTTAACAACATGTGCATTTTAGTTCATCCTCCAGAACAACTACTGAATAACCAGAAACAGTACAGAACAGCTCCTGGGGCCACGTCAGTGACCAGACACACAGCGTACCCCAGTCTGGACCAGCTGGACCGGCTGCGAGCACCCCCCCCAACCGTGAGTTCCCAAAGCTGTCGCAGCCAGTGCCCCTCCCCCACAGGCTGCTTTCCAGAGGGGAAAGGAAAGGACTTTACCAGCAGCAGGGACTGGGCACAATCAAACACCAATTGTGGAACTAATTAACTAATTCTGACTACTAAAAATAGGCCCCCAGCTTAGGTGAACCTGATCAAAGCAGAGGTTGCTCATTTTTGCCCCGGCGGCAAGGGGGCAGGACTGACAGAAAAAGGGGGGAAAAAAAAGAGGGAAACAGAGGTTTTTGTGGCTGTGTATCTATAAAGGCTTGACTGCCTCTGGATACAGCGGCAGGACTTTTCAGGCTGCAACTGCCCCAGACATAGGCAGAAGTGAGTTCTTTTGGGGGCTTGTCTGGAGCCTGTGCCTTCCCCAGGGGGGGTGAAGCCCAACTCAGGTGGAATCCCTCCATCAAGGAATTCAGAAACCAGGGCTTGGTAATTTGAAGCCATTAAAACCAGCCTACAACCTCTCCTCTGTCTCCATCACGCCCCCAGCAGGGTGAGTCTGCCAAAGTTAAAGGTACCGCATCATCTTATGCTGGTGGGACCTGCAGTCAGACAAGCACCACATACTGGGCAGGATAAGAAAAACAGAGTCCAGAGACTTCACAGGGAAGTCTTTCAACCTGCTGGGTCTCACCCTCAGGGAAAACCGATGCAGGTAACTCTTTCCTCCTGATAGGAGGCCAGTTTGGTCTGGGAAAATCTGGCTGGGGTCTATAATATCTAAGTAGACCCTCCTAAATGTGTATGGGTGAAAGGCACCACACAAGCAGGGCAAGAAACAAGAAAACAAGAACTGGAAAATTCTCCTCTGTTAGACAAAACTTAAGCTAAAGGTCCAGATAAAGCTGAACGGAATGTCAAAGAACAGATAGACGCAAATTCATCCAGCAAGAAAACCCTAGATAAAAGAAGTGAAAGCAACCTCCAGAATAAACTAATTAAGGTAATTAAATGCCTAGACGCCAGCAAAAAATAAATCACACTAGGAAAATTGAAGATATGGCCCAGTCAAAGGAACAAACCAACAATTCAAATGACATACAGGAGCTGAAACAATTAATTCGGAATGTACGAATAGACATGGAAAACCTCATCAAAAACCAAATCAATGAATTGAGGGAGGATATAAAGAAGGCAAGGAAAGAACAAAAAGAAGAAACTGAAAGTCTGAAAAAATAAATCACAGAACTTATGGGAATGAAAGACGCAGTAGAAGAGATGAAAAAAACAATGGAAACCTACAATGGTAGATTTCGAGAGACAGAACATAGGATTTCAAAACTGGAGGATGGAACATCTGAAATCCGACAAGAAACAGCAACTATAGGAAAAACAATGGAAAAATATGAGCAGGGACTCAGGGAATTGAAAGACAATATGAAGCGCATGAATATACGTGTTGTGGGTGTCCCAGAAGGAGAAGAGAAGGGAAAAGGAGGAGGAAAACTAATGAAGGAAATTATCACTGAAAATTTCCCAACTCTTATGAAATACTTAAAATTACAGATCCAAGAAGTGCAGCATACCCCAAAGAGAATAAATCCAAATAGACATACTCCAAGACATTTAATAATCAGAATGTCAGAGGTCAAAGAGAAAGAGAGGATCTTGAAAGCAGCAAGAGAAAAGCAATCCATCACATACAAGGGAAGCCCAATAAGACTATGCGCAGATCTCTCAGCAGAAACCATGGAGGCGAGAAGACAGTGGGATGATATATTTAAATTATTAAAAGAGAAAAACTGCCAACCAAGAATTCTATATCCAGCAAAACTGTCCTTCAAAAATGAGGGAGAAATTCAAACATTTTCAGACAAAAAATCACTGAGAGAATTTGTGACCCAGAGACCAGCTCTGCAAGAAATACTAAAGGGAACACTAGAGACAGATACAAAGACAGAAGAGAGAGATGTGGAGAACAGTATAGAAAGGAAGACTATGAGTAAAGGTAAAAAGAAGGAAAATTAGATATGACTTAAAAAACCCAGAAGGCAAAATAGCAGAAGAAAGTACTACCCATGCAGTAATAACACTGAATGTTAATGGATTAAACTCTCCAATCAAAAGACATAGTCTGGCAGAATGGATTAAAAAACAGGACCCATCTATATGCTGTCTCTACTCAAAGGACACGAGGCCAAGGACACAAATGGACATTTTACACATCAATGTTTATAGCAGCATTATTAACAATTACCAAGAGATGGAAACAGCCAAAATCTCCATCAACAGACAGCTGACTAAACAATCTGTGACATTTACATAAGATGGAATATTATGCAGCTGTAAGACAGAATAAAGTTATGAAGTATGTAACAACATGAATGGACCTTAAGGACATTATGCTGAGTGTGATTAGCCAGGAACAAAAGGACAAATACTGTATGGTCTCACTGATATGAACTGACATTAGTGAATAAACTTGGAATATTTCCTTGGTAACAGAGACCATCAGGAGATAGAAATAGGGTGAGATATTGGGTAATTGGAGCTGAAGGGATACAGATTGTGCAACAGGACTGAATATAAAAACTCAGAAATGGACAGCACAATACTACCTAACTGTAATGTAATTATGTTAAAACACTGAATGAAGCTGAATGTGAGAATGATAGAGGGAGGATGGCTGGGGACATAAATGAAATCAGAAAGAAAGATAGATGGTAAAGATCAAGATGGTATAACCTAGGAATGCCTAGCATGTATAATAATAGTGAAATGTACAATGTACAAATTTTAAAAAGGTTTTTGCATGAGGAAGAACAAAGGAATGTCATTACTGCAGTGTGCTGAAAATAGATGGTACTTAGTAGTTTAAAATTTCAACTAATGTGTGAGACTAAAGCAAAAAATGTTTGTTACAAAATTTATATTTTGACTAGAGCATTTCCTAATATAACTCATGTAGATAGCTTGATTGAATGTCATAAGTACTTGGAATCTCAGGTAGGACATGAGATTTTGTTAGTTTGTCCAAAGTGATGCCCCGATGAATCCCAGAGGGATTTGATCAGTGACTAGAAAAGTGTTTGCAAGCCCCCTTCAGGGAATGGTGAGAGTGGGGAGAAATTCAACTTCCCCAAGTTGAATTCCTGATATTCTCACAAGCAGTGTGGACAACCAAAGCTATAGGCTGAGCCCCCAGTCTTGGGGGTTGTTCATATGAAACTTAACCCCACAAAGGATAGGTCAAGTCTACTTAAAATTTAGGCCTAAGAATCACCCCCAAGAGAGCCTCTTTTGTTGCTCAGATGTGGCCTCTCTCTCCAGCCAACATGACGAGCAGTCTCACCACCCTCCCCTTCTCTGCATGGGACATGACTCCCAGGGGTGTGGACCTTCCTGGCAACGTGGGACAGAGATCCTGGAATGAGCTGAGACTCAGCATCAAGAGACTGAGAAAAACCCTAGAATGAGCTGAGAATTAACATCAAGGGATTGAGAGAACCTTCTCAACCAAAGGAGGAAGAGTGAAAGGAGACTAAGTGTCAATGGCTGAGAGATTCCAAACAGAGTTGAGAGGTTATCCTGGAGGTTATTCTTATGCATTAAGTAGATATCACCTTGTTGTTCAAGATGTAGCAGAGAGGCTGGAGGGAACTGCCTGAAAATGTGGAGCTGTGTTCCAGTAGCCATGTTTCTTGATGATGATTGTACAATGATATAGCTTTCACAATGAGACTCTGTGAATGTGAAAACCTTGTGTCTGATGCTCCTTTTAGCTACTATATCAACAGAAGAGTAGAACATATGGAATAAAAATAAATAATAGGGGGAACAAATGTTAAAATAAATTTAGTTTGAAATGCTAGTGGTAAATGAAAGCGAGGGGTAAGGGGTATGGTATGTATAATCCTTTTTTTCTCTGTTGTCGTTTTATTTCTTTTTCTGTTGTCTTTTTATTTCTTTTTCTAAATCGATGCAAATGTTCTAAGAAATGATGATATGCAACTGTGTGATGATATTAAGAATTACTGATTGTATATGTAGAATGGAATGATATCTTAATGTTTTGTTTGTTAATTTTTTTAATTAATAAAAAAAGTTAAAAAAAAAAAAAAAAAAAAGAACATGGTCTTTTCTGGGGTACGTAACAGCTTCAAACTGCCACACCAGCAAAGAGATATACACAAATCCTATAGAAATGTATAATTAACAAAGGTAAGAGAGTGACACTACAAATACAACAACCCCCTTTTCCAGAGCAAGCAAAAACAAAACAAGACCAACAAACACACAGACACAAATGTGAGTTGAGAAGTAAGTAAAAGATGATATGAAAAAATGTGGTTATTAATGTTGCTGTCATAACAAAAGATAAAAAGATAAAGACTGATGGTGACATTAAGCAGCCAGAGGAGAAGGCCTAGGAAAAAGGTGCTTTCCCTTTGCCTAAGGATGTCACGGACATACCGGTGACTTCATTGTCAGATGGGTTTTTGTTTTGATCCTGCATTTGCCCCTTATTAGCTGCGTAGCTTTGCACAAAATAATCAGTTCTCTGAACCCATGTCCAACTTCAAAATTGTAGTAACTTGTACCATATACTGTAGCGCTGAGGATCACATAAAATTTTGCATAAAGAATTCTGTTTTTCATAACTTAGAAGATCATAGATTTACTCATCTGCCACAGCCCCAGATAAGGAAATTATTAAAATGATTTTTCTCCTATGAATATAATAATAACTCTGTACCTTCAATAAAAAGTTAAATTACTTTCAATTTACTCTGTTTACCAAAACAGATGCAATTAAAGTAGACTTTAGAATTCTGACCTTGGGAAACAAAAACTTTCTCATGACTAACAAAGAATCTGACATGCAGAATAACTGAATACCCCATTGTACCAGCTGGCTGCAGGTTTATGGTACATGTAAGGAAATCCAACTGAAAAACTGAGCTGACTATCAACATGTGTATTTAAGTTAAACTCGAATTAACCGGCTTTGTGACCTAGAGGCATTCCTGGGCTGCTCAAGAGCCAAACCCTCATCTGTAATCTACCCCACTAATCTTATCTCATTGAAATGTCGTACATCATTCCTTTGTAATGGAATTTTTCATGGATATTTAATGCTTTCAACATAAAGTTCAGTCAAAAAAAAAAGAAAAGAATAACAAAAATATAGACTAGAGAAACCTGTCCTGTCATGGGTAATGAGTTACTGAATGATTTCTTCATTCCCTCATTTTTTGCACCAGAAGAAATGTGGGGAGGGATGGATGACAAGCTTGGGTCTTGGATGAAGCTACTCGGACTCACCCAAATGCATGCTCTCGAAATAGGAATAATGCGAGTGGTTCTGGCAGGGACTGCATGCACATATCGGTTACAAAACTGTTCCTCCTAACTTCCACAGATCTGTGGCAGCAGCAATATTAATGTAGAAAGTAGGGCAAAGAAAGCAACCATTTTAGTGAAACTGTTCATGATAAATGTTATAAACAAGGTCATGATAAACTGTGCTTCATCCGCACTCAACGTGACGATCTGGTTCAAGGTCTACAGAACATAATCTGTCATTTTTGGGAATTTGTCAATTGCTAGAAATACATCCTTGAACTAACTCTGAAATGTACCTACTTAGAAATTAGAAGAAAACATGGTTTAAGGGAATACTGTAGAGGTAAGTTTTTTAAAACACATTTTAAAATGTTCACTAATTCTGGCCTTTGGAAAATGGTATACATTTTCAATAGAATTTACATAAATGCATCTCCGTGTGGTTTAATAATCTTTAGAATACTTTATATAAACATAGGGCCCTATGATAGGAATTAATAATAGAGATAGTATAAATAAGAAAATTAGGCAACAATGACCAATACCAACATATCTTCACACTAGGTTCTTTCCCTGCCCCTTTTTTTTTACTCTCCTTCAAATCTTCTGGCTTCAAAGAATTTTGTTGCAGTTTCCTCCTTACAGGGAGAACATTAATTTCCACAAGATAAAAGAGTTACTTAAAACATAAATAGGGCTTTAATTTTTTTTAATTAGGTTTACGTTCTCCTCCGCCTTAAAGTAATGGCCGACCATATTTTGTTTGTCAAGAAAGTGGGAAAAATGACTTCAAAACAATATTTCTAGTAATCTAAACTATGTGCCACTAAGTACATTTGAATAGAAGTTAAACAGGGCTTAAATCAAAATGAAACATGCTCATCAACTGCCAGATATCCTAAGTAAAAAATTAAAGGATTCTTAGGGCGCATGGGTGGTTCAGTGGGAGAATGCTCCCCTTCCATGCAGGGAACCTGCGTTCAATTCCAGGAACATGAACTCAAAAGGAAAAAAAATTTTTTTTTTTATATTTTCTCTAATATGAGAATTATACACGTGAATAAAGGTTCTTATTTTCAACATTTCACTGTGATTTTACAGACTTTCAATAATCAACTGACATTTATTGCATGACTGTGGAGCAGACATATGCTTAATTTTGTCCTCTTAATGATCTATGAGATAAGTATTAGGACCCTTTATTTAACAGCTTAAAAAAAAAAGTAAAATTAAGATAAACTAAGAATCTTTTTTATTTTTTCAGCTTTTTTATATACAATGTAGTATTATTTGGGGGAAAATATTACGTGTGTATGGATTCAGACCCATTAAAAAATAGATTGAGGCTGAGATAATGGTCTGGTAGCCCATGACAAACTTTGGGATCGGGAGTTGTCCTGTAACCCACTTGTTGAAGAGTGCTTTGAAAATTATTGCTTTTTTCTTTCTTTGCTTTGCATATGTGTTATATGATACAATTTAAAAAAATAGATTGAGGGATGTGAGGGTCGTCCAGTGGTAGAATTCTCACCTGCCATGCAAGAGACTCGGGTTCGATTCCTGGCCCCTGCACTTCCCCTACACACACCCCCAAAAAATCAACAAATGGTGCTGCAACAACAGAATAGTCACATGGCAAAAGAATGAAATGTGACCCCCACTATATAGCATACAAAAAATGAATAAATAAATTGAAAAAGAGAATATTTAGCCCATGAAGTTGAGTGATTTTTTCTGGTTGGATAGGATTCGGATGATTTCTCCTTTCGGTTTTTTCAGCATTTTAAATTTTTCATTAATGAGCATTTGCATGTTTAATTTTTCATTAATGAGCACTTTAATAAGGAAGATAAAAGACCTCTTATTCTTGTTTTGTCCACCACTGCTCAGCTCCTAGAACAATATCTAGTATATAGTAGCATCTCAATAAACATATGTTGGGTGGACAACTGAATGAGTAAATGTTCAATAGGGGATAGAGAACAATGAATAAGGCTTTAAATTAATTGTTTCCATCAAATTCTTCCAATATACTTGGCTTGTTAGCTTCACCGATTGTAACATTGGTAGTTTGTTAAAAACACAGTTCCTTTCTTCTTCAAAGTCACCTATGGCTCTGGGCCCCCTGCTGACTGCTGGCTCTCTTCCAGCACAGATGGCTTTGCCTACCGACCCAGACTAACCCAACCCCGTCAGCCCTCCCTGAGTGGGCGGGGGCCGTGGGGGGTGGGGAGTCACGGGGATGTGACCAAGAGCATGTACCTTGATGTTTTAACCCAAATCTGGCTACAGGTTGGAGACAGAAAAACTACCCTCTCAGAGGCACGGCTGTCTCTGTGATCAGCACCCCGAGGCAAACAGGAGAGTGCTCATCATTCATCCTTAAAGAATGAATTCTTTAAGGATGAATCCTTAAAGGAGCATTTCAGACCTGCAGTTCATTTGGGGGCGAATTTCTGTCCTTACTAATGACTTTGTAATGGAGTCAAATGCAAAGGAAGCATTAAAACTATTATTATTCAAGGCACATAATTTATTATGCATAGTTGTTCCGTAACTGTGGATCAGATGAATGCTTAATTTTGTCCTCAGAAGGACCAATGAGATAGGTACTAGAATCTTTAATTAAACAGTTTAAAAAAAAAAAAAAGAAAAGTAGGGTTAAGAGACTGTAAGAATCCTGCCAAAAGCCCCATAACCCATGGGTGATTAGAATGGCCATGTTTCTTCAGTTAATAATTGTTGCTCTCTCTGAGCTTTAAACCAAAGCCATTGATCTGAGGGAAACATAATGCTAATTTTCTGTGAAGGTATTTACAATGCTGCTCATGGTTTCCATGACATTTTTGTTTGAATGACAGTATCCAGACCTCATAATCCTCTTGAAAGTGTCCTAAGTATTTAACAAAGTAAAATTAATAGGGATTATTACCTGTAAGTCATAATTTTGCAAAGCTTTTGTATGTTTCTTAGACCCTGGAGGAAATAATACCCAGTGCCCTGTGTGATGCAGAACGCCAGTTAGTATCTGGGAGAGTTTGGCTTCAGTGGGACCAACAGTTTGAAGAGAAGCTGCTCCATCTAGCATCCTGTATGTTGTTGGTTGCTTGTGTAATTATATCCTAAGTTTTGACAATGGTAGGTTAAAAGAAACAGGAAAAAACAGGTCAAAATTGACAAAATTTTTAATATTTAAACTGGAGTTACTGAGAAAGGAATTGTTTCATATAAGCAAATTTTACTGGGAGCTTAAACTAGCTGTTTTAATTAATGCCATTTGTCTGAAAAAGATCCTAAACTGGGAACTACTGAGTTATCCATTTGCTGCCTCACCTCCGGGGCTGTTACAATGCGTAAGAATAGAACTTCCATCTGCCTGTTCCTTCAAGCACGAACAAGTGAGGCTCAGATAGACAGACAGACAGAGAAGCTAGTCTTCATCAAATTTTGGCAGCTGCTTCTCTCTCTTTTCCATTGACAGGCACTGTCTGTTGTTTATCATCCGTACTGTTGCCTGCTTCTGCCCCTGGCTCCCCCCCCCCCCCGCCCCCCGCTTCTGACCCCCGTTGCATACTTTCTCTGCTTTTCTTTTTTGCTCTTCTGTCTTCAATTGTACCTCCTGCCCTTCTTGACTTTCACCCTCCAAATGCAATATTTTATGAACTTCACCAGCTGGCCAACGTAATTCTTTCCTTTTTACTGGTGAAGCAGATAAGAAGAAATACTTGTTTGAGCTTTTGGGCTTTGCAGACATTTATTTTCATTGTTTTAGAGATTCAAGGAAGGTGTCTTGTTCTCAAAGATTTTTGTTATGTCTTCATCTAGGATCAAAGCTATCCTGATGTGATGAGTTTGCGTTGTATCATCTTAGCAAAGCTGGAACTGTATTTCCCAGAATTTCCTTCTCTGTGTACTCTTAGCTAGTGTGGTCCACAGGCAACATTTTGCATGGGAAGCCATTATATTCCTTTACACTCAAGAGGTAAGCACAGGGCCAAAGCCACTGTGGCATCTCACGCACAGCCCTGCCTATCTGCCCCATCATCAGGTTGGCAGGGGTTAGCGTTTGGGCCCATGGCTACTCCAGTTCCTGCTGGATCTCCAGCTTCAGCTGCTCTGAATCCTGGACTAGGTGCACTTCAGAGGGCTCCAACATCTTGAGGATTAATAGAATAGGAAACTTGGAGGTAGTGACATGGTCAGCTTTACCCCTTCATTGTCCTAACATAGGGCTATATACCTACTCTCTGGCTCTTTGTCAGTATTTTAGTTTGTTAAATACTGTCAGGATGCAATATACCAGAAATGGAATGGCTTTTAAAAACAGAATTTATTAAGTTACAAGTTCACAGTTTTAAGGCCATAAAAATTATCCAAACTAAGACATCCAGAGAAATAGACCTTGACTCAAGGAAGGATGATATCTGTCATGTGGGAAGGCACGTGGCTGGCATCTACTGGTTCTTGCTCTCAGTTCCATTGTATCCAGCTTCTGATGCCAATGCTTTCTTCTGTGGGCCTTCACTTAGCTCCTCTGGGTTCTGGCTTGCTTAGCATCTCATGGGAAGGTGCATGGTGGATGTCTGCTGGGCTTTGCATCTCCAGCATCCGTGTCTAGGCACCTGCTCTCTCTGTCAACACTCCAAGCATCTCCAAATGTCTGCATCTCTGTTAGCTCTGAAGCAATTGTACTTTCTCGGGAATGTCTCCCTTTTAAAAGGACTTCAGTAAAGTAATCAAGACCCACCTTGAATGGGCTGAGTCGCATCTCCATGTAATCAAAAGGTCACACCCACAATAGAGTGGGTCATTCTCCATGGAAAAACCCAATCAAAGATTCCACCCTATGATATTGAATCAGGATTAGAAGACCAAGGATTTTCTGGGGTGCATAACATTTTCAAACCAACACAGTCAGGAACTCTGATCACCTCCCATTTCACATTGGCCCATTACATGGATGATTGGATTACTATGCTAACTGGATCTAGTAAGCAGGGAATAGCAACTTTCCCTGATATACGAATGAGGCAATTATGTGCCAGAAAGTGAAAAATAAATCCTACAAACATCCAGGGGCTTGCCACTTCAGTGAAATTTCTGAGATTCAGTGATCTGGGGCATATATATCCCTTACTACACGTTACTGCATGTTAACTACATGCTACTGTATCTGGGCCCTCCAACCATTAAGGAAGAGCCAAATGCCCAGTGGACTCTCAATTTTGCAGGCAACATATACCTCAGTTGGGCATGCCAACATAATCCACTTACAGAGCAACCTGAAAAGCTACCAGTTTTTAATGGATCCCATTACAGAAAAAGGCCCTGCCACAGGTCCAGGCTGCCGTGCAAACCACAATGCCATTTGGGCTGTATGAACAACCCTACAGATCTAATGATGTTTAGAAGGTCAGTAGGTGGATATAGAAGCTGTAATGGAGCCTTAGACCTATGTCTATAGGTAAATCCCAGAACAATGCATTAGGATTTGGGAGCAAAACTAGGTCATCCTCTGTAGAAAACTTGTGAAAGAGCTTCTTGTTTGCTATTGGACTACTGGCCCACAGCAGCCCTGAGGGAGGGTGAGGCCAGGGAGGGGTCCAAGGCCAAGAAGCGTGATAAGCAGGAAGAGCAGGTGTGCCTGACCCCAAGGCAGTGGACATATTCCAGGACAGTTTTGCAAAGTTTGTACAGGACCCAGTGATCTGGGATCTATCCATCCAGGACACCAATGAAGATGGTATCAGTGAGAAGGTGGAATGAGGGGGGCTAAGCTGTACAGAAGAAGCAGAGCTCTGTTGGAAGATTTCCTCCAGGGAATTTTCTAGCTCTTTGGCCATAAAGACCCACTGTGTCTGGTTCCTTTCTGTATATCTAGAACCTGGGATATTTTCTGGCACTAATGCATTCAAAAACATTTATTGAATGAATGGATAAAATAATATTTCAAATCACTTTTTTTAAAAAGAGGACTGTTTAAATGTCAAGTTGACAGAGATTCCATTGTGGTAGATTTTTATGTCTGCTTAACCAACCTGAAATCTCATGTTTAAGAACTCCCTTCCCCACATATATTTCAGAGATAACTTGCACAGCAAGAGACATTTTGCACAAGTTTTAGAAGGCAGAAATGAAGGAGCAAATGTGTTTCTTTACTCTCACAAAGCTAATAGAAGGAATAAGGGCCATTGCATCTCATGCACATCGTCTTTTATCTGCTGACTCACATGGTTGGGGCAGCAGCTAGACTCTTGGCTCTTCCAGGTTTTGCTTGATCTTCTGCTTCAGTTTCTTTGACATCTGAACCAAGTGTAGGTTTAGCTCCCAGAGAAAGAGATCCAGCCTCTTTTGCAGTTTGCCTCAATCATAGAAGCTGGGGGCTGGGGGGCAGGAAAAGATGACAGAGCTACCAGTCTTTCCTTGGGGTTTCCAACTTAGCTTCACAGTCCCCAGCTTTTCCTTGCTTCTCTTACTTCATGCACAGCTACCCTTCCCAAATGCCTGCCTTAGGGATTTCCAAGGATCTAGCAGCAGAAACGGAAATAATAGCTTCACATAGATCTGTGTAAACAGCACCCACAATAATTTTCTAAGATCAAATTCCTCCAATAAATCCTTTATTTTATACGTTTAACTATCTTAGTGGTTCTGCTACTCTGATTGATGCTCCTGAGGGTTAAAAATCTACTTTCCAGATAATCTATGTGTTAATTTACATGTTAATTTAATTTATATGTACAGGACTCCAAAAAACTTTCAGATGGGAAAAATGTGAGATACTGTCCTCGCCTTCAAGGACCTGATAATTAATTTGAAGACAAGCTTTTCTTAATGATTTATTATTTTAAACTATGTCATCTTGCCACATATCAATAATGTCTTATAGTAATTTTTTTTTGGGGGGGGGGTGCATGGTCTGAGAATCGAACCCGGGTCTCCTGCATGGAAGGCAGGCATTCTAACCACTAAACTACCTGTGCACCTCCCTCTTATAGTAATTTTGAGACTGCTGTCTAAGCTGTGAGAGTGAGTTGGATCTGTCAAGGACCCCAGGAGATGACTTGGAAATTATTTTTCTTGAGTATAATCACCACTACATTTTCTTTGTTGTTTAAATGTGTCTTCTCTTTAAAAGACAGATGTTAATAATGTCAAGCAATTTTAGGAAGCCAGCAATTGAATTTCCAAGAATTAAAGATTGCTGTCCTATGACATACCTTTCAGACTATTCCAGAAGTAGAATACATAAGAGTAATCAAAGATTGGCTGAAAATTGAATCTCAAACTGTGTTGCCTAAGACTTAGCAAGACTTAGGCAACAGTTCTACAGGAAGGAGAGTATTTCTTCAGTAAAAAATGGGCATCATAATTAATATTTTAAAATTTTAACTTATGTGTGAGACTAAAACAAAAAATGTTTATTTGGTACAAAATTTATATTTTGACTAGTGCAGTTCCTAATATAACTTATGTGGACAGCTTAATTGAACACTATAAGTACATGTAACCTTGAATAGGGCATGAGATTTTGTTGGTTTGTCCAGAGTGATGCCCCGATAAATCCCAGAGTGATTTGAAGAGTGAATAAAAAAGTATTTGCAAAGTCCCCTGCAGGGAATGGTGAGAAAGGGGGAAAACTCAACCTCCCCAAGTTGAATTCTTGATATTCTCACAACCAGTGGGGACAACCAAAGCAATAGGCTGAGCCTCCAATCTTGGGGTTTGTTCATATGAAACTTAACCTCACAAAGGATAGGTCAAGCCTACTTAAAATTAGGCCTAAGGATCACCCCCAAGAGAACCTCTTTTGTTGCTCAGATGTGGCCTCTCTCTCCAGCCAACACAACAAGTAAACTCACTGCCCTCCCCCATCTACATGGGAAATGACTCCCAAGCGTGTGGACCTTCCTGGTAACATGGGACAGAAATTCTAGAATGAACTGAGACCCAGCATCAAGGGATTGAGAAAACCTTCACAGCCAAAAGGGGGAAGAGTGAAAAGAGATGAAATAAAGTGTCCATAACTGAGAGATTCCAAACAGAGTCGAGAGGTTATCCTGGAGGTTACTCTTACACACTAAACAGATATCACCTTGTTAGTCAAGATGTAATGGAGAGGCTGGAGGGAACTGCCTGAAAATGTAGAGCTGTGTTCCAGTAGCCACGTCTCTTGAAAACGATCGTATAATGATATAGCTTCCACAATGTGATGTGTGATTGTGAAAAACTTGTGTCTGATGCTCCTTTTATCTACCTTATCAACAAATGAGTAAAATATATCGATTAAAAATAAATAATAGGGGGAACAAATGTTAAAATAAATTGAGATTGAAATGCTAGTGATCAATGAAAGGGAAAGGTAAGGGATATGGTATGTATGAATTTTTTTTCTGTTGTCTTTTTATTTCTTTTTCTGAATTGATACAAATGTTCTAAGAAATGATCATGATGATGAATATGCAACCATGTGACGATATTGTGAATTATTGATTATATATGTAGAATGGACTGATCATAAGTTAAGATGTTTGTGTTTGTTGCTATATTTTTTTAATTTAAAAATTTTTAAAATGAAATAGAAAGAAAAAGAAAATGGGCCTCCAGGGTGGGTCAGTGGTAGAATGCTTGCCTTCCATGTGGGAGACCTGGGTTTGATTCCCAGACCATGCACAAAAAAAAAAAAAAAATGGGCCTCTAGGTCTGCAAAGCCTATGTGGTTGGGCAACACTTCCCAGGCTTTCTCAGTACCCACCTTTGGCTGTTGTGGGGGCCATGTTTTATCCAAGAAAAGATGCCTCGAAGTCCATTTGTTTTCACTGATAGCTCTGCATGTCTTTCAGCTAATTATCATTACTTGATTGTGGTAGCATTTATATAGCCCAAAATTTACCATTTTTACCATGTTTATGATTCAGTGGCCTTCATTACTTTACAGTATTGGGCAACCATCACCACCATCCATTATCCAATCCTTTCCATCACCCCAAACACAACTCTAACCCCATAAAGTAATAACTCCTCCTTCTCTTCCCCTCTCTGCCCCCCTCCTGTTAACCTGTAATCTACTTTCTGTCTCCATGAATTTACTTGTTCTAGATTTTCATATAACTGGAAGCATACAATATTTGTCTTTTTTGTGTCTGGTTTATTTCACTTGGTTGAATGTGTTTAATGTTCCTCCATTTTATAGCATATATCAGATCCTTGTTCCTTTTTATGGCTGCACAATATTCCTTTGTGTGGATATACAACATTGTGTTTATCCATTCATCAATTGATGGACAGTTGGGTTGCATTCACCCTTTGGCTACTGTGAACATTGGTGTCTAAGTATCTTTTTGAGATTCTGTTCTTACTTTCTTTGGGTATATACCTTGGAGCAGAATGCCTGGGTGATTTCTCTTTCTTCTTAAAAGTTCAAATATATTCTGTATGTAAATTCATCACTCAATGCATACATATGCCAGACTTGAATTAAGCTAAAATTTAGAATGCATGCTTATTAATATAATTTCAATCTGCACCAAAAAATTAAAGTAGGTCAAGTTCCTAAATGAGACTTTGCACCAAAGGCAAAGATAGATAGATAGATAGAAATAGAGAAATGTTTAGATGGCTCTAAAATCATGCAATGCAAAGCACCACAAGTTTTAGTTCTAAATTGTAAAAATAAAATTAATATCTACTCCATATATTCCTATTATTCTCTTTTCCATGAATGAAAAGTTATATTAAGCAGTTCATATATTTGTGGTTATGGAAATGAGCTCTGTCTGTTTTAATAACTTCCAATTACCCAATGATACTCTTTCCGTGTATACTCTAACACCATCTTGGTTACTGATACTTTCTACCAAAGGGTTCTATATGCCAAGATTACATATATCTGGGAGATCTTGGTGATTTATAAACCATGTGCTATTCCAGGGGCCATTCTTCTCAGGAGAAGGTGTGTTCTTCAGACAGGTTAACGAGAAGTTTGGCACAGGATCAAGAAAGAAAAAAGAAAATGCAATGTTATAGACTTCTACCTTTTGTTTACCCAACTGGAGGCCATGATCTTATTTCACTGCCCAGCCTCCCAATAACAAACTCCCAGTAGGCATCTGAACACTAAGTGAGTCTATGAGACATATCCAGAGGAAAACACTTCTCAGTCTCCCACCTATGCAATTATCTTCTGATCGCCCATGAGAAACTATTTTCAAAACCAGAGTTCCTAAGTGTTCCCCCCGGTTCAAGAGGTCCCTAAGAGGTATAGACAACCTATATCAAGTCATAAGCCTGCATTTAATATTCATGTTATTCTTACAACTCTGTAACAAGGTAAAGTGTATAAAGCACTTACATGTACATGATCATTATAAGGATCCTCTAGGGTAGCCAGAGTGATTTTATTTTCCCTCTTTCTACATGCAGAAATGGAGACTAGCTATAGCCATTATCTGAATTACAACATAGCCAGATGGTCTAACTCCCAGTTTAGTGTTCTCTCTGATGCCACGTGGTTCTTAGGAAAATACTCTTGAACTGTCATCCATAAATCACAAGCGGAGGTTTCCATGGCCATGGCACTGACCACACTGATCCTCCAGCACTAGAAAACTTTGCACAAATTCTTTACTCTCAGAACTTGAGCACTTTACAAGCAGTCAATTCAGAGGGTCTCTCTGAGTTAGGAATGTCATCTTGTTTCTATTTTACTGAAAAAAAAAATTGTCAAAGCTTAAAATGTTGTAATAAATTCCAAGTCAAACAGTAAAGAAACCAGCCCAGAAGAACAACCAAGGTACTGCAAGTGAGCTACCTGCACCAGAATCACCTGAGATAAATATGAAAACTGCCAGTTCCTGGGTCCTAACCCAGGCCTATTGAATCAGTACAGTGCCAGCGCCGTGGGATCCACGTTTTGACAAGTGCCTCAGAGTATTCTTATGCACTCATCTGCCTGAGAATCACAGCACTGATCAAGCTTCATTCCCATAAGACACAAAACCAACTATTAAAGAGAGATCAGAAATAGGAGAGAATCAGAGATCTCTTTGGGAAGCACAGAAAGACATAAAACATTAGGATACAATGTAAACTACACACACGTAAAATGAGGTCAAGTAGGAAGAAAGCAGTTTATGTCACTGGATTAGTTGTGTTCACATGATGCCATCCGATTTACTAGTATCTTGTTTTATCCATCTATAAAATGCAAATAACACTTAAGTGTTCTTCAAATATGAGGATTAACTAGTG
Source organism: Tamandua tetradactyla (assembly GCF_023851605.1). Taxonomy (NCBI): domain Eukaryota; kingdom Metazoa; phylum Chordata; class Mammalia; order Pilosa; family Myrmecophagidae; genus Tamandua; species Tamandua tetradactyla. The sequence goes on along the minus strand of NC_135331.1, from coordinate 182,607,109 downwards.
ACAGTAATAAACGTGTTGATATATGCAACTATAGGGTAATAAAAGAGATTATGGAGAAAAGCTTATGAAAATCACTTCCCATCCCTGGGAAAGTGTTACCTGCATTTCATTTAAATGTAGTTATTCACAACAAAAGAATAATAGTACTGACTCCGAAAATTGGCAGCAGATAACATAACTCAGCATATTTAATGATAAATAGGTCACACTGTCTACAAAAGTCTTTATTTGATTGTGAATCCCACAGCCAGGAGTTGCCTTGACCTGCCTGGTTCTGTAAGTCTTTGTCTGGATGATTAGATAATTAGTAAGAACATCGCAACTGTGTGAAAAATATAGTTTTACCAGCTAATCTTAGCTGGAAAAAACATATACTATTACCTTTCTTTTAATATATGCTGTGATGAACCATAATAAATATATGGCTAGTAATTTCTACTGAGCATGAATTTTTTAAATTATTTCTTACTGAAACTAAAAAAGCTTTAGAATTAGAGTTCTTTATTTAAACTTGTAATCTGGGTTTAAAACTATTCATTTTAAACATCAAGCCAAGACACACACTTTCTCACTTTTTATCTAATTGGGGGAAGCACATCAAACACATGTGTAGGGGGAGAAAAAAAAAACTGCAAGGAAATACAGCAAGGTCATGTAGATTTATTCAGAGGTAATTTTGGTGACTTCCCTTCTTTTTTCTACTTTTCTGTATTTTCTCAGTTTTCTGTTATATGAATTACTATTTTCTGAAATGGAAAGAATAGATAATAAATATTTACATCAAAATTTTTTTTAAAATTACTAAAAATCAAGCCTAGGGTGGGATGCAGGTGGCTCCGTGGCAGAATTTTCACCTGCCATGCCTGAGTCCCGGGTTCCATTCCCAGTGCATGCCCATGCAAAAAAACAAAAATCAAGCCAAAGCTGAGGGAAATTATCCAGGATCTAGGGAAAACAGACTCCTCTTTCATGATGAAACTTTTTTTCTCAAGTGAAAAAAATCACCCAACTCTCTACTCTTTTTTGCTTTTTTACTTTGTACTTCCAGATCTGTGAAAACAAATATCCCTGTCTTGCCCCTGACAGTAATTTTGAAATGCAGCTGTGTTTTGTGAGATACATACTGAACAGGCAGAGAGGAACTTTTTGAAGTTTAAGAGTTCCTTTCGAAGAGAGCAAATTCAAATTATTTTCCTTTTTTATTTCTTCTGTGTGCCACTACGTTAAATTGTGAGGACTACAATTGTACTTTTAAAGTGCTTACATTATTTGAGCTACATCTAGGTTTCTTTTTCCCCGACGCTGAGCATCCAAGCTAATGAATCCATTCCCTACTGGACAAATCTTCTGGTGTCAAGTCACCTCCAGAAGCCTCGCAGTTGCCACAAAAAGATGGCACTGGAGTTGAATTTATGTTCTTGGCTTCTATTAATCTGATAGCCTGACTTGCTAACCAAGGAAGAGACTTCTTTTATTCTAGAACATATTATTAGAATTTTCCGTGAGAAGAGTGCTAGACACAGCTACTCTTTCGGAGCAAGTCACTCTACATATCTATTCTGTTCTGAAAAATGAAAGAAACTCTTAGGATACTATTAAATATTTGGGGGAAAGATAGGATGTTAGATCACATAACTCACTTTCTTCATCAATGTGGGTCTGTGGAATATACAGTAGTGAATATGTTTAGTGTAAACCAGCTTTATCTATCTTTTTTCTTTTATTTTATGATAGCATCATAAACATTGCTAGAAAAAAAGTTGCAGTGGCTTTAAACGCAGGCTGCCGTAGGCTCAGGTTTTTGCAAACCACACGAACTGCCTTGATGATCTGATGAATCAAGAAAAGCCTATTGAGTATTTGAGACAAGGGCTTTAACAAAAAAAAAGGGTTGTGATATGCTGCTGTTTTTTGACAATAGCCTTGAAACCCTGATAAAAATAAGCATGAGAGCACAGGCAGAATTAATTACATATCATTATCCAAGATGATTGCACCACTTTAGGTATGAATTAAAGCTTTAATGATGGATACTTGCATCATTTGGGAATGTAAGCCCACCCAATGATTTTAAAAATCCACAGACAAAACACTCAAGTCCATTGCTCATTTAGGAGGTATTGCAAAGTTTCTTTGTGCTCATTTGCCCAGGCTTTTGGAGGAGGAAAAACTGTAATTCCATTTCTAAGACATAAGAGAAAATTTTTAAAGGTAGGGGAGAATATTTCTTACAAGAGAAAATAAAATAGATCATCAGACATGAGAACCATGCGCTCAAAGCCTGGAATGAGAATATAAGGGCGATTTAAGCCCACTGCTTGATGGCAGCCTGAGCTTCACTGGGTGTTTTCCTAAGGTAGGACCTGACTTTACTTCCCGGGTGCAGAAGCAGTTTTGTGCTAGTCACTGGGAAGAGTTCTCAGAGTGAGAGTTGGAAGTGACTGGAGAAGCACCCTCAGTATAATTAAAGTTGAGAAATAGCTCTGGAAGAAAAGGCTAAAATAACAATGCTGTCTCAGCTGAAGAAGAGAAAGCTATACTGTGGGTCACAAGGCTAAAGAGACCAGAGGGCAGCTCAGGTGTTGTCCTGTCTCCTCCTCATGTCAATTACAACATTACAGTGACATAAGCAAATCCTGAAGCCATTCTATCCTGAGTCCAGTTATATCTCATTTAAACAGAAGGTCTTCAGGAGTCTAAGTACCATATTTTCCCCAATGGCAGAATGTGGGGGAGGGTTGAGGTGGGAGGTTTCATTGGAACTTCAGTGAGAGATTCAAGATTCTCAGTGATGATGAAGATGTGATAATCTGGGCCTGGTTCCTATTTTATACCAGACCTGAGCGGGAAGGGGCAGGACCAGGAAAGCCAGGCCATGGTTGATCAGGAGAGTGGTTTGTCTTGATATTATTCAATGCTTTCTAGTCCTCACTGCCTGGAGAAGTTATGGAAGCACTCAGCAGCCATCTTGCAGCCCTGCCTACCTCCCTCTTTTTCTCCCCTTGCTTGTTTGCATACAGGTATTTGATATGTTTCTATTTATTTTTGTTTGCATGAAGGTTGTCGGTATGTTTCTACATCACAAGAAAATGCAGGCAGTTGGGGAGATGGTAAATCTTAAGCTTTCTAGGTTTCTTCTTTCTCTATTATGCTTACATGGAAAAGAACTAATGGTTATTTTCTACAACACACATTTTCATATATATTTTTTTAATTGCAATATCTTCATGTACCATACAGTCCATCCAAAGTATGCAATCAGTGGCTCACAGTATCATCAAATAGTTGTGTATTCATCACCATGATCGTTTTTAGAACATTTGCATCACTCCAGCAAAAGAAATAAAAAGAAAACATACATCTCATATCCCTTACCCTTCCTTCTCATTGACCACTAGTATTGCAATCTACCCTATTTTTTTCACACCCCCTCCATTATTTATTTATTTATTGTCCTTTTATTTTTATTCATCTGTCCATACCCTGGATAAAGGGTGTGTCAACCATAAAGTTTTCACAATCACATGGCCACATTGTAAAAGCTATATAGTTGGATAATTGTCTTCAAGAATCAAGGCTACTGGAATACAGTTCAAAGTTTCAGGAACTTCTCTGTAGCCACTCCAATACACCATAAACTAAAAAGGAATATCTATATAATGCATAAGAATAACCTCCAGAATGACCTCTCAACTCTGTTTGAAATCTTTCAGCCACTGAAATTTTGTCTCATTCTCTCTTTCCCTTTTTGGTCAGGAAGGCTTTCTCAATCCCATGATGCTGGGTCCTGGCTCATCCCCAGGAGTCATGCCCCACGTTGCCAGGGAGATTTACATCTCTGGGTGTCATGTCCCATGTAGTGGGGAAGGCAGTAGGATCACCTGCCATGTTGGCTTAAAGAGAGAGGCCACATCTGAGCAACGAAGAGGTTCTCTGGGGGTGACTCTCAGATATAATTTGTTCTCATATATCTTCATATATTTTTAAACTGCAAGTATTTGTCCCAATATTTCCTTCTCCCATATAAATAATTGTAAACCACATAAGAATTCCTGACCAGACTTTTCCTATATTTGAATGTGTCTTTATTTTCTCTTTAGATGTCATTCAAGTTGTCTAATTCTTACTTAAGTTGTAAGACCCAAAAGTAACGAAAATCACTATAATAAATCTGTAAGAAAGGGCTTATTTAAAATGAAAAAAATTAAGTGTTTATCTCATGAAAGGATTATCTCATGGTTTCTAATTTTCGCATTTCCATTTATACTGCTGAATATAGTTTGTTTTACCATCATTATATATTACTACCTCACATTCAGTTTGCAACACTATGCTTTTGGATTTTCATAATTTAGATTTTCATAGTATGCAATTCCCCCTCCTCAACTTTAAAAACCTAATATTAACAAATATGTCTCAACTAATTGTGCATCTGTAAGTTATCAGTTTGTGTTGTCTCCAAAAATTCTTGGTTGATTCTTCTATAATTGTGCATGTGTGTATGCAACTTCCATGTTGCAGTATAGCTAATTATTTACATTTCTTCTCCTCAACCCTATTTCCACCTCCCATTAGATGGAATCTCACAGGTATGAAGTTCAGGCTATACTGACTTTGGCATCTCGCATGATAAGTATAATGCTTGACAAGAGAAAATGCAATATAGATACTTGCCAATTGAATAAATAGTAAACTAATTGTGGCTCTTCAGGCTAAAATCTTAGAATTTGACAGAAATTGGACCATATTTCAAGCTATTCATACTAAAAGAAATCCACTTATAAAGCAATTTGTTAAAGATAAGCTCTATATAGATGTTTTGATATATGTACCTATATACCTATATTTAAATCATGGTGTATATGGTGTAAATCTTGCAAGCACAAAAACATAAGATATCCTTTTATTCAATCTACAATTAAGTTAGCTTAGCCCATTAGTTATTGAGAATTGGTTTGATCCTGAGACACTAGCTGTGTCTTATATTTACTTAGCTATAAAAAGAAAAATACAGAAACACTAAAAGGGAACTTGAGCCTGAAAAGGAACAGTTAGTAAGGGGGAAAACCATGGTGATAATAAGGTTTATGATTACATCAAGGTTGGAAAGCATTTTGTGAGATACTAGATAAAGAGAAATGCATTTAAAATTTAGTAGATTGAAATGCTAGTGATCAATGAAAAGGAGGGGTAAGGGGTATAGTATGTATGAATTTTTTTCTGTTTTCTTTTTATTTCTTTTTCTGAATTGATGCAAATGTTATAAGAAATGATCATGATGATAAATATGCAACTATGTGATGATATTGTGATTACTGATTATATATGTAGAATGGAATGAGCATATGTTAAGAATGTTTGAGTTTGTTGTTATATTTTTTCTTAAAAATTTAAGAATTAATTTTTAAAAAATCACACTCCTTAGAGTTTGCCTAGATCAACAAAATTGGGTGTACACATACATAAGGTGGTATTCCACTTACTCTTGAACAAGAATTCACTGGTTACGGTCAACAAGTGAAATATGCAATAGTGAGAATAAAAGCTGCAATGCTAAGAATCGATGAGCTTGCAGCTATCGGCACAGATGTTGGTACTGATTTAAATACTAGATTAGGTTTTGCAGAAAATGTTGCTGCAAAAGTAGCTGCACTCACAGGCTTGCCTTTTATCACAATTCCAAATAAATTTGAAGCTCTGGCTACTTCTGATGCTTTGGTTGAATTCAACGGAGCCATGGAAGCCACTGCTTGCAATCCTATGAAGATAACAAATGATACACGTTTTCTGGGTTCTGATCCTCACTCAGGTCTGGGAGAACTGGTCTTGCCTAAAAATGAACCAGGAAGCAGTGTCATGCCAGGAAAGGTGAATCCTACCCTGTGTGAAGCAATGACTACTGTTGCAGCACCAGTGGTGGGGAATCACGTCGCTGTTACTCTTGGAGGCAGCAATGGACATTTTGAGTTGAATGTTTTCAAGGCAATGATGATTAAAAATGTGCTGCACTCAGCAAGACTGCTGGGGGATGTTTCCGTTTCTTTTACAGAAAACCGTGTATTTCTGTAAAAGGAATCCAGGCCAACACAGAGAGGATCAACAAGCTAATGAATGGGTCTTTATGGTGATAACAGCTTCTTAATCCTCATATAGGGTATGACAAGGCAGCAAAGATTGCTAAAAACAGCACACAAAAATGGATCAACATTAAAGGAAACTGCTATTGAACTTAGCTATCTCACAGCAAAGCAGTTTGATGAATGGGTGAAACCTAAGGACATGTTGGGCCCAAAGTGAAGTAAACAAATGTAATATACAATAATTGTATAAAATATTTTTTAATGAAAAATAAAAGAGAGAAATGCATTTAGAACTGAGCATAGGGGGAAGGCTGTGCAAACAAAAATTACTGGTAGACTAAAGCAATCTCTTGAACCAGGATGTTGCTATACCACTCAAAATATTACTCTAGCTTGCCCAAATTATGATAACCATTCCTTTCAGCAACAATTGCAAATCTTCACCAAGGTCTTTTTTTTTTTTTTTTCCATTTCTTTCTTCCAAAAACAAAGACAATTATAGTGCCATTAAGACAGTTCATTTTTCCTAAGTTGGGTTGTTGCAAACTCATGGCATTTATTGCTTAATGCTTTGCTTTAAAGGAAGGTGAATTAATAAAATTCTGCAGCACAAGTTCAACCTGCTTTACTAAAATGTAATCTTACAAAACAGATATCTTGAATGCTGATTCTTTACAGGAGGGCAGACTACCTTGTTACTCATAGCAGGGAACTCTTGGGGACTATTTAAAAGGCAATTTTATTTATAAAATAAAAGATCTGTTGCACAGTTTTTCAGAAACACACTTACATACAGTAAGGTTAGCATTTTGAACTCTTTATCCACAGGATTTTGTACTTTCTAATACATTCTGAAAGAGAAACTGATCTTCATTTGAGATCAAGTTTGCAGAAAACACCATAAAATTGTTGGGCTTCTACGACCTCCTTCTTTTAATATGCTACAATTCCTTTAAATGGAAATATTTACTTTTCTGGACTGGGACTGAGAAGCAATTCTCAAATGCTCTCAGGTGGAGACAACTTAAGTCAGATGTATTTTAAAGTGTAAAATACACTAGGTGTCATGGGAAATAGACTAGAGAACAAGTGGTCTGCTCGTAAAATGGTTCTTCTATATCCAGGGACATTAAATCAACTTTAGAACAAAGACTTGTAAAATGGTTGCTCTTTTGTGTTGGGGTTCTGTTTGATTAATTTCCAGATTTATGTGTGACTTTAGGTATAAATGCCCAGTAAAATAATAGTTTGAATAAAGAAATAATTCTTAGTAGACACTTGGCACTTCAGTGTATCTCCACAAACATACCTTTATGACTTCTCCCATTCATAAGCATCAGGTGTTAACTGCAAGCCATTAAAAATGATATCGTGAGATTCAGGTTGGCCAGTGAAGAGAAAACTTTTCAAAAATTGGGATCTGCTCAGCCTAAAAGGTTTTAGAAATACTTGCCAATGACAAGACAAACTTAAATATTCTTTTTTTTTTTTTAACATGGGCAGGCACACGGGAATCGAACCCGGGTCCTCGCACATGGCAGGCAAGCATTCTTACCTGCTGAGCCACCGTGGCCCACCTGAACTTAAATATTCCATAGGCTGGTAAGGTGTCAAGGGGCAACTAAATGGACTTTGGTTTTGATTTTTGTTTTTCAATTTTAGTAGTTATAATGTACTGGCCTAAAGAGCTTACTTCTCATCTAAATCTGATGGATATGACCAATCAGAAAAAAAAAATGCTTTAAGTCACCTTAGACTGCACAACAATTTAAAGGTACTTTAGATATTTTCAAGAAATTTCATTTGAGGTCTTGCCCACTGCAAACCTTGTTTTATAACATATTCCTTTGTATCTGCCAAGTCTTAGAATAACCCTTGTAAAAACCATAAATACGGTGCAGATAAACAGTGGCAGACTTACATAATGAGGTGCCCCTGCCAAATGGGAGTAAAAGAAGACAGAAGCCTGCCTCCCACTGAGCAACATGTTCCAGACCCCGCAAGCCTGAAACACCATCATTCACCATCATTCTCCCTGGCTCCCTGCAGAAGTCTCGGCTCGTGCCCTGCTACTGAAGGGGAGAGGTCAGCAGGGGCTCTACCCTCTCAGCGGCACCTCAGAACCCATCTAGTCTCCTCGAGCTGCCACCATCTCACACCACGCGCCAGCTGTGTGTAAAGACGCCCTGGACGGGGGGTGCAGGGGTGGTTCGGTGGTAGAACTCTTTCCTGCCATGAGGGAGACCAGGGTTCGATCCCCAGCCCATGCAAGCTACCCCTTCCATGCACACACACACCCCAATACCGATATTGAATGCTATCACCAAAATGAGCTCACAGTGCATCACAGCTAGGGGGTGCTTAGAAATGTTCATCAAATTGAATCGCGTTTTAGTCTCCAAAAGGGTTTATTAAGAAGCTATTTGTTCCATGAACAGGATGGATTCTGAGTAGTGAAAATTACATAGAAACATCATTTTTCTCCTAGGAAGGGTCCATTAGAAAGGTTTTAGAAATACTTGCCAATGATGAGACAAACTTAAATATTCTATAGGCTGGTAAGGTGTCAACAAAGGACAAAGAACAAAGCAGCTGGGCAAAAATTTAAGAAAAAAGTACACTATTAGTAAGAAAGGTACTCTTGTAGGCTAGAGAAAAGGGTAAGTGTTTAAGTGGAAAGAAAGCATGCTGACCCGGCACCATGAGTTGGGCAAGCCAGTGCGTTCCCAGCACACTTCTTAAAGGAGGTGAGGCTTCATTGGGCAAAAAAAAACAGTTATTCTGGCAGCTAATGTCACCACATTCCCAGTCCCACTTATGAGCTGTGTGGCCTTGGGTAAGTCTTGCAACCTCTCTAGGCTTCAATTTCTTCTAAAATTAAAAAACTAATTCTATCTACCACACAAGGCCATTACATTTATCAAATTAATTGATTTTGTAAAATGCTTAGACCAGTGCCTAGCACTTTTATAAAGCACTTTCTAGGTGTTTGTTAAATAACTAAATAAAATAAATAGGGTGCAGAGACAGTTCAGTGGTTAGAATACCTGCCTTTCATGCAGGAGACCCGGGTTCGATTCCCGAACCATGAATCCAGGAAAAATAAATAAATAAATAACTTCTCCCCTGTCCTTGGGAATAAAGCAGTAGCATACGATACCAGAAAAAGGTGGACCCACAAAAAACAAGATATCCACTATAAACTTTTATAAAGCTGTTTATTTCCTCTTAAAAAACTTACACTGTTGGCATTAACAGTCCTGATATTAACAACAATCAATACTCTAAGGTTCATACTCAGTGTGCCTCATTTTATATCATCTTTTTCCGTCTACTCTTCATAAGTAAGAATTAGGAGGGAAGCAAATAAACATTTTTCAGAAAACAAAACTAGAAGGGGAAAAACTAGGGAAATGAAAAGTTGTTCATTAATCTTGTTTCTTTTGAGCATCTTTCTCTCCTTCTTAGTTTGGCCCAGATTTGGCCCCAACTCTGTGCCTTAGCCATTAGATCTTGTGTGGTCCACAGCCTCTTTGAAGAGTCAAAAATCAGTGGCATTTGTGTATGTTTCTATTTTACCATGAGACACGAGTTGACATCAATTATCAATAAGCTATTCCTCAGGGAGTGTAGCTGCTACTTAGTTTGCATTATGTGAGAAACAAGACATTCAAAGATATGTAGGTAAATCCCACCTTCTGGGCTTTTTAATACTCTATTAAGAAGGACTACAGGATCTTATTTCTGATAAATATTTGACCCTTTGCTTTTCTTCTCTGTGTTTCAGCTTCTGCTGCTAAGAATGAGAGGAGGAAAGCCTTCTTCATTATGGAGAGGTAACAAAATAAAATAAGATAATCCTAATTAGGCTTTAGAAAAGGCATACTCTATAAATTCAAATTATTATTTTACAATGTTTTTAGATGCTAATTTTAGTGAGAAAATCCATAATCTGTATTCAATATGACTATTTATTGAACACTTACAGGGTACAAAACATAATTTAAGGACTGTGGGATATGGAGAGGAATAAGGCAAGTCAAGGCCCCTGTTCTCAGAGAGCTTATAGCCCAATGGGGGAGGCAATCTGCAAACACCCAACTTTAAAACAAAATGAACAAATGCTGGAATGGAAGCCCTGCAGAGTGCCAAGAAGCAGAGAAGGCAGTGACTAAATTGAGGAAAAAAGAAAGAGGAAAGCACTAAGGGAAATGTATCAGGGATGTGGTCTTGAAATGCAAGATTAAAGTCTATATTTATATGGTATTCCTATTATAATTCACATAGAAACAGAAGAGGGTCAAGTACCTATTGAAAGATTAAATGTTTATATCTGTTCATGTTTTTAGAACACATCAGCACATTTCCTGCTACCAGCAAGTGCTGTTAAGAGCAATCTGAAGATGGCAGTTCCCTCCTGGCTGGTATATAGATTTATCATGCTGATCGCTTTGACAGAAATCTCCATTTGAAAGGCTTTTCAGAACACTCCTAACTCTACACTGTAAATTTGGCTTGGAATATGAGCCTCCATCTTCCCAAATTGTTGAAACTGTGTAAAACTGTATCTTCTCTCAATGCAATCTTTCTTCTATGAGTTGTTTAGGCTTTCCTTCAATGAAAATGAACAGTTCAATCCCCTGTGCTCTTTTGAAAGCTTTTAACTCCTGCTTCATTTGGACAAAACTAATCCTGGACAGAATCAGGAAATGATGTGTCCTGGGGTTGTTCCACTGCCGCCTTCTGCCCACTCTCTGCCACTCTGTCATTTTTGTTTTCTTCTTGCCGGCCTCATCTTCCGTTGTCCTATAAATGCCTCCGTAAGTGGCGCATCCCCTCTGCTCTCCACAGCTACTTGCGTTTTAGTTTGTGACGGATGCAAGCCAAAACACCTCCAAGAAACCCTGAAACAAATCTGATTTGGGGTCGGTGTGGGAAACACTAGTCAGCGACCGTTTTCAGGCATCCTTTCATTAACACCCAGCTGGCAGCTCCTGTCAGTGGAAACCCATCTCTCTGGCAACCCGTCTCCCTCCCTTCCTTTCTTCCAACCTCGCTATTCACCACCAGGTCAGATAGAAACGCCACGTGATTTGCACCCCGCAAAGGGGCGTGGGCCGGGCCGAGGCGATCGCGGCTGGCTGTGAGCGGTGGCGGGGTGTGCACCCCGGGACGCTGGGCCCCGCTGGGCCGCGCTGCGCTGTGCAAACCGGGCTGCCTCGCCCAGCCCTTTTAGGGGAGCGCCTGCACCCAGCGCAGTCGGCGGCGTCTCTAAATGGAAAGACAGGAACGCAAGCCTCCCAGCAAAGCGTTGGCAAACAGAGGAACGCAGTGAGAAACATCTCTTCCTGTAAGCAATACTTTTCTGGTTGCGTAAATATTTTCCTAATTCCATAAATAATAACAAAAAAAGGAAACTTGAGAAACCCCTCGGGATCAGGCGCTCTGACCCGGGGTGTGGCTTCCCCCGAGGGACGAATCCCTTCTGTTTTGTAACTCTGCAGCAGTACCGTGCTGGCTTGTAGCTACTTGCTTCTGACATCCTTCTGGTTGCTAATTTAGGAAAACCCTGCAGATTGCAAAGGAACACTCTTTCCTCGTCTTCCACGGCAACCTCCGCCGTCTTTCTCCTAGAGACCCACAATTTTTGAAAAATCATGGCCAGGTATTGGAGCAGGAGACATGTTCACAGTGTCTGTGATTTACCTAATGGATGATTTTTCTCTCTGCAGTCAGGGTAATGACATCGATGCGAGATCTGGTCTATGCTGCTTTGAAAATACCTTATTCAAGGGAAGCCAAGCAAAATGCTCAACTTTTTTTCAGGCTCTAGGGAAAATCTTCACTTTGTTTCTGGCTGAAATGTAATTAATTTCACACATGTATGGATTGTGGGGCTGCAGGGAGAGTTAGGCCAGGAGGTTAAATTTACTCAGATCACCTAAGGGTCTGTGTGTGCTTTATGCATGTGTGGTGGCAAAAATTTTCACAGCCACACAAAAAATCTCTATGACCAAACAGCTACAAACTGTCTAGTTTGTTTAAGAAAAATCCATAAATTTGTTAGACTATGTATGGGACTCCCGAAGCCATTTTATTTCCATGTTTAAAATTAGCAGCAAAAGGTCTAAAGGAAAAAGTAACTGCTCAAATAAATCAAGTCAAAAAGTTGCCTTTCCAAAAGTTGTCTTTCCAAAGCTGGGTGTTTATATGTTACTAGAACAAAGATTAAGAAAGCAATGTAAACGAACTGAACACAAACAGCGAACCCTCAGGTAAACCATGGACTATCATTGAGCACAATTATTAAAATGTTTTGTCATCAGTTGCAACAAATGTACCCCACTAATGTAGAGTGTTGATAGTAGGGTAGTGTATGGCAACTCTGTATTTCATACGGGATTTTTCTGTAAACCTACAACTTCTCAGATAAAAAAAGAAAACTATGCTTTTCTGAATTGACAGCTTCCCTCCACAAGACGGATTGCAACGTCTCGCAGAAAGCGTTGTCATTCCTGAGCAATGCTCCAAACAGATCAACTTTCCTTTTATTACTTTGTTTTGAATTTTTCTGATGTGGCACTGCTAATGTTTTAAGCATCTCTTTGCTCTAATCAGGGTTGTATTCATTTTCTTCTGTGGGGAGACGGCTGAATTTCGGCTGAGATGTGCATTACCCCAACTGAACCAGCAACCCCGGGACCCAGAGAGGATCCCAGCTCACTTGTTTCCATGTGGCAGCCAGCTCACCCAGCTCTCTTGGTGACTCACCCGTACCTGTTGGAACAATCCAGGGAGAAGTGCCGTGGTGAACACAGGGCAGGGAGTCCTTTCTTTAATCCCTGCTTAGTCAAAGTTCAGCTGCAGCCCTAGAAAGACAATTAGACTTTCTCATCGGTTTCTTCATCAGCAAAATGCGAATGGCCCTAATATTAGGTTGCTTAATTTTGTTTGCTTTCATGACGTGCTTTGAAGATGAAAAGACTTGTATTTATTATGCTTAGCAGTTGAAATTAATGGGACCAGAAGGATGGCATGTCCTGTCTCTGCTGGCAAGTCCCTGATTGTCTTGCTCTGCCTATTGCATTGCTTACACATTCACATTTACCCCATATTCATTGATGGGTATCTCCAGTTGACTTTACTTCTGGTATTTTAACTCAAAATTATATTATTGGAAGAAAAAAAAGCCAGGAACAACTTTAAGAACTGTATTCTAATTATCTGCCATGAGACAGATTGTTATTTCAATCATTCAGGAAAGTTGGTTGTATGCGAGATAATTCCATCTACTTACCAGAAGTTAGTTAAGAAAGCTTCATCAATAAGCAAATTTGAAAAGCAAAAAATCAAACTAGCAAAGGAAAGGCATTTTAATTTAGCTAACTCCTGGCATACTTCAGTTTTTATCAGGAATTAACATAATAATATACTTATGAAGTGGAGCAAAAAAGCACTTACTCTTATTTCAATTATCGCTTTGAGTTTGGTGTTAGATACAATCATGTATCATATATACTGGAAAATATATGTACCACGTTTTAGTTCAAAATCTGTACTTTGAATGTAATAAAAAAATGAAAATTATGTGTTTTTATCTTGACCTATTTTTATTAGATTCGTAACATTCAGGCTCTGAGTCAGAACTAAGAATTTTAGCCACAAAGTACACTAGAAGAAAATGAGACATTTATTACACATAGCCTCAAAGACACACCAAGAGATTACCTAAAGACAAAATGTAGGGAAAAAATTAAAATTTTGATTTAATTTGATTATTTCACCTGAGTTCTACAGTCTTTTTAGGACATGAGCCAAAATCAAATGCATTTTTTACTGATTCAAAGACATTCACACATTTTTTTTCCTTTTTTTGTAGAATGTGTTTTATTTGTTCATTTTTAGAGAGTAAATGTTCTTTCAATTATTGTAAGTGAATGTCCTACTTTTAAAAGTTTTAGCTTAAATTTTTCTCTTTGGCCTTTACTTCATGAATCGCTCTAAATACCTTCTTGGATAAAGCTGATTGAATTTGTCAGTACTCAGGGAATCCAGACCTACGAGAATGAGGGGCTAGTAAAACAAAGGGTGGAGGAAATGAAGTAGAACTCTGCTCATGCCCTGGCTATGTTTATACAAGGGCATGCCATGCATTGCCATCCAGAAAGGAAAGGAAAAAGTGAAGGTGACATACCCAGGCGGTGAGATCCGTGCAATTAAAAACAAAGTTGAGTTGAATGCTAAGAGGAAACCATCGATGCTCATGGGATCTTGTTTTGAAAAAAAAACCTGTTGGTCATACATTTTATTCAAGTTACAATATGATTGCAAATCATGAACGTCATTTATTTCCTGATTAGGCAATGCCAAATGAGCACTGGACCTCCCTGCGAGAAAGCGTATATACCAGAAGTCTGCCTCAGCTGGCAATGTAGCTCTTTCAGCTTGACAGAGGCCAATTTCTCTTGCTCTGACTGTGCCTCTCTCTGACTAACTGGTAAGAAAAGTGCCACATAAGGAGCCTGTGAGTATCAGAAGGCCAGAGGCTCGCTGCTGACCTTGGAGGAAAACTGTCCAGGGAAACTGTCCCTTATGCATAAACATTCTTTTGTGGTTACTCTGGGCAGTCAAGCTGAGAGACTTGATTTTACAGAAAACCACACTGGACAAGAGATAAACTGGAGGCTAGAGATTAAAGATCTAAAATTTACAGTTCTTACAATCCCCAGAGTAGCCCAGAGAGTATTGAATGAGCATTGTATTTTGACATTGCAAAAATCCCCTCCATTCCCCAGTTGATTTGAACTTTGTACAACAGGTCAAATGAAGGTCAGCCAATGCCATCCAAACTGAGGAGCAAAGTTTGCGTAAATGAATGCCTTTCCATCCATGCACAGATGTGTGTAACCTTTCATGATAAACCTAACTCCGCCCCATAGCATAAAAGGAGTCATATGTTTATCTCAAGCTTGAAGAGGAGTGAGAAAAGGGTCCCTCATAGCGCTTCCAACCACCCTGAAGGTTCATTTTGAAAATATTTTTTAAGATACATAGAAAAGAGCATTTAACTCCTGCTACCAAATCAGCATTCAGGGTTGCCATATGTAAATCTCCAAGAACATCCAATTGAAAGGCTTGGCACTTTGGAGAATCCAGAATGAAAACAGAAAAAGTCCTGCATCATTCTAAGAGGAAGGGGAGGTAAAGCAGCTAGTATTTTGAACACGTACCGGACACTTTTATATTATGTTTCATTCTTACAACTTTTTGTTGAATTGGTGTTATCTGTATCTTATGTGACCAATTTGACGTCCAGAGTTTTAGTAATTTGCCTCCTTCACGCAATATGCAAGTTGATGGTGAACAAGCTGCTCTTTTCTACAAATCCAAAGGAAAAAGATAATGGATTTTTTTTCTTTTTTTTTTTGCATTCTGGTCTTATTGTTGAATGTAGACATTCATATATCATGTTATGGCTTACCGAAGACAAAATATGTTGGCTTCAACTGATTAGTTTTTCTCACAAAAAAATATAGACTATATACTTACATATTGTGAATAAAGTGGAAATGAGCATGACATTTTTTGGTTTGGATAAAGCATAACACATTTTTGAAGAGTGCACATTTGTTCCAAATGTTTTCGGAGCACCACTGCACTGTTAACTGACACACGTGATGACAGCAGCACCGTTTGGAGGAAATGATTTATTAGCACATTGCAGTCATGTGTGTACGGATGAACATTCCAACCATCAGACTCTGACCTTCTGTCAGCAGCATGAGAGTTCTGAAGCTTCTCTCCAGAAATGGAGATGTGGTTGTCTTGAATCAGTCAAATTTCCACTCAGTTCTGCAACTCATAAAAAGTATTTAAAATATGCCTGGATAGGGTTAATGTTCTCTGACCAACACCAGCAAGTGTCTATGGAGCTTGCTTGTGGTCTCCTATCATAAACAGAGAGATTACCTATGGCCCCAGATCATGAATAATATTCATAACAACAATAATGGTGATGATGATGATAATCATCATCATTATTATCATCATCATCATAAAAGTAATAGCTACTTAGGGATCTTGCAGCTGGTTAAATAGTACAAGTGGATTCTAACTCAGGACACTTGGCTGTCAGTGTAGTTCTTTCAAATTCATACTTTCAAAATTGAATACATAGTCAAATTACAGATGAAGAACCGGTTATTTTAACAAGAGTGAAGTCTGAAGGCAAATATGTGGATCAAATGAGGGTGAAAATGTAATTTACCACATTCCATCAAGTATAATAAGATACTTTTTTTTTTCAGATTTAAAACATTTCTGAAATCAGGATACTTCTTAGCTTTGTGTTCTAGTTGAGTTGGCAGTGTTTTTCCTTTTCTAGTGGTCCATAAAATAATGGTGCGACTTACAACTGATAGCATTTTAGAGTTCATTAAATAAAATAAGTGCAACCCAAGTCATGTTTATTTCAGACTATAATAATAAGCTATATACCACATTTTATCACCCTTACCACTTTTAGGATGTATATATAATGTATATTTTCAAATACATCAATGAATATTATCAAGTACATTATCGTGTGTATATATATGTGTGTGTGTGTGTGTGTATATATATATATATCTCCCCATTAAAATATGCTGTAAACTACATAATGCCAGCATTATTATAAATCCATTTCACAAGTGTGGCCACTGAGACTCAGAGAGGCTAAATGATTAGTCCACGGTTTTAAAATTAGAAACTGTGGTGCCGTGTACAGATTCAAACAGTCTTTGACTGTAAACTTAGCGTGTCTCGCACAGTGACCCACTGTGTGCTTATAATCTAGTAGATTATTTTCACATTACAAATATTTAAAAACAGTTTTTAAAAGAATTGTGAGAGTCTACACATTAAGCTCAAATCTTCTCCAGGGTCATTGTTCTTGACTTAGGAGCAAGGGCTGGGAGCTAAGCTGGTGGCTGTTTTCAGGAAGCAGGGAGCTTTTTCATTTTCAAAATGCAAACCAAAGAAAAAAGAACCCTGAATTAAGGGAACATCAAGAAGGTCTTCTCTCCTTTTCACCCTCGAGGACCAGTGTAATTGATCACTAACTAACTAATAATGCTGTTAATCCTCTTCCTAAATTTGGTCCTGGCTGCTACAACTTGAAACTCAGAAACATTATGGGAGCACACGTCAACTCTCACAGGAATTAAGACACCTGAATTCCTACCTTGAATTTATGTCCAAACACCTTTGACATTGTGTTTGAGGCTTGTTATGGCTTGTAAGCTAAATCCTAACTAAATCCTTCTCTCTGAACAAAAAATACCAAGCCTCTGTCAGAACAGAGATGGAGATGGAGACCCGCCTCTGGCACATCCCCACATGAACCTGAACAGGCAGTTGCATCAGTAAGTGATTTCCTGCTGTACTTGGTTTCACACCTAAGCAAAGACATTCGGATATACAACAAAAGAATCATGATTTTCAGATGGCAAAGTCCTGTGGACATGAGTGACGTGAGCTAAAACTTCACGCTGTGTATTTGCAATTTACGTTTTAAGCTATGATACGGCTGCAAATACGGTGAATAAAATAATTTTAAGGAGGATAAAACTAAGTCTCAGAGATGAATTTTAATCTTCTCAGTGAACTATGAAAAGTAAAGATATCCACTGTAAGTAAAAATCTTGGATTTTAAAATTTAACCCTGTAAGTATCCTTTCCTTTCCACGGGGTCTGGCCAAATAGCCAGACTCTACTCGGGAGAACCTCATTCAGTCATCACAGCAGCCTGTCTCACAGATAGAGAAACCGAGTTCTATCCCTGCTCGAGCAGTTATCCCTACGACATGAGAGTTTACTCCTTTTCTTTGCCTTAAAGATAGTTAAATGATTTATCCTGGCCTGTCTAGAATAGTGCAGGGGCTTCGAAGATGCTCAAGTGATTGTTCCAGGACTTCTATCACCTTCCCCTCACATTAAAATCAAGAGCTTCTAAAGCCACAGGCTTCTTAGAAACACCTGTGGTCTGATATATTTACCCCAAATGGCATGACGTGAGCAGTGCCCAGAGTGTTTTCCAGAACTGTTTTCAACCTGCATAGGGGTCAGGGAAGGTCGTATTTTAAACAATTATGTTTCCTTTAAGAACACTAAACATAATTTGTATTCAGTACCTCAATTCTGATTAAAATGCTTGGGTAGTAGATATTAGATAGTCATGATTTTCTCTCCACAAAAAATTAGGGAATGAAAAAAAAAAAAAACCAGGTCCCTTAAATAAATATTAAATGGGAATGTTAGGAAATGTTAAATAAAATGCAAGCTCTACATGAATTAATAATCACAGAATCAAAATAAACCCCAGATTACACTTATACTTCATCCTCTTTCCAGTAGTCTATCTCTATAGCTACTTTTTAATTAGTTATAAATAGCCTGTGGCTTGTAGTTGATTGTGTGTTAGACTAGATCTAACCATTTTCTTAGATCAAAAGGTTTGGAAGAAAACGTCGGGTGAAATTATTGTGATTTTCCTGCAAAGTGATTCCTGCAGATAACTTGCTTTGACAGTCTCAGATAGTCCCCTTGTTCAAATTCACTCCTTCACCAAATATTTATGAGGCATCTGTTACTAAAGGTGCCAGTTTCGAATTGGTCTGACATCTATTAATTTTGACTCAGTCTGGAAATTAACTTTTAATTATTGGATATGGGGGTAGGGAATTGGGAGTGAAGACTTAAAATGTACAGTTTCTATTAGAGACGATGGAAAATTTTTGGTAATGGATGATGGTGATGATAACATAACATTATGAATGTAATTAACAGCACTGACTTATGTATTTAAATGTGCTTAAAAGGGATATGTTGGGCCCTGTGAAGGTGGCTCAGTGGCAGAATTCTTGCCTGCCATGCCTGAGACCTGGGTTTAATTCCTGGTGCTTGCCCATGCCAAAAAAAAGGGGGAAATGTTAGGTTATATACATGGGTACTAGAATAAAAAGTTTTTTAAAAGTTAAACCATGGACTATAGTTATAGTATAATTATTAAAACATGCTTTCATCAATTGTAACAAATGAAAAAATGGTATCAGTGTTCTTAAAACAGTGCAATTATTATTTTTAAGAAAGAATAATGTGGGTGTAAAATATAAACTGCAACATATGTTGCCATCAGTAATTTTTCCATACTGTTTGTTTGCTTTTCACAGCTCAGTGCTTTAGCAAATTAGGCTTTTCACTGCTCCCAAGTGAGTTTTTATTTGTTTAGGGTTGGTGAGAGTAAATAATAGCACTTTTAAATGGAGCATTGGTGCTCAGAAAAGATACTCTTCAGTTTCAAGTTTTCCTAATTCCTTGAATTCAGTAACATGAGGCAGAGTACAGAGTTCCATAATTCCACCTCCTATAACCCACTGTACACAGTTTTGCCTATTATTAATATTTTATGGTATTGTGGCACATTTGTTACAATTAATGAACCAATACTGATACATTATTATTCACTAAAATCATAGTTTTTTTTGTTGCTATTCTAACAAATGTTATCAGCTGCATTCAGTTTATTGAACCCATTTTTTATAGTCCTAGCTATTGTGCAGCAGCCGCTGTGCCTAGGAGAGGAACACAATGAACTAAATTGGAATAAATGGAATAAATTGGAATAAAAAGAAAGCCCTCTTTCTCTTAAATTCTATCAGGGGAAATAAACGTAATATAAATGAAAGTATAAAAAATTATAGCTAGTATTTTTTAAGAGCTAGACGCAGTTCAAAGCACTGTATGTTCACCCATTTAATCCTCACAGTAACCCCATTTTATAGGAGCTTTTGTTTATCCAGGTTTTGTCGTTTTCTAGGCTGTTCAAGCAAATGCCACACAATGTGTCAGGTTGAACAATGGGAATTTATAGCCTATGGTTTTGAGGCTAAAATAAAGTCTAAATCAAAGTATCATCAAGTCGATGCTTTCTCCACAAAGACTGTGGTGCTTTGGTGCTGGCTGCTGGTGATCCTGGGTCCTTGGCTTGGCTCATGGCAAGGCACGTGGTGGCATCTCCTGGTCTCTCCCTTCTCTCCCATGTTCTGTTGATGCTCAGCTTCTGACTCTCCGTTTGTGGCTTTCACTCTGTTGGAATTTCATTCTCTTATAAAGGACTCTGGTTAGAATTAAGTCCTGATTAAGGTGGGTCACACTTTAACAGAAGTAACCTCATCAAAACGTTCTACTTACAATGTGTCCATGCTCAAAGGAATGGATTATGTTTAAGTACGTATTTTTCTGGGGTACATAGAGATAAAAGCCACCACATCTGGCTTTTGGGGATTGGGAAACTGAGGCAGAGAGAGGTTCAGCAACTTTCCAAAGGTCACACAGATAAGAAGGGTGCTGAGTTATGATTTGAACCCATGCTTCTGGAACACGTGCTCAGAACCACTTTCCAAAGCTGCCTCATGCTGTACTCTAAGTCCAAAGGATGATAAGTATGGGCATTTATAACAACAGTCCCTTGTGCTTTCTGTTTAACTCATATTTTTAATGTTTTTATTTGTAGCAGCAAGACAGGGAATCATCATTATAGCAAAAAACTTACACCCTCAAAACACAATCTAAATGCACAGTATGGCTTTGGGAAACTAGGTGTCTTGGTTTGCTAAAGCTAACATGTTACACCTCTTAGAATGGCCACCATTAAGCAAACAGAAAGCTACAAGTGTTGGAGAGGATGTGGAGAAACAGGAACACTTAATCACTGCTGGTGGAAATGTGAAATGGTACAGCCACTGGGGAAGATGGCTGGCAGTTCCTCAGAAAGCAAAGTATAGAGTTGCCCTATGATCCGGCAATCCCGCCACTCAGTATATACCCAGAAAACAGGGATGTGAAGACACATTTGCACACTGGTGTACATAGTGACACTGTGCACAAATGCCAAAAGTTGGAAACAATCCAAGTATCCATTGACTGATGAATGGATAAACAAAAAATGGTATGCACATGCCTTGGAATATTATTCAGGAATAAAAAGGAGTGGATTCCTGAAGCATACGACAGCATCATTGAAGCTTGAGGGCACTGTGTTAAACGAAATAAGTCAAACATAAAAGGACAAATATTGTATCATCTCACTAATATTAACTAATTATATTTTGTAAACTCATAGACGTGGAATCTAGAATAAATTTGTGGGAATGGATAGAGGTGATAGTAGCATATTGTGGTGAGCATACTTAGCTGTGCTGAATGTGTGTGTGAAAGTGATTAATAGGTGAAGTTCAGAGTCGTATGTGTCACCAGAAGGAAAGCCCAAGGTTAATACATTCGACTGTACAAAAATATTTATTTGTTACAAAATTTATATTTTGACTAGTGCATCTCCTAATATAACTTATGTAGATAGCTTAATTGAACACCATAAGTACATGGAACCTTGAGTAGGACATGAGATTTTGTTGGTTTGTCCAGAGTGATGCCCCAATAAACCCCAGAGTGATTTGAACAGTGAATAAAAAAGTATTTGCAAAGTCCCCTTCAGAGAATGGTGAGAACAGGGGAAAATTCAACTTCCCCAAGTTGAATTCTTGATATTCTCACAAGCAGTGTGGACAACCAAAGCTATAGGCTGAACCCCCAGTCTTGGGGTTTGTTCAGATGAAACTTAACCCCACAAAGGATAGGTTAAGCCTACTTAAAATTAGGACTAAGAGTCACCCCCAAGAGAACCTCTTCTGTTCCTCAGATGTGGCCTCTCTCTCCAGCCAACACAACAAGGAAACTCACCACCCTCCCCCTGTCTACGTGGGACATGACTCCCAGGGGTGTGGACCTTCCTGGCAACATGGGACAGAAATCCTAGAATGAACTGAGACTCAGCATCAAGGGCTTGAGAAAAACGCTGGAATGAGCTGAGATTCAGCATCAACGGATTGAGAAAACCTTCTCAACCAAAAGGGGGAAGAGTGAAATGAGACAAAGTGTCAATGGCTGAGAGATTCCAAACAAAGTGGAGAGGATATCCTGGAGGTTATTCTTATGCATTAAGTAGATATCACCTTGTTATTCAAGATGTAATGGAGAGGCTGGAGGGAACTGCCCGAAAATGTAGAGCTGTGTTCCAGTAGCCATGTTTCTTGAAGATGATTGTTAATGATATAGTTTTCACAATGTGAATGTGTGATTGTGCAAACCTTGTGTCTGATGCTCCTTTTATCTACCTTGTCAACAGACGAGTAGAACATATGGAATAAAATTAAATAATAGGGGGAACAAATGTTAAAATAAATTTAGTTTGAAATGCTAGTGATCAATGAAAGGGAAGGGTAAGGGGTATGGTATGTATAAATTTTTTTTCCGTTTTCACTTTATTTCTTTTTCTGAATAGATGCAAATGTTCCAAGACATGATCATAATGATGAATACACAACTATGTGATGATATTATGAATTACTGATTATATGTGTAGAATGGAATGATCAAAAGAGGAATGTTTGTGTTTGCTTGGTGTTTTTGGTATTTAAAAAAAGGTATGGGGCTGTACAACTCAGTATATTTTGTGGTGGACGATGACTGAGATTATAACAGCACAAATACTTAAAAAGTTCTTTCATGAACAAGAACAATTGTACAAAACTATTATAAGGAGTTAATAATAGACTGGTGTATGGGCAAAAACATACCTACTGCAAACTACGGACTACAGTTAACAGTAATATCTTAATATTCCTTCATCAACAGTAACAAATGTACTACACCAAGGCCAGAGAACAATGATGGGGGGATTGGCATATGGATGTCTTGGGTTTTCACATGTTTTTTTTCTTTATTTATTTTTTCCCTGAAGTAATAAAAATATTCTAAAATTGATTGTGGTGATGAATGCACAACTATGTGATGATACTGTGAGCCATTGCTCGGATAATTTGTATGGATTGTATCATGCACGAATATATCTCAAGGTAAATGAATTTATAAAAAGAACCCAGGGGTCACAGTGGCTCAGTGGCAGAGTTCTCGCCTGCCATGCAGGAGACCTGGGTTCGATTTCCGGTGCCTGACAATGAGAAAAAAAAAAAAGAATCCAGAAAAAGAACCCAGGCTCCTTTCTGTTCAGGAAGACTGATCCAAGGCTTTTCCTCCAGCCTACTTGATTGTCGACTACACAATAAATTTTTGTCTTGAAATCCCGGTGTCACAGCACTGACTTCTGTGTGCATAGGGCAGAAAAAACTACTTTTGGCAGCAACAATTCCATTTTGATATAAACAAGCCAGAGTCAGAAATAATCTTTCTTTATCAAAATAATTAAGCAAAAATAAGAACAATGTATGATTTCATCTATGGCATTTCCAAAGATGATAAAAATTCCTGCATATATTATAAACTTTTATTCATTTTGAGCTAATTTTTGTATAGGATATGAGATATGGATCCTCTTTCACTCCTTTGCATATGGATGTCCCATTCTACAAACACCATTTATTGAAGAGGCTGCTTTGTCCCAGTTGGGTTGGCTTGACTGCCTTATCAAAGGTCATTTGTCCGTAGATGAAAGTATCTATTTCTGAACACTCAATCCTAATCTAATGGTCAATGGATCTAATTTTATACCAGTACCTTGCTGTTTTAACTACTCTAGCTTAGTAATATACTTTAGTCAGGTGTTAAAAAAATAAATAAATTTTTAAAATAAATAAACAAAATAAAGTCAAGTAGTATTTAATTTTCCCTTTCTCAAGATAGTTTTAGTATTCAGGGCACTGTTTCCTTCCAAACAAATCGGGGTATTATTTTTTTTATTTCTGCAAAGTAAGTTTTTAAGATTTTTAAAATATGTTTTTTTATTGATAAATCTTCACACACATACAGTCCATAAATGGTATACAATGAATGGCTCACAATGTGATCGCATAGTTGTGTATTCATCACCATGATAATTTTATAGAACATTTGCATCACTCCAAAAAAAGAAATCAAAAGGGAAAAAAAACTCATACGTACCATATCCTTTACACTCCTGCTCATTGACGACTAGTATTTCCATCTGCCCAATTTATTTTACCATTTCCCCCTATTATTTATTTATTCTTTGTTCATATTTTTACTCATCTGTCCATACCCTGTGTAAAACAGGCAACAGACACAAGGTTTTCACAATTCTACAGTCACATTGTAAAAACACATATCTTTATACAGTCATCTTCAAGAATCAAGGCTATGGGAACACAGCACAGCAGCTTCAGGTACTTCTCTCCAGCCACTCCAATACACCATAAACTAAAAAGGGATATTAATATAATACATAAAACTAACCTCCTCTCAACTGTTGGAAATTTCTCAGTCACTGAAATTTTAGTCTCATTTCTCTCTTCCTTCTTTCTGCCTAGAAAACTGTCTCAAGCCCTTGGTACTGGATCCCAGCTCATCCTTGGGAATTCTGTCCCACACTGCTAGGGAGATTTATACTCCTGGGAGTCATGTCCCATGTAGTAGGGAGGGTAGTGAGTTCACCTGCTGAGTTGGCTTAGAGAGAGAAGCTACAGCTGAGCAACAAAAGAGGTTATCTGGAGGTGACTCAGGCATAATTTTGAGTAGGCTTAACCTATTCTTCTCAGGAATAAGTTTCAAAGGGGCAAACCCCAAGATTGAGGGCTCAGCCTACTGATTTGGTTGTCCATTCTGCTTGTGAGAATATCAGAAATTCTCCAAATGCAGAAGTCAAATATTTTCTCCTTCTCCCCAGTCCACCAAAGGAAACTTGCAAATACTTCTTTATTCACTGCCCAAATTATTCTTGGATATATAGGGGCATCACACTAACCTGGATAAAACAAGATCTCACACCCTATTCAAGATTCCATGTATTTATGGTGTTCAAATAAACTGACCATATAAGTTATATTAAGAAATGCACTACCCAAAATGTCAATGTTGCATCAAATAAACATAGAAGTTGAAGTTTTAAAATATGGATGACATCATGCTTTACCCTGTATTCTGATTTACTTTGGTCCTATCCAGGTCAACTGCATTTGTATCTCTACTTGAAGTCTGGTCACCTTTCCAACTTTTCAAACAATTCCTGTATGGAGTACTGCTGACTTTCATAGCTTCAGAGCTCTAACTCTGAGCTCAGGTGTCACATAAATAATCAAAGTTTCTGGGAATGAACAGGTGATAAACAAACAGCTCAGTATTTCAGAATTTTAAAATAACAGTTACAACTACTAACTATATGTTACTGCTTACATAGAGCTTACAATCTAGTGAACTTTACAGTAGGCCCCAACTTGATAACTCATGTTCTCAACTTAAGTTCACCAATTTATCTATTATAGTTAGTTCATATGAGTTAAGCGTCATAATATTTGTCTTTTTATTCCTGACATTTCTTTCAACATATAGTCCTTAAAGTTCATACACCTAGTTGCATGCCTCACAATTTCATTTCCTCTTGTAGCCATTCAGTAGTCCATTGTATGTATACACCATAGTTTCCCCTTCCCCATTCCTCTATCATTGTACTCTTAGGCTACGAGCACTGCCACCACAGACACCAGGGTGCAAATGTCCATTCCTGTCCCCACTCTCAGTTCTTCCAGGTATATACTGAGCAGCGAGGTTTCAGGATCATATGGCAACCCCATGCCTAGCCTCCTGTGGAAATACCACACTGCCTTCCAAGGGTCTGCACCTCTCAGTTTCTCTACTGACAGTGAATAGGTACATCTCTTTCTCTGCATTTTCTCTAGCACTTGGTTCTCTCTGTTCCTTTTTAAACAGTTTTATTTGCACATCATACAATCCAACCCAACTGTATAGATATGCCTTCACCACCATAATCTATTTGAAGACATTTCTTTTACTTCCATGGAGAATCCATACCCTTCCCCTATGCCCCCACCTGTTGACATTTAGTTTTGGCATAATGTCTTTGTTAGATTCAGTGGAAGCATATTACAATGTTACTGTTGACTGTAGACCCTAGTTTGCATTGATTGTACTTTTTCCTGTATAACATGTATTTTCAGCACCCTGCAATGTTGATATTCATTTGTTCTCCCTCTTGCAAAAATGTTTTTTTATTTACACATTTAATCACCATCATTGTCTACTCTAGACATTCCTAAATTATACCATCTCAGTATTTTTCCTCTTTCTTTCCATTTGGTTTCATATGTATCCCCAGCCCTTCTCCCTCAATCATATTTGCATTCAGCTTCATTCAGTGTATTTATATTATTGTGCTACCATCAGGTAGCATTTTACTACCCATTTATGAATTTTTACAATCAGTCCTTTTGCAAAATCTGTGTTCCTTCAGCACCAATTGCCCAATCTCTACCCTCTTTCTATCTCCTGAAAACCTGTGTTCTTAAGTTCAATTCTCAAAGTTCACTCATTAATGTTAGTTCATATAACTGAGACCATACAGTATTTATCCTTTAGTTTCTGGCTAATATAATTCAGCATAATGTCCTCAAGTTTAATCCAACTTGTTACATGCTTCATGACTTTATTGTATCTTATAGCTATGAAATATTCTATAATTTCTATATACACTAGCTTGTTTAGCCACTCATCCATTGACGGATGTTTGGGCTGTT
The DNA here is from genome assembly GCF_023851605.1 of Tamandua tetradactyla. Lineage (NCBI taxonomy): Eukaryota > Metazoa > Chordata > Mammalia > Pilosa > Myrmecophagidae > Tamandua > Tamandua tetradactyla. Next base: position 182,580,426 of record NC_135331.1, on the reverse strand, counting down.
TCCATCTCTGGGCAATCATAAATAATGCTGCTATAAATATTAATATGCAAATGGCCATTTGTGTCCTTGCCATCAGGTCCTCTGAATATATACCTAGCAATGGGATTGCTGCATCGTATGGCAATTCTATACTTAGCTTCCTGAGGAACCACCAAACTTCTTTCCACAGCAATTGTACCATTTTATATTCCTACCATTAGTGGATAAGTGTGTCTCTTACTCCACATCATCTCCAGCACTTGTGGTTTTCTGTTTGTTTGTTTTTCTATATAATTGGCATCCTAGTGGGTATGAGGCAATATCTCATTGTGGATTTGATTTGCATTTCTCTAAATAGCCACTGAAGTTGAGCATCTCATCATGTGCCTTTTAGCCATTTGTATTTCCTCTTCTGAAAAGTGTCTCTTCATGTCTTTAGTCCATTTTTTAATTTGGTTGTTTGTCTTTTTGTTGTTGAGTTGAAGAATCTCTTTATATATTCTGTATACTAAACCCTTATCTGATATGTGGTTTCCAAATATTGTCTCCCATTGTGTAAGCACTTCTTTACTTTCCTGACAAAGTTCTTTGATGCACAAAAGTGTTTAATTTTGAGGAGTTTCCATTTCTTTATTTCTTCTTTCAATGCTCATGCTTCGGGTGTAAATTCTAAGAAACCACCTCCTATTGCAAATTTTATAAGATATTTCCTTTTATGGTCTTAGCTCTAATGTTTAGGTCCTTGATTGATTTTGTGTTTATTTTTGTATAGGGTATGAGATATGGGTCCTCTTTCATTCTTTTGTATATGGATATCCAGTTCTCCAAACACCATTTATTGAAGAAGCTGGTCTGTCCCAGTTGGGTTGGCTTGACTATCTTTACAAAGATCAATTGTCCATAGGTTCTATTTCTGAACATGCTATACAACTCCATTACAGTATATCTATCTTTATGCCAGTACCATGCTGTTTTGACCACTGTAGCTTTGTACTATGCTTTAAAGTCAGTAGGGTGAGACATTCCACTTCATTTTTCTTTTACAACATATTTTTAGCTATTTGAGATACCCTTCCCTTCCAAATAAATTTGATTTTTGGCTTTTCTATTTCTGAAAAGTAAGATATTGGGGTTTTAATTGATATTGCATTGAATCTATAAATCAATTTGGGTAGAACTGACATCTTAACTACATTTAGTCTTCGAATCCGTGAGCATGCTATGCCCTTTCATTTATTTAGGTCTTCCATAATTTCCTATAGCAGTTTCTTGCAGTTTTCTGTGTATAGGTCCTTAGTAACTTTAGTTGAATTTTTTCCTAAATATTTGGTTCTTTTTGTTGTTATTGTAAATGAAATTTTTTCCTTGATTTCCTCCTCAGATTGCTAATTACTCGTGTACAGATACATTACTGATTTGTGGGTGTTACTCTTGTACCTTGGCACTTTGTTGTATTCACTTATTAGAGCTAATAGCTTTGCTGTATATTTTGGGGGATTTTCAACATATAGTATCATGTCATCTGCAAATAGTGGGAGTTTTAATTCTTCCTTTCCAATTTGCACATCTTTTATTTCCTTTTCTTGTCTATCTGTTCTGGCTAGGAATTCCAGCACCATGTTAAATAACAATGGTGACAGTGGGCATTCTTGTCTTGTTCCTGATCTTACAGGGAAAATTTTCAAGGTTTCTCCATTGAGGATGATGTTAGTTCTGTTTTGTTTTTGCTTTCGAATATTCCCTTCATCGTATTGAGGAAACTCTCTTCTATTCCTATCTTTTAAGTGTTTTCATCAAGAAACAATGCTGAATTTTGCCAAATGCCTTTTCTGCATCAATTGACATGATCGTGTAGTTTTTCTGCTTTGATTTGTTGATATGGTGTGTTACATTAATTGATTTTCTTGTGATGAACCAGCCTGGCATATCTGGAATAAATCCCACTTAGTCATAGTGTATAATTCTTTTAATGTGTGGCTGAATTTGATTTGCAAGTATTTTTTAAGGGTTTTTTGCTGCTATACTCCTTAAAGAGATTAATCTGTAATTTTCTTTTCTTGTAGTATCTTGGTTTAGAATTGGTATTAGGTTGATATTGGCTTTGTAGAATGAGTTAGGTAGCTTTCCCTCCTCTTCAATTTTTTTGAAGAGTTTGAGCAGAATTGGTACTAATTCTTTCTTGAATGCGTGCTAGAATTCACATGTGAAGCCATGTAGTCCTGGACTTTCTCTTTTGGGAGCTTCTTTATGATTAGTTCTATGTCTTTACTTGTGATTGGTTTGTTGAGGTTGTCTATTTCTTCTCAAGTCAATGTTGGTTGTTCATGCCTTTTTAGGAAGTTGTCCATTTAATCTACCTTGTCTAGTTTATTAGAATATAGTTGCTCATAGTATCCTCTCATTACCTCTTTTATATCTACAGGGTCAAGCTCTTCTTCCATTTCTGATTTTATTTATTTACATCCTCCTTTTTTTTGCATGTGTGGCAACCTAGCTAAGTGTCCATCGATGCTTATTAATTTTCTCAAAAACCCACTTCAGGTTTTCTTGATTTCCTTGACTATTTTCATGTTGTCAATTTCATTCATTTTTGCTCTAATCTTTATTTCTTTCCTTGTGTTTGTGTGGGGTTACTTTGCTGTTCTTTCTCTAGTGTTTCCAAGTGAAGAGTTAACTTTGATTTTTGCTCTTCCTTTTTTTAAATATAGGATTTTAGGGCAATAAATTTCCCTCTTAACACTGTCTTTGCTGCATCCCATAAATTTTCATATTTTGCATTTTCATTTTCATTGTCTTCAAGATATTTACTGATTTCTCTTGTAAGTCCTTCCTTGAGCCACTGGTTGTTTAAGAGTGTGTTGTTTAGCTTCCATATATTTGTGAATAACGGGCTCTCTGCCTATTATTGATCTCCAACCTCATTGTGTTATAATGTGAGAAAGTAATTTGTATAATTTCAATCTTTTTAAATTTATTGAGTCTTGCTTTGTGACTCAGCATGTGTTCTATCCTTGAGAATGATTCATGAGCACTTGAGAAAAAGTGTATCCTGCTGTTGTGGAGTGTAATGTTCTGAAAATATCTAAGTCTAGTTCATTTATCATATTATTCAGATTCTCTGTTTCTTTATTGATCTTCTGTCTAGATGTTCTATCCATTTATGGGTGTGGGGAGTTGAAGTCTCCAACTATTATGGTAGATGTGTCTATTTTTCCTTTCAGTGTTTTCAGTGTTTGCCTCATGTACTTTAGAGCACTTTGGCTTGGTGCATAAATATTTATCATTTTTATCTTCTTGTTGAATTGTTCCTTTTATTAATACATAGTGTCCTTCTTTGTCTCTTTTAATTGTTTTACATTTGAAGTTTAATTTGTGGGATATTACTATAGCTATTCCTGCTCTTTTCTGATTGTTGTTTGAATGAAATATCTTTTCCCAACCTTTCACTTTCAACCTATTTTTGTCTTGGGCATAAAATGAATCTCCTGTAGACAGCATATGGATGGATCCTGCTTTTGTTTGTTTGTTTGTTTTTTAACTTATTTTATTGTATAGTGTAATATATATACAAAGCAAAAAAAATAAAAAAGCAATAGTTTTCAAGGTACTCTTCAACAAGTGGTTACAGGACAGATCTCAGAGATTGTCATGGGTTACCATGCAGATAGGTCCTGTTCTTTATTCCACTCTGCCAGTCTATGTCCTTTGAGTGGGGAGTTTAACCCATTAACATTTAATGTTATTACTGTAAAGGCAGTACTTTCATCTACCATTTTGTCTTTTAGATTTTATATGTCATATCTAATTTTTTTCTCTTTTTACCTCTACTGATGGTCTTCATTTCTTTTTTTCTTTTTTAAATATTTTTTACCAATAAATCTTCATGTGTGTATGTTCTATACATGGTGTGCAATCAATGGATCACAATAACATCACATAGTTTTGTATTCATCACCATAGTCATTTTTAGAACATTTGCATCACTCCGTAAAAAGAAATGAAAGGGAAAAAATACTCATTCACCCCTTACCTCTCCCTTTCTTTCACCACTAGTATTCCATCTACCCAGTTTATTTAACTCTTTGTCCCCCCATTATTTATTTATTCTTTATCCATATATATATTTTTTACTTATCTGTTCATACCCTAGATAAAAGGAGTAACAGACACAAGCTTTTCACAAACTCACAGTCGCATTGTAAAAGTTATTTTTTATAAAATCATCTTCAAGAATCAAGGCTACAAGAACAATTTTAGGTACTTCCCTCCAGCCAAATCCAATTTACACCATAAGAATAACTTCCAGGATAACATGTCAACTGTGTTTAAAATCTCTCAGCCACTGAAACTTCATTTTGCCTCATTTCTCTCTTCCTCCTTTTGGTCAAGAAAGCTTTCTCAAATCCTTGATGCTAGGTCCTGGGTCATCCTGGGAGTTCTGCATACGTTACCAGAGTAAATAGTCTTCATTTCTACATTCCTCTCCAGACCTCACTCTCCTGCCTTTTCCTATCTGCCTGTAGTGCTCCCTTTAGTATCTCTTACAGAGCCAGTCTCTTAGTCACAAATTCTCTCAGTGATCATTCATCTGAAAATATTTTAATCTCCCCCTCATTTTTGAAGGACAATTTTGCTGGATATAGATTACTTGGTTGGCAGTTTTTCTCTTTCAGAATCTTAAATATATCATGCCTCTGCCTTCTTGCCTCCGTGGTTTCTGATGAGAAATCTACACATAGTCTTATTAGGTTTCCCTTGTATGTGATGAATTGCTTTTCTCTTGATCCTTTCAAAATTCTCTCTTTGATATAACCACTGACACCGCAGAAATAAAGGAAGAAATGAGAGGATACTATGAACAGCTTTATGCTAATAAACTCAGCAATGTATATGAAATGGACAACTTCTAGAAAGGCATTAACATCCAATACTGACTCAAGAAGAAATAGACAACCTCAACAAACCAATCACAAGTAAAGAAATTGAATCAGTCATTAAGAAGCTCCCCAAAAAGAAAAGTCCAGGACCAAATGGCTTCACATGTAAATTCTATCAAACATTCAAGAAAGAATTAGTACCAATCCTGCTCAAACTCTTCAAAAAAATTGAAGAGGAGGGAAAGCTACCTAACTCATTCTACGAAGCCAACATCACCCTCATACCAAAGCCAGACAAAGATATTATAAAAAAAGAAAACTACAGACCAATCTCTTTTATGAATATAGATGCAAAAATCCTCAACAAAATTCTTGCAAATCAAATCCAGCAGCACATTAAAAGAATTATACACCATGACCAAATAGGATTCATCCCAGGTATGCAAGGATGGTTCCACCTAAATACATTAATACATTTTACATTAATAAAAAAATCAATTAATGTAATCACCATATCAACAAATCAAAGCAGAAAAACCACATGATCATCTTGATTGATGCAGAAAAGGCATTTGACAAAATTCAACATCTTTTCCTCTTGAAAACATTTCAAAGGATAGGAATAGAAGGGAAATTCCTCAAAATGATAAAGGGAATATATGAAAGACCCACAGCTAACATCATCCTCAGTGGGGAAAAACTAAAATCTTTCCCTCAAAGATCAGGAAAAAAGCAAGGATGTCCACTATCACCATTGTCATCCAACATTGTGTTGGAAGTTCTAGCCAGAGCAATTAGACAAGAAAAAGAAATAAAAGGCATCAAAATTAGAAAGGAAGAAGTACAACTCTCACTGTTTGCAGATGATATGATACTATATGTTGAAAACCCCAAAAAATCCTCAGGAAAACTACTAGAGCTCATAAATGAGTACAGCAAAGTGGCAGGTAACAAGATCAGCACTCAAAAATCTGCAGTGTTTCTATACACTAGTAATGAACAATCTGAGGGGGAAATCATAAAAAAAAATTTCATTTACAATTGTAACCAAAAGAATAAAATATTTAGGAATAAATTTAACTAAAGAGACAAAAGACCTATACAGAGAAAACTATAAGAAATTGTTAAAAGAAATCACAGAAGACCTAATTAAATGGAAGGGCATACTGTGTTCATGGACTGGAAGATTAAATATAGTTAAGATGTTAATTCTACCTAAATTGATTTGCAGATTCAATGCAATACCAATTAAAATCCCAAAAACTTATTTTTCAGAAACAGAAACGCCAATAGCTAAATTTATTTGGAAGGGCAGGTTTCCCTGAATAGCTATAAGTATCCTGAGAAAGAAAAATGAAGTTGGAGGTCTCACACTACCTGACTTTAAGGAGTATTACGAAGCTACAGTGGTCAAAATAGCATGGTACTGGCATAAAGATAGATATACTGACCAATGGAATTGAATAGAGTGTTCAGATATATACCCTCTCATCTATGGACAATTGATCTTTGATAAGGCAGTCACGCCAACTCACCTGGGACAGAACAGTTTCTTAATAAATGGTGCCTAGAGAACTGGATATCCACATGCAAAAGAATGAAAGAGGATACATATCTCACACCCTATACAAAAATCAACTCAAAATGGATCAAACACCTAAACATTAGAGGTAAGACCACAAAATTTTAGGAAGAAAATATAAGGAACTATCTTATAAAATTTGTAATAGGAGGTGGTTTTCTAGAACTCACACCCAAAGCATGAACATTGAAGAAAGAGAAAGAAATGGGAACTCCTCAAAATTAAACACTTTTGCACATCAAAGAACTTACCAAGAAAGTAAAAAGACAGTTTACACAATGGGAGACAACATTTGGAAATGATATATCAGATAAAGGTGTAGTATCCAGAATATATAAAGAGATTGTTCAACTCAACAACAAAAAGACTGACAACCCAATTACAAAATGGGCAAAAGACTTGAACAGACACTTCTCAAAAGAGGAAATACAAATGGCCAAAAGGCACATGAAAAGATGCTTAACTTCCCTGGCTATTAGGGAAATGCAAATCAAAACCACAATGAGATATCATCTCACACCCACCAGAATGGCCATTTTCAATAAAACAGAAAATGACAAGTGTTGAAGAGGATGTGGAGAAAGAGGCACACTTATTCACTGTTGGTGGGAATGTCAAATGGTACAACCACTGTGGAAGGAAGATTGGTGGCTCCTTGGGAAGCTAAGAATAGAATTGCCACATGACCTGACAATGCCATTGCTAGGTATCCACTCAGAAGACATGAGGGCAAAGACACAAACAGATATTTGCACACCAACGTTTGTTGCAGCATTGTTTACAATTGCCAAAAGATGGAAACAGCTCAAATGTCCATCAACAGATGAGTGGCTAAACAAGCTGTGGTATATACATATGATGGAATATTATGCAGCTGTAAGACAGAATAAAGTTATGAAGTATGTAACAACATGGATGAACCTTAAGGACATTATGCTGAATGAGATTAGCCAGAAACAAAAGGACAAATACTGTATGGTCTCACTGAATGAAGCTGAATGTGAGAATGATAGAGGGGGGAGGGCTGGGGGGCACAAAGGAAATCAGAAGAAAAGATAATACAGTTTTTGGAGATAAACAATAAGGGCTGAGATGGTATAATCTAGAAACGCCTAGAGTGTATAATGATAATGACTAAATGTACAATTTTTTAAAACTTTTTTTATTAATTAAAAAAATTAACAAACAAAACATTAAGATATCATTCCATTCTACATATACAATCAGTAATTCTTAATATCATCACATAGTTGCATATTCATCATTTCTTAGAACATTTGCATCAATTCAGAAAAAGAAATAAAATGATAATAGAGAAAAAAAAGATTATACATACCATACCCCCCACCCCTCGCTTTCATTTACCACTAGCATTTCAAACTATAAATGTACAAATTTTAAAAAATGTTTTTGCATGAGGAAGAACAAAGGAATGTCACTACTGCAGGGTGCTGAAAATAGTTGTTTTCTTTTTGAGTTTTTTCTGAATTGATGCAAATGTTCTAAGAAATGATCATGATGATGAATATACAACTATGTGATGAAAAAAATAATGTTCATATTGTATGTTGTTTGGTTTTATTAATAAATTTTTTTAATACTAAAAAAAAAAAAGTACAGCCCAAAAAAAATTCTCTCTTTTTCTTTGACATTTGACAATCTGATTAGTTAGTGTCTTGGAGTATGTCTAATTGGATCTATTCCGTTTAGGATATGCTGCAGTTCTGGGCTCTGTAATTTATATCTTTCATAAGAGATGTGAAATTTTCAGTCATTATTTCTTCTGTTAGTCTTTCTTCTCCTTTTTCCTTCTCTTCTTCTGGGACAGTCACAACACGTATATTTGAGTGCTTTATGTTGTCATTCAATTCCCTCAGGCTCTGCTCTAATATTTTTACATTCTTTTCCCTGTGTTTTCTTTTGTGTGCTGGATTTCAGGTGTCCAAGACTTTAGTTCATTAATCTTTTTTTCTGCCTCTTCAAATCTATTGTTGTAGGTTTTCATTGGTTTTTTTCATTTCTTCTATTGTGCCTTTCATTCCCATAAGTTCTGTAAATTGTTTTTTCAAGCTTTTGATTTCTTCTTTCTGTTCGCCCAGTGTCTTCTTTATATCTTCCTGCAACTCATTGATTTTATTTTGAAGAGATTTTCCATGTCTGTTTGAACATCCCGAATTAGTTGTTTCAAGTCCTGTATCTCATTTGAAGTATTGGTTTGTCACCTTAACTGAGCAATATCTTCAATTTTCCTAGTATGACTTTATTTCTTGCTGGTGCCCTTAATTAGTTTATTCTGGAGGTTGTTTTCACTCTTTTACTTTGGATTTTCTTCCTGGGTGGCTTTGTTCTTTATCTGTTCTTTGATATAGTCTAGAATAAGTAGAACTGAATGTCAAACAAAGAAAAAGCAACAAGAAAATGCCTTTTCAGAGCTGACACCTGCTTCTCTGGGTTGTTGATCAAAAGCTTAAGTTGGTTTATGGCTCTATATACCCCTTTTCTTGAGGCCTAGCCCCTTTCCAGTATTTTGTGCTGTCTGACTCAAAAAGCCTCCAGTGTTTTGTTTTTTTCCATTGGCCCCACACCCTCTCTACCAGACCAAAAAACTCCTAGAACCATCAGTGCTTATTCCAGGTTTATCTGTGCTGTGAGCCTATTTTCAGTTGTCAGAATTTGTTGATTAACCACAATTGGAACTTAGTTGAGTTAAACCCTTGCTGCTCATAAAGTCTGTTTCCTTTCCCCTGGGGAACCAGCCTGCTGTGTGCATGGGGGAGGGGTGTCAACCTGCATGGTTTGGGAGACTTACAGTTCTGCGTGGGGTCTCAGCTGTTCTCCCTGGTCCAGATGGGTGTTTGCTGTGTTTTTGGTCACTGATGTCCCACTGAAGTTGTTCTGTACTCTTCCTGGCTATTTACTAGCTTCTCTGGAGGATGAACTAAATTCCAGACCTCAGTAAGCAACTACCTTGCCCCCAGTAATATTTGTTGAGATTTCTATAAATCAATTTGGGTAGAAATGACAGCTTAATTATATTTAATCTTCCAATCCATAAACACAGTATGCCCTTCCATTTATTTAGGTCTCCCACGACTTTTTTTTTAAGCAATTTCTTGTGGTTTTCTGGGTATAGGTCTTTTGTTTTCTTAGTCAAATGTATTCCTAAATTATTTGATTATTTGTTACTGTAAATGGAATGTTTTTCTTGATTTCCTTCTCAGATTGCTCGTTACTAGTGTATAGAAACACTACTGATTTTGGGGTGTTGGTCTTGTATCCTGCTGCTTTACTGTATTCATTTACTAGTTCTAGTAGCTTTGCTGTAGATTTTTCAGGATCTTGGAGGTACAGCATCAGGTCATCTGCAAACAGTGAGAGCTTCAATATGTCCTTTCCAATTTAGATGCCTTTTATTTCCTTTTCCTGTCTAACTGCTCTAGCTGGAAATTCCAGCAAAACGTTAAATAACAATGGTGACAGTGGGCATTCTTGTCTTGTTCTTCATTTTAGAGGGAAAGTTTTCAGGCTTTCTCCATTGAGGATGATATTAGCTCTGTTTTGCTTTTGTTTTTGTTTTTCATATATTCTCTTTATCATATTGAGGAAGTTCCATTCTATTCCTATCCTTTGAAGTGTTTTCATCAAGAAAGGATGTTGAATTTTGTCAAATGTCTTTTCTGTATCAATCAAGATGGTCATGTGGTTTTTCTGCTTTGATTTGTTGATATGAGGTGTTCTAGTTTGCTAGCTGCCAGAATGCAATATACCAGAAACAGAATGGCTTTTGAAAAGGGGAATTTATTGAGCTGCAAATTTACAGTTCTAAGACCCTGATAATTTCCCAATTAAAGCAAGTCTATTAAAATGTCCAAATTAAGGCACCAACAAGAAGTTATCTTTATTCAAGAAAGGCCAGTGAAGTTCATGGAAGGCACATGGCAAACATGGCAACATCTGCTAGCTTTCTCTCCAGGCTTTTTGCTTCATGAAGCTCCTATGGGAACATTTTCTTCCTTCATCTCCAAAGGTCTCTGGCTATGTGGGCTCTCGTGGTTCTCATGCTCTCTCATGGCTCTGAATACTCTCTTCAAAATATTTCCTCTTTTAAAGGACTCCAGTAAACTAATCAAGACCCACCTGGGATGGATGGAGTCACATCTCCACCTAATCAAAAAGTTAATCCCCACAGTTCAGCATTTCACATTTCCATGGAGATAATATAATCAAAAGACTCCAACCTACAGTGCTGAATAGGGATTAAAAGAAATGGCTGCCTACATGAGATTGATCAGGATTAAAATATGGCTTTTCTAGGGTACCTAATCCTTCCAAACCAGCACATGGTGTATGACATTGATTGATTTTCTTGTATTGAACCAGCCTTGCATACCTGGAATAAATCCCACTTTGGTCATAGTGTATAAATCTGTTAATGTGTGCCTGGATTTGATTTGCAAGTATTTTGTTGAGGATTTTTGCATCTATACTCATTAAAGAGATTGGTCTGTAATTTTCTTTTCTTATATCTTTGTCTAGATTTGGTATTAGGGTGATGTTGATTTCATAGGATGAGTTAGGTAGCTTTTCCTTCTCTTCAATTGTTTTGTAGAGTTTGAGCAGAATTGGTGTTAATTCTTTCTAAATGCTTGGTAGAATTCACATGTAAAGCCATCTGGTCCTGGACTTTTCTTTTTGTGGAGCTTCTTGATGACTGATTCAATCCCTTTACTTGTTATTGGTTTGTTGAGGTCGATCATTTCTTCTTGAGTCAATATTTGCTGTCCACGCATTTCTAGGCAGATGTCCATTTCATCTATCTGGTCTTGTTATTAGCATATAGTTTCTCATAGTATCCTCCCCTTACTGCCTTTATTTCTGTGGTGTTGGTGGTTATGTCCCATCTTCCATTTCTGATTTTATTTATTTGTATTCTCTTCCTCTCTTTCTCTCTCTTTTTTCTTTTCAGTCAGCCTGGCTATGGTTCCATTGATTTTATTAATTTCTCAAAAAAGCAATTTCTGGTTTTGTTGATTTCCTCTATTTTTTCATATTCTCAATTTCATTTCTTTTGGGGTTACTTTGTTGTTATTTCTCTTGTTCTTCTAGATGAATAATTAATGTCTCAATTTTTGCTCTTTCTTATTTTTTAATATGGACATTTAGGACAATGAATTTCCCTCTCAGCACTACATTTGCTGCATCCCGTAAGTTTAGATATGTTGTTTTTTCATTTCCATTGCCTGGAGATATTAACTGATTCCTCTTTTAATTCTTCCTTGACCCACTAGTTTACTAAGAGTGTGTTGTTTAGCTGCATTTATTTAAGAATTTTCTGGCCCTCTGCTTCTTATTTATTTCCAGTTTCATTCCATTATGATACAAGAAAGTGTTTCATATGATTTCAATCTTTTTAAATTTATTGAGACTTGCTTTGTGACTCAGCATATGGTATTCCTTGAGAATGATCCACAAGCACTTAAAAATGTGTATCCTACTGTTATGAGGTGTAATGTTCTGTAAATATCTGTTGAGTCTAGTTCATTATTTCATTATTCAAAATCTCTGCTTCCTTATTGATCCTCTGTTCTAGATGTTCTATCCATTAATGAGAGCAGTGTGTTGAAGTTTCCAACTATTATTGTAGAGGTGTCTACTTCTCCCTTTAGTGTTGTCAGTGTTTGCCTCATGTATTTTGGGGCACTCTGGCTCAGTGTGTAAATGTTTATGATTATTTCATCTTCTTGATGAATTGTTCCTTTCATTAATACATAGCATCTTTCTCTGTTTCTTTCAATTGTTTTACATTTGAAGTCTAATTTGTTGTTTATTAGCATAGCTACCCCAGCTTCTGGTTGTTTGTGTGAAGTATCTATTTTCAACCTTTCACTTTCAATCTGTTTTTGTCCTTGGTTATAAGGTTACTGTCTTGGAGACTGCATATAAATGTGTACCATTTATTATCCATTCTGCCAGTCTATGACTTTTGATTGGGGAGTTTAATCCATTAACATTTAATGTTATTACTGTAACAGCAGTACTTTCTTACACCATTTTGACTTTTGGATTTTATATGCCTTTTTTTTTCTCTTTTATCTTTACTGATAATCTTCATTTCTACACTCCTCCGGACCTCTCTCTCATCTTTTCCTATCTACCTGCAGTGCCTCCTTTAGTATTTCTTGTAGAACCATTCTCTTAATCACAAACTCTTAGTGACTATTTGCCTGAAAATATTTTAAATACCACCTGTTTTTTTTTTTTTTTTTTTTTTTTTTTTGAAGTATGGCTTTGCTGGGTATAGAATTCATGACTGGCAGTTTCCCTCTTTCAGAATCTTAAATATATCATACCAATGCCTTCTCACCTCCATGGTTTCAGCTGAGAAATCTGCACAATCTTATAGAGATTCCCTTATATGTGATGGGCTTCTTTTCTTTTACTGTTTTCAGAGTTCTCTCTTTGACAATTTCATAATCTGATTAGTAAGTGTCTTAAAGTAGTTCTGTTTGTATTAATTCTGTTTGGGGTATGCTGTACTTCTTGGATCTGTACATTGTCAGTGATTATTTTCTCCATTAGTCTTTTTGCACCTTTTCCCTACTTGTCTCCTTCTCGAACACCCATAAGATGAATATTTGTGCACTTCATGTTGTCATTCAATCCCTGAGACCCTGCTCATATTTTTCCATTCTTTTCCCTATGTGTTCTTTTGTGTATAGGATTTAGATGTCCTTTCTTCTAGTTCACTAATCGTTTCTTATATCTCTTCAAATCTAGTGTTGTAGGTATCCAAAGTTTTTTCATCTCCTCTATTTTGTGTTTCATTCCCATAAGTTCTGCCATTTGTTTTTTCAAGTTTTTTGAGTTCTTCATGTTCACCTAATGTTTTCTTTATATCCTTCATGTCTTTTGCAATAACTTCCCTCAACTTTTGAATTTGATTTTGTATGTCTGTTTGAACATCCTGAATTAGTTGTTTATTCTCCTGTATCTCTTTTGAAATGTTGGTTAGTTCCTTTGAATAGGCCATATCTTCAATTTTCCTAGTATGATTTGTTATTTTGTGCTGGTGTCTAGACATTTGATTTCCTTAATTAATTTATTCTGGAGGTTGTTTTCACTCTTTTGCTTAGGGTTTTCTTGTTAGTTTTGTTTTTAATCTTCTCTTTGGCATTTAGTTCAACTCATTCTAGACCTCTAGCATAGCTTCTGTTTAACTGATAAGAGTTTCCCCGCTCTTGTTTTTCTGTTCCTTGTCCTGCCTATATGGAACCTTTTTTGCTTTGAGTAGGGTCACCTCGGATATGATCAAGCCAGTCATATTTTCCTAGCCAGATAGAGCCATGTCTCAGGAGGAGGCTCTGATCAGTATCAAATTTCCCCGACGGTGAGGCCCACAGGTTGCCAGACTGTCTTTGACAGTCTACAGACTTTGAAGCCTCTAGACTCTATGCTTTATCCTATTCTGCCCAGCATGTGGTGCTCATCATCCTGCAGCTCCTCCCTAGGGTAAAGTGATGTGCCACCTTCAATTCTCAGCAGTCCCTGTATGCCAGTGGTGTGGAAGACACAGAGGCTAGGATAGAAGGTGGGCTTAGTTTATTTCTGGGGCCTGAATTCCTGAAGGAAAATCACCACTTGAGCTAAGTCCCTCCCCCTCTTTTCTTCAGGAAGATACACCTTTTGGGGAATTATCCCCATTCACCTGACTAGTTGCTTTGTCTCTCAGACATGCCTTAATTTTGCCCTTGCCTGGAGCAGTGCTGAAGCTTGAAAATTTTACAGTTCTATCTAATGAGCTGTAAAGAAGTAAAAAGAGAGAGAGAGAGAAGCCTTTTCAGTGCCAGACGCCATCTCGTCAGGTTTGTCAATCAAGAGCCAGAGTTGGTACATGGCTCTATGTATTCCCCAGCTCTATGCAACCCCTTTTCTTGGGGCTCAGTCCTTTTCCACTATTCTGTGCTTTCTAACTCAAAAAACCTCTGTTTTTTGTTTGTTGGTTTGTTTGTTTTTTATCAGCCCCATCCTCTTTTTTCCAGGGTGAAAACTTCCCATTCTTTTAGAGTTTACTCTAGGTTTATCTGTGTTCAGGGTCTGTTCTCACTGGTCCAGATTTGTTAATTAATTTCACAATTGGAGGTTGGTTGAGCTAACTTCCTTGCTCCTAATAGAGTCTGTTTCTTTCTCCCTTGGGGAACTAGCCTGTGGTGCCTGTGGGGGAGGGCCACCGGCATCTATGGCTTGGGAGACTTATAGTTCTGTGGAGGATCTCAGCTATTCCACCCATTCCAGACTTGTATACAATGTGTATCTGGTCACTGAAGACTCTCCCCTCACCCCGCTCCACACACACAGTTGTTCCATACAATTCCTGGCTATTTACTAGCTACCCTGGAGGCCAAACCAAACTCCACCCTTCACTTTGCCACTATTTTGTCCCCCTCTTACACTATTAAAATCTTGAGTAGCTGAAAATAAATTTTAATCAGATTTTCAGAACTGAAAAAGATTTGTTTTATTTTATTGTGTTATTATATATACAATTTCTCATTTAACTATTCTCAAGTGTGCAATTCAGTGGTATTAATTGACTTTACAATGTTGGGTAACTATCACCCCAGTCCATTACCCAATCTTTTCCATCATCCCAAACTTAAACTCTGTACCCAATATGCATAATCTCCCCATACTTCCTCCCTCCTTACACTCCATCCCTGAAATCTACTTTCTGTTTCCATGACTTTGCAGATTCTGGTTATTTCCTATAAATGAAGTCATATAGCATATGTCGTTTTGTGTCTATTATATTTCATTTAACATGATGTCTTCAAGATTCATCCATGTTTCCCAACTTCATTCCCTTTCAGAGCTGAACAATATTCCCTGCATGTGCCACATTTTATTTATTCTTTTATGAGTTGATGAAATACTTTGGCCACTGTGAATAATGCTGATATGAACATTGGTGTACAAATTAATTTTTGATTCCTTTGTTTAAAAACCTAAAGGGGTTGCTGACCCACATGGCCAGCAATATATAGTAATATATAATTCTATATATAACTTTTTGAGGAACTGCCAAATTGTCTTCACAGTGGCAACATTATTTTTACATTTCCCACCAATGTACGAGGGTCCCTATTTCTCTGCATCTTCACCAACACTTGTTTTTTGTTTTGTTGTGTTGTTTTAATAGTAGCCATTCCAATGGATGTGAAGTGGTATCTCACTGTGGTTTTGATTTGCCTCTTCCTTGTGGCTAATAACGTAGTGCATCTTTTTATGTGCTTATTGGCCATTTGTATTTCTTCTTTGGAGAAATGTTTATTCAAATTCTTTGTCCATTTTTTTCTTCAACTAGTTCTTTTGTGTTTTTGTTGTTTAGTTGTAGGAATTCTTTACATATTCTGAGTATTAAACCCTTATCACATAGGTTTCCAAATTTTTTGTCCCTTTCTGTAGATTGTCTTTTCACTTTCTTGATAATATCCTTTGATATACAAAACAAAATTTCAATTTTGATGACGCCCCATTGATCTATTTATATTTCTTTTCTTGTTTGTGCTTTTGTTTTCATATCTAAGAATCCATAGTATCTCAGGTCATGAAGACATGCCCAAATTTATCTTCTAAGTGTTTTATAGTTTTGTTATATTTAGATCATTGATCTCTCTTGAATTAATTTTTTGTATAGGGTGTATGATAGTGGTCCACTTTCATTCTTTTGTATGTGGATGAAGGTTTATTTTAAAGAATTGGTTCATGCCATTATGGGAGCTAGCAAGTCCAAAATGCACAGAATAGGTCAGCAGAATGGAACAGTAAGCAAGAGTTGTTGCAGTCTTGAGTCTAAAATCCACAGGGCATGCCAGTAGATAATAGTTGATGTTGTAAACTTGAGGCAGAATTTCTTCTTCTCCAGGAAACTGTTCTTGCTCATAAGGTCTTCAACTGATTGGTTGAGGCCCACTCACCTTATCAAAGACAATCTCCACTACTTAAAGTCAACTGATTGCAGATGCTAATCCCATATACAAAATGTCTTCACTGCAGCATCTAGGCCAGAACTTGACCAAACAGTTGAGCACATGGCCTAGCCAAGATGACATAAAATTTAAACAACACAGACATCCAAGGATGACAGTCTTCCTGGCAGCATGGGAGATGACTCTCAGAGCTGAGTCTGTCCCTGGCACCATGGGATCAACAATTCCATCCTGACCCAAAGGGGGAAAAGAAGTGTAACTAATAAAGTATCAGTGGCTAAGAGAGTTCAAATAGAGTCAAGAGGCTACTCTCGAGGTTGCTCTTACACAAGCTTCAATTCGACATTGCTACGTATCATAACTTGTCAAACCCCAACCAAAATCATTCCAGCCAATTCTAAAGAACACCTAGGGCATTATATAAGATTCTCCAATGGTTCCAAGCAGTAGGGTAACTTTCCAGAAACCTAAAAACTCCATATGGGTCCCTGGGCCAGATGAGTCCTGAAACCTAGAAGGCCCAGCCTCTCCAGAATATCAGATACTTCCATCTCCCTACTCCATAATCCATTTAGGGGGAAAAAAACTAAGTCTTTACACCAACTAGAATTCTAGAGTAGGGTTTGATATATTCCTAGATACATTGGCCCCCAAAAGTATTTCCCTACATTTGTCTGTCAATTTGCATATTTATTTTCTCACCACAAACTAACTCAGAAGAAAACTTACAAGTATATAAAGCTGTATACCATCTAGGGTGCCAGGGCAGGCCATGGTGGCTCAGTGGCAGAGTTCTCACCTGCGTGCCAGAGACCTGGGTTTGATTCCAGGTGCATGTCCATGCAAAACAAAAAACAAAAAAACTGGGTGCCTATTGCAGAATGGCATGCTATGGTCTCAATAATATGCTTCCTTACTCAACCTTTGTAGAAAACTTTTCTGTTTTCCAAAATTTCTCTCTCTTCCCTAGTCCTCTCCCAAATAACTAACAGGTCCTTCATTTACTAAGACAGCCCTTCTCATAACAGTCAGCCTTTTGAAGCACATCTTTAAAACTACTTCACCACTTTACTTCTTCATTCTTTACAAATGTCTATTATTGAGCAATTTTAATAAGTTAGTAAGTCTGAATAAATGTATATTTCATGGATCACTTAATAAGTGCCAGGTACCAAGCTGATACACAGAGTAAAACCTTTCTGCTATCCTTTGGTTGTGTCAATTAGTTTAGCATTAATTGATCTAGAACAGAGATAGCATCAGAATTATAAATTTTCCATGGTAATCAAGGAATTCTGCACAGAACATTTAAATTCTCAGCCCCAGGAGCACTCCTTTGTTCCAAGCCTAGTAACTTCTGGTCTCACCTCTTTCTTTCCTTGGTTCTCCTTATTACTTGTTCTTCAAGGTCTTCTCTTTCCCCTCTCCTGGCTGTGTAGGGTTGGCTGTCCCTCAAGACAAGCACAAAGTCCCTTTTCAATTTAAAATTATCACTGTCAACCACTGTGGGAAAACCAAAATAAGATATGAACATTAGTAGGTTAGAAAGTTTATAAACTTCTTATAGTGGTGGCTCCTAGCTTCTATAGACTCATGTGAGCTGGAAATTGGGTTTATTTCTTAAGTTGAATCTCTCTTTTCACTTCTTTGCCATCAAGAACAGTCTATAGTGAAACTTTAGGTATTTATGTCACTCTTAAGACTCAGCATTAGAGCTCTGAAATTATGAAAGTCAGCAGTACCCCATATAGGAACTGTTTAAAAAGTTGAAAAAAGGTTAAGACTTTGACTAGAGATATGAAGGAAGCTTACTAGAGTAGATAAGAATACAGGTAAAGGATGATATTGTCCATATTTTGAAACTTCAACTTCTGTATGAGACCAAAGGAAGAGATATTTATTTGGTGCAAATTTTATATTTTGGGTAGCACATTATCTAATTTAACTTGTATGGTCAGTTTAATTGAACACCATAATTACATGGAATCTTGAATAGGGTATGAGATTTTGTTGGTTTGTCCAGGTTAGTGTGATGTCCCCATTTACCCCAGTGTAATATGAGCAATAAATAAAGAAATGTTTGCAAAGTCCCCTTGAGGGATTAGGGGGAAAGGAGGAAATATTCAACATCCTCATTGAGAGAATTTCTGGTATTCTTGCAAACAGTGGGGACAACCAAATCAATAGGCTGAGCCCTCGACTTAGGGTTATCCCTATGAAGCTTATTCCTACAAAGGATAGGTTAAGCCTACTTAAAAATAGGCCTAAGAGTCACTTCCAGAGAATCTGTTTTGCTGTTCAGAAGTGGCCTCTCACTCTAAGCCAGCTCTACAGGTGAATTCACTGACCTCCTTGCTATGTGGGACATGACACCCAGGGATGTAAACCTCCCTAGCAGTGTGGGACAGAAATCCTGAGATGAGTTAGCATCTGGCATCATGGGATTGAGAAAGCCTTCATGACCAAAAGAGGGAACAGAGAAATGAGACAAAATAAAGTCTCAGTGACTGAGAGATTTCAAACAGAGTGGAGAGGTTATCCTAGAGGTTATTCTTATACATTATATAGATATCCTTTTTTAGTTTATGGTTTATTGGAGTGGCTGGGAGGAAGTACCTAATACTTTTTAGCTGTATTCCAGTAGCCTGAATTCTTGAAGATGATTGTATAACTACATAGCTTGTACGATGTGACCATGGGACTGTGAAAACCTTGTGTCTGATGCTCCTTTATTCCAGGATATGGACAGATGAGTTAATATATATATATATATATATTATGGTAAAAAATAAATAGTAGTGGGAGAAAGGGGTAAAATAAATTGGGTAGATTGAAATACTAATGGTCTAGGAGAGGGGGGGTAAGGGGTATAGGATGGATGACTTTTCTCTTTTTTCTTTTTTCTTTATTTTTCTGGAGTGTTGCAAATGTTCTAAAAACTATCATGGTGATGAATACACAATTATGTGATGATATTGTGAACTATTGATGGTACGTCGTAATTGGATGGTATGTGTGTGAAGATTTGTCAGTAAAAATATTTTTTAAAAAAAGAACGCCCTATAGTGAAAATCCCCCTGACAACATGGGACATGACTCCCAAGGATGAGTCTGGCCCTGCCTCTAGGAGACCGACAATACCTTCCTGACAACTGGGGGAAAGTAGTGTAACAAAATAAAGGATCAGTGGCTAAGAAAGTGCAAATAAAGTCGAGAGGCTATTCGGGTGCTATTCTTATGCAAGTTTCAACTAGGTATTGCTCACTGCCCCTACCAACATCATTCCTGTTAACTCTTAAGAACACATAGGGCTCTAAATGATACTCTATAAAAGTTTCATGCACTAAACATGATCTCTAGATGGCCCCTAGGCCAGCCTCTCCAAGACTATCAACTAATTATATCCCCCTATCCTTTATTGTCAATACCCTTTCTCAACATGAAAAAGTTAAAGTGGGTGTTCTGCAAAGATCCCTATAGATTAGGAGATAGAACAAAGGAGGAGGAATTATAACAGAGAAAATAGGATTTAACAAATGAGTATGACTGCTGAATCACTATATTGATAATTCTTTTTGCCTTTGGTGTTTTGGAGCAGCTAGGAGAAAAAACGTGAAATAATGGACAAGTAACCTATAAGAAGCTCTGAAATCTGTCCTGTAACTACTTGTTACACTATACTTTGAATATGATTGCTTTTTCTTTTTTTTAATCAGTATATATGTTATATTTCACAATAATAAAAAGGTGATTGAAAAAAAGATCAGGCAGGCCACTGTGGTTCAACAGGCAGTGTTCTCATCTGCCATACTGGAGACCTGGGTTCGATTCCCAGTGCCTCCCCATACAAAAAAAAAACAAAAAAAACGAAGAAGAAGATCATTCCGTAGGTATTCTCCGTGCAAAATAACTGAATGAGTCCAGGATTGAATGTGTCATCAAGGTAAACCAGTAAGCCCCTTCTAGTTTCACACAGGCAATTTATATTCTTTAAGAATCTTCAACTGAATTATATTTGGAAGGTCTGAGTACTGCCCAGCAGTGATCCTCAATGGATATTTCCTCAGAATTAAGTAAAGAAGGAAAATGTTTAACAACATACTGTAGAAAGTAAATTTACTTCTACTCAACAGACAACATTCAGAGAAACAAATTTTCTTTTCATCCTTTTAAAAAGATCTTCCTCTTCAGAGTTCTCACTGAGCTCTCTTTGATCAAAACAGGTTCACTTTCAAACACAAATAAGCAAAAGATGTGAGGAACACTCTAAAATAAAATATATAAACTTTTTGCCTAAAACAATAAAGTCAAGTTTACTTGGTATATGTTTACAAATTATGACTAGTTTAACTAGCACAGAATTCACAACCACATTGTTTTAGCTATCATTATCTTCGTAAAGGGTCAACCACAGATTACATCTTGACTTTACTGGTAGTGATTTTGGGGCCATCTCATGGTAAGATACCCTGTTAATCTGTGAGAATGAACTTGATGGGGCAATAAATAACACAGTTCCTTTCTGTGCCTTAGACCGCAAACGTTTCCTACAGTATTCATTTAATTATACTCTTGCCCATCACTCTTATCAAGTTTCAAATCCTCTAGCATATAATAAAAGGGAATGTTAAGGAGAGTGTAGAAAAATGTAGTAGGGGATGTGGCAATGCAGAACTGTGTAATGGATCCTCTAAAAGTTGAAGCAAATAGTATTTGGCACAATAGATTTCAAAGTCATTTTCAAGGTAAAAACTGGTTCTCCATTTTCTCAACTATAAAAATAGTAAGTTGGAAGAGATGAACACTAATGGCCTTAGTGTTATATTCTTTGATTTACTAGTGATTTGATTCAATTCTTTATTTAAAAGACTGGACATGAATTTAAAAAGTAATGCTGTACTAGGGCAGATTCTACTTCTAATCAAACACATTGTTGAGGGAGTGATTATGTTTTGGGGTCAAATATTAGCTTTGAAGGAAAAACTTTTTGTAACTTGAGTTTTCCAAACTGGTTCTTTCAATTGATTACATTTTTGTCCTTTTGTTCAAATAGTTATAGTCTCTATGTCAGAGTTTTATGACCAGTTATTTTACTAAATTATCTATTAATTCCTCTCCATTCCAGATATTCCTTTCATGGTTTAAGTCCTGCATCATTTTCAGATTACTAATAGACCACGGAAGGCTTTCATTTGGATGAACATCATTATCAATATAATATAATTTAGGCAATGATAATCAAAATAAAATTGTTGCTACTATTCATTATTTTTACAAAGCAAACCTAAAGATTAGCCTGATTTTCTATAAATTGCCTTGTTTTTGAGGATTTTTAAAAAATCAATGGTCACTATTAGGACACAGTCAATTTAGGTCCTTGTGAAAGGCATTGGCTTCTTAGACTTTACACAAAAAGCATGAAAAAAAATAGATAAATGGAGCTTCATCAAAAATAAAAACTTTTGTATATTAAGGAGTTTCATCCTGAAAGCAAAAATACAACACACAGAATGAGAGAAAACATTTGGAAACTTAATATTAATAAAGGTTTAATATCTGGAATATAAAAAGAAATCCTACAACTCAATAGAAAAAAGACAAACAAATTTTTAAATGGGAAAAGACCTGAATAGACATTTCTCCAAAAAAAAAAAAGGTATAGAAATGGACAAAAAAAAGCACATGTAAAGATACACAACATCATTAGCCTTTAAGGAAATGCAAATCAAAAACACAATGAGATGCCATTTGATATCCGCTAGCATAGCTACTATTTTAAAAATGAAAAATAAGAGTGTATGGGTGGTTCAATGGTAGAATGCTCACCTTCCATGTGGAAGACCTGGGTTTGATTCCCACACCATGCACTGCACCCCCCCCCCCAAAAAAAGGAAAATAAATGTTGGAGAGAATGTGGAGAAATAGGAATACTCATCCATAAAATGGTGCAGCAAAATGGTGTTTCCTTCAGCAAATGAATGGAAAAACAAGATGTAATATATGTATACACCGGAATATTATTCAGTCCTAAAAAGGAATGGAGTTCTAATACATGCGACAACATGGATGAACCTTAAAGATATAATGTTGAGTGAAACAAGTGAGACATAAAAGGACAAATATATATTATATGATCTCACACACATAAAATAATTAGAATAAGCAAATTCATAGAGTCAGAAACTAGAATACAGGTTACAGGGGCTAATGTGGGAGTAGAGAATGGGCAGTTAATAATTAATCAGTACAGAATTTCTGTTTGGGGTGATGGAAAAGTTTTGGTAATGTACGGAGGTGATAGTAGTGCAACACTATGACCATAACAGCATTGAATTAAATATCTGAATGAGGTTAAAAGGATAAATTTTAGGTTATGTATGTTTCTAGCATAAAAATTTAAAACACCGCAGGATTGTACAGCATAATGAACTCTAATCTGAATTATGGATTATATTTAACAATATATGGTCTGATGGCCTTACATTAATTACAACAAAGGTACTACACTAATGTAAAGCATTAATAATAAGGAAAACTGTGGGGCATGGGGTTGAGGGGTATTTGGGAACTCAGTATTTTCTGAGTGATTTATCTGCAAACCTACAACTTCTCTGGTAAAACAAAATGTATTTAAAAGAAACATCAGTGCTCGCCATTATAATACAGTTGATTTAAATACAAGGCCAAATGATATCAGATAGGTTTTCGTAATCATCTCACCCTTATCCTTACTCAATTTTCCCTATAGATTTAATTTTAATGCTGGGGGAAACAAATAATCACCTGTAGTCAGCCAACTTGCACCAGGGTTTGGGCTAGCTGCCTTCAAACAGGTTCTTTTTGCCATATACAATTAACCATCCCCAATATGGATGAAAAGTATTAATGATTGTTTTTAAACGGACTTTTTCAGTTTGCTAATGTTGTCAAAATGTAATATACCAAAAACAGATTGGCTTTTGCAAAGGGGATTTATTAGGTTACAAATTTACAGTTCAAAGACCATGGAAATGTCCAAACTAAGGCATCAAGAGGATACCTTTACTCAAGAAACGTGGGCTTCTGGGATTTCTCTATCACATGAGAAGGCACATGAAGACATCTGCTGGCCCTTCTCTCCTGGGTTGATTTCAAAATACCTCTCTCAGCTCCTCTGGGTCCTTCCTTAGAAATCTTCTGGGACGTTCTCTCTCCAAATGTCTGTTCTCTGTGTCCACTCTCCAAGCATCTGTGCTTTCTCCAAAGTATTTCCCTCTTAAAAGACTCCAGCAAGTGGATTAAGACCCTTAATGGGCTTAAATAGGCAGCTCACATCTTCAAGAAAACAACCTGATCAGAAGTTCCCACTGCAAGATAATCTGCCCCCACAAGATTGGATTAGAAAAACAGGGCTTTTCTGGAGGTATGTAACAGTTTCAAACCAGCACTAGAGACCAATGCTTTTACTTTGGGTCCCTTTCAAGCCACTTTATTGTGAAAAAGTTGGTTTCTTTTGAGAGGAGTGAGAATAAGAGAAAGAAAAAATCAAAGCTAATCCAGAAACAGGTGCCTCAGGTGCTAAATTAAAAGAATCTCAGAATGGGGGAAGGAGGGCCCTCTGGTCAGGAAAAGGAAGGCCACAGAGAGAAACCCTCAGGCAGGGTTCAAAGTCACTGGAAGTCACCAACTCATAAAGCAGCTCCCTATAAAGATCTGCAGAGTAAGTCACCGGTACCAACCAGAGCTTACATTAATACTGCGGCTCAGGTAAATTAATATGACTCAGAACTTTCCAGATGTCTTCATGAAAATATTTGGTTATACCCGCTTTCTAGAGTTAGCTGTTGACTGAATGTTAGCTTTCCTGGAAGGCATGCAACTTCAAGGCCTCTGCAATGAAATTAGAACCCACTACTGAGATGATATGCAAATGACATCATTTTGATAAGAAGTCAACAGCTATCATTTGTCCTTTCAGATTTGTTATTAAGCTTAGTTTTCTCTGTAAGCAACCCATGCTTCAATTCCTCCCTGATTTTGTCACCCACTTTAAAAAATAAGTTGCATTTCATGAAAGGACAAAGAATATATAATATTGTATATAAAACATTTGCTCCTTATTTTATGATTAATTTAACGTTTTGTTATACAACATACACTTCCTCTTATTTAAGAGTTCCATTAATTCGCTATCATTACAAACACATGTATAGGACAGTTAGCTTGGGCAGCTGTAGCCAGCAAACCCTCATTATTATATTATCACTGACACATGTTAAACTATGAGGCATTAACTCATGGTATCAAACAACATACCTGAGCACATCATTTTTCAAAACACTCAACTCTCAACTGTCAAAAAGTAGGCATTTTATGCTTCTGGCCCAATCCAAGGTCTTATATATGTTTCTGTGACCCAGCACTTCCTGCCGGATGTGAACAAATCAGAAGTTTCTCTCCACCCAGCCATCCTAGAGCTGGGCCACAAAGTTACTCTGACTCTATTCCTTTCTCTTTTCATCATTTGTTCTTCTTGCACCCAAATCCTAAAATTCTTGTGCCTTTGAGAGTTTAGGAAGCCTTCCTCATCTGTTTTCTTTCTGCCAGCATGCTAATGACTGTGTGCCAGTTTGGAAACGCTTCTTGCTTAAGTGGTTGTTTTTATCCTGCCTTGGAAGTACGTGCAGTGAGCAAGGTCGCTTTTTTGTTCATTGGTTCCAAGCGGCGGCTTCTGAGTCAGATCACTGGAGAATAGTTGGCCTGGAATGTGACAAGTTTTACCTAAGCATATAAGATCAAAAGTCACCCATTCCTGCAAACTACCACATTTACAAGATAATTATTTAGGTGTTTCCAGCGCTTTTGTCATTGAAATGAAGATGCCACGATAATTCTGTGGGGAAAAAAAAGGATCATTCACACAACAGGCTACTGAGCAGCAATGGATCTGGTTGGTATTGTTAAGACTTTTTAATATATAGGCACCTGCTTATGATACAATGTTAAGCAAAACAAAAATAAAACATGCTAAGTTTGATCTTAACTGAGTAAGGAAACAAATACACCAGAAAAAATGACAGGATATAAGTCTGCTGAATTATTAGAATTATTATCACCACAGCGTGGTGGATAATTTGCATTTCTACTTCTTTAGAATTTTATGCATTCCTCTGATAATAAGAAATTTTAAAATGTTATTAAAGGGAAATTAACTGTAAGCAATGAAAATTGATAATAATATCACCATGTACTATCACAAATCATTAGAACAAATGTTGCAAGAGAAGCACCATCTCATTTTACAGAAAATGAGACTAAGAGTCAGAGAGATTAAATAACTTTCCTAGAGCCACACAAGAGGAAACGGGGAAAACTGAGCTTCAAATACAAGTTCGTTCGTCTGCAAAGACTGCTCTTTCCTTTACGCTATTGAGGAAAGCAGGGCCTTAGAACAATCCATGTAATTTCCACTCCCATGATACATTTTGAAGAATTATAGGGGAAGGAAAATAGACTGTTTGGAATTGATCCAAAGTCTCCTAGAATAAGAAACTTGACTCTGGCAGGAAAGTCCTGTAGGACTTACCTTAGGCAATGACCACATCTTACTAATAGATAACTTTGTTTTTAACTGTAAAGCAACAAAAAATTAACCTTATTTTAAAAAATTAATTGTTCTGCAGCAACTGATTTAGCGCATTAGTGTAGACAAATGTATCGATTCAAAACAAGTTTCTTCTGACAGCGCCCATTAAAGACCCTTTCTGGAAAAAGTCAAGTCTGTTCCTTCAATTAAGGAAAAATACTTTGTAGGAGACAGACTGACAATTATTTGTCATTGATTTGTGATGTACTGAGTCAATTTCAGCTTCAAGTTATTATTCTTCCTAAAGTAATCTGGTCTTTATCAGTGTCTTGAGACTTCTCAGATATAAAGTACATCAGTTTTGCAAGTAACTCCATTTTCTTTCATCCTGTTATTTTACTGTTACTAATGCAATGCATACATAATTATAGTTTTTAAAAGCTATCAACTTATATTGCCTCGTCTATTGATTTGGGTCTTTCAAGGTTTAAAATTGATGCATTCCAAGCAATTGGAAGATAGTGGTTGAAAAAGAGCTGCCCAAATTCTTGAGCTTGTACATGAACAAGAATAAAATGACAAAGAACATTGAAATTAATGTTAATCTATTTTCTTGAGGCTGACCAAATTTCAGTATTCTGGACCGTTGGTAAAAACCAGGACTAAAGGTAGGAGATTTTGAAATTTGGAAAAACAACCAGTACTGTAGACCTGCCACTATTTCATTTCGGTTTTTCAAAGTAATAGTTTCATTCTGAATTCAGAATAATTTTTTCACAATTGGTTCAGTGGACACATACTTAGTGAGTGCCAAATATGTGTCAGCAAGGGCTCTTTCACAGGCCCACGACTTCTACTGTGGCACACAGCCCCGCAGTCAGAAAAACCCACACTTGGTTTAATGCTCTACTATTGTTGTCTTGAACTTCTAAATATTTTTGGAACAAAGGGTCCCGTGTATGCATTCTGCACGGGGCCCTACGACTGAGGCATCTGGTCCTGGGCGCCTGGTATTGGTGAGATAGCAGGGGACTGCAAAACATAGTTCCCTGCCTTACGTCATTTATAGAGACTATAAAAGCATTATATAATTAGCTAATAAAATGTTATTTTTTTTTAATTAACAGGAAGGTACAGAGTACACATCATGAAGATTACTAGCATTCAGAAGATTCATTATGCCTATGAGAAAAAAAGTAGCCCACAAAATCTACTATCGAGATGATAATGGACAGAGGCATTCATTTTTCCCCATGCTTCAATCTTGCCATAATGAGAATTGAACTCCAGTAGTATTGTGGTTCGTCTCTTTTCAAATCTGCTGATCTTTATCTTGAAACAGTTAATATACTTAAGGGAAATCTAGGACATCATAAGCCAGAACCATATCTGTGGCTTTTTCTGTTCTTGCCTCTGCAGTTCTTTTTCATAGTGTTTCAGTTTGTGGTCAAATAAGGTTGTAATCTGGGGTTACTGATTTGGCAATGTTCAAAAGATGAGTCAAGAAAGAGCACTATCATTAGCCCTTGTCATGTGAAATTTAAAAATACCTTGTCCTGCCATTGTTCAAGGGAAAGTCTGAATATATGTATAGTCAGCATTTTGGAGCAGTTAGACTTTTAATAGCGTGTTGGGTCTTTTCAGGTTAAAGGAAAAAAGATACTTTCAACTTGACACGGCTCTTGAGGGTTTGTTGTAAGAATACATAGGGAAAGGAATGCAGGGAAAAGTCTCAACA
Source organism: Tamandua tetradactyla (assembly GCF_023851605.1). Lineage (NCBI taxonomy): Eukaryota > Metazoa > Chordata > Mammalia > Pilosa > Myrmecophagidae > Tamandua > Tamandua tetradactyla. The sequence continues at coordinate 182,552,699 of NC_135331.1, read as the reverse complement.
CCCTTGGCCTCCTGGAGTGCTGGTATATAACCGAAGATACAGTACACCCTCAGAGAATGCTGGGCTCATGTCCCAACTCCTCTGACTTTCTCTAGAGCAACTTAACTGTGTTTTGGGTTCCAACCTATTGCTAGCTCTGATGACATGTTTTGCCTTTCATTGCCACTCTCTTCTCTAGAGTACTTTTGTATATCTTACATTCAGATTTAGGGGACAAATCTGATTAGAGAAAAATTCACCAAGAGAGAAAGTCTCCTTCAATCAGTTCAGCATCAACTCTCTGGTGTAAATATGGCTTCTGAAAGAGCTTCCACCACATAGACTGCTGGTCAACCATGAAAAACACTGCCCTTGACTCAAAATTCCAATCTCTAGTTCAAGCTAGGGTTTCAGGATTAACTGGCCAAAACATGACAATCTATACTCTATGTTTGGTTTATCATGGACTCCTCGAAAGAAAAGAAAAAAGATCAGCTTGATTTTCCTATGTGAGTTTTATGGGGGGGGGGGGGGCGCAAGAAGAGATCATGTTGGTAAAGTTCTTTTGTAAAGAAAATGGTCATCTCTCACTCGCTCTCAGAATGTGGGTTTCATAGTAACAGAGGGGAGACTAGAGGGACAGATTTTGACAATCAGTTGTGACAGATACAATTAAGAGCAGCAGGGTTTCAAGGCACCTGATAGAATGTTGTGACCAGACTGAGACAGTGCTATCTGTGCCCATGGCATAGATAAAGACCTGTCGGATAACGCAACATCTTTGCATTGTTTCTCAGCACTGAAGATTTGAAGGCCAGGAGGTAATTGGAATCTGCAGTCAGCCTTATCTTCTTGAGGTCAAAGGGAGTCGGATATGAGATATTAAACTTCCGACAATTATTCCTTCCAAGATATCCCCCAGCCTCTGCTCTCTATGCCCCACAGCTCCAGATACTTTTCAATATGCCTTTCTTTCAGTAGAACTAACCCTGGCTTAGATGCTTAGTTTTCACTCCTCCCCATGATTCAGATACCAGATGTAGGAGGGTTGAAGATAAGGAGGGTTAACCTTTTCTCTGACACAATGACATTTTGGCCCTTTTTCAAACTAGCTTGGGAATCACTGACTCAGCAGACCCACAGCCCAGGTGCAAATGCAACTTCATCTTAGGGAGCATGGAAGTGAAGCAAGGTACAGAGGAGATGGGCTCTCGATTTTAGAGGCTAGAGAAACCGTAAAATAAAAACAGGTTTCTGGATCTATGTTTTATTGGAAAAAGTAAATCCATCAAGACTCAGAAAACTATAAAGGAGAGGGGATTTAGAGATCACCTATGGAGAGGAACAGAAATTCATCGTCTTGAAAGACAAGTCTGCACCCATTCCTCTATTGCTAGCTTTAAAAATGCAAGCTGCATAGGTATAAAACATTGAATTGAAGCTAAAAACTTTGAAATTCTACCACAACAAAGATACTTAGTCTCTCTGTGCTGTACTTTCACCAGTAACATGATACATTGAGCTAGATTTCAAAAGTTCTTTTTCGTTCATTGTTTCTGTATCTCTCTCTATATACACAACATGGTGATGTTTTCATTCTAATACAGGACTTACTTCCAAACAGGATTCACTGACAAACTTTCTAGGACCCAACTATATATTGTTCCCTAATGGTCTTTGTGAACATTTACAGTTTCTGGTCAGGAACTCCAGTTTCATTTGCAGAATCAGTAAATGTCTCTTATCCTTTGGAATTAATAGGAATGGTAAGCAAAACACTGGAAATCAGAGACCTAAACTCTGTAGAGCTATCCACTGAGACATAACCTCAACCATTCTATTTGCATGTCCTTTTAAATAGCATCCCTTACTCCTCTCCACCACCCTCACTCCAGGAATCATTTCTAAGGGAATAGACCAGCTCTGTATTTGGCAAGCAAATACTCTTAGTTTCTGGGGGTAGGATTTTCACCAGAGAAAAGACACAGGAAGTTGGAGTGGTTTGTCCCAGCAACCTTCATAGACTCTGAAGAATGTAAATAAAGGAACACTTTTTAAGTCAATGGAGCTAAATTTACCAGGTATGTTGTTTTTTCTCTCTCAAAGCACACAGCTTTTGAAAAGTAGATTTTTGTTGTTTTTAAATGGTTCTCTCCACTTGATGTTTGTAAACTTCACCCAGTTTCTCTCCAGGCCTGCCTATTTCTTCCAAACAGGATAATCATCAGCGTTTAAGAGAGAAACTCCCCGGTGAACAGCCTGAAGTTTTAGCCACATAGACAGCCTTTCCACCCCAACCATAACTTTTTCAGTTAATTTGAAATAGAGTGACAATTTTATTTAGATAAAAGTTCCAAAGTTTGGTCTCAAGTGTCAACAAATCCAGCTTCGAGTTAGAGCAATATCCTGTCATCAGATTTTGTCTTTGTTAGATAAACTATGACTCTTCAGTTTGTTCACGGGACAGTAGACAGCTGACGTAGAAGTAACGCAGTATAAGTGGAAAAACGTATTTTTCAATGGGCCAGATGCTCTAGGCTTTGGGGAAAGCCCCACCCCTTACTCTACTGCCTCCTCATTCCCCACGACTCATTCCCTTGCCGGTCACTCCTCTTCTTCCCTCTAAAGTAGGAAAGCAACTCTCATCCAAAGGGAAAAACCCTGTGTGGGCCCAGAACGCTGTTCTCCTAACTGACTGTAGTCTCCTGCGCATTCAGAGACAGCTGCAGCTTTTCGGGGGGGCCCTTGGTTGACAGTTCCCTGGATGGCACTGAATGCACTCAGGGGGCATTGTTAGTTCACAGGTAAGGAGGCTGCTGATTGTGAGTCAGGCATTTCCTACTTGAGCTAAGCATTATCTTGGCAGGAGATAAATTCTAGAAATGACTTGGAATGTAAAGGAGAGTTTTCTACATTTACAGTAATGCAAATTTCCTTGTTTTGCATTATCCAGTCCTAAAGAAGAGCCTGTGAATTGCTCTAAAGCACAGGATGAGAGGTGCTTCTTGAGTATGAGGAAATGTAAAAGTCAAGATTAACAGATTAGTGATTCTATCACCTGCTATAAAAATTAGGATTTAAGGTCTGCATTTTAAATAACAATAGGTGACATTTCTGAAAGAAAATGTAGGAGGGGGTGGGGCAGGGGAGTGTGGACAAAGGGTACCTGGAAAAGCCTGGCTCCAAGAGAAGGAAAGGGGCAAATAAGGGGGTAGTTTTCATCACAAATCCATAGGGCATTCATGGAAGTCTTTCTCTCTCTGTGACAATTTGTATATAATGATGAAAGTTACTGAGTCTGCTTAACTTTGCCATTTTACTTTTACTTTAGCTCCAAAAGAAATCAGCAGTGTGCCTGCTTAATAAACTGAGCAGTAGGTAGTCAGATTATAAAGAAATACTTGTTGAGTGTTTACTATGCCAGGCTATGTAGGCTCTGGGAAGAGAATAAGAGAAATTTCTCCCCTCAAGAATTTTGCATTCTATAGATACCAGACAGATAAGAAGCATGAAAACAAAAACAAAAAAAAAAAAAAGAAGAAGAAGAAGAAGTGAGAGAGAAAGAATTTAAAAGAAATAAAGACAAAAAGATGGAATTTATAGTAAATAATTGGCAAAATAAAGCAATCTGTCATATTTGCTCTTTTGTTCCTAAGACTACTGAACTTAATTTCAAAGCAAACTTTCCATACGTCCCAAATAAGTCCATTAGTAATGATGAATTAATTATTCAATCAGAAACAACCTACAAAGTACAATCTACTAAATTTCCGATCTTTTGTAGGATACTGGCAATTTGCTAGAGTTCTATCCGAATAGGTATCTCTAACAGTGTAATGAAAAATATGCTTGAAAACATTTGATAAGATTCCTTGCTTGGTCAAGAAAAAGCTTAAATAATCTGGTGAAAAATGTTTTTATGAACTTGAACAGTAGGCCAAATTTCCCAGTAGGGAAAAACAACTATAAAATGGAAACTTTAAAAATTGCAAAAAATAACATTTAAATAATTATGAGGTGGGAGCAGGAAGGGAAAAAAGGCTTAGAAAAACTTTCAAGGGCATGATTTTGGCAATGTTTTAATTGTAAAATGTGATTAATGAATATGACAGAATTTGGAAAACTTAAAAGTACAAACTGTTTACAGTCCGAGTGCCGGCGTGACTGCTGACTGAGCCTGTGACTGTTGAAGATTTCTCCACAGTTTTCTTACTTCGTCTTCAGCCAAGTATCTATTTCCTTTTGCTCTTAAAGCCAGATTAATGACATTTTAATTTTTACTTTATCTCTTTTTTCTCTAACCTACAAATTTAGGAGCAGGTTTATCTTCCTAATAAATTAAAATTGAAAGCATTCCACAGAAAAAGCAATAAAACAAGGAAGATGCTCAGTGTTGCCTCAGATGGCCAATGCATGTTACATTTCTGGAATATTCTTGCTCATCAGTGTATTTCCACATTATTTTCTCCCTTACTAAAATGTAACCTCCCTGAGGGCAGTGACTTTATCTACAATATCCCATCCCCCAGTACCTTTCTGAGTGCCCAATATACAGTAGGTGTCCATTAAATAGTTGTTCAATGAACACATCCAAAAATAAAATATCAGGGGTGCACAGGTAGTTCAGTGGTAGAATTTTCGCCTTCAATTCCTGACCCGTGTACTTCCCAGAAAGCAAACAAGCAAACAAAAATTCAATGAATGGTGCTGCAATAACAGGATACTCACATGGAAAAATATGAAATGAGACCCCACCATACCACATACCAAAACAATAAATAAATAAAATTATCATTTACACAGTACACTCAAATTCTAACTTAATTTTCCCTCTCTGCTACAGCTTCAAATCATTTTCTCTCGACTGGCCTCTACTTGAGGAAGAAACATTAGTTTATCACAATGAAATCAACATTTTGATAATAGACTTAAAACCCACTTTGAAGAAATGAGTGGATGACTGTTTTAATTTTACCTCAATGTTAGGAAATCATCCTAGAAATCTTTGATTCCCAAATCATTTTTGGGGTTTTCATAGGTCACTATGGACAGAGGGAGGGACTTATTTTGTTTTATTATGTTTTTTATTTGTTCCCACCACCACGTGTTTCAAAAGAATATCAGGCAGCTGTGCCGATCCACTGACATGGTTGATCTTAATATATTAACTAAAATCTCATATTAGCAGTCTATTGCTAGACCCAGAGAAGAATCTCACTCCAGTAGTAAAATTAGACTATTTATTCAGAACTATTTCTAATCTAATTAATAAGACAGTGAAAATACCTTTTCTCCTGTGATGTCTGTATTGGCTTTATAGTTTCCAAACATTCATATATCTTGTGTCGCTCATAATCATTATTAACTTTATGGGGTTCTAAGCTATCCAGTGCCTAATACCGACTAACATAACGTGATGAAAGACGTAAATTCATCCTTCCAAAATGTTGCATTGTTCCTAAAGTTCTGAAGGAGTGATTACATTTTGAAAGGCACAGGATGTCCATCCAACCAGGCAGTGAGTTATCACTTTCGGCTGGACCAGTAGCTCATATCAAGGATTTGAGGTTACATTGTTTGCAAAAACAGTCTTTAACTTCAGGAGTTTTCAGGACTCTTCCATTGTCTGTCTTGCAGCTTTCCAGGGTTCTTTTCTGCTTAGCAACTTACAACCAGATATTATAGTTGTAATCACGCTGCATGGAAATCAAAAATGACATTTAGATATACAGACCAGTCTTGGGGTGAAAATATGCAAAAACAATAATGATATGAAATATTACAGGGAGGAATAGTTTAGAACAGAACCTTCATGCGGCAGTCATAAAAAGAACTGAAGGTTTTTTCTATTCAGAACCTATATATTTTAAATGTCAACAGCCAGGGTATCAAAACAAATCATTTGTGTTATGTCTCCTGTGTCTATTCAAAATGAGAAGTTCAAGGGCATACATTGACCAGGTATTTTAAATAAACACCGCTGGATAATGTCCCTATATTAGAACCAGCAAAAAGATTCAAGAACTTCCATTTCTCATAGGTTGAAAAACTGTTTGTACCCAAAATGGTAAATGCTCTTACATAAAGGATAAATAATCTCATTAAAATAGTTGTTAGCAAAAAATAAAATAAGAAGTGGTCAAATATATGAGCGGCCATGTAGAGAATAAAAAGAAATTATTTCATTATGGTAAGAAAATATGTTACGCAATGCTTCTGAAGTAAAACAAGATCACAAGAGAGTCAAGTCTCAGTGAAACATGGCCCTGCGCTTAACTCCAGAATGGGGACAGGAAAATGTCTGCGATAAGCATACCCTGTCCTATTTTGGCAGCAACATGCTGGGTGCCATACGTTTATTATTTCATTCAAACATTACGACGGATGTATGAGAATCAGGGCCACTTCATAGATGAAGAAATGTAGGTTTAGGGAGATCTATCACACTGCCAGTAAAAGGCAAGTATTGAAGATGTGAGCTGATTGCTCTTTGACCCAGAGAGCTCGCTCCTGTCCTTTCTTTTGTCTGCCCCCTCCTGGGTGTTATTCCCTAATTACTAGGCTGCTTGTGCACCTGTACACGATGTTCTTATTGCACCTTGTGGCACTACAGTGTCCGTCATTATTCATTGTCCATTGTTCATTGTTCATCATTGTTTACCTCTTGAGCTCCTCTTCTGGAATTTAAGTTTCTTGAAGGCAACTTGTGTGTTTCATTTGTCGCCATATCCCCTCGATAAAGGACACAGCCCTGTCCTTTATAAAGCAGGTATTCAATGATTGCTGAAATGAACTGAAAGAACCTATTGCTCTGAGTCCTACAGGAGTCCAAAAGTCGACCCAGGTCATGTTTTGCTAAATAAGTTTATGTGGTTTCCACATTATAATCTATAAAATTAAGAGAAATAATTTGCTGTTCAAAAACAGCAAAATGGGGGGGGGGGGGTGAGGACAAATGATGAATGGTTCATTCATTCAATTCAAGACACTATGGGCAATATAAAATGAATATAGCATAGTGTCTGCCCTCCACAGCCCACAATCTAGCTATGAATTTTTCTGGAAAACAAAACTATAAGCTAAATCAGGAAATACACACACACAAGCAAACACACACCATACCACGAAAGGAATTTTTCCTTTGGATATCAATGCAAGGCTCCTAGCCGGTTGCTAATTTCATAGCACTCTTTTCTGCGAAACAATTTAAACATAAACAAGGTGATATTTTGATATGTAGGTATGTAGCCAAGTGTGCAAAATTGTACTTAATTTCTAGTAAGCTGTTGTTTTTAAGTACAAATACCATGAGAGAAATTAGCTATTTAATCAGAAATACTCCGTACCGCTCCTGACTTTTAAGCCAGAGGCCTTTTCCAGAGCTGCAGTTCTCCATCAGGAGGAGCACATTTTCGAAAACCTAAATCAGGGTTTCTGCAGTGTGGCGCTTCCTATCACTTGGGTTAGTGTTTGCTGGGCCAGATCCTGGGCTTGTCTCAAGCTCTGATGAATCAGACCCATCCTAGGTAACTCCCTCGGTGACTCAGCAGCTCCAGAAAACTTGAGATCCACCATAGACTGACCCCATCAATCCCCTCCTCCTCCAACAGGCCCTGCCCTTTCCTGGGGTCTGCACTCTCCAGCCGGCTGCAGACAGTCTCAGCTTTCACAGCCTGACTGTAGTCTCAAATTACGACATAAGGGGAGACTTTCAAATTCTTGAAGGCTGCTGTTGTTTCCCTTCAAATGCCAGAATCCCTGGACCAAGCTGATCCCAAGCTCAGGCACTTGAAATGAGATCCCCATAGAATAATTTTCCACCAACACAGGCTCAGGAACCCCAAATAAACCCTTCTGATGTCTACTTTCTGGGTCCCTAGCACTCCCCTAGATGCTCAGCCTCTGTGAACCCCAAAGTGAAGTTGCTGAACCTTACCATTCTCATTCTCTGAGTCACCAAATCCTTTCATCATGATGATACAATTTCCTATTTTGCATCAGCCAACTCTGTTCAGTAAACATCTATTTGATAGCTAGTGTGTGCAGAGCACCATGCAAGGTGCTCTGAGTAACATAAAATGAATGTAGCATTGTACCCATTTCACTCATCTCTTACTCACAAATCTCTCCAGACACTTCCTGCCTTCGCTAAAATGTTTCTCCCACCAGAGGCTACACGGAATGGAAGAAGTTCATTCTCCAGAGTCTACAGTCAGTGTCAACCTTTCCTTAATTTCTCTATCCTTTGAGATTCATGTCATCTGGCTTTTGAATATTTTCCTCCTCAAATGCCTCTTGGACAAATGAGTGCCTTCACTCATATGAATAATTCATTTATTTGTTTATTCCATAAAATGTATGGAGTGTTTAATATATGCTAGGTTTGGGGACTAAAGATGAATAATAGACTAGAAGGGAAGACAGACTGTAGACAAATAATCATATTGTATTATAATACAATATCATATCATTATTATTATATAATATGATATATTATTACAATATATTATGGGACAATGTATTATATGATACAATATTATGACAATATATTAATAATCCAATAATTTACAAGATACACTTGGAGAAGGCAGTGAGTAAACGGTCCCAGCCCTTGCAGAGGAATTTTCATTGACAGTAAAATCTAAGCAGAGCTTTTGAAAGGAAACAATTAAATAAATGACCGCATCCATTCCTATAATTTAGCACCTTAGAATTTCAAATTTTACCTTCAGTTCAGATCTCTCTTCTGACTTTTTTGAAAAGGATTGTCAACTCTTACGAAACATCTGAAACCAAAGTTGTTCTATTTCTCCAAACTCCGTCTCCTGTGTTCCATATCACTTATCATCAGGAGTCATGCAGAAGTCCTAAACTAGCAACCATAGTGCAAAGACAAAAAACTTAAATAGTCATAGGAGAGAGATAGGATCCATAAACATGTGGAACGTGACCAAGAAAATACAACTGGGAGGGATGGAAATTGTCGCAAACTGAAAAGCACAGTTCTATTTTTGGGGGTAAATCACCACTCAGTTCATAGCAATGATTGCACTTCATGAATGCTGGCCCAGCATTGCCACATCTTTTATTTTTTCTTTTCACAAGAACTGGGGAATCCAGATGTTTTTTAGGAATTTCCTAATTTTTAGAAGATTTTGCCATCAAGTAAGAATCACCAATTACAATCATTTAGTGAAAGCTCATTAGGGACCAAGATAGACACAGAGTCTTGAAGTATCACTCCACAGATCATGAATTAAGTACAAGAGGGAAAAGACACTGTATAATAGAAGTCTGATAATTACCAACTTAACTAATGATCAAACTTAATGCCACCAGTCACAGAACAAACTGACATTGTGAACCTGTGCCAGTCTGAAGCTGTCATGTACCCCAGAAAACATGTTCTTTCAATCCATTCCTGTGCGTGTAGACATGATGTGGGTGGGAACTTTTGATTTGTCATTTCAGTTGAGATGTGACCCACCCCATTCAAGGTGGGTCTTAATTCTCTTACGGGAGTCCTTTATAAGAGGACAAAACAGATACAGATCTAAGGGGTGAAATTAAAAGAAAGTTATGGAAAACCTTCTTGACCAAAAGGGGAAAGAGAGAAATGAGACAAAATAAAGTGTCAGTGCCTGAGAGATTTCCAACAGAGTGGAGAGGTTATCCTTATGTATATACAGACATCCTTTTTTTTAAGGAGTGGCTAGAGAAAAGAGCTTGAAACTGTTGAACTGTGTCAGGGTAGCCTTGATTCTTGAAGATAATTGTATAAAGATATAGCTTTTACAGTGTGACCATGTGATTGTGAAAGCTTTGTGTCTGATGCTCCTTTTATCCAGGGTATGGACAGATGAGTTAAAAAAACAAGGATAAAAATAAATAAATAATGGGGGGGGTAAAGTTTAAAAAATTGGGCAGATTGCAATACTAGTGGTCAGTGAGAGGGAGGGGTAAGGGGTATGGGATGTATGAGTTTTTCTTTGTTCTTTTTATTTCTTTTTCTGGAGTGATGCAAATGTTTTAAAAATGATCATGTTGATGAATACACAAGTATGGTGATGATATTGTGAACCACTGATTGTATACTATGGATGGATTTTATATGTGTGAAGATTTCTCAATAAAAATATATATAAAAAAGAGAGAGAGAGAGCAAGAGAGAAGCTCATAAAGAAAAGCCCCAAATGTATATGTAGAATGGAATGATTTCTAAATGTTGTGTTAGTTAATTTTTTAATTAATAAAAAAAAAACAAAAACCAAGAAATAAGAAAAGCCCCACAGAAGCTGAGAGAGGACCCACAGAAGCTGAGAGAGGAAGCCACTGAAACTAGAAGTAAGGAAACCTGGGAGGGAAGGACCAGCAGATGCCAAGCCTTCATGGCTTGTGCCTTCATGGCTTGTGAGCAGTGGACAGGGGTCCCCACAGAGGCCCCAGGAACTACGGCATCTCTCATGTTCTGTGGTGGGGCCGTTCGCTATGCTGTTTGGTGGTGAAACTCTGACCAGAGCAAGAGACACCATCTGCAATGACCTCTACACTATGACACCCACAAGTCTCCTTCCCTGTGGCTCCACTTCCCCTGTGCAGACCGTGGGCTGAAACGCGTGGATCACCGCACCCGCCTTTGGAATGATCAGCTTTACCTGATTGGGGGTTTTGGTGAGGATGGCAGGTCAGCTAGTCCACAGGTTTGCACCCTGGACCTCTTTGTCTAAAGAACAGCGAGACACTGCTACTATTTAGTTGCAGACACATCAAGTATTTTTACCACCTATCTGCCTCATTTAACATGCTTATTAAATTTTAATCTGGGAGTCAAAAAAAAAAAAAAAAAGACATGACAGAGGTGTCTGGATACCAGCAGCCTGTCTTCAGAGTGCAGGTATCTTCCTGTTGATGCCTTGAGTTGGGACATTTTCATGGCCTAAAACCTGTAAATTGTAAGGTAATAATACATCCCCATGTAAAAGCCAACCCATTTCTGGTATATTGCATTTCAGCTGCTTTAGCAAGCCAAAGCAGTGTCCCTGCTTCAATTCAATCCAACTTCAAGAAGTTGAACCTAAGTCTAATCATGAGGAAATGATCAGACAAACCAAAATTAAAGTCCTAGTTACAAAATAATATGCCTAGACTCATCATGAACGCTGCAAAATGTCACAAAGGACAAAGGTAAGGAAACATTTTCATTCAAAGGAGACCTAGACATAACTAAATGCAATGTGTGGTCATTAACTGGCTCTTGAATTTAAAACATATACACACATTATCTAGGCAGCTTGGGTAGTATGGATAGGAGAGAAGCTAATGTTTTTGTCCATGTTAAACTTCTTGAGCTTGATAATGATTTGAAGATTTTTCTAGGCAAATGTCCTAAATGCTGGAGTATTTAGGAATGAAGTGACCAGATGTTTGAAACTTGCTTTCGGGTCACTCAGCAAAACAAATAAACAGATAAATAGTGTCAGAGAAGGAGGAGAAAGAAAGAGAAAAATAAATGTAGTAAAGTTAACAATAGAGTACATATTTTTGTACAATTGTGTCCTTGTACAAGTTTTTTTTCCAAAATAAAAAGCTTCTAGAGTCAGAAAAAAACAAGACACTTTGTTGAGCTACTCCCTTCTCCAAAAAAGCAAACAAACAAAAAAACAGAAAAACTACAAATCTGTAAGCCTGAAACTGAGACTAATTTAGCTTGCAGAGGGATGCCAGTACACAGTTGATTCAGGAGGCCTCCCTCTCACTTCCTGAATTCCGGACCCATTCTCATGCTAAAATTTCTCTTACCTGGTTACTGTTTCTAACCTTGTAATCCCAGCCCCAGTCCATGACTGGATCATTTCCAATCCACTCTATCACCACAGCCTCCCTGCCTCCTCCCTCTCTTTCTGCTCAACCATGCTCTGTGACTCTTTTTATAAAATACAATCTCCTAATTAATCTCTTACTCTCCAGCACTTGGAATTAAGTCCAGACTTACTGGCATGCAAATAAAATAGTCTTCACAGACTGGACCCAGTCTATGGCCCTCCCCTCAATTTTCCATCATATCGTCTACGTACCATGACCCAAAAGTCCCCCTAGCGCCTGAACACACCCCATTATTTTATTCCCTCGCTCTAGTTGCCCTGTCTGCTTTGAATGACTCCCCTTCCCTTCTGATCTGCAAATCCTTACTCAGCATCCCAAACCCCAGACAAAATTCAACTTCTATTGGTATTAAACCTCTCCTCCAAAAAAACGAAGTTTTTTTTCCTGTGCCCTCTTCCAAGAGTTCAGGGGTCCGGTGGCCTCTGTGATTCTACCTCCCCTTCAAATTGTAGGTACCTCAAGAGCAGGAGCATACTGCCTTCTTCAGGGTGCTTCTATTCCAGTACTTTCTCTGAGAAAAAGGGTTAGTAAGAAAAGATCACAAAAATGAGTACCGCATTAGGAAGCATGTAATGGAACACAAACCGACAAAGCCTGGTGAGGAATTATTTGTTTCAACAGCAAAATTAAGTTTCTGGACCTATGTTAGATGAGAAGAAAATAAACCTCAGAACCAAGACCTTCAAAGTAAAACAGAAGAGTTTTGACTACTGTGAGGTGTTAAGAGCTTAACTTCTCTGCTTCAAATGCCTGCACTCTCAAGATCTTCCGTTTCTTTGGAAAATTCTAATCATATTATCAGGGCCTTTAGAATGCAAGGATCTGTTTCCTGTAACTTCATACCTCCTTTCAATTAAGATCAAACGGAATTTAACATTAAGAGGGAGCCATGACTCTCTCAAGTTAATGTTAATTATAACTTCTGGTGGATATATGACAGCTTGTTCTCAGCCTATCTGATCTGATGAGCAGAGAGGAGGCTGAGCATTCTGCCTCTATTATTATTATTATGGTGTATTAGGAACGCAGAGATTTTTGTTTCCTCTGAGAAAATCTTTGTATAAGTGTTTCTTGCATTGAAAACATCATTCTTCACTGGGAGCTAACAATAAATTTGTTTCCCTAATCTTAAGGTGATGGAGCAAAACTCAGACATTCCATTCTTAGGCATTCAGTTTGAAATGTACTACCTCAAAAATATGATATTCAAATTTTAAATAATGCATAAAAAGAGGATAATCTTCTCTGAACCAAAGTGTCTGGAATAATAAGTGACGACCCAAGTGGAGATCACTGCCAAGCCTCAGAGGTGGGGACATGCCACAAAAAAGTCAACATGCCTATTGAGTCTTTAAACAAGCAAGTGGTGTGTGACTTGTAGATAAGGTTGGTAGGTAAACTATGGGGCACCTGTTTAAATTTGCATTTCAGATAAACATATACAAATTTTACTGAGAGTCCTGTATTTTCATTTGCCTAATTTGGCAACACTACTTGTATGCTAGTTTTATTTAGCATATACACTGTTTATTAAAATCCAGATATCAATATTCTTTAAAAAAACAGAAAGATCTGGCAACACTGGATGCAAGTACTTCTGTGACATTAGCTCCAGTTGTCACCTGGCCTCTTTTTTATTTAGACTGACCTCCTGGTCTGCAGTGATGAATTTTGACCTGGTCTGATCCACTTTTTTTATTTTCAAATATGTAGTTGTATATGCCCACTAGCTATGGCATCTTTCCCTTGGCAATGCCTAAATTCCAGCTCAAAAGACAGAAATGGTCTCTTTGAATGGCACATTTGTGCTAATTCTATCATATAAATCTTTATTTAAATGCAATTTATTTCTCAGGTTCTTGATAGTAATTGTTACTTCTCCAGCCCACCATTAGTTCAGTCGGAGCCCTAAGCAAATGAGATAGCATGCCATAGTGGAAAGAGAAGTGAATTTTAAGTGAGAAGGGTGAGTGAGTCCCTGCTTACAACGAAAATAGCCATGTGACTTTGCAAGTTTATTTAATCTCTCCGGATCTCAGTTTTCCCGTGTGAAAAATATAGAGGTTGGACAAGACGATGTGGTATGAAGTCAGTGTGGCTGTTAATAACTGATGATTATGTGAGGCTACCTTATCGAGGAAAAAAAAAAAAAGTCAAGGCTTTCTGACATTGTAGAATCAGGACATCAATTCCTGGGGCAAATATTAGGTAACCTTCCTGCCATAAAGTTTTATACCATTGGAAACATTTATCTATTGTCAGCTTTGCATAGCATCAGTGCAGATTGCTAGGAGACAGTAAATGTTTTTACAAGCAAAAAGCATTCACTTTTTCCTACTGCTATCTACTGCAAAAAACGACTACAGAGCTACTGGTCCAAAATATGCTCCTTTTATTGACTCAAGAGCAATGAATATACTTTTTTTTTTCTGTGCATGTGCTTTTTCTTTTAATTGTATAATACATTTATACAGCGAAATCATTTGAAGTGATCTGTTTACAGTCTTTTCCAATTTTCATTTCTACTGGCCAAATATATTTCACATAATAGTCAACATTTACTTGGATTGATCATTATAAACATGTCATGACTTAGGGTTTTAGTCCAAACATCCCCATTTCTAGTCTTTTAAAGACTGTGAACTCACTGTCGTTTTTAACAGAGGGAAATTAAATCGTAATTTTACTCTCTGTATATCTCTCATGCAACATTTTACAGTAAAAAATTTACCAGTCTTTTTCCATCTTATGAATAAATCCACCAAAATGATCTAATACTTTTAAATTTTCAACACACTTCATTGTTTTCTTTTCAAGCTCACTACTTGCATGTATTATAAACCAAGATAAATAAAGTTCACTTCCTTCAAAGCCTTCTACAACTTACTATAAACCTTCAAGTTTAGCTTTTACTATCTTCTTTCATTCTACAATAACCATTTTTACTTTAAGACAAAGCTACTCTCTTTTTCCCTTCTTCTTTTTTTTCTTTTTTATTTTTTTAACTTATTGCCAGTCAATTTGCCTTCCTTCTTGCTTTTCAGATGCTAAAACTTTCAACAAAATTCTTAAGGTGGTTTTCTTTCAGTAACCTAGAAACTAAGTCATTTCATGTGTGTTCACCACCCAAAAATGCTTCATTTTAAAAATTGCAATTTTCTTAATTGGCTCAAAGATGGAATGGCTTGGTTTGCCTGATGAAGTTAATACAATTTAAGGGAAAAAAAATATATATACGCACACATTTTTAAAAATATATATCTTTATTGACAAATCTTCACATACATACAATCCATACATGGTGTACAATCAAAGGCTCACAATTTCATCACATAGTTGTGTATTCATCACCAAGATCATTTTCAGAACATTGCATCACTCCAAGAAAAGAAATAAGAAGAAAAAAGAAGCAAACTCATATATCCCATATCCCTTATCCTTCTCTCTTTTTGATCACTAGTATTTCAATCTACCCAGTTTATTTTACCTCTTGTCCCTCCATTATTTATTTATTTATTATCCATATTTTTTTTACTCATCTGTCCATACCCTGGATAAAAGGAGCATCAGACACAAGGTTTTCATAATCACACAGTCACATTGTAAAAGCTATATTGTTGTCTTCAAGTATCAATACACACTTTTTTTTTGCATGGGCAGGCACTGGGAATCGAACCTGGATCTCTAGCATAGCAGGCAAGAACTCTTCCTGCTGAGCCACCGTGGCCCATCCACCACACACATTTTTAATCAAGGAAGAAAAACATCTTAGACATGCCAATTTGAAAAGGTATCAAAGTAAAAAAAATAAATAAATAAAAGCAAATACTAAAAACAACTTTATAACAATAAGAAAATTAAATAATTGGGACATTTAATGGATAAAAATGAGAAATATGCAGTGAAAAAAACAAATTAATATAGTGCATTCCAATTGATAAAATGGAAAAAAATTTAAATTCTATGGTTTTTCCAAAGAAATTATGTCTCATTGTAAATTTTGAAATCCTACTTGTGTATATTCCATGTAGATTTTAGGCACCAGTGTTAAAATTTAAAATTTTCCATATAAGATTTACCAAAGAAACAGTGGTAAAATGCCAGTATTTGAAAAATTGTAAGCTTTGGCAAATATTGTAAACATCACAACAGTTGTTATCAGAAAGTCATGACGGATCCAAAATTAGGAGAAAATCTATTTCTTAAATATTTCATCCGATTAAAATACCAGGTTTGCATGTTCTAAATAACCCAGAAAATTATCTTTGAAAAAAAAAATAAAAGGCTATAATTTAACAGTAATCTGTATACCATTAGTTCTCATTGGGAAAAAAAAACAATCCATCAATAACCAAAAAACATAGAAAATGTTAAGACTGGTATAAAGTAAACTTACAATGCTCCCATGCACACAAGAAGAAAAAAACTGTACACACTTATAAATTAACAGTCTCTCTGCCAGCTAATATCTTTCTTTATACCAAAGTCTCTTTCTGTCTGCCACTTATCTGGGCTTTGTCTCTTGCTTTTTGGAGCCCAGACCGTTCAGTGTATTTTATATTCTTGGTGTCTTCTGCTGTGTGAACACTGGAATTACATTCTGAAGCATTTTCATCAACTTCTACCTGAATAACACTAGAAACTGTGTATGTCCTTCTCTGAGCTTGGATGTTCGAAGCAGAGGGGTTGTTCTCTTTGCACTCTTCACTGAGCTCTGGCAAATCCTTACACTCTGTGGGCTGGTGGCCTGAGGGAAAGGAACAAGAACTGTTTGAGAGCAATTGAACCACTTGCAGTTTATGAAACTCGTTGTTGGCATGTAGAGTGTGAGACTGGCCTGGAGATAGGTCTTGGAAGCGAACTCTAAAGATATTTTTAGCATTTTCTGAGTTGCCGAAAGCCCCTGGAAAGGATCCTCTCATTCTCCCATCTCCATCCTGCAGGTCTTCTAAGACCAGCTCTTGGACTGGGATTGGTTACTGGTAAACTTGGTAAGAATGACACTCATTCCATGTAACAGGCCGAGTCAAAACCAAGATGTCTTGAAACAGGAAAATGTAAAGTTTGTGTTTGTTTTTATTCTTCACCTCTCCATGGCAAAGTAATACTCTGCTTGCTTCAATTCTAGGATCCTTTTGCTTTTCATCTATGTGCTGCAGTTTGTTGATGTAATACTAGCATTTTGAGTTGCCTTTCTTCAAGTTGGTATCAGAGAGAATTCCCTGTATTATCAGTACAGCTTCCTCTAAAGGCTGACCATCAGGGTGGTCTTTGGGAGTATGTCTGATATTTGACTAGGTGACTTTGAGGAATGTCTAGGAAGCTCCAAAGATCTAGTTTTCTACTGAAAGGAGACTCAAGACATTGCTGGAGGAAGTCTTGGATTCTTGGATCTTGTTTCTTTTGATCCAGAAGAGCTTTAACTGCCAATGGTTACTACAATAGCTTCTGTGGGCATCCAAGCCTGGCAACCAGTTTAAGAATATATGACCAATCTGCTCCACAGTTCCATCAGGCTTGGGTGGCTTCTCCTATTCTTGCCAACAAATCTTCATGTAGAGGTTTGTAAGTGTCCAAATCACCAAATATGTGTGAGCTCCTCTTCTGACCTAATAGACAACTCTAATATGGGATCACGGTAAACCTTTCTCACAAGCTTGAGATCTTCAATTAAATCCTTTTCACCTCAGGACATTTCATATATTACCTCCTGATGTTTAATTTCTCTGGTCGTTAAAGACTCCTTCATATTGACATCTAACATCTCTGACCACAGTACATTATTTGTTCTTTTGGTAGATGTTGGGACTGTTGATCTGTTATATGATTTCTGGGTAGAATCCGGAGATCTGTTGTCACCATGGAGGGTAAATAACTGCATTGTTTGACAAAAGCATAGAACTGCTCCATTTCTCACAGGAGAAATTAAATTTGCCAAGGAAGTGACCCAACCTAGAGGTCGATCTCTTGTATCTTGTATCTTGGCTCCTCTGGTTCTCTGAAGGACTGATTGTAATATCCAGGACTCCAAGAGTCCTTTTAATAGGTAGGGGACCTTCAATCTCATCATGCACCACCGTGCTTTACCAAGTACCCCTTAAAATCTCTCAAATTAGCCCACATCCGAGTCAACTCTACAATCAATCACCTCAGAATCACACAGGCTTTTCTACTGAATGCTCAGTCGCCCTTGACAGCCATTTACCCATGTCTCTTCCTTGCAGTGGAGCTAATTGCTTCTGCCATGGATATACTTTTTAAAGATCTAAATTGAAGAAAAAGAAAAGGCTGTTTATTATCATGCAATCCTTTCATTGGCCCAATGAAAGGGGGGGAGGCTGTCTAGATACATCTCAAAATCATGAACTTGAAAAGGAAGCAAACAGTGCTTCCATTGATTTAGATCCACCAAACACAGAGCACTTTCAAAAAGCAGTAGGTGAATTCTTACAGATTGTGCAGACAAGACCACACCTGAATACACCCACTCTCTCTGAAAGGATTAAGCATCTACCTCCTTGTTAAAACCTTCTTCTATGCAAATTTATCAGATTGCCTCAACATTAATTAGCATAATTAACACCTTCTCAATACAGGCACTTCTCCCTACTGCTTTTTTTCTAGGTTGTCCTAATCAGATTTTGCTTCTCAAAAAGGCCAACATCAGTCTTACCCTTACTCCTACAATTAACTCCAGGCATTAAAGTATTCAGTTGTAAAAACTAAGGAATGGGGGAGACAAAATTGTTTCATGTAGACAGAGGTGGTTAACCACGGGACTGAGTATTCTTCTAAATGTTATTAAATTGCTATCTTAAAAAAAATTCTATTAACCACTGTTATACTTAGTAATCATATAGAATTAAACTGAACCAAGGCAATTAAAATGAAATAGGAGATCAGAATAGATGTGATAAATATTTACCAAAACTTTCAAGATTTTGCAAGTACTCTACTACTTATTGTATTATTTAGTAAAAAGTTAAAGTTGCAGAAAACATGAAATATGCTAATTATTAGGTTCCTAAAGTAGATTATGTGTGCAACATTATACATCACCTATGTCTATAGAAAGTTGTATAAAAAAAGAAAAATTAAATTATGGTAACTCTTTAAAATAGTAAGAAAAGGTAGGTTGCTAAATAGACCATAAAATTATTCAAAAACAAAGAAGCATTCTAAATTTAATCTCAATCTACTTCAACTCCATTTAATAAGCATTTGACCACTCAAAGATGAAATATAATAAGCAAATAAAAAAATTAACATCTCAAGGGAATAATGATGTCATGTCAATACACTACCATTTCATTGTTAGTGTATAAACAAGTTTATAAATGTTGATAATACTTTATGTTGTATTTACACATTTGGTAGGAGGCCCAGAAATGCCTTATGAAGATAGTAAAAATATTAATTAATAAAAGTTAGGAAAGAATGTTGGAGCAAGTTGGAGCAGCCCAGTTGAGAGAAGACTTTAATAAAGATGATAGAGATTCTGTGTAACATATATGCTATAGAGGTATGGAGACACTGGCATACAAAAGCAATACTTAACACAATGTTATACTCAACAAAGAACATTTCTGACCCGTTCTTTTTTCTAAAAAAATAGGAATTGTAGTTGTTTTAAGATTAAACAAATATATGCAGTTACATATAAAACTCTTAGAACAGTTCTTGGGTCAGAGAAAACATTAAATAACTATTGCCAGTAGTTATTATAAGGTGCATAATTTTGGTTTGTGGGAAGACATGGCAGCAGGAAAAAAGCAGATGAGTAAGAGATTCTTTTTCCAAGCATTCCTCTCCACAAAACACAAAGATGTTCTACAATATATGGGAATAATATTGTCTTTTAGAGCACCTAAATGGCTATTAGAACTCGGGTTTTTCTTAAGCATGATGGAGAGAACAGATGATCTCCTAGGTACATCAAGATGAATGCACAAACACAAATACGGCAATATTTTAAGACTTCCAAGGAGTGTCATAGAACTTATCTTCATAGGAATACCCCATAAACCCCTCATTCTACTATTTAACTGTTAAATATAAAAGTAGAAAAATAAAAATAAAAATATATTTAATTGTGGAGCGCATTCTTATGTGACTGTCTACTTCTTAATACCTTTCCAAGTCGCCCAATTACAGTTTCAAATATGACTAGAAAAACAAAGCTTACAGATAACACCGGCAGTTTTTCTTTATTACATTCACGTGAGAAAATGGAAGGGTTCATTCATGAGTTGAAAAATATTTACCACTGAGTCCCACTTTAATTTACACAGTGTGCGAGTTAAATTAAAGGCAGGTCCTGTCTGAAATTCAAAAATAAAAGACAGGACCCGCCCTCAATTTAACCCTTTAATTTATAGAGAGCAAGACTGACTTGAATAGAACCCAGGTGTTTTTATGTGTCGAAAAGCAGTACAGAAATTACATCTTTAGCTACCAGGGATAATAGTCCTTCTGTTGACTGTTAGAGAAATTGACATGGAATATAAAGCAACAGGAAAAATATCTAGAAAACAATAAATGAAAACTATTTCCTTTACCAGGAGAGGAAAAATAAAGGACTCCAACCTGATAGGTAACTTGAGATTTAGGAATAAAAAAAGGAAGAATAATCACAATTTTGATAATAATGCTTCTCAAAGGATAACATGCTTAAGAAAAATCTAAACTCTTGGTTTTCTAACTTTTAGTAATCAATGACGAGAAATACTAGATGAAATGTTGAGAGTCAAGATTAGAATCAGGCCAAAGGACATGTTCTGAAACGGCATGTTTGGGCTTCATTCTCACCCTGTAATTCAGGGTGAGTGTGTAGAATGGAATGAGATCATTTTGGTAATTCTCAATGACGGGGTGAGGAGAACTGGCTCAGTTCCCATCTGAGTAGCAAATGCTGAGGTGTGAATTTAGTTACCAGTCTGTGATATGGGATAAAAATGTTAAAATTTAAAAACTCACAGAGTTACACAGGAAAGGTGCTGTTCTTGCAGAAATGACAAAGAAAAAGTTAATTCCGTAACATTTAATTGCATATATTTATTTTCAGAATTTCAACAACAAAACGTTGGCTGAAGGTTGAAAGATTACGCAACCAGGATTTCTCAAATAAAAGCTCTCTCTCTCACAGTACTTCACGGGGTAGTGTTACTTCAATTATGGCTTCATATTATAGAATCAGATCCTAAAAATCACAGATGAGTTTATATCCAGAAGTCATAGTTGACTGGATTTGGGTTAATGAACTCCAGAGACTGAGGTATAACTGGAGTGCTAATGTATTTTTGTATATATTCATATTTTGGACTAATACATTTATGTGGCTTAGCACGTTCTTTCATGTAGCTATGCTCTTTCTTCTGGTCTCCATAGGAAATCAATTTATGACTGGACAATTGAACAAGAAAATGAAATCAACTATGATTTAAATATTTAATGGGTTGACGTTCTGAGGACCTGCTTTGAATTGCTTCATCAAAGGGGTAAGGAAACTGTTTCAAACTCTCAGTTCCATATACATACCAATATCTGACTGCAATTTTCTTTTCTCTTTTCTAGTAAAATATTTCTTTTTAGTCTGATTCGTTCTTAAACTGATCAGGCTTGAATTTACTAAAGGTTCCAATGAGAATACTCTCAGAATGCTTTGACTCGAGTCTTGGGTGACTCCAAGTCTTTCTGTTAAACATTTAAGCCATTGCTGGTTACTCCCACAGAGAATTTGTCCTATTCAATAATTGTGGATTTTACTAGTTTAACTCTCAACGACTCTTTTATTTTCCTAATTTTCAAGAGCATGGGAAAACATAGGTTCTATTTTTCTTTTTAATGTTTTTATTGAGATATACCCACACACATCCAATCCAACCATATTACACAATCAGTGGTTCACAATATCATCACATAGTTGTGTGTTCTTCACCATGATCATTTTTAGAACATTGCACCATTCCAGAAAAAGAAACAAAAAGAATAAAAAAGAAAAGCCTTTTGCCATACCCTTTACCCCTCCCTCTCATTGAGGCACAGTATTTCAATCTACCCGTTTTTTTGTTGTTGTTTTTTTCCTTTTTTCTTGGCATGGGCAGGCTTGGGAATCGAAGACAGGTCTCCAGCATGGCAGGTGAGAATTCTGCCACTAAGCCACCGCTGCACAGCCCCAATCTACCCAGTTTTTTCCCTTTATCTCCCCTATGATTTTTAATTTTTTATCCTTATTATTATTATTATTATTTTACTCGTCTGTCCATACCCTGGATAAAAAGAGCATCTGACACAAAGTTCTCACGATCACACAGCCACACTGTAAAAACATAGAGTATATAGTTATACAGTCTTCTTCAAGAATCAAGGCTATTGGAACACAGTTCCACAGTTTCAGAACTTCCCTCTAACCATTCCAATACACAATAAACTAAAAAGGGATATCTATATAATGCATAAGAATAACCTTCAGGTAGAAAAGGACAGAACTGAGGTACGAAGGAGCGAAAATCACTGTGTTATATGAACTCAAAGCCCATCCAGCTCTAACAATTTAAGAAACTCTAAAACCCAAATAGCAATGGACGTATGGAAACTGGCTGTCTGGACAGCTATCGTCTCAATATCATAAAAACAACCCGAACTTTCTTTCCTTTGCCGCTAGCACAAAAAACCAGTCTACTTTATCATATTACCAAGTACCTTGAGCTGTGAAAGCACAGGTTTTACCATCGGAGTTACATGAAAACTGCCATTTGAAAATATACTTAATACCCTCACTCGCATCTTACTCAATAGCTAGCCTCTGAAGTGAGTATTATTACAGAGGAGAAACCTAAAGAACACGGTAATTAAATACCGTGTATCAGGTCCTAAGCCTTGGAAATGGGACTAACAATTTTACGGAGGCATATGAAAGTGGCTATGGCTGCACAACTCTGTGAATATGCTAAAAACATCGAGCTGTACATTTTAAATGGGCAAATTGTGTGGTATGGGAATTGTATCGCAAAAACCCCATTAAAAACAAAGGCAAGTGACAATCCCTGCCCAGGCAGGATTTATGGACTGATTGGGGAGATAAGAAATATTTAACAAATAAACATTGCAATGGCAATGGACACCCCCCCCCCCCCCCAAAAAAAGAATAACTTCCAGGGTAACTTCTCCACTGAAACCTTTCCAGCCACTGAAACTTTATTTTGTCTCTTTTCTCTCTTCCCCTTTTGGTCAAGAAGGCTTTGTCAGTCCCATGATGGCTGGCCCTGGTTCATTCCTGGGAGTCTGGTCCCACGTTGCCAGGGAGAGTTACACCCCTGGGAGTCATGTCCCACATATGGGGGAGGGCAAGGAGTTTACCTGCCAGTTTGGCTTAGAGAGAGAGGCCACATCTAAGCAACAAAGGGGACGACTCTTAAGCATCATTGTCAGTAGGCTTAGCCTCTTCTTTGCAGGAATAAGCTTTATGGTACGAGCCCCAAGATTGAGGGCTCATTACTGATTGCATATGTAGAATGGTATGATTTCTAAATGTTGGGTTAATTTCTTTTTTTCCGTTAATTAATTAAAAAAAAAAAAAGATTGAGGGCTCAGCCTATGGAATTGGTTGCTCCCATTTCTTGCGAGAACATCAGGAATTCTCCAGATGGGGAAGTTTAATATTACCTCCTTTCTCCCGGGTCCCCCAAGGGGACTTTGCAAATACTGTTTTATTTTCTGGCCAAATTACTCTGAGATATATCAAGACATCGCACTAACCTGGACAAACCAACAAAATCTCACACCCTATTCAAGATTCTATGTAATTATGGTGTTCAAGTAAACTGACCATACAAGTTAAATTAGATAACGTGCTACCCAAAGTATAAATTTTGTACTAAATAAACATCTCTCCATTTGATCTCGCACAGAGGTTGAAGTTTGAAAATATGGGCCTCATCATCCTTTACCCAGTATTCTGATTTAACCTTAGTCCTATCCAGATGCACTTTATTCATATCTCTAGATGAAGTCTGATCACTTTTTCAGCTTTTTAAACAGTTACTGAATATGGTAATGCTGACTCTCATAGCTTCAGTGCTCTAACTCTGAGTCTCAGGTGTCACATAAATACCCAAAATTTCAGGAAATGATCAGGTTATAAACAATCAGCTCAGAATCTCAGAATTTAGAAATATCAGTTACAATTCAAATAAATGCAACTCCTATAAGAGCTGACAATCTAGGAACCTTTACAATAGGCCCCAACCTGATAACCCATGCTCTCGACTTCAATTCTCTGAGCTTGTATATTATTGTTAGTCCATATGAGTGAGGCATGATAATATCTGTCTTTTTGTTTCTGACATTTTATTCAACATACTGTCCTTAAGGTTCATTCACCTAGCCGTATGCCTCACACCTTCATTCCTTCTTGCAGCCACTCGGTAGTCCATTGTATTTATATACCACAGTTCCCCCTGCCGTTCCTCAGTCTCTGGACCCTTAAGCCACCTCCATCCATTGTGGATGGTGAACACTGCCACCAGAAGCACCAGCATGCAATTGTCCATTCGTGTCCCCACACTCAGTTGCTCTGGGCATATACCTAGCGATGTGGTTTTAGGATCCTATGGCAGCCCCACCCCTAGCCTCCTGTGGAACCACCACCCTGCCCTCCAAGGGGCTGCACCTCTCAGCTTCCCTGCAACAGTGAATAGGAACATCTCTTTCTCCACATTTTTTCCAGCATTTGTACCTCTCTCTTCATTTCTAACCGATTTTATTCGCACATTATACAATCCAACCTAAGTAAATAGACACGCCTGCGCCACCATAATCTATATGAAGATCTTTCCTTTTCTTCCACAAAGAATCCATACCCCTCCCCCATGCCCCCTGACTGTTGACATTTAGTTTTGGCACAATGCCTTTGTTACATTCAGTGGAAGCATATTCCGTGTTACTGTTGACTAGAGACCCTAGCTCACATCGATTGTACCTTTTCCTGTATACCATCCATTTTCAACCCCATAAAGCACAGGTTCTTTACAAATACCGCTTACACACTTTGCTTTTGGTCACACAGGAACTTCTTAAGTAAAATTTGCAAACAACTTTTAAGGATTTCAAGTTAGAAATTTCCTGGGAAACAAGCAAAACAATTATTGTCATAAACCCCACCTATCCTGTAATATAAAACACAAATTTCAAACACTGGAATCTGTGACCTTAATTTATTTCAATGCCTTTTACATTCTTAAAACAAATGAATGTGAACTCAACAATTATCGGAGATTTTCTAGAAAATAAATATCTTGTACTATGAAAGTAACATAAAAAAAGTAAAGGTAACAGCTAGCATTTTATTGAATGTGAGTTATTGAATAAATGCCACTTATTAAATGTTTACCAGTTACCTCGCTTGGCACCCAACAAATGTAAATCATTCATTTAAAAAAATATTTATTGGATACCTCCTAATGACCAGACACTTGTCTAGGCACTGGAAATATAGCATTGAACAAAACAAAAATGTCTACCCTCACGGAGCTTACACTGTAGTCAGGGTGGACAGTTAAACAAGATAGACGCATATATGCAGCCATTTTATTTAGTTCTCTGAACAACCTTCTTCTATAGAAATTATTTCCCTTTTTGTTGGATGGAAACCCCACGGCTACAAGAGGTAAAAGAATAAGCTACATAGTGAATAACGAAGAAGAAGAAATTTTGAGAAAACATGACAGACTCAGAATTCCTGGCTACAAAGAAAAGAGTTCTAATTAAAACAAAACATGACTCTTACTAAGTAAAACTGACATGAGGGCTTGGAACTATGACACTGCCTTTGAACAGGATAAAATAAATGTTTACATAGAATATATAGGTGTATACCAGAAAGGAAAAAACTGTTCATGTCATTGTCAAAACTCTATTAAAACATTAAAACTCTACTAAAACATGTTTTAATAGAGTTTTGACAATGACATGGACTTTTTTTTTCCTTTCTAATATAAATTGGTTAAAAATAAAGAGGAAAAAAATTCTTCTAATTACTGTGAGTTTTGAGTACCTAGTAGTAACCCCTAGTCTAGCATAGCGATAAATATTTCCAAGTAATTTTAATAGCAAATAGGACAGAATGAAATATGAACACATACAATATACATATATTGGTCTGAAAATCAATGAACTCTAATAAAGTGACAATATTTGTAGGCAAAAAGGAACTAGATTTTAAGGAGTCACGTTTTTGTTTTGTTTGACAGTGTGAACCCACTGGCAGTATTTTGTAATACAATGCACCTCAGACTCCCCATCAAGTAAACTCAACTGCAGAGAAAGTGAACTGACAATTCCAAGAGCTGGGCCAGGGGCACAGACACTGAAGTAAAAAAAAAAAAGTATAACTTGTCTCATCTAATTAACAAAATATGCTCTTTTTTTTGCACTCTACTCTACAAAATACCATTAGATCTGCATATTATGAAGTAATGAAATGTAAAGATTAATTACTGAAATTATACCCACCCTCTAAATAGATGGTGGTGCAGTTTATGAGTTATAGTTTACCAGGTAAGAAGCAGATTTTGGTGGAATTACAATTAATTTTATCGTGGACCTGTGAGTTTTGCCTTCCTCTGATATATGTACTTTCTGGAGACACTTCTGGGCCCCCAAAAAGGAGTTGTTTACTGTGACGTATACTTCCCAAGGATCATACTCTTCCTTGGTTTGTTTGCTTGTTTGTTTATAAATGCAATTTCTTTTTTAAAAAGCTACCACCCTTCTTCTTGTTTGTGTACAATTTTCAAAATTATTCTTAAAGCAGAATACATGTGCACAAGTCCGCAGAGAGTAAAGATTTAGGGTATGGTAAATGCTTTACAGGTTGCTTTCAGAAAACTGTCTGCCACAACAGGGCCTTTATATTGTCATGTTATTTTGATGCCTGCTTTCCTTCCACTGCCCTAAACTATAAAGCATTTTTTAATGAGTTAAAATCAAGGAAGGACTATACCTACTATAATAGAAGAGAAGTTTGAGGATTCAGAATCACCCAAACCAGGAGGAGAATCATCGTAAGCACGTGGCTGGGAGGCAGACAGGGTTTGAGTGTGTGCAAGTGGCATCCCTGAGGGCTCAGAGCTTTACCCACCGTGAGTGCCCTGGCTGCATAACTCACCGAGCTGTCTTGCCAGTTTCTACACTGGCTTGACTGGCATAATTCAAAAAGGAAAAACTCCTATTCATTCCATTCTTCTGGAGCTCTGTGACAGCATTTAGTAACACCCAATGAGCTGTCTTCACATATTGCATTATGGTGTTTCCTCAGGTAATTGCTAAAAGATACAGGTCTAACTGTTGTACAATATCCATACCCGTTCAATGGATCTATAAATCTCCCCCTGGGATTCGTCATAGTAACTGTGATTGATGACTGAGAGCCACTAGATATTTACTGAGGCGGTTTCCCAACCTCTGTTCTTTTGACTCAGCTCTCCAGCCAGAACAGGAGTAATGGTGAATCCATCCTTATGGTTTCCCACAGCTTTAGCTGAGTAAGGCAAATGAATTTCCATACTGTGCTCATCTTTGTCTGTCTGCAGAGGCAGTGTTCAAACACTCCTGTCTTCCAGATGTCTCCGTAACAGTGCAAGAACGGCCTAGCAGGCCTTTTCGTGACCCGCACTTGCGAAACCCAACCTTGCAGCAGGGCACCCAGCGAGGCCCTGAAGCTGTGCACGGCAGGCCCCGGGGCTGGACACGCGGAGCCCGAGCCACCGGCGGCCGGAAGATGGGGTCCCGGGAGCCCTTACCCAGCCTGCAAAGCCCAGGCTCCGGACCCCGGAGTCACCGCTGCTCCCCTGCCCCGGCTGGTTCAGCCAAGCTGCCCCCTGCAGCCCCCTGTCCTCCCCCGTCCCTTGGCTTGACAATGTGTATGTCATTGGTGAACACGGTGACAATGCTTCGTTTGGAGCATGCAGCAGAAACAAGATTTCAGTGGGTGAAGGAGTAAGGACAAGTTTCAATGGAGTGCAGATGAGATTCTTTCAAGCAGTTCAATAGCAAAGGAAGTAAAGAGGTAATGGTCAGGGAGTTGCTGGGTAGGGGGGATGTGGTGAGATAGGTTTTTTGGTTTGTTTTGCTTTGTGCTTTAACAGGAGGGACTTGAGCATGTTCATATGCTGAATGAAAGGGACTAGAGAAAAGAAGAAGTTGAAGATAGGCCGAGAATTGAATTTATGTATAGTTGCTTTATGCATTTGTACATCTACTTTAAAAGCTCACTATTGGAAGAGTCTGGGATTGAAAAATAATAGAGAAGTAGTGTGAAATCATTGCGGAAGTAAAGATTGGTAACCTAAGATCAATTCTTATTTTCCTAAGGTTTTGAGACCTTGCCCAAGTCCTTTTGGTCTTCCTGGAATCACTGTCATCATGTGTACAATGAAAGGATTCCTTACATCTCTTCCATATTTAGCAGTCACAGTCATGGTGGAACACATTGTTTACCAGTTTTGAGCAGTATAAGTCGGTACATCAAGAACTGAAATGTTAAGTAAAATAAAGTGACCACCTGTGTTGCTGTTGCCAGGTGGGACCCCTTTTTTTTCAACAAGGGATTTTCCAGAAGAAAAAAACATTGACCTGCAGAGCTTTCTGATGAAATGGAGCAATGGAACACACACTAGAGTATTGCAGATAAACAACACCTGGCAAGAAACCGGTTGCAGATCAAGAGGAAAACCCTTGCTTCCTCCTGGATTTTGGCTGGCCAGCAGTCCTTGGGTTCCTCGGCTTTCCTTCTCCAATAGTGATGTCCCCCCTTTCTCTCCAGGTGCAGTTGACTTCCGACTTCCGGCTTCAGCTCTTCCCCATGGCTTTCTCTTTATCAGGTGTCCAGTAATAGGGCTAATTCTACCCTGATTCAATCGGCCACATCTTAACTTAGATAACATCTTCAAAAGATCTTACTTACAATGGGTGCATACCCACAGGATGGGAATTAAGATTAAGACCATATTTTTTTCTGGGGAATAGAATTCAACCTACCACCATTCAAGAGAGACATAGGAACAGACACACATATAAACAAACACACACACACAAATGGCACAGTTACACTTATGTACAAGTACATTTGTTTTATTCCTAAATCTGCCCCCTAAAAGGATGTAAAAGTAATGATACCCTCAGGACTCTGTGAAGAAATGACTGATTCTAGGCCTAGGTATCGGGAAAGTTAAATATGAATCTTGAACATCTGTGGCATGAAAATGTAAGGAAGTGGTCAGAAAATGATGGGGATATATCAAAAGGACACAGGAACCAGCTTGAAGTCATTCCTACAGGCCAAATCTAGGTCAAAATGCAGACTGTGACAAATGAATGTAACTTATTACAAATGTAAGACATAATCTCACTAAAGGTGGTGGTAGATAAAAGGAGCTGACCTAAATAACTTTGGCAAATGGTATTTTGATTAGAACTGTAAGGCTAAAGACAAAAGGAACTATACATAAGCATTGTACTCTAAGTTGTAAATTTGTTTCTCACTGGGGTATGGTTTAACAATTCTGAAAATACTTTAATCAATACTACGGTTAAACAGTTCAACAGGTTAATAGTAGATTATGGGATCCAGGTTTCTCACTGTCAAAGAAAGAAATTATAAGCAAGCAGGAGGGGAAACCTAGAACGAGCCATGTAGTTTTGGATTAGAGTTGGAAAAATCAGTATGAACTGATGTTTAGCTTAATATAAATGTAAAGATAGATGGATACAGAATTGTGTGCATGAGTATATCAGTTACTGTGCAGCCATATGTTCTCTAGCACTGCTCACTAGGCCAGATTTGAAGCTGTGTTACCCCAGTAGCCATGAGCACACCTGCAGCCAGATATTGGCTCCTAAAACTACTTGCCAATAAAAGGAGAAATGGCATCCTAAGGCTGAGGCAGAGAAAATGCAAGATGTGTCTGGAGCATTTTGTAGCATACTTCCTTGTAGCAAGATCGTAAAATAAGTGCTCCAAAAACAAAAGGATGGAGCATGTCAAAGCAACACAATCAACTCAAAGCGCTCCCATTTACCAAAGTGGAACAATCTGAGTGACAAAATAAATAGCATATTATTACATAATAACCCAAAGTATTAAATGAACATGCATGAGTATTTGCTGATATAAATAAATAGTTGAATATATAATTAGGGGAAAGGAGACATATCTTCCTTATAGTAGAATTCTAAATATCATCTGCAGGTAGTCATCTTCCAGGATACAGACGTTAATGTCTTCTCTCCTTGGGTTTGGACTGGACTTTGTGACTCACTTCAAAAGAATTGAGTATGGAAAGAGAAAAATTGTAACTTTACAGTCAAGACACCTGCCTGACATGATGGTAAACCAAGTGATCAAGTAATATCAGTAATAAGTCATGCTTGTGCTGTGATGAATAGAGCACCGCTCCTCAATGGTATTCTTAAAAACAAAAACAAAACCATGTTTAAACATGAGGAAACATCAGACAAACACAAGTTGAGAAGTGTTCTAAAAGAATGCCTGTCCAGTACTCTTCAAAATTGTTAAAGGCATGAAAAATAAGGGAAGATTGACAAACTGTCACAGACCATAAGAGACTCAAAAATGCAAGACTCTGTCATGGCTTAGATCTTAGAAAAGAAAAAGGACATTAGTGGAAAAATTGACATTTGTAGACTACTTCATCCAACAACAACAGAATGTATTTCTTCTCTAGCTCACAAGGAACATTCACCAAAATAGAACACATTCTGGGCCATAAAACATATGTTAGCAATTTTAAAAAGGAAATAAATCCTATAGAGTATACTTTCAAACAACAACGGGACTAAACTAGAAATTAATAATGGAAAGATAGCTGGAAAATCCAAAAATATGTGGAGATGAAATAATATACTTCCATATAACAAATGGATCAAAGAAGAGGTCCCAAGAGAAAATTTTAAAATTTTAGGAATTGAGTGAAAACTGAGACACAGCTTATAGAAATGTGTAGAATCCAGTGAAAGCACTGTTTAAGGGAAATTTATGGCATTGAATGCATATATTAGAAAACAAGAAATCTAAAATCAATAATCTAAGTGTTTAACTTAGGGAAGTAGAGAAAGAAGAGCAATATAAGCCTAAAGCAAGCAGAAATAAAGAAATAATGAAAATTAGAGCAGAAATAAATGTTTTAAAAACAGGAATTGAATAGAAAAAGAATTAAAACCAAAAGTTAGTTCTTTGAAAAGATCACTAAAATTGCTTAACCTCTAGCTATGTTAACCTACAAAAAAAAAATACAAAGTATTAATAACAGAAATGAAAGAAGAGTTATTGCATTAGTCAGGGTCCTCTAGGGAAACAAAACCTACAGGAGATAGCTGTAAATATTATGAGATTTTATAAAAGTGTCTCATGTAACTGTGAGGATGTAAGAGTCCAAATTCCATAGGGCAGGCTGCAAGCTGGCAACTCTGATGAAGGTTTTTGATGAATTCCATAGGAGAAGCAGTGGGCTGAAGTAGAGATGAAAATTCTCTCCTGCTGAATTTCACCCTTTCACCTCTCCTTTTAAGGCCTTCAGCTGATTGAACTAAACATCTCTCATTGCTGATGACAGCCTCCTTAGTTGACTGGAGATGCAATCTGCTTAAATGCAATCAATTTACTCATGATTTAAATCCACGAGACACACTTGCAGTAATGGTAGGCCAGTGCTTGCTTGACCAGACAGCTGAGCACCATTACCTGGCCAACTTGACACATGAGCCCAACCATTACAGTCATCATTATTGATTTCATGGACCTATTAAAGAACAATAAAAAAACACTGTGAACAACTTTATGCCCACGAATTAGATAACTGTGATGAAATCAACCCCTTCTTTGAAAAACTAAAAAGCACACAAGAAAAAATAGATATTTGGAAAAGGTCTATATCTATTGAAGAAATTAAATCAGCAATTAAGAACCTTCTCCACAACAAAAGCTGTAGACCCAAATGGTTTCATTGGTGAATTTAATCATTTAATGAAGAATTGATGCACATTTCTACAAAGTTTCCTAAAAACAGAAGCGAAGAGGACATTTCCTGGCTCTTTCTAGCAGACCCTCATTACTCTAAAACCAAAACCAGATAACAATATTACAAGAAAGGGCAACTATAGACTAATATCTGTCATGAATATACATGTGAAAATCTTCAGTAAAATATTAGCAAAGCTAATCCAACAATGAATAAAAAGAATTATACACTTCAACCAAGTGGAATTTATTCTAGGCATGCTAGGTTGATTCAATATCCAAAATCGATTAATGTAATCCATCATATCTATCATCTCAACAGATGCAGAAGAAGCATTTGACAAAACTCCAACACCCATTCATGATTAAAAACTCTTAGCAAACTAAGAATAGACAGGGACTTTCTCAACTTGAAAAAAATACTTACAAAAAATCCTACAGTTTAAATCATACTTATTGGTAAAAAAAAAAAAAAAAAAAAACTAGATGCTATCCCCCTAAGATCATAAAACAAGACAAGGAAGTCCCCTCTCACCATTCCAATTCAAGATTGTACTGGAAGTCCTAGCTAAGGCAATAAAAGAAGAGAAGGAAATAAAGGGTACACAGATTGGGAGGGAAGAAATAAAGCTGTCTTTGTCCATAGATGGCATTTTTCTCTATGTGGAAAATTCTAAAGACTCAACAACAACAATAAAAATCCTGGAAGCAATAAATGATTGTAGCCAAGTTGCAGAATATGAGGTTATATGCTGGTTTGAAATAATGTATGTACCCTAGAAAAGCCATGTTTTAATCCTAATCCCATTTTGTAAAGGCAGCCATTTCTTCTAATCCCTATTCAGTATTGTATGTTTGAAATTATAATTAGATCATCTTCCTGGAGATGTGATTTAATCAAGAGTGACTGTTAAACTGGATCAGCCGGAGGCATGTCTCCATCCATTTGGGTGGGTCTTGATTAGTTTCTGGAGTCCTATACAAGAGGAAACATTTTGAAGAAAGAAGGAGATTCAGAGAGAGCAGAGCAGAATGACATAGCCACGAGAAGCAGAGTCCACCAGCCAGCGACCTTTGGAGAAGAAGAAGGAACATGCCTCCCGGGAAACTTCATGAAACAGGAAGCCAGGAGAAGAAGCTAGCAGATGATGCTGTGCTCGCCATGTGCCCTTTCAGATGAGAGAGGAACCCTGGCCGTATTCACCATGTGCCTTTCCAGATGAGAGAGAAACTCTGACTGTGTTCGCCATCTGCCTTCTCACTTGAGAGAGAAACCTCTTGCCTTCTTGAACCAAGGTATCTTTCCCTGGATGCCTTTGATTGGCTATTTCTATAGACTTGTTTTAATTGGGACATTTCCTTGGCCTTAGAACTGTAAACGAGCAACTTATTAAATTCCCCTTTTTAAAATCCATTCTGTTTCTGGTATATTGCATTCCAGCAGCTAGCAAACTAGAACAGGTGAATATACAAATGTCAATTGCTTTTCTGTATACCACCAGTGAATAATTGGAATTTGAAATAAAAAACGCCACACCATTTACATGAATATCAAAAAAAAAGGTATAAATCTAACAGAATTGAATAAGACATACAAAGGGAAAACTACAGATCTCTAATAAAAATAAATTTCTAAATAAATGGGGAGATTTTCCACCTAATGGACGGGATCAATATTGTTAAGATGTCAGTTCTTTTCAATTTCATCTGTAGATTCAACATAATTCCAATCAAAATCCCAATATCTTGTACTTAGACTTTTTAATTTATAAAAACTGCCAGAATGCAATATACCAGAAATGGAATGGCTTTTAAAAAGGGGAATTTCTTTTTTTTTTTTTTTTTTGGTGCATGGTCCGGGAATCGATCCCAGGTCTCCCGCATGGAAGGTGGGCATTCTAACCACTAAATTACCCGTGCACCCTAAAAAGGGGGATTTATTAAGTTGCAAGATTATAGTTCCAAGGCCATGAAAATGTCCCAATTAAGGCAAGGCTATAAAAATGTCCAAACTAAGGTGTCCAGAAAAGATACATTGGTTCAAAAATGCCAATGGCATTCAAGATTTCTCTCTCAGCTAGAAAGGCACATGGTGAGGTCTGCTCACTTTCTCTCCAGTCTTCTTTACCAGCTTCCCTGGGGGTGTTTTCTTTATGCATCTCCAAAGGTCTCTGGTTGTGTGGGCTCTGTTGGCTCTTTCCAAAATGGTTCCTTCTTAAAGGGCTCTAGTAAGTAACCTCACTTGAATGGGTGGAGACACATCTCCACAGAAACCATTTAATCAAAAGTTATCACCTACAATTGGGTGGGTCACATCTCCATGGAAACAATAAAAAAAGATCCCACTTAGCAATATTGAGGATTAAAGGACATGGCTTTCCTGGGGTACACAACACATTCAAACCAGCACACTGACAAACTGTTTCTTAAAGAATAGCCAACACGAGCATGCATGGATGGCTCAGTGGTAGAATGCTCACCTTTCATGCAGGCAACCTGGGTTTGAGACCCGGTTTCAATTCCTGGATCATGCACTCCCCCCACCGCCCCCCCAAAAGAATAGCCAACACAGTACCAAAGAAAAACAGCAAAAGGCAGAAGATTGGAATTATCAATTTCAAGATTTACTATAAATCTACGGTAATCAAATCAACCTAAATAAAAACGGGCAAAAGATCTGAACAGATACCTCACCAAAGAAGATATACTGATGTTAAATAGTAAAATGTTCGACCTTGTAGGTCACTGAGGAATGCAAATTAAAGCAACAATGGATACAACTATACACTTATTAGAATGACTAAAATTAAAAATTTTCCTGTTCTCTGAAAGTAGAAAGATTTTAGCATCAATAAATCAACAAGGAGCAGAGCCTGAACTGGACTTGAGGGAAAAGACTTTAGCCCTTGAGTGAACTGACAAAAATAATCTATTTCTGAAGGAACTGTCTGGTTACCATAAGAAAAAAGAGGCATAGGTATGATTTACCAAAACTAAGTTATAAGGTGGTGATTCGGTCCACAGTAGTGGTGGTTTTAAAACACAGCTGCATATTCTTTAGCATACTAGGATGGTAAGCTATCCTTATTTGCCTGGATTTAGGGGTTTCCCAGGATGTGGAACTTTCAATGATGAAAGCAGAAAAATTCTAGGCAAACCGGTATGTTAATCACCTTAACTTCCCCAGAGAAGGAAAATCCCTCCCTTTTAGTCTCGGGTGGGACAGGGGTGGCAGTGGTGCTTTGTGACTGCTTCAACCAATAGAGTATGGTGGAATTGAAGCTGTGCCTCCCAAGGTTAAGCCATGATAAGCCATACGTTGTGGGACACTCTGTTGGAGTCCTGAGCTGCATTGTCATAAACCCAACAACCTGAGGTTGCTGTGCTCAGGAGGACACATATAGGCACTCCTGTCATAGTTGCAGCTGATCTTGGCCTTCCAGCTGTCCCTGCCAAGGCAGACATGTAAATGAAACCACCTTGGACCTTCTAGACCAGATCACCCACCAGGTGAATTCTAACCTGAGTCCTCCGGCAATACCACATGGAGCTGAAGGGTCACCCAGGCAAACTCAGCCTCGATTCTGAAAGTTATGCTTTTTAAATAATTTATTTATAAATATAGTTTATAGAAATATAGCTTATAAATTATAGACTATGGTCTGTTATGCAACATTCAAAATTGGAATGGCATAAAAATGCAAGGGCACAATGATCCAAAATGGGGCGTGAGATAGGTTAATGAAGTCACAAGTATGACTTACTGCTAAATCCTATAACATAGAGCTAATGATTCTTAAACATAATTCCTTGCCCATTAACAGCATTTGCCCCTAATTTCAAGGTAAAATTATGCACAGACATAGGTGACCTCAGCTGTGGTGAGAAAAGGGATCTTAGGACCTTCAATTGCAGGCACTGTTCTCACACTTTCTTGATAGAGAGTTTGGGTTTTGCTTTGCTTTATTTGGGGATGCTGTTTGGCTTTTTGGGAGTTTACAAACTGAATAAAAAGAGAAAAGTCAACCCATGTCTATTAGCGAAGAGTTAAGAGTAGAAGAAAGAGAGGAATAGGCAATAGTATTAGAGGGTGTGACTTTAGCATTCTAAATCATCCCAGTGAGGGTATAAAATTAAGTCACAGAAATAATCTCACAGAGCATTTCTCTCACTTTGCTCCTAACTATTATCTCAAGATTTCCAGACACTACATCAAGAAATTTTCTCCCTCAACTAATTCTTGGGGCTCCACAAAATGTCTCCCACCTGTTTAGAAAATGGCCCTTCTGCTACTATGGCGGTGGCAATAAATTCTCTCTCTTCTTCTTGGATCCCTTTGGTCACCTACAGTCAAGAATTCCGGTACCAAGAAGGTGTTCCTGCTGCTACTGGTGATGAAAACAAGTGGAAAGTACATAGTATATTCAGTTACGTGTATCTTAAAAGCAGTGTGATCTTGACATCTTAGCGTCGTAGTGAAGCTACAGTGAAGCACCCCTTTTAGTTTTTATTTCCAAACCTTCCTCACTAGGACAAAAGCAAAACTCTATGGAAACTGAGCCCGAGAACCCTCTGAATGGCAAATCAGAATCCGGTCCCTTCCTTATCTGACTGAGAGAATGTCCCTAAACCAAAGCATATTCATTTCCTCTGAGAAGTCCTGTGTGTATCACACGTGGTGGGAGGGACAGGAGAGCAGAGGTGACAAGCATCCAGTTTCTGCTCTCAAAAGCCCACGCTGAAATAGTGATGATAGAGAACAAAAATAGACAATGGTGAGATAGTATAAATGCCAGGGCAGGGAGAAGTAGGGATGGCTATAAAAGCACGAGGGAGGATGCCACCTAGACTGGGGGAGCTTCTGGAAATGATATCCTGACCAAGGAAAGGTCTTGAAAGGTATGAACGGTCACCCAGGCCAAGACGTGTGTCAGCCAAGAGTGTGAGGAAAACACACGCAGGAGCGCGGGGTTGGCCTGGCACTTTCAGGACTGTGCTGGCACACTGCGGATAATTTGTTTTCCAGAAGGCTCCTCGCTGCTTTTCTCCCATCATGTGGCCACTGTCTTGGCCTGCCCCTCGCTCTCCCAGGTGTTCGGAGGCATTTTTTCAGCTGAAAGTCCACAGTTCAAGTGCAGAGTGGAATCACGCCTGAGGTGAAAACCACTGCCCTCGTTCAAAAGAGAACTGAAGAGATAAAATTACATGAAAGAGGAAGTTGATAAGGAAGAGATCTGCAGCTGTGTCCTTCCCGCCTCAGGTATCAGGAGGCCACACTCTCTAGGTACTTGGTCCTGGCCCAAGGAGGCCTTGGGTGGTGGTGGGCCATCAGCCATGCCAAGGAGAACACAGTCGCACGAGCACATTTCTCACCCGAGAGGTGCCAATCACAGGTAAATTCGAGTGAGGAAATACAAGTCTTTTGTAGCAACAGACTAAAATGCCTGGTGTTCAGCTTTCCTAAAATGACCTGTCAGTGAGTGCTCATTTTTTGCTGCTGTGCTTTTTTGAGGCCCGTACTTTAGGGTCCCACGATTCAGTATCCCCAGAAAATCCAGCTAATTTGTCTTTAATTTCCTTTTCACCTTGATACTCACTGGCCTACCCTCAGTTGAGAAATCATCCAGCTAAACCTAAGCAGCCTTGGATGTCGAAATTTATCACACTTCATCTTACAAACAAGCTAGGCAGGTTGCAAAAGCTTGAAATCCCATCCTCACGATCTCCACGTTACATGAAGATACTAAAAAAAAAGTCATAGACTTATCATGGCAGGGTAGAGCAGAAAGCTAAAATCATTGGGCATCTGATGTTCCACTGCTGTGGATCTCAAAGGAAAGATTTATTAGAGGATGAATGAAAATATATGAGCTTACCCCCTCATCTTTTCTTACTGTGCTCCTTCTTGATCAAGATTACTAAATCAATAAAATGTTTCTGAACTCTTACCTTGATTTCATAAGCATTGTTACCTCCAGCTTCTCATCGTCTCTCTTTTCCCTGGATTCAATTCAGAAGACAGCAGAGAAAAGTGTCCCTATCTGTTCCTCAAACCACAGTCATCCTGATTCTCCTTCATAGATTTATTTTATTTTGCATGATATCCAGGTCATTTACTTCAAAATACTTTATTTCCTTAAATTAATTTTTTAAGTAAATGAAAGTATTGAGCAGACGTGGCTTTTGGTTTGTTTTCAGACACTTTTGATGTGGAGAAGGATTGAAAATAATACATTACCCCCAAAATTATTGGTTTACCTAAGTCTTTTATGTCATTCTAGAATTTGTGAGCCAAACCTTTGGATTTAGAAACACCTCTTTTCATTTTAGAAAGTTAAAAGGATCTAAGGTCACATCTGGAGGAATAAATAGGTAAGAACAGCCAATAAAAATCGTTTTTAAAATAATGGACTGAACTCTAAAATGCCCTTCTAAATAATAAAACCTACTCTGAAATAAAACACACATATACACACTTTACAAGGCCAACATAATATAATACTAGACACAGTTCAATAAAACAGTTTTGAGGGACCAGAAGTAACTCTATTATATGAATAATATAATAGAATGTAGGAGGCATCACATTCAATGAAAAACAGGTGGGCAATTCAAAAAAAGCAGCCACAGAAAGGGCGGAAGAGACTGTTAATACTCAAGGGATAGCACAAAAATGCAAGGTATGTGATTGGTTTGGGTACCAGATTCAAAAAAAATCTATCATAAAAAGATGACTTTGAGCCAGTAGGGAAATCTGAATACAGAATGAGTGTTGGTTGATGTTAGGTGTGATAAAGGCATGGTAATTACTTTTTTTTTTAAAGATGTTTTCCTCATTTAGAGAGGAGACATACTGGATTATTTACAGATAAAATGACCAGATAACTGGGATTTGTTTTTGTTCTTTTTTTTTTTTTTTTGCATGGGCAGGCACTGGGAATCAAACCCAGGTCTATGGCATGGCAGGCAAGAACTCTGCCACTGAGCCACTGTGGCCAGCCCGACTGGGATTTGTTTTTAAATACTCCAGATCAAAAAACAGCAAAACCAAAAAGCAGAGGAGAAAGAGATGACAGAAGAAAGACAAATGATCATTGACGTGTGGGAGTTCCTTTTATACCGTTCTGACCACTTTCACGTATGTTTGACATTTTCGATAATAAAGTTACTTTTAAGACTTCAGAATGATTTCTTCAAATAAAATTCTTATAGAAACAGTAAAAAAAAAGGCAGATTTTTTTTTTTTCTGGTAGAAGAGCCCATAACAACTCTGCCTCATTCTTTACCCTTTCCCAAGAGAGCCCCTGACACAGCCTCAGGGAAAATGGTTTGGAAACTGCTGCATGTGGCTCAGCACCCCCTCCCCCCTGAGGGGGCGAGGGTGTCTCCAAGAGGTGGCTGCCTCCAACCCCATCCCAAGATGGGCTGGGATTTTTTGTAATCCCCTCCCCCTGCCCCACCCCCACCCCTCACCCCGCCCCACCCCCACACCTGACTGCCTCCTTTCTCTAGCTCTTGGTGCCTGACAACTTAGTGATTATATTACTCATCTTTTGATTTGTTCTGGTGTGCAGAATAATTCATAGTGTAGGGCTTTTTGTCTTAATAAAGGACTGTTGCCTTAAAGAAAATTAAGACTGTCTACTGTTGAGACAGTAGCTACTCAGAAAAAGTCCATATATTACCCAACATACACTGAACTTAAAAAATCCAAGGGTAATAAAGACTTACATGTGCAGTGAAAATAAAAATAAAACCATAAAATGAACAGCTAAAATAAAATTGTGGTTGAAAACAGATCTCCGCATGAAAGATACAGACTTCTAAGTTTGAAAGTAAAAATGAAAATATAAAACTATATAGCATTAAACAAATTCCAGGTAAAATTCCAATTAAGTTTAAAATTTTAAAGTCATATGATAATCAAGGGAAAAAGTAATTGTAAAAAAAAGAGACAAGTGGTTAACATTTTTATTATAAAAAGAGCTCTTAAAAATACTAAGAGGGGCAGGCCATGGTGGTTCAACAGGTAGAGTTTTCGCCTGTCACGCTGGATACCTGGCTTCAATTAAAACAAAACAATTAAAAGAAACAAAAAACCACTAAGAGCACAAAAGAGCAAAAGGCATTTCATATGAGAAATTTAATAGGTACATGTATATCACTACGAATTAAAGAAATATAAATTAAAATAAAAATGTGAGTTTTCAAATATCAAAACAGCAATGTTCAAAATATATCATGTTCAATTTTGGCTGTGTTCAAAAGGGTCTTTAAAAATGTTAAAATCTCTACTCTAATTGGTAGAATTTATCCTACAGAACCAAATATTAAAGTAAAAGAGAACAGTGAAAAATTCTTGTTTATCACTGTTACTTATTATAGCAAAAAAAAAAGGAAAATGAATCCAACATTCAACAATAGAAGAATAATTAGATAAATATTGGTTCAAGTGCTCAGTGACATTTAAAAATAGAGTCTGTTAATGCAAAAATGCTTACCATTGAAAGTTAAGTACAAAAATAATGAAGGATGTAAGACCTTTCTATAGAAATTATCACTTTAATTTTCCAATTAAGGGCAAACCTACTCATAAATTCAAAATCATTGCAACAAAGAACCCTATAATTAGTCATTCTTTCCTTTGGATGTTGAGGTTATATGTGGGTTTTTTTTTTTTTTTTTGGTGTGTGTTCTTGTTTTTTCTCCCCCAAATTTCTCTAATAAATATTCATTACTTTTATAATTGTGTTAAAAGTTGAAAAAGATATATCTCTTCTTAAATAATGTGGAAAGAAGGAACGAAAGAAGGACGGATATAGGGGCAGTGAAGGTGTCAATGTACAATACCTTAGTGAAATCACTGCAGGCTAAGATATGATTCTAAGATTTTGCAGGTCAAATGTCAGTTTACCAAGTTGTAGTATATACACAGGATGGACTATTATGCAGCTCTAAGACAGAATAAAGTCACAAAGCATGTAACAATGTGGATGAACCTTGAGGACATGATGCTGAATGAAATTAGCCAGAAACAAAAGGACAAATACTATAGTTTCACTAATATGAACAAACAACGAGTGAATCTGGAGAATTGAAGTTAAGAACATGCTATCAGGAGACAGAAATGGGGTAGACACTGGGCAATTGGTGCTGAAGGAATACAGATTGTATAACAGGACTGATTGTACAAATTCAGAAGTGAATAGCACAATGCTACCTGATGGTAGTACAATAATCATAAGCACACTGAATATGAGCATGATAGAGGGAAAAGGGCTGGGGGCACGTATAAGACCAGGAGGAAAGACAGAGGATAAAGGCAGACGGTGTAATTGAGGAATGTCTAGAGTGGACAACGATGGCAATTAAATGCACAAATAAAGAAAACGTTTTTGCAAAAAAGAAAAAAAAAGCTTACTAATAATAGATGGCCTACTTTTGGGTTGTCTACAAACATGAGGCAGGTATGAAAACTACGGAACCCCTGCATACAATTATAATTAGACTTAGAGTTATGAACGGATCTAACTCCCATTCTCTGATGGGCCCGGTGCACTCCAACGCACGGCCATTCGGGAGAGCCCTGTGAAATTAAGGGTAGACAGATCTGCTTTCACAACTTGACTGGGCTGTGACTTTGGTCAAGTTACTTAACCTGGAGTTACTCATCTGTAAAGTTACAAATAATTATCTTGTTGAGTTGTTGTAAAGAATATGAAGTAGTTTGGTGAGTACAAAAAAGGAAAAATGTTTGGTAAAGTGAATGGCTACTTTTCAACTTATTTCCCTAGGGATATATCTGACAAGGAATCAGAGTTGTATCGGCCACAAGCACATCCATTAATTGGCTGGTAATAACTGTTACATATTGCTCTATTCTATTACTATACCACCGAAAATGCTAGGCACTGGGGATACAGCAGAGAAAAAGACAAAAAGGGCCCTGCTTTCATAGAGAGTAGGGTTTTTTTTTTTGTCTGTTACTGAACAGCAATTTCCAGTTCATACAGTGAAAAGGAGAGAGCAGAGGATTGAATAGGCGGTCCAGGGAATCCGAGAAGATTTCCAGGAGAAAGTGAGATTTCAGCTGAGCACTGAAGGACAAGGCGGCGTTAGCCAGTTGAAAGAACAGGAGTGTGCAATCTAGACAGAGAAAACCATTTGTGCAAGTACCAGAGGCGGGAAGGAACTCAGAGCTTTGGGGATAGTGAAAAAAAGTTTCATTTAATCATCACAACAATCTTTTGGAAACACATTACTATTTTTGTTTTACTGTTGGTAGACTGAGGCTCAGAGGTCACACACCTCATTCAAGATCACCCAGATAAGAGCTGACCAACACTCCCTCAGATGCTGAATCTCAGCTTGCTTGTGCTTTTGTTGCCCCAAAAAATTCCTAGAACCATAAATTTTAAAATGCAAAAGTATTCCTAGACAGACTTGCAACAAATTCATGTTTGATGTTAGGGCATTGAAAGGCATGAGAGGAAAGTAACCTACCCTCAAACCTCTACCCCACAAAAGCTAAAAATAAGCAAAATCTGGTCATTGATGAAAAATACATGTTACTTGCTATAAATGGAAATGAGTGGTAAATAGAAAAGTAAGAACACCATGTCCAAACCATCAATACAGCTTTGCCCTGACATATGGTTGTATTTATGGTTTTGGAAGATACTAAAAATAATAAAGGGCACAAGACTTGTTTTAAAGCATCATCTCTTAAAATGTGTAGTGTGTGAGAATGAACACATGATCAAATCCTATTTAATGTGACAAAAATATGTCCAGATACCCTTTTGTTACAAATTCTCATCTAATTCTGCTTATATCATTTTTGCCTGAAATATCATCTCACTACAGAACGCATTTTTATCGATTGTGCAAGTTTTGTGCACACTTTTCAAGAGGCAACATTGTGTTCTACAAATGTTGGAAATTCCCGAGAAGTCCTGGGGAAAATCTTAAAACCTCCATGTTTCTAATTCTTGAAAACATTTGCAACTTTAACGAAATGTGACTTTTAAAATTAGTGCCT
Source organism: Tamandua tetradactyla (assembly GCF_023851605.1). Classification (NCBI taxonomy): domain Eukaryota; kingdom Metazoa; phylum Chordata; class Mammalia; order Pilosa; family Myrmecophagidae; genus Tamandua; species Tamandua tetradactyla. The sequence continues at coordinate 182,509,761 of NC_135331.1, read as the reverse complement.
TCCTTTTAAAAAGGATTGCTAACAATATATTTTAAGTGAAAAACAAAATCCTGACTAGATACCTGAACTGATTGTCAGTTAACTTTGTCACCATAAACTATGTGTTGCTTAAAATAAGGCTAGGCGGATTCAGGACAAATTGAGTGAATTTTTCTTTTAATGATAATTTATTTCCAAGGCAAAAGTGCCAGTGAACCACACACACACATACACACACACACACACACTCATACACAAAAGGTGTATATTTCTGTGATTTGTTAACTTGCTAACTATATTTTTCTCTTTTCTATTAGAGTTGTGTGTGTGTGTGTGTGTGTGTGTGTATGTGTGTTTTTCTAGGTTAGGATTATTTTATGTGCGCAGATAACCATACTGAAATTTTTCATTAATTTAGTGCTACGTGTAACATGTCATAGCTTCTTTAGCACTCTTGCCCGCACATCTGATGACTAATCACGTAGAATCATCAGTTCAGAGGCAAAGTTCGGCTGTGGTGCTGACTAAAAATGACCGGCTGGGCGGGCCACGGTGGCTCAGCAGACAGAGTTCTCACCTGCCAGGCCGGAGACCCAGGTTCGATTCCCGGTACCTGTCCATGCAAAAAAAAAAAAAAATGTCTGGCCAAATTCCAAGCAGCTTCTGCATTCCCACGTTTGCCCCATTTTGAGCTTTAGATAGCCATCATTTACAGTTCTCATGCTCTTTAATTATAAAGTGCTGCAAGTTGTCCAGACAAGTGAAGACCAGAATAGAGATGGAAATTAAATGCACGTTTTGAATGGGTTCTAACAACACTCTTTAATTACAAAAGCTAAACATCTGCTAGATTATTCCAGAGTCGCTTCTGAAATGTTGAACTTGGCAGCTCTTTGTTAAAAGGTAAATATTTAGGGGAGCAAAGTGTGAGGTATCAAGGTATCTATAACAAGGGTGTTTGATACAACAAAATTAGAAAACAAAAAATGTTTTAAGCGTACATGGGAAAAAGAAAGAACTTTATATCCTTTAATCCACATGAGCTTTAATTGTAGATTCAGGATGGGGAGCAGATTACAGAATTGAAACTTCCATTGTGCACAAAATGTGAGAGGAAAGTATATATTTTAAGCTGGCATGAATCAGAAAATTTGGGTGACAGGTTAGACCAAGGAAGCTACTATTGTGAAAATGGAGAAGAAATACGTAATAGATAGGTCTAAACGGGAAGAAATACTTTCAGGTGCATTATAGTTTATTGTGTCTGCTATTTTTTTTTATTTTTTAAATTTTAAACTATAAATTCAAAACATTTCAAATATACAGGAAATAATATAACAGGCCAATTTCTGTTATAGTTTTTACTTACGTCGAATTACAGATGACAGGGTGCTGGATACGGTTATATTTAGCTTCCAGATTACTTTAATTTCACTGAAATTTGAAACACATGATTGTAATGTGAGGCAGTTTCTCCCAAATATTTTATAATTATCTGCCCCAAAATAGGCAGTCATTGACAAGATTGGCCAAAATATGGGACACTGTCTGAGAACAACCCTGTCTTTACTTTTCTGGGTAGTGTTTACTTATCCTTGGTAGGTCTTTATGTAGTGACCAGCTTGAATGAGTAGGATTTAAAATGCTAGAGAATTATTAGGGTTGATTTAATCCCGGTTGCTCTGAGTTGAGAAGAACTTGAACTTGAGCTGCAATTACATCAAAGCCTTCAAAGCCATTAGCGGACTCTGGGACTCCAGCTGGAGTTGAGCCTCCAACTCTTTGTTTAATGAATCTCAACATTTTACCCTTTATCTTTGAGATTTCTTTGAGTTAAGTTCAATTGCAGTACTTTTTGCACAGCATTGAGCTTACGATTGGTTTGAACTTTCGTAGGGAAGGGTTTATGCATTAGTGTGAACTATGTTCAGAATTAATAAACATGCCTGAATATCTAAAACATGTAACTCTGGCCTGAGGTTTTCAAAGCAAAAAGCAGTCTTACTCTCCTCTTCACTTATTTTTTTTTTAAAGGCAGTCTTATTGAGACATATTCCCACACCATACAAGCCACCCAAAGTATACAACCACCAGCTCATAATATCATCACACAGTTATACACAACATTGGGCATGATTAATTTCAGAACAATTTTCATTACTTTGGAAAACAGAAAGGAAAAAGAAAACCCAAACCCTCCCATACCCCTTTTCCTCCCCTATTATTGACCTATAGTCTTGGTGTAGTATGTTTGTTACTGTTGATGAAAGAGTACGACATTACTACTGCGAACTGTAGTCCATAGTTTGCAATAGGTATATTTCCCCCCTTAAAGCCCTCTATTATTAACTCCTTCTAACAGTGTCATACATTAGTTTTAGTTCACGAAAATACTCTTTTATATTTGTACTGTTAATCACAGACATCGTCCACCACAAGAGTCACTGTGTTAAACATTCCCTGTTTTAACCTTCAGTTTTCCTTCTGGTGATATACATGACTCTGAACTTGCCCTTCCCACCACACTCAGAGTTCACTGTTAATTATTCTCACAATGACGTGCTACCATTACCTCCAAACGTCTGTCCATTTCCAGAAGTTTAATTTCACCCTACTAAAACATTCTGCACATAGTAAGCAACCACTCCCATTCTTTATCCTGTTAACCTATATTCTATATTTTGTCTATGAGTTTACATATTATAATGAGTTCATATCCGAGAGCTCATACAATTTTGTCCTCTCATGTCTGACTTATTTCACTTAACCTAATATCCTTAAGGCTCAGCTGTGTCGCCGCGTGCTTCAGAACCTCATTCCTTCTTATTGTTGAATAATAGTCCATCGCATGTATGCACCGCATTTTTTGTTTATTGATTCATTTGTTGATGGGCACTTGGGTTGCTTCCAGCTTTGGCAATTGTCTTCACTTACTTTTAAAGGAAAACTTGCCCCATAGCTTCTGATACCTTAGCAATTAAAAACTATCTTATTCTTGATACTAACTTTTTGTTTTTATTTGTTTGGAGTAATGGTCTGGGAATCGAACCCGGGTCTCCTACATGGAAGGCAAGCATTCTACCACTGAACCACCTGTGCACCCTCTGATGCTAATTTTTTTTTAATTGAAAAAAAATTTTTTTGAAATACCAAAAAGCACCAAACCAATGCAAACATTCTTAACTTTTGACCATTCTGTTCTACATATATAATCTGTAATTCACAATATCATCACATAGTTGCATATTCATCATCATGATCATTTCTTGGAACATTTGCAACTGATGCTAATTTTGACGAGCAGTTTTGTAAAGAGTAACTGACCAGCCAGAGACCCCAGCACAGAAGCCATACTGGACCTCCTTTCATTCCAGGTCACTTGGGGGCAGACAGCTCATTGCATTGAATAAGACTTGGACTAGGGTTTGCCTTTTCCTTTTTTTTTTTTTTTTTGTTTGCCTTCCAAAATGGGTGGCTCTTGGACTGTTTTTAAATTCAGTAGAAAGATGTGTGGGCATTGAAATTACTCCATATGCCATAGCCCAAGTAAGTATTTAGCCATTTGAAAGAAATATCTGGTGACCAGAAGAATTAATCTGACTTGAAATTTTAATACTTTTGAAGACCAGGAGACAGATGTGGTATGGGCTTTTCCCTCCAAATCTTCTTCACATGACACTCTTCTTTTTCTGCTTCTCGAAGCAATGTTCCTGTGGTGTTTGTTCCACGCCAGTCTTAAGTTCTGAACATTTCCAGCTGCAGATTCTGACATGCTAAGGGCCCAGCTATATTTTGCCCATCGAGAAAAGGTAAAAACAGAATCTTGGAATCAGGAAGGATTAAACACATGCTTCTCCACTGTTGGTGTGCTGTTATAAAGAGAGCTTACTTTAAGACTTTAATAAGCCCCTAAACTTCATTGTTTAGTTCCACCGCCCTCCCCTACCCCACCATCCCCCAAGCAGAAAGCACAGATGTTTTGGCATGTTGGAATCTGAGGTTTGGAATTTTTAGGAGAGTCAGTGGGTGGGCAAGGAACTCGCACCCTGAGCAGGTTGAGTGGATCATCAATGTTCACAAAATAAGGTGAGAGAGAGGCCCTTGGCCTGGAAGTTTAACGAAAAGCTGCTACGGTGATTGGCATGAGACACAGGGAACCAAATCAGGGAGCTGAACTTCTTAATATCTAATGGCGTTACTCTGCCACCTTTACAAATAAAGTTAGTGTATACAATTCTGAAGTAACTCAGTGGTAATCTAAAATACATGATTAACGAAAACTAGGGTATTTCACATAAAAGCAGAGATTTTGCTTAGAATTAGTTTCTTGTTTATGAAATAAGAAGTAACTGTTAGAATTATAAGACTGGAAAGGACCTTGAAAAGTTTCTTTTCTGCAATCCTTCCTCTCTTAACAACACGACAGTTTTCTCCCCAGTTCCTGCCCACTGTTAGAAAAAGCTTTTTATTTTTTTTATATCAGCAGACTCTAGAGTTATGCTAATACAATAGCCACTGGCCACATGTGGCTATTTAAATTACAATTAAAACAAAATTAGTGGGGCAACATTGGCTCAGTGGCAGAGTTCTCACCTGCCATGCCGCAGACCTGGGTTTGATTCCCAGTGCCTGCCCATGTAAAAAAATAAAAATAAAATTAGTGGGTGCATGGGTGTTTCAGTGGTAGGGTGCTCGCTTTCCATGCCCAAGACCTGGGTTTGATTCCCAGACCACGGGCCCCAAAAGTAAAATAAAATAAAATAAGTTTCTTCAACTGCTAGCCACATTTTAAATATTTAATAGCCGCAAGTAGCTAGAATATACAGAATATCCAGCCCCACCATTGAAAATTCTACAGGACAACACTGCTTTTAGATTCAAAAATTTCCAATTTTTCAAAAGCATATTTTATGTAGTATATATATATGGGGAATGCTTAATATTTACAGAATGAAACTGCATCATTTCCTCCTAAATTTTAAAGGAAGCTTAATTTAATTCTTAGAGACAACCTGCAATTAGATAAGCAGGACGAAGAATGGAACATCATTTTAAAAAACATTGGAAGGATCCGCATTGTAAACTTAAAGGGGTCAGGACTGGATGAACACTCTATGGCTCCCACTTACTGATACCAGTTCCTGATACATGGTGTCTGAAACTATTTGTTTTGGGAGTTAGGTCTCCTCTGGCGTATATGTTGGAGAATGAGACAAGTGAGAAACTTGACTTTCCCTTTTATAAACTTCTACAGATCCTTAAAAAAAAATGTGTACATGTATATTTATACTTTTTTTTAAAGCACCAAAATTAGGAAATGGTTAAGATGTAGCATATGGTTATTTCTGACAAACTTACTCTCCCCCAGTCCACATATACCAGTTATTTATCTGCACCTTCACCCTACCACCTTATCGGTGGTTTCTTCATTTGTTCGCACATAAGCCCCTTGCATACATACCATGAGATCATTAATTTTTTCTCCATGGCAAAGTACTTGAAATACTGAGCCTACCGATTCCATCAACTGGGAAACTGAATCCCTTGACTTGAGGCAATTTACATGATCCGTTTATACCCTGCCCAATCCACCTCCACCCTCAATGCCCAAAAGAAGCAATGGAACTGGACTAGACCTTATGGCTCAGTAACTTGCTTGCTTTGTGGATGTTTGTGTGAGCAATTATAATTCTGCTTCTTTTGACAGGTTGATTTTGCCTTAGATGGTAAGTACGTGTCTTGGAACCTTTTGTAGGTCCACTTCTTTCTTTCGCTCCTGCACATAACTGTACGAAAACTGACCCTTTTCCTATTTATTTCCAGGAGGCTCTGCAGCTTAAAATTTTCAGCATTCTTTTCTTCCAGTGCTTACTTCTGTTACATATAGGTTTATATTACCTTAAACCCTACCATTCCATTAATATTATATTCCAAATTCAGCACTTGAATACTTCACCATAGTTAAAAAATCCCCAAATCTTAAAAACTGATGTTACACTGAAAATATTTGATATTGTACTAAAAGATTCCTGAAAATGTGGATTCGCACAAATCCTCATAAACAGAAATGTCTTTGAAAATTGAATATATTAAATAAAATAATCACACAGAATAAAGAGGCTATCTTTATACTAAATTAAAACTTTATTGAATAAAGGACACTTTCCAGAACACATGATCTGATGGGCCACATTACATGCAATGAAGCTGAACATGACAGTAGTTTAACATGGAATGTCAAACAAATTAGTCCTTCTCATTGTACAAAACTGTTTACGCAGCTGACTCGCAGGAAGCATGATATTCAGTATTTTCACCAATCATCTGTGATGAGTTTAAAACTGGTATTTGAAGAAACTGGTGATTTCTTTAGCATATATTTCAAATAAATTAGTTACATGTGTACTACTGAAACCTCTTTCAACCTCTCTTGCATTCCAAATAAAACCTAGTGCAAACATCAAGGCTGCTGGTCACTCCAAAAGATTGTAACAGAACACAGGTTCTGGATGAAGGTGTAATAAGGTCAAAACCAAGAATACCAGTTACTGCAAAATTCATGTAGGCACATGTAATAGTTCACTCTAAGCATTTCTTCTAAGTTTCTCACATTAATGACTAAAGCCTGTTTACAGTACTAAAATTCTATCATTCAAGCATCAATGATTACATTTCAGAAAAAAATCATCCATGTCAGCTATAGCATTACTGCTATATTCTAAAAAAAAAGAGAAAACAGAAAAAAGAATTGTAATCAACTAAACCAATATCCATAATAGGATACATGGGGAAAACTCATTTTGGGGGGAGGATGGGGGGGAAATGGGACAAAAAAGAAGTGTGCTTTACTTGCACAGCAGGAATCATATAATGTAAACACCATATTGGCCCACACCACAAGATCTATGAGAAAGGTTCATATCGGAACAGTGTGTGTGCATGAATTTCAAATCTGTGTTTGTGAGTTTATACTGCATCTGCTTGTACCAATACATGACAAATGAGACACACTTCTTCCACACAAACACACATGCCCTACATGTGACTGTTCACTATTGAGCACGGCTGGTCTCCCTGACACTAACTCAAAAAAAAAAAAAAAAAAAAAAGTTAAGTGATGTCCAAACTGTTTTTCAAATGCTTACAGAAATCATTAGATGAACGTAAATAGTTGAGGAATGATGACAGGGAAGTGGTGGTGATGATATAATGCAAGTGGATGTAGGAGAGAATGTACGGAGAACTGGCTGAGCTTTGCGAGTGCATGGAAAGTCTCTCTGTGGGCTTTGTCTGAACATTTAGCTGATACCAAGACTAAAAAATAGAGTAGCGCAAATCCATTGACACCTGGAGTGTCAGACCTGGAAAGCTCACCTTCAAAGTGCAAACTTGAACAATGGAATGTTTTAACAGGGACACAGGATAATCCTCTAGCTTTTTCTTGTTGAAAAGAAATAAAATGTTCAGCAAGAATTTTTTTTTTCCTGGCAAAGATTATTTCAGTTCACTGTAAAACAACTATCACCCACTCTTTCACATACACAAAACCACTCTAGGAAGGGGCAGGGAGGGGTGTCGGGGAGAAGAAGCCCTTAGCCTATGTATCACCTAATGCATCTTGATTTAGAATTTTAAGTTCTTTGAATCATCTACTTTAAATAGCAACATGTACCTCCCTTAACTCCTCCCTGACCCCCCACCCATCCCAGACAACCCAATTAACCCCTGTATTCTAACGTGTTTGTTTTCTAAGCCTCTCACCGAGGCTGTGGAGTACCACCTGTACTGGAAGAAAATTCACACCTAAGGTGCCCCACCGACAGCACCTCCCCCGCCCCCACCCGCTGCTGCCGAGGGGAGGTGGCTGCTCTAGGGCGGGTGACTAGATCTCCAGGTCATCGGGCCGGGGCCTGCTGCTGGCGCGACTGCTGGCTCTGCTGGAAGGCCGCTGGTCCACCAGGGCGAGAGGCTGCAGTTCGTGCCCGGCGGCTAGTTTTTTGGAATTCTGGTTATCATCTGGGAAATCAAAAGGCTGTGCGTGGGAGTTAGAGATGGTGCTTCCTGCCTGCCCCATCCGGTTCTGCTCGGCGCTGTAATTGGCCCAGTTTTGCTCGCTCGCTTGTTTGTTGTAGTTGCGGCAGGACGAATTGTTTCTGTCGCCGGTGACCAGCTTGTACCCGGGGGGAGACATGGGCGAGAGCGGGGCGGTGGGTGAGGAGCAGCCATTAAAGTAGGCGTATTTGGGAGAGCCACAGTCTTTGGCGGGGCTCAGGGGGCCGGTGGTGGCGTGATAAGGGTCGCTCTTCCCCTTCACGCGATCCTTGACGCCCTTGAAGAAGACGTAGAAGAGCTCGATGATGTTCAAGGCCAGAGACACCAAGGACACGACCAGCATGAAGATGATGAAGATGGTCTTCTCCGTGGGCCGAGAGAGGAAACAATCCACCTGATGCGGGCAGGGGGCTCTTTTGCAAGTGTAGACGGCGCTCAGGCTGAAGCCATAGATGTACCACTGGATCAGCAAGAAGGCCACTTCGAAGATGGACTTGAACAGGATGCTGATGATGTACGTACGCAGCAAGCCCCCTCGCATCTTCACCTTCCCGTGCTCTTCGATCCCATACTTGAACTTCTTGATCTCAATCTGCTTCAAGTGCATCTCCACGTTGGCGCCATCGGTTTGGGCCACCTTGAGCTCCTCTTCCTTCTTGTTCAGTTTCTCCTCTTTCCGCATCACATAGAACACGTGGGCCAGGTACAGGAGCGTGGGCACGGACACAAATATGATCTGCAGGACCCAGAAGCGCACGTGAGAGATAGGGAAGGACTTGTCATAGCAGACGTTCTCGCAACCGGGTTGCTGAGTGTTACAACGAAAGGCAGACTGCTCGTCACCCCAGGCCGACTCCACCGCCGTCCCCAGCAGCAGGATTCGGAAGATGAAAAGGACAGAGAGCCACACCTTCCCTCCAGCCGTGGAATAGGCTTGGACCTTGTCAAGGAGTTTGCCTAAGGCACTCCAGTCACCCATGTTGCCTGGGCGCCGACTGAAAAGAAACAAAAAGACAACTCAATGATCACAGAGCTCACAGTTTTAGTTCACGAGGTAGTCCATTTTAGCTGACAGCCAAAGTACTCTAAAAGGTCTCCTATCCTCTGGTAGTTTTCCAATAAAAAAAAAAAAAGAAAAAAGAAAAAAAAAGAGACAACTCTTCCTCTCCTGTTTCCCGCCCCACAAAAGGATCTCACAGTTTTCTTGACATAAAGTAAGTCTTAGAAGTCAGCAGGAGCTTGCGGCACAGAGTGAATTGCAATTTGAACCTGAGAAGATGTATTGCTTGTCTAACCAGTGGCTTGCCATGTGACTTGAGAAGCTGTCTGTGCTGGGTGCCTGTGCTTATTTTATCTGTCTGATAAATGAGGACAGTGCTTGCCTGGTAGAGCTTTGTCTGGGATACATGCCTAAGCACAAGGCTGATGTGTTATTCAAAGCACAGGTATCTAGGAACTGATGAACACACACACAAAACCTTAACCACGATCTTTATATTACCATATTACCATTTTATTCCTAGTTTTTCTCAAAATCGTTCATTCCCTTTTGGTGTATCGAGTATATTTTATGCATACTCTATAATAGTCATTTATACTTCCGTTTCTTCTTAAGCACAATAACTTATGAGGTTCAGTAAGCCTGTGTTGTCTCAAAATAAAAAAAATGTTGTACTGAAATACTCCATTTTGACAAAGCATGTCATTATCATGAGGAATATAACTTCCCAAACAAAAATTATATACACATCACAATGTTGAAACTGAATTTGTCCCAGTACTAACTATATATGTGTGTACATACATACACACACACATTTATATATTTATTTTTGGGGGTGCATGGGCTGGGAATCAAACCCAGGTTTCCTGCATGGCAGGTGAATCAATACCAATTATAGCATGGGAAATTTTAAAAGACCATTTTTGAGGGCTTTCTCCAGCCAAAACTGATTCGTTTTCATGTTTTGATTACTGCACATTTTAAAGTTCTCTTACTGGGCTTTGGGCCCTCACCCAGTATATTTAATCTAACTTCAGACCCATACCTACATGATTTAAGTCTAGGACAGTCCCATAATTGGACTAAGTCTGTAGAGCTGATGGGAATCCCCAAAGCTAATGATTTAGACCAATTCATACTTTTAATTGGTAACAATCGCCTTAATTGATGAAAAAAACTGAGTTCCAAGGGGTACAGGAACTATTCAGCTACCCTTAGAACCGCAAGATTCAAGAGCTCATGAGCCCCAGGCCAACGCTTTCTAAATTTTATCACACCGGTTTTAAAATTACAGCAACACTGGGGCAGAGCTAGAAATGTTTCCATTCTTTGGTATATAAAATTCTAGGCAGGGCTGGAGGCTGGGAGAAATGAATAACATGATCTGTAGCAGGCATAGACAACATAGGCTAGTTTTCAGCAGAGAGTAGTAATTGGAGGGTTTAAACAAGAATGAAGTAGTCAAAGATTATTTAATAATTAAAAACAAAGAAAGCACAGACTTCCCAGGAGCTTGGTCATGAATTTTAAATAGTGTAACTAAAAGTAGGATTATGTTGGTTTCTGGGAAACATGTTCACAATCTGAATCTAAAGGAGTTTCTTATGGAGTGTTAAACTATGGGCCGAATTCTCTTTGTGGGAAGTAAAGGAAAATCCAGGGGAGCCTTCTTCCCTTCCATACAACATTACATTTCTGGCTACAGAGGCCATGAGAAAATGAAGTGGAAATCTGGCCTGGGATTTCCTGGATGCAACAAAGAAGAGATAACTGATCTATAAAACTAAGGAATGCACCAGCTATCTAAATCAGCAGCTGAAGAGATATCTCGGATGGACTCGCTGAGCAGGCCATCACAATAATGCTCTCTCAGTGGTCATAAAAAAAGAAGCCACCCTTCTTTTACGGAGGGCCATTTTAGATTCTGAAGGTGACAAGTTAGATAAGAACTCAGTGTATGAAAAGAACAGGTCAGACCAGAACAAAGGGTTGGAGGTCTGAGAGTTAAAAAGCCAAGGGAAGGCTCGAAGTGAGGGGCAGTAATTTAGCTTTGGTGGAGTTTGATGGTGTGAGAATGTACACAGGAAAAAAAAAATCTAGAACTTAACAGAAAATATTAGACTGGCAATGAACAAGCGTTGTCCATGAGGGCCAAGCAAACATAACAGAATATTTGGAGCTCTATCAATACACAGTTTCTATGTGATGATGTGTAAATTGGCCCTAATTCTGTTTGTAGAGAATTACTGTATTTTGGCTGTGTCATCTGCTTTTGCTCAGAGACACTCCAATTGTTGGGGGACAGGATAAGCAACAAAAACAACCAAGTAAATTAAGTATAAAATGATAAACTGCTTACATACATCTCAACACATCCCTGCAAAAACAGAGCTCAAGACAGACTTATCATGTTTTGAAATATGACTGGACAGAGAAGTTATCAACTTAGCATCATTCAAAGTAAAAATGTGATCATGTGGATGCTTTTTGGCAATTGATTACTAAGTTTCTTTACATCCTATGGAAAATAAAATTCTGAGATCCCACAAAAATGCCCCACAGTTCTATAGTATGTGAATTAGGTCACAGTGCACTTCTCTCTGTAGTTCCTGTGTAATACATTGGCAATTTAATTGGAAAGTTGCCTTTTCTTTAACCACCCGCGCAGTCATCTGCATTAATGTGTTATACTCTTTCATCTGGACAAGATGTTACCTGCCAGCACCACTATCAGAGGGACCATCAGATAATGTTTCATGTGATGGCTAAGAGTGCTTAAGACTCAAAAAAAACAGGTTACCTTTTTTGAGGAGTTGTTCATTTTGTTAAGAATGATAAGTTCTACCAACAGGTTGTCCCCACCACCCCTGTTCATATTTTCATTTTTCCAAGAAGTCTTAGTTGCAAAATTCATGTCCTTTTTACAAGGAAAGGGCATATTATATGTATACAGAATTCTTGGCATTGACTTACAGATCTTGCCAGACCATATTCCAGATTTGGGGAAGTGGGAAGGCCACGGTGGCTGCAAGTATATCACCTAATCCTTCCTGCCTTTAGCTCTAGGGTCCCGAGTTGGAATTCTGCAAGCAGACCAAGGTGTAGGGAACCCGGCTGTGCAATTTCTTGCTAGGAGCAGAGACAGACTTGCCAGCAGCCGAGCACCCCTCTGGTGCTGTGTCCCACGTTCCGGTGCTCTTTATGGGCCCCTAGTCTAAATGGCAAAAGCCATGAGTCCCCGTGGATGACCTGAGGCCTCTCCTGTTCCTTTTCAGTGCTCTCTGAGCTGCATCACAGCCACTTGACAGAATATGTTCCTGGTCCTCACCAGTCTGGGTAAATCTGAATTTCTGCAAGTGGGACCTGGGAAATGAGTTTTTTTTTTAACAAATGCCCTCCCTAGGTGATTCTGAAGCTAATTTTGGGGAAGAAGGCAAATGAAGAAATACTCACATTTTCCTGTTCAAACTATTTGAGGGTGGGGAAATGTTAGGAGAGGAAAGGGGTACAGAAAAGTGCCCAGAAAGGTCAAGGAGCCCAGTATGGGAGGCTCTGCTCAGGGCACCCTAGAGCTGAGCTCACCCCTGGCTCCACAGCCCCTTTACCTACACTTCTGTGCTCCCCGAAACTTCCTGGAAATAAAGTGTCAATTAAAAAGTACACTTGACTCTCCTTTTGCCAGGGTCTTTAAAAAACAAATCACCGCACCAAAGCTGCAGCCAAGTCTCTTCGGGTTATTTATGTGCCAATACTTACTAGGAGAATTAGAGAATACTTTACTTTCAATTTTAACGATTTTCCCAAGAGAGCACAAATATAAAGAGTGGGAACTTAAAGAAATAAACAGGATGACTGAAAACTAAAGCGAGATTTGATATGTATCACCTTTTAATGACTGAAAGCAATCACTTAAGGAAGATAAAATAAAAGTCATTAATATTTGAAAATAAAATCATGAAGTCTAAAAATGCAAAAGGAAATGTTTATGGAGGTTCCTGATCAAATTATGGAATGGATTTCTTAAGGGAAGCTGTGCTCATCAGTAAATACTATAGACTCTATCTTCAAAACATAACCAGACATTGACTGGTTCTCACACGAACCATGCTCTTAGCTTGTCTCAACCAGCGACCACTCACTTCAGGCTTCAAGTCACTAGCCTGGTCAGCTTGCCAACCTTGAGCTACTCCAAAAGAAAAGTGTCAACCTGAAAAAAAAAACTAACCAATAAAACTAAATCTTTCTGTGACAGCTCGGCTCCCTCCATGTGGCTCATTTTCTCACCTCACCAGTCAAGTTTCTTGACCACCAAGTATGAAATAGCAGTACCCTTCCCCAGGCTGTCCCTTGCTACCCCCTGCCCCCTCTGTTTTACTTGTTTACTGTTTGTCTCCCTTCATGAGCAGGATTTATTTCTATCCTCCTTCCTCCACTGGAATGCTAGCTCCATAGAGGGGTTTGCTGTCAAGAGTTAAGAGTTGCTCAATAATTACCTGAGGAATGAATAAACTATGCCTGTAGGAAAAAAATACTGTGAAAAAAGAGGACCAGGTTTTACCTGTTTTGGGTTATTCTTGGGATTCTCTTAATTCTAGTGAATCTTCTTGCCACAGGCCTCTTAGAATTAATTCCAAACTTTTGAAAGTTTCAAACTAGTTGAAAAGGGAACTTCCACGATAAAAATTAGTACTGTGAGCATTCATACTGCCTCGACTGTTCAATTTTCAAGTGACAAATGTTGAAACCTGATGTTTCTGTGGAAACATCATGCTTCAAATGATTTGAGTAGGCAGTATAACTGAAGTAAGAAAAGAGCTGTTTTAATAGTTTCTTAAATGTGTTAATTAAGATTGGTAAAGCTGAAGCTCTGAAGGGAAGAGCAAGCTGATATCAACCCTGGTTAATTTTACAGCATCATATAGTCTGAGCCTATGTGGGCAGGTAAGTGATTTGAATTGGATGCCATGGAAGATATTTCCTGAGTGAAAAACCAGTTCATCAGATAATACCCAAACCTTTGTTTCCTTATGCCCATACCGGTAGCCTAACTTTATGGTAGTGCACCAAATATACTGCATGTAAACGTCTACTCTATTTAAAATTTCTGCCTCATGGCTTTCTGATTAAAGAATGACACATTTCTGCAGGTATTTGATGTGAGGCATTGAACGGACTAAAGTTTCTTTTGAAGAAAAACACATGCTAATAAGTCTTTCCCTGGCTTTCATCCCTTCTCTTCAAAGGCAATCTACATCAGTGTCCACTGAAGGAGAAGGGAGGGGGATTTAAGGAGTGGGGGATGGAGGCGGGCAATTCCATCCAAAGGCAGGATGGGGCCCACCCATAGAGGCAACCCCCTCCCCTAGGATTTCAGCTAATACTGAACATACCCCCTAACACTTGAGGGGTACTGGAGGAGAAACCCAAGAATCTCTGCATTAGCGATTGGCTACAGGTTAAAGCCATATTGTTCAACTGTGATCTGATGAACTTATAAAAAACAAAACTATTTTCTACCACTTCTTGGTGCCCCCTCTCACCTCCAAATGGCCTATTTTTATTGAACAGACTGGTTACTTTGTCATCAGAGACTCACCCTTAGGGCTGCCCTGAGTATTAAGGGCACTATCTTCTGCAGTGAGCACCTAATGAGATAAGTCACGCATATGACGCTCTTAGAACTAAGTTTAGCTACCGCTCTTCAAAAGATTTTTAGATATAGCTCATTTGTTTTCTAATTTTGGCATCTTTTCTTTAGCCAAATAGCATCTTAAGAAATGTTAAAATGTTCCTAATGGTGACCAAAATTTGTCTTCAAGATGACTGTTTAAATCACTACAATATTGCTTTTTTTCCCAATCCCATAACAGCATTCACCCTTTAACAACTGATAAGGAGAAAAGACCATGAAGTATGTGGTTTCTATCCAGACTACTCCCCAAATCTCCTATGGAATGTATCTGGCCCACAGAAATTCTAAAAAAAAAAAAGGGGACACTTCACTTTATTCTCATGAATCTTACACATTCCATTAAAAAATAATTCTAGAGATTCTAAGGCCACTGATATATGAAAACAACAGCATGCTTTCAGTCTCTGAATTTTGGCCAAAGACTATCTGTATAAATATAGGCAAAGTGGAGAGAAATCAGGCAGTTATCCCTAGAATTAAAAAAAAAATAAATAACCTCTCAGAGGAGGAACTTTGGGCTTTTTTCTTTTTTTAATTAACTTGATTACCCATATTGAATATTGATATTAATCAAACATTGCTAGGTATTGGCTGTTCTTTACAGAAGTGAAGTGGTGCGTGTGTGTGCGTAAACTCAGTCTGCAACCACGGAGGTCCCTGCGGGGAAGTGCGGGCAGCAGGAAAGGCGGAGTAGAAGGAATTAATCCCTGGTGACCTTCCTAGCATTCCTGGCCGCGGGGGATCCCATACAAAGGCCGCGAGGCATCCCAGGTTACACTCCCGGATAACAGATGAGAAAAGGAAGTGAACGCGCTGCGTGAGCCTTCCCTCCTCCATGCAGGAACTGCCA